>NC_139143.1:158605704-161005704 GCF_964270905.1 Leucopleurus acutus
GTGCCTCCTGGGGCCAAGTATGGGTTAGTGGGGAAAAAACACTAACTTGGGGAAGTCAGGGGGTCCGTATTTAAATTTTGCCTCTCTATGAACTTGAGGAAGTCACTGGAGCTCTCCAGGCCACAGTTTTCTCATCTGCCGGGGCCCGGATTGAAGTGCGTGATTTTCCTGGGCACGTGCAGTTCTGACTGTGAATAAGCAGAGAAAGGGGCGGGAGGGCTGGGGAGGGAGGAGGAAGGTAATCAGTGCCGAGCGTAAACGTGTTCAATTCTATAAGTGGGGTTTGGGTTTCTCGTGGATTGGATGAGAAGCGGTGTCACACAGGGATTCAAGGTTTGGCAGGAAGGAGCGCTTGGGGTTAGAAGTCTGCATGAGAGGTGTCCATCAAAGGCCCACCCTGTCACACCCCTTTCCAGGGAGGTTGCTCGGTCTCCAACCCCCGCAGCCCAAGTGGGTACATTCGGACCATGGAACTTCGTCTCCTGTGGACAGAACCAACTGGAAGAAGGGGGGACCTGAGGAGAGGGCTGCCCGGCAACCAATGACATGGAGGGAAAAGATGAGATGGGCCACCACATTGTCGTACTTGGGAACTTGAACTGGGAAACATGGGCAAACGTGATAGGAAAATGGAGACAAAGAAGTCACACTATAGAGAAGTGCAGAGATCCGAGCCTGGTCAAGCCAGTGACTGAAAAGAGAAATTAAAAGAAGTGAGTTAGTAGCCAGCAGAATGAGGTGAAGCAAACTGGGATGGTAGTCAAGCCAAGTTAATGTTAAGTCCCATTAACACACTGCGATGTGTTAATGTTGAGCTGTGAAAGGAAAAGTCCATGCACTCCTGCAGCTGGCTGTCCTAAAGGGTTCTAGCACTGGAGGGGAAAGGCCTCAGACTTAGAATTAGTAAGAACTCTATTTATTCAAAGTGCACTGCAGGGAAGAAGGAAGAAATACTCACCAACCAGAATTGAGGACTACCACGCTAGTTTCTTTTCTTTTCTTTTTTTCTTTTGTGGGATCTTAGTTCCACGACTAGGGATTGAACCGGGCGAAAGCTCAGAGTTCTAACCATTGGACCACCAGGGAATTCCCAACCATGCTAGTTTCTTAACATATCAAATCCACTGACTTCTAAGCTACTGGGAGTGAGTTCAGCAAGGTCACAGGATATAACGTCAATATTCTAAATTCAGTTATATTTCTATCTACTGCCAATAAGCAATTGGAAACTGAAAATTTTAAAACATCTTTTTAAATAGTATCAAGAAACCATCAAAGACTAGGTGATACATTTATCAAGATAGATGCAAGATATGTATATTAGTTATCTATTGCTACATAACAAATTATCCCAAACTGAGTGGTTTAAAACAACATACATTTCCTATCTCAGTTTCCAGGGATCAGGAATTTAGGAGCAGCTTAGCTGCCAGATGGTCTGGCTCAGGGTCTCTCATGAGGTTGCAACCCAGATGTTGGCCAGAGCTGCAGTCATCTGAAGGCTTGATGTGGCTTTTAGCAGGAGGCCTCAGTTTTGCATCACATGAAATGCTCCATAGGACTGTTCACAACATGACAGCTGGCTTCTCCCAGAATGAATGATCCAGGAGAGAAAGGGCAACCCAATTAGAAAGCCACAGTGCTTTTCATGACCTAGTCACTGAAGTCCCACACTGTCCCTTCTGCTTTATTCTGTTAGAGCAAGTCAAATCACTAAGTCCAGCCCATATTCCAAGAGAGGGAAATTCATCTCCACCTCTGGTAGGGAGGTGTATCAAATAATCTGTGAACTTATTTTTAAAATCACCATAACCAGTGCACTGGAAACAATAAAACATTGCTGAGAGAAATTTTTAAATGGAAAGATAAGGCATGTTGGGCTTCCCTGGTGGCACAGTGGTTAAGAGTCTGTCTGCCAATGCAGGGGACATGGGTTCGGGCCCTGGCCCGGGAAGATCCCACATGCTGCAGAGCAACTAAGCCCATGCGCCACAACTACTGAGCCTGTGCTCTAGAGCCCGCGAGCCACAACTACTGAGCCCACATGCTGCAACTACTGAAGCCTGCGTGCCTAGAGCCCATGCTCCACAACAAGAGAAGCCACCGCAGTGAGAAGTCCGCGCACCGCAACGAAGAGTAGCCCCCACTCGCTGCAACTAGAGAAAGCCTGCGCACAGCAACGAAGACCCAACACAGCCAAAAACAAAATAAATAAAAAATAAAAAAATGAAAAAACAAAAACTGATGACAAATAAAAAAGAAAGATAAGGCATGTTCATGGATGGGATGACTCAATATTGTTGAGAAATCACTTCTCAGATTGATCTATAGATTCACTACAATCTCAATAAAACACCAGAAGAATACTTTTACAGAGATTAACAAGCTAATTGCCAAACTTATACGAAAACGTGAAGGTCCTAACGTAACCAAAACAATTTTGTAAAGGAAGAACAAAGTTTGAGGATTATGCTACCTGATTTCAAGACAATATAAAGCCACAGTAATCACTTTGATGTAGGCATGGATATTGATGTGATATATGGATAGATACATAAATCAATGGACTAGAACAGAGTCCAGAAACAAACCCACACATATGTAGTCAATTCATTTTTTATAAAGGGACCAAGAGAATTCAATGGGGAAAGGATAGTCTTTTCAACAAATGGGGCTGAAACAATTAGGTGTCCATATTCAACAAAACAAATCTCAACCATCATGTCAAATACAAAAATTAACTCAAAATATGTCAAAACAATCATAGGAGCTAACACTATAAAGTTTCTAGAAGAAATGTAGGAGCAAATTAGTTTTATCTAAGTTTAGGCCACTGTTTCTTAACTTGGGGCAATTTTCCCCAGGGAACATTTGGCAATGTCTGGAGACATTTTTAATTGTCACAACTGGAGGGGTGATGCCACTGAGTTAGTGGGTAAAGGCCAGGAATGCTGCTAAACATTCTACAATACACAGGACAGCCTCCTACAACAAAACACTTTCTAGTGTAAAATAACAACAGTACCGAAACTGAGAAACCCTGGGCTAAGCAAAGATTTCTTAGATAAGACACAAAAGTCAGAAACCATAGAATTTGAAAAACGCAAAGATTAAACTTTACCAAAAAAAATAATTTCTGCTCTTTGAAAGACACCATTAAAAAAGCAAAAGGCAAGTCACAGATGGGTGAAAGAATTTGCAAAACATATTTCTGATAAATGACTTTTATCCAGAATATATAAAGAACTCTTACAACTCAAAGTAAGAAGATGACCAGTTTTTTTAATGGGAGAAAGATTTGAACAGATACTTCACCAAAGAAGATGTATGAATGGCCAGTAAGCACACAGAAAGATACAAGTCATTAGAGAAATGCAAACTTAGATCACAATGAAATGCCATTGCACATCCATTAGAATGACTAAAAAATTTTAAAAACTGACCATACCAATGTTGGCAAGGATGTGGAGAAACTGGAAGTCTCATAAGCTGCTGGTGGAGATGTAAAATGGCACAACTTTGGAAAACAGCTGCTTGTAAAGATAAATACACACTTACAACCCAGTAATCCCATTCCTAGGTATTTACCCAAGACATACTTACCAAGAGAGGTATTTACCTAAAGACTTACAAGTGAATGTTCATAGCAACTTTATTCATGATAGCCAAAAACTGAAAGTAACCTGAGTGCCAATTAAGAGATAAATGGGTTAACAATCTGTGGTACATCCATACAGTGGAATTTACTCAGCAATGAAAAGAAACAAACTGCTCAAGAATGTGGATGAGGGACTTCCTGGTGGCGCAGTGGCTAAGAATCCGCCTGCCAATGGGGGGACAGGGGACACGGGTTCGAGCCCTGGTCCGGGAAGATCCCACATGCCGCGGAGCAACTAAGCCCGTGCGCCACAACTACTGAGCCCACGCTCTAGAGCCCGCAAGCCACAACTACTGAGCCCGCGTGCCACAGCTACTGAAGCCCATGTGCCTAGAGCCTATGCTCCACAACAAGAGAAGCCACCTCAATGAGAAGCCCATGCACCACAACGAAGAGTAGCCCCTGCTCTCCACAACTAGAGAAAGCCCACGCGCAGCAACGAAGGCCCAACGCAGCCATAAATAAATAAATAATAAATAAATAAATAAAATGGAAAAAAAAAGAAAAAGAATATGGATGAATCTCAAAATCATTATGCGGGGTGAAGGAAGCCAGACACAGAAGAATGCATATGGTATGATTCCATTTATAAGAAATTCCAGGAAATTCAAAATTACAATGATAGATTAGTAGTTGCCAGGGGCTGGGAGGAGAAAGAGGGGACTGACTTCAAAGGGGCACAGGAATATTTTGGGGTGACAGAAATGTTCTGTATCTCAATTGAGGAAGGGGTTACACAACTACATACATTTCTCAAGACTCATGATATTTTATATTTGAAAGTGAGGAATTTTTATTTCTATAAGTTGTACCTAAACAAAGACTATCTTTTAAAGACTACAGGTTTGGGCTTCCCTGGTGGTGCAGTGGCTGAGAGTCCGCCTGCCAATGCAGGGGACACGGGTTCGTGCCCCGGTCCGGGAAGATCCCACATGCCGCGGAGCGGCTGGGCCCGTGAGCCATGGCCGCTGAGCCTGCACGTCCGGAGCCTGTGCTCCGCAACGGGAGAGGCCACAACAGTGAGAGGCCCGCGTACCGCAAAAACAAAAACAAAAAACAAGAAAAAACACGGAAAAATAAAAATCATTAGATGTGTGAGGATAGTCAATAATGTACAGGAGTTGATTGAAAGCAATTTAAATTTTTTAATTTTGTCTTCCACAAATATCACAATGTTTGTATAATCATAAGAACCAATCAGAACAGAGTTTGAATTAGATTGGAGTAAATGCTGGGGTGAGGACTCAGTCAGATGACATTTCCTTGGAGAAGTAATTTAACTGCTCTGAGCTTCAGTTTCCTCATATGTAAAACAGAGTTAATAATATAGCATCACCTCACAAGACTATTGTGTGGGTAAAATTTAAAATTCTATATGGTATTTAGCACACAGTACCTTGTGCATAATAACCCACTCGATGTACACTGGCAGTCAAGATGGAGATACAGGGGCAGGGATATTCTGTAAAGACCAGACTGGCCGTGACTGCTCAGAACTGGCATCAGATTTTTAAAACAGTTTCATTGAGGTATAATTAACATTCAATAAAGAGCACATGTTTAAATTACACAATCTGACAAGTTTTATCACACGTATACACACTTGAAACCATTGCCGCCGCAGCCAAGATAACAAACATATCTCTCACCCCCAAAAGTGCCCTCTCACCCCTCTACCACCCTCCATCCCAGGGAACCCTTCGTCTGCCTTCTGTCACTGTAGATTAGTTCGAATTTCCTAGAATTTCATATGAATGGAGTCATGCACATTACGTACTCTCTCTTTTTTGCTTGTTTTTTTGGTCTGACTTCTTTCATTCACCTTCTTTTGAGATCCATCTATGTTGTTGCATATATGAACAGTTCCTTCTTTTTCACTGCTGAGAAGTACCCCATCATATAGATATATCACAATGTGTTTATCCAGTCACCTGTTGGTGGACATGAGGATCGTTTCCAGTTTTGGTTATTACAAATAGAGCTTTCATTTACCAGTCTTTGGGTGGACATTTGCTTTCATGCGTCTTGGGGAAATACCGACGAGTGGGATTGCTGAGGTGTAATGTTAGTATATATCTTTACAAGAAACTTCCTGGCAGTAAATGTGTTGTTCCAAGTGTGGAGTTCCCTTGGAGAGGGTTGGGAGGCTGGGGGTCAGAGTCAGGGGTCTCTCACACCCCCTCCCCACCTTCTCAAGCTCTCTGTTCAAATCTGGTATTCCAAAAGGGCCTCTCCCTGCATAATGACACCCTGTCACCATATGGGGGTGGGCATCAGAATCTCCTGGGGAGCTTTAAACATGGTCCCACCTGAAACCTACTACTGAAAATATTGCCTGGTGAGGCCAGGTATCTGTGTTTTTTTAAAATGTCTCAGGTGATTCTGCCATGTAAAACGGCAAAGGAACTCCCCACCTACTGGAATGAGTTTAAACCCCCAGGCAAAGCATTCTGCACCCAATGCCCCCCCACCCTGCCCCAGAAGCCTCATGCCTTGCCCCTCACCCCAGACATGCAGCCTAATGAAAAGGGTCCGTATTCCCAGACATGCTCAGGCTCTCTCACCACCAAGCTTTCACTCATCTCTCTACCTTCCCCGTTCTCTACCCAGGGAACTTCTACAAGTCCTTTGAGACCCAGAAAAGGCCACTCCCCCCCTACCCCAAGCCTTCAACACCCATCCCCCAGCCAGGCAGAAATTTTGTTTTCCTCCTGAGTCGCACAGCACCACCCCCACCTATATCATAGCATCTGTCACTCACTCTGCCCTGTAATTACTGTCAGCCCTCCAGTCCACGGACTCTGCATCCACAGCTCAATCTACAGCGGATCAAAAATATTAGAACATAAAAATTCCAGAAAACTCTAAAAGGCAAAACTTGAATTTGTCATATGCTGACAACTATTTACATAGCATTTGCATTGTATGAGGTATTATAAATAACCTAGAGATGATGTAAAGTATACGGGAGGATTGCCAATAAGTTATGTGCAAATACTGTGCTATTTTGTATAAGGGACTTGAGCATCCTCTGATTTTGGTATCCGCAGGGCTCCTGGAACCAATCCCCTGCGGATACCAAGGGACGACTGTATCTAATAATACCCTGCCAGACAGTTTGCATCAGCAGCCTTGCTTAAGCTTTCTAGGAAACCGTTGAGGTAGGTCATGGTGAGGATGATGCAAAGACTGATTAGGTGAAAAGTCTGCTACAGTCCTTCTGCATATGCTGCTAGACCCTTAAATCCTCACAACAGACAGACGAGGTAGGTACTGTTATTATCAGGCCCATGTTACAAATGAGGAAACTGAGGCCCAGAGAGGTAAGTGGTAGAGCCAGGATCTAACTCAGGAAATGCTCCAGCCCTTTTACAGATAAGGACAATGACGCTCAGGGAAATAATTTGCCCAAATTCAACATTTTCTTAAGTAGCACAGTCACAATCTGCACCCAGGAGCCGCTGATCCTACAAGGTCCTTGTTTAAACCTTCTACTTAGTAATCCACAGGCCAAGCCCTTCTTTTTTCCTGGTCCAGGGACAAGGATTGTTTCCAGTTTGGGACTATTACAAATAGGGTTGCTATGAATATTCATGCACAAGTTTTTATAATTCTTTCAATTCTCTTGGGTAAATAATTGGAAGAGGAATGGCTGAATCAAATGGTAGGTATACATTTAACTTTTTAAGAATCTGTTTTTCCAAAGTGGTCAAACCATTCCACACTCCCACCAACAACATCTGAGAGTTCCAGTTGCTCCACATCTTTACCAACACCTGGTATGGTCAGTCTTTTTGATTCTAGCCATTCTAAAAGATCTGTAGTGGTATAATATTATACTTTAATTTGCATTTTCCTAATGACTATGATATTGAGTTTCTTTCCACGTATTTATTAGCAACCATATATTTTCTTTGGTGAAGTGTCTGTTCAAATCTTTGCCCATATTTTAATTTTCGTTTTCTTAGTGCTGATTTGTGAGAGTTCTTTATGTGTTCTGCAAACAAGTCTCTTGCCAGATATGTAGTCTTTGTTCTCCCAGTTGTGGCTTACCTTTTCATTTTCTTAACAATGTCTTTCAAATGGTAAGTTTTCATTTTGATGAAGTCAAATTTATCAATTTTTTTATGGATGGTGCTAATTTATCTCAGCAATAGTTTACCATTTTTAGTGTATAGATCTTACATATATTTTGTCAGATTTCTCCCTCAATATTTCATATTTTTGATGCCGCTGAAATTTTTAAAATTTCGATTTCAGACTGTTCGTTGCTAATGTGTATAAATATAATTGTTTCATATATTGATCTTATAGCCTACATTCTTGCTAAACTCACTTATCAGTTCTAGTGACTTTTTTGTAGATTCCATAGGATTTTCTACAAACGTAATCATATTGTCTGTAAAGATAGTTTCACTTATTCCTTTCCAATCTTAGTTGCTTTTTTTTTTTTTTAAATATTATTGTACTAGCTATTTGGCTGTTCAAAGTTGTTCCACAGTTCACTAAAATCTTGGGGATTTTTTTAAAGTATTTTTTCTTTCTGTGTCTCATTTTGCATACTTTCTATAACTATGTCTTCGAGTTTACCGATCTTTTCTTCTGCAATGACTGATCTGCCATTATTTCCATCCACTGTATTATTTATCTCAGACATTGTAGTTTCCATCTCTAGAAGTTTTATTTGGATCTTTTTTAAAATTAAAAAAAGTTTTTAATTTAAAATTAGAAGTGCCACTTTTTTGTTTTTAAGTTGATTCATGTCTCTACATAGGCAACCTTTCTTCCGGTTAAACATATAAAATACATCTGTAACAACTATTTTAATGTTATTATCTATCAATTCTACCATCAGTGTTGCTTCTGGGTCAGTATCAATTGATTGATTGTCTGTTCATTATGGATGGTGTTTTCCTGCTTCTTTGCATGCCTAGTAATTATTGATTGGATGCCAGAATCTTACCTGTTTGGGTTCTGTATAGTTTTGTATTTCTATAAATAATCTTGAGTTTTATTCTTGGAAGTAATTAAGTTACTTGGAAACAATTTCATCTTTTTGATAGGTGGGACCAGAAATATGTTTCGTTAGGGTTACTTTTTCCCCAGCACTCAGCCTAGACCCTTCTTAGTACTCTTAATTGATGTCCCTTGAATTATGAGACTTTCCACTCTGGCTATCAGGCTGTGAGGAACAGGCTCTATTTCTCAGACTTGTGTGAGCCCTGAGCACTATGCCCTCTTATCCTTTTGGGTGGGTCTCTCTGCAGCCTCAGATAATTTCTAGTTGATTAATACTCCGCTGAAGGGTGGAGGGGTACCCGCTGCAGATCTCCAGGGCCCTCATTCTTGCAGGCTCTCTCCCTACAAACTCTAGCCTCTCTGGCATCCCCCAGGTTCCCAGTTATGTCTCCTTTATTCAGGAGACTGTCAGGCTCTGCCTGAATTCCCCTACCCCTGTGCCATGGCCTGGCAACTTTCTCCAAGCAGTATGATCACTGTTTGTCATTGCCTGATGTGCAATGTCTTGAGTGCCATTTTGTGTGTGTGTCTTTTGTTGTTGTTATTTCAGATGGGAAGGTAAATCTAGTCTCTGTTACTGCATCTTAATCAGAAGCAGAAATTCCTGTCATCAGAGTTGGCACTGGAATTGGTCATGGTTGGCTCTGAGCTGCATCTAGGAGGTTTTTCCTCTCTTACACCACGTGGCACAGCTTGCCCCAGGGAAGGGCTGATCCTAGTGTGCTCTCAAGCTCTCAGGCACTGGGTGCCAACCAGAGCAGTAGCCAGGAAGAGGAGGTAACCAGTATGCCCCATGGGAAGTCGAGCTGGGCTATTTCATTATAACTTTGTCAACAAAATGATTCCGCACTGAGGTTCCAATGCCTTCTCCTCCTTCTGCCATCCCAGCTGGAGTCTCTGACAGCTCTGACCTCTCCTCTGGTTACTGGCCAGGGCTGGAAGGGGTTGGCACCTGCAGCCTCCCAGCTGGCAACATTACCTACTACCTAGCAACAACAGTAAGAATTTCCTTTTTTAAAGCAACTGCCATTTTCCTGACCCTGGGCTACTTAGTAAGAACCGGAGGCTGGAGGACGTAAAGTGACTCCGCTAAGGTCACATAGCTAGAAGGGACAGAATCACGGTTTAGCACTTACCTCCAGAGACCTGGTATCTTGCCTGCCCGGAAAGAGCCTCCATTTTTGCCCGGGCTCCTGTGTCTAGTTGTGACTTGCGTCTGCCTCTGGGCCTGAAGCCCTATCTGGAACCTGCTTAGTTATGGGAGGTGACATGGGGGGAGATGGGTGAGACACACACTGGCTTTGTAATCAAACAGACCCAAGTTCAAATCCTACTTCTAATGGTGTGAACTTGAGGGAGTCACGTACTCTTGCTAAGCCACAGGGATCGCTACTACAAAATCAAATAATGGTATTACTTCACAGTATTGAGGTGAGGATTAAATGAGATATTTCTAAAAAGTACTTACTGGAGTTCCCTGGTGGTCTAGTGGTTAGCATTCGGTGCTTTCACTGCTGTGGCCCGGGTTCAATCCCTGGTCAGGGAACTGAGACCCCGCAAGCCCGGGGGCGTGGCCAAAAAAAAAAAGTTTCCAGTCCAGCGTGCAAAGAGCTTGGAAGTCATCGCTCCATACTAAAAACAAGTTAAAACGCTGGATAAACTTCGAAAAATCAACAACTCTTCTTAGAGTTGTTAGAGAAGTGAGGTCACAGGGCAAACCACTGCACTGAAAATGGGAGAGACAGACAGGTGAATGCAGAGATTCACAATCTGCCGCAGTAGAAACCTATGTGTAGACACTTCCACAAAACTAGCACCGGATGGGAAAAGCTGAGCTGTCACTGAAGAACTGCTGAAGACTCCGTGCAGGCACGGAGAGTTTAAAAGCCCAGGTGGGGGCCCAAACACAGGGGGATCCCACGTGTTTGTGAATTTTACCTCCGGAGCTCTGCCCCTCTGCTTCTGGCAAGGGCAAGGGAAAAGGAACATTCTGTTCTCCTTAACAAGACCTGCCCTCGGGAGAAACTATTTGACCAATGCCTAACCTATTGGAGTTTTATCAGAGCCTAACCTACATGGAAGGGCAATACCCAACTCCAGCCCCCTCCAGCCATCCTATCCTGTCCCACCTAAGGGGAGAAAACTGAGAAGCACTTATGAAGTTCACAGTCCAGGGGTGCAGGTTCTCTAAAAGACAGAGACCTAACCATAGGGCTACAGAATGCCTCTCATCCCCCATACCTTTACCGCCATATCACTAAAGGTCTATGTACTGGAGTGCCCTCTACCCAGCACATCATATCCGGCTTTCAATAAATAATTACAAGGCATACTAAAAGGCAAACACAGTTTGAAGAGACAGAGCAAGCATCCAAACCAGACTCAGACATGGCAGGGATGTTGGAATTATCAGACTGGGAATTTAACACAACTCTGGTCAATGTATTAAGAGCTCTAATGGAAAAAGTAGACAGCATACAAGAACAGATGGGCAGGGAGTTCCCTGGTGGTCCAGTGGTTAGGACTCCACACTCTCACTGTCCAGGGCCCAGGTTCAACCCCTGGTCGGGGAACTAAGCTCCCACAGCATGGCTAAAAAAAAAAAAAAAAAAAAAAAAAAAACAAACCAGATGGGCAATGTACACAGAGTTGGAATTCCTAAGAACAAAATTTGGAATTCCAAAAACAAAAGAACAATGCTAGAAATCAAAAACACTATAACAAAAATGAAGAATGCCTTTGATGGGCTCATTAGTAGACCAGGCACAGCTGAGGAAAGAATCTCTGAGCTTGAGGATATTTCAATAGAAACTTTCAAAACTGAAAAGCAAAAAGAAAAGACTGGGGGAAAAATGGGACAGAATAGCCAAGAACTATGAGACAACTACAAAAGGTGTAACATACATGTGCTGGGAATACCTGAAGGAGAAGAAGAGAAAGAAGCAGAAGCAACATGTGAAGGAATAATGATGGAGAATTTTCCCAAATTGTCAGACACGAAACCACAGATCCAGGAAGCTCAGAGGACACCAAGCAGAATAACACCCGCCCCACCCAAAAAACAACAACCCTGCACCTATTATGTTCAAACCACAGAAAATCAAAGATAAAGAAAAAACCCTGAAAGAAGCCAGAGGAAAACACCTCATCTGTAGGGGAGCAAAGATAAGAATTACATCCAAATTCTCCTCAGAAACCAGGCAGGCAAGAGAATGAGGTGAAACTGAGTGCTGAGAGAAAAAAACCACAAACTAGAATCTGTATCCTGTGAAATTTCCTTCAATGTGAAGGAGAAATAAAGCCTTCCTTAGACAAACAAAAATTGAGAGACTTTGTTACCAGTAGACCTGCCTTGCAAGAAATATTAAAATAACTTCAGAGAAAAGGAAAATGATGATAGGTCAGAAATTTGGGTCTGCATTAAAAAAGGAAGAGTATCAGAGAAGGAATAAGTGATAGTAAAATAATCATAAATTTAATTTTTTTAAATTGATCTTAACAGATAAAAGTTTCAAAATAATAACAGCAACAATGTGTCTGACAATGATAACATGTGTATATGAGATGAATGACGGCAATGATACAAGGGATGGGAAGGAAGAATTAGAAATATTTGTTATTATAAGGTACTTGTACTACTGTAAAGCAGAATAGTGTTATTTGAAAGTAGACCTGGATTAGTTGTAAATGTACATTGCAAACTCTAGGGCAACCACTAAGAATATTTTTAAAAATCATAATTGATATGCTAAGAAAGTAGAAAAAAATGGAATCATATAAAATGTTCAACTGAAACAATAAAAGGCAGAAAAAGAGTGAAGACAAAAATAGGAACAAAGAACAGGGCAATGAATAAAAAACAGTAACAAGTATGGTAGATATGAATCCAACTATATCAATAGTCACTTTAACATCAATGGTCTAAATATACCAATTAAGAGACAGAGATTGTGAGAGTAGATCAAAAAACAAGACCTAACTATATGTTGCCTTCAAGAAACCCACTTTAAATATAAAGATACGTGTAGATTAAAAGTAAATGGATATGCTTCCTTGGTGGCGCAGTGGTTAAGAATCCGCCTGCCAATGCAGGGGACACAGCTTCGAGCCCTGGTCCGGGAAGATCCCACATGCTGCAGAGCAACTAAGCCAGTGCGCCACAATTACTGAACCTGTGCTCTAGAGCCCGCGAACCACAACTACTGAAGCCTGTGTGCCTAGAGCCCGTGCTCCGCAGCGAGAGGCCACAGCAACGAGAAGCCCGCGCACCGCAATGAAGAGTAGCCCCCGCTCGCCACAGCTAGAGAAAGCCCGTGTGCAGCAACGAAGACCCAACGCAGCCAAAAATAAAAAATAAATAAATTTTTTTTAAAAAGTAAATGGATAGAGGAAGATATTCTATGCTCACCCTAATCAAAAGTAAGCTCGAGCAGCTATATTGATTTCAGACAGAGCTAACTTTAGAGCAAGGAAAGTTATCAGGGATAAAGAGGGGCATTACATTGTGATAAAGGAGTCAACTCTCCAAGAAAACATAATAATCTTTTTTTTTTTTTTTTTTTTTTGCGGTACTCGGGCCTCTCACTGTTGTGGCGTCTCCCGTTGCGGAGCACAGGCTCCGGACGCGCAGGCTCAGCAGCCATGGCTCACGGGCCCAGCCGCTCCGCGGCATGTGGGATCTTCCCGGACCAGGGCACGAACCCGTGTCCCCTGCCTCGGCAGGCGGACTCTCAACCACTGCGCCACCAGGGAAGCCCCATAATAATCTTTAATGTGTATGCACCTAAAGAGCATCAAAATACATGAGGCAAAAACGGATAGCACTGCAAAGAGGAATAGATGAATCCACTATTACAGCTGGAGATTTAACATCCCTCCATCAGAAATGGATGGATCCAGCAGGCAGAGAACCAGTAAGGACACAGTTGAACTCAATAGCACCATCAATCAGCTGGATATAATTGACATCTATCAACTACTTCATCCAACAAGAGAAGAATGCACAGAATACACATTCTTCCCAAACTCACATGGAAAATTCACCAAGACAGACCACATCCTACCCCATAAAACATACCTTCAAAATTTAAAACAGTAGAAGTCATACAAGAGCTCCTCTCAGACCACAGGGGGATTAAACTAGCAATCAGTAACAGAAAGCTGGGAGGGAAGTCCCAAATTACTTGGGGATTAAACAACACACTTCTAAATAACGCATGGGTCAAACAAGAAATCTTAAGAGAAATTTAAAAATATTTTGAAATAAATGAAAATACAACTTATCAATACATGGTAGCCATCGCCATTATCCTCATTCTCTGGCTGCAGCCCTGCCCCAATCATAGCTGAGCTCACCATGATTATCACGCACCGGATCACTCAGGTCCCAGCTCTCAGGTCTAGCTAGTACACTGCATCTTGGTCTTCTCAATTGTCATTGCTCTAAAAACTCGGCACACCTTGAGCTGGAGTCCACCTGTGTTATCACAGGTACAGAAGAAAGTTAATTAGGGACGTCCTTATTGCAAGCATTTCTACAGGCAGCTGATGTCGTAATCTAACAATTGAATGGGCCACCTGGTCAGAGAGTGAGAGCTGTGTTTCAGTAGAGACGGCCCAGCAGTCAGAACAGCTGCCAGCCACGCTGTTATAGAGGAGATGCCTGCACCGAATAAGGTGTGGACTGCAGGACCCTCTATGGTTCCTTCCAACCGCAAGATGTGGCAGATTCTAAAATTCTCCATGAGTCTCAGAATTTACAATCCTTAGGCTAGATTATTCCAAGATTCTTCTTCTAAGATTATTTGATTTTAAAGTTCTCTGAGTCTTGGGTTTCATAAGTGATACTAAATGTGATGAGGTATACAAAAATTATTACCTAACACATGGCCCAGAAGTCCTTTTGGGAAGAGAAGGAACTATCTTTGTGGAGGAAATGATTTGATAAGGGTAGAGACCTCATAGAGAGCCTGGACTCCTGAGGAATGAACTGGAAGGGAGAGAGGGAGTGGGGTGGGGGGGAGATGTAAGGTGGGGAAAGGGAGTACATGACCCATCGTTCTCTCTAGATGCCAGTAGGCTGTGCTCCATGAGATGCGCTCCTTCTCTGGAGCATTCCAAAACCTCTGTAAAGTCTACTCTCAGGAATGCTTGGGAGGAGTGATTTTGGTTTTTATATGAAATCCAAATAAAAGTGTGAGTTTTATCACATTCAATTGAGTGTGGTTCAGGACAAAGCCAGCATGGTTTGCTGGGGGAAGAGAGTATGGGGGTTAGTGTGAACCCTTGACACTTAGCAGGCTTCTCTGGAGAAAGTGGGGCCTCCCTGTGTGGTGGGGCAGGCATCTAGGGGTCAAACGGCATCTAGGGGACTCCGTTCCTATCAAAGTCTATGTGGATGGCTCTCTCTAGAGCCATATAGGGCACAACCCGAGCAACTGAATGTGACAGCCCTGGCCTGAGGCATTAGAGGAAATTTCACCTCCATCTGAGGGAACAAAGAGACCCACCCAGCTAATATTCAGGCTCTATGTTTTCTTTAGGTTCTATTCTTAAGGTTGTAAGATCCTAGGGTTCTATGACTCCAAGAATCTAAGAGTATAACAGTTTTATAATTCGAAGGCAACAACCACTACCACCACAGCCAATGCTACTGTGTTACCGCATGCCAGGCACTGTGCCAGGCACTTTACCTGTATTATCTCAATTAATCCTCAAAATCTATGAGATACACATTATTCTCTCCATTTTGCAGATGTGGAAACTGAGGCACGGAGAGTTAAGTCATCAGTCCCAGATCACAAAGGCAGGACTGAAGCCAGGTATTCTGACCATGGAGGCTCCTTACCTGTGCCCTCTACTGCTGGCATTCCTTCAAGCATCTTTGTCCCTCACAACCCTTTTGCCTATGAGCTGAGCGTCTTTCCAGCTCAGGCCCCAGAGATCTGGAAAACAGACCTGAGATCTGAGATGTGTTGAGTTGAGCTGGGTCCTGTTGAGTTGTGTTGTTATGTTACAGTAGGTTGTGCTGTGTTTAGTGTGTTTGTCTGCCTCCATTGTACTTTGACAGGACAAAGACTGGATCTGATTCAGTCCAGGGACTGGCACACTGTGGGTGCTTAAATAAATGCCTATAGTACAAGTGACTAATTGGCCAAGCGGGCTCTAGGTAGTGAGCTCTTCCGGCCATACACCCTGAGATCATCATCCTGTGATTGTATCCTGAGGGGGGGCTGGCGAGGTGGGCACACTCCCAAAGGCACCTGAGCAGGTGAAGCCAAGCCAGAATTCATCCTCAAAGAACCTTGGAACCAGGGGTAGGCCAGATCCGTGAAGACTTCGGGTCCCTAGGCCAGGAGTAGATGGTAGCTGGAGAGTCTGAGGGGAGCCTTATGTGAGGGGGCCAGGCATGGGCAGGAAGACAGCCCCAGGTGCCCCCATAGTCCATCTTCACAGGTAGCCAGAGAAGGGAGGTGGTCCGGGAAATAAAGGTGCTGGAGCCAGGCATCCTCTGCTGCTTTGACTTGTAGCTTCTTCTCCCTTCAGGACCAGGGCACCATCGGACAGCCAGCCTGGCTCATGGGAACTCTTCTCTAGGGCTGGACCTGGCCCTGACTCCTATGTGTGGACTGGGGTCCTGCTGTGGACCTCTTAAGTCTCTAGACACAACCCAGCTGCATCTGCTGACCTTGAGCTTGCTCAAGCCCAAAGCCCAGGAGCTCTTGGAGTTCCTGCCTGCCTCAGCCTCTCTTTGACCTCGAGCCCTGGAAACGCCCAGCTGCCCTGAGCGGGGCCAGCTCTGCAGCCCATCTGCCCCGTGCCCACCTCAGTTCTTGCACCCAGAGGTGCTCACGCCTGCTGAGCCACCTGCCCTTGCCTCGGCTGCTCTTCCCTGGACTATGTCGGGTCCTCTTCACTGGCTGCTCCGCCCGGCCTCTCCTTCTCCAGCCCATTCACCCACATCAGCTTCTGAGATGCAGATCTGACCGTGTCCCTCCCCCGCTCACAATCTTCCAATGGCTCCCCATTGCCTATGGCAGAAAGCTCTAGTCCCTTAGCCCGGCATTCAAGGCCCTTCATGGATGGCCCCTCTGAGTTCTCCAGCCTCCACTTCCTCTGTCCCTTGACCCTTCCCGGTGCCGGAGTCATTGCAAACATCACTCCTTTACACGTGCTGTTCTCACTGCTTGGCATGCTCTCCTGCTCATTCATCAAGGATCAGTCTTGCCTTCGTTCCTCCCTGGGTTTATAGCAGCCTGCGCACAGCTCCACAGTGGCCATAATCACCTTGTATCAGTATTAGAGCTCTTTGCCTGTGTTTGTTTCCCTACCCGGTGGGAGCTCCATGTGAGGGCCGATTGCGCCTGCAGCTTCATCCTCACCGTCTGGCACGTGGTACCTACGTGCTGAACGAATGAGGGAAGACATGAATGGATGGCAGTGAGTGACAGTGACATCCGCAGCACCCACACTGGTGACGGTGAGGGTGGGGCTGGGGTGGGCAAGGGATGATGATGAAACAGAAGAACAGAACAAAAGCGTGAAGCCACAAGGAGACGGCTCCGAGACAGAGGCAAGGAAGTTGCTGCAACACGGTTCTAACTCCATCTCTCTGCATGGGTCCATCCTGTACCGGAGCTGCGTGCTCTGAAATCCTGGGAATCCCTGTCATTTCCTCCTGTTTGTTATTTCTGCTGCCCCTGTGAGGAAATGCTCCGTGAGTTGCTCAGGCCTTACCCAAGGCTGTTGCCTTCTCTGTGGGCAGGGGGTGAGGTGAGGGCTGCACAGATCACCCCCTCTCCTGAGCACCAGGACCCTCCTGGCAGGGGGTATACCAGGGATGGCCTGGGAGTTGGGCAGGCAAGGCCTGAGCCACCTGGGACAGGAGACTGGGCCTGTGAGACGAGGGGAACCAGGAAGCCAAGGGGCCTGGAGGATGGACCACTGCTGCTGCTGTTTGAGCCCCCGGGGGGGTTTCCTGTCCCAGCTCTCTTGTGCTCAGCCGCATTCCCAGTGCACTCCAGGCTAGCCAGCTGAGGGAGTCAGGACCGATGGAAGGTTCTCTAGGGGGGCACGGGGTGTCCACTTCATTCACCCTGTACCTCCATCATCCAGCACCATGCCTGGAAAATGGCAGGGTGGGGAACAAAAAAACTGCATTGGATGGATGGACAGATGGATGGATGGACAGATGGACAGATGGGCAGAGAGAAAGAAGATTGTCCTTCCTGGAGCTAGAGGGCTATAGGGCAGTAGCATCAGGTCCAGCCCTGGTGGCAAATGTGACCATCAAAGTGTGGACTTCCTTGGAGAGGGGTGGGAGGCTGGGGGTCAGAGTCAGGGGTCTCTTACACCCCCTTCCCATCTTCTCAAGCTCTCTGCTCAAAGCTGGTATTCCAATAGGGCCCCTCCCTGCATAAAGACACCCTGTCCCCATACGTGGGTGGGCATCAGAATCTCCTGGGGCGCTTTAAACAGTATAGAGTCCTGGGTCCCAGCGGAGGCCTGCTACTTAGAATATTGCCAGGTGGGACCATGGATTCTGTTTGGTTTTTGTTTCGTTTTGTTTGGCCACGCCACCTGGCTTGCGGGATCTTAGTTCCCCGACCAGGAATAGAACCCTGGGGCCCTCAGCAGTGAAAGCGCGGAGTCCTAACCACTGGACTGCCAGGGAATTCCCGGATTCTGTGCTTTTTAAATGTCTCAGGTGATTCTTCCATGTAGACAGGCATAGGAACTCCCCACCTACTGGAGTGAGTTTAAACCCCCAGGCAAGGCGCTCTGCACCCAGCACCTACCCCCTCCCCCAGGCAGCCTCATGCCTTGCCCCTCACCCCAGACACGAAGCCTAATGAAAAGGCTCCACGTTCCCAGACATGCTCAGGCTCTCTCACCACCAAGCTTTCACTCAAGTTCATCTCTCTGCCTTTCCCCTCGTCCACCTGAGAACTTCTACACGTCCTTCCTTCGAGGCCCAGAAAATGCCACTTCTCCCAGGAAGCCTTCCACACCTATTCCAGCCAGGCAGAACTTTCATCTTCCTGAGTTTCACAGCACCTCCTACCATCTACATCGTAGCACCTGTCACTCTGCCCTGTAATTACAGTCGGCCCTCCAGTCCGCGGGCTCCGCATCCATGGCTCAACCAATAGCGGATCAAAAGTATTCTGGAAAGAAAATGGCAGAAAGCCCGATAAAGCAAAATTTGCCACATGCTGGCAACTATTTACATAGCATTTATATTGTGCTAGGTATTATAAGTAATCTAGAGATGATTTACAACGTGTGGTAAGATGTGTGTAAGTCATATGCAAATACTATGCCACTTTACATAAGGGACTTGAGTATCTTCCGATTTGGGTATCCACAGGGGTCCGGGAACCAATCTCCTGTGGATACCAAGGGGCGATGTATCTAATAATACCTCTGCCAGACAGTTTACATCAGCAGCCTTGTTTAAGCCTCCCAGGAAGCCTTTGAGGTAGACGATGATGCTGCTGATGATGGCAAAGACTGATTAGGTGAAAAGCTTGGAAGCTACAAATGCTGCTACACCCATAAATCTTCACAGTAACTGGGTGAGGTAGGTACCATTATTATCAGGCCCATCTTACACATGAGGAAACCGAGGCCCAGAGAGGTGAATTCACTTGCCCTGGGTCACACTGATAAGTGGTAGAGCCAGGATCTAACTCAGGGAATGTTCCAGCCCTTTCACAGATAAGGACACTGACGCTCAGGGAAATATTTGCCCAAACACACCATTCTCATGAGCAGCACAATTATGATTTGCACCCAGGAGCCTTTGACCCAGAGCTCCACATTCCCACATGGCCCCAGTTTAAAACTTCCACTAAGCAATCCGCAGACCATGCCCCATTGCTGGCCTGTTCCAGGCTCCCTTCCTCTTCTCACAACCCCTCAGAGACCTGCCCTCTCCTCTTCGCAGACTGGCATGCCCTCTGATCTCACTTCTATCCAGACTGCCCCACCTTGAGTTCCCTGGGAGGAACACCCAGCCCTTGCGGAGGTCACAACTCAGCTGGTAGGCAAAGGTCCCGCCCTGCTGGCAAGTTTTTCCCTGCAACTTCCCCATCCGCATTCCAGACGGAGCAGGCTGAGGCAGTAGGGGGAGCAAGCCCCCTCCTCTCCCTGGGCCTCAGTTTCTCCATCTGTTGGGCAGACAATAGCAGGGCTGAAAGGAGGCTCTGGTGATCCTGGGGTAAAAGGCTTCGTAAACACTGGTGGTCCAGCCCTGACTGCCTCACTCCCGAGTCCTGGTTAGGAGGGTGGCGTCCCCTGTCGGCCTGGAATCCACCTCCGCCGCCCTGGTGGTTACCTGCCCTCCTCACGTCCCTGCGCCCCTGCTAAAGAACAGGATCACAACCAAAGCAAATACAGGGTGTTTCACAGAGTAATAGCTCCATAAGTAAACAGCAGCAGTTATTAAATGAAGGGCCTTGCCTCTCTCTGTGGAGAGAGCAGACCAAAGCCGAAGTAGAGCTGTGCAGTCAGGCACCTGTCTGGAGAACTTGATGGGAAACTTGGCTCTCCAAGGTCGGTCCCCAGCGCAGCCATCCCACCCACTGAGCATGACTCTAACCATCCAGAGGGCTGCAGGTTGTAACTGCAGCTGTTTTGGACACACGCTGCAGAACTCTTTCACATGCCCTTTTCTCCTCCAATCCTTTACAAAGCCTGTAAAAGGAGCTGGCGTGGGCTTTGGCTCCAGGCTGGCCTGAGCTCATTTCCAGCTCTGCCACTTATTGGCCGCATGATCTTGGGAAAGTTATTTCTCTTCTCTGAGCCTCGCTCTGCCTCGTCTGCAAAGTGGGCACGATACTCCCAACCTTTTGAGGGTGCTGTGAGAGTTACAAGGATCAGGCACAGAGGAAATACATAATAATCCTCATCGCTCTGTTACCCCCACGTTCTAGGCTCAGAAAAGCTCTACTGTTTGTTCCACAGCTAGTGAGAAGCAGGGCTGACTCTGAGTCCAGGACACCTGCTTCCACACAGGAAGTTGTCCCCCAGTTCATGAATTTGTGAGGCCAGGAGGTACGCCTCTGGTTGCTCAAGACCAAGGACCGATCTCAGGATCCTGCTTTATACGCCTCACCTTACAACCGTCATTAGTCACAGCTGGCCAGGTTCCAGGCCTCAACATCAGGCCCTCCGGAGTGGGTCAGAGTGGACAGGGTCAGAGTCAAGATGGACTTGGCGGCATGGCAGGTGGGGCCGTGTGCCCTGTGCACACCGGAAGACCCGCAGACACAGGACACGAAAGCAGCGGGCTTGTCCCAATCGATCCACACTGGGAGGACACGGTGACCTCATCTCCACAGCCAGGAGCTCAGCTGCCAGCCCTGTGTTCCTTTTAACAGCCTGAGTCAGCGGGCAGAGACACACCGCAGAGCACTGCCTTCTCCCTGCTGATTTATTAGGGCGCTTTCCCAGAGCAAGATAAAAACTCTTCTTAAGCATCTGGCTCTGGGCAACTTACTTTTAATTTTCACCCTTTGAAGACAAAGATGAGATACCATTTCTCACCCATCCAACTGACAAAGATTAAAAAGATAAACCACACCCAGGATTGACCAGAGGATTGTGAGAAGGGTAGGTCCCTTTACAGCCGGTAGAAATGCAACAAGTAAATACTATGTTTTTGAAGGGCGATTTGGCAAAGTTTTAAAAATTCCCGTCTCCTTTGACTCTGACTCTGCAGTCCCTCTCCTACAAGGATTTGTACCTAGTTTTTGGTACAAAGTTGATCTTCACTGTGTTGTTTATAACTGTTCCCAAATGAAAGCCACCTAAAAATTCATCAGTAGGGGATTGGTTGAATCAATGATGGGCTATCAGTCAGCCATTAAAAATCAGGCTGGGAAGGATATTTACTCAAAGAGAAAATGCTCATTATAGATTAAGAGACAAAGCAAGTCATATCCAGAATGATTTGCATTGATATGAGCAGGCTTGATAAGTTTTTCCACACCTGGGCTTGTTCTTGAGAAATTCTCCCATGTGGCCCCAGCCGCCATGTTGTAAGGAAGCCCAGGCTACCCTGCTGGAGACAGAGGAGGATGCAACACCATGTGTGGAGAATGGCCCCAGCCAAGTACCCCATCGAATGCAACTGCATAAGTAACCTCAGCTGCATCACGGGGAACAGAACTGCCCAATCCCCCAAATCAAGAGAAATACATCATTGCTGTTTAAAGCCACTAAGTTTTGGAGTGGTTATTCGGCAGCAGTAGATAGCTGAAACACCCCGTTTTTCAGCTCCTAGATTTTCAGAATGCATACAGACCATTAGAGCAGAAGCACCTGTGTCTGAGCACCCAGCCTGCTGTGCAAATCTTGGAGGGAGAGCCTTGGATGACCCCAATGGCTGAACCTCTACTGCTGGCCAGTCATCGTGCAGCTTTCACAAGCACCATCATGTACTAGGTGCTTAATAACTATTTATTGAATAAGTGAATAAATGTCTTAGTTAACACACACTGCAGCCCTGGGTGGTAAAAGTGATCATTTTATTATTACTCAACTGACACTCATTCATTAGAGAAAAATGCAGGTATTACAAAAGAAGAAATGAAAAATTACCCCTAAGTCTACTACCCGTAATTTCAATGAACATTTAGCATCTATGTATGGAAATTCAATTACATTACATATGCATATTTACTTTTTTAAATGTGATAAACATACTGTTCTGTAACCCATTTTTTCAATTCAAAACTATCTTGACTCCCTTTCCATGTCAATGAACATATATCTCTGTTCCACATTTTTAACGGGTGCATGTGTTTGCACCCTCCTCCACCCCACCCTCACAACAGATATGAGCCCTGCCAGCCTTGTTCGTTTTCTATGACCCCACTGCCTAACCACAGCCAATAGGACCCAGGACAAACATCTCACCCAAACTGGGCCAATCCGCTTCTCTCTTCTAGAAATTTGGAATCCAGACCAGGAGAGAGTCGAGTCAGCCTTGAAGTGGTCCCAGGTAAATGCTGGCATTGTGTGGTGGTTACAGGCTACCACGTGGAGCAGAACATGCCTGTCTGTGAAGGGAAAGAGAAATAAAGCAAGAATGAGGGATGTAGACCATCCTGGTAGCACTCTACTAGGTCCCAAGCTTAGACAGCATCTGACTGCACCCCTGCCACTGTTTGCCGGACACCTCTGTTGCCTTTAATGAAGTCTCCTTTATTGGCTGAAGTTGGCTTAAATATATTGATACTGGCAACCAAAAAATTCCTAGCAATGATTACTCTAAGGAAATAAGACAGATGGGACTCTCAGCCACAAGGCCAGGCCTCTGGGAACCAATAAAAAGAACACCCAAGACAGAAGACTAGCGCCCCAGCACCTTCTATAAGCCACTTTCCAATACTGGGTACACAGGCTGGAATGCCAGCTGTTTGAGGGGAGGGCTCTAGAGCCAAGCAGTCAGGGCCCTCCCTCGATGACACGGCCCCCGCCTTCCAGCCTCAACAGCAAACGTCTGTTGGGCACCTGCCACATGCAGGGCACTGTGCGAGAGGCATAGATGCACACGATGTATAAAGTTCCATGTGTGACTTTAGGCAAGTCGTATCCGCCTCTCTAGGCCTCACTCTTCTCATCTGTAAATGTGTTGAAAAGCACAATTCTAACGTCTTTCCAGCTCTCACACCTACCAGTCTAAGCCAGGGTCCCAGCCCCAGCATGCCAGGAAGAGGGCATATATAACAAGCTCTAGCAGGGGCATTGGACTTTCCAAACACCTCCCTATCCACTGTCTCCTGTGAGCCTGCCAACAGCTCTGCAAGGCCACACTTATTAGGCCAATCTTAGGGATGTGGAAATGGGAGAGGCAGAGAGGTTAAGCAACCTGCCTGAGGGTACACAGCTGTTGAATGGAAGCGCTGAAACTTCAATCCAAGTCCCAGCCAACTGCCCACTGGGAGAAGGATCAAATTACCCTTGACATTGGTTATCACAGTTTTGTTGTTGTTGTTGTTATCACAGTTTAAAGACAAGGACAGGGCTTCTCTAGTGGCGCAGTGGTTGAGAGTCCGCCTGCCGATGCAGGGGACACGGGTTCGTGCCCCGGTCCGGAAAGATCCCACATGCCACGGAGCAGCTGGGCCCGTGAGCCATGGCCGCTGAGCCTGCACGTCCGGAGCCTGTGCTCCGCAACGGGAGAGGCCACAACAGTGAGAGGCCCGCGTACCGCAAAAAGAATAAAAATAAAAAAATAAAGACAAGGACAGTTTAAATGAGGCACCTAGAGTAGTCAAATTCAAAGAGACAGAAAGTGGAATGGTAGCTGCCAGGGGCTGGGGACAGGGGGAGTGGAGAGTTATTGCTTAACAGGTAAGGACTTTCGGTTTGGAAAGATGAAAAAGTTCCAGAAATGGATGGTGGTGATGGTTGCACAACAGTGTGAATATATGTAATGCCACTGAACTACTACGCACTTAAAAATGGTTAAAATGGTAAATTTCATGTTATGTGTATTTTATCACAATTTTTTAAAATGAGGACACTGAAGGGCTTCTCTGGTGGCACAGCGGTTGAGAGTCTGCCTGCCGATGCAGGGGACACGGGTTCGTGCCCCGGTCCGGGAAGATCCCACATGCCGCGGAGCGGCTGGGCCCGTGGGCCATGGCCGCTGAGCCTGCGCGTCCGGAGCCTGTGCTCTGCAACGGGAGAGGCCGCAACAGTGAGAGGCCTGCGTACCGCAAAAAAAAAAAAAAAATGAGGACACTGAGGTCTAGCACTTATTATGACAAGGCTTCTCAACCCAGAGCTAGAAAGGTCTTGGAAGTCACCTGTTGCAACCCCTTCATTACGAAACTGAAGACACAGAGGCTTAGAAAGGGACAGTGACTTGCCTGAAGTCACCCAGCAAACCCGTAACTGCCCAGAGTGGAGTAGAACCACTGCCTTCTGAGTCCAGGGATGTCCACCTCCAGTGCTTTCCCTTTCTTAAGAGCTAAACTGCCGTGGGTTTCAAGCTTCAGTGAGGAAGGGAGGGCTTCTCCAGGCTTTCAGTGTCTCACTTTCCATCTTCTAAAGGGTGAGTCAGCTCCGGTATAATGCGGTGAGTCAGCCGGCTCCTCCGTGATGAATGTACATGTGACTGCCAGGTGGCATCCAGGTGGGGCTGGGAGTGGGGGAAGTGGGAGCAGCCGGATGCCGACTGGGCCATGGCCGCTCACTCAGGAGGTGAGGTCTGTGCTTTCTTTTGGCTCCAAATTGCTGCATAGTGGTATCTGGAGGTTAAGAGGTCCAGGTCTCACACCTTCTATTTGCTACCCAATTCCTCCTTTGGTGTGACCTCAAGCAAATGGCTTTAACCTTGGTGTGCCTCGGTCTCCTCACCTGTCCAATGGGCACATGAACAAATCTGGTCTTGACCTCCGCACAAGGTGTGGGGAGGACCCAAGGAATGACACTGAGAAGGTGTTTTGCACAGTTAAAAAGTTGTACCAGCATAAACGGCATTGTTATTTCACTTCTCGGGAGAAATAAAGTTCTAAGAACAAAACAGAGCCCAGCCAGGCTATTTATTTGCTTTACCCATCAGTCCTTGGACTTCTTAGGGTCTGAGAGCCTCTGGTCTCCTTGCTCTTCCCCAGGGCGCCAACCTTAACGGAAGGCATACTGTGGACTAGGCCCAGGGACAAGCCACTGAACCCTCCCCAGAGCCCCACAAGGTCAAGATTATTCTGAGCCCCATTTTACAGAGAGAAAAGAGAGGCTCACAAAGAAGCAGCAACTCATCAAAGATGACGCCACAGGAAGGGTAGAGCGGGGCCCTCAAGCCAGACTTGAGAACTACTCCGGCACTGGCCCTCTCTGTGGGCCCAAGGAGGAAAGCTCCTGGGGTCTGCATCAGGTCCCCTGCTTCCAACAATACAGGAAATCGAAAGAGGCCGATCCCTGCCACCCTAAAGTAAATCAGGCTTTGAGAACGTGAAACACTGGAAAGAGTAACAATCGTTACCATTTTTCAAGAATGTATTATACGCCAGTCACCTGACAGTCATCTTCTCACTTCCTATTCTCACTAAATCTTTGAGGTAAGTACGGATATTATTCCCATTTTACAGGTGGGGAAATTGAGACTCAGAAAGACTGAGCAATAAGCCCAAAGACACACAGCTAGCAGATCTGCCTCCCCAGCCTGTGTTCCACCCACCGTATATCACTGCCGGCCTCCTCACTCGTTCGTTCTTTGCTTCATTCATTTATGAAACATTTAGAGCCTCTTCTCTGTGCACTAAGTAACTCGCTGGACAGAGGGAAGACAGGGATGCCTGAGCCCCTACCCCAAGGAGGTCATTATTGGGAGGAAAGATAACGGCTCAAATAACTGTAATCTCAGCGGTAAAGAGCCAGGCCCTGGTGCACTGCTCGTGCTGGTGCTGGGCCAGGTGACTGAGCAGGTGCTACAGGTCAGAGTTTTTGTTTTTTTTTTTTAATCAAGGTGCTAGAACTCATACCTACTACCTGTGTGATCTTGGGCAAATCACTTCACTTCCCTAAGTCTCAGTTTTCTCTTTTAGAAAATGGAGAGAAAAAGACTCATCTCACTGAGGTCTTGTGGGGATTAAACTAACTGGAAGAAGCCAGGTACCATTTTGGGTGCTGGGGGTGCTGGAAGAAGCAGACAGCGGTCATTCCCTTGCAACCACAGAAAGAATTTTTTTTAAGTAAAAAAAAATTTTTTTAATTGAAGCCTAACATGCACACAGGGAAGTGTAAAAACTGGAATTGTCCAGCCCAATGAGTTTTCACAAACTGAACACACACGTGTCACCAGCACTCTGATGACAAAACATCACCAGCAGGGGCAGGACTAGGACATGGCAAGTGAGACACTCACCTCCTGAGTAAAATTTAAGGGGGTACCGAAAAGCTCAGCCATCAGGATAAATAACGTTTTAATGCAATATTTTTAAAAAATCAAAACTAATGCAAGAAAATGCATGATGACAAAATATTAAAGTTTTAGATAAAGACAGGATTAGTAACAATGCTGTGTTGGGTCACATTAAGGCTCAGGGCAAAAGGGAAATATCAGTAATATTGATCCTGCCTCATCTGCCTCACCTTGGTCCCAGCCCTGATTACCAGACCTCCTGAGGGTCATTCATCCCCCCAGGGGTAACTAATATCCAGACTTCTAATCCTATAAATAAGTTTTGCCTGTTTTTGAACTTTGCATCCATGAAATCACACTCCTTTGCATATGGCTTCTTTCACACAACATTGTGTCTGTGAGCTGTAGCCACGTTGTTGTGTGCCAGGGAAAGATGCTTAAACAAGGAAATGACCATGTGCTGGCTGGATGTTTGAGAGAGACCACGGAGGTGGCAGGTGGGAGGAAGAATGAGCAGAGCTAGCACAGGACCAGTGGAACGGAGAGAAGGGGATGGAGTCCAGTGCTATTTTGGAAGGGCAGAGTCCACAGGATTGGTTGGATATTGGGGATGAGGGAGAGAGAAGAGTCAAGGAAGATGCCAGATCTCTGACTTGGGCTATTTGGTGGATAGAGGAACCGTCTCTGCAGTGGGGGACCAGGAGGGATGGGAGAGGATAATGAGTTTAGACTTAAACATGGTGAAGGCCAGGTACCTGTGGGGCATTCAGAGGGCTGTCCTGGAGGCAGCTGGACAGACAAGCCCGGTGCGGGAGAGAATTGGGGGAAGGAAGTGTTCCCTCAATATCCCCCAGCATCGGGCGAGCAGGTGGTGGCCCTGATGAAAGCGTGTGCAGAGGGCCGGGGAGGGGCTTGTGAAAGGATAAAGGAGGGAAGCTGAAAAGTTCTCTGAGAGCAGGTGGTATGAACTGGTGCGCAAATCAGAATGAAAATATTAAACATACAAAACTGTCCTCCCTGGCCCATCGGGACTTCCAGGAGTCCAACACAGTGTGTACCTGCAGCCTGTGAGGATCGGGGTTGCAGAATATCCTGCGGATCAGGGGCTCTCCAGTCCCAGTCCCTGCCAGCTCCACTTGCATCAGCGGCAGCTGACTCAGCAAAGCCTTTTCTGCTGGCTGCCAGAGACACTTGCCTTTAAAGGCAAAAAAAAAAAGCGCCTTTCCCCGGTCACCCCTTACTCACTCCAGACTCGGGAGCTGCTGCTACCAACCCCTACCCCTACCCCCTCACCCCGCCCCGCCCCCAGCGCGCACAGCGAGCCCAGCGCGGCTGGGGTCCCGGAGCGTGCGAGCGTGCGCACAGGCACGCACCATGCCGCCGGCATCCGCCTGGCCACCTGGCACCGCCCCGCCAGTCCCAGGGAGCTCTTTTCCTCCGACTGGCTAGGGCTAGAGCTGCTTGGAATCCAAAAGTCCGAGTTCCTTCTTGGGCTAAAGCAGCCTCCAGGGAACAAAGCTGCCAGTGTGAGAGCAGCTTGGGGAGGTGGGCACTTGGTCCTTCGAAGCGGAGCCCAAGGGCTCCACCCCAGCCTCCTCACACTTCCCTTTAAAGCCTCGGGATAGGGAAGGCTTGAGAGGAGGCTGAGACTTCCTCAGGTCCTTCCCTGCTCAAAAACCCTCCATGGCTCCCCACTGCCCACTGAATAAAGCCCTAACTCCTATACCTGGCATTTGACCCCTCCTCAGCTTCTTCTCCCATCAAATTCCCCCTAACTTCATCTCTTCTTGCTCCCAATCCCCTGCACTCCCGCCGCAGGGGCTACTTAGCCTGGCTCTCTGGCTTAAGCTGCACTTCCATGAGCCCGCTCTGGGCATTCGCTCTCTCTTCCCAGGCATCCCAAACTTCCAGGCTCACTTCCTTAGGCTTTCTCTGGTGCTTCCTCTCTGGTTGCAGTTAAATCCGGTTGCCCAGGACTCAGCCATCCAAAAACCAAACTAGCCCACCTGTGACTCTAATATCTGATCAGTGTCAATAGCTTCTGATGAATTTACCTCTATACTGTACCCTCCAGGGATCATAAAGCTTTTACACAAAGAACATCTAGAAATGCAATTTCAAGCAGTTAATGGGAGTCTGTTGGGGCAGGTATGATGGGGTAGGGCGAAGGTAAAGCTGTTTTTCTAGCCACTCTGCTCTGTCTTCAAGTCCCACCCTGACCATAGGAAGGGGGTTTGATTGGACTTCTGACATCATGAATTAGTACTGTTTATTTGGATAAACTTTTACACACAATCCGTTTTTCCTCTGGCCAAGTCAGGAGGGGATTGTTACACCCATTTTATAGATGTGAGTCTTGAGGCTCAGAAAAGAGAAAGGATTTGCTTGGTGATGTTTAACAAGTAAATAGCAGAGCTGGGACTCAGGAGTCCAAATCCAGGGCTCCACCATCAGTCTCTGAGTGTGGTCTAGAGATTCTTTCTCCCCTTCAGCAGTCACTCTCTGCCTGTCTACTGTCTTTGCACATGTTCTTCCCCTTGCCAAGGATGGCCTTCCCTCTGACCCACCTGGTGAACTCATATTCAGCCTTCTAAACCCTGCTCAGCCTGCCCTCTCCCTTTCCTGAAGCTCTCTCCACTCCCTCTCCTTCCTCTGTGGTACAAGTGCTCTCCCATACACTTTTTTTTTTTTTTTTTTTTTTTTTGCCGTTCGCGGGCCTCTCACTGTTGCGGCCTCTCCCGTTGCAGAGCACAGGCTCCGGACGCGCAGGCTCAGCGGCCATGGCTCACGGGCCCAGCCGCTCCGCAGCATGTGGGATCTTCCCGGACCAGGGCACGAACCCGTGTCCCCTGCATCGGCAGGCGGACTCTCAACCACTGTGCCACCAGGGAAGCCCCTCCCATACACATTCTTAACCATGCACACCCAACTTGGTACTGCTGCTGTGCATCTCGCCGCTTCATCCTCTCCAGTTTGGGGGCTCCATAAGGCTAGCAACAGGCTTGCCTGCCTCTGTCCCTGGGGAAGTGGCCAGCACAGGACTGGCCTGGAGAAGGAAAGGGAGCCTGATGGTGAGTACGCCCCATGAGCTGGGTGGGGTGTACCCACAGCTGGGAGGAGACATATGCAGTAGACTGGATGTGCTCGGAAACAGGGAGCGATGGTGAGACTTTGGGCAGGGACGTGGCAAAACCCAAAAAGTACTTAAGGGAACACTGGTGTTGGCAGGAAACAGGCAGACTAGCTGCTCATATGTTCATTCACTCCTGCCTTCTTCCTTCACTCCTTCACCCCTGTGTCTCAGCTACAGAAGCCATCCTCGAGATGCTCAGTCTGGGGGGAGACAGAAAGGACAGCAACACACTAAGAAGCATCGAAGGCTAAAGGAGAGAACAAGCTCTTGGAGGACTCAGGGACACTTCCCGGAAGGGGCCCCATTCTAGGGGTGCTTTGTGCTGTCAGAAGCATTTTGGCTTGGTGAGGTGGAGGTGGAGGGAGTCAGGCAGAAGAAACAACCTGAGCAAAGGTACAGATGTGGAAAGTGCTGGTGTGAGGGGTGAGGCTGAGCCTGTAAACTGCTGCCCTGAGGGCCTTGCTAGCCAGGCTGGACCTTGCTGCCTCTACGGCAATGGAGGACATATGAACAGGAGAGTGAGGGTCAGCACTAGAGGACATGAGGCCAGAGGCACTGGAGGCCCTGCAGACAGAAGGAAGGGAAGGAGGATGAGGTGGTACAGAAGGTGAAATCAACAGGACTCAGGGGCCCTTGGCACCAGATGAGGAGAGCGGTGGCCCTAAGCTTTCCAGGCTGAGCAGCTGGGAGACCGCAGAAATAGGAGCCACGGGCAGGGGTGTGCCCAGAAGGGGCAGGCCTTCCCTTCCAGGGCTACTCGGTCAGCCAGGGTGCCCCCTCCCAAGGCCAGGACTGGACCCACAGCCCAGACAGAGGACTCCAGGGGTCATGGGGTCAGCTCAGGCTCCTCCTTCCCAACAGAAAGTAGCCCCTCCCTGGGCCCCTCCATAGGGAAAGGGACCCTCAAACTAACCTCAGGATTTTGTCCAGACCTTTGGACTGGGGGGTCTTTCCTTTCACTGTGTCTCGAGTAAGACACGGGTCTAGAAGAAGAAACGAGGTGAAATCAGATGAAATAAGGTGAAATAATACCACTACCACTAAAGGGGGACTTACCGCGAGTTAAGCCTGTGCTAAGTATTTCACGAGCTTATCTGGACATTGTATCTCTCATGATAGCACATGAAGTTGGTGGTCATGTTCATTCCGTTTAACCCAGAAGAAAGCTGAGCCTCATAGGCCAGCACCTTGCCTAGGATCACTGGAGGACTGGCCTACAGTGGAGCTGGTTCAAACCCAAGTTCTCCTATGTTCCTACCATTCATATTTTTCACACTTACCTGTCACCATAGAGTCACATGTACTGTCAGGAGTGGAGAAAGGCTTCACAAAGGGGGTGATATTAAAGTGCAAAGAAGAGGTGGGCATAGATTTCCAGGCAGAGGGCCCAGCCTGTGCTAAAGCAAGGCTTGGCTTACAAACAGGAATGTGGGGATGGAGAGGGGAAGGGAGAAAACCGCGGAGCGAGACCTCCCGTAGTCTAACAAATACTTAAATACCACTTACCACGTAACAGAAGCTGTTCTAAACACTTTACAAATATTAACTCACTTAATCTTCATAACAAACCTATGAGGTGGTTCTATCAGTACAGCTAGTTTCCCGAAGTTATCCCGTGGCGGAGTGAGGACTCCAGTCCTTGCTCTTAAGCGCTACCCTTTGCCGCTCCTATTTTGTCTCACAGCCGGTACGAGCTCCTCCATTTTGCTACAGGCTGCCGAGGCTCAGAGAGGTGCGCACACTTGCTGAGGGTCACACAGCGAGGGAACTCCCGGGACCCAGAGAGCGGGGGAGACGCTCAGCCACAGCGAGGTGCCCGCGGGGCGCCCTCCCGCCCCACTACCCCGGCCCTGGCCCCCTCCCCGCGGAGCCCCGCCCCGGACGTGCCCCAGTCCCCGCCCCCAAGGCTCTGCCCACCCCTCCTCCCCCCCCGCACCTCAGCCGCGCCAGCCAATGGCTGGGGTCCTATAAACGAGAACGTCCCAGCGCTCAGAGGTAACCCCAGCGAGCGTTCAGATCGTGGGCCGCAGGTCCCAGGAGCTAGCTCGCTAGGGAGCGGCAGGCCAAGCGACCAGAGTCGGAGTCAGAGTCGTAGTCGGAGTCTCGGGACCGGAGCCGGAGCCTGATCCGCAGAGTGCAGCCCGCCCGCCCGTCGCCGCCCGCGCACCCGGCGCTGCCAGAGCCTCCGGCGCAGCGCGGCCATGGAGCCCAGCAGCAAGGTGAGTCGCGCGCCCGCGGGCCCTCCCCACCTGGAACAAAGGCGCGGACCCCCGGTCACCTCTCCGCCGGCCTAGGCCTCCCCGGGCCTCCCCGGCGGCCCGGACGCTCTGTGAGCCCGTGGCCGGCGGCGCGCCTCTCAGAGCCATGCTCGGCGCGGGCCTGGAGCGCAGCGCCCTGCCGCTGCCGGGGACTTGGGCGGGGATGGGGTCGGGATCTGGCGGGCGCGTGGGCGCCGCGTGCGTTGTTGGCGCCCGCAGTGAGCAGCTGGCTTCCTTCCGGGGGCGCCGCGCCGTCCACGCGTCCCGGCAGGGCCGGGGGACCCAGGGCCCGGGCGCGGCACGTCGCTCACGATCTCCTCCTCAGCGGCCCTGCTCCGACTTCTCCCGGGGCGGGGGAGGGGGCCCGAGCGCGGCGCCCATTGGCTGAGCCGGCCGAGCCCCCGGCCGGGCCCCGGCCCGGGCGCTCGGAGGAGGAGGGACCCGCCCCCGCTCGGCCGGCTCGGAACAGATGCTCCCTTTTCCTGGGCGCCACACTGGGCGCGCGGCCTGGTGTTGGGCGTTTTCCGCGGCCTCGCGCAGTCCCCGCGCCGGTCCTCCGGGGTTCCAAGGCGGAGGGCACTCTCTTAAGGCCCGGGCTCCAACCCCAGGGTGCCTGGCTACAGAGTTGAGGCGAAAAGCCTGACTTCCGAGGCTCTTCTTTCCGCGTAGTGCAGGCCCCAGAGCTTTTGCCAAGACCCGGGGAGATGTGCTCTGAGGTGGCACGTTTCCCTGCTCGGGCGGAGCTGGTGAGGGCCGGACGGAGAGAGTACCCCAGGGGCCGCCGCCGCGATCCCGGGGGGGCCGAGGGTCGGGAAGGGGCCCCTGGCTGGAGTGGAGTGGGAGTAGCGCGCGCCAGGGAGCTGAGGGACGCGGGACTGAATAGATGAGGACTCTTCCTTCCCCCGGGAGCAAGCAACTGCCTAGATACGATCTCTTTTTTTCATCTGTAAACGGGCTTGTCCTACAGGGGATCTTTGTGACTTTCCCAGAAAGGTTCCTTTCCAACAAATATTTATTGGGCCCCACCTTGTGTGTTGTAGGGCTTTGTTTCTTTCCTCCCTCCCTTCCTCCCCTTTCTATAGAATATTTTCAAGTGACTTTTTTCTTTGAAATTCGGCAGGGAAGGCACGAGGATGTCCGTTTTTCCACCTGGCATGGGGGGTTAGCACTGAACTCTGCACTGCCCTTCCTATGGGCTGTGGAGGTGTCCGGTGGAACTGAACAAGGTCTTGGCTGGGCAGAGAGGTGCGTGACAGTGACACCAGGCTGCACCCTCAGCGGGAAAAGGTTCCTTTATGCCTGATGAATGCAAACAACTTGCTTCACCACCCCGCCCTGGCCTGAAGAGAGACCCTGAGCCCAGAACACATTTCCTGACAGTCATAGGTGAGCCATTATGCTGGGATATAACAAAATAAAAATAAAATGAGACGCTATTTTAGCTAGTGGTAAGAACGTTGCCACTGCAAAGCTTAAATATTTGCTGTGTTACCTCAGGGCTCTGGCAGGTCACTTAACTTCTTTGGGCCTCAGTTTCACTGTCTGTAAGAGAGGGAAAACTTTTTTCACTCCTGCAAGGGTAAGAAATGTCTGTTCAGCATGTGATGCAGGACCTGGGTGTTCATCTGTTGAGTGGAGAAGTGAGTATTTTGAGAGGAGACAGAAAAGTGGAGGAGAAAGTCAACAGTCACTTGTAGTTCACTAGGCTCTGGGCTTAAATGCTTTTCAGTGTCACTGACCCTCCATATATAGCTCTGCTGGTTCAGGGGCCTAGAGCTCGGAGAAGGGAAGTAACTTACCTGAAGTCACACAGCTAGTAAGTGGCTGAATTGGATTTGAACCCAGGCCAATCAGAAACGGCTTTCAGTCTACACTATCCCTTTTCACCATAGACTTTCTTGAATTTTGAGCTGAGGGGAGAGAGTTTGCCTAACTTCAGGGGTGCCCATGTGCCAGCCAGTTCTGTAGCAGGTAGGTGTTTTTCATGCAGTATCCTCCAAACTTTTGATTGCCGGCTCCATCAATAAATAATTTTGGAGCACCTCCTTCCCAGTGCTTTATCTGTATTTATAAATTCATGTATGTGCACTGTTATAATGATAGATTATATGCCTACATAAAGTAGAAATTTCAAAAGACAAATACAGATAACAGTTATAGTAAAAACATTTTATTTTTTATTTTTTTGCTAAACTTTCTATGGATCATCCTGTATACATTCTAGAAAAAAGCCTTTCCCTTTGGAGCTGCTGATTCGATCAGCAAGCCCAGCCCTTTTGTGCAAAAGGTTAAACTGAGGCCTGGAGAAGTTATATCACTTGCCCAAGGTCTTAAAACCAGGTGTGTCTAGTTCTGAAGTTCCTTCGGCTATGTTCCTCCTCATCTCCGCAGTTGACTCAGCTGACTTTCCTGCTTTCTGTCATGTTCCTCTGTGGCTCACTGTGCTGAGTTTAACTGAGTAGGAAGTAGGGAGGAGACAGGTTGAAGACCCTCCTGTCCCAGCCAGCGCTTTGCTCATGCTCCGTCCTGGGCAGCAGATGAGGGTGAGCCCTGCCCCCAGATGTCTCACCCAGCCCTTTGTGAAGAACTCCCAACTAGTCCCTCCTAGCACCCCAGTCATGCCCCAGGACTCTGCCACTCCGCCCTCCAGACAAAGGAGAAATGAGAAATCCGTGGGGTTCCTCAGCCCCTCAGTGGTACGGAAGAGCATAGGCTTTTGAAGTCCTGCATTTGTGGTTTTGAATTCCAGCTTAGCTCAGTTGCCACGTCTGCAGAATGATGTCATTTTTGTCATTAGAGTGTCTGTAAGAATTCAGAAATAAATGTGTCTATCTGTCCCCATGGATGCTCCATAAATATCCCTTGCTTCTCTGGATTCCCATGATGCACTGCACCTACTGGGCCCCAGGTGACCTGCTACCTGGGTTGCAGCCTCTGTCCAGAAGTCTGGCATTTGGGCAACATGAGCTTTTGGGGAGTCCCAGGATGCCCGGGCTGTATCGCTTGGTTGGGTAAATCATTAAAGTTTCTGCTGGCTAGTTCTCCAGTAGGGGTTTTTTCAGGAAGCTGGTTTGCAGAGTAGCCCATGGGTGAGAGTGCCAGGCCCAGAGATGGGTCAACTGATGTGGCTGCCCTGCCCGCCCCGTGAGGGTGATAACAAGTCATGATGACATCACAATCCAATGGAAAATGACTTTTCCAAGGTCACGTACTAGCCTCCCACCACAAAACACCTGCTAGCCTTTCTAGGATGGCATAAGAGGATAAAAGAAAGTCCCCAGCAGGAAGGGAGCTTCCAGTGCATGTCCCAACCCTGTTTGACAAATAGGGAACTGAGGCCAGAGAAGGAAAGAGGCTTAGCCAAGATAAGGCTGTCACAAAAAATTTGAGATGTTCTTCAGTATTGTTTTTAAAAAACATGTTTTTTTCTGCACACCCCTGTCCTATGTGCCACCTTCCACTCACCCCAAATGAGCAGGAGTTCCCCGACTCCCAGACTTTCCAGCCACTTTCTGGGTGCAGTCTAATAGTTGGATTAGATATAATTTGACAACTGAAAGCCTTCTGTGAATGGAAACAAAACACATCCTCATAAAACTATGACCTGGGGGAAGTGGCCTTCCTCAGAGCCTCGGTTTTCTTCCCTGTAAGATGGAGGCTCACTCCGCATGGTAGTTGTGGCGACTGCCCAGTGCCCTCAAGCAGGGTGGCGGCTATTTTCAGTGGAAGGACCCTCTGCACGTCCAGTTTGGGTGTACGGACATCGTCAACATCTCCATGATGATCCCTGTCCCATGCTGGGCCATTCCGGGACCAACCCTACCTGGCCTGGAGCTGGGTCAACCCCCAATCCCCCTGTAATCAGCTTGTGACTTCAAGGAGCTCAGCTTTACCCAGTGCCTCCTGGTCACAGGATGTCAGGGCCTAGAGCTCTGCTCCAGCTCCAAGGGTACAGGCATCCAGTTCTCTCCCCCTCCCACCCTAGCTGGCAGAGCTGGGGAGGCCTGGGACAAAGGGGAAGCGTGCAGTGTTGGCTTGGGACCTGCAACCTCCCCCCTCCCCCACCTCACTCCTGGGCGGAGCCACTCAGTTTGGTAACCTGCGTCCCAGAATGGTAGAGGTTGAGAAGGCTCCCGGTTGGACCTATGGGCTCAGAGAGGCTGTGTCTAGGCCTGGTCACCAAAACAAACCTCCAGTTGTTACCGGCCTCTTCCGTGGGAGGCATGGAGTGGAGCCTAAGGCTCTGCCACCCAGCCTCCAGGCCAGGGAGGGAGTAGCTCAATAGCTAATGCATAAACATTGGGGTTTTGCAGTAACGGAGCAGGGCTCCCAGACCTTGAACTCGTGCAGAATGAGGGCAGTGTTCACCCTTTCTAAGACTTCAGCACCACCACCTTGCTGGCTGTTGCCTCCCCAGGGCCTTGGTACCCTGGAAGGGGAGAGAGCTGTCGCCAGACCCCAGCTTAACGAGCCTTTGGCTACTGAGGCCTCTGCTGGACAGGACATCTGCCCAGAGCGCCTAGCCCAGAGTTCACCCCCGCTATTTTGGCACTGGGGAGTGAGGAGGAAAGGGCTCCACCAGAAACATCTCTACCATTTGACCTCAGACCAGCCACAGCTCCTGTTGGAGCTAATTTCCTCAACTGTAACAGGGATAATACCTGCCTCTCTAGGTCAGGTTGCAGGGTTTTTTTTTAAATTACAGAAGTACTGTAATGGAGCCAACTATAGAGAATCATGCAAAGGAAGAGAGTAAACATCTCCTCCCAGTTGTAATGGTTTGGTGTTTACCCTCACAGACCTCTTTTTGTGCATGTGTGTATGTGTGCCTATAAATGGAATTCAGTGTAATTGGATCACGCTTTCTACATAGTTCTGTGCAGCCCAGTGCAGCCCATCCTGTTCACCCACCAATACGTGCAGTGTTTCTCTCTGCACATATAAGGAAGTGCCATTATACAAGTTCATTATCTCCTCCTTCCGTACACAAAATGTACATTCTATACGTTGTTTAGTACTTTGCTTTTTTACCCGGCACTCTTTTCGTATCAAGTACATACAGATGTGTTGCATTCTTTCCAATAGCTGCATAATATTCCATTACAAAATGTCCCACCGTGATTAAGAATTAAGTGATTGTCCTCGTCACTTTCTCTCTTCATACCACTCACCACCTGATGTATTTTAGGTGTTTTTTTCTCTATCCTTCCACCCTACCCGCCGCTGCCAGCCCCCAACTAAAATATCAAGTTCCATGAAGCAGGGATTCGGTTGAGTTTATTGCTGAATCTCCATTGACTAGAATAGCGTTGGGAACATGCACTCAGGTATTGTCCTTCCTTAGTAATATAATTTCTTATTCTTAGGAAGCCTCTCTTATGGAGAACAGGAGGTCTTAGGGGAAGAGGATTTTTCAAGGTCACACAAGTGGGGTACTTAAACTTGTCTGCTGAGAGTGTTGAGGACCTTTACATATTCCCATGGTCTTATCAAATTAATCTTATCGTAGTCAAATTGGTGCCCACCTCTCTACTGAATGGGTACCTCTCTGGGGTGTCAGCTTCTCCAGATGCCCGGGTGCTGACTGACTCTCAGGGAGTCATTTGTTTGCATTTAACACCTTTTTGGAAGACGATTTGGTTTTGCCTGGAAAGCTTTGAAAAGTCCTGTGCAGCTCGTGTGTTGGGTTTGCACTTGGCAATTCAGAGCACCTGGAGCTTAAAGCAGAGATGGGCAAATTTTTTCTGTAATGGGCTAAATTGTAAGTAAATACCATCGGCTCTGTGGGCCATACAGTCTGCTGTTGTAGCACAAAGGCAGCCATAAACAATATAGACTTCTGGTCCCCAAAGGAATGGGGGACAGTTTGGCTGTGTTCCAATCAAATGTTATTAATGGAAACTGAAATTTGATTTTTTTTTTTTTTTTTTTTTTTTTTTTGCTGAGCCACACGGCTTGTGGGGTCTTAGTTCCCCAACCAGGGATTGAACCTCAGGCCCACGGCAGTGAAAGCACTGAGCCCTAACCACTGGACTGCCAGGGAACTCCCCTGAAATTTAAATTTAATACAATTTTCATGTATCACAATATATTAGCCTTCTTTTTTTTTTTTTCCCCAGCCACTTAAAAATGTAAAACCCATTCTTAGCTGGCAGGCTGGATTTGGCCACGGACCATAGTTGACCAACCTGGTCTTAGAGCAAAATCTACCCAAGCGACCGAGAGGTTTCTGAGCTTGGGCCTGGGCTGTCCTGGCTCAAACTGGGCAAGGCCCAGCGAGTTGCTGGAATGGAATTTGACCTACATAGGAAGGAAGGAGCAGATAGAAACCTTGCTTCCTTTGGGGACCAGTACCCGGAAGCAGGGGAGGACGTGAGCAGGAAGGGTTTGGCAGCAGAGACCCCTCAGTTTGAAGCTTCCAGCAGCCGAAGGCCTCCTGATCATCCGCCTTTTCCTCTCTGAGTCTCCCATTTTCTCATCCGTGAAGTGGGAGCCATCTCTCCCCCAGAGCCTGGTGATGGTGGTTAAATCAGGATGTGGATGCAGCCCCTGGCACGTTGCCTAGGGCCTGCCCGGTGCTGCTGGTGCTGATAAAAGCGGCAGCTCCCTCTCCTCTCTGCTTTTAAAGACTGATGAGCACCTTCTGCCTCCAGGGCCACTGCGGGGTGCAGGGGAGGCTCAGCCTTGCAGAAGTCCTGACATCACTGGAGGACTTGAAGAAGATGGCTGGGAGGAGTAAATGCCTGAGGTCACCTGAAGGTCAGGCTCCACATGGTTATTACTCTTCTTCTTGAAAAGACCTGACAGGCTGGAAGAGTTCAGAGGGTAAAATGCCTTGTCCAGGAATCCAAAGAACTCAAGTCCCAGAATTAGCTTTTGTTTGCCGAGTATCCTGGGCCCCTACCCTCTGACCTTAGGCTCCCCATCAATCGCATGAGGGTATTACAGCAATTCTGCAGTTTCTTGCGCTTCTTTTTTCATCTCCCAGAATTTTGTTCAAATGAAATCTTAGAAAATTAAAGTAAAAAATAAAAAAATAAAAAGGGAGCTGTCACGGATCCCATAAACCCCTGCTCCACCCTGCTTAGAACTGGGGACCACGCAGTTACAAGGTCCTTGTCCCATGCTCCAGTGCACCCAGGGCTACTCAGGAGCTGTGGGAGGAGGAAAGGATGTGAGTGACATCTGGCTCATCCCGGCTCCAGGACCCTCCTCCCGGACCCTCCTCCCATTGGGAGTAACCTACCTCTGAATGGCGTGGCCACATGCCCTCCCTCCGCCAGTACTGACTGGTAGAGCCCGGAGCTGGAGTACATGCCAGGGAAAGGCCCGGCCCACGGACGCAAGTCGAAAGGCCACGCACGGTGCTTGGCAAGTTACATGACCTGGCTAGGCCACCCGGCATCCCCGTGTGTGGGAGGAGAGGTTCTGAAGCCAACATTTCATCAGTGGCTTCCTGGGAGGAGGAGAGCTCTAAGTGGGCCTCAAGACCCCCAGAATTGGGATGGGGTGGTGAGGGGTGAGGGCATGAGAGCCTCCTCGTGCAGGACCCCGAGCCCAAGCGCTTGCTGAACTGAGAGGCCTGGGGCACCCCTAGGAGAATCAGGATTTGAACTCGGGTCAGAGGTCTTTCCTCCACAGCCCTGTGGGTTGGGGTGGGGGCCTGGAGAGTTACTTTTAGGCTGTTTCCAGCTCTCAGAGCTGATGTTCCAGTACTCATCAGGGGTTTGCTACATGGCCGAGTTCAAATCTGTTAGGATGAACACTGTTCTCAGAGAACAGATACATGCAGAGCCAGTTTTGCCCAAAAAGTTAATTTCAGAAGTGACAGGTTTGCTTTGTATAAATATTCAGCGCTGCGCCCTACTCTGGGCACCCTAGGTACCATTCTTAAGGAGTTCCCAGTGTGGTGGGTGGACAGCAGATGGGTATTCCCACCTGCTTGGAGCAGAAGCTGGAGACTGTAGAGCACACAGCAAGGGCAAAGGCCTGGAACAGCACGGGATGTTCTAGGAGGTAGCCCCATCCCCAGGGGTGGTGATGGGCGGCCGTGGTCCCAGATTCTAGACTCTCCCTTGCTCCTCCACCCCTATAAAAGGCTTCCACAAGAAAGCTGTGAGCTGTGGGGCTTGTACCCCTTCTTTAAGGCATCACCAACGAGTCCATCAGCTTGGCACGTAAATATATACATGTTGAATGAATGGACTTACCGCCTTTCAGTTCCAGCCACGGGACTGGTGGAGGCAGATGGTACCATGGGGACTTCCTATCCCTCCTTGATTCAGCGAACATCTGTCGAGTGAACCCTGCCGGCTCCATGATGCAGAGCTTGACAGCAAGCTTTAAGGGAAGGCACTCTTATCCCCATTTCTTATGTGAAGAAACTGAGACCCAGAGTCAGGGCTACCACATATCTCAACTCCAAGGTGAGGGAAGCAGCTCGATGCCTTTCAGCCTGGGTCTTCAGATTCCAAGTCCTGTCGTGAGCACGCTGGGTGCGGTGGGGGCGAGAGGTGGTGGGTGCCTCTTGCCTACCCAGGAGCGGGGGCCATGCTTCTCCCCTGGATCTAGCATCCAGCCACACTGAGCACCCCGTTAGATCCGGCCTTGCAGGGCCCCCCCTTCTTCCCCCTGCACGTACTGTTCTGTCTACCTGGAATGCAGTCTTGCCACCGCTTCTCCACTTGGCAGACTCCCTGCATGTCCTTCACGGCCCAACTCCAGTGTCACCTCCCAGGGACCCACCTTTGATCGACTGTCCCAGGCAAAATTACAAGTCTGTCCCTGCAGGGCTCCCGCAGTGCCCCAACTGAAGCTCGGACCACACTAGCCTCCCCTTCCCAGTGGACCTGATGCCTCTTCCTTGATGTCAGGACCAGGGCCCAGGGCGCGAGTCACTGAGCCTTTTAGTAGTTCCTGACGCAGCAGCCTGCCTGGGTGGATGTGGATGTAACCCAGCCGGTGGGTGGGCAGGCTTTCTAAAGCAGAGTTTGACCTTGACCTGCCAAGTGGCAAAGTCCAGCAGAGGGCTTTGTCCTTGGCTCCCAGCAGCCCCCGCTCTCAGAGGCACAGCTGCTCAGCAGGGCCCCAAGACTGACTTCAGAGGCCCAGAGACCCCTGGCACACCAGAGCCAGACTGGAGACAGGGCTGTAGTAACAGTACTGCCGCCCAGCAGAGCCCCTTCTGCGAGGGCATTCGTGCAAGGGCACGATTTTTACCAGAGCCGCATATCATCTGTATCATTTTTCACTTCTATTTTTATTTAAATTGCTGTGTTCTAAATAATATGAAACCACAGGGCTTGTAAAAAATATTTTGAATAGGTGATACATTCATGTGGTTCAAAATTCAAAAACGTACAAAGGGATATAAAATGAAAATTCTCCCTTCTACCCTGCCTCTGCCACCCAGATCCCCAAGGTACACTGTTACCTTTCTTGTGCATTCTTTTAAGGAAGTAGATGTGTATATTCTCCCCCATCCTAGCCTTTTTTTTTTTTCCCTCCCACACAAAAGGTAGCATACAACACGCTGTTCTGAAGCTTTGCTTTTTACTTAATATAACTTGGGGAGTATGCCAAATCAGTACCTAAAGAGCTTTCTTTGTTAAGTACTCCATTATATAGCTATGCCACATTTTTTCAAATCCTAGGTTTGCATTGCTAGTTTTCTATTTATTCGAGTGTGTACTAGAATGATATATACCTTGTATACCATTAGTATCAGACGATGGCCAACCTCAAGGCCAACCCTGAGCCGTGACACCTGTGACTCACCAGGCAGAAAGCCCCCACGTGGGGGTTCAACAGCCGCTGTCGTGCCGTCCTTGTGACCTCCTCTTACTTAATCCCAGTGGTCACCCGAGGAGTTGGGCTTGGCCGGGGCCCACCAGAGGAGGCCTGTCAGGTGTCACCACCCACTCGGAACCAACAGCCTTGGGTCTGAAGGCTCCCTAAGGAGTTGGGAGGGAGGCTCTGAGGGGTGCTGGGCAGGGTGGGCTGTGACAGACAGGATTTACAGGGAGTGCAGCCCGCTGGGAGGAAAGGCCCAGCGTCTAGGATGAATGTCCAGAGTCTGGCCAGGAAGGAGCCCGTGGGAAGGAAGGATCCAGCTCTCCCTTGACAAGGAATGGGCTCTGAACTCCTGCTGGCTGAAACCTTACTCTCAGCCTCTGACGTGAGAACCTTAGCTTTCACAATCGATGGCCTGACGGCTTCTAGAGAATGAAAAGAACATACTAGGAATGTGTCTGATTAACAGCTAAGCCCAGCGCTATCTGTGAGGATCTCGAAGTCAGGGCTGCTTCTGGGTTCTGGGGGGAGGGGGGGAGACCAAGGCCATCGCCAAGCTGAGGCTCTCCCCTCCACAGGTAGGTGCGGCTCAGGATCTGTGCCTCCACCCCTCCCCTCCAGTGCCCAGCCCTGTGTGGTGCACCTGGTGAATGCCCGCCCATCATTTCTTTGGCATCCCTCCCCCCGGGCCCCGTTCTTTCGGTCAGTTAAGGGCCTGCCTTAACTGTCATACATCTTGGCGTCTTCATTTTAAAAGAAAACAAAAGTCCTCTCCCTAGCAAGGCACCTTGCTCTCCCCGGGCCCTCCTGCCTGCTGGCCTCCTCCCTGCCTGCTGCCTCCGGCCCTTGGCTTCCAGGTGACAGAACCCACTGCCCTTTTTCTCCCCCAGCCCTCTGCCCATTGGAAACACCTCGACCCAGCACTCTTACTCACCTTGTGTCGTGTACTTTTCCAAAGCACATTCCTGGCTGGTATGTCATCTGTGTCCTAACAACCCTGGGAAGCTCGTGGTCTGGGGATGGTTGCCCCGAGCTTCAGCCTGGCTCTCTGCAGACCCCTGAGTAAGCTGGAACTTGTCTCTGCCTCAGTATCTACCCTGTGAATGGAGGCGAGGGTTTGCAGACAAGCAACCAGACGGGCCGGGAGGAGTGGGGAAGGGGACTCACCTGCTGGAATTCGCAGAGCAAGGAGGCAGGTGGGCTGGAATTAGAAGCCGGCATCTTGGGCTCCAAATCCAGGGCACTTCGCCCATCCATGCCGCTCCTCCCACGTAACTGGGCCCCCCTTGCCTTGGTTCCTGGGCCTCCCAGCCAGAGAGTCTGGAGCCACCTCAAGCCCAGGCATGGCTTCAACGGGGGAATGAGACCCCGGAGAAGGCCACGCCCTGGCTACAGAGAGGGGGAAGACCCTAATTACCCTCTCTCCCCAGGAATGAGTCTGGCCAGCCCGGTGTCTAGAAGTTGGCAGGGCTGGTTTGGGCACCTGAGGTCAGGAAGTGGCCAGGTTTCTTCAGAGAAGGGCTGGTGTGGTGCCAGGAGTCAGGCAAGCTATCTGAACAAGGGAACCTGCCAGCCCAGGCCCTGCCCTCTAGTCACCTGGGCCTGGCGTGCCTCCAACAGTGTGGGCTTTTCTCTCTGCAGAAGCTGACGGGCCGCCTCATGCTGGCCGTGGGAGGGGCAGTGCTCGGCTCCCTGCAGTTTGGCTACAACACTGGAGTCATCAATGCTCCCCAGAAGGTGAGTGCTGTGCTGTCCTAGGCTTCTTGAGACCAGAGGGCTCTGCTGTGCACCCCTGCCCCCATCTCACACACACACACACACACACATGCTCACCCTGCCTCTTGGACATTGGAGTCATTTACATCAACTCACCATCTGCCTTACCAGCCAATATTCTGGCCCTGAATGGGTTAGAGACTCTTAGCTTTGGCCTTGGAACCTTGGGGCCCACAGAACCATGGGGTCTTTATAGGTCATCTTTTTTTTTTTTTTTTTTGTGGTACGTGGGCCTCTCACTGTTGTGGCCTCTCCCGTTGCGGAGCACAGGCTCTGGACGCGCAGGCTCAGCGGCCATGGCTCACGGGCCCAGCCGCTCCACGGCATGTGGGATCTTCCCGGACCGGGGCACGAACCCATGTCCCCTGCATTGGAAGGTGGACTCTCAACCACTGCACCACCAGGGAAGCCCTTTATAGGTCATCTTGACCAACCTCCCACCCGACACAGAAATTTGTAAAAATTGAAGCCGTGTTCGGTGTAGTGATGCTGCATTCGTGCGGCCCTCTGGGGCTACAGAGGGCTTCCGTGGTGCTTTTCTCACCTGATCACACCGAGCCCTAAGGCAGGCAGGCAGCCGTGCCCACTCCTACCCTGCAGGTGTGGGGAATGGCCAGAACCTGCCCAGCATGACCAGCTAGTCAGGGATGGAGCTGGTATACGACACCAGTCTGCCTTGGCGCCCTCCCTGCCAGGTGGTCCCCAAGCCCGTGCTCTCACCCATCCACATGCAGCACGCTCCCTTGTAAGGGAGCCCATTCGAGGCTGAAACTGCCTATCTCCCTGGAGGCCCTGGGCCAGGCAAAGCAAAAATGGCGTCTTGCCCTAGGGAACTGGAGGGGTGCAAGTGTGCGCTTATTCCCTTCTCCCCACAGCACAACCCAGATCTGTCCTCACGTGCTCACCAGTGTCGGGACTGGGGGGTGCCCCGGTGAGGGCCTCCAGCGTAGCCAACCCACTGCTCTGGGGAGGAGAGCGGAGGATGGGGGCAGGAAAGGAGACTGTAACGAGCCCCTCCTCTGCGCCAGACCTGTTGTGTACATTCATAAGGTCGGGCGGTGATTTCCATTTTATACACCCGAAAACCGAGGCCCAGGGCAGGTCAAATGACCAATGGGCTCAAGGTCACATAGCTAGGGGATGGTGGAGTCAGAAGCCAAACTCTGTTGTTTACACAACCTCAGGCTGTCTTCCGGACCAGCCACCTGGTCAGTTTAAAAGTCTCTACCTTCCCGGGCAGGACAAGATGAGAGTGGATTGTCCTGTCAAGGCCACATTCATGGTCCAGACGGATGAGGCCAGGAAGTGAGTGTGGCTGCTTCCCGAGGATTGGGGCCTGTTTGGGGGAGCTGGGCCTCCTCCAAATAGGCGGAGGGTGGCCGTGGGGGCCACACCCGATGCTGGGGAGCAGGTCACCAGAGCGGCCAGGCCTGCTGAGTCATGCTCAGCTGCAGCGGACGTGATGGGGCTTTTCCAAGCTTGTGGGAAATGGCGACCCTGGGCCCATGCTTGAAGCAGTTCCAAGCCCCGCTTCTGCTAAGTGCTCTGAGCAGATCTTGCCAAGGTGTGTGCCTCGGAGCTGGCTCCCTTTGGGAGTCCTTACAGATGCAAAGTGTGTACAGTCTTAGAGACAGGGGACAGACAGTGTCCCCTGACACTTACAGAATCTGACCTCATTGGTCTGGGATGCTGTCTGGGCATCAAAGTTTTCAAGCTCCCCAGTTGATTCTAATGTGCAGCAAAAGATGAGAAGCACTGGATTAAGTGATCACAGGGGTGGTCACGTGACTGTGATCACATAGTGAGTTACGCATGGTGACAGAACTAGGACTCTAAGAACAGGATAGAGGTGTTTTCCGGAAACAGAACAGGGTTGTGGTAAGCAGGGGCCCACAGGTGGGGATAAAATGCCCAGAGGAAAGAAAGTCTGTGTGTCACTAGGGTAAATGGGAGGAGGGAGAAGGATGGGAGGGCGACGAGGTAAGCCAGAAGCTGCCCACAAGGGGCTCTTGTGGTTGGTAGTTTCATCTGCAGAATCTTCAGCCACTGGCAGGGCGTGGCACAGCAAGAATGGGCAGGTGGGCACCAATGCGTAGGCCGAGCTGGGGAGTGTGGACTTCAGAACTCCACTAAAGAGGACAGATAGGATCAGATTTGCATTTTAGGGAAATGATTCAGGCGTCTGGTGCAGTGGGATGGGTCTCAGAATGTGAAACTAGAGACAGGGAAATAGTGAGAAGGCTGCTGCTGTAATAGGGGTAGAAAAACCAACACTGAATAGGAAGAATGGGCAGGAGCTGATCATCGATTCAGCCTGAGGATGAGAGAGTGCGGTTTAAAACTGGCTTCTAGATTTCTGGTTCGGGCGATGTGGGTCTGGAGGCAGAGCAGGGAGGTGCCGTGGGATATGCAGGAACTGAGGTTTGGTGACACGGCGGGACAAGCACTTGGACACGGGGGTCTGTTTCTTTGGAGGGTAGTCAGTGGGAGAAGACCGATAGGTTGGTCACCGGTATCCATAGTGATAGAGAAGGATCTCCCAGAGGGACTGCAGAGTAAAAAGAGAAGTAAGGGTCAAGCCCTGGAGAGCACACCCACTGACAGAAGATCCTGGGAAGGAGGAGGAGAGCTGGCACCTCTACGCCAGGAGACAAGACCCTTCTGAGCCAGAGGAAGAATGGAAGCGCCTGAGGATGAGCGTCCATGGCCATGTCCTTCGTCCCTAGAGCAGTGCCCGTCCATAGGAACAGGCACTCAGATGTGGACGGAGTGAAGGGATGCTATCCGGTGCTCCGGAGGCTGACCTGGGCAGATCAGCTCCATATTGCCAAAGGCAAAAGACCCTCCGGTGACCCTGCCGTGGCAAAGGCTGTCCAAGTGGAGTCCTGTGGGTAGAGACCTCCCTGCAGTGGGTTGAACAGGGAGAAGGGAGATGGGGGAGAGCAGAGACAGCCCTTCCAAGGGACTCGGTAGAGAAGGAAGAAAGAAGGGTGGTCACCAGAGGGGTTGTCTGGCTAAGGTTTTTTTTAATACGAAGACTTCAGTTTTAAACAGCTTGTAAGGAATCAGCAGAGGAGGAGAGGGTGAAGATAAGGAGGGGGGGGTGGCGGTCCTTCAGGAGGCCGGTGGTGGTGGAGCAGAGGCAAAGGGGTCGCATTTGGCCGGAAGGGACTAAGACACTTCCAAGGGTGCAGTTGTGGACAAACCCAGAGTGATGTTCTCTAATTCTTGGGACTTCCCATCTAATCAGAAACAGGCGAAAGGTGAGAATTACAGTGGAAGATGGGCGGGGCAGCGGGCAGGGGATCCGGGCAGCACAGACGGCCCAGCGGTAAACATTTATAGGAGCATTTGCGGGCACCTGTCCAAAGGTCACTTGGGCAGCCGGCCTCTGAGGACTGAGGTGAGAGACCTGCGTGGCGTTTCCCGGGTCGTGTGCTCAGGCACTCCTCCGCCTGTTTACTCTTGTACTTTACAGACACTTCTCATAAGCCTGGCCGTAGTTTTCCCAACCCGGAGCAAACAGGATAAACTTAACAGGTGAAGAGGGGAGAGGACAACACTAGAGGAAGAGATGAAAGCGGGGCTCAGAGCCGACAGCCATGCCTCGGGAGGCACCATAGCCATTGTCCTGGGAGGGCCCAGTGATTGTGCCAACACCGTCACTCAACGTGGACTATGCCAGGCACTGCCCTAGATGGGGGGAGGGATAGAGCCGAGAACACCGCAGGCTCACCCTGGCCCTCAGGGAGCTGCCTGACACGTGGTCAGAGCTGGGCCCTGTCCCTGCCCTCCAGACATTCAACCATCCAGAGTGCAGAGGCGGGGTGGGGAGGGGAGACCCCTTGGGAAGAGCCGCAGTATTATTAACGGAGGGCTTCTCGGTGCTATGGGAACGAAGAGAAAGGAATGACTAATGCTGGGGGTAGGGCTGATGGCAGAGACAGAAGGGGCCTCACGAAGGAGTTAGCAGCTGTGCTAGACCTTGAGGGCAAATCGGCCCCAGAGGGAAGGAGGGGCGGGTATCCCAGGCAATAGGAACGCCTTGTGCAGAGATGCGGTGGCATGAAGTGTTCCACTGATGGGGAATTGCTAACGGCCCGCGCTGACCAGGCCAACCCCCCTTGTCTGTCTAGAGGCACTTCCCTTAGGAAACTGCACTGCGCTGGCCAGGTTGGCCTACTTGCCAATGGAGACTTTGTCCCACTAGAGGTGAGGGTGCCAGTACTGCTGTTAATTACCGGAAGCTTGGTCTCCTCCATAAAACAGGCCCCAAAGGGCTTCCTCTTGGAAGTGGTTAATTAATCATAACATCATCTTAAATGTTTACAAAGCACCTCCTAATAAGTTGCCTCCTCACAGCAGCCCCACAAGGTGGGTGGGGCCGGGCTTATCTTCCCCTCATAAAGGAGGCACCGAGGCTGGGAGAGGTCACCTGGAGAGGGAGAGGCTGAGTTACAGATGGACGCCAGGCCTCACGCCTGATGACGACATCCCTGCCAGGCCTCTGGCCTCTGCAGGGTAGGAGGGGAGCCCAGTCACACAGAGAGCAGATAAATGAGCAAGGGCATCCTGACCATCATACTGAGTGGAGAGAACTACCTCTCCCCTCCCCAAACGGCTGAGCTGCCAACAGAGGTGACTAAAGGCCATTGAGGAACCATGAGTTCCTGGCCAAGGGACAGTGTCAGGCATGTCTGAGGCATCCTCAGAAACCAGACCGCTTGGGCTGGAAGGGGCCTGACAGTCCGCAGGCTCAACGTTCCTTGTTTGCCAAAGGAAGAACTTGGTCTAGAGAGCAGGCGAGGTCTGCCCAGGACGACCTGCTTGGTGAGTGAAAGTACTGGAGGCAAGATGGGCTTCCCAGCCCAGGCTCCAGGCAGCCTCTCCTTATCTCTGCCTAGATCCAAAGGGCTGTGGACCCCCTCTCCCCTTCGCCCATCTCCGCTTATACGGACTCTCACAGCTTACAGCTCACTTGTCACGTGCCAGCATTGTTCCAAATGCATTAGAAACAATAATTCAATTGTTCCATATAATATAACCCCATTAGGGAGACACCATAATCCCTGTTTTATAAAAAACTACGGCACAGAGATGTTAAGCAATTAAACCAAGGGCACACAGCTAGTAAGTGGCAGAGCTGGGATTTAAATCCAGGGAGTCTGGCTCCACTCTACATCCTTGACCACCACAGAAGAAATGGCAGTTACACTTACAGGCACCGAAACACCCTTTTACATGCCAACAACTGCTACCCTGCTGCTCTCTCCTGCTCTTACTTCAAGCTGAGTCACGCACAGACGTCCCAGTTTCCCATGCACAGTTGCACAGCCTCTTGCACCATGACACCCTGCCACAGCTCCGTCATCTCTTAAGCCTCTCCGGTTCATGGCCTGTTCATCAATTAGTGACAATGCTTTCTGCCTCCAGCCCTGTGCTGGGACCCAGATGAACCAGACTGTCCCCCTGTTGGAGTTTAGTCTAGAGGGAGCACACAGTGCCTCATAGTTAGCTGTCCGGGGCGGTGATGGAAACAAGGACAGGCTGGTGTAAGCGGACAAGGGGGAGGGAGAGGGTACCTGGCCCATAGAGGAGGGTTTTTCTCAACACCGTAGACATTTGTGGCCAGGTAGTTCTTTGGCATCACGGAGGCGTCCCATGCACTGTAGGACGTTTAGCAGCATCCCTGGCCTCTACCCCTGCCGGTGTAACAACCAAAAATGTCTCCAGACATTGGGGGGGGGGGGAGCAAATTGCCCCTGTTTGGGAACCACTGCAGTAATGAAGAGGTTATGAAGGCTCTCCAGAGGAGGGATGGCGCGTTCTCTAGAAAGTGACCAACAGCTCACCAGGCAGAAGGCGAAGCAGCAGCAAAGCGAAGGTGCAGAGGTGTGGGGTGCCCGGGCAGCATGGGGGCGTTGCCATGTGGGGTGGGAAGAGACACTTCATCCTGAGGGTGGTGGGGAGACAAGAAAAGCTGTGAGCAGGGGAAATGAAGATCCTTCTGTTTGCAGGGGAGACCCCAAAGGCCAGGGACCAGTGAGGAGGTCAGAGCAAAGGCTTGGAGAGAAGCCCTATCAGGGCTCTTCCAGAAAAGCAGCCAGGGTGGTCCGATCATCTGCTCTGGGGTTGGGGCCCAGCTTCTAGCTCCATCTGGCTGCCTGGGCCTCTTCACCAGGCCCCAGGGAGAGGCCCTGAGGAACCCAGAAGTTATCTGTCCAGCCCCACCTGTAGCATCTGTCTCCGAACTCCCAGCTGACCCTGGGGCGTGGCTGACTTGCTATGGAGACATACCACCTGGGGCGAGGGGCGGGGGGGGGGGGCAGCCCCAGCTGTGGGGGAGGGGTAGGTAGGGAACTGGAAATAGGGGTCAAAGCCAGGCTGAGGGGCTGAACTGGACAAGCTGGCCCTTTCTTCCTCCCGACTGGACCTCAAAGCTTGGGCGGCTATTTAACCCCTTCATCCCCACAGTATATCTAAGAGAGAGAAGAAAGGGTTGAGAGAGAGCTGATTCCCTCTCAGGATGATCTAGAACAGGGGGCCCCAACCCCCGGGCCAGGGACCAGTACGGGGGGCCTCACAGCAGGAGGTGAGCAGCGGGCGGGCCGGTCAGCCGCTCCCCACCGCTCGCGTTACTGCCTGAATCACTACTGCCTGAATCACGCCCACTGCCACCCCCGGTCCGTGGAAAAACCCTCTTCCATGAAACCGGCCCCTGGTGCCAAAAAGGTTGGGGCCCGCTGATCTAGGAGACCAGGCCTCTGCAGGGAATATGTGGAGAGCAGCCAGAAGTTCCAAAACATATACCCCTTCTCTTGGCAGTGGTCTGGAATTCTAGAACACGGGTTGGCAGGGGGACCAAATCCAGCTAGCAGCCTGTTTTTGTATGGCCTATGAGCCAAGAATGGGTTTTACGTGTTTAAAAGGTTGGGGTGGCGGGGAGGGAGGGAAGGGAAGAAAAATAAGCAGTCATCAACAGACTCTAATATTTTCTATCTAGCCTTTTACATAAATTGTTTATATCAATCCCTGATCCAAACTTTGACTTGTATGCTCCCTGCTGACAGGGGACTCACTAACTGTAACATGGGTAATCTCACCCTCTGAAGCCTAGAAAGCTCTTCTTTCCCCTGAGCTGAAGTCTGTGCCCTGGGGCTCTGCAGACCTGCTGGGTCCCTCGGCCTGGGCAGCCAGCAAGTTCTGAAGATAGAGCTTTACTCCCCAGGGCAAGCCTCTAGTTCCTTCAGGTTCTTTCTTGTACTATAATTCCTAGGTTAATGCTTTGTCTTGCAGTAATTAAAAAATGGAAAACTCTGTCCTTAATGTTCCTCTCAAGGAGATGGCTTCTCTCCTTGAGAGAACAGTGACACAAGGAACAGCTTACTCCATGTGCCAGGCAGTGGGCTCCGCCTCACACCCAGAGCCTCACTACAGACGCTGCCCTGACACAGAGGAAGTCAGAACTTCTGCTCTAGACAGAGAGACGTGTGGTCCTTCAGCCACAGTTACCCAGGCAGGGAAGGGAGGGGGGATGACAGACATGACACAAGCCTCTCCCCACCCTCACCCCCAGGAGAACTGCTGGGATGAGGAATAGCTCTTTACTGGAAACCATTCAGTCCAAGGGATGGCAGCTGCCCAGGGCCATCCTGCTTCTCCAGGCTGGCCCCTACAGTGTCGCCAAGTGAGCCTCTGCCCTAGGTTCAATGAGGGGATGCTTAGAGAAAGAGCTCTAATAGCCCCTCAGCTTCCAACAGCCTGATGCCATGGCTGACCGGGACCTGCCCTTTCTCCCCAGCACGCGGGCACTCACACCGACCCTTGGCAGGGAGAGGGGTTGGGAATGGGCTGGCAAGGGAACAGAGACAAACGGAGAGCTGAGCCTGGTCTGCTTGACGTCCAGGGCTCGACTGCCAAGTCAGGGAATAATGGTGGGAATCGGAATCTGGCTTCGGTGGATGGGAGGAGTCAGGAGCAGAATCCAGGTGAGACCTAGGGCAGGTGCTGCGTGAGTAGAGAGGAGGACCGATAAGGAGGTAGGATTTTATGGACAGGACCTGGTGAGTGACTGCATGTGGGGCAGTGGCAGGATCAAGGGTAGCTCGCAGGCTTGTAACCAGAATGTGAGGAAAGAGCATTCAGAAGAAGCACGTGTGAGGCCTCGCCTCAGACATGAGCCGGGGTTGAGGAGGCCGCCAGGAAGCTCGCTGCCGAGACCGGGCCTGTGGGATCCTGTTAAGGGTGCAGAGCAGTCAGGAGGCTCTTCTTCCATGACGGGCACCCGGCCACTGCTGGATGATGCTCAAGGCAGCGGCTGGGTGGAAGAGGTGACCCCAGAACTTCTCCCCACGCAGGGTTCTCCTGTTCTCCAGGGACCCACCGCCTTTCCTGGGCCAAGGGCCAGCTTCACCCCCCACACAGGGCATGGACCCGAGGGGAGAGGACAAACAGCCCACGCACCGCCCGCAGGAAAGGAAAACCACACTTGGCTTCTTCCCACAAATCTCAAGCACCAGATCAAGAGGCAGGAACCCAGTGGGCAACCTCGGCTTGGCCACGAAGTGCTGCTGGGGGGTGAAGAGGATGAGCCTGGGGCCAAGGTGGACGGTGCTGGCTGCTCACCGTGCCTCAACCCCATAAAGTGGTCTAAGCAGCGAGGGGCTCAGGAGCCATAAAGGAGCTAGCCATGGCCAGGGTTTGGCCCCTCTGACTTGTTACCACATGCAGGAGACTTAACTGGGGAGGCTCTGGTAACACCTCACTTAACACATGGTTCCTCAACATCTCCAGCCAGATCCCAAGGAGAGGGTTAAAGACCTCAGCCTCACACCCTTAAACCCATTTAGGTAGTAAGCACTTACTGCCTAAATACTACACGTATTGGCTCTGCGTACCATTCAGGCAAGTTCCATTAGCCGACTTGACAAATTTTAAAACGAGATGTGGAGAGCTCTGTGAGACAAGCATCTGAAACACAGGGGGCAGGGGGTGAGCCTGAGAACTACAGCATGCAAAAATTAAGTGTCATCTGGGGCAAACACCTCTCCTTGCCCCTGCAGAGAGCCCCAGGGACATCAGTGCCCTGGAGCCCTGCTTGTAGGTCTGGTTGCTCTGGGCGGCAGAGTGTGAGGGACAGGAGGGAGAAAGCTTTCCAGCCAGATGATGGGCCCTCCAAGGGGTGAGGGCCATCTATCTGGACAGTTCCCTTATCCAGGACAGCTTGCTCTCTGCAGAGCCTGATAAGTGGAGCATTACTGTTCCCAACCAGTCCTCCTCTGGGGTTGGTTTTGTCCCTTGAAGAACACAAGCACTCTGTGTTTGTTTTGTTGAAATCTGCCTTCTCTGCCCCTGGCAGAAGCAAGGGCTGCTAGGAGGGAAGCCTAAGGCCCTTTCATTGCTCCTCCATCCACTTGCTAGGCCCCCCTGCACCAGCTGTGGGACAGGCCCTGGGGTGAATCCACTGGGGTCCCTGCCCTCAGGGAGGACAGACTCTTGGGACCCTCTGAGCTGGGTCTCAAAAGGTTTCACCGTGGTAAGGCAGGTGGGCCCTCCAGGAGGAGTAACCGTGGAACTGGGGGAAAGGGTGCATAGGGCAAAAGTAGAGATGCTGGGAAGTGGGACTGATACCTGGCAGGAGCCTTGACTTTGAATTATGGGACGCAGGCTCTGTTAGCCTTTGTCAGTGGCCTGCACTGCCCCTGGGTCAGTACCGGAACGTGGTGGGGTCCCTCAGCTCAGTGGTGGTACCAAGCACCGTGTGAGCACTGCCAAGGGTGTTTCATTAACTTCCCGCAACACTATGGAAGCGGCTATTGCTAATGTCATTCGAGATAAAATCATTTGCCTTCGGTCACACTGGAGATGAGTGGTAGAGCTGGGTCTGAACTTGGCTGCGTCTGGGTTCCTCACCCCTGAGCTGTCCAGCTTCCCTGGGACAGACAAGTAGATAACTCAGTGGGCACTCCTGGGACTGTGGGCCTTGGGTCCCCATTTGGCGGTTGCGGCTACCCACAGCCTCCTCTTCTGCTAGACCCCCGGAGCTTGGGAGGGTTACGGAGGGCCAAGAGCAGTGCCAGTGGAGATCGTACTGTATGAGAGGCTGCATGTTGCCCGGTGCACACAAACTTGCAGTGGGGAGGGGTGCCAGATGGGTTGGGCTCGCGCGGAGTTGAGTTTGAGCTGCAAGTGGGGAGGGGAAGAGGGGCATGCAGGTTTGTGACTGGCTGAAGTCGGAACGTTCAGATTATGTGAGCGCGAGTTCGTGTGTGTGATGGCGTGTGTACACAGGAGGCTGTTTCTGGGTACGGTGGGCCTGTGGCTGCGCGTGTTGCTGGGTGGGTCTGGCTTGTCCCGAGGCACCGGGCATGTATCTGCATCACCTGAGAGGAGGGGAGAGTGTGAGCAAGCAGAACCAGTGCTGCCCGCCTGCCGCATTCCTGGGCCTGGGCCAGCCAGGCCCTCCCTTTGGTGGGGGCAGGGCTAGCGGGAGGCCTGTTCTAGGACAGGTGTCTCCAGTTCCTGGAACTGCTTCCTTGTCTGTAGCTTTCCCTGTACCGCCCAACTGGGCACCTGAGAGAGGGGACGAGGCCATGGGTCCTTCAGAGGGGAACTCCCAGGCCAGCCGGGGGTGGGTCTCACAAGCATTTGTGTGCAAGTTGCTCACACCAGGCCTGAGTGCAAAGTCAGCCTGCCCTTCCCTTCCTCGAAGGGCCTCTGTCCAGCTGTATTTCCTCCCCAGCAAGGGGATCGGGGAGGGGCATGCGGGAAGAAGCACTCTCTCTCTGAGCCTCTCTCTGCTATGCCTGAACTTCCACCACTGTCCACTTGCCATCATCCCCAGAAAGTCCTGTTGAGCGCCTGAAACTACGGGGCACTGGAAACCACCCCTGGGGGAGGTGTGAGAGCCGGCACCACTCTCCCTCGGTGGTGTGGGTGGCTGAGGCCCACAAAAGGGGTAGCACCTGGCGTAAGAAAGCAGCGAGTTTGGGGCTGGGCCTGGGGCTGGGCCCCTGGGCCCCCTCTAGCATCCCATGATAAAATGGTCCTCTTTGAGGCGGGGGAGTGCAAGGGAGAAGGATGACTGGGTCCTGGCCTCGCCCACCAGGCTGCTTCTGCTCCTGCAGGTGATTGAGGAGTTCTACAACCAGACATGGATCCACCGCTATGGGGAGCGCATCTTGCCCGCCACACTGACCACGCTCTGGTCCCTCTCTGTGGCCATCTTCTCCGTGGGGGGCATGATTGGCTCCTTCTCTGTGGGCCTTTTCGTTAACCGTTTTGGCCGGTGAGCAGAAGGGGTCCTGGCCCTGCCCAGGGAGTGGGAGGTGGGGGGCCTTCCCTGGCTGTCCTAGGGTCTACCTGTGACCCAGCCCCTGGGGCCTCCGGGGGGTCCAGGGACCTGCCTGACCTGTGACCTCCTCCCCGTCCTGCCCCCCAGGCGGAATTCAATGCTGATGATGAACCTGCTGACCTTTGTGTCCGCTGTGCTCATGGGCTTCTCAAAACTGGCCAAGTCCTTTGAGATGCTGATCCTCGGCCGCTTCGTCATTGGTGTATACTGCGGCCTGACCACTGGCTTCGTGCCCATGTACGTGGGGGAGGTGTCCCCCACGGACCTTCGCGGGGCCCTGGGTACCCTGCACCAGCTGGGCATCGTCGTCGGCATCCTCATCGCCCAGGTAAGCCCCCACCCATGGCTCCAGTGCCTCAGGTGTGTGTCCTGATTCAACTCCTCACCTGGCCTTCCACAGCCCTGCAAAGGGCAGCCTCATAGACACATCCTAGGCGCAGGTCCCGAGAACACCACCGCTCACCATTCTCCCGGGGCCCCCCCGGTGGGAGAGCAGGTCCAGATGCCTGGACCCTTCTCATCCCAGCCCACTCAGCCTCGCGTCCTTTCTTCTCACTGTGGGGATCCAACCACAGGGCAGCCCACTGGTTCCTCAACATGCCGACTCTCTCACACCTCCACGCCTTGATGCCTGTATATATATATATATATATGCACTCCCCTCTCTCGAGGCTCTCCCTGCCCCATCCCTAAATCCTCCTGTGGCAAAGCAGCAGCCCCCATCCCCCTGCCAGACATGTCTGTAGCCCTGCCATCTTATCCCCCACTAATGCCGTGATGTAGGTCCTACTTCCCCCTTGTCACAGATGAGGAAACCGAGGTTCAGAGAAGTTAAGCCTCACGTTAGTGGCAGAACTAGACTGAGAACTAGAGCCCTCTCTCGAAAGCAGCAGCTGCCACAAAGCAGGCGAAGAAGGCCCCTGGGTGGACTGGGGCCGCGAGTGGGCCCAGGGCAAGGTGCTCACAGCTGCTGCTCTGGCCCTGCCTCCCCCAGGTGTTTGGCCTGGACTCCATCATGGGCAACCAGGACCTGTGGCCCCTGCTGCTGAGTGTCATCTTCATCCCAGCCCTGCTGCAGTGCATTCTGCTGCCCTTCTGCCCTGAGAGCCCCCGCTTCCTGCTCATCAACCGCAACGAGGAGAACCGGGCCAAGAGCGGTACGGCGGGCCCTGCCCCTCCCCGCCCCCGGCCCCGGCCTCCTCCCTGCTCTGAGCCACCCCCGCCTTCCCTCCGGCCCCCCCAGTGCTGAAGAAGCTGCGCGGGACCTCGGATGTGACCCGCGACCTGCAGGAGATGAAGGAGGAGAGCCGGCAGATGATGCGGGAGAAGAAGGTCACCATCCTGGAGCTGTTCCGCTCGACCGCCTACCGTCAGCCCATCCTCATTGCCGTGGTGCTGCAGCTGTCCCAGCAGCTGTCTGGCATCAATGCTGTGAGTGCCCTCACCCACCCTTTCCTGTGGCCCCAGCCAAACCCTGCAGTCAAGTGTGTGCTGTGGACAGGTCCCACACTTAAAACAACAGACGAGCCCCTGCCAGAGGAGCAGCTGTCCTTTAGAACCAGAACCCACGAGGGCACTGGTGCAGTGTCCCCTTCATTCTTTACTGACCGTGTGTCCTGACCCCACTGGGACAGAGGCCGGGGAAGAGCCACCGCACCTGGCTGAGCTCCATGAATTCTGTGTCCCGTAGGTTTTCTATTACTCCACAAGCATCTTCGAGAAGGCGGGGGTGCAGCAGCCTGTGTATGCCACCATTGGCTCCGGCATCGTCAACACGGCCTTCACCGTCGTGTCGGTGAGTCTTTTGCATCGTTGCCCGCAGCCAGTCGGCAGCTGGGGTCCAGCTGGGGGCCTCAGGGCCTCATGACCAAACAGCAGCCTTTACTGTGAGCCAGGCACGCATCACGGGCTCCCTAAGTGCTCTCTCATTTCATCTTGGACAACTTGTCAAGTTCATTACTCTATCAAACAGCTGAGGACACTGACGCTCAGAGAAGTGCAATGGCTGGCCCAAGGCCACAGCCAGAATGCTCAGCTGTCTGGCTCTCGGGGGCCAGCTCTCATTCCCTCAGATCCTATGTAGTCCCCGAGCTGAGCCCCAGGGAGGAGGCGTCCATCTCTGCAGTGCCACGTGGCTTTCCCAGCACTGGGGGCCACCCTCCCGGAGGAAGGGGTATGTTCAGCGGGGCACCAGGCAGGCTGCACTGACATCCTCTCTGCCCACAGCTGTTTGTGGTGGAACGAGCTGGCCGGCGGACGCTGCACCTCATAGGCCTGGCCGGTATGGCAGGCTGTGCGGTGCTCATGACCATCGCGCTGGCGCTGCTGGTGAGTTGCCTTGCTCAGGGGGCGAGACGGCAGGTGGGGGGAGCTCACGCGGGCATCAGACCCCAAAGTGCTGTCTCAACCCCAGGCTGGCGAGCAGCACTGGAGGCCAGGTGTTGGCGGGGGGCTGCCCTCGCCCTGGTTCTGCACCCCTCACAATCCCGGGCGTGGGCCTGGCCTTCCGCCGCTTAAGGCTGGCTCCTTCCACCCCGCCCCCATCCTGCCTTCAAATGGCTCCTCGCTGCTTTGTGCTATCTCACCACCGCACCTCCAGCCCCAGACTTCAAGTTCTCTCTCCCCAGGAGCTACTCTGCCTGATACTAAATTTTTCAAAGTCTTCTCTGCATCTTCAATTCATCTTCAGAACAGCCCTAGAAAGTAATGCCCTCCTCACCATAGAGGCGTGGAAACATGCCTCATCTCACTCAGTCCTCACGACGCACAGGTGTCGTTCAGTCAATATTCCCATTTCTCAGGTGAGGAAACCTCCCCCAGTGAGGTTAGTAACGTAGCAGATAAAGGACGAAGCCAGGAGTCAACCTCAGGTCTGCTGGCCCCAAGCCCGTGACTGTAATCTCTGTGATGATCCTGTCCCAGGCACTTCACACACAGCGCTTGATTGTCCAACATCTGGGCAAGGAAAGCACCAGTACACTCATTTTACAGCCGAACCAAGGCTTAGAGTGCGGTAATGGCCGAGAGGCCTGGCAATACCGTAGGCAATGAGCAGCCGATCTGGGATCTGGAACGAAGCCCATAGAACTTTTCTACTGCAGCTTCCTCGAGAATGATTATACGTAAAACCACATGCCTGCTCTGTGCCAGTCCTGAGCAGGGCACCTTACAAGCCTTCTGACACCCACCCCCAGGAATGTTCTTCCACATCCTCCTACTGTAAGCAGACTGCTCCACAGCCAGAGCCAGGGGACCCCAGGGACCTCTTCTTGGCGCCTTCCACATGCAACTACATGACCATTCTGGGAGGGCAGAACATGCAGGACTTAAACTGTTTTGTTCAGATGAGGAATCCGAGACCCGGCACAGGGTACCTAAGTCACACGGCAAATCCAGGATCAACCCTGGCCTCCTGCTTTCCAGCCTAGAGCTCTTAGGCCTGCCCTGGGCTGCCTTTGCAGTTTGTTTCTTCTGAGGATCCAGCACAGCCCAATCTAACTTTCCTCCCGTCTCTCGTCCTCAACAGGAGCGGCTGCCCTGGATGTCCTACCTGAGCATCGTGGCCATCTTTGGCTTCGTGGCCTTCTTCGAAGTGGGCCCCGGCCCCATCCCATGGTTCATTGTGGCTGAACTCTTCAGCCAGGGCCCTCGTCCAGCTGCCATTGCTGTCGCTGGCTTCTCCAACTGGACCTCAAATTTCATTGTGGGCATGTGCTTCCAGTATGTGGAGGTGAGAACTCCCAGAGTGCCCACACTCAGCATTTCTCTCCTGCATGCAGGACCCCATAGTACTGTGCAAAATGCTGTCCCTACCGTTCTTACGGGAATCATGCTGGGGAGGAAACAGGCTCAGAAGCCCAAGTCACACAGGGTTCTTTCCTTATCTTTGAATTTTCTGTTCTGCTCTGCCGTGGGAAACTGCTCCTATCACATGCCAGGTGCCGCAGAGTCTAATACTAACATCCCAATGCTCCTGGGTTGTCGGTGGGTGTTCCCTTTTTCAGATCAAAGGCCCAGAGGTAAAGTGACTTAGCCAAGGTCCTACGGCCCGACGTAGGGGCAGGTCTCCAACCGAGTGTTTCTGTGTATCTTTCAGCAACTGTGTGGTCCCTATGTCTTCATCATCTTCACCGTGCTCCTGGTTCTGTTCTTCATCTTCACCTACTTCAAAGTTCCCGAGACGAAAGGCAGGACCTTCGATGAGATTGCTTCCGGCTTCCGGCAGGGGGGAGCGAGCCAAAGTGACAAGACACCCGAGGAGCTGTTCCACCCCCTGGGAGCTGATTCACAAGTGTGAGGTGCCCCACACCACCAGCCCGGTCTGCTCCCAGCAGCCCAAGGATCTCTCGGAGCACAGGCAGCTGGATGAGACTTTCAAACTGACAAGATCTCAGCAGAGCTGGGCCTGGGGCTCTTTCCTTCAGCCAGTAGTGATGTCCAGAAGAATATTCAGGACTTTTAATGGCTCCAGGATTTTAACAAAAGACTGTTGCTCAGATCTATTCAGACAAGCAACAGGTTTTATAATTTTTTTATTACTGATTTTGTTATTATTTTTTTATCAGCCAGAGTCTCCTTTATCCACATCCCTGGCTTCACCCTGAATGGCTCAGTGCCTGAGGGTGGGGACCAAGCCCTGCCTAGACACTTGCCTTCTTTGCCAAGCTAATCTGTAGGGCCGGACCTATGACCCAAGGACACACTAATCGAACTACGAACCATGAGTCTTCTACCCCAAGAGGTGGCTCTGGCCACTCCTTCTGTGGGCCTGGGTCTCCCCACCTAGGGATCAGGCTCCAGGATCAGGCTCCATTAGGATTCGCCCATTCCTGTCTCTTCCTACCCAACCACTCAAATTAATCTTCCCTTGCCTGAGACCAGTTGGGAGCACTGGAGTACAGGGAGGAGAGGGGAAGGGCCAGACTGGGCTGCCAGGTGCTAGTCTCCTTTGCACTGAGGGCCAGACGGTCACCAAGAGAGGAGGGCCATGGGAAACTGAGAACTCACTATTCAAGAAGACGTGAACACTCCTGCCCTGCTGTGTATAGTTGGAAGATATTTATATATATTTTTTGGTTGTCAATATTAAATACAGACACTAAGTTATAGTATATCTGGACAAACCAACTTGTAAATACACCACCTTACTCTGTAACTTACCTAAGCAGATATAAATGGCTGGTTTTTAGAAACATCGTTCTGAAATGCATATGGGTTGAGGGTAGACAGATTTGGATGGGAATGGGAAAGAAGCAACTATTAGAGCGGCTTCAGACTTTTTGACTCCAAGATTCAGTCACTTCTAAGCACCTTTGATCAACACCCTCTACTGCTTAAAAATCTGTTTGATCTCTATTACCTAGAGAAAAATCTAAAAATCTTGGCATTCGAGGCATTCCCATTTTCCTTCACGTATGATAGCTGGTATTCAAAAAAATGACAGCTATGTGCTGACCTTGATGCTCAGGCATCAAGATAATACGCATTCTCTTGAATGTGAGGTAGGTACTATCTCTGTACAGTTGACAGGCTCAGAGAGGTTAACGTGCCTGAAGTCTCACAGCAAATATGCTAAAACCCCTGCTTTTAACAATTATACTGCAGGAATTGCCTGGTGGTCCAGTGGTTAGGATTCGGCGCTTTCACTGTGGTGGCCCAGGTTCAGTCCCTGGTCAGGGAACTAAGATCCCGCAAGCCGCGTGGCCAAAAAAAAAAAAAAATTATACTGCACACCCCCCACCCTATACCCCACTCCTCACCCCAAACCCCCAGCCCCTCCAAAGCAAAATGAACCATGTCACTGCATGGGCAGAGTGAGCTGTCAAGCTGCCTTCTCCCATCTATTTAATTCGGAATGCCCCCTCTGATCCAGCTTATAGGCTACTGCACACCCTCTAAAGACTTCTAACCCCCTTCTCCCAATCCCTGAATTTCAAGAGCACTTCATTTGTTCCTTTCTTGTGGCACTGTATCTTTATCACATGTCTTTTATCACCACCTTTATCACAAGTTCCTATTTCCCCCACTAGTCTCAATTTCATGGAAAGAAGTCAGTTTGGTTCATCTGGGTCTTCAGTACTAAATACAGTGCTTGGCACAGAGCAGGCACTCAGAAAACAGTTGAAATAAAAGCACCAAGGATATTTGTCCCTAGAGGCTCGGCTGACAAAATCGGGGGGTGGGGTGGATATGCCTGTCGAAGCCTTCATAACTGCACACAGGTTAAACTATAAAATCTGCTTGCCATGAAGCGGGGTTGTACGGAGAGGGTGAGAAGGGAAAACGGGTACATCGTAATTGGCAGCGCCTGTGTGTATTATCATTCGGTACAGAGAATCTGAGGAGTTAGCCATCCCCATCTCACAAATCAGGAGTGAGGCTCGGAGAAGGGTTGTGCCTTGCCTGAGCCTGGGGGCAGGGTGGTTAACCGATGAAGGGCTGGGACCAGGTGCGATAGAGGAGGCCTTATCACATGGCCCCAGCAGGCTTCTGTGGAAAGGAGTTAGCTCTTGCTTCGCAGGGGCCCCGGGAGGGGTAATGCAAAGAGGAGTCAGGGGCCCAGGATGCCAGGTGCGCACTCAGCGCTCTTAAAATCCTATGGTGGCACCCTGGCTGCTGTTCCCACCGGATGGAAGGAAACGGACTAGGGGTGGGGTTGGGGCGGAAGGGTCACGCTAGAGGCCTGAGCTTAAGGATGCAAAGCAGTGGCGCCCGAGGAGGCCCCAAAGCGGGGCGGCGCCCGGTAGCATCCCGGCCCCACCCCAGCCCAGGGCTCCACACCCTGGTCTGAAAGTGCCCGAGAACCCACTCCCGGGTTCCCGCCCCTCGCAGGGCTTGCACCAACGTGCCGGGGGCCACCATTTCCCAAACTGCTAGGTGCACGCAGGCGCCGGAAGACCCGGCCCACCCCCGCCTGGGCCCACAATGCTCCGGGAAGCACAGCTTCCGGTCCCTTGACGCCTTTTCTCTAGGGACTGCAGGTCCATCGCGGGTGTAGAAGATTTGGGGCCGGGGCGATCTTCCATCTCTCCCAGACCGTAACAGCGGGGCTCTAGGGCCCCCTCAGCAGTCGCGCACCCACCTGTAGCCTCCTTTGCCGACTGGCGGGAGAGGCGGGGCTATGCGGTTTCTCCACCAATCAGAACCGCAGTTTGGGGCTGGTGAGGGGCGGGCCCCAGGCTCCCACCAATCACAGCCTGTCTGCCCTGGGCGGCGGTCCAGGAGCCTCTGAGGGACCCTAAGCATGTCTGTCTTCTGGGAAGTGAGTTTGCTCCAGGAGCTGGCGACCGTGGCTGGGTTAGCGCTTTCATCCTGGGGAATGTAGCTCCCCTGGGACACCTTATCGCGCATAAGGTGACGCCTACGGTTTGTGACGAAAAGGGGTAAACAGGTAACGGGGCTGCTCCCAGACGCCCCTCTTTTCCAGTGCTTAGCTCACTGACAGTTTTGCGAGATCCTTCGCATATTTTGGGCTCACAAGTCTCCTCTCCCTGGAAACCTACATCAGGTTCCCCCGCTGGACCCCACACTGGCCTGTATTTCCTCCATCAAAGCCCTCTCCACACTGTACAGTTGAGTGTTATTCCACCAGTGGGGAGGCAACTGCTAAGTCATTCCTTTGTCGCCGGTTCCCACCACAGACTGAGTGAATTTAGACCTAAAGAAGTTCCACGATCTGAGCTCTTCCACTGCAGTTTTAGGGAGAAAATCCAACAATTCAGAAAGTGTTCTTAATAATGGGGAGAGAATATTCATTCTCTTCTGTGAAAACTACACTTTAATGCCCTCTTTCTCATTCTACGATTTTTATTTCTTAAAGTCACCTACAAATCTGACCCCTTCTGTCCACTTCAATTTCTGACCCTAGTTCAGACCACTCATCATCTCTCTGGGGATCACTGCAGCACCTCCTCACTGTTCTCTCTGCTTCATGTCTCTTTCCCCTCATTCTCCACACTGCAATCTTGGTGATCTTTCTAAAAGGCAAGTCTAGTCATGTTTCTCTTCTACTTAAACATGGGTTTCCTGGGTCCCCATTTCCCTCAGGATAATGTCCAGCTTTCTTAGCCTGGAAATTCAAGGCCATTTGCAATCAGTTTCTACCTCTCAGATGCAGCCTCCCCTCTCACCCCTGCCCCCCATCCCACTGCAACCATCCTCCAGGCATTGATCACCCTGTCCTCTGACCTCCACATACTCCTTCCCCTGTGGGTCTTTGGGGTTCCCTCCACACAGGCTGTTCTCCCAACTACTCTTGTGTTCCACCAGGTGACCATACCCCATCACAGCCCAAGGAGTTGGCTGAGGAAGCTCCTCCTTGGAGGCTGGCTCACCTGTTTCTTGGGACATTGCTGCCAACTAGTGGCTGTTGTGTGAATGTTTAGGTCAGGGCTGGTTTTAACCTCAACCTTTCATGGGTTCAGAGAGAACTGACTGCTTTGGCGATAACTCTTCACTGGGACTATTACAATAAATCCATTTGGTAGTCCCATCCCCAGCACCCCAGAATGACTTCCTAAAGCAGTGTCTGAGCACATTACTCTACAGCTTAATGCTCCCCACCGTCTCATGGTAAAGTCCAAATTCCATAACCAAGCAGTCAAGATCTTTCACATTTGGGTCCTTGGAGACCTTATCTCCCAAAATGCTCCATTAACACTCTAAGATCCAGCTAAGCTGATGTACTCAGTGTTCCCTGGACAGCTCCTCACCTAACTATCTAATCTTAAAACTTTTTGTTCAATCTCCTTCTTTCTCCAGGTCTGCCTTTGGTCTCTCCATAAGGCTGTTTGATCTCAAAAAAGACCAAATTAACACTTTCTCTATGAAGCGTTTGTTCATTCCTTCAACTGTTACTTAACTGAACACACACTCTTTGCCAAACTTTCTCCTCAGCTGTGTGGTGTCTTGAAAAGAACATGGTTTCTAGAGTCAGACAGAGTTGACTTCAGATCGAGGCTCTGCTACTTAGCTGAATAACCATGGGTAAGTCACTTCACCTTTCTGATCTTCAATTTCCTCATCTGTTGTGATATTAAGATGAAATAAGATAATGTGTGTGTGATGCATGTGTCAGTTAGAGTTACTCCATATTCCCCCTTTCACCCCCTTCATAAAGTCTGGTACTCACCCCCCAGGTTTCTGTGAATTCCCAGGGATCTCTTCCCTTCTCAAGGTCATCTCTGGCTCTGATGGTCGGCATCTCCTAAACCACCTGGTGCAGGGTTCCCAGTGCAAGCTCTTTCCTGTCATGGAACCCATATCTTTTCATTAGTTTCACTTCATTCATTTATTGAGCACCTGCTGGGTGCCAGGCATTGTTCTAGGGCTGGGGATACAGCAGCAAACAAAACAAAGATTTGCCTTCATGGAGCTTACATTCTGGTGGGGAAAACCCAGCAATCAACAATCAACAAACGTATAATAAAGTATCAGATGATGATTTGTGTTATGGGGAAGAAAAGGCAAACCAAAGAATAGAAGATGATGGATGTGAGGGTGAAGTGGGTGGCTTGATTTTAGATGAGATAATTTGAAGGTCTCCCTGAGGGTGTGATATCTGAACAAATGTGAATGAAGTAAGGGAGCAAATCATATGCATAATCTGGGGGAAAGGCTTTTCTAAGCCAAGAGAACAGCAAGTCCAAAGGTACAAAGGCAGGACCATGTCTGGTGTGTTGAAGGACAAGCAAGGAGGCCAGGATGGCTGGACCAGGGCGACAGGGAGATGAAGGCAGAGAGGTGGCAGGATGCTAGATCGTGTAGGGCCTCATATATCACATGAGGACTTTGGGTTTTGTTTTGGGTTTTTTTTTTTAATGTAAGAAGAAACTTCCCAGTTTTGGTATTTTGTTTGTGTTCATTATAATATGCAGTTATGCTTAGTGATCATAGAGTTAGTGAGCAAATCCACCCTCCTGTGACATACTTTACAACTTGGAGGGGCCTATATTGCAACACATATAGTTTTCTGTAATGAAAATATATTGTAAGGGGAAAACAACCCATGGAAGATAATTATGAAAACAAACCTCTGACTCTTACAGACATTTAATTGCCTTTCCCAGTAACGAGTCTTGGAAATTTCTACTGCTCTGCAAGATAGAAATAAGTATAAAGAATAAGTACTAAGTTTCATGGCGGCGCACTTGTGGCGGGAATCGGGAGGAGCAGGAGACAGCAAGGAAGGCCCAGGGAAACGAAGAAATGGAGCAGCCTGTGCAAAAAGGAAAGGAAAACCGCCTTTTGGGAGGGGGCGAAGGCCACCAGCCGGCAGGAAATAATAGACGGGGACAGGCTCGCCAACTTGCCCCTAATTTCTGATGGGCCATACCCAATAGGCAGGTCAAAGATGGGATGGGTGGAGATGGAGATTGTATGGAAATGTTCATGAAGAGATGAGCGAAATCAGGAGAAAACTTAGGGAGTTGCAGTTGAGGAATTGTCTACATATCTTTATGGGGGAGCTCTCTAATCACCATGACCATCATGATGAATTCTGCCTTATGTATTGACTCCTGCCATTTTCCATGAGATTAGTACTGTGATTCCCACTGTTGTTCTCTTTTTTCTTGCATTTTCCTGATACACCTTTTCTGATCCATTTGCTGTGAACCTTACGTAATTTCCATGTCAGGTGGGTTCTGTGTTACCAGCTTCTAATTGGAGATTGCCTTGGCACCCAATCTGAGTTTCTGTCAACAAACTCAGATTGAGAGTTTCACCCATTTGCATGGAAAATGTGAAGTTAATAAAGCAATTAAAAAGCAAAAAAAAAAAAAAACCAAAAAAACAAGAATAAGTATAAATTTAACCTAAACTTTATAAAACCTGGGAAGTAGACATTCTCTGTCCTCCCTCCTTTCTTTCTAAGCAGAGGGTACAAGATCTATTGGTGTTTTGAACTTTCAAAAGCACTTGTGTCAACAGGCTTCAATCAGAGTTTCTCAGAAAGTACCATTGATACTCGTGGCCTAGGGTTTAAAATCTGATTTTAAACGAGGAAACTCAAAGTACTGGGGGCCTATAATTTATTTCCTTAAACCCTACTGCAGACTGTGGTGTAATTATGGCGTGTCTTAGTTCCCCCACCTCCACCCCAGCCTGTTGACCCCCCACCTTGACGTCTGGTTCCCAGTGGTAAACCCTCAAAGAAGCTGAGGGTAGAGGTTAGAAGTGTGGGCTCTGGGGTCATATTGCCCAGGCAAGAATACCCATCACTTTTTGTTTGTTTGTTTTAAAATGAATTTATTAAAGAATAGTCTTAGGAAGGCAACAGTGTTTGATGTGTCATTAAAAAGAAAGTTCTGTTTCTTCATGATGTATAATAAATGTAATGTAAGAGGGTACAGAGTTATAAGCTTCTTTCTACTGGAATTCTCTGATAGTACGGCACAGTGTAGTCATTTCTGCAATGCTAGAATAAAGTTTTTAAAAAGTCTCCTATGCTTCTCTTCGAAAAGAGATGAACAATAACAGGATGGCATTAAAAAGCCAGTTTTTTTCTATTCATTCTGTAGTACTGGAGCCAGAATTTTTACCATCGCAGGCTACACTTTTAAAAATTATTTATTTATTTATTTGGCTGCGCCGGGTCTTAGTTGCAGCACATGGGATCTTCATTGCTGCCTGCAGGATCTTTGTTGTGGCATGCAGGATCCTTAGTTGCAGCCTGCGGGATCTATTTTGGTTGCCGCATGCGGAAACTTTAGTTGCGGCATGCGCAACTCTTAGTTGCGGCATGTGGGATCTAGTTCCCTGACCAGGGATCGAACCCGGACCCCCTGCGTTGGGAGCACAGAGTCTTAGCCACTTGTCCACCAGAGAGGTCCCACTCACAGGCTACAATTTTCACTTTATCAAGTTCTGTCACCTCTTTGAATTCAACATCATTCAATACAAAAGTCCATACATTATCGCAGAATCTGTAGGTATTTAGAGAGCCCTTCAATCCTGCAGATAACGTTTCAGACGTTTGAAATCTCAGTAACTCTTTAGGGAAGGTAGCCAAACATACATAGGCCTGGAATTGACTCTGTTCCTGACCTTCTGTACCAACACTGAATATATAGCCTTATCAAACTGAAGTAAAACTTGAAGGGCAAGTTGGGGGGTAATCTGTTGAGATTGTATGAGCTCATCGAGGCTCTCCTGAAGACTGTTTCCCAAAGTGGTATTTCTGTGCAACTGATGTGCCATGGCTTAGGAGGGAGAAATTCTTTTTGTTATTCAGGCTTACACTGATGTCCTGTGGAAGAGGCGCTTCCTGCCTCGGAGAGAGCCAAGAGAAGCTGCTCGGGCCAGGAGCCCAGCAGGACCACCCTCCCCCCACCTCTCCCATCACCTTCTATTGTCTTTTTACAGAGGTGGGAGTGGAGGCTGACAGAGGACACAGTTAATAACACCTACCCCACAGAACTGTGAGGATTAGGCAAGACCAAGTTGGTATACTCTTAATGTGGTGCTTGATTGTAGAAATGGTAAAAATTAGGAGCTATTTTTATTTTCTGATAACGTTATTTCTCCATCCCTGTCATTTTCTTTGCGCTCTGCTTACTATTGGCCAAGATTATAGCTAGCTAATCTTCCTAACTAAATGCCTACTGAGAAAAAGCCAGGGTGAGTGAGGCTTCTCCCTATCTCTGCTTGGAGGTTACATATATTTATGGCCACAGTGATCCCCGGTAGCCAAGTTTCTATCTTTAATACCAGTAATGGCTAGTATTTAGATAGCGAGTGCTATTTGTCAAGCACTGTCCTAAATCTGTGACATGTATGAATACATTGGATCCTTACAAACATCCTAGGAGGTGGACACTATTATTATTATACCCATTGTATAGATGAGGCAACTGCACTTGGGCTACCAACACAAACCACACTCTGTAAGTGGCCTCTTATTTCCATTCACACCTGTGGGTGGACATGGCCTCTTTTGCAATCAAACCAAGAGAGAAAAACAGTCTTATCTCCCGTTACTCTGCCTGATAAAAAGGCAGTTATTATTTCCACTTATTGCTGAACAAATCAAGACACAAAGAAGTCAAGCAGTTCTTTTCTTGTCACATCATCATCCCTAGGGGCAATGCTATACGCTGTCTGCCAAGCACAGCTGCTTAAGCACATGAAGTGCAATGGGTAAAGACATGATTTTGAAATAGAAAGCACAGCATTTTAATCTAAGTAATGCTGCATATTGACTCTGACCTCTCTTAGACTCAGCTTCTTTATCTATGAAATGATGATAATAAGTGAATCTACATCACAGGTTTGTGAGTATTGAATGAGGAAAGACTTACAGTACCTGGCTCATAGCAAGTGCTCATTCAATGGTTACTATAATCATTTTGTTTGTTTATTTGTTTTTAATTCTTTTTCTTTTTTTGCGGTACGCGGGCCTCTCACTGTTGTGGCCTCTCCCGTTGCGTAGCACAGGCTCCGGACGCACAGGCTCAGTGGCCATGGCTCACGGGCCCAGCCGCTCCGCGGCATGTGGGATCCTCCCAGACTGGGGCACGAACCCGTGTCCCCTGCATCAGCAGGCAGACTCTCAACCACTGCGCCACCAGGGAAGCCCTTTAATTCTTTTTTTAATTGAAGTATAGTTGATTTACAATGTTGTGTTTTATTATTATTGTATTATTATACAGCCAACCTATGCTGGCTCTCCTAAAAACCAATTAGAACAAAAGCAACTTGGTCAAAATCTGTACATTTGTTTGTTCTTTTATTTTGGGGCAATAGGTGCTGGAGCTTGGGCCAAGCTTTAGCCTTTCATTTTATACTTTCAAAAATCATGTCTAACTCTTTGAGACATATTTTCAGAGGCAGGCCCTATTAGGGGTATTTTATATCAGGACATTTATGGAAAAAGGTATATTGTTCTCTGAGTCAACTGAAATAACTCCTCAACCAAGTTGACTTCCTCCACACTCTTCTCATTTCATCCTTCACACTCAGGTCTAGGATTATGGCTCCTCCCTGCTGGATGGCCTTGATGACTGCACACTGCAGAAAGAATACCTAGCCTGCCATTTAAAACTCTGCACTCTCTGGCCTGCTTTTTCTTACACCCTTACCTCTGCTAATACCCCTAGTAATCTGTAACCTTTTTTGATATAAAGTCTATTTTGTCTTTTTGCTCTCTTTTGCTTACTATTTCCATGGAATATCTTTTTCCATCCTTTCACTTTCAATCTACTGTATTTGTGTCTTTGGATCTAAAGTGAGTCTTTTCAGAGGAATGGATAAAGAAGATGTGGTACATATGTATAACGGAATATTACTCAGTCATTAAAAAGAATGAAATAATGCCATTTGCAACAACATGAATGGACCTAGAGATTGTCATACAGAGTGAAGTAAGTCAAACAGAGAAAGAGAAATATTGTATGACATCCCTTATATGCAGAATCTAAAAAGAAATGATACAAATGAACTTACTTACAAAATAGAAACAGACTCACAGACATAGAAAACAAACTTATGGTTACCAAAGGGGAAAGTGGGGGGAGGGATAGTTAGGGAGTCTGGGATGAACATGTACACACTGCTATATTTAAAATGGATAACCAACAAGGACCTTACTGTATAGTACAGGGAACTCTGCTCAATGTTATGTGGCAGCCTGGATGGGAGGGGAGTTTGGGGGAGAATGGATACATGTATATGTATACTCCAATATAAAATAAAAAGTTTAAAAAAATAAAAAATAAATAAAATAAAGTGAGCCTTTTGTAGGCAGCATATAGTTGGATTATGTGTTTTCTATCCATTCTGCCAGTCTCTGTCTTTTGATTAGAGAACTTAATCCATTTACATTTAAAGTAATTCCTGATAAGGAAGGACTTACTTCTGTCATTTTGCTACTTGTTTTCTATATGCTCCATAGCTTTTTGTTCCTCATTTTCTGTGTTACTGTCTTCTTTTGTGTTTAGTTGATTTATTTGTAGCAAAACATTTGCATTCCTTTCTCATTTTCTTTTGTTTATATTCTGTAGTTCTTTTCTTTGTGATTATCATGGGAACTACATTGAACATCCTTAACTTATAACATTCTAATTTTAATTTATAACAACTTAACTTCAATAAGATGCAAAAACTCTGCTCCTTTCCATCTCCATCCCCACCCCTTTTGGTTGTTGATGCCACAGAATTACATCTTTATACACTGTGTGCCCCAAAACATAAACTAATAATTCTTTTAAATTCATTAGTCTCTTAAATTATGTCAAAAATGAAATTTGGAGTTTCAAACCAGTTACAAGACTACTAGCTTTTAGACTAATTAGATTTTTTTCTTTAAATGTATTAGTCTCTTAAATCATGTTGAAAGCAAAATATGCAGTTACAAACCATTGTTACAATAATACTAGCTTTTGTAATTGCACATGTATTTACTTCCGTTGAGATTTCTATTTCTCTATATGGCTCCAAGTTACTGTTTAATGTCCTTGTATTTCACATTGCAGGACTCCCTTGAGCACTTCTTGCAGATCAAGTATAGAGATTGATTTCTTCAGCTTTTGTTTATTGGGGAATGTCTTAATTTCTCCCTCACTTTTGAAGGCCAGTTTTGCCAGATATAGGATTCTGGTTCACAGTTTTTTCCCTTGAACACTTTGAATATGTTGGCCCACTGCCTTCTGGCCTCCAAAGTTTCTCATGAGAAATCTGCCAAAAATCTTATTGAGGCTCACTTTTGTGTGATGATTTGCTTCTTTCCCACTGCTTTTATATCTCAGTATGAGTCTCTGAGTTCATCTTACCTGGAGTTCATTGAGCTTGTTAGATGTTTATATTCATATTTTTCATCAAATTTGGGAAGTTTTCAAACACTGTTTTCTTCAAATTTTCTCTCTGTCCCTTTCTCTCTCTCGTCATGCTGGGTCTCCTGCAATGCATATAATCAGTCTGCTTGATGTTGTCCCACAGTTCCCTTAAGCTCTGTTCACTTTTCTTTCTTTTTTTTTTTTTTTTGGCGGTACGCAGTCCTCTCACTGCTGTGGCCTCTCCCATTGCGGAGCATAGGCTCCGGACGTGCAGGCTCAGTGGCCATGGCTCACAGGCCCAGCCGCTCTGCAGCATGTGGGATCTTCCCGGACCGGGGCACGAACCCGTGTCCCCTGCATCGGCAGGCAGACTCTCAACCACTGCGCCACCAGGGAAGCCCTCTGTTCACTTTTCTTTAATCTTTTTCCTTTCTGTTCCTCAGACTTAACAATTTCTATTGTCCTATCTTCAAGTTCACTGATTCTTTCTTCTGCCTGCTCAAATGTGACTTTGAATCTCTCTAGAGAATTTTTCATTTCAGTTATTATAACTTCTGGCTCCAGAATTTCTTTTTGGCTTCTTATTAGCTTTTCTATCTCTTTATTGATATTTCCATTTTGCTCATAGATTACTTTCTTGACTTTCTCTACATCTCCCTTTAGTTCTTTAAGCATCTTTAAGACAAGTGTTTTAAGTCTTTTCTAGTAGATTCGCCATCAGGCTTTTTTCAGAGACAGTTTTTGTTGGTTTTTAAAATTTTTTTATTTTTTGAATGGGCCATGATTTCTTGTTTCTTTGTATGCCTTGTGATTTTTTATTGTTGTTGAAAACTGGACATTTGAATCTAATAATGTGGTAACTTTGGAAATCATATTCTCTCCCATCCCCAGGACTTGATGGATTTGTTTTTTTTTTTTTTATTGTTGTAGGCTGTCTCTGCGCCACAGATCAGCCTGAGATGTAAACTTAAGGTCTCCTCAGGTCTTTTCTGGACCTGCATCTTTCCCTGGGTATGTACAGTCACATTCTAATTTTCCCCATATACGCAGTTGTTTTTGAATCTCCTAGTCTTTAATATCTGGGCTCCAAAAGGAGAAAAAGAAAAATGAAGGGCAGGAAAAGGGTGCTGGTCCTTTAAATCACCTGGAAGTCACTTGAACCAGAGGGGGAGTGGCTTGTGACAGTGGGGGAAGATACAACAACAATAGCTGCCCTTCTCTTTGCACCTCCCTGATCAGAAGCAGCAATCAAATGCCATTTACAGCAACATGTATAGACCTAGAGGCTGTCATACTGAGTGAAGTAAGTCAGAGAGAGAAAGACAAGTATCTTATGATATTGCTTATATGTGGAATCTAAAAAAATGGTACAAATAAACTTATTTACAAAACGGAAATAGAGTCACAGACATAGAAAATAAGTGTATGGCTACCAGGGGGAAAAGGGGAGAAGGGATAAACTGGGAGATTGGGATTGACATATTCACAGTATTTTTTAAAGATTTTTTAAATATTTATTTATTTATTATTATTTATTTCTGGCTGCATTGGGTCTTCGTTGCTGTGCACAGACTTTCTCTAGTTGCGGCAAGTGGAGGCTACTCTTCGTCGTGGTGCGCAGCCTTCTCATTGCAGTGGTTCTCTTATTGCAGAGCACGGGCTCTAGGTGCGTGGGCTTCACTAGTTGTGGCACGCGGGCTCAGTAGTTGTGGCTCACAGGCTCTAGAGCACAGGCTTAGTAGTTGCTCTGTGGCATGTGGGATCTTCCTGGACCAGGGCTCGAACCTGTGTCCCCTGCATTGGCAGGTGGATTCTTAACCACTGCGCCAGCAGGGAAGCCCCTATACACATTATTATATATAAAATAGATAACTAATAAGGACCTACTGTATAGCACAGGGAACTCTACTCAACGCTCTGTAATGACCTTATGGGAAAAGAATCTAAAAAAGAGTGGATATATGTATACGTATAACTGATTCACTTTCCTGTTCACCTGAAACTAATATAACATTATAAATCAACTATACTCCAATAAAAATTATTTTAAAAAAAGAAAGCAGCAGCAGCAATCAGAGCACAGATCCCCAATATTTGGAGGACAGTGTCCTTTTTATTCACCATGGCTCCCACTAGCTCTGTGTAGGTTACTCCAAGAAATGTGTGTGTTGCCTGCTATGAGGCTGGAGCAGAGGCTCCCACTAGCTCTGTGTAGGTTACTCCAAGAAATGTGTGTGTTGCCTGCTATGAGGCTGGAGCAGTACCTGCTACTGTGCTAAGAGCTGAAATTGACCAGAATTAACTGCTATTTATCATCCAGGCCTTCCCCTGTAAGTTGCAGGCTTTCAGTAGACTCCAGCCAGATCTCCAAAATAGTTACATCAGACAGATTCTGCCAGTTCAGTTGTTGTCTTGGTGAGGAAACAGATTCCAGGTGCTTCCTACTCTGCCATCTTCCCAGAATCCTCCCTCTGTAATTCTTTTTATATTGAATACATCGTCGGACTCCATTTACTAATATTTTGTTGAGAATTTTTGTATCTATGTTCATGAGAGATATTTTTCTGTAGTTTTCTGTATTTGTAAGGTCTTTGTCTAGTTTTGGTATTAGCATAATGCTGATATCATAGAATGAGTTAGGAAGTAGTCCTTCTTGATTCTGTCTTCTGGAGGAATTGTAGAAAATAGATATAATTTCTTCCTTAAATATTTGGTAGAATTCACCAATGAAGCCACCTGGGCCTGGTGCTTTCTGTTTGGGGAAGTTATTAAATATTGATCAATTTCTTTAATAAATATAAGCCTACTCAGATTGCCTGTTTCTTCTTATGTGAGGTTTTTTGTTTTTTTTTTCTTTGCGGTACGCGGGCCTCTCACTGCTGTGGCCTCTTCCGTTGCGCAGCAGAGGCTCCGGACGCGCAGGCTCAGCGGCCATGGCTCACGGGCCCAGCCGCTCCGCGGCATGTGGGATCTTCCCAGACCGGGCACGAACCCGCGTCCCCTGCATCGGCAGGCAGACTCTCAACCACTGCGCCACCAGGGAAGCCCCTTATGTGAGTTTTGATAGTTTATATCTTTCAGGGAATTGGCCCATTTCATCTAGATTATTAAATTTGTGGGCATAGAGTTGCTCATATTCCTTTATTATCCTTTTAATGTCCATGGGATCAGATGCCCCCTTTTTCATTTCTGATATTAGAAATTTGTGTCCTCTTTTTTCTCAGTTAGCCTAGCTAGAGGCTTATCAACTTTATTCATCTTTTCAAAGAACCAGCTTTCGGTTTTGATCATTTTCTCTATTGATATCCTGTTTTCAACTTCATTGATTTCTGCTCTAATTTTTATTATTTCTTTTCTTCTGCTTACTTTTGATTTATTTTTCTCTTCTTTTTCTAAACTTCCAAAGGTAGAGCTTAGATTATTGAGTTTAGAGTTTCCCTCTTTTCTAATATATGTTATTCAGTGCCATCAAAGCACTTCTTTTGCTACATCCCACAAATTTTGATAAGTTGTGTTTCTCATTTAGTTCAAAACATTTTAAAATTTCTCTTGATATCTCTTCTTTGGCCTGTGTGTTGTTTAGAAGTTTTGTGTTATTTAAAGTTTATTTAATACTTTAAATTCCATGTATTTTGGGATTATCTAGCCATTTTTCTGTTGCTGATTTCTAGTTTAATTCCACTGTGGTCTGAGAGCACTCACTCTATGATTTCTATTCTACTCCTGAGTGCTTCAAGCCGTGCCAGCTTGGGAGAAGGGCTATTGTGAGTGAAATGAAATGGTTCCTCTTATCTGTTTCAGTGTAGCTGTTCTTGGCTTTTAGTTTGCCTGGGTACTGTGAGTTTCTTCACTGGTTTCTGGAATTCTCATAAAGGCTTTTTGGACTGTCTATTATTGTTACGTCAATGTCTCTGTTGGGGAAGGGAGTCTGAGCTTCTTATTTTACCATCTTGCTGTCATCACTCCTCTTAGTCAGATTAATTTTTGTAAAGAGTACACCTGGAAGCTGAGGATCTTTACATTGATTCCCTGTAAGCTAAATATGCTCACATACCTCTTGGAAAGTTTTTGTGAATCCCCAGGGGTATGCATACCCAGTTTGAAGACAACTTTTCTAGAGGGTCCAGATTAGTATTCCTCTGGTTTCCCTTGGGGTTGTTTTCTAACTCTGCTCCTGTTGTGCTGACAGGGTACCAGCTCCCTATTCAGGTTCTCTTCCATCCCCTACCTGGGGCATCTGGGTCAAGGGAAATGTCTGGCAGGCCTTGAGTGATGAGTGATGGGCAGCCGTCCTGGGCCCATATGTAACAGCAGCAGGGTTACCATTTGACCAGGAGGGCAGGCTATTCCCTGTTCACCCTTAAGAAGTTCTCCATGTTTACCTCAGACCCACATACACTGAGAAATGAGTATCATGGTGGGCTGCCTTCTATCACTAGCCTCTCCCTACAGGAAGGTAGGAGGGAAAAGGAATGAGCTGTTCTCTCATAGAGCTGAATGGCTCCTTCTCTAGCTCTACTCCTGTTTTCCCCCACTTCCTATGCAAGCCTTGGCTTCTGAATGACCACAGTCAGGTTTTCAGAATGGGTGCAGTTTGATAAAGATGTCCTTCCTCTGAACAGCCAAAGCAAAAAGTGTGATCAACTCTATTTCACAAAGTCTCAAGCTCAGGCACCCTGCACACCCCCGCTCTGGAACTAAGCAGTACCCTTTCCATGTCTGTAGACATGCTGTCTCTGGGACAATGCTCCATTCCTTTGGGTGTCTGGAAGCATGGTCTCTGCTTTGTCTCAATTTGCCCCATATGTCTGTGGTTTTGTGGGTATCTTGTGGCTAGTTTCTTCACACTCTGAAGTGGTGGTTTTAACCCTGAGCCAGGACCTGGGCCTACTCTGGGAGCCTTTTGACCTGCCTACTCCCCAGGCCCCAGGCCTTGGGTATAAGTGACTTGACGGGGGTGCTCAATAAATGGAAACTAAAAACCTTAAACCCAATCAACATTACACTTGATAACCCCAACCCTCTCCAGGACTCAACCCATTACCAAGGGCTAAATGGTGGCCCATTCTAACATGGATCTGGACCAAAACCAAATCACAGTAACCAACACCTTCCATCTGTCTCTTCCTCTAGGCTGGTTGCTCCTTGAAGGCCACTGGAACACTGTCCCCAACAGGAATCAGCCTAACACAAAGAACTTATCAATAAGTGTCTGGTGAATTTGACTAACCTTCCTTATACTACATAGCTACCACCCACAATACCATAAAAACACTTTCCCATCTTCCTTATTTCTCTTCTGAGGTAACAAACCCAGGCTCCTGTAATCTGGGTTTCATTCATTTACATAAATGCCTGAACAGCTTTTATTTTGGTCACTGATGGAAGGAAAGATAGATATCCCTGCTCTCAAAATGCAATAATGGGCAGAATAAAGGATACACAGTTAAGTTATAGTGTTGTATCGTGATTCCTGGCCAAAAGGAAGAGACTATGTCAGCAGTACATGTGAATGATATAGTGAGGTACTACTTAAGTAAGAGAGAAGTTTGCCCGCTGTAATGGACATCTGTTTTTTCTGACTGTCATCCAATCACCCTTCTCCAGGACTGCTCCCTCCCTACTCTCAGCCCACGTGTTTGTGGTGGATTTGATGCCACCTCCAACTCTAGGGGTCAACCTGAGACGCCAGGCATGGCCATTTAAAACATCACATTTTCTCGGTCACAGTAATTAGTTCCAGAATAGACCCATGAGCTAATCAGAGTCAGTGAGATGCAATGATTTCTTTGTGGGAACACTGGGAGAGAGGCAGCCACATTTTCCAGCTGTCCTTGAGCCCAGAGGGATAGCCCAGTCATCTTGCGCCAGAAGAAAGCCTGTGTCTGAATGGACTCAACACAGACTGATGGACAGAGAGAAGCAGGGTTTGAGTCTGTAGCAACCCTGCATGAAGCCAGAATTTTCTGTCACATGAGCCAGTAAAGTCTCTTTCCTTGAGCTGAAATTGACTGCTTAGCTGTGAAGTCAACCTATAATGCATATGAGCAGACATTGCTTAAGTCACTTCAAAATAGTTTACTTAATTATTCCAAAGTCATTTGACTTTTCAGGAGGTTGATCCGTCAGGGAAACCACATGCACACTGGTTAAGAGCACAGGCTTTAAAGCCACACACGCATGGAGTTGATTCCTGGTTTCTTAACCTTTCTGAGCTTCCATTTCTTCATCAGTTAAATGCAGGTAATAATAGTGTTGATGTGATTTTTTTTTTCATGTCTGAGGGCAGATTTTGTGAGCACAAAAGACTACAGCATTTTAAGTTCTAAATTAATATTAAATTTTTTCATCTACAAACTCAAAACCTTGGCTTTATTTAAAACTTAAAAGTTCAACTTACAAATATATTATTCTATTTATAAATTGATTATATTTATATAAAAATAATGATTAGGCTTAAGGAGATCTTTTATTATTGTTCGGGTAACTGAGGCAGAACAATTAAACTCTGTTAAACAATTCCATTTTGGGGGGCTTCCCTGGTGGCGCAGTGGTTGAGAGTCCGCCTGCCGATGCAGGGGATGCGGGTTTGTGCCCCCCGTCTGGGAGGATCCCACATGCCGCGGAGCGGCTGGGCCTGTGAGCCATGGCCGCTGGGCCTGCGCATTTGGAGACTGTGCTCTGAGGCGGGAGAGGCCACAACAGTGAGAGGCCCGGGTATCACACAAAAAAAACCATTTTAAAATTTATAAAATGTAATTTCATTAACCATTGTAAACTGAATATAAATTTCATGTATTCTCTTTTCATTTTACACCCATCATATGCCTGCTCAATCAAGTTTCATCTCTAGTGAGCAAATTCTTCCCAAGTACTTAACAAAAATTTGTTACATATATATAAATAACATATAGATCAGGATTTCTCTGGTGGCACAGTGGTTAAGAATCCTCCTGCCAGGGCTTCCCTGGTGGCGCAGTGGTTGGGAGTCCGCCTGCCGATGCAGGGGACACGGGTTCGTGCCCCGGTCCGGGAGGATCCCACATGCCACTGAACAGCTGGGCCCGTGGGCCATGGCCGCTGGGCCTGCGCGTCCGGAGCCTGTGCTCCACAGCGGGAGAGGCCACAACAGTGAGAGGGCTGCATACCACAAAAAAAAAAAGAATCCTCCTGCCAATGCAGGAAACACAGGTTCAAGCCCTGGTCCGGGAAGATCCCACATGCTACAGAGCAACTAAGCCCATGTGCCACAACTACTGAGCCTGCGCTCTAGAGCCCACAAGCCACAACTACTGAGCCCATGTGCTGCAGCTACTGAAGCCCATGCGCCTAGAGCCCACGTTCCACAACAAGAGAAGCCACGGCAATGAGAAGCCCGCACATCGCAACGAAGAGTAACCCCCACTTGCTGCAACTAGAGAAAGCCTGCATGCAGGAACGAAGACCCAAAGCAGCCACAAGTAAATAAATAAATAAATTTTAAAATAAATAACATATAGATCTAGTAGATCTAGTATTCTAATATTATTTACATGGGAATTCCCTGGTGGTCCAGTGGTTAGGACTCTGTGCTCTCATCACCAAGGGCCTGGGTTCAATCCCTGGTCGGGGAGCTAAGATCCCACAAGCTGCACGTCATGGCCAAAAAAAAAATTTTTTTTTAAATAATATTGTTATTGGGCTTCCCTGGTGGTGCAGTGGTTGAGAGTCTGCCTGCCGATGCAAGGGATGTGGGTTCGTGTCCCGGTCTGGAACGATCCCGCATGCCGTGGAGCGGCTGGGCCCGTGAGCCATGGCCGCTGAGCCTGCGTGTCCGGAGCCTGTGCTCCACAACGGGAGAGGCCACAACAGTGAGAGGCCCGCGTACCACAAAAAAATAAATAAATAAAAAAGAATATTATTATTTACAAACAATTAAATTTCCTTACATTTCATAGGTCTAATCTACCAAACTAGGCTAATCTCTTAGATTCTTCAATATGCCATATTATTTCAAAATTACATTTTAAGTACCAAACACATACACACAATTATTTTAAACACAAAAGTATTTTATGTGATAGGTTTGACTTATTTATCATTTCTATATTTATTTATTTATTTGGCTGTGCTGGGTCTTACTTGTGGCATGTGGGATCTTTAGTTGTGGCATGCGAACTCTTAGTTGCAGCATGTGGGATCTAGTTCCCTGACCAGGGATTAAACCTGGGCCCCCTGCATTGGGAGCATGGAGTCTTAGCCATTGGACCACCAGGGAAGTCCCCATTTCTATATTTAATTCTAAGCCTTTTCAGACTTGAAAAGCCACTTACGCACTGAGAAAGAAGTTCTACCATCTCCAGGGATTTCAGATTACTGGGTCAACAATTCACAATCATGATAGAGTTACCATCTAGGGAGGCCACACTGAGGCAACCAGCTTAACAGTTCCTGGCTGTGATATAGTTACCTTCTTAGGAAGGCTGAGATTGACACCTTAAACAAGTCAAGGCTATTGGGTTGACAATTTATTAGCACAATAAGTCATTATCAGTCAGAGATTTGACACCTGAGCTTTGCAGGGTTCAGGATGACTCTATCTGAGCCGCATGTGGATACACTGAGACCTTTTTACAGTCTCCACCACAATGTGGGACTTCTAGTCCCTATCCTTCTCCTGGGTTCAAATTACACCCTTCTGTAATTCATCTGCTCAGAGTGTGCAACCTCACCCAGCTTGCAAGAAAGGAAACTTACACCACAATTTGAATTCTTGAGTTCTCTTAAGACATTTTAATGCAATTGTTCTTTAAAAACTACCGAGGCCTTTCCACCCTTCTTCCAAGATTCAGATGTAATTGGTCTGGGTGCAGGCTGGGCATCAGGATTTTTCAAACTCTCCAAGTGATTCCAGTATGTAGCCAATATTGAGAACCACTGTTATGCCTTCTCCTCTAGCTCTAAAGACATACTAATTTTATTGCATTGGCTCTTGACTACCTCTCATACCTCTCTTTGTCGCAAGTTGTGTTGATGACAGTAAAGTTATAGTATAGAAGAGTGGTTAAAACTTAAGGGCCTAGAATTAGACTGCTTTGGTTGATCTTGAGCGAATTTCTCACCTTCTCTGTGCCTTAGTGTCACTATCTGTAAGATGGGGATAATAGTTATACCTATCTCCTAGGGTTGTTTTAAAGTAGGATTAAGTGGCATTTATACATGTAATGCTTACTGAACAGCTCCTGCAATATATTAAGTACTCAATACACATTAGCTATTCTTATTATGATTATTTTTATGCAAATGATCATATAATCTGCAAATAAATCTCTTCCTTTCCAATACTTAGAGTTACTCTTTCATTTTCTGGTCTTATTGTGTTGGTCAGGACCTCCAATATCACACTGAACATTACTGGTGATAGAAGTACCCTGCATCCTAATGGTCTACTTCATTACCACTATTAAAGGAAATGCTTCTAAGGTTCATAAGCGTACTTGTACTTTAATGTATGAGGTTTGATGGAGGTTTTGCTACAGATGCTCCTTTTCATATTAAGGAAATTCTTTTCTCACTTTTTAAGAGGCACTCAATTTTATTGTGTGCTTTCCTTGCACTGAGGGCAACAATCATATAGTTTTCCTCCTTTAAGCTATTAAGGTGAATTTCACTTGTTGAAAGGACAGCATTGATCAATGGGGGCAAATTGAGAAGGGGAGTTTATTATATAGCAGGTGGGAAAAGCATCAAGGTTAACTACCAAGAAATAAATTCACTAATAAGTAAATTCAGGAGAAGCTATTCAGATGAGTCAGACCTTATGAAGAGAGAGGAGAAAAACAAAAAGTATGGAATGTTTCCATTTTGTGACCACAAAAGTGAGGGTTTCAAGAACACAGTGGGTGATTAACCAAGTAAGATTAAAGTTTCTGTAATTTTGCACTGCATATCATTTCTCCCTTGCTGCCCTTGCCTTTTGCCAACTGTAGTAGTGCATTTTTTTTGTTTTTTCTTTTTCCCCCAACTTTTTATTTTGAAAAATAATCCCCAGAAAAGGTGAACTTATGGTATAATGAATTAATAGCTTATCCATTACCTAGATTCACCAGTTGTTAACGTTTGGCCACATTTTATTTATCTGGGTATCCATCTATGTACTTTTTTCTCTTTTTGCTGAACCATTTGAAATTTCCAGACATGAAGACGCTTTATGCCTGAACACTTCAGCACATAGTTCTTTAACAAGAACATTCTCCTAAATATCTGCAATACCATTATTACATCCAAGGAATTTAACATTAATATATTTAATATACAGTAACATGGTAAAATTTCATCAATTATCGCCAATTTCCTTTATAACTTTTTTCTTATTTGATCTACGATCCAGTTAAGGATCCCACAGTGCATTTGGTTGTCAAGCCTTTTTAGTATCCTTTTATCTTTATCTTTAATCTAGAACAGTACACATGCACATGCATGTATGCAATGCACACACACATAGGTGGTCTTTCATGACTCTACTGGTTTTGAAGAGTCCAGGGAAGTTGTCTTTTAGAATGTCCCACAATCTGGATTTGGTCACCTTCCCCTCAACAATTAGATTCAGGTGAATCATTTTTGGCAAAAATACTATATGTGTGATGATGTGTACTTCCCATCACATCACATCAAGAGGCACATAATGCCAGTTTGCCTTGTTATTGGTGATGGTAAATTTGATAATTTGTTTCAGGTGGTATCCATCAGAATTCTACTTTAAAGTTACCTTTTCCTCTTTATAGTTAATCAGTTAACCTATGGAATGATACTTTGAAACCATGTAAATTTCCTGTTCTGCAGCAATCTTTCACCCAATAGTTTTAGTATATACATTGATGATCCTTACCTGAATCTATTCATTACATGATGGTTGTAAAATTGTGATCTTCTAAGGCAATAATACCACCTGCAAATGAAATAAGTGGAAGTTAGAGATGTTAACTCTACCTTGGGGGAAGATCTGGGGAGGCACCTACAAGGGATTTATGCAGAAGACAAAGACATGATGTCCTGAAAGAAAAACATTATCCTGAGCCTTTACACCCAGGAGAGATTCTGGGTTCTGGATCCATAAGACAGGTGTTTTCCCTGTCAACTTCAACCTAAAGTTAATAAATCATGCAGTTGCACATCTGTTTTATCCGTATGTTGAAATCGTTAGCCTTGCTGTATGAATGAACCCCAGACATTCATTCCCTGGTCCTCCATATAATTTGTCCTGGTTCACAGTAACTGTAGTGGCTTACTGCTTGGATTGTTCTCCTTGCCTGTGCTATTTATTGCCTACAAATAAGTAGTGGGACTAGGTTAGGAAGCCAAAAGCACCGACAGTTTTTAATTTTCAAGAATCCTTACATTCCTAGAATAAGCTGTACTCTGGTTGTATGTAATACATTATTTTTAAATTTACTACTAGGTTTAAATTTTAATATTTTATTTAGAATTTTTGCTGCATGTTCACAAATGAGGTTGTCCATTCTACTGCCCTTAAGTGGTCTTGGTATCAGTATTATATTAACCTCTTAAAAATGAGTTGGATAATTTCTCCCCTTTGGAATAACATGTATAAGATAAGAATTATCTGTTCCTTTGAAAGTTTAGTAAAGATTCACCCGTAAGACAGTCTGGCTTTAGGGCTTTTAATGAAAAGAATAGGTAAATAAGTTGTGGCATTTCCCCCGGTGCAACAGTATTCATACAATAGAGTGGTGAAAATCAAATGCAGCTTCATGCAATAACATAGATAAATCTCAAAATGATGAAGCCATCATTTTTGTTATATTTGTTTGTTTGTATGTTTTGCTATTATAGGCAATGCAGCTATAAACATTCTTCTACATGTCTCTTGCTGCCCATGTGCAAGAGTTTCTCTAGGAAGTATACCTCATAGTAGAATTCCTAGCTTGTAGAGTGTATGCATTGTTCAACTTATTAAGGTAACGACATACTATTTTCCTAGGGAACTTTTCCAGTTTACACCAATATCAGCAACACGTGAAAGTTCCCTTTAGTCCATATTCTAGCTAACATTCACTATTATCTAACTTTTGCATTTGGTGGCTGTGTAATTGGATTTTATTATGATTTCAACTTTCATTTCCCTGATTTCAGATGAACTGGAAAATTTTTTCAAATGTTTATGGATTATTTATGCTTTCTCCTAAGTGAAAATACCATTCATTTCTTTGTCCATTTTGCTAGTTGAATTGTCTTTTCTTATTGATGTATAGAAGTAACTTATATAGCCTAGATATTAAATCTTACTCGGTTTTATGTGTTGCAATTATTCTCTCAGTTTGTAGCTTATCTTTTCACTCTCTTTATGTGAATCAAAAATCCTTAATATAAATGTAGTCAAGTTTATTGATTTTCTTCCTTTTGGTGTGCTCTTTTTTGAACATTAAGAAATATTTTCCTATCTTGCAGTCACAAAGACAATTTCCATACTGTCTTCTCTAATAATTTTCTATTCATATTAAAGTCTTTAATACTCTAGGGGTTGACTTTTATGTATATTGTAAGATAGGGATCCAATTTTATTTTCTCCCTAATATATAATCAATTGTCCAAACACCATTTATTTTAGAAAGTCTGGGGTTTGTTTATTTTCTTTTTAATTTTTTTTTTGAAATAATTTTAGATTCATGGGTAGTTGCAAAGATGGTGCAGAGGCCTTGTATACCCTTCACCCAATTTCCCTCAGTGGTTATTGAGTTAGAAAAACCCAGTCTTCCTCCTGTGTTTCTCCTTTACTTTCACACCACTACCACACTCACAACACTTCTGACACCAGATGTGTGCGTGTGGCGGGGGATAGGTTCCTCACAAGCAATTCTCCGCAACACCAGCTGGTTGTCCTACAGCTTAACTCCATTATGACACAATCAACCTGGAGACGCATCAAATCCCACAGGTTAAGGGCTCATTCCCATGAGTCTTCCCCACACACACACATGCTTTAGAGGCCAATGGCAAATAGCAGGACCCCATGATTAGCCACAACTTCTGTCCAACTTAGCTGCAAATCGGAGGCTCCCATGATTTCCTCCCCCTTGGATTCAGTTATTTGCTAGAACAGCTCACAGAACTCAGGGAAACACTGACTTAACGTTTACCAGTTTATTAAAAGATATGATAAAGGACACACATGAGTAGCCAGATGAACCGATAGATACATAGGGTGAGGTCTGGGAGGGTCCCAAGCACAGGAGCTTCTGACCCTCTGGAGTTGGGTTGTATCACCCTCCCAGAAGGTGGATGTGTTCACCAAGCTGGAAGCTCCACGAACCCCTTCTGTTGAGATTTTTATGGAGGCTTCCTCATGCAGGCATGATCAATTATTAACTCTATTTTCAGCCTCTGTGGCAGGGGAGGTGGGGGTGCGGGGGTGGGGGGCCGGATCCCAAGCTTCTTATTATGGCTTGGTCTTTCTGGTGACCAGCCCCCATCTAAGAGCCATCCGGGAGTCCACCCAGAGTCATTTCATTAGAACAAAAGACCCTCCTATCACACAGGAAGTTCCAAGGGATTTAGCACCCTATATCAGGGATGGGGTCAAAGACCAAATATTGGAACAAACGATGCTCCTAGTGCTCTTATCACGTAGGAAATCACAAGGGTTTTAGGAGCTCTGGGCCAGGAACCAGGGGCCGAGACCAATATATATATTTCCTATTATCTCACAGTTATATCTTACATAATTATGATATACTATCAAAACCAGGAATATTAACATTGATACTATGTATGTTTTATTTATCACATGTACATATTTGTGTAACCACCACCACAATCAAGATACAAAACTACCACAAAGATCTCCCTTGTTCTACTGTTTATAGTTACACACACAACCTGTCCTCAACGGTGTTTTTATTCTCTTAACAGTGTCTTCCAAAGGTCAGAAGTTTTGAGTTGAAAAGGAAAACAAACAACCCAATAAAAAATGGGCAGATATTCAAACAGACACTTCACCAAAGATGATATATGGGTGATGGACAAATAAGCTCATAAAAAGGTTTTCAATGTTATTAGTCGCTGTGGAAATGAAAATCAAAACCACCATTGTACACTTTTGTAAAACAGTTTGGCAGTTTCTTTACAAGGTAAATATACAGCTACTATCTGATCCAGCCATTCCTAGGTATTTACCCAAGAGAAATGAAAGCATATGTCCACACAAAGACTTCTACAGGAATGTTCATAGTAGCTTTATTTGTAATAGCCAAAAACTAGAAACAATCAAAATGTCCATCCATGGGTGAATGGATAAATACATAAATGTACAGCTATATGACAGAATACAACTCAATAAGTATGGATGAACTATTTATGAACCCTACAGCATGCATGAATCTCAAAATAATTGTGCTGATTGAAAGACAAACAAGAGTGCATACTGTATGATTCCATGTATATAAAATTGCAGAAAATGCAAGTGATCTACAATGACCACAGCAGATCCAGTGGTCACGTGGAACCAAGCAGGGGGTGAAGATGAGAGGGGGGATCACAAAGGACATGAAGAAATTTGGGGGATATTGGATGTGTTCATTATCTTGATTGTGGTGATGGCTCTACAGGTGCATATGTGTGCCAAAACTTAACAAACTGTAGACTTTAAATATGTGTAGTTCATTGTGTGCTGATTTTACCTCAATAAAGCTGTCAGAAACAAGCAGCCCAGTAAAGATTTATTTCTTACTCATGCTCCATGTGCATCATGAATTGCTAGTAGTATTTTCATTATCCTCACTCTAGGACCCAGGCTGATGGAGAAGGTACCATCTGGACAGTCCTGATTGCCATGGTGGAGGAAAACAAGGGCATGTGGCAAAGCACGTGCTACTTCTTAGAGCTTCCACCCAGAAGTAACAAGGCCACACCTAACTTTTGAGGCTTTACTAGGTTCTCATAGCATCAGGATCATTATATGTTTCTGATGAATTATAATTCATCATTATGTGGTCCTTTTTAACCCTAATAATACTTTTTCCCTTATAGTCTGTGATTTCTCATATTAATGTAGCTACACACTGGCTTACTTTTGGTAAGTAATTGCCTGGGATATCTTTTTAAATTACTTTCGATCTTTCTGTATCCGTACATCTTATTTATTTATTTTTTATTGTGGTAAGACCATTTAACATGAGATTTAGCCTCTTAAATTTTAAGCTTACAAATGGTATTGTTACCATAGGCACTGTGTTGTACAGGTACTATGTTGTACTATTGTTACTAAGGCACTATATTTGTCTTTAGAACTTGTTCATCTCGCATGATTGAAACTTTATACCCATTGAACAATACCTCCCATTTCCTTTGCACCTAGTAACCACCATTCTACTCTCTGTTTCTATGAGCTTGACTATTTTAGATAAACGGAATCATGCAGTATTTGTCCTACTGTGACTGGCTTATTTCATCTAGCATAATGTCCTCAAGGTTCATCCATATTATTGCACATGGCAGAATTTTCTTCTTTTTTAAGGCTGATCAGTATTTCACTGTATTATATACTGCATTTTCTTTATCTAGGCTACATTAATGGACATTTAAGTGGTTTCTGCATCTTGGCTATTGTGAAAAATGCCGCAATGAACATAGGAATGTAGATATCTCTTTGAGATCTTTCTTTCAATTATTTTAGATATATGCCCAGAAATGGGAGTGCTAGATCATATGATAGTTCAATTTTTAATTTTTTGAGGAATCTCTCTACTATTTTCCATAGTGGCTGTACCATTTTTATATTCCCACCAACAGTGTACAGGGGTTCCAATTTCTCCACATTCTCACTTTTTTTTTTTATAAATTATTTTATTTATTTATTTTTGACTGCGTTGAGTCTTTGTTGCTGCATGTGGGCTTTCTCTAGTTTTGGCGAGCGGGCGCTGCTCTTCATTGCGGTGCACGGGCTTCTCATTGTGGTGGCTTCTCTCGTTGTGAAGCACGGGCTCTAGGTGCACAGGCTTCAGTAGTTGCACCATGCAGGCTCAGTAGTTGTGGCACAAGGGCTTAGCTGCTCCATGGCATGTGGGACCTTCCCAGACCAGGGCTTGAACCTGTGTGCCCTGCATTGGCAGGCGGATTCTTAACCACTCTGACACCAGGGAAGCCCCTCATTTTCTTTTTTTTATAGTGGCCATTCTAACAGGTGTGAGCTAACAGCTCACTGTGGTTTTGATTTGCATTTCCCTGATGATTTGTGCTGTTGAGCACCTTTTCATATACCTGTTGGCCATTTGTATGTCTTCTTTGTAGAAATGTCTGTTCAAGTCCATACCCATTTTTTAATTGAGATTTTGGTATTTTGCCACTGGGCTGTAGGGCTTCCTTATATATTGTGGATATTAACCCCTTATCAGGTATAATGTTTGCAATATTTTCTCCCATTCTGTAGGCTACATTTTCATTGTGTTGATTGTGTCCCTTTGCTGTTCAGAAGCTTTTTAGTTTGATGTGGTCATAGTTGTCTATTTTTGCTTTTGTTGCCTGTGATTTTGGTGTCATATCCAAGAAATTACCAAGACCAATGCCAAGAGGCTTTTCCTCTATGTTTTATTTTAGGAGTTTTACAGTTTCGGGTCTTGTATTTAAGTCTTTAATCCATAAGGGTTCAATTTCATTATTTTGTATGTGAATACCCAGTTTTCCAAAACAATTTGTTGAGGAAATTATCCTTCCCCATTGTGTATTCTTAGCTCTCTCTTTTTAATATTATTACTGAAGTAGAGTTAATTTACAATGTTGTTAGTTGCAGATGTACAGCAAAGTGATTCATACATATATTCATATCATATATATTTTTTCAGATTTTTCCCATTATAGGTTATTACAAGATATTGTACATAGTTTCCTGTGCTATACAGTAGATCCTTGTTGTTTATCTATTTTATATATAGTAGTATATAACTGTTAATCTCAAACTCCCAATTCATCCCTCCCTCCTCCACTCTGCCCGCTTTGGTAACCATAAATTTGTTTTCTATGTCTGTGAGTCTATTTCTGTTTTGTAAATAAGTTCATTTGTATCATTCTTTTAGATTCCAGATATAAGTGATATAAGTGATATCACATGATATTTGTCTTTGTCTGACTTACTTCACTTGGTATGATAAACTCTAGGTCCACCTATATTGCTGCAATGGCCTTATTTCATTCTTTTTATGGCTGAGTAATATTCCAGTGAATATATACCACATCTTCTCTATCCATTCATCTGTTGATGGCCATTTAGGTTGCTCCCATGTCTTGGCTATTATAAACAGTACTGCTATGAGCATTGGCGTGCATGTATCTCTTCGAATTGGAGTTTTTGTCTTTTCCAGATATATGCCCAGGAGTGGGATTGCCAGATCATATGATATCTTTATTTTTAGTTTTTTGAGGAACCTCCATACTATTTTCCATAGTGGCTGCACCAATTTACATTCCCACCAACAGTGTAGAAGGGTTCCCTTTTCTCCACACCCTCTCCAGCAGTTATTATTTGTAGCCTTTTTGATGATGGCCATTCTGACTGGTGTGAGGTGATACCTCATTGTAGCTTTGATTTGCATTTCTCTAATAATTAGCAATGTTGAGCATCTTTTCATGTGCCCATTGGCCACCTGTGTGTCTTCTTTGGAGAAACGTCTATTTAGGTCTTCTGCCCATTTATTTATTTACTTATTTTTGCAGTAGGCCACTGTTGTGGCCTCTCCCGTTGCGGAGCACAGGCTCCGGACACGCAGGCTCAGCAGCCACGGCTCACGGGCCCAGCCGCTCTGCAGCATGGGGGATCTTCCTGGACCGGGGCACGAACCCGTGTCCCCTGCATCAGCAGGTGGACTCTCAACCACTGCACCACCAGGGAAGCCCCACATTTATTTTTTAAATTTTTATTTATGTATTTAGTTTTGGCTGTGTTGGGTCTTCGTTGCTGCACGCAGGCTTTCTCTAGTTGCAGTGAGCGGGGGCTACTCTTCGTTGCGGTGCGCAGTTTTCTCATTGTGGTGGCTTCTCTTGTTGTGGAGCACAGGCTCTAGGCACGCAGGCTTCAGTAGTTGTGGCACACAGGTTCAGCAGTTGTGGCTTGTGGGCTCTAGAGCGCAGGCTCAGTAGCTGTGGCGCACAGGCTTAGTTGCTCCACGGCATGTGGGATCTTCCCGGACCAGGGCTCAAACCCACGTCCCCTGCACTGGCAGGCAGATTCTTAACCACTGTGGCATGTGGATTCTTAACCACTGCACCACCAGGGAAGTCCCTTCTGCCCATTTTTTGATTGAATTGTTTGGTTTTTTGATATTGAGCTATATAATCTGTCTGTATATTTTGGAAATTGATCCCTCGTCAATTGCATCATTTGCAAATACTTTCTCCCATCTGAGGGTTGTCTTTTCGTTTTGTTTATAGTCTCCTTTGCTGTGCAAAACCTATTCAGTTTAATAAGGTCCCATTTGTTTATTTTTGCTTTTATTTCCATTACTCTAGGAGACAGATTCAAAAAAATATTGCTGTGGTTTATGTCAAAGAGTGTTCTACTTATGTTTTCCTCTAGGAGTTTTATAGTATCCAGTCTTATATTTATGTCTTTCATCCATTTTTAGTTTATTTTTGTATATGGTATTAGAGCATGTTCTAATTTCATTCTTTTAATGTAGCTGTCCAGTTTTCCCAGCACCACTTACTGAAGAGACTGTCTTTTCTCGAATGGATATTCTTGCTTCCTTTGTCATAGGTTAATTGACCATAAGTGTGTGGGTTTATTTCTGGGCTTTCTATCCGGTTCCATTGATCTATATGTCTATTTTTGTGCCAGTACCATACTGTTTTGATTACTGTTGTTTTGTAATAGGGGAGAAGTCAGGGAGAGTGATTCCTCCAGCTCTGTTCTTCTTTCTCAAGATTGTTTTGGCTATTTGGAGTCTTTCATGTTTCCATACAAATTTTAAATTATTTGTTCTAGTTATGTGAAAAATGCCATTGGTAATTTGATAGGATTGCATTGAATCCATAGATTGCCTTGGGTAGTATGGTCATTTTAACAATATTGTTTCTTCCAATCCAAGAACACAGTATATCTTTCCATCTGTTTGTGTTGTCTTCAATTTCTTTCATCAGTGTCTTATAGTTTTTGGAGTACGGGTCTTTTGACCACTTAGGTAGGTTTATTCCTGGGTATTTTATTCTTTTCGATACAGTGGTAAATGGATTTGTTTCCTTAATTTGTTTCCTTAATTTCTGTTTCTGATATTTCATTGTTAGTGTATAGAAATGCAGATTTCTGGATGTTAATTTTGTATCTGACAAATTTACCAAATTCACTGATGAGTTCTAGTAGTTTTCTGATGGCATTTTTAGGATTTTCTTTTCTTTCCTTTGTTTTAAATTGAAGTACAGTTGATTTACAATGTTGTGCCAATCTCTGCTGCACAGCAAAGTGACTCAGTTATACACATAGAGACGTGCTTTTTATATATTATTTTCCATTATGGTTTATCACAGGATATTGAATATAGTTCCCTGTGCTATACATTAGGACCTTGTTGTTTATCCACTCTAAATGTAATAGTTTGCATGTACCAACCCTAAACTCCCAGTCCATCCCTCTCCCTCCCTCCCTCCCCCTTGGTAACCACAAGTCTGTTCTCTGTCTATTTCTGTTTTGTACGTAGGTTCATTTGTGCCATATTTTAGATTCCACATGTAAGTGGTATCATATGGTATTTGTCCTTCTCTTTCTGACTTACTTCACTTAGTATGATAATCTCCAGTTGCATTTAGGATTTTCTACGTATAGTATCATGTCATCTGCAAAGAGCGATAATTTTACTTCTTTTCCAATTTGGATTCCTTTTATTTTCACCTCTGATTGCTGTGGCTAAGACTTCCAAAACTGTCAAATAAAATTGTTGAGAGTGGGCATCCTTGTCTTGTTTCTGATCTTAGAGGGAATGCTTTTGGCTTCTCACCATTGAGTATGATGTTGGCTGTGGGTATTATTGGCTCTCTTGTCAAAGATCAGGTGACTGTATGTGTGTGGGTTTATTTCTAGGCTCTTTATTATGTTCCATTGTTCCATGTGTCTGTCTTTATACCAATACCTTACTATTTGATTACTGTAGCTTTATAATGTATTTTGAAATCAGAAAGTGTGATGCCTCCAGCTTTGTTTTTCTTTCTCAAGATTGCTTTGGCTTTTGGGGATCTTTTGTGGTTCCATGTGAATTTTAGGATTTTTTTTTTTCATTTCTATTTAAAATGTCAGGATTTTGATGGGGAAAGCACTGAATCTGTGTATAACTTTGGGTGGTATAGACATCTTTAAAATATTGTCTTCCCCAATATGAACATGGGATGTCTTTCATTTATCAATATTTGCATCTAGTTTCTTTCTGTGATGTTTTGTTTTTTTCAGTGTATAAGTCTTTTGCCTCCTTGGTCAAACTTATTCCTAAGTATTTCATTCTTTTTGATGCTGTTGTAAATGGGATTGTTTTCTTAATTTTCTTTTCAGTTAGTTCATTATTCTAGAAATGCAACTGGTTTTTGTATGCTGATTTTTTAATTCTGCAGCTGTACTGAATTTATTACTTCTAACAGTTTTTTCGTGGTCTTCAGAGTTTTCTACATATAAGATCAGTTCATTTGTAAACAGAGATAAATTTACTTCTTCCTTTCTAATGGATGCCTTTTATCTATATCTATCTGTCTTTCTATCTATTGATCTGTCTATCTATCTATCCAGTTTCTCTGGCTAGGACTTCAAGTATATGTTGGATAAAAGTGTTCAGAGTGGGCATCCTTGCCTTGTTCCTAATCTTAGAGGAAAAGCTTTAGTTTTTCATCACTGAGTGTGATGTTCCCTGTGGGCTTTTCATATATGGCCTTTAATATGTTAAGGTACATTCCTTCTATACCTGGTTTGTTGAGTGTTTTTAACATGATAGGATGTAGAATTTTGTCATATGCTTTTTCTGCATCGAGATGTTCATGTGATTCTTGTCCTTTGTCTATTAGTGGTATATACATTTATTGATTTTCATATATTCAACCATCATGTATCCTGGGGATAAATCCCACTTGGTCATGATGTATAATACTTTTGATATGATGTTGAATTCAGTTTCCTAGTATTTTGTTGAGTATTTTTGCATCAAATTCGTGAGGGATATTGGACTACAGTTTTCTTGTAGTGCCTGTCTGGCTTTGGGATCAGGGTAATGCTGGCCTCATAAAATGAGTTTGGATGTGTTCCTCCCTCTTCAAGTTTTTGAAGAATTTGAGAAAGATTGGTGTTAATTTTTCTTTAAATATTTGGTAGAATTCTCCTTTGAAGCCATCTGGTCTTGGACCTTTTGTTGTTGGGAGCATTTTGATTACAGATTTAATCTCCTTAGTAGTTATTGGTCTGTTCAGATCTTCTGTTTCGTCATGATTCATTCTTGGTACATTGTATGTTTCCAAGAATTTATCCATTTCTTTTAGGTTATGCAATTTGTTGGCATATAATTGTTTACAAAAGTCTCATATGAGTCTTCTTATTTCTGTGGCAGAAGTTGCAGTGTCTCCTCTTTCATTTCTGATTTTTGTTATCTGTGTCCTCTCTTTTTTTCTTACTTAGTGTAGCTAAGGTTTTGTAAATTTTGTTGCTCTTTTCAAAAACCAACTCTTAGGGACTTCCCCTAAGTGGCACAGTGGTTGAGACTCCATGCTCCCAATGCAGGGGACCAGAGTTCGATCCCTGGTCAGGGAACTAGATCCCACATGCATGCCACAACTAAGAGTTCGCATGCCACAACTAAGAGGCCTGTGTGCTGCAACTAAGGAGCCAGCAAGCTGCAACTAAGTAGCACGTGAGCTGCAACTAAGAAGCCAGTGAGCCACAACTAAGGAGCCCACGTGCTGCAACTAAGGAGCTCACCTGCCACAACTAAGACCCAGCACAACTAAATAAATATTTTAAAAAACTCTTATTTTGTTGATTTTTTTCTATTGTTTTCTAATCTCTATTTCATTTATTTCTGCTCTAATCTTTATTAGTTCCTTCCTTCTGATAAGTTTGGGTTTAGTTTTGCAGGTTTTTTTTAGTTCCTTCGAGTATAAATTTAGGTTGCTGATTTGAGCTCTTTCTTCTTGTTTAGTATACACATGTTCTGCTATAAGCTTCCCTCTTAGTACTGCTTTTCTTCATCCCATGAATTTTGGTATGTTGTGTTTTCATTTTGTCTCAAGATATTTTCTGATTTCCCTTATGATTTCTTACTTGACCCATTTGTTGCTCAAGAGTGGTTTGTTTAATTTCCACATATTTGTGAATTTTCCAATTTTCCTTCTGTTACTGATTTCTAGTTGTATTTTATTGTAATCTGAAAAGATACTTGGTATGATTGTTTTGTGGCCTAACATGGTCTATGCTGGAGAATGTTCCATGTGTACTTGAGAAGAATGTGTATTCTGCTGGTGTTGAATAGATAGAACATGATAGAATATTCTGTTTATACCTGTTAGGTCTGTTTGGTTTATTGTGTTGATCAGGTCTTCTACTTTCTTATTGATCTATCCATTATCAAAAGTGGGGTATTGAAATATCCTACTATTATTGTGTTACTCTCTATTTCTCTCCTCAGATCTGCCAATGTTTAGTTCATATATTTCAGGGCTCTAATGTTAACTGTGTGTATATTTATAATTGTTATATCTTCCTGGTGAATGGACACTTTTATCGTTATATAATGTCCTTCTTTGTCTCTTGTGACAGTTTTTAACTAAAGTCTATTCTGTCTGATATAATATGGCCACTTCTACTCTCATTGGGTTTCTATTTGCATGGAATATTTTCCCTTCTTTTCACTTTCAGCCTATGTGTATCTTTACACATATGATGAATCTCTTGTAGACAGCATACAATGAGTTTTTTTTTTAATCCATCCAGCCACTCCATGTCGTTTGATTAGGGATTTGATCCATTTACATTTATTTATTTATTTACCTGGCTGCGTTGGGTCTTCATTGCTGCGCATGGGCTTTCTCTAGTTGTGACGAGCAGGGGGTCTACTCTTTGTTGCAATGCATGGGCTTCTCATTGCGGTGGCTTCTCTTGCTGTGAAGCACGGGCTTTAGGCGTGCGGGCTTCAGTAGTCGCAGCACGCAGGCTCAGTAGTTGTGGCTCATGGGCTCTAGAGCACAGGCTCAGTAGTTGTGGCACATGGGCTGAGTTGCTCCACAGCATGTGGGATCTTCCCAGACCAGGGCTCGAACCCGTGTCCCTTGCATTGGCAGGTGGATTCTTAACCACTGCACAACCAGAGAAGTCCCTCCATTTACACTTAAAGTAATTACTAAAAGGAAAGGACTTACTATTGCCATTTTGTTCATTGTTTTCTGCCTGTCTTGTGACTATTTTGTCCTCTTTTACTCTCTTTCTGCCTTTCTTGTGTGTTGTTGACTTTTTGCATTGACATTCTTTGATTCCTTTCTCATTTTCTTTTGTGTATCTTCCATAGGTATTTTTTGTGTGCGTGGTTACCATGGGGCTTACACAAAACATCTTATAATAATCTGTTTTAAGCTGATAACAATTTAACTTTAATAGTATATATAAACTCTTTTGAGATTGTATCAAGATGGTGGAGTAGAAGGACGTGTGCTCACTCCCTCTTTCGAGAGCACCGGAATCACAACTAACTGCTGAACAGTCATCAACAGGAAGACACTGGAACTCACCAAAAAAGATACCCCACATCCAAAGACAAAGGAGAAGCCACAATGGAATGGTAGGAGGGGCGCAATCACAATAAAATCAAATCCCATAACTGCTGGGTGGGTGAGTCACAAACTGGAGAATAATTATACCACCAAAGTCCACCCACTAGAATGAAGGTTCTGAGCCCCATATCAGGCTTCCCAACCCAGGGGTCTGGCAACGAGAGGAGGAATTACCAGAGAATCAGACTTTGAAGGCTAGCAGAATTTGACTGTAGGACTTCGACAGGACTGAGAGAAACAGAGACTCCACTCTTAGAGGGCACACACAAAGTAGTGTGCACATCAGGACCCAGGGGGAAGGAGCAGTGACCCCATAGGAGACTGAATCAGACCTACCTGCTAGTGTTGGAGGGTCTCCTGCAGAGGCAGGGGGTGGCTGTGGCTCACCGCGGGGACAAGGATACTGGCAGCAGAAGTTCTGGGAAGTACTCCTTGGCAGGAGCCCTCCCAGACTCCGCCATTAGCCCCACCAAACAGCCTGTAGCCTCCAGTGCTGGGTCGCCTCAGGCCAAACAACCAACAGGGAGGGAACTCAGCCCCACCCATCAGCAGACAAGTGGATTAAAGTTTTACTGAGCTCTGCCCACCAGAGCAACACCCAGCTCTACCCACCACCAGTCCCTCCCATCAGGAAGCTTGCACAAGCCGCTTAGATAACTTCATCCACCAGAGGGCAGATAGCAGAAGCAAGAAGAACTACAGTCCTACAGCCTGTGGAACGAAAAACACATTCACAGAAATACAGACAAAATGAAAAGGCAGAGGACTTTGTACCAGATGAAGGAACAAGATAAAACCACAGAAAAACAACTAAATGAAGTGGAGATAGGCAAACTTCCACAAAAAGGATTCAGAATAATGATACTGAAGATGATCCAAGACCTCAGAAAAAGAATGGAGGCAAAGATCGAGAAGATGCAAGAAATGTTTAACAAAGACCTAGAAGAATTAAAGAACAAACAAACAGAGATGAACAATACAATAACTGAAATTAAAAATACACTAGAAGGGATCAACAGGAGAATAACTGAGGCAGAAGAATGGATAAATGACCTGGAAGACAGATGGTGGAAATCACTGCCATGGAACAGAATAAAGAAAAAAGAATGAAAAGAAATGAAGACAGTCTAAGAGACCTCTGGGACAACATTAAACACACCAACATTCGCATTATAGGGGTCCCAGAAGGAGAAGAGAGAGAGAAAGGACCCGAGAAAATATTTGAAGAGATTATAGTTGAAAACTTCACTAACATGGGAAAGGAAATAGCCACCCAAGTCCAGGAAGCACAGAGAGTCCCAGGCAGGATAAACACAAGGAGAAACATGCCGAGACACATAGTAATCAAATTGACAAAAATTAAAGACAAAGAAAAGTTATTAAAAGAAACAAGGGAAAAATGACAAATAACATACAAGGGAACTCCCATAAGGTTAACAGCTGATTTCTCAGGAGAAACTCTACAAGCCAGAAGGGAGTGGCACAATATATTTAAAGTGATGAAAGGGAAGAACCTACAACCAAGATTACTCTACCCAGCAAGGATCTCATTCAGATTCAACAGAGAAATCAAAAGCTTTACAGACAAGCAAAACCTAAGAGAATTCACCACCACCAAACCAGCTCTACAACAAATGCTAAAGGAACTTCTCTAAGTGGAAAACACAAGACAAGAAAAGGACCTACAAAACCAAACCCAAAATAATTAAGAAAACAGTAATAGGAACATACATATCGATAATTACCTTAAATGTGAATGGATTAAATGCTCCAACCAGAAAACACAGGCTCCCTGAATGGATACAAAGACAAGACCCATCTATATGCTGTCTGCAAAAGACCCACTTCAGACCTAGGGACGCATACAGACTGAAAGTGAGGGGATGGAAAAAGATATTCCATGCAAATGGAAATCAAAAGAAAGCTGGAGTAGCAATGCTCATATCAGATAAAATATACTTTAAAATAAAGAACGTTACAAGAGACAAGGAAGGACACTACATAGTGATCAAGGGATCAATCCAAGAAGAAGATATAACAGTTATAAATATATATGCACCCAGCATAGGAGCACCTCAATACATAAGGCAAATGCTAACAGCTATAAAAGAGGAAATCGACAGTAACACAATAATAGTGGGGGACTTTAGCACCTCATTTACACCAATGGAAAGATCATCCAGCCAGAAAATTAATAAGGAAACACAAGCTTTAAATGACACGACAGACCAGAGAGATTTAATTGATACTATAGGATATTCCATCCAAAAACAGCAGATTACACTTTCTTCTCAAGTGCACATGGAATATTCTCCAGGATAGATCACATCTTGGGTCACAAATCAAGCCTTGGTAAATTTAAGAAAATTGAAATCATGTCAAGAATCTTTTCCGACCACAACGCTATGAGATTAGAAATCAATTACAGGGAAAGAAAACGTAAAAAACACAAACACATGGAGGCTAAACGATACGTTACTAAATAACCAAGAGATCACTGAAGAAATCAAAGAGGAAATCAAAAATACCCAGAGACTAATGACGACGGAACAAAAACATGACGATCCAAAACCGATGGGATGCAGCAAAAGCAGTTCTAAGAGGGAAGTTTACTGCAATACAATCCTACCTCAAGAAACAAGAAAAATCTCAAATAAACAATCTAACCTTTCACCTAAAGGAATGAGAGAAATAAGAACAAGCAAAACCCAAAGTTAGTAGAAGGAAAGAAATCATAAAGATCAGAGCAGAAATAAATGAAACAGAAACAAAGAAAACAATAGCAAAGATCAATAAAACTAAAAGCTGGTTCTTTGAGAAGACAAACAAAATTGATAAACCTTTAGCAGACTCAACAAGAAAAAGAGGGAGAGGATTCAAATCAATAAAATTAGAAATGAAAAAGAAGAAGTTGCAATGGACTGTAGTAATACAAAGCATCATAAGAGACTACTACAAGCAACTCTATGCCAATAAAACGGACAACCTGGAAGAAATGGACAAATTCTTAGAAAGATATAACTTTCCAAGTCTGAACCAGGAAGAAACATAAAATATGAACAGACCAATCACAAGTAATGAAATCGAAACTGTGATTAAAAATCTTCCAACAAACAAAAGTCCAGGACCAGATGGCTTCACAGGTGAATTCTATCAACATTTAGAGAAGAGCTAACGCCCATCCTTTTCAAACTCTTCAAAAAATTGCAGAGGACGGAACACTCCCAAACTCATTCTACGAGGCCACCATCACCCTGATACCAAAACCAGACAAAGATACTACAAAAAAAGAAAATTACAGACCAGTATCACTGATGAATACACATGCAAAAATCCTCAACAGAATAGTAGCAAACAGAATCCGACAACATATTAAAAGGATCATACACCATGATCAATTGGGATTTATCCCAGGGATGCAAGGATTCTTCAATATATGCAAATCAATCAATGTGATACACCATATTAACAAATTGAAGAATAAAAACCATATGATCATCTCAATAGATGCACAAAAAGCTTTTGAGAAAATTCAACACCCATTTACGATAAAAACTCTCCAGAAAGTGGGCATAGAGGGAACCTACCTCAACATAATAAGGGGCATATACGACAAACCCACAGCAAACATCATTCTCAATGGTGAAAAACTGAAAGCATTTCCTCTAAGATCAGGAAGAAGACAAGGATGTCCACTCTCACCACTATTATTCAACATAGTTTTGGAAGTCCTAGCCACGGCAATCAGAGAAGAAAAAGAAATAAAAGGAATACAAATTGGAAAAGAAGAAGTAAAACTGTCACTGTCTGCAGATGACATACTATATGTAGATAATCCTAGGGATGCCACCAGAAAACAACTAGAGCTAATTGATAAAGTTAATTGTGAAGTTGCTGGATACAAAATTAATGCACAGAAATTTATTGTGTTCCTAAACATTAACAACAAAAGATCAGAAAGAGAAATTAAGGAAACAATCCCATTCAACTAAAACAATAAAATACCTAGGAATAAACCTTCCTAAGGAAGTAAAAGACCTGTACTCAGAAAACTATAAGACACTGATGAAAGAAATCAAAGATTACACAAACAGATGGAGAGATATACCATGTTCTTGGATTGGAAGAATCAATATTGTGAAAATGACTCTACTACCCAAAGCAATCTACAGATTCAATGCAATCCCTATCAAATTACCAATGGCATTTTTTACAGAACTAGAACAAAAAATCTTAAATTTGTATGGAGACACAAAAGACCCCGAATAGCTAAAGCAATCTTGAGGGGAAAAAAACGGAGCTGGAGGAATCAGACTCCCTAACTTCAGACTATACTACAAAGCTACAGTAATCAAGACAATATGGTACTGGCACAAAAACAAAAATATAGATCAATGGAACAGGACAGAAAGCCCAGAGATAAACCCATACACCTATCAACTAATCTATGACAAAGGAGGTAAGGATATACAGTGGAGAAAAGACAGTCTCTTCAATAAGTGGTGCTAGGAAAACTGGACAGCTACATGTAAAAGAATGAAATTAGAACACTCCCTAACACCATACACAAAAATAAACTCAAAATGGATTAAAGACCTAAATGTAAGACCAGACACAATAAAACTCTTAGAGGAAAACACAGGAAGAACACTCTTTGACATAAATCACAGCAAGATCTTTTTTGACCCACCTACTAGAGTAATGGAAATAAAAACAAATATAAACAAATGGGACCTAATGAAACTTAAAAGCTTTTGCACAGCAACAGAAACTATAAACAAGATGAAAGACAACCCTCAGAATGGGAGGAAATATTTGCAAACAAATCAACGGACAAAGGATTAATCTATAAAATTTATAAACAGCTCATGCAGCTCAATATTAAAAAAAACAAACAACCCAATAAAAGATGGGCAGAAGACCTAAACAGACATTTCTCCAAAGAAGACATACAGATGAAAAGCTGCTCAACATCACTAATTTTTAGAGAAATGCAAATTAAAACTACAATGTGGTATCACTTCACACCAGTTAGAATGGGCATCATCAGAAAATCTACAAACATCAAATGCTGGAGAGGGTGTGGAGAAAAGGGAACCCTCTTGCACTGTTGGTGGGAATGCAAATTGATACAGCCACTATGGAGAACAGTATGGAGGTTCCTTAAAAAACTAAAAATAGAATTACCATATGACCCAGCAATCCCACTACTGGGCATATACATCCAGAGAAAACCATAATTCAAAAAGACACATGCACCCCAATGTTCATTGCAGCATTATTTACAATAGCCGGGTCATGGAAGCAACCTAAATGCCCATTGACAGACAAATGGATAAAGAAGATGTGGTACATATATACAACGGAATATTACTCAGCCATGAAAAGGAACAAAATTGGGTCATTTGTAGAGACGTGGATGGACCTAGAGACTGTCATACAGAGTATAGTAAGTCAGAAAGAGAAAAACAAATATGGAATATTAACGCATATTATGTGGAATCTAGAAAAATGGTACAGATGAACTCGTTTGCAAGGCAGAAGTAGCAACACAGATGTAGAGAACAAACATATGGACACCAAGGGGGGAAGCAAGGGGGCGGTGGTGGTGGGATGAATTGGGAGATTGGTATTGACATATATACAGTAATACGTATAGAATAGATAACTAAGAAGAACTTGCTGTATAAAAAAATAAAATAAAAATTCAAAAAAAAAAACTCCTTTGCATCTCCCCACCCCTACTTTATACTGATGTCAAATTACATCTGTATATAAATTGTACCCATTAACATAGTTTTATAGTTATTTTTATGCTTTTGTCTTTTAAATTCTATACTGAATTAAAAGTGCTTTTCGTAACACCACTACAGTATTATAGTATTTTCTATTTGTCTATATTTTTTATCTTTACCAACAAGCTGTATATTTTTATATGCTTTTTTGTTTCAACTTGCAGACTCCCTTTAGCTTTTCTTTCTTTTTTTTTTTTTTTTTTTTTTGCGGTACACGGGCCTCTCACTGTTGTGGCCTCTCCCACTGCGGAGCACAGGCTCCGGAGGCGCAGGCTCAGTGGCCATGGCTCATGGGCCTAGCCGCTCTGCAGCATGTGGGATCTTCCCGGACGGTGGCACGAACCCGTGTCCCCTGCATCGGCAGGCGGACTCTCAACCACTGCACCACCAGGGAAGCCCCCTTTAGCTTTTCTTATAAGGCAGGTCTAGTGGTGATGAATTTCCACAGCTTTTGTTTATCTAAGAAAGTCTTTGTCTTTCATTCTGAAAGACAGTTTTTCCAGATACAGTATTATTGGTTGCAAGGTTTCTTTTTTTCTTTCAGCACCTTGAATGTATTATTCCACTCACTTCTGGTTTGTACAGTTTCTCCTAGAAATACATCAGTAATCTTATGGGAGCTACCTTTGTATGTAACAAGTTGCTTTTCTATTGCTGCTTTCAAGATTCTCTCTTTATCTTTGACTTTTGACAGTTTGATTATAATGTGTCTTGGTGTGAGCCCCTTTGGAGTCATCATACTTGGAGTCCTTTGAACATATTCAAATTTGGATGTCTAATTCCTTCCTTGGTTTTGGGAGATTTTTGACCATTACTTCTTCAAATATGCTTTCTGTCCTGTTCTCTCTCTTTTCTCTTTCTGGAACTCCCATAATGCATATATTGGTCTACTCTATGGTGTCCCATAAGTCCCTTAGGCTTTCTTCACTTTTCTTCATTCTTTTTTATTTTTGTTCCTATGACTCTAAATAATTTCAAATGACCTTCTTTGAGTTTGCTGATTCTTTCTTCTGTTTGATCAAGTGTGCTGTTGAACCCCTCTAATAAGTTTTCAATTCACTTACTGTATTCTGCAGCTCCAGAATTTGTTTGGTTCTTTTTTATAGTTTCTGTCTCTTTGTTGATATCCTCATTTGGACGGGCTTCTGTGAGGGGAAGATCTTTAATAATTAACCTGACTAGAGATTCTGGGGAATCTCTGAAAACTTTTTTGGTGGATGCGACTTCTCTGAGCTTGTGCAGCTAATTTTCCAATTAGAGAGGTCTGCTGGTTTCTTTTTCAGGTTTCTTTTTCATAATCTCTTGCTCCCTCTGGTGTCTGTCTGTGGTACTGAAAGTTCTCTGGTGCTACAGCGTCAAGCCACCTCACTCAGCAGCATCCCAAACTATGTTGTGCTTAGTGGCATCCGAAGTATTTTGGCTCCCCATCAGTACTGCAAATCAAGAGAGACAGAAACCAGTCCCTTGGGAAACCCTCTGAAAAGCCAGAATGTTGAATGCATATTCCACTCTTCTTCCCACCCTCACCCCAACCCCTTGAAAAACAACCCAAGTTGAGATGTGCCTGCGTGTGGGTTTCTGGAGTTCTCAAAAAGATATTTTGGTCCATACATTGTTGTTAAGCTGGCATCTCTGTTGAGGACTGACATTTGGGACTTTCTATTCCACTATCTTGCTGAAATCACTGCCTTATCTCTTTCTTGTAATATGGTATTTTATTTTATCTAAAACAGCATCTAATTTTGGAGATGTTAAAATGTGGAGGAAAAATGACCAATGGCAAGAGTAAGACATCATACGTAGTAAGATGAGCCACAGTCTTGTTATGGCAGAAATTCACTCTAAGTATTAGGATGAAAGATTAGGGTGCTGTAATAAAGAGACCAAACAACACAGTGGCTTGGAGTACAAAAAAAGTGTGTTTCTCTGTCATTAACAGTTTTGAAATGTGTATCCAAGTGAATGGGGTAGCATTGCTACATGCTAAATTCAAAAACCCAGTTCTTTTTATCCTGTTGTTCTGCCATCCACTAAGATGCAATATCTGGGACCTACTTATACTAAAAATGATTCATTGTTTATCTGAAATTCAGATTTAACTGGGTGCCTTGTGTTTTATCTGGCAAGTCTACACTAGGTTGTATAGTCTGCAACCTAGATGGTTGTATAGTCTGCAACCATCAAAGCTGGGCTCCTGCAGGTTACAGCTGGTAAAAAGGGGAAAGAAAATGATGTGAAGGCATGCCTGCTTTCCTGAGGGTCTAGGCCCAGGAATGTCATATGCCATTTCTGCTCATTTTCCATTGGCAAGAACTTAAATTATAGGATTATACCTAACTACAAAGGAGACTAGGAAATGTTAGTTAAGTGCCCCCAGTAAAAAAGGTGAACAGATTTTGGAGGACAACCAGCAGTCTTCATCATAAGAAGTTGATCTTCTGTGTCCTTTATTTCTTCTTTCCCTATCTCTGTATTTTTGCCTTATATTTTAGGGGCTTTTCTTGATGTTATCTCCCAAGTGGTTTCTTGAATATCTTATTTTAGCTATCATATGCTTAATATCCAAAAGTTATTTCTAATTTTCCAGTTGGTCTCTTTCCACTAGCAACCTTTCTTGTTCTATGGAGGTAGTCTCTTCCAAGATCTTCCTGCGGATATCATTAGAGTTTTTAAAGATTCTACTGTGCCAGAGAGCCCAGAAATAAACCCACACCTTTATGGTCAATTAATCTACAACGAAGGAGGTGAGAATATACAATGGGGAAAAGACAGTCTCTTCAATAGGTGGTGCTGGAAAACTGGACAGCTACATGTAAAAGAATGAAATTAGGACATTCTCTCACACCATATACAAAAATAAACTCAAAATGGATTAAAGACCTAAATGTAAGGGTAGAAACCATAAAACTACTAGAAGAAAACATAAGTAGAACACTCTTTGATATAAATCATAGCAATATTTTTTTGGATCTCCTAAGGCAAAGGAAACAAAAGCAAAAATAAACAAATGGGACCTAATTAAACTTAAAAGCTTTTGCACAGCAAAGGGAACCTCAACAAAATGAAAAGACAACCTACTGAATGGGAGAAGACACTTGCAAATGATATGACCAATAAGGGGTTAATATACAAAATACATAAACAGCTCATACAACTCAATATCAAAAAAACAAACAACGCAATTTCAAAATGTCCAGAAGACCTAAACAGACATTTTTCCGAAGAAGATATACAGATGGCCAACAGGCACATGAAAAGATGTTCAACATCATTACTCATCAAAGAAATTAAAACACAATGAGATATCACCTCACACCTGTCAGAAAGGCTATCATCAGAAAGACCACAGATAACAAATGTTGGCGAGGATGTGGAGAACAGGGAACCCTGTACACTGTTGGTGGGAATGTAAATTCGTGCAGCCACTGTGGAAAACAATATGGAGGTTTCTCAAAAAAACTAAAAATAGAAATACCATATGACCCAGCGATTCCACTCCTGGATATATAGCTGAAAAAACAAAACAAAACAAAACAAAACCCCATTAATTCAAAAAGATACATGTACCTCAATGTTTGCAGCAGCATCATTTACAATGGTCAAGGTGTGGAAACAAGTTAAGTGCCCATCAACAGATGAATGGATAAAGAAGATGTGGTATATATATATATACACAATGGAATATTAGCCATAAAGAATGAAATTTTGCCATTTGCAGCAACATGGATGGACTCAGAGGGTATTATACTTACTGAAATAAATCAAATACTGTATGTTATCCCTTATATGTGAAATCTAAAAAACACAAATGAATGAATATAACAAAACAGAAGCAGACTCACAGATACAGAAAACAAACTAGCGGTTACTAGTGGGGAGAGGGAAGAGGGAGGGGCAAGATAGGGATAGGGGATTAAGTTACTAACTACTATGTATAAAGTAAATAAGCTACAAGGATATATTGTAGAGCACAGAGAATATAACTAATGTTTTATAATAACTTTAAATGAAGTATAATCTATAAAAATTCTGAATCACTATGTTGTACACTGGAAACTCATATAATATTATAATCAACTATACCTCAATTTTTAAAAAAAGATTCTACTGTGCCATTACAACTTTCTGTTGTCTAGAGTCACTTATTCTGTTTATCTTGTCTCTCTCTTATGCTTTTAGTTGTCTTTATAATTCTGGTCCTCCTGGTTGCATGTTTATGGAATAACAGACCAACAATCTTAGTAACTGAGCTGGTGTCTTCTGTTGCTGTACATTTCCTCTGTTTCCCTGTATCTGTTTCCTGAGACAGAACATGAAGGACTTTTGGCAGTAGGGTTTTCTGGCAGGCAGGTAGGGTGAATGTGTGGGTGATTGTTGGGGGAAAGGGTGGGGGGAGGGTTTATAAATGTCACAATAACAAAAGTTTTATTCTGGGATGTCAACACATTAAACACCCTAGATTTCTCCTGGGGACTTACTGGATTTCTATAGAATAAGCCTTCTTGGTTTTGCTGTGTGTGTGTGTGTGTGTGTGTGTGTGTGTGTGTGTGTGTGTGTGTGTGTGTGTGTGTGTTGCTTGTCTGGAAGTGCGTGCCAATCACTCTCCATTTTGAAGGTAAAGGGGTTAGGGGGTGACTGGTACAAGCTTCTGCATAGACAGACCTTCTACAAACGCCCTTGTTTTTAGGTCCACTTTTCATGTCTGTCTCAGCACTTGCTGGTTATGAGTTCAGAGCCTCTCTGGGATCTTGCCAGGAAGACTGGCTTTCACTCCCATTGCCTACCTTCTGGGCTATGGCTTCCTCCACTCTGCTGAGCAACCAGTGTGCTGTCATTTACTTCTAGAAATTTGTTGAAATCTCTACACTTGCCACCCCTCTTCCCTGCCATTCTCTTTGCTGTTATGTGTTTACATTCCTATTCTGTCATTTTAATGAAGGTCTCAAAAGGAAGGGGAAACAACCACTTGTGCTCACACTACTGTCTTGAACTTTAATATGTTTACATGCTTTGCAAATCTTCAAGGGTATTTATTTGTTTGGGTTTTTTACAGCTGCTTTTTTTGGGGTGGGTGTACCACCGTTAAGTGGTGAGACCTTGTTCTGCTGAGCCCCTTGATGTGTTTTTGTATACAAATTAGTATCAGAGGCTGAGGAAAACTAAACAGCTTTTTATAATAGAGTAAAACAACCTGGAATTTCCGTGGCAATCTGGGGGAGAAGGGGTAAGGACAGCGATGGGAAGAAAGAAGAGCAGGGACTTCCCTTGTGGTCCAGTGGGTAAGACTCTGCACTCCCAATGCATGGGACCCGGGTTCAATCCCTGGTTGGGGAACTAGATCCTGCATGCTGCAACTATGAGTCCGCATGTCGCAACTATGAGTTCTCACGCCTTTGCATGCCACAACGAAGACCCCGTGCCACCAACTAAGACCCAGCACAGCCAAAATAAATAAATAAACTTTTTTTTAAAAAAAAAGAAGAGCAAGTTAGTCACACACCATGATGTGACCTCTCCCCAAGATTCCCAATCTCTTCAAGGGATTCTAAATGCACAAAATGCTTGGTATGACAGAACTTCTCAGGGAACCCATGAAGGTGCTTAGTTCTGTGATAAGGCAAATGGGGACAAAACAGATGATGAAATAAAATTCATGTTTTATGGTAAGACAAGAAAAATTTAAATAACATTTTTCTTTTTTCCTCCTCCCTCCCCTTTAGTGTGTGTTGTGCACCTGCACTAACCAGACCTCATTAGGAGATAACATTCCGTCTTAATCTCATCAAGGGTCATGACTCCTTGGGAGATAACGTTCCTTCTTAATCTTGTAAGGGCCCATGATGACCCATGACCCGCTACTTGCTTTGTACACGTAGATCTGGATTGTGTAAACTGTCAATAATACGTCACTTAATGTACAGCCCTCTGTCTCAGAAACCTATATAACTGAGCTTTGACCTCTAATGGGTGGAACAGTTCCCAGAGCTTTCTGAGAGCCTGTTTCCGGGTCATAATACCCAGTTTGGCTCTAATAAAATTTTCCATTTCTTTCTTAGATCGACTGATTAATTTTTTTGTCAACACAGAGAAGGACTGCGCAGACCACAGGAACCTCAGGCAAGAGACCATGAGAGCCTAAGGGCCAGGAATCTGCAGAAATTGTGGCAGGTTTGGACTCTCCCGTGCTGTGGCTTTGGCAAGGCTCTGAGGCAATCAGAGAGCTCTCTGTGGGTTGGGAGGCCCCAGCTGGCACCTGGCTTCTATATACACGTTCCCGACTTACTTGCCCCCTTTAGTTCGTACTCCACACTAGCCTGGTGTTCTTCCTAGAGGGTGAATGCGATCATGCCATCCCTCGGCTTTAAAATTCTCTACTGTCCACAATCTGAAATTCTTTATCCTGGCATCCAACACCCTTCATGACCCGGCCTCCAGCTACCTACCAAGCCTCATCTCCTCCCCACACAGGACAATCTTCACTACCTCAGATGTTTCACCGTTCCCTAAAACACTAAGGCTTCCCTTCCGTCGGAAATAGCCTTCCTCTTCTTTACCTAGTAAACACTTACTCATTCTCCAAGACCAAATTCAATCCCTCTCTGTCTTCTCCTCCCCTGCAGAGTTAGCCATCCCACCTGTGTTCCTCCAACACCTTGTTCAGAAGGGAGTTTCTCTTCCTCTGAGTTCCTTGCAGGAAGGACTGTGTCTTACTCACTTTTGAGGCCCAATGACTAGTACAGGCCAAGTTAGGGCCCTCCCCGGGGCTCCTACAGCACCCCCCCACCACCGGGCACAACTGTAATGACACCTATCATCCTGCCTTGGAACTCTGGGTTTAAGTGCCAATCTCCTGCACTCAAAGGGAGAAACTTGGGAAAACAGAGTAGAAATTACTTTTTTGAGAGGGAAATTTATGCTTATAAAGGAAATCTCCATTTGTTAAGGGTGTCTACCTCGCTGCACTTGGAGGAGGAGATGACTAAATCTTAAGAGAATGTTATCAATGGAGAAGGCAGAGACTTAATCTGCATAACAAACCTTACCTTTGTTTACCCTGCTTTTCCTGGTAACTTCCCATAACTGCCTTCCTCTCCCACCCTCGCCTTTCTTTATTTCATATTTGGCTAAAGATGGTTTAGGCCACCTGGGCAAGTTAACTCATTTTCCCTGGGTGTCTCCCAGGTTTGTGTGAGATACACACATGAATAAACTTGTTTTTCTCTTGTTAATCTGTCTCTTGTTACAGGGGTCTCAGCCAAGAACTCTGAAGGGTAAAGGGACAGTTATTTTCCACCCCCTACAAGGGGGACAGCTACCTGGGGCCGAGAGGCTCCCCCCTCCCACCTGTCACTAGCCCGCTACTGCAGGTGAAGGAGCTCTGTGGGCTGTACCCTGGTCCGGCGTCTCAACCCAGGACTTGAGCGCATTATTGGTGGAAATTAAACCCAGGGTGGGGGGAGCCTCAGGCCAGTAGGTTGAGGCCCTGGACAGTGTGCCCGCGCAGGGGGAAGAGAAAGTCCTGCAGCTTCTCAGAGTCAGATAAGGAGAAAGGAGAGCAAGCCTCGCTTGTCCTCGGGTCCCAAAACACCCTGGGGACAAGAGCAGGACTCTGCACTGCCCTGGAGATGCCCTATGGGGAGGGAGAACACGAAGGAGCTCCACGGGGCTGCAGCTGACCCCTCTGTCCTTGTCCGGACTTCTCCCCAGCAGACCTCACCCTCAGCAGCTTTGCCTTGGCTCTGTACACCCCACCTTTCCCAGGAGCATCAACTCCTAGGCCCAGCCAAACAACCATGAGAGAGACGTGACAGAACTACATCCTTCTGCGATGGGACCGCTCTAAGGAGTAGCGGGAACTGACAGGGAGCGGGGCTCCAGGGAGCAAGGCTTAACGACCATGCCGTCATTAAGAAGGCATTAGTATGAGGCCTGGGTTGGTTACAATCCCAGGTGAGCCACCTAGTAGCCATGTGACCTTAAATGAGCAAGTCACTTGATCTAACTGAACCTCAATTTCATCATCTGCAAAATGGAAACAATAATTACCTTGCAGAATTGTGAAGATTTAGAAATTAGGCTCAATAGTAAATGCTGTTATAATCACTATTTTCCAATACCCAGACGTGTGTAGGACTGGCTCCAGGCCTCTCTTCCAGGCTCTGACAAAAGCAATCCTGTAATTTGCCTGCACTACTGTACTGTGATAGTGAATGGGAAAGAAGTTATGTTACCCAAACAGTAATGGGTTAATGTCTCCCTGTTGACTAGAGACTCTGGGGAAATGCCTTGATTCCAAGGAGCGAGTATTGGATGGTAGGCGGCAAGGCCTGTGGGTAAAGGTACACGTGGGTCTCTCCTTTCATCTGGGATCTCATAGCAGAAGGAACCCAGAACTTTCAGAGCAGAAAGAGACCAGGCATGACTTCCTGTTTCAACAGAAGTTGGGGTCCAGGGCTGTAGTGATGTCTATGGCTGTAGTGATGTCTATGGCTGTACTGATGTCCCTTGTACCTTTCCTATCACGGGGGAGAGAGTTGAGGGGTCAAGTTCCTCCAGTGCAGAGGGAAGAAAGAGGGCCTGAACATAGGCTACGTGTGCACAGCTTTTCCCTTCTCCCTGCCTACCCCCAGCCTCCCTTCCCTGTTCTGGACCCTGCCGGGCATCCAGTTAAAACTCCCTTAGGTGAGGCGGGGAGAACCTCCTGCTTCCTGACACATAAGAGCCACTTGATAAATGTTGGTGGGTGGAACTGAATTGCATGAAGGCCATAAGGTTGATGGGAGGGAAAGGGCTTCATTTGAAATCAGGCTAAGGGCAGGGAGCCTGTGGGTGGTCACCACACCAGGATCAAGTGCCGGGAGTTGACGAGGGCCCCACCCTTCCAGGTTTGCCTGCTGTTGAAACCTGACAGCCACCCCACATCAGAGAACACGGGAGCCACATCTTCACTGTCAGTATTCCTAGTAACTAGGAGGAAGAGAGAGAGGGAGGAAAGAAGGGGAGAGGAAAGGGAGAAGAAAGGGAAGAGGAAAGGGAGAAGAAAGGGACGAGGAAAAGGGAATGAAGGAGAAAATAAAGGAAGCTAGCAAAAAAGGAAGTCAGAGGGTGAATAAATGGACTAGTCAGGACTCAATAGCCTGGACCAACACAGAAAACCTAGCCTATGAACTTGGTCAAAAAAGGGCAAATGAGATCGGCCAGCAAGTTATATCCCAAGATCAAAGCAGGTCCTGGGTCTCACTGGCAGCAGACTCCAAAAGAATCACAGCAGTTGTCACTAAGGCTCTGGGTCTGGAAGGATTACCAAGCTCCCCAGACTGAGAGGAGAACAGCAGACCTAGCTTGGTAATGAGCAAAATGAAGAGCTGGCCTTGGAATCAGACGCACCTGATTGGAATCCCAGCTCAGCCATTAGGTCAGGTCATTTAACCCCTCAGAATTTCCTTATCTTGACAATGGGGATACTACTACTTTGCAGACTAGTCATGGAGATCAGAAATGATGGTGTATAGTAACTGGCATTCAGTAGGTGTTAGATGGCAACTTTTTTAAAGTTTTATTTATTTATTTTGGCAACATGGCGTGCGGGATCTTAGTTCTTCAACCAGGGATCGAACCTGTGCCCCCTGCAGTGGAAGCATGGAGTCTTAACCACTGGACCTCCAGGGAAGCCCCTGGCAACTTCTATTAGGGAGCAATTCATACATGCAAGTTGGGTGACTATTAAGTTTAAACTATTTTGTATGGAGATTTTCAAGGAGCAGGAAAATGTATATGAAATAAAAGTGCTTTGTAAACTGAAAAGGATCCTACAAAATGTCAGGGAATTGTTTGGGAAGTCGTCTTTTATGGTCAGAAAAAATACAGGCTTTGGGTTTGGGTAGAAGTAGCTTAGGTTCCTGACCCTGCCACTGACTTGCCATGTAAGCCTGTTTCTGCATCTGTCAAATATGGCTAATTCTTACTTCACAGGGTTGTTGTGAGAATAGGATGATGACTGGCATATCCCTTCCTGGGTAGGCGGCAAGATCCCATGTGATAGGTCAGGTCATCAGCAGTGCCAGTCACATTCTGCCAACTGGCTACAAATGAGGAGGGCCCCTCACTCTGGAAGAGCAGGGCTCCAGATTGGCAAGAGAGATAGAGAGGGGTCTTTTGTATTTGTTGGAGGAAATTTGGATGAACACTAAACCTCCATGCAGAAAACACTGAAAACTGCCACGTGGAGCCAGGCCTTCAGAAGGGCAGAAAGCCAGGCACGATCCCTAACGAGCAGTTCAGTTAGGAACTGCACTACTGCTACTAAGGGCAGACCTTAGGTTCATCTTGTCCCACCCTTCACCCCCTATTCCCTGTCACTGTCATTTTTCCTAGGCACCGAATAAGTGTCAATCAATAATCAATCTAAAGTTGAAAAGGTTCTCATGCTTGGCACTGACATCCCACAGGGCAAAGGGTCCAGGGCTGTATCAAGAGGCCACACTAACTCCCACTTACAGGGAATCACTTGGTCCCAGGCCAGCCCCCTAAGTGGCTCCTCCTTCAGAAGCCAGCAAGGTGAATGTAGTGAAAGAGCATCAGCTCAGAATCAAGGGAGGCCCAGGTCTGAACTCTGGCTCCGCCACATACCTGCTGTGCGACTTCACAGCGAGTGACTTCACCTTTCCTCACTTGCCTCATCTTACTCCCTTGCGGTTGCTTCGACAACTAAATGAGATAAAGAATGTGAAAGTGACCTGCAGAATCCAGGGCATAGAGTGCATGCTCAGTTAATATTACTTCCTTCCCTTTCCCCTTCTTCCTCACAGACCTCAGAGTCAGCTGCTTCCTTTTGCTTTTCAGAATAGCCACCCACTCTTTCTTGGAATTCAACTCCCTTCCAGAGTGGCTGTGGTGCAACCACCTCCCCACTTCTTCGATGCCCCCAAATAAGTACACGGGTCCTTTTCATTAAAGGGTTTTTACTGCTAACCCTGGGGAAACAGATGCACGTTGGGGCGGGGGTGACAAGTCACAAACAGGAGGGAGTGTGAGGGTCCCTGGATCATGGCTCCTTGAGGGCTTCCCTTTCATTCCGAAAGTAGGACCTCAGACCTCTTCTCTGGGCCAAGGGGGCCCCTTTCTCCCCTGCTCCTCCCAGCCCAGCTGAGGCACAGCAGGTGGGAACTAGTGGACCACCGCAGTGTGCCCTAAGCGGTCCACATACTATACAGAGGACCTCCAGACAGTGATGCCCACCTCACAGGTACTTCCTCAAAGGCCAGGGGACAGTTGCCCAAATGATATGAGCGTGTCCTAAGCCTACCTTATTTCTCTTTCACCCCAAGGAGGCGAAGCCAAGACGGGGTCCTCTGACTTTCTACCACAAGAAATTGGCCTGGAAAAAAAGTGAAGATTTTTACTCAGAGTCCCTTCTCAGGACTTCCTGGAGATCCTGGCTTCAGAGGCAACAGAAAACCATTCTCCAAAGTGGGAGGAAGGGCTTGAGGTCAAGGGGGCAGCAGGAGATCCTAAAGATCTTTCTGCACTAGGTTGGGGTCCCACGCTCTGCTCTCTCTCTTCCACACCCTCTTCAGCTGGACTCTTTCCCAGCCTGCTCTCCCTGGTGAGTTTTCTGGTGGCGGATGAGATTGGAGCTGCGGGAGAAGTGCTTCCCGCACAGCGTGCACCGGTAGGGCTTCTCGCCCCTGTGGGTCCTCTGGTGCGCCCCGAAGTTGGAGATGTCGCTGAAGGTCCGCCCGCACTCGGCACACTCATAGGGCCGCTCACCCGTGTGGGTGCGGTGGTGCACGCCGAAGCTGGAGCTGTTGCTGAAGCTCTTCCCGCACTCGCAGCAGATGTAGGGCGCCGGCTCCAGGTGGGTCCGGTAGTGCACGGCCAGCGCCGAGCTCTGGCTGAAGCTCTTGCCGCAGATGTCGCAGCGGAAGGGCCACCTGCCCAGGTGGTCCTGCTGGTGCGTGGTGAGGTCCGAGTGCCGCCGGAAGCTCTCCTCGCAGTTGGGGCACTTATAGTGCTTCTCCTCCAGGTGGATGCGCTCGTGCCGGATGCGGTTGGAGCTTCTCGAGAAGCTCTTGCCACACTCAGAACACTTGTAGGGTTTCTCGCCTGTGTGGATCCGCTGGTGTGTTCTCAGGTTGGAGGTATTATTGAAGGTTTTGCCACACTGGGCACATATAAAGGGCTTCTCATCAGCCTCGTGCCTCGGATGAGCAGAGAGGTCCTCTGGCTCTCCAGCGGGGACAGTGACGTCCTGCGGTGGCTTCTCTGGATAGAGCCCTTGTGGCCCCTCTGGCAGGCTTGCTTGCCCATGCTCTTTCTCCCCATCTGGGATCCAAGAACCCTCTGAGTCATCCACTCTCCATGGCTTATTACCCTGTTCCCCTTCCTCAGGCAGGTGCCGTTCTGGGCTCTGCTCCTTCTCACTGCCCATCTCTGAACCCTGAGAATGAACACAAATGGCCAACACCTTTATTCCTTGGGTCAGGCCAGACCCCAGGGAATCTTTCGTCCTGGTTGAAAGGGTGGGTATACACCATCCCTTTGGAACCATCCGTCAGAAATAACCGCAATTAACTGGAATACTCGGATAGAATGCCTTTACTTACTTTCAAGTGACAAACTTCCACCGATATTTAAAGCTACCCACCAGAGCAAAAAGAAGGCCCCAGCTTTGTCCAGCCCCAAAAGATATTTGTATGATTTGCACAATGTCACTTTTCTTAATACCACAGTCTAGACTCGAATTCACCTACAAGTAAAGGAGCTTCCATTTGGGGATGCGTTCGATTTTTCTGCCTAACTGTTAAGTTAACTGAAATTCCCATTATGTTTAATCGTTTCTGAAAAGCCTTCCTTAAAAGTATCCACCTATTTGCCTGTTTTCAAATGAAGATAACAGAATCTCTAATTCTTGAGGCTCTCCTGCTCGTTCACAAGGCCCAGCTTTGAATCCTCTTACATGTACACTCCTCCCCTTCCCCAGACCTCACCATAGTCTAGCAAATAAAGGCTTAACATCTGGGTCCTCCAAGACCCACTGAGGGCCTAGGCTCTGTCTGTTCTGACTGGTCAGTACCCACTTCCACTCAAACACCACACACAGCAGTGCATACACAGACAGTCTCACACATAGACTCACACCACACACAGCCATACTCACATACCAACACACTCAGCCACTCTCACAACACACATACACATCACGCAGTCACACATACAGTCACACACATACATACTACACACACCCCTCCCACACACAGAGCCACATTCACGGCTATCCAATTACATACCATACACACATCCAGCTATGCTCACACACCACACACAGTCTCCCAAACATACATTCCCTGCCCCCCACACACAGAGTGCCCAACACAGGGCCTACCTATGCAAACATCAGCAAATGCTTGCTAAGCTGCACAGACTCCTTTGAGTTCTGACAGCCAAGGACAGGGAATGAGGGGAAGAAAGTACTGATAAGAGGAGAGTGGTATTTCCTCTGAACCTTGAAGAAGTAACAGCATTTCAAAAGGCAGCGTGGGCTGGTGGAGATACTGTACAGAGTGACATGAACAAAGGGATGAGGGAGGGAAGCACAGACTATGATGGGGCATTGATGATGGAAAATGAAAGCTTCCTAATTGCTCCAGGTGGGGTCTGGTAATGGAAGGGACACCGACTAAATTTAGGGTTGGATCCCTATAGTGACACATACTGTTTTTACAACTCTGCAAATTACTCAACCACTCTGAGCCTCAACTTCCACATCACTAAAATTGTGATACCAACAGACACAGCAGGACTTTGTTAGAGAAAATGCCTATAATATGCTCAGTGTACAGTGTGGCAGTACTAGTCATTCAGTACATGACAGCTGCTACTACAATTGTTGAAGACGCTACATGCTAGCCCTGTGAAGAAGGCAAGTATGAAAAAGATCCCTTACATGATCTTGTTGGGAAACAAAAAAAATTTAAAAAATGGTACAGTACATATAATCTAAAACGTGAAATACGGACAGTACCTTAAATCTTTAAGGAGTGGGAGGTCAGCAAACTTTCTGTAAAGGACCAGAGAGTATATGTTTAGTAAGTTTGGGGGGCCATAGGATCTCTGTTGCAGCTACTCAACTCTGCCATTGTATCATAAAAGCAGCCATAGAAAATCTATAAATGATTGGGTGTGTCTGTTTTCATAAAACTTTATTTAAAAGCAGGGCAGGGATAAAGATGTAGACATAGAGAATGGACTTGAGGACACGGGGTGGGAGGGGGAAGCTGGGGCGAAGTGAGAGTAGCATTGACATATATACACTACCAAATGTAAAATAGTTAGCTAGAGGGAAGCAGCATCATAGCACAGGGAGATCAGCTCGGTGCTTTGCAATGACCTAGAGGGGTGGGATAGGGAGGATGGGAGAGAGGCTCAAGAGGGAGGGGATATGAGGACATATGTATGCATATGGCTGATTCACTTTGGTGTATAACAGAAACTAACACAGCATTGTGAAGCAATTATACTCCAATAAAGATCTATTAAAAAAAAACAAAAGGAGGTGAAGTATAATTTACCAATCTCTATTAGAGAGTGCTTTTTCAAGAATCTAGATAAGTGATGTGAAAAATAACAGGCTTTCTTCACCTTCAAAAATGTGAAAAAAAATCAGGAACAATTTATTCCGATACTTATTCACTGTCTCCTGACCATCCTTTTAAAAATTACAACCCCTCCAAAAAAATAAATTAAAAAATTACGACCCCTTCCCCTTCACTCAGTCTCCCCTGCCCCACAGCACTTCTCAACTCCTAACAATGTTTTTTATGTCTATTATTTAGTATCGGCCTCCCCCTGCAAAACGTAAGTCCCATGAGGGCCAGGTTCTTTGCTTTATTCATTAATATAACCCCAACTCCTACAGCAGTGGCAGTCATACCTAGTAGATCCTTAATAAATATTTGCTGAACAAACTGAATGAAGGCCGGGCCTGTCTCCAGAACCCATTTCATGCCTACTTGTGTCTATTCTCACCCACTATTCCTTAACAATCTCCTAATTCCTGCCCACTTCCTCCTTTATGCACCCACAGAATCTTGTACTTGCTTTTACAGTGATTTGCAATTATCTGTTTACATGTCTATTTCCACTATTAGTTTATAAGCAACTTGAGGGCAGGGACTGGGTCATTCTGGTAATCTCTCCAGCACAAGGCCTGGTGGTGCTCAAAACGTTTTTTAAGTACAAGGGAATGGATATGATCTAATTTACTTCCTACCGCTGCCCCTCCCACCTAGGGCTCTAACATCTGTCTTTATGCAATGAGCTACATGGCCTCCATTCACTACCAATCCTGCTATCCTGAGAACCCACAATATACCAAGCTGCGACTCTACCCACGGCTGAATGCTGGGTCAAAAAAGAGCAAAAAGATTTAAGATTACAGTCACCACCCTAAAAGAGTTTATGGTACAGTGCAGTGAAATAGGCCATGAACTCCAGAAACTCATACAGTGTAGAAGGTTAAGTTCCAGTGGAAGCAGGGAAATTGTAATTTGCGCAAGGGCACACGGCAAGTGAGTGGCAGAACTGGGAGCCATGCCCATCACTCCAAAGCCAGTGCTTTTAAGCACTACACCAGTATCGGAGGAAGAGGAGAGAAAGAGGGAAGGAAGAAAGGAAAGAAGGAACAGTGCCACGGTAGTTCTGATGACACAGGCATATCTCCCTGAAGAGCTCAGAGATGAGCAGCTTGACGGAAAAGGTGGTCCTTGAGCTACGACTTGCAGGATGGGTGAGCAACGTTGGGACTTACCGAGATGGGGAGCCCACCATCTACTGAGAAGACAGTGGCAGGTAAAGTAAAGAGGCTCTTACATATTACATTTCAGAGATTTCAGAGGAGAAAGGGGCCCATGGGGCTTGTCTTCCCAGGAGGCTCAGAGGTACAGGGAGGACCAAAGGTGGAAGGGACTGAGGCAGTGGTAAAGGAGCCAAGTCTAAGAAGTTAGCGCCAAGAAGGTGGGGTTGTTGATCACTGATGCTGAAGGCCAAAGGCCTGGGTTAGAGGGAAGAGGCCAAGCTGGAAAGCGGGCTGAAGGGCCTTAGTTCGGGGTCTTTGGGATCAAGTAGAGAGCTGGCGGGGGAGGAAGGGGAGAGAGGAGCTTGGAAAGATCAGGGAAACTGTTAAAGAACTGGGAATTGTACAGGGGGGGTGGGTAAGGGGTGAGAGACAGAGAAGGACCAAAAGAGTCAGAGGGTCCGAGGAGACTGGTCAGGGGACCCGGCCCGAGAGGCCGGGTCGTGCGCAGCGGGGCGGAGTCTGAGGGCACGAGCGTTGTAGAGCACCGGAGCTGGGTTCAGACTTGCCGACGGGCTTGGGGCCGGAGCGGTGAAAGAATAGAAGCTGACCCCAAATGTATGGTCAGTGGAAGCGGGGCTGGACTACTCAAAGGCCAAGAGAAGGGCGGGAAGGTAGTGGTTTGGGGCCAGCAGTCTGGTCGTGCAGGCCGGGGGAAGGGGTCAGGAGTTAGGGCGGAGGGACCACAGGGGCCCGTTTGCTCCCCACTGGGTCCGGGGAGCAAAGCCACAGCCCCAACTGCCCGGTGAGAGGGAAGGGGCCACGTTTAGAGTTCCCCGCGACGCCATGCGCGCGCCCCCCCGTACCCCCCGCAACCGCTACCCCGGGCCCGACGCCGACCAACCTAGCTCCAGCCGTACGGTCAGGGACAGCACCGCCTCGGGTGCCCGGGGCAAGGAGTCGGAACCGGAACCCTGAAAGGATCCGCCCTGCCTCTCCAGGACTGGTTCCTGAGGGTTGCCCTTCCTTGCTATTGGCTATACTGGCTGCCACAAGGCAAGAAACTCGGGCAGGGCCGCCAGTAAGCTTTGGCCTCGGGCGTGGCCTGCTGGGAGTTGTAGTCCTGTGGAAGATGGTAGCCGCAGAGAAGAAATTTGAGTTTAGAGTTTAGTGGTGGAGACTGGATTCCCTCTAAGGTCGTCGGATTTCCTTTTGCGCTCTGGCGTTAAAAGCCCAACGTTCAGGGCCACCGGTCTGGGAAGTTGTAGAATATGTAGCGCTAACTAACCTACATGACCTCCAAGGGGTCATGAATTCAGAGGTGCTTGTTTACTCTGAGCTGGCGACCGTTGATGGTCCTGTAGACACCCCGCGAAGCCAGAGTCCCGCGCCTCACTGGTGGTAATTTAAAGCCAAAGGATTGTGGAACTGGAAGGGAGTCTATTTATTTATATTGATGTATAGTTGATTTACAATACTGTGTTAGTTTCAGATGTACAGCATAGTGATTTGGGGTAGTTGTTTGCAGATTATATTCCATTATATAGGTTATTACAAGATATTGTGTATAATTCCCCGTATGATATAGTAAATCCCTGTTGCTTATCTATTTTTTGGATACTAGTTTGTATCTGTTAGTCCTATACTCCTAATTTGTCCCTCCCCCTGGAAGGGAGTTCAAAGATCAACTAATCCAATACATTTGTCAGAGAAGCTAAATGTTCCCTGTCCAAGGAACCACCTCTGGTTTCCCAAAGCCCCCGCGCAGGGTTTTTTCTGAGTGCTGTTTAATTAAACCTGACTGTAGTTCGTCAGTTCAGACACAAGACCACTAAGGCACATCCAGGATTAGGATTTTTTTTTTCAGGTTTAACTTAAAAAAAAAATGTCTAATTAATCAAATATGTATGCTAAAATTCTACACGCCTCTCATATCTTCAAGGTATTTCAGTGCAAAGAGAAAACGGTATTGTCTTCAGAGCTAGATACACTGGATTTATGCTCCCAGTTCTACTACCTAGCCATTTAGAGCATTATTTCCTTATTGTAAGGATTAAATGAGTCAGGACTTCCCTGCTGGTCCAGTGGTTAAGACTCCACGCTTCAGCTTCAGGAGGCATGGGTTCGATCCCTGGTCTGGCCTGCATGGAGTGCACTGCAGCCCCCCAAAAAAAGAAGAAGAAGAAAAAGAGTTAACATATGTAATGCTTCTGCCTCCATAAATGTCAGTTCTCTTTCCTGCTGGTAAGTTTCCTTGGGTGCAGCCAATGTGAATAATGTGAATTAGTTTTAAGACTGGGATATTCACAAAAGTATGTTTGAAATTTAATATGGATGAGTGAAATGTAAATACCCCATACACGCTATTACTTTATAAACTGATATAAATGAAATACTGAGAAGGCAGACGCAGAAATAAAGCTGTGGCTTTATTTTTAACTGTGGTTAAAGCTTGCATGGGTGGAATCAGGCTGTTCAAAACCAATCCCATAAGGTGCTCTTCTCTTACCAGCCCAAAGCCCTTCCCCACAACTTCTCGTTCACAATGAAAATAAGAGCATGCCAAACAATGAATAACAAACTTTTATTTAAGGACTGTACAAAAGCAAACAAAATATTCTATTCAGGAGCTGTGATGGTTAATTTTACTGGGCCATAGGGTGCCCAGATATTTGGTCAAACATTATTCTGAGTATTTCCTTTAGGGGTTTTTAGATGAGATTAACATTTAAATCGGTAGATTGAATAAAGCAAATTGCTCTCCCTAATGTGGGTGGGCCTGATCCAATCAGTTGAAGGACTAATGGAACCAAATAGCTGACCACCCCCCAAGTAAGAAAGAATTCTTCCTGCCTGACAGCCTTCAGACTGAGTCATCAACCTTTTTCCTACTTTAGACTCAAACTGAAATATTGGTTTTTGGGTCTTAAGCCTGTCAGCCTTTAAACAGGAATTACACCATGGGATCTCCTGGGTCTTGGGCCTTCAGACTTGGGATGGGAACTAAACCATTGGCTCACCTGGGCCTCCAACTTGCTGACTAACCCTGCAGATCTTGGGACTTGCCAGCCTCCATAATGGTGTGAACAAATTCCTTATAATAAATAAATATATATATTCTTCCTGCTCTGTGTGTGTGTGTGTGTGCGTGTGTGTGTGCGTCTGTATACACACATATAAAATATATATTCTGGGGCTTCCCTGGTGGCGCAGTGGTTGAGAGCCCGCCTGCCGATGCAGGGGACACGGGTTCGTACCCCGGTCCAGGAAGATCCCACATGCCGCGGAGCGGCTGGGCGCGTGAACCATGGCCACTGAGCCTGCGCGTCCGGAGCCTGTGCTCCTCAACGGGAGAGGCCACAACAGTGAGAGGCCCGCGTACCGCAAAAAAAATAAAATAAAATACATACTCTGTTTCTCTGGAGAACCCTAATACATGCACTAAGAGAACTTCTGACAGACACATAGAGCCACTTTCTGTTGGGCAGAACTGTGCACCCATCTGCAAACTGATAGCCAACATCACCACAGAGAGGTCAGATCACATATGTGGTGTGACTTGAGAGTGATTAGGGTTCTTTCTGAAACCCACACCAAAAAAGCAAGTTCATTATTTTATCCTCACACCTGGTCTACCAACTTCCTATGTGAGATCAATACTCTCTCATCTAAGAGGCTGTTTGCTCCACAAATAGTCAAGGTTTCCAATATTATGGTCTTATAGAACAAAAGCTTCTGCACTGATGGTTAAAACTGCCACTTTTTCTAGCTGGGCCTCTCTGAATCCCAGAGGGGATTCAAAAAGGCCAGGGCAACAGATGGCCTAACCCACTGCTGCCTTTTCAAGGCCACACACAGCTGAGCTGCTCTGTTTGAAGCCATACCTCCCAGCTTCCTCCTGAGGTTTTTCAGGATTACGGCTACCACGTTTAAAGTCCCCATACCTGGTTAACACCAAGTTGGCTTTGAAAACATGTACATTAGCACTGAATGTCACCAAACTATGCTGTAAACAGGATCAAGGAAATAGAAAAGGGTGGCTTTTTTTTTTTTTAATTCCCCTGGCCTTCTGCCCTATATTCCAGAAGAAAGAAGGAAGAGTGTGTGATCCAAAACATGTTTACTTTTAAAAAGCTGGCTATGGGGGCTAGAGGCCTGAACAGAGAAAAGGAGAAAAGCAGTTCTTGACAGGATAAGTAAGAAGTCACTGGTCATCATAACTTCATGACTACAAGCCTGAGTGCAGGATGAGGCAGGATGAAGTGCTTTTAAACAGCCCCTCGAGTAAAGAGCCCCTGTATCTCAGTGATACACATTCAACACCACCACCTAAACCTAATCTGATTGTTCATTTGGTTTTCCTCCCATCTTTCTGGGTTTTTTTTTTTTTTTTTGCTCACACCACACGGCTTGCGGGATCTTAGTTCCCCAACCAGGGATTGAACCTGGGCCCTCAGCAGTGAAAGCACGGAGTCCTAACCACTGGACCGCCAGGGAATTCCCATCATTTGGTTTTCAAGAATTCTTCCAGGGCAATGTAAACTTCAAGTCCCCAGAAGGAAGACACAGTTAAGAACTGAGCCCTGGGAGAAAGTTGGTACAAGAGAAACCACAAAGGGGCCTGGGGGAAAGGAGGAGAGACAGTCCAGAATCAGGTGGTTAGGCCAAAAGACTGAAATCCAGGGCACTGGGCTGGAGCATCTGGGGAGCAGGTGATGAGGCTCATCCCTAAAAAGAAGGAACCTTGAGCCCCTGCAGGGCTGGGCCAATGTCAGAGGGCCAGGACAGGATCATATCTGTGAGTGGGAGGAGCTCTTGTGCCTGAGCAGGGAGCAGAAGAGGGTCCACCTGCAGGGCCACGTCTCCATTAGCAAGACCTTTTTCTTCTGGCTTGGGGACAGTTGATTCTTCCGGTTTTTGGAGTTTAGAACAGATGATTAGAGGTGCCATGTTTTTCCCTCCATCATGAAGGCAAGGTTCAAAGAAAGGGCGAAGGGGGCCAGAGAAACTGTGGGTGAAAGTAAAGATGTGGGACTGGTTGGTCACGTTGTAGAAGGTAATGACTCCTGCTTCATAGTCCAGAAAAATCCCCACACACCGCGGGGACTCTTTCAGGCGGAAGGAGGTCTGTGGGGATGTTAGGGCCTCGTACTCATTCTTGCGATTCTGTCGCAGGAGCCAGTGTCCATTGGCGGGCGAGGCGATGACCTTCCCTTTCCTGCTCACCGACTCACTACACACCCCCAGGGCCCATTTGCTCTTGTCTGCCACAGACACCTCCCAGTAGTGACAGCCAGCTATGAAGTACTCAGAGCCCAGGACACTGACGACGAAGTCAAATCGCTGAGGGTTGTTGGGTACAGGCTGCCTTGTGTCTCCAAGCTTCACACACCTGCGGTCCTCAGACAGGATGAGTTTTGGATGCGCTGTGTCTGGGTCCAGGGTCACAGTCACTGCAGAGAGTCACAGAGAGGTGAGGTTTGAGACGGGTAGGTCTCAAGGGATCTTTGAGTAGCTTTGGAGGGAATAATCATCCCTAGGTCTGCAACCACTGTCATCGGCCCATTTTAGTTTATGGTGCCCTCACCTTCACATGTCCTGGAACTAAAGAAAACTGTCTTCCAGTCTCCTAGATCTGCTGGTGGTCTGCTAAGTAAAAGAGGAAATGTTTCTCACCCATCTGTGAAGCTGCCTTAATCCTTAGGAAATACTGCCTTTGTCTTTGCTGGTCCAAAGGAATCTAATGCATGATAATAAACGGGCTTTGATGTTAGACCCTGTAGCTAGATAGCATGTTTTGAGTCCCAGCTCTGCCACAAGCTAGTTATGAAACCCTTAGTTTCTTCACCTGTAAAGAAGGAATAATATCACCACTGAATAATATGCTGGAGAAGCTGTTGTGCAGATCTGATGAGCTAATGCATGAGATAGTGCCTTGTTCACACAGTGAGTGTGTGACGCTCATTTTCTTAGCTAAAATTATTGCTTATAATTATCATTTTAACATGGTAATATAGAGACTTCCCTGGTGGCACAGTGGTTAAGAATCCGCCTGCCAATGCAGGGGGCATGATTGGATCCCCGGTCCAGGAAGATCCCACATGCCGCGGAGCAGCTAAGCCCGTGTGCCACAACTACTGAGCCTGTGCTCTAGAACCCACAAGCCACAACTACTGAGCCTGTGTGCTATAACTACTGAGGCTGCAGAAAAATAAAACACTCATGCATCCAAAAAAAAAAAAAATACAATGAGGAAATTAACATGTAAATGAAAAACTCAGAAAAATATTTTGTGAAAAATAGGACAAGAGTTAATACAGAAAAAGTCCCCACAAGTCGAAAAGTAGCCAGAATAGGACAGACGCAGACAAGTCAAAAAGATAAAATACAAGTAACCAATGAACTTAAGAAAAATCTCAAAAATCATAGAAAACCCATAAGAGTAAACCAATTATTTACCAGTGTTCTAAAAGAAGGGAGACTTTCTGAATCAAAGATTTTTTAAATTTGATAAGCAGATAAACAGATTTGACTTCATTTTTTTTTTTTTTTAATTACAGTCTGCCCTGCAAAGGAACAGAGCAATGGGCTCTGAAATGTGGATCCATCAGACTGGTGCAACTTACCAAAGTGTAGCCGGGCCCTTCTCCAGCCTAAAAGACAGAAAAAGGGATTGTTAAAGCAATGGAGAAATGGAGACCTCCTGGTGCAGTTGGAGTGGGGGCAGGGAGAGTGGGGGAAGGGAGAGTGCACCTCACCTGAGTTTGCTGCAGCTCTCTTTAACTCTACAAAAGAAGAAACAAGGGGAGTGAGCGTTTAGTGGAAACACAGAATCAACATAAGTTAGTATAGAAGTTATAAGAACAGTGGAACTTACTCAGTTCATGCCGGAGTTTCTCTAAAGAATAACAATTTGACAAATCAGAATGAGGGCTTGTACATGCCTGTGATGCTCCAGTCCCATCCCAACCGCATTCCCAGAGCAGATGCCCACTAGCAATACCCTGAACTTTCCCCATGACAGTGTTTCCAAGAGCAATGGCTCCCAGCCACGGTCCTGGGGTCCCCAGAGATACTGCAGAGGGTCAGTGAGTCCCTATGGGAGCCAAACCTGACTTGCAGATTGAATCAACAACACATCTCACACATGTGAGTGATGGCAACATAAACGTATGTAGATGTTGTGGGAGAAGAATAAAATATAAGTTCATTTAAAACTATTACTAATTTCCATTAGATTTTCTTATGCGTGTTTTCTCAATGTAAAATCAAATAGACATATCACGTGTCTGAGGATTTGGGGTTGTTGTCGTTATGAAGAGGGTCTCATACATGAACAGGTGGAGAAGCACTGTTCCACATATTCAGTTGAATGAGGATCCATCTACCTAGGATCCCACCGAAGGCAACGTCATGCCTGAGTGATAGAAGTGTCTCCCAGATGTCTTCACCTATGGAGGGTATCTCTCTTCTTGCTAAAACATTTCCCATTTAGTGACTACATAACAATTGTGCAGGAAAGAGGAGCACAGAATATTTGAGGAAAAAGAGGTTTTAGGGAGCCAGGAAATTCCCCACCCTCATGCTTGAAGTATCCTTGCCCTTGACCCCTCTCTTCTGCCCCAGGAGGTGAATCTGAGACTCTCATCATAAAGCAAAGATGTCAGCAGAAGGAGGTTTGTGGCATGGAAGAGGAGCAGAACTTACTGAGGGCTTTATAGAGACGTCCTAAAAAAACAGAGAAAGAGGCACGAGTGAGCAGATCCTGCCGCTTTATCCTCAGGGCCCAGGAAGTCTCATCACTCCACCCCTATGCCCCCCAGCCCCCAAACCCCACCCCGGGCTGAAAGAATGATGACAATCCTATCAGCCCCCAATACAGTCACATCCCGCTAAGGGCAGACTGGGGAATTCACTGGTGCTGGTGCCACTTTCCAGATGACCTGGACTACCCTGACTTTGGTTCCTCTTCCCTTCCTTTTGTCTGTCTGGTTTCATTTCCGCTGTTCATATGTTTCCAATATGTTTGTAACCGAGTGCCCATGAGTGTATGCCTTGCCGCCCTTTTATAACTGTTTATAATATCTATGGTGTAAAACTAGCTGAAGGCCTACCATTGACTTATTGATGTGGGCTGTTATTCTCTACACTAACCTCCCCCCACCCCGCTGAAGTACTGTGGAGAAACACAAATTTGGAGACCCCAGAAGGTCTGGGACATGTGCATATGCTTCTGTGATTTGGGGAAGTACTTGCAGCCTCTCTGGAAGGGTCATCTGCCCACATTTTCCCCTTAGCACTGGCCCTGCCACACAGTTGAAATTATACATTTGAGTTCACTGCCAGGCCCTGTGCTAAGGGCTGGGCATATGTTAGGTGTTGGGCATTGGGGCAGTGAAGCTGAATATGATATGTTCCCTAACAAGATAACGGTTTATTTTTACCATTCCCACTACCAACAGCCTCCATTTAGTGTGTCCTGTTTTTATGATGTAGGCCCTGAATCTGCTCAACAATATGAGGTGCATATAATTATTATTCCCATTTTACAGACTGGTGGTCTGAGGCTCAGAGGGACATGGAAATTTATCCAGATTATCCAGCTGGTAAGCGGCCAAGGAGGCAGGATTCAAACCCAAGTCTGTCTGATTCCTAGTTGGAGGCCTTCCCCACTATACCACACTGTTCCTTCCCTTCTAGGACACGACGGTCATTGTGTCCCTGAGGTGTGCACCCCTATGCTTTAACTAGTCTGGAGCAGATGTGAGGGGGGAAGGGAGGAGATGCCGAAATCACTGCAGGTGGAGCCATTTCTGAGCCAGTGACTTGTCCTCCCAGCTAGACTTCCAGAGGGCAGAGCCCCACCTGCTTTTTGGTACCTGGGGTGTCTGTCTTTTACCCTCAGTGGCCCAGAGCAAACATTTAATTAATGAAGACAAAATGGCAATAAGGGAAAGGTTTCAGGCACTGTAGTAGGAGTTGTGTGGGTTTTTTTTTAAGTTGTCTCTTTTAATCCTGAAAATAATCGGGTGAAGAGATCTATTATCCCCATTTTACAGATGAGGAAACCAAAGCTCAGAGTAGTAAAGCGACTTAACCCAGCCAGCAAGTGGCAAGTCTGAGCCAGGTGCTGCTGACTCCAGAGCCTATGCCCCTCCCACTGTATCACACCACCTCTCTCAATGCAAAGATTGTATGGATCCTCCTATAATACCGTTTTAATATATGTTAAAATAGTATATGAATCTTCTTTTTAGGTTATTGGTGGGAAAGCCAATGAAGGAACCTATGAATTTTGACCCCAGGCATCCCTTCGGCCACTGCTACCAACCCTATAACCCCTTGATATTAAAAAATAAATTCCAATGGTATTAACAGAGAATATATGTGTGGGGTGTGTGTGTGGGGTGTGTGTGTGTGTGTGGGTGTGTGCGTGTGTGTATACACATACACCACATATATATTGTATGTATAACAACCACCAGCATTTATGTAGGAGAAAAAATGTTATTTGTTCCTTACCCCTTATTCTATATATATAATTACCTTTTTCTTTTGCATGGTCTGAGAGAAGATTTTCTAGAGGAAGGAAAGTAAAAGAAAATGAGATTCTGTGACATTACCTTGAGGGTCCCTGCTTCCTATTGGGTTTATGGGCTCTTGAACCTGTCCCCCTCTATCTCCACCTGCCTGATCCAGGCCCTCATCTCTCTCATTTGGATGCCAGAAAGAGCGGCCCAAATTGCCCCCAAATTCTGTTTCGCTCCCTCTGGTCTCCTCTCAACAGAGCAGCCAGAGAGAGCTTTCTGGAAGCACAATTCTGGTCAGGATAGCCCATTCGCAGCTTCTCCACAGCTCCAAGGAGAAAGACGAAAACCCTTCATGGGATCTGCAAGGCCGCACGTGCTGGTCCCCGCCTAACTCTGCAGCAGCACCTTCTGCCACCTTTCCCCCCACTTTTGCACCATGTTTCTTTCTCAAGCTGTTCTGCTGTGGGTGATTTCCTATTCCCTCTTCCCCCATGCCTGTCCGTCTTCCAGATCAAACATCACTGGGAACATCATCTGGAAACTCCTCTGCCATCCCTGAAGTTTGGTTGGTTCCACCCAGTCACCGTCTTCCCAGCCTTCAGAACTTCCTTTTGTGGCTTCTGTACACATTTATTTGTGTAATTATTTAATGCACGTATACCTCCCTGACTAGACAGAAGGTTCCAAGAAGGCAAAGACCGTGTCCGCTTTCACTCACTGTTGTGTCCCCAGCATCTGGTATAGTCTGCACCGCTTAGCAGAGAATTATCAATTATTTGTAGGGTCCCCTACCTTAGACCTACACGACTCCCCCAGGATAAAGTCAAGCCATGAGCTCAGAGACAAAATCACCAAACATACTGGAAGAGTCAGCGGAACATACTGGAAGGCAAGCTATTACAAGGTAGAGTCAGCAGAAACTGGGAACAACAGGTTTCAACACCACCACCACCGTCACCACCCAGCAGATGCTGGGATCTTCAGGTCCGGAATTTAGATTAGTGGGCCCTGGGGACACAAAAATGAACAAAACAAAGAAACATACCTGCCCAGCCCAGGACACTCACCTACCTCCATTGCGTGTTCATAGAGAAGCCTCTCTGGAAGGGAGAGAGAGAGAGAGATGTCAGCTCGGCTTAAGGAAGGGCCTTTTCTAACAGGCAGAGCAGTCCAAGGGACCACAAGCTGCCTGAGCAGGACTTTGCTCCTTGTCGCTGTGGGTGTGTGACCATTAGAAAGGATTAGAGGGTCTTCAAACCATCAGACAGGGAAAGGAGTGTTCAGTCATGTGACTTTCAAGGTCCTTGGCAACCCTGCGAGCCATGAAATGCAACCATATTAATGAGGGTTTTATCTAATGGATATGATTGGATTTCTTTTTTTTTTTTTTTAAGATGTTGGGAGTAGGAGTTTATTAATTAATTAATTAATTTTTTTTTTTTGGCTGGGTTGTGTCTTCGTTTCTGTGCGATGGCTTTCTCTAGTTGTGGCAAGCGGGGGCCACTCTTCATCGCGGTGCCTGGACCTCTCACTATCGCAGCCTCTCTTGTTGCGGAGCACAGGCTCCAGACACGCAGGCTCAGTAGTTGTGGCTCACGGGCCTAGTTGCTCCGCGGCATGTGGGATCTTCCCAGACCAGGGCTCGAACCCGTGTCTCCCGCATTAGCAGGCAGATTCTCAACCACTGCGCCACCAGGGAAGCCCTGGATTTCTTAATTAATTAGAAGACTGGCATCATGCCAGTCTTCTAATTAATTCACAGCTCTGCCCAGGAGATTTCTGCACTTTCTTTGATCCTCTCTTCAATGTGGCTCCCCAGAACACATCTCTACCAGTTTTCTCCCAGACAACCTATGGATAACTGTTAGGTCTCTGTCTGCTTCCTCCCAGCCTTTTCCTAGAGAGGCTGCAGTACCAATTCCTGCCAGCCTGGGCTCCCCTACCACTTAGTTACCTTTTGACCTTCTTTGCTTCCAGATGATGTAAATGCCCACCATGATGAAAATCCCCAGGACAGGCAGGATCACAGCAAGAGCCACTGCTGATGAGGAGAACCTCCCTGGAGATGGGGCTGAAACAGAAACCACCTGTGACCACCCTCTGAGAGCTTCTCCGTGGCAAGGGCCCCACCTCGAATGGCAGGTGACTCAGGCACATCCCAACTGCCTCCATCACCTTGAGAGAGACCTCCAGCCAAGTTGGTGAGGTTCTCTGCTTCTCTCAGTGACTCAAACCCCAGATGACCCAGGAATGACTTTAAAGTGAGATGTTTATCTCTCAGGATTGGTTTCAATGGTCCCGCCTGAAGACATTGATTCAAACTCAGCATCTCAACCACAATCTCATCCTGCTCGAGACTTTGGAGAACTGGAGGTGTTTCCTCAGGAACCGCTATAGTCTTCTCATGAGCACCCATCTGCTCCCCTTTCAAATCCTCACTCTGAGATAGAACAGCAGTCAGCGAACTCTTTGCCGGAGCCCTATTAGCAGGGGCAAAACTATTTCTATGGTGTTACGGCAGCAAGCCGAACGTCTAGACAGGAGAGAAAGAAGGACGGAAGGAAGAACGAGCGACGAAAAGAACAGCAGGAGACGCTCTAGGACAAGTGGCGAAGAGCCTAAGCTGGATGTGAGCTCTTGCTCAGCACTGCGTGACCCCCGGAGAGAGACTGAGGCTCGCCAAGCCCGGCCTGCCCTCTGGAACATGCACCCGAGAAGAAACAAGGCCTTGGGCCTGGCCTCCTTATTCTTGGAACCCCTTTGTCAGATGTCGCAGGCAGGGAAAGAGGTACGGAAACTCTCACCTGACACACGCAAAGGCAACTGGAGGAAGACGAGTGTGATGAAGCATCTGGAGAGCCAGGAGCCTGAGGAACTTGCCATCTTCATCCAAACTAGGAGGACAGACACAGGGAGGCATCAGAAAGAGTTGGCGAGCTTGATGGGAGAAAGGGTACCACCCAGGAGGTAGGGCAGTGATGGAGGCTGCATTGGGTACACTCTGGAGTCACAGGCCAGGTATTGAATCCCAGCTCTGCTGCTTACCTCCATGTGGCCTGAGTCTCTGGGACTCAGTTTCTCCATCTTTGAAATGGGTATAATAACTGTGCCTCCTGGCAGAATCATTGTGAGGATTGAAGGAGGTAAGTGCTCAACACAGAGGCTGGCATCATGGTCAAGTCTATAAATGCCATGAGTGAGCACTGCAGGGTGACACTCTGTGATTTGGAAGGCACAGGGAGGAGTCTCGAAGAATGAGAACCTATACCCAGAGCTAGCCAGGTAAACACGGGAGGACTGACTTCTTTTTGCATTTAGTGTCCCAGGGCAGGCTTGGGAAGTGCCTACTGCAAGCCAATCGTGGACCCACAATGTAGCCTGGAGCTCTTCCCTGACAGCTTTTCAAGTTTGACGATTGAGAAACAAGAAACCAGGGCAGTGAAGTTCCTGCATTTCATTATGAAGGCACTAATCCTACAAGTTCAGGGTCTGCAGTTAGAAAGACCTGGGTTCAAGGCTTAGCTCCACCCGTGTACTAGTTCTGTGTCCCTGGGAAAGTTGACATCTGTGGGTCTTCAGTTCTTAATGTATAAAGGGGAAACTTCTTCACAGGCAAATGTGAGGGTTCAAGGACATGATGCATGTAGAGCACTTGCCACATATGCCTATTGTAATTATTACTAAACTAAAAGAGGACGATCGCCCCTGGGAGGTGTGAGTCACTGTGTGCACTAAGCACAGGGAGACCCTAAGGGATTCCCTCCTGTACGACTCTTTCCCCTCCTACTTGCTACTGTCTGAAATTCCTTGAGCAGGAAACAAATCTTTCATGCCACCCCTGGGGTTGAAGTTCAAATGCAAATACTCGAGGAAGAGAGAAACTGTCTCTTACATTCTCTCCAAGACTTCAAATCCTTTCCAAAGAAGAGGGTTTTGGGAATTCCCTGGCAGTCCAGTGGTTAGGACTTAGCACTTTCACTGCAGAGGGGCTGGGTTCAATCCCTGGTCAGGGAACTAAGATCCCACGAGCCGCGTGGCACTGACCAAAAAAAAAAAAAAAAAATAGAGGAGAGTTTTATGGAAGTCATAAGGCCAGATCTCTGCAGGTCTTGGAAGATGGCGAAGTGGGGCTTGGAGGAGATGGGGCAGTCAAAGCAAGATGGGGAAACTGAAGATGGACTCAAGCTTTGAACACATTTCCAGTTCTGTTTTTCTCACAGTGAACAGCACACTGCTTTAGGGTTGTTTTCTTTGTTCGTTGTTTTAAAATCATGGTGCATGCATATAACACCCCCCCAATCCCCTGATGTTGCAAATGGCAACATAACGCTAGGACATTGTAAGGTTAGGAATACGGTTAGGATGGTTTTGTTGTTGTTGTTTGTTTGTTTGTTTGTTTTGCCTCCATCCCACCCACTTTCCTGCAGGTTACCAGCTACTCAGAAAGTGAACAAGACAAGTTAGGTAAATGAGAAAGGCTCTCTACCTTATCACTTAAGGTTGAAGGTGGAAGTAGGCAGGGCCCTGGATGCCCTGGAATTACCTCCAATCCCCAAACCCTCAATGAGAAGGTATTTTTGAAACACAACCTGGGTAGCCACGCCCAGAGTGATGTGGAGCTGCAAGCTGAACCAGGGCTGCCTGAAATTTAATAAGAGGAGACCCCCAGGGCCCCCTCTTCCTAGATTCAGATAGTTCATTAAGTGATTAAGAGGATGGGCTCTAGAGTCAGCCTGGGTTCAAGCCCTGGTTCTGCCATCACCTCCCTGGTGTGACCTTGGACAGACTAGTTTACTCCAAGTCTCCTCTCATTCACACATGAAGTGGAGTTAATAATAGTACCCACCTCGTAGATAGGGCTATAGTGAGCATTCATAGAAAACATGTGGTGCAATGGTCTGCACCAGATACTAAGAATAAAAAAGCAGGGCTTCCCTGGTGGCGCAGTGGTTAAGAATCCACCTGCCAATGCAGGGGACACGAGTTCGAGCCATGGAAAGATCCCACATGCCGCGGAGCAACTAAGCCCGTGCACCACAACTACTGAGCCTGTACTCTAGAGCCTGCGAGCCCCAACTACTGAGCCCACACGCCACAACTACTGAAACCCGTACACCTAGAGCCTGTGCTCTGTGACAAAAGAAGCCACTGCAATGAGAAGCCCGTGCGCACCAGGAAGAGTAGCCCTCCCCAGCCCTACTCGCCATCACTATAGAAAGCCCGCACGTAGCAACGAAGACCCAACACAGCCAAAAATTAAAAAAAAAAAAAAAAGTTGGAAATAAATGAGGAATAATTAAAAACTGACAATGTGGGTTGTTAAAATACAAATAAATGTAATATACATTTCTATTTTTTAAGAAAAGCAAATGAAGTCCTTCCATCCAATTGTCACTCTGAGTAATGAGGGCAGGTGAGGTAGCTTCGGGAGGAGAGCTAGAAAGGATGACACCAGATACAGGACTTTCACTCTCCAGTCATTAGAGAAATGCAAATTAAGACCACAGTTAGATATGCTTTGTCTTCCTTCAAATTATCAAATATCAGGGGGAAAAGTACCCAGAGTCAGCACACATGTGGGCAAACTGACTCCCTTGTCCATTGCTAAACAACTTTCACAAGGAAAATTTAGCAATAAGTATCAAAAGGTTTACACGTAGGCAAAAGTTTTTTAGCTGCTCCGTGGCATGTGGGATCTTCCCGGACCCGGGCACGAACCTGTGTCTCCTGCAACAGCAGGCGGACTCTCAACCACTGAGCCACCAGGGAGGCCCTAGGCAAAAGTTTTAATCCAGTAATTTCACCTCCAGAAAAGAATACTATAGAAATAAATAAGGATGTGCATGAGGATTTGATGGTGCAGATGCTCATCACAAAGTTATTTACAAAAAGAAAAAAATTGAAGACAACCTAAAAGTCCACTAAAATGGGAATGATTATTTATGGTACATTCTTGCAATGAAATACTATGCAGTATTTCATAATCACATGATAGAACAATCTTTAATAGCACTGGGAAATTTTCACTATATCCCAAACAATAAATTTTTAAAACGAAGCATAGGATGATACAATTTAGGCAGAATATGCTTAGAAAAAAGACAAAAATGTAGATATCAAGCAGTGGTTATTTCTGAGGGTGGGAGAGGGAAATGAAGGTGATCTTTATGGTTTTCGTTGTGTATTTTCTAAATTTTCTACCTTGAACATGTATAACTGTGATTATCAGGAAACAAATATATTGAAAGAAGGAGGAGGATGACCAGGAAGGGAAGGAGAAAGAGGAGAAGAAACAGAGTCCACTTTGGGCAAAGGCACACACAGTCCAGGAGGCAAAGAAGCACAGCAGGAAGTGCCTCCCGAGGTCCAAAATCAGAAGCCACAGCCACAGTTGCTTTACAGCATCTCTTCTCAGAGCTTTGAGTGGAAAATTAAGTGCTGCCAAATCTTTTATTTCCTATTTTCTTACATGGATGTAATAACCCTCTATCTGGTCACCGTACTGAGCTCCAGATCTATTCTTCTGATCTGGTTGGCCAGGATGGCCTTCTTGCATCATGTCCTCAGTTATATTATAATATATCAATATTATAACAATCAACATTGTGTTACTGTAAGATTGAATTAATACTAAATCATAAATATATTTTTTAGTTATTAATATTGTTCTGTATCCATAATGGCTCCAATTTATTGCACCTGTAGGTACTCTACATATATTATCTTTGCTATTGACAACAACCCCGAAAAATAGGTATTACTGTCCTCATTTTACACTCAGAACAAGGCAATCTTGCACAAATCAGGGTATCATGCAAGCAAACTGACGGGATCCTTTCTGGAAGTAGGTAGAATGTAAAACATGGATAAATAGATGAGTGAATGAATGAATGCACAGCCTTGTATCATGAGTTACAAAATGCGCAAATCACTTCCTTACTTCTCAGTGTGGTTATCATGAAATTCCTTTATGAAGAAAGCTCCCCTAATAAATATAAAGCATAATTTCACTTCCTAAAGTTCAATGTACATGACACAATTTGGGGACCATTGATATCTTAACAATATTGAGTGTTCTGGCCAATGAACAGTTGATCTCTCAATTTAGGCCTTCTTTAATTTCTTTCAGCAGGTATTTTATAGTTTTCAGCATATAGATCTTGCACATCTTTTGTCAGTTTTATTCATAAGTATTTAATATTTTGATGTTATTATAAATAGTATTAAGTTATTAGTTTTAATTTCTGATTTTTCATTACTAACATATAAAAATACAATTGAGTTTTGTATATTTTGTCTTATATCCCTGACCTTGCTAAACTTATTCACTAATGCTAGCATTTCTGTAGATTACATAGGATTTTCTGTATAGAAGATCACATCACCTATGAGTAAAGACATTCTTACTTCTTCCTTTTTAATCTGAATGTCTTTTATTTCCTTATCTTTTGCCTTGTTGCCTTGGCTCCTTGCCTTGTTCCTGATCCCAGGGAAAACATTCCTTTTTCACCATTAGGTATAATGATAGCCATAAGGTTTTCATAGATGCCTTTTATCAAGGTCAGGAAATTCCCTTCTATTTCTAGTTTTCTGAGAGTTTTTATCAAGAATGGATGTTAACTTTTTCAACTGATATGTCTGTATGTATTGAGATGATCACACAATTTTCCCCTTTTTTTATTGAAGTATAGTCGATGTACAATATTATATAAGTTTCAGTTGTACAACATAGTGATTCAAAAATTTTAAAGGTTATATTCCATTTATAGTTATTCTAAAATATTGGCTATATTGCCTTGTTGTACTATATATACTTGTAGCTTATTTATTTTATACATATGTTTTTTTTTATGTTTCTGAAAGTACTGAGTTTATTTTAAAGATTGCATCAAGTTTGAATCTCAGTAAACAAAGCCATGTCTTCATTATATGTTGATTTTGTCAAAGAGCACAGACTTACATACATCAAATGATATGATAAAGTACTTTAAAGTAAAAGGTGTTTGCTTTTAGTACTGTGGAACTAAAGTATCGATAAAAAGTTAGCGTGGAACTAAAATACAATATATATGTCTTCTGGGTGATTTAGGCCATAATGTTTTGGCTTCTTAGAAGTTTTCAAAATTAACAGTTTTAAAATGGATCCTTTAATCTGATTACTATTAAGTAAAATAATATTTAATAATATTTAAGAATTCTCTGGCTTCAAAGAAGACATCTTAGTCCCCATGGTACTGACTTTCATTGAAAATCTCAGGTGGCAGGGTGTACCCTTTGGCTGGTCGAATTTTCAGGAACATTTTCTCTCATCTACTTCCAGTTGTCTTCACTGGCTGCAATATCTTTTTCTTCAAATCCTATTTTGTTAGCTTCTAAGAAATCAAGCGCATCTTGCTGTTTCTTCTTAATCACCGCGGAGCCAGAGGAAGGTGCAATGTACATACGGATCACTATCCTGGGAACAACGGTTGTAGCCGAGTCCTGCAAATGGCCGAAGAGCCTATTTTTTACGTATGATTTTTAATTTTAGTTTGTTAATTTAGTAAATGACATTGGTTGATTTTTTTGAATATTATACCAACCTTGCATTCTAGGGGTAAACTCCAGTCAGTCATGAGGAAGTGTCCTTTTTATATATCTTTGGATAAATTTTTTTTTAATTTTAAGAATTTTTGCCTCTATGTCCATGAGGGATATGGGTACTTCTTTTGTAATATCCTTTTCTAACTTTGGTAATTAGGGTAATGCTGGTCACAAAGAATGAAATAAGAAGTATTCCCTCCTCTTCAATTTTCTGGAAGAGTTTGTACAGCATTAATATTATTTCTTCCTCAAATGTTTGATGGAAATCATCAGGAAAGCACCTGGGCTTGGAGTTTTCTTTATGAGAAGGTTTGTAAATGCACATTCAATTTCTTTAATAAGTATAGGGTAATTCAGGTTATCTATTTCTTCTTGAGTGATTTTTGGTAGTTTGAGTTCTTTCAAGGAATTTGTTTAATTAACTGGAATAAGTATGTTCATAATATTTCCTTATTATTCTTTTACTATATATAGAATCTGTCGTAATGTCACCTCTCTCCTTCTTGATAATGGTAATTCGTGTCTCTTTTTTCTTGATCAGTCTGACTAGAGGTTTATCAATTTTATTGATCTCAAAGAACCAGCTTTTGGTTTCATCGATTTTCTCTAATGTTTTTCTGTTTCCTATTGTATTTGTTTTTGCTCAGATCTTTATTACTTCCTTTCTTCTGCTTACTTTGGGTTTAATTTGTTCTTTTCGTTGTTGCTTAGGTTGTTGATTTGTGGTCTTCTTTCCTAATACTGTCATTTAGTACAATACAGATGACTTTATTTGTCCTCTTTTCTAATATAGTCATTAGTTGCTTCGTCATAAATTTCTCCATAGGTATTACATTAGTGACATCTGGAAATTTTGGTATGTGGTGGTTTTCATTTTCATTACATTCAAAATATGTTCTAATTTCCCTTTAAATTTCTTCTTTGACCTATGGATTATTTAGAAATGTGTTATCTAGTTTCCAAATATTTGAAAATTTTCAAGATTACTTTCTGTTATTGATTTCTTTTTTTTTCTCAGTTCAAGTTTAATAGAAACTACAAAAGATCAAAAGTGATACCCTACTACTGTACACATCAGTTGGCCTGCCCCATAATACAGCTCAGACCATTCCCCCCAGAGGAAGAAAGGGTGGCCTCCCCAACAGCTGCAGGAAAGGCCTGTCCTGTCCCCACACCACATCTGGGCTGAGTGTAAGGTCTTGTATTTTAAGCATGACAATAGTACAAAAGAGGTTTTGTTCTCATGGCCACCTACTGTAGCCTGGCCCTAAAATGGCCCAACGCTCACTTCTGCTTAGAGAAATATTCTTTGCTCTTCTGGACATTAGGCTTAATGGTATCACAGCCAGACTTCCAGCCATGTGGGCACACTTCCCCATGTTTGTCAGTTAACTGGAAGGCCTGAACTAGTCTCAGTGTCTCATCCACAGAGTGGCAGACAGGAAAGTCATTTATGGTGATCTGTCAAAGGATACCTTTATCATCAATAGTAAAAAGGCCCCCGAATGAGATGCCTTTGTAGGCCTTTAATACCCCATAGTTCTGAGCAATGTTGCGCTGGGGGTCTGATACCAAGACAATGTTCATGGGCCGCAGCCCTCCTTGTTTCTTGGGTGTGTTGATCCATGCCAGATAACAGAAGTGAAAAGCCACAGAAGCACCCGTCACTTGGCAGTTGAGTTTCTTAAATCCATCTGCCCTATCACCTTTCTGGGGCACACAAAGGTGAAATCAAGAGGGTAAAAGAATAACCCAACACATTTTCCTTTGTAGTCAGATAGGCTGATATCTTTTAACTGACCATCTGGCATAATAGATGTTGCTTTGAACTGGGGGGCAAGGTGCCCAATTTTGGCATGTCCTGAAAACATATTGCTATCAGCAGTTCTCAGACAGAAACCACCAGGACCAGTCAGGAAGAAGACAGGCCTCTGTTATTGATTTCTAATTTAATTCTGCTGTGACCAGAAAACATACTTTGTATGACTTGAATCCTTTTAAATTTATTGACTTGCTTTGTGTGCTAGCATATAGTCTATGTTGGTAAATGTTTCATGTGTATTTTGCTGTTGTTGGGTAGAGTGTGACTAATGTGATATGAGATCTTAGCTTTTTTATTAAAGGTGTGAATTTCCTTCCTCATAATCTCATCCGAGAAGAGCAGAGAGTAAGCTAGTGGCAACATTCCCAAAAATCTAAGGCTAAATAAAACAAAAAGGTAAAGAAAGGCTTATATCCCTACTGAATTGAGGACTGGAGTCAGATGGCTTGGTTTTAGTCTTGGCTTGGTCTCTACTATCTGTGTGACTTTGTAACTTGGAGCAAGTCACTTAAACTCTTAGGTCCTGATTTTCCATCTTTAAATTGAGAGATTCATTTACATTTGCTGAGTTCATTGTAAATTGGGAAACAACAAGAAGTAAGGAAATGTATTTGCCTTTTGATCCAGTGAGAAATAGTCTGGAAATCTACTCTAAGGAAAGAATCTGAAATACAAAAGTTTACATGATATCAGTAGTATTTGTATAATAGTGAGAAACTGGACCATCTATAGGTACATCGATAGGCAATGACTCAGTAAATTATGGTTCATCAAACCTATGTTTCAAATGAAAGCTAATGATGTGTTAAAAGCAAAATACAAAATAATACATTTACAATGATTATAACTACATTAAAGAGTGTGTAGGAAAGGAACTAAAAGTAAGTCCTATAAAATATGAATAGTTGTTAATAATTAAGGTGGTTGGAAATATGGGCAATTTTTTCTCACCTCTATTTCCTAACTTACTGATAAAGTGTGATATATTGATGAACAAATGTGCAACATGTAACTAAATTTAGCAAAACTGAAATTTATTAATTAAAGAATTTTGACAAGTTGAAGCTTTAAATTCCTTTCCAGCTCCAATATGCTATAATTCTGCTTCATGGAAAGGAAAAATAACATTTCAAGAGTGTTTGTCTAACTTTCAGTTCTCCACTAGAAATAACCTAATTTGGAAACTTGATGCTTCAGATTACAAAATTACTGAGTTAAGAGGAGGATTAGTCAGATTCTATTTCTGAGAGTGCCTTCCATGGGCAGAGCAACAGTGAAGGAGAACCATGGTATTCAATGGAAGTTTCCAAGCCAGGCAGGGAGAAGAAACCAAAGAACAGGAGAGGAAGCTAAAAGATGGTAGAGGAGAAACAGGGTAGAAGAAAAAGACTGAAAAAATAAAAGGGTGAACAGATGGTGAGTGAGAGTTTTCCATCATCAGTGGTCTAGATGCCACCTTTGCTGTAAGTCACCTGTAGGACACTAGGTCCCAAAATTGTTATATATAAATATATATTTTTCATTGCTATATATAAGATTTTGATTTTTTTCTTGTATCCATCCTACTTCAAGGAACTAAAAGCCCTCTCTTCTCACTACCTCTCCTAGTCTTTTTTTTTTAATTTTTATTGGAGTATAGTTGATTTACAATGTTGTGTTAGTTTCAGGTGTACAGCAAAATGAATCAGTTATACACATACATATATCCACTCTTTTTTAGATTATTTTCCCATATAGGCCATTACAAAGTATTGAGTAGAGTTCCCTGTGCTATACAGTAGGCCCTTATTAGTTATCTATTTTATATACAGAAGTGTGTATATGTTAATCTCAAACTCCTAATTTATCTCTCCCCACCCCCTCTCTATCCCCTTTGGTGACCATAAGTTTGCTTTCTGTGTCTGTATTTCTGTTTTGTAAATAAGTTCATTTGTATCACTTCTTAGATTCTACATGTAAGTGATATCATATGATATTTGTCTTCTCTGTCTGACTCACTTAGTATGATAATCTCCAGGTCCATCCATGTTGCTGCAAATGGCATTATTTTGTTCTTTTTATGGCTGAGTAATATTCCATTGTATATATGTACCACATCTTCTTTATCCATTCCTGTGTCGATGGATGTTTAGGTTGCTTCCATGTCTTGGCTATTGGAAATAGTGCTGCAACGAACATTGGGATGCATGTGTCTTTTTGAATTAGGGTTTTCTCCAGACATATGCCCAATAGTGGGATTGCTGGGTCATATGGTAGTTCTATTTTTAGTTTCTTAAGGAACCTCCATACTGCACCAATTTACATTCCCACCAACAGCGCAGGAGGATTCCCTTTTCTCCACACCCTCTCCAGCATTTATTGTTTGTAGATATCTTGATGATGGCCATTCTGACCTGTGTGAGCTGATACTTCACTGTAATTTTGATTGGCATTTCTCTAATAATTAGTGATGTTGAGCATATTTTCATGTGCTTTTTGGCCATCTGAACTGCCCTAGTCTTTGGCTTCAAATTCGCTCAGGCTCTGGAGCCCCTCTCGTTGCCCTCTGGGATGGACACTCCCTGCCCTGACAGGCACCCACGGTCAGCCAGCTCCAAGTCACCTTCAGCATAGCCCTATGGCATTTCAGTTGTTTTAAAATTTTTATCAAATAAAATTTATTGCTTTTTTTTAATCCTAGCTATTATAGAAAATCTGGAAATTACAAGAAAAAAAGGACAAAAATGTTTGAAATCACCTGTAATTCCTCCACCTGAAGACAATATGGTTTTCAAATATTTTTTCTGTGTATGTATATAACTTTTTTTTAAAGTAGGACTATACTATATATATATTTTTTAATACCCAACATTTTCACCAAGAACTATATTAGGTAGTTTTCCCATGCCATCAAATATTCTTTTAATGATTTCAGTGTTCCATCATGAATATGCAAGAATTTTTAAAATAATTCCATATTGTAGAATATTCAGGTTTTTTCCCAATGCATTGCTATTATAAGCTTTATCACTACAATTGATAGTGGATTGAGGGCCAAGTTATAAGGCTTAGTTCTAGACTTGGCTTGGTTCCTAATTGTGTGACTTTGTAACTTTAAGGAAGTCACTTAAACTCTTAGGCCTTGAGTTTCCCATCTTTAGAATGGTGAGACTTTTAATTTGCATTGCCAAATCGCCCTCCGGAGAGGTCATATCAATTTACCAAAGTGTATGAAATTGTTTGTTTCTCCACAACCTTGCCACCACTGGGTTGTTTTTTTTTTTAACATCTTTGTCATTTTATTTATTTATTTATTTATTTATTTATTTATTTATTTATTTATTTATGGCTGCATTGGGTCTTCATTGCTGCACACGGGCTTTCTCTAGTTGCGGTGAGCGGGAGCTACTCTTCGTTACGGTGCACGGGCTTCTCATTGTACCGGCTTCTCTTGTCGTGGAGCATGGGCTCTAGGCAGGGGGGCTTCAGTAGTTGTGGCTCGCAGGCTCTAGAGTGCAGGCTCAGTAGTTGTGGCGCACGGGCTTCGTTGCTCCGCAGCATGTGGGATCTTCCCAGACCAGGGCTTGAACCCATGTCCCCTACACTGGCAGGCGAATTCTTAACCACTGTGCCACAAGTGAAGTCCCTTTGTCATTTTAATGAGTAACAAAACTGGGTTTTTTTTTTTACATCTTTATTATTTTAATGAGTAACAATATCTCTCTAAAAATAATTAATTGTGTTTCATCTTAATTTGTATTTCTTTGATTATTCCTTTGTCATTTGGACTTCGTCAATTACCTGTCTCTACTTTGTCCATTTTTCTGTTTGGGCATTTGTCTCTTTAATGTTTTGTAAAATTCTTCATATAGTAACAAATTTTTTTTCTACTACATATGTTGGAAATATTTTTCCCCACAGGAAGTCATTTACATTTAAATTTGAAACAGTTTAATTTCAAAAACTTCTAAAGCAGAAAAAAACATGCAGTGAGGACTTCCCTGGTGGCGCAGTGGTTAAGAATCCACCTGCCTGGCAGAAATAGAGACACAGATGTAGAGAACAAATGTATAGACACCAAGGGGGGAAAGTGGCAGTGGAGGGGAGATTGGGATTGACATGTATACACTAATATGTATAAAATGTGTAACTAATAAGAACCTGCTGTATAAATAAATAAATAAAATTTAAAAATTTTTTTAAAAAGCAGGAAAAAAAAGAACCCACCTGCCAATGCAGGGGACACAGTTTCAATCCCTGGTCCGGGAAGATCCCACATGCCGCAGAGCAACTAAGCCCGTGCATCGCAACTACTGAGCCCACATGCCACAACTACTGAAGCCCGCGCACCTAGAGCCCATGCTCTGCCACTAAGAGAAGCCCCCACTCATCTCAACTAGAGAAAGCCCGCACGCAGCAACGAAGAATTAATTAGCAACCAAAAATTAATTAATTTAAAAAAAAAGTGTTTCTTTCTAAAAAAAGCAACAACATGCAATGGAAGTTCCCTTGATAACTCCAAGCAGCTTAAGAAGACCCAGCAAATCTACAGCTGTTCTGTCTGAAAGCACACGGCCAGGACCTGGCTAAGAGTAAGGGCTAAATAAGTGACAGCTGTCATACTTAATGATGACGATAATATCTAAAGGAGTCTTTTGACAAAACCCATCCAGTCCCCTTGTCACTTGTCCCCTTTTGCGCTCCTCATTTCCTGTCGCTCTGTTTCATCCTCTAAAATGATCTTGTGAGTATGAAGAAACGGGATAGTTTCTCCAACAGACCTGAGGATCCTGAGAAAATCAAAGGACTAAAAAGAACGACGAGAGGGGAGAGGGAGGAGGACTCACCACTTTGGAATTAGAGGCCCTTTGTCCCTCACCGGCTGAGCTGGAGTCTCCAAGCTGGGAACATCCCTCTGTCCGTTCAGGGAGATGAGGCATCAGGCAGGAACATCAGGAAGGACTCCGGAGGTGGGCCCGAGAAAAGTTCATCTTTTATTCTAATGCCTGAAGCCCTCAGCCAGGGGCTCCATCTGCCCGACAGACTCCCTTCCAGCTGTTCCTATACACCAACAAGCCACGCCCTGCCTGTCTGCCCCGATAAAGGAACAGAGCAAAGAGGAAGCTCCCTAAAAGCAGGGAAGCCTCCCAGTGCTGCCGGGCTAAGGGACTTCTGCGCCTCAGCTCCTTCTCCCGTCCAAGCCCACTGCATAGTGATTGCTTTTGATACATTGTGATCCTATCACACCCTTTCTTAAAAGCTTGCTCCCCTTTACTTTCCAAATCAGAGTAAAACTGAAGATTGGTTTCAAAGACACCCACCAATTAGCCACATTCTTTAACTCACTACCTTTATCTCCAACTGCACCCTGACATGTGCTTTCTGATAAACAAACTTGCTGACTGTCCCCCCATATGTGATAAACCCTTTCCCGCCTATCTTGCTTTCAGAATATCCATAATTTTATATGCATAATATCCATAAGTGTTTCCTTAACCAGGCATTATATACTTTTATGTATTTTTGAACTTCATAAAGATGGAGCACGTTGTACATAATTCCCTGTGATTTCCTTTTTTCACTCAACATTAGTTTCTGAGTCTAGCTGACACCTATGGTAGCTCACACCATGTCCCCGCAGCCCACTCAATTTCGGGGTAGCTGAGACTTGAAGGCAAGCTGCTAGCATGCCACCTCGCAGGCCACAGCAGCTCTTCGCTTGTCTGACTGGGGCTCTTTACAAAGCTTGAGAAGGCTGTTCAGCCTGTGTGTAACCCAGGAGTTCAGGAAAGTTATTGCCCCAGGGGATCGATCAATGCGGCTTGGGGCAGGGGGTGGGGGGGTGGAAGTAAGTGGAAAATGGTCCAGTCCCCACATCTTCAGAGGGACAATTCTGAGCTGTATGCCACACAATTCCTCAGGGAGTTCTCAGCGGGAATGAGCACAGTGGCCCACTGTCATCAGTAACTCAATAATGCACATCTTATTGGTTTGTCTTCCTTTTCTTTAATAAATTTATTTATTTATTTATTATTTTATTTAGTTTTGACTGTGTTGGGTCTTCGTTGCTGTGCGCAGGCTTTCTCTAGTTGCAGTGAGCGGGGGCTACTCTTTGTGGCCGTTCGTGGGCTTCTCATTGCGGTGACTTCTCTTGTTGCAGAGCACGGGCTCTAGGTGCACGGGCTTCAGTAGTTGTGGCACGTGGGCTCAGTAGTTGTGGCTCACGGGCTCTAGAGCGCAGGCTCAGTAGTTGTGGCGCACGGGCTTAGTTGCTCTGCGGCATGTGGGATCTTCCCAGACCAGGGCTCGAACTCGTGTCCCCTGCATTGGCAGGCAGATTCTTAACCACTGTGCCACCAGGGAAGTCCCTTTCATCATTTTCTTCTCACTCGCTACTTCTGATTCCTGGGATCATTTCCTAAATAAACTCTTGCACTGAAGAATTTGTCTCACACCCTGCTTTGGGTGGAGTACAAATTAAGACGCTGAAATCTGTCCGTATTGATTGATAGAACTCTGGGACGTTCATCCAACACTGTGAGGTAGATCATTGTATGAATATACCAAAAATTTGTCCATTCCCTCATTGATAAAAGTGAGGGTTATTTCTGGGCTTTTGCTTTTACAAACAGTGCTGCTATGAACATTCTTTTTTTTTTAAATTTATTTGGTTGCGCCGGGTCTTAGTTGCAGCAGGCGGGCTCCTTAGTTGTGGCATGCGAACTCTTAGTTGCAACATGCATGTGGGATCTAGTTCCCCGACCAGGGATTGAAACCCTGCATTGGCATCGCGGAGTCTTATCCACTGTGCCACCAGGGAAGTCTCCATGAACTTCATTCTTATCTGAAAGTATAACCAACAGACAAACTATTGTTATTCAGACTTGGGTATTTGGCAGGTGTTTTCTCTAAAATGAACAAAGGGCACCTGTCGCTTGAAGGAAAACAACTGACAGTATTTGTTGCCAAAGTGATTTGGTATTTTGGTTGGAAATTAGCAGTTTTATCTGCTACTGTGAGCTTGATAGTTTCCCAGTAAAGGAAGATTTTTCTGATGAGATTGGTAGTGACATTAGTGAATGCGAGTTTTTTATGTTATACAATGAAATGTGTCAACATTTGAAATATCTGCACAGTGAACCAATAAATTCTAAATGACTAATATATGTCTTGACAACTATGCATAAGTAAGAGAGCCACCAATATGCAAGACAATCTGGTGCATTTTACTGGAACAGAGTGTAAAGAGTTCATTGGTGTATTATATATTTGAAAGTTGCTAAAAGAGTAGATCTTAAATGTTCTCAGCACAAAAAAGAAATGGTAATTATGTGACGTGATGGTGGTGGTAGCTACCTTTATTATGGTAATCAGTTTGCAATCTAGAAGTGTATCAAATCAATGCATTGTATACCTCAAACTTACACAGTGTTATATGTCAGTTATATCTCAATAAAGACGGGCAGGGGAAGAAAGGAAAAGTTCACTGGTATGGTTTTAGATTCCATGATGCATTAACCTTTAAGCAACTATCACTTGTCAAGTTTCTTCTTGCATCAAAAAAAAACTATCCGTAATTATCTGAGGTGATTGAAATGCTCCTTTTCCAGGGAAGCCTCCCACACCCTTGGGGGAATGTAAGATGGTGCAGCCACTATGGAAAGCTGTATGGAGGGTCCTTAAAAAACTAAAAATAAAGTTGCCGTATGATCCAGCAATCCCACTCCTGGGCGTATATCCAGAGAAAACTATAATTTGAAAAGATACATGCACTTCAGTGTTCATAGCAGCACTATTTACAATAGCCATGACATGGAAGCAACATAAATGTCCATCAGCAGATGAATGGATAAAGAAGATGTGGTATATATATACAATGGAATATTACTCAGCAATAAAAAAGAATGAAATAATGCTATTTGCAGCAACATGGATGGACATACTAGACAACATGGATTGTCATACTGAGTGAAGTAAGTTAGACAGAGAAATATCGTATGATATCGCTTATATGCAGAATCTTAAAAAATTATACAAATGAACGTATTTACAAAATAGAAACGGACTCACAGACTTAGAGAATGAACTTATGGTTACCACAGGGGGAAGGGTAGAGAGAAGGGATAGTTAGGGGGTTTGGGATTGACATGTACAAGCTGCTATATTTAAAAAGGATAACCAGGGACTTCCCTGGTGGCGCAGTGGTTAAGAATCCGCCTGCCAATATAGGGCACATGGGTTCGATCCCTGGTCTGGGAAGATCCCACGTGCTGCAGAGCAACTAAGCCCGTGTGCCACAACTACTGATCCTGTGCTCTAGAGCCCCCGAACCACAACTACTGAGCCCACGTGCCCGCGCACCTAGAGCCCATGCTCCACAACAAAAGAAGCCACGCAATGAGAAGCCCACGCACTGCAGCAAAGAGTACCCACCTCTTGCCACAACTAGAGAAAGCCCATGTGCAGCAACAAAGACCCCACGCAGCCAAAAATGAATTACATTAATTAATTAATTAATTATTTTTAAAAAGTTTTCCTTACACCCTTGACTGTTGATAAATTGTCTTGTACAATGTCCTGCATTCTGGATTTGGCCAGTTGCGTTCTTGCAGTAACATTTAATTTATTTCTTTATCCCTCAGATTTCTGAAACTGGAAAGCTACAGGTTTGATCAGATTCAGTTCCACTTCTGAGCTGTGTGACCTGGATAAGAGCCTTAAACTTTCTGTGTCCCAGTTTCCTTACTAGCAAATTTTTTTTTCTGGTTGCGCCATGTGGCATGCGGGATCTTAGTTCCCCTTCCAGGCGTGGAACCCGTGCCCCCTGCAATGGAAACTCAGAGCCCTAACCACTGGACCACCAAGGAATTCTCCTTACTAGTAACTTGTTTTTACGCTTTTCTTGATTTTTTCAGGAAAATTGACTTTTTAGAATTTTATCATAGTCTCATACACCAGAACAATAAATAAACCACTTTTTTTAAAGGTTATATTCTATTTATGGATATTATTAAGTATAGGCTCTATTCCCTGTGCTGTACAATATATCCTGTAGCTTATTTATTTTATACACAGTAGTTTCTACCTTTTTGGTAAATTGAGGATAAGAATGGTAACTCACTCATTGGGTGTAAGGATTAAATTAGTTAAAACATGTAAAATACTTAGAACTGTGCTTTCCACCCAATAAATGGTAGCTAGTATTATTATCTGAGGAAAGTCTCTAACTTGAAAGCTAGAGACCAAAATAAACAACAAGAGACAATCTAAGAAATGGAAGAAAATGTCAGAAAACTACGACTGATATCCTCAGAAACGTGAAATAAGAGAAGATCCTGAACCCACAACACAAAAGCAAGAGGCTACCAAAAGGAAAGTCAGGGAACCAGGAAAAACACTTGGAAATTAAATTTTTATAGCAGAAATGAACAAATTCAACAGAAAAACTACAGGATAAATTTCAGAAAAATCTCTCATACAGACTTCCCTGGTGGTCCAGCGGTTAAGACTCCACACTCACAGTGCAGGGGGCCCGGGTTCGATCCCTAGTCAAGGAATTAGATCCCGCACGCCACAACTAAGAGCTTGCATGCTGCAACTAAAAGATCCCGCATGCCGCAACTAAGACCCAGCACAGCCAAGTAAATAAATACATACATACATACATACATAAAAATGTAACTACTAAAAAAATCTCTTATAAAGTTAGAATAAACAAAACCAAGGGATGGAAAATGAGAGAAAAATGATGAAAAAAACAAGGGAATCTAACAGAGATAAAATTTCCCAGAACTGAAGACAGTATGTTTCCTGATTGAAAGGGACCCCTGAGTACCTAGAGCAGTGAATGAAAAAGCCTTACATTATTATTACTTATCATGATGAAGGTTCAAAACATCAAGGATAAAGGAAAAATATATGTCCTAAAAGCTTCCAGAAACAAGTGAACAAGGAAAAATTACATAAGAAGTAAAGGAAATCAGAATAAATCAGACTTCTCAAGAGTCTAGTCACATGAGAAGCTAAATAACAGTGGATCAATGCCTTTAAAATTCTGAGGGAAAGGGCTTCCCTGGTGGCGCAGTGGTTGAGAGTCCGCCTGCCGATGCAGGGGACACGGGTTCGTGCCCCGGTCCGGGAAGATCCCACATGCCGCGGAGCGGCTGGGCCCATGAGCCATGGCCGCTGAGCCTACGCGTCCGGAGCCTGTTCTCCGTAACGGGAGAGGCTGCAACAGTGAGAGGCCTGCGTACCGCAAAAAAAAAAAAAAAAATTTCTGAGGGAAAATGATTTCCAACCTGGAACTCTGTACCCGGCCAAACTGTCAATCAAGTGTGAGAGCAAAATAAAGCCATCTTTAGATAAGCAGGGTTTCAAAAATGTACCTCCCATGAACTTTTTCTGGGGAAATTCCTGGGGAATCAGCTCCTTCAAAATGAGAGAATAAGCCTCAAATAGGAATATCCAGGAGACAGGGGATTTGGTACAGGAGAGGAGATGCAAATCCCCAGAATGTGGTTATGGGAAGTCTCAGGACAACAGTTGGATAGCAAAGCCAAGACGACAGCTTGGAGCGAGAGGAGGATAGGCCTAAGGAAGAATGTCTCTAAGGGAAAAAAATGTTGAAAAGTATCGGATTCATGAGACCAGACAGAAAGACGTTTTATAGTCCTGATGGAGAGTTTATGGAATAATTAACAGTAGGTGCATAGATAATTACACAAATGAAAAAAGTAGGCAATTTTTGACTCCAGGAAAAAAAGAGTTGTAGAGTTGTTTAGAGTTGTTTAATAAAGTGAATGTAATCTTAGTATGGTGTACACTGTAAAAACATTCTTTTTTACTCTTAGGAATAGTTATATTCATGTAAACACTGACTCAATCAACCAGGGAATTTTGTAGACTGTCCAAGCGTCTGTTGATGGTCAAGAGAGAGAGAAAGAGAGATCATAAACTCATGGAGGAAGAACAGAGAGGGGACTTTCACTCCCTCCTGGCTTCAGCCTTCACCTTCCTGATGAAGAATCCCAAACCAGTATCTACACACATGTGATTTTCTGCAGCCCTATACTTACTGGACAAATTGTCTTGCTTATTGCCACCTGTAAGTGTAAACTAGCACGCTCTGTCTCTGTCTCTCTGTCTCTGTCTCTCTTTGTCTCTCTCTCTCTCTCTCTCTCTCTCACACACACACACACACACACACACACACACACATACACACACACACTCACACACCTCTGACTTATCCTCTTCCTCATCCTTTCCCAAGCCAACTCATCATAACTTTTATCAGTGGCTCCACTCTTTTTCCAATCTTCCAGTTTGGCTTTTCCACTACTTAATACCCTATATCCAGTCTGTTTCTGTTGGCTTTGTAAAGCCTTCCAAAGTCTCTGCCCTGTCTCCAGCTGTAATCTAATCCAGAGTTTATATGAACTTTATAAAGTGTACAATGTGACAAAAATGTAAAAGAAAGTATAAATCTTGCTAAAGTTTAAATGTTCATTGTAGAAATTTTGGAAAATATAGAAAAGCACAAAGAAGATAAAAATAATCTCCATTCTTAATTTCAATTTGTAATTTGGTGTGTTTCCATCCAGCCCCTTTTTCATGTGTATATAATAATCTTTTCTGAAACAATAAAACAAATATTGTGACTATGTTGTATATGCCTCTTTGTAACTTTTTCATTTACTAAAATAAAAACATTTTATTACATAAAAAATTCTTCTGTGTCATTTTATTGGCTGCATAGAATCCCATTATAGCTATCCTATAATTTATTTAATTGACCCCATTTATAAATATTTTCATTGTTTTGGTTTTTTACTCTTAGGAATAGCACCGTCTCTGATTATTTAGTTAGGATAACTTAAAAGTGTAGTTGCTGAGTCAAAGTTGTGCTTATTTTTTTTTCAATGTGGTTAAAAAAAAACCCCACATAACATAAAATTTACCATCTTAAGCTTTAAACAAATTTTTTAATGGAAGTATAATTGATGTACAATATTACATGTTATAGGTGTAAAATATAGTGATTCACAATTTATAAAGATTATATTCCATTTATAGTTACTACAAAATATTGACTATATTCCCTGTGTTGTACAATACATCCTTGTAGCTTATTTATAGTTTGTACCTCTTAATCCCTTACCCCTATCTCGCCCCTCCCCACTTCCCTCTCTCCACTGGTTACCACTAGTTTGTTCTCTAATTTGTGAGTCTGTTCCTTTTTTGTTATAGTCACTACATTAGTTTGTTTTATTTGTTAGATTCCACGTATAAGTGATATTATACAGTACTTGTCTTTCTCTGTCCGACTTATTTCACTTAGTATAATACCCTCCAAGTCCATCCATATTGCTGCAAATGGCAAAATTTCATTCCTTTTTATGGCTGAGTAATATTCATTGTGTGTATATATATATATATATATATATATATATATATATATATATATATATATATATATATATAACACATCTTGTTTAACCATTCATTTGTTGATGGACACTTAGGTTGCTTCCATGTCTTGGCAATTGTAAATAATGACACTATGAACATTGGGGTGCATGTATCTTTTTGAATTAGAGTTTTCGTTTTCTTCGGATATATACCCAGGTGTGGAATTGCTGGGTCATATGGTAGTTCTATTTTCAGTTTTTTGAGAAAACTCCATACTGTTTTCCACAGTGGCTGCACCAATTTACACTTCCACCAACAGTGTACAAGGGTTCCCTTTTCTCCACATCCTCACCAACATTTTTTTATTTGTGTCTTTTTGATGATAGCCATTCTGACAGGTGTGAGATGATATCTCATTGTGGTTTTAATTTGCATTTCTCTGATGATTAATGATGTTGAGCATCTTTTCATGTGCCTGTTGGCCATCTGTATGTCTTCTTTGGAAAAATGTCTATTTAGGTCTTCCGCCCATTTTTTTGACTGGGTTGTTTGGTTTTTTGATATTGAGTGTATGAACTGTTTATATATTTTGGATATTAACACTTTATTGAACATATCATTTGAAAATATTTTCTCCCATTCAGTTGATGGTTTTCTTTGCTATGCAAAAGCTTTTAAGTTTAATTATTTTCCAGTTGTTTGTTGTTGCTTTTATTTCCTTTCTTTAGGAGACAGATCCAAAAAAATAGTGCTACAATTTATGTTAAAGATGTGTTATGCCTATGTTTTCTTCCAGGAGTTTTATTGTTTCTGGTCTTACATTTAGGTCTTTAATCCATTTTGAGTTTATTTTTGTATATGGCATTGGAGAGTATTCTAATTTCATTGTTTTACATGAAGCTGTCCAGTTTTCCCAGCACCACTTATTGAAGACACTGTCTTTTCTCCATTGTGTATTCTTGCCTCCTTTGTTGTAGATTAATTGACCATAAGTGCATGGGTTTATTTCTGGGCTCTGTATACTCTTCCATTGATCTATGTGTCTGTTTTTGTGCCAGTACCATACTGTTTTGATTACTGCAGCTTTGTAGTATAGTCTGAAGTCAGGGAGCATGATCCCTCCAGCTCTGTTCTCCTTTCTCAACGTTGTTTTAGCTATTTGGGCTCTTTTTTGTTTCCATACAAATATGAAAATTATTTGTTCTAGTTCTGTGAAAAATGCCCTTAGTATTGTGATAGGGATTGCACTGAATCTGTGGATTGCCTTTGGTAGTATGGTCATTTTAACAATATTAATTCTTCCAATCCATGAACAACACAGTACATGTTTCCAACGGTTTGTGTCTTATTTCTTTCATCAGTGTCTTATAGTTTTCCAGTACAGGTCTTTTACCTCCTTAGGTAGGTTTACCATCTTAATTATTTTTAAGTGTGCAGTACAGTGGTATCAACTATATGCATACTGTTGTGCAGCTGATCTATAGGACTTTTTCATCTTGCAAAACTGAAACTCTATATCTATTGAACAATTCCCTTTTCCCCTCCCCCCAGCCCCTGGCAATCACCATTCTACTAAGAGTTTGACTATTTTAGTTATCTCATAGAAATGGAATAATGCAGTATTTGTCTTTTTGTGGGGTCGTGTTCATTTTCAAGGCTTTTGAAATGCTGTGTTAAACTGGCTTCCCAAAATGTTGTGATAATTTACACTTTGACTGAAAATATGAGTGTCCATCTGGGCTACACTTTCGCTGTTGCTTAGAATCCATCCTTTGTTTCAATTCTTGCCCAATCCTTAAAGGAACAAAAGGAGTAGGCTTGAACACGTTTTCTTTTGGATAGGCCATTGTCCTATCCTCAATCCTAGATGAAATACTTGCTAGGGCACTTACTGGGTGTGTGACCTTGGACAAGTCACAAACTCTCTGTGCCTCTGTTTCCTTATTTGTAAAATGGGAACAATAATAGTATATTATTATATATTCACACTATTATACGTACTTATTATGAGGAATACATGAGTTAATAAATGTGAAGCTCTATGAACAGTGCCTGTAATATAAGTCCAGAAGAGAGGTAGTTATTATTGTCGTTGTTATTATTAGACTGTACAAGATTTCTGCTGTCAAAGTACTTATCTACCATTTTGTCCAATCCTTGATAATCTAATAAATGAAAAATGATAGCCAGCTATTTCAATTTGTAAAATTATTGTGAATAGTTATAAAATTGTAATGTTAAAATTATCGATTATCAGTGAACTTGAACATTTCTCTTTGTTTATATTGGCTATTTATACTTCCATCACGATTTCCCTTTTCAAAGCACTATGGTAAACAGGAGTTCACTTGATCTTCCTAACAAACTTCTGAATCAAGAAGGCGGCAATCAGGCAATTGGGATTGACATGTATACACAGATGTTTATAAAATTGATGACTAATAAGAACCTGCTGTATAAAAAAAAGTGATCAAATGTATTCTATTGGAAAGAAGCAAAAATAGACCATGTTTACTGCCTAAATTACATAATAATAATTTTTAAAAATGCAGCAATCATCATCCCTACTTTCCGAATTGAAAACTGAGGCTCAGAGGGTTACAATTCTAGTCCCAGGTTTCAGATCTCACCTTTCAAAGCCTAGCGTCTGTCCCAGAAAGTATTCCCGGGAAAAGCTTTTGTTACTGGTACCCGCCCGACCCTGCCCCAGCTCCAGCTCCAGCTCCAGCTCCAGCACCAGCACCGACGCGGCGCGTCCAGACACGCTCTCCGCGCACGCGCGGCCCTTCCTGTGGGCGGGGCCTCGACGCTCCTGCCCGCCCTCCACCTCCCAGCCCCGCCCAGTCCGAGGCGCGGCAGGCTCGTACTGCAGGCTGGGAGGTAGGGGAAGGCGGGGGTTCCCCCTTGGGCCCTTGTCCGAGTCCCGAGACCCGGGAGGGAAGGCCCCGACTCCCAAGCGCCGCCCGCCTCTAGCCGCCGTTTTGGACCGGGAGTGGGCGGCGGCGGGAGGGTAGCTCTCCTGGGGCCGGGCTTGGGCCCGGGCGGGGCGGTGGCGGAGGGCGGGCCCCTCGGGCCGAGCGGGCCGTAACCCTCTGGGAGGGCAGAGGTGGGAAAGCCCTGGTCCGGAGGCTGGAGGCCGCGCGAGTCTTGGGCTCCCCGCCCACCCGCTTCGAGACTTCGGCCGGTCGGTCCCTCTGGGTCGCGGTGTCCTCGTAATTATGGCAGTCCCACGCTGGATGCAGCGCGCTACAGTGTAGGAAACCGTTCACAGGGCTCTTCGCATTTGGTGCTCACACGGCAGCTCGTGGGAGGGGGCCAGGGGATGGACTGTTGTCCCATTGTGCAGACGGGGAAAACTAAAGCTCAGAGTGGGGAGGAGATTTGCCTAGAGACACCCAGCGAGGTGGTGGCAGTGGGACTCAGGTCTTACTCCTCCAATGCAGCGCCCTTTTCCCCGGGCCCGTCTGCCTCCCCTGCCAAAGGAAGGGGCTGAGGTAGGGCATTAGTGAATGGAAGTTCGTTCGTTCATTCTTTTTTTGTTTTTAGATCCGCCTTCTTCTGTACCATCCAGGTCGGAGCTGACTAAGAAGTATACAGAAGCCAAGTCATGGATCCACCTGCACGTAAAGAAAAAACCAAAGTTAAAGAGGCTGTCAGCAGAGTTGAGAAGGCCAAGCAGAAATCAGCCCAGCAGGAGCTGAAGCAAAGACAGAGAGCAGAGGTGAGAGTAAGGAGGGCCTGTATACCTGTAGTCTGCTGGAGATGATGCCGGTATAGAGAGACAGAGCTGTGACGGGGAGCCCTACCTGCCTCCAGCCAATCCAGCCAAAACAGGTGTTATCCCAGGTTTCCAGAGGAGATCACCGAGGTTCCAGAGTCACATGCCAAGTGTCAGAACCCCGACCGGTACCAGATAGCCTCCAGATGACTCCTGGCGCAGAGCTTTTGTGGTAGGACCTGAGGGAAGGAAGAAAGGAAAAAGAGAAGGGACATGTAAGGGAGGGGTCCCGTAAGGGAGTGAGAGAGAGCAAGTGTCACACACCCTAGTACAGATGCCCTGGGTTTGGCCTGGAGAGTAGCTCCTCCTGATTGTGAAGTAGAGGCCCAAGCTCTACACCCAACACCATGTTCCTTTGTTCAGTCTGCACTTAAAAATCAACCTGAGTGTTTACATGAATATTTTAGTTTAGCATTTAATATCAGGAAAAAGCTTCCCGCAGTCTTCCCTCTTTCTATTTCTTTTGCTTGTTTCTTTTCTTTTTTTTTTTAGAAATTTAAAAATACAGAAAAGCAGAATATTATAACAAACACCTGGGTACTCAGTACCCCAGATTGACAGTGTTTAACATTTTGTCATATTTGCCTGGAGTCTTTTAAATAAGATAAGTAAAAATTACATAAAAATTTGAAGTCCCCTTTCTCCATTTCCTTTTCCCCTCCCTGTGGGCAACCACTATTTTTTTTTATACTTTTACACTCAAATATTAGTAGATATTTTTAACAATATAAAATGTTCTTTTGTGTTTTAAAATCTTACATTAAACTAATTCTACGTGTTTTATTTTGCATTTTGTTTATGTTTTTTAGAACTATTCATGTTAATGTAAGTAAGAATCTAGTTTATTCCTCATCACTGCTAATAGTAGTCTAGTTTATGAATCCACTTTAGTATATTTACCCCATCTTCTGGTAACGGATGTTTAAATAATTTATAGGGGTTTTTTTTTTTGCTGTTACAACCAATGGTGTAGTGAAAAACTTTTAGATGTCTCCTTGGGCACCTGTGCTGGAATTCCTGAAGGGCATATATAACTAGAAGTAGAATTATTGGGTACATTTTCAAGTTTACTAGACGTTGCCAAATTGTTTTCAGAGAGATGTACAAGTTTGCACCTGCATTAGCAGTGTAAGAGAGTTCTCATTCTTCACTTCTTTTCCAGTGCTTAATAGTGTCAGACTTTAAATTTTTGTTAATCTGATCCATTCACTCACAATATTGAACTGCTACTACATGCCAGGCACTGTTGTAGGAACAGAGGAGTCCCTGCCTTTGTGGAGCGTGCATTCAGCGGGGGAGGCCGACATAAACATAATAAGTAAACTTAATAGTGTGTTTGAAATTAATCCATAAACTGAAATCTGCCTTTGGATTGAGGCAGACTGTCTGAGAGCTGTGGACCTGGGTTCTAACAGATTGTGCCCCTCTTTCCTTCACCTCCCCATCTTCACCTGGACACAGGCCCCCAGACGATTTTACTGCTCAGCACTTTGGTGAAAGTTGGAGGGCCGCTGTAAGAAACAGCCCTAGGAAACAGTCCTTTGTGCACACTGCAGCGATAATGTTGTTGAGGACATTGTTCATGTGTTTCCTGACACCCTGCCGGTGAGGTTCCACAGGTTACACTTACTTGTCTGACTTCAAACCCCAACTCCTCCATAAATTCCAGTTCTTCCCAGGCCACCTTGGACAAGATACTTAACCTCTCGGAACCTCAGCTCGTCAGTTCCTTTTTGGTAAAATGAGGATGACAACATCAATTACACAAGATTGCTGTAAGGAATAGAAATGTATGTAAAGCACATAGGACAGTGCCTGGCCCAGAGAAAGCGCTCAGAAACAGCAGCGACTGGTTGTTATCAGGAGTCACTGTTTTCATTGTGCGGACTTGAAGGTGAATTGTGCTGATTTGCCAAGATGTCATACCGGACTTGCACTGTCGTTGCAGCTGGCCCTTGTTGAGCTCCTCAGATGTGCCAGGCACGTGCATCACCACATGTAATCCTCACACCAGGGTACATTATTGTTGCTCCCACTCTGACCTTTGTAAATCCTTCCTGGAATAAGGAAGGGGGATACCACATACATGACCTTGTGAGGTAGAAAGTATTATCCTCACTTCAAGTGAAGCGTTGGGACCAGAATTCCTAGGTCGTAAGGGATAGAGGGGCAGGACTGCCATCTAAACAGGTCTCTGGACTTTCTCCCCTGCTTCCTGCTTTGCCCCACAGTTGCCTTGCTGTTTTGTCTGTGTTGCCTGGAATGCAGTTTCCTAAGATAGGAATGTGACAAGAGCCCTTGTGGGGAGGCGGAGACACAGTTTCCCTTCAGTTCTGTATAGATGCCACATTCCAGAAAGTGAGATGAGAAGGAGAGATGAGAGGGGTGAATGGGAACAGAGGCCCATTTGGCAGCTGAAGCAGCATCTGGCACTGTTGGTGATCCTGTCCTTGAAAGTCTCATTCCTTGGCTTGGACCCTTGACCCATTTTGAGTCTCTTCTTTCTCTGCTTAATGAATTACTTAATATATTCTTAATACATAATACTTAATATTTATAATACTTAATATATTAAATATATTCGTACTTAATATATTCTTAATTATATAATACATATAAATAATATATATAAAATGTGTTTGTGCACTTAAAGAAGATGAATAAAACAAACACCCAACTACAGAAATAGAACATGACCAGTAACTTAGAAGCCCTTCAGGCCTCACTCTGGTCATGTCCCCCGCCTTCCCACTAGCAGTACCCTCCGTCCTTAATTTCATGTTAATCACTCCCTTGCTGTTCTGTATTAATTTACTATTTCTGTGCGTACCCCTAAATAATATTTTATAGCATAACACTATACTGTCTAGTTTTGCATGTTTCTGAACTTTATATATGTTACCGTATTCCGTGACTGGTTCTCTTCACTCAGCATCTTTTTTTTTTTTTTTTAAACCATGTAGATTTATTTATTTATTTGTTTGTTTTATGGTAAAACATACATAAAACTTGACCATTTTAACTATCAGTATTATGCTTTTTGAGAATCATTTGTGTTGTTGTTTGAGACTATTTTCATCACTGTGTGGAATTCCGTTTTACTTAAAGATTATAGTTTTTTTTTTTTTAATGTATTTTTGGCTGCGTTGGGTCTTCGTTGCTGTGCGTGGGCTTTCTCTAGTTGTGGCGAGTGGGGGCTGCTCTTCGTTGCTGTGCGCAGGCTTCTCACTGCAGTGGCTTCTCTTGTTGCGGAGCACAGGCTCTAGGTTCGCGGGCTTCAGTAGTTGTGGCACATGGGCTCAGTAGTTGTGGCTCGTGGGCTCTAGAGCACAGGCTCCGTAGTTGTGGTGCACTGGCTTAGTTGCTCCACGGAATGTGGGATCTTCCCTGACCAGGGCTCGAACCCATGTCCCCTGCATTGGCAGGTGGATTCTTAACCACTACGCCACCAGGGAAGTCCCAAGATTATAGAATCTTATCAAAATTTTTTAAAATTGGGGAAAAAAAAGATTGTAGGATTATTCAAGCTTTCTATTTAGTCAGTTTTGATCATTTAAGTTTTCAAACTTATTGACACAGAGTTCATAAGTTTTGTTTTAATCTCCATTGTGTCAGTAATTATGGCTTCTTTTAAATTCTAATAATGTTTGTTTGTGCCTTCTCCCTTCTTATCTCGACCTGTCTTGTCAGAGGTTTGCAGGGTTTTCTTTAGTATTTTCAAAGAACCATCTTGCAGTTTCGGTGATCCTCTCTATTGTACATTCGGTTGCTTTTTCATTCATTTCTGCTCTTATTTTGTATTTTCTATTTGTCTCACTTCTCAGGTTTTTTTCCCTTCTTTTTGATTACTCAAGTTTTATCCCCTACACACACACGGTCCTTCTTTTTTTTCTTCTATACAAATGTGGAAGCTTTATGTTGTTTCTCTTCCCTTGGTGGATTAATTGATTACTGCAAGGTGAGCAATAAGGTAGACACCCTGCCTTTCACCTTAGAATGTCTCTCACAGTTTTCTTTCCACCCCACTGCCTGCCCTGGGTCATGTTCCTACTATCTCCTCCCGGACTATTGTAATAGGTGTCTCCTAATGCCTATAATCTCTCCTCCCCAACTCCATCTCTCACATGGTCTCCAGTTTTCTTTCTCAAAGCACAGATATAATCAGTTTGCTTCCCTGCGCACTTCTCTCTCCAGAGTCAGCCTGATAAAGTCCAGATTCCTTGGCATGGCATTTAAGGCCCTAACATACTTCTCTTGCGGACTCCAGCTCCCCAAACCCCATTCCATGATATCTTCCATATTAGCATACTTGAAGTTTCCAGAACTAATGCTGTACTTTTGCATTATATTTATTTAATCATAATAGCCACTCCCCCATCACCTATGTCCTTTCCCCAGTCTCTACCTGTTCAAATCCTACTGATCCGTTAAAGGCCTGATCAGTCACCTGCCTCACTGCTTCTTATCTGATTCCCCAGTGGAGTTACTGTCTACCTCTCCTGCCCCTGCATTACCAATGCAGTTCTGGCATTTTCAAATGACACAGCCTCTTGTGTCTGAAGATACACTAAGCATTTGCCTCCATTGCTAACATGTCTTTTCTCCCGTTCAGATCTATGCCCTCAACAGAGTCATGACAGAACTGGAACAGCAGCAGTTTGATGAGTTCTGTAAACAGATGCAGCCTCCTGGAGAGTGAGCCACCCCTGCATTCACACTCGATGGGACCCTGGAGGCTTTGTTTGTGTTTTGTTTGTGTGTTACCAGTCTGAAGCTGAGATGGCCCATTTGGAGCCTTACACAACTGGACAAGAAGACATTTGTGTTATTCCTGAAACGGTAAATCGGAACTTCCTATATCTAACTTACTTCACTAGTTCCTCCGATCTGAATTGGCCCATTGCTTGCTGAAGAGACTTGTTCTGTTCTTCCAAGACAATAGATTTTTTTTTTTAACTTTTTCTATTTTTGGAAAATAAATCAGTGTTTCTTGTGAAACTGTAAATCTCCAAAACTACAAATAAAATACTAATAGGATGTTTGTTTGCTCATACTTTAGGGTTGGGGCGCCTAGCCATAGAAGGTGGAGTCCAAAAGAACGTACTAGGCAGGCAAAGTTGAGGTGAGCAGAGGGGACCCTTTCTCCTTTGGGAGGAGAGCGGAGAGGAGAGGAGAGAGAGAACATGGCTGCTTCCAGATTTCATTCTTCCTGGGCCTAAAGCTCTGCAGACCCTAAGGTTTTAGCCACACGGGTATAAATATGTGGCCTCTGCTCCCAGATGAGCCACAACTCAGGTTAGAGGCTTGAAGCTAGGATTCCTGTCACCCTATGAATGTGGACAGCTAGTGGCAGGCTTGTACCAGCAGGGGGAGGGGAGTGAGGCGCTTTTGGTTTTCTATTTTAGTTTTTGGTTTTTCATTTTCATCTTTCACCTTATCAGGCCTAGAAGCAGAACACATATGGAAATGAGGCAGATCGCTCAGCGAGGGCACAAGAGCCAACACTGCCACCTCCATTACTCTCCACACTGGAAATGCCTGTATTTTCCCTAGTGGTGCTGGGAATATCTCCAGCAATTCCCATCTCCTTTGTCTCCCTGCTGCTCTGAAGTCACTGAGAATTCTTTTCCCATTGTTGTGTTTGTTTTAGGAATAAACTGCGGAGTTAAGGAGCTTGCTATCCCTGTGGAGAATGTGTTTTGAGAGCCTAAGTTATAGTCAAGGATTACCTCTACATAGATTATCCCCATAAGTAGTAATGAGGTTCTATAGGATCCTACTGAATTTGGGTTGAATGCAGATTTTTCAGTTTTGTGTTTTGGAGAAATGGGGGTTTGGAGTAAGCTGTCATAAACCTAAGGAAATGATGTATTAGTATGCTACAAAGAGCAGTTTTTGGAGTCAGATGACTTGGGGTCAAGAGCCATCTTTACTGCATTGGATAAGTTATTGACCTCTCCAAGCCTCACTCTTCTCCCATCTGTGTAATGGAATAATATTTTCTTCTTCTCGAGATCATTCATTGAGAAATAAGTAAGATAATGTATTTAATAACTACTCAGTAAATATTACTTTCCTTCCCAACTACCTTACTTCATGGGATATGTTTCAAATTTCAAATAACCAATTAACATATGAGCATTGGTTGGAAAGATTCTGATCCTTAGTTGGGAACTGCTTGTATTAACATGTTGCAGCCCTGGATATAGTTCATCCTAGAGAAGTTTTCTAGTATTGCAAACTGTAGGTGGTTGTAAAATCAGTTGAATAAATTGTGACCAGCTTTTCTTTTTAATGAAATAATAGAACAGATTGTAAAATAGCACATGTGGTAAGGATATTGTTTCATGAAGCTTTTGTTTCAGCTTTCAGTTTTTCACCATCGAGTATAATGTTAGCTGTGGGTTTGTCATATATGTACTTTAATACGTCAAGGTACATTCCTTCCATACCCCCTTTATTGAGAGTTTTTATCATAAATGGGTGTTGAATCTTGTCAAATGCTTTTTCTGCATCTATTGAGATGGTCATATGGTTTTCATACTTCGTTTTGTTAATGTGGTGTAGCACATTGATGGCTTTGTGCATGTTGGACCACCCTGCCATCCCTGGGATAAATCCCACTTGATCATGGTGTATGATCCTTAATGTATTGTTGTATTTGGTTTGCCAATATTTTGTTGAGGATTTTTGCATCTGTGTTCAGTAGTGATACTGGTCTCTAATTTTCTTTTTGTGTGTTTTCTTTGTCTGGTTTTGGTATTAGGGTGATGTGGGCCTTGTAAAATAGTTAGGAAGCACTCCCTCCTTTTCAACTATTTTTTGGAATAGTTTGAGAAGGATAGGTATTAATTCTTTGAATGTTTTGTAGAATTCACCTGTGAAGCCATCTGGCCCTGGAATTTTGTTTTGGGGGAGGTTTTTGATTACTGTTTCAATCTCTGCACCAGTGATCGATCTATTCAGATTTTGTTTCTTCATGATTCACTCTTGGAAGACTATATGATTCTAAGAATTTATCCATTCTTTCTAGGTTGTCCAATTTGTTGATGTATAGCTTGATCATGATATTCTCTTCTGATCCTTTGTACTTCTGTGGTATCTGTTGTTATTTCTCCTCTTTCATTTCTGAGTTTATTTATCATTACCTTCTCTCTTTTTTTCTTAGTGAGTCTAGCTAATGGTTTGTCAGTTTTGTTTATCTTTCAGAGAACCAGCTCTTAGTTTCATTGATCTTTCCTATTGTCTTTTCAGTCTCTATTTCATTTATTTCTGCTCTGATCTTTAATATTTCCTTTCTTCAGCAGACTTTGGGCTTCATTTGTTCTTCTTTTTCTAGTTTCTTCAGGTGTAAGGTTAGAGTGTTTGAGATTTTTCTTGTTTCTTGAGGTAGGCCTGTATTACTATAAACTTCCCTCTTAGTACCACTTTTGGTGCATCTCATAGGTTTTTTTTTTTTTTTGCGGTACGCGGGCCTCTTACTGTTGTGGCCTCTCCCATTGTGGAGCACAGGCTCCGGACGTGCAGGCTCAGCGGCCATGGCTCACGGGCACAGCCGCTCTGCGGCATGTGGGATCTTCACAGACCGGGGCACGAACCCGTGTCCCCTGCATCGGCAGGCGGACTCTCAACCACTGCGCCACCAGGGAAGCCCCCATCTCATAGGTTTTGGCATGTCAAAATTTCACTTTCATTTGTCTTCAGATAATTTTTATTTTTCCTTTGATTTCTTTGTTGACCCAATAGTTGTTCAGTAGCATGTTGTTCAGTCTCCATATATTTGTGATTTTTTTTCCCACCTTTCTTCTTGTAGTTGATTTCTAGTTTCATACCATTGTTATCAGAAAAGATGCTTGAGAAGTATGTTTTCTAAGTCTTGGCCTTCCCACTTGTTCCTAAGATCTGTTATATGTTAGAATATTCTATTTTATTTATTTAGTTAATTTTATAACAAGTTCTATTTTAGTTCTATTTTTTACTTTGATTCCTGACTAAGGACGTAAAGACATTGAATGGTTAGCATTGGCATCCTGAGACCCCAGAGCCAGAGTAGAAGTGTAGCCTTACTTTCATATAGGTAGAAGGAAGCACACGTCCCTCTGTTAAGTCAAGAGGCTCTTAGCTGACCTATAACTATCCTCATATTGCTAACCTAAACATTTTTTTGAGGCAATGTAGTATGATTATTATTGTTATAAACAAAGTACAATTTATACAATCAAATGTGTATTTTCCCGTTCAAAGCAGTCCTCTTGGAAGTCTACATATTTATTTTAGCTCTGCTGCTATGGCTCAAAATGGACATGGAAATCCTCTTTCAGAATTGCATCTTTTTCCTTTGAATGTAGTTCAAGTTTTAGATATAGCCAAAAATCCTTTGAGGCCAAATCTGATAGCTAATGTGGTTTTGGTTTAAGAAGAGGACATCACGGGCTTCCCTGGTGGCGCAGTGGTTGAGAGTCTGCCTGCCAATGCAGGGGACACGGGTTCATGCCCCCGTCCGGGAAGATCCCACATGCCGCGGAGCGGCTGGGCCCGTGAGCCATGGCCGCTGAGCCTGCATGTCCGGAGCCTGTGCTCCACGGCGGGAGAGGCCACAACAGTGAGAGGCCCGCGTACCGCAAAAAAAAAAAAAAAAAAAAAAAGAGGACATCATTGGCTAATATTGAATATTAGGTTTTTGGACTAAATTTGGTTGGTTCAGAGTAAAATAAGTATTTTTTGAGTACCTACTATGTCCAGGCACTGTGCTAGGTGCTGGCCTCTAAGAGCTTATGTGAAGACATTTCTCGACCTGGAGTTCCTAAAATATTTTGATGAAGGATAGCATCAGTGAAATGAGGGTTCAGCATTGAAGGACATCACACTAAAATGTCTGAGCCCATGTATATTTGTAAGAGTCTTACTACATTATAGTAACCTTGTATATAACTCACTAGAATGCACAACCAAATCAATTCATCAACAAAGTAAATGTTTTTGAGTGTGGGGCCCTGTGGCAGGCAGCAGAAATATGAAAATGTAAACTCAAGGAGCTTAAAGTCTAGTGGGAAACAGACATATTCATCTAACCATGAAAAAAATACAAATGGTGTAACAGAGATACAAACAGAAAGCCGTGGAGAAGAGGAGGGTGCTGTCTGTTCCTTTAGAGTCAAATAGCAATGTGGACTTCATTGGACTTTTATTTTTCATTTAATTTTAGATTTAATGCATATTTGCCATACACTTTGTTCTGCAAACTTCAAGAAGTTAGATCCGGGCTTCCCTGGTGGCGCAGTGGTTGAGAGTCCGCCTGCCGACGCAGGGGACACGGGTTCGTGCCCCGGTCCGGGAAGATCCCACATGCCACACAGCGGCTGGGCCTGTGAGCCATGGCCGCTGAGCCTGCGCATCCGGAGCCTGTGCTCCACAACGGGAGAGGCCACAACAGTGAGAGGCCCGCATAGCGCAAAAAAAAAAGAAAAGCAAAAGAAGTCAGACCCGAGGTAAAGGTGCTCTGGTGCCCTAGTTGAGGAAGGGGCGGAACTAAGCCAATAATCTGGTTCACCATCTGGAGATGGAAAGTCCAGAGGCAGTGCCGGGGGCATGGCTTTCAGTGGGCCTGAGTTCTTTGTGAGGTGCCGCTTTAGGGCTGCATACAATTTTATTTCTATTCAATTTGGATTTTAGAATATGAAGTGCCCTTTGAATATCTAGAGTTTAGTATTTTAGAGCTTAGGAAAAGAACACATACTGAGATCCTGGAGACCAGACGATGGCCTCAGGATGCCAATGTGTCTAATCTCTAAACAAAGCAAAAGGCAGAAGCTTTGATTGTGGAAATATGGAATTTTAAGTTACAAAATCCTACACACAAATTGGGCAATGTGATTGGCTGCTATCAGCTCCGCTCTACAGAGCCAGAGTCTGTAAATTTAAGAAACGCGTTAGTAAGCCCCACCTCACCACTGGAGTAATTACATTCAGGCAGGACCAAGGTGGAGGCTAGACCAACTCTGAAAGGTTTCACTCATTTCCAAGGGACTAACCTGAGTGCACAAGTTCACCCAGCTGGTAACAGGGATGGAACTCAAGCCCAGCCCAAATTTATCTTGGAAAAAATTCTGTTCTGTATGACATAAACAACTCGTCCCCAAGAGATTCAGAACCCTGAATAAAGAGGAAGAAGTATATAGGCCGCTGGCCCTACTATGGGTTGCTGTGGTTCAAGGCAACATGTATCTAGCACATACACAACATAGGGACAAGGAAACATTTAGTAAGGGTAAGGCGAGGCTTGGCCCAACATGCTGGCAGAAACCCCACAGAGGCCAGTGGGAGTGCGTAAGGCTGTTTAGTGTCTTCGGTGCTGCAGCTTAAGACGTGCTGCCTTGTGCCACAGAGCATCTGGAAAGAAGATGTAGGAGAGTGACCACATCAGGCAGTAAAAAGCAGTTAGTGACAATGGAGACAAAAACACCATGATGACACCTGGAAGAAAAAAGGCAAACACTCAATTTTTATGAAGCTGTCTTATGTGTATTTTCCACCCTGTACTTCCCATTCCCATCTTTCCAGCCTTCAGTTTTTTGGGTTTTTTTTGCTGTACGCAGCCCTCTCACTGTTGTGGCCTCTCCCGTTGCGGAGCGCAGGCTCCGGACACGCAGGCTCAGCCGCCACGGCTCCCGGGCCCAGCCGCTCCGCGGCATGTGGGATCTTCCCGGACCAGGGCACGAACTCGTGTCCCCTGCATCGGCAGGCAGACTCTCAACCACTGCGCCACCAGGGAAGCCTTGGCCTTCAGTTTTTACTCACAGAGCCTAAGACACTAAAACCAATGACACGTGATCCCTGCCTTTGCAGAGTTTGTCCCTGTGTAACTAGACAATTACAATCTAATGCAATCTCAGGCTCCATTTTGTCAAATTCAGATCAGAAGTCAGTCTTAGCCAAGAATAAATCTGAGTTGCCCAGATCTCTTGTTAGAAAAAAAAAACAAAGAAAAAAAAATATTCCTAATTGTTTCAAGTTTAACATGAGATAAGGGTCAATAAAATATTTTATGCATGCAGAAAAGAATTAACATAGCAGGCCTGAGACTGCTATCCTTAGAAAGGCCTGCTTGCAAGGTGGGCCTGGAAACTTGAATAGTGAACAGTTCCCTACACTGACACTTATAATATTCTGACTGCCTAGGACAGTTGGTTATTACCCCCCCAGAATACAGATTTGTTGGTTGTCCTGCCTCCTCTGGAATGGAAATGCATGAGTGATCCTGTAATGGATACCGCTGTGATGTAGTAGAATGAACATGGGATTTGAAGTCCCAAGACATGGATTTAGAAAAGTCCATACTTTGCCACTTATCAGCAGTGTGACCTTGGGCAAGTCACCTAACTTTTAAAAGCCTGTTTATTACCTTAAGAGAGGAATAATAATGCCTCTCACCCTCTGTCATAATGAGATCGACTGGGTAATGTGTGAAGCAACTTTATGGAAGTACTACAAACGTGAGATATTATTCTTCCCCTTTAACTTTGTTGCAGAAGTCTGGAGAACAAGTAACAATGTGAGATTTAATAGCAGAAGCTAGCCCCACACAGGGCCAGTTTAGATGACAGGTGAGTTTAGCTTTGCATGCTTCAAAGTTGACCAAACCAACTTTGTCCCTGTGTTACCATATCAAACTCAATTACAAATGTCAACCAAAATCCCTACCAACCTGACTGTGGTAATACTTTGATGGAGATGCAATTCATATGAATTAACTATGTCACTTTGACATTTATGCCAAATCTCTTCATCTCCACTGCAACCATCACCTCTCATCTGACAAAAAGCTGGTTTTCCTAATTCTATTCTTAGTCTCCTACAATCTATTCTCTTCATTACAGTCCAAGTGATCGTTTAAAACTGTGGCTCAGAAATCCCTTCAAAGGCTTGTCATTTGCCTACAGGATCCAATCCCCAATCCTGCCCAGTCTGCTCACTTCGCCGGCCTCAGTCTGTCACAAGCCCTCTCTCAGCAAGTCCAGCCACACTGGTGCACTAATGCATCCGGCTGTTCTTGCCTCAGAGCATCAAAAATTGTTTCCTTTTCTGAACCATCCTTCCCACCACTTGGCCAATCATCTTGCAGTTTTCATGTATTTTAAATTTTTTTCCAGTTTTATTGAGATATCATTGACATATAGCATTGTTATTAGTCCAAAGTGTAACAACAACGGTTTGATACTTGTATATATTGCAACATGATAACCATAATAAATTTACTTAATATCCGTCACCTCACATAGTTACACATTATTTCCCTGTGATGAGAACTTTTAAGATCTACTCTCTTAGCAACTTTCAAACAGCCAATGCAGTATTGTTAACTGTAGCCACCATGCTGTACATTACATGCCCAGAACTTGTCTTGTAACTGGAGTTTTTACCTTTTGACCACTTTAACCCAGATTTCGTTTAAATGTCACTTCCTTAAGGATCCTTTCCCATCCTTAAGGCATTCCAGTCTAAATTAGGTCACCCTCTGATGCCCTCTGAGAGCACCCTATAGTTTCACAGCACATCAAAACTATATATTTTTAGTTATTTCTGCCATGATTTGTTTGGTGTCTGTCTCCCCTATCGGACTGTAAATCCTGAGGCAGGAAGTATTTGCCTGGTTTACCGATTTGATTGCTAGCACCTCACATATGGTCAGTGTTCCCTAAATTTCTGTTGAACTTAGTGACATCCAACAAATATTTATTGAGCATCTACTATGTGATTGGCACAATCCTAGGTACTAGGAATTATAGCACAAATAAAAAAGAATCTTCTATCGGGGGGTGGGCAGGTTTAGTGTGTATAGACAACAAACAAGTAAATACACATCAGGTGATAATAAATTCTATGGAGAAAAGTAAAGCAGGGTGAAACAGAGGGGGAATGTGGGGACGAGGTACAGGGTAGCAATGAGCAGCAGTGACAATAAATGATCACTAGTGACATTTCAGAGCAGTATTTTCACTCACCTCCCAGATAGACCATTTTTTTCCAGTTCTCAGACTCCAGGATTTCGTCATGTGGGTAGTAGCTCTCGTCCATCATGAATAGAATCATGAATGTGGCCATGCAAGAGAGAATGAATGTGTTGCCTTTGGTCAGGAGGGAGGTGGAGGCCAAAACACAGGAAGCATAGGGGCAGGGTAGACCCTTGTATGTGAAGGGAACGCCTGCAGGGAAAGAAAAGATGGGGTTTGCTTCACTGCTCTAAAGCACCCACCAGAGGAAGCCCTTCTCTCTTCGGGTCTTCCCTGCCCCACATTCCAAATCCCCTAATCCCAGGGCAGTGGCCAGCCATAAAGCACTTAGTTATTTAGAGATGATGTGTGGGTTTTGCACTAGATCCTCAAGGTAAAGCAGGCAGCTAGGACCAGGCCTATGCCTTGGCCCCTAGGAAGCCTCTGTAGAGGGGTCCTTTGAGATCTTTCTGTCTGCATCTGCAATCCCTTGCGTTGTGAACTTAGGCAAGGTAATTACCCTCACCAGAGTTCAGTTTCTCCATCTGTTATGGGAAACTGGAGTATGACCTCTAGTTCTAGAGTCTGTGAATTCATATGCTCCATCCAAAGGTCACACTACAAGAAAAAGGCACAGCTGGTTCAAGAACCAAGGGTTCCCGCCCCTAGAACAGGTCTCTGCCAATGCAGCCTTCAGTCTCCAGTGGGCCTAGAGCAGGGGAGAAGGAAGGAAGGGGGTCTCCGTAAAAGGAAGGAAAGGAGTCAATTACTGCACCTCACGCTTCCGGCATCCAACAGCTTCTCCCCTCCATGGTTCCCTACCCTCAGCCATAAGGCTGGCTTCCACTCACCAGCTGAATAGAAACAGAGGCGGACTGAAATAGCCAACACGTAGATGATGGCCAGGAAGCCATTCAGAGGCCCATCCATGCCTAGAAGCAGGGCTGAGGCCAGGCCAAAGGTGGTGAAGACAGCAAAGTCATTCAGCTTGGCTCCTGTTGCAGAAGGCCAAGGTTAGAAGAACTTACACTCATATGTCTTATACTTTAGTCCCTTCTAGTGGGGGAGCTGGAGTGAGGACAAGCGGGATCCTGTTTGTCAGGTCCCTGAGGGGCCAGAGGGCAACAGCTGCTCCCCAGGGGGGCCTGTTGATCAAAGACTAGGATCTCCTTCTGGCTCTGCCTCAAACTGACCACATGGCCTTAGACAAGTCTTTCCCTGTCTAGGTCTTAGTTTTCCCATCCTTTAACACGCAAGGGTTGGACCACAATTGGGAACGTATTGATAAGCTGTGGAACCCTTTTTTTTCAAGCAAAATCTTGCATGGAAATATTTTGTCATATTTTAAACCAGCAGCTCTGCTTGGGGTAATTTTTCATTTCCCCACTCCCCCGTGACCACAACCACCACTCCCACTCCCAGATCCACCCTGAAGAGAGAGATGGGGCAGATAAGCCCACTGAAGGCCAGGACAAAGACAGCCAGCGATCAATAAGCGAACCAGCAGAGGAGCTAGATCTAGACTGTGGGGCTCACAAACTCCTGTTCAAGGGCTGCTTCTGCTACACTCAGAGGGATGTGAACAGGAGTGGTGACTCAAGGAAGCCTGCTGTATTTCAGAGGATGGAGAAGCTGACCTGAATGGGTGCTCCTGGGGTCAGGGATTATGAGTCTGAGGCCTGGACTCACCTGATGTGGAGCAGATGTTGAGGTGTCTGGTCATTGCCCCGATAGCCATGTCTAATAGAAAGCTGACCAAAAGCATCCAGGAGGCACAGGGGGACTTCCTAAAATGCAGGCCAGCAGGCCCCAAAGGGCGGCTCTTTCACAGTCTCCACTGGACTCCACCCCCCTCCCGCTATATGCTTCCTACGCTAGCACACATACACACCCCCCTACGTGTTCCCCACACTCACATCCTTTCTGATATGTGCTGCTTTACACAAACACACACACACACACACACACACACACACACACACACACACACACACACACACACACACACACACACCCTCACACATATCTACATCCCTTCCATACTCATTCTCAACCCACAGTCTTAAAGGGGTGCCCTCAACCCCCTCGCCAATCACCAAGGTCCCTTTCAGTTCTAAATTCCAGGCACATTCAGTGGCAAGGGGGGTCCTAGGCCTTAGTCCAGCCTCTACAACCATCTCAGATAAACCACTCCTCCTTCCTAGGTCTCTGTTCCTCCATCTATAAAATGAAGGGTTTGTACCAAATGATTTATTTAATAAGTATAGGCCTATTTAGATTATCTGTTTCTCCTAGGGTGAGTTTTGGTAGCTTGTATCTTCTATGGAGTTGGTCTGTTTCATCTAGGCTATGAAGTTTGTGGACATAGAGCTGTTCACAATATTCCTTTCCTATGCTTTTAATGTCCGTGTAATGATTCCTCCACTTTCATTTCCGACACTGGTAATTTGTGTCTTGTCTTTTTTTTTTGGTTAGCCTGGCTAGAGGTTTATTGATTTTATTGATCTTTTCAAAGAACCAGGTTTTGGTTTCATTGATTTTTTTTTAATGGATTTCTTGTTTTCGATTTCATTGATTTCTGCTCTAATTTTTATTATTTCTTTCCTTCTGCTTACTGCGGATTTAATTTGCTCTTCTGTTTCTAGTTTCCTAAGGTGGAAGCTTACATAATTGATTTTAGATCTTCCTTCTTTTCCATTTTTTCTAAGACTTTATTTTTTTAGGGAAGTTTTAGGTTTACAACAAAAATTGAGAGGAATACAGAGATTCCCATATACCCCTTAGCCCCACATATGCATAGCCTCTCCCATTATCAACATCACTCACCAGAATGGTGCATTCTGGCCTTGGTACATACCAAGGATGAACCTACACTGACACACTGTAGTCACTCAAAGTCCATAGTTTACCTTAGGGCTCACTCTTGGTGTTATACGTTCTATGGTTTTGGATAAAAGTATAATGATATATATATATCCATCATTATAATATCATATAGAGCATTTTCATTGCCCTAACAATCCTCTGTGCTCTACCTATTTATGTCTTCCTAAACCCCTCTGGAAACTACTGATCTTTTTATTGTCTCCATATTTTTGGACACATATTTTCTTTTCCAGAATGTCATATAGTTGGAGTCATATAATATGTAGCCTTTTGGGATTGGCTTCTTTCACTTAATAATATGCATTTAATGTTCCTCCATGTCTTCTTAGGGCTTGATAGCTCATTTCTTTTTAACACTGAATGATATTCCATTGTCTGGATGTACCACAATTTATCCATTCATCTACTGAAGGACATCTTTGTTGCTTCCAAGATTTGGCTATTATGAATAAAACATCATAAACATCCAAGTACAGGTTTTGAACGTAGTTTTCAATTCATTTGGATAAATACCAAGGAGTGTGATTGCTGGATTATATGGTAAGAGTATGTTTAGTTTTGTAGGAAACCACCAAACTGTCTTCCAAAGTAGCTGTACCATTTTGCATTCCCACCAGCAATGAATGAGGGTTCTTGTTGCTCCACATCCTCAGCAACATTTGTTGCTATCAGTGTTCTGGATTCTGGTCCTTCTAATAGGTGTATGGTGGTATCTCATTGCCATTTAATTTGCATTTCCCTGATGATATATGATGTGGAGTATCTCTTCATATGTTTAAATGCCATCTGGATATCTTCTTTGGTGAGATGTCTGTTAAGGTCTTTGGCCCTTTTTTAATTGGGTTGTTTTCTTATTGATGAGCGTAAAGCTGTGTATATTTTGGACTGTAGTTCTTTATTGGATGTATTTTTGCAAATATTTTCTCCCACTGTGTGGCTTGTCTTCTAGTTCTCTTGATGTGGTCTTTTACAGAGCAGATTTCTTTTCTAATATATGCATTCAATGCTATAAATTTCCCGCTAAGTACTGCATTTACTGCATCTCACAAATTATGATAAGTTGTATTTTCACGTTCTTTTAGTTCAAAATATTTTTTTAAAATTTCTCTTGAGACTCCTTTTCTATCTATGTATTATTTAGAAGTGAGTTGTTTAACCTCCATTTATTTCGGAATTTTCTAGTTATTTTTCTGTTATTAATTTCTAGTTTAACTCCATATGACCTCAGAGCATACTTTGTATGATTTCTATTTTTTTTAATTTGTTAAGGTATGTCTTACAGACCAGAATGTGGTCTATCTTGGTGATCGTGAGAAGAATGTGTATTCTGCTACTGTTGGATGAAGTATGCTATAAATATCAATTAGATCCAGTGGATTGATGGTGCTGTTCAATTCAACTATATCCTTACTGATTTTCTGCCTGCTGGGTCTATCAATTACTGATAAAGGGGTATAGAAATATCCAACTATGATAATACAGTCATCAGTTTCTGCTTGTAGTTATATCAGTTTTTGTCTCATGTATTTTGATGCTCTGAATGACTTCTAAGATACCTTTCAGACCCTACATTCAAGGATTCTATGTTTCTTTCCAGCACATGCTCCCAGACTCCTGAAATCAGCTACCACAATCTCAGACCAAACTGCCCTAGGAGGCCATACGCAAGTTGACACCCTGACAGCAATGCTTGGGTGGCCCAGCAGAAGCAAACAGAGAGCCTGACCCCAGACCTCAGCTGTCCCCAAACAACCTTAGTATTTCCTTTGTTTAGACCCATACCTACGTGTCTAAAGGGAATTGGGCCCAGTATTATGGCATAAAAACTACACTCCTAGAAGATTAGGTTGAACTAAGAAGACAGCGATTTTCTGCTGCAGGTATGCCCCACTTTATGAGACCCCAAAAACCCAGACTTAGAGAATCATATAATTTTCAAACTGGAAGGGAACTTAAACATAATCAGGTAAAATCCTCTTATTTTATGGTTGAGAAACAGATCCAGAGAAGTCACTTGGTCATGGTTATAAAGAATCAAACAGATTAGGAGTATGTTATTTGCATTATAAAGGACTTATCTTTAAAGAGCTGATTTCCCAAAGCCATTGAAATATGATTCAATTTATAGAAACATAATTTGCCTACAGCTTTTTTGGGGGGGCCATATACATGTCTCAGAGTTTCCAGAACAGTGCTAATTTCAAATATTCTGCCGGATCATATGCTCTAATTTAACAATCAAAAAAATTTAATGGTCGCCTGCCTACCCAAGGATTGTGCAAAGGCTACCAGAACAGAAATCTCAAAATCTCTTGATTTTCTCATAAAACCATTCTAGATTGACATAGCTGGAAGGAACTATAGAGATCATAGTGGAGCTGCTTGTTTTAAAGATGGAGAAACTGAGGCTCAGGATATGACCTAGCTAAGGTCACATATCAGGCTGGTGGTAGAACTGAGGCCAGGATCTTGACCCCTTGACTCCCAACCTACTGCACTCTCTCCTGCCCCCAGTTGATCTGTACGCCTCAGAGCTTGGCTCTCTAGACTCCTCACTCCTTCCCTCATGCCATTGGCTCCAGCTCTTGGCTAAGAGCTTGCTGGGCCCCAGACCTACTTGCAGAAACTGCAGAAGATGGATAAGAGCCCCAGGATCATGTTGGCCACGGACAAGGCACTGGCAACATCCTTCCAGGAAAATTCATTCATCTGGGCGTGGCTCTGCTCTTTGGTCAGGAAGAAACTGGTGTGCTGACCTGGGGCCCAGGGGAGAGGGACAAGGGGTTGTCAAGGTCAAAGAGTCCCAAAAGAGGTTCCCAGGGACCCAGTAGCTCCTGTTCCCCTAGACCTCATCCCAGAGCTGCGCCCTCCCAACATGGTTTCATATTGGTAGATGGAGGAGACCCAGGAGGTAAGACAAAGGTGCTGAAGATGAGCGCCTGGGGAAGTTCAATAGCAAAGTGAGTGAACCAGCACGACCATAGCTTCCACCCCTCTATGACTACACCCCTTGCCCTACAGCACAGACCTCCCTCTAGCCCATATGCTGACCCTCCTGGCACTCCCATGGCCCAGGGTCCAAGGGGTATGCGCCCTTCCCCCATCTGAGAGATGAGCCCTTGTCATAGAGACCTTTATCATAAATGAGCCCTCCTTTTTTTTTTTAATTATAAAGCTACTTTTAATACTTTGGAGTGAGCCCCACAGGAACAAAAACACTGGGAAGGGGTATGCGCCCTTCCCCCATCTGAGAGATGAGCCCTTGTCATAGAGACCTTTATCATAAATGAGCCCTCCTTTTTTTTTTAATTATAAAGCTACTTTTAATACTTTGGAGTGAGCCCCACAGGAACAAAAACACTGGGAAGGGGTAACCCCCTCACCCCCAGGAGTGGCCCAGGGGGAGAGAGGCCACCTGAAGGGAAGGAAGCACAAAGGGCCCGCTGCAGACTCAGGCTCCTTTGTCCTGGAGGCCACGCTCACTCCCTCAGAAAGACAGGGCTGTGGCTGAGGTGCCCCAAGTGTTAACAGGGGAAGAGATGAGCAACAGAAAATGAATATGGACAGCGCTAAATAATTCACATGGCACTCCCACCACGTTCTCTCTTCTGATCCTGACAACCTTAGGAGATGGTGCTATAATTCTCCCCGTTTCATGAATGAGGGAACTGAGGTCCTGAGAAATGGAGGTATTTGCTCAAAGTCACACATTAGGTGAGGAGAATCAATCCCTCCTGTTTTATTTATTTATTTTCGGTACGCGGGCCTCTCACTGTTGTGGCCTCTCCTGTTGTGGAGCACAAGCTCCGGACGCGCAGGCTCAGCGGCCATGGCTCACGGGCCCAGCTGCTCCGCGGCATGTGGGATCTTCCTGGACCGGGGCACGAACCCGCGTCCCATGCATCGGCAGGAGGGCTCTCAACCACTGTGCCACCAGGGAAGCCCAATCCCTCCTGTTTGATTCTAAATCTGGTGCTTCTTAAAGGGGGCATAATCTCAGCAGCAGGAGGTTTGTGGGGTAGGAGGTTTGTGCAGGCAATGAGGGAGCTCGGATGGCCAGTCTGGCTGGGCAGCTACGGCCTCCCCGTGCAGGAGTAGGCCCTGCCCAGGCCTCCTCCCTTCCCTCAGCCTCTCTCAGCAGCAGGGAATCAGCTGGCCCTGGCCATTTTCACAGTCTCTCTGTGTCCGTTTTCGCTCTAAGACCAAACATGTGCACTCCTTACACATACACTGTCTGTGAAACTTTCTTTTGGAGAAAGAGCCCCAGCGTTCTCTGAAACAGGGAGGCCCCACTGGTTGTAAACACACTACCCACAAATAGCAATCCTGCACGTGAGTAAAATGTACAAGTTCCAAGGTGTTTTCTCATTTAATCCCCACTCATTTTCGAGGTGAGGAAGCTGAGACTCTGCCTCCATACAGCCCCAGGCCCTTCTGGTCTGGGCAAGAGCTAAGACAAATCATGGTCCTTTCCCATAAATACTGCCACCAGTATGTCAGAGGCTGAGAGGGGGCCGGACTTGGAATTTGGGGCTCGGAGTTTATCAGGCAGCACGGTGGAGCTAACTGCTCCCATAGGCCAGCTTCATTCACCAAGGGTATCAGTAGCTACAATGCCAAAGCCACTGGGACTCCTGAGACCTTGTCATGCCAGGTCCCCTCAAAACCTAAGACAGGGAAGCAATGCTAGTCCGAGAAATCTGGGATGGGAGGGGGGCAAAGGATTGGATGCCTGCTCCCTCCCTATCAACCCTTCCCTCCTGGTCTGTCTTGAGTCTCAGGGCTGACCCGAGCAAGACCAAGCACCTCTGTTCCAGCCTAGTCTGCACCTGGAAGAGCAGCATCCCAGCATCTCAGAGGCAGTCAGCAGATACCTGGGGTGTGTCCACCAAGTACGAGACACACCTCATCTATACTACTACATGGTTTGGTTTTTTGGTTTTTTTTCTTTTGTGGTACGCGGGCCTCTCACTGTTGTGGCCTCTCCCGTTGCGGAGCACAGGCTCCGGACGCGCAGGCTCAGCGGCCATGGCTCACAGGCCCAGCCGCTCCGCGGCACGTGGGATCTTCCCGGACCGGGGCACGAACCCGCATCCCCTGCATCCGCAGGCGGACTCTCAACCACTGAGCCACCAGTGAAGTCCCTGGTTTTTTTTTTAATTAATGTGCAATTAATTGTCTACTATAGTATCTCTTTCATTCACAAAGCACTTTCACCTCTGTGGTTTCCAATGGCCCTGTGAGGTCTGCCAGGTAAGGCAAAGAAGACTCAGAGAGGGGAAGAACCTTGTTCAAGGTCACACTGGAAGTGGCAGAACAAGACTTCCAACTTCACCGTAAGTGTTCTTTCCTGTGTACTCTGCTGTCTACCAACCAACAGGACTGATCGTAGTATTCGTTGTAAGCTCAGACTGAGCAAGGTGCTGGGGAAAGCCCTTGGTCCCTGCCTGGACCATGGAATTTACAGTCTGTTCAGGAAAACAAGACTCATGCATGCCTGTGGAGACTTACAGACAGTTCATGGTGGTAACTCATCTTAACAATGGGGAAACTGAGGTTTCAGAACAGTTAAGCAACTTGTTCCAGCAAATGGTGGAGCTGGGATTGGAACTGGGCCTCCTCTTCCCCAATTAAAAGCCGTTTGCAGCACAGGCCCCAGGTATGGAAGGATGTGGAGCTGAGAGTAAGAGCTGTTGAAATTTAGAGAAAAAAGGAAAAATCCATTCATTCAGCACTTGGTCTTGGGACAGAGAAGATTAAGACCTGGTCTCATCTCTCAAAAAGCTCAGTCTGGCAGAGGCATTCAACCCTGCACAAAAGAGGAGGTGACAAGGCTGCTGAGGGAGCACAGAAGAGGGGCCCCGCCTGTCAGGGGGCTCAGAGGAGGCGTCTCAGAGGAGGGGGTCAGAGCTGAGGCCTTGCCCAGCAGTGGCCTGCAAGACTAGCTCACGTCACTCCCCGGCTCCTCGGAAGCCATCAGTGGCTCCCCAACACCCTCAGGATGGAGTCCAGCTCCTTCATGTGGTATGCAAGCCCTTCGTGACGAAGCCTGCTCGACTCTCAGCCTCCTCTCTCCATCGCCCCATGACCCCTTCTCTGCCCCGCTCTGGTCTTGGGTTGGGTGGTGGGCCTCTTTGGGAAGCCTGACACCCCCTCAAGTCTTGAGCTGCTCCTCCTCTGCACTGCCACATCTGCTTGTGCTCGCCGCGTGACACTTGGCACTCTGTATTGGCACCGCCTATGTGGTCTTCCTTCTGTACTACAGGGGAAGGAACTTGAGTGCCGACCGAGGTCCCCTGTGCCCGGCATGAGGCCTGACAACAGAAGTTGTTCAATGATTGTTAAATTAATAGAGCACTCTGGTGCTTGCCCGAGATCCTCTCCCTGCACGGAATCACTCCAAGCCTGTGTAGTCTGTCCTGTGAGAAGCCTTCTCAAGTGAGCAATCCAGCCCCTCAGCACACCCAGCATCTACCCAACGTTTATGATCTTTATTTGCCGATGCCTGCTGTGCGCCAGGCCTGTGTGTTCTGGGCACCCTCAGGAGGCTGGGAGTCTGGTAGGGGAGGCAGATGTGTGTAGGGACGGTGACGGCAGTGTGGCAACTCTGGTTGGACAAGGGGATGTCCGGTTGCTGAGGGTGTCCAGGGAAGACTAAGTCTGGGGTGGGGGCAGGGGAAGGCTTGGCCAATGTGATATTTACGGAGGGTCTCCGGGCATAAACAAAGGGGGGTGCTTCCTGGCAAAGGAAATTGCAAGGGCGCAAGCCCAATGAGGAGGCTGGGTCTCAGGGAGACAGGGCTGCCGGGAGGCAAAGCCGGCAGGGAGGCCACAGTTGTGATAGCTGCTGTGACCTTGCCTTGCCGCTGGGCGGGCAGTGATGTTTATTTGGTAAGGGGGTGTCTTGATCAGATGTGGGTTGGGGGTGGAGGGTGGTCTCGAGGGGAGAGGCTGAAGAAAAGGAAACCAGCCATGAGACTGGTGAGTGAGGAGAACGAGGTGAGCGAGCAGAAATGTCCGACGCTGGGGCTGCTAGCGGAAGAAGAGAGGAGAGTTGCGTGGGACCCGGCGATTTCTCAGGAGAGGCAAGGCGTGGCGAAGTCGGTGCCTTGCCTGGAAACCCGCGCAGCGTTGGAGCGAGAAGGCCCCAGGCGGCGCTCCCCCGCGGGCGGTGAGCCACGCGCACAGCCCCTCGAGTTAGAAACGCCCCGCCCCCCACTGGCAGCCCCCAATCCATCCCGCCACCCTAGAGGCCAACAGCCCGACAGGGAGCCGGCCTCCTCCCGACGCCGGTCTGTCCGAGCTGGAGACACCGGCGCTCCCCTCCTCGCCCCTCCCCTGCCGGCTGTGCCGCGTCCTGGACAACAGCGACGGCGACGACGCCCAGGCGAAAAGATGGAAGAGACGGAGCCAGACGGAGCCGGGGCTGGGCGCCCGCGCTTCGGAACAGCTCCTTCCCCCCAGGGCCGTGGTCGCCGACAGCACCCTGGGGGAGGCGCGTGCGACGCTGCGGCTGCTTACCTGGGGACCAGACATTCTTAGATGGGGTGGGGGCCCGCACTCCTTCCCCGCTTCCTGGGCGGTGGAGAGGGGCCAGCCCAGGAGAGGGAGAGCCACGCCGTCCCAAGCCTCTCACCACCCACCCTCGGCTGTTAGCTCACAATCCCCGAGGGGCAGGGGAGGGGCCACGGGGCTTTAGTTGGCAGGAAGAGGGGCCTCAGTTTGCCGGGGAGCCCTAGGTCTTGCAGCGGCGCTGCAGGGGGAATGGAGGGATCTGAGAGGAGGGGACTAGTCTAACATGGGGAGCGTGGGCAGGCTTGGCAGGAGAAGAGACCAGAGTGCCCGGCGTGTGAGAGGGAGGTGGGCTGGAAGGGAGTTGCGGGGAGATAAGGCTGTAAAGGGATGCTGGGGTCCAGACTGTGAAGGGCCCCTAGAATGTAAGCCCCCTCCGTGTGGGCAGGGCTTTCGCTGTGCTCGGTGCACTGCTGTATCTTCGTGCCCATAAGAACGCTTAGGCATAAAGTACGTCCCCCAGCCGCCATACTTGTTGGATCAATGACAAGCTGAGTAGTTGACACTCAGGCCTGAAAATAGGAGATTTTAAGTAGGGAAGTGACATGGTCAGGTTGGTTTAGAAAGATTATCCTGGCAGCCAGCATGGAGGAAAGCTGTGTAACACTGCATGAGCTGAGGGGGGCTGGAGCAAAGACATACTGTTGGACAGCAGCAGAAAGGAATGAGTAGTCGGACCAGGAGCCACTGTGAGATGGAATGTCAAGAGTGTGGGAGAGGAGTGAGAGGCAGGAGGCAAGAGCCTCTCTGAGGCGTTTAGGTTCCGCAACTGGATGAATATGTGCCACAGAGAGAAACGTGTTAGTACTGGGTAGGATCCCAAGCACCAGTTCTAATACCTGCCCCACTTTCTCCGACCTACCCAGTTGCTAAGTTCCAGCAGCAATAGCTTCCAGGGCCGCACAGAATATGCGAAGAGAAGGGGTGGAGCTCGGAGGTCAAGTGACTCTGCTTCACCTTGCAGCCTGGAGGGGGAAGAGAAGTATAGGACCTAGCCTGTCCCGAGTGGCTACTAGCCACTGGGCACTGTGCTCAATGCTTTACAGACGTTATAGTCATCTTGCTGGATTTTCTCAAATGCCCCTGACGTTAGTATTAGCATTCCCATCCTCCAGAAGAGGAAATGGGCACTACTCGATTTTACTGAAGGTTACACCGTTATTAATTAGTGGATCTGAGACCTGAACACAGTTTGACACTTAAGTCACACCTAAGGTGTTTGAGAAACTAAAAGGGAGAATCAGGATGGAGGCAACTTCAGCTGTGCTGGGAGTCCAAGCCCAAGAGTCAGGTCAGCTCCTTTCTGTCATTTGTATTTCTCTTCATTTGTCCAGGCTACATGGACCGTTAAAGTGGCAAAATAAAAATGGTCACATAACGATCATAATACCGGCTTTAACGTTTAGCCAGATTTACATTCCAGCTCTAACACTTGGCAGATGTGTAAATTTGAACAAGTTACTTTGGTTTCCGCAACCAAATCTGTAAAATGGGATTGCCGTGAGAATTAAATGAGCTTATATGAAATGCTCAGCACAGCGCAGCAGCTCAGTCATCATCATCACCATCATTCTAAGGACATGATCATGCCTCTGTTAGCCTGGACATCCCCAAGGCTTCCTTCAGAAGAGGGAGACGAAGTAGGGAGAGCTAAGAAACACCCTCCTCCCCAACCACCAGAAGTTTCTAGCTTCCTCCCGTTCTGGAGAACAAGAACAGTAGGGTGACTGTCTACACTTGTACTAACATGATAGCCACTAGCCACATGTGGCTCGAGTACATGAAATGTGGCTAGTCCGAATTGAGGCAGCTGTACATTTACCAGAGTTTGAATACTGAGTTTAAAAAAAATACATAAAGTAACTAATTTTTAGTATTGTTTGTTAAAATGTTAATATTCTTATATACTGGGTTAAATTATTAAAGTTAATTTCACCTGTTTTTCCTTATTTTTTAATGTAGCTGCTAAAAAATTTTAAATCACACACGTGGCTCACATTCTATTTCTCTTAGCTGCATTGACTTAGACGCCCTGCAGGATATAAGTACGGAGCTGCAGATGTCCATCCATCCATCCATTACTAGAGTATTTATTATGTGCCAGGCACTATTTTAGGTGCTAGGGATATAGCAATAAACAAGACAGACACTGTTTCTGCCCTCAGAGAACTTACACTCAAGTATGGGGCAAAGGCAACAAATGTCATATAGTCACGAAAAGCGCCATGGAAATCAAAACAGGGTCAGCAGTATTTTGATGTGAGAGGAGTTGGTACTTCTGATAGGGTAATGAGTGAAGTGATATTTGAGCAGGGACCTAAATGTTGAGAAGACACAAACCATGAAAAGACCTTGGGGGAAAGGTTCCAGGCAGATGGAGCTACAAATGTAAAGACGCTGGAGCAGGAACAGGCTTGATGTGCTGACGAGCTGAGCACAGTCAGTGGGAAATGCAGTGAGTACTGAGAATGGTACATCACATGGAACCTTGGCAAGAGTTTGGACTTTATTCTAAGTGTAATGAGAAATTTGGAGGTCATTTTTTACAGAGGTATTATAACCTGACTCACATTTTTAAGAGAATGACTACAGTCTCTGTGGAAACAGAATGAAGGAGGGTGAGAATGGAGGCAGGGAGGCAAGTTAGGAGGCTACTGCATTCGTCCAGGCTAGAGATGTTGGTGGCCTGGACTAAGGGGGGAGGGGTGGAGGTGATGAGCAGCAGTCAGATGTGGGATGTATTTTGAAGACAGAGCTGAGAAGACTTGCTGATTGGTGTGGGAAGAACAAACAGAATCAGGATGACTTGGGTTTCTGGCCTCAACAGCAGTGTGACACAGGTGTTGATGGAAAGAGAGGGACTGGTAACAAAACAGGTTTGGGGTATAACTCAAGACTTCCATTTTGGGCACGTTAGGTTTGTAATGACATCAAGTGAAGCTGTTTGTTCGATAAATGAAGTCTGCATAAAACTCAGGGAGGGATCAGGACTGGAGACACACATGTGAGTCAAGAGCATACGGGTGGCATTTAAAGCCATGGGAAATGATTAGATCACCTAGTAGAGAAAGAAAAGAGGGCCAAGAGGGCCCTAGAGCAGTCCAAACTATAAGTGTCAGGAGACAGAAAAGATGCAGTCAGTGAAGCAGAAGACGGTAATATTCCAAATCAAAATGAAGAACAAAGCTTTTCAGTAGGAAGTAGTCCACTGAAAAAAATGCTGCTTGGACCACGGAAGTCTAATTACTCCAGGCACTTAGTAGCTCCTCCCTCCCAAGCTCTGACTCCTTTAGGGAATGAACCCTATCTTGTATGTGGGGGGTTTGCACATGGGCTTTAGTGCCAGAGATGTGGGCTCAATTGTTTTTAAGCTGTGTGACCTTAGGTAAGTTACTTATCTTCTCTGGACCTTGATATACATCGTCTGCATGCTCATCACTAAATACTTAAGTGAACTACTCCTACAGTATCCCATATGCACATGTTACTCTGTCACTTTTGTATTTTAACTTCTTCACACCTCTATGTAGAGATATTCTAGGACTGTCCTAATCGGCCAAAACAGGTTATGGTTATAGCTATGGTCAGACTTTAATCAAATAGTAATGTCTGAGCCTGACCTCTGCCACTTTTTATCTGTGTAACCATGGGCCAGTTGCTTAACGTCTGAGAGGCCCCAGCTCTGTAAAATAGGACTACTGTATAATACCTCATAGATGGTGGATTATATAAAGATTAAATCAAACAGTTGGCTATGCTTGGCAGGAAAGAAGCTCACTTAACAGTATTTATCATCTTTGTGTCTACGCCACCAATGCTCTCAATACTGGTGGACTGACTGGTAACTTGAGAAGGTAAGGACACACGCAAGCCTCCCTCCCTCCTGGGATGCTAATGTGGGGAAAAGGAGGTAGTGCCAGCTGCTACACCCAGTGAGCCGGGCAGGGCCGGCATGGTGGATTATCGAGGCAAATACAGATTGCTAATTACTTCGGAAAATAGCAGGGATGTCTTCCTCATCCACATTTTGTTGAGTGGATTCCCACCATCCACACTCTTTTTTTTTTTTTTTTTTTGCGGTACGCGGGCCTCTCACTGTTGTGGCCTCTCCCGTTGCGGAGCACAGGCTCCGGACGCGCAGGCTCAGCGGCCACGGCTCACGGGCCCAGCCGCTCCGCGGCATGTGGGATCTTCCCGGACCGGGGCACGAACCCGCGTCCCCTGCATCGGCAGGCGGACTCTCAACCACCGTGCCACCAGGGAAGCCCCATCCACACTCTCAAGCCAGAAATTCAAGCATTATCTAAGATTCTTTCCTTCCACTCATTGTGCCACATCGTATTAATTAACAAGATGGCGATCTACTGTACTTTCAAAATGCCATACTTCATCAAGCCTAAGATGCCATCCACTGTTAAGACAAACCATTATTAAACGATGACATACTACTGACATCTAGAAGCATCTAGGTCTGAGAGATTAAAACGTGGGGGAAGAAAAGTACATTTACAATTGATGAAATACAACACCTCTCAGTCCATCACCATCTTTGTTCAAACCTCCAACATCTCTTGCTTGGACTGGGCTGGAGGCTCCCAGTGGTTTCTCCCCCACTCACCCTCCACTGCCAAGATGAGCTTTCTAAAAAGGCCAATTTTACCAACTCCCTACCGCCAACCCTTCAATTAGCTCTCCTCTCCTACCGCCTGGCCAATATTCTTCACTGTGGCTGCAATTCCCCAAATGTCGTATTGCTTCTTGTCAGTGTCCCCCACGTGCTATTTTTTTGTCTAGAATTGCTTTTCATCCGATTCCTCATCTACCTACCTCCTAGCTGTTAGAAGTAAGAGTGTTCTGGCTGGGACCTAGCTCACTCCACCCTTCCTGACTGGCAGGATTACTCTGGTCGATATGGCTTGTTAAGTGGATAGCCCTTTGTTCATTCACAAATAAACTCCATCCAAAAATAAACCCTGCCCTAACCCCCAAAGACAACCTTCCTACAGAGACGACAGTTGGAGCCTCCAAACAAGCTCTAACTCTTGCTTCTTTTTCAACACCCAAGCAGGTGTCAGCTCTTCCAAAAAGCCTTCTCAAATTCTCCAAGCTGAGTTAAGCAGCCCTCCCCGGTGCTCCATGATATTCCATGTGCACCTCTATCATAGTCCTTCTTATACCATGTTGTAATGGCTGACTTGCTTTCTCCCCCACTAGACCGTAAGCTTCCTAGAAATAGGGGCCTGTCTTACTCACCTGTGTCATTCTCCAGAATCTGGAACCTGGAAGGCACTTAATACTCAATAATTAAGTATTACTCACTTATGGATGGATAGATGGATGGATGAGTGAAAAATGGTTACTGTTTATAATCACTGGGTCCTAGTCCCCCTAGGAGATGCTACCACCAAAATCACTTCACAATGCCACTTTCTCTAAGCTTGGTAACTGGCTTAATCAGGAAAGCACAATGGCACCACCTGGTGGTCAGTGCCAGGAGCACACCTTATTGAACGGAAGAAAGTTTGCTCCTGAATCACACTGCTCTCTGTTCCAGTGGTTAGGATAGATGTCAAGGGTGAGGTGGATTTGCATTTTCAAAAGATCAAGCTGATGACTGAATACAGAATGGACTGGAGAAGGGACCAGAGGAGGAAGCAGGAACACTAGGGGAGGTTATTCTGTCAGAGCTGAGAGTCGTGTCCAGATCTGTGACTTCAAAGCCACCAAGCCTAACCACTTTGTAATACTGCCTCTTCCAGCCACAGCCTTCCTTCTCCCTCTCAACTGAGCACTGCGGCACACAGATTCTAAGATTCAAGGATTTCCACCTTCTGGTATTCATACCCTTAGGTAATTACCTCCCTTGAGTGTGGGCTGGCCTAGTGACTTGTTTCTAATTAACAGAGCACAGCCAAGGTATGAGATGTCACTGCCGTAACTTCCATCCTGCTAGCAGACTCTCATCCTTGTTGGCTTTGATGAAGACAGTTGCCATGTTAGTAAGACTCATGTAGCAAAGAACTAAGGGCAGCCTCTGGCTAACAGTTCATTAGTTAACAGAGCTCCACAGTCCTACAAACCCTTGAGGAACTGAAATTCTGCCAACAATTTAAGTGAGCTTGGAAGCAGATCCTTCTTCAGCTGAGCCTTCAGATGAGGACACAGGCCTGGCCAGTAATTCGACTGCAGCCTTGTGAGAAAAGAAACCCTGAAGCAGAGGACCCAGTTAAGTGTGCCTCAACTCCTGATCCATAGAAACTCTGAAATAATAAATGTGTGCTGTTTAAAGCCACTAAGTTTGTGGTAACTGATGCAGCAATGGATAACAAAGCACCTACTCAAAATGTCATTATCATGCAAAACCTTCTGAAAATCTGGGAAACTTTCTGTAGTAAGAATCAACTACTATACCACTAGTATGTGTGTGTGTCCCATTTCCTGCAGCCTCCCAGCCAGAGGCTTTCGTGGCTGCCTCCAGAGCATCCTCCTGTGAACTGAGTGACCAAGTATCATCTGTGTGACCTTGACAGAATCTAGTCCCAACCTCTGCTAGGCCCTTGTGGACCATTTACAGCTCACAAGGAGCGAAGCTTATAAGGAAAGGCCTTTAACACCAGGATGAGATTGTGGCATTACCAAGCAGATCAACACAAAGGACATTCATCCCCAGAAAGGAACTTGGGCAATTTGATTTCAAGTACAGATCTCTCACTCCTTTTACAGCATGTTGTAATAGATTATATGGCACTGAAGAAAGTACAGCAATGCTGGCTGTGCTATCAATTTAGCTAATTCCACTGAACAAACAGGAAGTGAGGTAGAGTCCCACAAGAGCTCAGTCAGAAACAGCATAGAGTAACTCAGCCAAAAAGCTTCTGTTAAGTTCCTGAATAATTCAGGTCAAAATGAATTTTAATCCGAGTTAACTCATAATCAACAGGTTGGCTGTTTTTCTTGTTTCTCACCCACTGTCCTATTCTCTTTTCCACAATATTCTAAAGTTGCCACTTAATGGATTCTTCCTGCTGCAGATGGCGGAACTCTGGATCTCCTGCTCAGTGGGGCTAGAGAGTGGATTCACAACGTTGTTAGTGGTAGCCTCCAAAATCTCTTCCAAGTCTAAAATTCTGTGAGTTTAGAGGCTGACTGTCCTGAAACCTGGCCATTGCTGCTGCCTTAAATTCTCCAGTCATCCTAGCTCAGCAGAAAGAGCAGAATGGGACAAGCCAAACCTTATCAATCGTGCAGAAATACCAGAACCACACACTCGCTCGCGAGCCAAGCTGTTTATCATCTCCAGTACCCAACATTCTGGTTCCCAGATGAATCTGAAGCTGGAGTTGCACCAACTGTTCAATAGCCACAACCCCAATCTCAAACCCTTCTAGTTACTAAGAGACTAACAGTCCTCTCTGGAAAATGACCTGCCAATCTTTTCGAGGGAAGAAGAAACCCTTCTTTCTCTAATGCTCTGACTTATGGGAGAACAGATGGGGATAAAGGAGAAGGAAAGTACACTGGCCAATACTCTGAAACTGATGAGTTGAGTATCTGTGACCTGGAGAGGATCCCAAAAGAGACTGATGTGATTCTTTACCATCCCAACTAAAAGTAATAACGACAGCATTTACATTCACACAGGACCACCTTCAAAGAAGTTCATGATTCCCCTACATGCCCTCGATTCTCATGCCACCTCCCATCAAGGCAGAGGTTGGGGCAACAAGGAGGTGACAGGTCCTAGCCATGACAGCCTTTGTCAGAGTCCACTCTCAGGGGAAGTGAAGCCCTGGATGCTGGGTTCAGTGCTCGGAGGCAGAGCCACTGGCTGGCTTAGCAACTTGGTCACGATGCTGATTCTAGCATCCTGCTTCTCAGCGTCCTCATACGGAGTCCAGGACAAGTCGTGCTGTAGCTTGTACGCACCAAGGAAGTCATGTGGACAACCTGTCCCCCATTCCTAGAGAAGGCAAAGGAGTCAGTTCTGATCAGGGCAGGAGATAAAGAAACTGAGCTTGTGTCCTAATTCTACCACAATTTTCTTTTTTAGCTTTTCACTCCAGACCAGTCAGAATCATTCTTGGAAACCATTACATTACACATCAGATACCTCCCTTAACAGAGATAATGACTGTGAAATAACTTAAGCACATGCATATTTTTCAGAGTCATGTCTGGGCTCATGCCACCTCCAGTTTTCTAGAAAACCACTTCCCAACCCCTATACCTACATTTTCTCACACACACCACACACCACACACACACACAAACACACCCCCAAGAATTTCTCAAAGACAAGAGTAGATTTTTGTGCAAAAATTAAATGTTCTTACCTTTGGAGAAATAATGGAAAAATACCGCTGACCACTCTCCCGTTTATAAAGGTAGTAAATGTTGCCAGGTTTTTTCACTATATTACAAGCTACATGGTGCAAGTCAGCATCTCTGCGAGCATCCTCCAATACCTAAGAACCGCAGAGGTGTAACCAATTAGGCATTAGGTAACAGGCACTCATACTCAATGACCATCCCACTCAAAATCTGGAAACTGTTTGATGCCTAGGTTCCTGCTCCCCCACAGCAGTGAATCATGACTGAGATCCAGATGATACTGAAGAGAAAAATTACAAGATGTTATGCTACTATGCTGTAAAAATGCCTTTAGGAAAATTGTATTTCAAAACGTTGAGTGTTACTGGCTTTTGAATGGTTTTTACATTTCTTTCCAATTTTTCTGTGGTCAGTACATTTCTTTCATAGTTTCCCCTCAAAATGCTTTATCTCACTGAACTTTCTCCCAGTGAAAACACTTACACTTAACCTCTTGGGCTTATTCTATTTTACTCAACCCTTCTATATTTCTAGGAGGTACTGAAACAAGTAAGTTACAATGATTATAAGCAAGTTCAGTCAATCCTATGAACTAAGCGAAGAAAACGAACGCTTACCTAAAAGCCACTACTTACTTTCCTGGCTTGTTCTTGCAAATGTTCGATTTGCTCGGCTATGACTGTCAGCTTGTTGGTGGCATTTGCTCTGACAAATTCATTAGCCTAAGGTGAGAAAAAAACTGAACTGTGGGTCAAAAAAAGGATAAGACTTCTACGATGTTCTTATTTAGATCCCAATGTTATGTCAACATCTTTGCTTATGCCTAAAATACTCTTCCCATTCTCACCATTCCCCCACGAACGCCCACTCATCGCAAGGCCCAGCTCAAACAGTACTGCTTACAAAAAGCCAATGCTGACACGACCCACACCACAGAAATAAGTGCTCCTTTTCCTTTTTTTCTTTTTTTTTTTTTTCTTTTTTTGCGGTATGCGGGCCTCTCACTGTTGTGGCCTCTCCAGTTGCTGAGCATAGGCTCCGGACGCGCAGGCTCAGCAGCCATGGCTCACGGGCCCAGCCGCTCCGCGGCATGTGGGATCTTCCCGGACTGGGGCATGAACCCGTGTCCCCTGCATCAGCAGGCGGACTCTCAACCACTGCGCCACCTGGGAAGCCCCATAAGTGCTCCTTTTCTATTTCCCAAAGTGTCTACCTTGTACACTCTAGATTCTAGTCACACTCAAAGTTTTCAGTCTTCCAACATGCCCTGCTCTCTCTTGCTTCCAAATAATATGGAATATGCCCTCTCCTCCACCCAATATGTTTCCTTTTTGCTCTTCTGCCTGACTGACCCCACTTATTCCTCAGGTCTCCATTTTTTTTTCTCACATTTAAACATTTCTGAAATCGGGGATGGGTTTTACACTGAAAATCCAAAGACACTTGTGGTATGCCTCTTATCACCTGCTATATAGGATCCTAACTATATATAGAAAGTATCTGTTAATCTGACCATTACCTCAGTTGAATTATTTACATCACACTTAATTATATTTCAACTTATATTTGCATTCCTAATTGTTACTTAAAATGTATTTTTAAAAGATTGCACTATGATGTAGACCTGAAACAATTATAATATACACAGAGGACTGTCTGCCATGTGCTAGGAAATTCAACTGAAGGCACTGGAAATTGCTTAAAATAAATAACTTTCAAAACTAGGAGAGACAGGTGTGACCAATTCATGTATCGGGAAGGATTATCACTCAGACATCAGAAACCCATCAGAAACTTCCAGATTACTTTTCACAAAAAGCTGATTAACTATTTTTTTTTTTTTTGGCCACACTGCACAGCTTGCAGGATCTCAGTTCCCTGACCAGGGAGTGAACCCGCGCCCCGACAGTGAAAGTGTGGAGTTCTGACCACTGGACCACCAGGGAATTCCCCCCAAAACTGATTAACTTCTAGTGGCATACAATTAAGTTAAGGAAAAGAAAGTAAGAGGTTATATTTGAACTAAGAAATATTAAGAGAATTTGCTGGTTAGTTGTGGAAGCTTAAGGTAAAGGTCAGGTATAAGCCATGTTATGAGTGAACAGAAACAACTGAGTAAGCTGAGTCAAGCCTCTATCTGTTCCACGAATATACACTTAGCAATTACTGTGTGTCAGACACCATGCTAGGCACTGCACACATTGGCAAACATGAGAAAGAGGTCCCTGCCTTCATTAAGATTACAGTCTAATGCAACTATCCTTTAGAATATGAAACAAGTCACATATGTAATTTAAAATGTTCTAGTAGCCATGTTAAAAGTAAAAATAAATAAGAAAAATTAATTATAATAATATACAGAATTCCCTGGAAGTCTAGTGGTTTGCACTCGGCACTCTCACTGCGGTGGCCCAGGTTCAATCTCTGGTCAGGGAACTAAGATTCTGCAAGCTGCATGGTGCGGCCAAAAAAGATAAAAAAGAAAAATCTAATATTTTATTTAACCTATCAAAAAAATATCATTTCAACATGTAATCAATATAAAAATTGTTAAGAGATATTTTACATTTCATATTAAGTGTATATTTTATATTCACAGCACCTATCAATTTGGATGCTAAATTTTCATTGGAAAAACTTGATCTGAGACTTCATAAAATTTACAGTTGAAAGAGTTGATTCACATACTCAAATTGTTCCAAATATACTTAAAAGTTTCCAGTAATTGAATCAATTACCAGGTTTTAAAATTTAAATTAATTAAAATTGTTACAGGGAAGAACAGAATCTGACTCCATGTTGAATCTGCTTCTTTTGCTTTAACCTTTGCTTTTCACTGCTTTTGTTACTATAATCACTAAAATGATGCTGTCTATAGCATAAGCATACATAATGGCTTGCCTCAGGAACCCTGCCCCTCTGCCTGAATGTTAAACTAAAGTGCTTTTGTTTGCTCACAAGGAGACATTCTGACCCTGCCCACCTGTGAATGGCTGCAAAAAAGAAGAAATTAACACATCCCCTCCCCAAAACTAGCCAAGACAGGAGATATTTTGCAAGACTTATGGCCTCTTTACTTCCTCACCTCTTCCCTCTCTCTGTTCTATAAATGAAATTGGCATCCAGACCCCGATAAGATGGCACTATAGGACATTAGTCTGCCAGCTTCTCGGACACCCAGCTTTCTGAATAACGTCACTACTCCTTGCCTCAACACCTCGTCTCCCGATTTACTGGCCTGTTGTGCAGTGAGCAGAGCAAGCTTGGTCTCGGTAACAAATTTACATTAAAATTTAAAACTCAGTTTCTCAGCTGCATGCACTAACCACACATTCCAAGGCTCAACAGCCATATGAAGCTAGTGGCTACCATATTGCATAGCACCGCCCTGGGGAGTGATACAGACACCAAAAAGAAAGACAATTAGTGCTGTATGTACTTGGAACAATGATGCACTATGATGAAGGAAATAACCATAATTATGTGCTAGAAGCAGATCAAAGATAACGAATGAAGCAACTGGTTTAATAACAGGGAGTGGTGAGGACTGCAGGAATTAGAATGCATGTGTAGTCTAGAGGCATTCAAATTCAATTTAATAATACTGTCATTTGGATGGGGTGGGGTATAGCCTTCTACAGATAAGGCGGCCAGGCTTCCCTGGTGGCACAGTGGTTGAGAGTCCGCCTGCCGATGCAGGGGACACGGGTTCGAGCCCTGGTCCGGGAAGATCTCACATGCCGCGGAGCGGCTAGGCCCGTGAGCCACGGCCGCTGAGCCTGCGTGTCTGGAGCCTGTGCTCCGCAACGGGAGAGGCCACAATGGTGAGAGGCCCGCGCACCGCAAAAAAAAAAAAAAAGTGCAGGGACCAGATCATGTAAGGCTTTATGGCCCTTGACACAAGAATTTGCATTTTGTTCCAAGGACAATAAGGCACCTTATGGCCAAGGAGAGAACAGGTGGTTCCTAGAGTTAGGATAGTTCTGGGTTAGGAGTGGCCTTACAATAAATCTCCTTTCTCTTAAGGGGGCAACAAATCTGTCACTTGTGCACAAATGAGCCTAATTAAAACAGAAATGAGAGAAAGAGTACCAATAATGATAAGCACAAACTCTGGCCCTAATCACTCTGAGGCCCTTTGCATACTGTCTCATTTAATTCTCATAACACCTTATGAAGTTGGAGATGATGAACTCCAACTTCACTTTCTCATTTTAGGAATTAGACTCAGAGAGGTGAAGCAACCTATCCAAGGTTTCATAGCTAATAAATGGCAGTTAAAGATTTCAACACAGATCAGTCTGATTCCAAATTTCATGCCTTAAAACCAGGGTTCCCGAGCTTTCACACACGAATGCCTAAATGGCATGTTAAGAAGTCAGTCCGGCTAGAAAGTACATTTCAGTACACAGATTGAAATATGCTTGATTCTCTTTATCTCCATAGTGTTTTTTCTTCAGCTTCTCAAAGACTAATACTGGAAAAATGGAAGCAGCACAATAATGCATCTTCTGTATTTCACTAAATTGATTATAGGCTAAAGGACAAAAACCCTGTTCCTTCTTTCTTTGTTTCAGGCCATTGTAATACACATAATGGTCACTCAGTAACCCACTGAAAATGTTTTGCCTAAGATCTGACTTTGGGAGCCTCCCTCCCAATAGGTGATCTGATTAAACAGACACATAATGTTCTCCTAATTCATAAAAGTTAGACCTTGCTTCCCACCTCTCTAGAAAAGAGAAAGCACATGATTTGAATCAAATGAGCTTTCCTAAGCATTTGAAAATTTCTTAATTAAAAAAAACAAAACTGAAGTAGAGAGATGTACATGTAAGGGAATTTGAGCACATTAATTATTAAATTTTTTTTGAGCAAAATGAAGGCCTTTGACCATAACCAAGGCCAAATGTGATCGTGTATACAAGGACGAGGGGAATAGCATAAACTTTAAAGTAGCAAGGCCCTGTACCTGTACATATCAAAGAGGATTCTACAACTGGACGTATTGGTAAGAAAGATTAGATGAAATCTGGTTTTTCAAGAAATTTAGATCTAGGAGCTCTCCTAGTTCACACCCTGCACTTTATAGATAAAGAAGCTGAGGTCCAGAAAAAAGTAATTTATCTCAAGTCACAATGCAAGTTAATATCAAAGCTGAGATTAAAACGCATGTGTCCAAACTCCCAGTGCTATTTCTGTTACATCATATTTCCTCCTTATTTTACTTCTTTTGGCAACCAATGTCTAAGCACTGGGCTTGGGAATACTGTGTCCAGTGAATGAAGACAGAGGGCAAAACTTAGAGTCCCTGCCCTTCCAAAAGATGTTAAGCTCTACAAGCCCTCAGATCAGAAGTAAAGATCTTAGGGAAGCAGTTTAAAGTAAGCGGGCTATGCATCCCTGCAGAACTGCGTTAGAGTGATCTTGAAAGGTCCCTGGAAACTTCCCTTCACGTGTCAAATAGGAAGAATAACTGTACTGCCTACCTGACAGGGCTGTCCTAAGGCCCAAATGAAATCATGAATATTTAAAGTACTGTGCAAACCTTCCCACGAAGGGAGACTACGGGCACTCACTTTGCAGCTGAAGGGGTCTTTGGTCTCAGAAGATCAGTTGGAGTCAGGCCACCGAGTCGCCAAGACCATCAGTTTTCCCCGCGTATAAAATGGAGACGAGAACAAATGCTACCCCACACTAAGTGGTTTGGAAGACCAAACGTGCACGAAGCTGGTCATTTACTTTCCCAGCCGCACCTCCTCACCTTCTGCACCTGCTCTGCGAGCGCCACGAGGTCTAAGGGGTCTCCGACCCGGTGGGTGTGGTAGGGGCTCACCAGGGCCAGGCCGCCGGGGGTCGGGGTGAGCTCCACTAGGGCTCCTGCGACACATACCCAGGAACACAGGCCGTGAGCACCCGCCCTCGGCCTCCCGCGGAGCCCGGCAGACTAGCTACTCCGGGAGGGCTTCTTTTCCCCCAACTGACTCCCGCCCCGCCTAACTCCCCAACCTGCCGCTGACAGAACTCCTTGGTTTTCTATGACTCCCTGAGTCGTCCCGGGCGTTGCAGCGTCTTCCACGACAGCAGCGTCTTCCACGACAGCAGCGTCTTCCATGACAGCTGGGTCTCCGATGACAGCACCTTCTCCCTACTACCCGGGCGGCGCGAGGCTGCAGAGCATGCGCAAAAAGGCCCATGGGCGGAGCTTCCGTGTTCCCTGGCCATTGGGCGTCGGAGCTGCCCGGAGCTCGGAGGCGTGGCTGCGGCTGGCGCTCCTGGTTCCGCTGGGGGGCGGGGTCCAGGCTGGGGGAAGGCCAAAGAGGCGGTGCAGCCTCGTGGGCGTGCGCTGCCGGGTTTGGGAGGCGGGGCTTCACTCCGGGGCGGGGCTTCACTCCGGGGCGGGGATTCCCGGGGGTGGGACTCGGGCTTCCCTGGCCTCCCTGGCCGGTGACCAGCGGTCCCGTTAGGTCTGAGCGGCCATGGCGGCGCGCTCGTTGAGGCTGCTGACCACATTGCTGGCGGTCGCCACCTCTGCCTGCCGGGCCGAGGCGGAGTCCGAGGCGGAATGGGACATGACGGCGCCTGATCTGCTCTTCGCGGAGGGGACCGCGGCCTATGCTCGCGGTGACTGGGCCGGGGTGGTTCTGAGCATGGAGCGGGCGTTGCGTTCGCGGGCCGCCCTGCGCGCCCTTCGCCTGCGCTGCCGCACCCGGTGTGCCGCCGACCTCCCATGGGAGCTGGACCGGGACTCGCCCCACAGCCTGGCGCAGGCCTCGGGCGCCGCCGCCCTGCACGACCTACGCTTCTTCGGGGGCTTGCTGCGCCGCGCCGCTTGCCTGCGCCGCTGCCTCGGGCCGTCGGCCACCCACTCGCTCAGCGAGGAGCTGGAATTGGAGTTCAGCAAGCGGAGCCCATACAACTACCTACAGGTCGCCTACTTCAAGGTGCAGATCTGCCTGGGCCCCGGGGCGGCCGGGGTCCTTCTGGGTGTGGTTGGCCCGGGGGAACTTGGGGGGCCAGGGAAGTGCTCGCGGAGAGGGAAAGTGGCGTCTTGGCCAGGGAGCTCTTCCCGGATCCAGGGAGAGCAGAGACCCTGCCGGGAGACCAGCCTCTCCGGTTCGCATAGGCAGATGGTGACCCCAAAGATCCAGCCGGGGTTAAGGCACAGACCAAGCAAAACTTGGTCTTGTGTTCCCCGAGAGGCCTCTTAGAGGGAACTACAGCGACAGTTGGGTCTCTGATCCTAATTTTGTTGTAAGTTACCGAGTGAGAAGCTAAGACCTTTCTACAGTATCTTCCTTCCGGTTCGCTCTTCAGTGATGCTTTTCCTGCTGCCCGAGTGCAACAGCTTTCTTTCAGGACATGAGGTTGCCACGTCGCCAGTAGAGGCTGTCTGGCCCCTCCCTGTAAGGGACCCTCTGGCTGGTCGGTCAGGTTTCCAAAGAAAATGAGTACTTTTAGGAATTCCAGAGTGCCTTAAGTCCAAGTGTATACATAGATTTGGAGTGCTTCTGATTTATGATGATAATGAGAGCCAACACATACTTTCAGGCACTATTAAGTACTTTGCGTTTATTAATTCATTTGCCCAGATCCTGGCAATATCCTGTAAAGTAAGTGCTGTTATTAGCCCATTTTGTTGGGGAAAAAAGGAAGAAGGAGGGACTTCCCTGGTGGTGCAGTGGTTAAGAATCTGCCTGCCAATGCAGGGGACATGGGTTCGTTCCCTGGTCCGGGAAGATCCCACATGCCGCGGAGCAACTAAGCCCGTGCACCACAACTACTGAGCCTGCATGCCACAACTACTGAAGACCGCGTGCCTAGAGCCCGTGCTCCGCAACAAGAGAAGCCACCGCAATGAGAAGCCTGCACACTGCAACGAACAGTAGCCCCTGCTAGATGCAACTCGAGAGAGCCCGTGCGCAGCAATGAAGACCCAACGCAGCCAAAAATTAATTAATTAATTTAAGAAAAAAAAGAGGAAGAAGGAGCTGTGCCGGGTATCTATGATATCCATAGTTTAACAGACCTTCAATTCAACCTAAAGAGAGACTTAGAAAATCTTGGGGACCTCAAATTTCTGCCTTTCCACAAGCATTATGCTTACACAGTTCTGGTCCATTCCTCCTAGTTTCCCAGAAGAGTGCTGGACTTGAAACCAAAATAATTGGGCTATGTCTTTGGTCATGTCACTTAACAGCACTTTTAAAAATTCTTTGACATTTACTGAATACTTACTACATCCCACTTCTTGTACAGGTAATTAAAATGCTTGACTTTATATTTTTTTGTGTTACCTTGCTTTGCTGTTAAGAGTCACTTTAGTAGTAAGGGCTACTGAAAGGGTATGTACATCCAACTGTGGGAACACAAAGGAGGAGGAATCTAGCTTTGTGTCAGAGAAGTTAGACTTGAAAGAAGAGGTGACATTTGAAGCTGATCTCAAATATTGTTAGAGGAGAGGAAGGATGGCCATCCACGATAGAGTGGGGCCAGACTGGCAAGAGAATTCTGCAGGCTTCAAGGAGCCATCGTCAGAACTGGGCTGTAGAATGCTAATTCTGGAAGCCATGTGACGTAGGCCTTGGGAGAAGGAGAAAGTGGTGGCAGGGTGAACCATTAGGAGATGACTTCAGTTGTCCACATAAGAGAAAGAAATGAGGTGCTTCGTGCTTAGAGGGTAAAGAAGGGCTGGGGGTGGGGTGAGGGGTGTGGAGATGGAGAACAGAGAAAGGCAAGAGCAGTCCTGAAAGATATGGGAGAGAGAATCAATCCATAAAAGGGACAGACTTGAGAGAATTTCTAATTTTATAATTAAGGCAACTGAGGTACAGAGATGGCGACTGTTGACCGTGGGTCACCTAGCTATTTGGGGGTCACAGCCAGGGCTGACTTCTTGTTTAGTGTGCATTTACTAGTACTGATGATCAGAAAAGAAAAAATATTTTTCTTAGCATATTACTAATGTGCTAGGATTTACATTTATTGAGCTAACATTTATTTTATTTTATTTTTTTAAAGGGAACGCTATTTATTTATTTATTTATTTGGCTGTGTTGGGTCTTTGTTTCTGTGCGAGGGCTTTCTCTAGTTGCGGCGAGCGGGGGCCACTCTTCATCGCGGTGCGCGGGCCTCTCACTATCGCGGCCTCTCTTGTTGCAGAGCACAGGCTCCAGACGCGCAGGCTCAGTAGTTGTGGCTCACGGGCCCAGCTGCTCCGCGGCATGTGGGATCTTCCTGGACCGGGGCACGAACCCGTGTCCCCTGCATTGGCAGGCAGATTCTCAACCACTGCGCCACCAGGGAAGCCCAAGCTAACATTTATTAAGCACTCAATATGTGCCCAGAACCATGTGTTAGAAGCTGGATATATATCCTCTCATTTAACTTTCCCAGCAATCCTGTGAGGTAGTGAGTACTATCTTCAGATAACCGATTAGAGAACTGAGTTTAGAGAGTAAACTTTAACTTGCCTAAAGCCCCAACAAGTGAATAATTAAACCTACCTTTGTCACCAGTCTGACACCACAACCCATGTAATTAATCATTAGATCATCAGTGATTTTTTTTTTTCAGGTAAAAATCATGTTTTCCTTTTAATTGATACCGTTTCCTCTCTCGGGTGCTACTTTGGTAATGATTAGGTCCCCACCTCTCAAGAACATTGCATCTGAACAGGCTGAGACAGAGCCAGTGTGAACACAGACCCCAAACCAGGGCTTTTGGAATAACAAGAACAGAAAAAAACAGCCTTTCTCTTCACTTACAAAGGGAGTCACTCAGAGGGTCCAAAGCTCTGTTTTCCAAACGTAGAAAACCTGGAGCTCAATGCAAACTGGAAACCAAAATATATCAGAAATGGAGCATAGCGCTTCGTCGAATACTCAAGGGCTGATCATCCTGCCTCTTCTACAAGGAATGGCCCTGCTCCAGCATTTTTTTTTTTTTGCAGTTCGCGGGCCTCTCACTGTTGTGGCCTCTCCCGTTGCGGAGCACAGGCTCCGGATGCGCAGGCTCAGCGGCCATGGGTCACGGGCCCAGCCGCTCCGCGGCATGTGGGATCTTCCCAGACCGGGGCACGAACCCGTGTCCCCTGCATCGGCAGGCGGACTCTCAACCACTGCGCCACCAGGGAAGCCTCGCTCCAGCATTTTTAAAGGAAGATGTTTTGTTTCTATTTCACTTTCCAACTGGGTATAAAATCTACTAAAAGGGATACAATGAATCAGAATAAATCAGCTCACTCACAAGAGACACTCTCAGATAATGATTTTTGGTTGCTGAGATTATTCAGCACGTTATTTCAAAGTGGCAACATTCAGGACAATCTGAGAAGAGAATTCAGAAGTGGCAGCTACATTCGCTGTTAGGTTCATGTGAGATACACGTACACACAACCCATTTTTCAGTGTATATGTCAAGGGGCCAAGCCCCCTGATCAGCACAATACGTTATTTTGTACATTACACGCACAGAAAAACAGAGGGAGAGACACTTCCTTGGAGAGGTTCATACACTCTGAAGGAGGCTGGAGCCCAGCGCCCCAGGCCTTCATTAGCTGGACCCCTTCTGTTCTTTGGTCACGGCGACCTCAGAAGCAGCCGATTCCTCCAATCGATCTGCTGGCTTCTCCTCCTCGTCCTCCTCCTGGGGATAGAGGTCCGGGTACTTCTGCATGCACTCCTGCATGGCGTGGAACTGGTCTACACAGTCCGACCCCTTGACATCCTCTGTGCTGCAGTGGAAGCAGGAAAAGGCCGCCTTGAACTGTTCCCCACACGGGCCACTGGCCATGCCCCCAAGGCACGGGCAGTTACAGCTGAGGTCTCCATTGGGCAGGATCCGTCAGTGCTCCTCTTACGGATCGTTGGGGTCGTCGGCCACCAGCCCCGCGTTGCTTGGAGTTTCATGGTCTTCTTTGGTCACAAATACGATTCGATCCTTCCCTTCCTGCCGGCAGTAGGCCACAGTGCAGCCCAGCACTCCGACCTCGCGGCGATTGTGGCGGCGGCCTCACGCCGTGACCTCTCCGCTGCCAGGCAGGCGGCTTGGAGACCCGCGCAGACCCACCTAGTGATTTATTTTGGATTCTACATATGAAGCTGTATAATTTTGATATGCTGGAGTCCATTGCTATGGGCATGATTGTGACCTGTAGCACATTTTCCCCCCTCAGATTTCTGTATAGCCACTTATTTTAACCTCATGAGCCCTGGGCTTTGAAAAGTCAGAAGATGCCATGTCTGGATTTTGTATAGGATCTTAAGACTTTTCAGCCACCCACCTTTTCCCTGAATGTGTCAAAAACACGTACGCAGAGGAAAAAAAAAAAAAATATATATATATACATTATATGTATATATACATTATATGTGTATATATACATTTTATATATATATATATACATTATATATATATATATATATATATATATATATATTCCCCCCCCCCAGGCAGCTTCTTTGGCATGGTCTAATTGTTAACTGCTGTTTCTCCCCTACCCCTCAATCCTTGACTCCTTAGACTTTCTTCAGCTTAGTCGCCTCATCCAAAGCTCAAGAGTATATTATTTAGGCAGTCAGTCTTCCATAGCTTTCCCCCTACAATACCACCTTTGTTTTAGAATAGAATGTTTACACTTCTGAAGCATTGCCTCCTGTAATTTGAGGAATCTCTAATGCTGATTTGGGAAATAGCTGAAAACCTGCCCAGGGCCCCGTGCTTCTAATCTCTGGTATGTAGTTCCTGCAATAGGTGTGTTTTCTGGGCTTGGCAGGGGCTGAGGCACACTGAGTGGAAGGCTCAGGGAGGCGGGGATTTCCTGTTTACTGTGAACTGCACATTTGGACACAAACCATCAAGGTTTGGATGTGACAACCATGTTCTTGTTCTTCACCCTTAGATAAACAAGTTGGAGAAAGCCGTAGCAGCAGCTCATACCTTCTTCGTGGGCAACCCTGAGCACATGGAGATGCGTCAGAACCTGGACTATTACCAAACCATGTCTGGGGTGAAGGAAGCCGACTTCAAGGATCTTGAGGCCAAACCCCACATGGTGAAAACAAAAAACAAACAAAAAACGCTATCCCTTTCTCTCGCTCTTTCTGTTTATAGTGACATTCACTAGGGTTGCTTTCTGATTACAGAAGTAATGTATGTTCATTGTCCAACATTAGAAAAATGCAAATATGTAAAAAACAGAAAGTAATCATCTATAATAGTGCCACCTTCAGAAAACCAGTAGTTGATATTTTGGCGTATTTTTTAAGTCTTCAGTATTTCTAATTTTTAAACCTAATTTGGCATCATATTGTGTATGTATTTTTCATCATCCCTTTTGAACTGACATATGATGCTGATGCGTCTTTTCTCATGTCTTCAGATTTTCTTTGAAAACACAATTTTTAGTGGGTGCATGACAATCCTTCTTAGGCACACATCGTATTCATTTACTTGTCAAATTTTTTTGGTCATGTAGGTTTTTGCTTTTCACTACAGTGAGTGGTACAGTATTCCTCAATGTTCTTATTCTATTTATTTAGCAGGAAAAGTCTGTGTCCCATAAGAGGTATTGTCTATGATGACATAGCATTTTTTAAAAATATTTATTTATTTGGCTGCGCCGGGTCTTAGTTGTGGCCTGCGGGGAATCTTCGTTGCAGCACACGGGATCTTTAGTTGCCACAGGTGGGATCTAGTTCCCTGACCAGGGATTGAACCTGGGCCCCCTGCATTGGGAGCACAGAGCCTTAGCCACTGGACCACCAGGGAAGTCCCGATATAGCGTTTACATAAAGGGCATATGTTGTAGTTTAGAAATAGGCATATTAGAAACAACATCAAAATGACTTTTAAAAGTAAACTGTGTACATCTAGTACATTATACAACTCTACACAGTTAGGATTTTTTTCTTTTTTTTTCTTTTTTAGTGATTCTGTGACAAATGAAAATGGTTATTGTCCGCAAGAAGGGAGCCATGTCCCACAGAGAGCAGAAGCAAAGTCTGTAATCAGCTGCAGCAGCCCAAATCCGTCCTTACTGCTAGAAAGATTGCTTTCATCACCTCAAACCACATTCTGATAGCTAAGAGTTAAAATTTCCTTTATTAAATTTTTATTTTGAAAACTTGCAGCCCCACAAAAAAAGTGCAAGAAAATGACAGTGAATTCCCATATATCTTTCAAGTAGATTGAGCTAAATGTTTTCAAATTTCAAAAGAAAGTCAGATGTAAAGACTGACTAAGTAAAGACCATTTCCAGCAGGCTTTCTTTGTGTAGCAGCCACCCTTTCCATCCGTAACCTGAGAGGGCTACGGGGATGCCCGTGGAGGTGGCCGTGGGCAAGGAGGAAGGACTGTCTGCAGTCTGCCCTGCATCTGAGTACCCCTTCCTCCCAGTAGCATGAGTTTCGGCTGGGAGTGCGCCTCTACTCCGAGGAGCAGCTGCAGGAAGCCGTGCCCCACCTGGAGACGGCGCTGCGGGAGTACTTCGCGGCAGACGAGGAGTGCCGTGCCCTCTGTGAAGGGCCCTACGACTACGATGGATACAACTACCTGGAATACAACGCCGACCTCTTCCAGGCCATCACAGGTGCGGGCCCCAAACCCAGCGCTCGGCCAGGCCTCTGGGTTCTGAGGGCAACAACGTGATTCTGCAGACACAGCATCTTCAGCCTCATTCCTGAATCTCTTAAATCCGGGAATCTGACTGAAAATCGCTTCCACTTGAATTTGTTCATCTTAAGCAGCACTTGAATCCTGGAAATTGACCTTATGGTTCTTCCCTCTCCTCGATTCCTTTCAGACCATTACGTCCAGGTCCTCAGCTGTAAGCAGAACTGTGTCACCGAGCTTGCTTCCCACCCAAGTCGAGAGAAGCCCTTTGAAGACTTCCTCCCATCGCATTATAATTATCTGCAGTTTGCCTACTACAACAGTAAGGCCTCCCTTCTCTTTCTCAGCTGCTTTTCGCTAAGCCAAAAGCAAGGAAGGCAGGGATCATGGCCACTGTGCTTCTTCAGGCTGTTTGGTTTCTCTCTTGGGCTCTGGCAGGCACCATGCCAGGTGATCCCTGAATACCCTGTTACAAGCCACCTTCCAAGAAGCAGTACCAGCAGCCTGAGAAGCTGGGGAGGGAGACTCTAGGGCCTCACCCTCTGGTCCCCTCTATAACATTTATAATCTCATTTTGCACCTGAGTTAAGTTATAGTAAAGGCAAGGGTGTGCTTCCATTTAAACCAGCTCACAGGGCATTTCCCCGCCCTTCTCCCTCATGTAGCACTGATGCTCTGGGGTGGGGTGAGGGGGCTGTCAGTATCCAGAAAAGCAGCAAGTCGGCGGGTCTTTACTGAGTCCCCACTGTGTGCTAAGCATCACAGCATATTCAAGAATATACACTTTTATGGTTGAGGAGACCAACACATATCAACAAGAGCTCTGCGAAAGAGACAATCTGCTATTGGAATCTTCCCTTCTCTTCTGAAAATCCATAGGGAAGAAAAGGTAGGAAGACAGGGGAATATTCCTGAAATTGGTCTACTGATTGGGAATATTAGGGCCAATGTTTGAATTACTTGCAGACACTGAGCACCTTAAAAATCAATCGTATATTCTATCATTTATTCTGCAACTTCTCCCGCCAAATCAGGCAGTCGTGTTATGTAGCTGGTGCCCCCTTGCCATGTCATCATTGCCTCGAGCTGTGCTGAGACTGAACACTGGGCGGTTCATGGTACCCAGGATTCGATGCTTTCTTCTCAGCCATTTTTTCCCCTTTGCAGTTAGGAATTACACACAGGCCATTGAATGTGCCAAGACCTATCTCCTCTTCTTCCCCAATGATGAGGTGATGAGCCAGAATCTGGCCTACTACACAGCCATGCTTGGAGAAGAGCAAGCCAGATCCATCGGCCCCCGTGAGGTGAGAGACTTGCATTACTTTGGGTGGCTGCCAGCTGAACCCAGACCAGAAAGCAGAGAGTGGGGTAGAGGAGGAGGAGCCGGGGCTGCTCGGGCAGTGAGGGGTGGGGGCAGGCTGCCTGGGTGGGTGTGAGTGCACAGAAAGCGGGGAATAAGCCAGTACCTTAATAAGCACAATCTGGGCCCCGAAGTCTGTGCTCCGAGTCGGCAGGGAAAAGCAGAACTGCAAAGCAGCCATGTTCTTTCCCTTTCTCAGCACCTCCACTCTGAGACTTGACTTGGCCAAGATATATCATTTTCTACTTCATACTAAATTTTTTTTTCACTCACCTCTTTTCTGCCTCGGTTTTCTTCCCCGCCCCCGCTCCTTTCTGCCATTGTTCTGTCTCTCCCTGTTTCAGCATTATACCCATCTCACTCCCAAACAAGGAGAAAAATCTATGTAATAGAAAGAGTAAAACGAAAGGCACTGAAGTGGAAGCAGGCCCACGCCTGCAGTGCCGGGGGGACTGCACTTTGTGCTGTTCACTTCACAATGGCTTTTTCTGGAATTACGGGTGATTTTTGTGTTTTGCTCCTTTATATTTTCTAAATTCCCTGCAGTGAATGGGTATCTTTTTTGTATTAAAAACATGAAAAGTTCTCTGTTTTTAACTTAATGAAGTTCAATACTGCGAACCTCGATATTTGTACATATGCCTTGCACAGGCCCTAGATCCTCTCCTTCTTGAGCCCAGAACAACGAGGTGGATTTGAAGTCACTAATCTGGACTCAATTCCTGGCTCCTCTACTTACTAGCCATGTGATTTTTGACACATCATGTGGAATCTTAGTCATGCTGCACTGCCCTCTGAGTCTCATTTTCTCCTTCTGTAAAATAGGATTATGGTTCTTGCTGTGTCTTCAACACGGCAAGTGTGAGGGTCAAATGAGATAGTGAGCTGACAGGTGCTGTACAAAGTGTTGTGTGGACAGGTAGCATCACAGGGGTCTTGCTGATGGTACATAGTAGCAGCTGGCGGGTTTTCTTACCTCTAACTTCAGCCACCTCCTGAGATGGGGTGGCTTGTCGCTGTGGCCCTCAATCACTTGTGTCCTGCTGGCCTCTCCACAACCCAATCTTACAGTCTGTAAAAATAGCTGTAACTTTGGATCAGTTTTTCCTTTTGTCAAAGAAAAAAAAAAAGTTAGATAGCTACAGTGACTCTAGAGGCCCCTCAGTTGTGTATGCAACAAGTCTATCGGACACATGTAGGGGGTGAGAATGCAGGCACACCCCTGGGCTGTTGGTAGGGCTGCAAACTGTACTGTTCATGTACCCAGAGATCTGACTGCCGGGGATTCACCCTTGGCTGTACTACACAAGCGTGCAAAGGTAAACGTGCACAGATGTGCATCAGAAGTCCGCCGCTAAAAGCAAAAAACTGGAAACAAGCTCAATGCTATCAATTTGGGGAACTGGTTAAATAAAATCGGCACGTTCATTCAATGACATACAAGGTAACCATTATGTTGCCTGAGTGGATTCCTACGCACCAATATGAAATTGTCTCCATGAGGTAATTTTAGGTAAAGAAAAAGAAGATATAGGACTGTAGTGGTATTCTATTTACATTTTTTGGTAGTACATATATATTTTGAAGTTTTTTAACTTTCTGCACAGAGTGGTAAGAAACTGTTCATCAGGATTAACCCCCCCACCCCCAGGCATGGGCCTGTGGGTCAGGGGCTAGGTGGGGGAGGACTGAACATTTCTATGTATGTCTATCGATACTCCGGGGGTTTCTTTTAGCTACATTTGTACTACTTTCATGTCTTTTTGAATGCCATCTAAAACCGCCCTGGAAAGGCGTACAATCCGAGATCTGTAAAATGCTGTGGTGAATATCATAGTAGAGGGGTCCGCGAGCTAGAGTGGGAGCACGGAGGAAAAGTAAGCAACTGGCGGGTCCGGGAAGGCTTCACAAGAGGCAGTGGTGTTGACAGTTGGTTTTAAAAGCCTTTAGTAGGTGAACGAGTCAGAGAAGGGCCTTTTAGATGGAGAGCAGCATATGCAAACCACCTGGACAACAGTCCCATGTGAACGGAAGATGGTACTGGGGAGTTGCAGGCAATGAGGCCCGGGAGGGTCAGATTTTTGAGGGGTCTTGAGTGCCTCTCCAGGACCTTGGACCCTACTGTGTGAGGCAGGCAGTGGTGAGCCGTCAGAGGGTTTTAAGCAGCCTGATGTGATGTGATGGGGCAGGGCTCAGAATGGGAGGTGCCGGAGGCCGTCATGGTGCAGAGAGAGCCACCGAGGCCTGAGTGAGGTGGGCGGCTGGAGGAGGGGAGAGGTGGGACTGGCGGTGGGCCAGGGGTTCATGCCTCCCTCCTCTCAGGGTCTAATTAGGCACCACATTCCCAGCCTGGGAGACACGTGCACGGCGCTGGCCGCGGGGCACGCAGGTGGCAGGATTCCGCCCTCACAGCCTCCTGCCCTGCCCGCACTCCAGCCCAGGGTGGCTCATTTTTCCTCTGTTCACTGGGAGAAGCAGGTGGATGATGCGGCAGTAACAGACCTCCCGTTCTGGTTGTGTGGCGCTTACTGTGGAAAATAAGCACCCTTCAAATGTGCGTGGCATTTTATAGTTTACAAAAATTTTTCATAGCTTTTCTTTCGTTTGATTCTCGTAACAACCCAGTGAGGTGGGGTCATCAACCTACCCTGAAGTTAAAAACCAAGGCTCGGGCTTCCCTGGTGGTGCAGTGGTTGAGAGTCCGCCTGCCGATGCAGGGGACGCGGGTTCGTGCCCCGGTCCGGGAAGATCCCACATGCTGCGGAGCGGCTGGGCGCGTGAGCCATGGCCGCTGAGCCTGCGCGTCCGGAGCCTGTGCTCCGCAACGGGAGAGGCCACAACAGTGAGAGGCCCGCGTACCGCAAAAAAAAAAAAAAAAGAAAACCAAGGCTCTTCCTTCTTGGATCCGCAATCCTGAGAGTCTCTAATAACCCTCCTCTTGCCACCCCCTCCCATATGGAGACTGGTTACCTTGTCGTTGTCCTCTTGGGCCGCTAGATGGTGACTGTCTGGATTTGAGATGGCGCGTCTCCTAGTCTCTTTGCTTGGTTAAGATCCCTCCCCCTGACCCTTTATAGTCATATTAGTGAGTCTGGGGCAGAAAGGGAAAATAAGTGGTCAGTCTACCATTTCTAACTAGAACTGCCCTTCTGGAAAGAAGGTAACTAACATCTGTTGAGCGCTGTCCCAGGCCAAGCGCTGAGCTAGGTGGTTTATACCCATCATCGCATTTAATCATCACAGGCACCCCGTGAGGTGGGCGCTATTCTTGCCATTTTCGAGATGAGGACATTTAGGCTCCAGGAAATGAGTTAACTTGTGTAGCAGCCTATGGCTGCCCATGGTGACCGGAATCTCTGTTTCCCTGCTTTATTCCAGTGCCGGCACAGTTCTGACACATAGCTGATACTCAGTACGTCAGTGTTGAATGAGTAAATGGTAGAAGTGGGACTTGCTTCCTGGCAGGCTCATAGAGCAGCTGGAGAGGGTTAAAGGAGATGACACATGCCTAGCTTGGTGTCCAGTACTAGGTGAGGGAGGCCAGTTGTTTAAACTCCTTAGGAGAAAATTTCCATCTTCCTCTTAGGTAAATACAAGAGGTGACATAGGCCTCATTGACGCCTTCAAAGTTTTCCTTATTGCCCTCATCTTTTATTTCAACTGATGATGTCTTCTTTTTCTTTTCCTTCCTTCTTCTGCTGCTGGGAGACTAGCAGGGCACCTAGGGAAAGATGTGACCCCAGAAGGTACTTAGTTTCCCTGCCCTGGGTAAGCCCTACCACTGAGCACGTGTGGGAATGGCCGGATGCTGGACCCAGCTGCTCCTGCACTGGCCCAACTCCCGGGAGGGATACCGTCCACTCCAAGTCTGAGGGGAGGCAGATGGCATAGGAAAAAGCACGTGGGCTTTAGGATTGGAGAGACCCAGGCTTGGATGTAGGTCCCTGCTCTACCATCTCCTATAGTGTCACCTCAAACAAGTTGCATATCCCCTCTGTACCTCAGTGTCTTTGTCTGTAAAATGAGGATAATCTCATCAACCTCCAAGGTGGCTGTAAAGATTAAATGAATAACGCAGGAGTCACCTAACACCTAGGTTTTTCTTCCCCTGTGTGTTGAACTCCTGTGGAAGTCAAGAAGGAGTAATTTTCCTTCCTTAAAGAGTATTTCCTGAGAATCCTCAGGTTTTCTGCCTCAGAGATTAACGGCAGGGGAAGGAAAGGGGGCTGTTTCCCTATAAGGGAAGCCTGGCTATGCCACCCTCAGAGGGGCTGCTTGTGTCAGGCAAGAGGAACCCTTGAGCACAGACGTGAGGCTTTTATCCCAAACGGGGGGACGGACACACTAGTGATAGTGGGAGAGGAAGCCTTGGGTCGCACGGGGGGCAACAGTGTGGCACGTAGGGGTGGGGAGTGCAGGCTAGAGTCGGCGGCAGGGCTGAGTACCAGGGCGTCCCTCCCACTGCGTTTCCTCAGAGTGCCCAGGAGTACCACCAGCGAAGCCTGCTGGAGAAAGAACTGCTCTTCTTCGCTTATGACGTTTTTGGAATTCCCTTTGTTGACCCGGTGAGCCAGGGTGCAGGGAGCCGGAGTGGGGCGGGGATGCAAGGGATGGGCTGAGCTGTACACCGTGTGCCTCTGGGGAGAGGGCAGTTGCGGGGTTGAGCCAAAGAGGAGATCTGCGTGGACGAGAGACGGGGAATTCTGGGCAGCCAGGTACAGGTGACTCAGTTCCAGAGACCTCTCACTTTATCTCCTGAAAGGAGGCCGGTGAGAAGGTGGATTCCCTGTAGGCCCTAGTATGTGCATCGAGACCTGGAAGATTCAGCAGGTCACCCGACACTGTTCATTTTTTCCTACTCTGCTTTTAGGATTCATGGACTCCAGAAGAGGTGATTCCCAAGAGACTGCAAGAGAAACAGAAGTGAGGGCCTTGAAGAAACTGCATGATTGGATCGGTGTGATGAAGCACTTGAGGCTTCCTGAGCCCAGGCAGAGGCAGATGTGAACTCCTGGCAAGGGGTGGGCAGGTCCAGTCTGGGAAGCTGGGGTGGGAGCCTGGGCTGGCCCTGGAATACAGCCCTCAGACTGGCTGTGCTCACAGGTCAGAACGGGAAACAGCCGCCCGCATCTCCCAGGAGATCGGAAACCTTATGAAGGAGATTGAGACCCTCGTGGAAGAGAAGACCAAGGAGTCGCTGGACGTGAACAGGCTGACCCAGGAAGGTGAGAGGACGAGCGTGGGGCCACCTCGGCTGTCATGGAGGCAGCGAGGCTGGGGGTCCCCATGTTAGCTGGGCAGCTCCCCTTAGAGAGCAGCCTCAGGATGCGAGCTGGCACGGGTCAGGGCTCACCCCCGCCGTGGCCCTTCTTCCCTCACCCACGGGACTTCCACCTGCAAAGAGCACTGAGAACTGGCCTTTGGTTAAGAAGTAAGACTCCTGAGTCACAGTGACACTAGTTTAGTTTGCTTCAGTATTTATAGGAGAAAACTTGTCCTCTCTCCTTACCCCCAAACTGTTTTCTCCCAGCTGTCCTGTTACCAAGCCTCAAAATCTTCAGGTCTCCTCTGGTGCCCCCTTGCCCATCCCCTCCAGTCCTCTGGGGGGGTCCTGCCGGTTAGGACTCTGCTCTCTTTCTCTCTCCCCAACCCTTTTCTTGTCCCATGGCCTCAGGCGTGCATCAGGCCCCCAGCCCCTCCTCTCTGCACTCATCTTTCCTCCTCCAATCTGTCCTTGCCCCTTCCCACCTGGGGGCTAGACCAGTCTTCCAAACACAGGGACTCTGATGCCGTCCTCCCTGCCTGCCCCTGTAACCGTATGTTCTGCCCTTCCCCATTTATACCTTCTCTTTGTCCTTGGGCCGCTCTCTGCTCTCAAGTCTTTGTTCAGGCCTATGCCTCCTCCTATACACTTCCCATCATCTCTCCCCGTGAGGCGTCTCAGATCCACCCTACAGAGCCTTTCTTAAACTCCAGGCCAGTTGGGATCCCCATCCCCGTTTCTGTTGAACTTCCAAGGCACTTTGTACTTTCACAAGGTCTGCCTTATGTTGGTCATGTGTGTACCTGTTGGAACAGGTACTGTCTTCAGGTGTTAATCCCTTGCCTTTTCTAGCACAGTGCTTGGCACACGCTGAGGCCTCAGTAAATAACAGATGGAGTGGAATTGGGTCTGTGGTTTGTCCCCAGCACAGGGAGACACCAGGAGAAATAGAAGAGAGAAAGGCTGGCCTTTACTCTACAGTTGCTTCAATTAACAAGTGCTTAATTTAATGAGATTAGCATGTTAAAGAATTTGTCCAGCATTCCTTTGTTTTCAGAGCGCTTTCACCCTGTTATTTCTCTTGATTCTCATAATCGCCTGGGAAGTGGGTTGGGCAGATTGTAAGATCCTCATTTTAAATAGATGATGATATGATGGTAGCTAAACTTTTAAGCATTTACTAGATGCCAAGTATCGTGCTAAACTTTTAAGTTGTCTTACCGTTCTTTACATCAAACTTACGAAGTAGATGCTGTTTTACAGATGAGATAAGGCTCAGGGAAGTTAAGTAACTTGCCAAGGTCACACAGCTAGTAAGTGGAGGATCCAGGAGTCAAACCCAGTTCTTTCTGGTCCTGAACTCATGTTTTAGGAATGTCTTTATGATGTTTCCTCAACAATGCGTGAAAGCCCAGGAGTCAACAGCTGTGGACCAGGACTTGGATCTCCTGCCCTTCAGCTCTAAGTTCCAACCTCTGGACCACCCTACCTTTGGAAGCGACCAAACGGGAGGTTTCTCTGGTGAACGGGGAACACCTGGAATTTCTCTTCCTTACAGCAAGGCAATATCTGATGGAGAGTGTCTGGACAGAACTGCTGCTGGATTTAGCCGGTGTTATTGCTTTGCAGGTGGCCCCCTGCTTTATGACGGTATCAGACTCACCATGACCTCAAAAGTCTTGAACGGTTCCCAGCGGGTGGTGATGGATGGTGTAATCTCTGAGGATGAGTGCCGGGAGCTGCAGAGACTGACCAATGTGAGGGAACCCGGTGACCATGCCATCTCCCTAAGGGCCCAGCCTCCCCCGACTAGGTGCCTCTTAGGTGCTGAACGATTGCCTGCCCCTTGCTGCGGGCAGTCGACCACCTCTTCTTGGGCCCTCAGCTGCCTGGCTAACTCCACCTGTTTTTGGGGCCTCGTAGGCAGCAGCAACTTTAGGAGATGGCTACCGGGGTCAGACCTCCCCGCACACTCCCAGCGAAAAGTTCTATGGCGTCACTGTCTTCAAGGCCCTCAAGGTAGGGTCAGTACTCTGTTCTAGAGTGTGGAGAAGGGGGAGGGGGATGCGCAGGCTCTGGGGGAGGAGTTGGAGATGGTGGTAGGAAAGGTCAAAGTGTCCGCCTGTCAGCGTTCCAGCTGCCACGGAGGCAGGATAAACCATGCTGGGTGAGCTTGACTTCTGAACCGTGGCTATTAGTGTAATGATGAGGCAAGCAAGACTGATACCCAAGCTCGAGAGCGCTTTCTGAAGAACCGCTGCACTTCAGGTTACTCATAAAGAGAAATGTGAAGGTGAGGGGAGGGGGCGATGGCAGAGAGTCGTGTATGGGAAGCAGAGGGACTGGTCCTTGGCGGGCACGAGGAGCGGGGCCTGGCGCCCCTATGGTCTCTGTTGGCCCGCAGAGGAGCGTGCAGCATAGCTGACCACTGGTCTCCTCGGCAGCTGGGACAGGAAGGGAAGGTTCCCCTGCAGAGCGCTCACCTGTACTACAACGTGACGGAGAAGGTGCGGCGTGTCATGGCGTCCTACTTCCACCTGGACAGCCCCCTCTACTTCTCCTACTCCCACCTGGTGTGCCGCACCGCGATCGAAGGTGGGCCTCCCTCAACCCGCAGCCCCCGTGCAGCACACACTGCCCACACAGGCACCAGCTGGATGCAGAGGACGCGGAGAAGAGCAGGATATGGTCCCTTTCATCCTGCTGGGGAACCACCGTAAACCACTGCGATGAGTGCAGCAGAGGAAGTTCGAGTCAGTCTCCCCGGGGAGTCGGGAGGGCTTCCCAGAGGAGGTGATGAGAGCTGCGCAGGATGAATAGGAGTTGTGGAGTAGACGGGGCAGCGGGAGGACGTTGGAGCCGGAGGCAGCAGCATGAGCAGAGGAGTGGAAGCATCGAGCAGCCGGCAGCTGGGGGACTAAGAAAGTGGCCACTTCTGGAGCATAAGGTCAAGGGGGGACGGGGGGCAGCCACGTAAGACTGGTGAGGTCCTCAGAAGCCAAATTACGGAGCGCTGCATTCAAGAGTATTTTGCATCCTGTAAGTCAGTGGTTCTCAACGCTGGTACTGGGCATACGGGTGTCCTTAGGTGAATCATGATCTGCGTTGCAAGTTCTCTGTCACTAATTGTTAAATACCAAATTTCTGAGAGAACTACTTATTTTACAAGTTAGGGCAGGCTGGAGGTTGTTCATCGTTCACTCTCCCTCTGTCACGTTCCCTTTTGCATTCCCTAGGAGGGGTGAGGCACGGCCAGTGTCCAGGAACCACACGTGACCCACAGCCGGGTCTGTCATGCCAGAGCCTTCAGCGGCCCCTGGTGCCGATATGACCCTGATGGGCAGCAGAGATTAGAGGGCTTTACTCTCCCTCAGAAAGTTTGGAATTCTATCAAAATCTGGGCACACCCAAGGAATGTGCCAGACTCGCAACTGTGTGTGTCCCGTCCTCCAGGTGGGGGCCCAGGGGCCTGGGCAGCGGGAAGCCAGGAAGCCAGGAAGAGTCGGCAGGCGGTGAAGGGCTGGGTGAGGCCTTGTTTTTACTCACCGAGGTTAAGGGTTTAAGGTTAGGCCTGCTGCTCTGTGTCTAAAGACTTGGAGAGCGTGGATCCAACCAGAGGAAGGGAAGCTGGTCGGCAGTGACCCCCCTGCCCTCGCATGCCAGCAGGAGAGCTGCAGTGTCCCCTGAGGTGCCCCAGTACTAACGTGTGTCTCCGTGGCCGCAGAGGCACAGGCCGAGAGGAAGGACGGTAGCCACCCCGTCCATGTGGACAACTGCATCCTGAACGCGGAGGCCCTCGTGTGCATCAAGGAGCCCCCCGCCTACACCTTCCGGGACTACAGGTGCCAGCTCTGCTCTGAGGCCCCCAGGGCCCTGTGCCCTGCCCCCTCCCCCAACACATGCGTGTTTGGGACCAGCTCCTCCCAGCGTCCAGGATCCTCTGGATTGGGAGTCCGATAACACGGGAATCATTACAGAGCAGTGTGAGGGTAGGACAGGGAAAGGTAGACTTGGTACAGAAGCACCCCAGAGAAGGGCATGGTGGATTGTCAGGGGCGAGGGTAGGGAGGCGGGAAGGTCAGGAGTCGTGTCCGTGAGGCTTCAGAGAAGGCCCCCCCCTCCTGCTGCTGGTTGGGAGCACTTGGAGATAAAGGAACTGGAGCCGTGGGTATCTGAGGGGCGGGAAGAGGAAGTCGGTGTCGAGGTGCTCTCTGCCTTTCCCAGTGCCATTCTTTACCTGAACGCAGACTTCGACGGAGGAAACTTTTTTTTCACTGAACTAGATGCCAAGACCGTGACGGTGAGTGCGCCCTCGTCCGCATCCCTGGGAGGGGAGACACAACCTCAAGGTGCAGGGGGCCCTCCTGGTGGCCAGCACTCCCCTCCCCAAACCAGGGGGCCTCTGCCTAGTCGCCTGTTCTCTTTAGCCCTGGTCTTTGGGAAGCCAGGCAGAGGAGCCATCCCCTCCTGGACCTGAATGACCCCATGTCCCTTCTGAAGGCAGGTTATGGTCTCTGTCCTGTGTACCCCCCTCTTCGTCCCCTTTAGGCAGAGGTGCAGCCCCAGTGCGGAAGGGCCGTGGGATTCTCTTCGGGCACAGAAAACCCGCATGGAGTGAAGGCTGTCACCAGAGGGCAGCGCTGTGCCATCGCCCTGTGGTTCACTTTGGACGCTCGACACAGCGAGCGGGTGAGTGCAGTTGGCGCTGCTGTGACCTGTTGCTGGCAGGGCCCTTGTTCTGCTTCCACCTTCCGCAGTCCCATTGCCGATGCTTAGACGTGAGAGAAGCACTGGGCTTGGGAGTCCAGAGAGACTCCTCGCTTCGGCACTGTGTCACCGTGGTCCCCGGCCCTTCTTCCTGCCTTGGGAATGGGGCTCCAGGTGGGGGGCAGTGGGGACAATATGGGGAGTGATCCTGGTTCTTGGTCCCTCGCTGGGTACCACCTCTGCTGCCTCTGCCCAAGGAGTAGGACCTGCTGGGATTAGGATGAGCTCGGAGGCCACTGGAGAGGAGCCTTCTTGTTCTCCAGGAAGTAGCACCTGAGAGATGGTGAGTGCCTGGTCCAGAGGCCTCTCTGAACAGCCAGGGGTTTGTCCTTGCAGGACAGGGTGCAGGCGGATGACCTGGTGAAGATGCTCTTTAGCCCAGAAGAGACGGACCTCCCCCATGAACAGCCCCAAGAAGCCCAGGAGGGGCCCCCCAAGCCCGTACAGGGGTCTGTCTCCAGCAGTGAGTCAGGGCACAAGGATGAGCTCTGACAGCTCACATGTGGACGGTGATCAGACCCACGTGAGGAACTCTGTCCTGCACCCTGGACTGGCCAGCCTCGGGTGAGGAGCGGTGGGGAACTTAGGTCTGCCCCCCAGCTGAGGGGACTCTGCTCATAGCCGTCCACATGGTGCTACTGCCTTTGGAGTGGACATAGCAGGACGGCCCTCTCCCCCTGGGCCTGACCAAGGGCTCAGGACGCAGGCCCAGAGCCACTCCGGGGGCCTGCACAGGCAGCCACGTGACAGCAATACAGTATTTAATGCCTGTGTAGACCACCAAAGAATAAATGATTCGTGGTTTTTTACTCGGTGGTTTGTTCAGAGTGGAAATATGCCCGTTGGCCCCAGAGGCCTCACTTGATAAACATTGCTCTGGAGGGCCTTCCCTGGAGGCACAGTGGTTGAGAGTCCGCCTGCCGATGCAGGGGATGCGGGTTCATGCCCCGGACTGGGAAGATCCCACATGCCGCGGAGCGGCTGGGCCCGTGAGCCATGAGCCTGCGCGTCCGGAGCCTGTGCTCCGCAACGGGAGAGGCCACAACAGTGAGAGGCCCCGCATACCACAAAAAAAAAAAAAAAAAAAAAAAATTGCTCTGGGCAGGATGCAGTGGCAGGCATGGTGTGAAGAGGCCTAGCTCTGTACCCGGCTTGGCCACTTCCTGTGCAGTCTCAGGCCAGACCCTTAACCTCAGGGACCTCAGGGTTGTCATATGTATAACGGGGGCCATAATCGCTGCTCTGCCCACCTCTGGGCAGTTGTGGGGCCCACGTGCGACGCCGACGTGACAGCATTTTGTAAACTGGAACGCTCTGGGTGGATGGCGGGGATTATTACTAATCCTTCTCTGGCAGCTAGCAGCGGTCAGCAGTGCTCTGGCATGTTGCCCCCGTGTCGGCCACATGCATCCTGCTCTGATGTCTGGCCTCAGGGTCCTCATACCTCAGGGCTTCCATGTGCAGGACAACACACACCTCTAGGAGACGGAGTAAGAGCAGACCTGGAGATTCAGCTCCTCGGGCCACAAGCCCATCTCCCTCCTGGGCTTGAGATGCAGTGGGGTCGTGAGTTGGGAACCTGCACCCTGAGAGCCCATTTATTCAACCAACCAGTGTTTATTTATTGAGCACCAGCTAAGTGCTGGTGCTGGGAATATGATGTCAAACCAAACAAGTCCCAGCCCTCATAGAGCTTCTATTTTAGTAAGGGAGACAGGTAACAAACACATAAATGTGTGTGTGTAATCCTTTGAGGTAGAAAAGAAGGCAGGTCAGGCCCTGAGGAGAAGGCAACAGCAAGGAGGCCGACGTGCTGACACAGAGCAGCCAGTGAGGTCAGGGTCCCTGGGGCCTGGTCGGCCACTGAGAGCACCTGGGCTTTGACCCAGTGGGACAGGAGCCCTTGGAGGGTTTTGAGCAGGGCGGTGAGAGCATCTGACTTACATTTGAAAGGCCTCAGTGAAGAATGTATGTGGAGAATGGGCCACAAGGGTAAGAACAGAGACAAGGAGAGCAGAACGGAGGCTGCTGCAAAGACCCCGGGGGAGATAGAGGTGTTGTAGATCAGGTGTTGCCAGCGAAGGCAGCGAAAAGGTCAGGTTCTGGCTCATTAAAGTAGAGCTGACAGCAGTTGCTGATCAGTTGGATGGTATGGGGAGGAGCAACAAGAAGGATTAGGCCGGGCTTCCCTGTGGGCGCAGTGGTTGGGAGTCCGCCTGCCGATTCAGGGGACGCGGGTTCGTGCCCCGGTCCGGGAGGGTCCCACATGCCGCAGAGCGGCTGGGCCCGTGAGCCGTGGCCGCTGGGCCTGCGCGTCCAGAGCCTGTGCTCCGCAACAGGAGAGGCCACAGCAGTGAGAGGCCCGCGTACCGCAAAAAAAAAAAAAAAAAAAAAAGAAGGATTCGGCCTAGGAAATTCCCCGGCGGTCCAGTGGTTGGGACTCCACGCTTCCACTGCAGGGGGCACTGGTTCGATCCCTTCTTGGGGAACTAAGATCCTGCATGCCAAGGAGCACGGCCAAAAATAAAAATAAAATTAAAAAAAGGAACGATTCAGCCTAAGCAGTTGGGGAAGTGGAGTCGCCCTTTCCCGTGACGGGGCAGACTGCAGGTGAGATGGTTATGGGGCGTGGAAAGCAGGGGTCTGGTTTTGCATGTGTTATACTCAAGTTCGAGGAGCCTGTGAGACAAAAGGTTTCTGAGTTCAAGGAAAGGTGGAGGTAGGAGCCAGAACTTTGGGGGTCCCCATCAGCACTTGGGGGGCGTTCAAAGCCAGGAGACTAAGGTCAGTGTAGACAGAGGAAGAGTCAGAAGACTGGGCCGGGCTGCAGGCAACTGGGGCTCTGGAGGCAGTGGGGTCCGACAGAGGACACGAGGACCAGCCGTGAGCAGGGGAACCAAGAGGCCTAGTCCTGGAAGCCGATGAGAGTGTTTCAGGAAGGAGGGGGTGAGCAGCGGTGTCTAATGCTGCTGAGAGGTTGAGCAAGATAGGAACTGAGAACCATCTTTTGGATTTGGTGACACGGAGATCAGGGAGAACTTTGGCAAGAGATGTTCCGGTCGACGAAAGACTGGAGTGAGTTCAAGTGAGAAGGGGAGGAGAATGAGTGGTGCTGGTGGGTATAGACAACTCTTCTCAGGAGTTTGGATCTCCGTGGGGGGCAGGATGAGCTGGAGGGAGATGTGAAGTGAAGGAACGGTTGTTTTTTTAAGCTGGGAGTCAGTATGCTCATGGGAATGATCCCATAGGGACAGTCACGATTCCTTTAGTCATTGGTGATCCCGTGTCCTGTTTGGATGACCCACTCGCCGTATGAAGAGAGGACCACGTTAATGGAAAGAGCACGAGCTTCACCCACGTGCTGAGCTGGGCCAGACTCACTTCCACCACTTCCAGTTGTGTGACCTCTGAGTGTGTTTCCTCACCAGTAACATGAGATTACAGTCCTTTCCTCCCAGGATGGCTGAGAGTATCAGTGAGGGAATACTCAGAGAGAGCCTGGCACAATGCTTAGCACACAGGAGATACTCAACATTACAGAAAACTCCATCAGCCTGATTCTGGTCTTCCAGAAGTTTCCACATCAACGCAGGTGACCTTCACAGTTTCAAAGTGCTAAACAGAGAGACAGCAGACTATCTCAGTTTAGCTCATGAAAGGCCAAACATTTTCAAGGGCAACAGAACTGGGATAAGTGAATATAATTATGGTGGGTGAGTCCTCCCAGCAGCTGGAGGTGATGGCGGGGTCCGGGCTGAGATGCTGTGATTGCTTGGCCCATTTGTAAAACACAGGCATGAGCAGGTCAGCCCTGGGGAAGTCTGCTTGAGGTGAAGGGAGAGCAGCCATGGGAGCATTAGAGGGGACGGGAGGCAACTCAGCAAACTCGGGGGAGATGTGGACGTGGAAGACGTCCATCTCTGGCACCCCAGGCAGCTGGCAGAGCTCTCAGCAGGGGTGCCAAAGAGAGCCAGTGCTCAGGGTTGTTTGGGGAAGAGAAGAAGGCACTACCAGACAGCCACGTGTGCTGCAGAGATGCCCTCACCCTGGGTTAGGCGTGGGACACAAAAATGGGGCCAGTGGTAGGGCTGGGAGATGCTTTCAGTCCTCAAGAAGGAGGCAAACGAACAGCGCACCAAGTGCTTTGAAAGGAAATATGCAAAGAGCATTACAGATCCCAGATCAGAGCACCTGACCCTGCCGGGGCAGGCAGGGCACTGGGGTGGCCACACTGCTGGCTGCACTGCTTTCTAGCTGTGCCACCTGGACAAGTCCTCTCCATTCCAAGCCTGGGATTCCACAGGAAAGTCAGACTCAGAGTTGGGGGGAGTTTGACCAGCACCACCTCCTGAGCCTCCAACGTTTCAGGTGGTGGCTTGCAGAGAATGTGCTGGACGGCAACCAACCGAGTCGGACCCCTGACTGGCAGTGGGCAAGGACCAGGGAGGGCGCTCCAGGGTTTCACTGGGAGGGAGGCAGAAACAGTTCATCCTCACACCCATCAGTCAGTGGTCAGCACAGATCTATCTACAAAGCACCCTCCCTGCCGGGCACTGCCAGGCAGGAAGGGGCAGCGGGTCGTCAGCCACCAGCAGTCGCCCGCACCCAGGGTGAGGGACCAAGGGGGAGACCGCCCAGGAGGCAGTCTTTTTGGAACGGAGCTTTCATTAGCCACATTCCTTCAGGCATGTTATGTTTTCCAAAAGCACTTCTCGCCCATCTCGATTCACGAACTCCCTCATGACCCAGACAGATGAATGCTATTATCCCTATTTGTCAGTTTGGGAACCAGGGCCAGAGAAGCTAAGGGACTTGCCTAGCATCACACAGCTTTTCGGTGGCAGACGTAAAGCTAGGACCCCAAGCTTCTCGTAATGTAATTGAAAGCACCTTTTAAACAGTGAAGCGTGACACCCCAGGGCGGTTTCTAGTTAGCTCTTAACGGAGGCTGGGGTGGGTCCTGAGCCTTCCTGCTCTCCCCGCATGCCTGGGAGTCGCTGGACTGCAGGGGGGCACTGGGGTGGTAGGAGTCCTGATGGAGAAGCTACACAGGGTTAGGGAACTTCACTCCAGGTGTGGGATCTGAATTCCAAAGGGCTTTGGAACATGGATGAGGGAAGGCCATCAGGGTAGGAGGGGCTGTTTTGGTAGAATGGACTCAAGACCTCAAATAACACAAGGGATAAACAGAAGCGCTTCTGTATAACAGATTCACTTTGCTGCACACCTGAAACTAACATAACATTGTAAATCAACTACACTCCAATAAAATTTTTTTTTTTTTTTTTTTTTTTTAAAAAGAAGCACTTCCGAGGGAGATGTGAGCCTCATTCTGGATCATAAAGTGGCTCGGGTCCTCGGTGTGGGGGAGGGCTCTGGGGGTGCCCAGGGTGGAGGAGTGAGCAGGCCCTCGGGGCAGCTGTGTGACCCTAAGAGGCTAGCTTCCCCTCTTTGGCTCTCAGCTCCTCATTTGTCAGCGGAGGGGCTTGCAGTCTCCGGTCTCCAGGGCTGTGTGGCTCTGACACTCTGTTTCTGTGTGGCCTTGAAGATCCCGAGGCTCAGAAACCTGACTCAGGTGCTCCTCAGGACCGGAATGACCCCTGTATCCTCCTTACAGAGAGAGCCCTGCGGAAGGCTGGGAGAGGGACACCGGCCTCCGGGAATCACTGTGCTGCGCGCCGGCCCCATGCGCGCGCCTCACACACTCTCAGACATTGGGCAGCTCCCTTGTGACTCCGCGAAGCCGACGTGCCCTTTAGAGGTGGGACGAGGCTCCACAGCCAGCTCAGCCTCGCCCCTCCCAGCGCTCCTGAGAAAGGCGGGGTGTGGGGGGGACAGATCTGATAGGAAAGCCCCCCAGCCCCTGGCTTCCTAGCGTGGGGTAGGTCACCTCTCTCAGCCTCGGCTCCTTATCCGTGGAGGGACGCCCATCGTGAGGGGGCTGCCTTGAGGATTAGACGGTTAAACGCGTAGAAATGGAGCTCCCTGCGGCCCCGGAGAGTCTCCAGTCTGGGCTCCGGCTGTGTGCTCTGCTCATCCCCATCGCACAGTCTCTCACCGTCCGTGGTAGAGGAATCGGAATTCGGGACTGGCTTCTGTACCACGGATCCAGGCCCCGCTAGATTTGGGGGACGCGCAGGCCGCCCCAGGAAGCAGGTCTGCGTGTGCACAGATCCACGTGGCTCGGCCTTCCCAGCACGGAGGGCCGGGGTGAGGAGGGTGGGAAGGGAAGGGGCGCAGTGTCGGGAACCGCAGGCCCGCCCAGCAGAGCCCGCCGCCCCCTCGAGGGCAGGCCCCTCCCCCCGCTGGCCGCCGCGGGGCCGCGGGCCATACCAGGGCCCACGCGCGGGCGGGCGCACAGGGCAGCATTGTCTGCAGCGCCGGGCACCCTCTCGTTTGCATAGCCACGTGAAGAATGCGAGGGAGGGAGCGGGCGGGGCTGTCCCTGCGGAGGGGGTCTGGGTCGGGGGTGCAAGGAGGCCAGGGTCTGCGGCGGGACCCTGCCTTCCCCCAGTGCAGTCCGGCAAAGGGCGCGTGGGCTGCTGGGGTTGGAGGGGGCGCCGGGGGGCTGGCGGGAGCGGGGTTGTGACATTCCCCTGTACCCACGCCTGGCGAGCCGAAGTGAACGTGAGGGGATTGCTAATGAGGTCGAGGAGAGTTAAACATTCCCCTGCTGCAGGGGGCTGAGCTGGGACGGGAGAGAGGAGGGGAGGTGGGGCGCTCGGAGGGGGCAGCCTGAACCCCGGGAATGTGCAGAGGCCACTGCTCCCCCCCAGGCTGTTCTGGAGCTGGGGGCTCAGGGGCCTGTGCCTCAGGCCCCAGCAGGAGCTGCTAAGCCAGCCAGCAAGGGGATTAAAGGGGCTGAACAGTCTGCCTTCCTTCAGGCTGATCCCAGAAGGTTGGTGCTGTCTCCCACCTCCCTGCCAGGCTCCTAGCTGGCTGGTGGCCAGCCCTGTCCCAGCCTTCATGGGGTCCATCTTCTGCCCCCCTCAGATCTCAAACAGATCCCACGCTGAGTCTGGCCTCTGCTGTTTCTGATACACATGGGCCCCGGATACCAAGGACCCCCACTCCCCAACACCCCTCCCCAACCCAGTCTCTCCATAGCTGACCTCAGAACCCACTCCAAAAAGTTCTCCCCAGTGTCTAACCCTAGTCTTACCTCCTGCAAACTGGAATTCCATTTTCTTTCTGTCCTGCGGTCAGAGGACAGAAAACCCCAAGGGTCACATCAGCAGTGCAAGGGCAAAGTCCATCATCTCAGTGCTGGGGTCTGGGATAGGAATTAGGAGAATTTTAGGGCACTCTTATCAGGCTCCTAAAGGGGTTTCCCTAGGGGAAAGGCCCTGAGAGCCAGCCGGGGGTCACTCCTCCCAGCCCCTCCCTTCTCCATCCCTGGGGAGGGGCACCACCTTGGCCACGCCCCACCCCCCACCCCCCGGGGGCTGGGCAGGAGCTTTGCTGGGGACCTTGCCCTGGCTTAGGTGGCGGCTGTGGGCGGGCCCCTGGCCTTTCCAGCTCAGGCCTCCCCCAGCATTCTAGAGCCTGAAGCCACTGCCTTTGCTGCTGCTACTGCAGGGCTGTCACCTCTCCTTCTCAGCCTCTGACCACTTGCTGCACCCCACCCCCAACCCAGCTGCTCCTGTCACCTGGCCATGACCTCGGCCCCCCCAGGGACCCTGGCCCAGCCCTGAGCCCTGGAACCCCTATCCCCTCCCCTGGGCCATGGCCAACTCAGGTCTTCAGCTCCTGGGCTACTTCCTGGCCCTGGGTGGCTGGGTGGGCATCATTGCCAGCACAGCGCTCCCGCAGTGGAAGCAGTCCTCCTACGCAGGCGATGCCATCATCACCGCCGTGGGCCTCTACGAAGGGCTCTGGATGTCCTGCGCCTCCCAGAGCACCGGTCAGGTGCAGTGCAAGCTCTATGACTCGCTGCTTGCCCTGGAAGGTAGGCCTCACGCCCACTGGGATGGGGAGGTGGATATGGGGCTGGGAGGTCCGGAGCAAGCTTTCCCACGGTCTGCTGTCTGCACTGGGCTGCCCTCTGCAGCCCCTGCCTCCCGTGCACTCATGAAGATCCAGGCCAGCCTGGCCCTCCTGGGGGCAGGGGCTCTAGGTTCCAGCAGCCATGGGTCCACATGCCAGCTCTTCCACTGTAACCTTGAAGGAGTCACTGACCCTCTCTGTCCTCCTCTGGAAAGGGGACTAGGACTTTCACAGGACTCTGGGTCAGAGGAGATGAGTGCCCGGCACTCAGAGGCTCTAAATCAAGACCCTTCCCTCCATTTCTCTCCATACTCTGCAGATACACTGTGCACACACACCTACTTGCCAGTCCTGCCATGTAGACGAGTATGCCGGCACCCGGGTACACCTACCCACACGCACAGACACACAGCCACACACGTGCACATGCAGGTCCGCACCCAGGCGCTTGGGCACACGGTGGCTCTCCTCCCCCCGGGGTGTAGGGGTTGAGCCTGACAAGCTGGCTCGTAAACAGGCGCCACTGCAGCTCTACCCCTGGCTGGGGGCCGACCCGCCTGCCCTCCGCCCCGGGGCCGCACAGGCCTGAGCTGGGCTGCTGTCACATGGCCCCCACCACTCCGGACCAGGCAGGTCATCTGGCCTCCCTCAGGGACCCAGATCCCCTGAGCTGCCCCCCAGGCCCGGGACTGACGCCGGCAGCAGGCATACAGCTACCATGGGTGACTCAAAGGGCACAGGGGAAGGTAACTAGAGTCGGAATGGACAGTGGGGGAGGCATCCCTGTCCAAGGGCCAACCTGGGCTGAGCTGGGCCTCAGACACCCTGGGTCCTCTTTCTGGTGAATCTGAAAGGCCTGAGGAGAAACTGCCCCCCGCTGCCTGGGAGGGGTGGGCCCCAAAGGGAGGCGCCTGGCTGGAAAGCAGCTGATGGGAGAACTCATACCACCCTGTCACCACACACGACCTGGAAGAACCTGCCAGGGAGAGCGAACGGTGGGGTTAAATGGTGAGGCTCAGCCTCCACACTCTGCCCTCATGCCCTGTAGTCACCTGAGCCCTCAGGATCCCCTCACACCTGCCGCAGGTAGTAGCCCAGGAGGAGCGTCCTGCTCTAGCTCCCGCCCCTCCCATCTTGGGCTCCTCCCACCCGCCCACTTCTCCCGCCCCCCGCTCAGTCCCTCCCACCCCAACCAGGTCACATCCAGTCAGCGCGAGCCCTGATGGTGGTGGCCGTGCTCCTGGGCTTCGTGGCCATGGTCCTCAGTGTCATCGGTATGAAGTGCACCCGGGTCGGAGACAGCAACCCCACCGCCAAGGGCCGAGTGGCCATCGCTGGGGGTGCCCTATTCCTCCTGGCGGGTGAGTGCCTGGCTCCTCCTCCATCCTCTTGACCGTGGCAGGTAGCCCCATCCTGGGGGGCCCTCTGGAGGCCAGAGCAGAGCTGAGACCCCCCCCCCCCACCCTGTCCTTAGGCCTCTGCACTTTGACGGCCGTCTCGTGGTATGCCACACTGGTGACCCAGGAGTTCTTCAACCCCAGCACACCCGTCAACGCCAGGTGAGCACCAGGGCATGGCTTGGGCCAGGGAACAGGCTGGGCCTCCCACTCCACCTCCTCTGGGACCACTGGCCTTTGTCCAGCAGGGCACTTGGAGGGGGAAACAGGGGACGGACGAGCCCCAGGTGCTGTTACTGATAAGCTCTCTGGAGTGGGAGCAGCTGTGGCTGGGCCCTGAATGCCACCCCAGTAGCTAAATGCCGTGGCTCTGGATTTAAATCCCAGCTCTGCACGGGCTGGCTGTGTGACTGGCAAATTCCTTAACCTTTCTGTGCCTGGTTTCCTCCCCTGTAAAAGGCAGCTAGGACCGAGGACGGAGCTCAGTGTGGTTGTGAGGGTTCTGTGAGATGGTGCAGGTAAGGGACTTAGCACAGTGCCTGGACTGTTATTTCTGTAGGAGGCACAGTGACTTCGGGCCGGAGAGGTGAGGCTGGAAAAGTCCTAAGGGCAGATGACAGAGGGCCTTGCAGCCATAGGAAGGTTTTTTGCCGTGTCCTGGTGTGGAAGGCAGGACAGTCCCTCTGGCTGTGGTGTGCAGAATGGTGGGGAGGGAGCAAGGCCAGTAAGGTGCTGATGAAAAGGTCTGGAGCAGAGGGCTTGGGGCCAGGGGCTAGCAGTGGAGAGTAGGCCCAGAGATATTTAGGAGCTAGAGTGGTCAGGACTTATAAGGCCAGGGTATGGGGGCCGAATAGGGAGCTCTGTGAAGGACCCGGCCCCTTCCTTACCTCTCAGCTCTGTGGGGAGCAGAGAACGGGATAGTCTCAACCCCAAACATCCCAACAGGCCTTGGGCCCTGGGGTGGAAGAAGAATGAGAAAAGAGATGCCTGGGTTGTTGCAGTCAGGAGGGCTCCCTGGAGGAGGCAGCAGAGTGGAGAGGGGAGGAAATGAAGACTTCAGGAGTGAGGTTCATTCCCTGGGGCTGGCAGCTCTAGCCACGAAAACCTGCCAAGCAAGAGGCAGCTCCGCTCGGAGATCCCTGGGGAGCAAGCTGAGCTTGCTCCTGTCCCTTCAACACCCCGCAAGGCTGCCTGAGTTGCAGGTCCTGTGCTGGGCCCTGGGCACATGGATGAATCCGGTGCTGTCTGCCCTCAAGTTGCTCCCCAGGGAGCCAGACAAACAAGGAATTGAACAGCCACCCAGTGAGAGTCAGCGCCAGGCGGCGAGCGGAGGGGGGTCAGGGGGAGCCTTCGGAGAAGGTGGCATCCTAACTGGGCCCTGGAGGCGGAGCACCGGAGGCCAGACACTCCGGCAGGGGGCGCCTCGTGCAAAGGCACAGAGGTGGGGAGACCCGAACGCTGCAGAGGGGGCGCCGGGCTGGCCCGCTGGGCTTGTGGGTGGAAAGGCCGGAGTGCCAGGTGGAGCCGGCGGAGGAGTCTGGCCTTCTCCAGAGGGCGGCGGGAGCCCGGCGGCGAGGGCCGTGGGCCAGACCGTGACCGAGAGAGGTGGCAGGACTGCCCCGCCCCTCCTCTCCCCGACGGGCCTGGCGGGCCCCCCCCACGCCCCCTCATCTGGCCGGAGGAGGAAAGGGGCTCGAGGCTGCGCGGAGCAGCCCAGCCTGAGCTGGGTCGCACCGGGTGGTGTTGATGTGATGGGGCAGGGGCGGGAGGAAAGATGAGCGCTCATCCCAACTTACCGGGCGAGTCCGAGGACGCTTGTGAGGCCCCAGCCTCAGCTCCCCACGTCCAGCCCTCCCTCTGCTCTGCCAGGGCGGAGGCGCAGGCACACCTGATGGCGTCCTCCACCCCTTGCAGGTACGAGTTTGGTCCAGCCCTGTTTCTGGGCTGGGCCGCCGCCGGCCTGGCCATGCTGGGCGGCTCCTTCCTCTGCTGCACGTGCCAGGAGCCCGAGAGATCCAACAGCAGCCCGCAGCCCTACCGGCCCGGCCCCTCGGCGGCTGCCCGAGAGTATGTCTGAGCCCCGCGCAGCATCCGCCGGCCCCTGCCAGCACCCCGGGCGGGGCCAGGAGGGCGCAGGGTGTCCCCCCAGCTCGGTTAGGTTCTGAGCAACTTGTCCCCAACCCAGGCACCCACCCTGTGCTCTGAGACTCAGACCCAGACACTCAGAGAGAGGTGGGAGGCAGGCCCCAGCCCTGAGGCGCACACGCACGGCCGTCACAGGTGCAAGCACGGCACGGACCTGTCCACACCCCGGCCAGCTGCAGTCCCTTTCACGACCACTTATTTACTCACTGACAGGCTGTGTGAGTGTCTTCTCTGTGCTGGGCCTCGAGGACACAGCAGTAAAGACAAGCTGGGTGCCCAGTGTCCTGGGGTGACCAGAGCCCATTGCCTCCCCCGGCCCATAGGCTCCTCACAGCAACCCCACGGAGGCAGTGCCGGGGGCCAATGTCCCCCACTTACACACGAGGAAACAGGTTCAGAGAGACCAGGAGGCCTGGCCCTGCTGCCTCTGAATTCAGGTTTCACAGTATGCCTAGTGCTGCATGGACATCCACACAGATGGCTAATCCAGGCCATGTCACCCCTGCCCCAGAAATGGGCCCCGGCAGGGCTGCTGTGAGCCACACTGGCCAGTCCCTGGGTCCGTGCCTGAACCCCATAGCCCCTGCCACCCCCCACTGCCTGCTGCTACCCCCGCTAACCAGCTCTCCTCTCTTTTGACTTTCAGACCAGTTGTTAAATTGTCTGCCTCCACCAAGGGCCCCCTGGGTGTGTAATGTCCAGGTTCCCCAGCCTGGCTCTGTCCCACTGCCACACCTAGACCGGGTGCTTGGTATCTTTTGGAAAGAAAAGTGAACATCCAGCCCTGAGTGTGGTGTCATTTGATCTGTCCCTGGTATGATGAGGGTGGGGCCTGGCTCAGAGAGGTCAGAGCTGGTCCCTGGGGTCCTTGGGAAAAAAAAAAGAGAGGGAAACAGACCCAGTGTGGGTTACACAGCGCATCCAAGCGGATCAGGAACCTCCCTAGCTGCCCTTGGGTTGGCACCCAGGACCTCCTTGATTGGAGACCCCCAGTCAAGGGAAAATTAGCCCAGATCAGCCCCTGCCCTCATGCTCAGGCCTCTTCCATCCCAGACATCCTCCCGGGACCCTGAGTCTCTCTCTGGCCTCTGCCCTCTGTCTCTCCTGACTGGAAAGAGCTGGCCACAGCTCTTGGAAAGAACTGTCCCTTGCCTTCCCCTGCCCTCAGCCAGCTCTGTCCTGGCTTCCTCCACCACCTGTCCTGGGACGTCTCCCACCAAGTCACCAGATCCTAAGGACGCAGCTCAGCCTTCTCCCCTGACGTGCCTCTGAGAGGTGGTCAGACAAGATGACTATCGCGCATGCACTCTCCAGGAGAAGGTAGGGGTGAGAGGGGAGAAGCAGATGGCAGAGCTGCTGTGGGATCGTCCACAGGCGCCCCAGCGTGGCAGCGGCTGCACGTACACAGGGGCGTCTCAGGGGCGTCTCAGGGGTGGGCCCCTGAGCCCTGGCCCCCGGAACTGTGAGCGAGAACTACAGAAGAGTGTCTCTGGGTGCCTGACGCTATAAAGCAGCGGCTCTTGGCGTGCACATTCGAGTCACCTGGGGAGCTGATGCCTAGCTCACCCCCCACCCCAGGTGTCCCAACCTAATGGGACTGAGGTGGACCTGGGCATCTGAGGTCAGCAGCACTGAGGGTACTTCTGTGAGGCCCAAAGTTTGGGGCTGGGAGGCCGACATTTCTTGCCCCTCTGAGGGGGGTCTCATGTCCAAGAAGAGGCGGGACAGAAGAGAGGAAGCCCGTTTCCCTCTGCCTTTCCTGGGACCAGGCCGTTTCATGAGATCCACACACCCTCTCAAGAAATAAACCCCTTTTGGCTGAAACAATTGTGCGTTTGATTTCTGTCACACACAGCCAGAAGAGCCCCGACTAATGCCAAATTTGGAACCTAGAAAGTGAGCGTCGCAGTGAGGGCTCCTGTTCCAGGTGTCGCTGAGCAGGTGGTGTGTGGAGCCCAGAGGCTGGCCTCTCTGTCCCAGGCGGGGGATTCGGACGCCCTCACTATCTGGTCAGGAAGCGGTTGGCTGGGAAACCACGTGTCATCTCTTGCGGTTCAGGGACCACCAGAGGCTTGGGACTTGGTAGGAAAATGTCGGGATAGAGTGTGCTGGCTGCTTCAGAGATAGGCTGTGAGAGAGACAAGCTCTGGGCCAGCGGGCAGCACGAAGGCAGGGTGGAAACAAGCTTCCGTGTGATCCTTCGTGAGGAGAAAACTTTTGTGGCTATAGCCAGAGATTGGAGAGCTGGAGAGTCAGCTGACCACTCACAACCCAGTCAGTACACTGATTAACAACGGAGTGGGGTCCTGGCAATGGGAGGATGCCTGGGAAAAGTTTAGAGTTTGCAGCTACAAGAGTTTGGGAGGCCTGATCCCCTCCCCCATGCCCCCAGTCTCTCCTCTTTCAAATGTCTACATCACGGTCACCTCGGCTGCCAACCTGTGACAGGGCGAACTGTCCAGCTTTCCTGTTTCCTGTCCCAGCCTCAAGGCTAGAGGGCTGAGAGGAGACCCAGGAAGGTGGGTCAAAGGGCATGATCCTAAAGCTTGCGCTGTTGTTTCTTAGCAGAGTTCCTCCAAGAATGAAATTGGCAAGCCATAAAAGACGGTTTGGGGAGGGATATACCTGTGCCCTCAGCCCCGAAGGAAAGCCCAAGTACCGTGGCAACAGGTGTTCAGCTAAGGGGAGTGAACTGGGAGCTGGAGCAGCTGACCAGTGCACTCATCTATTGCCTGAACCTGAGAATATGGATAGGAACTGAGTATCAGATGATGTCAAGGAATTATGGTTAATTTTGGGTTATATGTATTGTTTATTTTATGTGATAACGACACTGTGGTTATTATTTTTTTAAGCCTTGTCTGTCAGAGGTGCACACTGAAACAATATAATGGCTGGATTTGCTTTAAAATACTCTAGGAATAGAAAGGTCAGGGGCAGGAGAAATTATAAAATAAGATTGGTAAATGCCAGTGGTACTTAGGGGTTCACTCCGCTCTTCTGCACGCATGTGTGCGTGTGTGTGCGCAAATGAAAAAAATCTAAAGGTTAAAAATACGTCTAAGTTTGGGCTTCCCTGGTGGCTCAGTGGTTGAGAGTCTGCCTGCCGATGCAGGGGACACAGGTTCGTACCCTGGTCCGGGAGGATCCCACATGCCGCGGAGCGGCTAGGCCTGTGAGCCATGGCCATTGAGCCTGCGCGTCCGGAGCCTGTGCTCCGCAACGGGAGAGGCCACAACAGTGAGAGGCCCGCGTACCGCAAAACAAACAAACAAACAAAAATACGTCTAAGTTTTACTGGTTGTATAATTTAGTATCCTCCCTGCTGACCACTGGAATAAAGGTGATGAATAGAGACTCTTGCTACTCAGAGCACAGCTCTCCAACCACAGGATTCGCATCCCCTGGAAACTTGTTAGAAATACAGAATCTCAGGCCCCACCCCAGACTAGGTGAAACAGATTCAGCATTTTAAGGAGACCTCCAGGTGACTCCTACACATACTGAAGTTTGGGCTAGGGAGAGCTGTGTGTTGCTTCTCCTTTTCTAGATTTCAACTGAGAATTGCAACTGAGCTACCATTGAATACTGGATGTAATGAAAGTGATTCAATTTAAGATTTTGCCTAGAGTTGGCCAAGCTTATGGGGAACCACAACGAAACCTGATCCAGGCGACACTGGCCATGGAGAATGGACAACACCCAAAGCAGTGCTTCCTGACCTTTTCCCCTCGTAGAGCACATGAAAACAATATTTAATTCAATTTATGAGACCATTGCAGGCAATTTTATTCTGGACAACAGTCTTGTTGAAAACAACTAAAAATGTGGAGGAAACTGATTCACTTTGCTGTACAGCAGAAATTAACACAACATTGTAAATCAACTGTACTTCAATACAATTTTTTTAAAAAGAAGAAAAAAGTGTTGAGGAAAGGGTAAACAATTCTTCAAAGCATCAAAGGGCTGACACGATGCTATGGAATCACAGTCAAAACCCGAAGCACTGCCTCTCCCTCTCTGTGCAGTGGCCCATGTGGTCACCGCAAAGCTGAAGAGTCCTTGGCTGGCAGGGTCAGGGATTGGTTACGTATAAGGGGATTGAACAAATAAGTAAATACACTGAAAATAATGGGAGCCAGGCTTCTCATTGTCAGAGAACGGATTTACAAAGATGGAAACGAGGAAGACTAGAATAAATCTTGTGGAGTTGGATTGGAATTGGAGGTATCTGGATGAACACACAGCTTTTTATATATGTAGATAAATGTAGAAATAGATATAGTTGTGTGTGTATGTACATGTGTGCGATATACATACACAGAGCCTTCTGTAACCATGGATGCGGACCTGGAAAGATGGAGAGCCGACTGCACTACATTTTTTTTATATAAGGGACTTGAGCATCCGGGGATTTTCGGTATGGTTGTGGTTGGTGGGGGAGGGGGCTGGGTGTCCTGGAACCAATCCCCCATGGGTGCTGAGGGTCGACTGTACATATATCTGTGAGCTCTATCCCCTAGACAGGCCAAGAACAATGAGCCCCAGGGGCAAACCCATATCTTGATTTCTGAATACCATTCTCTACTAAAAGGTAGCAGAACTCCAGGGAGAAATGGCGGATTGGAGGGCTGGGGTAAGGAGAGTACAAAATAAACTTGGATCATCTCGTTCCAGAAAGTAAGAACGTGCTCAAGGAATGATGGTGACATGTCTAAAGGATACAGAAGCCAGACTAAAGGGGTTCCCTCTGGCTCCATCTGAAACAATTTGAGTATCAAAGTAAATAATAACAGTAATGGATTTTAACTCCATGAATCAAAAAATAAGAATCCACTAGTCCATACTGATATAAATAAATAAATAAGTGGGTAAGAAGAAAAAGCTCTACAGTAAATGCCAAGTAATATATTAACTAAGAAGTACAAAATATTTAACTTTGCAGTGATGAACGTAGCAGGCATATCTTAAATGAAAACAGTTAACACCACCCGTAATCGGACAAGGCAAAACTGTGTGTCCCTCGATACAATGCACTGAGAAGAACACAGCATCATTTATGTGATATTCCTGCTAAAGGTGCATAAACTGAGTCTACTTAAGATGGACAGATACAAATTGAGGTTATTCTACAAAATAACCACCAGTACCCTTGAAAACTGTCAAAGTTACGAAAGACAAGCAAAGACCGGGGAGACTGAAGAGATATTACAGCTACACGCAATGAATCATCTTGGACCTATAAAGGACATTCTTGGGACAACCAGTGAAATTTGAATGGTGTCTGTGGTTGAGATGATAGTACTATATCAAAGTTAGTTCACTGTGAACAGATGGTTTTGTAGGACATTGTCCTTTTATTTTAGGAAATCACACACAAGTACTAGAAGAATAATGAGGCATCAGGAAAAAAAATGCATAAATACACATGAAGAAAGAGTCACAAGGCAAATCGTTGCAGTATAATATTAATTAGGCAATCTAAGTGAAGGGCATGCAGGAATGCTTTGACCTATTCTTGAAATTTTTCTCTAAAGTTTGAAATTATCTCAAGATTGAAATTTTTTTTTTTTTTTTTTTTTTGCTGTACGCGGGCCTCTCACTGCTGTGGCCTCTCCCGTTGTGGAGCACAGGCTCCGGATGCGCAGGCTCAGCGGCCATGGCTCACGGGCCTAGCCACTCCACGGCATGTGGGATCTTCCCGGACCGGGGCACGAACCCGTGTCCCCTGCATCGGCAGGCGGACCCCCAACCACTACGCCACCAGGGAAGCCCAAGATTGAAAGTTTTTTTTAAAAAGTCTAAGGGAAAGCTAGAATACTGGAAAGCCACTCTTCTAAGAGGGTACTTGAAAATGCCTCCAAAGATGGAGATGGAAATGAAAGCTTTGAACTCACCTACGATGAAAACAAAATCTTTATTTCACCTTCATTTTTGAGAGATGATTTTGTTGGGTATATAATTCTGGGTTGACTTCCCCCATCCTTTTCAGTACTTTATAGATGTCATGCTAGTGCTTTCTAGCTTAGTTTTTAAATGAAAACCCTGCTGTAGCTCTTATTTTTGCTCCTTTGTTTCTCTCTGGCTGCTTGTCATATTTTCTCCATCTCTGGTTTTCAGAAGTTTGACCATGAAGTGCCTGGGTGTGTTTTTTCCTCTGTGTTCATTTTGCTTGGGGTTTTCTGAGCTTCCTGGCTCTGTGGTTTTTTTACCTTTCACTGACTTTGGAAAATTTGCAGCCATTATTTTCCCAAACATTTCTTCTGCTACATTTTTCCTGTCTTCATCTGCTACTTCAGTCACATGCTTAATATTGTGTCACAGCTCTTCGAGAGTCTGTTCTGTTTTTCCCATGTTTTCCTCTGTTTTGTTTGTATAATTTCTACCAACTTACCAAGTTCATGACTTTTTCCTCTGCTGTGTCATCATTTGATAAGCACATCTAATCAATTCCTCATTTCTGATGATAGTGGGCTGCTGATACCTGGAGTGCTTAGTTTGAGACCTGGAATCCAGAGTTTTGCTTAGTGTTCCTGAGCTTTAGCATTCAACACTTCCTGCATGCCTGCACAAGAGGGAATCTGTCTCCATGCTCCTGCCCCTTCCCCAGCAGCAGCTGGCCGTTGCTCGCTTTATGACGCAAGGCTCATGTTGGTGGCAGGGAGTTTTTCTCAGTTCTGCTTCAGCCTTAGTCATAGACAGGCCCTGTGCACATGCACATCTGAACTCTGCCTCATAATGACAGTGGGGCTTGCGGGGGAGGGAGTTTCCTGCCCTCCCATCAGGCAGCAGACTTCTGTTTTGTATCTGTTCAGGATCCTAGTAATGAGTTTCCTACTTTTCTCTAGTGTAAGGCAGCTTTTCCTTCTACCCCATCTCAGAGGTAGGCAGCCTTGGTTTAGGACTTCTTTCTTTGCTTTTCATTCCTTTTTTATCTCCTAATATTCCAAATGGGATCATTATCTTCGGCTTGTTAGTGCAGGTCTGCTGCTTGTGAATGTTCTCCATTTTTGTCTCAAAATGTCTTTTTTTCACCTTCATATCCTACTGTGTATAGAATCCTAGGTTGACAATTATTTTCTTTCAGGTTGCTGAAGATATCGTTTTACTACTCTGAAACTATAATTTTACTATTTTCTGGCATCCATTGTTTCTGTTGAGGAATGAAATGGCTTAAATGTCTCTCCTCTGAAAGTAATTTTTTTTCCCCTGGTTCCTTGTAATATATCCTCTTTTGCTTTTTTTTTTAAAAAAATTGTGGTACAATTTTTGATGTGTTTAGATGTGTATTTCTTTTTATTTAACCTCTTTGGAATTCTTGACTCTTTTTTTTTTTTTTTGCAGTATGCGGGCCTCTCACTGTTGTGGCCTCTCCCGCTGCGGAGCACAGGCTCTGGACGGGCAGGCCCAGCTGCCATGGGTCACGGGCCCAGCCGCTCCGCGGCATGTGGGATCTTCCCGGACCGGGGCACGAACCTGCGTCCCCTGCATCGGCAGGCGGACTCCCAACCACTGCGCCACGAGGGAAGCCCTTGACTCTTTCTTTTGGTGTTTCCCCCTCTCCCCACCCCCGTCATTTCTGACTGAGTCTCAGCCATTATCTCTTCAGTTTTCTCATTTTTTCTTTCTTCTGTGACTCCAGTTACAGACTGGTTGATTTTCTTACTATATTCTCTATCTCTTAGGTTTTAGCCTCTATTTTCCCCTTTTTTAAATTTTCTGTACTTCATTACAGATGATTTCCTTCAACTATCACTCAGTTAACTAATTTTATTTTATTATTTTTTTAAGTTTTATTTTTTGGCCACGCTACGCGGCTTGCACGACCTTAGTCCCCAGACCAGGGATGGAACCCAGGCCCTTGGCAGTGAAAGCGCTGAGTCCTAACTACTGGACCATCAGGGAATTCCCTAATTTTATCTTCAGCTGTGTTTAATCAGCTTCTGAACCTCTTCATTGATTTCTTTGGTGTATTGTATTTTTATGTTCTCAGATTTCCACCTGGTTAATCTTTTAAAATCTGCTGTGTCAATTTAAACAGTCTCTGGTTCCCTTCTTTATGAAATTTATTTCCCCACCTTCCTGGAGGCTGAAAGTTCAAGATCTAGGTGTCAGAGTTGGTTTCACTCTGAAGCTTCTCTCCTTAGATTGTAGAAGGCTTCCTTCTTCTGGTGCCTTCATGGTCCTTCCTTGTGTGTGTCCATGTCTTAATCTCCTCTTCTTATAAGGACATCAGGTAGATTGGATTAAGCCTCACCTCCTTGATCTCATTTAACCTTACCTCTTTAAAGACTCTATGTCCCAATAAGTCACATTTGGCAGCACTGGGGTTAGGATTTAAATACATGAATTTGGGTTGGAGAGGGTCACAATTCAGCCCATAACACCTTCTAAAATGTTCAAGCTTCTCCTTTTATCTAATGAGTGTAGTAAACGTAGTCGCTTTACATTCTGTGTCTGGTATTTTCGGTATTTGGGCTTCCTGTGGGTCTTTTCATTGTCTGCTGTTTCTGCTGGTCCTTGTTCATGATGACTTGTTTCCTTGTAGACCCAGTTATCTTTGAATATATGCTTGATTTGGCACTTGGAAAGTATCTGTAGAAATAATTCAAAGCCTAGGATTATATAATTTTCCACAGATAATATTTTATTTGCTTTAGCTTGGTGCCTGGGGTGGGGGGAGTGGAACCAGCAATTCAGGATCAACTTTATGCAACTTTAGGGCTTGAGATTTCTGGGCCCCCACCTGACTCCAAGTCAGGTTGCAATCTATGTGAGGGTTGGTTTAATTTACTACCACGGTACAACCATTCAAAGTCCTCCTCTCAAATCGTGAGGTAGTGTACAAGGGTTCACACAATTGGTGGCCCAGACTCCAGATTTTTCCCTCTGGCACAGTACAGCTGCCTCTTCCAGACCAGCAAACTTTTTTTTTTTTTTTGTGGTACGCGGGCCTCTCACTGTTGTGGCCTCTCCCGTTGCAGAGCACAGGCTCCAGACGCGCAGGCTCAGCGGCCATGGCTCACGGGCCTAGCTGCTCCGTGGCATGTGGGATCTTCCTGGACCGGGGCACGAACCCGTGTCCCCTGCATCGGCAGGCAGACTCTCAACCACTGTGCCACCAGGGAAGCCCGGACCAGCAAACATTTAAACTTCCAGATCAGCTGACAATCAGTGGGTAAGAGCTTTTATAGGTGAAGGGAGGGGGCTACGTGCAGAAACAGCACAGTCAGCTCTGACAGTCATCTTGAAATTGGTCAAGACCAATGGTCTGATCAGCGTCATCTTGATTAAGTAGTTAGTCTTCAGTTCCAGGGTCAGTTTGTTCCCAGTTCCCTGAGCCCAGTTCTCAGAATTGTGGCAGCTTACGTTATTTGCCTAGTGTTCTTGGCAGTCTTCAGCAGAAGAGTTGGTCCAACGTTACCAGAAGTGGAAAAGTCATCTTGTCAGAGTGCCCTCACATAATTTTAGAATACATTTAAAAATTATTAGTCAAGTAGAACATTTTTATTATTTCCTGTTCTGTGAAAGTGATTGTTCATGACAATCAAAATTAACAAAACAATATTAGATGTTGGGCTTCCCTGGTGGCGCAGTGGTTGAGAGTCCACCTGCCAATGCAGGGCACACGGGTTCGTGCCCCGGTCCGGCAGGATCCCACATGCCACGGAGCAGCTGGGCCCATGAGCCATGGCCGCTGAGCCTGCGCATCCGGAGCCTGTGCTCCGCAACGGGAGAGGCCACAACAGTGAGAGGCCCGCGTACCGCAAAAAAAAGAAAAAAAAAAAATTAATGTTAAAATACCATAGTTGGCTTAAAATTATTATATCACTTCCTTTTAAAAAAATTTTTAAGTTTTAATTTAAATACATACCCCAAAACTTGTATAATGAGCACATGAATCTTGCTTTGTGATATTTTTACAAAACTGGGAAAGAAAGATGATGTACAAATGAAAAAGCCTTTAAATATTGGTTGTTTCCACTAAAGTTTTTCTTCCTTAGGCCATCTAAATTCCCTTTGTACAGAATCTGACAATCACTATAAGACCCTAAAACTATTGAATAGTTTTCTGTTTCAAGCCTACTCTTCTCTATACCTTTCCTCAGCATCTTTACCATCATGCTTCAATTTTTTATTGTGGTACAATACACATAACAAAATTTACTGTCTAAACCATTTTAAAGTGTACAATTCAGTGCTATTAAATATATTCATATTGTTGTGCAAACATTGTTACCACCCATCTCCAGAATTCTTACCATCTTGCAAAACTGAAATTCTATACCTATTATGCAATAACTCTTCATTACCACTATTCTATTTTCTGTCTGTGATTTTGTCTAATCTAAGTACCTCATATAAATGGAATCATACGGAATCTGTCCTTTTGTGATATGTTGGATATAGGATTCTTGGATGACAGTTTTTTCTTTTAGCACTTTTAATATATCAGCTACTGCCTTCTGCCTCCAAAGTTTCTGAGAAATCTTCTGATAATCTTACTGAGAATCCCTTGTATGTAATGAATTGCTTTTTTCTTGTTGATTTCAAGATTCTTTGTCTTTTTCTTTTGAGTTTGTTTTTAGTATGTCTTGGTGTGGGTCTTTTTTAGTTCATCTTGGAGTTTATTAAGCCTCTTGTATGGTTATATTCATGTATTCCATCAAATTTTGGACATTTTCAGCCACTTTTTCAAACATTCTCTTTGCCCCTTTTTCTCCTCCTTCTGGAACTCCCACAATGTGTGTGTCTGTCAGTCTGCTTGATGGTGCCCCACAAAGTCCCTTAGGCTCTGTCCACCTTTCTTCACATTTTTTTTTCTGTTCCTCAGACTCAATAATTTCCATTCTCCTATCTTCAAGTTCACTGATTCTTTCTGCTGCCTGCTCAAATCTGCCTTTGAGTCCCTTTAGTGAATACTTTCAGTTATTGTAATTTCCAGCTGTAGAACTCTTTGGTTTCTTTTTAGGTTTTCTATCTTGTTACTGGTATTTGTTTTGTTTATACATTGTTTACTTGACTTTCTCCACATCTTTCTTTTTTTTTTTTTTTTTTTTTTTTTGCAGTACGCGGGCCTCTCACTGTTGTGGCCTCTCCCGTTGCGGAGCACAGACTCCGGACGCGCAGGCTCAGCGGCCATGGCTCACGGGCCCAGCCTCTCCGCGGCATATGGGATCTTCCCGGACCGGGGCACGAACCCGTGTCCCCTGCATCGGCAGGCAGACTCCCAACCACTGCGCCACCAGGGAAGCCCCACATCTTTCTTTAGTTCTATGAGCATCTTCAAACATTTGTTCTAAAATCCTTGTCTAGTAGATCTGCCACCAGGTCATTCTCAGGGATAGTTTCTGTTGGTTTATTTTCTTTCCTTTGGACCGTATTTTCCTTTTTCTTTGTATGCCTTATGATTTGTTATTGTTGTTAAAAACTTGACACTGAATCTAATAATGTGGTAATCCTGGAAATCAGGTTGTCTCTCTTCTCCAGAGTTTGCTGTATTGTCTCTTTTGCTCTAGGCTGTCCCTGGGCCATCAGCTTGAGGTGTAAATTTAAGGTATTTTCAGGTCTCTTCTCAGCCTGTGCCTGTGCAGTGACTTTCTAATTTCCCCCATATATGTGATTGCTTTTGATTGTCCTAGTCTTTAATGTCTGGCTCTCAACGGGGGAAAAAGACTAAAATGAAGAGGCGGTAGACACCAGCCATTTATATCCCCTGAAGTCACTTCAGCTGGAGGGGAGGGGCTTGCAACAGCAGGGGTAAGTGCAACAACAATGGCTGCTGTGTTTGCATCTCCTTCATCAGAAGCAGCTGAGCGATTAGTCAGAACACATAGCCCCAGTATTTGGGGGACGGGGTCCTTATTGCTCACCCTGGCTGCTGCAAGATATGTGCAAGGTGCTCCAGGAACATGTGCACGACTGCCTGCCATAGGGCTGAGCTGGGTGGGGGATGGGTAGCCTCAGCTGAACTAAGAGCTGAAATTCCCCCAATTAATCTCAATTTACTGTAAGTCTTCCCTGGATGTTGCAAGCCTTCAATAGACTCCACAGCACCAAAGTAGTTACATCAGACCAATATTACCTGTGTGGTTGTCAAGAGTTAGGGGGACGGATTCCTGGTGTTTCACATGCAGCCATCTTCCCAGAAGCTTTATCTCCTTGCTTTTCTGTGATGCTCATGATGTTAGTCTGGGTTCTCGAGTAAACTCCCAAATAGGATTAAAATGCAAGGATTTTATTAGGGAAACACCTTTCAAAAAATAGGGGAGGGAGCTAGGGGAGCCATCAAGCCTAAGTGAAGGAATAGTGGGTAGCAGAATCATAGACTACATGCAGCCTAAGGGAAGTTTGGCAAGGCCATCATGGGTGTCCTTGAGCCAAAGTTGGCTGTCAGAGGAGTTCCATGTCTTCCAGGAACAGGACTGCTTTAGAATCTCTGCTGAGCCTACTCCTTGGCTTGGGAGCACTTGGAAAGCATGGCCACAGGACAAACGTGGTAGATTTCAGAGCAAAGCATCTTGGATCAATTATATTATCTGTAGTTAGAGATCTACAAGTCATAATCTCATGGCCACAACTTCAGTTTACAATTTTCAGAGCTCTTATCTAAGTTGATCCTTAAAATATTCCTGTAATAAGTCAACATTTACTGAGCACTAACAAAACGTAAGGTATTCTCACTTAATCTTCGCAAGAAATTTAGGGAGCAGGTACTATTTCTCTCTCTTTAAGATTTTAAAAGCTCATCCTCCCCTGCATTTGGATTAGGCAGTTTGATGGTGGGATCCAGGAATCTGTTGACTTTCTTGTGGGTGGTGCATAGACCTTACTTAGAGAAACACTTCAATGTTCAGTACTGAATGTGGTAGCTCCAAACTGAAACTCTGGGGGTGAAGTTTCATTGGCAGGACTGGAACTCAGGTTTTCTGACTCCAAATCACTTTCCATCCTGGTGTCTCAAATCTATGAAAATTGAATTTTATGCAATGTTATGCAAAGGGTAAATGAGGCATTTGGTTGCACTATAATCATAAAGCTCTGCTTGGTTGGCTCCTTTTCCCTCAACCCCACATAAACATGTCTCATCCTAAAAGACCCTTCCCTCAGATTTATCTATCTCTGGAGTGACCAGAACTCCCATTCTGGTCAGTCTAGGGCAGTCCTTTCATCCCAGTGTAATTGACAACCAAATCCCTTTCACTCTCAAGAGCATCCTATTCAGCTGACACATAAATTATATAATCTAACATAACTAGTTTATCTGCTCTTCCAGCAGCAGCCCTTGCTTCCTTCATCCCACTTCCCAACTTCCACACACTGAGATTTTACTCTGCACTCTTGTTACAGATCCTGGGATAAAGCAGAACAAACAAAAATCTCTGCCCTGAAAATTACTGTCTAGCAAAGACAGAAAATATGCAGTTTTGATTAGCAGATGATTATATACACTATGGAGAACAATCAAGCAGGGGAAGGTGGTCAAGAGATCTGGGCATGGAGGGGGCTGCTATTTTAAACAGAGTGGTCAGGGAAGGCTTTCCCATTCCCTCCCCAAAATAACAGAGGGAGAAAGCCATTTATAATACTAGAGTTCTCTGGGGAAACAGTCTTCCTGTCAAGAGGCAGGAGTGTAAAGGCCTTGAGGTGGGAATGTGCTTGCACATTCAAGGAAAAGGAGGCCTGTGAGGTTTGAAGGGAGTAAACCAGGGGGAGAGCAGTGAAAAGTGGGAGTGGGACAATTGGGGACACACTGTGAAGCCTCTTGCAGGATGCTGGCTTTGTTCGTAAGAAAGAATGGAAACCTCTAAGGTTTTGAGCAGAGAAGTGACCCATAGTCTGACATGGCTTTTAAGAGGACAGACACCCTGGCTGCTATGTTGAGAATTGACTAGAGAGGGGTGGGACAGGAAAAGGAAGGTAGCAGGGAGCTCACCTAGCAGGTACTACAATAACCCAAGTGAGAGATGACAGAGGTCTGGACCCATGTGGACAGAGGTGGTGAGAAGTGGTCAAATTCTGGTTATATCAAAGGCAGAATCAACAGGGTTTGCAGACCCATTGGATGTGGAGTGTTCGAAAAAGTGCGAAGTTGGGATAGACTCTGAGGGTTTTGGCTGGGACCTGTAAGGATGAACGGGCTGTTGCTGAGATGGGGAAGGCTGTGGGAGTAGCAGCCCTAGTCACCCCTCAACCTGCTGAGTCTGGGGCAACCCCATTTCCACAGGGCTGCTCTCACCCTTAGTCTCCGTGTCACCAGTGGACACACTTCAGCCTCCACCTTCTTGGACCTTTTGGTTTTGATGCCAGCTGAATCACTTTGTTCTCTAGGATTCTGTGACGTCCCCCTTCCTGGATTCCCCACATCTTTGGGCCTCCACAGATGCTCTGATGTGATGTCCTCCATGACCACAGCTTTCAATAGCCACCTGACGAGCATCAAACGTTCAGCTTCAGCCTACACCTCACTCCTTAGCTCCAAATCTGCTTCCCACGTACTCCCTATGGATGCCCCAGACACCTCAAACTCTGTATATCTGAAACCAAACAGACCCCTCCCCTTTGTGTATTCTCTATTCCAGCAAGTGGCACCATCTGTATCACCACTCTGCAGTCATGCCCCATTCTGCCCTCTTCCTCATTCCACATTCAACTAGTCACCTCAATCTGTCAACCCCATTTCCGAGAACATCTCAAATCTGATGTTCTTTCCTACTGCCTTACCTATGTTCTCATCTTATCTGGACTTCTATAGCAATGTCCAAATTGGCCACTATTTTGTCCCAGAGTAATCTAAAATGAAAATCATTCTATTTAAAAATCACCCACAGGAATTCCCTGGTGGTCCAGTGGTTAAGACTCCATGCTTTTACTGCTGAGGGCCCGGGTTTGATCCCTGGTCAGGGAACTGAGATCCCTACAAGTTGCACCTTGCCAAAAAGGTATAAATAAAAATCATGCAGATCCCCTATCACCAGCTTCTCAGCCCACACAGAAGGGCTGTATAGCTGGCTGCCCCGAACCAGTAAGAAGTACTAAAACATCACTTGGATAGGTGTAAATGTTGTGCAAGTTGACTCACTTCTTTGTACCATTTATAGCCTTTAAAACCAGCTGCCAAACTGATGGGACGTAAGCAGGCCTTCCAATATCTGAGGCACCATTCAGAGCAGGGAGAGGCAGAATTCCTAACAAAAATGCTCCTTCCCGAGCCACAAGCCAGCTTACCAGCCTTGGTGTCAGACTAATCCTTCCATTAGCAGCACCTCAGGCCTAAGCCTGTCATGGGCTACACTTGCCTGTTCATCTCTACCAGATTCCCATTCACTGCTACCACAGCTCCCATTAGCTCTCCCCTGCTCATCTGACCCAACACTGCTCCCTTCCCAAACCCTCCATTGTGACCTCTGGGTTCAGTCACCGGCTTTTTCTCTGAATGTTCTCTTACTCTATCTCTAACCAGACTCGTGCCTAGGATGCTACTTCCCTTGGAGCCCTTTCGGTGATGATTTTTTTCTTCTTCAACACCAAGTACTGTGTCATCTGGTAGTGGGCTAAGTCTATTACACCACTGCCACTTCTAAACACAAATTTTCTTGCAGTCCATGCTTTCAAGCTAAGCCCACTATCCAGCAGCATTCCTTCACATTCCTGGGCCTTCTCCACACCCACTTCTACCAACACTTGTGGGAACTGCAACATTCACTGAACACCATGGTCTATTTTTGACCTCTTCATGTCCAGTACTGTCTTCCTCCTCCTGTCTTCTACTCACATCATCCTAACCTGAACTGCCACTACCAGGAACTGCCACATATCTCCAGGCTGAGTATGCCAGGCTAAGGCCACCACCTCATATTCTTCCAGCTCCCTTAAATTAGTACTTTTACTCCATTGGGCCAATTTGGAATACTTGCCAACTCCTGCACAATTCCAATCACCAAAGGTGGCTTTGCACTCTTACTGACTGGCTACCCAGGATTCACCCACGGATCTGGGGATGGGGGAAGTGGATGCTGGGGGACAATAGCATCAACTATAATCTTGCATTCACTTTCACTACCTTTGCTTTTTCCCTCCTGTTAGATTCAGCTGGCCAAGCTCTGGTTAAACCCAACCCTCCACCTGCTGGCAATTCTATTTCCCTGGTATACTTTTTTCCCATTCTCCAAGACAACTACACCTTTTTCTCTCCTCTAACCTCCAACCTCTCTTCTTCCTTTTCTAAAGTCCACCAAATTTTTTTTTTTACTGAACCTAATCTTTTTTTTTTTAGATTTTCTAAAATTTATTTTGGCTGCACCTGGTCTCAGCTGCAGCATGCGGGATCTAGTTCCCTGAACCAGGGAATGAACCCAGGTCCCCTGCTTTGGGAGCATGGAGTCTTACCCACTGGGCCACCAGGGAAGTCCCTTACTAAACCTAATTTGAATAGATGGATTGACATCATTCTCAATATTCATGAACACGTAAATGCCCATTTTTCTTTAATGTCTTTCAATGGTCTTGCTTCCTCCCGGAGATTTGGAAATTGTTAGTCCTAAATATATTTCCCTGATACTACTGTATTTATTATACAAAATAAATTTTAGCCATTTACTATTACTAACAAATTATCCATTCTTGACTGCTAGCTCTTTTGGTTTATTACCACTACCACCTATTCCTTAAGTCTTACCTCACTGCCTAGGTCATCTAGTACAAGGTTCAACAGAAACCATAAGCATCCTCACCTAATTTTGACCAGAACGAAAGAAGACAACAGGCCCATAGCACTTTCCGTACTCTCTGCTCCAGTCACATGGGTCTCCAAGAACATGAGGTATTCATAACCCTTACACAGCTGGAGAACCAAACTCATGGATAAGTGTCAAAAGCTAAGGAAGGTTGTCACAGAGCAAATCACTGCTGCTACTGCTGCAAAGCACTGCTTCCACCACCCCTCTTCTAGTAAACAGTACTGACTTCCCCAGAGTCTCATGCTGGTGCATCTGAACGGTAGACCAGGTTCTAAACCTGCAGACCGGCTGCAAGACTGAATGTACTCTCTCAGCTGTCAGACTCACAGGCTGCCTAATCCTTACACACAGTGAAGTAAATTCACACAAGACAAATACACATGAAAAAATGTTGTTTGCAACACTGGCAGCAAGACTGTATCACAAAAAACTTTCTTCCTTGCCATCGTTTTCAAAATCACATTCCAACATTATTGGACTATGTAAGCATTGTTGGCATCATTTCCACAACATATATCCTAATGTATGCAACTGTAAGAAAAAAACACTACATACCATCAGCAGTGTTCAACATCCGAAGAGGTGGCCCCAAATTCAGAAAAGGCATTTCAAAGTGTTGACTGATACTAGCCTAGCCCACTTGCCTATTTTTTCCCCACTTTATTCATCAGTCTCCTGAATTAAAACTATCAGTGCAATGCAAATCTCAGTTCTGTGAATCCTGAGCCCATTCTGGAGAGGCACACAGCACTGCATGACTCCCGGATATGCCACTCTAGCCGACTCTATAACCCCAAGGCGTCAAATGCTGGCCAGAATGATCCAGAATTAGTCTCTAGACAGCAGTCATTAACTATTCCACAATGGAAGCCAAAGGGCATTTTAATAAGACATTATAAAAGAACAGGCAGAACAGGCTTAGGTTACAAGGGTGCTGAGAACAAAATGAATGTCACTGACCTCTATGTTCTTTAAGCAGACTTCACACAAGCATTGCATTATTTGTGCCCAAGCAAAGGAGCTGTGTTAACCAAGTACACCAGTCTCTGTGGCAGGCATCTGATAACTAAGGTGGGTATCCTTCAATCCACAGGCTGAAGTAACTCACAGTAGGGCACAAATAAATGGCTTCCAAGGATTAGAGTCCAGTTAGTCTCCACCAGACCATGCCCTCTCTCTTCTCCTTTACCACTGCCTCCCAGTAAAAGCAGCTCACAGAAAGGAAAATGGCCATATTACCATAGTAAATACTTTCTAATTTTCAGTACGGGCCCACAGGCATGCTACTCAATAAAGGATTACACATTTTTAAAAATTTCCTGAGTAAATACCAATGAGTACCACCTATCTACAGATAGATTTAAGCTAATAAGGATCCTATAACCAGAAAGTACTTATAAACTAAAATGAAACAAGGCAGAAATATACACAAAGACAATTATTTAAGACCTTTATTAACAGGTGCTTGCAGTTTGTTGACTTTTTTGAAAAAATCAAGCTGTAAACTTTTATTACAAATTAAAAATGAGGTTCTTAAAAATCTCAACTTGACCAGATATGAAACAATTTAAAAACCTTTAAAGGTGTATTGAGAAAAACCAGGCTTTTTTATTTTTTTTAAAAAACACGTTTGTCATTACCAAAAAGAGACGTCTTTAGGTAAAAATAATAAAAACCCCATGCTGCATAGATAATGCAGATAGTTCTAGTTATCTGGTCAACAGGCAAAAAGCAAGCACTTAAGGTCTTCAGCTCCAATCTTTTGTTCATTTCTTATTGCTGGAATTTCGTACTCATTTCTTCTTGTTGGATGACTAAACTGTAAAAGAAAAAAAAGTTTTAAAATTATCTTGCGCAGTTCACTGCAATTTTCTTTTAGTACACCAAACTGCTCCAGATTCAAATAAGCTAAGTAGGGAAGGCATTAACAAATCTCACACTGGTTTATCTTAACACAGCAATTCATAACAGGGGTGGACCCTGCTGTGTAACAAGAATGGTTACTCCTAGGTTCTGGATGACCTTTTGACACTCAGAAAATAGTATAGAGGGGAAAAAAGTATCAGTGGCTGAAAATAATAATTCTAGTGCCACATGCCTCCTAGAATCAAGTAAAAAGGGAATCCCTTGATTTTGGAATTGATGATACAATGCCAAAGTTGTCACTTTTCCCAAAGAGACCAACCATATTGGTCACTATCACCTAGGTTATTAATCCTAGTAGCTATCCCACTTATTTTTGAAAAATGAAAAATAATGCAATGTAATTAACATTACCTGTTATGGTAAGGTTAGCAAGACTTTCCTCTGCTTACTGGCAAAATCATCCAAAAAGGTTGACAAAAGGCTCTCACATCAAGATACAATGTAAAGCTAGGCCTCCAAGTGTTAGTGAGCCAAAGTATGGCTCTGATACGCCCCGTTACCAAAATGGGACATTCAGGTCATGTTATGATTAGTTTGGGTAGAAGATATTGTATGTTTAAGTGGCTTACCTTACCTGATGAACTGGGTTTTCTCCTCTTTCATTAATGGACACCACTCATGACTGCTCAGAGGCCAGAAGGCTATCTACGCTTACTTACCCGGATGATGGTAGAGATGGTAAGCCGGCATTTACTCAGCCCCGCCCTGCTCAGCCTCGGGAGCGGACGAATTCTCAGCTGGTGGATCGGCTGCTTTTGTCTCTTTGCCATCTTGTGGTTTAGGGTTTTCTGGGCGTCTGCGTCGGTAATTGAAGTTGCGGCGGTACCGACGTTGAGGTGGCTGCTGACCTTGGGTCTCATCTCCTTGATTTTCCTTATCTTCTTCATTGCCGTCCTCTCTGGGCTGTCTTTGGCGAGGAGGGCCCCTGGAATGAACATTGTGCAAACTTGCAATGATAAAACCTTCTTTCTTTAACCTAGCCACCAGTATTAACACATCTGGCCTGTTTATCAAGTGGTCTGCAGGCAATTTAGCAAAATCAAAAGAGCAAATTTGGCTTTTATTTCACAAATTGAGTATGACTTGGGAAAAGGATTTGGAAGTATAAACTGGAAGATGAACGCTTAAAACTGGTTTTAATAGTCTCGTAAGCTTTTACCCATAGTATAATCTATTACAAAGCTAGCCATGAAAGGACTAAAGGTGGTACAACACTATCAACACCTTGATGTCCTTTAAAAACATGGGCTTTAAGGTAACCAGGTTTGGGAACAAGTGCTAACTATCCTTTACAGATGAACACTTGCTAAAAATGCAGGAAGTCAAAACCAAAGAAGAGATGCTCTCTTCATAGAAATGAAAGTACACAACAACCATTAGTCACTGGGAAAGGCAAATCAAACCCACTTCATACCCACTAGGATAGTCATAATCCAAAGGCTGAAAAATAACCATGTTGGGGAGGATGTGAAGAAACAAACCCTCAATACATTGCTGCTGGGAATATAAAATGGTGCAGCAGCTTTGCAAAACAGCTTGGCAACAAATGTCAAAGAGTTACTATATGACCCAGCGGTTCTACTCCTGGGTCTATAGCCAAAACAGTGTCCATTATGTGATTACTCTATTATTCACAACAAAAAAAGAAACCCAAATGCCCATCAACTGGTTAATGAAGAACAAAATGTGATAGTCATACAATAGAACATGACTTGGTCATAAAAAGAAATCAAGTACTGATACATGCAACATGGATGACCTTAAAAATATGTGAATTGAAAGCCAGACACAGAAATACCCGAAATAGGCAAATCCAGAGACAGGGAAAGCACATTAGTGGTAGCCAAGGGCTGGGGCAGAGGGGAATGGAGAGTGACTATTAATGAATACAGAACTTTGGGGGTGGCGGACTGGTGGGAGCGTGGCAGCGATGAAAATGTCTGGAATTAGACGGTGGTAATGGCTGCGTGACTTTGTGAATATACTAAATACCAGTCAGTTGCATGCTTTAAATGAACACCAAGATTAATAACATCCTTCTATAGCATAAATATTATAGGTCAAAATAAGCTCTAATTTCCTATTTAGATCCGTACATTCTATTTTTCACCTCTAACCCCTCCAATCTCCCACCTACCTCTCCCAATCCCACCCCCCACCCCTTCTCCTGAAACCGTTTCCCCACATTTTGTGAACTCATGACCAGTCTTCGGCAAAACTGCCCTGTCTTTCCCCTGTAGTCTTCAAGTGGTGGCTGTCCCACCCCTATCACTGCAGCTTCTAAAGTGAATTCTAAAACCCCAAGCTTTCAAATCTTATGTTATGCCATATTCCATTTACTACACTTTTCCTGTTGTAATTATCATGACAGTCCCAAATAATATGGGCTTTCAGATTCTTTACTTCCCATCCAATTCTTGTTTGCTACCTAGGTTTTCTCAACTTCAAGCATTCCACTCTCTAATCACCCCTTACTTATTTTCCCGGTTTATTCCAGGTGTCTTGTTCTCGCACTCTATTTCCACTAGGACCTATAATCCAATGATCCCATCACTCATTCTGTCACTTACTCTTCCTTAATCTGTTTCTCCCCTCTTTCTCCAAGTATAAAGTCCACCATTAATCATTACAACCAATCTCAAACTCAGTCATCTTTGGGTAGACAAATGCTGAACAAATCTAACTCTATGCCTAATCTGAGGCTGGGGCTCAAAATGGCTGGAAAAGTACAACCATGTTGGGTGGACCCACTTTAAATTTGTAAACACTATTATTTGATTTCCCCTATTTCTCTTCTAGAGATAATTTCACATCTTTGTCCCAAACTCCCCAAACCTCTCTCACCCCTCTCTCCTTTTGACTTCACTAACATACCGGGGCCCATATACTCTGGCTTCTTACACATGCAATGCCCATGGTTTCTAGCAAAAGACTAACCCACTATTTGTGGACCAAATCCTATCCTAACTGAAGACAGTTCTAGCAGTTACTTCCCTGACAACTGTCCTCTTTTACTACGTTTTCCAGCCTACAAATATGCTCTTATTTCTCAAACAAAAAAATCCTTTCTTGATGACACATTTCCCTTTATTGCCACCTCACCTGTCTCCTTCTCAGCAAAACTCCTGCTATATTGGTCTCAGATTTCTTACAATTTGCTCTTGGATCTACATCAATCAGAATTTCACCCCATGGATTGTAAGTGGCATGTGTCATTTACTACTCATTTGAACAAAAAATTCCTGGCTAAACAGTTTGGAAAGCCCTGTGTTCCTTGATACTTTAAGGCAAATCAATCTATCTACCTTATCTATCTATCTCACCATAGCAATTATCTGACACTGTAATACTAGTCTATTCATTCAAATGAGACCATTTAGTCTAACTTAAACCAAAAGGCAAACAGTAAAACAGAAGCACTTGACAACAAAAATTCATATGCTATTTTTAAGAACACCAATGAAACTAGGTAGAAAATTTAAGCAGCTCTACAATGTAAGAAAAAGTAGACCAAGGATTCTGCTCTTGGAATTTAAATGGATAGACTGCCATGAAAGCCTATTTTAGACCATTTATCACTATCACAGATAAACATTGTCACTATTTTAAAACATATTGTGATTATTTGTAGTATTTCAACAAGGTAACTATGTCTAGGTTGAAAATAGTATACTACCTGTTAGTCTTAGGGATCACATCTGGAGACTCAATGCTCTAAGACCCTTAAAAGAAATAACTGCTACACCAGTCGATCCTAACATCGTGGGACTGGGAACACTGCCTCAGTGTGCTACATTTATGTATAAACGTGTCTGGCTCATGGAGCTCTTCCCTAATTACTCTATACTCTAATATTTAAATACCCTCTGTTAAAAAGATATGCTTACCTTTTACCTTTCTCCCTCCCAATGAACCAGGTTTTAAAGTTATAATACAATGCAGTTTAAACTACTATTTTCTTACCTGTTAAAGGACAGAACATGTGAAATTCCATACCCTCATTAGAGAAAAACAACAACAAAACCAACTGCATAAAGTAGACCACATCTATAAAGGTGTTTTTAACCAGTGCCAGCAAAGATGCAAAGAACACATTCTCAAAGATAACTGACTTCAGGTTCATCTCTTAGGTATCTGATGAAAGAAAATGTGAAGTGTTAACAGATAAACGACTGAAAAAGCCTGCAGAAGAAGCATGATGCTGCTGAGTCCTAATACATGCTTGAGAAATTTTAAAATACAAACCATACCTGCGGAATCGTGGTCTATAACCCCGATACATATTCTGTCTCACTGGTCTACCTTGTTCTCCTGCACCCTGGTTGTCAGCACCCTGAAAAGGCAATGGAAATCAAGCCAATATGGACCAGTAAAACCCCAACCAGACAGAAGTCTGAATACCACGGCAGTTAAAAATAAATAAAATCACATTTACCTCCATCACTTCTCCCTGCACAGGAGGGTTGGAATACTGTGGTCGACGCCCATAGGGTCTCCGCATGTAGTAAGGTGGGAACCTTCGCCTGCGGTAGGGCCGGCGCTGTTGGGCCTGGCCTTCAGGAGCACTCTCCGATCCCTCATTCTTTTCCCCACTCTCACTATTCTGGTAATTCTGCTGGTAATTGCGTGGAGGACCCCTGCGACGTGGATAGCGTCTATAATGGTTACGGTCTGCTGCATATTTACTGCCTTGTACTGGAACTCCACCAGGGCCTGTAACATTTGCTGCCTCCGCACCCTACAAAAGCCATCATATATTGATAGTGACAATGGAATTAAGTACACTTAACAAAACTTACACAAAGCAAATAAAAAAGGGTCTCTGTGGCCAGGGGTGCATAGAAATGATTAAATATTAGTTCCTCACTGTTCTGAAGAGATAGCCCTCTAACTGCAGCCAGCACATTAGGATTGATGCACCTGTGTTCAAGTGGTCACCTGACCCATCCATCCACATTAGAGCCACCATCCTAATGGATGAGATCTCCAAAATATTTCCATACTGAAGTCAAACCTTTACACAAAAAGCATCCTCACCTTTTCTCCTTCAACAACATCAAACTCCACAGTCTCTCCATCTCCTACACTGCGAAGGTACTTCCTGGGGTTATTCTTCTTTATGGCAGTCTAGTAATATCACATTCCAAAAATAGATTAACAGGGGAGAATAATGTGCTTTTTCATTTAAAATGTACCAGAGTCAACAATATTTTAGCTTGGATATACACTTAAAATTAGCTTTAAATAAGACCAAACCATCAATAAATTTAGGAAAACAGGGACCAATGCTACCCCCAACCTCAACCAAAATACTCCAATCTTACAAGGCCCCAGCATTTTACCACTATTTTCCAAACTAAAACAAGTAATTTAACACTCAAGACAGACACTATATAGATATATATTTTAAAATGCTTTTTGCAAAAGCATTATATGTAGCTTTGAACAAAATGAGGATATCCATCTATCCCCAAAGACTGCACTTAATAGTAGAAGCTAGCCCCACACAGGGCCAGTTTAGATGACAGGCGAGTTTAGTTTTGCATGCTTCAAAGTTGACCAAACCAACTTTGTCCCTGTGTTACCGTATCAAACTCAATTACAAATGTCAACCAAAATCCCTTCCAACCTGACTGTGGTAATACTTCGATGGAAATGCAATTCACATGAATTAACTATGCCACTTTTAATATTCCGACTGCCTGGGACAGTTGGTTATTACCTCCCCAGAATACATTAAATCTCACATTGTTACTTGTTCTCCAGACTTCTACGACAAAGTTAAAGGGGAAGAATAATATCTCACGTTTGTAGTACTTCCATAAAGTTCTTCCGCACATTACCCACTCAATCTCATTATGACAGATGGTGTGAGGCATTATTATTCCTCTTTCAAGGTAATAAACAGGCTTTAAAAAGTTAGGTGACTTGCCCAAGGTCACACAGCTAATAAGTGGCAGAGTATGGACTTTTCTAAATCCAGGTCTTGGGACTCCAAATCCCATGTTCATTCTACTACATCACAGCGGTATCCATTACAGGATCACTCATGCATTTCCATTCCAGAGGAGGCAGGACAACCAACAAATCTGAAGCCAATTAAGCTAAGTTGCCCAGAACTGCAGTCTCCTTGATACACCACCAAGACCTGAGCAGCCAAAGTCCTAAGAAACAACTAAATGTTGAAACCACCTCCAAAATAAAGAGGAAAGCATATTGGTGACACCTTGTGGGTTGGTACAAGCGGATGATATGCATTCAGCCAAATAATTAATTTCATCTGTCATCTAAACTGTCACAAAGTTTTCATACCTTTCATATAACTCAATTATCTGCAGTCATAGGGGATAGCACAAGTATGGGTAATTAAAATCCCAAACTCTTATTTTGGTCAGCATTTTCAACGCCCTCCCCAATCTTCCCAAATCCTTTACTGTTGCTGACGGGCAGCAAGACTGGCAAGCTTGCTGTCTCTTGTACCTAATTCTGCAAATTCCTTTGAACATGCAAAAGGGAAGTAAGGAACAGATTAAGTGTTGGTATTCAATTTTATAAAATAAACATTTGTCTTAATATAACACCTTGCCTGAGCAGTCCTATATTTGTTTAGAATTTAAAAGTTTCGATGCTTATGTTTGACCCAGTGATTACTGGACAGGGCTTCTGATGTATCTAGAAATTGATCTGGCTCCCCCCTTGATTGCCACTGAGTGCTGTACAGGGCACTTCAGAGAGCTACAAAACACCAACCTAAGACAGCCCTTCCTATGAAGTATGCTGACAGCCAAGCTCATACCTCCCTGAATAAAGGCATGTGTAGACTGACTTTGTCTTTTGATGTCTACATTACAGTATAGTGGTTAAAAAGTTCTAAGAGTGATTTTCAATACAAGTTGACAATATTTCAACAGTCTTAGTAAAAAAAACAAAACCAAAAACTGCAGAGTACACAAAAGTACACATTTATAAACATTTTTCCTACCCACTGCATTCCTATGAGGATAATTAAGTCCAGTGGGGCCTATGATATACTTAAGGTTGAAATATTAGTGTTCATTTGGCAGTGGCTTACTTTAACAATAAACTCCTTAATGTTTAAGCATTTTCCAAAATATTTTCCTTAAATGGTACTTGTGGGGGAAGTTTAGCATGTAGCACCTATCCTGTTATAACAGAAGGACCTATGCTACGTTTGCCAGTTTTTCAACATTCATTTCAAATTAATATATTTTGCAACTTTGGCCGATTTCTCCCAGGATTACTGTTATTTGTCCTTACCATAGAGGTAATTCTAACAGCATCTTGTCAAAGTTTCTGTATATCTATAGCAATGGTATTAGTTCAAGTTTAGATTAATGGAGGTTTTCAGTTCATCTGAAATTAGGTTTCAAAATTTAGTGTAACAAGTAGAGCAGATTCAACATTTAAAAAAGCTATAGCCATTAACAAAATACCAACGTGAAACACCTATTTTAATTAAGTAAACTGCCAACATAATGTTTCAATGTACACATTTAAGCTGTACTACCCCTCTTCCTGTGGGAACTAAATTGTTTGGTGACTGGACTTAACCTTTTTGCAAGGAACAGTAGTTCACAAGATATCCACCCTTTTCTTCCCACAAGCCTTGAGCCAGAAGGGTAAATACCCACACGAGCACTCACCTGGTGTACAAATACATCTTCCTTGGTGTCATTCCTATAAGACAGAACCAAGTTGAACAAGTTATAAAATTGAACACTACATTTCATGTTGCCAAAGATTAAGAATACACTTGGTCCTTTCTGCATCCCCTCCCCCTTTTAGAGACCTTCTCGGCTGCCAACCAGCCATTAGGAAATTAAGAAACAAAACAAAAACACAACCAGTAAGCCACGATGGTTTTGCTAATAACTCTCACCATCTACCTTAGAAGGATTAAAGACTAATAAAGTGTGACCTACTAAGCTATTAAGAGGATAGACGTGACTAGCAACATACATTCTGTCACTCCTCATCCTACTGAACAGCGTTCCTGCACAACCCACTCCTACCTCTAAGAGCACGGTTACTAACTTAAGTAGGAGAGATCATGAACATATTCTCTTACATTAATTACTAGCTTCCTACTTTCTCACTTCATCCTCAATCATTTCCTTTTTACCATTTCCAATTCCCAACTTTCCTTGAGGATCATAAAGATGACCACAGAATGTACAATACCAGGAATGAGCCCTAAATGTAAACTATGGACATTGAATGATAATGATGTGTCTGTGTAGATTTATCGATTGTAACAAATGTATCCCTTTGGTACAGTATAGTGGGGGAAGTCATGGGTGCAATGTGTAGGCCTGGGTACATGGGAACTATGTATTTTCTGTTCAACTTAGCCATGAACCTAAACTGCTCTTAAAAATAAAGTACTGATTAAAATAGAGGGACAAGATCACAATGAAGTACAAATACGAACACCACCAATACTGACATCATTCACACGGCAAGCATTGTTTATGCTGGAGAACTAAGGAGGTGAAGATGAATGAAACTTTTTACTAGCACACACGACCCCCTTTTTCACTTCATATGACACCATTTGACACCAATCTTTAGTCTGTTCCTAAACAAATATGGTTGAAATATTTGCTTCAGGACTTTACAAGTAGCTATTAAAGGAGGCAACATTTGCCCTAAGTCTTAAAGGAGTTTACTGGAAAATGAGAAAGATGTTCCAGGTGGAGAGGTCATGGACATGGGTAAAACCAACAATGAGCAAATTAAGTGCAAATTGGGTTCAACCTAGAATATGGCTAGGGCTGTGGCTGTGTGGAAGGGTGAATATGGGCTAAATCATCATGTAGGTAGAGAAGCCAGTAAACGCTTTTATGTAGTGGACATATAAATTATTAGATAAATTAGAACACGATAAATTATTAGGTGTTAAAAAATGGTTGCTATTACGGAAAGTTTGAAGCTAAGAGGAGACCTGTTAGTTATAAAAGCTACACCAGAAGTCCAGACTAGGACTGATGGAGGCCTGGACTAAGGGGCTGTGTATGAGGGAGTAGACTTGAGATATCGTTCTTGAATTAATATGGGAAAAACTTTGTGGATGAATGGAGGCTAGAAGTCAGGGGCCAGTGGTGAATGATCTGAATTTTTAGCTTAGAGACTGGAGGTCAGGGTGATGATACTATGAACAAAAAGAAGCACTGGAGGAGCAACAACATTTCTAGACCTTTATTGATTTACCCTACCCTACTGTCAGTAGGTCAGAGTTGAGAAAGGACTCAATAGTAGTTCTAGTGTTTAATGACAAAAGGAACAAAGGTTACAATGAACTAGCCTGACTGGTTTACTGACTGTTGGCTCCTTGCTGATCCATGGAGCAATGTATGCACCAAAGAATCCATATAGCTTGGATTATCATAACATGAGGACATTCAATTTATGGAAACAGGATCGATCACACACACACACTCACACAGAGAGACAAAGAGAGAGAGAGCGAGAGCGAGCGAGCGAGCTACACGAATTTCAAGCTCTAAGGCTGTTCCAAAGACAGGGGGTACTACTTCCATTAAAGGGAGTGAAGGGTATAAGACTTGCCAGATGACTAGGTAAAGGATATTTGGTACTGGACTTTCATGTGTAAATTAACTGAGTTCTGAATATAGTATTTTACAGTTTCAATATGCATTATAACTTCCTAAAAGATGCAGCTTTCAAGAGAGGGATTTTTCATTACTGACAATAATGTTACCCATGTATCTGGGTAGCCAATACAACATTTTTTCTAATGTAGTTGCAAATAGACATTTACAGATGGAAAATATTATATACCACAATAAAAAGAAGTAAAAGCAGTTATCTACGAATTTTACTTCAGGGTTGTAAAAGGAGTATTAAAAAAATTCACCAAAACTACTTTTCCAGTCAGGACAATCTTAAAGATAGTACAAGACAAGTAGTATACACAAGATAAATCATCTCTTGGAAAACAGATTAGGGAGAGGTTTTCTGGGTACAGAGCTATGTGGAAACCAATATATGTTCACTAATGATGTCATGCCAGACAAGGTGATACTCATTTATTCTGTTGTCACTAAACCAGTCTATAAGAAAATATATCATGGTCAAAAGATATATAGATTTTAGGGGACTTCCCTGGTGGAGCAGTGGTTAAGAATCCGCCTGCCAATGCAGGGGACATGGGTTCGAGCCCTGGTCTGGGAAGATCCCACATGCTGCGGAGTAACTAAGCCCATGCACCACAACTATTGAGCCTGAGCTCTAGAGCCTGCGAGCCACAGCGACTGAAGCCCGCAAGCCTAGAGCCCATGCTCCGCAACAAGAGAAGCCACAGCAATGAGAAGCCCATGCACCGCAACAAAAAGTAGCCCCCGCTTGCCACAACTAGAGAAAGTCTGTGCGCAGCAATGAAGAACCAATGCAGCCAAAAAAAAAAGTATGTAGATTTTAGGGAAAAACTTGACAGATCAAAAAATGTAGTTTTAGCCAAGCCATTATACTACAGTATGGATGCAATAAATCAATCTAGTTGCAACTTGTTAAAGGACTACCAAGAAGTTCAAGGCACTACCAATAGGAAACCTGATTTTTACTCCTCATTCTACTATTAACAGCTGTGTAGCCTTGGAAAGCTGCCCCCTGCTAACTGGATCTTTTTCTTCACCCACAAAAGGGGAAAAGCTTAGACACCTAACAGCTTACACTGCAGAGGGTTTACGTTCCAGATACTGTGCCAAGCGCTTTAACTCTTTAGATCATACCAATCCCAAGGTAGGTGCTTTTATATTAACCCCCCGTTCTACAAATTAGGAAAATGAAGTATGCGGTCATCTGCTTAGAGTGGTAGAATTTGATTCCACAGGCCCTGGGCTTTATCATGTTGAAAACTCAAGAAGGATCAGTTTGGAAATCTTTACATGTTTCAGCTGTAGAAGCAGATAACAGCATATGGTTTCTCCAATTCTGGGAGAGAACAACAATGAATAACAAGCATCTCTACATCCTTACCTGTAGTACACAAAGTTATTCGTATAATTAGACCAGGGTTCTGCTGCATATTGCCCCCTCACTTCCCTCAACACTTAAAAAACGTAAAAACCATTCTTTGCTCACCAGCCAGATAAAACCAGTTCTGAGAGGGTTTCTTGACTCCTGACCTACAGTAATACTGGAAAAAAGGCATGTCATGGCTACTAGAGATCTTACTGAAGAGGGAAAAGCAGCAATTAAAGATGACCAGAATGGCTCATCAAGAAGCATGTTTTAACCTTTAGCTATTTATTAATGCAATGAGGAGAGAATGGAGGCATCACCAGCACTGCCTCTTACCTCCTGAGAACCAAGAGGCATACTTCTGCCTTTACCATACTTTACCGAGGGTGGAAGGTTAGACACAAGCCAAAGTATGAGCTCCAACCCCATGGAGCCAAGTCACTGAAAACAGAGGCTGCCATTCTTCTGTCTAGCACTCAGCATACTACAGGAACATGGTAGGTGCTCAATTTTAAAGTATCTACTGAGTGTCTACTATTCATTAACATTAGCCAGCTCTAATCTACCAGAAGCCACTGGCCTGATGATGAAAGGACAGCAAGCCCAAAGGCCTCATTCAATTCTTTAACACTGTTGGGTTATTTACTTGTGCTAGTTAGCTATCTGGGCATTGTGCTAAGCACAAGAAATAAAAATAGGATGTGGCCTATCCTCAAGGATTTCTATCTAGAAGGCCACCACTATTCAATCTAAGGCAGCAGCTGAATTACCAAATGTGGTTTTCTACATGTTATAGTATGTTAAGTCATACTAATCAGAGAGGAAGGAGGAGAGAGGGGCAAGGTGGGATATAGAACACAATGGTTAAGAGCTCCTAACCAGAGCCACTGGAGCCAAGGTTGGAATCCTGGCTATCCCCATTACTAACTACATAATCTTGGGCAAAGTGCCTTATTTGTAAAGCCAAACATCTAAGTTTGTTTTCTAGTAGCCATAATAAAAAGTAAAGACAAGTAAAACTAATTTGATCATTTCAACATACATGGTCAACATAAAACATTGAAAGTATCTTACATTCAGTTTCTCAGATGCTTAATAGCCACATGTACCTACTACTGTATTGGACAGCATAGACTTACAGTATTCCAACAGTGTCATTCCATGTATCACACACCAGTCCTCCCATTCTCCTGCAGTCAAGTGTACTCTTTTTGCTGTATTCTTCTACTCCGCCTCTTCGTATTAATAGATCATTATTTACTACTGAAAAAATTTTTAATGAAAACATACTTTTCTCACCTATCTAGAAATATAACATTGTTCTTATTCAGCAAATAACCCAGCAGTGACTTCAAGGAAAAAGAAATCACACAGATAGCAAGAGACTTTAGAAAAAAAGGGGATACCATTTTAAGTTGAGAATGCCAAAGTAAAAGAAATCCTGCAGGGATCTAAAGAAAATGGAAGTCTCTTCAAAGTTCCTAATGTAGGACAATGAAGGTATGTCTTTTTATGCCTCCACTCCCTTCCACCCCGCCCCATCCCTCCCTTAGCACACCACCAAATCTTCAAGCCTTCCCTAGTGCCACAACATTTACTCATTTAGGTTACAGACTACCTATGATTTCTTGGTTCTTACTATGCGATCAAGTTAGGATCAGTTTGACTTTAACAGCCCAAGAGACTTGGCAATCATCTTTCCACAGGTCTATAAAGTTAAAATTAACAGGGTTTGTAGGGTCACAGACTGTTGTATATTTTTCTCTTTTTTAACAACACTTATAAAAAGGCAAAACCTGTTCTTGGTTCACAGACCATATAAAACCAGAATGAGTTTAAAGATAAAGATCTAATACTCTCTTTTAATTCCTTAACTGCCTCCCAATATTAGGTATTAAGCAAGTCCTTTACTTCCTAAAGACAATCTGCACGCTGAACTAGAACTATATTATAGCAATCCCTAACTATATGAAACAGGCAGTGAAAAGCAGAAAGCTTTTCAAATCTGGGGAACTAGTAGCATACAGCTCTAGTGACAAGCTAAGATCATTTAAGAACCTTTCAATGGCAAAGAATAACTTCTGCCCCCATTATCTGTAGAAAATGTGGACCATGTAGAAACAACCAAACTGAAGACGACTAGGGTCTATTTTCATAGACAGCAATAACAGGAGTTAGCGCACACAAACTCCACTGTCAGAAAACAGAGTTCAAATCCTAGCTCTGCCACTTAGCAGCTACACTTCTGGGCAAGTTTACTCAACTTCTCTGTGTTTCAGGATAGTACCTATTACCTGAAAGGTTGGATTAAATCCATTAGCTGATTTTAACCATTTACTATAGTTTCTAGCATAAATACTTGATAAACATTAGCTACTCTTATCACCACCATAATGAAGGATCAGTTATATACACATGGAATCCCCAATAGGTAGGGCCCCCGCAAAGTGAGACTAAACCTGACAGCCATGACTAAGTATTTTTTCTAAGGAGGGACAGCTAAGCCCTTCCCTGTCTTGGTTTATTAAACATCATCCTAGACCATGGGTAAAAAGTAATACACATAAATGCATATAGGAAGGGAAGTCAAACAACAGGAGAGAACTAAGCCTGATAGACTGTCGTAAAAAGAGAATGCATGCCTCATTTACAGGCCATAATACTCATGACCAGCTGATTTTCATTTCCATGGAACTAAAGACCCTAAAGCTAAAATACAGCTCTTAAAAAAAGAAGATACTCTGATCAGGTAGGCCACCAGTTTGTGATCTCTTCTCTGTTTGATTCTTTTTGCTCCAAATACCTTGCCCATTCAATTCAATACCTTACAATTCAGCTTTTTAAGTACTCTGGATAACAGAAAAGTATTCCTATTCTGGTCACTATAAAAAGATGCATGTCCGATTGAAAAATAAATTGTTACTGATTCATGCCAATCTTTCATAAGTTTGGTGAGCACAGATTAATCCTCAACACCTGGAAGCAAAAGAGAACATCAAGTTTCTAGGTTTAAAAGCAGAGAATCAAACCCTGAAACCACTGACCCCGTGGCATCCTTCTAATGCCATCTTCAATAGTCTTGAGTGAAGTTTATCATAAAATGAAAAGTAATTTTGGGGGGTTAATAAACGCCTCCAGTCACATAATCCAATTATCTTTTGCAGACGCAGCACACAAAGGAATAACAATGAATTCCTAGACTACATAGCCTAACAAAATAAAACCAACATTTTTGCTGTGTTAAAATCTTTACACTCTTATTTAGCACCTTTCGTACAACGAAATCCTTTAAAAAATAATTCTAACAAGGCTATAACAATTATCGCAGGCAATAACACAGACTGAAATACATGTTTACAATAAAAATACATTTCTTTAAAGGAAAATTTTACATTAAAAATGTATCTTAATTATAAACACTTTAAGAACCTAAAATATAAAATTCATAGAATTCTGAGGTTAAAATTAGAGCTACACCAATCATCCCCAACACTACATCCTCTAATTTATACAGAAACAGTACACGTGTGACACACACTCTTTCTCTCTCAGGACAGCCAAGCGCCTCCAGCCCCGAACCACCTGCTAGCTTCCAGAACTATAGTTCTTTAAGACATACATTTTCCCTTAAGTAAGGTAAACCTCTCCTGAACTTACCTGCTGTTAGGTTTTACAGTGTCTTGTTCAAGTCTCTGAATCATTCATTGAAACGACCAGTCTTAGAAATGTAAAGCACATCTGAACCAGTTAGTGTGACAAAATACTTGCAGTTAAGACAGTCCAAACAAAGCATCATCAAACGCCAACTTACATTTAACTTGCCCTGTATGATAGCCAAATGAGTTCACTGCAAGTCAGAGCAGAGAGATTCAAGGAATGGTATCTCACAGAATAAAAATTTAGAGTATATGAAGAACTACTTTTATCTTGGATTATCAATTGTTCACTTGAAAAATATCATAACCTAAGTCCACTTAACAAATGCAGCAAAACAAAAAACATATTTCTAAAGCAAACTACTTAAAAGCCTGCAAATTACAGTCCCTCTTAATATGCACACCAGTGATATCCTATCACATTGGGTCAAAGGTCAAAAGCAGTGTTTCTCAAGGTAAGGCCCACAAGCCATAATCACCTGGAATTCTCCTTAAAAATGTACCCCAGACCCAATGAATCCAAGCTGGGAAGGAAGATTTCAGGAATGTGCATTTTTACCCTTCCAAGGTAAGCACACTTAAATTTGAAAACCACTGGTTTAAGGGTGAGGCCAATAAGGAGACTCAGAGTAAGACTGAAATACTAATGGAAATGCTAACAAATTCAGAGATCACCTAAAAAGTGATCAAATACTGGCATCAAAGCATTCCCTTCCTTCCTTCCTCACTAGCAGCCCATTATCAAAAAACTGATGAAAAAAATGTGGCCTTGGCCTGTCCCAAAGGCAGTCTGGAAAATTCCTAAAGATTTTGGAAGAGACAAAATGTTTCCCCACAACTGCAAACGTGGAAAACAGACCATCAAATGCTTACAATCTCTTTTGCTCTGAACGCTTCCACAATACCTTATGGTTGAGTAACTAACGGTTTTTCACCAGCCAGTTGTGTCTAAGCTTAATCTTGACCATTTGGCTTCCTTCAGTAGTGCCCATTTCAGAAACATCTGGTGTTACTTCTTATTCTTAAGTTCTTTCAAACGTCTAGTGTAAGTAAGGATGTAAGACAGAAAATGCTGAGATGACTGTATCATACCTGTAAGGCCAATATTGCTGTTAGCGTGCACAGTGCTCTACACCCCTGTAACTGCACTACTTGCCTTGGCAGCCATCTTGGATATGAAGCCTGGCTGACAAGGAGACCATGAAGAGCACTGTGAGTAAACTGCCCTTGTTACCATCACTATAGCTACAAACAACTCTAAGGATTAATCCTAAAGATGCAGTTTGTAGCTTTGCCTTCAAATACGAAAAATAATGTTACCGCGTACTAAGACCGCTCTAATAAGCTACAACCAAAGCTTTGGCAAGTACGATTTGGGGGCAAGGAAGTACGAGAAATAAAAACTGAGGAAAGGAAACGGGCCATTCATTTTCTTCCAAATGTTACAGTATGAGCAAATAAAAACAACTGTTGTCAAAACAGCCCTAACGTGAAATTTATCAGAGGCATTGTAAAACAGCATATAGTGGGACACTAAACAAAGGAATTATAACCTTAGTCAAAACGACATACTTGCATTATCAAATCACGTTGCCTCTAGAGGTTAACAAGTTGTAAATAACCTACATAGTTAGTGGCTCACATTTTCAAATACCAATTTCAGTAACGTATAAAAGCATGACGAAGATAAAAATGTGGTGGGCCTGAGCCTAACGGAATTATACCAGATCTTAGCTTTTTCAGTTTACCGTAACTGGTAAGAGATGGCTCACTCCGCTTGCCTTTTAAATCGCTTTGTACCTTTCAAGTTAGCTTTAGATTAACATTTAGCTGCAAAACAAAGAATCTCTAGATCCACTAATCCTTTCAAGTCACCAAGGAAAACAAAATCCCACTAACAATACACCAGAGGTGGCAACCTACACAAGCTCCAACAGTCCTAAGTCCGCAAAGCCTACAGATGGGGCAGAGCATGCAAGAGACAGCACGAGGATTCAGCGGCGGTCATCTCACCTGTTGATGAAACCATATCCGTTTCTTACATTGAACCATTTTACTGTTCCCAAAACCTTCGTTGCTGGAGAAAAAAAAAAAAAACCCACAATTACCAGACATCCTTTTTTTTTTTTTTTTAAACCGCCACGCATCAGCATCCGGTGGCTCCCGCGTTCTCCGGCGGCGGTCAGCGGCCACCTGACAGCCTTTCTCTCCAGGGCCCGCCGGCCAGCCGCGCGGTCCACGTGGGTGAGCCCACAGCTACGGAGGCCCGGGGCGCGGGCCCGAGCTGGGTGTGCGCGGGGACCGCGGGCGGCGGGCGCTGCGGCGAGCACGTGAGAAAAGGGAAGCCGCCCAGCCCACTCCGGCCTGCGTAGGCGGCGCGCCGCGCCCTCCGAGTACACGCGGAAAGGAGCGGGTGGGGGACGCAACAACGGCGTGCGGGCCCGAGCACACGCGGCCGGCGGGCGGGCAGGCGCCGAGGGGAGGGACCCCGCCGCACACGCGGTCGGCGGCGCGCGACCGCCCAGGGGGAGGGGCGCGCGGCCGCGCGGGGTCTGCAGGGGGCGCGGGAGGCGGCGCAGGCGCGCCTCGGGCACGCGGACCGGGCGGGCCGGCGTCCGCGAATGGGGGGGGGGCCTGGGGGAGGGGTGGCCGCGCGCCGCCGAGTCGGTCCCCGCCGGCCGCGCGCCCGCCGGCTCGTCCCGCTTCGGGTAACGGTTCCGCCGCCAAGCTTCCCTCCCGCCCCACACTCGTCCCCGTCCGGTCCTTACCGATGACCTTCTTGTCCCCGCCGGCAGGCGCCGCCGATGTGAGGCCGCCCGGGCCGCCGCTCCCTGCGCCGCTGCCCGTCGTGCCGGGCTTGGTGTCGGCAGCGCTGAGGGCGGGGGCGGCGGGGGGGGCGGCGGGCGGCTGCTGGGTCTCGGCCTCGCTGCTCATGGTTGCGGTGATGGTGACTGGGGCCGGCTGCGGCAGCTGCGGCTCCTCCCGGGATGTGATGGTAACTAGGCCGGCGGCGGCGGTGGGGCTGCACAGGGCTCTCTGGGGTCCGCTCTCCGCTCCCGCTACCGATCGAACTAGCGAGAATGGCGGGACGGGCGGGATAAGCCCGGCGATCGACCCGCCCCAAGGATCGTTTACTGGCCAGCAATGCTGTCAATCTCACCACCTGACCTCAACTCTTGACTTCTACTGGCTAATACTCTATCACTCCTCCACTGTCATTGGCCCTTAGGCAGCTAATTCGGCCGACCTGCAACCGTTCCTGCCTCCGCCGCCGCCATAGAGACCGGAACTAGAATTAGAGTCACCACGAGAACCATAGAGTACTCGAGAGGACGGGCAGAGAGAACGTGACTTTCACGAGGCGGCAACCCGGGCGGGCCCGAATTCCAGGACAGTGTCCTGGCCGAAGGAATGGCACGGCCAGACGCTTGAGCCGGGATTACCCGACCTGACCCGGGGCCCAATGACACCTTAGCTCCATATGGAGAGAAGGCCTCCCGCCCGCCCTGCTCCAAATATGGTCCTTGTGACCTCAGACCATGACTGCAGATAGAGCCGTCTTTTCTACAATGGCCGTGTACTCGCGGCAGAGCTGAGAGTTTCTGGAACGGACTTAAACGTATGCATTCAAAGAGCGTCGGCTTACGGCGGAGCAGTCACCTTGGGGGGACCACGCAAGGTATCAGGCAGCCCTTGCCCAGCATATGGAGGGCGGGGGTGTACTCCGTGGGGACCTGCCTCCCGATCTATCATACCAGGCACAGGAGGACTGTCTTGAGTATTCACATCTTTTCGTATTGGCCACAAATCAGGTTTAATTTCACCTCACGTTTATTGAGCACGCTAGGCATTTTTCGTGCATTTTATTCTTAAAACAGCCATGTGAAACAGGGATTACTATGCACGTTTCACAAACGATTTGTAATTGAGGCTGCCGCATGATGTAGATGAAGTCGTCCACCTTAGTTCGTTCTTTATTAAGCGTCTACTATCTGCTGGGTATGGACAAGTGCGCCAGTTGCTGCCTTCTTAAATTCAGTCTAGGGATAAAGGCAGAAATTTAAACATGCAACACACCCAACACTACAGCGCTGCAAATGCACAAAGCATTTTGGGAGTGGCGGTGGGGAGAAGGTTTAGTGCAGACTCCAAGCACATGGAGGTTTATGCAAAGGCGTAGGAGGCAAGAAGAGATGGGGTCTGGGGCAAATACAACTAAAGTAGTCCAGTAAGACCAGAATGAAGACATTTGGGTTATAGAGGTAGGCAGGGTTAAATTAGGAACATTTTATCTGAAACTTAACCTAAAGGCAATAGTGAGAAGAGTAATTTTAGAATTGAAAGTAGGGAATGGCACTTTTTTTTTTCTTTAATGGCTGGGGAATAGTGAATGGGCTGCAGAGGGGCAAAAATGAAAGTAGGGAGACCAGCTAGGAGGCTAGTGCAGTAGTCCTTACCCCATCGGTATCATCTAGGCCTGTAAATTCCACCCCTTAAAGGCCTCCCTGAATCAGTCGTAAAAAAATCTCTAAATGCCAATCCAGAGTTTCTTCCTTCCTACTGCTGCTGCTTTAGTGTAGGCCATCACCATCCATTGCTCAGAGCAGGTGTAGGCACCTTTTCTATAGGGGCCAGGTAGTGTTTTAAGCTGTGCAGGCCAGATTCTCAACTACTCAAATTTAGAGCCTGAAAGTAACCACAGACAATCAGTAACAAGTGCATCTGTGGTCCAAAAAAATGTAATTTATGGACACTGAAATTTGAATTTCATGCAATTTTTATGTCACAAAATATTCTTTAGATTTTTCAACTATTTAAACTTTTTTTCCCCCAACTATTTAAACATTTAAAAATCATTCTCATTCTTCGCTCATGAACCACGGAAAAATAGAGAGTGACACCTGGCCTGCCAACCCCTGGCTTACAGCACTGCTGTGGCCTCCTAGCCAGTGTCTCTACCTTTCTTACTCTAATATTCCCCATCACAATATCCAGTGTTCTTTTGAAAACATCCATCTGATCACACTGTCTTACTTAAAATCTTTTAGTGACTACACCACCCACAGGATTGTCCAGATTCCTTAATGTGGTTGGCAGGACCCTGCATGACCTCTAAACTTACTTCCCACTCTTCTGTCACATTCCCTGTCCAATCTTCCAGGTGACCTTTTAGCCACTGCTTCCTTTGAGCTATCACATACTATTCCCTCTACTTGTAACATTCTTCCTTTCTCCCTTCTCCTTTGCCTGCTTAACTCTTCATCCTCTAGGTCTTGCCTCAGATGTTAGTAGGTTAGGAGACCCTCTCCTAACACACTGTACTGCACTCATTATATCTTCCCTGCCAGACTATGAGTTCCTGAGGCATCTAGCATAGTCCCTGACACACAATATCTTAATTAATGTGTCAAGTGAATAATGTGATGTAGAAAATGGATTGGAGAAGAAGGTACTGGCAGCAGAGAGGTCATCTGGGCAGCAGCACCAGTAATCCAGGTGAAAAAGGTCTGCGGCAGCAAGTGTGAAGGGAGAGAAGTAGGTGGATCCCGGAGCTGCTGTTCATCTGTTCCAGCTCCAGGTGACTTTTGACTGTTAAAAAGAAAATATTTCCTCAAAGGCAATTCTGCCAACACTTAGGAAATTTAAAAGTGTGCCCCATAGGCTTGAGAGCTTTTCCCCAAAGTGGAGTTACAAAGGCACTTAGAATAATGGCAGCAGCACCTCTGAGAATAAGTAACCTTCCTTATGTAACTGCTTTGAAGGGATGGCTTCTCAAGCAGAAATATAAATTCTGTAATACTTGTCTTTAAAATGTTACTTAGAAGTATCATTACTTACTCATCCAATTACTTCACTAAAGTCTCTCTTCATGCTCAGTGAACATGAAGATGAGTGATTTAAGAAACTCGTTTCCTTGTAGCCCCCTCTCTGCCACTGCAGAGATGATACTGAAGCACTGGAGGAGAAACAGTTCATGTCAAAATCCATCTCCTGTTCCAAGGTGGGAGCTCCCCAAGCCATGCTAGTCCCCTTGCCACCCTGAGAGCCCAGTGTGGTGACCACAGCTCCAGTGTCTACCTTTAAGTGATGTGAAAGGCAAGTGGTTTCATTCCAAGAATCTCCTCTGCAAAACTTTCACCTTGTCCCCATCTCTAACAGACTCTGGGCCCCAAAACATAGTTGCCTTTTCCTAGAAAGCCCTCCCCACCCTTATATCCTGGCTAATTCCAACCAATGTGTCAATACTTACCTCAAATGTTGCCTCTTCCTCTCACCCCCAATCTTCCCACTCTGCTCCCATAGCATCTTATACATACCACTATCATTCACACAACAAATATTTATTGAACACTTACTGGCTACTAGGTGCTGGAGACGGCAGTGAAAAACAAAAACGACCAACTTTCTTGTCCTCATAAGGGCTCACATTCTAACACCACACTGAATCCAAACCATGCCTATCCCCTGTCACAAACATAGGCCACATCTTACTCATCTTTACAGCTTTACAGAAACTGGCAAAGAATGCAGGTGCCAAGTGTAACTGAATTCAACTGAATGGCCCATCATAAGAACATCAGCTCAGGATCCCAGCTGCTCACCCTCCTTCCTCTCTCTTTATAATTCTACCCCGTTTAGTTACTTGAAGATTTCTCCTTCACTAGATCACAACCCTTTCTTCCCCGTGTGCCCTGAATCCTGTTTACTTAGCTAGACAGTTGCAAATATCCAAACTATAGGGCCCTTGTATATCTCACCGCCTTTCTTGTCCCCCAGTACACTGAAATGGCACTTTTAGCCTGGTTCTATTTTATCACAGAATTCAGCTCTCTGCTACTCTGCTGCTGCAGTAGCCTGCTGCTAGTAGTTGAGTCATCCCTGCCATGAGCCAGGAGAAAGTAGGAATGGGATAACAGAAACTGCCTCATGAAAGGAATACCAGGGGACTCCCTTTACCTCCTGAACATTACACTCAATGGGATCTTTTTATCTTTTATGTTTTTGTTATCCTTTTATTTCCTTTCAAAACAAAATTTTCCAACGCACGTTACTGTCTACAAGTTATCCTCATCTCTATTCTCGTTTGACCCTTTCGACAATGCTGTGAAGTAGTATTATTATCCCCATTTTACAGATGAGGAAACTGAGGCTCTGAATGGGGAAGTGAACATCTCAAGACCTCAGCTATTTAAAAAATGACTTCGGATTCAAACCAAGATTTTTAACTATTAATAAATGAGTTCCACTTCATCATGATCAAGACACGTTCTACCAAATGGTCTCCCATCCAAAAATATCCCAAGCTAGTGACCCTTCACCCACAGGCTCTAGAACTAACCAAAATGAACCTACTGGAAACATAAGGCCCTGGGGCTTTGCCTTCTTTGCCTGATCAGCTTGAACCTAAGAGGGGACTGCTACAACTGCTTGTAAATCTGAGGCATCAACTCTACATATCAAGGGCCTGGCTCTGGCCCATGCTGGCCTCTGGGGAGAGTCAGTACTCCTAGCTGGAGCTAAGGAGTGAGGAAACAGGGCTATCATTACAACCATTTAAAAAGAACACAACACACGGTTAAAAAAAAAAAAAAACCAAAAAAAAAAAAAGAACAACTTTATTTACAGTTGAAAACTTAAACACAAAATCTTGGCTTCTGAGTCTGTGATACTTCCAAGGTCTTTTGATCAAATGGGGCAGCAGCAGGCAGGGAAGCAAACACAGGGGCCAATCCAGCTTATCTTACTCAAGAACGTCACCCCAAGCAAGGGAAGGCCTGCAATGGCAGATGTGGAGGGTCTGTGAGAGATGGAAGAGAGAAGCAGCTCAGAGGAACGGGGAGGGGACAGTCCATGAGAGAAAACACTCGCAGCTCTCCTCTACACCCCGAACCCTCCTTTCCCCAAAGAGCAGACCACTTTGATTCTTGCCACAGGCCAGACCTTTGGTGCCCCAGAGCAGAGCTGAGAGGTGTGTTACACAGAACCAAGAAAGAAACTAATATGTACGGCCAATACACTGTCCCCTTTATTATTTACCCTTCACAACTCTGTGTAGTATATATTATTTATAATTAAGTGGAGGGAAAAACTAGGGCTCCAAGGGGTTCAATGGCCTGACACTGATGGGGCTTCCTGGTCTACTTGGCTCCGAAGTCTGTGTGCTTTCTGCCAGACCTTGATGGCTCTCTGTGGAGCTCCAGAACAAAGAGCAATCCTTTTCCTTGATTGGTCCCAGGGTTATAAAGAAAGGAAACTCCACACCCTCTGTTTATGGCCTTGGAGTTAGCTGTCCTAAAAGAACAGGGTGAGTACACTCAGTTACTACTGCTCCCCTCCCCCCAAACATGACCACACCCCTCTTCCTCCAGAGCACAGTGGGTCCTGGCATCATACCGCAGGCTCAGACAGAAGTTTAACCCTGGGCCCTCAAGCAGAATGTACAAAAATGTATAAATGCACTTTGTAAGTTGCATGGTGCTCCGGGACCTAAGCTCTATCACTGACCAGGCACTGTGTTAGTCAGCATGGTCCCTGCCTCAAGGGACCATGTCTAGAGAAAGGGACCAGTCTAGAGAAAACCAGACCAACATATTCATGATACACTGTGTTAAATGCTGTAATAGAGAGATGAACCAAGTACTGTGGGTGCACCCAGGAGGGGACCAGGGAATGATTCACAAACTGATGTTAGCTACATGCTTCTGGGAAGGGCTGGGAGGAACTAGGATTAGTTAAAACTACATATATACAGTATGTATTTCTATTATAAAATACATGCCCAGTGTAGAAAATTCAATATACAGGACAATATAAACTGAAAAGAAAGTCTCTTTGCTATCTCTACTCTGCAGAGGTAACCATTACTACCAGTCAGCTATCTATCACTACAGTAATTTCTGAAAGAGTAATTCAAAATAAATAGCATCATGTTTACATAATGTACTACATCTTGACTTTGTCTCTTAATTTACCTTAGAAATCTGCCAACAGATACAGATCTACCTCTTTCTTTTTAAGGCTATATAGTATTCCATGGACGTGATGTATCCCTCTGTGTGTAAGGCCTGGTTACAGGGCAGGGAGCTTCGCCTTTGTACTGGAGGGACTGGAATGGAGCCATTCTCCCCTCCCCGCCCTTTTTAGCTGGCAGGGCTTCTGACTTTCAGGGCAGGGAGCGGTGTTACACACCCAGCAGGCATGCAAATATTTGCTGCCACATCTCTGGTGCTCCCTAGACGCATATTTTCATGTGGAACCTCTGCTCTGGCCCGGAATGCTGCAGTGGACACCTCACTGGCCTCTAGCCTATCCTCCACACTGCTGCTAGAATCATCTTCTGAATAAGTAAAGTCAATTACCGTGTTCTCCTGCTCAAAATCCTTCAGTGGCTCCTACTGGCCTGGTTCTTTTTGGAGGGTCAGGCTACCGTTTGGAATCTCAGGAGCATGATGGACTCTCACCCTAGGGGGGAAAGATGTACACACTGCCTGAAGCTCACCCCCATCCCCAGGTTAACATATGAATACCTCAGCCTGCACTGGATCTCACAGCTGGCCCTGGCCTCCTCTAGCCTCGCCTCTTACAGTTTGCTTTTCTTATCTTCCTGCTTTGGCTATATTGAATTATTTGCAGTTTCCCTTACACTTCCTGCTGTTTCCTGCTTGGTGCCTTTGCTCATGCCATTCCTTCTGCCTGGAATGCCCTCCCCAGTTTTAGCTACCCTGACAAACTCCATTCTTTCATGTACTCAGCTGAAACATCTCTTCTGCCGTCTTCCCAAACACTCCAGGCAGACACAGGCATTCACTTTCCTTCCTTCGTCTTAAAACCTCCAGTTCAGTGCTTTACTGTACTGTAATTGTCAGTTTCCCCAAGAGACTGTGAGTTCCTTTAAGGCAGGAACTGGGCTTTCCAAGTTTGTTGCCTCATCTGCAGTGTGGGACCTATCTTAATTAATGAAAGACCAGCCCACGTGCCACCAATGTGTCTTTCAGAATCTTCCTCTACAGGAATGTATCACATCTACAGGAAATCCCAGATTGGGGGACAGTATTTCCTAAACCTCAGTCATTCCAACAGCAGTGTCACAGCTCTTACCATATCCACCATCCACAGCTACAATTAATTTTTAACCTACTGACTATGTGAACTCGAATAACACCTCATTGTAAGCTATAATACCTGTAAAACTAGGTGCTGTATAATTATATTTTTTCCTAAGAGACAAATGTTAAAAAACATTCAACCAGCACCACCTAAAGCAGGGTTACCCACATTTCTCTGATAAGAAGCATCTGAAGCAACATAGCATCCTTGATCCTACCTCAAATTCACTCAAACTCTTCAGGGGGGGATCTGGGAATTAGTAGGTTTAGCAAGTGCCCCTACGTGATTCTCATCTTCAGGGAAATTTAGGAAACAATGAACTAAAGAAAGATCTCTGCTGCTTGATAGTACCAGGCCTGGGGATCACAGGGAGATTAGCAGGGCTGTCAGAGCTCACAGCCACTCTCTTTTCCAAGAGACTCTCAGGTTTTCAAAACAGAGGTTCCACGCCCCACCCCCCACCCGCCCCCCCATGCAGTTGTAAGTAGCCAAGAACCCAGTTCAGACTGGGTAGGAGAATCCTGAGGCCCAAAGTTCGTTTATGTATACCTAATCAAATTCAAGGTAAAAAGCTTTCACAGGACCCACTGAGATAAAACCGAGGTTACTATACCTAGAGTTATACAGAAAACTTCATTTTCACTAAAACCAAAGTCAGGACCTAAGGTAAAGCACAGAAGAAGTTGTGGAAGGAAGTTCTTCACAGGGAGGCACAGTTGATCAAGTGACTTCACCTATCTTCTGTCTCCTTCCTATCTTCTATTTCCAGTGACTAGGCACAGGCCTTAAATGCATGATTAGGTGATCTCTTGATTTGAATGCAGTAGATTCCTGCTGGACCAATGCCACCAAGAGATTATCTCCTCCTGGGTCTTTTCTGATTGGAATATGGTGGGTTCTCTATTAAAAGACAGACTGTTATTCCCCTGTAGCCTTGCCACTCCAAGTCAGCATCAGCATCACCTGAGAGCTGGTTAGAAATGCAAAATCTTACGTTGCATCCAGACCCACTGAATCAGAACCAGCACCTTAACAAGATCTCCTGGTGGTTCATATGTACATTAAAGTTTGAGAAATACTGCCTAGTAGGACTTAAAAACATCATCTACACTGGCTGTCAAGCATTATTCTGCCCTCAAACAACCTGAGGGATCTGAAATACTCCTTTAGAAATCAGAGATGCTTGTAACTTCACAGCTGGGAAGAAACATGATGAAATGATACCATACTCCCAAATCTTTTACTTAACTTTCCTTACTTTCTCCCAAATCCATTACTCAAAAACCCAAAGTGGGGAACCCATCTGTGGAATGCCTTAAGGTCAGACTGCCACCTAGATTCCCTAACACCTTAAAACCTATGAGTTTTTTTGTTTGTTTGTTTGTTTTTTGTGGCACGTGGGATCTTCCTGGACCGGGGCATGAACCCGCGTCCCCTGCATCGGCAGGCAGACTCTCAACCACTGCGCCACCAGGGAAGCCCCTGAGTTTTTAACTTGGTAAAGTTAAATGAGATAATTAAAGTAAGGTTCTTAGCTCAGAATTTGAGCACAAGAAATATTCAATAAGTGATATAACTGCTTTTACTGTATTGTCTCTAAATATAAGCTATGAAAGATTTAATTCTGAGCAGGTCAAGGTTAGAAACTAAATTGGAGGTACCACATGTGGCTCTTTAAATTTAACTAAAATTAAATAAAAGTAAAAATTCAGTCCCTCAGTCACACCAGTCACATTTTTCCAGTGCTCAACGGTCACATGTAGCTGGAAGCTACCATAATGGACAGCACAGATACAGAACATTTCCACCATCACAGAAAGGAATGCCTACTGGAAAGTTCTGGTCTAGAGGGCCTCTGGAGCATCAAATGTCCTCCATGGAATTTGTTCTGCTTGGGGTTGTAGGCTAAAAGGAAGGGCTTATGGGGGCAAATGTTTACGTGACCTTTGCTAATAGCGGGTGAGGAGAGGAGGGCTGATGATCGCCCACCCTCAGAAAACAAACTCTTAACATGTATTTCCAGTAACTATCTGTAAGGGTCTCAGAAAAATAAAGAAAAGGCCCTAAACATAAAAGGATTTCTAACTTTTATTGTTTTTGTAATCTTCTGTCCTCTGGTGGTGATCAGTGGTCACTCTTTGGAAGGAAAAGGACTTATGAGCTCAACTTTAGTTCAGCCAAGAAACGAGTAGGAGAGTGGCCAGCAGCAAGGGCAGGGGGAAAGCACGTTGAGCCTGGGGCCCCTAGTACTGGCAGGAAAGAAAGCTGAGAGTGTCAACTAGGCCTGAGAAGGGAGCACTTGGCTGAACAAGAGAGTCCACGTGAGCTTCCAGCACACACTTGTGCATTCCTGCCCTGGCATTTGCTCACACCAGTTCCCTGCCTAAAATGCCTGACATTCTCCCTCTCTATTAACTCATGTAATAAATTTTAACTGAATGCCTGTAAGTGCCAGATGCTGTGAACACAAAGTAAGTCACAGATGGAGGTATACACAGTCATTAAGATGGTCTGGTATTTGACTAGATCTCCATTTGAAAAAAAGGCAGAGTCCAGAAAAATAAATTCTAGATAATTTTGCAAGTATACAAATAAAACTATAGAAACATTAGAAAAAATACAGAAGGCATTATGATTGTAGTAAGGACCTTCTTAAACAAGATAAAACACAACACAAGGGAAAAGATTAAAAATTTTGATCTCATCAAAATTTAGAGCTTCCGTTTAAGAAAGGATATCACCAAAGTTAAACCCACTGCCAGTTTTTTCTTAAAATATATTCTAGACAAAATGGTCAAAACACGTAAAGAACTAAGACTCAGAATGTATAATTATTCAAATCATTAAGAGGAAGGTAAAATAAAATATTTGCTACAAACATCTTATAGCATATTATATCAGTTTTGTTTTGTTTAAATACAACAGAGTTTTACATGAGTGGAGGAGGAAAACTCTTCCAGACATAAGATCAAATGGAAATAAAGTGATGAACAAACAGTATGATGCCATTTAGGAAAAACAAAACCTCCCAAAATTAGATGGGCAAAGAAAAGGCCCTATGGACATACATCAAGCTGATGAACAAGTTACCTCTGAGGAGAGCAGTGGGATGGGGATGTGGCTGGGGGTGAGCTGTTAAGGGGAGGGCCTTAACTGTTTTTTGGGAAAATTTTCATACATTTCAGGAGATGATGTTGCTTTCATAACTAAAAATAAACAATCAAATGAAATATGTGAACCTGGAATGGATTTCTTGTTTTAGAGCTAAAAAAAGTTACTTTGTGGACAACTGAGGAAGTTTGAGCATGTATATTAGACAATACTATTGTGATTATGCAGGACGCTCTTATTTTTAGGAGTCACTTGCTGAAGTATTCTGGGGTAAAGTGTCAAGAAGTCCTCAACTTCCAGATGGAAAAGAAATGAAGAAAGGGAAAGGAAGGAAAGAAGGAAGAAGAGCAGGAGAGGAATGGAAATGGGAGGAGAGGGAAGAAGGGAAAGAAACAAATGTCAAAGTAAAATGATAAAACAAGAATGTTAAACATTGGTGAATCTAGGTGAAAGGTAGATAGGTGTTCAATGTACTACTCTTCCAACTTTTCTGCAGGTTTGAAAATTAAAGAAAAAAAGAAAAGAAAGGCAAAGCACTACCATCCTTTACCCAGCTGGAAGTGATCAATTTCTTTCTTGAACTCTTATTAATCCTTAACAACATCACTCATATTACTAGTGATCACCTCTGAGAATGTGTTTTATTCTCCATAAGCTCCTAAAGGGTGGAGGCATCTTTCAATTCTTTCCCCCATCCCCATGCTCAGAATGGTGCCCAGCACAGAGCAGGCAGTGAGTGACAAGACCGGGTAGGAAGTGAGTCTATGTAGGCTGAGAAATGTGTCACATTCACCTATGAGGCTGGCAAATACAAAGTCAGGGGCTGGAACCGCAGCGTCGGTTCTGACGAGAGGCATGATAGGGGTGTCTCCTGGCTGCCCAGGCTGGTCCCAGAAGGGAATGACCCAGGGATGGAGCCAGGTCTTCATAGAGGGACTACTAAATGGAACTAGAGTCTAAGAGTGCTATCAGAAAGTGCCTGATGGTTTTCAGGTTCATACTTTGTAAACTATAAAGTGTTAGAAAAGTAAAGTGTCCTACCAACCCTTTCTCTTGTGATGCTTATGGTGACCCGAGGAGATACGTATTATCACCATTTGGCAGATGAGAAAACAGGCTCAAGAAAGGGAATTGACTTCTCCCAGGGCACGCAGAGAGGAACTGGGCTCAATTCCGTGTCTTCAGGTCTAAAGTGCTTTCTACTAGACCAGCTGCCTTCTCTGGGGTCCTGACTCCTGCTCAAGAAAGACACACTTACCTGATTCAGTCTTCCTCTGGACTACATCTCTCCACACTGTGAGATCACCACAGGCAGCTTGGGTTTATTGTTGGGGCCTGTGGGAACATTCTAGGAGAGAAAGCACAGTGGTGACTCCTCCACTCAGACACTCCCCCACCACACACTTACTGATGCCTGCAGGCCCCTAGGCTAAGGACTCAGAGCTTACAGGCTGATCTGACAACAGTCTGTAGCCTAGCAGACAGGGGAAGAATATAATACATATCAAAGAGAAAATGTACAACATTTAGAAAACATCAAACTCATGACATGTAACAATGTAGTAAGTCATAAGAGAGAGTTGAATACAGGGTGAGGAAGCAACTAAACTGCTGCTTGCACAGGCCAGGGAAGGATTCACAGAACAGGGGATATTTGAGCTGGGCCCAGAAGGATGGATGGGATCCCACCAGGAGGAAAAGAAGGGAGAACACCTCGGTAGAGGGAACAGCCTGAGCAAAGACTCGAGGGCAGGAAGGAGCAAGAGGCAGGGGCGTGTATGCGTGTTTAGAGGAGGGCTCGTAGCCTGACGGGACTAGAATGCGGAAGTGGCAGTAGCAGAAGGGGTCGTGGAGAGGGAGGCAGGGACCCGATCATGAAGGACCTTGAGTAAAATGCTGAAGAGGATTTTCTCAACTAGATGGAGGAGACAGCAGAGGCCAAAGCTCAGTAGGCACCGCACCGGAGAGGCTGAGGGCCCAGAACCCTTGGGGGGTACATGATCTCTCCTCCCTCTCCTCCTCCCTGAAGCTGGAGGAGTGAAGCCTGGGCCTAACCAGAGCCCACTCACGGTTCTCCCGCGCCTCGACACTAGTGAGGTAGTACTAGGCCAGAATGGCTGAGAAAGAGGAGATCAAAACAGGACTCACCTCAATCTTTCTCATCACCAGAAGTCCATCAATGATTTTTCCTGTAGAAAGAGTATGAGCTGGACTTTATTACTCTCGTTTGCACAGTACTTTCCAGCCTCCAAGGCCCATTCTCAGCCATTATCTCATTTGATCCTCAGACTAACATCAGAAAATTAATATTCAGTGGAAGTGAAATGTTGCCCAAGGTCACAGGTGGTAAGTAGCAGAATTAGGGCTCAAAACTAGGTCTGAGCAATTGCAAAGCTCCACTATACCATGCTTCCTCTGTGTGGTATTTCTTAAGTGCTACCATCCCCCCTCAGACACACCTATTGCCCAGGTGGTTACTCACTACATCAGATGGCCCCTTCGTCCTCCCCTCTAGCTCTCTAACCACAAATCCTCCCCACCTCCCATGGCTTCCACCTTTCCTACTACTACCCAGGGCAGTTACACCTGATGAGCACTCTTGGTACAAGAGTCAGGGGACCAGTTCTATAGGAAGTTCCACTCTGGGTGAATTGGGCTTGGATTAGGACAGGAATAGGACTCACCAAACACCACGTGCTTCCCATCTAGCCAATCACACTTAGAGCAGGTGATGAAAAACTGGCAGCCATTGGTACTGGGACCACTGTTTGCCTGATGGAAACCAAATATATTTGCAGTGAGTTTTCCTGGCCATGTTAGCCAAAGGACAAAACTCCCCAAAAGAGCCTGTAGCCCTGAGTCCTCCATGCTTTCTTTCAGCAAACCTGACTGAGCATCTACTATGAGCTAGGACCCAAGGATACAGAGAGGAACAGAATACAGAGAGGAAGAGAACACACAATTTCTGCCCTCCTACAGTGTGAATTTTTATAATGGGAACAATTGATTATAGAACCAGATTTGCTGTATTTATTCCAAAACCAGTAATAACTGGATTACACTTACAAATTAGGTACCAGCTGAGAAAAAGCCTGTTGCCTGTGCCATAAGCTACTCTGTCTGAACGACTCTGTACTGTCCCTTAACAATGGTAACAAGAAAATTTAAGGGGCAAGAAGCTGCTATGCTAGAAAAAAAGACTACAGTTAATCAATGACATTTGCTTTTTACAGCTACACCCCAAATCCTTTATTATTGAATTTTACCGGTAAAAGTTTTTTAAATCAAGAATCTCAAATTCTTCAGCCATATCCCTTCCCTTTTCCTCCCTTGAAATTGTCTTTATATCATGATTTCACAATGATATCATGATTTCACAATGATATCATGATTTCACAATACTTTATAAAAGAACAGTCTATAATTACAACGCAAAGCAATCAGCAAACCCACATCACGTTTCAGCAGCACTGCCTTACCACAATGTCTGTGTAACCATGTGAGTATTCCAATGCATATTTACATTATTTTGGAAAAAAATTAATGGAAAATGGAAAACTGAAAGAACTAGTGCTATTAAGAGCACAGGTCTCATCAAAGTAATAATACAGAGGCAACACTGGAAATCATTAGATAGGTCACTAGCCTTAACTGGATGCTTAATGGAATTAAATTGGTTGAGTCTGTGTTCAACACTGAAGGAATAAAAATGTATATGAAATACATTAAAGACATTGTCTAGGGGTAAGCTCTAGTTAGGGATGTCACATTATACTTTAGAAATTCCCCATGCGAGACAAGGCTGTTTGGGGTTTTTGTACATGTATGCAGGAACATCTCACATATGAAAGCAAGGGACAGCCTGAGCCAGTCAGAATAGACCTACACTCTGGAATTGCCCTGAGGAGTGGAATTGACCACTCCTCAGTGGTCCCAATTCTTCCTTCCTTCCTCCCTCCCTTCTTTCTGTTTCTTCTATCTATCTATGTATCTATCTTGCTGCTCAATGTATAAACATTTACTAGCAAGCAGACAGGAAAACAGTCAGACAACATGTGTTTTTAGCTCAGGGAACTCTCTGCCCTTAGCCACTCACTTATCCATTCTTCCAGGAAGGATAGCTTACTGGCTTAGGGAATAAGCTCTGGAGCCAGACGACTGAGCTTGAATCCCAGCTCCATCACTGACTGGGATCTAGTTTAGCCACATAACCTCTCTGTGCCTCGGTCTCCTCATTTGTACCTAGCTCAAAGGAATAACGAGAGAAGTAAAATGAATTAATGCAAATAAAGTGTTGTTGAGTATGTGCTCAACATTAGCCTTTATTCTGATTATCTTTCAGTCATTCATCAGTATCTGCTCAGCACCTTGCTATATCAGGTATTAAGGCTTGGAGATCAATGAGACTCAGTCCCTGCCCTTGAGGAACGCATTATTTAGTGGAGGATGGAAGCAAAAACAATTATGCTACAAGATGTGTGACAGCACAACTTAACTAGTGTCAGCCTGAAGGGAGCAGAGACCAAGGCTTCCTTGCATTTTCTGACTCCTCCCCAGATGCTAACATAGTGGCATGCAGTCCTCACGGCGATGATCCAAGCCCACTTAAGCCACTTCTGCACACACATGCTTGCCCAGCCTCACTTTCCTAAAAGAGACTTGTACACTCTTTGCTATGCTAGGCTCACCCAATTATTATGGCAGCCTCCTAACTGGCTTCTCTGCCCTACCCTCTCCACTCCTGTCTTCCATTCACACTGCAGCCAGGGTCTTTGTTTTAAAACAAGTTGATCAGCCCTGCTCAAAAAAGTGCATGGCTCTCCATATCCTATAAAATAAGGTCCACATACCTCATCCTTATTCTGTCATTTAAAGCCCTACACCCACCTGCCTCTCCGGTGGTCTCTACTAGTCATTCCCTTCCCCATTCACATCACTTTCCTCACTTTCTGTCCCTTGCCCATGCCACCCTGCTATTTCATGGTCACACATCTTTTGTCTAGGCAGTTTGCTTGACTTGAAATGCCATCTGGTAGAGAACTTCTTTGGATCCTTGCAGCAATTACTCTCATTCCTTGGGGCCCTCACAGTACTTTTACATACACTGAGGTACCCTCCCCTTATTACACTGATGGCATGAATTATACTATACTGGACCCATCATTCTGCATGTGCGATTCCCCCACTAGATGTTAAATGTCACGAGGCCAGGGATCAGGCCCGTATCCTCATGTCTTACCATGAGGCCTGAAACAGTGTATGTCAACAATCTTTATTTGATGAATGGCTGAGTAGATGAATGGAAGAGTGGGCAAGCAGGACAGAGAATGTGTGCATGTAAATATTGTGTCTGGGGGAGTGAGACTTGGCACACTGACAGAAGGAAATGGATGATGACAGGAGGGAGGGAGAGGCTTGAAGAGTGAAAGAGAAGCAAGGTGGGAGGGGGAAGGGGAAATGAGGAGTGAGGGGTGAATAAGGGCAAGTGAAGGGGGGAGCGAGTGGGGGTGTGTAGATGAGGGGCTGAAGGAGGTGGGCAGGGGGACGGTGAAAGGGGAATGAGATGGGTGAGTGGGGTTATAAATGGGAAGGAAGGGTACTGGGATGGGGAAGGAGGAGTGGTGAGTGAGCTGAAAGGGGTGACCAGCCAGAAGGCAGTGTAAAGGAATGGGTGCTGTGCGAGTTCTGGTGAGTGGTGTGATAGGGGCGTGAACACTGGGTCTTGAAAGCACAGCTGGCTACATTCTAAGCAGCAAGGCTGAGTGCCCAACCACACGTTCTGGCTCAAACAAAGTAAGAAAACATACATCAGAGTTCAATTTTGGCTCCCCAGCCTGCTAGTGGATCCAGCCCAACAAAATCAAACCAGATTGAGGAAAGAGGTGGGCAGTACAGAGGTGAATCCTGGGTCAAGCAAGGGAAGGAAAGCATTTGCTTCCATCCCAAGAAACAGCACTGGGCCTCAAGAGTGACCCAGAAGTCAGCTGGCTATAAATCTAGCCCAAAACCTTGACTGGTCCCAACTTACCATGGAAAGCAAGCCTGGAGCTGAGTGTCTAAGCTTAAAATTTTCATCTGCAAATGGCCCCCGGTAGATACTGGCGACTCCAGTACCATCTCCCTGAGCAGAGAGAAGGGAAGTGTTAGCCACTTGTGAGCACTGGCCCCTAGAGCCCAGAGGAAGCAGTTGCTGCACCCCAAGCCTCACTGCTTTAATGTCCTTTTACTCTTGCAGGTCACTTTGGGAGCCACACCTCTTTGACCCTATCTTGCAATCAAAGCAAGCCCCCTCCAAGGGACGTGCAGCCCACAACCTGGCCAGGGCATCTCACGGGCTGGAAAAAACAACAGGTCACAGCTGGACCTCTAGAAAGGTAAAGACAGGCTAAGACACAAGCAAAGCACAGGACAGCAGTACAGTGACCACATACATAACTGATGCATCGATGCCCTTCCCAAAGACTCTCATGCCTGCAGTCATCTAAGAGAATCTATTTAACTGTCTATGGCTCCACTCCCCCAACTATGCAGGTGGGTGGGCTCTTGGAAGTGTAATCTATACAACAGGATACCACCCTCCTGGTCAAAGTTGAAGTCAGGGGAGGTCCAGGGGAGGATGCCTAACTCATGCAGGGCCAACTAGAGTTCCTTCTCTGGGAAACATGAAGTAGAATAGCTGCTCTCTTGAGGTTGAACTTGTATCATGTAAACCTGGAAGCTGGAGATAACTATCTTCTTCAAGGTGGACTGGAGAAGAGAAAGAGAATGCAACACATGTGTAGAGAGTGCTAGAGAAACAGAGAGAAGGGACTCATTGGTTCTGTGGCTCTCTAGTTCCTAGATCTATTTCTTCCTCTGGGTTCCAGGAAACACCTTGTCACAAATCCCCAATCTATGCTTAAACTAGCTCTATTTGTGTAATCTCTTTGCTCTTCCAGTAACTCTGTGGAATAAGCATTATCATCTTCCCCATTTTTCAGGTGAGCAAACCTAAGTCAGGGTAATAAAGCAACTTGACCAAGGCCATATTTGCAGTACCTTAAATAGAATCTCTGGGGTTTAAAGGTAATATTGAGAGAGTGCCAAAAGACCAATCTCTCCCAGCCAGTTAGTAAAGAAAAAGAATATTAGGACTTCCCTCGTGGCACAGTGGTTAAGAATCGGTCTGCCAATGCAGGGGACACGGGTTCAAGCCCTCGTCCGGAAAGATCCCACATGCCACAGAGCAACTAAGACTGTGCGCCACAATTGAGCCTGTGCTCTAGAGCCCGTGAGCCACAGCTACTGAGCCCACGCGTCACAACTACTGAAGCCTGCGCACCTAGAGCCCGTGCTCCGCGACAAGAGAAGTCACTGCTATGAGAAGGCCACACACTGCAACGAAGAGTAGCCCCTGCTCACCACAACTAGAGGAGAGTAGCCCCTGCTAGCCTCAGCTAGAGAAAGCCCGCACAGAGCAATGAAGACCCAATGCAGTAAAAAAAAAATATATATATATATATACTGGGTACATGATGGAATGTGGAAACACTGACCTAGTGTAGAATCGAGGGGCCCTTACTGGAGCAAAGCCTACTAAAGGGAATTAACAAAAGCCAAGGAAGAAAAGAAAACTCTCAAATTCAAATCGTTATTTGACTAAAAATTATTGAGACTTTCCTGGTAATGCAGTGGTTAAGAATCCACCTGTCAGTGCAGGGGACATGGGTTCGAGTCCTGGTCCATGAAGATCCCACATGCCATGAAGCGACTAAGCCCGTGCACCACAACTACTGAGCCTGCGCTCTAGAACCCGTGGGCCACAACTACTGAGCTCGCGTGCCACAACTACTGAAGCCCGTGCGCCTAGAGCCCGTGCTCCGCAACAAGAGAAGCCACCGCAGTGAGAAACCTGCGCACCACAACGAAGAGTAGCCCCTGCTCACCGCAACTAGAGAAAGCCCGCGTGCAGCAATGAAGACCAAACGCGCCCAATAAACAATAAATTTATTTTAAAAAATTATCAATAAAACCAAGCTCTGTATAGTGGAAAGACTGGATTTGAGTTTCAGATCTATCATTATTGAGCTGGGGAAGTCACTTCCTATCTCTGAGCCCCAGTTTCCTCAACTATCAAGTGAGGATGCAATCACCTACCTACTCCTTATACCATTGCCATAAAGATCCAATTAGTGTCTATGAGAAAAGTCTTTTGCAATCCATACAGCACTATGTAAACGTAAGCTATTATACCTTTAACTCCACATAAATATATACATACATACATACAGAAGGAAAACACGTTTATTTCCAATTTCCCAATAAACCTAGAGAACAGAACAGTTAACCACATCATTCTCTATATAATCATACTATCTACTGCACTCCAGAAGCCACAGTAGGGAAAATGACAAAATTAATTTGTAGGGCAAACAAGAGAAAGCAACTTAAATCTTCAATAACAGTGGGCTGATCAAATAGATTCATTGTTCATAACGGAATATTAGGTAACTATTAGAAAGACTGTTTTGGAAGAAGACAATGACAAGGGAAAATGCAGACAATTATCAAGCACAAAAAAGTTAAAACACACATATGATCTTAAGTCTGTTAAAAATAATATTTGACACACATATATATGCAATGATAAGACAGGCAGCTAAAACTAAAATGCCAAGAGTATATTCCTTGGGAGGCGAGATTCCTTGAGAGATGATTTATTTTCATTTCTGTGCTTTTCTTTTGCAATCAGAAAAAAACCAAAAACAAATATCATTAAAACAAACAAATATTCTTGGTCCAACTTTAGAAGGTCTCAAATCCTGCTTCTTCTGCCTCTTGCTCATTCCATTTTTTCTGCCCTAAGGGTAGCTCTGAGTAATTGCTTCTCTCTGAGGCTCAGCCTTCTGGCTGACCAACTGCTATCTAACCCTGGGGCTATCAGTTAGTGATCAAATGTGCCTGGCAAAGATTCTGGCAATGACCCGTAAGAAGTTGGTCCTGTCCCTGCTAAGACAATAATGGTAATATAGGAGCCTATGGGAAGAAAGGAAAGAAGGCAGAGAATAGCTTCTCAGCCCTCTTACCAGCCAATAAAAAAGTATATGGTCACCCCAAGCCCTACTATGATCAGTTGTGACCAGGTGTTGCAAACTTAAATGCCTACAGGGGCAGATGACATAAATAAGGGAAGGAAATGGTTTAATAATAAGGACACACCGTGCTAAAGGGAGCAGTTACTTGACTCCAACCAACTGTTGCTGCATGAGAAACACAGGCCTCATGTACCCCTACTTTCCATATGTTAAAGAGAAAATTTTTCGGTTAAAATCTCTCAGTTTTGCGACATCAAACAGATAAAATAAAACATATCTGTTTTTGATTCAGCCCCAAATTTGCCACTTTGTAAACTTACCTAGATAGGAAAGAGAGATCTTAAAAAACTCCTGAGAGTCAAACTAAATTTACATATAAAGGAGAAAGAATGTCTCCCAAATCTATGAAAACAGCATCACGACTAACCAAATGGTATTAACAAGAAAGATCATGCACAGAAGTGGGTGGGTAAGGAGAAAAGTGGGCTTAAGAAAGCGTAAATGTGGTTTACTCAGCACCTTCCAAGGTTGGAGGAAGCGGAGGAGGCTTGATACGGGGATATACACAGTCTCGTCACAATAAAATCATGCTTAGCAGTGAAGGATTAGTTCATTGGGCTCTCCCAGTGAATAGGGAAAACATCCTTCCAGAACTCTCTTGCTCTGATTCCTTTCCCACTAATGAACTTTTGATTAAAAACAAAACTCAGCTTTCCAGAAGTGGACAGGAAAATGGGGCATAAGCATTTAGCTCACTGGAAAGGGACTTAACAACCATTTAGAAAAAACAAATTACATCCGATTTCTAGCTAAATTCTATGTGACCAATTAATTTGGGTCTGTCATGGATCATCTACTGGTATGCTGGGAAAGTTCACTTTCTGGTCCTAAAAGGCTGAGATTTGGAAGTCAGTGACTCAAAGTGCTGATATCTGTCATCTAGTGATGCAGTGAGTAGTAGCCATCGAAGGACATTCCCATCCCCACCCTCTCCCCCATCAAACTTGGCCATTGTTCTCAAGCCTTAAGACTGGGTCCCTGAAGTAAAAACAGCAGCAGCTGCAATAACAACAAAAAACCAAACCTATAAGTCCTTAATAGGCTAGGAACAATACTTACATTAACAAAATCTCCACCCTGAATCATGAAATCTTTTATGACCCTGAAACAGAGAACAAAGCATCCTGAGAGAAGATTCTGCAGTTTAGGATAACACTGATTTCAAAATATAATATTTATCACTTTGACTTTTAATAAATCTTCAAATCAGTTGCTGAGTTCATAAAAACATCCCTTCTCAAGATCTAAGAATTATCCTCCGTTTTGTTTTCCTAAAAGCCCCCCAGTATGGCTTGCCAAAGGCCTTACCTGTGGAAGGTGCTCCCTTTGTATCCTATTGGAACCCCATCTTTTCTATAACCAAAAAGAAAGAGACTTGGAATGATGACAGGTAATCATAGGCCTTTCCAGTTTACCACACACCTGAACCAAAGAGACTCTCCTAAAGATGGTCAGAGAAGAGAGGTAAAGAAGACAAATGAACAGAGGATAGACCCGTGGGGGATTACCTTCTATTACTGCCACCAGCAATCATTCAAGGCCTGCCGGTGGTTCCCCAATACCTTCACTGCAGCCCCAGGACACCCCTCAGGAGAAAGCAGAGAACTCAACCACGTCTGAGACTGACCTGAATTCTCCAGTGCAGAACTGCCTGAAAGGGAAAGGAGTGAATGATTCAGTCACCATGGCATCACAGCTGTGAGCGCTCCTAACCTCGGAGGGGAGGGCACAGGCATCGGCGCTAGCAAGCCCACCTACAGGCTAGTCAGATGTCCAGACACTCAGGCATACAGATTAACAACATAAATTGACACGGGAACAGTCAAGACTATTCAGAGCGATACCCAAAGGAATTAGATCTCAAGGGCAGTGAGTGGACGGACAGAGGCAGGCAGACGATTCCACAGACTGCGGCCCAGCTTCTGGTTTAGTTAATCCAGCAAAGCTGGAACATCTCCTTACCTAAAATTCTCGGCCGTCTTAGGCACAACGTCTGCAAAGAGCTCGATCTTCATGCGGCCAACTTCCTGCAACCGGCAGGAGACGGTCAGAAAGCTCAGTCCAAGCCCGTGAAGGCCTCACCGAGCAGGGAACCCTCCCTCCCACATGCCGCTTGGTCTCTCCCACTTCCGCCTCCATAGCCTACGCTAGCTTTCCACCCAGTCCCTCCGCAAGCGGGGCGCCACGACGGGCAAGACTCCTCCTCTCTCTCCCTTCCTCCCTTCCTCCCCAACCCCGCCCCGCAGGTCGGTAGGTTCTGGTCCAATTTCACTTTCTGGCTTTCCGAGTCCGTTACCCCTGGGGAAGGGATGAAATCTGCCTGTCAGACCCCGTGCACTTTCCCTTCGGCGGTGGGCTGGGTGGCTGCCAGGACCTCACCTGACCGCCAATGCTGACATCAAAAAACACCACGGGATTGACAGGGCTTGAATTTGCCACCGCCATGGCTCCGACCCGGAAGCAGAAGTCGGGAGCGCGGGGTTACGGCGAACCTAGTCCCTGCTCTGAGGGTTTCGTCTCCGGCGGGGGCGCAGGAAAAGCCGACCGAGGCCAGGCCCCGCCCCCGGAAGTTCTCCGCCTCCGGCGCCAAACTGGGCGCTGCGTGGGTGGCCAGCGCCTCCTTCCGTACAGACCACCCGGATGTCAGCCAGCTGTTAGTTCACCTGGCTCTCCCTGGGTGCTGAGCCGGGCGGAAAAACTGGGCATTTATTGCTCAAGGTCAACGGACATCCTACTCACTCGGCTACACAAAGTGCAGTACAAATTATTCTCGCTCAGGCTAGGGGGCTTGGACTGGGCAGTCTTCAGGGTCCATATCAGCCTTTGAAATTAAGACCTATGTGAACCGTCATACGTGCGTTTTTCTACCCCTGTCCACTAGTGTGGAGCCCCACGGAAGCAAGAACTGTGTTCATCCTCAGCGTTTAGAACAGCCTGGCATATCAAGCTTGTTCAGTAAGTACTCAGCACTTCCTTGAAGTCAGGACGCTAGGATTTTAATTCCAGTTCTCACACAGGCTTCCACTTTCATCACCTCCAAATCATATACCGCAGAGCAGCTAGAGCTTTTAAAATAAATCTGCTTATAATTCACTGCTGGTTCCCCGTATTTAGCATAAAATCTAGTTTCTTACATAAAAGGCGTACCTTACATTGTCTGGCCGCCACCTTCTTGGGACTCTGGCCTTCTGTTCCTCGAGGTCATGGAGTTCCCATACTCTCTTTAGGGCCTTGGTACTAGCTGTTAACTGTCTTTAATATTCTTCTAGATCTTAATGGGGATGGGGAGTGGTCTTGTAGCTCAGGTCTCAGCTCAGATATCACTCAGGAACATTGCACCCAATCTAAAGTAGCCCTCCATCACACTTTCAGATACATTACTGGTTTATTATCTTCATCCATTCACCATCCAAAATTTTATGGTTTTCCCACCTCACCTGCAGCCTCACACACATTTAACTCCATGAAAATGAAACCAAGTCCCCCTAAACCTGGTTCCTCTGCCAAGCTTATGAATAACATATCCAAACCTTTATTCCCTTTCTTGTCCACCTGTTTCCATGAAGACTGAGGAGTACCAAAGAAAAGGTGGGACCGAAACTGAGTAGGACCCTGCAGGACACTCCCGTGTACAAAACCCTTTCCGTGTATCCTCTTTCTTGTTTGTAGAAAAAGGCTTCAGCTTCCCAGACCTTCCCTGAGTTACAAAGAGCAGATTCAAGCAGATACTAATTAAGGAAGTGAGGGAATGCAGAAACAAAGGAAAAGCAGTCAAAAAGTTATAGTTCGATCACTTTGCTGCACACCTGAAACTAACACAACTTTGTTAATCAACTACACTCCAATAAAATTTTTTAAAAATTACAGTTCAGTGATAAAACAGAGTCCTAGTTCCTTCTCATGGGATATACATAACAATCTGACAGAAATTTTGAGTTCTGTAGGAACTAAGGCCCCCACCTAGGTGGAGGATGGTAACTACCTTCTGAGACTCCAGACTAGTGGGAACTAGAAGGTTGAGGATTGAGATTCCTGGAACACCACCCTGTTACCTCACCACCAACCAATCGGAAGAAAGTCATACACCCTGAAGCCATCACCCCAAAAGATGCCTTTAAAAACTCTTCCCTGAAAACCATTGGGGAGTTCAGGTCTTTCGAGCAGGAGCCGCCCATTCTCCTTGCTTGGCCTGTGCAATAAGCCTTCCTCTGCTCCAGATTCCAATGTTTGTTTGTCCTCACTGTGCTTCGGGCACATGGACTTGGGTTCAATGACAAAAACCGAGACTCTCCTTGCCTGTCTTCACAGGTGTGCCCACTATTGAATAGCACACAGTAGGGATTCAATAAATAGATTCAATGAATCCAGTGAATTGAATGAATTGGGTAAGGCTTAGATTCAATATCACAGCTGTTATTTTCTATATCCTTTGACCATCCTTTCTAGTTCAGTGGTCTGAGGAAGCAAGGATTTCACATAAAAATTCAGTGTGGCTCAACTTAAGGGGTCTATTAAAAAATTTCTGGTTACTTTCTCTCTCCCCTTGGTCTCCCTCTCTACCTCCAATTGAAGGTGAAGAAGAAAGAGGAGGAGAATAAGGAGGGAAAGGGGCAGGAAGGGAAGGAGCAGCAGAAATCATCCTTCAGTATAGTTTTATACCAACTATTTAGAATAATTTTTTAAAAATTGATAATATCAAAGAAAATTGATAATATCCAATGTTGATGAGGTTGTGGAAAAACTAGTACACTCAAACTGCTAGTGAAAATAAATAATGATGTCTAGTATTTGTTAAGCTTTTACTAAGTGCTAAACACACGTTTCATTTCATTTGGTCCTCACAGCTCTATGCGATAGGAACTACCATTGCTCCCATTTTATGGATTAAGAAATTGAGGCTTAAAGAGTTCAACTATAGAAACCATATGTTGACACAATCTTTTTTTAAAGTAATTCGACAACTGACGTATCAAAACTATTAACAGTTATACTTTAGCCCAATTATGCTGATCTTTTTTTTTTTTTTTGCGTTACATGGGCCTCTCACTGTTGTGGCCTCTCCCGTTGCGGAGCACAGGCTCTGGACGCGCAGGCCCAACGGCCATGGCTCACGGGCCCAGCCACTCGGCGGCATGTGGGATCTTCCCGGACCGGGGCACGTACCCATGTCCCCTGCATCAGCAGGCGGACTCTCAACCACTGCGCCACCAGGGAAGCCCCTATGTTGATCTTGTAAATGTGTTTTATGGAGTACTCAAGAGAAGAAAAGAGCTACATCTACAAACACTTTCATCACAGCATAATCTTAAATGGTAAAAAAGTAGAAACAAAGGTCAAACAACAAGAGAATTTATAGGACATCAACATGATAGAATACCATGTGGCTTTTAAAATTTTTATTTATTTATTTTTATTTATTTATTTTTGGCTGCACTGAGTCTTTGTTACTGCGCATGGGCTTTCACTAGCTGCGGCAAACAGGGGCTACTCTTCGTTGTGGTGCACGGGCTTCTCATTGCAGCATCCTCTCTTGTTGTGGAGCAGAGGCTCTAGGCACGCGGGCTTCAGTAGTTGCAGCACACAGGCTCAGTAGTTGTGGCTCATGGGCTCTAGAGTGCAGGCTCAGTAGTTGCGGCACACAGGCTTAGTTGCTCCGTGGCATGTGGGATCTTCCCAGACCAGGGCTCGAACCCGTGTCCCCTGCATTGGCAGGTGGATTCTTAACCACTGCGCCACCAGGGAAGTCCTACCATGTGGCTTTTGAAAGAATAATTATGAAGACTGTTGAAACATGGGAAAATGTTTTATGAAATATTAAATTTAAAATCAGACTATGAAAATGAATGTACAATATGATAACCATTGAAAATATATACATTTGAATAAGGACCAGAAAAGAATAAATGAAAATAGTTGTGTTAAGAATGTGGGCTTTATAGGTTTTTGTTTTCTCAAATATTTGCTTTAACGTGATTACATTGTTTTTACTTTTAAATTAAAAAATAAATAAGAAAATACCCATGATGATAAGAATAGAAAGAATGCTGAATTAGCTGTATGTGTGCTCTACTGAACAAAAACCTAATTAGGGACTTCCCTGGTGGTCCAGTGGTTAAGACTTTGCCTTCCAGTGCAGGGGGTGTGGGTTCGATCCCTGGTTGGGGAGGTAAGAGCCCACATGCCTTGGGGCCAAAAAACTAAAACATAAAAAACAGAAGCAATATTTTAACAAATTCAATAAAGGCTTTAAAAAAAATGGTCCACATCAAAAAAAGAATCTTAAAAAAAAACCCCTAATTAAACCACTGAACTTAAGTCATGACATTGATCAATACAAGGCATTTGAGGATACCAAACAAACTTGAGAAATCCATTATTAGAACAGGTTTAATGAATTTATCAGCAATTTTGAAGACTCCTGGTTGACGTCCAGTGAGGATCTGTCATAACTCTTCTCCACGTCATGCTCCACCTTCACGCCCAAGCTTTAAGTTAGCAGCTTTGATCAGTCTAGTTTTAGACACCAGTGATTTTATAGTTCTGACTTGGCCTTATTCTTGGATGTGATGTATTTCTTTCAGAGAAGCCACGTTTATGTATCCAGCTTCAGAATTCTGTGAACACGAAAGAGACTCGAGGGACTTGGCGTTTACCATTGCTTCTTCTGACCTATGTTCTTCAGTTTCTTGAAGACTTCCAGCTGACTCTATCAAACCCGTTCCTGAAAAACTAAGAATGGCCATGTGTGAGGACTTTGTATAGACAGGATCTCTCAGCAGCACTTTGGGGTTACAGAGTTAAGGCATCAATAGAATTTCAACTTTTGCAGGATCTTAGTTCCCCCTTGGCAGTGAAAGCGTGGAGTCCTAACCACTGGACCACCAGGAAAGTCCCTGCTATGCTTTCTCAAGCCAGCAGCTAGAACTAGCTAGGCAGCCATAACTCTCTGGCATGTGGATGATTGCCTTGATTTTACTCACCTGGAGTTTGGTAAGGGCACAATTTTATTCAATACTTCAAATTCAGGGATGTCACTAATTGTTTCCTAAAAGAAAAGAAAGGATGAATATTAAAAAATTATAACGATAAACCATTGGCGATATGATCCTAGAACTTATGCTTTATATATGTTTTTGGTTAAAAATGTAATCCCCTCACCTTACACCTGTTAGACTAGCTATCATCAAAAAGACACGAGATAACAAATGCTGCAGAAGATGTGGAAAAAAGGGAACTCTTGTGCACTGTTGGTGGGAATGTAAATTCGTGCAGCTACTATGGAGAACAGTATGGAGGTTCCTCAAAAAATTAAGAATAGAGCTACCATATGATCCAGCTATCCCACTTCTGGGTATATATCTGAAGGAAATGAAAACACTGTTCCAAAGAGATATCTGCACTCCATGTTTATAGCAGCATTATTTACAATAGCCAAGATATGGAAACAACTTAAGTGTCCACTGATAGACGAATAGATAAAGAATATGCATACAATAGAATACTACTCAGCAAAAAACAAATTTTTTAACAAAATAAGGAAATCCTGCCATTTGTGACAACACGGATGGAACTTGAGGTCATCAGGCTGAGTGAAATAAGTCAGACAAAGAGAAAGACAAATACTGTATGAACTCGTATACACTTGGAGTTTAAAAAAAACAAACTTATTGAAATAGAGACCAGATTTGTGGTTGTCAGGGATGGGGGAATTAGGTGAATGTGGTCAGAGGTATGAACCTCCCTTGTAAGAGAAATAAGTTCTGGGAATGTAATGTACAACATGACGATATACTTAACAGTACTGTATTGTATATATTGAAAGTAGCTAAGAGAGTAGATTTTAAAAGTTCTTGTCATGAGGAAAAAAAATTGTAACTATATGAGATGATAGATGTTAACTAATCTTATTGTGATCATTTTGTAATACATATATATATATCAAATCATTATATTGTACACCTTAAACTTATACAATGTTATAGGTCAATTATATCAACAAAATTGGGGGAAAAACTGTAATCCCTAATACCTATAGAATATTTGGTAACTATACATGTCATACTTTCAACAACAAAAAACCAAACAACCCAGTTAAAAAACGGGCAGAGGAGCTAAATAAACATTTCTTCCCAAAGAAGACATACAGATAGCCAATAGGCACATGAAAAGATGTTCAACAACACCAGTTATTAGGGAAATGCAAATCAAAACCACAATGAGATATTACCTCACACCCATTAGAATGGCTGTTATCATAAAGGCAAGAAATAACAAGTGTTGGCAAGGATGTGGAAAAAAGCAAACCCTCGTATACTGTTGGTCAGAATGTAAATTGGTGCAGTCACTATGGAGAACAGTATGGAAATTCCTAAAACAATTAGGAACTACCACATGATCCAGTCCCACTTCTGGGTATTTACCTGAAGAATACAAAAACAGTAATTTGAAAAGCTATATGCACCCCTATGTCATTATTTATAATAGCCAAGATATGGAAACAACCTAAGTGCCCATCAAAGGATGAATGGATTAAGTAGATTATACATATATAAAAATGATATCTTGCCATCTGTGACAACAGTGTGGACCTTGAAGGTATTATGCTAAGTGAAATAAGTCAGACAGAGAAAGACAAATACCATACGATTTAACTCACATGTGGAATAATAATAATAAAAAAGAACAAACCAAACCAAACAAAAATAAACACATAGATACAGAGAACAGAGTAGTGGTTACCAGAGGGGAAGGTGGGGGAGGGTGAAATGGGCAAAAGGGGGAGGGGAAGGTGGGGGAGGGTGAACTGGGCAAAAGGGGGATGGATGGATGGATGGAATCTAAACTTTTGGTGGTGAGCATGCTATAGTATATACAGAAGTCAAGGTATAATGTTACACACATGAAACTGATATAATGTTATAAACCAATGTTACCTCAATAAATAAAATTATTTTAAAAATAATAACTAAATGCCATAGTTTTTATGTTAGTGCTTTTCACAAGCCTGCTTTTTATATCCACTTTTCTACATGAATTACCTCATATTAGCTGATATAATCATTCCATTCTATTTGATGAGTTCTTAATACTCTGGTAAACATTTTCTGTCCCTTTAAATCATAAAAAAAAAGTAACTGTTTTGAGCTCCATTACTTTAAGAGCCAAATATTCTTTCTCAGAAAAATGTAGACCAAAACAGACCAGAGGCCTACTCACAGAGCATATAAAGACCATGTCAGAAAATGCGGGTTTTATTCTGAAGACTGCGGGAAATCCTTGCAGTGTTGAGTCATCGGCTCAGACTACATGTATTTTCTAAAGACCCCTCTGGCTATAGACTATAAGAACCATAGGACCTCAAAAGACAAAGCCTGGGAAGATGGGACAGGGGAGATGAGATGTGTCTTTCCAAGCAAGGGAAATACATGATTCAGAGGAGGAAACGGCAGAGCTTTTGGGGAAACAGTGAATAGGCTAGTTTCTTTTGATCAGGTTTGTCAGAAAGGTATTTGGAATATGGAACGTTCTTATGTGGCTTCAGTTCTGGTTTAGACATCAATAACTCCGGAAGCCTTCCCTAGCCACTCCAGACAGGTTGAGACACCACTCCCCCTGCTTCCTCAGCATTCTGGGCCTACTGCTCTTGTAGAACTTAGCGCATGGCAGTTGCCAGTTACATGATTGTCATTCTCACTGGGCACGAGTTCTGGGAAGACAGAGAGTATCTCTTGTTCACCATCATGTTTAAACCATATGGGAAACAGCATGAGGCCTGGCACACTGTATATGGTCCATTAATATGTGTTGAATGAATAAACTTCGTCTTATAGACAAAGGCAGTCTCTGAAACTCTTTGACGTGAAGTACTATGAAATCAAGCAGTGTTTCACGACGATGGGTCTAGTGGCATGGGCAGGGCAGATTAGAAGAGGAGGAGAGATTGAAACGAGATGAGTTAAGAAGTTGTTGCAGTGACCCAGGTGCTAAGTACTTGGGATGCAACGGGTAACAAGATGGGCAGAGTTCCTGCTCTCTTGTAGTGTATAAGCCAACTGAGAAGAAGGATGGAATTACAATACAGGCAGCAACATGGTCTATTACAAAGGCTATGTCCCTGGTTACTCCAATGCCCCTGCAAGGGAAACAGTTGACTTGGAGTATTATGAGATAGTGGCTAAGAGCAGGGACCAGAGAGTGCTGTTTTCAGTCCTTGTTTTTCTATTTATCAGCTGTGTGACCTTGGGCAATGATGTCACTTCACCTCTCCAGGTCTCAGATTCTTCAACTGTGAAAATGGGAATGACAGGCTTTTCACATAAGATTATTTTGTGGATTACAGGAGATAATACACATAAAATGCTTAGAACAGTCCCAGGCACATAGTAAGCACCCAACGAATGTCAAGCTGCCACCACTGTAGCCCCAAGAAAGGAAGCAACCTAGGATATGTCTGATCTCAGGGATCTATATACTGATCTATTTGCATATATGGTAATCACTGAGAATCAACAGATCTTGGAAACGTAAGCAGTAGCTATGTGGCCTTTGACATATCATTCAACTTCTCTGGGTTTTATCCCCCTCCTGTGTAAAATGAGAGGATGGGATTGGAGGATCCTTAAGATTCTAAGTTTATAAACAGTTTTGGAGTTTATTCCAATAGGTGTCAAGATGTTACAACTCGGTACCTTTGTCACACGTGGGATATTGAGCTTGATATACTGTAGTTCTGACCCATGTGACATTTCTTATCTTGATTTGATGACAATATTGTGGATCTCAAAACTATTGGTCCTAAAAAATACTCCTTTAAGGCCTGTAACTCAGCACCGACAATACTATAGTATTTATTCACATATGTGTCTGTCCTTTTCTACTAGACTGAAGGTCTCTGAAAACAGGAACCATCTTCCATATTCCTAGGACCTATCACAGTTCTTGGAATTAATAAATTTTTGTTGAGGGCTTCCCCAGTGGCGCAGTGGTTAAGAATCCGCCTGCCAATGCAGGGGACACGGGTTCGAGCAATGGTCCACGAAGATCCCACATGCCGCAGAGCAACTAAGCCCATGTGCCACAACTACTGAGCCTGTGCTCTAGAGCCCGCGAACTACAACTACTGAGCCTGTGTGCCATAACTACTGAAGCCTGCGCACCTAGAGCCCGTGCTCCGCAACAAGAGAAGGCACCACAATGAGAAGCCCGCTCGCCGCAACTAGAGAAAGCCCACGCGCAGCAACGAAGACCCAACACAGCCAAAAATAAATGAATAAAAATAATAAAGTTCCCTTTAATAAATAAATAAATGTTTCTTGAATGAATGATTAAGTAAAAGAGTGAATGACTAGACAATTAAGAACACTTGTAGCTCAAGCAAAGACATAAACTGTTGGAAATTAGGTCACATCATCTGGCAGTTCTACTTTTTTATTTTTTTAACATTTTTATTGGAGTATAATTGCTTTACAATGGTGTGTACGTTTCTGTTTTATAACGAAGTGAATCAGCTGTACATATACATATGTCCCCATATCTCTTCCCTCTTGCATCTCCCTCCCTCTCACCCTCCCTATCCCACCCCTCTAGGTGGTCACAAAGCACCGAGCTGATCTCCCTGTGCTATGCGGCTGCTTCCCACTAGCTATCTATTTTACATTTGGTAGTGTATATATGTCCATGCCAGTCTCTCATTTTGTCCCACTTACCCTTCCCCCTCCCCATGTCCTCAAGTCCATTCTCTACATCTGCGTCTTTATTCCTGTCCTGACCCTAGGTTCTTCAGAACCTTTTTTTTTTTTAGATTTCATCATATATGTTAGCATATGGTATTTGTTTTTCTCTTTCTGACTTACTTCACTCTGTATGACAGACTCTAGGTCCATCCACCTCACTATAACTCAATGTCGTTTCTTTTTATGGCTGATTAATATTCCATTGCATATATGTGCCACATCTTTATCCATTCATCTGTTGATAGACACTTAGGTTGCTTCCATGTCCTAGCTATTGTAAATAGAGCTGCAATGAACATTGTGGTACATGACTCTTTTTGAATTATGGTTTTCTCAGGGTATATACCCAGTAGTGGGATTGCTGGGTCATATGGTAGTTCTATTTTTAGTGTTTTAAGGAACCTCCATACTGTTCTCCATAGTGGCTGTATCAATTTACATTCCCACCAACAGTGCAAGAGGGTTCCCTTTTCTCCACACCCTCTCCAGCATTTATTGTTCGTAGATTTTTTCATGATGGCCATTCTGACTGGTGTGATGTGATACCTCATTGTAGTTTTGATTTTCATTTCTCTAATGATTAATGATGTTGAGCATTCTTTCATGTGTTTGTTGGCAATCTATGTATCTTCTTTGGAGAAATGTCTACTTAGGTCTTCTGCCCATTTTTGGATTGGGTTGTTTGTTTTTTTGATGTTGAGCTGCATGAGCTGCTTGGAAATTTTGTAGATTAATCCTTTGTCAGTTGCTTCATTTGCAAATATTTTCTCCCATTCTGAAGGTTGTCTTTCCGTCTTGTTTATGGTTTCCTTTGCTGTGCAAAAGCTTTTAAGTTTCATTAGGTTCCATTTGTTTATTTTTATTTCCATTTCTCTAGGAGGTGGGTCAAAAAGGATCTTGCTATGATTTATGTCATAGAGTGTTCTGCCTATGTTTTCCTCTAAGAGTTTTATAGTGTCTGGCCTTACATTTAGGTCTTTAATCCATGTTGAGTTTATTTATTTATTCATTTATTTATTTTGCCGTATGCGGGCCTCTCACTGTTGTGGCCTCTCCCGTTGCGGAGCACAGGCTCTGGACGCACAGGCTCGACAGCCATGGCTCACGGGCCCAGCCGCTCTGCAGCATGTGGGATCTTCCCGGACCGGGGCACAAACCCGTGTCCCCTGCATCGGCAGGCGGACTCTCAACCACTGCGCCACCAGGGAAGCCCGAGTTTATTTTTGTGTATGGTGTTAGGGAGTGTTCTAATTTCATTCTTTTACATAAAGCCGTCCAGTTTTCCCAGCACCACTTATTGAAGAGGCTATCTTTTCTCCATTGTATATTCTTGCCTCCTTTATCAAAAATAAGGTGACCACGTGTTTGTGGGTTTATCTCTGGGCTTTCTATCCTGTTCCATTGATCTATATTTCTGTTTTTGTGGCAGTTCTACTTTGGATAAAATCTGCAAAACAACTCAAAAACTTGGAAACTATCACCTTTCTGAGACCAAACATGATGCAGGTCTTAACGCTCATAGCAATAGTACCCAATGAGCAGGATCTACTGTGAAATATCCTAGGAAGAAACGCCTAGCAGGTGATACAAGCCAGGGAAGAAAGCAAGCAGCCTCCATCCTGGAGTCAGAATGCAACTCTGCTTACTGAAGTCCCTCTGGCTGACTGCTCACCAGCCAGACTCTGGACCTCATGGCAACAGAGACTTATTTGCTGCAGCTCTCTGGACTTGGCTACTTGCCAGCATGGTTTTTTGTAACATAATTGCTTTTCTCTGACTCAGGTGTTCTCCTTAGGCTTGACTCCTTGCCAGACCAGACTAGCTTCACTTTACCTTTCTGAGCCTCAGATGGGCTCATCTCTCAGATGGGGCAAGAATAATACATGCTAAACAGGATAGCTGAGAAGGAGGCATCTGTGTGAGGACATTTAACATCCGTTCATTCTCAAATATTTATGGAGTATCTGTCCGTAGATACAATGGCATATGAGATGCAACCCTTGCCCTCCAGGATGTCGCTGCTGAGACGATGAGATAGAGAAGTGAAGAGGTGATGACAATACAGTGTGTTAAGGAAGAAGCTAGGAGGCACACACAGTGTGCTTTGGGATCACACAGGAGGAGCATGTTGAACAAAAGCTGACCCAATGAAGAGCAAAGTTGGTCAAGAGCAGTCTCCAGGCCTGCTGCCCCCGCGTGCAGCCAGCGAGCCTCTTTGCTGCAGTCCACCACGAGGCCAAGTGCAGGCTACAGCTACACGCAGAAGATGAAGGAAGGTGAGAAGAGCAACCTTACCTCCCCTCTGCGGATCTGGATGCTCCTTATGATTCGCTCTAAGAGACCAACCTGCTGCGTGAGCCGGAGACTGTTTTCTTGTAGCTGCTTATTTTCTTTATCCAGGAAAAGCACTCTAAGGATGGCATAAATCAGAGGCGTAACTAAACATGTCTGTATCCTTCCTAAAAACTCTCTCCCATTTCCCACTAGCTCTGAGTCTCAGCCCACTGCCAGATTTTAGAACCAACTTTGCCAGAATAATTCCCACCATATTCCAGGACCAAGTGAAAAATGAATAAGCCTCTGGCTTGTACACCGTCATTAAATACATACTGAGAACAGAGACACACTACATGCAAGAATATGAAAGGCATAATTCCAGCCCTTGAGAAACTTAAGGAAGGATACGATCCCACTTAGGGGAGGGACTCTGCATCCCTTCAAACACTGTTCATCTGGTCGCATCTGGTTCATACGCAGCCATACACTGTGTATGAACACTGTTCATACACAGCCTACATCTGGTTCTGATCTCAGTCATCCCATGCTTTTGTTTCAGTAGTAGTAGTAGTAGTAGAAGTAAAAATAGTAGTAGCAGCAGCAGCAGATTAGCAGCAGCAGCAACCTCTGACCAAGTACTTCCTATCCACACAGTAAGCACTGAAAACTTTTCATCTATTAGCTCCTTTAATCCTCACAACAACCCCATAAAAGAGATACTGTTATGAAGCCTATTTTGCAGATGAGGAAACTGAGGCTCAGAGTGGGGAAAGTAACTCGTGTAAGAAGATAAAACCAGAAAGTCATTGAGCTGGGATGCCAGCCTGCTTCTCTCTTGGTCTACACCTTGATTCCACAGGTGCCAAATGATAAACGTGAGTGTCAACACACACAAAGGGAAGGGCCCGAATGAGCAGAGCTGGGTCCTCAGGAGGCAATGTTGCCATGAAAGAGCCTATCTGAATGCCCAGCCCACCTTCTCCATGATATTTTTCTCTTTAATTTCACAACCCTGCCACTTGTATGAACTGCTAAAAACCTCAGAATGGCAGAGAAACAGTTATCAGATAGGCCGCAAACTCAGAGGACTACCTCTGGAAAGATCTCTTTGTGGAGGGAGAAACCTCCTCTTTGTGGAGCTCACAGGTGACTCAGGCAGGCACCCACCTGCTCTGGACCGAAGATATTATCCATTTATTGCCGTGGATCAATTCCTCTTGCTCTGTGAGCTGCTCCAGAAGTTTCCTCTTTTCTAGGAGCAGGATATCATTTTGGGTGGTGATCTGGACCTGGAATGCCTTCTCCTAGGGATAATAAAGCCCCCTAATTACCCCGGAAGGAAAAAGAATCACACATTTAAGAGCATCAGCCTGTTTCTAAACTCTGACAGCAAATTGCCTTGTGAATTTCTTCTCTCCTGTCTTCTAGTCTGTCTTTATCTGTTTGCTGAATTGTCAGCTAGACGGTTCTTCTATTTATCTTGGTTATTTTATGTCATGTATTTTGTTTGGACATTTACTCATTCTTTTGGGTTAACATTTAAAAATATCTGAACGCTCAACTCCCAGTAAGGTCCCAATGCTCTCATCTGTATTCTAATTCCATAGGTTATCGAGTCACTAACAAATACAACTGAATTCTCTGAATCTCCATATTGAGAAAGATTTCTATGTAACACATTTCCATCTGCTTTGTAGTTATAGTCTCTTTAAGGCAAAGGGAGGAAGACGGGAATCTAGCCACCTCACCTGACAACCAATGTCAGGGTCTCAGTTGGCTTGGCAAGTTCAGCATGTAAACCAGGTACCGAGAATATTCTTGCAGTGATGATGCTGAAATGATTTCTAGCTTGACAGCATGTTTCATTATCTACCAACGTTTTCCCTGGAAGCAATAGCTAGCGAAGTTATAGCTAAAATGATAAAGGATTATATTTTGTGAAAAAACACTAACATTCTTATATTGAGTCAGCAGATTTTAGTAAATATCACTGTTGGTGAGGAGTTTAGAAGCTCACAAGTGTAGAACTGCCCTTCTCACTTCACCAAGAGCCTGTCAATGGTGACAGGCAAGTGCCTTCACCTATTTGTGTTTGTTTCCACCTGCCACGTGTGGGAGCGAGTGGGGACGGGAGGAGAAACACCACCTCTGGTGGATGGGTGAATCACAGGGTTAAGAGCGGCAACTTTCTTTCTTTTAATAAGGTACTAATATAGATCATTCAGAAAAGACTGTCCATATATGTGGTATCTAAAAAAACCCAAGCAACAAAGAAAACCAGACTCATAGATACAGAGAACAGATTGGTGGCTGCCAGAGGTGGAGAGGGGTGGGAGAAATGGGTGAAAGCAGTCAAAAGGTACAAACTTCTGGTTATTAATAAGCCATAAAGATATAATGTACAGCATGATGACTATAGTTAGTAATACTGTATTGCATATGAGAAAGTGGCGAAGACAGTAGATCTTAAAAGTTCTCATCACAAGAAAAAAATTTGTAACTATGTGTGGTGATGGATGTTAACTAGACTTATTGTGGTGAACATTTAGCAATATATATAAATATCAAATCATTATGTTATATACCTGAAACTAATAAAATATTATGTCAATTATAATTCAAAATGAAAGAAAGAAAGAAAGGCTGTCCATCTATTATTAAGGAATTGTAAGGAAGGAGATTACAGTATGTTTTGAAACAAACTCTTCCAGATCTTAAAGTCCTTCATCCAGGACCCTTCAATGTCTAACAATAGTCTTGCCTGCTATTATTTAAATACATTTATGAGAAGGATTGAGAATATAAGCAGCTACCCCACAAGTAATGCTCTCTGCAGTTATAACTGGATTAGAAAGGAAATTGAGTGGGGCAGGCTACTGACACCCTGTCCGTTGGAAATACTGTATGTTTTGGAACCAGAAAATCGGGACATCTGCTCTAATAATAGGGTAAAGTATTTGGGGAAACCTGGTTTGGGTGGTCACACAGTCAGAGGACTCAGCTGGCTCACTGTATAAAGAGAAGGCTGAAGGAATGAAGCCCCCCAAAGTGGCATTATTTTCTGGAGATTAGGTGCTTAGAAAGTGAGCCCAGCTTTTGTACGCTCGGGGCTCTGGTTCACGGGCCCTAAAATAAGTAAAATAAGGAGCTCCAGGTTTGTACCACTGTGGTACATCTACTGATTAACACGCTTCTAAGAGATTTTACACTAAGAAGAAAATAACATTTATGAAAATTTATATGTGCCAGGTCCCACGTTAGGCATTTTGTATTTTAATTATTTTCCCATTTTACAGAGGCAGAAAATGATACACAGGGGCTCGGGCAAGGTCACAGAACTATCAAGCGACAGGGCTAGACTTTGCATCCAAGTCTGTCCAAGGCCAACACCAACCACTCTTTCCTCGCCTCTGCTTACTTGCAGTCTCCAGTTAATTTCATGGAGGCCTGTGGTTTTTTGGGCAGATGTGTTCGTTTCCTAGGACAGCTGTAACAAATTACTACAAACTGGGCAGCTTAAAACGGCAAGAATTTATTTTCTCACAGTTCTGGAGGCCAGTAAGGTGTGGACAGGGTTAGTTCTGGGGGTGCTGAGGGAGAATCTGTTCCATGTCTCTCTCCTAGCTGGTAGTTGCTAGCAATCCTTGGTGTTTCTTGGCTTGTGGCTTCATCACTCCGATCTCTGCCTCTATCATCACATGGCCTTCTTCCCCTGTGTCTGTCTTTGTGTGTGTCTTTTCCTCTTCTTATAACGATACTAGTCATATTGGATTTAGGGTTCACGCTAATCCAGTATGACCTCGTTTTAACTGTTTATGCCTGAAAACACCTTACATCAAAATGAGGTCACATTCTGAGGTTCTGGGTAGACATGGATTTTGGGGGTACACTGGAACACAGTACAGTCAGGAAACATGCCTGCTGAAAGCAGGAGGCTGGTTTTGCCATGTAAGCCTGGAAGTGGAAGGCAGGCATCACAAGGAAGAATGGGTAATACAGAATAGGTTGATGATATTTCTGGGGGGCCCATGAACCAGGGTTGCTACTTTCTTCTGTTATACTTTCTATATTGTCTTCCTAGTTGTGGATCTGAGTCTTTAAAAGTTGGATGAATTAGTGCCAAAATAGGAGGGTACTGCAAAATCTAACATATTTTCCTTTTTTACTACAGTTTAGAGTATCAAGAGGATTTTTTAAAACTAAAAACACAACAATGGTGACCCATCTGTTATAATCCTCAAATGCTTTCTGTGTGTAATCTAAGGATTCTTACCCTGGAGGCCTATAATAGCCCGTGGAATAACTGAATTTATATCAACTGTTTTGGTATCCTTGGCACATAGTGCTGGTATGATGAAAATCTGTTGGGTGAAGAAATGAGTAATTTAAGACTGAGGACAATGTTTTCAAAATTCTGAAATGGGCTGGGGATCTCCAGAAGGGAAACATTCCTGGCCAAATCAGTTGCTCTCCATTTTGAATGGATGTAGTTTAATGCTCTCAAGGCCATTTGTCATCTGATCCCATTCATCTGTCCCATTTCCTTCTTACCCACACACTAGAAAGTCACACAGGGGCGACAAGACAAACAAAGAAACCAGGGATATTTAGAAAACAGCCTGAAGGCTCTAGTCAAGGACTGATGAAAGAATAGGGGTCACCTGTTTTCACTGCCATTTAAAACTGACAGAAATGTGAGGCAAAATGAAGGCTGCATAAAGTAGGAATGAGTTACGGAGGGTGGTCTGGAAGTCTCTGCTGCAGGGTGATTAGGAAGCTACTTTCATTTGAAGGCAAGACACTAGTCCTAAGCAGCAGTGCAGAATATTTTCAGTGTCTAATTTGATCTAGCATCGCTATGAGTCTTACACACCTTGGGGCAGGGCTTAAACAATTACTCAAATTGAAAAAGGGTGCAAAGAAAAGAAATGGAAACCTGGGCTATGAAGAGGCCACAAATACATTAAAAAACGAGTGGGCTTCCTCCAGATGACCAACACCAGCATCACCAGTGAGCTCCCACCTTTTCCCCTCACCTTTTCCATTTGTTGCTGCAGGGCTCCAATCTCATTTTCAAGTTGTTTGATTCTCTCATCTCGGAGTTCTACTTCATGAACTAAACGATCCTTGACTCTGCGAAGCTTGGCTTTGTGGTGGTGATGTTTCTCATTATAGTTTCTACAAAAGCAAATTTAAATATAGGTGCACCTGAACACAGTGCAAACTACTTTGCCTCCTCAGTATGCACCTTTCTTGGGTTTCCTCTTCTTGCTTTGTCAGGGCCTCTGGCACCACAGATGGAGACTTGTCCTGCCTCACATCTGCAGGACTTCTTGCCCCCCAGGTGGGGAGAATGGACCAAGTACAACATCCTAAATAACACAAGATTCCGTCATCTCCAACTCAGGAAACTCGACTTCTGATCCCTGACATCTAACAATTCGGAATCCTGCTCCACTGATTCAGTCATTGATTTAAAATTTTCTAGTTCTTGGCTACACCCTCGGACAGTGATATAACCCACTACTTCTATCTTGTCTATTTTCCAGATAAGTGGGTTTGCTCTCAGTCCTTGCCTTGAGTCTAGACTTTTAAATGCCAATTCTATATGTCTCTGCTCAAGACTCTTACTGAGTCTGACATAAATTTGACTTACCACTAATAAACACATGAAAAGATGTTCAACATCATTAGCTATAAAGAAAATGCAAATCAAAATTACAATGAGATGCCACTTCACACCTAGTAGAATGGCTAAAATAAAAAAGAAAGATAATAACAAGTGCTGAGAAGGATGTGGAGAAACTGGAACACTCATACACTGCTGGTAGGAATGGCAAATGGAAAAAGCCTGGCAGTTTCTCAAATGGTTAAAAGTAGAGCCATATGATCTAGCAATTCCATTCCTAGGTATATACCCAAGAGGAATGAAAACATATGTCCACACAAAAACTTGTACATGAATGTCCATAGTAGCACTATTCACAACAGCCAAAAGGTTAAAACAACCCAAGTTTCCATCAACTGATGAATCAATAAACAAAATACGGAGTATCTGTACAATCGGGCTTCCCTGGTGGCGCAGTGGTTGAGAGTCCACCTGCCGATGCAGGGGACACGGGTTCGTGCCCCGATCTGGGAAGATCCCACATGCCGCGGAGCGGCTGGGCCCGTGAGCCATGGCCGCTGAGCCTGCGCGTCCGGAGCCTGTGCTCCGCAACGGGAGAGGCCACAACAGTGAGAGGCCCGCGTACCGCAAAAAAAAAAAAAAAAAAAAAAAAAATGGAGTATCTGTACAATGGAACATTATTCCGCTACAGAAAGGAATGAAGTACTGATACATGCTACAACATGAATGAACTTCGAAAGCACTATGCTAAGTGAATGAAGCCAGTCACAAAGGACCACATATTTTACAATTCCATTCAGATGAAATGTCCAGAAGAGACAAATATAGAGTGAAAGAAAGTACGTTAGTGATTGCCTGGGGCTGGGGAGTATAGCTAAAGAGTTTCTTTTTGGGGTAATGAAATCGATTGTGGCGATGGATGTACAACTAAAAGCCTCTGATTTGTACATTTTCCATAGGTGAATTGTATGGTATGTGAATTATATCTCAATAAACCTGCTATTAAAAAAAAAGACAACAAAAATCTGAGTTACCATTTCAAGCTACTACAACAGCTAATCCTGAGTAAATAAGAAAATAGATTAAAGCCTGCATACCACCACTAGGCAAACTGCTCTGAAGATGACTGTGCTTTCCAAATGAGAATATTGTTACGCAGAAAGTGTTTCTTCAAATGAAAAATTAAGAACTTTCACTTTGAACCTAAGGCAGGAAATAGATGGGCTCCAGGGTAGCCATTTACAACTGGCCTCCTGTTCACATTTCTTGGGGGGAGAAAAAGTTGGGCTTCCGGCCGGACACTTACAAGTAACTAGACTTCTGTTTGCATTTCCTGAGACAGGAGATAGGTGGGCTCCAGGTTAGGCATTTACAGCCAGCCTCCTGTTTGCTCTCTGAAGTGGAAGTAACAGCAGAGACAGGGTAAACAGCCAGGCTTTGTCTCCTGTGGATGCCTTAAGATAACAGTCACGGCAGGGACAGAGAGGGGCTAAACCCCGTTTGAGGAAAAGAACAAGAGGTCATACATTTCCCATCCTTGGGGCAAGGGAGACACTACATGTGTGCAGAAAGCCTCCCTGGGGATCAAAAAGGAGGGGGAACCATCCGATAATATGTGATGCTAAGGCGGCCCATATGCCTCTGGGCTGGAATCCATCTTGGAAAAAAGTTGCGCACGCATGTTGGGGAGGGTGCTAGGGCAGGTCAGGTGTGGAAAAAGAAACCAGGTAATTGGCCAAAGGTAAACAAAGACCCGGAAGAACTGCCCTATGTAAATGATTTAACCGCTTCTTTACTGCACTCCTCCTCATTAGGTGGGATGCCGACACCCTTTCTCTCCGGGTGTGCATCTCTGCCTTGCTTCTATCTTAACTAAACGAACTGTTTCTCTGTGTGCTCTCCCAACTTGTTGTTGTGGTATGTCTCTAATAATAAACTTTGTACCCATTTTTACAGTTTTTGCCTCCGTGAGAAATGCATTTTTCACTGGGGGCAAGAGCCAGGGGGTCTGGTGGCTTGGATTCCTGGTTTTCATACAGGCTACCCAGGTTCAATTCCTGGGCAGGGAATTAAGATCTAGCTTCGCGCCACTGCTCACTGCTGCCTCTCCGAGATCAAACCTATGAGGTCTAATAACACAAAATCACTCTGAACCAGGATTTCTGTACTACTGACATTTTGGGCCGGATAATTCTTTATTGTAGAGAGCTGACCTGTACTTTGAAGAATGCTTAGCGACAACCTTGGCCTCCACTCACAAGATGCTAGTAGCACCTTCTACAGTGTGACAACCTGAAAAGTCTCCAGACATTGCCAAGTGTCTCCTTGCCCTGGAAGGCAAACTATCCCCTACTGAAAACCATTGCTCTAGCTAATGTCCCTAAACGAGGTTTGCTCTAAGCCAATAGCAATGGTTCTCAAACTGTGTTCTGACCAGCAACACCATCATCACCTGGCAACTTGTTAGAGATGCAAAGTCTCAGGCTCTATCCCAGAATTACAGAATAAGAAAGTCTGGAGGAGGATCTGTGTTTTACTAGGTCCTCCAGGGGGTTCTGATGCAGGCTAAAGTTTGGGAGAAACCCTTGGGGGACCTCCTCACTACTTCTGTTTCATTGTAAACAGACTACTTGTGGCAGGCTGTAAGGGCAGAATGGCCTTTCTTCATTCCTGCTAACAGAACTCAAGTTCATTTAGGTGTCCATAAGGATCCCTTGATTTCAAGGAAGGTGGGTGTGCCCCACGTGTGTGCAGGGTGGGTTGGGGTGGGGATTGGGTGTGTGAGACAGGTAAGTCCTGCTGGAAAAGCAGGAATTTGAACAAAGGTCTCTCTCTGCTCTGGCTGCCCTCCTGCCGAGGCTGTTACCTGCAGCTACAGTCGCTGCCTTGTAACCATGAGGTGTGAAGCCTAAGGACAAAGCCATCAGCCCGCCAAGCATGGCAGAGGAGGAGGAGGGAAAGAGCCTGTCCTTAAGGATGCTACTGAGCAGCTGAATCAATCTCCATAATCATCTTCCTCCAGATTTCTTGTTATATAAGAAAAAAAAAGTTTGTTTAAATATATTAGTCAGGTTTTTTTGTTATCTGTGGTCAATTACATCCTGATATCTTAAAAACAGAAAAACTAAACAAACAAAATAGTATTCTAATGCTCTCTCTAGCCTCTGATTTCCCGGAATGCCTAGAGATTTGAAAAATGCCTTTTTCTTTTTTTTTTTTTTTTTTTTTTTTTTTTTTTGCGGTACGCAGGCCTCTCACCGCTGTGGCCTCTCCCGTTGCGGAGCACAAGCTCCGGACGCGCAGGCTCAGCGGCCATGGCTCACGGGCCCAGCCGCTCTCCGGCATGTGGGATCTTCCCGGACCGGGGCACGAACCCGTGTCCCCTGCATCGGCAGGTGGACTCTCAACCACTGTGCCACCAGGGAAGCCCTGAAAAATGCCTTTTTAACTGAAAGGAAAAGTGTTTAAGGAATGAAGCATCTGCTCTCTGTCAGTGTAGGCACGGGAGGGCACAGTCATTCAGGCCTATGATGCTGGGCAGTTTGCCTATGTCAACTCTCTGGGGCTCTGACACTCAAACTGGAGGAAGTCCTAACTAAGTGAAGGGAACTAACGTGCGCTCCAGGTTTATCACAAGACACCTCGCGTGCTTTTAAAGCAAACTTGTGAAGGTGATGTCCTCACTCTGTGGCCCAGGAGATGGATGCTGTGCAGTAAACTCAGTGGGTCTGGGTTTCCAGTCTTTGACTGGTTCCTGGGAGACAACCTCTAAGCCCTCGGAATATCCTGCCTGATAATAATGTCTCTGTATACCGGTGGCTTTGGGCTACACCAGATATTTTACGCTAACAAAATGATTCATGGTGAATGCATTTTTGTTCACCTTGGGCCTGGGCCATGCTGGATCAGTTTGACTATTCAGAGTTTGGAGAACTGGAGACTAAGTAGTTAAGGTCAATCCCAGGAGCTCTCTGTCCTCCTGACTAATCCCCGATTAAATCCCTGGATGTCAAGGCTCAGGTGAGTTTCTCTGGCTGGGAATGCTTCATATATATTGCCACACAACGTCGCTGGGAGAATTAAGCACTGCCCATACTACTGCACTGGGAGAGGACGATGGGAAGCTTGCTTGCATCTTATCTCTCCTGAACTCTCGCTGCATGCTTTTTTAATCTGTATCCTTTCACTGTAATAAACCATAACCATGAGTGTAAAACCTTTCCTAAGATCTGTAAGTCCTAATGAACCTCCAGACCTGAGGGTGGTCTTGAAGACTCCTGACACAGAGGGAAGTTACTTTTACAGAGGAGAATCTGATTCCAGAGCCTGTGATCTCCCACTATGCCCCAGTGCTATAATACCAGCAAAGCCAGGCAAACCGGATATTGTCAATTTCTCTTGATGAGATATTTTGTTTTACATAAAAACTAGGAACCAGATGGGAGGGGAAGAGCAAAGCAGACTTATTTAGATACTAATTCTAGTCAAACTATGATGGAATAGCTACTCCAAGAGAGTCTTATGTTCTTGTAAGTTATATCTTACCTCTAAATGTGTTTTTGCAAGACTCTTCCATTTTCCAAAGTAGTGCCCCTCTCTCTCCTACTTGCTGATTGTAAATAAAAGAATCATTTTGTAGGGACTTCCCTGGTGGCGCAGTGGTTGAGAGTCTGCCTGTCAATGCAGGGGACACGGGTTTGATCCCTGGTCCAGGAAGATCCCACATGCCACGGAGCAACTAAGCCCGTGTGCCACAACTACTGAGCCTGCGCTCTAGAGCCCACAAGCCACAACTACTGAAGCCTGCGTGCCTAGAGCCTGTGCTCTGCAACAAGAGAAGCCAACACAATGAGAAGCCCACGCACCGCCACAGAGAGTAGCTCCCGCTTGCCGCAACTAGAGAAAAAGCCCACGCGCAGCAACCAAGACCCAATGCAGCCAAAAAAGTAAAATTAAAATTAAAATTAAAAAAAAAGAATTGTTTTGTATATTGTTCCCTTAGAAGATTAATTTAGCTGTTAGCCAGATGCCAAGCGGAGAAGTTTGAATTCTGGTAGGCCAGAGACATGCATACCGGGCCTTGTCACCAGATTGTCAGTGCATGTGGCAGTGACTGACTGTGGCGATCGTCCCCAATCCACTTTCTCCTTCTTCTGTCATTATAGAGCCCCGGATTTAGCTTGGCACTTGGTCGCTCAAATAGGAACTGCATTTTCTGGCTTTCCTTGCAGTTAGATGAGGCTATGGGAATAAGTTCTGGCCAACAGCCGGAGTGGAAGTAGTGTGCCTTCCAGAATGGAATGCTCTTGCTGTCCCCTCTTTCTTCCTTCTTGTTGGAAGAAATGTGGATATGGTAGTGAACCACCTGAACTGTGTGGCTAAGTGCTAAAGAGGTTGGAGCAATAACAAGGAAGGAGTCTAGACTTCGGAAACATGGAGCTACCACATCCATCCTGCACTTTTAGGTAAGAGAGAAAACCCTCCCTTTTTAAAGACATTCTTATTCAGTGTCTCTGCTGCAGCAACTCAACCTACATCCTAATTAATGGAGTTGCTCTAGACACCTGGGTTCATAAAACTGCCTTAGACCTGTTCAGTTCTGTGGCCCTTGCAGCACCCACTACATAATATGAGGTACCTATTCTTGAAGATTGTGACTTAGGTTCTTTACAGGGAGATATTTCTATCTCATAAATGTTCTCATTTTCCCTTATACTAGGAAGAGCTTGGCAAAAGATATCACCGGGTTTCAGCATCCTCTGGTCCATAGCCTCAGAGGTTTAACACTATCTAACAGTACACCTGTTGTTCTCTGAGTTTCCCAGCTGTTCACAGTTCCTCTGATTTTTTTTTTTTTTTTTTTTGCGGTACGCGGGCCTCTCACTGTTGTGGCCTCTCCCATTGCGGAGCACAGGCTCCGGACGCGCAGGCTCTGTAGCCATGGCTCACGGGTCCTGCTGCTCCGCGGCATGTGGGATCTTCCCAGACCAGGGCATGAACCCGTGTCCCCCGCCTCGGCAGGTGGACTCTCAACCACTGCGCCACCAGGGAAGCCCAGTTCCTCTGATTTTTGACATCATTTGAAACACAACATGTATTTCTGGAATTGCTTTTACCCTTTCTGCCTTGGGAAATTAAAACCCACGTCTGCAGCTTCCATGCCAGACAGCTTCTGTCTCTCTTATCCTGCCATTTGGACTATAAAAATATTAATTTATTTTTTAAAGATTATAGACAATTTGGGGAAAAAACCCAACTCCCATATGATCAGTATTATAATATTCTTGTATTTCCTTCCAGTCTTTTTATAAGCATCTTTTTTAAAAACACTGTCTACATTAAAATTATCTTATTCTCTTTTCATTTATTGAATCACAGCATTTTCCCATGTTGTTATCTAGTCTTCATGGCCACCGTCTTTTACAGCTGTATTATGTTCCATCAAGTGAATTATTATACTTGACCTAACTGGCTCCTATTGCTTGATATTCAGGCTTCTTTCAGTAGTGCTACATGGTGTGAAGAGTACGTGGATTCAGTACAGCTGGGAAGAGCTTAGAGCCTTCCTTTCCATAGCAGCCTGGTTATTTGACACACCTATTAGTTTAGCCAGAAATTCTGTTGGCCAACTTGCCCGAAGAACATGCGGATTTTCTAAGTTTATGTTTGGCTTTGTTAATTTGTACAATAAGACAGCACAATACTCATGTTCTAAAATTTAAGGACAACTTTTGCTTATGTTTATATAAAACCAGATGGTCTTTCATTTATTTTCATTTCAAAAAGGCAAGGAATTTGTTCCTCTGGAAGAGTAGCTGGGAAAACATGGAAAAAAATAGGCATTGTTTGTAAAGGTCAGGAGTGGGATCAGGGGAATGAGAACAAAAATGAACCTAGAGTTTTGACAATCCCTTCCATTTTCTTTCCTGAAGTTGTAGTTTTCAACCCTAGGTGCCCATCAGAATCACATGGGGATGATTTTAGAAAAGTATTGATCCCTAAGCCCTATCCTCACAGATTCTGATTTGATTAATCTATGTTGGGGCCCATGCATGTGCAGCTAGGCTTAGCATCCACTGTCCTAAAGAGTATGGACAAATAATATGGTAAACTATTCAGCCTCACTAGCCATCAAAGAAATGTCTATAACTGAGCATTAAAAATCATAGAATAAGTTGAGCAAAAGAAGTCAGACACAGGACTTTCCTGGTGGCGCAGTGGTTAAGAATCCGCCTGCCAATGCAGGGGACACGGGTTTGAGCCCTGGTCCGGGAAGATCCCACATGCCGTGGAGCAACTAAGCCTGTGTGCCACAACTATTGAGCCTGTGCTCTAGAGCCTGTGAGCCACAACTACTGAGCCTGCGTGCCACAACTACTGAAGCCCTCGCGCCTAGAGCCTGTGCTCCGCAACAAGAGAAGCCACCTCAATGAGAAGCCCATGCACCGCAACGAAGAGTAGCCCCCGCTCGCCGTAGCTAGAGAAAACCTATATGCAGCAACGAAGACCCCCAACGCAACCAAAAATAAATAAATAAATAAATTTATTAAAAAAAAAAAGTTAGACACAAAAGATTACACGCAGTGTAATTCCATTTTGATGAAATTCTAGGAGAAACAGAAATCAGAAGAGTGGATGCCTGGGAGGAGGTGGAGGAGCAAGAGATACAGACTGACGGCAAAAAGGTAGGAGAGAAATTCAAGGGATAATGGAAATGTTCTGTATCTTGATTGGGCTAGTGGTTAGGTGGGCATATACATTTGTCAAAACTCATCAAACTGTACATTTAAAATCTGTGTATATGTAAATTATACCTCAATTAAAAGAAAGAACACTGGGGAAAATTTCATCACAGCCCTCCCCCACCAAAAGTAGCAGCCAATGCAAATTCGGATGTGGTGAAATTGCTACTCATATAACGATGGCAGAAAATTTTGGTAGAATGCTTCTGAATGGTTTTTGTTTGTTTGTTCGTTTGTTTTGCAGTACGCGGGCCTCTCACTGTTGTGGCCTCTCCTGTTGCAGAACACAGGCTCCGGATGCGCAGGCTCAGCGGCCATGGCTCATGGGCCCAGCCGCTCCGCGGCATGTGAGATCCTCCCGGCCTGAGGCACGAATCCGTGTCCCCTGCATCCGCAGGCAGACTCTCAACCACTGCGCCACCAAGGAAGCCCTCTTCTGAATGTTTGATAATACATTTTATGATCCATACCTCCAGCTTTTGGACTAGTAATTCCACACCTAGGAATTTACTGTATAAAAATAATTTTTAAAATGAAAAATATATGTACAAAAATGGTCTTTGATGTGTTACTTTGTATAAAAACATCAATCACAGGACCAGTGGGTAATTCTTAACTAAATCTGGGCTATGTTGTGAGGGTTGATTCCAGCAGGCCTAGACTTAACCTGAGCTGTTTTGCTAAAGTTCTTGCTTGGCGCTGACCACTGGTCAAGGAATGAAATACACTGATTAAAACAGTGTTGCTTTTCAACCACAGGTCTGGAGTTTCAGAAAGTGGTTTTTAAATCATTATCATAACTACAATCAACATAGTAGGTGAGTGAGAATAAGAAACTTCAACCTATAGAAAGAATAGAGCAGAGGGGCACAGAGCTAGGAGCAGAGAGGTGGGTCATGGTTAAAAACTAAAAATAAGTAGATATAATAATAATAACAGCTGTGTGCTAGACACCGTTCTAAGTAAACGCTTTACATATATTCATTCAGTTAACTCTCGTAACAACTTTATGTGATAGGAATGGCTATTTTCTCCATGTTAAAGATGAGATACCTCAGGCACAGAGAGGTTATTTAACTTGCCCAAGGTCACAGCTAGTTCCTAGTAGAACCAGTAATTATACCCAAGCAATATGGCTCCAGAGTCCATACTCTGAACTACTAAGCTACACTTCAGAGAGGAGGAGAGCGGGAGGAATCTGGTAGGATGATGACCGGGGAATGGAAGAAAAAGCAGGTAGTTTGGGAACATAAATTTTTATTGAGCACCTGTTATATACCAGGGACTGTGGATAAAAGGACGAGTAAGACCACGGCCCATGTCCTTTAAAACCTACAGTCTGGTGAGGAAGACAGGTGTGAGTCACGTTATTTCAAAACAACATGGCAAGTTCTTAAATAATTACAGAGAGCCATGTACAAAGGGCTACAGGAACACAAAGAGTGACACCTCACTCAACCCAGGCCGGAGGTGTCACGAAAGGCTTCTTGAGGAGGTGACTCCTAGGTTGAGAATGAAGAGTTGAAATAGGGAGAGCGTGGTCCAGACTGAGGAAAGTACGCAAGGGAAAAAGAAGGCTGAAGGCAAGTGAGGGGGTATATTTGGGGAAGAGCAAGATGTTAGATGCTACTAGAGCTCAATAAATAGTAATTCCCTTCCCCCTCCCTCTCTTGGGAAGGAATGAGGCCCCATATCTTCCTAGGAAAAGCACTATAGATAGAACTTTTGAGAATGAAGGAAATCGGTGTTGGCGTTCTTGAAAGGTCGCTTCTGCGAGCATCCCCTGCTCTGGCTCCCTAAGAAGTAGCCCAGTCTTCTAAAGGGAACTTGCTTTTGTTTACCTCACATGGACATCAAGCCGCTTCAAAAATTGCCCATACTCTTCACGTAGAGCTTCTTTCTCCTGCTGCAACCCAGACAGCTTCTCTGACAATTCCTGGTTGCTCTTCAGATGCTGAAAAACATTTAAAAGTATGGGAATACTCTGCTGAATATAGGTTTGATGTTGACGAAATGGAAACTGGCAACGCCTTTCTGCTGAAAAAGGCATATGGAAACCAGCGTAGCTTCCTGTGATTTTGCACTTCCAGAATTCCTGAAAGCCAATAGGTCTTTTCCTTGGCTTTTGTTCCCCCAACCTTTCCAGTAGATTTGTGAGCATTTAATTCCACATATAGAGAGTCTTCCAGCTTGAAGTAGAGTGAAAGCTGTTTTCCTGACCTAACCCTGACTAATAAAGTATTTGGTTCTAGAAGTGGCTCCAGGGAGTCTGGACTTAGTGTCTGAGCTGGTCGGATTTGAAGGCAGTTTAATCTTGTCACTAATACTAGCAATCCATGACCAAAATTGATTAAATTCTAATGTAGTTGCCTGTGGTGAAGTGCTCTGGCAGACCACAGGACTGCTACAAAGTTACAGAGGCTCTCAGAACTCCAAGGAGTGCGGGGTGGCGAGCCACACCTGACCACGTTAATGAGCTGGAGAGGAGAAAATGTCCAGCTTGGGATTTAATTATTGGAACAAGGCATACTCAGAGACCCAGAGCACATCCTTCATGTAGGCAGCAGGTCAATATATCCCAAACCCAAATTTCATCAAGTAGGTGGCAGAATTGCAGCATAAGTTGATTTCGTAGACTTGCCACATCTCTTATGTGAAAAATAGTGCTTTATTTGGAAATACATGCAAATCTGAGAATTGGGAACGAGAACATCTGACAGGATTCCAATAACTTTGAGCACCTTGGACCTAGAAATCCTACTGAGCCCCTCTTAGCAGCATAAGCAGTCCTGCTGTCTCAGATTAAACACCCTTGCACCGAGGACTCTACTGACTCCACCTGAGGCAGCTACCCGTGCAGGGATACCTATTATTCTTAACACCCACCCTATACCACTACCGCTTCTCTTTGCCTCCAATCCTACAGCTAGAGTCAGATCCCAGCCCGTCCTGGGGAGAGGGGGTTGAGTATAGGGATTGATGCCATATTGAAAGAATGGAAAGATTCTGCCAAATTAAATTGGCAGAAACCTGAGGAATACGGGTAGGACTGTATTCGTAAGGCATTACACTAGGGAGAAAGGAATATAATGTTGAATAGGCTGAATTTATTGACATGGATACGCTTACCAGAGATTCAGGATTTAATGTGTTGATTTTAACGTCTAATGTGACTTTAATAGTTTGCTTGGTTGGTGGACTGAAACTTGGACCCAACAGTGACCTGTGTTAAATGACATTAAGATGCCATGCTTCCTTGGTATAAGAGAGGAAAGAAGCCAAAGTCTTAAGTAGATCGGAAGTTTGGAGTAGATTTGTCATGGGCGACCTGCTCACCACCTCATCACTATGACCCGCACGTCACTCAGAAGACACTCCTTTCCCCCAGGCTTTGCCAAATACACTGGTGAGGGGAGCTCCAGATTCCTTGAAATGCTCTATAATGCTCTCCTACTGAGGATGATGGTGGGAGATGCCAACACTGAAGCCCTGATTTTAGTGGGGATGATGGTACTGCAGCGTGTCGGAGATCAAGTGGCAATGTTTAACCCCCGATACAAGGTGGGCATTATTACTCTTATTAGATAATAGGGCCAGAGATTTAACCAAATGGTTTGACTCGTAGTGATCTTTGGTTGTAGTTAATTGCTCACAGTGATTACAGGACTAAAATAGATTAACAGCCTATTAAAGTTTTAATTGAGTTGTATTTTTCAATAAATGAATAAATATATAAATGCACCTGGGTCTGGTGAACAGAGGCCCAATTTGAATGACAACAGTGGAGAGTAATGGCCTCTTACTCAATCCCCAGACCTGAGTCAGTTCAGACCCAGGGTCCTTTTGCTAGGTTGTCTTCAGGAAGAACCTTGTGTGTGACGCTGCCACAAGCATGTGATCTTCTCCCAAGCCTTCCCCAAAGAGGCCTGTGGCCTTTTACCCAGGTGACTGGGCATTGGAGAAAGGGAACTATCTAGACTTTGGGGGAATTACATACAGAACAGTGGTTCTCAGTCAACACTAATACCTTGGAACCCAAAATGAGACTGAGGTTCACAATTCAGAGTGGGGGCTTAAGGAAGTAAGGTGGAAAATGGAGTTTGAACACACAGAGTGTCTTAGAGTAGGTCTGCAGTGATTCATTGGCTCAGTGTAGGTTTCATGATTGGCCTAGTGGGTTTGTGAATCTCCTCAGTGATTTCTTCCCAATTCTTTTTTTTCTTCTTTTGCGGTACGCGGGCCTCTCACTGTTGTGGCCTCTCCCGTTGCGGAGCACAGGCTCCGGACGCGCAGGCTCAGCGGCCATGGCTCACGGGCCCAGCCGCTCCACAGCATGTGGGATCTTCCCAGACCGGGGCACGAACCCATGTCCCCTGCATCGGCAGGCGGACTCTCAACCACTGCACCACCAGGGAAGCCCTCTCCCCAATTCTTGAATGTATAGTCAAACTAGACAATCTGGAATAGAAGATTCTCTTTGTTGGCTTTCTGACCTGAGGCATGAGGGCTATTGATGGTAGAAAAGGCCAAGTGCTTGGAATGCCTCTTCAGAGTCTAGAATCAACTTATACCACCTTTGCCTTCAACCCATTTATCAAGCAACCTTCAAGGCTGTATGGTTTTAGTGGTGCCCAAAGCAAGACAAAGATCTGTGCTGTGACAGGCTGCGGTGCAAACTGCTTTGCCACTTGGGCTTTATGACCCAGCAGACCCAAAGTTGCTCCAAGTTTCCATGGCAGCTGAGGAAGCAATATAGAGCCTCTGGGAAACTGTAGTTTAATGTTATGATTTGGGAGGAAAGTCATCTCTCCTCCTATAATATCTCTTTGACTTTTGAGAAAGGTCCTTGCTTGTGACTGGCCCTGGTGGAGACTGAATGGTTGGCCATGAGAAATCAAGTATCGAGTAACCTGAGCTGTCCTTCCTGAAATGAGGTGTTCTATTATTCACTGAGCATTGAGTTGGGCATGTGCAGTAGTACTCCATCCTCAAACAGAATTGCTATGTAAAATACTGAGCCCCAGCAGGTCCTTAAGGTTCCAAGCTGCATTAGCAAGTGGTACTTACTTCTATTGCATCATCACCTCTCTTAACCCAAACCTATGGCCTAATGGGGCGTTCTCTATGACCAGTTAGCCAAGGAAGAATAAATTCAGGCCTGATGTACATATGATTCTGTACAATATGCAGCAACCACTAAGCTGAGACGAAGTGAGAGTAGCATTGACATATATACACTACCCAACGTAAATAGATATGCAGTTGGGAAGCAACTGCATAGCACAGGGAGATCAGCTGAGTGCTTTGTGACCATCTAGAGGGGTGGGATAGGGAGGATGGGAGGGAGACGCAAAAGGGAGGGGATATATATATATGTATAGCTGATTCACTTTGTTATACAGCAGAAACGAACACACCATTGTAAAGCAATTATACTCCACTAAAGATGTTTAAAACAAAAAAAGTAGGGCTGCTGTGGCATACAGCCCCAACTGAGGGGTAGCCCTTAAGACCAGGGGGAAGGGAAATCTCAGTGGGCAAAGCTTGTGTTCACTTTGCCTGGAAAGGGAGATGTCCAGAGGCATGGACCTATGCTAATTTATAGAAAGTTTCTAATAGTTTGGCCAGATGATCAGGGATTTGGAAAGAATAATATTGGAGGACTGATGAAAAAGAGGCCTGGAAAAGGGGCCTGGACTAGAAATGCTGTCCAATCGGTGGGAATGTTCTATGTCTGCACTCTCCAACATGGTGGTCACTTGCCACCCGTGGCTACTGAGCACATGAAACGTGCCTAGTGTGTCTGAGGAACTGAATTTTAAATTTTATGTAATTTTAATTAACTTAGCCACATGTGGCTAGTTGACACAATATTAGACAGCACAGGCCTAGAGTGTGAACATATATGTGTAACATGTGTTTCTGCTCAGCAGAGGGCTTCCACAGAAGAGGTGGCTCTCAATAATCAGGTGGAAAAAAATAGTACATTCTGGATGTCACTTAGCCTCTTTTTCTATCTATTTGCTCACTCAGTGGGCTCACGTGCAAAGTGCATGGGGGCAGGAATATATTTTATAAGGAGTCACCAAGGCTAATCCACTCAACTTGCTAAAAGCACAGATCAATGCTGAGCAACTGTTATGGCAGCTGGGGGGCCAGGCAGCCACCCGGTAGTAGGTTTATTATGCTGGACCCCTTCCACCATGCAGAGAACAACAATTTGTCCTCAGTGAAAGAGACACTCATTTTATTTTTGTTCTTTTCATTAATTTTTATTGGAGTAGAGTTGATTTACAATGTTGTTAGTTTCTTGCTGTACAGCAAAGTGATTCAGTCATATGTACATATATATCCACTCTTTTTTAGATTTCCTTCCCATTTAGGTCACCACAGAGCACTGAGTAGAGTTTCCTGTGCTATGGAGTAGGTTCTCATTAGTTATCTATTTTATACATAGTAAGGAAACACTCATTTTAGATACGGATTTGCTTTCTCTGTCCACAATGCTTTTGCCAGGACCACCATCTGTGGACTTACCAAATTCTTTATTTCTTGTCATGATATACTACCACCCAACATGGCTTCTGATAAAGAAAATCATTTTACACTAAGAGAAGTGAAACAAAGGCTCATATATATGAGAGTCATTGGTCTCACCCTATATCCCACTATCCAGTAAAAAAAACAAATCTGCAAAACAGTGGAAAGACCTATGGAGGATGTAGTTATGATGCTGGCTAGGTGAAAACATCTTTTGAGGTTCAGTGATGTCCGATAAGATGATGTCTAAACTTTTAACCATCGATTGATATATGATGCTGTTTCTCTCAGAGCCAGAATATGGGAAAGAAACCAAGAGCTGGAATGGGAGTGGCTTTTCAAACCTATACCTCATTGGCAAAACATGTGTTATAGTATTATTGGTAGTTAACTTATAATTAAGTTTTAAAGTTAGTATATCCATGTGGATTGAGACTGAAGAAGCAGCAATGAACATTACCCCCAAATGACCACAGATGCTGCTGGGACTCTGAGAAGTTAAGTGTATCAAGGAAACAGGAGGCAGGGCACAACCTTTAAAAGAATGACATAGCTGTTGAGGATACAACAAAAACTGGTTGGAACCGATTAGGTCAAAGATGGCAGAAGATTTGACTTCCAGTAGACTTTGAGCCTCATTATATGCTCGTTGTAACTAGCTAAACAACACACCCACAGGTGCTGTGACAGTTCTGAGGCCAACCATAAAAGTCCCAAAAGTGGGCAGTCACCCAATTCCTGCAAATCCCTGTCCCTTCTCCAAAATAGTTGGAATAATCCTCCCACTCATTAGCCTATGAAATTACCCAGCCTATAAAAATTAACCATGCCATATTTCGGGGCCTCTCACCTTCTGAGATGGCCCACACTCTGTCTGTGGAGTGAGTTTCTCCCAGGGCCGCTCTGGCCTTTTGAGATGGACTGCATTCTGTCTATGGAATATGTTTCTCTCTAAATAAATCCACTTCTTACCTATCACTTTGTTATCCACTGAATTCTTTCTGAGATGAGACAGAAGAACCTCAGCTTCATTAATTCCTGAGACCAGGTGTGTGATCGCAATTAAGACAGTGGGCTCAAGTCCCAATGTGGGTTTTGGCTGGGTTCACGTCCCAATCTAAGTTCTGAGATTTCATCTTCATTTATATGAGTGATAGTGCATCCTATTAGAGGAAAGCATACTACTCTTCATTTTTAAAAAAAAATTTTAAATTATTTTTTATATAGCAGGTTCTTATTAGTTATCTATTTTAAATATATTAGTGTATATATGTCAATCCCAATCTCCCAATTCATCCCACCACCAGCCCCCCGCCGACCCCCCCCGCCCCACCATCGCTTTCCACCCTAGGTGTCCATATGTTTGTTCTCTACATCTGTGTCTCTATTTGTGCCCTGCAAACCAGTTCATCTATACCATTTTTCTAGGTTCCACATATATGCGTTAATATACGATATTTGTTTTTCTCTTTCTGACTTACTTCATTCTGTATGACAGTCCCTAGATCCATCCACGTCTCTACAAATGACCCAATTTCGTTCCTTGTTATGGCTGAGTAATATTCCATTGTATATATGTACCACATCTCCTTTATCCATTCGTCTCTTGATGGGCATTTAGGTTGCTTCCATGACCTAGCTATTGTAAATAGTGCTGCAATGAACATTGGGATGCATGTGTCTTTTTGAATTATGGTTTTCTCTGGGTATATGCCCAGTAGTGGGATTGCTGGGTCATATGGTAATTCTATTTTTAGTTTCTTAAGGAACCTCCACACTGTTCTCCATAGTGGTTGTATCAATTTACATTCCCACCAACAGTGCAAGAGGGTTCCCTTTTCTCCACACCCTCTCCAGCATCTGTTGTCTATAGATTTTCTGATGATGCCCATTCTAACTGGTGTGAGGTGATACCTCATTGTAGTTTTGATTTGCATTTCTCTAATAATTAGTGATGTTGAGCAGCTTTTCATGTGCTTCTTGGCCAACTGTATGTCTTTTTTGGAGAAATGTCTATTTAGGTCTTCTGGCCTTTTTTGATTGGGTTGTTTTTTTAATATTGAGTTGCATGAGCTGTTTATATATTTTGGAGATTAATCCTTTGTCCGTTGATTAGTTTGCAAATATTTTCTCCCATTCTGAGGGTTGTCTTTTCATCTGGTTTGCAGTTTCCTTTGCTGTGCAAAAGCTTTAAAGTTTCATTAGGTCTCATTTGTTTATTTTTGTTTTTATTTCCATTTCTCTAGGAGGTAGATCAAAAAAGATCTTGCTGTGATTTATGTCGAAGAATGTTCTTCCTGTGTTTTTCTCTAAGAGTTTTATAGTGTCTGGTCTTACATTTAGGTCTCCAATACATTTTGAGTTTATTTTTGTGTATGGTGTTAGGAAGTGTCTAATTTCATTCTTTTACATGTAACTGTCCAGTTTTCCCAGCACCACTTATTGAAGAGATTGTCTTTTCTCCATTGTATATCCTTTGTCATAGATTAGTTGACAATAGGTGCGTGGGTTTATCTCTGGGCTTTCTATCCTGTTCCATTGATCTATATTTCTGTTTTTGTGCCAGTACCATATTGTCTTGATTACTGTAGCTTTGTAGTATAGTGTGAAGTTAGGGAGTCTGATTCCTCCAGCTCCACTTTTTTCCCTCAAGACTGCTTTGGCGTCTTTTGTGTCTCCATACAAATTTTAAGATTTTTTTGCTCTAGTTCTGTAAAAAATGTCACTGGTAATTTGACAGGGATTGCATTGAATCTGTAGATTGCTTTGGGTAGTATAGTCCAATATTTTCACAATATGGATTCTTCCAATCCAAGAACATGGTATATCTCTCCATCTGTTTGTGTCATCTTTGATTACTTTCATCAGTGTCGTATAGTTTTCTGAGTACAGGTCTTTTACCTCCTTAGGTAGGTTTATTCCTAGGTATTTTATTCTTTTTGTTGCAATGGTGAATGGGATTGTTTCCTTAATTTCTCTTTCTGGTCTTTCATTGTTAGTGTCTAGGAATGCAAGAGATTTCTGTGCATTCATTTTGTATCCTGCAACTTTACCAGATTCATCGATTAGCTCTAGTAGTTTTCTGGTGGCACCTTTAGGATTCTCTATGTATAGTACCATGTCATCTGCAAACAGTGACAGTTTTACTTCTTCTTTTCCAATTTGTATTCCTTTTATTTCTTTTTCTTCTCTGATTGCCATGGCTAGGACTTCCAAAACTATGTTGAATAATGGTGGCGAGAGTGGACATCCTTGTCTTGTTCCAGATCTTAGAGGAAATGCTTTCAGTTTTCACCATTGAGAATGATGTTTGCTGTGGGTTTGTAATATATGGCCTTTATTATGTTGAGGTAGGTTCCCTCTATGCCCACTTTCTGGAGAGTTTTTATCATAAATGGGTGTTGAATTTTGTCAAAAGCTTTTTCTGCATCTATTGAGATGATCATATGGTTTTTATTCTTCAATTTGTTAATATGGTGTATCACATTGATTGATTTGCATATATTGAAGAATCCTTGCATCCCTGGGGTAAATCCCACTTGATAATGGTGTATGATCCTTTTAATGTGTTGTTGGATTTTGTTGACGATTTTTGCATCTATAGTCATCAGTGATATTGGTCTATAATTTTCTTTTTTTGTAGTATCTTTGTCTGGCTTTGGTATCAGGGAGATGGTGGCCTCATAGAATGAGTTTGGGAGTTCCTTCCTCTGCAATTTTTTGGAAGAGTTTGAGAAGGGTGGGTGTTAGCTCTTCTCTAAAGGTTTGATAGAATTCACCTGTGAAGCCATCTGGTCCAGGACTTTTGTTTGTTGGAAGATTTTTTTTTTTTTTTTTTTTTTTTTGCGGTACACGGGCCTCTCACTGTTGTGGCCTCTCCCGTTGCGGAGCACAGGCTCCGGACGCGCAGGCTCAGCGGCCACGGCTCACGGGCGCAGCCGCTCCGCGGCATGTGGGATCTTCCCGGATCGGGGCACGAACCCGTGTCCCCTGCATCGGCAGGCGGATTCTCAACCACTGCGCCACCAGGGAAGCCCCTTGTTGGAAGATTTTTAATCACAGTTTCAATTTCATTACTTGTGATTGGTTTTTTCATATTTTCTATTTCTTCCTGGTTCAGACTTGGAAGGTTATACATTTCAAAGAATTTGTCCATTTCTTCAACGTTGTCCATTTTATTGGCATAGAGTTGCTTGTAGTAGTCTCTTAGGATGCTTTGTATTTCTGCAGTGTCCATTGTAACGTCTCCTTTTTCATTTCTAATTTTATTGATTTGAGTCCTCTCCCTCTTTTTCTTGATGAGTCTGGGTAAAGGTTTATCAATTTTGTTTATCTTCTCAAAGAACCAGCTTTTAGTTTTATTGATCTTTGCTATTGTTTTCTTTGTTTCTATTTCATTTATTTCTGCTCTGATCTTTATGATTTCTTTCCTTCTACTAACTTTGGGTTTTGTTTGCTCTTCTTTCTCTAGTTCCTTTAGGTGTATGGTTAGATTGTTTATTTGAGATTTTTCTTGTTTCTTGAGGTAGGCTTGTATTGCTAAAAACTTCCCTCTTAGAACTGCTTTTGCTGTATCCCGCAGGTTTTCGATCATTGTGTTTTTGTTGTCATTTGTCTCTAGGTATTCTTTGATTTCTTCAGTGATCTCTTGGTTATTTAGTAATGTATTGTTTAGCCTCCATGTGTTTGTGTTTTTTATTTTTTTCCCCTGTAATTGGTTTCTAATTTCATAGCGTTGTGCTCAGAAAAGATGCTTGACATGATTTCGATTTTCTTAAATTTACCGAGGCTTGATTTGTGACCCAAGATGTGATCTATCCTGGAGAATGTTCTGTGTGCCCTTGAGAAGAAAGTGTAATCTGCTGATTTTGGATAGAATGTCCTATAAATATCAATTAAATCTATCTGGTCTGTTGCGTCATTTAAAGCTTGTGTTTCCTTATTAATTTTCGGTCTGGGTGATCTGTCCATTGGTGTAAGTGCGGTGTTAAAGTCCCCCACTATTATTGTGTTACAGTCGATTTCCTCTTTTATAGCTGTTAGCAGTTGCCTTATGTATTGAGGAGCTCCTATGTTGGGTGCATATATATTTATAGTTGTTATATCTTCTTCTTGGATTGATCCCTTGATCATTATCTAGTGTCCTTCCTTGTCTCTTGTAACATTCCTTATTTTAAAGTCTATTTTATGTGATATAAGTATTGCTACTCCAGCTTTCTTTTGATTTCCATTTGCATGGAATATCTTTTTCCATCCACTCACTTTCAGTCTGTATGTGTCCCGAGGTCTGAAGTGGGTCTCTTGTAGACAGCATATATATGGGTCTTGTTTTTGTATCCATTCAGTGAGCCTATGTCTTTTGGTTGGAGCATTTAATCCATTCACGTTTAAGGTAATTATCTATAGGTATATTGCTAGTACCATTTTCTTAATTGTTATGGGTTTTTTTTTTGTAGGTCCTTTTCTTCTCTTGTGTTTCCCACTTAGAGAAGTTCATTTAGCATTTGCTGTAGAGCTGGTTTGTTGGTGCTGAATTCTCTTAGCTTTTGTTTGTCTGTAAAGCTTTTGATTTCTCCCTAGAATCTGAATGAGATCCTTGTTGGGTATAGTAATCTTGGTTGTAAGTTCTTCCCTTTCATCACTTTAAATATATCATGCCACTCCCTTCTGGCTTGTAGAGTTTCCGCTGAGAAATCAGCTGTTAACCTTATGGGAGTTCCCTTGTATGTTATTTGTCATTTTCCCCTTGTTGCTTCCAATAATTTTTCGTCTTTAATTTTTGTCAATATGATTACTATGTGTCTCAGTGTGTTTCTCCTTGGGTTTATCCTGCCTGGGACTCTCTGTGTTTGCTGGACTTGGGTAGCTATTTCTTTTCCCATGTTATGGAAGTTTTCGACTATAATCTCTTCAAATATTTTCTCGGGTCCTTTCTCCTCTCTTCTCCTTCTGAGACCCCTATAATGTGAATGTTGTTTCATTTAATGTTGTCCCAGAGGTCTCTCAGGCTGTCTTCATTTATTTTCATTCTTTTTTCTTTATTCTGTTCCATGGCAGTGAATTCCACCATTCTGTCTTCCTGGTCACTTATCCATTCTTCTGCCTCAGTTATTCTGCTATTGATTCCTTCTAGTGTATTTTTCATTTCAGTTATTGTATTGTTCATCTCTGTTTGTTTGTTTTTTTTAATTCTTCTAGGTGTTTGTTTTTTAATTCTTTAGGTCTTTGTTAAACATTTCTTGCATCTTCTCAATCTTTGCCTCCATTCTTTTTCTGAGGTCTTGGATCATCTTCACTATCATTATTCTGTATTCTTTTTCTGGAAGGTTGCCTATCTCCACTTCATTTAGTTGTTTTTCTGGGGTTTTATCTTGTTCCTTCATCTGGTATAAAGTCCTCTGCCTTTTCATTTTGTCTATCTTTCTGTGAATGTGGTTTTCCTTCCACAGGCTGGAGAATTGTAGTTCTTCTTGTTTTTCAAGCATACTATTCTTTTTATTGTTTAAAAGGTTAAATATTGGGTAAAAGGGTTTGTTTGGAAGCTGATTATACAAAGTGGACTGTGACATTGCTTACCAGGGCCCCTATTTTTCTAAGCTGTCCCCTGTGCTGCAAGGTTGGAAGTCTGAAAACTTTTCCCAAACTCCCTTGACAGCAGAGTTCCAGTTTGGTTTCTGCAAATGAAAGGCAGCTGCACACAGTTTGGAAAGCATGGGGGAAAGCATAGGAAAAGCCACTGTTCTCCTCTAGCACTACTTGAAGCAGATATGGTAGGGGGTCCCTGGAGAAAGAACCAGGCATGGCTTTCTTGACAGAAGCCATTTTTGGCCTAATCCATTTTGTGATCTAAGCCTGGCCACGATGCTTGCCCTTGAACAGGTCTCAGTAATTAATGATCTAAATGGAAGTGAGGGAATGTAAGAACAAAGGAAAAGCAGTCAAGAAACAATAGTTCAGTGATAAATCTAGTCCTAGCTCCTCCTCAAGGGATATACATAACAATCTGATACACGTCTTTGAGTTCTACAGGAAGTAAGACCCCCACCTAGGTGGAAGACAGCATGATGATGTTGACCCTCATGACTTCAATCAACTAAAGCTTGGACTCTATGGACCTTTGCCCCAATTCTATGCTGAATTCTCCTCTGCTCAAGATCCTTCATGAATATGCACGTACCCTTAGCTTAAAAATTCCCCAATTTTGCTGTTCAAGGAGACACTGCTTTGGGAGAGAGCCCTGGTGTTCTTACTTGCTGCAAGTAACAAATCCTTCCTTCTCCTGTTCTTTGGCTTGGCTGTATCTTTTGGTTCAACACCTACCACGAGGCAAATCCAGTATCTGGGTAACACTACCAGGTAGATGAAAGGGAAGATAGCAGATGAGACTTCTGTAAGGGCTTCAGGGAGGGTTCCTGTAAATCTCCCACTTCGGTGCTGCAGGAGTTGGTTTCCCTGTGATTTCTGAACTTCTGGATTTATTGAAAGCTGGCAATCTTCTACTCACCCCTACCTCACCCTTCCAACAGTTCTGTAAGCATGTTCTTCCCCGTGTTAAATTCCTTCTTGCTTGCAATACCTAGAGTAGATTCTGCTTTCCTGAATGAATCCTGACTAAACTTAATGGGTAAAGTGCTAGGCATTCAATAATTATTAGCTCTTCTTAGCTATCAATTAGGTCTAAGGGAATAGGGAAACTGAGAAGCATACTTATTTGCTTTCTTACCTCATCAGATTTTCTTTTTTCATTTTCCAGTTGTTTAAGTTGTGTTTCTTGTTGCTGAATTCTGGATTGTTGCTGAGAACTGGTCATTTCCAGTTGATTCTCTTTATCCTTTAAGATTTTCACTTGCTCTTGTAGCTCATTCATATTCTCATCTAGGAGTTTCCTGAGGGCAATTAATGTACATTAAACCACACTGTGAATTGCAAAGCTCTGCAAAAGAAACTCTTCGACCTAAATTTGTTATACTGGGCACAGGGGATTTTTTTTTGGTTCACTGAGGTAAGGTAGGTGTCCGTAAGATAAAGGGACCAACATCAAAGGAAACTCCTTTGTGACAGAAGCTTTTCTTAGTTTTCTCTCTCACTCCTGAAAACCACCCTATGAAGAATAAATAATTTTCCTTATTTACCAGAGGAAGCTGTGGCACAGAGAGGTTTAATTAACTTGCTCCAGGTCACATGGCTAGGAAAAGTTGGAGGTAGGGATCTAATTCCAAATTCTTTATTCTTTCTTTTTTTTTTTTTTTGGCCGCGCCCAGGGCTCAAACCCATGTCCCCTGCAGTGGAAGCAGGAGTCTTAGCCACTGGACCCTCAGGGAAGTCCCGGGGATTCTATATTCTTTGTATTTGTTCTGAGTGCTTTATGAGTTGAATCCCATCATTTTCTTGCTTTAATATAGGGTTGTTAGTTACGAACACTATTGATACTAATGCACACGTGTTAACACTGCTGTAGCATTCTCCTTTACTCTTAAGATAAAGTAAAAATTCTTTTTTTGGACTTTGGGATCTTATTTCCCCGACCAAGGACTGAACCCAGCCGGGCTCTCAGCAGTGGGGGAATTCCTTTAATATGGTTTGTTAGCTAGCTTACCTTTCTAGCCTCATTTTCTTGCCACTTCCTCTACCCTCAAACATTTTGTTCCAGGCAAAATGCACTTTTTCACTTCCTGAAACAAGTCATTCTCCACACTTATTCCTCCCCTGCAACTCCAACCTTTTCCCTATCCTCCTCTTCCAGGCCTTCCTTTGCCTGATATTTTCCACTTAGTTTTACCATAACAACTACTTGACTCTCAGCTTAAATAGCTTTCTTTGAGGAAGGCTTTCTCGAGCTTCCTAGACCAAATTAGGTCTCCCTGCTATGTGTTATCTGAGCATCCTAAACCTCCCTTAGTATAACACTTCTCATACTTCATTATAGTTACAAAGTCTTATGTGTCAGGATATTAATTATAAAATTATTTTAGGGACTTCCCTGGTGGCACAGTGGTTAAGTCTCCATGCTCCCAATGCAGGGGGTCCGGGTTTGATCCCTGGTCATGGAACTAGATCCCACATGCATGCTGCAACTAAGAGTTTGCATGCCACAACTAAGAAGCCGGCAAGCTGCAACTAAGGAGCCCGCCTGCTGCAACCAAGACCCAGCGCAACCAAATAAATAAATAAAATATTTTAAAAAATTATTTTATAACAGTAAAAAGTCTAAAAAACATTTTATATAAATTGTGATATATCTATGTAACAAAATGCTATACAACTGCTTAAAATATTATGAAACTATAAATCCATAACAGAAAGGTGGAAAATCACAAAATATTTGGAGATTAAACAAACATACTTCTATCTAAACAATACGTGTGTTAAAGACAAATCTTAAAATTATTTTAAAGTACATGTAGTTTACATGAAAATGAAAACGCAACTTACAAAATTTGTGGGATGTGGCAAAAGCAGTGCTTGGAGAGAAACTTATAGCATTAAATGCAAATATTATAAAAGAAGAAAGATTGAAAATCAATAAGCTAAGCTTCTACTTTAGGAAACTAGAGAAAGAAGACTTATATAACCCTAAATAAAGCAGAAGAAAAGAAATAATAAAGATTAGAGGAGAAATCAATAAAACTGAAAACAGGAAAACAGTAGAGAAAACCCAGAAAACCAAAGCTGGTTCTTTGAAAAACTCAATATAATTGATAAACCTCTAGCCAGGCTAGAGAAGACACAAATCACTAATATCAGAAATGAAAGCAGGATCATCATCATCACTACTGATCCTATGGACATTAAAAGGACAATAGAGGGATAGTATGAACAACTCTATGCCCACAAATTGGATAACAGATAAAATGGACCAATTCCTTGAAAGATGCAACCTACTAAAATGTACACAAGGAGAAATAGATAATCTGAACTGGCCTATATCTATTACAGAAATTGAATCAATACTTAATAGCCTTCTAAAAAATAAAGCACTAGGCCCAGATTCTACCAAACATTTAAGGAAGAAATGATACAAATTCTCTACAATCTCTTCCAGAAAAATTGAAGAAGAGGGGACACTTCCTAACTAATTCTATGAGGCCGGCATACCCTAAGAGCAAAACCAGATAAAGACACAAGAAAGGAAAACTATAGACCAATCTCACCCATAAACAAGTCCAAACTCCATAATGTGGCTAGTTAGGCTCAGCATGACCAAGCCTACCTTACCTTTCCAGCCTCTTTTTTTTTTTTTGCCACTTCCCTTATCCCCAAACATTTTTTTTCTAGCCGAAATGAATATTCCACTTCGCTGAAGAGAAGAAGATTATGATTTTGACAACAGTAACATCGAATATAGAAATAACAACAATAATAACACCTCGGTAGTAGTGGCTTTGTAAAATGTGTCAACTTGGGTAGGAATTCCTTCCATGTATGTTTCTGATTAGAGTGGGCTACAAGAGATCTATTTGCTCAAGATTTGGAGGGTGGAAGTGAAGCAGTTTTACACTTGGAGAGTCAGAACAGGTGCTTCTGCAGCTCATACTGTTGATGCTTATCTGCTGCTCACCGTGGCGTGAGGTGACAGCTGGGTCTGCAACTGCTCCACCTTCCCTCTCATCCTCCTTCATCTTCTCGATCTCCTGGGCCAGGTCTTTGCAGCTCCTTGAAGAGGGGGACCAGCTTCTCCCTACTTTATCAAGGTTGGAGGTAGTGAAACTGACCTGGGTTCCAGGCCAGCCTCTGCGGTTCAGCTTGTGCTCATGGGTTCCGGCTCTCCCTCACTTTATATCCATTTTCACTTCCTGACTGGTTGCCCTGCGGACTTTGAGTTCCAGCATAAGAAACAAAGATGACAGGCTTACAGACTGTGTAACCTGTTCCCACAACTGTATAAGACCAGCTCTCTGTAACAAATCTCTTATTATTGATAAATATATATGACTCCTATTGGTTTTACTTCTTTCTTTGAACCCTGACTGATACAAGTGCTTAGTATGTGCCAGACACTGATACAAGCCAACTGCTATAACTCATCCAATCCACACACTGGTTCTATGAGGTAGGCCTGGACAGGCACAGAGGATAAGAAACTTGCCCAAGGTGATGCAGCTACTAAGTGGCTAATAAGATGTCCATGTTATATTGTTAGGTTAAAAATGCAAATTCCAAAGCAATAGAGTAAAATGATTCAACTTAAAAGAAAATAAAACTAGAATAAAAAATATATGCATAAACATAGAAAAACATATGAGAAATACATAGCAACCACTTAAAGTGGTTATTGCTGAAGGGTAAAATTCTGAAGAACGTATGCTTTTTATTTTATATAGCTCTTCAATATTTGAAATTTTATGATAGGCAGTTATATTATAATTATACTTGCTGGAATTTATCCCAAGGAAATAAACGATATGCATAAAAATTTGTCTAGGAGGTATATATTATGTTATTCCTTCCTATAGCAAGAAACTGGGAAAAACGTAGATGTCCAACAATAAAGGACTGAGTAAATAAATTATGGCATGTTATTAAAATAATGTTCTAGAAGAAGATTTAATGGCAGGTAACAGATTATACTATTTTAAGTGAAAAAAGTAGGTTACAACATAAATATCTAAATTGGGGTTGCTTTCTTCAGGTTACAAAATAATGTGTACTAGATAGTCTCCTTTGTTGTGGAAAATAACTTCCCTCCATATTTCATTTTCCTATACTTAGTTCATATATTTCTTCTACATATTTCTTTTTCTTTTCTTATTAGTTATCCATTTTATACATATTAGTGTATACATGTCAATCCCAATCTCCCAATTCATCACACCACTACTTCCCACCACTTCCCCCCTTGGTCTCCGTGTTTGTTCTCTACATCTGTGTCTCTATTTCTGCCCTGCAAACCGGTCCATCTGTACCATTTTTCTAGGTTCCACATATATGCGTTAATATATGGTATTTGTTTTTCTCTTTCTGACTTACTTCATTCTGTATAACAGTCTCTAGTTCCAACCACGTCTCTACAAATGACCCAATTTCGTTCCTTCTTATGGCTGAGTAATATTGCATTGTATATATGTACCACATCTTTATCCCTTCGTCTGTCGATGGGTATTTAGGGTGCATCCCTGACCTGGCTATTGTAAATAGTGCTGCAATGAACACTGGGGTGAATGTGTCTTTTTGAATTATGTTTTCCTCTGGGTATATGCCCAGTAGTGGGATTGCTGGGTCATATGGTAATTCTATTTTTAGTTTCTTAAGGAACCACCACACTGTTCTCCATAGTGGCTGTATCAATTTACAATCCCACCAACCATGCAAGAAGGTTTTCTTTTCTCCACACCCCCTCCAGCATCTGTTGTCTGTAGATTTTCTGATGATGCCCATTCTAACTGGTGTGAGGTGATACCTCACTGTAGTTTTGATTTGCATTTCTCTAATAATTAGTGATGTTGAGCAGCTTTTCATGTGCTTCTTGGTCATCTGTACGTCTTTTTTGGAGAAATGTCTATTTAGGTCTTCTGCCCATTTTTTTATTGGGTTGTTTGTTTGTTTGTTTTTAACATCTTTATTGGGGTATAATTGCTTTACAATGGTGTGTTAGTTTCTGCTTTATAACAAAGTGAATCAGTTATACATATACATAGTGTTTGTTTTTTTAATATTGAGTTGCATGAGCTGTTTATATATTTTGGAGATTAATCCTTTCTCCGTTGATTAGTTTGCAAATATTTTCTCCCATTCTGAGGGTTGTCTTTTCATCTTGTTTGTAGTTTCTTTTGCTTTGCAAAAGCTTTAAAGCTTCATTAGGTCCCATTTGTTTATTTTTATTTCCCTTTCTTTAGGAGGTAGATCAAAACAGATCTTGCTGTGATTTATGTCAAAGACTGTTCTTCCTATGTTTTCCTCTAAGAGTTTTATAGTGTCTGGTCTTACATTTAAGTCTCCAATCCATTTTGAGTTTATTTCTGTGTATGGTGTTAGGGAGTGTTCTAATTTCATTCTTTTACATGTAACTGTCCAGTTTTCCCAGCACCATTTATTGAAGAGACTGTCTTTTCTCCATTGTATATCCTTGCCTCCTTTGTCATAGGTTACTTGATGATAGGTGTGTGGGTTTTTCTCTGGGATATCTATCCTGTTCCATTGATCTATATTTCTCTTTCTGTGCCAGTACCATACTGTGTTGATTAGTGTAGCTTTACAGTATAGTCTGAAGTCAGGGAGCCTGCTTCCTCCAGCTCTGTTTTTCTTTCTTAAGATTGCTTTGGCTATTCGGGGTCTTTTGTGTTTCCATACAAATTGTGAAATTTTCTGTTCTAGTTCTGTGATAAATGCCATTGATAGTTTGATAGGCATTGCATTGAATCTGTAGATTGCTTTGGGTAGTATAGTCATTTTCACAATGTTGATTCTTCTAATCCAAGAACATGGTATAACTCTCCATCTGTTTGTATCACCTTTTTTGTTTTGTTTTGTTTTTTTGCAGCACACGGGCCTCTCACTGTTGTGGCCTCTCCTGTTGCAGAGCACAGGCTCCGGATGCGCAGGCTCAGCGGCCATGGCTCACAGGCCCAGCATGTGGGATCTTCCCGGACTGTGGCACAAACCCGCATCCCCTGTATCGGCAGGCGGACTCTCAACCACTGCACCATCAGGGAAGCCCTGTATCATCTTTAATTTCTTTCATCAGTGTCTTATAGTTTTTTGCATACAGGTCTTTTGTCTCCTTAGGTAGGTTTATTCCTAGGTATTTTATTCTTTTTGTTGAAATGATAAATGGGATTGTTTCCTTAATTTCTCTTTCAGATTTTTCATCGGTAGTGTATAGGAATGCAACAGATTTCTATGCATTAATTTTGTATCCTGCTACTTTACCAAATTCATTGATTAGCTCTAGTCAATTTTAGTAGTGTCTTTAGGATTCTCTATGTATAGTATCATCTCATCTGCAAACAGTGACAGCTTTACTTCTTCTTTTCCGATTTGGATTCCTTTTATTTCTTGTTCTTCTCTGATTGCTATGGCTAAAATTTCCAAAACTATGTTGAATAACAGAGGTGAGAGTGGGCAACCTTGTCTTCTTCCTGATCTTAGTGGAAATGGTTTCAGTTTTTCACCATTGAGAACGATGTTGGCTGTGGGTTTGTTATATATGGCCTTTATTATGTTGAGGTAAGTTCCCTTTATGCCTACTTTCTGGAGGGTTTTTATCATAAATGGGTGTTGAATTTTGTCAAAAGCTTTTTCTGCATCTATTGAGATGATCATATGGTTTTTCTCCTTCAGTTTGTTAATATGGTTTATCACATTCATTGATTTGCGTATATTGAAGAATCCTTGCATTCCTGGGATAAACCCCACTTGATCATGGTGTACGATACTTTTAATGTGTTGTTGGATTCTCTTTGCTAGGATTTTGTTGAGGATTTTTGCATGTATGTTCACCAGTGATATTGGCCTGTAGTTTTCTTTCTTTGTGACATCTTTGTCTGGTTTAGTTATCCGGGTGATGGTGGCCTCATAGAATGAGTTTGGGAGTGTTCCTCCCTCTGCTATATTTTGGAAGAGTTGGTGAAGGATAGGTGTTAGCTCTTCTCTAAATGCTTGATAGAATTAGCCTGTGAAGCCGTCTGATCCTGTGCATCTGCTGGAAGATATATATATATATTTTTTTTTGCTGGAAGATATTTAATCACAGTCTCAATTTCAATGCTTGTGATTGGTCTGTTTATATTTTCTGTTTCTGCCTGGTTCCATCTCAGAAGGTTATGCTTTTCTAAAAATTTGTCCATTGCTTCCAGGTTGTCCATTTTATTCACATATACTTGCTTGTAGTAATCTCTCATGATTCTGTGTATTTGTGCAGTGTCAGTTGTTACTTCTCCTTTTTCATTACTAATTCTATTGATGTGAGTCTTCTCCCTTTCTTCCTTGATGAGTCTGGTTAAAGGTTTATCAATTTTGTTTATCTTCTCAAAGAACCAATTTTAGTTTTATTGATCTTTGCTATTGTTTCCTTCCTTTCTTTTTCATTTATTTCTGATCTGATCGTTATGACTTCTTTCCTTCTGCTAACTTTGGGTTTTGTTTGTTTTTCTTTCACTATTTCCTTTAGGTGTAAGGTTAGACTGTTTATTTGAGATTTTTCTTGTTTCTTGAGGTAGGCTTGCATTGCTATAAACTTCCCTCTTAGAACTGTTTTTGCTGCATCCCATAGGTTTTGGATCATTGTGTTTTCATCATAATTTGTCTCTAAGTACTTTTTGATTTCCCCTTTGATTTCTTCAGTGACCTCTTGGTTATTAAGCAGTGTATTGTTTAGCCTCCATGTGTTTGTATATTTTATGTTTTTATTTTCCCCTGTAACTGATTTCTAATCTCATAGCATTGTGGTCGGAAAAGATGCTTGATATGATTTCAATTTTCTTAAATTTACCAAGGCTTCATTTGTGACCCAAGATGTGACCTTTCCTGGAGAATGTTCCATGTGCACTTGAGAAGGAAGTGTAATCTGCTGTTTTTGGGTGAAATGTCCTATAAATATCAATTAAATCTATCTGGTCTATTACGTCATTTAATGCTTGTGTTTCCTTATTAATTTTCTGTTTGGATGATCTGTCCATTGGTGTAAGTGAGGTGTTAAAGTTCCCTACTATTATTTTCTTACTGTTGATTTCTTCTTTTATAGCTGTTAGCAGTTTCCTTATGTATTGAGGTGCTCCTATGTTGGGTGCATATATATTTATAATTGCTATATATTCTTCTTGGATTGATCCCTTGATCATTATCTAGTGTCCTCCCTTGTCTCTTGTAACATTCTTTATTTTAAAGTCTATTTTATGTGATATGAGTATTGCTACTCCAGATTTCTTTTGATTTCCATTTGCATGGAATATCTTTTTCCAACCCCTCACTTTCAGTCTGTATGTGTTCCTAGGTCTGAAGTGCATCTCTTGTAGACAGCATATATATGGGTCTTGTTTTTGTACCCATTCAGCGAGCCTGTGTCTTTTGGTTGGAGCATTTAATCCATTCACGTTTAAGGTAATTATTGATATGTATGTTCCTAGTACCATTTTCTTAATTGTTATGGGTTTTTTTTTTTTTTTTGTAGGTCTTTTTCTTCTCTTGTGTTTCCCACTTAGGGAAGTTCCTTTAGCATTTGTTGTAGAGCTGGTTTGGTGGTGCTGAATTCTCTTAGCTTTTGCTTGTTTGCAAAGCTTTTGATTTCTCCCTCGAATCTGAATGAGATCCTTGTCAGGTATAGTAATCTTGGTTGTAGGTTCTTCCCTTTCATCACTTTAAATATATCATGCCACTCCCTTCTGGCTTGTAGAGTTTCCGCTGAGAAATCAGCTATTAACCTTTTGGGAGTTCCCTTGTATGTTATTTGTCGTTTTTCCCTTGTTGCTTCCAATAATTTTTCTTTGTCTTTAATTTTTGTCAATTTGATTACTATGTGTCTTGGCATGTTTCTCCTTGGGTTTATCCTGACTGGGACTCTCTGCACTTCCTGGACTTGGGTGGCTATTTCTTTTCCCATGTTAGGAAACTTTTTGACTATAATCTCTTCAAATATTTTCTCGGGTCCTTTCTCTCTCTCTTCTCCTTCTGGGACCCTTATACTGTGAATGTTGTTGTGTTTAATGTTGTCCCAGAGGTCTCTTAGGCTGTCTTCATTTCTTTGCATTCTTTTTTCTTTATTCTGTTCTGCAGCAGTGAATTCCACCATTCTGTCTTCCTGGTCACTTATCCATTCTTCTGCCTCAGTTATTCTGCTATTGATTCCTTCTAGTGTATTTTTCATTTCAGTTATTGTATTGTTCATCTCTGTTTGTTTAATTCTTCTAGGTGTTTGTTCTTTAATTCTTCTAGGTCTTGGTTACACATTTCTTGCGTCTTCTTGATCTTTGTCTCCATTCTTTTTCCGAGGTCCTGGATCATCTTCACTATCATTATTCTGAATTCTTTTTCTGGAAGGTTGCCTTTCTCCACTTCATTTAGTTGTTTTTCTGGGGTTTCATCTTGTTCCTTCATCTGGTACATAGCCTTCTGCCTTTTCATCTTGTCTATATTTCTGTGAATGTGTTTTTTGTTCCACAGGCTGCAGGACCGTAGTTCTTCTTGCTTCTGCTGTCTGTCCTCTGGTCTCTTCTATGTATTTCTTTTCAGCCAATATTCACAAAAGATGTGTAGAACTGGTGTCACTATTCCTACTTCAAACATTAGAAACCAGGTTTCAGGAAAGTTAAATAGCCTTTTTCCTGTTCAATTCTTTGATTGCATCTTTTGCTTCTTCATAAACTTAACACAATTGTTTTACAATCTAGTCTTCCTAATTCCAATTGGTGAACTTCTTGGGGGTTATAAATCTGATGTTTGTTGTTTCTGCTGACTTTCATTCATGGTAACCAGTTTCCTTGTGTTATTTGGTGATTTTTGTTTGTAAGCTTATATTTGAGTAAAATGAATACATGGGAGTCCTTTAATATCTAAATTGAGGTTGCTTTCCCCCAGAGGTAATTTGGATTTTCTTAGGAAGCAAGGGAGCTGCCTATTGAGGAACACCTTAGCTACTTCAAGATGCCCAGCTCATACCTGAGTCTCTAGTTCAGCTGTCCTACCTTGTGGCAAACTACCTCAGCTTCTCTTGAACCTGGGGCTGATAGTGTTATCTGCCTCTTGACTCTAAGGTTGTTTACTATTCATTATTTTTGTTTTGTCTCATTGTATGCTTGCCCTAGAGCTTTCTCTTGCTTTGTGAGCAGTGGTTTCAAAGGTATACTTATTGTAGTTTATTCAGGATCTAGTTGTATTAAAACAGGAGGAGGGTGTCATCCTGGAAGAAGTGGCAGTGAGACAAGTATTTCTCTATCATACCTAACTGAGTGAATTCATTATTCATTCAAACATTCATTTATTCACAACATATTTGCTGAGCACTGACTGAGTGCCAGGCTCTATGCTAGAGCTTTCAACTAGAGCTGAAAGTAAGTTTCTGAGCTTAACAGTTTATGTGAATATCTATATATCTTTTCAGTAGTTAGAACCATATTTTTCTTAAGACATACGTGAATCATTCTTAGTGCCATAGAAGTAAGAAGCATCAGTTACTGAAGTTTAGGATATACAAGAAGATCATTTAAGTAAGAATCCTAATAATAATCAAAATACTTTTAGAAAAAACATGACAGCCCCTACCCAGTAGCAGCTTATTATTGATTAAGATGCCTGTAAAGTACTTGGATCTTCTTTGAAGAAAATCAGCTGATAAATACAAAACACCAACCACATTCTAGTGTGCATTTTGTGCCAATCATGTTAGAGTTAGAAAAGCAAATCCCAGGGTATCATATTTCATAGGCAATCCATTCATTCAAGAAGATTTACTGGTACACCAAGTGTGTTCCAGAACAAGAAATAATCCCTGACCTTGAGAATTCCACACTCTAGTATGAAAGACAAGCAAGAAAATAAACAATTAGAATGCAGTGTGCTATGTATATATCAATATATGAAGTTTTATGACTGAGTTTACTTCAGTGGGGACAAAGAGGAAACGCAGTGGTCAACTGATGCTGCTCATAAACTCAGCCCATGGAAAAATGACGTCTTTGCTCCTCTTACCTCTTCTGTTGTTCTTCCTGATATTGTTGCTTTATTTTAGCTTCATTTTCTATTGCTTCTTTTATCCTTTCCTCTAATTGCTTCCTCCCCAAAATACAAGTGTCTGTGAGACAGACTTTGTGAGCATGTTCTAATTTCTGCTGCAGATCCAAAATCTGAAATGAAAAGAGTTTACACATAAAACTTTTAGTGTGACCTATTTTCCAATTAGGGAAATACCATATAAATCATAAGTAGTAGTGCTAACATAAAAATCTCAGCTAAAGAGTGTGACTAGATTTATTTTAATTTTAGAATTAAATTACTTAATTTTTGCAATATGTAATACATTCATATAATTTAGTGTACGTGGGTAAACTAAGCTAGAGTGACAAGTCCCTTTCCCATCCTTATCCTGTCTTCCTTCCAGTTTTCCTCCACCAAATAGGTCATCACTGGTATTAATTTCTTATGTACTCTTCCAGAGATTTATTTATGCATATTTAAATAAATACTATTCTCCCTCATACAAAAAAATTTTTTTTTTTGTGGTACGCGGGCCTCTCACTGTTGTGGCCTCTCCTGCTACAGAGCACAGGCTCCGGACGCGCAGGCCCAGTGGTCATGGCTCACGGGCACAGCCGCTCCGTGGCATGTGGGATCTTCCCGGACCGGGGCACGAACCCGTGTCCCCTGCATCAGCAGGCGGACTCTCAACCACTGCGCCACCAGGGAAGCCCCATACAAACATTTTTTACACACATGATGGTATATTACATATACTTATGCACCTTGCTTTTTTTATAGCAGTACACTTGGTGATTTTTCCATATTATATATAATATATAGAATTGTCTTCTCTTTTACAGCTGCATATCATTCCACTGTAAGGATATACCATAATATGTTTAACTAGCCCCCTACTGATGGACATTTAGGTTGATTCCAATCTTTTACTATTACAAACAATACTATTACAAACAATGTTTTTAGAATAACTTATGAGATGTGTATTTTGCTAGGGCAAAGGTTATTATTATTTGTTTGTTTGTTTAACAGATAACGCCAAACTGTCTCCATAGGTTTTAGACCAATTTACACCTCTAACAGCAACATGTGAGAGTGTCTAGTTTCTCCATGGTGTGGCTAAATTCACGAATAAGTATCTCAGAACAAAATAGAAGTCTCTTACAAACCAAGTACCTATTGGCATATTGCCTAGCACCAGTAGTGCATTCTTTTTACTTTTTAAAAAATATTTATTTATTTGGCTGCATCGGGTCTTAGTTGGCAGCACTCGGGATCTTGGTTGAGGCATGCAGGACATTTTGTTGTGGCTCTCGGGCTTCTCTCTAGTTGTGGTGTGTGAGTTTTCTCTACTTGTGGCATGTGGGCTCCAGGGCGCATGGGCTCTGTAGTTGTGGCATGCGGGCTCCAGAGTGCGTGGGCTCTGTAGTTTGTGGCATGCAGGCTCTCTAGTTGAGGCGTGTGAGCTCAGTAGTTGTGGCATGTGGGCTTAGCTGCCTCACGGCATGTGAGATCTTAGTTCCCCGACCAGGGGTTGAACCTGCATCCCCTGCATTGGAAGGCGGATTCTTTAGCACTGGACTACCAGGGAAGTTCCAGTAGTGCATTCTTTAATGCTCTGGTAGAACTAAAAATAAGATTTATGAATTTGAAAAAGAGATATATGATTTTATTTTAGAATTTACATGTTAGACTAAAAGTGTCGTTAAAATTTTCTTATTAGATCTCCTTTTAATTTGTTTACATATTTTTTATAAACCCTTATGTCACCTAAAATTGTGACTACTATGTAGTAGGTGCTTAGTAAATATTTGGCAGTTGTATAGTTCTCAGCGGAATTGCTGTTCTCCCTCTATTGTATTCCTGATGCAACAACAAATCCTTTACAATGGTCTGGCACCATGTTCCCCACAGACGTTCAGTGGATGCCAGTGAATGGCAGTCCTCTTCTAAGAGAAGTGCTTTCTGCATTAGCCCTAGGTCTCTGCAGGGCCCACTCACCATAGGAGAGTTGAAGATGTAGAATGATTCACAGGCAATGGCAGTGGGCAGCCAGTTAGCTGAGGCCAGCTCAAGTTCCTCTGAGCTGCCCCATTTATTTCTGCCTAGGGCAAATGCTTCCTTAAAGATAGCCAATCTTAATTCCATTGGCTTCTCTGTCAAGGGCAAATGACAAACTTTTGAACCCACCACCCAATTTGAGAAACAGAACATTTCCAGTATGTTTGAAGTCTACTCTGTGACCCTCTTTGATCACTCCCCTTCCCTCCTCACCTGAGAAAACCAATATCTTGAATTTTGTGTTAATAATTTTCTTGCTTTTTCTTTTAATAATATGTATTTCTGTATGACTCAGTTGTTATTTTGTACTATTTTGACCATCATATTAATGGAATCATACTGTGTTTTTGGTGATTTGGTATTTATTCAATATTGTATTAACTACAGCAAGTACCTATAGTTCATTCGTTTTCACTGTTTTATGCTACTGTGTAAATATGCAGTTTACCTCTTCCATCTCAAGTCAGTGAACATTTGGAACAGTTACTATGAAAATGACTGTATTCCCGTATACTGATATATACGCTCAGTAGAGTAGTTTCCCTAGTTTTTATGCCTAGTAGAAGTGTTGGGTTGTGCGGTATATACATCTTTAACTTAACTAGATCTAATGCCAAATTGATTTCTGAAGTGTTTATACTAGTTTACTCTTCCAGCTGCAGTCAGAATATGCATTCCTGTTGCATAAAATCCAGTAACAATATTTAGTATGTCTAAATTTAAAAATTTTACTAATCTTTATCAATTTTACCAATTACTTTTTTTAAAGTAATAACATACATATGATAAAGTACACGTATCTTACATACTCAGTGAAGTTTTACTTATATAACCACCTCTTCCAGACCAAGATAAAGAATACTTCCAGCACCACAGAAGATTCCCTCATGTCCCTTCCATACCCCTTATAAAGACATTATTCTATCACCACGGCTTAGTTTTGTCTATTCTTGAACCTCATATAAGGAAAATTACATAGTATGAACTCTTTTGTGCTGGCTTCTTTAGCTCAACATTGGGTTTTTGAGTTTAAGCCATATTGCTATCATCTAATTTTGATGTTTGTTTTATATTTATGTGGTTTGATGAAATATTTTTTATGTAAGATTTGACTCTCAAACCCACAGATCAAAACGTGCAAGTGTGACATACTACTGCCACCTGGTGTCAGGCAGTCTAAAATGCAGGGGCGATATTTCAAAATGGTTCATTTCACAACACTCATCCCTCCAAAAGTTACAAAATAAAAATCAAATAATTGGGCAATCCAAATGAGAGGAGAATAAGTCCTTTAAAATTTGACTTAATAATATAAAGTATAAATAATATACTTTATAAATAGTATAAAGTCCTTTGGTCTCAATTCTTTAAGTTCATGTTATAGCTTTAATGAAATTTACCTTTTTGAGTTCATGTAGTCTTCAAAAACACAAGACTTACTGGAACCATAGGAACAGGTGACGTCAAAAGAGGAAAGCAGGGGAGAGTGAAAAAACCCCTAGAATTCTATCAGGTTTGCACTGTATCTATTTTTTAAAATCCTTAGGGAAACAGGATTTCAGTAGTAGTATCCAGTGCATGTTATTTATTAAGTGTGAGTATAATTACCTTTTCCTCTGCATCAGCAACTCTAGATTTCTCCTGAGCCAGCTTTTCCTGTAGGTTGTTCTGTGATTTAATGCTCTGAGCCTGTTTAAGTACTTCCAGCTCCAGTTCCTTGATTTTCTGCTGACAGTGCTTCCACTCAGCCGTGAGTGAAGAGCACATCTTTGCGCTGTCTAATAACTTCTGCTGGGCCTGCTTGAGTTCAATTTTGATCTAGAGGTGGGGAATAAATAAAAGTGACGAAAATAAGCATGGAATGAATGTGAATGTGAGCTAGAATAAGCAGCTTTCAAGAAAGTGTAGTCCCCCAAGAGCTGACAAATACCAATGTCATGTGGCTGATTACCTCTCTGGAGCTGCTCTGTGTTAGTAGGGTTTGCCAAAGTCTATCCAGCCAGACGGCAGCTGGACAAAGGAATTTACTTAAGGGTTTCTACGCATGCATGGTCTCAAGAGTTTCCATCATTTTTTTTTTCCAGTCTACTCCAAGCCAGCTTTCATTCCCACTATTTCAGTAGTGCCAAGAGCACTACTGACCTTCCCTGGCCAGAATTTAAGTCCAGTGGACAACTGACCTGTTAGTAGCAGTTACTCCGTCCATCTCAGAAAGTTCTCCTCTCTTGGAGTCTGTGATACCCACCTCTCCTAGTTTTCACTTACCTCTGCTGTTGCTTCTTGGTTTATTTTGTAGACTATTCTAGTGCACTCAACTTCTAAACATTATTGGACTATTCTAGGCCTTCCTAGAGAGTGAATCATTCTCTCTCTAGGTTCATTCTCATGATTTAAAAATACCACTTTTATGCCAATACATGCCAAAATGGAACTCCTTGATTCTGCTGCTATCTCCAAAAGCGTTCTTCTCTCAGTCTTTCTGATTTCAGTAAAGGAGGCCAACATCCAACCTTTTGTTCAGGCCAGTGACCTGAGAGCCAGCCTTGAGCCTTCCTTTGCCAATAGTGAGCCTATTCAGCACATGCTGTCACTCTACCTCTACAACACATCTTGCATCAATCCATTTTCGTCATTTCTGTCACCACCCTTGCTAGGTCATCATCATCTCTATCCTGGGCCATAGCAGTAGTACTGGTCATGCTACTTCCATTTTTACTCCCTTCTAATCTGTTCTCCACACTGCAGCCAAAGTGTTCTTTTAAAAACATAAATTGAACTACTTGACCCCCGTTCCTGCTTAAATTTTTCAGTGGCTTCCGCAACACTCTGAGAACATATCCCACCAGCTTGCCTGGCCTTGAATGATGTGGCCTTTGCCAGATTAAAATCACCCCGTTAATCCCCCTTCTTCCACTGATCTCCTGTCCCACTGGTTTCTATTTGGGTTTTATAATGAATAGAAGAAGAAACAAAGAAAGTAAAGAAGAAACTGAGTGTTGGAATATTTGGTGCATTGGATTGGTTCAGGATTATGAAACTTAAACTTATTATAAATAGAAAGGGCATATAGGTTTCATAATATATTATCCACCTACGCCATAGGCCAAGAAAGCTAAAGGCCTCTGAGATCTACGATCATTGGTCTTAGAGACAATGCTCAGCATTTTGGTAACGCTGGTAATGATGAAATAAGATGACAACACTGGAGCAAACAGTGTTCTGGCCAACGACATGTGCATCTAGGGTGGCTTCTTAAGCTTCAGATTGGGACATTTAAGCACCAGGAAGAGCATTCAGTACAGTGTCTCAGTATTGGTGGTGGCAGAATCGCTCTCAGCCTGAAGCTCTGCAAGCCTACAGCATTCTTCTTGATACACCCAATGCGGAAACAGGCAATATGGCCATAAATCACAGAAATAATAAATAAATTATGGCATTTCCTTACAGTGGAATACTCTACTGCAAAGAAAATGAATGAACAATGGCTATACACCACAACATGGATGAATCTTCCAAACAAAGTAGATCATCAGAAGACAGATACAAGGTGTGTATACTGATTGATTATATTTATAAAATATTCAAAAGCAGGCAAAACTGAACCATGCTGTGTGGAATTCATACACAGATGGTAAAACTATAAAGTAAAGCAAGAGAGTAATTACTTAAATTAGTGGTTCCTGCTAAGATGGAAGGAAATGGGATTATGGTGGGAAAGAGGTATGCAGGGGCTGCTGGTATGCAGGCAATGTGCTATTTCTTGTCCCGGGTGGTGGTTACATGGGTAGTCACTTTGCAACAATTCATTAAACTGTATGTATATGTTTTGTGTACTTCCTGAGTGCTATATTTCACAATAAAAACGTTTAAAAGCAACAAATAAGTATTCTGGTTTCTTAACCAGTCTTACAAGTACGCCTAACATTAGCCAGAGACCCAGAGTTCGATTATCTCTGAGTGGATTTTAAAAAGTAATCTCTAAGTTGGCAAAGCTGAGGTTCGAAAATGACCCCAAATTGAGGAAAGGGATAATACGGAAAGATAACTCTACACAGGAAAGACAAAAACAGACCTGGGTTTAAATTCTGACTCCACAATTTGTTAGCTTTGCCACTTGAACAGTTTTTTATATATGTATATATATTTATTTATTTTCTTTATTTTTTTAGTATTTTGGCTGTGTCGGGTCTTAGTTGCAGCATGCAGGATCTTTGTTGAGGTACGCGGGATCTTTCATTGCGGCGCATGGGCTTCTCTGTAGTAGTGGCGTGCGGGTTTTCTCTCTCTAGCTGTGGTGCACAGGCACCGGAGTGCGTGGGCTCTGTAATTTGCGGCACACGGGTTCTCTTGTTGAGGTGCGCGAGCTCAGCAGTTGTGGTGTGCGGGCTTTAGTTGTCCTGCGGCGTGTGGGATCTTAGTTCCCCGATCTGGGATCAAACCCGCGTCCCCTGCATTGGAAGGCAGATTCTTTACCACTAGAACCACCAGGGAAGTCCCCTGAACAGTTTTCTCATCTATAAAATGTTTACCTTTCAGGGTTGGGAGGTTTCTAAGAGATAACGTGGACAAACTGTCACTACAAGGTAGTTGGCTATTGCATATGACTGCGTAAATGCCTGGCCCAAGGGACCAGCCAAAAGAATGATGTCTCATTACTGAAATGGTAAATAATTTACCCCACCATGAAGGAGATTTAAAACAGAAAATATCTTCTCTTTTTTATCAAGCTCTCATTTATCCATCCCTGAAGGACTCATTCATTAACCAACAAATATTTATAGGGTGCCAACCATATATAAGATGTCACGATCTGTTGTTATTGTCATTGTGCCTTGACAGAGACGTAGTATTGCTTGAGTACGCTCACAGTGGACAGTTAAAATGGTCTAAGAAAGGTGTTTGAAGGGAAAGGTAAAAGGTTGTCTTGAAATGTGAGAAAGATTTGGGATTTAATTTAAAATTACAAAGGCTTGGGGCTTCCCTAGTGGCGCAGTAGTTAAGAATCCACCTGCTAATGCAGGGGACACGGGTTCGAGCCCTGGTCCGGGAAGATCCCACATGCTGCGGAGCAACTAAGCCCGTGCGCCACAAGTACTGAGCCTGTGCTCTAGAGCCCGCGAGCCACAACTACTGAGCCTGTGAGCCACAACTATGGAAGCCTGCACGCCTAGAGCCCGTGTTCTGCAACAAGAGAAGCCACCGCAATGAGAAGCCTGCGCACCGCAATGAAGAGTAGCCCCCCACTCACTGCAACTAGAGAAAGCCTGCGCACAGCAACGAAGACCCAACACAGCCAAAAATAAATAAAATAAATAAATTTATTTAAAAAATTACAAAGGCTTGAGGGAATACGATCAAATTCGAAAAACCATGAAGGGTGAGGATAGGGAAGAAGTTTATCCAAATAATCCTAGAACTCCCAAAAGGGCTTCCTTTGAAGTTTGAAATAAATGACTATTTGTTTTCCTCCATATCTCCCCTACTAGACTGTGAGCTCCTTAAAAGTAGGGACCTTTCTTAATCCATTTTTATGTCGCTTTTTGAATAAGGTCATTGATCCTGCTACACTAGGGGTGGCAAACCTTTTGTATAAAGGGCCAGAGAGTAATATTTTAGCCTTTGTGGGCCATATGGTCTCTGTCAGAACTACTCATATCTACTTTGGTAGTGCAAAAGCAGCCGTCAATAATATGTCAACAAACAGGTATGGCTGTGTGCCAATAAAACTTTATTTACAAAAATGGAAGGCAGGCAGGATTTGACCCATAGGTCAAAGTTTGCCGACCCCTGCAATAGGGGATAAGAACTGTGTCTGTTTTGCATATCATTAAACCCTCAGTATTGACAAGATGGCCTGCCTTGTGTAGGACTGATGCTCAATAAATATTTGTTGAATGTTGAATTCTAGAATCTTAGATAGGGGCTTATATTAGGTTCCTAGTATATGTTTACAGAAGTGAACCACAATCAAAAGAAAGTTCTATTTTACATGGTGGTTCAGTTTGAACATTTTTGTGGTTCATAAAACTTACTCTTTTTTTTGGCTGCACTGTGTGGCATGCGGGATCTTAGTTCCCCGACCAGGGATTGAACCCATGCCCCCTGCAGTGGAAGCATGAAGTCTTAACCACTGGACCGCCAGGGAAGTCCCCTGTGTTTCATAAAATTTAGATGAATCTGTGGATGGCAGTTCTATATAGATTATTTTAAAACAAGCATGTTTGGGGGATGTTCCCCCAAATTTCTGATGCACTCATGTCAGGAAGAACAACTTTGCTCTCTCATGATTTGTACTTTGGTGCAGTTGATATTTGATTGAACCAATAATAATGCATCTATTAGAGACAAATACATCCAGAGATAGAACTAGGGCAGTACCACCAGTGATTTAGTTCAGGTCATCGAAATTTACTAAGTGCTAAAAGGTCTAGGTAATGATTTCAAAAGACTGCGTAACTTAAACCTTTTCATATTTACAGGTTGACAGCACACACAGCCTTTCAGCAGCAGAGAAACCATTGAGCTGTGTACCTACTCGGTAGGGAGAAGTTAAAGGAGGGAGTTACCAGATAGCTCACACTGTCTACCCATCTGGGGACTCTGTCGTGAATTATCAAGTTGAGGAATTCTGATTCCTTTATTCCCAGGGTAAATTGAGCAATCAGACTCTTAAATGAAGGATACGCCCACTGGAGTTACCTTAATGCTTTCTTCCTGAAGTAAGCTGTTATGCTGCTTTAAGTCCAAGTTCTTTCCGCGCTCATATCGAAGCTCCTTTTCTGCTGAGTTGCATAGAATCTGGAGCCGGTGCAAATTCTGGCGAAGTTGCTGTAGCTCCTCTTGCTGCTGGTATTTCCGTTTTTCTCCAGATGATGGATACTAAAGCAAACGTTTTACAAGGGGAGCATGGATAATTTGAAAGAATGTTGGTAAAACATGGGTTCCAGCTGTCAGAATGTGATTATTCACATGTAAATGCTTTTGGAGTTAGCTTAACTACAGCCAATTACTCTTTTACATGTATGGCTAGTTGTACATGTTCATACAGTTTAACTCCTGTTATATTAGAGTGAAAATATTGAAGAAGTTATGCGAACAAAAGTAATTAAGCATAGAAAATTAACTTTCTTATTTTTCATATTAATGAAGTGGAATAGAAGCGTGGGTAGTTTTAGAGCAAAACGTGCTTTAAATAGGGAGTTCAAAGAGTCAACATATTAAGATGCAGTGTGTGAACGTGTATGTGGGTTGCATGTGCACACGCGCGCATAATGTCTGTTGGCAAAAGGGAAGAGAACATTTAGCGAGAGATACTAAATTACCAGGTTTCCTCATCACTTTCCTTTCACTCCCCAATGATTCTCCTTCGGTTACTCCTCAACAACACACTCTCCTGCCAGGTCTCTCTGGCACAATGAAACTCCCATGACCAAAGGAGGAGTCATTTAGATTTTCTGAAAGGTAGGCACACACAGCCATGCTGAGTAGACAAAGAATTCAACCTTCTCCAGTTCAACAGATAAGATACTGTCTGTTTCCCGAGTCCTGGTCCAGTGTGCTTCCTGTTCATGACGTTCTGAAAAGCCCATGTCATTATTCTAGTTTATCTTGCTTATAACCGAGTTGCCACACTGAATTCCCCAAGTCCTGTTAGCCCTTCAGTTCCTGTCTTGGTTTAGCCAGAAAGGCAATCTAGATCCAATTTGCTTGTCTTAAGAGCTGCAAGTATCTAAGATCCCTGGTTAGCTCGCTATGGGTAAATGCACGGTTCACCTACACATGTTCAAGTGATATTTATTCATTATTACAGAAGAATACCTAATTGACACATTCTGATTTTACCCAATAGTCTTGAAAGTTTGGTTTAATGTAAATGTATTCCCAAGACTCAGATCTATTTTGGGCGGGGGGGCCGTTACATCTAAGTTTTGGAGACTGCAAGCCTAAGGGCAAATCACAGATAAATTCACCAAGATAATCTAAGACAGACACCCTGGGAGGGCTTTTGGGAGCCAGCTTGCCAGCCTTCCTTAGAAAATTAGCTTGACGTGAGGACCATATGCTTTCTTTGAGCTTCTCAGCAAGTGGAAGCAGATGACAAAACTGTTAAAGGGTCAGGCTGTAAAGGAGACAGACCAGGTTCCACCACAAAGTGCCATTCTAGGCCAATTATTTAACCTCTCTAAAGCCTCAGTTTCTTCATCTATAAAGTGGCAACAATAATATTTCTGCCTCATTGTATTGCTTAATATACACAGAGTATTAAGTATAGTGCCTAGAGCATAGTAAAAAAATGTGAAACTACATTTTCAACCTATAAAATTAAGATAATTAATGGTGGTTCAAATATGTTTCAAGAATAGTGGGAAAATAATATCTAGAACTCAGCTACTGCAACCTCACCAGGAATACTGTTGAACAGCAGAAATTAAGCCCCCAAAGGCCATCAGCAGCCACAAATGATGTCACAAAACACATATGAACAATATAGCTCACATAGTTACTCATAATAGAGGCTCTCACAGTTTTTTCCCTACATATTTGCCATTTATGAGCATTCTTTAAAATTTGGTGTCTGGGATCAGCCTATAGTTACCTAAATTTGCACATTATGAGATTAATAAGATACAGTACACATGGAAAGCAGCAAAGTATTAGCACCATAAGCTGACAACAGGGGTGAAGACTAAAAACTACACACACACAAGAACTAAAAAGTAGAACAATCTATAGCTATCAGAAGGTCAAAGAACCCTATACACAGAAAGAGGTTCTGAAATTATCACTGCACAGCACACTGCAGACAAAAATCTGTCTAAAATGTATTTTCTTCCTTGCTTGCTTAAACAAGTAAATGAAATAGTGTGTGTGAGTGTTTTGGGAAATGTGAATCCAAATAACACAAATATGTTATTTTTTCCCATGCGGCCCATGTCTACCTCATTTACTGCTGTATGTACCTTAACACAGGGCCTGGCACATCATAGATACACAATTAATGGGAATTCCCTGGCGGTCCAGTGGTTAGGACTCCATGCTACCACTGCAGGGGGCATGGGTTCGATCCCTGGTCAAGGGACTAAGATCCCTGGTTGGGGAACTAAGATCTCGCATGCTGTGTGGCATGGCCAAAAAAAAAAAAAAAAAAAAATTGATACTCAATTAATAATTAATACTGGTTGCATAAATGAATAAGAATAACACACTTCTTTCAATAATTCAAAGTCATTATTATGGAAAAATCACTGGCTATGTGGTATATACATTTATTCTTTCACAAAATGGCTATTTTCCCAGATTTCCCAGAGAGTTTTTATATATTTAATAGTTTTTCACCTCCCCCCAAGTACTGAGAAATGATTCTTCAAATAATGGGAAAGGGTAAATTAGAGAAAATTAATAAATTAACCAGGGTGTGACTTCTTATGCTATAAATTTCATTATTCTAAAAGTTCACTGATTATTTGAAGCTCATAAGCAAAGATTTTATCATCTTTGTGACCACAGTGTTCAGCCTCTGCCCAAGCCTCCTACACTGGCCCACTGCCCAATAAAGGGATTGTCTGGGATATGTAACATCAACCTCTTTTTGAATATGTGATGTCATACTTCCTTTTGGTCTTCTGAACAAATCCAGTGACTTCCTTCTCATTCCAATGTATCTGAATCTCCTGTCAGGTATATATTTTCCTTGTTTATTATGACTTGCCTAGTTTTCACTCTATCCAAACCTCTTTTCAAATATATTTTGACTTCTTTTACTAATAGTCTTCCTTGTTTTCTAAATGTACACTTGAATCACTTCTCAAATGTCTATTATCAGTCTTCTGCATGTGGTTTACATATGAGTACAAAGCCTCCCTCTGTGGATCTCAAAATAATTCCTAGAAAGGTGTGTGTAGGGAAATCTTAATTTGTACAAGAGGGAACCAACAAAATTGAGGTAAAGGAACTGAGGTGTAGTCACTCCTTTTATTTCCTGCAGGCACATTTCTAGTAAATAGCAATAGCCATATTGAAAACAATTCCAAGTCTGTGGCCTTTTCCCCCCACAAACAATGTATTTTGTATATTGAGGCTATAGGTACCAGGAACAGAAAATGTGGCACAAATCCTGCCATTCTCTGTCCCACCTGCCCAGGGCAGACAATCAATCAGCATTCCTTCCTGCTGAGCCGAGAAGAAGCCTAGGAACACTTCATAATAAAATGTATCAACTGATGGGCTTAGCTGAGATTTTGGTTGCTACTTTATTAACATTCGGGCCATGGTTATGATATTGCTCAACAAATATACGTTAATAGTGATATAAAAATTAAGCCTCTAACCACAGCTGATCAGAGGAAATGGAGCCAGTCAGACCACGTGTTTATATAACACCTACCTGGACGCTACTGTCATCTGAGCTATCCCCAGAGCTCTGAGACTGAAGGAGGCTCTGATTCATACAGCTCAGCCCTTCTCTGAGCCTCACGACTTCCTCAGGCTTCAAGGTCAACTGCTGTTCTTCACCTTTCATATCTTGTTTCTGCTGTGAGTCCTCCTCCTTCTGTCCCTCTCTTGGAAAAGTGCCCTCCTTTACTGCCTCCTCTGGAATTTCCTTCTGCTTACTTTCTCCTAATTCAGGACTTAGCACAAATATAATAACAAAAGACTATCAAAATGCTCATTATACTAGCAGAATATGGAGGGAAAATATCTACCAGTAAAGAAAGTGCTGTGAGCAAGATTTTCAACTTGAATTCTATAGCAGAGCAGTTATCTTATGCTTGGAAATAAACTTTAAAAACAAATGAGTCATATCGTTTTTACTCATATTCAGGGAAATGACCCATCATAGATTTTTGTCTACAGGTACAGACAAACAACCAGTTTAAGTGAGTTTTTCACTTTTTCAACTTTTAGTATGGCATTGGGCAGATGCAGCTTATAAAGATTTTTTAAAAATCACTCAATAAGCACCAGGCACTTTGGCAGGCACTAGGGCTACAATAGGACATAATCCCTGTCCCTAAGGAGCTTACAATTTAGTGAAAAATAAGAATAAGTTAACAAGTGATTATATTAAGTTAGTAGTAAGTAATCTGAGGCCTGATGGATGAGTACGCACAAGCTAGGCAAATGTAAAGGTAGGGATGTGTGCATACTTGCTTGTGTGTGTATATGTTGGAGGATGGGTTGTTGGATGACTTAATAAATAAGATAGGTAAAAGCCCAGAGGCAAAAGAGAGAGTGTGCTTTAGAAACGTCATTTGTAATCTGTGTGGCAGGGAAACCAGTTGAGAGATTGTTGTGATCTGCATACTAAACAACAGTGACTAGAATAGGATGGTGGGGATGGAAAGGAGGAATGGATTCTAGAGATATTTAGAAGACAATATTGATAGGATCTGTCATTTGCTGGACGTCGCAGGTGAGGGAGAAAAAGGAATAATGAGTGACACCTGGATTTCTGACTGGGGCAAATGGGCAAGTGGATGGTAGCCCAAGAAGGGGGAATATAGGTATAGACTGGAGACATGCCTGGGGTGAAGACACAGATACAGAGGAATGTGAGCAGAAACCTTGGGATTAGACAAGATGAGCCAGGGAGAAGTGGGAAAGTAAGAGGAGGAGGATCATTCTGGACAGAAGCCTAAAGACTTGTGAGGAACAAGCAGAGGGAAGAGGCCTGAAGAGGAGACTCAGAAGCCAGAGAGGGAGGAGGAAAACTAAAAGGCTGTGAGCCATAGAAGCCAAGGGGAGGGAATGTACCTTTCACAGTTAGACAGTATGAATGAAAAGTAGAGTGAACACAAGTATGCTTATTTTATTTTTATTCCCTTAATCTTAAATTTGTTTCAGGTACTGTGGGGTCTAGCACAGGATGCTTCACAAATTATAGTTGGTGCTCAAATTCTTCAAGAAGGCAGTTTGGCAATACGGATGAAGAGCCATAAAAGTGTTCAGATCTTTTGACTGAATAACTGCATACCAATGAATTTACTGAAATAAAATAACTGACAAGAAGAAAAAAGTTGATTGTATAATAATGCTCAGAACCATGGTATTCAAAATAGTGATTAAATGGAGACACAGAAATGGCTAAGAGGATTAAAGATAAACCAACTTGAAAGTGGTATGAAGACTATTCATCAACATTAAATACTTATTAAAGTAAGATGGTGGAACAATAAATAATATATATGTATATATATGTGTATAAACATAACACATACTATGGGAAATGTAAATATAGAAAAAACTGGAAAGGAACACAGGAAAAATTGTGTCTATGGAGTTTTTTCCCTTTTAAAATTCCTTTAACACTGTATAAAAAAGAATTAAATATTTTATTTTGAACTCAGCAGTTTTTTAGAGGTAATATATTTAAATGATTAAAAAACATGAGATAAAAAGTAAAATGCTTTTGGGGCTTCCCTGGTGGCGCAGTGGTTGAGAGTCTGCCTGCCGATGCAGGGGACACGGGTTCGTGCCCCGGTCCAGGAGGATCCCACAGGCCGCGGAGCGGCTGTGCCCGTGAGCCATGGCCGCTGAGCCTGTGCGTCCGGAGCCTGTGCTCCGCAACGGGAGAGGCCAAGGCAGTGAGAGGCCTGCGTACCGCAAAAAAAAAAAAAAAAAAAAAAAAAAAAGTAAAATGCTTTAAAAATAAATTTCTGATAAAATAACGATTCTTTTCATCCTCCATAAACTCTTTTCCTTTTCCTACTCCCAATGAAAGCTAGGTATACTTGAAGACTGGGAAAATGCAAACATATACCTATTATTTTTTTTTAATGGGAAAACTGACTTCTGCATTCAGGAAGATAAAGTAGACATACTTTTCCCTATTTCTCCTACCAAGTACAACTAAAACCCCTGGACATTATATATAAAACAAACATAAGAAGACTCTGAAAGGTAGAAAGAAGTCAGATCAGCTAGGTAACTCAGGACCTGAAGAACCACATGGTTGTGGTTTCCTAGGTTCTCTTGTAGCCTCATATATCCTAGACTTAAAGCTGAAGAAGCTGGCAACCTAGACAACACCAAGAAGCATAGACAAAAGGCTTTTTACTCTATACAGAGAACCAAGAAAAGGACAACCAAGCAAGAAAGAAAACTTTCAGACATTACCCACTTTATTCCAGCCAAACGCCATAGAAAAAAACTGTGGCTCCACCCCACTCATGTCAGCAAAGGTCAAGCTGGGAGCCCACACTTCCACTTTCACCAGGAAAATGAGGCACAACTCCCCTGCTGCGGGTAGTGTCAGAGGCCAGTGGGGAGGAGGGACTTTCATCCCTGCCAGGCAGTACCAGACATGGGGAGTCTGGACTTCCACCCCCACCTGGCAGTAAGGAGATACCCTTCTCTTTACTGGGGTAGTTCCAGAGGAGGCCTAGTGGAGAGTCAGGACTTTTACCACTGCCCTGCTTGTGATATCATGGAGGCCAAGCAGAGAGCAGTAACAAGGCATCCTTCACCATCACAGTCAGAGCAGTCCAAGCAGAGGCCTAGTGGGGAATAGGAACTCCCACCATGACCAGCAGTAATGAGGAGCCCCTCTTTCCCTGGGTGTCCATGGATGCTGAGTGGGGAACCTGGACTTCTACCCCAATCTGGGGTAGACAGCACCCCCCTCCACATACCCTGCCAGAGTGGTATCACAAGAAGCCAGCTAAATAGAAGGTTAAAACAAGACCAAGAGTTTCATAACATAATACCCCAAATATTCAGATTTCAATCTAAAATTACTCATCATACCAAGAACCAGGAACCTCAACTTGAATGAGAAAAGGCAACAATTAGATGACAAAATCATGATGACAGAATTATTTAACAAATATTTGAAATCAGACATCATAAAACTAATTCAATGAGCAATTATGAACACATTTGAAACAAATGAAAAAATAGAAAGTCTCAGAACTAGAAAGTCTCAGCAAAGAAATAGAAGATATAAGAAAGAACCAAATGGAAATTTTAGAATTGAAAAATACAATAACCAGAATTTTAAAACTCAATGGATAGAATCTACAGCAGAATGGAGGGGACTGAGAAAAGAATCACTGATTCTTCTTATGTAATATGTAGAAATTACCCAGTCTGAAAAACAGAGAGAAAATAGACTGGGGAAAAAGGAAAAAAACCAAAAAACCAAAAAACACTGCCTCTGGGAACTGTGGGGCTATAATAAAAGATCTAATGCTTTTGTTATGGATCCTGGAAGGAAAGGAGAATAGGCAGGACAGAAAAAGTACATGAAGAAATAATGGCTACAACCTTCCCAAAAGACATAAACATACAGATTCAAGAAGGTGAGTGAGCTCCAAACAGGATAAACCTAAAGAAAACCATACTAAAAAACATCATAGTCAAATTTCTGAAAACTAAAGACAAATAAAAAAACCTTGAAAGCAACAAGAGAGAAACACTACATTACAGAAAGGGAAAAACAATTCAAATGACAGCTGACTTCTCATCAGAAACTACAGAGATCAGAAGGAAGTGGCATAACATTTTTCATATGCTGAAAGAAAAGAACTGTCAACCCAGAGTCCTATACCCAGTGAAAATATTCTTCAGGAATGAAGAGGAAATCAAGACGTTCACAGATGAAGAAAAATCAAGAGAAACTGCCACTAGCAGAACTACTCTAAAAGAATGGCTAAAGGAAATTCTCTATACACATAGGAAATGATAAAAGGAGGCATACCAGAACATCAGGAAGGAAGGACAGAAAGAGTAAAAATCTGGATAAATACATTTTTCTTCTCCTTTTGAGTTTCCTAAGTTCTGTATGATGGTTGAAGCAAAAATATAGTACTGTCTGGGGCTTCCCTGGTGAAGTAGTGGTTGAGAGTCTGCCTGCCGATGCAGGGGACACAGGTTCGTGCCCCGGTCCAGGAAGATCCCACATGCCGCGGAGCGGCTGGGCCCGTGAGCCATGGCCGCTGAGCCTGCGCAGCTGGAGCCTGTGCTCCGCAACAGGAGAGGCTACAACAGTGAGAGGCCCGCGTACTGCAAAAAAAAAAAAAAAAAAAAAAAAAAAAAAAAAATATATATATATATATATATATATATATATATATATAGTACTGTTTGATGTGGTTCTAAATGTGTGTAGAGAAAAATTTTAAGACAAACTGTATTATAAATTGGGGAGGGTAAAGGGACATAAAGGGAGGTAAGGTTTCTACATTTCATTCTAACTGGTAAAATGTGTGTGTGTGTGTGTGTGTGTGTGTGTGTGTGTGTGTGTAAAAAGTAATGCCTAGAGCAACCACTGTAAAGCTATAAAAAGAAGCACACTCAAAAACATTACAGAAGAATCAAAATGGAATTATTAGAAAGTGTTCATATAACCCACAGGAAAGCAGAAAACAGAAAATAGACACAAATAACAGAGAGAACAAATAGCAAATCAAAAATGAAAAAATAGTAAACTGGGACTTCCCTGGTGGTCCAGTGGTTAAGAATCCACTTTCCAATGCAGAGGATGCAGGTGCGATCCCTGGTTGGGGAACTTAGATCCCATGTGCTGCGGGGCTATTGAGCCCGCAAGCTCTAGAGTCCACACACCACAAGTAGAGAGAAGCCCACACGCTGCAACGAAAGATCCCACATGCTGCAACAACGATCCCGCATGCCGCAACTAAGACCTGATGCAGCCAAATAAATAAATATTTTTAAAATAGCAAACTTAAGTTCTAATATACCAATAATTACATTAATGGTAATTTGGCCAAACACAGCAATCAAAAGACAGAGATTGGCAGAGTGGCTTAAAAAACAAGACCTAACTAGATGCCGTTTACAAAAACTCATTTCAAATATAATAATATAAGCAGGTTGAAGGCAAAAATAGATGAAAAAGACATATCATGCAAATATTAATAAAAATAAAGCAAGAGAATCTATATTAATATCTGATAAAGTAGACTTCAGAAATAAGAAAAGTAAAAGAAAGAAAAAGAGAGGAACATTATATAATGATAAAAGAGTCAATTCACCAAGAAGACATAGCAATCCTAAATGTGTATGCACCAAACAACAGAGCTGTAAAGTATTTGGAGTAAAAACTGAATAACTGAAAGGAGAAATAGACAAATCCACAATTACAGTTGGAGACTTCAACAACCCTCTCAAAAATTGATAGAACAACTAGAGAGAAAATCAGCTGTATCAGTTGATACTGAAAAACCGTTTGATAAAATGTGACACTCATTTATGATAAAACCTTAGAAAAACAGAAATAGAGAGAAACTTCTTCAATTTGACAAAAACCAAACAGCTAACATTGTATTAATGATGAAAACTGAAAGCCTTCCTGATAAGATTGGAAACAAGATAGAGATGTTCACATTCATTAGTTTTATTCAACATATTGCTGGAAGTTCTAGCTAGTGCAATTAGACAAAAAAGGAAGTAAAAGGCATACAGATTGGAAAAGATGAAAGAATCTGAAATCGCATGATTTTCAGATGATATGATTGTCTATGTAGAAAATCCCAAGAAACATTAAAAAAAAAAGAGCCTAGAACAAATAAGCAAGTTCAGAAAGGTCACAGGATGCGAGATAAATAATTGTAGTTCCGTATATTAGCCATGAACACATAGACACTGAAATTTAAAATACAATACCATTTATAATTGCTCAGAAAAATGAAATACTTAGGTGTACATCAACAAAACATGTATAGGTCTTGTCTGCTGAAAACTATAATATGCTGGTGAAAGAAATAAAAGAATATCTAAATAAATGTAGGACATACGGTGTCCATGGATTGGAGGATTCTACATAGGAAAAGATGTCAATTCTCCCTAGATTTATATACAGATTTAAAACAATTCGTATCAAAATTCCAGCAAGATTTTTTGTAGCTACAGACAAGATTATTCTAACATTATATGTAAAGGCAAAGGAACTAGATAGCTAAACAATTTTGAAAAAGAATAAAGTGGAATCAGTCTATCCAGTTTCAACTGTATTATACAGCTACAGCAGTCAAGATTGTATGATGTTAGTGGATAGACACATAGATCAGTGGAATAGAATTAGAGAACCCAGAAGCAGAAACTCACAATGCCTAAGTCATTTTTGTCAAAGGTGCAAAAGCAATTCAATGGAAGAAAGACAGCCTTTTCAAGAAATGATGCTAAAACAATTGAATATCTATAGGCAAAAAAAGAGAATCCTATCTAAGTTTCATACCGCATACAAAAATTAACTCAAAATAGATCATGGGCTTAAATGCAAAACTATGAAACATAGGAGAAAATATTCAAGATTTAAGGTTGAGCAACTAATTCTTAGATTTAACATCAAAAGTATGATCCATAAAAGGAAAAATTGATACCTCATCAAAATTAAATTTTTTTTTGCTCTGAGAAAACCTTGTTAAGAGGATGAAAAGACAAGCTATAGACTGGGAAAAATACTTGCAAGTCACAGAGCCGACAAAGGACAAGTATCTAGACTTTATAAAGAACTCTCAAAATTTAACATTAAAAAACAAATCCAATTAGAAAATAGGCAAAAGATATTAAAAGCGATAACACCAAATGCTAGTGAGGATACAGAGATGGATCATATCCTAGAGAGGCTAACAGTGTATGGATCACTAATACACTGCTGGTGGGAAAGTAAAATGATATAGTCACTCTGGAAAACAGTTTGGCAATTTCTTAAAAAAAACAACAAAACACAACTAACTGAAATTAAATATGCAAGTACCAGGTTACCCAAAATTGCACTCCTGGGGATTTATCCCAGAGAAATGAATAATTATGTTCACATAAAAGCTTGAATATTTACAGCAGCTTTATTCATAATAGCCAGAACTGGAAATAACCCAGGTATCCTTCAATGGATGAATGGTTAAAAAAAAAACTGTGGTATATCCATACCATGTAATACTACTCAGCAATGAAAAGTATCCAACTACTGATACTCATAATAACCTAGATGAATCTCCAGAGAATTATGTTAAGTGAGAAAAGTCAACCCTAAAATGTTACTTATTGTATGGATACATTTATATAACATCATTGAAATGAAAAACTTTTAGAAATGGAGAATAGACTAGTTAGAATAGAATGGCGCCAGGGGTTAAGGAGGGGGTGAAGGGGGAAGGAAGTGGGGGTGGCTATAAAGGGGCAACATGAGGAATCCTTGTGGTGATGGAAATGTTCTGTATCTTGACAGTATCCATGTCAATATCCAGGTTATGATACTACAGTTTTACAAGAGGTTACCATTGGGGAAAACCAGTAAATGATACATGGGATCTCTATTATTTTTTATAACTGTATGTGGATCTACAATTATATCAAAAATTAAAAGTTTACTTTAAAAAATGAAAAATCTATAAACTGGTCATGTAAGTTTAATATCTATGAAGGTGCTTGATTTGTCACAATTAGAGGGTTGAATTACTTTATAAAGAGTAAATTTAGCCAGACCTAATATAATTTCCTCCTATAGTTGCATAGTGGCCATGTAGTCATAGGAGAAGAGAAGTAGCCTTCATTATGTTTCCATAGTTTAAAGTTTAAACGGTCCTCCTCTTAGGTGGGTAAATGAGATGTACCTGTAAACCCATATTTAGAGCAGGGCAGTCAGTGAGTCTCCTTTGGCTTGGAGGGAATGATGAGCAGGGCTCTCCAGGGGATAATCCTGGGCTAATGCCATTTTACATCTTTACTAATGGTCTGGATAAATGAACTGCATTCACATAAATTAGTTAATTAAGGAGAATTAGCAATACTTTAGAATGTAGTAATTTAATTTAAAGTGATCTTAATATATTAGGATGAAATTCATTAAAATAAATGCTCTCCAAAAAGAACAGGCTTTATCCTTTCAAAAGGTATAAGAGAAAATGTGACTTAGAAACCAAAGGCAAACTGAACAGAGTTTTAAAAGTAATACATATAACTATGTATTACTTTATTATTAATTTTATATGATGATAATAATAATAATAATGTAAAAGTTGCATGGGCAAAAGTAGACTACCAGCCAAAAATAACATGGAACTGAGAACACGCCCTGCAGTCAGTATACCTACACCTTATGGACTAGAGAACCCACCATGACTCTCAAATTTCTTCTCCCCTCTAATGTAGCTCTTAATCTTTATTTACTGAGTTCTGACTGAAACTCACCCCCTCTGTTATTTTTATATCATTCTATAATTTTGTAATTGTCACAAGTCTTCAACTAGTAGGAGGTGCCTAGCACCATGATTATTCTGTTCCTTTTCTAGTAACCCAGATACATAGCAGTCTTCAAGAAAGAGACTATAATAGTAGAAGCCATGGGTTCTCTTCCTGGATCTTCCACCTATTATTTATGCAACGTTTGACAAGGCAAAATCTCTCAGAGTCTTAGTCTCTTCATTTGTAAAGTGGCCTTGCCCTACTCATAAGATTTCTGGGATCTTAAGAAGTAAAATGTGAAGGCATTTTGATAACCTACAAGGACAAGGTACAATTAAAACTAAAGCCTAGTAGAACAGAAGAGTGGCTAGTGATAGAACTCTGTTTTCAGAGAGGAAAGGGAAAAAATGTTAATTAATTCAACAAATATTTACCAAATATCACTTATATGCCAAGCACTGTTCTATGCACTAAGGACTCAATGGTGACCAAGACAGCCAGGTCCATGCTCTCATAGAACACACAGAGGAGGAATATGAGGACAAACAATAAACAAGTAAACAAGATAATTACAGATCATGATAAGTCACCTCTAAACAAGGTGACATGCTAGAGCAGGATGTAGGATTTTCCCTAACGTGGCAGTTACTGGTTGTCTTTCTGAAAAGGTAGGAAGGAGTTAGCCACATGAAAAGCCAGCAGAGGAGCATTCTGGACAAGGGAACTTTTCAGTACAAAGTACAAAGAGGGAAAGTGCTTGAAGGGTTAGAGGATCTGAAAGACTGTATGATAAACAAGACATTGTACATCAATGGTACAATGATGAAATTGGAGAGGCAGGCAGAGGCCAAGTTGCAGAGAGCATTAGAGGTCATGGTAAAGGTTTGGATTTTAAGTGCAATAAGAAGCCATTCAGAGGTTTTTTTGTTCTTTGTTTTGTAACATCTTTATTGGAGTATAATTGCTTTACAATGGTGTGTTAGTTTCTGCTTTATAAAAAAGTGAATCAGCTATACATGTACATATATCCCCATATCTCCTCCCTCTGGCATCTCCCTCCCACCTTCCCTAACCCACCCCTCTAGGTGGTCACGAAGTACTGAGCTGATCTCCCTGCATTATGAGGCTGCTTCTTACTAGCTATCTATTTTACATTTGCTGGTATATAAAAGTGCATGCCACTCTCTCACTTTGTCCCAGCTTACACTTCCCCCTCCCCATGTCCTCAAGTCCAGCCTCAATGTCTGAGTCTTTATTCCTATTCTGTCCCTACGTTCTTCATAAACATTTTTTTTCTTTAGATTTCATATATATGTGTTAGCAATACAGTATTTGTTTTTCTCTTTCTGACTTACTTCACTCTGTATGACACACTCTAGGTCCATCCAGCTCACTACAAATAACTCAATTTCATTTCTTTTTATGGCTGAGTAACATTCCATTGGATATATGTGCCACATCTTCTTTATCCATTCATATGTCGATGGACACTTAGGTTGCTTCCATGTCCTGGCTATTGTAAATAGAGATGCAGTGAACATTGGCGTACATGAATCTTTTTGAATTATGGTTTTCTCAGGGTATATGCCCAGTAGTGGGATTGTTGGGTCGTATGGTAGTCCTATTTTTAGTTTGTTAAGGAACCTCCATACTGTTCTCCATAGTAGCTATATCAATTTACATTCCCACCAACAGTGCAAGAGGGTTCCATTTTTTCCACACCCTCTCCAGCATTTATTGTTTGTAGATTTTTTGATGATGGCCATTCTGACTGGTGTGAGGTGATACCTCATTGTAGTTTTGATTTGCATTTCTGTAATGATTAGTGATATTGAGCATTCTTTCATGTGTTTGTTGGCAATCTGTATATCTATTGTCTATTTAGGTCTTCTGCCCATTTTTGGATTGGGTTGTTTTTTTGAGATTGAGCTACATGAGCTGCTTGGAAATTTTGTAGATTAATTCTTTGTCAGTTGCTTCATTTGCAAATATTTTCTCCCATTCTGAGAGTTGTCTTTTCGTCTTGCTTATGGTTTCCTTTTTCGTGCAAAAGCTTTAAGTTTCATTAGGTCTATTTGTTTATTTTTGTTTTTATTTCCATTTCTCTATGAGGTGGGTCAAAAAGGATCTTGCTGTGATTTATGTTATAGACTGTTCTGCCTATGTTTTCCTCTAAGAGTTTGATAGTGTCTGGCCTTACATTTAGGTCTTTAACCCATTTGAGTTTATTTTTCTGTGTGGTGTTAGGGAGTGTTCTAAATTCATTCTTTTACATGTAGCTGTCTGGTTTTCCCAGCACCACTTATTGAAGAGGCTGTCTTTTCTCCATTGTATATTGCCTCCTTTATCAAAAATAAGGTGACCATATGTTTATATCCTGTTCCACTGATCTATATTTCTGTTTTTATTTCTGTTTTTGTGCCAGTACCATACTGTCTTGGTTACTGTAGCTTTGGAGTATAGCCTGAAGTCAGGGAGCCTGATTCCTCCAGCTCCGTTTTTCTTTCTCAAGATTGCTTTGGCTATTCGGGGTCTTTTGTGTTTACATACAAATTGTGAAATTTTTTGTTCTAGTTCTGTGATAAATGCCATTTGTAGTTTCATAGGGATTGCATTGAATCTGTAGATTTCTTTGGGTAGTATAGTCATTTTCACAATGTTTATTCTTCCAATCCAAGAACATGGTATATCTCTCCATCTGTTTGTATCATCTTTAATTTCTTTCACCAGTGTCTTATAGTTTTCTGCATACAAGTCTTTTGTCTCCTTAGGTAGGTTTATTCCTAGGTATTTTATTCTTTTTGTTGCAATGGTAAATGGGATTGTTTCCTTAATTTCTCTTTCAGATTTTTCATCATTAGTGTATAGGAATGCAACAGATTTCTATGCATTAATTTTGTACCCTGCTACTTTACCAAATTCATTGAATAGCTCTAGTAGTTTTCTGGTAGCATCTTTAGGATTCTCTATGTATAGTATCATGTCATCTGCCAACAGTGACAGCTTTACTTCTTCTTTTCCGATTTGGACTTCTTTTATTTCTTTTTCTTCTCCAATTGCTGTGGCTAAAACTTCCAAACTTATTGAATAATAGTGGTGAGAGTGGGCAAACTTGTCTTGTTCCTGATCTTAGTGGAAATGGTTTCAGTTTTTCACCATTGAGAATGATGTTGGCTGTAGGTTTGTCATATATGGCTTTATTATGTTAAGGTAGGTTCCTTCTATGCCTACTTTCTGGAGGGGTTTTATGATAAATCACTGTTGAATTTTGTTGAAAGCTTTTTCTGCATCTATTGAGATGATCATATGATTTTTATGCTTCAATTTGTTGATATGGTGTATCACATTGATTGTTTTGTGTATATTGAAGAATCCTTGCATTCCTGGGATAAACCCCACTTGATTGTGGTGTATGATCCTTTTAATGTGCTGTTGGATTCTGTTTGCTAGTATTTTGTTCAGGATTTTCGCATCTCTGTCCATCAGTGATATTGGCCTGTAGTTTTCTTTCTTTGTGAAATCTTTGTCTGGTTTTGGTATCAGGGTGATGGTGGCCTCGTAGAATGAGTTTGGGAGTGTTCCTCCCTCACTATATTTTGGAAGAGTTTGAGACGGATAGGTGTTAGCTCTTCTATAACTGTTTGATAGAATTCACCTGTGAAGCCATCTGATCCTGGGCTTCTGTTTGTTGGAAGATTTTAATCACAGTCTGAATTTCAGTGCTTGTTATTGGTCTGTTTATATTTTCTATTTCTTCCTGATTCAGTCTCGGAAGGTTGCGCTTCTCTAAGAATTTGTCCATTTCTTCTAGGTTGTCCATTTTATTGGCATATAGTTGCTTTTAGTAATCTCTCATGATCCTTTGTATTTCTGCAGTGTCAGTTTTTACTCTCCTTTTTCATTTCTAATTCTATTGATTTGAGTGTTCTCCCTTTTTTTCTTGATAAGTCTGGCTAATGGTTTATCAATTTTGTTTATCTTCTCAAAGGACCAGCTTTTAGTTTTATTGATGTTTGTTATCATTTGCTTCATTTCTTTTTCATTTGTTTCTGCTCTGTCTTTATGATTTCTTTCCTTCTGCTAACTTTGGGGATTTTTGTTCTTCTTTCTCTAATTGCTTTAGGTGTAAGGTTAGGTTGTTTATTTGAGATGTTTCTTGTTTCTTGGGGTAGGACTGTATTGCTATAAAATTCCCTCTTAGAACTGCTTTTGCTGCATCCCATAGGTTTTGGGTCATCATGCTTTCATTATCATTTGTTTGTAGGTATTTCTTGATTTCCTCTTTGATTTCTTCAGCGATCTCTTAGTTATTAAGTAGTGTATTGTTTAGCCTGCATGTGTTTGTATTTTTTACAGATTTTTTTTCCTGTAATTGATATCTAGTCTCATAGCCTTGTGGTCAGAAATGATACTTGATATGATTTCAATTGTCTTAAATTTACCAAGGCTTGATTTGTGACCCAAGGTATGACCTATTGTGGAGAATGTTCCATGAGAACTTGAGAAGAAAGTGTATTCTGTTGTTTTTGTTTTTTTTTTTAAATAAATTTATTTATTTATTTTTGGCTGCGTTGGGTCTTCATTGCTGTGCACGGACTTCCTCTCATTGCGGTGATCGGGGGCCACTCTTTGTTGTGGTGCATGGGCTTCTCATTGAGGTGACTTCTCTTATTGCAGTGGCTTCTGTTGTTGAGGAGCATGGGCTCTAGGCTCGCAGGCTTCAGTTGCTGTGGCTTGAAGGCTCTAGAGCGCAGGCTCAGTAGTTGTGGCGCACAGGCTTAGTTGCTCCGCAGCATATGGGATCTTCCCAGACCAGGGCTTGAACCCGAGTCTCCTGCATCAGCAGGCATATTCTTAACCACTGCACCACCAGGGAAGCCCTTTCTGTTGTTTTTGGATGGAATGTCCTATAAATATCAATTAAGTCCATCTTGTTTAATTTGTCATTTAAAGCTTGTGTTTCCTTATTTATTTTCATTTTGGATGATCTGTCCATTGGTGAAAATGGGGTGTTAAAGTCCCCTATTATGATTGTGTTACTGTCAATTTCCCCTTTTATGGCTGTTAGCATTTGCCTTATGTACTGAGGTTCTCCTATGTTGGGTGCATAAATATTTACAATTGTTATATCTTCTTCGTGGATTGAGCTCTTGATCATTACGTAGTGGCCTTCTTTGTCTCTTGTAATAGTTTTTATTTTAAAGTCTATTTTGTCTGATATGAGAATTGCTACTCCAGCTCTCTTTTAATTTGCATTTTCATGGAATAACTTTTTCCAACCCCTCACTTTCAGTCTGTACGAGTCCCTAGATCTGAAGTGTGTCTTTTGTAGACAGCATATATACGGGTCTTTTTTGGTATCCATTCAGCCAGTCTATGTCTTTTGGTTGGAGCATTTAATCCATTTACACTTAAGGTAATTATCGATATGTATGTTCCTATTCCCATTTTCTTAATTGTTTTGGGTTATTATAGGTCTTTTCCTTCTCTTGTGTTTCCTGCCTTGAGAAGTTCCTGTAGCATTTCTTGTAGAGCTGGTTTGGTAGTGCTGAATTTTCTTAGCTTTTGCTTGTCTGTAAAGATTTTAATTTCTCTGTCAAATCTGCATGAGATCCTGGCTGGGTAGAATAATCTTTCTTGTAGGTTTTTCCCTTTCACCACCTTAAATATGTCCTGCCAGTCCCTGCTGGCTTAGAGTTTCTGTTGAAAGATCAGCTGTTAACCTTATGGGGATTCCCTTGTATGTTTTATGTTGCTTTTCCCTTGCTGCTTTAAAAATTTTTTCTTTGTATTTAATTTTTGGTAGTTTGATTAATATGTGTCTTGGCGTGTTTCTCCTTGCATTTATCCTATATGGGACTCTCTGTGCTTCCTGGATTTGATTAACTATTTCCTTTCCTATATTAGGGAAGTTTTCAACTATAATCTCTTCAAATATTTTCTCAGTTCCTTTCTTTTTCTCTTCCTCTTCTGGGACCCCTATAATTCGAATGTTGGTGCATTTAATACTGTCCAAGAGGTCCCCGAGACTGTCCTCAATTCTTTTCATTCTTTTTTCTTTATTCTTCTCTGCAGTAGTTATTTCCACTATTTTATCTTCCAGGTCACTTATCCGTTCTTCACCTCAGTTATTCTGCTATTGATTCCTTCTAGAGAAGTTTTAATTTCATTTATTGTGTTGTTCATCATTGTTTGTTTGCTCTTTAGTTCTTCTAGGTCTTTTAAAATGTTCCTTGTATTTTCTCAATTCTATTTACAAGATTTTGGATCATCTTTACTGTCATTACTCTGAATTCTTTTTCAGGTAGACTGCCTATTTCCTCTTCATTTGTTAGGTCTGGTGGGTTTTTATCTGGCTCCTTCATCTGCTGTGTGTTTTTCTGTCTTCTCATTTTGCTTAGCTTACTGTGTTTGGGGTCTCCTTTTCGCAGGCTGCAGGTTTGTAGTTCCTGTTGTTTTTGGGTCTGTCACCAGTGGCTACAGTTGGTTCAGTGTGTTGTGTAGGCTTCCTGGTGGAGGGGACTAGTGCCCATGTTCTGGTGGATGAGGCTGGATCTTGTGTTTCTGGTGGGCAGGTCCCTGTCTGGTGGTGTGTTTTGGGGTGTCTGTGACCTTATTATGATTTTAGGTAGCCTCTCTGCTAATGGGTGCCATGTGTTCCTGCCTTGCTAGTTGTTTGGCATAGGGTGTCCAGCACTGTGACTTGCTAGTGGTTGAGTGGAGGTGGGTCTTAGTGTTGAGATGGAGATCTCTGGAAGAGCTTTCACCGTTTGGTATTAAGCAGAGCTGGGAGGTCTCTGGTGGACAAATGTCCTGTACTCGGCTCTCCCACCTCAGAGGCACAGGCCTGACACTCACTTGGAGCCCCAGGACCCTGTCAGCCACACAGCTCAGAAGAAAAGGGAAAAAGAAAGAAAGAAAAAATAAAATAAAATAAAGTTATTAAAATAAAAAATAATTATTAAAAATTAAAGAGTAATACAAAAAAGAAAAATAAGAGAGCGAAGAGAGCAACCAAACTAAAAAACAAATCCACCAAAGATATCAAGTGCTAAGAACTATACTAAAAAAAAACCACAAAAGGACAAAACCAGACAGACAGAACTCTAGGACAAATGGTAAAAGCAAAGCTATACAGACAAAATCACACAAAGAAGCATACACCTAGACACTCACAAAAAGAGAAGGAAAATAAATATATCTATATCTATCTATCTATCTATCTATCTATCTATCTATCTATCTATCTATCTATCTATCTATCTATCTATATATCATTGCTGCCAAAGTCCACCACCTCAGTTTTGGGATGATTCGTTGTCTATTCAGGTATTCCACAGATGCAAGATACATCAAGTTGACTGGAGATTTAATCCGCTGCTCCTGAGGCTGCTGGGAGAGATTTCCCTTTCTCTTCTTTGTTCAAACAGCTCCTGAGGTTCACCTTTGGATTTGGCCCCGTCTCTGCATGTAGGTCACCTGAGGGCTTGTATTCTTTGCTCAGAGAGGACAGGGTTAAAGGAGCAGCTGATTAGGGGGCTCTGGCTCACTCAGGCCGGGGGGAGGGAGGGGTACGGAGTGTGGGGCGAGCCTGCGGCGGCAGAGGCCAGCGTGACGTTGCACCAGCCTGAGGCGCACCATGTGTTCTCTCGGAGAAGTTGTTCCTGGTTCACGGGAACCTGGCAGTGGCGGGCTGCACAGGCTCTCAGGAGGGGCGGTGTGGACAGTGACCTGTGCTCGCACACAGGCTTCTTGATGGCTGCAACAGCAGCCTTAGTGTTTCATGCCCATCTCTGCTGTCGGCACTGATAGCCACGGCTCACACCCGTCTCTGGAGCTCGTTTAGGCGGTGTTCTGAATCCCCTCTCCTCGCACACCCCGAAACAATGGTCTCTTGCCTCTTGGGCAGGTCCAGACTTTTTCTCGGACTCCCTCCTGGCTAGCTGTGGTGCACTAGCCCCCTTCAGGCTGTGTTCACGCCGCCAACCCCAGTCCTCTCCCTGGGGTCTGACATCCAAAGCCTGAGCCTCAGCTCCCAGCCTCCACCCGTCCCGGAGGGTGAGCAGACAAGCCTCTCAGGCTGGTGAGTGCTGCTAGGCACCGATCCTCTGTGTGGGAGTCTCTCCGCTTTGCCCTCTGCACCCCTGTTGCTGCGCTCTCCTCCATGGCTCCTGAAGCTTCCCCCCTGCTACCCCCCCACCCTGTCTCTGCCAGTGAAGGGGTTTCCTAGTGTGTGGAAACTTTTCCTCCTTCACAGCTCCCTCCCAGAGGTGCAGGTCCCGTCCCTATTCTTTTGTCTCTGTTTTTCCTTTCTTCTTTTGCCCTACCCAGGTATATGGGGAGCTTCTTGCCTTTGGGGAAGTCTGAGGTCTTCTGCCAGCATTCAGTAGGTGTTCTGTAGGAGTTGTTCCACATGTAGATGTACTTCTGATATATTTGTGGGGAGGAAGGTGATCTCCACGTCTTACTCTTCTGCCATCTTGAAGGTCTCCCATTGAGAGGTTTTTAAGAGAGGGAGTAATATTATTCAATTTGCGTTCTTCAAAGACCACTTTGGCTGTTCTATAGAGAATGGACTGGGAAAGAGGTATAGAAGCAGGGAAGCCAGTTAGGAAGATATTGTGATAGTCCCAGTGAGTGATACCAGTGTCATGGAGTAGGGTAGTGGCAGTGGAGATATAGATAGAAATAGACAGATTAAATATTTTATATTTTCATGGTAGAACTGACAGGAGTTGTTTATGGGTTAGAAGTGGGTAGGAACCAATGATGACTCCTAGTTTTGGCTTAATCAACTGTGTGAATGGAGGAGCTATTCACTAAATGGATTGGGCTGGGGAAGGAATACTTTCTTTAGAGGAAGAGCAAAAATACGTTTGTGAAATGGATATAAACTCACTGTCGAATTGAACTGGAAATGGAAATCAACTTGAACATTCATCAAACAATTCTTGATAAAGATAGTAAGGATGCAATGAGATGGTAAATGAGAGCATATTAGAAAAAATAAAGCTCATTAAGGCATTAACATCAAGGGGAAGCTGCCAGCTGTTCTGGTCCAAGCTTCCTAATACAGCAAACCCAGGCTGAGTTCAGCTAAGCTCTGTAAGTTTGGGGCTGCCATTGGAAGTCCAACTCTGGCTTCAGCCTCAAGTACATAGTGGGAATAGTGGGAATTCTATTCATTCAAAACTTTTTGAGTATCTACTATGTGTCAGGTATTATTCTATACACTGGAGACAGTCCAGAACAAGACAGACTGGGGTTTCATTCTCCCTCCCATCTCACCTCCATGTTATGCATATACTGAGACTAAAGTCCTGAGCAATTTTTTAACTGCATAAAGCTCTTTTTCACAACAACTGACTTAGAAACCAAGTGTTCCAGCACCTTCTGGCCGTTGGGATATTTGTGACTATACCCGTTCCAAAGCAGATAAAGTAGTAACTTCTCCTGACTCAGGAGACTTGGGACCTCACCCAGTCCTGCCAATAACTTGCTAAGTGAATGACTGTGAGTGAAAGAGTCATTTTTGTTCTCTTGGTCTGAGACCTCTTCTGTGGAAAGAGAAGACTTAGCTAAATAAAGTGGTTCTCAAACTTATCTCAGCTGTGGACCCTTTCTCGAAGTAAAATCTTACATAGAGCTCCACATATGAAACAGCTAAGAGTGGATCTTTGGCTGAAATGGGAGCAGAAGGCTCACAGTCCCACTCATCAGGCTCCCCTCATCTCCCAAGGTAGTTTCTGAGCCCCCCTCCCCAGAGAGCTCAAACTTTAGAAGGTAGAAGTTTGAAAACCACTAGTTCAGACGATCTCCTGCAGGTCCCTCCTGTTCTAAGATTCCATTTCTCTATAACAAAAGCACTATAAACAGCAGAAAAACAAGACATAGTCCATTACCTTAAGGAGCTTAAAATCTAGTAGAGGAGATGTATTACAAGAATCAAGCAATTTGGCTTATTGAGCAGCTTCTATGTGCACGGGACCATGCTAGGTGTGCTGTGACACTTCCTACTTCTCTTCAGTTGAAGATTCTGGCTCATAGCATTCTGGCATCTTCTTCACCCCAAGTCCTGCCATTATCCTGGAAGATTCCAAGGTCCATATAGATCACCCACCAACGCCTTGACATCTCACTTCCTCAGTCTCCTTATCTCCAGTTACCTTGTCATCTCTCCCACTTTGCCAATTACTTGCATAACCACACTAAGGGTTGTATCATCAATAACTGCTTCTCTTCTGAAATACTAGCATTAGACATTTGGATTCCAGCTTTTCCTATTTACATAATTTGTTCTCAGTGCAATCATAAATACCTTAAATTCCTTGTCCAGCTCCCTTTACTTGCATCTTTATCCAATGCAGAGTCTACAGAGTTCATTATTTTAATCACTGTCCAAATAAAATATTCAATACTCTTGCCCCATTGTCCTTCCACTCCATTTTTGTGGCAGAACCTCAACCCTGGATAAATTCAACTGTCTTCTCATGTCTATACTAAATGTTGCTAAACATAAATTCAGGGTCTCTGGCTTTGACTGGACCCTCCACAGTCAGCTTTCCTTTCCATTCCTGCTCTCCCCAGATTTCTTTTCCTTTCTCCACAGTGATTATTTCAAACTTTTTCACTCTCTTGCAAACTCTGATATTTCTATTCCTCTCCAACTTTCAGCAGATGACTTTGCTTCCTGCTTCACAGAGGACATAAAAACCATTGAACAAGTCCTTCGGTTTCCTGTCAAGTTAAAAACCCAGTTGGATCTCTGTCCATCCTCCCTTTCTGCCTCCTGATACAATGGACAAAGTGGCCTACCTCCTGACTAAGGCTAGCTGTTTTCTGATTTTCTGAGTCCTAAACCTGCCCATTTGGGGACTCTTTCCCACCAGTATTTAAACACACACAAATTTCCTCTTAGCTTGGCTCCATAATCTTTTCTCTTCTTCACAATCAAACTTTTTGGAAAGCGTTACCTACACTCACCATTTTCACATCCTCATCTCTCACACCCTCCTCAATTCACTCCCATTCACCATCCCATGGGATGGGATCTAGGAAACAATCTGTTTTCTGCCCTTCATTGGAACTATTCTTCTTAAAGACTCCAACCACCTCCTTGTTGCTAAATTCAGCAGTCACTTTTTATCCATTATTTTGTTTGACTCATTGGCAGTACCTGACACTCTTGACTACTCCTTTCTTCTTGAAATACTCTTTAGCCTGGCATCTGTAACACACACTCTCCTGACTTTTCTCCTACTTCCCTGGCTGTTTTGTCCCAGTTTCCTGTTGGGAGCACTCCTTTTGTCCACATAGAGAGGTTTACCTTAGGTTTCTGTCTTTGAGTGTTTTTATCAACCAACATATGGGAACATCTTATCCATCTTACCATCTACTTATTGATGATTCTCAAATTTATCTCCAGCCCAGGCCTCCAAACCCATAAATCCAACTGTCTGTTGAACATCCACACATGGCTGTTCCAAAGACACTCCGAAGTCACTGTCTCAAAAGGTGAACTCCTCTCTCTGGTTTGACACCATCAAACCAGAAAATTAAGTCTTCCTTAACCTGTTCTCATACTCAAACCTCTGCCTATAGTACCTTCTTCCTCACTTCCTATACTCATTAATCCCTGAGTCCTGTTCTCTGTCTCCTCTCAATTCCATCCACTTGTCTCCATCCTCACAAACACCATTACAATAACAGCCTCCTAACTGGTCTTGCTACCTTCGTTCTGGTACCAACCATCTACTTTCCACACAGCAGGCAGAGTGATTTTCCTAAAGCACAAATCTGTTTGTGTCTCTCCCATGTTACTAAACCCTGAAGGAGTTTCTTATTGTCCAAACTCCCTAGGTGCAGACATTCATGTTCCTTCATGGTCAGGTCCCTGACTACCTCCTCATTCTCATCATCTCCTTCCTCATTTCCTCTCTTCACACTCTAGGCTATAGCAGCATTGAGGTCACTTTTAGCTCCTCAAACAAATCGGCTTTTTATTGCACATGTCTATCTCCCCTGAAAACTATTCTCCCATTTTTTCCTTGGCCCTTAAATTCTCATACTTTAGGACTCAATTTAATTTGTCACTTCCTTTAAGAATATTTTTTGGTTCATTAGCCTAGACCAGAACCCCTCCTTTGTGCTCCCATAGTATCCAATACTCCCTTGTTTAACTGTTTATCTTCCCCCATCAGGCAATATGGACCCTAAGGATAGGACCTGTGTCTTATTTTGTAGCTTCAGTATCTACCTACAGTACCTGGCACATGGTAGATATGCAATTTATTGCTGAATGTGATTGTGTAATGGATCTGTGATAAGGGGGGCTGGGAAGTAGGGCACAGAAGATAAGCAAGCAGGGAAACATTATGGGAAATGGACAGAGGAAAACATATGGCAGATATGTAGACTTCATTTCTCAGTCCCAGTGACGGGAAGCAGTTTGGACCAAGTCATGGAAACAGGTGGCAGCAAGGACTTCTTTACTTGAAGTGCAGTGTCTTCTTCATGGCAAGGTGCTCCACCTCCAAATGAATTCACAGCCTTGCTCCCTGGGGCAAGTATCTCTGCCAATTATCCCAAATCAGCTGAGTGGATTTTTGTCAGCTTTGATTATTAATGTCAAATTTTTCTCTGAAAAGCGTTCAGATTGGCCATTTCATCTCCAGTGACACTTACTTAGTCTAGACTACTATCTCTTCATCTGTGGCGAATATCCAGATTAACTGGTCTGTCTTTCCCCTCCAGTTCATCTCTATAACACTATTCTTGTGCTCAAAACTAGACTTTCTCCCCCATACAACAAACCTATATGTTGTGACCTGGCTTCTTGGCTCTTTGCTCCTGTGACAACTATTAAACCTGTTCTCCACTATCTCTCCAGTATCTCTTCCCACTTCTGCAACTAGGTTTCATGACTGCGAATCTTGGACTTAGAGCTCACTCTAAACTTAAAACCAGTTTTTAAGAGGGCATAAAATTCAGGGGCCCAAAACTGGCAAAACAATCTCTTCTATTTTAGAACATTTACAAAGATAAAAATTTGGCTACACCTAGGCAATATTTTCTCAGTTCACTGAGAAGGTATCCTTTAATATGGTATATAAGTAAAAACTGACATCTATTGTTTCCATTGGATGATCTATTTCTAGGTTTTTGCCCAGACAAAATTTGATTGCATCTATTAGTATTTGTGCCAAAACACAGTAATGCATTTGTCTAAGTCTCAAAAGTTTCTGTGTAAGATACTTTTGGTGGAAAAGTAGAAATACAAGAGTTAGAGGGCAAGATTAACAACAACAGCAGCAAAAAAGGAAGAAAGAAAGAAAAAGCAAGGAAGGAAGGAAGAAAATTCTCAAAACAATTATCAGACATAATGTTAAATAAAAATAGCAAAAAACAAACCTCTCTGCAAAGTATAGTCTTAATTATTTAAAAAATACATATATATGTATGTATACAGAAAAAAGACAAGAAAGAAAAATAAGGACATTAACATCTCTCCCTGGGGGGAATTATGGGTTATTATAATCTCCTTATACTTTTCCATGCTTTCCAGATTTTCTAAAAAAGCATGTATTTATTTTTAAAAGCAGGAAAAATAGTTTAAAAATGTAATAACATACCAAAAAACAAACTTTCTGGGGAATTCTTAGAACTAAGTTTTCTATGCACATCATTTGGAAATAAATGTCAAATTTTTATAATAATCAAGCCAAATAAAATGTACCTCCCAAGTAATTAAAGTGATATGGGATTTTCTCAATTTACCAGAGCTCCTCTCTCTCTTCCTTTGGGCTTTGAATCTCTACTTCCAAAATTGGTACTTTAAACACAAGATATTTACAAATATTTTCAGTTGTAATTAAATTAGCAGCTGCAGTTTTTCTTTCTACAGTAAAATGATTTAATTGCTCAAATTCTTCTGAAAGCTTCAAGACCTGTAAAGTTAAGTGAAAAGACAAATATTCTATTTTGAATATTTTTATGCATGCCTGTGAAAAAAGTGTATTGATTCCATTAAATGCTTAATTATTGGTTTAAATAATATAAATTGACATCCAAACTGAAGTCTTATTCCAATTTCACAATTTGTAGTTGTTACATAATCTAATACATTTTTACCATAGGCACAAGAGTGCGTAAGTCTATGGTTTTAAAAAAAGGGGATATTTTTGGTCTCTGGGATTGGCTTCCCAGAGTGCTGTTTAGGGTTTCGTTCTATCTTTTAACAAGCAAAAAGATGTAATACTCTATTAGAGCTTTTACATTATTATCACATATTTTTGTTCTCAAGTTTTGAGTGTACTTCATTGATTCATAAAAGCAATAATAAACTACTGCAAGAAAACATTAAAAAGAATATTAGGTATGCATTACAGAGAACATATTTCTTCCAGTCTGCTCCTATTGGTTTGGAAACACTTGAACATATAAGGGCTCCCAGACTATCGTAGTGATTCTCAAACTTTAGTGAATAAGAGCGTCACCTGAGGAGTTAAAAGAATGCGGTCTCACATCGCCACCCCACTCCTGAGATTCAGATCAGTGGTCTGGGTTGGGAAATGGGAATTTGCATTTCAAATAAGTCTCCCAGGTAATTCTGATGCAAGTGGATGCTTTGAGAATCACTGCTCTGCTGTGTGGTTTGGCAAAACATTTGTTCAGGTTTTTGTTTTGTTTTGTTCTTTGACAAACAGATTCCTTTCCTCAAAGATTGCTCTTTATATCTTCATATAAAATGAAAGAATGCCTCCAGAAGGCAGTACAAAGGGTGGATGGGGGACAGTTCCAAGAATGGAAGAGGAATCCCTCTCCAAGTATCGCACGAAGATAGACAAAAACCTGCCTGACTCCCATTCTGAGCCTCTCTGAAAATGCAAAGTTTATATAGTTACTATGTTTGATTATAAGAACACAATGGATTTAATTCTAAAGATCAATTTAGGTTACTTAAAGGAATCCTTTTGGTCTCCTAGGCCTTTTCAACTTTCTGAAGAAAAATTACAGTGTGTGATTTGGGTTATAATCCCATAAATCCATATAATCTTATAGGGACTATAATCTCTCCAGGGAGAAGATTGGTTTTACACTGGACCTTAGGAGGTGGGAAGATACAGACAGGTGAAGAAGAGACTATAGCATATTTTAAGCATGATCAGTATGGTCAAAGGTATAGTGTGGAACTGAGTATGGAGTATTTGTGCAGAAGCGAGGAGGATGGTCTTACTGGAGTAGAGGCTACAAGATGAGGAGCGAGGAAATAAGATTGAGGGGGAGGGATCAGATTATGAAGGGACCTGAAAGACAAGAACTTCCTTAATGAGCTTGCATTATTTTTGTAAGCAGGATAACAGATTCCAAAATGCTACTTAATCACTGATTTTTATAGTCATTGTAAAAATTTAAACATTAAAAATAGTAAATGTTAGTTTCGTAAGAAGGAAAGAAAGCTAAACAGAATTTAGACTTGATGTTCTAGCAAACTGAGAATTGCTGAAGGTTTCTGAAGAGGAAGGTGACTTTGACACTAAGTGCTTTCTAGGTCTTCTGGATTCTCACAGGACAAAGTTGGTGGATATCGTAGGTGGGCAGCTTTGCTCTTTATCATGAAGAAAGGTAAATCCATAGGAACTTTCATGGCACAGATGCTGTGCAACAGGACCACCTCTGTTCCACAGGCTCCTCCCTACCAGAATTTTATCCTGGTTACATAGCTCAGTCTCATAATCAGCCATATTCAAGTACCATAAAGTATTCAGTTGACTGTTCCACTTTACGTGTGAGGCCCTAGAGTAAGGAGGACAGAGCTTAGGCTGAGAATCACCAGGCAACTTGGTAGCTGTTTAATATCCCGAGTCTGGTGTTTGTTTCTGTAAACTGAGGAAGCTGGCCTACATGAACACACCCGTTTCCAGCCCACATAAAACCACAGCCTATAAAACAGGGGCTTTAGTAAATACATAAAATACAATTTTTTTAAGCCACTCTTAGCAAGACTACCTTTAAGTCTAAAGCACTCTATGTTCTAAAGAGAAACTGGAATACAACTAAAGAATCAAACCTTCAAAATTGAAACTTTTAATGAGTAAAATTTTGATGGAAACAGAATACATATAGTCTCAAAGTACCTCCCCACAAAATATTTATTAATTGCAAAGGGAACAGGAATAACTTTACAGTGGAGAAATCTGGCAGAGAGTACCATACCCAAAGTAAATAGAACAAAAGGATATCCTTTTGTCTTCTGATACAATGCACTGAGAAGGATATAACATCACTTATGTAGTATTCCTGCCAAAATTATGTAACCTAAATTATATTGTGAGGAAACATGACAAAAATCCAAATTGAGGGACATTCTTCAAAATAAATGATTTGTACTCTTCAAAAATAGCAAAGTCATGAACAACAAAGAATGAGGAACTGTTGCAGATTCAAGGAGCTTTCGAGATGTGACAATGAAATGCAATGTACAGTCCTGGATTGGACCTTGGACTAGGAAAAAAAAATGTCCTTTTGCTATACAGTGGGACAATTAGTAAAATTTAAATACAAGCTGTCAATTAGATAATAGTACTATATTAATATTAATTTCCTGATTTTGAGACTTGTACTGTGATAAAAAGATGTCACTGTTTTTAGCAAACATACATGGAAACATTTAGGGGTAAAGGAGTATTATGTCTCTACTCTCTGAGGGTAGGAAAAGTATGTGTGTGTGTGTGTGTGTGTGTGTGCGCGCGTGTGCGTGTGCGTGTGCGTATGCGTGTGTGTGTGTGATGCAAGAGAGAGAGGCTGATAAAGCAAAGGTGGTACCGTGTTAACATTGGGAGGGGTAAAAGTATATGGAAAGCCTTTATACTACTTTGCAACTTTTCTGTAAGTCTGAAATTATTTCAAAATAAAAAGTCTTTTAAAAGAGAGGGAGAGAAAACCAGATTACCAGGACAGTGATCTGGATCTCTGGTTTTATACTGTATTCTTCTCATTTCATTTCATTCTCTATGTTAAGTTTTCTGATGATATATTGAAAGACAAGATCCTTCAGCTGTACATTGTGATGAAAACTCATCTTGCTGACAAGGTCCCAAAAACAAAGCTTAGATGTAGGATGTGCCTTACATATCTATCCTCCCAGGCAGCGAACCCTATTTGCTGGACCTTTCCCTCCTTAGGTCACAGACTATTTGATCTATGTCCCAATCCCTCAGCAACTTACTCCCTGACTTCAGGGTAACAACTTCATATAGGATAAATTTGGCCTTGATTTAGTCCTCCACTTCACATGTGGTATTAAAATATAACTCAATATATTTTAACTGTTGTGTTCAAGCCTTTAGTCCTTCCTACCATTTTAATCAACATCAAGAGAGTGACTGAGGAAGGGAATTTTTCAACCAGGAGTTGATGATAACCTCATAGGTAGGACTCTAGAAATTACACTACTGGCAGTCTCTCCTTTTAGTGTTGAACTAACCCTCATCTGGTAGTGCCGTTTTATACATGGGGAATGAATTGGGGTTGGGACATTTAAACATTTTCTGAATTCTAAGTATAAGCCTAATTTTCAGTATAATTGGGAAAGATGCTTTGATTCTAAGCCTTTAAAGTTGAAGACATTTTAGTAAACCTCTATTTTTGCATTTTTTACTGTGGTAAAATATAAAAAAAAATAACATTTACCATCTTTAACTTTTTTTTTTTTTTTTTTTTTTTTTGCAGTACACGGGCCTCTCACTGTTGTGGCCTCTCCCGTTGCAGAGCACAGGCTCCGGATGCGCAGGCTCAGCGGCCATGGCTCACGGGCCCAGCCGCTCCGTGGCATGTGGGATCTTCCCGGACCGGGGCACGAACCCGCGTCCCCCAGGCGGACTCCCAACCACTGCGCCACCAGGGAAGCCCATCTGAACCCTTTTTAAGTGTGCAGTTCAGTGGTATTAAATACATCCACATTGTTGTGCATCCATCACCACCATCCACTCCCATAACTTTTTTCATTTTGTAAAACAAACTCTATACCTATTAAATAACTCCCCAACTTTTCCCTCCACATAGCTCCTGGCAACCAGCATTCTACTTTCTGTCTCTGATTTTGACTACTCTAAGTATCTCATATAAGTGGAATCAAATAGTATTTGTCTTTTTGTGACTGGCTTATTTCACTTAGCATAATGTACTCAAGGTTCATCCATGCTGTAGCATATTGCAGAAATACCTTTTTTTTTAAAGGCTGAATAATATTCCATTGCATGTATATACCACATTTTGCTTCATCATTCATTCATTGCTGGACACTTGGGTTGCTTCCACATTTTAGCTATTGTGAATAAAGCTGCTATGAATATGTGTGTACAAATATCTGTTCAAGTCTCTGCTTTCAATTCTTTTGCATATATACCCAGAAGTAGAATTGCTGGATTATACGATAGTTCTATTTTTGAGTTCACCTTTTACATTATAATATGTGCTTTCAAAACTAAGCCATTGGGAAGCTTATTTAAAGTAAATAATTTATAGATTAATCCTAAGAGTGAAGTACTGGCTGAAGTCTGAATAGTTATTCTGAAATACAGCTTGATTTATAATCCACACTATAAGGCAATTTATTCTATAATAATAAAAGAAACTCCAATTTCCAAGTTATCTTTTACTGAAATTAGTTTCCTTTTATCTTAACCTCATAAAAGATATGTCATACATCAAACATTTAAATATGTAATAATTTAGTCTCACCTTTGTTTCTAATTCAGAATTCTCTCTTTGTAGCAGGTCATACGCTATTAAAAAATGGTCTCTGTCTTCTTCTGCCCCTGGAAGACTTTGAATTTCATTATAAAGGCATATAAGTTCTGACTTTGATTTTTGCAATTCCTGATTAAGAAATGACAATATTTAGTAGAATAAAATAAGACTTTCAATAGAAAAGGTATACTATTGCTAGAAAGGAATCTTTGAAATGATTCTGACCAATTTTTTGCTTTAAATATTTCAACCTGTCCTCTGGCAGACAGATTCCTTTCTTTAGTAAAGCAAAGATTCCTTAAATCAATTAATTAAACTAAGCATTCTTTTTCTAAATTTGCCTTTCTCTTTTAATGCCCTCCCTGCTCCAATTCTGAAAAAAAGTACCCAGAAATTAAACACAAGGAAACTCAAAGAGCCAAGGCAAGCCAGCCCAAGAGTAGCAGGCTCCCTCCTGCAGTGGCCAAAGTCTGGGCACTGGGGTCTCCACACAGAGCCTGCTAGTAAAAGCTGGTGGAGCATAAGATAGTTCTAGAAGCTAGCAGCAACCGGCCCAGAGGGGCTTTCTGCACAGGGGCAACCCTAACAGGGTCAGGCTGGGTAAGAAGTGTTGTTTGTTGGTCTTGTCAAAGAGCTCCTTCCCATAGACAACCAGGAACTGGGCTCCATGTGCCCTGTAGGAGACCAAGCCTGAGGCCCTGGCTCTGGACAAGGCACCCAGGCAGTGGAAAGCAGCCCCTGGGCCGGCCATGGTTATGGATGGTCACATGCCATAAACATTCTTAATTTCTGTCATTTATAGGTTCAAAGACTGGGTTTCTAGTTATCCCCACTTTACGCAAGGCTTGTATAAAGGGAAATCTTCAGCAACTCCTGCATTAGTTATATTACCTGTTTTAAAATGTATCTTTTTAAAGTTACTTTTTATAGGACAGGTGCTGTGTGGTTTACCTTTAATCTTGTGACAACCCCATAAGGTAGGGCTATTGAAACTGAGGCTCAGAGAACTAAAGTGATCTGCTTAAATTCATATAGCCAGGAAGTGGAAAAGTTGAGATTCAAACTGTCTGACTGACTTCAAACACTGTGTTCTTCACTACAAATTACACTGTCTTACTTAATAATGCATATTCAGTGACTTAATCAACTAGTGTTTCCTCTAATCCTCTGATTTTTTTCCATATTCATGAGAGAAAACATTTCAGTTAGATGTAGATTTTAATCAAATTTCTGCATTGATGACATGGAATATGCAGTGTTTGACTGGTGGATGAGGGGGCCTGAGAGTCAGGCCATGGTGCCCTATGAAGGAACAGGTGACATAAACTTTATGTAGGAGAGGAGCTACTTGGTATATTCCTAAAGGCTTGAGATCAGAGAGGGAGGAAAGTGTTGATAAGGAAGGCACTGGGCAAAAAGGAAAGAAGGTAGGGAGTGGCCACCCAAAACCATAGCAAGAGGGCAAGTAGTATCAGTGTCTTACCTCAGTTCATGGAAAATTCCTATAAGTCATCAGCATGGGATATAGAGTACTGTGCTAGCTCTCACCCACCCTGCAAACTGATTGTCACCATCCTCTAAATTAGTGATCTAGACTTCCATGAACTCACTTCCAGGTCTCTCTTCCAAAGATAGGCTGGTATGTCTCCTGATAGACTTTTCCAAGATGGTATGACCAGCAGTTAAAAGGAGAGACAAGTGCGGGCCACTATGACCACCATAATAATCAAATCCCTTCTACTTAAAGGACTGTTTTTGGGTAGTGTTGGAACTCAGCCTGGAGAAACAACAGTCACCCCATTGTTACTGGTATAAATAATATTCTATAGCTATAATTTATTTTAAAATAAAAATGAATGATAACATGAAATCCCTAAATTATAAATGCAAAAAGAGGAAAATAACATCTTGAATGGCAAAATACCTCACTTTCAACTTTCAAAGCCTCCTGCACAGTATTAAGATCAGATGTCAATTGCTTTTTCCTTTCTCTCTCTTCTGACAACTCACTTTCAAATAGTTCAATTTTTTCTTGGCTCATTTTCAATATCTGCAAAAAGTATTTTACATAATTAATTCTATATACAATAATCATATATACTATAAGTTCTGATAATACTTTTCTGCCTAAACAATTATAAAGTCATCTAGGGGAGAGACGAACCTGGGAAAAAACAGTTCATGGTACCATAGCTCATAAGATAGGTTTTCCTCTCTAAGCCTGTTTTCTCAACTGTAAAATGGAACTAATACTTGTCCTGTGTACATTATAGCCATCAGAGTAGGAGTCAAATGTGATTTTGAAAGTATTTTGTAAATTTTAAGCACCTACCAAATATAAGGAATTTTTATTTTATTTGGTAAGAATTTTATCTTACCAAATTGATGATAATAATAATAGTAATTTCAAAAATAATGAGAGCAACGACTATTTTATTTAGTGCTTAGCATATGTCAGACATTGTAGTAAATGCTTTACATGTATTATCTAATTTTATTTCCCAGTACCCCTATGAGATTAGAACTATTATTGTATTCTTTTTTAGAGACAGCATAAGTGAGGCTCAGATAGATTAGGTAATTTGTGCAAGGTCACACAGTCAGGACTGGGATTCAAACCAAGGCTAATTTATAAGCCCTTGCTCTTTTTTTTTTTTTTTTTTTGTAGGTACTCGGGCCTCTCACTGTTGTGGCCTCTCCCGTTGCGGAGCACAGGCTCCAGACACGCAGGCTCAGCAGCCATGGCTCACGGGCCCAGCCGCTCCGCGGCATGTGGGATCTTCCCGGACCGGGGCATGAACCAGTGTCCCCTGCATCGGCAGGCGGACTCTCAACCACTGCGCCACCAGGGAAGCCCGCCCTTGCTCTTTTTATTTTATTAAAAAAAACTGAGGTATAATTGACATAGCACATTATATTAGTCTCAGGTGTACTACATAATGATTCAATATTTGTATATTTTGCAAAATGATCACCACAATAGTTCAGTTAACATACATCATCACACATAGTTGTGATTTTTTCCCCTACTTTCAAATATGTAATACAATCTTATTAATTATAGTCACCATGCTGTACATTATATCCCCATGACATTCATTTTATAACTGGAAATTCATACTTTTTGATTTCCTTCATCCATTTCACCCACTCCCAATCCCTTGCTTCAGGCAACAACCAATCTGTTCTCTACATCCATGATTTTTTGTAATTTTTTTTTTTAAGATTCCACATGTGAGATCATATGGTATTTGTCTCTATCTGACTTATTTCATTTAGCATAATTTCCTCAAATTCTGCATGTTCCTCAATTCTGCATGTTGTTGCAAATGGCAAGATTTCAGTATTTTTTAATAGCTGAATAATATTTCATTGTGTACATATACCACATTTTCTTTTTCCATTCATCCCTTGATGGACACTTGGGGTGTTTCCATGTATTTATTATTGTAAATAATGCTGGAATGAACATGGGGGTGCATATCTTTTCAAATTAGTGATTTTGTTTTCTTTGGATAAATACCCAGAAGTGGAATTGCTGGATCATATGGTAGTTCTTTTTTAATTTTTTGAGAAATCTCCATAATGTGCTGCACCAATCTCCATAGTGGCTGCACCAATTTACATCTCCACCAACAGTGCACAAGGGTTTCCTTTTCTCTACATCTTCACCAACACTTGTTATTTCATGTCTTTTTGATAACAGCCGTCCTAACAAGTGTGAGGTGATATCTCATTGTGGTTTTGATTTGCATTTCCCCGATGACTGGTGATATTGAACATCTTTTCATGTGCCTGTTGGCCATCTGTATGTCTTCTTTGGGAAAATGTCTATTCAGACTCTTGGTTCATTTTTTAATCAAGTTTTTTTCGCTATTGAGTTGTATGAGTTCTTCATATATTTTGGATATTAACCCCTTGTCAGATATATGATTGGCAAATATTTTCTCCCATTTGGTAGATTGTCTTTTCATTTTATTGATACTTTCCTTTGCTGTGCAGAAGCTTCTTAGTTTGACATAGTCTCACTTGTTTATTTTTGGTGCAAAAAATCATCACCAAGACTGATGTCAAGGAGCCTACCACCTGTTTTCTTCTAGGAGTTTTATGAATTTAGGACCTACATTCAAGTTGTTAATCCATCTTGAGTTAATTTTTGTGTATGATGTAACATAGTGCTCCAGTTTCATTCTCTTGCATATAGCTGTCCAGTTTTTCCAGCACCACTTATTGATGAGACCGTCCTCTCCCCATTGTATACTCTTGGCTCCTTTCATAAATTAATTGACCGTATATGTGTGGATTTACTTCTGGGCTCTCTGTTCTGTTCCACTGATCTATGTGTCTGTTTTTATGCCAATACAATAGTGTTTTGATTACTACAGCTTTTAAGATAGTTTGAAATCAGGGAGCATAATGCCTCCAGCTTTGTTGTTCTTTCTCAAGATTGCTTTGGCTATTCAGGGTCTTTTGTGGTTCCAGACAAATTTGAGGACTATTTGTTCTATTTCTGTGAAAAATGCCATTGGGAATTGTGATAGGGATTGTACTGAATCCGCACATTGCTTTGGATAGTATGGACATTTTCACAATATTAATTCTTCCAATCCATGAGCATGGGATATCTTACCATTTATTTGTGTCTTCTTCATTTCTTTCATCAATGTTTTATAGTTTTCAGTGTATAGGTCTTACACCTCTTTGGTTAAATTTATTCCTAGGTATTTTATTCTTTTTGATGCAATTGTAAATGTGATTGTTTTCTTTATTTCTCTTTCTGATATTTGTTTGTTATTATGCAATAGATTTTTGTGTATTGATTTTGTATGCAACTTTATTGGATTTATTTACTAGTTCTAACAGTTTTTTGTTGTAGTCTTTAAGGTTTTCTGTGTATAATATCATGCCATCTGCAAATAGTGACAGTTTTACTTCTTCCTTTCCAATTTGGATGCCTTTTATTTCTTTTTCTTCTCTGATTGCTCTGGCTAGGACTTCCAATACTACATTGAATAAAAGTGGCAAGACTGGGCATCCTTGCCTTACTCCTGATCTTAGAGAAGAAGCTTTCAGTTTTTCATTGTTGAGTATGATGTAAGCTGTGGTCTTGTCATATATGGCATTTATGATGTTGAGGTACATTCCCTCTATACCCACTTTGTTGAGAGTTTTTATCATAAATGGATGTTGAATATTTTCAAAAGCTTTTTCTGCATCTATTGATGCATAGTATAATTTTTATCCCTCATTTTGTTAATGTGTTGTATCACACTGATTGATTTACAGCTGTTGAACCATCCTTGCAGCCTTGGAATGAATCCTACTTGGTCATGGTGTATGATCCTTTTAATGTATTGTTGAATTCGGTTTGCTAATATTTTGTTGAGGATTTTTGCATCTATGTTCATCACGGAAATTGGCCTGCAATTTTCTTTTCTTGTGGTTCCTTGTTTGGTTTTGGTAACAGGGTAATGCTGGCTTCATAAAATGAATTTGAAGGTGTTCCCTCCTGTTTTTTGGAAGAGTTTGAGAAAGATTGGTATTAATTCTTCTTTGAATGTTCGGTAGAATTCACCAATGAAACTGTCTAGCTGTTACTTTTATTTATTTTTTATTTAAAAATATTCATTTATTTATTTGTTTATATTTACTTATTTTGGCTGTGCCGGGTCTTAGTTGCAGTACACAGGATCCTTAGTTGCAGCATGCGGACTCTTAGTTACGACATGCAGACTTCTTAGTTGCAGCATGCAGACTCTTAGTTACAGCATACATGTGGGATCTAGTTCCCTGACCAGGGATCGAACCCAGGCCTCCTGCACTGGGAGCATGGAGTCTTACCCACTGGACCACCAGGGAAGTCCCTAGCCCTTACTTTTAATATCTACTTCATTCAGACTTGCCAAAGTGTATTTTCTTTTGTGTAGAAAAACCTATTAGGAACTTAATTTGAGGTCAAAATGCAGCCTAGTGAATACAGAGTGAGAATCGAGAGAATTTCCTTAATATTGCCATGAAGCTGCAGAATCTTCTCCACTGGCAGAGCAAACCTGTCAAGTGAACTAACTGCATATTTGGATTGGCCAGTCAGGGAGCAGTATGAACTTGACAAGTCCATACTCTCTAACTTGGGAATTGCGTAATGATATGTCGGAAAAGAGTCCTAGCAGATCTGTCCTACTATTTAGCAACAGCGGGACCCTGAGCCAGTTACCTAACTTTTCTTAGTCTCAGTTTCCTCCTCTGAAAAATAGGGATAATGAAGGGCACCTCGATTGTACAAAGTATATGTAAATGGCAGTTTATATTATTATTGGATTGTTCTGAATTTTCACATTTACTCTTTAGTTGGACAACACCTTTAAATCATCCTTACAATTTCAACATACTAGTTTATCCTAAATACATTTTTAATGGGCTCCTTCCTGAATGACTAATCCTGGAAGGTTTTCTGTAACCACTGATCACAATCATAGGATGTAGATCTACCATACATTTTGTCTATTTTCAGTAATTCTTAAGCAACCTTATGGAGTCTGCCTCATCTGTATTAGAAAATGTAACTGAAAATGATCTTTTTATTTCTTACCTCATTCAAATCCTGTACTTTCACTGTCTCTTGACCTTTCATACTGGTTTCTCGTCTGTCTTCCTATATTACTGATAATTCAGGCTCTAAGAGGGAAATCTTAATCCAAATAAACCATCAGTTAAAATACATACGTGGGCTTCCCTGGTGGCGCAGTGGTTGGGAGTCCGCCTGTCGATGCAGGGGACACGGGTTCGTGCCCCGGTCCAGGAGTATCCCACATGCCGCGGAGCAGCTGGGCCCATGAGCCATGGCCGCTGAACCTGCGCGTCCAGAGCCTGTGCTCCGCAAAGGGAGAGGCCACGGCAGTGAGCGGCCCGCGTACCGCAAAAAAAAAACCACACAAAAAACAAAAAAACCACATATGCATATGTGTTATTTTTTAAAAATACTGAAAAGATAAGCTACATTTCTTAAGTGTCTTTTCCAGAGGCTACACCCCTGAAATCTCCCTTACCAACAAGTTTTACCTTTTTTCTGGTCTTGGATCCTTTGAAGAGTTGCTTTATTATATATTTGAGCCCTTGCTCTGTTTGCAACTTAAAAAGGAACAAGTACTATTAGAAAAACATACTAGAGAATCCTGATGATTCTGAATTAATCAAGCTGATAATTTACCTTATTTTTTTTAACTTTACGAAAGTAATTTGTTATTGTTGATTGGCCCAGTAACAAATGCAAAGGAGGTTTATGAGTATTTAGATGTAATTCAGAAACAGAAGACACCAACATTGATATTACTTATTACTTTTATTCAGAATTAGGTTTCAAAAGAAACTCCAATTTTTAATTTAATTCAGAGATAAAAATATTCCTTTAGGGCTTCCCTGGTGGCGCAGTGGTTGAGAGTCCGCCTGCCGATGCAGGGGACACGGGTTCGTGCCCCGGTCTGGGAAGATCCCACATGCCGCGGAGCGGCTGGGCCCGTGAGCCATGGCCGATGAGCCTGTGCGTCCGGAGCCTGTGCTCCACAACGGGAGAGGCCACAACAGTGAGAGGCCCGTGTACAGCAAAACAAACAAACAAACAAACAAACAAAAAAAACACCAAACAAACAAACCAAAAAATATTCCTTTACTTAGGCTGAAGAAAGGAAAGAGTTGATTCACCAAAGATTTTTATCTAACTAAATTTGGGGGAAAGTATTCTGGAGTTTGCCTATATTTCTAGGTTCATAACTTACTGCTAGATGTGTATTTAACCTACAGATTAAAAAAATAAATTCATTAGTTTAGTAAAGCTGGTTATCAATAATTTACCTTTCTCGTGTTTAATATCAATGAAACAGAAATAGCAATCCCAAATTGATGAGTTAGAAAAAATGGGGAATGCTACTGGAAAAACAGATGCTAAAACCCAAGTGTAACTTTTATACATCCTCCTGTCCAGCGGTATGGACAAAACACCTACTTAAAAATCATGTTGACTTAGTAGCAGTGCACAAGGATATAGGGAAGGATATATCTTTTCCCCAGATCAGCTTCTCCCTCTGCATTAGCTGCCGTCTGCACTGGCGAATGTTTCTGCACATCCACACATGACATGCTACTTAGTCCCACCCTTACCACCTGTGATTTCCCAGTGCCAAGTGCAGGAAATGTTTCAACTCTTAAAAATAAAAACTCCCCCCATTTCTTTTGTGTTTTCTCAGGACAAGAATGTCATGTATTTTAATGCTATAACTTTTAAGAGATAGATTTTCAAAAGAATATATATTTGAAATTTACCATAATTTGTGGCACACTAAATACAGTCATGCATTTAGGCAATTTATGTACTTCATGAGACCGACGATCAAAGTTTAAAGCAGAAAAACACAGGGAAGGGGCCGCAATAATGTGAGAAATGAGCAATGGGATATACAGACCTCTAGGCAGCTGAAGGGAGCCTCCTACCTCACCTGTCAGCCAGTAGTAAGCAAAGAGGAGAACTAACGGACTTCTAGGGAATCCCGTCACTGGCACAGGGTAGCCGCCGACAACTGTGGGGAACGGTGTAACAGCTCAGAATTTTCCACTTTCAGTGTTCTACTGTCTAAAAGGTGGGGGCCATCTAATACTCTGAACCAAATTGTGTCTCCCAGGCACCGTGTGACTAGAGTTACTGCCATCTCCCCATGTGCTTGTGTTGTGCTGTCCTCTCTCACAGGCATAGTCAAATGAGATGGCGGCTGCAGCCCCTGTAGAGAATAAAACACTGCCCGGTCATCACCTCCTGGTAGAGATGGTTTATGTGCTCAGTGCTGGGCATGTTGTAACCCCCGTGAGTTATAATATGCTTCCCCTATGAATCCTCATGAGACTTGGTATGATGTAGAAAATGAGCTCTAGGGCCAGACAAACCTGGATCAATTCCAATTCCTGGCTCTGCCTCTTACTTTGGTCAAGTTCTTCTATGTTCTCTCAAATATGAAATGGAATATACCTACTTACTTTGGGGAGGGCTGTTATAGGGATTGTATAAGATTATGTTTGTAAAACAAGATCATGGCATACGACCAATATTCAATATATCATGACTACTGTTATTGCTGCCAGATACCTAGCATTTCTCCCATTTTAAGCATTTTCTCTGAGAACATGCATACTAGCAGCACTAAAATGGCATATTTAATGGTAAATCTGTCTGCATATAAAAACAGGTAAAGAACACAGTCATATATTGAGGAGTCTGCTTGATTTAAGGGAATAGTTTTCTAAATTATTTGTTCTTTTGAAGTCACAGGACTTCCCCCTTCCTTTTATGTTCAAAAGAATTTTTTCTTTTTTAGAACATTGTTTATATTTATTTATGTATGTAGGTATGTATGTATATTTGGCTGCATTGGGGCTTCGTTGCTGCATGTGGGCTTTCTCTAGTTACGGCGAGCAGGGGCTACTTTTTGTTGCAGTGCATGGGCTTCTCATTGGGTGGCTTCTCTTGTTGCAGAGCATGGACTCTAGGTCCGCAGGCTTCAGTAGTTGTGGTGCGTGGGCTCGGCAGTTGTGGCTTGCGGGCTCTAGGGCACAGGCTCAGTAGTTGTAGCACACGGGCTTAGTTGCTCCATGGCATGTGGGATCTTCCCGGACTAGGGCTCGAACCCGTGTCCCCTACATTGGCAGGCAGATTCTTAACCACTGCGCCACCAGGGAAGTCCTCGAAAGAATTCTTACGGGGAAACTGTCTACAGAGTGCCCTCAAGTGAAGGCTTCTTTGGTTGATGTGGAGGCAGAAGACCTAGGGACTTGCATCTGTGGAAGAGCAAGAACCCCTGAAACACAGTTGGAAACTGCAGTGGCAAAAACATGGGTTTTGTAGTTAGTTGAAATCTGAAATCTTGACTTCCACCTTTGTGCATTTGTGACCTTGGTTTCCTCATCTGTATAGCAAGGTGAATAATACCTACCTTTCCAAATTTCTGTTAACCCAGCAGAGTCATTGCAACATTATAGGTACTCAGATCTTAGTTTCTATCCTTTCTTGTACTATACAGAAAATAAAGTAGTTAGAGGTCAGGAATAATTCATGAGACACCCAAGTACCTGTCTAAAAGCTGAAGATCCATGAAAAGGAAAGCATGGCACTAGGTCAGGATCTGGAAATGAGCTCATGGGAAAGGGCTGTTACTCTTTACCTAATGGTTACAGCACTCAGTTCACTTAATTCCTCTGCTGAGAATGACCCTTTACTTAATACTTATTGTTGTCACCATCACCCAGCTGCTAAACACAATCAAGGAAGCTTGAGGTTTTTTTCTTCATGAAAGACTAAGAGAGAACTGTGAAGGCAAAAAATCTATTTATAGTTACATCCTCTTTCCTCAGGAAATGACTTTAAAAAATCACTTAAGTATAACTGACTACTTATTCATCAAGTACCTTTTCTAGTTTTAAAGACTTCTACTTTAAAGAGAAGAAACATTTACTTACAATCTTCCTCGTTACCTCATTCCAGCTGGCTCTACATGGGATGAAGTAAGTGAAAGGATCAGTGAGAGTCAATATAAAGCCTTATTATTTTAGAAATCCACATATATTTCAAGTCTTAATGACAAGGAAAAGAAAACTGGTTTCTATCACAGCCTACAGGATTGAGATTAGACACAGAAAAAAATTTCTGATACTTAATATTAAACATTAGGGAGAAAAACTGTATTATCTTCTTTCTGAACATCTTTTAAAATAAGATAGATGCTCATTTATTTAGAATGTCATAGACAACATCTATCATAGAGGGAGGTAGATTAACCAGTTATTCTACAAGGATCTTCTCTGTTGTCAAGAACGCTATGATACAAAGGGCCACAAGGTGTCATATCTCCCTTCAAGAAGGAACTTGCCACATTCTTCTCAGGCAGCCTCCAGTGAATGACTGAGCATGGTGAGGATATTAAAGCCTGGTCATTTCTGGTCAGTGCGGATCCTCTACAGGTTATCATTGTGCCAAAGCCCTTGCTGGCCTGGCTGAGACTTCTCAGAGCTGCAATACAGTCTGAGGCTCTTCTTATCCAATCTTCCTTCCTTCTCTCTCTTCTTTAACAGATGCCAGGACTGCATCATGACCTGTAGGTTTTGCCCATGTCTACTCCTTGTTTTTATCCTTCACAGGTACCAACCCAAACAACTCTCCTGCAATTCTAAGTTCATCTTGGTGCCTGATTCCCAGAGTGGCCCCCTTCAGGTGAATTTATGGACGACAGAACAAGGAATGGGCCACTATCATGGTCACCATCAAAAACAAAAAAAAAATGATGTTTGATTAAAGACATAAATATAAATACCCAAGAAGCTCAGTGAACTGCAAGAAGGATAAGCTCAAAGAGACCCACAATGAGGCACAGTATGATCAAACTATTTGAAAGACAAAGAAAGAAATAATCTTGAAAGCAGCAAGAGAGAAGTGACATCACATACAGGGAATCTTCAATAAGATTACCAGCAGATTTCTCATCAGAAACTTTGGAGGCTAGAAGGCAGTGGGCAGATATAGCCAAAATGCTAAAAGAAAAAAAACCTGTCAACCAAGAATCCTATATCCAGCAAAACTGTCCTTTCAGGAGTGAGGAAGAAATTAAGACATTCAAGATCAACAAAAGCTGAGGGAGTTTGTTACCAAACTCATAGATTTGCCCTATGAGAAATCCTAAAGGGACTCCTGCATGGTGAAATCAAAGGATACTAAACAGTAACTCAAAGCCATATAAGTAGATAAAGATCTCAGTAAAGGTAAATACATGAGCAATTATAAAAGCTAGTATTATTGTAACTGTGGTTTGAAACTCCATTTTTTGTTTTCTACATGATTTAAAAGACTAATACATTGTTTTAAAACTATTATTAGTCTAAAAGCTAGTACCACTGTAACTTTGGTTTCTAATTCCACATTTTGGTTTCTGCATAGTTTAAGAAACTAATGCATTTTAAAAAAGCAATCATTAGCATGTTTCTGGACACACAAGATACAGAGATGTAATTTTGTGACATCAATAACTGAAAAGGATGGGGGCAGAGCTGTAAATAAGCAGAGTTTTTGCATATTATTGAAGCTAAATTGGCATAAATTCAAATTAGGGTGTTATAACCTTAGCATGTTAAACGTAATCCCTATGGTAACCACAAAGAAACCAGTTATAGAATATACTCAAAATGAAATGAAAAGGGACTTAAAGTGTTTCATTACAAAAAAATCAACTACATACAAGAGAGACAGTAATGCAGGAAATGGAGGACAAAAAGCTATAAGGTACATAGAAACAAATGGCAAAAAGACAGAAGTAAGTCTTACTTTAATAAGTACTTTAAATATAAAGGGATTAGTTTCTCCAATCAAAAGACAGAGATTGGCAGAATGGATAAAAACAAAATATGATTCAACTACATATTGTCTATAAGAGATTCACTTTAGATCCAAAGACACAAAAAGGTTAAAAGTCAAAGGATGAAAATAATTTTCCATGCTGATAGTAACCAAAAGAGAGCAGGGTTGGCGAAACTAAAATTAGATGAAATAGACTCTATTTTTTAAAAACTTTTTTTGGCCATACCCCATGGCATGTGGGATCTTAGTGCCCCGACTAGGGATCAAACCTGTGCCACCTGGGTTGGAAGTGCAAAGTCTTAACCACTGGACCACCATGGAAGTCCCAGACTTTAAATCAAAAAGATTACAAGTGACAAAGAAGGACATTATATTTTAATAAGTACTTCAATACAGCAACAAGATATAAAAATTATAAATATTTATGTACCTAATAACCAACCAAAATGTAAAAATTGGGAGATAAAAAGAAGAAATAAACATTCCTACAATAAGAGTTGGAGACTTCAATACCTTGCTCTCAATAATGGATAAAACAACCAGATATGAGATAAGTAAGGAAGCAGAGGACTTGAGCAACACAATAGTTCAATGAGATCTAACAGACAGGGGACTTCCCTGGTGATCCAGTGGGTAAGACTCCATGCTCCCAATGCAGGGGGCCTGGGTTTGATCCCTGGTCGGGGAATTAGATCCTACGTGCATGCCACAACTAAGAAGTTCACATGCTGCAACTAAAAGATCCCACATGCCACAATGAAAGATCCTGCATGCCCCAACAAAGATCCCGTGTGCCACAACAAAGACCTGGTGAAGCCAAAATAAATAAATAAATAAATTTAAAAAAGATCTAACAGACATATATAGGTCTACTCAACAACGTTATAATACTAAATCTTCTGAAGTGCACACAGGACATTCTCCAGGATAGACCATATCTTAGGCCACAAACTAAGTGTCAATGTATTTAAAAAAGAAGTATCATAAAAGCATCTTTTCCAACTACAGTATGGTGGAGTTAGTTCTCCAAAGAAGATATACAGACTGCCAACAAACACATGAAAGAATGCTCAACATCATTAATCATTAGAGAAATGCAAATCAAAACTACAATGAGATATCATCTCACACCAGTCAGAATGGCCATCATCAAAAAATCTAGAAACAATAAATGCTGGAGAGGGTGTGGAGAAAAGGGAACACTCTTGCACTGCTGGTGGGAATGTGAATTGGTATAGCCACTATGGAGAACAGTATGGAGGTTCCTTAAAAGACTACAAATAGAACTACTATATGACCCAGCTTCTGGGCACATACCCTGAGAAAACCATAATTCAAAAAGAGTCATGTACCAAAATGTTCATTGCAGCTCTATTTACAATAGCCCGGAGATGGAAACAACCTAAGTGTACATCATCGGATGAATGGATAAAGAAGATGTGGCACATATATACAATGGAATATTACTCAGCCATAAAAAGAAACGAAATTGAGCTATTTGTAGTGAGGTGGATGGACCTAGAGTCTGTCTTACAGAGTGAAGTAAGTGAGAAAGAGAAAGACAAATACCGTATGCTAACACATATATATGGAATTTAAGAAAAAAAATGTCATGAAGAACCTAGGAGTAAGACAGGAATAAAGACACAGACCTACTAGAGAATGGACTTGAGGATATGGGGAGGGGGAAGGGTAAGCTGGGACAAAGTGAGAGAGTGGCATGGACATATATACACTACCAAACATAAAATAGATAGCTAGTGGGAAGCAGCCGCATAGCACAGGGAGATCAGCTCGGTGCTTTGTGACCACCTGGATGGGTGGGATGAGAGGGTGGGAGGGAGGGAGACGCAAGAGGGAGGAGATATGGGAATATATGTATATGTATAACTGATTCACTTTGTTATAAAGCAGAAACTAACACACCATTGTAAAGCAATTATACTCCAATAAAGATGTAAAAAAAAAAGAAATTAATAACAGAAGGAAAACTGGAAAATTCACATATTTGTGGAGATTTAAATGACATGCTCTTAATCAACCAATGGATCAAAGAAGAAATCATAATAGAAATAAAGAAATACTGAGAGATGAATGAAAATGAAAGCACAACATACTAAAACATACGGGATGCAATGAAAGCAGTACTAAGGGGGAATTTTATAGTTACAGACACTTATATTAAAGAACAAGAGTGACTTCAAATCAACAACCTAACTTTACAATTTAAGAAACTAGAAAAAGGACAACACACTACATGCAAAGGTAGCAAATAGAAACAATAAAGGTTAGAGCAGAGATAAACAAAACAGAGAACAGAAAAACCTAGAAAATCAGTGAAACCAAAAGTTTGTTCTTTGAAAATATCAACAAAATTGACAAACCTTTAGCTGGAATAACTAAGGAAAAAAGAGAGAAGATTCAAATCACTAAAATAAGAATTGAAAGTGGGGACATTACTACTGATTCTACAGAAATAAAAAGGATTATAAGAGAGTACTCTGAACAACTGTACATCAACAAACTGTATAACCTACATGCAATGGAAAAATTCCTAGCAATACAAAACCAAAAATGACTGAATCATGAAGAAATAGAAAATTTGAATAGACCTATAACTAGCAAAGACATTGAATTAGTAATCAAAAATCTCCTATACAAAGAGAAGCCCTGGATCTGATGGCTTTACTGGTGAATTCTACAAATTATTTGAAGAAGAACTAATACCAATCCTTCTCAAACTTTCCCCAAAACTTGAAAGGGAAGAAACACTTCCTAAGTCATCCTATGACGGCAGCATTAACCTTATCCAAAGGCAGGCAAAGACACTACAAGAAAAGAAAACGACAGGCTACTATCCCTGATGAGCATTGATGCAAAAATCCTCAACAAAATACTAGCAAAACAAATTTAACACTGTATTAGAAAGATTATATACCATGACCAAATCAGATTTGCTCCTAGAATGCAAAGATGGTTCAACATAGGAATACTGATCAATGTAATACAACACATTAACACAATAAAGGGAAAAAAACCATAATCATCTCAACTGATGCTGCAAAAGCATTTGACAAAATTCAGTACCCTTTCATGATTAAAAAGCACTCCACAAATTAGGAAGAGAAGGAAACTACCTCAACATAATAAAATATATATGAAAAAACCCACAGTGAACATGATACTCAATGGTGAAAAGACTGAAGGCTTTTCCTCTAAGATCAGGAACAAGGCAAGGATGTCTGCTTTCACCACTTCTATTCAACATAGTACTGGAATCAGCCAGAGCAATTTAGCAAGAAAAAAAAAAAGGCATCCAAATTGGAAAGGAAAGAGTAAAATTATCTCTGTTTGCAGATAATCTTATGTGTAGAAAACCTTAAAGATTCCACAAACTGTTAGAAATAATAAATTAATTCAGCCAAGTAGCAGGATACAACTGCAACACACAAAAATAAGTTGCACTTCTATACACTAACAGTGAACAATCTGAAAAGGAAATTACAAAAACAGTTCCATTTATAGTAGCATCAAAAAGCATAAAATACTTAGGAATTAACTTAACCAAAGAGGCGAAAGACTTACACAATGAAAACTACAAAATACTGCTGAAAGAAATGGTAGAAGACATAAATAAAAACACATCCCATGTTCATGGATTGAAAGACTTAACAATTTATTGACTGGAGCCATATTAATATGCCAAATGTTATTGACCAGAGACGTATCAATACGTTTTTAGAGAGTGATACAATTAGCATCACCATGGAAGTTGTTAGCTTAAAACTGATCAAGCATTCATTATACAACTTATGATTGTTGTTATCATTCACATTTTGCTCCATTAGGTTTTTGTTCCAACCTTGTGTATATTATAAACGCAAGTTTATTACTGTAAAATTTTTGAAAATGACACATCATGAAATTCTGAGTGAAGAAGAATTTTTTGGTGAATTTTATGCAGATACTGTCTCTGATTGTCCAAGCAACATATATACTAGTGTCTCAGAAGATGATAGTTCTTCAGAATACAGTTTTGATTCAGACGATGTGAATATTAGATCAACAAAAAGACTAAAAACCTTAGTGACTGACTCTGATACGGAAAGTGACAATGAAACTCATGGTGCTGGAGAATGCTCCTTTGATTCTACAGAAGAGTGGACTGAAGACAACATTTCACGAAAATTAGAAGACTTTACAGGTGTGTCAGATGTAACTACTGAATGTAATAACCTGCAAAGTGTTAGGGAAATAAGAGAATTAATTTTTGGTAACAATTTTTTTGAGTTGGTCACTTCTCAAACAAAATTGAAACACCAACAGAATAAAAAATCATATAAAAAGTATAAGACTTTAAAATAGACTGATGTAACCAATGATGTGAAGAAGTTTCTTGGATTAATAATTTTGATGGGACCAAAAAGAAAGTCACACTGGAAAAAATATTGGTCGACTGATCCTTTACTCGAAATACCAAAGATTATGACAAGAATAAGGTTTGAACAAAGATTATGACAAGAAGAAGGTTTGAACAAATAATGACATTTTTTCACTTTAAAGATAACTTGGAAACTCCACTTCCTGTAGACAGAATTTCAAAAGCTAAACCTCTTTTGGATTATTTTCTACCAAAATTTCAATCGATCTATATACCCAAACAAGAGCTATCACTTGAGGAGGCTATGATAAAGTGGAGAGGACAACTCAGATTCAAAACCTATAATCCTGGAAAACTTACAAAATATGGAATTTTGGTCAGGATGGTTAGAGAAAGTGAAACTGGATACATATGCAACCTTGAGATTTACATCGTTGAAGGAAACAAACTGCAAGAAACAATATTATTGGTCCTACAACCTTATCTTGGTTCATGGCACCATATTTACCAAGACAATTATTACAACAGTGTGTCCACATCTGAAATATTGCTGAAAAATAAAACCAGAGTTTGTGGGACTATAAGAGAGAATCCTGGTCTACCAAACCAATTAAAGTTGAAATCTAAAAATCTACAGAGGGGAGAAATGACATTCTTACAGAAGGGAGAAGTGATTCTTCTTATATGGAAAGACAAGAGGCTAGTCTGCATGGTGGCAACTATTCATGATGCCTCCATAGCACCTACAGGAAAGGGAGACAGGAGGACTGGCCATCAGAACACTAAGCCCACTTGTACACTGGAGTATAATGAATATGTGAAAGGAGTTAATCGATCCGATCAATATCTGGCAAACCTCAAAATCCTTTGGAAAATTCGAAAATGGTATAAGAAAGTGGGTTTCTATTTGAGTAATTGCAGTTTATTCAATGCTTTTAAAATTTATTGTAGCCTTAAGGCACAGAATAAAATGACTTACAAGCAATTTTTGTTAGCTGTAGCTAGAGAATGGTCAGTAGGGTAACTGACCATTCTGGTGAATGTAGTGGTAGTCCCACCCTGGTCCCTCTTGTGGCATTTCTACAAGAGCCCCCTGCAGAGATCCACCTTGTCAACTGTCAGTTAAATAAAGGAATATATTCTAGAGGAAATGTCCCACAGGACTAAAAAAAAAAAAAAATGCTGTAAGAAAGTGGAGAGTCTGCTTTTCCAGGGGAAAGCGCAGTGAAACACAGTGTATTTGTAATAGATCTTCTGTTCCCCTGCACAGAGGTACCTACTATACCGCCTATCACACTCTAACAAAATATTAGAATCCTTTAGTAAGACATGTACAAAGTTTCAAATAAATACATTAAGTGCAAAAAAAGTTGTTGAATCGGATGAATGGATAAAGAAGATGTGGCACATATATACAATGGAATATTACTCAGCCATAAAAAGAAACGAAATTGAGCTATTTGTAATGAGATGGATAGACCTAGAGTCTGTCATACAGAGGGAAGTAAGTCAGAAAGAGAAAGACAAATACCGTACGCTAACACATATATATGGAATTTAAGAAAAAAAAATGTCATGAAGAACCTAGGGTTTTTCAGAACCCTTCAAGCATATTTTAAAGGAAGAGGTCTTGATCTTGGAACGTTTTCAAATATTTCCTCCATGAACGAGAATCCCGGACCTCTCTCCTTCCAATCAGAACTTATTGCTTCTGCATTTGCAGATTATGAAGAACAGAAAAACTCCTTCCCCAATTACCTCAAAGTCTGAATGTTTCTTCTGAGTGCAGGTAAAACTCATCCCTTTATTCCCAGCATCTATCTAAACATACAACTCAGTCATAAAGTCATAAAGAGGTTTTAAAAAAAAAAGTTGTTGACATTTACTCAAATGTGGGTGTTTCAATATTCACTTACACAACAAATCACCAGACGCAAGCATCAGTATCTGCAAAAATCCCCCAGTCAGTAATGTGTTAATATTGTTAAGATGTTATTGCTACCCAAAGTGATCTACAGATTCAGTGCAATCTTTGCAGAAATAAAAAAAAAACCCATCCTAAAATTCATATGGAATCTCAAGGGATGACAAATAGCCAAAACTACCTTGAAAAAGAACAAAGCTGATGGACTCCCACTTCCTGATTTTAAAACTTACCACAAAGCTACAGCAGTCAAAACTGTGTTACTGGCATAAAGACAGACATATAGACCAAAGGAATAGAACACAGAGACCAGAAATAGACTTTTGCTTATATGATCAAGTGATTTTTGATAAGTGTGCCAAGACCATTCAATGGAAAAAGGACAGTCTTTTCAACAAATGATGCTGGAATAACTGGACATTCACATACCAAAGAATGAAGTTGGACCCTTATCTAACAGCATATATATAAAGTAACTCAAATTTATCAAAGCCTTAAATCTAAGACCCAAAACTCTAAAACTCATAGAAGAAAACATAGGGGAAAAATTTTGCAACATTTTCTTAAATATGACAGTGATTTCTTAGATATGACATCAAAGGAACAGGCAACAAAAGAAGAAATAGACAAACTGGACTTCATGAAAACAATTTTTTTTGTGCATCAAAGGATAATTTATAATAAATAAATAAATATTAAAAAAGGATATTTTAACAGAGTGAAAGGCAATCTATGGAATGGGAAAAATACTTGTAAGTTATATATCTGATAAAGGATTAATATAAGTAGAACATATAGAGAATTCTTAAAACTCACCAACATAAAAACAAACAATCTGATTAAAAAATGGCCAAAGGACATGAATAGATACTTCTCAAATGAAGACATATGAATGGTGAATAAGCATAAAAAAATGCTCAACATCACTAATGATTACGGAAATGCAAACCAAGACCACAGTGAGATACCACATCCCACACCCATTAGGTTAGCTAACATCAAATAAAATATAAAATAACAAGTGTTGATGAGGATGTGGCGAAACTGGAACACTTGTGCACTGTGGGTGGGAATGTAAAGTGGTGCAGTCATTGTGGAAAATGGTATGGTGGTTCCTCGCAAAATTAAACAGAATTATGATATAATCCAGCAATTCCACATCTAGGTATATACCCAAAAGCAGTGGTCCACAACCTTTTTGGCACCAGGGACCAGTTGCATGGACGACAATTTTCCCATGGACAGGGGTCGGGGGGGATGGTTTAGGCCATAACGTGAGCGACGAAGAGAGATGTGGAGCGGCAGATGAAGCTTTGTTCATTCGCCCACCACTCACCTCCTGCTATTCGGTCCGGTTCCTAACAGACCGCGGACTGGTACTGGTCTGCAGCCCAGGGGTGGAGACCCCTGCCCAAAAGGATTAAAAACAGGGACTTGAACAGATGCTTGTATACTCATGTTCATAGTAGAATTATTCACAGTGGCTGAAACATGAAAGCAACCCAAGTATCCAAAGATAAATGAATAGATAAATAAAATGTGGTATATGCATACAATGGAATATTATCCACCCTAAAAAAGGAAGAGGATTCTGATATATGCTACAACATAGATGAAGTTTGAAGACATTATGCTAATAAGAAATAAGGAAGTCACAAAAGGACAAATAGTATATGATTCCACTTATATGAGGTATTTAGAGTGGTCAAAATCATAGAGAAAGAAAGTAGAATGGTGGCTGCCTAGGCTGTGAGGGAAGGGCAGAATAAGGAGGTACTGTTTAATGGGTATAGAGTTTCAGTTTTGCAAGATGAAGTGAGTTCTAGAGGTGGATGGTGGTGACAGTTGAATAACAATATGAATGTGCTTAATATCATTGAACGTTAACATGGTAAATTATCTGTTATGTGTATTTTATTACAGTAAAAAAAATTGAAAAAAAATAAGTAAAACAAAGACATTTGCAGACAAACAAAACCAGAGAGTTTATCACTAGCAGATCTGCACTAGAAGAAATGTTAATCATGTTCTTCAGGCTGAAAAAGTATGGAACCAGATGGAAACGTGGATCTGGACAAAGTAATGATGAGCTCTAGAAATGGCGAATCAGCATACAAAAAGACACTTAATATCATTAGTCATTCAGGAAATGCAAATCAAAACTATACTGAGGTTACAGGCTCTTTCTTGGGGCTAATGGTGGACTCCGGGAGGGCTCATGCCAAGGAGTACTTCCCAGAACTTTGGCTGCCAGTGTCCTTGGCCCTGAGATGAGCCACAATCACCCCACCACCTCTGCAGGAGACCCTCCAACACTAGCAGCTGTGTGGCTGACAGGGTCTTGGTGCTCTGGCCGGCTGTCAGGCCTAAGCGTCAGAGTTGGGAGAGCGGAGGTCAGGACACTGGGCCACCAGAGGCTTCCTGGCCCCACGTAATACCAGTTGGCAAGAGACTCCCAGAAATCTCAGTCTCAATGCTATGACCCAGCTCCACTCAACGACCAGCAAGTTTCAGTGCTGGACACCCCATGCCAAACAACTAGCAAGACAGGAACACAACCCTACCCATTAGCAGAGAGGCTGCCTAAAATCATAATAAGGCCACAAACACCCCAAAACAAACCACCAGACGTGGACCTGCCTACCAGAAAGACAAGGTCCAGCCTCATCCACCAGAACACAGGCACTAGTCCCCTCTACCAGGAAGCCTACACAACCCACTGAACCAACCTTAGTCACTGCGGACAGACACCAAAAACAAGGGGAACTACGAACCTGCAGACTGCAAAAAGGAGACCCCAAACACAGTCAGATAAGCAAAATGAGGAGACAGAAAAAAACACAGCAGATGAAGTAACAAGATAAAAACCCACCAGACCTAACAAATGAAGAGGAAATAGGCAGTCTACCTGAAAAAGAATTCAGAATAATGATAGTAAAGATGATCCAAAATCTTGGAAATAGAATGGAGAAAATGCAAGAAACATGTAAAAAGGACCTAGAAGAACTAAAGAGGAAACAAGCAATGATAAACAACACAATAAATGAAATTAAAAATTCTCTAGAAGGGATCAATAGCAGAATAACTGAGGCAGAAGAATGGATAAGTGACCTGGAAGATAAAATAGTGGAAATAACTACTTCAGAGAAGAATAAAGAAAAAAGAATGAAAAGAACTGAGGACAGTCTCAGAGACCTCTGAGAAAACATTAAATGCACCAACATTCGAATTATAAGGGTCCCAGAAGAAGAAGAGAAAAAGAAAGGGACTGAGAAAATATTTGAAGAGATTATAGTTGAAAACTTCCTTAATATGAGAAAGGAAATAGTTAATCAACTCCAGGAAGCACAGAGAGTCCCATACGGATAAATCCAAGCAGAAACACGCCAAGACACATATTAATCAAACTGTCAAAAATTAAATACAAAGAAAACATATTAAAAGCAGCAAGGGAAAAACAACAAATAACACACAAGGGAATCCCCATAAGGTTAACAGCTGATCTTTCAGCAGAAACTCTGCAAGCCATAAGGGCCTGACAGGACATATTTAAAGTGATGAAGGAGAAAAATCTACAACCAAGATTACTCTACCCAGCAAGTATGTCATTCAGATTTGATGGAGAAATTAAAAACCTTATAGACAATCAAAAGCTGAGAGAGTTCAGCACCACCAAAAAAGCTTTACAACAAATGCTAAAGGAACTTCTCTAGGCAAGAAACACAAGAGAAGGAAAAGACCTACAATAACAAACCCAAAACTATTAAGAAAATGGGAATAGGAACATACATATCAATAATCACCTTAAATGTAAATAGATTAAATGCTCCCACCAAGAGACAAAGACTGGCTGAATGGATACAAAAACAAGACCCATATATATGCTGTCTACAAGAGACCCACTTCAGACCTAGCGACACATACAGACTGAAAGTGAGGGGATGGAAAAACATATTCCATGCAAATGGAAACCAAAAGAAAGTTGGAGTAACAATTCTCATATCAGACAAAATAGACTTTAAAATAAAGACTATTATAAGAGACAAAGAAGGACACTACATAATGATCAAGGGATCGATCCAAGAAGAAGATTTAACAATTGTAAATATTTATGCACCCAACATAGGAGCACCTCAATACATAAGGAAAATACTAAAAGCCATAAAAGGGGAAATCGACAGTAACACATTCACATTAAGGGACTTTAACACCCCACTTTCACCAATGGACAGATCATCCAAAATGAAAATAAATAAGGAAACACAAGCTTAAAATGATACATTAAACAAGATGGACTTAATTGATATTTATAGGAAATTGCATCCAAAAACAACAGAATACACATTTTTCTCAAGTGCTCATGGAATATTCTCCAGGATAGACCATATCTTGGGTCAAAAAAGAGCCTTGGTAAATTTAAGAAAACTGAAATTGTATCAAGTATATTTTCCGACCACAATGCTATGAGACTAGATATCAATTTCAGGAAAAGATCTGTAAAAAATACAAAAACATGGAGGCTAAACAATACACTACTTAATAAGGAAGTGATCACTGAAGAAATCAAAGAGGAAATCAAAAAATAACTAGAAACAAATAACAATGAAAACATGACGACCCAAAACCTATGGGATGCAGCAAAAGCAGTTCTAAGAGGGAGGTTTATAGCAATACAATCCTACCTTAAGAAACAGGAAACATCTCGAATAAACAACCTAACCTTGCACCTAAAGCAATTAGAGAAAGAAGAACAAAAAAACCCCAAAGCTAGCAGAAGGAAAGAAATCATAAAGATCAAATCAGAAATAAATGAAAAAGAAATGACGGAAATGATAGCAAACATCAATAAAACTAAAAGCTGGTTCTTTGAGAAGATAAACAAAATTGATAAACCATTAGCCAGACTCATCAACAAAAAAAGGGAGAAGACTGAAATCAATAGAATTAAAAATGAAAAAGGAGAAGTAACAACTGACACTGCAGAAATACAAAAGATCATGAGAGATTACTACAAACAACTCTATGCCAATAAAATGGACAAACTGGAAGAAATGGACAAATCCATAGAAATGTACAACCTGCCGAGACTCAACCAGGAAAAAATAGACAATATGAACAGACCAAGCACAAGCACTGAAATTGAAACTGTGATTAAAAATCTTCCACAAACAAAAGTCCAGGACCAGATGGCTTCACAGGCGAATTCTATCAAACATTTAGAGAAGAGCTAACACATATCCTTCTCAAATTCTTCCAAAATATAGCAGAGGGAGGAACACTCACAAACTCATTCTACAAGGCTACCATCACCCTGATACCAAAACCAGACAAGGATGTCACAAAGAAAAAAAACTACAGGCCAATATCACTGATGAATATAGATGCAAAAATTCTCAACAAAATGCTAGCAAACAGAATCCAACAGCACATTAAAAGGATCATACACCATGATCAAGTGGGGTTTATTCCAGAAATGCAAGGATTCTTCAATATACGCAAATCACTCAATGTGATACACCATATTAAAAAACTGAAGGAGAAAAACCATATGATCATCTCAATAGATGCAGAGAAAGCTTTTGACAAAATTCAACACCGATTTATGATAAAAACCCTGCGGAAACAAGGCATAGAGGGAACTTTCCTCAATATAATAAAGGCCATATACGACAAACCCACAGCCAACATCATCCTCAATGGTGAAAAACTGAAACCATTTCCACTAAGATCAGGAAGAAGACAAGGTTGCCCACTCTCACCACTCTTATTCAACATAGTTTTGGAAGTTTTAGCCACAGCAATCAGAGAAGAAAAGGAAATAAAAGGAATCCAAATCAGAAAAGAAGAAGTAAAGCTGTCACTGTTTGCAGATGACATGATACTATACATAGAGAATCCTAAAATGCTACCAGAAAACTACTAGAGCTAATCAATGAATTTGGTAAAGTAGCAGGATACAAAATTAATGCACAGAAATCTCTTGCATTCCTATACACTAATGATGAATAATCTGAAAGTGAAATTAAGAAAACACTCCCATTTACCATTGCAATAAAAAGAATAAAATACCTAGGAATAAACCTACCTAAGGAGACAGAAGACCTGTAGGCAGAGAATTATAAGACACTGATGAAAGAAATTAAAGATGATACAAATAGATGGAGAGATATACCATGTTCTTGGATTGGAAGAATCAACATTTTGAAAATGACTCTACTACCCAAAGCAATCTACAGATTCAATGCAATCCCTATCAAACTATCAACGGAATTTAACACAGAACTAGAACAAAAAATGTCTATGGAAACACAAAAGACCCCGAATAGCCAAAACAATCTTGAGAGCAAAAAATGGAACTGGAGGAATCAGGCTCCCTGACTTCAGACTATACTACAAAGCTACAGTAATTAAGACAGTATGGTACTGGCACAAAAACAGAAATATAGATCAATGGAACAGGATAGAAAGCCCAGAGATAAAGCCACGCACATATGGTCACCTTATCTTTGATAAAGTAGGTAGGAATGTACAGTGGAGAAAGGACAGCCTCTTCAATAAGTGCTACTGGGAAAACTGGACAGGTACATGTAAAAGTATGAGATTAGGACACTCCCTAACACCACACACAAAAATAAGCTCAAAATGGGTTAAAGACCTAAATGTAAGGCCAGAAACTATCAAACTCTTAGAGGAAAACATAGGCAGAACACTCTATGACATAATCACAGCAAGATTCTTTTGGTCCCACCTCCTAGAGAAATGGAAATAAAAATAAGAAAAGGGGACCTAATGAAACTTAAAAGCTTTTGCACAGCAAAGGAAACCATAAACAAGACCAAAAGACAACCATCAGAATGGGATAAAATATTTGCAAATGAAGCAACTGACAAAGGATTAATCTCCAAAATTTATAAGTAGCTCATGCAAATCAATAACAAAAAAACAAACAACCCAATCCAAGAATGGGCAGAAGATCTAAATAGACATTTCTCCAAAGAAGATATACAGACTGCCAACAAACACATGAAAGAATGCTCAACATCACTAATAATTAGAGAAATGCAAATCACAACTACAATGAGATATCATCTTACACCATTCAGAATGGCCATCATCAAAAAATCTAGAAACAATAAAAGCTGGAGAGGGTGTGGAGAAAAGGGAACACTCCTGCACTGCTGGTGAGAATGTAAATTCATACAGCCACTATGGAGAACAGTATGGAGTTTCCTTAAAAAACTAAAAATAGAACTACCATATGACCCAGCAATCCCACTATTGGGCATATACCCTGAGAAAACCATAATTCAAAAAGAGTCATGTACCAAAATGTTCATTGCAGCTCTATTTACAGTAGCCAGGAGATGGAAACAACCTAAGTGTCCATCATTGGATGAATGGATAAAGAAGATGTGGCACATATATACCATGGAATATTACTGAGCCATAAAAAGAAATGAAATTGAGTTATTTGTAGTGAGGTGGATGGATCTAGAGTCTGTCATACAGAGTGAAGTAAGTCAGAAAGAGAAAGACAAATACCGTATGCTAACACATATATATGGAATCTAAGAAAAAAAAATGTCATGAAGAACCTAGGGGTAAGACGGGAATAAAGACACAGACCTACTAGAGAATGGACTTGAGGATATGGGGAGGGGGAAGGGTAAGCTGTGACAAAGTGAGAGAGTGGAATGGACATATATACACTACCGAACGTAAAATAGATAGCTAGTGGGAAGTAGCTGCATAGCACAGGGAGATCAGTTCGGTGGTTTGTGACCACCTAGAGGGGTGGGATAGGGAGGGTGGGAGGGAGGTAGACGCAAGAGTGAAGAGATATGGGAATATATGTACATGTATAACTGATTCAGTTTGTTACAAAGCAGAAACTAACACACCATTGTAAAGCAATTATACTCCAATAAAGATGTAAAAAAATAAAAAAAAAAAGATTACTCTACCCAGCAAGGATCTCACTCAGATTCAACAGAGAAATTAAAAACTTTACAGACAAGCAAAAGCTTTGAGAATTCAGCACCACCAAACCAGCTTTATAACAAATGCTAAAGGAACTTCTCTAGGCGGGAAACACAAGAGAAAGAAAAGACCTACAATAACAAACCCAAAACAGTTAAGAAAATGGTAATAGGAACATACATATTGATAAACATCTTAAATGTAAATGGATTAAATGCTCCAACCAAAAGACACAGACTGGATGAATGGATACAAAAACAAGGCCTGTATATCTGCTGTCTACAAGAGGCCCACTTCAGACCTAGGGACACATACAGACTGAAAGTGAGAGGATGGAAAAAGATATTTCATGCAAATGAAAAGCAAGAGAAAACTGGAGTAGCAACTTTCATATACGACAAAATAGACTTTAAAATAAAGACTATCTCGAGAGACAAAGAAGGACACTGCATAATGATCAAGGGATCAATCCAAGAAGAAGATATAACAATTGTAGATTCTTATGCACCCAACATAGGATCTCCTCAATATATAAGGCAAATGCTAACAGCCATAAAAGGAGAAAATGAAAGTAACACTATAATAATAGGGGACTTTAACACCCCACTTTCACCAATGGACAGATTAACCAAAATGAAAATAGATAAAGAAACACAAGCTTTAAATGACACATTAAAGAAAATGGATTTAATTGATATTTACAGGACATTCCAACCAAAAACAACAGAATACACTTTCTTCTCAATAGCTCATGGAACATTCTCCGTGATAGATCATATCATGGGACACAAGTAAAGCCTTGGTAAATTTAAGAAAACTGAAATCGTATCAAGTATCTTTTCTGACCACAGCGCTATGAGACTAGATATCAATTACAGGGAAAAAAGTGTAAAAAATACAAACACATGGAGGCTAAACAATACACTACTAAATAACCAAGAGATCACTGAAGAAATCAAAGAGGAAATCAAAAAATACCTAGAAACAAATGACAATGAAAACATGATGACCCAAAACTTATGGGATGCAGCAAAAGCAGTTCTAAGATGGAAGTTTATAGCAATACAATCCTACCTCAAGAAACAAGTAAATCTCAAATAAATAACAAAACCTTACACCTAAAGTAATTAGAGAAAGAACAAAAAAACCCCAAAGCTAGCAGAAGGAAAGAAATCATAAAGATCAGATCAGAAATAAATGAAAAAGAAATGAAGGAAACAATAGCAAACATCAATAAAACTAAAAGCTGGTTCTTTGAGAAGATAAATAAAATTGATAAACCATTAGACTAATCAGGAAAAAAAGGGAGAAGATTCAAATCAATAGAATTAGAAATGAAAAAGAAGAAGTAACAACTGACACTGCAGAAATACAAAGGATCATGAGAGATTACTACAAGCAACTGTATGCTAATAAAATGGACGACCTGGAAGAAATGTACAAATTCTTAGAAAAGCACAACCTTCCAAGAGTGAACCAGGAAGAAATAGAAAATACAAACAGACCAATCACAAGCACCGAAATTGAAACTGTAATTAAAAATATTCCAACAAACAAAAGTCCAGGACCAGATGGCTTCACAGGTAAATTTTATCAACCATTTACAGAAGAGCTAACACCCATCCTTCTCAAACTCTTCCAAAATATAGCATAGGGAGGAACACTCACAAACTCATTCTATGAGGTCACCACCCTGATACCAAAACCAAACAAATACGTCACAAAGAAAGAAAACCACAGGCCAATATCACTGATGTAGATGCAAAAATCCTCAACAAAATACCAGCAAACCAAATCCAACAGTGCGTTAAAAGGATCATACACCTTGATCAGGTGCGGTTTATCCCAGGAATGTGGGGATTCTTCAGTATATACAAATCAATCAATGTGATATGCCACATTAACAAATTGAAGGATAAAAACCATATGATCATCTCAATAGATGCAGAAAATCTTTCAACAAAATTCAACACCCATTTATGATAATAACCCTCCAGAAAGTAGGCATAGAGGGACTTTCCTCAACATAATAAAGGCCATATATGACAAACCCACAGCCAACATTGTTCTCAATGGTGAAAAACTGAAACCATTTCCACTAAGATCAGGAACAAGACAGGTTGCCCACTCTCACCACTATTATTCACCATAGTTTTGGAAGTTTTAGCCACAGCAATCAGAGAAGGAAAAGAAATAAAAGGAATCCAAATCGGAAAAGAAGTAAAGCTGTCACTGTTTGCAGATGACATGATAATACACATAGAGAATCCTAAAGATGCTACCAGAAAACTACTAGAACTAATCAATGAATTTGGTAAAGTAGCAGGATACAAAATTAATGCACAGAAATCTCTTGCATTCCTATACACTAATGATGAAAAATCTGAAAGAGAAATTAAGGAAACAATCCCATTTACCATTGCAACAAAAAGAATAAAATACCTAGGAATAAATCTACCTAAGGAGACAAAAGATCTGTATGCAGAAAACTATAAGACACAAATGAAAGAAATTAAAGATGATACCAACAGATGGAGAGATATACCATGTTCTTGGATTGGAAGAATCAACATTGTTAAAATGACTATACTACCCAAAGCAATCTACAGATTCAATGCAATCCCTATCAAACTATCAATGGCATTTATCACAGAACTAGAACAAAAATTTTCACAATTTGTATGGAAACACAAAAGACCCTGAGTAGCCAAAGCAATCTTGAGAAAGAAAAATGGAGTTGGAGGAATCAGGCTTCTTGACTTCAGACTATACTACAAAGCTACAGTAATCAAGACAGTATGGTACTGGCACAAAAACAGAAAGATAGATCAGTGGAACAGGATAGAAAACCCAGAGATAAACCCACGCACTTATGGTCATCTTATCTTTGATAAAGGAGGCAAGAATATACAATGGAGAAAAGACAGCCTCTTCAATAAGTGGTGCTGGGAAAACTGGACAGCTACATGTAGAAAAATGAAATTAGAATACTCCCTAACACCATACACAAAAATAAACTCAGAATGGATTAAAGACCTAAATGTAAGGCCAAACATAAAACTCTTAGAGGACCACATAGGAAGAACACTTCATGACATAAATCACAGCAAGATCCTTTTTGACCCACCTCCTAGAGAAATGGAAATAAAAGCAAAAATAAACAAATAGGACCTAATGAAACTTAAAAGCTTTTGCACAGCAATGGAAACCATAAACAAGACAAAAAGACAACCCTCAGAATGAGAGAAAATATTTGCAAATGAAGCAACTTACAAAGGATTAATCTATGAAATATACAAGCAGCTCATGCAGGTCAATATAAAAAAAAATAAACAACCCAATACAAAAATGGGCAGAAGACCTAAACAGACATTTCTCCAAAGAAGATATACAGATTGCCAACAAACACATGAAAGGATGCTCAACATCACCAATCATTTGAGAAATGCAAATCAAAACTACAATGAGGTATCACCTCACACCAGTCAGAATGGCCATCATCAAAAAATCTACAAACAATAAATGCTCGAGAAGGTGTGGAGAAAAGGGAACCCTCCTCCACTGTTGGTGGGAATGTAAGTGGATACAGCCCCTATGGAGAACAGTATGGATATTCCTTAAAAATGTAAAAATAGAACTACCATATGACCCAGCAATCCCACTACTGGGCATATACCCTGAGAAAACCATAATTCAAAAAGAGTCATGTACCAAAATTTTCATCGCAGCTCTATTTACAATAGCCAGGACATGGAAGCAACCTAAGTGTCCATCATTGGATGAATGGATAAAGAAGATGTGGCAAATACACACAATGGAATATTACTCAGCCATAAAAAGAAACGAAATTGAGTTATTTGTAGTGAGGTGGATGGACCTAGAGTCTGTCATACAGAGTGAAGTAAGTCAGAAAGAGAAAAAGAAATACCGTATTCTAACACATATATATGGAATCTAAGAAAAAAAATGGTCATGAAGAACCTAGGGGCAGGACAGGAATAAAGACACAGATGTAGAGAATGGACTTGAGGATATGGGGAGGGGGAAGGGTAAGCTGGGGTGAAGTAAGAGAGTGGCATGGATTTATATATACTACCAAATGTGAAATAGCTAGTGGGAAGCAGCTGCATAGCACAGGGAGATTAGCTTGGTGCTTTGTGACCACCTAGAGGGGAGGGATAGGGAGAGTGGAAGAGAGACGCAAGAGGGAGGGGATATAGGGATATAACTATATGCATAGCTGATTCACTTTGTTTTACAGCAGAAACTAACACAATGTAAAGCAATTATACTCCAATAAAGTTGTTAAAAAAACAAAAATCTATACTGAGATACTATATTATACCCACTAGGATAGCTATAATAAAAAAAAAGACAAAATATAACAAATCCTGCTAAGGATGTGGAGAAATTGGAACACTCATACACTGCTGATGGGAATTGTTAAATCGTGGAGGTGCTTTGGAGAATAAACTGGCAGTTCTACAAGAAGTTGAACATAGAATTTACATATGACCCAGCAATTCCACTCCTCTGTACATACCCAAGGAAAATGAAAACGTGTTCACAGAAAAATTTGTACATGATTGTTAATAGCAGCATTATTCATTACAAAGTGGAAGACAGTCTGGCAGTTTCTTATAAAATTAAACATGTACTTGCTCTGTTATTCAGTAATTCCACTGCTAGGTATTTAACCAAGAGGGAAAAAAAACATACTGGCATGTGAATACTAGTAGCAGCTTTATTCATAATAGCTGAAAACAGTCTGATTCTCTATTAACCAGTGGATAGATAAACAATGTATGGTATATCCATATATACAGGAATATTACTCAGCCATTTAAAAATGAACCAGTGATATAGACAACAACATGGATAAATCTCAAAAGTATTATTATAAGTGAAGGAAGCCAAATAGAAAAGAGTATATACCAGATGATTCTATTTATTTGAAATTCTAGAAATGGTATGGTCATAGGAAGTGGCGAAGTGGGAGGCATTGATAGCAAAAGGGGAGGGAAAATTTTAGGCTAATGAATGTTTTCTTTCTTGATTGTAGTGGTTGTGGTTATACAGATGTATGCATTTGTCAAAGCTCATTGAACTCAACTCTTAAAATATGTATGTTTATATTGTATTAAATATTTCAATAAAGTTAATTTTACACAAGAAATATAAATATTGATGTTAAATATAAACATTTGAAAAATGCTCAAAATCTCACTATAAATAGATGATTGAAAATGAAAACTACACTGAGATACTCATTCTCACCTATCATTTAGTAAAAATACAGAAGTTTGACAATATACTCAGTTAGTGAAATTTTAGGAAACTAGCTTTCTCATACATTGCTGATGGAAGAGGAAAATGGTGCAATTTCCACTGTTAGTATCTGGCAATATCGACCAAAATTACAGATCTAGCTACCCCCTAACCTCACAATCCCATTTCTGTGACTCTAACCTGTAGAAACACCTGTATAAATATGCAAAAGACTGGAAACAACCCAAGTGTCCATCAACAGGAGACTGGTTAAATGAATTATAGTACATCTACACAACAGAATGCTAGCTGCTCTGAAGAATCAGGAAGATCTCTTTGTATGATATAGAAGGATCTCCAGGAGCATTTTAGTTAAAAAGAAAGGAAAGAAGCTTGGAAAGAAGGAAGGAAGGGAGGGAGGGAGGGAGGAAGGGAGGAAGGAAGGAAGGAAGGAAGGAAGGAAGGGAGGAAGGAAGGAAGGAAGGGAGGGAGGAAGGAAGGAAGGGTGGGCAGGAAGGGAGGGAGGGGAAGAAGGAAGGGAGGAAGGGAGGGAAAGAAGGAAAGAAGGAAAGAAGGAAGGAAGGAAGGGAGGGAGGGAGGGAAAGAAGGAAGGAAGAAAGGAAGGAAGGGAGGGAAAGGAAGGGAAGAGAAGGCAAGGGAAGAGAAACTAAGAAAGGAGGAAATCTGAATAAATGTTCAAAATGCTTCTACTGGAATAAATACTGGAAGGATAAATAAGAAACTAATAAAAATAGTTACTAATAAGTCAACTTCTGTAAATTAGAGCAGCACCACTGGGTGCTCTGGGAAAAATTTTGGTAAAAGTTACTGAAGTCTTGCCTGGAAATTCCTTCTTTCCTTCCTTTCTTCTCTCCTTCCCACCCTCCCTTCCTCCCTTCCTTCCTACAAAATGCATTATTTATCTACAAGAGAGTTCTGGAAGACAAGAAGGATACAGGCTCCTTGGGTGGGGAAACAATAAATCCGGTGGCTATAGTTCCTTGCTACCGAGGAGGTTGGGGGTATAGGGCCCAGAGAGTTACAGTAAAAACAAGCTTTGGTGAAGGAGATCCCTCAGCAACAGGGATGTCACTCATCTTAGGTGTGTGAGAGGAAAGGCAAAGCAGTCTAGCTCCTTGAGCTGAATATCTGAAATCGCCCTCTCTACAACACACTGGCTCTTGCTTCCATCTGCCTTGTGTTTGATCACTTTGCCCACCCCTTCAGAGGCTGATCATTCTGAAAAGATTAGATGCTGTGCACACTGGAGCCTAAACCATATTAGTTCTCTATGATATGTGGTTCCAACTACCCACTCCCCTATCACTGGTTGATTCTGTAAGGCAACTTCATTTTCATGATTAAAAATGCCCAAGTTGGTTGTATCTTTGTAAGAGTCTTTTTTTCTTTAATGAAACCCATTATATTTTTCATATTAATTGTTCCCTGTGGCGAGGAAGTGAACAGAAACATATCCTCTGTACCCCAATTTCTTCCTCCATACTCCCTGGCAAAGCAATAGAAAAAGGCAGGCAAGAGGAGAATAGCAAATGCTCAATGCCTATTGCTCTGGTGCACTCTTGTGAAATGCAACTCACTTCAAAATTAGAAGTCAGAAAGAACATAATTTTAACACCTCTACTTTCTGTTCAGCACTCACCATTTTTCCAGGAGAGTGGTTTCCAAGTTGCTTATTCTCTTGAGATTCACAAATTTCTCCTTTAAGCCTTTCAACCTGAAATACAAAAGCATTTTAAATACAAAAGTGAGGTGGGGGGGCTTCCCTGGTGGCGCAGTGGTTGAGAGTCCGCCTGCCGATGCAGGGGACATGGGTTCGTGCCCCGGTCCGGGAAGATCCCACATGCCGCGGAGCGGCTAGGCCTGTGGGCCATGGCCGCTGAGCCTGCACGTCCAGGGCCTGTGCTCCGCAACGGGAGCGGCCACAACAGGGAGAGGTCCGTGTACCGCAAAAAAAAAAAAAAAAAAAAAAAGTGATGGGGGATGTTTTGTTTTAAAAATATACAACTTATATATGAATACATTCTTTGTGTAAAAAATTTAAACAACATATAGGTATATAGAGCAACAAGTGATCTTTTCCTTCACATAACTCACCCCACAATCCCGTTTCCCTTTCCAGAAGTAATAATGTTTGGGATATACCTTTCCTGAACTTTATCTCACATGTATGTGTATGTTTGTGTATATATAAAACATAAACATATGTTTAACATATATTAAACATATTTTACCAGTATCAGATATACAAATTTACAGAGATTTAGACAACTTGAACAGTGTTTATTTATTCTTTCTTATGATTGCATTTAAAAAATTAGGCTAAAATATACATAACACAAAATTTACCATTTTAACCATTTTTAAAAATTTTTATTTATTTATTTATTTATTTTTGGCTGTGTTGGGTCTTCATTGCTGCACGCAGGCTTTCTCTAGTTGCCGCGAACGGGGGGCTACTCTTCGCTGTGGTGAGCGGGATTCTCATTGCGGTGGCTTCTCTTGTTGCGGAGCACGGGTTCTAGGTGGGCGGGCTTTAGTAGTTGTGGCATGCGGGCTCAGTAGTTGTGGCTTGTGGGCTCTAGAGCGCAGGCTCAGTAGTTGTGGCGTACAGGCTTAGTTGCTCCGTGGCATGTGGGATCTTCCGGACCAGGGCTCGAACCTATGTCTCCCTGCATTGGCAGGCAGATTCTTAACCACTGAGCCACCAGGGAAGCCCCTCAACCATTTTTAAGCATACAGTTGAGTAGCACTAAACGCATTCCCATTACTGTGCAACCATCACCACCATCCGTCTCCATAATTCTTTTCATCTTGCAAAACTGAAACCCTACACCCATTAAACAATAACTCCTCATTATGCCCTCTCCCACAGCCCCTAGAAACCACCATTCTACTTTCTGGCTGTATGATTTCTGACTACTCTAGGTACCTCATATAAGTGGAATTATACACTATTTGTCTTTCTGTGACTCGTTTATTTCAATTAGCATAATGTCTTCAAGTTTCACCCATGTTGTAGCATATTTCTTTTTAAAGTGGAATAATATTCCATTGTATGTGTACACCATATTTTGTTTATCCATTCATCTGTCAGTGGATGCTTGGGTTGCTTCAACCTTTTGGCTATGAACATGAGTGAACAAATATATATGTTCAAGTCCCTGCTTTCAATTCTTTTGGGTGTATACCCAGAAGCAGAATTGCTAGATCATATGGTAACTCTATGTTTACTTTTTATTTATTTTATTAATTTTTTTATTTTTTGCGGTATGTGGGCCTCTCACTGTTGTGGCCTCTCCCGTTGCAGAGCACAGGCTCCGGACGTGCAGGCTTAGCGGCCATGGCTCACGGGCCTAGCCGCTCCGCGGCATGTGGGATCTTCCCGGACCGGGGCACGAACCCGTGTCCCCTGCATCTGCAGGTGGACTCTCAACAACTGCGCCACCAGGGAAACCCCTATGTTTACTTTTTAAAGGAAGTCCCATACTGTTTTCTACAGTGGCTGTACCATTTTACATTCTTAACAACAATGCACAAAGGGTTCCAATTTCTCCACTTCCTCAACAACATTTGTTATTTTTTATTGTTTTGATAATAGCCATTCTAATGAATATTTATTCATTCTTGCAACAAAATTTCTTGAGCACTTATTATATGCCAGGCATTGTATTAGACACTAGAGATATGATTGTGAAATGAATATAATTAAAATTAAAGTGACACATAGTATATTTAGAACTTGGAAGTACATATTAAAAATCAATAAATTCCTAAGAAGAAATGATTCAAAAACATAACACAACTACAGGTTTAGTATTAATAATCTCAAACTTTGGTAAATGTGATCGGTATAAACTATTATCTAAATCCTTATTAAAAAGAAAAGATCCTAAACTGACACTATAGCAGTAACATTACTGTTCAGCATATGTAGTTAAAATGTATAAAATAGATATACTGATAGAAAGCATCTAGGTCAAAGTACAGCTCTACCTGGGATGCTACAGCCACCAGAATCAGTCTTCACTAATGACCAGTAAATGATGTATTGATACATCTAGCTTGCTTAGCTGCTGACTGTTACTATTCTATACACATTTAAATTAACTCTAAGAAAAAATTAAATAACTTACCTCTTCTCCAAGTACCTTTCTTTCTGAGTCAAGTGATCGAACTCGATTTCTTAAAGCCAGAATTTCCTCATCCAGTCTCTGATTATGTTCCTTTGCTTTCCGTAGGTCAACTGAGTCTAAAACAGGGAAAATGTAGTTGACTCAACTGGATCGAAGTTTTAATTTGGGGGCGTTAACTCTAAAAACTGAGGAAGTGCTGTTTCCTGCCATTCTTGTCAGTCCTACCGTGTCTCTGCATATGTGATTCTCCACAAAGAAGAGCTGCTAGACTCTCAAGTCCAGCCCTAGAATGTTCTACCAACTAATGAAACAGAACAGAATGTTTTTTATTTCTCATACCAGTCTAATGAGCTGGACTTTTTGAGTATAGGGTTTCCAGCAATAGAGATTCTTCCAGGACCTGGAATTTTAAAACAATTGAGCCTGCCTTCTAAAAGTGAAACCACTAAAAAAAAATCATCTTCCTGGTGGTCCTGTGGTCCTGTCTCTCTTACACACCTCATATATTCCTCACATATTCCTAGATCCTTCTCTTGCACTCACTAACTGCAGGACCTCCATAGACAGCTGATGTAGGGAGCTAGGGGTAGTGAACGGACAGACTGTAAAGTGAAATCAAGTTGATTCATCAAAACCATCTTTCTCCTGTGGCACCTCTGCCTGTAGGCTACTCTCAGCTCAGCACCTCATGTTAAGACCTGCTCTTTCCAGCACTCATCAAAGTTTCAATAGTACAAACTTGTTGCCTGTAACTTTCCTGGATTTGCAGCTGTTTCTTTTTTCACTTATGTTTCTCCTATTTTTCTTTTGCTGCTTTAGTCTCCTTTGTTTTCCTTCTTCATTGCCTGTTCTGTTTCTGCTTGTATTTTTCTTTCTTCATTTTTTCTTTTGTTTCCCTTACTACCCTCTTTTTTTCCTTAGTGTGTAAATTTTTTTAACTTGAAAAATGCTGAAAACACACCAAAAAGAAAAAAAAAGCATTCACAATACATATACATATACGGAGGACAAGATTTGTTCTACCTTTTGCATATGCAATTTAAAAAAATTTAAACAATGCTATGCAACACTGTCTGCAACTTTACCACCTGTGAATACATCATGAATATCTTTACAGGACAACTCTTATAAAGTCACTTTCCATTTCTTATTTGGAACTATTTTTTAATTGAGGTATAATTTACATACAATATAATGTACATATCTTAAGTGTTCAATGAATTTTCACAATTTTATATACCCGTGAACTTCCCCTGAAAAAGATATAGAACATCTCCATCACCCCATAATGTTCCCTCAAATATTTCCAGTCAGTTCTCCACTCCCACCCACCCCTACCACCACTTTCTGACTTCTGTCACATAGACTAGTTTTGCTCGTTCTTGGTTTTCATAGAAATAAAATCTTACAATACACATATGTTTGTGTCAGGCCTCTTTCACTCAATATATACAGTATTTTTGGGATTCATCGGTGTTTTATCAATAATTTGTTCCTCTTGACTCTTTAGTCCATCTTTCTTTTTTTTTTTTTTTTTTCGGTACGCAGGCCTCTCACTGTTGTGGCCTCTCCCATTGCAGAGCACAGGCTCCGGACGTGCAGGCTTAGCGGCCATGGCTCACGGGCCCAGCCGTTCTGCGGCATGTGGGATCTTCCCGGACCGGGGCACGAACCCATGTCCCCTGCATCGGCAGGCGGACTTTCAACCACTGCGCCACCAGGGAAGCCCAGTCCATCTTATTAATATACCACAGTTTGTTTATGCATTATCTCATTTTGTTCTGCATAGTATGCCACCATCCAAATTCCCATTTTTTGTGTCACTTTTCCCCTGATAAAGACTTAGGTTTGTTGCCAATGCTTATTCTTGTAAACAATTCTAAATTATTTTCCTTGTTCATCAATCTCTAGGTACTTATGACATTATTTCCAAAAAAATAAATCCCCAGAAAGAAAAGTGATAGCTGGATCAGGAGACATGTGCATTAAAAAAATTTGACAGAGCCTGCCAAATTATTCTTCAAAAAGATTGTACAAAGCTACGTTCTCACAATGCCATTGTCCATTTCTCTATACTACATATTACCAGTATTTTTAATTTTCACAGATCTTAAAAATACAGTTGAATAATGGCCTATTTTAAATAGGTCACTAAAATCAGTACTGTTTTGCTTATTACAAATGGAATATAGGCTTTTTGTTTTAAAAAGAAAAAATCAAGCTATACGGTTATGTTCAGAGCAGATATTCTCATCCAACCCTTATCTACCCTGACCCGAAATAATGTTGTTAATACTTGGTAAATACTCTTTAAAATTTTTTATATGCATATTCTAAGGTATAGACGAGGGTTGTATTGAAAATATTTAACAACTGGTAAAGCGTGGACCCTCATCTACGAGAACGTAGCTCTGGAGCAGAGTTCTACAGAACATCCTGCTGTGCCAAGTATTATCCCTCTGGTGGCTGGAAAGACGAGGGGCTGGAAGGGGCTGGGACAGTTGGGGTAGGTGGGAGACACTTGGCAGATGCAGGGCAGTAGCTACTTAGAACTTATACAAAACTATCCCAGTGTATTCACAACTTTACTGCCATACTAATGTGTATCACCTCATACAGTCCTGTGAGCGCACATACACATGCACACACACATCCCCCCCCCACACCCTATAAAAATAAAAACCAAAATGACATTACACTACATGTATTACTCTACAGCTTGCTTTTTTCACTTGATAACATGTCATAGACATCTATTCATGTCAGTGCACAAAAATCTATGTCATTCTTATGGAAGTATCCATTGTGTGGTCACTTTCTTAGCCAACCCACTGCAGATAAACACAATTTGATTTTACTACCCCAAAATTACTCCTTACTCTTTGTACTTTTACAAGGTCTTCTTCTGCGGTCATTGGGAATAATGTAATGTCATTGGTTTTGTCATCAAGGTAATGCTGACCATTTAACAGTTGGGAAGTAAGTATTCTCTCTTCTATTTTCTGGAGGAGTTTATGTAAAATCAGTATTATTTATTGCTTAAAAGTTTGTTAAGTGAAGCCATCTGAACCTGGAGTTTTCTTTGTGGGAAGATGTTTAACTATAAATTCAATTTCTTTGGTAGATTTAGGGCTATCTGTTTCTCCTTGAGTGAGGTTCGGTAATTTGTGTCTTTCAAGGAATGTATCCATCTTATCCAGGTCATCAAATTTGTTGTCATAAAGTTGCTCAATATATTCCCTTATTATCTTTTTGATCTGTAGAAATGTTCTCTCTGTCACTGCTTATATTGGTAATGTGTGTCTTCTCTCATTTTTTCATGAACAATCTAGTTAGACATTTACCAATGTTACTGATCCTTCCAAAGAACCGGTCCTTCATTCCACTAATTTATTCTATTTTGTTCTGTTTTTACTTTTATTGACCTCAACCTTATTTTAAACATCTCCTTCGTTTTGCTTGCTTTGGATTTAACTTGTTCTTATCCTGGGTTTTTAAAGTAGAAGCTTAGATTATTTTGAGTCCTTTCTTGATTTCTGGTATAAGCATTAAATGGGATGTTTCCCTCGTAAGCACTGGCTTAGATGCATCCCACAAATACTGATATGTTCAGTGTTTTCATTGTTATTCAAGTTAATTCATATAAAATATTCTGTAATATCCCCTGTAATTTTTTCTTGGAAGGCATGGCAATTTAGAAGTATCTTATTTAACTTCCAAATATTTGGCGATTTTCTAAACATACTACTGTTGCTGCTTTTTGGTTTCATTCTATTATGGTCAGAGAACATAACTTGTATGATTTCAGTTCTTCTGCAGAAATTTGTTTTATGGTGATAGCATATTTTTGTGAATGCGCCATGTGTACTTGAAAAGAATATAATACTTCTGGTGGAGTTTTCTATAATTATCGATTATGTCATGTTGCTTAGTAGTGTTATTAGGTCTTCTATATGCTTACTGATTTTGTTTTCTTGCTCTATCAGTTACTAAGAAAGCAGTGTTCATTTTAAAATTGTATTCATATATTTTTTAAACAATCCTGATCATCAATTGTAATGCATGGGTTTTTTTCCCTACACACCCACGTAATTCTCCAATGCCAGCTTGGTGTTCTACAATTCAAATCAGTCCTGAGGCTATCTACCTGGAGATAGCATCAGATTCCACAGGTTAAGGGCTCAGCCCCACAAGACTGCCCTCTGCTTCAGATGCCAATTGCAAGGGCAGACTGTTATCTGTGCTTCTGACCGATTGGTTATAAATCAGAGGTTCCCATGACCTCCTCCTTGGGTTTGATTAATTTGTTAAAGCAGCTCACAGAACTCAGGGAAACGTTTTATTTACTAGATTACCCTGTTTATTATAAAGGAATGTAACTCAGGAATAGCTAGATGGAAGAGATGCCTAAGGGCAAGGTCTGGGCAAAGGGGTGCAGACCTTTCATGCCCTCCCTGAGTGTGCCACGCTCCCCAAATCTCCATGTGTTCACCAACCCGGAAGCTCTCTGAACCCCCTCCTTCGGGTTTCTATGAAAGCTTCATTACACAGGCACGACTGATTAAATCACTGGCCACTGGCGATTGAACTTAATCTCCAGCCCCTCCCCACTCCTAGGAGCTGGGGGTGGGGACAGGAGGGGTTGGCGTTACAGAGGGGGCGGAGGGTGGGACTGAAAGTTCCAACCCCCAATCACGTGGTTGGCTCCCCTGGCAACTAACTCCATCCTTTGGTTACTGAGGGGCTTTCCAAAAGTCCTCATTACCATGACAAAAGACACCCCTACTGTTCTTAATCACTTAGGAAATTCCAAGGGTTTGGGGGTAGCAGAAACAAGGATGAAGACCAAATACATGTTTCTTATTGTAAATCACAATAGCACTGGGTAAATAAACCTAGTTTTATAACTATTAAAACCGGTAAACATATTTTAAATTATTTTTGTAGTTACTACCATTATGACACTCAAATGTCATTACATTATTTATAGCTGATATCATTTTTACACAGCCAAGATAGGGTCAGATTAACTAATTCACCACTTATTCCAAGCCTATTGGCTTCCTAGCAAACAAATATGTGTGAAGTGTTGTTAAATGTATTATAAGTTGTCTTGATCTCAGTGGTCCCAGTAAATATGTATTGTTTGTGTTGACCAAAGGTTTTGGAGTCAGACATATATGGATTCAAATACCAGCTCTAATACTTAATGTAGCTATTTTATTTTTTATTTTTTTGGCTGCGCGCGGGCATTTCTCAGTTGCGATTAGCAGGGGCTCCTCTTTGTGCAGTGCACGGGCTTCTCATTGCGGTGGCTTCTCTTGTTGCGGAGCACGAGCTCTAGGCACGCAGGTTTCAGTAGGTTTCACACGGGCCCTAGAGCACAGGCTCAGTAGTAGGGGTGCGCAGGCTTAGCTGCTCCACGGCATGTGGGATCTTCCCCGACCAGGGTTTGATCCGGAGTCCTCTGCATTGGCAGGCAGATTCTTAACCACTGTGCCACCAGGGAAGTCTCTAATGTAGCTATTGGACAATTCATTTAACCTTGCCATGACTCAGTTTTGTAATCAATGAAATGGGAATAATATTACAACTTGGCACTGTTGTTAACATTAGAGATAATCCATTTAAAATGCCCAACAGGAGAGGAGCTTCAAGATGGCGGAAGAGTGAAGATGGCGGAAGAGTGAAGATGGCGGAAGAGTGAAGATGGCGGAAGAGTGAGATGCGGAGATCACCTTCCTCCCCACAAATACATCAGAAATACATCTACACGTGGAACAACTCCTACAGAACAACTACTGAACACTGGCAGAAGACCTCAGACCTCCCAAAAGGCAAGAAACTCCCCACGTAACTGGGTAGGGCAAAAGAAAAAACAGAGACAAAGAATAGGGACAGGACCTGCACCAGTGGGAGGCAGCTGTGAAGGAGGAAAGGTTTCCACACACTAGGAAGCCCCTTCGCAGGTGGAGACTGCGGCTGGTGGAGGGGAAGTTTCAGGGCCAGGGAGGAGAGCGCAGCAACAGAGTGCGGAGGGCAAGCAGAGAGGTTCCCGCACAGAGGATTGGTGCCGACCAGCACTCATCAGCCCGAGAGGCTTGTCTGCTCACCCGCCGGGGTGGGTGGGGGCTGGGAGCTGAGGCTCAGGCTTCGGAGGTCGGATCCCAGGGAGAGGACTGGGGTTGGCTTTGTGAACACAGCCTGAAGGGGCTAGTGAGCCACGGCTAGCCGGGAGGGAGTCTGGGAAAAAGTCTGGAGCTGCCCAAGAGGCAAGAGACTTTTTCTTGCCTCTGTTTCCTGGCGCGCGAGGGCCACTTAAGGAGCTCCAGAGACGGGTGGGAGCCGCGGCTATCAGCGCAGACCCCAGAGACGGGCATGGGACGCTAAGGCTGCTGCAGCCACCAAGAAGCCTGTGTGCAAGCACAGGTCAGTGTCCACACCGCCCCTCCCGGGAGCCTGTGCAGCCCGCCACTGCCAGGGTCCCGTGATCCAGGGACAACTTCCCCAGGAGAACTCATGGCGCGCCTCAGGCTGATGCAACGTCATGCCGGCCTCTGCCGCCACAGGCTCATCCTGCACTCCGTACCCTTCCCTCCCCCTGGCCTGAGTGAGCCAGAGCCCCCTAATCAGCTGCTTCTTTAACCCTGTCCTGTCTGAGCGAAAAACAGATGCCTTCAGGCGACCTACATGCAGAGGCAGGACCAAATCCAAAGCTGAACCCCGGGAGCTGTGTGAACAAAGAGAAAAGGAAATCTCTTCCATCAGCCTCAGGAGCAGCCGATTAAGTCTCCACAGTCAACTTGATGTACCCTGCATCTGTGGAATACATGACTAGACAACAAATCATCCCAAATTGAGGAAGTGGACTTTGGGAGCAACGATATTTATTTTTCCCCTTTTTCTCCTTTTGTGAGTGTGCACGTGTGTGATTTTGTCTGTATAGCTTTGCTTTTACCATTTATCCCAGGGTTCTGTCTGTACGTTTTTGTTTTAAAAAAATTTTTTTTTACTTAAAAAATTTTTTTCTACAACAACAAAATATTTTTTCTTAATATAATTATTTTTTATTTTAATAATTTTATTTTACTTTATTTTAGCTTCCTCTTTCTTTCTTTCCTTGTTTTTTTCTCCCTTTTATTCTGTGGATGACAGGCCCTTGGTGCTCCAGCCAGGCATCAGAGCTGTGCCTCTGAGGTGGGAGAGCCAAGTTCAGGACACTGGTCCACAAGAGACTTCCCAGCTCCACTAATATCAAACAGTGAAAATCTCCCAGAGATCTCCATCTCAACAGCAGCACCCAGCTCCACTCAACGAACAGCAAGTTCCAGTGCTGGACACCCCATGCCAAACAACTAGCAAGACAGGAACACAACCCCACCTATTAGCAGAGAGGCTGCCTAAAATCATAATAAGGCCACAGACACCCCAAAACACACCACCAGACATCGACCTGCCCACCAGAAAGACAAGATCCAGCCTCATCCACCAGAACACAGGCACTAGTCCCCTCCACCAGGAAGCCTACACAACCCACTGGACCAACCTTAGCCACTGCGGACACACACCAAAAACAACAGGAACTACGAACCTGCAGCCTGCGAAAAGGAGACCCCAAACATGGTAAGATAAGCAAAATGAGAACACAGAGAAACACACAGCAGATGAAGGAGCAAGGCAAAAACCCACCAGACGTAACAAATGAAGAGGAAATAGGCAGTCTACCTGAAAAAGAATTCAGAATAATGATAGTAAAGATGATCCAAAATCTTGGAAATAGAATGGACAAAATACAAGAAACGTTTAACAAGGACCTACGAGAACTGAAGAGCAAACAAACAGAGATGAACAACACACTAAATGAGATTAAAAATTCTCTAGAAGGGATCAATAGCAGAATGACTGAGGCAGAAGAATGGATAAGTGAGCTGGAAGATAAAATAGTGGAAATAACTACTGCAGAGAAGAATAAAGAAAAAAGAATGAAAAGAATAGAGGACAGTCTCAGAGACCTCTGGGACAACATTAAACGCACCAACATTCGAATTATAGGGGTCCTGGAAGAAGAAGAGAAAAAGAAAGGGACTGAGAAAATATTTCAAGAGATTATAGTTGAAAACTTCCCTAATATGGGAAAGGAAACAGTTAATAGAGTCCAGGAAGCACGAGTACCATGCCGGACCAATTCAAGGAGAAACATGCCAAGACACATATTAATCAAACTATCAAAAATTAAATAGAAAGAAAATATATTAAAAGCAGCAAGGGAAAAACAATAACACACAAGGGAATCCCCATAAGGTTAACAACAACAGCAACAAAAGATCTGCTGATCTTTCAGCAGAAAGTCTGCAAGCCAGAAGGGAGTGGCAGGACACATTTAAAGTGATGAAGGAGAAAAACCTACAACCAAGATTACTCTACCCAGCAAGGATCTCATTCAGATTTGATGGGGAAATTAAAACGTTTACAGACAAGCAAAAGCTAAGAGAGTTCAGCACCACCAAACCAGCTTTACAACAAATGCTAAAGGAACTTCTCTAGGCAGGAAACACAAGAGAAGGAAAAGACCTACAAAAACAAACCCAAAACAATTAAGAAAATGGTAATTAGGAACATACATATCGATAATTACCTTAAATGTAAATGGATTAAATGCTCCAACCAAAAGACATCGATTGGCTGAATGGATACAAAAACAAGACCTGTATGTATGCTGTCCACAAGAGACCCAATTCAGACCGAGGGACACATACAGACTGAAAGTGAGAGGATAGAAAAAGATACTCCATGAAAATGTGAATCAAAAGAAAGCTGGAGTAGCAAATCTCATATCAGACAAAACAGACTTTAAAACAAAGACTATTATAAGAGACAAAGAAGGACACTACATAATGATCAAGGGCTTAATCCAAGAAGAAGATATAACAATTGTAAATATTTATGCACCCAACATAGGAGCACCTCAATATATAAGGCAAATACTAACAGCCATAAAAGGGGAAATCGACAAACACAATCATAGTAGGGGACTTTAACAGCTCATATTCACCAATGGACAGATCATCCAAAATGAAAAAAAATAAGGAAACACAAGCTTTAAATGATACACTAAACAAGATGGACTTAATTGATATTTATAGGAAATTCCATCCAAAAACAACAGAATACACATTCTTCTCAAGTGCTCATGGAACATTCTCCAGGATAGATCACATCTTGGGTCACAAATCAAGCCTTGGTAAATTTAAGAAAATTGAAATCGTATCAAGTATCTTTTCTGAGCACAACACTAGACTAGATATCAATTACAGGAAAAAATCTGTCAAAAATACAAACACATGGAGGCTAAACAACACACTACTTAATAAATAAGAGATCACTGAAGAAATCAAAAAATACCTAGAAACAAATGACAATGAAAACACGAAAACCCAAAACCTATGGGATGCAGCAAAAGCAGTTCTAAGAGGGAAGTTTATGGCGATACAATCCTACCTTAAGAAACAAGAAACATCTCAAACAAACAACCTAACCTTACACCTAAAGCAATTAGAGAAAGAAGAACAAAAAAACCCGAAGTTTGCAGAAGGAAAGAAATCATATAGATCAAATCAGAAATAAATGAAAAAGAAATGAAGGAAACAATAGCAAAGATCAAAAAAACTAAAAGCTGGTTCTTTGAGAAGATAAACAAAATTGATAAACCATTAGCCAGACTCATCAAGATAAAAAGGGAAAAGACTCAAATCAATACAATTAGAAATGAAAAAGGAGAAGTAACAACTGACACTGCAGAAATACAAAGGAACATGAGAGATTACTACAAGCAACTATATGCCAATACAATGGACAACCTGGAAGAAATGGACAAATTCTTAGAAATGCAAAACCTTCCGAGACTAAACCAGGGAGAAATAGAAAATATAAACAGACCAATCACAAGCACAGAAATTGAAACTGTGATTAAAAATCTTCCAACAAACAAAAGCCCAGGACCAGATAGACAGCTTCACAAGTGAATTCTATCAGACATTAGAGAAGAGCTAACACCTATCCTTCTCAAACTCTTCCAAAATATAGGAGAGGGAGGAACACTCACAAACTCATTCTACAAGGCTACCATCACCCTGATACCAAAACCAGACAAAGATGTCACAAAGAAAGAAAACTATACGCCAATATCACTGATGAACATAGATGCAAAAATCCTCAACAAAATACTAGGAAACAGAATCCAACAGCACATTAAAAGGATCATACACTATGATCAAGTGGGGTTTATCCCAGGAATGCAAGGATTCTTCAATATACGCAAATCAATCAATGTGATACACCATATTTACAAATTGAAGGAGAAAAACCATATGATCATCTCAATCGATGTGGAGACAGCTTTCCACAAAATTCAACACCCATTTATGATAAAAACTCTCCAGAAAGTAGGCATAGAGGGAACTTTCCTTAACATAATAAAGGCCATATATGACAAACCCACAGCCAACATCGTCCTCAATGGTGAAAAACTGAAAGCATTTCCACTAAGATCAGGAACAAGACAAGGTTGCACACTCTCACCACTCTTATTCAACATAGTTTTGGAAGTTTTAGCCACAGCAATCAGAGAAGAAAAGGAAATAAAAGGAATCCAAATCGGAAAAGAAGAAGTAAAGCTGTCACTGTTTGCAGATAACATCATACTATACATAGAGAATCCTAAAGATGCTACCAGAAAACCACTAGAGCTAATCAATGAATTTGGTAAAGTAGCAGGATACAAATTCATGCACGGAAATTTCTTGCATTCGTATACACTAATGATGAAAAATCTGAAAGTGACATTAAGAAAACACTCCCATTTACCATTGCAACAAAAAGAATAAAATATCTAGGAATAAACCTACTTAAGGAGACAAAAGACCTGTATGCAGAAAATTATAAGACACTGATGAAAGAAATTAAAGATGATACAAATAGATGGAGAGATATACCATGTTCTTGGATTGGAAGAATCAACATTGTGAAAATGACTCTACTATCCAAAGCAAGCTACAGATTCAATGCAATCCCTATCAAACTACCACTGGCATTTTTCACAGAAGTAGAACAAAAAATTTCACAATTTGTATGGAAACACAAAAGACCCCAAAGAGCCAAAGCAATCTTGAGAAAGAAAAACGGAGCTGGAGGAATCAGGCTCCCTGACTTCAGACTATACTACAAAGTTATAGTAATCAAGACAGTATGGTACTGGCACAAAAACAGAAATGTAGATCAATGGAACAGCATAGAAAGCCCAGAGATAAACCCACTCACATATCTTATCTTACCTTATCTTGATAAAGTAGGCAAGAATACACAGTGGAAAAGAGACAGCCTCTTCAATAAGTGCTCCTGGGAAAACTGGACAGCTACATGTAAAGGAATGAAATTAGAACACTCCCTAACACCATACACAAAAATAAACTCAAAATGGATTAAAGACCTAAATGTAAGGGCAGACACTATCAAATTCTTAGAGGAAAACATATGCAGAATACTCTATGACATAAATCACAGCAAGATCCTTTTTGACCCACCTCCTAGAGAAATGGAAATAAAAACAAAAGTAAACAAATGGGACCTAATGAAACTTAAAAGCTTTTGCACAGCAAAGGAAACCATAAACAAGACGAAAAGACAACTGTCAGAATGGGAGAAAGTATTTGCAAATGAAGCAACTGACAAAGGATTAATGTCCAAAATTTCCAAGCAGCTCATGCAGCTCAATATCAAAGAAACAAACAACCCAATCCAAAAATGGGCAGAAGACCTAAATAGACATTTCTCCAAAGAAGATATACAGATAGCCAACAAACACATGAAAGAATGCTCAACATCATTAATCATTAGAGAAATGCAAATCAAAACTACAATGAGATATCATCTCACACTGGTCTGAATGGCCATCATCAAAAAATCTAGAAACAATAAATGCTGGAGAGGGTGTGGAGAAAAGGGAACCCTCTTGCACTGTTGGTGGGAATGTAAATTCATACAGCCACTATGGAGAACAGTATGGAGGTCCCTTAAACAACTAAAAATAGAACTACCATACGACCCAGCAATCCCACTACTGAGCATATACCCTGAGAAAACCATAATTCAAAAAGAGTCATGTACCAAAATGTTCATTGCAGCTCTATTTACAATAGCCAGGACATGGAAGCAACCTAAATGTCCATTGACAGATGAATGGATAAAGAAGATGTGGCACATATATACAATGGAATATTACTCAGTCATAAAAGGAAATGAAATTGAGTTATTTGTAGTGAGGTGGATGGACCTAGAGACTGTCATACAGAGTGAAGTTAGTCAGAAAGAGAAAAACAAATACCATATGCTAACACATATATATGGAATCTAAAAAAAAAAAAAGGTCATGAAGAACCTAGGGGCAAGATGGGAGTAAAGACGCAGTCCTACTAGCGAATGGACTTGAGGATACGCGGAGGGGGAAGGGTAACCTGGGACAAAATGAGAGAGTAACATGGACATATATATACTACCAAACGTTAAATAGATAGATAGCTAGTGGGACGCAGTCCCATAGCACAGTGAGATCAGCTGGGTGCTTTGTGACCAGCTAGAGGGGTGGGATAGGGAGGGTGGGAGGGAGGGAGACGCAAGAGGGAAGAGATATGGGGACATATGTATATGTATAACTGATTCACTTTGTTATAAAGCAGAAACTAACACACCATTGTAAAGCAATTATACTCCAATAAAGATGTTAAAAATTTTTTTTAATAAATAAATAAAATAAAATGCCTGACAGCGTACCTGTTTGGAAGCAACAAGTGGTAGTAATAGTAATAGCAGTAGATATAGTAATAATAGTGATCTAGGGTGGCCTTGGTCTGCAGCGGCTTGAAGCAGGATTTTGGTTCCCAGCCAGAGATTAAAGTCAGGCCGCGACAGTGAGAGTGCTGAATCCTAGGCACTAGACCAGTGGGCAGTGACAAAGCCCTGGCCCATACAGCTCTGCAGAAATGAATTCCCACAAAGACAGCAAGTAGTGAAACAAGTAAAGTGTTTATTAGGAGGAAAAAGGGTACCTATGGATAGACACACCGGGGGGCTCAGAGAGAGGGTCGCACCCTCGTGGTAGTTTGATTCACTTTTATGGAGCATTTCTTCCAGGTTTCCTTGGCCAATCATCTTGCTTTGCCTGGCCTGAGCTTGTATTTGATATTTCTCAGGGTCCTCCCACGTGTGCGCGCACATCTCTTGGCCAAGATGGATTCTAGCGAAGAGGCCTATGGGTAGCCTGACATCACCTATTATGGGGTGGCGCCCCTCCCTTTTCGACCTTCAAGGATCCTTTCTGCATGTGTGTAGTCAGGAAGGTCTCCTCCTTCGAGAATGAGGAATATGTGGTCTTTTATCTTTTGTCTGGGCAGGGTTTAGCTTCTCCTCCCTCCTGCTATTTTGGAGTATCTGTCCACAGGGGACGAACTCCAACTGTTCAGCCTGGGACCCATCTATCTCCTGCCTCAATAGCAGTAGTAGTAATATTATTATATTTATTAAGTAATATTATTTAAAAATATTACTTAACAAATTATATTACTGTTTAATATTTTATTATTAAATGTTATATCTGCTAAAATGACTCACCATTTTCTTTCAGCTTTATCAAATTTTCTTTCAATTTCTCAATTTCTAGTTGAGACTTCTCAAGTGCAGAATCTAAAAGAAAAAAAGAACAAAGTATTTGTGTATGGAGCAACTGATTAGTATAATAATCAAATTTCAAACCACTATTTCTCTTTGGAACACTTTCTGATGGCTGTCCCCTGACTTTCTGCATAAATGTCACCTCCTCCCGGAATGTTTTCCAGATTCCCCTCTTAATATTCCTACTACACCTTATATTTATCCCTGTCCTTGATATCATCTGATCTTGTAATCTTTCCCTGTTTCCCTAACCAGATTCTATGCTGAAGAGTTTGGACTACTGTAAACAACAGGAACAGCTGAAAGTTTTTAAGCATGGTACTACCAGTTTAGTAAAAAGAAATTACATACAGAAATACTTAAAATTAATTCCTGCAATAATATTTAGAATTTTGCCAGTAGTTTCTAGAAATATCAAAATAGCAAAATTTCAGGAAATAGCTTTTGGTACTATTCAAGAATTTTATGAGGAGAGCAGAAGGGCGTAAGGAAAGTACATGGGGCATTGGAGTCTTTTGGATTTGGGTGCTCTAACCCAGGTTTAATCACTTTGCCTCCTGTGGTTTACTCATCACCAATGGTATGGCTGATAGGCTTTCTATAACGGCAAGTTGAGGAATCTCCCAGAAGTAAGACACTAACATGAATCTTGTAAGAGATCATTCCCAATCACACAGAAAAGGTGCACGAGGAAATCAGGCACAAGCTTCCAAGAGTCTTCTCCCAGCGGAGTCACACAGGATGTGCTTGATTTCTCCAGCAACGAATTGACAATTCGTGTGAAATGTTGTCCACCAGGAAAATTCATTACAGACTTGGTGGCCAACATATTTATTGGGGGCTGGTGACATAGACACCACCTTCTGCCTAGGACACATCAAAATCCCAGACTCTCAGAAGGAAAGCAGGTTTTCAGCATAAATCATATTGTTTGTACAAAGAGGTCAAGCACAGTGAGCCACTATTACAAATTGGGGAATGCTGGGAACCTTCCCCAAATGCAAGTTTCCAGATGCTAGCCAAGGGCTAACCTGACAAGCAGGACTTTCTAAGGACAACAGTGTCAAGTTTCCTTCTTCTTTTTTTTTTTTACATCTTTATTGGAGTATAATTGCATTACAATGTTGTGTTAGTTTCTGCTGTACAATAAATTGAATCAGCTATATGGATACATGTATCCCCATATCCCCTCCCTCTTGAGCCTCCCTCCTACCCTCCCTATTCCTCCACCCCTCTAGGTCATCACAAAGCATCGAGCTTATCTCCCTGTGCTATGCAGCAGCTTCCCACTAGCAGGTTTTCTATATTAACTATTTCCTGCACAGGATGGATATACCACGTTTTGTTTATCTACTCACCAAATGATGGATGTTTGAGTTGTTTCTATGTTTTGGCTACTGTAAATAATAGTGCTCTGAACATTCACATACAAGGTTTATTTTTAAATTTATTTTATTGAAGTGTAGTTGACTTACAATGTGTTAATTTCTCATACAAGTTTTTGAGTGGACATACATCTTCATTTCTCCTGGGTCACGCAGGAGTGGAATTGCTGGGTCACATGATAATTTTACATTTAACACCTCGAGAAACTGCCAAATTGTTTTCCAAAGTGTCTGCATCATTTTACAATCCCATCAGCAATGTTCCAATTTCTACACTCCTTGCCAACACTTGTCATTGTCTTTTTTATTATAGCCATTCTAGAGGGTATGAAGAGGGATCTCATTGTTTTAATTTGCACTTCCCTAATGACCAATGATGTTGAGCATCTTTTCATGTGCCTATTGGCCATTCATATACCTTCTCTAAAGAAATGTCTACTCAAATTTTATTTTGTTTATTTTAAAATTGGGCTGTCTTTTTATAATAATATAAAAGAATATGTGAGAATTCTTCATATATTCTGGATATGAGTCCCACATCAAACACATAATTTGCAAATATTTCTCTCAGTCTATGGTTTGTCTTTTCACTTTCTTGTTAGTATATTTTGAAATACAGAAATTTTAAACTTTGAGTAAGTACAATTTATTAGGTTTTCTCTTATCACTCTTGCTTTTGGTGTTATATCTAACATATGATTGCCTAACTCCAGATCATAAGGATTTACTCCTGTGTTTTCTTCTAAGCATTTTATAATTTTAACTCTTACATTTAGTTCTGTGGTCCACTTTGAGTTAATTTTTGTGTGGGTGTGAGGTAGGGGCCTGTATTATTTTGAAGCATCTCCCAGACATCATATCATTCATCTATAAATATTTCACTATGTATGTCTAAAAGATAAGGACTCTTTTAAAATATAAACTCAATACCATTATGTGTGATTAAGGAAATTTAACAAGAATTCCTTAATACAAATAGCCAATTAGCATTCAAACTTCCAAGTGTTTCATAAATGTTAAAAAACCTGTTTGAATCAGAATCCAGTAAAGGCCACACATTATATTTGGTTAATAATTCCTTCAAACCTTTAAAAATTCATCTTTTTCTTGTAATTTATTTATTGGAGAATAAATAAATATTTGGCATGTATTCTTTTTTATTATTGAAAACTACTTTTATTATTGGCCAAAATTTTTCATTCCCATCCAAATTTTGGGGTGTGATATAAAGAGAGCTAGAAAATAAACTAAAATAAAGTCCTTCATTTAAAAGAGTCAGTTTGTTGAAATAAATAGGCTAATACTTGGGAAACACTATCATGTAACACATATACCTAGGGATAAATTCTGGCTATAAATTGATGGATGATTCAAGAAGTAACACGTAAGACCCACACTGACACTACATGTGATATTTTAAAAGGACTTGCTAACTCAGCTTGCCAGCGGTCCCCTGGGGATACTCACTGTGCAGACAGTTTTCAATTAATAGTTTAGGATCCACCAGAGCAACCAAGTGCTGATGGAACAGGATGCTATGTGATTGTGTTCTGCTGCATCCAAATGTAACTATACATAACAGGGCTCCTGCTCTTTCCTTTCTCCTTCTGTACTACAAGTAGCAGACTGCTTCTCATCAGACTCACGTGGCCAAATTTCTTTTTTTTTTCTAATTGGGTTTATTGAGATATACTTTGCATACAGTAAAATTCATCCTTTTAAGTAATTTGATGAATTTTGACAAATATATGCAATTGTGTACCCATTAGCCCAATTTTCCATCATTCTGAAAAGGTCATTTGTGTTCACTGTTTAAAATGCATTCTTAACAAAATCTCAACCCTCCTGATATTCTTTGTTTTTAATTCCACAATCAATTTGGCAGGATCATTATTGTTTTATACATTTAACATTTTTAAGAAATGATCCTACAGTAACATATATACTGCATGAAAAAGAATCAGTCTAATTTCTTTAATTATTGCAAATTATATAGAGAGGAAATCATTTAAAAAATTTAAACTTCATGCTAAAATAAATTATAGATAAAGCAAAGATTGAAACATAAATAATAAATCCATAAATGCACTAAAAGAAAAAAAAACACCAGAGGAGAACATTTTCAATAACCTTGTAGTGATACAGAAAAGGCTTTACACATGAAAACCCAGACACCATAAAGAATAACTTGGTTAAATCTGATCTGATAAATATTAGCATTTCTATATGGCAAAAAAACTTAACATGACATTTATATCCAACAAAAGGCTCATATCCAGAATATACAGAAAACTCCTACAAATTAATAAACTCCTACAAAACATAAAGATACAACCCAATAGAAAAATATGTGCAAGACTTGAGCAGGAACTTCACAAAATAGTATATCTAAATGAGCAATAACAACAACAACAAACATGTTAAAGGATTTTCACATCATTAGCTGTCAGGGAAATGCAAAGTAAAGCCACAATTAAATACTAGTACATACTCATCAGAAAAGGTAAAATTAATAAAACTGACAATACTGAGTATTGATAAAGAATGTGAAGCAACCAAAATCTCATATACAACTGAGAAGACCTTAAGTTAATACAACTATTTGGAAGACAGTATGGCAGTATCTACCAAAGTAGAACAAACCCGTAACCCTTTGATCTACTAATTCTACTCTTAGGAATGTCATGATCAGAGATGTACAGATAAGCACAAGAATATTCACAGCAGCACAATTCATAATAGAGCACAACTGGAAACAACATAATTGTCCATCATCAGTAGAATGGATAAATAGAATACATTGAATAGCCTTATTCAATGGAATACTAGAGTACAAACAACAAAAGTGAACAAACTACTGCTACATGCAACAACATAAATGAATCTCACAAACATAAGATTGAACGAAAGAAACAAACTAAAGGATGCATACTCCCTGTAGTCAAAACTCAGAAATAACCTTAAAAGTTAGGAGAGTCATTATTTTTGGGGAGGAGAGAATATGTAGACATAGGAAGAAGAAACAGGGCTTCCAGAGTGCTGGAGATTTCTTGCACTGGGTAGTGTAAATATTGGAGTTGTACACTTTTTGGTAGGTATGTTATGCTATGCTTCAATAAAAATTTCTGGACACTGTAGAAAATGAGGCTGTATATCAGACTTTTATGTGTTTATCTTAAAAGATTTTTTTTCTCAGTGCTCTCATGTTCCAACCTGAGTAGGATCACTACACTTAAAACATTGTTAGGCATGTTCATCTGTAACCACACCTTACCTAATTTACTCTGTTCTTTCTCCTTCCCTTGCAGTTCATCAGTGAGCCTTCGGATCTCTTCATGGGCCATCCCTAACCTCCTTGTTACTTGTTCCGTATCTTTCTCTCTGCAGTTTTGTGATATTTTACCTTTTTCTGGGTCTTCATCATGGGACTGAAATAAAACCATTGTTAGTAGTACACCAAAAAGTAAATATACCCTTATGACATCGTGCTATTACCTATAAATGTTTGAAAGCCAATAAAGAAGAGTAGCAAACAGAATATTTACGTCCATTTATTTTATTAGGTTGAACCATAGAAAAATGGTGATATTTGATTGTTTTTAACCTATAAACATGCAATTTCACAAGGTTCAAACCTAACATATCTAAGAGATTATGGTTATATAATAGAAATTTAATGATAAAAATTATCATCTGGCCAAAGAGAGTGAAAATACTCCTCATTTATATGGTAATTAAATACAGTTTATAAAATGCCTTTACATAAGGTATTTCATTTAATTTCAAGGTATGTACACAATTAAGGCTCAAATCATGTTTAGAGCTCCTTTCCTACAATTACTTTCAAAGCATTTTAAAAACTAAGTAAGAAATTCAACCTCAATGATATTTTGCTTTTGATCCCTGAGATATGTATTTATTTTATATGAATATAATCATTATACAAATTTTTCTAAAAAATAAGAAAATAACCAATACCATCTACATAACAAAACTATTTTTAGCTTACTGGTATATTTCCTTGCAGTATTTTTTATTTATGTACATTTTTTACATAGTCATAATCCTAATCTATATACATGTTTCTGTCTGGCTTTTTCATTTAACATTATATGAGGAACATTTTTCTATATTGCTGTACAGATTTTGTAATGATTATTTTTAAAGGCTATATAATATTCCAGTGGGTGCAGATAATTTATATAATCATTTCAACATTTTGGTAGTTTCCAATTTTTGCTATTGAAAATAATACTATGATGGATATACAGTTTCATCCATATATATATTTATCTTGGGTTACTTCCCATTGTTAAACTCTCTGTATATGTTTTATTCACTGGATGTAGCTCTTAATAACATTTCCCCAGATCAAAAAATAATTTCTACAAACAGAATTAATTATATGTAAAATAATGTGCTATACAGTCTAAAGGACTCCCCCGCCAAAAGAAGCTCCAAACGTATTTGGGAAGAAGTGTGTACTGTCCCAAGGTGATTTTTCAAAGGACATAACACACATCGATTGTTTAAGTTTTGATACATTCAATTAAAATCAGCTATTGTGTTAAATGGGTGATTGACTTTTTTCTTCTTCCCAAATTTTTGTGATGTGTTTATAATACTCTTATGCACAACTGATATCTTTTAGCATGGATTTGTACATTTTAATATATTCAAACAAAATACTTCCAAGGTAAAAGCTAACCTGTAACTAGCTACTATTATTAAGAAAAGATTGTAATTTTTTCTTACCTCACTCAGACTGTGTTTAGACTGATGCACAAGTTCTTGATGTTTCTGATGTTCCCTTTGCAGAGGCTGGTGAGTTTGTTCAGATTTCTCCTAAGTAAATATTAAGAGGTGAATGAAAATTACATCAATCAGCTTCATGAATAAAAATGTCATTTAAATTTTAAAAAATAACCACGTAAAAAAAGAGGGAGCACAGTCCAATCCATTTTATGAAGCGAGACCATGCATTCTCAATGAGACAATATTGCCCCCAAGGGAGTGCAAACTGATTTCTAGGGGGGGAAAAATCTTACCCTTCCAAGTACAAAGTGCAGATGCCTACAGTACAAAAATAGAATTACTTTATATCAGTGCCATTAAAATTTCATGGGAGAGAGACAGAAAAAATTATCTAAGAAGTGTCATTATTGGGTTTCCCTGGTGGCATAGTGGTTAAGAATCCGCCTGCCAATGCAGGGGACACAGGTTCGAGCCCTGGTCTGGGAAGATCCCACATGCCGTGGAGCAACTAAGCCCATGCACCACAACTACTGAGACTGCTCTCTAGAGCCCACAAGCCACAACTACTGAGCCTGTGTGCCTAGAGCCCGTGCTTCGCAACAAGAGAAGCCACTGCAATGAGAAGCCTGTGCACTGCAATGAAGAGTAGCCCCCACTCGCCGCAACTATAGAAAAGCCCAAGCACAGCAAGGAAGACCCAATGCAGCCAAAAATAAAATAAATTAAACAAACAAACAAAATAAAAGAAACTTTAAAAAGTGTCATTATGGGGGCAATAATGAAAAAAAGGTTGGCTAACACTGGCTAGCCAGACCTTGATATTAAAGCTTGACAACGATAATACAAAAAGAAAACTCACAGGGCAACCTCACTCATAAACATAGATATAAAAACGTAAACAAAATTTTATCAAACTGAATCTATAATATTTAGAAAGGATAACAAATCATGAACAAGTTGGATTTATCCCAGGAACGCAAGACATTAGAAAAATTAATCAATGAAATTCTCACATTAACAGATGAAAGTTCTAAATTACTTCATTATCTCAATGGCTATAGAAAAAACATTTTATAAACTCAACATTAATTCCTAATAAAAGCTCTTAACAAACTAGGAATAAAAGAGAACTTTCTTAACCTGGCAAAGGGTATCATTAAAAAAAAAACCCAACCCTTAATCAAACATCATACCACTGAATACTTTTTCTCTAATATCATTAACCAGACAAGTATGTCTCCTATTCAAGATAATACTGGAGATCCTAGCCAGTATAGTAAGGTAAATAAAAGAATTAAAAGGAATCAAATTGGAAAGGAAGAAACAAAAGTATCATTATTCCCAGATAGGACTGTACAGGTAGAAAAAATTTTAAATCTTCAAATAAATTATTAAGATGAGAAATTTTAGCAACATTGGTAGGTATAGTCAATATATAAAAATAATTATACTTTTAATATTAGCAATCATTAGAAAATTAAATTCTTAATAAATATAGCATTAATAGTACCCCAAAATATGAAGTACCTAGCAATAAATATTAAAAAAATGTGCAAGATTTTGTAGGGAAAATTATAAAACTTTGTTTATATACATTAAAAAATAAATGGAAAGACAGTCCATGATCACAAATGATATCAATAATTTAAGATAATCAATTCCTCTTAAATTGATTTATAGATTCAATAAAAGCAAAAATCAAAATCCCAGAAAGCAAGGATTACAAGACACAAAAACACTAACCATAAGACAAATGATTGATAAATTGAACTACATTAAAGTTAAGAACTTCCATTCATTAAAAGACACTATTAAGAATATTAAAAAGACAAACCACAAAGTGGAAAAAGAAGTATTTGTGATACACATAATCAATAAAAGACTTGAAACCAGAACTTAGAGAATTCCTGTAAATCAGTAAGAAAAAGACAACTCAGTTTTTAAATGGACAAAAGACCTGAATAAACACTAATAAAATGGGAAATCCAAATGACAGATAATCATACTAAGTTCACTACTAATCAGGGAAATGCTAATTAAAACCAATATGAGATATCATTATGCACCCAGTAGTTTAGCAAAAATTTAAAAGTCTGACAACATCAAGTGTTGATGAGGAACAAAGGCACTCTCATACACTATTTATTGGTGCCAGTATAAATTGGTACCACTACTTAAGGAGACAGTTTGACATTATCTGGTAAAGCTGAAGATCTACATACTCTATAACTCCCTAAATCTACTCGTGGGTATATACCTTACACAAGTGCATGCACATATATAAGAATATTCACAGCAGCATAACTGACAGATAATATTACATTCATAATAGATACAAATTGGAAACAACCCAAAACAACTTAGTATGGATAGTCTCATGCCATATATTCACACGATGGAATGATACATAGTAATGACAAGCTAATTAAAAATAAATAATACAAACATAATGTTTTACAAAAAAGCAATTCCCAAAGTTGATTCCTTGTATGTGATGTTCAAAAACAGACAAAACTAAACGACTATATATATTATTTAGGGAGGCACACCTTTGTGGGGAGGAAGGGAGTTGTGATCAGAAAAGGAAGCTTCTAGGAATTTGGCAATGTTGTATTCCTCACAGGACCAATGGGTACATGGGTGTTTGTTCCATAACTATTTGTCAAACTGTATTTTTTAAGTTTTATCATTTTTCTGCATATATGCTGTTATATTCCACAATAAAATGTGTTTTTTTAAATCTTTGATTATTCTTGGCATTAAATGTCATCCCTTTGTCCTCTGCCCCATGCAACAATAAAGTGATTAAATAAATTTTGATACATCCATTCAAAAGAACATATGTTGTCAAACAGACTAAGGCAAATCTATATACACTAATACAGAAAATGAAAACAATATGCACAATGGAACATAATTTGTATTTTAAGAGGATGAAAATTTTCTGGAAAGATAAATAAAAAATTGTCAGCAGTGGTAGTTTAGGAGTATGGAACTGAGGATTTGGGGTGAGAAAACTCATTTTTCATTCAATTTTATACTGCTTGAATCTGTTTCTACTATGTGCCTGTATTAAGTCAGAAAACCAACAAAAAACAAATGTTAGGTAAAATGTAATTAGTGTATAGATCAGGCCTTGCAAAATTCTTCAACTTCCGTGTCACTTTATGTGGCCTCACTTTGGTTGGAATGACTCTCTCATCTACTTTATGCACAGGTTGATTCAGTACTGGCCTATTAAAATATACCTAGGGGGACTTCAGTGGCTAAGAATATGCCTGCCAATGCAGGGGACACAGGTTTGAGGCCTGGTCCAGGGAGATCCCACATGCCGCGGAGCAATGAAGCCCATGTGCCGCAACTACGGAAGCCCACGCCCATAGAGCCTGTGCTCCTTAACAAGAGAAGCCACCGCAATGAGAAGCCCACACAACACAACGAAGAGTAGCCCCCGTTCGCCACAACTAGAGAAAGCCCACGTGCAGCGATGAAGACCCAACTCAGCCAAAAATAATAAATAAATAAATTAATTAAAAAATATATATATACACACACACACACCTAGGGAGGCAATGAAATTTTTACAAGTTACATTTCATAAAAAGATCTTTGAAAAATCTTTTTTTTTTGCAATACATGGGCCTCTCACTGTTGTGGCCTCTCCCGTTGTGGAGCACAGGATCCGGTTGCGCGGGCTCAGCAGCCATGGCTCACGGGCCCAGCCGCTCCGCGGCATGTGGGATCCTCCCGCACCGGGGCACGAACCCGTGTCCCCTGCATTGGCAGGCGGACTCTCAACCACTGTGCCACCAGGGAAGCCCTGAAAAATCTTTTTTAAAACTCTTTTTAAAGGTATAACTGATACATAATAACTGCACATATTTACAGTGTACATATTTTTTTACATGTATCCATCCATGAAACCAATACCACAATAAAGATAATGAAAATATTCATCACCCTTAAAAGTTTCCTACACTTCCTTATAACTCATTCCTCCCCTAACACTGTCCCCAGGCAACCACTGATCTGTTTCTGTTACTATATATTAGTTTGCATTTTCTACTATTTTATACAAATGGAATCATAGACTATGTACTCTTTTTGGTCTGGCTTATTTCACTTAGATTATTATTTTGAAATTTATCTGTTTTGTTGTATATTTATCCTTTTTTATTACCAAGTAATATTCCATTCTATGGATCTATACATTTACCTTTTGATGAACATTTGAGTTGACTCTAGTTTAGGGCTACTACAATTAAAGTTGCTGTAACATGTATGTCCTTATGTGGGCACATTCTTTCATTTCTCTTGGGTATATTCCTAGGAGTGGAATGGCAGGGTTATGTGATAAGTATGTGTTTGACTTTTTAAGGCAATGCTAGACTAGTTTCCACAAGTGGTTGTATCATTTTATATTCCCATCAGTAGGATAAGGGAATTCCAGTTGCTCCACATTGTCACCAACACTCGATATGGTTAGTCTTAAATTTTAGCCATTCATGGATACATTAATAGTTACCTCATAATAAATTACTTCATTGTAATTTCTGTGTTTTCCTAATAATAAATGAAGTTAAGCATCTTTTCATGTGTTTATTTACCATTTGTATATGTCCTTCAGTGCAGTCACTTTTTAAGTCTTTTGACCAGTTTTTAGTTGGGTTGTATGTGTTATTACTGTTGCGTTATAAGATTTATTTTTTTATTTAGATACAAAGCTTTTGTTGGATATATTTTTTAAAAAATTATCTCCCTTCTGTGGCTTGCTCTTTCATTTTTGTCTTTTGAAGAGCAAATGTTCTGAACTTTTATGAAGTCCAATGTTTTTTCTTTTCCTGTCTTACAAAAATCCTGCCAAACCCAAGGTCACTAAGATTTTCTTCTGTAAATTTTATCTCCTACATGATCTATGAACCATTTTGAGTTAATTTTTGTATTTGATATAGGATAAATGTGTTGTAAGGTCTGAACTTTCATGTGCTACCTTGGCACCCTTGTAACTCACAGTGCACCAAAAGCCTCGCATGAATTCCCTTGCTTTTGCCAGATATGCCCCCATCCAACGGGAAAGATTCTCCACCCAGCTAGTGCCCTTATCAGCCAGAACAGCTATATTTTATCCAGTCCTCAGCCTAATGGCTGCCGTTTCACTGCCAACCCATGGAATTTTTTAAACAAGCCAGTCATATCCTCCCATGAGAACTAGGGGGCACCTCATCCTATTGGTACTATAACGTCTGTCTCCCATGGCCCCTATGGGTTCACTCCATTCCTGAGTACAACCCCTGTGGCCCTGCATGACAGGCAGTGTCCTCCCTGGGCTGTGAGTCTATCTGACTAATAAACTATCAATCACATCTCTGTTCAAGGTTGGGTGTCATGTATTTGGCTATCTCATAGTGTTTAGAGTAGGGACTCCCTCCTTTACCAGTGGGGAAGGGAACCTCAATAGAGTTGAGGGTTTTGTTTTTGTTTTTTTGCATATGTCTATCCAATTGTGCCAGCATTGTTTGTTGAAAAGTGTATCTTTTCCCCATTAAATTACCTTGGCACCTGTGTTGAAAATCAATTTACCATGTAGGTGTGGGTCTATTTCTAGACTCCTTATTCTGTTCCATTGATCTATATATCTGCCTTTACACCAATACTGCACTTTCTTGATTACTGCAGTTTTGTGGTAAGTCTTGAAAGCAGGAAGTGTGTATCTTCCAACTAGTTCTTCTTTTTCAAAGTTGTTTTGGCTATTCTAGTTCCTTTGCATTTCCTTATCAATTTTTGAATCGGCTTGTCAATTTCTACAAAAAAGTGACTCTACTGATTACTTTATGCTCAGGTAAATTACAACATTAGCTTAAACAAAATATAACTGGGAATGTGACACATTTTATGAATTACATTGTATAATAACAAAAACCCTTTGTAGTATATCTGTTTTAATTCTTTCTGTCCATTAGTGGTAAAACTATGACTTAGTAGTGACTGGGTAGATAGCCTTAGGGTCATCCCAGACTTCACCTCCACAGTGTCCAATTTGTTTTATAGATTCCATCTCCTTCATAACTCCTTCTTCCCTTCTGTATTACACTCTGAGCCTTGTTTTTGGTTCTCATTCTTTAATTAATTATTTGTTAACATCCCCTGAAATCCCGGCTTCCAATCTGGTCCCTATCCAATCCACCCCTCTACTGTGACCACAGTGATTTTTCTAAAACACAAATCAGATCATGTTACTCTCCTCTTAAAATCATTTAGTGACTCTCCAGACCAACTATAACAGTTAGTCATTTGTACATTCAAAATATTTTTATGCCTCCAGTATGCTCCAGGAACACTGCTGGGTACTGATTCCAAACTCTCTAGCTTAGTATATGAGTCTCACCATGAAGTGGTTTCTGAAAATATCTCCAGGCACATTTCTCAGCATTGACTCACATGAACCAGTATGTATTATACATTATTTCCTCTGCCAGAAATGTCTTTCCCGTCTTCTTCATCCAGCTAACACTCAGCTTTCAAAATGGTACTCAACATTACCTCTGCTGGAAGCCTTTTCCACCCATACTGACTCAGCCCCACCCCTGAGTTTTCACTTTATCACAGAGCTTTCCACACTGAATTATAACCACTGGTTTCTTTCTTTCCTTCATTAGCTTGTAAGTTCCTTGCAAGTCCAAATTACTTTTATTTGACTTTGTTCCTACATCCACTAGCACAAAGCCTGGCACATGGTAAGTTCTCAATAAATCATAACAATAAAGCTAACTGACATGTGAGGTACTATTCTAGAGCTTTACGTATATTATTTCATTTTCATGATCACCTTGTGGAGTAGTTCAGTTGCTCCCAGATTTTATAGAAACTGAGGCTCACAGAAGTTAAGCAACTTGTTCAAGGACATACTGCTGACAGGTGGTAGAGGAGGTCCATTTAAACCCAAAGCCTATACTTTTTTTTTTTTTTTTTTTTTTGCGGTACGCGGCCCTCTCACTGTTGTGGCCTCTCCTGTTGCACAGCACAGGCTCCGGATGCGCAGGCTTAGCGGCCATGGCTCACACGCCCAGCCGCTCCACGGCATGTGGGATCTTCCCGGACCGGGGCACGAACCCACGTCCCCTGCATCGGCAGACGGACTCTCAACCACTGCGCCACCAGGGAAGCCCAAAGCCTATATTCTTAAGCGCTATCAAAACTGGCTTCCTGATAGTTTAATGTATGAATGGTTAAATGAACAAATGCAGTTTTCAACTTGCCTGTCTCTTACTCAATTACCCAGTTAATTTTGAATACCTGGGGAAATTCTTTCTGTAGGTTACTGCTCAGACATCTTTGTGATTCTGGTTTGGGATCCCCTCGTTCCAGTTTCCTCAAGAGTGTACTTCTTTCCATGAGTAAGTGTGCAATCTGTTCACTAGGGCTGCTCAGAGCTATTTCAGACAAGCCTTCTTGATACAATATTTCGACCTCCTTTATTTGCACTTCTGTTAGGAAGAAACACCAGAAACACAATTGTTAAAAGAAATGCAGGCAAATAACTAAAAAGTAGTGGGAAAAGGTTCTCAAAAGCCGTAGATATTCTTACCACTTGCAGAAGTTTAAAATTTGTTCTTGCATAACTTTAAAGTGTATTGTTGTTTTAGTGAGTGCTTACTATGTGGCAGGTATTGTACTAAGCATTTGAGATAAATCTATCTTATTTAATCTTTACAACAACCCAGTGAGGTAGGAACCATGATTTTCCCTTTTAAGAAATGAGGGCTCAGGCACCAAGAAACCAAGAAACTTGTCCACAGTCACTCAACTAATCCTGCCAACATTCTCGATGATTTCAATATTCAGGTAGATGATTATTCCAGTCCCCTGGCTTTTCAGTTCCTTTACCAGCTAACTTCCAAAGATCTAGTCCTCTACCCCACTCAGCCACCTACTCCACAGTAATTCCCTAGACCTGGTCATTAGCCTCTATAGTTTCTGTAACTTCTCCCTAGCTTCAATTTCTAACATCTTATCCTCCATTCATCCCTTCTTATGTACTAGCAGCTCAATTTCAATAATTTTTGACCATACTGGAAAGTATCATCCATTGACTTTAAACACTTTTCAGTGTTCCTTATCCCATTCCTGTTCTCACTTACCCAGCTTAGATTCTATAGTCCATCATTACAATCACTCCCTTGAAAACATTCACAACTCTCTTGCCCCTCTTTCCTTCCATTATACTTGGTGACAAAACTCCAACCTGTTTAAATCCAGCTCTTCACCAGCACACTCCAGAAGCTGGATGGGGCTACAGAAAACTGCACAGGTAGTGCTGAGAGGTTTCATTTCAAACTCGTGACTACTAACCTCAGGTGAGCCCTTACTGCTGCCCAGCAATCCTCCTACATTCCCCTGCTTGTTTCATCCCTCTCCCTCATCATATCTCTAATACCTCCTTCCCCATCCTCACTCTCACCTGAATACCCTACTTTTTTTTTTTTTTTTTTTTGGTACGCGGGCCTCTCACTGTTGTGGCCTCTCCCGTTGCGGAGCACAGCCTCCGGACGCGCAGGCTCAGCGGCCATGGCTCACGCGCCCAGCCGCTCCGCAGCATGTAGGATCTTCCTGGACCGGGGCACAAACCCGTGTCCCCTGCATCGGCAGGCGGACTCTCGACCACTGCACCACCGGGGAAGCCCGAATACCCTACTTCTTATTTCACCGAGAAAAGAGAAGCACTCTGAAGAGAGCTTCCACAAGCTCCCCTACCAAATCTGCCAGCTCCCCCGCACTCTTCCCTCTTGTGAGATGTAACAAACTACCCTTGGCTCCTAAGGCCAGCACCACCCCCGCCCCCCTCCCCACCTTGTACACTGGATCCCATTCCCTCTCCTCCCAAAGATAAAACGCCTGCAGTTGACTCTGATCTCTATTGCCTCATGCAGCTTTCTTCCCAACTAATCATCTTAGAGACATGGTATAACATCTCCCATTAGAAACAACAGTGATGAAAACAACAAAAGTTTTTCTTCAAACTCATAACGCCCTCCAATCCTCCACCATTTCTACATTTCTCTTTGCAGCACAACTTCAAGAAAGGATCAAAAAAAAAAAAAAAAAGAAAGGATCAACCACAGCCATGTCCCCTCCCCCTCTCCTACCATTCTTTCCTGAATTCACTCCACTGGCTTTCATATCCACCACTCCACAGAAACAGCTCTCCTCAAAGTCACAATGACCCCCATGTGACCAAACCCAATGGTCAATTACCAGTCCTCACTCCACATAGCCTATCAATGGTATTTGACCCAATTGTTCCCTTCCTTTTCTTAAAACACTTCCATCATTTCTCTTATGGGACACCACACTCTGCTAGGTTTCCTCCTACCTTTCATGCCACTCCTTCTCAGACTCCTTTGCTGATTTCTTACCTTTCCAACCTCTAAACACTGGAATGACCTAGGGCCCAGCTCTGAATCTTCTTCTTTTTACTCCCTAGGTTATCTCCTACAGTCCTAAGGCTTTAAATATTTGCTATATGCTGATGACCCCCAAATTTACATCTCTAGTTCACATTGCGTTCAAAACATATACAAAATTGCCTACTTGACCTTTCCACTTGGATGTCTAATATTCACATCCAATGTAGATGTCCAAAAGCAAACTCTTTACGGTGTTCCCCAAATAGGACCTCCCATGGTATCCCCCATCTGAGTAGTTAGGAACTCCAATATTTCAACTGCTCAGGCCAAAAAGCTTTGGGTCACCAGTGATTTCTCTCCTTTTCTCCCACCAACATGAAATCCATTACCAAATCATGTTAGCTCCACCTTCAAAAGACATCCTTTAATTACAGAAGCATTTCTGATGTGACTGAGGTATGTGTTCCTAAAACAAACAAGTAAACTTGTATTTCACAAAACTGCTCTCTAAAAATAATGAGGTTTATGGAAAAAAGGTTGGCATAGAGCACTCAAAACCTTTGTCATTGTGTAGCTAGAGTGCTATAAAAAACACTGACAATCCTAATATTATACTGGTAGATTTAAACAGATGTGTCAAATTCCTAAAAAATAGAGGAATACTATAGCAAATATAGGACTCTGTATTCTTTTAAAAAATCAGGTTTACTGTAAAGGTGAGCTAATGAAGGAGCTGAGTCTGCAGAGTTGGAAACAAAGGCAAAACGCTAAAGATTAGTAATATCTTTGCAATAAGCACTTCCAAGACAAAACATGTGGCCAAACAGCCCAGAAGAGGAACATGGGATGAACGGGCTTTATGTATAAACTCCAAGGCTTGCTGGCAGCCCAAATCATTAACATGCCGGGGAAAATTACATGTGAACTTCCACATTATAGTGACATCACTCCCCTACTTCCCAATCCTTCGTGAGCTAATTTACGTTAGGAGCAGGGCATAGAGTAGCTTCTGCTTCTTACAGTATGGCAGATTAGAGCCCTGAACAGCCCTGCTGCCGAGAACAACTAAAAATGTCAGAAGAAATTTTTAAAACTCTTAAAATGCAACCACCATATGAACAAAACTAGAATGCAAGCTTTTGAGCCAGAAGAAGAAAACTCAATTATCCAATGGATAACAAAAAAGGGGAAAAAAATGAAACCCGAGTGTAGTACATATGAATTATGTCCTGTGATTAGCTCAATTTTCTCTGCACCTGAGATTCAAAATATAGAAAAACCTTCCATCAACAGACCATTATGAAAGGAAGTTCTAAAATGAAAAAAGGACAATGATCCCAAATGGGATATCTGAGATGCAAGGAAAAATGCTGAGCAAAGAAAATCATAAATGTGTGGCAAATGTAAATAATCACTGACCATATATCATAATAATATCTAATTTATGGAGTTAAACAAATACAGTATTCTAAAGGGGTCCTATCTGTATCTTCCCTTGTAGCTTTGGAGCACTTAATAAACATTTCCTGAGCCCTTAACATGCTAGGTACTTTACGAGGCCGGTGCTGTCAAAAACACGGAAACCAGTAAGACTAGAATGAGATCTCTGCCCCAGAAGCGCTGACACAGGTAGTTAGGACATAGTGTGGTAAGTGCTGTAATCGACATTAAAGAAAATCACCACTCTGTAATGTCTCACACACATTTGAGAATATTTCAGAATGCATACTTTAAAAAGACAGGCAGAAAATACACCTAAAACATTACAAGTACTTTTCTTTCTTTTTTATAAATTTATTTATTTATTTATTTTTGGCTGTGTTGGGTCTTCGTTGTTGCGCGCAGGCTTTCTCTAGTTGCCGAGAGCGGGGGGCTATTCTTCCTTGTGGTGCACGGGCTTCTCATTGTGGGGGCTTCTCTGGTTGCAAAGCACGGACTATAGGCACGTGAGCTTCAGAAATTGTGGCTCGCGTGCTCTAGAGCGCAGGCTCAGTAGCTGTGGCACACAGGCTTAGTTGCTCCGTGGCATGTGGGATCTTTCTAGACCAGGGCTCGAACCCGTGTCCCCTGCATTGGCAGGCAGATTCTTAAACACTGCCCCACCAGAGAAGCCCTACAAGTACTTTTCTTGAGGTGGAGGACTTGTAGTAATTTTTTTTCCTTCCTTCTACTTTTACACATTTCCCAAATTTTCTGTAATTGTCTCATGCTAATTATTAGAATTAGGGAAAAAATTAAAATTTACATGTTTACAAAAGGAAAAATTACCCGGTTTGAGTTGGAGCCCTTTAAACTCATGTCTAGGCTGCTTGCTTTCCTTTTCGTAACCATGAGAAAATGCTTCCTTTTCCTCTGGCAAGTTACAGACACGGTTTGCATAATTTTCTACCTAAGAAGAAAAGCATACATTTTCTTACAAGTCTATGAAGTGAAAGAGCCATTAAGAGATCACCATACTATCAATGTTTATAATCTAAGAAATAAACAGAAAATTCAACTTGGCTTAAGTGTGGGTCTCTCTCCCTAAACTTCCTTCCAGCTGTCATATGTTATCAGACACTGTTTCCCATAGATAGGATGACACATCACCACAAATTTCTGGGACAGTCACAATCGCTGATATTTTTTTCCATTAACAAATCAGGTTTCAAATCAAGTCTCCTTATCTATGGTTTAGGAAATATGGTCATGATACTCAGGAACAGAGAAGTATCTACACAGTATTTTATATCTTAAGCAAAACTCATGATTAAGATGTCTTAAATGCTAATAGGAGCTCGTATTAAAATAAACTATTGGGAATTCTTTAAAAATAGTTTCTGATTAATATGACAGCTTCACAAAAAGCACTTTTATGTGGCTAATAATAATAGACTGAAAGCTAACTATATGCTCCAGGTACTATGTTAAGGACATCAAATATTGAGTTTTCACCACAACCCTGTGACACTGTTATCTCCCACTTCATAGGTGAGGGCGGTTGAGAGAGGCTGACGGACTTGTGTTGTCAAGCAAAGCGGAAAGCGGGGAGCCGGACTTCACACTGAGGTGGGCCAGAGCCAGAGCCTGAGCTCTTACTGTGCCAAATTGCTTAGAAGGAGACTACCAAAATAACTGCATTTTGCTGAACCGTGTTGAAGCCTTTTTCGGGGACAACTGCTCAGAATATGAACAAAAAGCTGAATGATATAGTAGAAGGAACACAGAACTGCAGTCCAACTTTATCACTCCCTGGTATGCTTCAGTTTCCTCCTCTTTAAAATGGCAGGAACAATACTACCTATTTCTAATAATAACAGTTATAATTTATTGAATACTTGCTGGGTGCCAAGTACATATGTGAAATGTTTTCTACACGTTAATATGTGTAAACCTCACAAACCCTTTTGAAGGAGCTGTTATCATCTCCAACTTACGGAAGAGAAATTTCAAGCTCAAAGAAGTTGAGTAACTTGCCCAAGGTTACACAGAGAGTCAGTGCCAAAGGCAATTTTTCACCCCCAACTGCCTAATGTTAAAGTTCATGGTCTACTATGCTATCCTGCTTTTGTTCTAAAGGAGCTGTACTCTTCTTTAAGAGTTTGGAAATCAAACTGCCCTCTAAGAGTTAAATTTAAAAATCAACAAGTTAGCTGAGCTGAGCTGTCAAAACACAACATAGTGATCTGCAAGCAACCTGAGAAAATTTTATTAACTCATTTAAAGAAAGTAGCTTATATATAAGAAAGTAGGTTGATCAATACTGGACACATCAAAAAGAGTGATTAAAGAGTCAAAACGTGCCATTATCTGCTCATCTAAGGGCTAGGTACCCTGGTTCTAGGATATAACAGGTCCAGAAATAAGCGCAGGTATGAATAGCTTTATGGTGTAAATCTGGCTATCTTAGCTAGTGCTCTAAAAAATTAGAATCATTTGTTCAGCAAGTAGACATTTGATTAAAATCTGGCTTCCTATGTAGTGTGCCTGTAGGGAAAAAAGGCATCAGTCACAGGATACATGTGTCTGGTTCCTTTGGCAGTTATATTTCTCACTGTCAACTAAAAAGCTAGTATCTATTTTTCTACAAACTTCTCTGTGAGTTTGGTCAACACAAGGTCACCTTTGAGAAGCAGATCCACTCACAGTACACTGACTAATCAGGTTTCTAAGCCTACTAGGAGGACAGTCAGCTAGAGGGTTGGTTATTGATACAAGGATGAATTTACCAAGATAATGAAAGCACGTTGAGCAGACCTATTTGGATAGTCAACTAGTCATCTCTGGGCAATGTCCTGTACATGTACTCTATTGGAAACCAATACAGCTTGTTGACATATTTCATTAAAAGAAAAGTGTACATGTGGGTGCTTTGCAAATTATACACTGATATTCAAATGCTGGTTTTTACTATGTTAATATAATGAAGGACAATGAACAAAACCAGAGCCATCTTTTTTCTTTTCTTTTTGGCTGCGCTGCGCAGCATGCGGAACTTCCCTGACCAGGGATGGAACCCGTACCCCCTGCACTGGAAACATGGGGTCTTAACCATTGGACCACCAGGGAAGTCCCAAAACCACAGCTATCTCAAAACTTTATGATATTAGTTCTTACTTCTTTAATTTCTTCCATGTGCTTCCCTGACAGCTCTTCTAGATTTCTGGTAGCAGTCCTCAGCCTGTCTTTGCTGTAACAAGCACCAGACAAAGTAGAGTTGTTCTTCTGTAAAGGCAAGGAGTTCAATCCCTTCTTTCTCAAGATGGTGAAGTAAGTCTTCTAATTGAACTTTTCCCTTGATAAAAGAGATAAGCATATGTGTATGTATACACACGTGTAAGTATACTACTGCGCACGCAAGAAATCTCATATGTAGAGTTAGACTCTCTACAAAGTATAGTTTAGTTTTTCTATTAATTAATGGTTATGTTATCCATTTATAATGAGCACTTACATGAAATAGCTAGCAATACAAAAAATATTAAAGCTTTGAAGAGTTGTATTATATCTTCTAAAATAAGAAATGACATGAAATATATGCGTTAAAAAAAATCAGCTTTCTGTCTGCCCAGTTCTGAAGTTTGCAATTTAATAATATGAAAATCTCCCACAGGCCCCTTGCGATGTTATAAATTCCAAAGAAGTTTCTGTCTATTCTTTTGAATATTTAGAAATAAAAGGACTCCTCTGGAACCTAGAGAGCCCATTAATTCTGTACTATCAAGGAACTATTTTGCTCACAGAATATGTCTTACAATTTTTGTTGACTTCTAAGTCATTCAACTCTCTTCTAAAACTTCTTGGTCTAAGCCTGCCATAGATATTGTCTTTAATTTTTTTTAACTTGGAAGTAGTCATGCTACATAACAGCTTGCACTACATGGTGGGGGAGATATAAATGTCTGCTGATTGATGCAGTGGTATCTGTATTACTAGAATCACTAACTGTGAATAAGACTTGCTGGTACAATCAAACATAACTCTTAACCAAGTTAATCTGACCCAGATTGTAGGGATAAGCATAACTGTTACTGTACTGCAGCTAGTCTACATAATTATATTCAGTTTTGCTTTTTAAGAGCAAAACTATATTTTGATTATTTTTATCTTTTCTTGCTAAGTTTTCCAGAGTCGCATCCTTTTCACATCAACAGTTTTTGTGGACGATAAACAGAATGTTAATTATCATCTGATAATTAAAAAACAAAAAAGGGGACCCAGATCTGAATCTTTGTGCCCCCACGTGTCCTCCCCATGACTTACAGCTAAAAGTCTTCTCGTGCTCCTCCCCACTCTACCCCCATTGTCTGGTCCGCACTCTTACCCTCCTCCCTACAAGGTTTTTTAGCACTATTCAGTTCCTTGTGGTTTTAGTCCTGGGTATCAGGGCACACTAGGAATACATTACATTCTATGAGGCCTATTTGACAATACAGAAAAATGTTTATGTTATAATAAAGAGAAAAAGTAGACGTAAAGGTATTATTACAACTATGGTAAAAACCAGACACAGAAGGAAAAGAATGGAAGCAAACACATCAAAATGTTAAAACACAGTTGTGATAAACTGATGAGATTGTGAATAATTAGAAAACAAATGTTTGAATTATTACATGTCCTATACCGAGAGTTGTTTGCCCCCGGAGAGTAGCATAGCCCCCACCCCCATGTTGTGGGGTGGAGTGGGAGAGTCTTAGGCTGGAGGAAGTGGAAAGGAGAAGGGGAAGGGGGATACTGAGAATATCTTTGGATCCTTGGCTTCTGGGAGATTTGGGGTATCGGAAGGTAAGCAGGGATATAGGACGAAGGGGCTTGGCTGGTCAGGAGGGCGGTAGAGGCTGCAAGTCAATACCCAACTCATCCAAGCTCCTAGACTGAACGCCCTTCCAAAGCCAGAGATCTTTAACCTCCATTCCACTTAGTCATCCATGCCCATGGCTACAACCAAGCTCTTGCCATAGCCTAAACTACTGTTGAAATCCTGCAGTCCTCAGCTCCAAATGTCCCACTCTGATCACCACCTTCTGCTCTTTTCTGTGTGTGTGGTAAATTCATGAAGCTTAAAATTTACCATTTTAACCATACTTAAGTGTAGAATTCAGTGGCATTAAGCACATTCACACTGTTGTGCAATCATCACCACTATCCATTTTCAGAACTTTTCATTATCCCAAACATAAACTCTGTACCCATTAAACAATGAGTCCCCATTTCCCACTGTATTCTTCTTTCTGTAGCTATAAATCTGCCTATTCTAGGTACCTCATATAGGTGGAATCCCACATTTGTCCTTTTATTTCTGGCTTATTTCCCTTAGCATAATGTCTTTAGGTTTCATCCACTTTAGAGCATGGATCAGAATTTCCTTCCTTTTTAAGGTGTAATAACATGGCATTGTATGTATTTTGTTTATCCATTCATCTGTTGATGGACATTTGAGTTGTTTCCACCTTTTGACTATTGTGAATAACGCTGCTATGAACACTGGTGTAACAAGTATCTGTTTGAGTCCCTGCTCGTTGTTTTGGAATTGCTGGATATATAAATCTATGTTTAACTTTTTGAGGAACTGCCATAAAAATATAAATAATAACCATAGTAATGGGTATGAAGTTGTTGCTTTCTTAAACCATACTTATTCTATAATAATAGTTGAACCCCCCAGTCCCTGGACCATTACATCCTCTCTCAAACTACCAGAAACTCTTTGGTTTCACTTATTTCACCCTCAAGCCTGGACCCAACTGTTGTTCATTTCAATCAATCTCTCACCAATGTCCCCAGTTATCTAGCTCCTTGTCTCACCTTGCCTGCAAACCCAAACCCAGGGGAAGGTTTGACCATTTGACTTTCCTCTGCCTAATTTTAGTTTGCTGAGTTGCTGGTAGAGAAAAATGCAACAAGTATGCAGACCGGAGCCACCACAAATCCATGGTCTGCAGCCTGGGCCAAGCTCCTTTACTTGCATGGGTCATTCTATACGCTTTGCCAGCTTCTGCTACCATTTCACTCTGTAAATATTCAGGATTTCCACCTCTCCCATCAAACTCCAAATCTCACGTCTCCCCTCCACCTCTCCCATCAAACTCCAAATCTCACCTCTCCCCTCTGCGGGCCGACGACCTTGTCTCCCATAGCACTAGTAAAACTAAGGCCATCATAAAACTCTGGATATCACCACCGGCGTTCGTTAGGGGCTGCATAAACCTGGGAAGTTTTCTTTGTCTTTAAAATCCGTGATTCTCCTAAGACTTGTTAAACTAAAAGTTACAATGGTTAGCACAACAAACTCCACCATTAGGAAACTCTTCTGTTTAGAAATAAAGACTATCGGAAGATGGCGGAAGAGTAAGACGCGGAGATCACCTTCCTCCCCACAGATACACCAGAAATGCATCCACACGTGGAACAACTCCTACAGAACACCTACTGAACGCTGATAGAAGACCTCAGACCTCCCAAAAGGCAAGAAACTCCCCACGTACCTGGGTAGGGCAAAAGAAAAAAGAATAGGCCCGTGAGCCACGGCCGCTGAGCCTGCGCGTCTGCAGCGCAGCGGGAGAGGCCACAACAGTGAGAGGCCCGCGTACCACAAAAAAAGAAAAAAAAGAATAAACAGAGACAAAAGGATAGGGACGGGACCTGCGCCAGTGGGAGGGAGCTGTGAAGGAGGAAAGGTTTCCACAGACTAGCAAACCACTTCGCGGGCGGAGACTGCGGGTGGCAGAGGGGGAAAGCTTCGGTGCCGTGGGGAAGAGCGCAGCAACAGGGTGCAGAGGGCAAAGCGCAGAGATTCCCGCACAGAGGATTGGTGCCGACCCGGCACTCACCAGCCCGAGAGGCTTCCCTGCTCACCCGCCGGGGAGGGCGGGGCTGGGAGTTGAGGCTCGGGCTTTGGTCGGAGCTCCGGGAGAGGACTGGGGTTGGCGGCGTGAACACAGCTTGCAGGGGCCTAGTGCACCACAGCTAGCCGACAGGGAGTCCGGGAAAAAGTCTGGAGCTGTCTAAGAGGCAAGAGACTTTTTTCTTCCCTCTATGTTTCCTGGTGCGCGAGGAGAGGGGATTAAGAGCGCTGCTTAATGGAGCTCGAGACGGGCGCGAGCCGCGGCTAAAAGCACGGACCCCAGAGACGGGCATGAGATGCTAAGGTTGCTGCTGCCGCCACCAAAAAGCCTCTGTGCGAGCACAGGTCACTATCCACACCCCCCTTCCGGGGAGCCTGTCCAGCCCGCCACTGCCAGGGTCCCGGGATCCAGGGACAACTTCCCCGGGAGAACTCACGGCGCGCCTCAGGCTGGTGCAACGTCACGCTGGCCTCTGCCGCCGCAGGCTCGCCCCGCACTCCGTACCCCTCCCTCCCCCCGGCCTGAGTGAGCCCGAGTCCCCGAAGCAGCTGCTTCTTTAACCCCGTCCTGTCTGAGCGAAGAACAGACGCCCTCAGGCGACCTACACGCAGAGGCGGGGCCAAATCCAAAGCTGAGCCCCGGGAGCTGTGCGAACCGAGAAGAGAAAGGGAAATCTCTCCCAGCAGCCTCAGGAGCAGTGGATTAAATCTCCACAACCAACTTGATGTACCCTGCATCTGTGGAATACCTGAATAGACAACGAACCATCCCAAATTGAGGAGGTGGACTTTGAAAGATTTATGATTTTTTCCCCTTTTCCTCTTTTTGTGAGTATGTATGTGTATGCTTCTGTGTGAAATTCTGTCTGTATAGCTTTGCTTCCAGCATTTGTCCTAGGGTTCTATCCGTCCGTTTTTTTCGGGTTTTTTTCTTAATAATTATTTTTTTATTTTAATAACTTTATTATATTTTATCTTATTTTATTTTACTTTATCTTCTTTCTTTCTTTTTTTCCTTCCTTCCCGCCATCCTTCCTCACTCCCTCCCTCCTTTCTTTCTTTCTTTTTCTTTCTTTCATTCTTTCTACTTCTACTAATTCTTTCTTTCTACTTTTTCTCCCTTTTATTCTGAGCCGTGTGGATGAAAGGCTCTTGGTGCTACAGCCAGGAGTCAGTGCTGTGCCTCTGAGGTGGGAGAGCCAACTTCAGGACACTGGTCCACAAGAGACCTCCCAGCTCCACATAATATCAAACAGCGAAAATCTCCCAGAGATCTCCATCTCAGCACCAGCACCCAGCTTCACTCAACGAACAGCAAGCTACAGCGCTGGAGACCCTATGCCAAACAACTAGTAAGACAGGAACACAACCACACCCATTAGCAGAGAGGCTGCCTAAAATCATAATAAGTCCACAGACACCCCAAAACACACCACCAGACATCGACCTGCCCACCAGAAAGACAAGATCCAGCCTCATCCACCAGAACACAGGCACTAGTCCCCTCCACCAGGAAGCCTACACAACCCACTGAACCAACCTTAGCCACTGGGAACAGACACCAAAAACAACGGGAACTGCGAGCCTGCAGCCTGCGAAAAGGAGACCCCAAACACAGTAAGATAAGCAAAATGAGAAGACAGAAAAACACACAGCAGATGAAGGAGCAAGATAAAAACCCACCAGACCTAACAAATGAAGAGGAAATAGGCAGTCTACCTGAAAAAGAATTCAGAATAATCACAGTAAAGATGATCCAAAATCTTGGAAATAGCATAGACAAAATGCAAGAAACATTTAACAAGGACCTAGAAGAACTAAAGATGAAACAAACAACGATGAACAACATAATGAATGAAATTAAAAATACTCTAGAAGGGATCAATAGCACAATAACTGAGGTGAAGAACGGATAAGTGACCTGAAAGATAAAATAGTGGAAATAACTACTGTAGAGCAGAATAAAGAAAAAAGAATGAAAAGAATGGAGGACAGTCTCAGAGACCTCTGGGACAACATTAAACACACCAACATTCGAATTATAGGGGTTCCAGAAGAAGAAGAGAAAAAGAAAGGGACTGAGAAAATATTTGAAGAGATTATAGTTGAAAACTTCCCTAATATGGGAAAGGAAATAGTTAATCAAGTCCAGGAAGCAGAGAGAGTCCCATACAGGATAAATCCAAGGAGAAATACGCCAAGACACATGTTAATCAAACTGTCAAAAATTAAATACAAAGAAAGCATATTAAAAGCAGCAAGGGAAAAACAACAAATAACACACAAGGGAATCCCCATAAGGTTAACAGCGGATCTTTCAGCAGAAACTCTGCAAGCCAGAAGGGACTGGCAGGACATATTGAAAGTGATGAAGGAGAAAAACCTGCAACCAAGATTACTCTACCCAGCAAGGATCTCATTCAGATTTGATGGAGAAATTTACAGACAAGCAAAAGCTGAGAGAGTTCAGCACCACAAAACCAGCTTTACAACAAATGCTAAAGGAACTTCTCTAGGCAAGAAACACAAGAGAAGGAAAAGACTTACACTAACAAACCCACAACAATTAAGAAAATGGGAATAGGAACATACATATCGATAATTACCTTAAATGTAAATGGATTAAATGCTCCCACCAAAAGACACATATTGGCTGAATGGATACAAAAACAAGACCCATATATTTGCTGTCTACAAGAGACCCACTTCAGACCTAGGGACACATACAGACTGAAAGTAAGGGGATGGAAAAAGATATTCCATGCAAATGGAAACCAGAAGAAAGCTGGAGTAGCAATTCTCATATCAGACAAAATAGACTTTAAAATAAAGACTATTAGAAGAGACAAAGAAGGACACTACATAATGATCAAGGGATCGATCCAAGAAGAAGATACAACAATTGTAAATATTTATGCACCCAACACAGGAGCACCTCAATACATAAGGAAAATACTAACAGCCATAAAAGGGGAAATTGACAGTAACACATTCATAGTAGGGGACTCTAACACCCCACTGTCACCAATGGACAGATCATCCAAAATGAAAATAAATAAGGAAACACAAGCTTTAAATGATACATTAAACAAGATGGACTTAATTGATATTTATAGGAAATTCCATCCAAAAACAACAGAATACACATTTTTCTCAAGTGCTCATGGAACATTCCCCAGGATAGATCATATCTTGCATCACAAATCAAGCCTTGGTAAATTTAAGAAAACTGAAATTGTTTCAAGTATCTTTTCCGACTACAGGATTTGAGACTAGATATCAATTACAGGAAAAGATCTGTAAAAAATACAAACACATGGAGGCTAAACAATACACTACTTAATAACGAAGTGATCACTGAAGAAATCAAAGAGGAAATCAAAAAATACCTAGAAACAAATGACAATGGAGACACGACAACCCAAAACCTATGGGATGAAGCAAAAGCAGTTCTAAGAGGGAAGTTTATAGCACTACAATTCTAACTTAAGAAACAGGAAACATCTCGAATAAACAACCTAACCTTGCACCAAAAGCAATTAGAGAAAGAAGAACAAAAAAACCCCGAAGGTAGCAAAAGGAAAGAAATCATAAAAATCAGATCAGAAATAAATGAAAAATAAATGAAGGAAACAATAGCAAAGATCAATAAAACTAAAAGCTGGTTCTTTGAGAATATAAACAAAATTGATAAACCATTAGCCAGACTCATCAAGAAAAAAAGGGAGAAGACTCAAATCAATAGAATTAGAAATGAAAAAGGAGAAGTAACAACTGACATTGCAGAAATACAAAAGATCATGAGAGATTACTACAAGTAACTCTATGACAATAAAATGGACAACCTGGAAGAAATAGACAAATTCTTAGAAATGCACAACCTGCCAAGACTGAATCAGGAAGAAATAGAAAATATGAACAGACCAATCACAAGCACTGAAATTGAAACTGTGATTAAAAATCTTCCAACAAACAAAAGCCCAGGACCAGATGGCTTCACAGGCGAATTCTATCAAACATTTATAGAAGAGCTAACACCTATCCTTCTCAAACTCTTCCAAAATATAGCAGAGGGAGGAACACTCCCAAACTTATTCTACGAGGCCACCATCACCAGGACACCAAAAACAGACAAGGATGTCACAAAGAAAACTACAGGCGAATATCACTGATGAACATAGATGCAAGAATCCTCAACAAAATACTAGCAAACAGAATCCAACAGCACATTAAAAGGATCATACACCATGATCAAGTGGGGTTTATCCCAGAAATGCAAGGGATAGGCAAATCAATCACTGTGATAAACTATATTAACAAATTGGAGGAGAAAAACCATATGATCATCTCAACAGATGCAGAGAAAGCTTCCGACAAAATTCAACACCCATTTATGATAAAACCCCTGCAGAAAGTAGGCATAGAGGGAACTTTCCTCAACATAATAAAAGCCATATATGACAAACCCACAGCCAACATCATCCTCAATGGTGAAAAACTGAAAGCATTTCCACTAAGATCAGGAAGAAGACAAGGTTGCCCACTCTTACCACTCTTATTCAACATAGTTTTGGAAGTTTTAGCCACAGCAATCAGAGAAGAAAAGGAAATAAAAGGAATCCAAATCAGAAAAGAAGAAGTAAAGCTGTCACTGTTTGCAGATAACATCATACTATACATAGAGAATCCTAAAGATGCTACCAGAAAACTACTAGAGCTAATCAATGAATTTGGTAAAGTAGCAGGATACAAAATTAATGTACAAAAATCTCTGGCATTCCTATACACAAATGATGAAAAATCTGAAAGTGAAATCAAGAAAACACTCCCATTTACAAGTGCAACAAAAAGAATAAAATATCTAGGAATAAACCTACTTAAGGAGACAAAAGACCTGTATGCAGAAAATTATAAGACACTGATGAAAGAAATTAAAGATGATACAAATAGATGGAGAGATATACCATGTTCTTGGATTGGAAAAATCAACATTGTGAAAATGACTCTACTACCCAAAGCAATCTATAGATTCAATGCAATCCCTATCAAACTACCACTGGCATTTTTCACAGAACTAGAACAAAAAATTTCACAATTTGTATGGAAACACAAAAGACCCCAAATAGCCAAAGCAATCTGGAGAACGAAAAACGGAGCTGGAGGAATCAGGCTCCCTGACTTCAGACTATACTACAAAGCTACAGTAATCAAGACAGCATGGTACTGGCACAAAAAACGAAAGATAGATCAATGGAACAGGATAGAAAGCCCAGAGATAAAGCCATGCACATATGGTCACCTTATCTTTGATAAAGGAGGCAGGAATATACAGTGGAGAAAGGACAGCCTCTTCAATAAGTGGTGCTGGGAAAACTGAATAGGTACATGTAAAAGTATGAGATTAGATCAGTCCCTAACACCATACACAAAAATAAGCTCAAAATGGATTAAAGACCTAAATGTAAGGCCAGAAACTATCAAACTCTTAGAGGAAAACATAGGCAGAACACTCTATGACATAAATCACAGCAAGATGCTTTCTGACCCACATCCTAGAGAAATGGAAATAAAAAGAAAAATAAACAAATGGGACCTAATGAAACTTCAAAGCTTTTGCACAGCAAAGGAAACCATAAACAAGACCAAAAGACAACCCTCAGAATGGGAGAAAATATTTGCAAATGAAGCAACTGACAAAGGATTATTCTCCAAAATTTATAAGCAGCTCAGGCAACTCAATAACAAAAAAGCAAACAACCCAATCCAAAAATGGGCAGAAGACCTAAATAGACATTTCTCCAAAGAAGATATGCAGACTGCCAACAAACACATGAAAGAATGCTCAACATCATTAATCATTAGAGAAATGCAAATCAAAATTACAATGACATATCACCTCACACCACTCAGAATGGCCATCATCAAAAAAATCTAGAAACAATAAATAAATAAGTGGAGAAAAGGGAACACTCTTGCACTGCTGGTGGGAATGTGAATTGGTACAGCCACTATGGAGAACAGTATGCAGGTTCCTTAAAAAAGTAAAAATAGAACTACCATATGACCCAGCAATCCCACTACTGGGCATATACCCTGAGAAAACCATAATTCAAAAAGAGTCATGTTCCAAAATGTTCATTGCAGATCTATTTACAATAGCGCGGAGATGGAAACAACCTAAGTGTCCATCATCGGATGAATGGATAAAGAAGATGTGGCACATATATACAATGGAATATTACTCAGCCATAAAAAGAAACGAAATTGAGCTATTTGTAGTGAGGTGGAGGGACCTGGAGTCTGTCATACAGAGTGAAGTAAGTCAGAAAGAGAAAGACAAATACCGTACACTAACACATATATATGGAATTTAAGAGAAAAAAAATGTCATGAAGAACCTAGGGATAAGACAGGAATAAAGACACAGACCTACTAGAGAATGGACTTGAGGATATGGGGAGGGGGAAGGGTAAGCTGTGACAAAGCAAGAGAGAGGAATGGACATATATACACTACCAAACGTAAGGTAGATAGCTAGTGGGAAGCAGCCGTATAGCACAGGGAGATCAGCTCGGTGCTTTGTGACCGCCTGGATGGGTGGGATAGGGAGGGAGGGAGACGCAAGAGGGAAGAGATATGGGAAAGTATGTGTATGTATAAGTGGTTCACTTTGTTATAAAGCAGAAACTAAACCCCACTGTAAAGCAATTATACTCTAATAAAGATGTAAAAAAAAAATGATGGACTGCAAATCATGAAGGACATATTTTTAAACTAAGTGGCAAATTAAGCTATTAAGAAATGATAAATATATTTGATTATATAAAAATTTAAAGCATCTATACAATTAACATTAAAGTTAAAAGAAAAAAAAAGAAATAAAGACTATCCAATCCCCCCCCCCCAAAAAAAAAAAACTCTGGCAGCTTCTTCTGCTACCACCAATACACTAACCTTCCTCTTTCCCTCCAGGAGGAGCTTTCCATCCTCCTAACAAAAGCTAATTCCTTTACCTGTGTTCTAGATCCCATCTTCTATTGCTTCCTCAAGGAAGCTTCTTCTTTTCTGTTTGCTCATTATCTCCCTCTCTATTGACGTTGTGCCCTTAGGTCAAGAGGTCTCTGATCTTGAAAATAAAGATACAAAAATAACTCTTCTTTGATCCCACCACATCCCCCCCAAGTTACTTTCCTCTTTCTCATGTTCCACACTCCTCAAATCACTGCATTTGGCTTCTGCTCTTACAACGATGCTCAAAATGCCAAATCCAGGGAATTCCCTGGTGGTCCAGTGGTCAGGACTCTACACTGTCACTGCCAAGGGCCCAGGTTAAATCCCTGGTCGAGGAACCACAAGCCGTGTGGCCAAAATTTAAATAATTAATTTAAAAAAATGCCAAATCCAACTGGACGTGTTTCTGCTCTTTTTATATACGACCTCTGTGCAGTATCTGCCCACTCATTTCTCTGTTCTGTGATGTCACGTCACTTTCTTCTGTTTTCACTCTTACTCCCTGGCCTTTCCTCCCCTGTGTTCTTCCTGGGCTCCTCTTCCACAGACCTGTCAAACGCCCCCATTCTTAAGGACCCTGCCTTTGGCTCTCTGCCCTTCTCACTCTCACGGGGATGAATCGCTTGGGCAAAGGAGTCTGACATACCTTCGTTCAATCCCTGGCTCCATCACTTTATAGCTGTGTGACTAACACAAGTCATCTAACTTTTTAAAACTTTGCTTTCCCCCAGATAGAATGGATATAATAGTAATGCCTACCTCATTGGGTTGTTAGGAGGATTAAATAATAATCCGTCTCTGCTAAGCTCCAGCTCGATCTAGAAAAAGTGGAAAGAAACAGAAATACACTGAAGTTAGAACAAATACAAGTGCAGGTGGCAGAAACTGCCAGTTGTCCTTCAATATGTATTCTTCCCTTTTTCTGCAGAAAGAAGACATTTAATTTTTTTGACTGATCACAGGGATGCCTGCTTTCAGCTCGATACAGTTGTGTGACTAAGTTCTGACCAATGGGATGTAAATGGAATTGTGTGCCACCTAGCCTAGGAAGTGTCCTCGAAGGAACAGGATGCCCTCTTCCTCTTCCTCTTCCTTTCTACTGGCTGGAATGCAGACAAGATAGCTTGAACCTCGAGCAGCCATCCCAGACACCGTGAGGCGGAAGCCACAGGCCATGGAGAACATAGTATCACGAGAGAAGAAATCTGAGTCTCTGGCAATTTCAAAATGCTGCCCTATCAGTTCTGGGATGCTTTATTCTTGACTTTTATGTGAGAGAAATACATTTCTTTTTCAAGCCATTACTATTTTGAGTTTTCTCACCTTTACAGCTGACCAATCCCAACTACTCAGGAGGGTTACTGGAAGAATATGATACAAGAGCATATGCTGCAAACTAAACCTAGCTACATGGGAAATGGATATGGAACTGCACAGCCATTACTAGTCTATCCTGACCCATGAGGTCTTTGCCTATGGGTTTCCTTGTGAATCTGCTCCCATTTACTTGTTTCTCTACATGGATGGACTTTCTCTGCTTGCTTACTCATCAGCTAAAAACAGCCATCCAAGTCCTAAGCCTATGTAATTTTTCAGATTAAGTCATTCCTGTTATCTACCTCTTAGTTCAAATTTATGAAAGACAGACAATTATTTGTTGCTCACCCAACGAATTACATCCCTCTCTCTGAAGTTAGCTGTCCAGTATTCCTCATTCAGTCAGTTGTGGCTGGGATAGGTTGGAAGTAGGGGTACAAATACGGCCACCAAAGCCTACTCTTTTTAAGCAAGCATTGGTGGAGAGGTACAAGTTCCAGGGGAGAGTATGTAGGCTAGGAAGGCAGTACAAAATGAGTCTACTATTTAAGACCAATGCATATCCAACTCTCTAGTGAACAACTCAGTTTGAACAATCCACTCATCTTTCTCTTACACCTGCTCCTCCTTCTGTATTCCACAGTTAATAAAATCACCATCAATATATAGCTTCCCAAGCCAGAAACCTAGGGGTTATCCTTAGCCCTCCTTATTCATCCCACTCTCATGGACAACCAGTCCTGAATCTGTAGGTTCTACATCTTTTATGATTTTCCAGTTCATCCTCTCTTAGTTTAGCCTCTCCTCATCATTTGCCCAACTTAGGGTAATAGCATCCTTAACTGACTCCCCTGCTCCCAGGCTGGCCCCCATTCAGTCTGTACTCCACAAAGCTCTCAGACTGACCCTTGTGAATGCAAGTCACTTGCCACTTAACATTCGCATTGCTTTCAGGAAGAGTTCAAACCCTTAGCTTGGCACCAGAGAGTCTCCACAAGCTGGTTCTCGTCTGTCTCTCTCGTCTTATCTCCTGCCACACCCTGACAGCCCTTCATGCCAGTGTACGGATTGATCCCCATCATGCTGCTTATTCCATGACTTTGAATATTTGGGTCCCTCTGCCTGGAATCCTGGGTCCTTCTGCCTGTTCTGCTCTGACATCCCAGAACTAACATTTTTCCAGTGGACTTATTGAGACCCGATAGTTGAGCAATTTAAAAATTCTAAAAATGCAGATCTTGAGGTAATACAAATTCATTCTTTAAATTCTAAATTCTTTGACATCTAAAGTGGGCCTAAAATTGCCCACATAACAAAGTATATGAGAATACTGTTCTTTAAAAGGAGATACTGAATAAATGCTCATTAAGTATCTTAAAAAGCCACTGTCTAGAAAGAAGCACATCCTGTAGCGATTTGGGGCTTCCAAAAATGTCTAGATGTAAAGAATGAGGCAGTAAATCTGTCAAAGCAAACCGAGACAGACACAAAGAATTTTAAACGGGAGGAGGGCAAAAAGAATGAGTGCAGTCATTTCGACTTGTTCTTATTTCTCCTAGTAGGTGCCCTCCAACTACAGTGCAGGGGCCAGGACCATACCTCATGCTACAGCACATCTCCTGGCTCTGAGAAAAGGATGAACTTTGGATCCCATGGTCTTCGAGTGACATAAGGGAACACAGTAAAGAGTATGGCCATGAAAACTGAGATATCCACTTGGGTTATTCATCCTAGCCCTTCTTTCTTCCTCCTACCTAAATATAATTTAAAACTTACAGATGTCTTAAATACAGTATATATTATACCTTTTATTCCTTTTCAATCCCTGAATAAAATGAGAAAAATACTTTTTTTAGAAGTTCAGAACAATGTAGCAATGTTTAAACTTAAAATATAAAATTAAGTGAAAAAGAAAGGCAAAATGTACACTGTAATTTAACTATGTAAAAAACGTATGCACATAAGCAAGGACTGACACAGAACAGAAAAATGAACTGTTGATACGTCAAACTCAGCACTACTGACATTTGGGGCTGGCTAATTCTTTCTTGTGGGGGGGTTGGTCTGTGCACAGTAGAATGTAGAGCAGCATCCCTGGCTTCTACTAACTAGGTGCCAGTTATACATCCCCAGTAGTGACAACTACAAATGTCTCCATCCATTGCCACATGTTCCTTACGGAGCAAAATACCCCCACCCCCGTCCCAGGTTTAGAACCACTGGGCTAGGGGTGAGAGGAAAATTTTTTTAGTTTTATGTTAATATTGCCATAATGATGTTTGTTCAATAAATGCATATTGGAAGGGGAAAGCAAAACTCCTTACCATATAGCATCTAACAGCCCCTTTTTTCAAGAGTTAGAATTTATTCAGTTCCCCTTTAATGTGAAAAATTGAAAACGTTGCAGAACTTGTTTTTCTTTTCCAATCTACTATAAAAAAGAAAGTTGAATTTCTCAGTATTTGGAAACCTGACTTGGCTTTAAGCATGAACATCACAAATAACTGCTGTAATTGGCCTGAGAAATAAAAATATCTAAATCATTCTATCCCCACAAATACCTGTTAAAAAGGTACACTTTGCATATCTTCAAAATAACTTTACATTTAAGAATAGTAAGACTCAATGAGAAACACATACTTTAAGACAAATTAAATAAAGTTTTCCATGCTAAAATACAATTGCACTGGATCTAAATAAATCATATTCTATTTTTAAGGCCTCTCTGTTCCAGTCTTTTTAGGACTATTAAGCCTGCCCCCTTGCCAAAAATATTTATTTTCAATCATTCCTCCTTTTTTTTGTTGCTGTTGTTGTTGTTGTTTCTTGACTCACATCACAAGGGATGTTTCTGATTAACAAACTGACATGAAGAGGAGGCACTAGAACTGTTTCAAGCATCTCCTTTCCCGAAAATTCTATCGTATCACGGTTTTGGGTTCATATGGACTTAAAGTTGAAATCTTGTTACATGATCATTCTGAATGATCTTTTCACATACATGAATGCATCACTAAAATGTACGCCTAACACAGTATTCACTTAAGCAAGGAACAATCTTCCTTTTTTATATAAGACTGCGATAAGCCCAAAAAATGCATTTTGATTTTTCCCCCTCCACTTTCAAAACACACTAGTAGAAATTTACTGTTTGTATTTACCAAAGTGTGCTTCTCCATTCTCGTCTCTAGTTTACCCGAGACAGAAAGCTTGCCGTAGCACAGAGAAACAAAGAAAATCTTCCAAATGATTCCAGGATTGGAGAATGTGAAATACTTAGATACCCAAAGCATTGTAGCAGGAAAGAAGGAGGTCGTGTAGAGATGACAGAGGCGGTGGAGACGAATGGACATTCAGGAGTGTGCAGTGTGGACAAGAAAGGGTGAGAATGGCTGCGGAATGAGCAGGATGGGAAAACTGGCGCTCAGGATTAATGAGAGAAGTGGATGAGGTTGTAGCTTGAAAGGCAGAAGGTAACTGACTTGATGACGCCTGATGTTGAGGATACAAAATGCCTCCGGAGCTTCATCGGGAATTAAAGTTCTGCATGGCGAACATAGGGCAAAACGGAGAAAACGGCAGTTCTTTGTTCACAGGCCGACAACCAGGGGAATCCGTGGCTCGGTGGACTTTGTCATGGCCTGGACATTCAGATGCAGTCTCTGTGCAGGGGTGAGTCTGCGCCTGGAAAGTGAGAAAAAGAACGTCTACTTAACAGACTGAGGGTTCTAAGCCCTCTTTAAATAAAAGCAGCAGCCTAATTCTAAAGGCCTGCGGTGGGTGGGTCCCGGGAAACCGGCGAATCCATCCTTAGGCAGAGAAAGGCCAAGCCAGGTGAGTCTCTTCTGTCGTTTCAGGCCCTGCTGGGCAGAAAAGCGGGAAAGACCTGGAATGCTAAAAAAAAAGAGCGGAGAATAGCTGCTTTTCTCCTTGGGGCTGCGGCGGGAACCTCAGGAACCAGGCCGGAAATTGTCCTTTAGAGAGAGCGGTGAGTGTCCGGCGGCAGCTACGCTCCACCGCTGCTCAGCGGAGAGCTGCAGGTGCCGGTCCGGTCACGGGCGTCATAGCAACCGCGCTCTCTGCGGAGACGCCGCGTCCTTCCGGCGGGAACCATAGGAACGACACGCACCATTGGCTCAGGGGCTGTGCTTCCTGCCAGAGACCATTGCTACGGCGCAGAACATTGGCCTCTGGCTTAGCTCCGGGAACGAAGGTACGGTTCATCCCATTGGCTCTGTAGTAACCATGGTAACGCAACGGCGTGTATTTGCAACTTTTAAGTGTAAGTTTTGCCACAGGGTATTTATAGTTCTCTAGTAGCTTCCCGCCAGACCTTATCGAGAGCCCAAGCCTAATAAACTTGGATTTATTTTTCTAGAAGTAACTTCATTCTTAAAGGGGGAGGTTGCTAGGTCCGGAGTTCTGAATTTTAGGTCAGAATCTGTCCCTCATTACCTGGGTGGGGCACCTAAGACAAATCACAGCACTTTTGGAATCGGCTTATTATTGTAAAAATGAAGAAACAGGACTTGACTAGAACTATCCCTGAAGCTGAAGTCCTTCAGAAGCCCTAAGCACTGAAAATTCGGTTTATGCGAACAGTATCCTCCACCTATGTAATGCAAAATAAAAATATCTAAAAGACACAAAATTTAACATAGCCTCGGTTTTTATCATCTTCATTTAAATGCTCTTACCGCAAGATTCTAGTTAGTTCATCAAAGCTCGATTTTATTCATGTTTTGGGGCCCTTGCTTTGCTGGTATCCCAAACACATACTTGACATTTCTTAGTCTTATTCTAGTTTCTCATAGAATCCTTTCCAAAGCTTTGCCGCTTCTACATGCATTATCTGGACGGATCTTATCCCTTACTTTCTAGAAGTGCTTCAATCTCTCCCTCTGGCACCAGAGCCCTTGCAAGTGTTTTTCTCTCTGATCTGAAATGCTCACTACCATCACCTCCAGCCCACTTAACTTCTATGTAGCAGTTCAAGTGTCATTTCCTCCTCAAGGATACTTTCCTTAGTCCTCTGATCTAGATCAAGTTCCTTATTTGCTCTCATTGACTTATGTTCCTTTTCATTCTTAGGTTGTTTTTTTTTTTTTTTGTCCGAGCCGTGGCTTGGTATTGAACCCGGCCACGGCAGTGAAAGCGCCGCATCCTAACCATTAGACCACCTTCATTCTTAGTTTTCTTTCATTCTTTACACACTTCCATTTGCTGATTCAACAAACAAACAAAACAACTTCTTGGAATTTTTACATGTGTAAATACTGTTTAAATGCTCTGAATGGAAACTAAACTGAATTGGAAAACACTCTAAATAATTCCATTTAGGGTAGTGGTGGTTGTTTTTAAGCATTAACAAAACACAACAGAAAATGGTTCCCAAGGGAAGTAATAATTATGATAAAAACAAACATTAGAATCACTTCTAGTTCTAACTCCATTTATCCTCACTGTACAGTCAAAGATAATGACAGCCATCATCCACATAAGCTATAGATGTGGGGAAGAAAATCAATCTTTTATTTCATGCCCCTTTAGTACTGCAGCCACTGCCTAGCCTGTTGCTTTTTAGGTTTTGCCAATTGAACCAGATGTTAATTTAAAATTTTTGTTCAATAGGATTTCTGCTTCCAGAGAAGTCCTGATTGCTGCAGGTATTTTTCCTCTGCTTCCTGATTTAGTGAAGTCACATTTCCTAAACACTTCACCTGAAGTATTTAGATGTGTCTTAGCACTTCTGTTCATATCTTTTCAATTAAAGTTTATTGTACTTCTGTTATCAGACACACTTTGGGCTACCCTTCCCAACTCACTCCATGAACTGCATTTTAACTCATTTATGTGAGGTAGAGTACTTGCTTCTACCTAGTTCTTAATGGTAGTTTTTCACATTGCACTCCGGACCATCCTATGGGTCATTTAGGGTATTTCTCAGGACTGCACTTCTTTTGCACTCCCAACTCAAAGCCCAGGACAGTGGGAGTTTTGAAAACACTGCTTTGCTAAGTGAGAAAAACAGCAATTGCAAACATTTATTTAATGTGAATTACGTGCCAAGTGCCAGACTCATGCTTTATCTTCACCATTTTATTAATTTAATCCTAACAAATGACGTTATTTTGCAGAGAAATTATCACCATTTTATAGATGAGGAAACTAAGTCAGGTATCTAAGCTTACAATGCTAATTGGTGGCACAGCTGGAAGGGTCTAACCTGGCTAAGATGACTCCAAAACCCATACTCTTTACCACCCTGTAATGCCTCCTTCAGGGCAGTGGCCACCAACTGGGCCCTGCATGGCCCCAGGTAGAACCCTGGGTTAACTTTCCCTCAAGAGCAGTTCTAAAATATTTGAAAGGTAAATTCTTAACTCAACTATGGAGTGAGTCTAGGACAAGAAGCAAGGAGTAAATGTAGTGGGACAATCATCATTCTATAGATAATCTATCTTTGGGGAGGTGTCCTTCTCTCCTGCTCCCATCTTTAGTAAATTTCAAAAAAAAAAAAAACCACAAAAACATCATCCTTTCCATTGTGTTGGCTTTGGGGCACACACTTTATTGTACTTAATTTTTTATATATCCATTTCCCAAACTAGACATGTTTATTCATCTTTGAATCCTCAAAATCCTCTGGGCCCATCACATAGTAGGCATGAACAAATATTTGCTCTTCAAAGCATGGCCATTCATGCATCCATAATCCCTTTTACAGTACGAAGAAGATTGATATTCAGGCCCCACATGTATATTTTGAGGAATATAATTCCCAAGACGTTTTTTTTTTTCTTAAGGTGAGAAACAACTTGAATCATTTTCAAAATCAAGAAATCATTCAACTGAGTGTGTCAGGTGGTTTGGTCATAACTGCTTTACCTTTGTTCTCATGTTTTCTGAGTATTAAAAGACTAACACCAAGCACTATTCGTCTGTACACCACTCACTGCTTTTCCCCTTCATTTTCTGTCTTTATGAAAGCAAAGGATTTATTCTAGTTCTCACCATCTGTAAGGGCCCTGGTCCACTGAACAATCTTTGATCTTATAAATAAAGGCTTTTTACTTCAGTTTTTGTCATGTATAAAAGCGGTATGTCGAGACTGAAGATCATCCACTATCTTCTCTTCTATCTCTATACCTTTTCCTACTTCTTCCTCTGATAACAATAACTTGGTTTCTGACTCTTTGGTTATAATAACCACAAAGGACCGTCGTGAATCAAGGATGTTAGCCACCACCACTTGATGTCGATAAATTTCCAAAGCATTCCGTGCACGATCAATTACAATGGAGGGGTCAGTCTCCAACTTAAAGGAAATTATAAATGCTTTGGGAGCCCAGTCTTTAACCAAAGGAGAAAGCATTTTTGGCACCATCTTCATTGTTATCTGTATTGGAAAAAGAGAAACTTAATAAGCAAACAAGGTTACCACCTACCAACCAGGTCAATCTCAAGGGAAACTAAAGAAGCAGAGACTCAGATGCTTGGCTATGTCAGTTTAAGTGGGACTTTTCACTTCAAACTTTTTAAAGCATATTAAATGCTTACTTAAAAGCCTTGACTCTGTAGTGTTCATAAGGATGCCTGATTTCAAAGCTTCATACATATTCTGGGGCAAACCATGTCTTATGAATTAGCCCTGCTCTGCAACCCTCATCGCCATTAATAGAACTCTAAAGAACAGCATTACATCTTCTCAAACATTCCCTTTTATTTTTGAAACCAAACCCTCAAATAAACAAATGCAAATAATCTGTTTATGCAGATGTTACTTTGGCGGAAGTTCAAATAAGGTTGAGTTTTAAACCTCTCAGCCTAAAATATTTCTTGCATTGCTAGACTGGCTATTTGACTCCATTTAAAAATTGTAACTTGTAAAAAAAATAAAATAAAATTGTCACGTACCATCTTAGCATTGAGGAAACAGAAGTGACTGTATTTTCATTCATTAAATACTACTATATTATTCTCAATCCCTTCTAAGGGGAATGTTGAGTCGTTTTGTGTACTTTCAAGATAGAACTAGGAATGACAGGAATTATAGGATAAACTAAAGCTCCCAGAATTTAAAAAGTATGAAATCACTAAGCTCACCATCAGGATGTCCCCTCAAAGAGTTAGCAAGTATGATAGGAATCACATACCCATTCCCCGCTTTATTTTTCTCCTTAGCATTTATCACTACCTAACATAGTATGCATTTGACTTACTTATTGTCTCCTCTGCAGAATATAATCGAAACAAGGGCACAGTACGTTTCTTTTCACTGTTTTATCTCCAGGTCCTATAATAGGGCCTGGCATATAGTAGGTACTCAATAAATATTTGTTGAAGAAATGAACAAATGAACTATTCTACAAAGTCAGAAAGTACCCCACAGGTAGTTTCTCCTATTTAAATTTCTCCTATTTAAACTCTACTATTTAAATTTCTCCTATTTAAATTCTACTTGTATCACCCAATAAATGACTAAGAATTCCCTCAGGTTCCAAGTAGCCAGATCATCTCAGCATCTCAACCACACCACTACCTTCCCCACACCTCTTCCTTAAACTGCAACAATACCCACCATCTAATCACCCCCCCCAACCACTCTCTCTAATTCACCTTTCATACTGATGCCAGAATGTTCTTCTCAAACAAAAACTTTATCTCATTCTCCTACTTTGGTTGTCCTTGGCTCCACAAGATAAAGTTCAAGCTCCTTAGGAAGGAATACAAAATCTTCTACGTAGGAAGCTGTCTCTTCGGTCTGCCCTCCATCCCCACCACCCTCCAGGCTCTCCAGCCTTACCAAACAACTTCAGTTCACAACACACTGCCCATTTCCAAACTCCAATCGTTTACTCTGTCTGGAGTGACCTTCCCTACTTTGTCTGGTACACCCTCTGCTCATCTTTTAAAACCCAGTTCAAGCCATCTCCTCCAGAAAGCCTTGACTTTCCCCGAGATTCACTCACCCCATGCTCTGACTTCACTTTGTACGTACCTCTACTAGAGTATTTATCACTCTGTACTGTAATTATGTCTGTGTCCAGCAACCTCACTAGATTGTGAGGTCCTTGAGGGAGAGCGGTGTCTTAGTCATCTCTGATCCCTAGTGCCTAGCACATACGGAATGCAGAAAGGCCATCTCCAGATCAAAAGGAAATTAACCCAAGATTGGTTATAGGGAATCAGATCTCTGGAAGAGAAGCGCCCATCACCTGCAGTGGGCCCCCAGATGACTGGATCTTGTGTTCAGGCATTTCGGACACAGGAACATAGAAATCTGACACGGCCGCAGCCAGGTAAAACATCGCAGAAGAGCCTGCAAAAAGAAGCACAGGGTGTAATAAATCGGAGAAGGGTATGGAGTCAGCTCCTTTTCAACTCAGGTTCCCCCGCTGTGAGAGCCATGGGTAAAGAGGGGGTAAGGGGATGCGCGTCTTGGGGGAAAGGCTCTGCCTCCCGGCATCCGATGGACTCCTAAAGGCACGCACCTAGCGGATTGAGCGCCTGGGCTGCAGCCTGCAGCAGATGCAAATAGTCTGCCAAAGTGGTGAACTCTATGGCCAGGAAGGTGCCGGCAGCCTCAGCCTCCTGGTAGCTCCGCAGAGCCGCGGCGAAGCCCGGGAGTGCCTTCTCCTCCGCCTCCAAGCTCAGCAAGCCCGAAGCCGCTCGGCCGGAGGGCCGCAGGGCCGACAGCCAGGTCTGGGGCGGGAAGCGGTGGGCAAAGGGGAAGGCAGAGCGAGCACGGTACAGAAACAGGACCCCGTAGCCCGCGGCCAGGAAGGCTTCGGCCGAGGTAGCACCGCGCCGCCCGCTGCTGAAGTTGTCCAGGAAGCGCACAGGCCGGGCTTCCAGGGGGACCTTGGTGCCGCCGGACGTGACCAACACTACCCGTCGGCCCTGCGCGCCCAGGCCGGCGGCGAACCGAGCCATCACCTCGGCCCAGCGCGCGGCACCGGCGGGCTGGGGGAACTCGGCGACCAGGTCGACTGCCGCCATCGGTCCCGGAACCCGCCGCGCCAGCGCAAGCTACGGGGTCTTCGGCGCCACGCCCCCTGCCCCGGTACCTGGCCCACGCGCAGCCGCAATAGTGAGGGGGCGGTTCGCTACCATGCGCTGCAAGCCAGCGCCGGGTTTCTGCAGGTCTGGAAATGCGTGCTGGTTCCGCCCCACAGCGTGCGAAATTGACACTGAGCTGGCGGGAGTTCTCGGCTGGGCAGGCACCTGGAGGAGTCACACCCCCTCGTTTAGTTTCTTAGTCTGGGTGAAGATCTGGACGTGTTTGACCCTTACCGGCTACCATACAGACCCTGCTAGGCTTGGACCTCGCTAAAATTTGAGTGCCCGGCCATTTAACCTTTGGATTTGTATTGAAGGGCTTGTTTTGTTTTTTTTAAACCCTACAAACACACTCCAAGTGTCAGTCGAGCCACGACCCCCCCGCCCTCGAAAAGCTTGGAATGAGGCTGCGCCTTGTTGGTCACGTGACATCGCCGCCCAGTGTGTCCTCGCCAGGCAACGGTCCTAGAGACCGACAACACCGTCTGCCGCAGCATGAACGTGATCTACCCTCTTGCGGTGCCCAAGGGGCGCCGGCTCTGCTGTGAGGTGTGCGAAGCTCCGGCCGAGCGGGTCTGCAGGGCCTGCACAGTCACTTATTACTGGTAGGCCCTGAAACGTGGCACCTGGGCGCCTCAACCCCCTCTCTCTCAGTCAGGGAACCCTCAAAGCGGCTTCAAGACAGGTCCCTAAGAGTTCTATGTCTGTGTCCGCTTCCTCTCCCACTCAATCATTCCTCCCCAGATGTTTTGTTGCGCGCCTACTGTGCGCTATGCACTGTTCTAGGTGCTGAACTTCCTGGGGGAAACTCGGGACACCACGTCCCTCAAAAATCTAATGTTCTAGGACTTCCCTGGCTGCCCAGTGGTTGAGACTCCGCGCTTCCACTGTAGGGGGCGTAGGGTTCGATACCTGGTCAGGGAATTAAGATCCCACATGCCATGCGGCTCTGGCCAAAAAAAAAAAAATCTAATGTTCTAACGAGAAAGATAAGTAAACAAACAGACAAAACAAGATAATTTCAGAGAGTGATAAATGCCATAAAGACAAAGGAAATGTGATGGGAGGTTGGGCAGACAGCCTCTCTGAGGGTAGACTATTGATCTGAAGTTAGAGTAGGAACAGCCCGCCAGGGAAATGCTGGGGGAAGAGTGGCACAGTGAGGCTCCGAGGGAGGGAAGACTTTGGTGTGTTTGAGGAATAGATAGAAAGTTAGTTTGTCAGAGCATAGCCAAGATGGTGACAGTGTGGGGAGGGTAGTACAAGATGAGGTCAGCTTTTATTTATTCAGCATAACATCCACTGATCTTTGCTTCAGATTGGACCCTATTTGGTACCTGAGATAAAACAGCTAGGTTGCTGACGTCCAGAAACCTAGTCCAGAGCCGACTAACTTGTTTAAAAAAGAAAGTCATTATAATACAACCCTACATGACAAGTGCTGTCACTCAGGGAGTACTATTCCCTGGGACCTCTAAGGATGGAAGCATGGTGATAGGGCAGCATCTGGAAAGGTTCCTCTGAAGAAGTAACATTTGCACTTGGTCTTGAGAGGTCAGAAGGAAATTGCTAGGTGAATGAACAATGAAGAAGGAAAGGTAGAGCACTCCTGGCATCCAGGACTGCTTGGGTAAAGGGTGAGAGAACAGACTTTGTTCAGAGGTGGGTAGAGAAGGTAGCCGTGGAGGGAGCAGTCACTGATTTTCAGACTGCAGTCCAGGGCCCATTAGCGGGTCATGAATAAATCATAAAAAGCATTTTAAGAAAAAAAAAAGAATAGAAAATATCAGAGTAATCCTACTTGAATTGTTTCTTGAAACTTTTGTTTTAGTGATTTATGTGGTTATGTGTCTTTGTACTAGTGAAATGTATTTCCTACTGTATGCTGAGTTAAAAAAAAAGTTTAAAAATCATTCTGATAGGTAGTAGTAGGGGTTTAAACCAAGAAGATAAAGGTTAGGGCCAAACAGTGACATGAGATCAAGGAGTTTGGAATTTATCCTCTGGGGGGTCATGGATGGTTTTAGATTGGAAGGTAGATGCTGAAGGCTGCGTAACTTCTCAGTTGCAGTGGTCCCAGTGGAGACTGAATTAGGTGTCCCTCCTCGGTGCTTTCACAGCACTCTTTAGGTCCCTTAGCCTCACATTTATGACATGGATTGAAATCACTTGTTCAGTGGTCTGTATTCCTCACTAGGCTGTGTTTTCATTGCTGTTTCTTCAATGCATATAGAATACAATTCAGAATTTGTAACAGAAACTGCAAAGCCCTGGTTGCTTCTCTATCTTCAATTCCCACCAGTCATCCCCTCTTTTCATTGATGCAATTACAGAGGCTTTCTTTCAATTCTAATTTGCCAACTCTTTTCCTCCCTCAGTTTCTTTGCCCAGGCCGTTGCCTTTGCTGGGAACTTTCCCTACAGTCACGAATCTTCCTAGCTCTCTTTCATCTTTCTGTTCTCAGAATGTTATTTCTGCAAAGAGGTCTTTCTGGAAAACCCAACCTAAATGCCCCTATCTGATTTTCTCTCTCACATTTTTTCTTCACTTTTTCTGTACTTTTATGTTTTTGTTTTACTTGTTTAATATCTTTTTTTTTTTTTTTTGCTTCTGGCTGGACCGCACAGCTTGTGGGATTTTAGTTCCCCAACCAGGGATTGAACCCGGGTCCCCTGCATTGGAACCACTGGACTGCTAGGGAAGTCCTGAGTAAACAATTTTAAGTCCAGGGCTGGCACTCTGGGGAGAGGTGAGACTCCTTTGCCTGATATGAGCACCTACCTCTTCCCCTGTCCCCTTCATCCCTCCAGCCAGAAGCAATTCCTCCTTCCTCTCAACTCACTTTGTACTTACTCTGTACCTCTCACATGACTCTTATTTCCCTGCCTCATTATAGTTGTTGGCAAACATGTTAGCTCAATTTTATTATGCTCTGTTGATGCAGGATATTGTGTTGAATATGTAGAAGGACTGTCATATGTATGTTATCTTTTGATCTGTTTCATACCCATCTGCATATAACCTATGGTCTCCAGCAAAGTATCTTGAAATAATTGAAACTAAATATTTGATGAATGCATGAATAAATTATTATTTCCTATGCCCTTATCCTCCATTATTTTCTTTCTCTTCTTTCACTGCCTTTAAGTATTTTTAAGGTCTTCTACTCTCCCCCTACCTTTTCTCCAGATTTCTATATCCTTGTGTCCTAGAGATTTCATGATTTTTCCAGAAAATAAAGCTGTGGTAATTGTTCTATATCTCACAAATGAGGGCCTTTAATATCCCCTTCCAGGGTTTTCACGCTTGAATGTAAAGCATCTAGCCCCATGCCTGAGACCATGCTGGCACTCAATAAATATTGTTTTTCCTCATCCCAAATTTAAAGAGCAGGAAGGACAGTCAACTTGGATTTGTGAAAGTTTATTTTTTTGCAAAATAATTTTTCCCAATTATAAATGTAATTCATGCACACTACAGAAAACTTGAAAATACAAAATATAAAGATTAAATATAATCCATAATCTCACAACCCAGATAATTAATAGCCTGACATTTTGGTGAATTTCTTCATGTTCTTTTCCTATAAATACATTTATTTTATACACTCTGTGTAATCTTGTGCATATCATTCTGTGTTGGATTGTGAGAATGTTCCCAGGAAATAGAACATTTTTAAGAGAAGGCATTTTTATTAAAGTACACAGTGAAACATTATAGGTGAAAGAGGCTTCAATACTATAGGTTATTAAGTCGTAGCATATAGATAAGAGTAATTTGCAATATTTTTTCCTTTCATTTAACATATGGGGCACAAATTAAAATGCTTTCACTGTCCAGGAAGAGAAAACAGTGAAGTGGTATTCAATAGTAAGATCTATGGTGAACTGGAGAATGAATGCCCTGCCTAACAACATTCACATTAGTTTAAAAAACATGGTAATGGCCAAACAAAACATGTCTGGCCCACAAGCTATTTGATTGTGAGCCCTAATTTGAAAGCATACATTTCAACTCCTTGTTTACGCATGACCCTGTGATGGTTGTGAGGGGTGATACAGATGAATAAGGAGAGAGCTCAGGAACATATAAATATGCACCCTTTCTTTAGAAGGGAAAGATATGCAGATGCTGTCAGTAGAAGAACAGTTCAGGCAGTTAAGTAAGTTAATATTTCCATTGCTCACACAATTACTCAGTAAGCCCGTATTAAATAAATACCCTGTGGAAGTCACCTATTTCTTTATTCTGGCTGTTAAGTGCTTTTATTGATTTGTTTTCAATAATTCTCTATCAAAAAACCCTTAAAAATGCTTTTTGTCATTTCTATGAGAGCTGTCACAGTTTATAAAGAACATACTTTATCGCATTTCTGTTGTCCCAGGAGAAAGGAAGGAGAGTATTTGAACACAGCTATGTATTGTCTATGACTGCTTTTATGCTACAACAACAGAGTTGAGTAGTTGCAACAGAGACCAAGTAGCTCGTAAAGCCCAAAATTTACTATCTGGCTGCAAGAAAAACCTTGCTAATCCCTGCCCTACGTTATTGTTACCTGTTTTGGACTATGTATAAATGGAATCAAATAGCTAACTTTCTCACATTTAAATAAAAATATATAATAGGCAATAGAAATGCAGAAACCTGTGATTGTATGCATCCAACCACAGTCTCAAAATACATGAAGCAATAACTGTCAGAACTGAAGGGAGAAATAATTCAATAGTAATAGTTGGACACGTCAATATCCGCCTTTCAACAATGAACAGAACAACTGGACAAGAGATCAGCAGGGAAATATAAGACCTGAACAACACTATAAACGAACTAGACCTAACAGACATTTATAGAATACAGAATATACATTCTTCTCAAGTGCATATGGAACATTCTCCAGGGTCAACCAGCTATTAGATCATTAAAAAATCTCAGTAAATTTATAAGGATTGAAAATATACAAGGTATGCTCTTCAACCACAATGGGATGAAATTAGTAGTCAATAACAGAAGGAAGTTTCGGAAATTTATGAATGTGTAGAAATAACACACACAAACAACCAGTGGGTCAAAGAAGAAATCACAAGAGACATTAGAAAATGCTTTGAGGTAAAATGAAAACAAAAGCACAACATACTAAAACTGATGTGACACAGTGAAAGCAGTACCTAGAAGGAAATTTATAGCTGTAAACACATATGCTAAAAAAGAAGGAAGATCTCAAACCAATAACCTAGTCTTATACTTTAAAGAGTAGAGAAAGAAGAGCAAACTCAACCCAAAGCTAGCAGGAGGGAAATAGTGAAGATTACAGCAGAAATAAATGAAATAAAGAATAGGAAAACAATACAGAGAATCAACAAAACCAAAAGTTGTTTCTTTAAAAAGATCGAAATTGACAAACTGACCCAGAAAAGAAGACTCAAGTTACTAAAATCAGAAAATGGAAGTGGAGGGACTTCCCTTCTGGTCCAGTTGCTAAGGCTCTGCGCTCCCAATGCAGCGGGCCCTGGTTCGATCCCTGGTCAGGGAACTAGATCCCACATGCCGCAACTAAGAGTTCACATGCTGCAACTAAAGAGCCTGTGTGCTGCAATGAAAGATCCCGCATGCCTCAACGAAGATCCTGCATGCCGCAACTACGACCCGGCTCAGCCAAATAAATAAATAAGTAAATATTTAAAAAAAGAAAATGAAAGTGGAGACATTGCTACCAACTTTACAGAAATAAAAGGGATTATGAGAATACTATGTACAATTGTATGCCAACAAATTTGAAGTCCTAGATGAAATATATTCCTAATAAGACACAAACTACCAAAACTACTCAAGAAGAAATAGAATATCTGAGTAGGTCTATAAATAAAGAGATTTAGCTAAGTAATCAAAAAACTTTTCATAAAGAAAAGCCCAGGAGGATTTCACTGGTGAATTCTGTCAAATATTTAAAGAAGACTTAACAATTCTTCACAAACTCTTCCAGAAAATAGAAGAAGAGGGAAGAGTTCCCAACTTTTTATGAGGCCGATATTATCCTAACACCAAAACCAGAGAAAAACATCAAAAGGAAACTACAGACCAATATCCCTTATGAATATAGATGCAGAAATCCTTAACAAAATACTAGCAGACCAAATCCAGCAGAATATAAAAAGAATTATATATCATGGCCTAATGGAATTTCTCCCAGGAATTCAAGGTTGGTTCAACATATGAATATCAATCAATATAAAACATCATCTTAATAGAATAAAGAAAAAAATCATATAATCATCTCAATAGATACAGAAAAAACATTTGGCAACGTCCAACACCCTTCATGATAAAAATACTTAACAAAGTAGGAATAGAAAGGAATTTCTGTAACTTGGTAAAGAGTATCTATGAAAGAACCATAGAGAAACACAACATTAGCATCATACTTAATAGTCAAAGTCTATAAAATCTTTCCCTTGTAAAATCAGAAATGAGGCAAGAATGTCACTTTCACCACTTCTATTCAACGTTGTACTAGAGGTTCTAGTTGGGGCAATTAGGGAAGACAATGAAATAAAAAGCATCCAGCTTGGAAAAGAAGCAGTAAAAGTACCTCTATTCACAGATGACATGATCTTATATAGAGAAACCCCTGAAGAACCCACAAAAAAACTATTAGAGCTAATAAGTGAATTCAGAAAGGTTACAGGATATACAAGACAAATTTGCAAAAATCAGTTATATTTCTGTATACTAGCAATGAGCAATCTAAAAATGAAATTAAGACAGCTATTCCATTTACAATAGCACTTTAAATAAAGGAATAACCATAGAAGTACAAGACTTATACACTGGAAAGATACAAAATATTGTGGAACAAAATTAAAGAAAACCTAAATAAGTGGAAGGATATTTCATATTCACAGACTGGGAGACTTAATATGAAACAGTTTGATCTGCAGATTCAATGCAATCCCTGTAAAAATTCCAATTGTCATTTTTGCATGAATGGACACTCTGATCCTAAAATTCATATGAAAATGAAAGGGACCCAGAATAGCTAAAAAAATCTCAAAAAAGAGCAAAGTTGGAGAACTCACATTTCTCAATTTCAAAAGTTACTACAAAGCTACAATAATAAAGATAGTGTGGTACTGGAATAAGGATAGACCTATAGATTGATGGAATAGAATTGAGAGTCCAAAAATAAGCACATACATCTATGGCCAATTGATTTTCTTTTTCTTTTTTTTTTGCAGTTTTTAAAAATTGAAATATAGGTAATATTCCATTTATAGTTATTATAAAATATGGCTACATTCCCCATGTTGTACAATATATCCTTGTAACTTATTTTATACATAGTAGTTTGTACCTCTTAACCCTATACCCTATATTGCCCCTCTCCCTACTGGTAACCACTAGTTTGTTCTCTATATCAATGAGTCTGCTTCTTTTTTGTTATAGTCACTAATTTGTTGTATTTTTTAGATTCCACATATAAGTGATATCATTACAGTATTTGCCTTTCTCTGTCTGACTTGTTTCACTTAGCATGATACCCTCCAAGTCCATCCATGTTGCTGCAAATGGCAAAATTTCATTCATTTTATCTTAGCAGTATTCCAGTGTGTGTGTGTGTGTGTGTGTGTGTGTGTGTGTGTGTGTGTGTGTATATATATATATATATATATCTCACATCTTCTTTATTCATTCATGTGGTGATGGACACATAGGTTGCTTCCATATCTTGGCAGTTGTAAATAGTGCTATGAATATTGGGGTGCATGTATCTTTTCAAATGAATGGTTTTTTTGTTTTGGCTATATACCCAGGAGTGGAATTGCTGGGTCATATGGTAATTCTATTTTTAGTTTTTTGAGACTACTCCGTACTGTCTTCCACAGTGGCTGCACCAATTTACATTTCCCCCAACAGTGTATGAGGGTTCCCTTTTCTCTGCATCCTTGCCAACATTTACTTGTGTTCTTTTTTGTTGATAGCCATTGTGGTTTTGATTTGCATTTCACTGATGATTAGTGATGTTGAGCATCTTTTCATGTGCCTATTGGCCATCTACATGCCTTTTATGGAAAAACATCTACTCAGTTCTTCTTCCTATTTTTTAATTGGGTTGTTGTTTTTTTTGATGTTGAGTTGTATGAGCTATTTATATATGATGGATTATATATGATGGTCATATCATTTGCAAATATTTTCTCCCATTCAGTAGGTTGTCTTTTCATTTTGTCAGTGGTTTCCTTTGCTGTGCAAAAGCTTTTAAGTTTAATTAGGTCCCATTTGTTTATTTTTGCTTTTATTTCCTTTGCTTTAGGTGACAAATCCAAAAAAATATTGCTGTGATTTATGTCAGAGAGTGTTCCTGCCTATGTTTTCCTATAGGAGTTTTATGGTTTCTGGTCTTACATACATTTTGAGTTTATTTTGTATATGGTGTTTGTTAGAGAATGTTCTTTTACATGTAGCTGTCCAATTTTCCTGGCACCACTTTTTGAAGAGACTGTCTTTTCTCCATTGTATATTTTTGTTTCCTTAGTTGTAGATTAATTGTATGGTCAATTGATTTTCAACAGGGGTGCCAAGACCATTTAATTAAGAAAAGAATGGTCCCTTCCAAATGGTGCAGGGATAACTGGATATCCATATGCAAAAGAAGAATTTGGACCCCTACTTTACACCATGTTCAAAAAGACGTAAATATAAGAGTTAAAACATAAAACTTTTCAAAGGAAACATAGTTGTAAATCTGTGTGATTTTGGATTAGGGAACAGTTCTTAGATATGACACTAAAAGCACAAGGAACCAAAGGAAAAATAGATAAGTTGGGCACCATCAAAATGAAAAACTTTTGTGCATCAGAGCACACTATCAAGAAAGTGAAAAGACAACCCACAGAATTGGAGAAAATATTTGCGGATCATATATGTTAAGGATCTATTATCCAGAATATGCAAAGAACACTTAAAACTCAAAAATAAAAAGATAAAGGACCTGGTTTAAAAAAATGGGCAAAGGATTTGAATCAACATTTCTTCAAAGAAGATATACAAATGGCCAATAAGCACATAAAATGATGCTCAACATTATTAGTTATTAAGGGAATGCAAAATAAAACCACAATGATATACTACCTCACACACACTATAATGGCTATAATAAAAAAGGACAGAAAATAGCAAGCATTGACGAGAATGTAGAAAAAATGGAACCCTCATACATCACTGGTGGGATTGTAAAGTGGTACAACCTATGTTAAAACAGTTTGGCAGTCCTCAAAAGTTTAATCATAAAGTTACTGTATAACCCAGCAATTCCATTCTTAGGTGTACCCAAGAGAATTGAAAATATATGTTTGCACAAAAACTTGTACACAAATGTTCATTAATAATAATAGCCAAAAACTGGAAACAACCCAAATATCTACCACCTGATGAATGGATAGACAAAAAATGATATAGCCATTCAGTGGAATAGTATTCAGTAGTAAAGAATACAGACATAAAAGCCATATTGTCTGTTTCCATTTATATGCAAAGTCCAGAACAGGCAAATGCATAGAGAAAATAGATTAGTGGCTTCTGGGCAACAGTGGTTGGAGGGAAGAATGAGAATACCTGCTAGAATAAATGGAGTTTCTTTTTTGAGTGATGAAAATGCCCTGAAATTAGGTAGGGTGATGGCTATATGACCTCAAGAATATAATAAAAACACTGAACTGTGCACTTTAAGAGGATGACTTTTATTGTATGTGAATTATATAAACATATTTGGAGGAAGGGCCAGATTAGGTAATGGATTTGGGAGTCATTCACAGAGGCAATTATGTAAGGAATAGGAGGCAATTCCCTGGTGGCCCAGTGGTTGGGACTCCACTCTTTCACTACTGAGGATGTGGGTTCAGTTCCTGATCGGGGGAATTAAGATCCTGCAAGCCACGTGGCACGGCCATTAAAAAAAAAAAAAAAAAGAATGGGAGAAGATTCTCTGTAGGAGTGCTGTCCAATAGAATTTTTCTGCAATGATGCAAATGTTCTATATTTGTGCTGTCCAATTAAGTGTTTAAAAATACTAAATATGCATATAAAACTGTCAGAAAAGCTGTATACCAAACTGCCACAATGCTTCCCTCTGGAGAACTAAAAAATGACTGGCTTTGGAGTACAGGCCTAGAGTAACTACTTACTCTTGACACCTGTGCTTCCTTACCTTAAAAAAATAATGATTTTGTCTTGTTTTCAAAAAGTTAAACAGTTACTTTCATGACCACCTGCTGTACCACTAGGACTGGAGGGCATTCACAGTGTATTCTATGTGAATGGCCCTCCTAGAGCACAGAAGACAATGCAAATGGTGCTCTCCCAAGCCATGCAACATATATATATATATATATATATACACACACACACACACACACCTATAATTGGTATATATACTTATAATTGGTATATATATATACCTATAATTGGTATATATATATATACCTATAACTGGCATATATATATACCTATAATTGGTATATATACTAATTATAGGGAAAGTGTCTCCTAGAGCCTCATCAAATGTAAATTTCTTTCCTTTCCCTAAGAAAAAGACACTTAAATTGATCAGCTTCAGTGTTCAGATATTTTGAAAATGACCTTAGACCCATGCAGAGTTAAAGTTGTCTTTGTTGTCATTAATGAAGAAGAAAAGCAGAATAACACATCATATAACTGCCTGCAGAAACAACATCCTCCCGCACCCCTGGTTTTTACACCGCCACCCAATAACCACGTGAAGGAAAAGCGATTTGTGTCGGAAATGGCTTTGGGCTCCCTGCCTGGTTTGTGTTGGGCTTACTTTTCTAGTTTCTAGGGCTGGGCCAGCAGTAGGGCCAGGAGAACCAGTGGTCAAGCCAAAGGTAAAGATAATGAAGTCCATGTTTTCGTTGTCAGTGGTGTGGTTCATCAAAGAGCTGATTGGGGCAGCATCCATGAGAAGATATGTCAGCTCCTGATTCCCCTGCGCACTTCCATGCCCTTCTACAACTCAGAGGAAGAACGGCAGCATGGCCTGCAGCAGCTGCAGCAGCGGCAGGTAGGGCTTATAGGACGGTTGCAGGGTTAACTCACGGGTGCAGAGAACCTGCCCAGGGAAAAGGTTGTACTGTGCGAGGTCACTAAACTATAACCTCTGAGGGCAGAGACTTGGTTTTATGTCTTTATGTCCTCAATACCATTGTTGTTCTCCACATATCTACTGAAAACCTGCAGCATTAGTGAATATTAGTTATATTAGTGAATATTAGTTAATATATTAGTTAATATTAGTTAATATTATATTAGTTAATATTAGTGATATTAGTGAAGCAGGATAACTCCAGAAGGAAAAATATGTTTCTTTCAAAATTAACTCAAATAGAAAGGCAGAACATTTTAGATTGTCCTGAGACATTACAGCTTTGCTAAACTAAAATTTTATTAAAAATGTAAGAATAATAATCATTTAATAATTTTATATTGAGCACTCATTTATGCCAAGCACCAACCTAAGATGAGAAGATACTTGTTCCTGGACCTTGAGGAACTCACAGTCCAGAGTTTGCCTTTTTAATTACCTATTTTGGGTCTCATGTCCGCCTCAATACAGGCAGGCTCACTGTGTGCTCTCGAGCAGGTCATCAGGTGTTGGCCCTATCTCCAGGTGTACCTATATCCACCATTGCCTTTTACCCTTAGACTGTCTCAGAGAGTCTAGTTTTTTTTTTCCACAGAAGCATTTGATCGAATTTTGCTACACCGTAGCCCAGAAATATATCTTTGAAGGAAAACATGAAGATGCTGTCCCAGCAGCTTTGCACTCTCTTCGCTTCCGCATGAGTGTTCATGGCATGAGTTCAGTAGAGCTGGTACCTGCTTACCTGCTGTTGGCCGAGGCCAGCCTTGGTAAGTGAAACTGACTTGAGACACCCTGGAGCCTGTAAGAAGTGCTATACTGGGTTATATCAGTGGCCAAAATACCCAGCTTTGGCAGTGGCACCAAGATACCTTTTGTGGAAGAGCAGGATTGCTGTAAAGTTTGGCACAAGGTGGGGAAAGAGATGTCATGGACTTTTTGGTAAAACTGAACGAAATCCACTCTAGCTGGCCTTAGCAAAAGGAGGAAATTTATTAGGACGCTGAGGTGTCCTAAGGGAAGTGAGACTTCATGAGATACTAAACTCAGAATACTATAACAAACCAAGGCTGGTGGTCTCTGTTTCTGTCTCTTGGGTCCTGGGGTCTTGTTTCTTGTCTCTGTTTCTAGGTTTCTCTCTCTGCATCTGCTTTATTTTCCATCTCTGCAGACCAGATTTTTCTACCCTATTCTTACTGCAGAAGACAGCTACCCCAAAATGTCAGATGTAGCTGAATTTACATTGAATTTACATATCCTCCAGGTTCAAGGTGGGTTATAGAAACTAATTAGCATCTGATTTCCAATGTTAAATTCCTGGAAGAAAGAATTGTGTTGACTCAGCTTGACGGCGGCATCTATCTGTATCTACCTTTGTGTCAGGGTCACATAGTTCAAACACGAAAATAGGAACCTGCTCCTATGGACGGCAGAGGCAGTTCTGAGAGCAGGGCACAGACATCACACATGGTGGTTGCTACAACAGGAGAATTAGCATTTTTGAGGGGAATTAACATTTTTGAGCATCGATAGCCTTTTAGGTACTGTACTACTACTTTATATCTTAACAGCCACTATTAAAAAAAAACTTTTTAAAAAGTAAAACTGTAGGAAATACAGTACAAAGAACTTTTTCTCTAAGCTATCTGAGAGTAAGTTGCTTACTTGATGCCCTATGCCTTGACTACTTCAGTATGTATTTCCTACAGAGACGTCTCCTTCTTGACCAAAATACAACTATCATCCATGATTATCTACTGAGCAGACCCCATTCAACTTTTCCAGTTGTCCCAATCACATCTTTACAGCAAACGGGTAGAGTCCAGAATCACACTTTTCATTTTGTTGCCATGTGTCTTTAGTCTCCTTCATTCTGGAATAGTTTCTCAATCTTTCCTTGACTTTTATGACTTGGATGCCTTCAAAGATTAAAGGCCAATTATTTTACAAAATGTCCTTCAATCTGAGTTTCTCTGATGTTTCCTCATGACTGGACTGAGGTGATGTGTCTTTGGCAGGAATATCACTGAAGTGATGCTGTGTTCTTCTCATCCCATCCTATAAGTTGGCACATGTTTTTATTTTGTCCCATGATTGATGATGTTCATTTAAGTTACTTTATTAAGGTGGTATCTGCCAGGCTTCTTCTCTGTAAAGTTACTCTTTCTTCTCTTTGCAATGAATAAGTATTTTATAGAGAGGTATTTGGAACTATATAAATATTCCATTCCTCAACAAACTTTCAATGAATTCATTTATTTATTTATATCAACATAGACTGTTGTTTTCCTGTTTTATTTAGTGGGTTACAATCCATTACTATCATTAATTTGATGTTCAAACGGTCCTTGATTTGGCAAGTGGCAGCCCATCACACTGGCTTCTGTTTCTCCTTAACACATCCCCATTGTTCTTTTTTTTTTGGCTACATGGCTTGTGGGATCTTAGTTCCTCGACCAAGGATTGAACCTGAGCCCTAGGCAGAGAAAGTGTGGAGTCCTAACCACTGTACTGCCAGGGAATTCTTCCCCATTGTTCTTTGATCACTTTCCTGCTTTCTGGAACATACCTCCAAGGAGCCCTGATTTGTTTTAGCAGAAAATGGAATTTAGAAGCCAGGAGTTGTGCACTGGACATACTCGTTGCTATTGAGGTATGGCTGCTCCCAGGCTCTCAATGGACAGAATTAGGGAACATGTGTAAATATAATAATGTGTATATGTGCATTATTTCTAAATCTCCATCTCCGTCTCTACATCTGTATTTGTATCTGATCATGGGTCCACAGGAGTACATTTAAATCCACAGGGTTCAATCTCATTTTCTCCCATTCCATGTTTATAGCTCCCTTCTCTGAGAGTGAGAACGCTGGCTTCCATTTTCATTGATGTATTTATATATTTAGTTGGTTACCCTGTATGAGCCAACCTCCCATCTCCAATCCTATCCTTTCCCCTTGCAGATGCCCTCCTCTCCTTTTGAGGGCTCTGACTCCTATTCTGGGATGCCTCTTCTGTATGGACCCCCTCCTCACTGGTTTGGGCTCCGACTTCATACCAGGCCACTTAGCTGCAAGAATGCCCTCTTTACCCTACTCAGATCTGACTCGCCATTCTGGACTGTCCCTCCTCCCAAGCTAGTGGAAGAGCACCGGACAAGGAAATACAGCCCAGGCTCTCTTTATCTCTGACACTGACTAGCTATGGGATTTTGGAAAAGTCACCCTAGCCTAAATCCCATCATCTTTTATTTGGATTACTACCTGCCAACTGGTCTCTGCACATCTTCCCTGGCCTCCTTCCAACCTGGTCTCCAAACAAAATGTGACCAAGTCACTCCAATAAATAAAGACCAAGTTCCCAAAGCAAGCTATGAGTCCCTGTTTGGTCCAGCCTTTATGAATTCTCTCACCTCACCTCTCATTCTTTTCTCTCTGCCTTTCAGTTGTGTTGGCCTTCTCTCGGTTCCTCAGAAGCACTGTGATGCTTCCTTGTTCTGGAAGGTTCTTCTCTAGCCACTCCCCCCACTTCTCTTCCCCTCCCCTTCACCTAACTAACTCCTATTCATCCTTCAGGTCTCAGCTTGAGTCACCACCCCCTGATTAGAACCCTTTCCCAAGCCCCCAGATTGGGTCAGGTCTCTTTTTATGTATCCACGTAGAAACCTCTTTCTTTTTTCTGGGCACTTACTTTGATAATAATTATACATTTTTTGATGAGATTATTTAATTAAAGTTCCTCTCCTGCACTAGACCATAAGTTCAGGGAGAACTGGGACTCTGTCTATTCTTTCTCCTCGGAGTGTCTTTACATCCAGCACAGTACTTAGTGCAGGGAAGGTACTCAAGAACTCCTTAGAACCTGACACCTAAACGGGAACTATGTAAGCATTTGTTGAATCTGAGTCCACTTCACAGGATTGTTTTGAGGTTTAAATGAATTTATGTATAACGGACAGGAAAGTGCTTTGCAAGCAGAAAAGTGCTGTCTAAATGGAAGGTTTCATTCTAACTCCCACAGTTACTGATTTAAAACCTTGCCAACCTTTTTGAAAGTCTAAATAAATCACATCCCCTGTGGACATGCCTCTCCCACCTTAGAGATTCCTCCAGACTGGAGTGGAAAAATAAGAGGCATTCATACTTTTTTTCAAAGTAAAACTTTGGAATTTTAACGCACTAGAAATGACATTTTCAGTAACTCTTCAAGGAGGAGCCACCTCACTCATCTTCCCCCACTGTTTTTAGTGTTTTGGAACCGGGAGAATCTAGGTAATAAATTCCAACTCTTTTTTTTTTTTTTTTTTTTTTTGTGGCACGCGGGCCTCTCACTGTTGTGGCCTCTCCAGTTGCGGAGCACAGGCTCCCGACGCGCAGGCTCAGCGGCCATGGCTCACGGGCCCAGCCGCTCCGCGGCATGTGGGATCTTCCCGGACCGGGGCATGAACCCGTGTTCCCTGTATCGGCAGGCAGACTTTCAACCACTGCGCCACCAGGGAAGCCCAAATTCCAACTCTTTACTAGCCGTGTATCCTAGTCATCAAGCTTTTTCTTACCTTAGGGCTCTCACACATACCACCTGGAATGCTGTTTTCTCCCTCTTATATGGCTGATTTCTTTTCAACCTTCAGGTACCTGCTTAAACGCCACCTTCTCAGAGAGGTGTTCCCTAATCATCCAAAGTAGGTTTCTCCGTGCCTTTTTTGATCACTGTGTTCTGTCCATTTCCTTCCTATCACTTCATTTTCTGTTTCTTTATTGTGTAACCAATTCACTCAACTGTGAACTTTTTAAGGTCAGGGATCCAGCATGCACTGAGCATCTGGCAGAGTGGTAGAGACTCAACAGATTAGATGAATATAGGGTTGAATGAATGCGTGGTTTCCTCCTCTGATATTTCTTTTGCAGGATTGTTGGCAGACTTAAATCCCAGATGCAGATGGCCTAGCCTAGTGTAAGGCATGTGTAAGGCATAGGGTAAGGCAGGCCCTCAGTAAATGATTCCTTTTGCTTCCCCTGAGTGCCTCACAGCCACACCTTTGAATCGTCTGTGACTTTTATTCTGTGTTCCTTTACTTTCATCCGCAAATCCTGCAAAATCTTCCCCCATAATGTCTCTCAGATCTGCCACTAACCCAGTGTAAGCCTGCTGTGTCTCACCCTTAAGACAAGTACCACTGCTCCATGAATTGGCCATCCCTTCTCTCTCTACTGCATATACCCTGAAAGTCACCCTTCAGGATAGTCTCACTTCCTTTGGCAACTTTAGGTCTCTGTTACCTCTACTCTATCCCTACACCTCTCCAGGTAAGCACTGTATGTAGGAGGGCATGCCTGAACTTACCCACTCACTGGTCACAATCTTAGTTCTGACCCGCTTGTCACAGCTTGTTCTTCTCACCTCATTATACCCTGCTCTCTGAATATGCAGCCTTGTAGTTTTTTGCTCGCAAGTAGGCTTTTTCCTTTGGGACTGATGCTTGTTTAGATGTGGTTCAGCTTGACCTGGGGGCCTTCCTTTTTTCAGCAATACCTCTGTAAATGAGAACTGGACAACGAAACATGTAAATTTCCAATATATATCAATGCCCCCTACCAATTGTTTCCCAAGATAAATGTCTTAGCTAAGAGTCATTTGCTTCCTTAAATTTGATAGGGCCTCAGTCTAAAGCTCTTATTTTTTTAAGCAAAACCCGGATGGAAAATGTGGCTCGCCTATTTAAGTAACATGCGCCAGGATCATGGGCCATGGCCCCTTGATTCTGATCTAATATTTTCCCATTTTAGTGTGAGCATCGGTCAGGCAGTTACTTGCTACCTCTTGTTGACTGCTTCTTCCTCACCTCTCCTGTAATTCAGAGAGGTATGATTACAACCAGAATAGAGCAATGCTTGCATGTGAAGTAGGCCTGGGAGGAAGCACAAGAAGAACAGAAGGTTGACTTGTGAGGGATCCGTGTCTTCATCTCCTGACCCTTTACTGATGCCATTTCTGCTGCAGCACCCACCACACAGAACCCTTCACACGCAGGGCATGTCTCCTGCTCTGCAGAACGTTCTCAAAGTAGTTTTCTGCTCACTTCTGACAACCCTCCTAGGAGGCAAGTGTAGGCAGGAAACTATTACGTACCTTCTTTTTTTTTTTTTCTTGTCTTTTTTTATTAACATCTTCATTGGAGTATAATTGCTTTACGATGGTGTGTTAGTTTCTGCTTTATAACAAAGTGAATCAGTTATACATATACATATGTTCCCATATCCCTTACCTCTTGTGTCTCCCTCCCTCCCACCCTCCCTATCCCACCCCTCTAGGTGGTCACAAACTACCGAGCTGATCTCCCTGTGCTATGCGGCTGCTTCCCACTAGCTATCTATTTTACGTTTGGTAGTGTATATATGTCCATGCCACTCTCTCGCTTTGTCACAGCTTACCCTTCCCACACTAGGTTCTTCATGACCTTTTTTTTTTTTCTTTCACAACTAAACAAAAAGAGTTAAGTGTCAAAAGTATTTGAATATTAGAAATAAAGGTGACTTTCACTTAACCACATGAAATGGTTAACCACATAACCATTCTAGCTCCTGAATGTCTCTTTTATATACTCCATCTTCATTCGCTGCCTTAGTTCAGGGTCTAGTACATGCCTGAACTATTTCAAAAGTCTTCTAGTGAGTGTTTTCCTTTTCCTCCTCCCTTCTGGTCTCTCCTTGGCGTAGTGCCAGAGGACTCTTCTAAATCTAAATCCGGTTATCACTCCCTTTCTGAAAATCCTCTAGTTTTTATCCACATGCATCAAGCTCCTTGGCACGACTTCCTAAGCCCTCCATGATCTGTGCCCTGCCTACCTCTTTCACCTCATTTCCTGCCACTTGACCCCTTATACTTTGTGCCCCAGCATCACAGGCCAATATATAGTTCTCTAAGCACAGCACACCATTTCATATCTCTAAGACTTTGCATATGTGTTAATTCTCCCTGAGATGCCCTCCCTCCCTTAACCGTCTAGAAAACTTATATTCATCCTCAAAACTTAGCTCAGACTTTTCTGACTATCTTAGCTTGGCTGCTATAACAACTACCATAGACTGGGTGGCTTAAACAACAAACATTTATTTCTCACAGTTCTGGTGGCTACAAGTCCATGATCAAGGTGCCAACAGAGCTGGTGTCTGGTGAGAACACACTTCCTAACTTGTAGACAGCCGCCTTTTCTTGCTATACCCTCACATGGCCAAAAGAGAGATCATCTCTCTCTTGTCTCTTCTTATAAGGGCACTAATCCCATTCATGAGAGCTCCACCCTCATGACCTAATTACCTCCCAAGGGCCCCACTTCAAAATACCGTCTCATTAGGGATAAGGACTTCAACATATGAATTTGGGGGGAACACAAACATTCAGTCCATAACACTGACCATGCCTCTCCCCACTCCATTGTCCTTCTCTACCCCATCCAAAGAATTAAACACTTCCTACTCTCTTCCACTTCCAAACCTTATAATGTTACTATCATTGCATTTACACTATATTACAAATATACTTGTTTTCATGTCTCCATTCCGCCAACCAAGCTGTACATTTTCCAGGAGTAATGGCTTTGATTCATCTTTGAATTCCTATCCCTTAACACAAGGTCTGGCACATAAAAAGTATCAAATATACATATACATATATTTTTAAATTGAGATATAATTCATGTACCATAAAATTCTCCCCTTTAAAGTACAATTCAGTGGTTTTAGTATATTCACAAGATTGTGCAACCATCATCACATCTAATTCGGGAACATTTTTGTCACCCCAAAATGAAACCCAATACCAATAGCAGTCATACCTCGGTTCCCATGCCTACAGTCCTGGGCCACTTACTAATCAATCCACTTTCTGATTTGCCTATTCTGGAAAATTTATATTAATGAAATCATACAATGTGTGGCCTTTTGTGTCTGGCTTCTTTCACTCAGTATAATGTTTTCAAGGTTCATCCATGTTGTAGTATGTATCAGTACTTTATTCCTTTAGTGCCTGAATAGTATGCCACTCATGAATAGGGAAAGGCTATACTTTGTATATTTACTCATCAGTTGACCAACATTTAAGCTGTTTCAATATTTTGGCTAATATGAATAGGCTGCTATGAATATTCACATACAAGTTTTTGTGTGTCAGTAAGTATTCAAGTCAATGAATAAATGAGTGAATAGGTGATGACTCGTATTTCATCATGTATTCTCTGGCTAGGATATGGATTATAATCTTTATTTCTTTTGGGTAGGTCTGGGCCGGATCGTCCAGGCTGAGGAGTATCTATCCCAAGCACAGTGGACAGTCCTCAAATCGGCTGAATGTTCTTATGCCACCCACTCCTTACTGCATCGGAACCTGGGGCTTCTCTACATGGCTAAGGAAAACTATGAGGAAGCCCGTTATCATCTGGCCAATGATGTAAACAAATTAATAACACCCGATTGTTTCTGAGAACAGCTCTGTTTGTTTGTTGTTGTTTCCTTTTTACTGAGTATTTCTCTGAAACTTTCTGTGTACAACTGTCTGTTTGGTGGAGTATTAGCAAGAACACAATTCTGATGACATGAATTCAAGACTTTCCACTTTCTGCCTGTGCATCCTTGTCCAGGTCACATCACTTCCCAAGCCTCAATTGCTTGGGGGATGATAAAGGGAGGCAGAAGAGCATCCTGGTTAAGAGCAGGGCTTTACTCCTGGTCCCAGCTCTGCCATTTCACCAGCCACACAGACTTGGATAAATTATTTAACATCTTTCATCACCTGTAAGACAGTAATCATAAAATAGTCTCTGCCTCATTGGGTCATTGCAGAGATGAATAAGAGGGCCCGACATGGGCAGTACTTTGGCTGTGATTTTGATAAATAACATCAACGTCTCTACTACAGAGTGTGGTTATTACATTTAAATGAGCTGGAGGTATATGAAAGTGCTTTATAAACTCTAAAACTCTGTACCGATGTTAGATAGGTTAATGAGCGTGATGACTGAGCTGTTCTTCCCACTTTCATGAGGTTTCTGTTAGGATTTCAGTATTGGACAATATTACCAGAGGGAAGAGTTCCTGAGCCTGAAACTTGGATGAGGTTAGAATCAGACTGCAGTCTCCGTGCAGATTGGGTCTCTCTTCAGCCTCTCCACTGGGCAACCCTCCCTCTGGTTGCCTGCCACTGCACGATGCCCCTCAATTTGCTGGAAACATTGTTGTGCTGGTTATTTTCCATATCCCCTTACGCCAAATGCATTCTCTGCCCTACTCTTCCCTGGGAGGCTGACCTCGGTGGACTCCATTGCTCTCTGGCCTCACTGGGTTTGGAGAGTGAAAGGCATGGCAGAGGAGTGGAAGTTGGGAGCAGAGAGAGGTTGAGGTATTTACTCTGCTGCCTTTCTGCACCAGCCCAGTCCCTGCAGGGCCAGTGTTCCTCATGGCCATGGCTTCTGTCAGGTAGCCTTCCTCCACAGCTCTAGCTCTTGCTGGGCCCTGGTAACCCTGCTTTCTCCCCTGGTTTTCTCAGGAGTTTGGACTGTAAACGGTCTCTTGCTACTGATAGTCCCTAGTGCTTCACTAACTCTTGTTGGTTCCATACCCCTTCCACGTCTCTGTAAATAATCCTTTCATTATACTAGCCTCAGGGAATATTGATACTTGTGAGGGTGCCATCTACTTCCGCCTAGGAGCCTGACCAATGCACTTCTTCATTTGTGCTTCCTCTCTGTGCTTCACAGCCTTCAACAAATCAAGCAGAAGCACACTCTCTCTTGAGCTGGGTCACATAGTTAAGAATTACATCAAGCTCAGCCTCACTTAAAAACAAACCAAACCAAACCACAGCATTATTGATACATACCATAAAAGTCAATGGTATGTACAATTAAGTGTACAATTCAATGATTTTTAGTAAACTTAGAGCTGTGCAACCATCAACATAATCCAGTTTTCACCCTAAAGAGAGCCCACATATCCATTTGCAGTCATTTCTCATTCCCACTTTCTGTCTTTCTAGATTTACCTTTTTAGGACATTTAATATAAATGAATGATTTATATTAAATCATTATTAAATAAATGATGCCTTTTGCATCTGACTTCTTTCACTTAGCATAATTATTTTGAAATTCACCCGTGTCGTTGTTTATATATCAATATTTCATTCCTTTTATCGCTATCATCTGGATATACCACAATTTCTTTACCATTCACCAGTTGATGGACATTTGGGTTGTTTCCATTTTTTGTCTATTATGAATAACACTGCTGTGAACATTTGTGTACAAGTCTTTGTGTGAAGACGTGTCTTCATTCCTCTTGGGTATATACCTAAGAATAGAATTGCTCGGTCATGTGGTAAAACTGTTTAATTTTTTGAGGACTGCCAAACTGTTTTCCACAGAGGCTGCATCATTTTATATTCCCACCAGCATGTACAAGAGTTCCACTTTTGCCACAACTTTGCCAATAAGTGTTATTTTCTGTCTTTTTGATTAGAGCAGTTCTAGTGTGTGTGAAGATGTATCTCATTGTGGGTTTTATTTTGCATTTCCTTAGTGGCTAATAATGTTGAGCATCATTTCATGTGCTTTAGCCATTGGTGTATCTTTTTGGTGACATGTTACCTGTTCAGATCCTTTGCCCATGTTTTAACTGAGCTGTTGTAAAAGTTCTTTATAGATTCTGGATACAAGTCCTTTATAAGATATATGATTTACAAAGAAAACTCAAGCACTCTCTTTCTTCCTTCTGCTATAGATTTATTTCGCCAGTTGTGCATTTGGAACAGAGCACATCAGGACCTCAGGAGGCTACTTCTACCTGGCTAATATCTTCTATGGCCTTAAAAAGTTGGACCTGGCAGACACATTGTACACCAAGGTGAGCTGGGGAATATGGGAGCTGAGCCTTGATACTTAGGCCTGGTATCTTACAACTGGTGTCAGACCATTCATGAGATATTCGAGGCACAGACAGATGAAGTGACTTGCCCAAAATCACATAGCTTGATTCATGATATATTCCACTTTTCTTTCTTCCGGTTTCTCCACTACCAAAATAGTTTAGTCCTTAGTATCAATAGAGCAATTAACAAATAATAGCTTATGGGTCAATAAGAACCAAACCCCTCCAAATAGGCTGCCAGATACCCTGTCATATCCCTAGGAGCAAGCTAATGTGGGCATATTGAGGTGTGGGATAAAGGAGGAGATGAAGTTTTTAAGTGAAACTAATTGTTGAAAGGTCCTGTGAAGGGATCAAAGAACATGAAAGTACTTTAAAATGTCCATCTTTACCTGTGAAAGATTTTAAACTGTTTATATATATATATATATATATATATATATATATATATATATATATATATATATATATTTACTGTCAGATGATTTGGGGCTGAGTTGCAAGAGAAGGTGACCTTGACAGAGTCTAAAGTGCTAGGCTTCTTTTTTTCTTAAATTTTAAATAGTTTTAATTTAAATCTTTTAGAATAGTATGTATCTATTCCAATTGTAGATTGTCAAGTCTATACAATATTTTCCTCTTTTTAAAAAAACATTTTTATTGGAGTATAGTTGCTTTACAGTGTTGTGTTAGTTTCTACTGTACAGCAAAGTATGTATACATATATCCCCTCTTTTTTGGATTTCCTTCCCATTTAGGTCACCGCAGAGCATTGAGTAGAGTTCCCTGTGCTCTATAGTAGATTCTCATTAGTTACCTATTTATACATAGTATCAACAGTGTATATATGTCAATCCACATCTCCCAATTCATCCCACCCCAGCTTCCCCCTTGGTATCCCTACGTTTATTCTCTACATCTGTGTCTCTATTTCTGCTTTGCAAATAAGACCATCTATACCAGTTTTTTAGATTCCACATATATGTGTTAATATACGATATTTGTTTTTCTCTTTCTGACTTACTTCACTCTGTATGACAGTCTCTAGGTGCATGCATCTCCTACAGATGACCCAATTTCGTTCCTTTTTATGGCTGAGTAATATTCCATTGTATATATCTACCACATCTTCTTTATCCATTCCGCTGTTGATGGGCATTTAGGTTGCTTCCATGTCCTGGCTATTGTAAGTAGTGCTGCAGTGAACATTGGTGTGCATGTGTCTTTTTGAATTATGGTTTTCTCAGGATATATGCCCGGGAGTGGGATTGCTGGGTCATAGACAACCCTCAGAAAGGGAGAAAATATTTGCAAATGAAGCAACTGACAAAGGATTAATCTCCAAAATATACAAACAGCTCATGCAGCTCAATATCAAAAAAACAAACAACTTAATGAAAAAATGGGTGGGGCTTCCCTGGTGGTGCAGTGGTTGAGAGTCCGCCTGCCGATGCAGGGGACATGGGTTCGTGACCCGGTCCTGGAAGATCCCACATGCCGAGGAGCAGCTAGGCCCGTGAGCCATGGCCGCTGAGCCTGCGTGTCCGGAGCCTGTGCTCCACAATGCGAGAGGTCACAACAGTGAGAGGCCCAAGGACCGCAAAAAAAAAAAAAAAAAAAAAAAAAAATGGGTGGAAGGCCTAAATAGACATTTCTCCAGAGAAGACATACAGATGGCCAACAAACACATGAAAATGTGCTCAACATCACTAACTATTAGAGAAATGCAAATTGAAACTACAATGAGGTATCTCTTCATACTGGTCAGAATGGCCATCATCAAAAAATCTACAAACAATAAATGCTGGAGAGGGTGTGGCGAAAAGCGAACCCTCTTGCAATGTTGGTGGGAATGTAAATTGATACAACCACTATGGAGAACAGTATGGACCTTCCTTAAAAAACTGTTTCCAATATATTAAAATGTTGGTTATCTTCATATAGTAACACCTTACTTAGCAAACAACAATTTCTGTGTGTGATATAGGTTGTCAAGTGGTGACTGTTTATTCATATTTTAGACCCACTTCTGAAGAAGAGGCATTGTTGTGCAGCTGAGAAAAAAATGAACTTTGGAATCAGGCAGACTTGAATTTAAATCCTGGCTGTGCCACATAGCAGCTTTTACCAAAAGTCAAGAGTGATCTTAACTTTTCTGAACCTCAGTTTATTGATCTATGAAACGGGAGTAATAAGAATACGACCGTAATTGGGACGTTGGGAGGATGTAAAGGTAGTTGTATGTGCCCAACACATGGTAGCCGTTGTAATTAGACCCCACCAGGGCTGTCCCTGGGTCAGCCCTCCATGTGCCCTTTGCAGCCCAACACTTGTCACACTTACCTTGGCCAAGCACCTTTGGGCTCCTTAAGGCTCCCACTGCATTCAGGCACAATGAAAGAGGGAGTCTGCAGACCGGCAGGAAGCCTGGGCAGAGGTGCTGCCCTCTCAGCTGGCTGGTCCAGTGGCTAAAGTCCAGCTTGCTTGTCTGATTACCATCTCCTTTCCCAACAGGTCTCTGAGATCTGGAATAAATATTTGAACAATCACTATCAAGTCCTCTCACAGGCTCGCACCCAACAAGTAGATCTACTAGGCAAACAATTTGAGACCGACACTGGCTTGGGTAAGTGGCAGTTCTCCCCAGGAAGCAGAGCAGTGACTTCATTTCTTCTGATCCACAGACTTTTCCCCTCAGAGGGAGAGCAGCTGTGTCTGTCGTGGGGCACATCAGTGCCACCTTCCCATTTTGCCAATGGGCAAACTGAGACAGGGGGATCAAAGAGATGTGACGAGCGGTGGGAAGAATTCAGGTCCCTAGCGTCACACACAGCCTTGCAGGGGAGTTACTAAGGGACAGATCTGGAGAAAAAAAAGACCCTGCCAGAGCCCCCTGAGATTCCTGCAGAGCATCCATTTTTTATGTGTTATCTCTCCAGACTCCACACGGAAGTCCCATTGCTCATTTGTTCTGGTGCTTTATCCTCTTCCTTTACTGGACAGTGAACTTCTCAGTGGCAGGGCTGAGTCTCATTCATCTCTCTACCCACAGCTCAGCAAAGGGCTGAAGGCTGAGTACAGCATCATTCCCTCTGAGATCATAAAAAGAGATGGAAGATCTAGTTTCTTCTCAAAAGAGACATATAGTGTAGTGGGTGAGACAGCAACTATGTGAGAGAAAAGAAAACTTCTACAAGTACAAATTATATTACAAGCTGAGTCCCAGAATGAAGAGGTGAGGACAGTTGGATGGTGTTGAAGAGGGAAGACTTCTTGGAGGAGAAGTTCGGAGCTAAGATTCAAAAAATTAGTAATTTTATTGAATTTTCTCTTACTATAAAAGCAGTTCATGTTAAAGCAGAAAACTCAGAAATCATAGCTATCCAAAGACAGCCAACCTTAACATGACAGTGTATGTCTTTTCTGTCTTTTTCTCTAAGCTTAGCCTCACATGGGGAAAAGCAGAAAGGCTACGGCTTAAGCATCTTTGGATTTGGGGAAGAGGAATTAAGGTGCTGTGGCTGCCAGAAGCCCCGGCTCCCTCCTCTTGCTATAGAATGGAAGTTGAGTTGGACCCAAGAAATCCCACCATGGCAAATTCCCTGTATTGGGGGCCTAAGAGATCTAGTTTAGGACTCTGAAAGAAAGAAAGCTAAGCAACTCTGGGACCTGTAGGAATGAGTTTTGTTTTTTGTTTTGTTTTGCTTTTTTTAGGTTACTCTGATAATGACAGGCTGGGCAGAGCTGGTGAACTGCCTGAAGGACAGGTGCCCTAACAGGGTGCTTATCCCTGAGGGTAGATGCAGCTGCCCTAGGGCCTGTTTCTTCTTTCCTCCCTTTCTTTCCATCACAGATGAAGCCCAGGAAGCAGAAGCCATTCAGATCCTGACTTCAATCTTGAAGATTCGAGAATCTACATCTGACAAAGCCCCCCAAAAAACAATCTTTGTTCTAAAAATCCTGTTCATGCTTTACTACCTGATGGTGAATTCTTCAAAGGCAAGTTCCCCTAGAAAAGAAGCATGTCTAAAATGGAGGGAGAAGTTCCTCTAGTTGATTTCAGCTGTGTTTTGCCCAACTGCACTAGCTTTTACCCTCAGAGTAAGCCTTCACTCCAAAATAGTTCAGATGCTCATGACATTTCTTATGTGTTGAGTCCAACCTGCACAATGGAAATGGGGTTGTCTTCTTCCCTCAAGGGGGCCACCCTAGGGTTGCACAGGTTAACTGAGGCTGGGGCAGTGCTGGGAAGCCTGCAGGGAAGAAGGGCTCTGGGGAGTCCTTGGGGGGTTGGAGTAGTTGCTCTAACCATACTCAGGTAGTGAGTTCCCTGTTGCTGGAGGGATCCAGGCAGAAATAATAATTCAAAAGGTAATTGTTCTTGAGTGCTTTTTATGTGGCAGTCACTAGCCTAAGTACTTTACATGAATTATCACATTTAATTCTCATACTAACTTTACAAAGAAGGTATTTTATTATTCCCACTTTACAGATAAGGAAACTAAGGCACAGAGAGGGTCCATTGCTTGCCCAATTTCTTATAGACAGCAGGTGGCATATCTCAGGGTTCTTGATTTATTGATTGACTGATCCACTCATTCATTCAGGTATTTATTGAGGTTCTACCATTTGCAAGGCACAGTTTTAGGGACTGGGGGTGCAGTGGTGAACCACCAGCCAAGTTCCCTATTTCCAAGTAACTTACATTTTTCTGGAGGAGGGGAAGTTACAATAAATATGTAATATAATTTCAGAGAGTGAAAAGCACTACAAAGAAAAGTAAAGCAGACAAGGGGAGAGAGGAGAGAGGATGGTTGGAGGAGGTCTTTCTGTGTGGGTGACATGGGAAAATTTAAGATGTCCTTACCCCGCTCCCTTCCTCCCTTCCTTTCTTCCTTCTTTCCTTTCATCAGCAAACTTTTACTAAGCACCTACTGTATACCAGGGCCTGGAAGAGCTCCCAGTCTGTGGGTTAAAATAGAGTGTGATAGTAAAGCCCAGGGCCCTGGGGGAGCACAAAAGAGGGACAGTGGCCCTATGTGGGATGGGGGTGAGAGGGGTTAGGGAACAGGGAACATTTCCATTGTATGTCCAAGTTTACAGTGGACAAAGCCTCTTTTCTACATTTCAGGGTCTCATTTTGCATTCAAGGAAGTCATTCCCCCAAGGTGTGTTAAGGGTGTTAGGTCTGCAAGAGGTCCTTGGAGAAAAGGGACACCTCTATCTACTAAGGATTGGCACCTCGCTTCCTTCAGGTCTGGACTCAGCTGTCTGCTTTTCAGTAAGGCTTTCCCTGCCCTCTGTCTGAAACGGCAAACCCCCACTGCCACCATTAATGCTTCCTGTTCCCCTTCCTGCTTTATTTTTTTCCTTAACATGAATCACTATTTAAGATACCATTGCATTTTAATTATTTGTCTTGTTTATTGCCTCTCTTCCCCACTATATTGTCAATTTCACAAGGGTAGGGATTTCTGCCTATAGTCACAGTACCTGGAACATAGTAGCCTTTCAATAAATATTTATTGAAAGACAGTAAGGAGAGAAAGAGGAAAGGAAAGAAGGAAGAAAGGAAGGAAGGGAGGGAGGGAGGAAGGAAATAAGGGAGAAAAGAAGAGATGGAGGGGGGTGAAAGCACCTGCTCGGCTTGCTGAGGCACCCCTTTCCCCTTTGCAAGTAGAGCCATGTGGCTGACAGGGTCTTGGTGCTCCAGTCAGGTGTCAGGCCTGAGCCCTTCAGGTGGGAGAGCCGAGTTCAGGACATTGGTCCACCAGAGACCTCCTGGCCCCTCGTAATATCAATCGGCGAGAGCTCTCCCAGAGACCTCAGTCTCAACGCTAAGACCCAGCTCCACTCAATGACCATCAAGCTCCAATGTTGGACACCCCATGTCAAACAACTAGCAAGACAGGAACACAACCCCACCCATTATCAGAGAGGCTGCCTAAAAACATAATAAGTTGACACCCCAAAACACACCACGAGACGCTGTCCTGCAGACCTGAAAGACAAGATCCAGCCTCATCCTCCAGAACACAGGCACCAGTCCCCTCCACCAGGAAGCCTACACAACCCACTGAACCAACCTTACCCACTGGGGGCAGACACCAAAAACAACGGGAATTTCGAACCTGCAGGCTGTGAAAAGTAGACCCCGAACCCAGCAAAATGAGAAGACAGAAAAATACACAGCAGATGAAAGAGCAAGGTAAAAACCCACCAGACCAAACAAATGAAGAGGAAATAGGCAGTCTTCCTGAAAAAGAATTCAGAGTAATAATAGTAAAGATGATCCCAAATCTTGGAAATAGAATGGAGAAAATGTAAGAAACATGTAACAAGGACCTAGAAGAACTAAAGAGCAAACAAACAATGATGTACAACACAATAAATGAAATTAAAAATTCTCTAGAGGGAATCAATAGCAGAATAACTGAGGCAGAAGAAAGGATAAGTGACCTGGAAGATAAAATAGTGGAAATAACTACCACAGAGCAGAAAAAAAAAAAAATGAAAAGAATTGAGGACAGTCTCAGAGACCTCTGGGACAACATGAAATGCACCAACATTCAAATTATAGGAGTCCCAGAAGAAGAAGAGAAAAAGAAAAGGACTGAGAAAATATTTGAAGAGATTATAGTTGAAAACTTCCCTAGTATGGGAAAGGAAATGGTCTATCAAGTCCAGGGAGCACAGAGAGTCCCATACAGGATAAATCCAAGGAGAAACATGCCAAGACACATATTAATCAACCATCAAAAATTAAATACAAAGAAAACATATTAAAAGCAGCAAGGGAAAAGCAACAAATAATATACAAGGAGATCCCCATAAGGTTAACAGCTGATCTTTCAGCAGAAACTCTGCAAGCCAGAAGGCAGTGGCAGGACATATTTAAAGTGATGAAAGGGAAAATCCTGCAACCAAGATTACTCTATCTAGCAAGGATCCCATTGAGATTCGACAGAGAAATTAAAAACTTTACAGACAAGCAAAACCTAAGAGAATTCAGCACCACCAAAGCAGCTTTACAACAAATGCTAAAGGAACTTCTCTAGGCAGGAAATACAAGAGAAGGAAAAGAACTACAATAACAAACCCAAAACAGTTAAGAAAATGGTAATAAGAACATACATATCGATAATTACCTTAAATGTAAATGGATTAAATGCTCCAACCAAAAGATATAGACTGGATGAATGGATACAAAAACAAGACCTGTATATATGCTGCTTACAAGAGATCCACTTCAGACCTAGGAACATGTACAGACTGAAAGTGAGGGGATGGAGAAAGATATTCCATGCAAATAGAAATCAAAAGAAAGCTGGAGTAGCAATTCTCATATAAGACAAAATGGACTTTAAAATAAAGACTATTACAAGAGACAAAGAAGGACACTACATAATGATCAAGGGATCAATCCAAGAAGATATAACAATTGTAAATATTTATGCACCCAATATAGGAGCACCTCAATACATAAGGCAAATGCTAACAGCCATAAAAGGGGAAATTGACAGTAACACAATCATAGTAGGGGACTTTAACACCTCACTTTCACCAATGGAAAGATCACCCAGAATGAAAATAAATAAGGAAACCCAAGCTTTAAATGATACATTAAACAAGATGGACTTAATTGATATTTATAGAACATTCCATCCAAAAACAACAGAATACACCTTATTCTCAAGTGCTCATGGAACATTCTCCAGGATGGATCATATCGTGGGTCACAAATCAAGCCTTGATAAATTTAAGAAAATTGAAATTGTATCAAGTACCTTTTCTGACCACAATGCTGTAAGACTAGACATCAATACAGGAAAAAAACTGTAAAAAATACAAATACATGGAGGCTAAACAGTACATTACTAAATAACCAAGAGATCACTGAAGAAATCAAAGAGGAAATTAAAAAATACCTAGAGGGCTTCCCTGGTGGCGCAGTGGTTGAGAGTCTGTCTGCCGATGCAGGGGACACGGGTTCGTGCCCTGGTCCAGGAGGATCACACATGCTGCAGAGTGCCTGGGCCCGTGAGCCATGGCCACTGAGCCTGCGCGTCCGGAGCCTGTGCTCCACAACGGAGAGGCTGCGGCAGTGAGAGGCCTGCGTACCGCAAAAAAAAAACCCCAAACCTAGAAACAAATGACAATGAAAACACGACGACCCAAAACCTATGGGATGCAGGAAAAGCAGTTCTAACAGGGAAGTTTATAGCAATACAATCCTACCTCAAGAAACAAGAAAAATCTCAAGCAACCTAACCTTACAGCATAAGCAATTAGAGAAAGAAGAACAAAAAAACCCCAAAGTTAGCAGAAGGAAAGAAATCATAAAGATCAGATCAGAAATAAATGAAAAAGAAATGAAGGAAACAATAGCAAAGATCAATAAAACTAAAAGCCGGTTCTTTGAGAAGATAAATAAAATTGATAAACCATTAGCCAGACTCATCAAGATAAAAAGGGAAAAGACTCAAAGCAATACAATTAGAAATGAAAAAGGAGAAGTAACAACTGACACTGCAGAAATACAAAGGATCATGAGAGATGACTACAAGCAACTATATGCCAATAATATGGACAACCTGGAAGAAATGGACAAATTCTTACAAAAGCACAACCTTCCAAGACTGAACCAAGAAGAAATAGAAAATAAAACAGAGCAATCACAAGCACTGAAATTCAGACTGTGATTAAAAGTCTTCCACAAAACAAAAGCCCAGGACCAGATGGCTTCACAGGCGAATCCTATCAAACATTTAGAAAGGAGCTAACACCTATCCTTTTCAAACTCTTCCAAAATATAGCAGAGGGAGGAACACTCCCAAACTCATTCTACGAGGCCACCGTCACCCTGATACCAAAACCAGACAAAGATGCCACAAAGAAAGAAAACTACAGGCCAGTATCAGTAATGAACCTAGATGCAAAAATCCTCAACAAAATACTAGCAAACAGGGATTCCCTGGTGGTGCAGTGGTTGAGAGTCTGCCTGCCGATGCAGGGGACACGGGTTCGTGCCCCGGTCCAGGAGGATCCCACATGCTGCAGAGCGGCTGGGCCCATGAGCCATGGCCGCTGAGCCTGCGCATCTGGAGCCTGTGCTCTGCAACAGGACAGGCCACAAGAGTGAGATGCCCGCGTACTGCAAAAAAAAAAAAAAAAAAAAAACCTAGCAAACAGAATCCAACAGTGCATTAAAAGTATCATACACCACGATCAAGTGGGGATTATCCCAGGAATGCAAGGATTCTTCAATATATGCAGATCAATCAATGTGAAAAACCATATTAACAAACTGAAGGAGAAAAACCGTATTATCATCTCAATAGATGCAGAAAAAGCTTTCAACAAAATTCAACACCCATTTATGATAAAAACCCTCCAGAAAGTAGGCATAGAGGGAAATTACCTCAGCATAATAAAGGCCATATATGACAAACCCAGAGCCAACATCATTCTCAATGGTGAAAAACTGAAACCATTTCTACTAAGATCAGGAACAAGACAAGGTTGCCCACTCTCACCACTCTTATTCAACATAGTTTTGGAAGTTTTAGCCACAGCAATCAGAGAAGGAAAAGAAATAAAAAGAATCCACATCGGAAAAGAAGAAGTAAAACCGTTACTGTTTGCAGATGACATGATAGTATACATAGAGAATCCTAAAGATGCTACCAGAAAACTACTAGAGCTAATCAATGAATTTGGTAAAGTAGCAGGATACAAAATTAATGCAGTCTCTTGCATTCCTTTATGCTAATGATGAAATATCTAAAAGAGAAATTAAGGAAACACTCCCATTTACCGTTGCAACAAAAAGAATAAAATACCTAAGAATAAACCTACCTAAGGAGACAAAAGACCTGTATGCAGAAAACTATAAGACACTGATGAAAGAAATTAAAGATGATACATACAGATGGAGAGATATACCATGTTCTTGGATTGGAAGAATCAACATTGTGAAAATGACTCTACTACCCAAAGCAATCTACAGATTCAGTGCAATCCCTATCAAACTACCAATGGCAATTTTCACAGAACTAGAACAAAAAATTTCACAATTTGTATGGAAACACAAAAGATCCCAAATAGCCAAAGCAATCTTGAGAAAGAAAAACGGAGCTGGAGGAATCAGGCTCCTTGAATTCAGACAGTACTACAAAGCTACAGTAATCAAGACTATGGTACTGGCACAAAAACAGAAATATAGATCAGTGGAACAGGATAGAAAGCCCAGAGATAAACCCACGCACATATGGTCACCTTATCTTTGATAAAGGAGGCAAGAATATACAATGGAGAAAAGACAGCCTCTTCAATAAGTGGTGCTGGGAAAACTGGACAGCTAAATGTAAAAGAATGAAATTAGAACACTCCCTAACACCATACACAAAAATAAACTCAAAGTGGATTAAAGACCTAAATATAAGGCCAGACACTATAAAACTCTTAGAGGAAAACATAGGCAGAGCACTCTCTGACATAAATCACAGCAAGATCCTTTTTGACCCACCTCCTAGAGAAATGGAAATAAAAACAAAAGTAAAGAAATGGGACCTAATGAAACTTAAAAGCTTTTGCACAGCAAAGGAAACCATAAAGAAGACGAAAAGACAACTCTCAGAATGGGAGAAAATATTTTCAAACAAAGCAGCTGGCAAAGGATTAATCTCCAAAATATACAAGCAGCTCAACAACTAAAAAACAAACAACCCAATCCAAAAATGGGCAGAAGACCTAAATAAACATTTCTCCAAAGAAGATATACAGATTGCCAACAAACACATGAAAGTATGCTTAACATCACTAATCATTAGAGAAATGCAAATCAAAACTACAATGAGGTATCACCTCACACCAGTCAGAATGGCCATCATCAAAAAATCTACAAACAATAAATGCTGGAGAGGGTGTGGAGAAAAGGAACGCTCTTGCACTTTTGGTGGGAATGTAAATTGATACAGCCACTATGGAGAACAGTATGCAGGTTCCTTAAAAATCTAAACATAGAACTACCATACGACCCAGCAATCCCACTACTGGGCATATACCCTGAGAAAACCGTAATTCAAAAAGAGTCATGTACCACAAAGTTCACTGCAGCTCTATTTACAATGGCCAGGACATGGAAGCAACCTAAGTTTTCATCGACAGATGAATGGGTAAAGATGTGGTACATATATAAAATGGAATATTACTCAGCCATAAAAAGAAACGAAATTGAGTTATTTGTAGTGAGGTGGATGGACCTAGAGTCAGTCATACAGAGTGAAGTAAGTCAGAAAGAGAAAAACAAATACCATATGCTAACACATATATATGAAATCTAAAGAAAAAAATGGTTCTGAAGAACCTAGGGGCAGGACAGGAATAAAGATGCATACGTAGAGAATGGACTTGAGGACATGGGGAGGGGGAAGGGTAAGCAGGGATGAAGTGAGACAGTGGCATGGACATGTATACACTACCAAATGTAAAATAGCTGGTGGGAAGCAGCCGCAGAGCACAGGGAGATCAGCTCGGTGCTTTGAGTCCACCTAGAGGGGTGGGCTAGGGAGGGTGGGAGGGAGACGCAAGAGGGAGGAGATATGGGGATATATGTATATGTATAGCTGATTCACTTTGTTATACAGCAGAAACTAACACAGCATTGTAAAGCAATTATACTCCAATAAAGATGTTTAAAAAAAAAAAAAAAGAAGAAGAGGAAGAGATGGAGGGGGGAAGGGCCAGCTAGAGCCTGTCCCAAGTTGTCCTGTGAAGCGTCTGTCAAAACTCTGGGCTGCTTGGCCCCCCAGATGGCAACTTACTTGTGGCACCTTCCGTTTCTATGCCTCCCAATGTTGGTTCAAAGGGCCCTGAAATGTAGAAAAGAGGCTTTGTCCACTGTAAGCCCAGTGACCATGTTTTCCTGTTCCTTAACCGCTCTCACCCTCATCCCACGTATGTGGTTAGCTGTGAAGACCCAGTGTATGTTCACAAGTTTCCACAAAGAACTCAGTGGCTGTGTGAGAAGCTGAAGGGTCCTTTCCCATGTTTTTGTGGTCGAGCAGAGATGGGCTTTCCAATGTAATGCTTTTCTGTGACAACTTCCTTTTGTCACTGCAATTCTATTTCAGGCAGAGGAATACGCCATGAGAGCCCTGGATCTAGCCAAAGAACAGCAGCTCAGTGTCCATGAACAAAACACCATTCAAGACTTACTAAATCTCATCTCAGCTGAGGAAGCTCATTCCATTACTTGGTGACCCAAGAGCTCTGCATCATGGACTATTGAGCATCTAATGTATTCCAGCATTGCACAGCTGCTTTGAGGTGCTATGAATTGCTGAAGTGCCCACCCTCTTCCCCTGGGATTGCGCTCATAGCTGTGTTTTTATCATTTCACAGCATATGTTGGGGAATATAGAGCTTTTGGCACAGAAATCAGTAAAACTCTTGTTTATCATGACTTTGCACGACTTTGAATAATGTGTTATCAGTTCACTAACAAGGTATTTATAATTAAACTGCAAATAGTTTATCCTATTTCTCAGAGGTCTCCTGGTGATGCATTCTTCATAGATCTTTGCCAAAGAAAGGGGTAGGGAATAGAGCTATACTGGAGTAAGGTTTCTCTATTCTACTGTGATTAAGTTAGCATTAATCTGAGGTAGATTGTGATTAAAATGCCCATTATAATTCCTAAAGCAATCACTAAGAAAAGTAATCTAAAAAACAGTTAAAATCAACAAGGAAATTAAAATGGTACACTAGAAAAGATCCACTTAATGCAAAAGAAGGCAGTAAAGGAGGAATGGAGGAACAAAAAGATGTGAGACATATAGAAAACAAATAGCAAAATGCAGACGTAAATTGTAGGTCTTTGCCAGAAAAGGCCCCTGGGCCTTTCAAGGAGCTCCAGTATGGATTGGCCGAGTTACCATTCCACACTGGTGTCTCTTTTCTCAGACAATTATTTGAAGGGGATGTGAGCCATCTATACTGTCTAGGGGGGAAGTACTCTGGAAGGTCCCCTGTGATGTAGGGGACAGAGTGTAGGCATTGGAGCAGACATGCCTGGGTTCAAATCCCAGCTTTCTCACGTAACAGCTCTCTGACCTTGATTCACCACCTCCCACCCCTCCACACACACCCAACCTCCTCATTATGTTCTAAAATGGCCCAGGTGTGGCCATGGCTGTATCAGCTAGTACCATCGAGGACTCTGGTCAGTTAGTGCATCCTTTTTTTCTCCAGACTCGCTAAGCAGCCTGCCCATGACCACTTTGCTTCCTGGGTAGATCTGTACCAGGGAGAGGTTATGCAAATCAAGGACCTGTCGGAGAGTTTTATGTTCCTGACTTATATTATTTCCCTCAGGCCCATATAATAAAAATATGTCAGATGGCCACCCTGCACCTTCAGGTCTAGGTAAAATCCGCTTGGGGCACTCTTATGCTTCTGCAAGATGGCTATGAAGTCCCAGGGCCTTACTTTTCTGTCTCTCACTTCAGTTTTTAGCTTCAATTATCAATACTCTGTCACTCTCCACATCTTGTCTTGTAGCTGTGTTTTTGTCTCTTTAGGGACACATCCCTTCTTGATTCTCACCTGCTAACCCCAGATATGAGCCAGCTCTTTCAAATAGATGTTGAATGAAGATTGGAGGAGTGAGGAGAAGGATCAATGGCAGATAATTTAAAAGAAAATATTAGAACTTCCTTATTCAAAAAGTCCTTCAAAGTCCATTTCATTAAACTCTAGTTCTCTTCTCTACCATAGTCATTGGCCCCTTTCTCTTTTTCCCCCCTCCCTCACCTGTTTTCTGTTCTCTCCACCCCTGAATTCTTGCTCATGACTCCTTCCCCATTGAGTATATTTATAAAATTACTGTTTCACTTTATTGTTCCTATTGACTGATTTTCCTCTTGGTTATGGCTCATAATTTTCTGCTTTTTCACATCATGTCTAGAAATTTAATTTTCAGTCTTTCTGCTTTTCTAACACTTGCATTAAGGCTATAAATTTTCCTCTAAATGCTGCTTTCATTGATACCGCATATTACGAAATGCATTTTTATTATCATTTGCTCTAAATATTTCTTAATTTTTTATGACTCATGAGTCATTTAGAAGTATGATTCTTAATTTCTTTCTTTTTTTTTTTTTTTGTGGTACGCGGGTCTGTCACTGCTGCGGCCTCTCCTGTTGCGGAGCATAGGCTCCGGATGCGCAGGCTCAGCGGCCATGGCTCACGGGCCCAGCCGTTCCACGGCATGTGGGATCTTCCCGGACCGGGCACGAACCCGCGTCCCCTGCATCGGCAGGCGGACTCTCAACCACTGCGCCACCAGGGAAGCCCTTAAATCTATAATTTTGTGCCTTCTATTTGTACTGCACTTTCTTTTTTCCCTCTTCTTTCTTCTAGATTGATTATGTATTTTTTCTCATTCCATTTTCTACCCCCTGTCTGCTAGTTTGTAGGTTACACACTGTGTTTCTATTCTTTAAGTGATTACTCCAGAAATTCAAATATTCATTCCTAACATCAACGTCTAAAGTTATTCAGGATGTTTACCCTCATCCTGGACCGTACAAGGGCTTTAAAATTTTTTAATTCCATTTGCTTCCCCCTAACTTATATATTGTTACTGTTATTTATTTCAAGTATATCTTAAACCCACAAATCACAATTATTATTATTTTATAAAGTCATTATTATTTTATAAAGTCATCATATTCCTTCTTGCTTTTCACACCCTCTATCTGGGTTCACAGTACTGATAAATCCTTTAGTATTTCCTATGGTGAGGGTTTGCTGATGGCAAATACTCAGATTTTCTTTCTTTCACTAATTTGATAATGTTTTATTCTGCCCTCTTTTTTTGACTCATCAACGAAAATGTATCTCACTTTCATACATGATACAGTGATGCAGGACATAATCTCAATTCTGAAGATCTCTGTGAAATGTGATTTACTTGACCTAAAAAGGTATATGCAGGTTCAAGAAAACCAGGAATTCTTGGGAGATAAGAACATCTCTTAATCATTCTACCAGGTAACCTTTCCTAAGCATCTTCAGCAGAATTTGCAGGTGTGGAGCTGAGGGATCATCTCTGAAAGTCCTGGCTAAATTTTTTCTACTAGCAAGCACATAGCAGTGTTACAAATTATATCATGTTGTCTATGAACATTTATTTAACAAAAATTCACATTGAGTAGTTGCTCTGAGTACCAACTCTCCAATGTTTTATCATTGCACAACTTTGGACCTGCGCTGTGCCATAGGTCCTCAGATGACCAAGATTAGAACCAAGGTGCTCTACCACCGCTAGGTCCTACTATAGATGTATATCATGAAAGTGAGGTTTCTGTATTCATGATGGCTCTATGAAGCATAATATCTCTCAAGAACAAGAGGTCAAACAAAACACACATCTGGCAAAGTAGATGCTTCAGGAAAGATGATGAAGCATTACTTGAATGACAAACCACATCATCATTTTGTTTGCTAGAAAAAGTACGTTTTTCCTGATATTCATCAAGATTGATGGTGATGAGTTGGAGATAAATATTTTATTTAATATATATGCTTACACAGACACAGTTTCAATAGTTAATAAATACTTAAATAAACAGCAGCACGTTTGAAAAGCATATAAGCAAGGTTACTATTGAGATCAGTATATAAAACCAAGATGATATATTATAAATGTTGTCCCTTGCTTGTGAACCTTTCTAAGGAGTGCAGAAACAATCCTAGTGATCAAGGGAGAAAAGCTTTCAATGAAAAAAGACCATTCAGAGTTTGAAAGTCATGTTTCACCACAAGAAACAATACTGGATGTGAGGGATAAGGAAGATAGCAGCCAAAGAATGACACCTGAAGTGTGTTTTCTTTCCTTCTGGTTTGAGCAAGTGGTTGGCGTTGTGCCCTCAGGTGAGGAGGTCCTGGAAGAGGAGGGAGTCTGCGGGAGAGAGAGGAATGTGAATTCAGATTGGGGCGTGGTGAGTTTAAGATACTTACGAGACATTTGAGGGGAGATGAAAAGGCAGGCAACTGCACAGGCAATCTGACATTAAGAAAAGAACTCTGAGTTCGAGAGATAAATTTGAGAGCATCGTGTAGGTTGTAATTAATACTGTGGAAACAAAGGAAATCACCTAGGGAATAGAAGAGAGATAAGGAAGGGAAGAGAGCCCCAGGAAATGCCCTGAAACAGAACGTTTAATAGAGAAGAGGGGAACCCAGCAGACGAGGGTGACATAATTTCAGATTTATTCAGAGTATTCATACAAAGGATTCCCATAGATCTTTCAACCAGATTCCCCAGATGTTAACATTTTACCATATTTGCCTCATCATTTCCTCTATATAGATACCCATTATTTTCTGAACCATTTGAAAGAAAGTTGCAAACACTATGCCCGTTTATCCCTCAATATTTAATGTGGTTCTTCTAAAAACAAGGAAATTCTTACATATTCTCATCAGTACAATCATCGAAATCAGGAAACTAGGGACTTCCCTGGTGGAGCAGTGGTTAAGAATCCTCCTGCCAATTCAGGGACACGGGTTCAAGCCATGGTCCGGGAAGATCCCACATGCCGCGGAGCAACTAAGCCCATGCGCCACAAGTACTGAGCCTGCGCTCTGGAGTCCGTGAGCCACAACTACTGAGCCCGCGAGCCACAACTACTGAAGCCGCCGTGTCTAGAGCCCGTGCTACGCAACAAGAGAAGCCACCGCAATGAGAAGCCCCCGCACTGCAACAAAGAGTAGCCCCTGCTCACCGCAACTAGAGGAAGCCCGCATGCAGCAACAAAGACCCAACACAGCCAAAAATAAATAAATAAATATTTTTTTTAAAAAAGGAAATTAATCATTGATAGGATGCTATCAAACAATGAAATACAGACTTTAGTTCAGATATCACCAATTGTCATAATGATGTTCTTTAGAGCAAAAGAACATCCCTGAGCAGGCAGTGCATTCAGTTGCTGTCTCTTTAGGCCTTTAAACGTGACACAGTGTCCTGCTACTCAAATCTTCTCTGACTTATGAGAAATTCAGCCAAACTTTTCCAACAAATGAAGAAGCCAAGGCCTTTGGGAGCTCTGAAGAGCTGTGACTCACTGAGGTACAGTAGATCCGAGGCCAGTGGAAGAGCCGTAATCCTTGGGGGAAGGCTCTTCCCTGATTGAGGGAATTCCTGCAGTGAAAAACGCAGCTGCAGGAAAAGCAGTGAAATGGGAACCAGCATGACAGCCAGGTGGGTGTCAGCAGCATGAAGCTGGGATCGTTTCGGGGGATGACCGTGGAACCCTGGAAAACAGAAGAGGAAGTCCCATAGGCTTATTCCTTGGGGAGAGGAAATCCCAAGATCTAGCAACTGGGGACGGTGTCTGTAGCCAGCCTAAAGATCTTTCTACTGGTGCCCTGTCAGCATGGTTGCTGACAGTCAGGATGGTGGGGAAGCAGTCACCACCCTTCTCAAAGGACCTCGGGCCCCACCAAACACACTGGTCTACGATGCAGTAAATGCAGTTCTTTTGGGACAACTGGGGGAAGTGTATATGAACTGGGAATTAGATGCTGTCAAGGAATTACTGTTAATTTTGTTATACGTGGTAAAGGCATAAGGAAATCTCTTTTTAAAATGAGATGCCTGCTGAAGTATGCCGGGGAGAAAAGATATGGTGTGTGGAAATTGTTTTTAAATGCTTAAGAAGAAGAAGTAGGTAGATGCAGTAAAAATAGAAAATTTTGATAATTTAAAATTTGAGGACTTTACTAAACCATCCTCTCAACTTTTGTGTAGTTTGCAGAATTTCATATATCAATAGAATAAAAAAGAAATACAGGTCACACTCCCCAGTGTTTGGGTTGAAGGACAGTATGAGCGGTACAACAGAGTAGCATCCCTGGTTGCAACAAAGCAGCGTTATCCCTGTGACTCTCTGACCTCAGGGTGGGCTCCCTGACCCTCACAAGTTGAGGAACAGCCTTTGTTCAAGGGTCTCAGGCCTGGTGCTGATTGGAGTTAGTTCCTAAAGGCCTTAGCACTGCTTCTCCCAGGAAGCCTTTTGAAATATGCAGACAAAGTCGAATGGCTCTTCCGGTGCGGACCGAAATCTTTCCAGTCCCCTGGGATCCTTCCTGCACCACACAGCCATTCTTACACACAGCAAGCTCTCACTTGCTATTTGAATCTTCATTGTAAAGTCAGTCCGGGAGAGCATGTTGAGCAGGCCCACGACAAGCTCATACCATCTGCATTAGTATTTTCCTCCATCATCTTGACAGTTGAGAGTTGGCAATATTACAATTCAGACAGCACTCTGCATTTGAAAGGAAAATTATGGTTTTTCAGAATGCAGCTGGTGTGCAAGTGAATAGGATGAAGTTTCTATGAAGCCTTTTCCTCATTTTATGATATGAAAATAATAAAATGTAGATTCAGCGTGATACTTACTGAAAAAGAACCACCAAAAGGGACAGAGTTTGGGGGACAAAGGCAAACAACGCATTCTGTTCCATGGTAATAATTTTAATAAAAAGCAAAACCAGCAAAACAATCATTTAGAAATGATTTCTTCTCTGTGGGAGAAGTTAACATTCTTATTGCTGTTCAAACCACTTGGAAATGAGCTCTTTGGGTGCCTAGTTAAGATATATTCTTCACAGCACGTTTTCAGTTTGCCAATTAGGCAGGAAAAACTACAATTCACTTTCCTGGGGGGAACTTAGCTGAAGTACAGCCCACAGGTGAGACACAGCCTCAAAGATCACTAAGTTTAGGAGCAAACCAAAAAGATTTCTCTTGTGTGAAAACAGAGGAAGACAGAACAGGCAGAGAAGCAGTGTTTTCAAGCGTTTTTCTTCAAGTCAGTTCTGCACATTATAATAGGACACTGGCTTCTGAGAAATCCATCACACATGCTACCTCCCTGGAATTGAGATGTTTTAATGCATCGGTGTATCAGTTTCTTCCTTGGTTACCCAGTGGCACTGGTGTGCTGGTAAATGTTTAACAGGTAGCTCTCCAGGGGAGATACTTGGTATATAGTGTTTGCCCATCTCTGTGGGGTAAATATTCCCTCCATGGCTGACTTCAAACTACTAATATGATGTCACTGAACAATGCAGTTGGGAACAGATGCTCAGTTGCACACAATTATATGGCATTTCCACTGTACAAATACAACAGATGTCAATAACCTCAGGAGCACAGACAATAGTAAAAGGTAATAAAAATAATTAGGAAGTGATAAGTTTTGAATATTTATTACCTATATTTTTAATATACTTTAATTTTAGGTTTATATAATTTAATTAATTAATTTTTTTTTTTTTGGCGGTACGTGGGGCTCTCACTCTTGTGGCCTCTCCCGTTGCGGAGCACAGGCTCCAGACGCGCAGACTCAGCGGCCATGGCTCACGGGCCCAGCCGCTCCACGGCATGTGGGATCTTCCCGGACCGGGGCACGAACCCGTGTCCCCTGCATCGGCAGGCGGACTCTCAACCACTGCGCTACCAGGGAAGCCCTATAATTTAATTTTTAATTGTGGCTGCATCTAAGAACCAGCCCACAAAATTCCTGAAACTGTAACAATCCGCTCTCATGGGCTGGTCCAAGCCGGCTCCACCACAACACTGGTACTCTGGGGACCTCCAGGTGGGACTAAACAAACCAGCCACCTGCCTGGTCTTGCCTTCACGAAGATCTTTATTAGTTCTAGACTAAGAACCCCAGCTCTCCACTTATAGTAGAGCAGTGTTCCTTCTACATAGAAGATTCTGGGGGTCCGACTCGGGACAGGCCCAGGACAGCAGAATTTCAGCTGTTTTATTGGCTAGTTCCATCTGCTCTCAGGGCTGTCATCCCTGCCAAGTCCAGATGGTGCTGTTGGGCTATCAGAGTTCCCTGCACAGCTCTGCGCCCCTGCCCCCCAGCCTTCTGCACTCCCCTCACCCTCTGTTTGACAGATTTAATTCAAATCCCTGGCACCTCCTCCTTCCATTTGATGCAAAGCCAGCAAGCCTCATACAGGAAGAGCCAGAGAAACCAGGTGCTAAATCATACAAGGTCACGCTGCTCCTCCACTCTCCAGCCTCCCAGGTGTCTGAGGCAGCCTTTCCTCTAGGACTTTTCTAAGCCAGATACACCCCCTATATCTTACACTAGAGCATCACAGAATCTCAGGGATGGATGGGAACTTTCAGTCCTTAAGCCTAGACCGCAGCATGCTTAAGCAGCCACCAGTCCTATCCCCTCCCTCCCCCGCATCTCTTTTTCCAGCTGTAAAGCTGCTGTCTGCCAGCTTTTACCCCTTGGCACTGAGCCATGATCACGGGCGGGAGCTGTTGGGGATTGCTGACAGTGGAGAAAGCAAGAGGAAAGGAACTTGCTGAAAGCCAGACTTGTGGTTAAGAGCTTCACATTCAAGATTGTGTTTATTTATTACATTTATAGGTGATGATGCAAAGGTTAAGCAAGATTAAGTGACTTTCCTGAGGTCACATAAGCCATAAGTTATCAAGTCAGGATTTGAACCAGGGCTAACCCAAACTAGCACCATTTACATCAATCCGTGTTGCCTTCCGTAAAGCGTGATGACCCCAACAGCTAGTGGTGATGATGGTGGTTGCCATGCCCGGCTAGGGTAGTGGGAATGAAAAATATATCACCCTAAGGGATGGCACTTGAGTGCTTCTTGGGGAGGGAGTGGTCTTTGCTTAGGAAAATGCCTTTAATAAGCCATCCGTGACAGAAGGTGAAATCTTGAAGGTAGAGGTGTTGGCAGGAATCATATTAGGAAAAGGAATGGCTATGCTGCCGTCCATGAGAACATACGTGGCTTTAGTTTGTCCTGAGAAGGGAGTCAGGTACCACATGGAGTGGAAGGTGAGTGGATTCCTCTGTAGAGTACAGAAGAACATTTTATGAATGGGGGTACCACGTTTGCATTGCTGCAATGCCTGCATTGCTGCCACGTCTGCGTTGCTGCCACGTCTCCCGTTTCCTCCCACATCACTGGAACACACACAGGCACACGCTCCCACACTGACTCATTTGAATTTTGGTGTGTGTGGAAGTGGGGACAGGAACCGAGCCTGTCTCAGCTGATGCGGTGAAGGGATGAGACATGATTGTTGCTTAAAATGAGGTAGCAGAAGTCTGGAGTCAGCAGTGACTGCTGAGATATAAGCCCCTTAGAAATCACAGAGATCCAAAGGCCCAGTTATCAGACTTCTCTGGATCTCAAGGGGCAGGGGGTCCTCAGCTGACCCATGGGCTACAACAGGGAAGAGTGCCCCTAGTGGCCGGCTGCAAGGGGGATGCACTGTGGAACTGCGAGAGGGAGGAAGTCTTTGACTTTGTGGCTGATTGTAGCTAACATGTGTATCAATCAGGATTCCCCCTCAGGTGTGCCTGACGGGAGACGTTTGGGACCTTCAAGCCCTTGGCCTCCATGGAGGCCCACGAAGGCCTCCGCAAATCCAAGACATTCTGCAGTGAGGGAACATGAACCAAACTGGGGCCAAGGAAGCCTTCAGTCAGCTTGGCAGGGGGCTTCTCTCACATCCCATCACTGATGGTGTAATGTGAGGCTATGTGGTCTTGGCTGGTCTACAGAAGGCACAGGCCATGAGCCAGCACACACCAGAAAATCTTATCTACGCCTTTGGGGCTCTTACCTAAAAGCCATCCAAGAGCTGAATCCTTCACAGCAGGCACCATGTTGATCCAGAGGAGAGGCTCAGCAGAAGGGGGATGGGCACAGGGTGGGTCCAGGATGGCAGCAGTGCTGGACGCCATGGAAGAACAGAGCCGCCTCTGGCAGTACGCCACACCGGTTGCGAACCAGACTGCCTGGGTCCCAACCTTGCTGCTGACTAGCTAAGTGACCTTGGCCTCTGGGATTCAGAGTCCCATCTATAAAACAGGGCCTGAACTGATTCCAAAGTGCTGTTATTCCTGTGCCCTCAAATCTGGCTTGACGGGTGACCTTCTTAGGGTTGCCTCAGAGCCCTAGTGAATATGCAATGCCAGAGCAAGACTACCCAACAGTGTTGGGTTGCCAGCACGGGGCCCAGAGCAGTGCCACCTGTCAGCAGGGGAAACGCGCCTGGAGAAGGAAATGGAAAGGCTAGAAGGGACGAGGTTTTCATACTCAGCTGTGTGAGTTTTAGAAGGGAAGGCTGCAGTCTAACCACAGATTTGGAATGGAAGCATAATACGGTTTTAAGAAAGGATTAAGACAACATATGCCTGAGATGGTGGTCTTCCAGGTGACAACAGTTTAAGCTACGATCTGATCTGAGGAGTCTCAGAAGCAGTCATAAACAGCAGCAGGTTTTCTATTAGGCTACAGCGGCAGATCTAGGAACGCTAACTCCAGGGACAGGGACAAGAAGGCTGCTGTCAGGGCTCTTCCCAAAAAATCAGCATAGACTGACAGCAGATAGAAGCCTCACCTCCAGGTGCACAGGAAATTATTAGGCTGTTTCACCGACTTTGGACTCACCCTCCGACATGGCTCTGTGACTGCCTGCACATGGTATTCTGGTCATTAACTTCCGGGAGGGTCAGCTGTTACTTGAGTGATCGTGGAACCACCCCCGCCTCCCCCGCAGCTAGCTGCTTCAACCTTCCTCTAATTTACATTCAGAGCTGGTTCTCAAGATCAGCCTTCATCAGGACTTAAAGAAGGGATGAAGTATGTCTTCTTTGGAGAAATGTCTGTTTAGGTCTTCTGCCCATTTTTCGATTGGGTTGTTTGTTTTTCTGATATTGAGCTGCATGAGCTGTTTGTATAGTTTGTCATACAGATGGCCAACAAACACATGAAAAGATGCTCAACATCACTAATTATTAGAGAAATGCAAATGAAAACTACAATGAGGTATCACCTCACACTGATCGGAATGGCCATCATCAAAAAATCTACAACAACAAATGCTGGAGAGGGTGCAGAGAAAAGGGAACCCTCTTACACTGTTGGTGGGAATGTAAGTTGATACAGCCACCATGGAGAACAGTATGGAGGTTCCTTAAAAAACTAAAAATAGAACTACCATATGACCCAGCAATCCCACTATTGGGCATATATCCTAAGAAAACCATAATTCAAAAAGACACACGCACCCCATTGTTCACTGCAGCACTATTTACAATAGCTAGGACATGGAAGCAACCTAAATGTCCATCAACAGAGGAATGGATAAAGAAGATGTGGTACATATATACAATGGAATATTACTCAGCCATAAAAAGGAACGAAATTGCATCATTTGCAAAGACATGGATGGACCTAGAGACTGTCATACAGAGGGAAGTAAGTCAGAAAGAGAAAAACAAATATATGAACGCATGTATGTGGAATCTAGAAAAATGGTACAGATAATCTTATTTGCAAAGCAGAAATAGAGACACAGAGGTAGAGAACAAAGTGGGAAGGGGAGGGTGAGATGAACTGGGAGATTGGGAGATTGGGATCGACATATACATACTACTATGTATAAAACAGATAACTAATGAGAACCTATTGCATAGCACCGGGAACTCTACTCTGTGCTCTGTGGTGACCTAAATGGGAAGGAAATCCAAAAAAGAGGGGATACATGTATACATATGGCTGATTCACTTTGCTATACAGCAGAAACTGACATAGCAGTGTAAAGCAACTATACTCCAATTAAAAAAAAAAAAACTTCATGGAAAAAGACGAAAAAAAGGCGGGGGGGGCTTCCCTGGTGGCACAGTGGTTGAGAATCTGCCTGCTAATGCAGGGGACATGGGTTCGAGCCCTGGTCTGGGAAGATCCCACATGCCGCGGAGCAACTAGGCCCGTGAGCCACAACTGCTGAGCCTGCGCGTCTGAAGCCTGTGCTCCGCAACAAGAGAGGCCGCAATAGTGAGAGGCCCGCACACTGCGATGAAGAGTGGCCCCCACACACTGCGATGAAGAGAAAGCCCTCGCACAGAAACGAAGACCCAAAACAGCCAAAAATAAATAAATTGTCTTTGAGGTTTAAAAAAATAAATAAATTAATTATTTTAAAAAAGGGGGGATGAGGTATGTCTCTTTTACTTCCGCTGAGGTATAAATGCAACTCATTTTCTTTATACAGAATAGTTTTAAAGACCCCTATCTCTATAAGCAATACATATTCACAATTCTTTCATTCAAACAACCCACGGAAGAGCCATTTCTTCCTCCTTCCCACTAGAATTCCAGATGATCCCAACTTATTTCTTCCCCTGAAATGTCACAAAACTATCCCAGACCTTCCTCTCCTCTCCTTCCTCCTCGCCCATCCCCAACATTCATGGAATCCCCTCTGAGCTGGGAGAATTGAGTCTGCAATTGTGACACTAATGGCTTAAGATCCACGTATATTGTTGATCAGATCCTCAAGACCTAAAGCCCCAAATCCACCTTCCGGGGGAACCCCATACCCCTCAGCAATCAGACAAACAGCATGGAGACATTTTTCCCAAGTGCAAAGTTATATATATTCTGAGTGACGGAGCTGTTGGCATTCAAGTTCTGACCAGTCTCAAGATGCTACTACCAGACAATGGGAAGACTGTATACAGACACTGCAATTTATGTTACATGAGGAAGACTGTCAGTTGATACACGAGAGTCAAGAGTTTCAGGTTAGATACGATCCATCCAGAAGGCTGAATACACTAAGAGCCTTACGTCTTTCAGGTCATAACCCTCTGAGAAGCTGCATCCTTTTTCAGGCCCTCTACCACTGTTTAGTGTGCTAATGCCAAGAATTTCTGGCCTCTTTAACCCCCCCAGAGGAGGGGTGATAGGAAACTGCTAAAAACCAGATGTGGGAGGCGTCTTTCTACCACCTCCCACGCAATGTACAGTTTCATTAATTAACTCCAACCTCAAAACACCCGCCCCAAGAGCTAAATAGAATAGGCATCTCCCCGAGCAGGAGAATGGAAAAATCGAGGCACAGAGTCAACGTGATTGTATAAGGTTAATCAGCTATTTTAGGGGAGAACCAGAACCGGCATCTGGCTCTGTGCCCCATGTTCCTTCCAGCAGGCCCTGTGGGCAGCTGTGACGAATGTGGGCCAGCCACCTGGCTGAGGCTCCCAGGGCCCACAGCCAGTATGGGAAATCCTGGAGGGAGGCTATGATCCAGCTGTGCCCCAGCTCTCTAGACAGGGTTCCCAGCAATGATGCCAATGACGACAGATGTCACTGGCGGCTGGAAAACGGGCCCCCTTTGACAAGTCTGGAAGCACCCTCTAGCTGCTGTGCTCAGGATGGGGCTCACTAGCATCTATTTAGGTAAAGTGGAGAGACTGGGCTTACACTAAACTGTGGGAAGGAGTGAATGCAGCTTCCAGAAAGTCATCACTTGGTTCAGAGGTTTACGTAGAAAGCATCTGGCGAAATCCAATGAGAACAGACCTAGGACCATCCTTCTAAACCCACCCTGAGTGGTAAAGATAAGGTACGTGTCTTAACCTATATAAAGGTGAAGGATTATCGTTTTTCAACTGTACAGACACATGACTGGAACTACAGTTCAGTGGCATGCACCCTACGTTGACTGTATTTAAACTACTACTGTGTAGTGCAACATCTCCATTGCATGGTGCCAAACATTTTTCAGTTTCAGTTACTTGGTGAGATCTGATTTTAGCCACAGTATTTTCAAAGCCAATTTCTATTTAAATGTGTTGTGGAAAAAATGTAATAGTTTGACTTTATACACATTTTACATTTACAGCAGAATAAGTACAGAAATTCGTACACCCAAATGGGTGTTGTTGCCTTCAAACTGGTCACGTTGGGAAGATGTATTTTTAGTCCAGGGAAGCTGACCTTATGCATAACATTTCTAGAACCTTCCTTGGAAACTGTCCACTTGTAAGCATCCTTAACATTGATAAGTCTTTGTCTTTCAAGGGTAGATTTATTCTTTTGAGGAATGATATTTTTTAACAGCCAAAGAGCATTAGAAGATAAGTCTGATCAATAAAATGGGTGATGGAGCTCGGGATGAACTCTGGGGAAGGGTGGTGTAAAAAAACGAGGTCTGACTATAAGGTTATGAGGCCTCTTTTCTTGCATGGCTTCAAAGGTAACTCCAAAGAGGAAGTTTAGTGCTCTTGGTACATGCAACATCACAGCTCAAGAGTAAGGTCTCCCAGGGAAATAAGTACAAACATGGTGACTCTTTTTTTTTTTTTTTTTTTTTTTGCGGTACGCGGGCCTCTCACTGCTGTAGCCTCTCCCGTTGCGGAGCACAGGCTCCGGACGCGCAGGCTCAGCGTCCATGGCTCACGGGCCCAGCCGCTCCGTGGCATGTGGGATCTTCCCAGATCGGGGCACAAACCCGTGTCCCCCGCATCGGCAGGCGGACTCTCAACCACTGCGCCACCAGGGAAGCCCCATGTTGACTCTTGAGTGCATATGTTCTAGTGTATTTGGTTAAAAAGGTAGCCTTGCTCATTTTTGTCATACTTCACAGAAGCAGAAATGAAACACTCCATGTCCGTGACTTCTCCCAAGGGCAGTGTCATCATCTACTGCTGGAAGAGTTAAAATGAAAAGCACTTGGTGTAGTGTCTACATTATCCACTCCCCCCACCCCCCCACCAAATGTGCAATGAGTTATTCCTGATACCTGAGTCTCCCCACTGTGGAAAAGGGGGTAAGGACAGGTCTCTGGAACCTGGGTAAGACTAGTATGTCAAGGGGATTGGAGTGTTTCCAATGGCTCTAGCTACCCAACAGGCTCACAACACCGACTCATACAAGAAAATCTCCTATAGCTAATTACGTAAAGTTTCAGTAGAAGAGAGGGGGAAATGATTATCTTCCAGTAGCTTTCTAGGATTAAAAACCCACTCGCTTTTAATGTCAAGTGAACAGTCTATTGAAAGGAAGTCCATGGTGTTCTAGTGCATGCTTAAGGAAGAAAGTGTGTGGCCACTAGGTCATTGAAGTGCATTTCCAGCTGAGGCCAAAGGCAGCGAAGGTGCAAGAGGCTGCTGGGGCTGGCGCTAGTTGAAGCAGGATCTATATATTTGGAGTGGCAAAGCAATCTGTAGAAAGCCCCAGTTACAGAGCAGGATGTTTGCCAACGAGTGAAGTCAAAGGACGCTCAATTTCACTTTCTACAAAGTGCTGCATTGAAGATGCTAAGGAGGAAGCTCCCTTTAAAACACCATATCCTGAGTGTCAGAGAAATATGGTCAAGATGGTGATTGATGGGGAGCAGAGACTGATTCGCTAATAGCACTGGGACTGTGTATACCCCGAGCATCTCTCTCTCTCTCTCTCTCTCTCTCTCTCTCTCACACACACACACACACACACACACACACACTTAATGAAGAGCACACAACTGCAGTCACATTCCACCTCTTCTGCACGTGCCTCTGTCCGGTGGTTGCTCTTTTGTACAGTATTTCCAGGAGCCGTTGAGTTAATGGGCTCCACTGCTAAAAGCCAGAAGCACAGCACAGTCAGCCGTAACATCCAATTGCTTGCAGCAGACATCGGTCTCAAATCCATCAGTCGGGATGTTGTTCTCGGTGAGGGTTTTATATTAGTGTTTATAAAAACCACAAAGCTAGGCCATTTGCTTCAATCATCGTTAGAAAGAATGCTGAGTGCCCAGATGGGATTTCTAGTTTCTGTGCAAATGAAATCACACTAGTCCAGATTTTATTCGCTCAAAACTACTAGGGAAGCAGTAGGATTTGGTTTCAATGCTGCCAAAAAGCAGGAACTCACTGAAGTTTTAATTCTGAAGCAATCCTGGCGTTAATGTTGTAGCCAGGGTCGGGCAGCATGGGGGCCGGGCCCCCCGCTGTGCTTGCTGAGGATCCCCGGATCTCTCCCAGTTCAGGCTCGCTCTCGCTAGAGGTAGACCCGCTGTTGATGGCATAGACGCTCTCTGTGACTCCCTGAGCTGAAGCACAGCTGTCTGGCTCTTTCTTCTCCCTGGGACTAGACAGTCCTGGGAGGACAGCCATCTTCCCGGTCTGCCTGTTGGGCAGCAAGGACATGGTGTAGTCTGCAATGATCCCGCCCACATCTAAGTTGCAGGCCTGGTCGAAGGCTAGGAAACCCACGTTGGCATTTGCTTCGCACACCATAAAGGAGCCATCGTCCATGATGAGGAGGTCGATGCCACAGAAGTCCATGCCCAGGATGTTGGACACCTGGATAGCCAGCTGCTTGCCTTGTTCTGTCAGTGGGCACATGACACCCACGCCACCTGTGGGGAAAGTGCAGTGATGTAATGGTGACACTGTAACCGAGCAGGACCGTATAAGGCCTTCCCAGAAGAGACCCCTACCCATATCCTCTGCCTGCCCTTTGTCGTAGAAAAACTTCAGTCAAAGAATAAATTTAATCAGAGAAGTGAGAAAATGCGGAAAGAAAGGAAAACAGTCAAGCAAGATAAGATAATAATACTTTAGCCATTAAACAAAGTCAAGGACCTTTAGCTCTTCCTCAAGGACTGCAGTTAATATTCTGAGCCACATCCTGTGAGCTGTTTTGCAGATACTGAAACCCCCAGCAGGTGGAAGAAGTTAAATGTATGCTGCCCACAAGCACGGAGACCCCAGACCGGTTGGAACCAGAAGGTTGATGATGCTGAGAGCCCATTACCTCACCACCAGCCAATCAGAAGAATGTCCACGAGCTGATCACGCCCTGCTCCTTGAACACTATAAGACTCCTCACTACCCCCTCCAGGGCAGGACACACAGTCCTGTGGGCATTAGCCCACTGTGGCCCCCTTTGCCTGGCAAAGCAATAAAGCTATTCCTTTCCATGATACTTCACCAAAACTCTGTCTCTGAGATTTAGTCTGGCCCCAGTGTACGGAGGCCGAATTTTGGCAACAACACCAGGCACTGACTGGACAAATGACCCTTCAAGGAAGAGAGGTGAGGGATGTTGGGGGAGGGCAGCAAGATGGGCATTTTTATTACCAACAAAAGGTCCGGATGGAAATCAGGACACCCTTTGAGAAAGTAATGATTGTTTCCTTCCTAGAGTTTAAAAAATGTTTCTATCCTCTGACCCAGTCATCCCTCCACGAAGGAAATAATCTTACATATCGGGAAAAAAAGCTTATGCACAAAGATGCTGATGGCCGTCACTTAAAATACTGGAAAGTCAAAATACGGGTACATAGTAGGCACTCGATATTTGTTGATGAGTAAATGAAAAATTATAATCTAATTAGCTCACAGAAGAGGAAAGCAGCATAGTTTACACCCATTACTAAAAATGATAGAGTTCGTGATCACACGGGAAAATACTTAAAAGGATTGAAGGCTGTACAGTATGACCATAATTATGCAAAAAAACATCATCAGAAACGACACCAAAATGTTAACATTGGTTGTCTCTAGATGGCGGGATTAATGACAAATATCGTTTTCCATTTGACTTTGCTGTATTTTCTACATTGAGAATGAATTCCTTTTAGAAATTAGAAGAAACAAAATTATTATTTTCTAAGAAGAGAGAGGCCTGTGAGACAAAAATCTCATACCGAGGTCAGAGAGAGTCTGATTGCCCTTACTTGTTAAAAAGCTAAGACCTCAGATTTAATTGTCTTCCTTCAGTCTCTTTGCAAAGACTTAACACTTGTATTCTCAGGAACTAATGGCTTTACCTTAACTCTGCCCCTCCACCATCTATTATATGGTGTGAGGAAAAGGCTACTGAACAGCTTTAAAACAGCTCATCAAAAACAGGAATATGGATAAATTACAAAACAGTGTAGTTTCTAGTTAAAGAATGGATTTTTTTGTTTGTTTTTTCTTTTGGCCGTATGGCTTGTGGGATCTTAGTTCCCTGACCAGGGATCGAACCTAGGGCCCCGGCAGTGGAAGTGCAGAGTCCTAACCACTGGACCACCAGGGAAGTCCCCAAAGAATGGATTTTGTGAGCTGACTGAAAAAGACAAACTGATAATACATAAGGTTCAATACTGTGGTAAGACATGGGATTGTCATGAAAATTAAATGAGATAATATATTAGGTACTTAGCACTGTGTCAACCTGAGCCTAGCATTTGCTTCTATCACAGCGCTTTAGTCACAGTACCTTACGATGATCTGTTTATGCGTCTTCTCCTTTACTGGACCATAAGCTGCCCAAGGGCAAGGGCTCTCATTAATCGCTACACTGTCAGCCTCTACCCTGGAGTCCACGTGGGGAGGCTGCTCACTCACACTCAGGAAGAAGGACCAGATTGGTGTTTCAGCCTCTTCATTAGTCACCAGACTTGGTATACTCATCTGGCGATCTAGGAAATAACGACTGGGTACTCTTTCACATTACCAACATACAAATTCCACTCATGAGGCTGACAATAGATTTCTGTGATGAAGATGAACATTCCCATTCCCCCGGGACCATCTCCATGCACCAAAACTGAAAACAAGCTTTATCAATAGGTTAATGGGATGAGGTTATGCATTTGACCCAGACATAAACTGCAGCTTTCTAATAACGTCAAACATATAAGAAAAACACAATTTTCAAAAGAAACACAATCTTCAATTACAATGGAAAAGCAGAATATGCTATGTCTCCAGCCATAGCCTTACTTTTCAGTTTCTTTTTTTTTTTTAATTATTATTTTTGGCTGCACCACATGGCTTGCTGGAGTTCCTGGACCAGGAATCGAACCTGAGCCCTCAGCAGTGAAAGCGCGGAGTCTTAACCACTGGATTGCCAGGGAGTTCCCCATTGCCTCAGTTGAGACTCTCCTTACTTCTTGCCTGAGCTATTGCCACAGCTTCCAAACTCAACTCCCCGCCTCCCTCTCATGCCTTCAATCCATCCTCTTCCCAGATGTCAGTTTTTCTCAAACACCAATCCTCATGTCACTCCCTTGTTTAAAACTGACTGCCAAGTCCTAACACCTACAGGACAGGGTTCAAATCTCAGCGTCCTGACCTCCCTGGCCTGACCTCCGTCATGGCACTTACACCCACCTGCCACCCTCCTGGACTGCTTGCTGCTAAGGGAAAGAGCTTGTTTCTAATTCCTCTCTGTGATCCTGGCGCCTTGCAGACGGTCTGACCAGATAGGAGGGATTGAGACACATTCACTGGCTGGGTGCAAACATCCTAATGAAAAACCCTGGTGGCCTCCCCTGACCAACAGTCCGACTGAGCTTTCGTGTCTCACCGAGAGAGCAGTTGCTCTGCATCCGTCCGTCTGTGGAGCAGCGAAGCATAGAGCCTATCACCTGGCCACCTACTACCACTACCCGGATATCCTTTCCGTGGGACTCCTTCACGTACTTCTGGAACAGGTAGGGCACATCGTGGCGGATCACATGGCAGATGTCTGAGAGGTGGTGTTTATCTCTTGCGAGAAAAACAGCTTTTCCTTTAAGAGGAAAGACAAAGAGCAAGAGAAGTAGTTAGAGAAGCCTCTGAGCGCAGTCCTTGCCATCCCACCTCCAGGTCCAGAGTCATCCATTCTTTCCCAACTCGCCTCACTGTGGCCCCTTCAATTTCTCTGAATCGACTCTTGCGTCTTATCAAATGGCCGTCGAACCTCATTTTTTTCTGGGTTTTACTCAGGTCCCTCTCCTTTCACAACTCTTTTTTCAAAATGAAATCGAAATGTATTCCAGAAATGCCCAGAAGAGGCCAAAATAACTTCCTAGGGATCTAGTCAATTCGGTTCCAGAAACAGTCAGCACCGCCTATCACCCCAGGATGCTGATTTGGTAGAGTCCATGTCTCACTCACTTTTTTTTCTAAATCCTCACACCTCACACTAGGCTCGATGCACAAAGCAAGTGTCAATCAATGCTTACAGAACATAACTAACTGAACATACTTTAGAGGAATTCCCAGTCAAGATGGAGAGAGACCCACAAAAGATAATGACACAGCCTGATATAGCATCAGGAGAGGTCTGTGCAAAATACTATGGGGGTTCAAAGAGGGAGCCACTGCCAGATGTGCTTCATCCTTTTAAACATAAGACACTTATTATTTGGCTGTACCCGTTTAATTCTGAAAGGAATGATCCGTACTTCTATTGATCTCTGGGAAAAGCATTCCTTCCTGACTCCAAATTCCGTATTTTCTGCTTGAATCACTTATGCTTTTGCAATTATTTGGCATCTGCTTTTCCATTTGCATATTAGCTAACAGATATGAGCAGGGGGCCCTGACAGGTTTGCTCTGTAAACCTGACATAAGCATACCATACCCTGATTCTCCTTGTTCGCAAACATGGAAAAAAGAGATGGTTTTCCTAAGATATGTGTCACCACCTTAAAAAGAGTGGGACATTTCTGAAGTCTTAATAAAAAGAGGGATGGGTATCAGCCCCTAGTGGCAATATAAGACCAAAAAGTAACCTCCAAAACATGTCTCAATCATTGGACATCTGGCACCAGGAGATCTGGCATCTGGCAGCAGATGGCTGGGATTCAATGATAGGCACTGGGGATTCTCTGGACATAGGTAGGATTTTCAGCAGAGATGGGGGCTAAAAATATGGACTTTGTTCCTTGGTTCCTGGCACAGAGGTTCTAATATGGGGCTTAGTCTGCAGTTAATAAAGGAGCTACAGTTTGAAAGCAAGGAGGAAAAAAACTGGGCAGGGGGAAGGGCACTAAGATTAGTTAATCATCTACTGTGTGCCACACACTTTATTTTTTTTTAAAAATTATTTCTCTTACACTTCATACTAGCTCTATGAAGCCATTAGGACAAGGATAGTTATTTTTGTTTTACAGAAGAGGAAAATAAAGGTCCACAAGATTAGTAACTTTCTCAAAGGCATAGCCTGCATGAGTCCACTGCCTTCTTTAGATTTATTTCCATATACTAGAGCCTAACAACTGCTGTGACTTTGTTTACTCCCTATCCATTTTCCCTAAGATGTGTGTGCTACACTAGCAACGACCAATCTGAAAATAAAATTAAGATCACAATTCCATTTACGATAGTATCAAAAGGAATAAAAAAACTTAGGAATACATTTAACCAAAGAAGCTCAAGACTTATACACTGAAAACTACAAAATATTTGCAAGAACTTAAAGATTGAAATAAATGCAAAGACATTCCATGTTCAGAAATTGGAAGATTAATATTGTTAAGATGGCAACACTCCTCAAATTGATCTACAAACTCAGTGCAATCCCCTCCAAAATTCCAACTTCCTGTTTTGCAGAAATCGATATGATGATCCTAAAATTCATGTGTAAATGCAAGGGACCCCAAATAGCCAATGCAATCTTGAGAAAGAAGGACAAAGTTGGAGGACTTGTATTTCCCAATTTCAAAACTTTCTACCAAGTTACAGTAACAAGATAGTGTGGCCTGGCATAAGGATAGACATATAGATGAATGGAATAGAATTGAGAGCCCAGAATAAACTCTCATACAGATGGTCAATTTTTGATTTTTGGCAAGAGTTCCAAGAGCATTCAGTGGGGAACCAACAGTCTCTTCAACAAATAATACTGGGAAAACTGGATATCCACAGGCAAAAGGATGAAGTTGGACCTTCATCACACCATATACAAAAATTAATTCAAAATGGCTCAAAGACCCAAATGTAACGGCTAAAACTGTAAAACTCTTAGGAGGAGAGATAGGTGTAAATCTGTGTGACCTTGGATTAGGCAAGCACAAAATGACATCAAAAATACAAGTAACCAAAGGAAAAAATAGATAAATTGAACTTCATTAAAACTTTTGTGTATCAAAGAATACTATCAAAAAAGTGAAAACACGACCTACAGAGTGGGAAAACATCATGCTCAAATTATGTATCTGATAAGACAGTAGTAGCCACAATATATAAAGCGCTGTAAAAAAGTCAATAAAAGACCAATAAGCCAACTGGAAAATGGGCAAAGGATTTGAATAGTCATTCCTTCAAAGAAGATATACAAATGGCCAATAATATGAAAAGATGTTCAATGTTAGTCATTAGGGAACTACAAATCAAAACCATAATAATATACCACATTACACCCAGTAGGATGGCTATAATAAAAACAAATTACACATTTAAAAGTTGCCAAGAAAATAAATCTTAAAAGTTTTCATAATAAGAGAAAAAAATTATGTAACTATGTATGGTGACAGATGTTAACTAGACCTATTGTGATCATTTTGCAATATAGACAAATATCGAATCACTATGTTGTACACCTGAAGCTAATATAATGTTTGCATGTCAATTATACTTCAAGTTTAAAAAAGACTTTAAAAATAAATATATAAAGTGGGCCCACACATTACTAATGCTTGGAAAACACGCATTGTGGCTTGTGGCTTGTTTTTATGGTGGAGGTATGGTGACCATTTGCATAATTTGTCGAGGCAAATTAATATACCCAATATAAAAGTTTTGTTTAGTATGTGAAGAAATTGGAACTTCATACATTGCTGGTGGGAATGTAAAATGGCATAACTGCTGTGGAAAACAGTTTGGCAACTCCCCTGAAGTTAAACACAGAGTTACCATACGACCCTGCAATTCTACTCTTAGGTGTATACCCAAGAGAAAAGAAAACATATGTTCACACAAAAACTTGTACATGAATGTTCATAGCAGCATTATTTATAATAGCCACAAAGTAAAGCAACCCAAATGTCCATCACCAGATGAACAGATAAACAAAATGTGGCATATCCATACAATAGAATATTACTGAGTCATAAAAAGAGATAAAAAACAGATCCATGCTGCAACATGATGATCCTTGCAAACATTACGCTAAGTCAGAGAAACCCACACAAAAGGCCACATATTGTATGGTTCCACTGATATGAAATGTCCAAAAGAGGCAAAGCCATAGAAACAGAAAACAGATTAGTGGTTGCCAGGGACTAGGGGAGGGGCCCTTGGGACTGACCTTTAACAAGTACAGGGTTTCTTTTTGGGGTGATGGAAATGTTATGGAATGAGATAGTGTAATGGTTGTGCGGAAGAGTGAAGATACTAAAATCCTCTGAATTATATAATTTAAAATGGTACATTTTTGTTTTGTGAATTATATCTCAATTTTAAAAATATCTAAAAATACTATATCTTCTATTTAATTTGTTTATTGTCTGTCTTTCCCTCCTACAATGTGAGCTCCTGGAGGGCAGGAATTTTTGTTCTGTTCCTTTCTGTATCTCCTTGGCACTTTGTGGGCACTCAATAAAGATTAGCTGAGTTTTATTTTATGTATGTTTTACCACAATAAAAACTAGTTGAGACATTGCATTTTTGCACCGTAGTACATGTGACTCATACTCGGAGCCCCATCCCGCCACCCAAACTCATTTCTCTCACTTCTTAGCAGGACCCCTTTCCTTTCCCAGGTTGCTTTGCCCACACCTGTTTCTGTATGTTGCTCATCCAGTTCAAACTCCACATTCCAACTTAAGTCTCCTTTTCTTCCACCGAAGCCTTCCCTGACTCAGGGCAGAGTGGGCCCCTCCCTCCGTTTGGCTCAGACAGGCATTCACCAGCCATCGCCCTGAAGTGCTACTTCTCTACTCTCTACACAATGGAGATGAGAGCAGTGAGTGTGTCAAGTTCATGGGAACTGCTCATTCCATGTCCATTAGGGTACCTCCTCTCATTCCAGATGCCCTGAGCAGTTAAGGATGCCATCTGGGTATCATCAGGAGGTACTCGCTCTCATACCACAAGGGAGGGGGATGGCTTTCTGCCGCACACGTCCTCTTCAACTACTATGTCTTGAGCACTGTAGTAGGTCTTGGAGACAGAGATGGGCAGGACCTGGTTCCCACCCCCTAGCAGCTCACAGTCAAAAAGGGGAAAAGGCACATAAATCTATAACTGTCATAAGCCGTAGTACTATGCTAGCGGCATGGATGAAGTGCTTCGGAAACACAAAGGGAAGGGCAATTAATTTTGTCTGGAAGAGAGGGAAGGAGACCAGGGATGTGGACAGAGAAGAAATGACGTGGAGCTGGCCTTAAAGCCCGAGCAGAAGCTCACTAGAGGGCAGAGGAAGATGGCGTTCCCAGCAAAGGGAAGAGAGCAGAGGTTTAAAAACAGCAGAATACACGGTCTAGTCTGGAATGGATTACGGAGGGGTCACGTGGCTAGAGAAAGTTGCAAAGGAAGATGGATGCTGTTCGTCCAGGGCCTTCAGTGCCACGGTGAGGAATATAAACAGTATCTAATAGGCAACACCAGTTCTTGGGAGGGTTTTTCAGAAAGGGAGTGACAAGAAGAGATCTTTGTTTCAGAGAAATTGCTCCCCCCAACGAATAGAGGATGCCCTGGCAGTGAAGTTAGGGAAACCAGTCAGAATCAAGTCAGGAGTCTGCTGCCAGAGTCCAGGGAAGGGCTGGGAAGGGTCTGGACAAAGCAAGGACAGTGCGGACAGCGAGGAGGGGACAGAAGTAGGGACTACACCACAAGCTCCGCAAGGGGGAGCTCCGTCTCCTCCGAGCAGAGAGGAGGCCCAAACAGAAGCCCGGGAAGAGGCACTGACCCCGGTGTCCGCGCGTGCTCTTCACCACGACTGGGTAGCCCAGCGGCTCGGCTTCATCGATCATTTTTGAGAAGTCTTCATGCCCACCTGTCAAGAAAAGCAAAAGTCAGTGAAGGTGAGGCTGATGCTCCAGGGCTCTGGGGGAATTCTCTGGAGGCCTCACATCCCTCTGCTTAAGGCAACGTGAACCCATTCCATCAGACAGACATGCCCTGTGCAAGTGCCACACAAAAGGTGGGAACAGAGAGATCAGGAAAGCAGCATTATCACGCGCTGCCACCTGGCAGCGGCTTCACGCGCTCCGGTTCACGCAATCGCCATGACAACCCCGCAGGCAGGGCAGGGATTCTTCCCTTACCTTGGCTGTGGTAGGCAGAATTCTAAGAAGGCCCCCAAGATTCCTACCCGCTGGTGTACGTGCTCTGTATAACCCCCTCTCCTGAGTGTAGGGGGGACAAGTGACTATCCTGGGATAGCATTCCTGCAATTAGGCTAATAATCAGTTGACTTTGAGTTAATCAAAAGGGAGGTGATTCTTGGTGGACCTGACCTAATCAGGAGAGCCCTGTAAAAGAAGGTGAAGCATCAGAGAAACTCTCCTGCTGGGCTTGAGGGAGCGAACTGCCATGTTGGAGAGAAGTCCATGTGACAGGGCCAACAGGCAGCCTCTAAGAGCTGAGAATGGCCCTCAGTTGACAGCCAGCAAGTAAGTGGGAACCTCAGTCCTACAACTACAAGGAACTGAATGCCAACAGTAAGCCTGGAAGACCCCAGACCTCAGATGTGGTCCCAGCCCAGCTGCCCCTTGATTTCAGCCTGGCGAGACCTAAGCAAAGAGTCCAGCTATGCTGTGGCTGGACTTCAGACCTCCAGAAACTGTGAGATGATAAATGGGTGTTGTTTAAGCTGCTAAGTTTTCAGTAGATTGTTGTACTGCAGTAGAAAACCAATACCCAAAGAAACCAAGCCTGGGATATTTCTCACCCAAAGGTAAGGCATGACTTGAAAGCCCGAATTGGCTCCACTACACTCCTTTAAGCCTTCATTTAAAAAATATGAATATTAATCTTTGGGGGACCATTATTCTACCTACCACAGGTGATACCGTAGTTCATCAATTTTTTTTTTTTTTTTGCAGTACGCGGGCCTCTCACTGTTGTGGCCTCTCCCATTGCGGAGCACAGGCTCCAGACACGCAGGCTCAGCGGCCATGGCTCACGGGCCCAGCCGCTCTGCGGCATGTGGGATCTTCCCGGACCGGGGCACGAACCCGCATCCCCTGCATCGGCAGGCGGACTCTCAACCACTGCGTCACCAGGGAAGCCCAGTTCATCAATTTTTTGCAAAGCAAAATACTCTGGGATACTAATAAGACCTGTCACAAAAGTGCTAATGATTAAAAAAAAATAAAGCAGCATGAAGAGGCTGTGTAGATAATCAGGGGCATCTTTACAATGAGGACATTTTATAAGAAGAGAACTCCCAGCTTCCTGACACCCACTGATAAATATAACTCCTTTCTAGCCATCCTTTTGTCCTTCCCTTATAATACAGTGCAAGAGGGGTCCTGCTTATCTGAGGCCATCCCCGCACCTGTGCCTCGGACCCCTTTCCCTCTCACCTCCTCAGGGATCTTGCACCATTAAGTGTCCCCTCTCTGCTGTATCTTCAACCTCTCAGTTCAGAATTCCAGCAGCATTTTAAACATGCTCAGTAATCTCCCATCTTAAACAAATAAAACCCATTCCTTCACCCTGCATCATCTCTTAACTACAACCTTGTATCTTTACAATCAAGCTACTCAAAGGGTTTCAGTTTCCTCACTTCCCATTCAATTCCTCATCCTTGACAAGTTGGCTTTTCTCCCTATGGCTGAACTGAAGCTGTATTCATTGAACTCCCTGTTGCTAAATCCAACACACATCTCCATGAGTATGTTATGCATCCTCTCAGAATTAAACACCCCTTTTAATGACACCATCCTTCTTGGGATGTTCTTTCCATTGGCTTCTGTCATCTCTCTTCCTTCTGTTCTCACCTCTCCAGGTGCTCTTACTTGGCCTCTTGCATAGGTCCTTCTTCCTTTTCCTATTCCCTAAAGGATTCCCTCTCGAACCCTCTTTTATTAAATCTTGTTATTTTATTGTGGTAAAATATACATAACGTAAAAGTTACCATTTGAACCATTTTAGGTCTACAGCTCAGGCCTCTCTTCATTCTACATCTTCTCCCTGAGTAATCTCATCCATTCTTGTGACTTCACTTAACATAATGGAAGTTTCCAAATCCACTTCCTTAGTCTACACCTCTCTCAGGAGCTCCAGATCCATTCGTCTGCTGCCTACTGAATAGTTTTACTTTTATATACTACAGACACCTCAAACAGAATGTGTCCCAAACTATAATAACCTCTTCCGACAATGCCTTGCCCTACCCACCAATCTGTTTCTCCTCTCCCATGGTTCTAGTCTCAGTGAGTGTTTGCTTTCACATCTGGTTGCCCAAACCAGAAACCAGAGTCACTCTTGATTCCTCTCCATGCTCCTCACAGCCACTCAATCATCATGTCCTAGTATTTCTGTCTCCTTCCTAAGTCCTGAATCTGTTCACTTATCTTCATTCTTACTATGGCCACCTTAGTTTAGACTATCATTGCTCATTTGCATTGTTTATAAAGCCTACCAGTACATATCCTGTCTCTACTTTGCCCCTGGTCCAATTCCTTCTCCACAGTGTAGCCAAAGTGACATTCTGAACTCTGATCAGGCCATTTCCTTGCTTAAAGCCCTCCAATAACTTCCTGTTAGTCTCAGGATTACCCCTGATCTCTTTCATGTACTGTATATGGTGACTTCTTATCTTTCTAGCCTTATATCTCAACCCTATCTCCTTGACGTTCCACAAACTACTCAAAATACCACCAACTGGTCATGCTCTCTCTTGCCTCTAGGTCTTTCTATATTCTGCTTTCTTCTTAGACTGCTCCCCTGTCCCCCTTGCTTTAGCTGGATAACTTCAGCTAGTTTAGACGTTCTCTCTTTTGGGAAGCCTTCTTTCCTCATCACCTACTAAACTAAATTAGGAGCTCTCCTGTGTATTCCCATACCACCTTGCGCTAACTCTTATCCTGGCACTGCACTGAAACTGCCTCTGATGAACTGGGAGTGCCCTGAGGGTAGGACTCTCTTACTTGTTGCTAGAGCCTAGAGCCTATTGTGGTAGTTGGCACACAGTGTGTACCAGCTACATATTTAATGAATGAGCTGCAGAGAGAAAGAAGCAAAGACATTTCAGACAGAGGGAATGACTATGATAAAGACTCAAGATGTTGAATCATCTAAGATGAACAGATTCGCCTTGAAAACCAACAAGGATGCCAGAGGGCTTCTGGGGAGAGAGAACATAGGGATGCAGGCTATTTGGAAAGACAAGTCTCAATCCTATTTTAAGGACGCTCACCATAGGAGAAGGTGTCCGGCATGGGGACCCCATGTCCAGCCAGCTCCTGGAATGTCCAGAATTTGTTGATGCAGTTTAGAATGCTCTGTGGGCGGTTGACTAAGCGGCAGCCCAACTTCTCCAGGTGTCGCAGGACGGTGATGTCACTGTCCGACTGCACTGAGGGTGTGGGCACCCGGACGAGCACCACGTCTGGGAAAGTGGTGAGCGCCTTCTGGTTCAGCTGCAGGCCTGCAATCAAAGGAAGAAAATGAGCTCTGGGCTGGCCATCATCTAGTCCCACCAGAAGCACTGGTTCCAACAGACTCCTCAAGACTGAACCTAGCAGGAAGATAGCCTTGAAAACGGCACTTGGATATCCTGTTGTAATGAGAAGCTACCGTCCACCCTATACTCCAAACACATGGGCAGAGCATGACATTGAGGAAACACAAAAGAATGAACAGGGTGGGGCCGGGTGGGGGGAAGAGCAGCATATCAAGAATAATCCAAGTTAGAAGAATCCATAGGAGATAATGCAGTCCAGCACCCTCCTTCCATGTAGGGCTAGTGTTACTCAAAATGTAGTGGCTTAGGAGGCTGGAGACTTAATGACAAGGAATGCAGTAAAGGTCACTATGGTATCTTTACCACTCTTATGACTTCATCTTTAAAAGTCATCTGGAATATTACGAATATAATGAATGTAAAAATGTCAATGTTAGGTAAAAAAAACAGGATACAAAATTATCAGTACAAGTTAGAAAACGCTAGAAGGAAATATACCAACATTTTAACAGTGGGTAATGGGACTATAGATGATTTTCTATTTATACTTATCAGTATTTTCCAAAATATCTCCAACTGTGTATTACCTTGATAACAAAAAACTTTAAAAAAATCAATATACTAAAACTCAATTCAATATTAAGAAAAACTAGAATGCATCACAAAACAATTGGTCTATATAGCCAAAGGACTTAAACCTGTATGATACTGGATGAACTGGTAGTATTAGCTTGTAGTGAAGACTCAGAGGAACAGGAGTGCAGTCTTCAATTATCTGTGCGGCTCCATGCAGAAGAATTATTTGGCTTGTCTTCTATGACCTCAGGAGGTACAGCTGAGGAGCTATCCAAAAGAGCATTATTTTGTCTGACTGTTCACTTCTGTATCCCCAGCGCCTAGAACAGTATCTGTTGCATGATAGGCACTCAGTGTTTGTTTAATTATACAGAAGCTACATGGAGATAGATTTGGGCTCAACAAAAGGGATACTTTTCCTCTGCCTTAGGATGGAATGGGCTGAGTGAGGCTCATGAGTCATCCGAGGATGGCACAGAAGGAATGCAAAAGTTAATAAGTTCACAGCAAACTGCTTGATCTCTTTCAACCCTGATATCCTACGGTTTGCATTACTCTAAGTAGTTACGTAGGCATCTCCGGTGCACCCAGCATCTGGGGATGGAATGATGGAGACAGGAAATAGACTGGATAGGGCGATGAGAAGTGAGTTCAGGGGACTACTTGGTCTGCCTTAGTGAACCTTAAAGGAGTCTCTAAAACGCTCTACAGAAAACATTTTAAACACAGTTTGAGAACCATCTTTTAGGCTTTAACCTAAAGCACCTTCGCTTTCATAAGTGATAAAAGTTTACAACCATATAACTCCAAGAAAACAAAAGGTACTAAGGAAGTTACTATTCCTCTATTGTGGGATGAATAATATCAATATAAAAACTCTAAGCAAAACAAAACGAAAGCAAGCAAACAGAAAAACCAAAACCACAAAACTACTACATGGATCTAACTTGCACAGTTTCCTCTCATTCTAGATGTTTCACCAATTTAAAAAAAAGAGAGTAAGCACAATCATGAAGTTGAATTGTTTTTAGTACTTCTGCTGATAGTGTGAACCTGAGGAAATGGAATATAATTCTCAGGCATGATTTGTAAAGAGCATTCAGGTTATCTTTACTTTGCCATCAGAAAACAGTATCATTTATACATGCTTTTTCCTTTGCCACTTAGCGCCCCTGGGGAAAATAATATGAAAGGGGGAAAAGAGTAAACCCTGAATAATATCCTCAAAACTGGTAGAAGAAAGAAAAGTATTCAAGTTGGTGAAAATGGCAAGTAAAATACAGAACACTGAGGGGAAAAGCAACAGCCCAGAACAACATTACATAATGAGATAATATATACAAAAATGCTTTGAGAACCACAAAACGCTATAGATATGCAAGGCACTGGCATTATTATCGCACAGACACTCTACTGAGCAAGGTAGGACACTGTATGGAGATTTGTACCACCTGATGAGAAAAAATGGCTTTGCAACAGAAAAGTGACCTAGAGAGATGAGAAGCAGCAGAAACGTCTGGGTTTTAAATCTCAACATGAGACCACAGACAAACGGTAAAACTTCTAAATGGGAAGAAAAGAATTCAGTCATTTCTGGAAATACCAACCACAAGTGGAGAGAGACAGCTCAGCCTCGATAAGCAGATTCACGTACACCTAGGAAGTCTTACCAGGATTTCATCTCTCTTCTCCAAAGGTAAATCTTTGGGCCTGGCTCATTCCAACTGAAGCCTTTAATAAATGAAGAATGGAATGGGTTAACGTGGAGCTGAAAAGCCTCTCCCAAGCAGTTAGACAGGTCTGGTCTCTGACTGTGCTGGCCGTCCGGCTCTGTGCAGAGAGGGACGTGACGTGTTTAGGGAAAACATATGCACAACCAGTTACTTCTCTGCCCATTGACCCAGCTCCAGCATCCTTGCTAAGGGGCAACGTCACTTGTCCCATGTTCATGCCCATTTTCTTTGCTGTTTGCACGTTGTCTAAATCACCATTTCTAGAAGTAGGAGACAAGAGTCTGCTGCTCACCGTGGCATCCTTTAGCAGGAAGAGCAATTCCACAGAGCCACGGCCAAGCACAGTTTGGCTTTAAGGCTGGCACTTGGCAAACCTGTCAGTGAATTCTGAAGCCTTTAACCACTTAGCGATCTCTCTCCCTCTCCCCATTGATATCTCCTCTTGGGAAAGGATGGAGCTTAATGTGTCACCTTTCCTGGGATCCTTAATGTTCCCACTGCAATCTATGGGCCTTAAACCAAGGGAATGAAGTGCTGATGCAGGACCTCCAGGAGGGCAGGGCTCTGCTTGGCTGCCAGCAACGGAAGGAAAGCCCTGAACAATGAGGGGCTCGTGCCCTCAATAACAAGGGATTTCACGTGACTGAGTGCCCTAGTGCCCTCAGGCATCACCTTGACCTGGGAAGCAAGGTGGGGGGAAAGGAGCTGAGTTACTTCTGGGATATTTGGGGATCTCCCAGATTGCGAGACTGGGATTGAGATTTACTATTTAGCCTCAAACCACTTTTTTTTAAAAACTAAAATGATCACTATGTCCCCCAACAGGTCAATAAGATCGTGAAAAAGATCAGTCCCCAAACTAGTTAGTATAATGACCAATAGCCAACCTAGTCTAAATCAACTTTTTGAAACCACAATATTTTCTCCATATTACTTCTAAAAAGAATAATATACTTTTATGGGTAATTATGTTTTTGACTCTATTATTTATATTTGGAAATATTTTAATGTATTAAAAACAAGACGGAAAAATGAGTAACTTTTCCAAAGAACTGAGCCTGTTTTTTTTCTAACCTATATATTGGATTAAATTAATTCTACAAAACTAGACTTTTGCATTTATATGTACAACAGCAAAGAAATGCGCTTAATAATACAGAGAAATAGCTTTAGAAAGAAACAAGTCATTACTGGAAAGTAGAGCTCTAAGAATTAAAACCCATTCTCAATCATTCATACCAATACAGGGAAGAAGCATGGAAAATAAAAGGTGCAGTCATCCAGATCTGAATTTGCCTAACATTTTTACTGATCATCTACTGTGTTTGAGGAACTTTGCCAAGAACATTCATATGTATTATTGCATTTAAATTAAAGGCATCTTGTTAAAAAAAAAACAAAACAACATAGAGAACAGACTTGTGGTTGCCAAGGGGGAGGGAGGGAGGGAGAGGGATGGACTGGGAGTTTGGGGTTAGCAGATGCAAACTATTACATTTAGAGTAAATAAACAACAAGGTCCTACTATATAGCACAGGGAACTGTATTCAGTATCCTGGGATAAACCATAATGGAAAAGAATATAAAAAAAGAATGTATATATATGTATAACTGAGTCACTTTGCCGTACAGCAGAAATCAGCACGACATTGTAAATCAACTACGCTTCAATTAAAAAAAGAAAACATCTTGTATATACATCCCTGCACTAGATCTGACTGTCAAAGTCTTTGCATTTACACAGAACTGATGTACAGTGGGTCCAGACCAGTGGGCACACAACACTCATTCATGTACACACATATGCATCCCTGGCTTCACAACTAAAAAGCAAGCTTCTTGTACGCTAGGAAAAAACCCCACAAAAACCCTTCATGTACAAAGCAAGTGGCAGAAATAAGAAAATAGCAGGACACTGTAGCAGGAGAGCAAGCAAGGACCTCACTTTCAGCTGCTTTTGGGACCATTACATTTGGGCAGGATCATGTAACCATGGCTGGTAGTGAAGCTCTGAGAGTTGTTAAAAATGAATCAACACTATAAATAACATAAGCGGATAATAATCCATTAAGTGCTGCACATGACTGTGTTGTGTTAGGAGGGAGATGTGTCATCCCAAACGTGATGTGGCTCAGCTCAATCACTCTCCAGTTTTTCTCTGGTCTCTTTCTACCCTACCCCACAGCATTTTCTCATAAGGCAGTTACTTTTATTGTTACGGAGTAGATGCTATGCCACTCCTCTTTCCCTTTTAAAGGTCTTTGTTACAATGCCCAGAGACATCTCACCTCTACCTCATTAAGACCCACAGTCATGATGTGGCCACCTTCTCTTTCCACCAACTGCTAATTTGAGGTCATTTAATTCAATTCAACCTTCACTGAACTGTTGAGATGAATCAGACATACTCTGAAGCAGGAACACAAAGATGAGCCAGGTGATCTCTGCATACCAGGAGCTTATCGTCTCCTTACAGAGAAATATATCAACATAATTTTAATTCATTCAGTCACTCAACACATATTTATTGTTCCATGCATTCATTCAGTGAAGATTTATTGAGCACCTACTTTGGGCCAAGCCCAGTGTTAGTTTGGGTTTCCCCAGAAGGACTGCTGGAGATAAGGACTGAAGTGCAAGAGGTCTATTATCACGGTGGCAATTTCAGGAAACACTGGAGGGGGAAGTAGAGAAGGCAATGCTGCAAATAAAAGGTGTGTTATGAAGTGAGTGATCACCTTGGCACCCAGGGCTTAATCTTGCCGGGCGACAATAAGAAACGGTTTAGTGCACACTCCTTGGTTACCCCACCCAAGGGGCGAGGAAGCTAGCAATTTATAATATTCATATACCAACCCTGTCTTTGGTTGAGAGCTGATCGAGGGGTGTGGTATTAATTCCCTGGTCCTTCCGGCTTGCCATGCATGTGTGGGCAAAGTGAGCTTCTGTGACCAGAGAAAGCCCTCAGGCAGAGATTCAGGTGCTGATGGTTAGACCGGTGGCGGCGGCAGTGTAGGGCAAGAGGGGAGGATGGACACAATGCCATCAAATGGTAAGAGCAAAAGGGACATGGGAGGGCCTCTGACAGGCACTGTCTAAAAGGCTGGGCATAGGGGTTGAGGTGTGAGTGTAACAAACAATATCCCTGGAATTTAAGAAGAAAACAGACAACTGTAACTAATGCCACTGATGCTCTATGCAGAGCACCTGGGTATTAAGAAGAGTTATCAGTCTGGTTTGGGCAGGGGGTGGGGAGGCTCTAATGCAACGTGAGAACTGCTCTAGCAGGCATATATATCAGGGTACAGTGACAGCGAAGGAGGAGGGAACAGTTAGGTGATTATTTCTGAGAATCAAGGAAAGTTTCAGAAAGGAGATGTTGACTTGTAGAGCTTCTGGGCACAGAAGAAATGTGTAAAACTAATAAATGCATAATGTCTACCCTTCAGAAACAAGTCGATGGTAAAGGCATGGCAACACATAAGCACTGAGTTCTGCGACAGCTCAGGGCAAACGTATTTGCAAAGGCCTTTCAAGAAGTTGAGGACACATGAGATGAAAGGCAATTATGGCAAAGTAGATAAAGTCCTGGCCTCCAAGTCAGAGACTTGATTTAGTTCTGCGCTGTCATTTAACAGCTTGGCAAGACACAGAAAATGTCCCTGGGTCTCAGTTTCCTCTTCTGTAAAATGGAAGAACTTGAAAACCTTCCTCTCTCCCACACCTCACCAACACAATGCTTCCTCGCAGCCACGAAGATAAATCTCATCAGGCCCTTTTCTCCTTTCCTATCAGGCTCTCAAGAGTCCAGTCTCCAAGGCCGTGTCACTTCCCTGGACTCTGAACCCCACCTGGCTCTGACATTGCCTTTTCTTTCTTTCTTTTCTCTCTCTCTCTCTCTCTCTCTCTTTCTTTCACATTTTGGCTGCTCTGGATCTTCACTTCATTGCAGTGCACGGGCTCAGTTGCCCCAAGGCATGTGGGATCTTAGTTCCCTGACCAAGGATTGAACCTACGTCCCCTGCATTGGAAGGCAGATTCTTAACTACTGGACCACCAGGGAAGTCCCTGACACTGCCTTTTCTACTCCCACCTTCCACTCCTGCCCATCTCCCCAGTGCCCTCGGGGACTCAATCAATGGGACTCAATGGGCAGCAAATCTCCTATCCTTGAACTTTTCAGCAACTGTTCCCTTCCCCTTCTTTTTCTGAGTCTAACTGAACCCTGACTCTGCTTCCCCACCAGCCCTCCCAAGCTGTGGCGGGTTTTCTCTCCCTCTCACCTGGGGTTACTGGGCCTAGAGGTAGGAGAGACGTGCTCCTTCCTACTCTCATCGCAGCTTGACCAGCATCCTTCTCTCCTCCTAAAACACCCAACTTGCCTCTCATCTGACAACACCACACATCTCCCCACTTGTGCAGGTCATCTAAAGACCCCAGTCACTCCCCTGTCCTTGAAGCTCTAGCTCCAGACTCACTGACTCTCCTGTGCTGTCACAGATATTGGTGATTTCAATATCCCCATGAAGAATTCTTCCAATTCCCAGGCCTCTGTTTCTTGACCTCCTTTCCTCCAACGATCTTGTCCACCATCCCACCCCAGCCACCAGTACCAGTTACATTCTAGACTTTATGCAGTGATCATAACTCCCATCTCCAAACACCGTCTCCTATCTTTCCAGCTCACTCTATAGTACCCCAACTCCAGCCACACTTTGACACCACCTGGAACTACCATGCATGGATTCCCCATCTTTTCACTGTCCCTCACTCCCTTCATACGCTATTTCATTTCCATAGTCAAGCACCACAACATATATCCACAAATCCTTGCATCCATTTCTTGCTTGGCTAAACCACAACCCCAGTTAGACTGATCCAACTCTGCCTACTTCATGTGCCCTCCTGTGCAGTGGAGCATGTCTGAAGAAAAAATACACAAACCTGCTGACTGATCTCAAGGGCATCCTTGTTGCTGCCTGCTAAGCACTGTTTCCCTAGTCCATTCACTCTCCCTCAACACCGGACATCTATTGCACACTTTGTTTTCTTGCTTCAGATCTTCACTTCTTCCTCCCTCCTCCTCATTCTCACTCTTCCTATTTTAGGGAGAAAAACTGAAGCTATCAGAAAAGAACTTCTCTATAACTTCCCAATATCACATCTACCCACCTGCACCTGTGCCAATAGGTGACCTTCTCTATTATAATGGCTGAAGTGTCCTTGTTCCTGGCTTAGGTCAACTCCTCGAAATAGGCACTAGATCCCAATTCCTCTCAGTCACGTAAGGCACTGCTCCAGCAAGTCACCTCTCTCTCCTACATCACCAATTTCTCTCTCTCTATTGGATCATTCACACCAGCATGCAATATTCTGTTATTTCTCCCTTCTTTAAGAAAATCCTCTCAAATCCATCTTTGAGCAATATCTTAGCTCAGGCTGCTATTACAAAATACTATAGGTTTGGTGGCTTAAACAACAGACATTTGTTTCTCACAGTTATGGGGACTAGAAGTCTGATATTGGGGTGCCAGCATTATTGGGTTCTGTTCCTGGCTTGCAGACAGCAGCCTTCTTGCTATATCCTCACATGGCAAGGAGAGGGAGGGAGGGAGAGGGAGAGGGAGAGAGGGAGAGAGGGAGAGAGGGAGAGAGGGAGAGAGGGAGAGAGGGAGAGAGGGAGAGAGGGAGAGAGGGAGAGAGGGAGAGAGGGAGAGAGGGAGAGAGGGGTGTCAAGTTCTCTCATCTCTTCTTATAAAGGCACTAATACCATTCATGAGGGTACCACCCTCATGACCTCAGCTAAACCTAATGACCTTCCAAAGGCCCCACCTCCAAATACCATCACATTGGGGGTTACGGCTTCAACGTATGAATTTTGGGAGAATACAATTCAGTCCGTAGCAAGTTATCAACCCATTTTTCACTTTCTCTTTATAACAAAACTCTTAAGGCAGTGTGTATATTCCCTGTTTTCCATTACTTCATTGAAACTGCTCTTATCAGAGTCACTAATGCTAAGTCCACATTCTACATCCAATGTTCAGTTCTCAGTCCTCATCTTAATTTGATTTACCAGCAATAGCTGAAACAGTCTCATCATGTCTTCCTTCTTTAAACACATTCTCCACTCGGTTTCCAGGATGCTACACTCTCCAGGGTTTATTTCTTTTACTTAGGATTCTTTGCTGGTTCCTCCCGCTCTTCCCAACCACTAAACAGTGGAGTGCCCCAGAGCTCAGTCCTTGGACCTCTTTTCTGTCGACAGTCACTCCCATGATAGGTGTATGGAGATGCTCCTACTTTTGATATCTTCAGGCCAGGGCTTTCCCCTGAATCCCAAGTTGATATGATCAACTACCTACTTGCCATTTCCATTTGGATGTTTAATGGGTACCTTAGACTGAGACCTGATCCTCATCACCTGACCAAACCTACTCCTCTCACACGCTTTCCATATGAGTAAATGGCAAACTTTATTCTTGCAGCTGCTCAGGACAAACTTTGGAGTCCTCCTTGATCAGTCCAATGTCTACACATCCAATGTCTGATCCAGTAGGCACATTCTGACAACTCTGTCTTCAAAATATATCCAAAAATCCAGTCACTTTTCACCTCCTCCCCTGAAATCATTCTAGTCCAACAACCATCATCCATCATCTGTTACCTGAACTGCAGCAAGAAACTCCTAAGCCATGTCTCTGCTTCTGCCCTTGCTGTCATCAGTCTATTCTCAACACTGTGGCCAGGATGACCCTGTGAACATAGGGCAGGTCATGTCACCCCTCTGTTCAAAACTCTTCAGTAGATTCCCAGCTCATTCCAGAGTAAAATACAATGTCCTTCCATGACCCACAAGGCCCTATACATTGGCTCCCCCCATGACCCACAAGGCCCTATACATTGGCTCCCCCCACCCCACCTCTCTGACCACCTCTCCTAATGCTCATTAACTCTCTGCTTTGGCCACACTGGTTTCCTTGTTGTTCCCTCTTGCCTGAACCACTCTACTCCCAGATATCCAAACAGCTTGCATCCTCATCTCCTTCAGGTCTTTACTTAAACATCATGTTCTGGGTGAGGACCACTCCAGCCACCCTATCTAAAATTACAATCCCTTTTTCTGCCCCCAGAAATGTGCTACTTTTTCCTCCTTTTCCCTTCCTTACTTTTTTCCTCCTTAGCTCTTTTCACCAAATACTAATGTGTTTTAACCTGTTTGTATTCTATCTCCCCATCTAGAAGGTAATCTCCTTCAGAGGCAGGGATTTCTGCCTGTTTTGTTCTGGTGCCTAGATCAACACCCCTCACATACTAGGCAGTCAACAGATATTGTTGAGCAAAGGAATGAATGAAATCATTATAATGAGGGAGACTGTGTCTGTTCTTACTCTGTTATATCTCCAGCACCTAGCACAGTGCCTGGCCTGGCACAGAGTGGGCACCCAATTGATATTTGTGGAATGAAGTAAAGGAATGAATAGGATTGTTGTGAAGATTAACTGACACATAAAAGATATTTAAGTATTAATAACAGAGTTACAGGAATGAGGAATGAAGAACCATTATTCCCGTTCATTCCGCAGTGCAAAGTAACTTAAATGTATCATTTCCTCATAGCAGGAGTCTTGAATTACTTTTTTTAAAAAAATATTTATTTATTTATTTTTGGCTGTGTTGGGTCTTTGTTTCTGTGCGAGGGCTTTCTCTAGTTGTGGCAAGCAGGGGCCACTCTTCATCGCGGTGCGCGGGGCCTCTCACTATCTCGGCCTCTCTTGTTGCGGAGCACAAGCTCCAGACGCGCAGGCTCAGTAGTTGTGGCTCACGGGCCTCGTTGCTCCGCGGCATGTGGGATCTTCCCAGACCAGGGCTCGAACCCGTGTCCCCTGCATTGGCAGGAAGATTCTCGATAACTGCGCCACCAGGGAAGCCCCTTGAATTACTTTTTAATAGCGAAGGAACAAGTAGAACTAGATTGAGAATTTCAGATCTTGTTGGAGTTTTGTATTAAAATAATATAAAGCCCTAATAAGGTGAAGTCTCTCCAGGAAGTGGGTAAGGTGACCCACCTACCTACTGGAGGAGTGGGTGGAGTGATGTGAGGCTAGCAGTGGTGTACCTGGATGTCCATGGACTCTCTGCTAATAAGGGGGATGACAAGGAAGTATGGATGGATGGAGATGACGTGGACCTCTCTGATGATGGCTGTGTCCCTTCCACCAGGCAAGCCTAACAAATTTGGTGGAGGTGTATGGTAGCAACAACAGGTGGTTCAGAAACCTATAAAGCAGGGCTTTGAGATCCACTAAGGATCCCAATCTATTGGTTCTAGAACGTTTTCCAACACAGTTCATGAGCTGTCCCTAAAAACAGCTGTTAGAAACATCAACACTTCAACCCATCCTCAGCCCTTGAGGTCAGCCCAGAGTTATAAATGTGGACCCATGGGGTAAAGCGTATCCATTCAGCACTCACATGTTTGGAAACATTACATGGTTGGTGCTTTCACCTACTGACCTTTCCACTAGTGCTGGATGGTGGTTTCTTTGGATTACAGGGTGTCAGGCACAGGCCTTTAGCAGGGACTGAGGTTAAAGATCAACCTTTGTGCACAAAGGTGAGCATGGTACCCTTTTCTGCTAGTGTCTTCTTGCACAGTAATGGGAGTCCATCCTTTCTCTGTGAGGCCCCTGTTGTCTTTTGGAAGGCTGCGATAAGACCATTTCCTCATTCAAGTTTACTTAGGATTTCCCCCTACCCAAACTTTTAAAATATTACTCACCTGGTCACTACAAAGAACAAAGTGAAAGTAGTCCAGAACACCTTAACGTAAAGAACCTGACCTAGAAACTGCCATACGGCCACCAAGGTTTTAGCTCTGAAAGTAAGGGAAGAATGCTGAATCACCCTGCTTCTAGAAGCCGAACTGCAACACATCCTCATTTCCAGGGCAGGTTCATTTCTTCTGTGTTCGTATCTGTCCCTGAGTTTGGGACTATACTTTTTTCTTGAGACAGCTAATTGTAAAGACCTTTGGGTGGTCAAAAAACTTGATTTGCACCAGTGACTCTGCCCTCAAATAAGTAAATGTGCTCGTCACAAAAACAGTTATGCATCCAATCATGATCTCCCAGACACAGCAGCTAATTACAGTACATCTCACATACCTGAATTAGCCTTTAAGGCACTTCACTCAGTCATCCAACAAACATCAACTGAAGGCCTACTATGTACCTGTTCCAGAGCATATATTTGAGGAATACCCAGTCATTTAGGGGGTGAGAGAAGATAAACTTTTTTTCTTTTTTTGTGGTACACGGGCCTTTCACTGTTGTGGCCTCTCCCGTTGCGGAGCACAGGATCCGGATGCACAGGCTCAGCGGCCATGGCTCACGGGCCCAGGCGCTCCGCAGCATGTAGGATCTTCCTGGACCGGGGCACGAACCCGTGTCCCCTGCATCGGCAGGCGGACTCTCAACCACTGCACCACCAGGGAAGCCCAAGATAAACTTTGTAAATAGATAAATTACAGTAAAACATGATGAATGCTACCTTTGAAGGTCTGCACAATGTTGTTTGGCAGCAGATAGCAGAGAGAGATTCCTGGGGGCTGGGTAAGGAGTCAAGACAGACTGTATAGAGAAGAGTGACTTGAGCTGGATATGCAGGGTGAATACAAGTTCCCCGTGGGGGAGGGAGCTGGACCAGACAGGCATCTCAGGCAGAGGCAATTTCAGTGCAAGGGGCAGAGAGGTCAGTATAGGCTGAAGCATAGGGTGGAGTGGAAGAGAGGAAACAGAAAGTGCTGAGCCCAGAATTACTGAGTGTTGGTCCCAACTGCCAGCCAGCACTATGTGCCCAGACACCCTGACTGACGCTTATCAGATTAACGTGTAAAAAGAACCTAGACCTACGCCTGGCACATGATAAACACTCCATGAATTTTGCTTTGAATATTACTATGTGCATTTTGGTGCCGCGTTCACCACCACCTTATCCTCAGGATTGAGAAAAATTAACAGATATGTGTTGAATGAATGAAGAACTTGTGGTTTCTAAGAAGGAAATGGCAATGGATAGGATTCTCATAATGCTACATCCAGCAGGAAGGTGAAGGGAAAGTGTTTTCTGCAGGATTGCTTCAGTCATCTGAAGGTCATTCACTCTTCCCAGTAGTCTCCCCCACCCAAATCTATGCTGAGTAGGGCAGACCACTGGGTTAAAAAGAATAACCATAAAACCTTACATTTGCACAGCTTCTTCAGCTTACTTGTATTATCTAGTTTAAAATAACTGCAATTTTTAAATCCCCAACTTTTAACCTCTTGTCTGAATCCTATTTCAGATATAACCTGAAATTCTCATCTCTGTATTTGAGTTCCCACTAGCCTCCATGAGGGAAGACTGGCAATGAATTTAAGAAACTGGTAGAGTCACTGCCCATACCTGTCCCAAACTGACCCCTTCATCTACTCCCACACGAATCTCAAGAAAGAACAGAAAGGAGCCTGAGTAAAGGTGGTACCTTAACTTCCTAAACTATCACATTACTTTGCAACGTCACTGTCTAGCCTCAATTTAATATAATTCAGTTCAGTTCCACATCTGATGTCCTAAGGCATACTTATTCCATTATCACTGGCTGGGAATTAGGAGATCAGGTTTTTAAACTTCAGTTTGCTGCCAACTAGCTGGATGGCACTGAGCAAGTCACTTCGTTTTTTTGAGCACCAGGTTTTTCATTTGTAAAATGAAGGGGTCAGAATGGGTGATCCCAAACTCCTTCCCAGCTCTCACAATAATTCTCAAATGGGAAATAACAACGATATCATTGTAACTCTTTCTCTATTTCGAAGCTAGTAAGTTCTAGAGTTTATTTCGGAGGACTACTTTGGCTCAGCAAATTACCAACAGTTTTCTACAGTTGACTCTAGAAGAAACTGGGAAGTAGACTGCATATATTTATTCATTCAAAAATATTTCTTCAGTGCCTATTAAGGTGTGAGGCACTATTTAGACACTGTCACAGCCCTGAACAAAGCAAACGAGCTCAGTCTTCTCATGGACTTCACTTCCTTATGTTTAATTAATCCCCCCATGCACCAAATAAATCTTTTGACTGCTTTGGACAGCAGAAACAGTGATCTAATAGGTTTGTTTTATGTGTTGTGATTTGTGTGGGGCAATCTCTGAATTAGCAAAAAAATGAAAACTGCTTCCAAAAATCCCTGTCTTCAGTTTCTCCATCGACTAGGTAAATAACTATGTAGTTTAAAAAGAAGTAACTCCTTGTTTCTGAATAGATTGAGATACATTCACACATGAATTCCAGAAAAATTTTAAGACACTAAACGAAAGGGGTGAAATGTTTCCTGCAGCATTAGAATTTAATTTTTTCTTTTCCTATGACTGATTCTTTAACATGGGGTTTTAGATACAAAACAAACAGCATTTCTGTCCTCCTTCACAGAATGCATGATGGGTCTACAAAAAGGAACGTGATGTGGAATGATGTGCCTGTATCTCAATAAAGGCATATTTATAGGCTGTAAAATAAATAAATAAAGAGCAAACTCTTGGTGTGGAAAGATGTATATACGAGATTTAGATCAGTAAAATATAACAGATTATTCCATTTAAGTATGGTACTGATGCAGAATTTTAGAGCTGGAGGAACCCTAACCCTTAGTTTTATAAATGAGAAACCTGAGATTCAAAGACATAAAGTGACTCGGCCAAGGCAAAGCCAAGATACTCATTAGCAGCAAAGTTGTAATAAGAATCCAATTCTACTGATTCTCTGTCCGAGAATTAGTTCTATATTAACTAACTGAGAGTTTTAGCAAATCAAGACTAGAGAGATGGTGCCCTTTATGGCTGACAGCCATTGTTTTAGACTAAATGTATGATACCTGATGTCTGTAGTATATTTCTCCAACAGACTATACAATCTGATATTACTTATGAAGGGTTTAGATAAATTTATAGATGAAACATCCGGGACAGATATGTTCTACTTAGAAACAGGTCATATTCAAAATCTCATTTCGAAGGAGCCTGTTCAGAATTTGGAACCCCTTTCCCCTGCCAAAGAAAAGCAACAAATTGTGAGTTAATTTAACCAGGCATGATTGAAATAATATGAATGGTATTCCAAGAAGCACTCTCACTGGGCCCAAAGCCCCTTGAGTCCTGGGCCCCCTGAAGTGACTGGATACCTCCAGACTGGAGGCTGGAGAGACTCAAAACTGCAGGCCAGGGGGAGGTTCCTAAGGCAGGATTCCTAAGTCAGAGACTGTCTGTGTTGGGATAATTAAGAATATCTAAAAACATACGTAACCTCTTGAGGTCATGGTCACAGATGATAACCATGTCTTACCCAAAAAAATCTCTTGGACACAGCAGTGGAGAAATCGGTGAGGCCAGAATGGTCTGTACCTGAAATCTTAGCTTTTCTGGAATCGGAATTCAGTACTTTCAGGGAGGAGGATGAGTTTAAAGAAAACCCATCAAAGGTCTTCTCTCCCACTTTACCCTCAAGAGGTGACTCCAATCTTTCTCAGATTTCTCCCCATCTGCAGGTTCCTAGCTTGGGAATAATATTCTATGTAGCGCATTAATGATGCTTAGACACTCTTGGAAAACTTTTAAAAACATTCATCCTAATGGCAATTTTGTAAATTTAGTGCTGGCTTCTATAAATCTAAACTGACAGCGTATCAATGAGAGCACAATTGGCTAATTTGGGGTTAGCTTGATTTTCTTCGGACCTCCAGGAGGCTTCAGGTGAATTTGAGTTTCTTCCAAACTAAGTCTCCTAAGTGAATTAAATCCTGTTCTCAAATCTTGGCCTCAGGGCAGATGCTGGTGGTCAAAGAAGCTCTCAAGGTTAGGGGCTTTCTCTAACCCAAAGAGGTCTCTCAGGGGAGAGCGGCAGGTTTGGAGGCCCGGAAGGAGATTTGGCCCGGGGGGGGGGGGGGCCCGGTGCGCGCGCCCACCCGCTGGCTCTCGGAGATCCCGGAGCGCTCCCTGCCCTCCCGGGCCCGCCTAGCTCACCGAGGTTGCCGCCGACGATGGTGACGGCGATCTGGTCCATGAGCACCGCCCGGAAGCGCACGTCCTGCTCGGAGCAGCGCTGCCTCAGGGCGCGCAAGATCTGCACCTGAGGGTAGTCCTCGCGGATGCGCCGGTCCGTCAGGAACCAGAGCTGGGAGCACATGGCGGCCAGGGCGGCGTCGCCCGGCGGGGCGCGGGCCCCCTCGGCGACCCGGGCCGCTCGCTCTGGCTGGCGGGCCGCCGGCGTCCCGGGCGAGCGCGCGCCGCGGCTCCGCTCCCGCCGGTGCGCCAGGAGCCTCTGCAGCCCTGACCCAGCGAATCTGCCCGGCCACTCAGCGCCGCCGCCGATCCCGGCCAGCCAATCAGCGCGCGGCGGCGGGCGCGGGCCGGCCGCGGGGCCAGCTGCAGAGGCGGCCGCGGCGGGGCCCAAGCTTGCTGCGGCCGGGAGAAGAGACCCGGGTGGGGTTACCGGCCCCGGGAAGCCCCGAGCGAGGAGTGCGGCGGGGAGACTGAGGGAGGGCATCCCTGTCCCGCGCTGGACCCCGGCGGGCGTGGCGCTGCCGGCCGGGGTGGGGCGGCCGGAGCGGGAGGGGCTAGGGCGGCGACCCAGTGAAGCCGAGAGGGTGTCCGGGCTGATGGAATAGTGGTCCGCAGCGGGCAGCGGGATGCTTCCCAAAGGCCGTCCCGAGCACCCGGGGGCTGGGAGCATCGGCGTCCCCCTACAGAGCCTGGGGCAGGGTCTCGGGGACGTCCCAAAGGAGACTCCGGGGCCAGGCGAAGGTCACACAGCTAGGCCTCCAGGTGGACCCTGGCCTTGGAATGCTCTGCCCAAATCCTGGCCTGGAGCTGGGGTGGGGATTGAGGGTTCCGATAATTTGAAGGTGCGTTTCTCAGGGTCTCAGGTTTTCTTTCACTGGACACCCCCTCCCAGGATTCAGCGGTCCTGGGCCTGCACAACCTCAATGTGAAGAAAATGGACTCCTTTTAGTTAGAAGGACCACCAGCTGGTCTTCCCCCATCCCCCCAGCCCGTACAACTGAGTCATCTTTAAACACTGTCCTTGGTCCTAGCCAATCGCAAATTCTGCCAGCAAACAGCTATGTTTGAATCCAGACTTTCCTCTCTAAATAACTGAAAGACTGAAGTTAGCCATCTTTGGAGATTGCATTTGCTCTTCTGGCTCATTAAAATATTTGTCTTTTTTTTTTTTTTTTTTTTTTTTGGCTTGGGGGGCAAGAGGAATTTCAAAGCAGGCCAAACAATAATTTAGAAAAGGGGTAAGATATCTCAGGTAAGGTATAGGCTTCACTATATATATTTTGCAGGTGTGTGCATTTACCCACTTGATGTGCCATTGGAAAAATTCTGTCTAAATGGAATTTCAAAAATTAATTATTTTTCCAGCAATGTTAAGTAAATCTTTTTGTGTTGCAAAATACCCGCCCCCCCCATGAATGTATTTTCTTAAAGTAACAGTAACCTAGTGCCCTATGACTTAGTAACTTTCAAAACTATCTTCTAACCACAGATCAACTTGGGCACTAGAGGCTCTATCTTGTACCTTGATCATTTCCTTCATGTCCTATGGTATATATTTTGTACACCCTGATGCTTTCTACTTGCTTCTGCAGGATCATAATACATAGGCTGTCTATAAGATGATCAGAACCATAGCTGTCTGGAACGATAATTTGTATATAAGAGTCACTAAATTTAGAAGTTGCTTACAATCCATTTTCATAGTCATCTTCATAAGTCGAGGATGTTTAATTCATATGCAGATGAATGCCAAGATTCCCAAAACCCAAGCTTGAGGAGAACAGGATCTGGGGATCCAGATGTTGTGATCACTTCTTCACTGTCTTTGCTCAGCCTCCCTAGAAGGTTGCTAACACCGCTGTGATCTCCCTTTTCTAGGATGGGTGATAAGTGAGAACCTGGGACAGTGGCATATCCAGTTAGGACATAGCTAAACTTATGTTGGTATGTTTTGTTCTATTATCAAAATTATCAAGCACAGAGGTAACTGCCCCAGATTTGGGTTATTTTCTAAGATGTATTACCTTATATAATATTTCTGCATAGATGACTCCCAAATTCAGTCCCCTGACCAGGGATCGAACCCACGCCCCCTGCAGTGGAAGCGCAGAGTCTTACCACTGGACTGCCAGGGAAGTCCCCAAATTCAATTTTAACCCTGATGCCTCCTGAGCTTCAACAATATAGAAACATGCTGTCCTGCCATCACCTCAATGTCCCTAGAGCTAAACTCATTCTTTTCCCCTTCATTCCAGATTCAGCTGTCTTAAACAATAAGGAAAATGTATTATCTCATGTAACAAGAAATCCAGGTAGGTCAGTTCTAAGGTTTATTCATTTAACAGCTCAGTAAATTTATCAGGGACCCGAATTCTTTCCATCTTTTCACTCTGACTACCTTAGGCCCCTCATAGTTACAAAATGGCTGCCATAATTTCAGCTGACACGTGCATACATACAATGTCCAATGGAAGTAGAGAAACTGTTTCTTTCCCTGTGTCTCTCTTTATTAGCAAGGAAAACCTGTCTCAGAAGACCGCAGGCAGGCTTCTCACACTCTCCCACATCTAAACCAGTCACCAGCAGAGAGTAAGAAGCCATCATGAGTGGCTTAATGTAATCATGATTTACCCACTGTGGCTGGGAATTGGAATCCCACCAAGCACATGTAGAGTTAAGTGAACACCTGGGCAAAATTGGGGTTCTCTTAGGAATAAAGGGAGAATAGATGTTGGGAGGACAAACAATGGTGTTTGATACAGATGGCAATAAGGTAACGCAATAAGGCTGTGGTAACAAGTGATTCCAAAATGGCTTACAACAACCAAGTTTTATTTCTTGGAATACGGTACATGCCCGTAACAGATCAGTTTGGCATATTTGAGGTTGTCTTCATGCCAGGACCCGGGCTGATAGCGTAACCTTTTTCTGGAATAATGTCGGTCTCGTGGAAGGGGGAAAATGATCACGGTGCATCGCACGCTGGTTCTTAATGCTTCTGCCTGGAACTTTTCCATGCTAGAGCTTACATCTTCTCGGTCAGAACAAGTTCACCTGGCCAAGCCTGACATTAGTAGGGTAGCAAAGTATTATCCTTTCCTGGCAAGGGCAACAAAAATTTGTGGAAAACTATAACCAGCAATATAGTCTGCCACACTCAAGGATAAGAAATAGCCAAATCCTACTCTGCTAGTCGTCTCTACTCCCTTTAGGGTTCCCAGGGGAACTATATAAAAGAAAGAAATCGGAATAGAAACCAAAGGATCATTTTATTCATAACTGAGCTAGCACCCAATAACCTCTAGAACAGAACTGTGCCAAAAGACTGAATCATACGGCTTATGTGTAAGGCTGAAGTGAAACTTCGTAATTCCCTGCTCTGCCTCCACCCTCTAGATTTTGGGACTGTCACGCATAGGCATGCCTGTGGAAAGAGGGGAGAAGATGATCAGATCTGTGAGCAGACCAGCTTTACTCAACCAAGTGAGAGTCAAATGGAAACTGGGCTGGTCCTACCTGGAGCAAGTGCTCCTGACCATGTGCCCTTTCAACACAAAGTGACCCAACCACCAGTAAAATGTGAACTCGTTAGTGTCCTGGGCTCTGACCAATCAGATTGAAAACTTCTTCCTTCTAAAGGTAGCCAGTCAGAGGCCAGGGCAGAGGAAAAGGGAATTCCTTCCTATGTTCTCACATTCTCAATTTTGTTCTCTCTTAATCCATTAGGAAGAGGGGTAGAAAAGTCTTCTGCCAAACAAATGAACATGCCTCGTCTATTTGCCTCCTCATCTAGACTGTAAGCCTCTCAAGAACAAGGGCCAATGCATCGTGCATCACTGTTTCCACATATGGTAGGTACTCAAGTATCTGTTGATAAAGTTAGGACTGTCGTGTAAAAGACATCACTGCAATTTCAGTTGAGAAAACTGTGGTCAGTTACAGATATACTAGGTTTTTGTAACCTGGGATTCTGGGGGCCTATTTCTTATCTTACTTCCAACCTTCTATATATTGGCACAAAAGGGTACTGACATGTGGGTCTGGACAGTGGAAAGAAAGTGAAAGTCTTTGGAAATATTACACGTGACCCCAAGCAGATTGATATGTCAAGTTAGAAGATCAAAATTCAATTGACCTCAATAAATTAGAAAAGTGGTCATCAATAACAGGTTAAAGTGCACTAGGATAAATGGAAAGTGGTACATCGAAGGAGCAAAAGAAGCATCACACATGCGTAGGTTAAAGAGAGGAAAACTGGCCATGCAGGGATGTGGCCAAGAAAGACCTGATAGTTGTGGCAAACCAATAACAGAATGAATAGAAAAATGGTGGGCTATATTAACAGAAGTCTACGAGGCCAAATTCATCTTCATATCCCTGGGACCTAGCACGGTGCCCGGCACACTGCATATTGATAAATAGTTATTGAAAAAAATTGTGTGGCTTTGGTCAGATTGTTCATGCTATTGTGTCCCTCCGAAAGCCTTTGCATGATCAATGCCTATCCGCCCTTCAAGACCCAGCTCAGATACAATTCTTCCATGTTATCTTTCCTAAAATTTACCTTACCCTCACCTAGAGGAAAGCTCTCCGTTTCTGAATCCTCATAAGCAGTTAATAACTGCTAGCTTACATTAATTATAATTAATATGTATTTAATTATAATTATGAAATATAATTAATTTTATTCTAGTCATGGGCTCTCAGTAATTATTGGGTGAATGGTAACTCTCAGATTATGAAAATTCAATATACATAATTTCAAAATTATAGAATTAATGACTAAAGGAAGCGGTCTCAAATTCTAGAATTTTGCATTACTGGCACTGACTCTCTCACTTTCCTTGGTCTAGTAATCCAGATGTCTGCTTTTCCCTCATCCTCTTATTCAAGCTCCCACCCCTTATTCCCTCTCACACCAGGGTCTTAAGGAACAAGGCAGAATTTACTGAAGAGGAGACACGATGTACATCTTGTACACTGCAGTAATTCACTTCAAAATACCCTACAACACACCTCTTTTTTTTTTTTTTTTTTATAGCGGTACGCGGGCCTCTCACTGTTGTGGCCTCTCCCGTTGCGGAGCACAGGCTCCGGACGGGCAGGCTCAGCGGCCATGGCTCACGGGCCCAGCCGCTCCGCGGCATGTGGGATCTTCCCGGACCGGGGCACCCCTGCATCGGCAGGCGGACTCTCAACCACTGCGCCACCAGGGAATCCCAACACACCTCTTTTTTCAGAGCACTCTCTGCTTCTGCCAGTACGGCTCTTTTTCCACTCCACTCCCCAGCCTCCAGTCTTGTTGCTCTTAACTTCCCTTCCCAGAGTCCTATGCAGATTCCTCAACCTTTCGTTATTGGGAGGAATGCATTTTACCCCAGCTCTACTTCCAAACTTGCACCCCTGACGAATTACTGTTTAGCAAAACAGGCCTTTCAATTAACAGATCCATCTTCTTCAGGAAATAGAGGGGGATTATAAATAATTTTTCCCTGTTGCAGATACAATTAACACAAAATGACTAAATGGGGTTAGTCAATGAAGTCTTCATTGGAAGCTTGTTGGAGTCAGCTTTTGAAGATGACAGTAGACACAGCTTCGCAGGGCAGAGTGCAAGGAAGACATTCAGGTGGTTGCTAGCTGCTGTCTGGCTCTGGATGAGCTAGGCTCTCAGAACCAGGTAGAAGTTTCTAGTTTTCAAGGGGCTTGCCCTATCTCTCTTGAGACAAGGCTGTGTAATTGCTTATCTTGCTCTCTGCCAGCCTTAGCCTCACTCAGCTATAATCATTCAAGATAGATGTTTGTTGTCTCAGTCTTTCCTAGTTCCTTAGCCATTTCTGACAAGTCAAGAATTATATTAGAAGCCTCAGCACTATCTTTCCTTTCCTCTCATGTTACGATACAGGCTATGCTGCTATAACAAAGAGACTCTACAAGGAATTTATTTCTCTCTCACTTAATAGTCCAGTAAGGTGGATGTCCGGCATGAAAAGGTAGCTTCTTCCCCTTGTTCAACCTGGGACCCAGGTTCCTTCCATCTTAGTGTGTTACCTGCTCCAGCAGTGTGGTCATTGTTGGCATGTTCGAGGCTGGCTTTATTAACCACATCTGTGTGCCAGACCTCTGGAAGGAGAAAGAAAAAGTGGAGACAAGTAGCTTCCTTTTAATGATGTAACATGAACATTATACTCCTAACTTTCATTTACATCCCAAGAACTTGGTCACATGGTCACATCTACTGCAAGGGAGGCTGGAGAATGTATTCTTTAATTGGACAGATATGTGCCCACCTAAAACTCAGTGGAGGGAAGAAGGGGTTCTATTACTAAAAGGAAGAGGAACTGGAGGTGGGGATGATGAGTGGTTTCCACCATAGCTCCTTATCCCTGTGTGAGATAAACTTCTTAGCATGGCATAAGTGACCCTATGGACCTTCGGCTTTCCGCTCTAATGGTATAGAATTCCTTGAACTGCCCTGGATACGGTTTTGTGTGTCTCACCTCCATGACTGTTCATGGTAAATCTTGCTCGCCTTTCTTTGCCTGCTACAACCAGCTCAAGCAGCATCTTCTCCAAGAAGTCTTCTAAACCTTAGTTTGGCATAAGTGAACCTTCTTTGTGTTCTCATAGCACACTATGCATTCCTCTCCTTTGGCACTTGTCAAATTCCCTCACTATCAGCACAAGCTCGAAATCATCTCTTTATGGCTACGTCTCCATCTAGATTGTAAGCAACTTGAGAGCAAATATGCTCTGTTGCAGACTTATTTGAATCCTTAGTACCTAACTGTGCTAAATTCCTTTTGCCCACCAGTGGGGAAAATAACTTGCACTATCGCCTGACCCCCTGCATGCCCACTGAGTTGTGGCTTTCACCTGTAATGGCCAGACTGTATACGTGGGCATTCTTTCCATTTGGATGGAAGCACTAGCCTGAAACTCCTGCTGATCTAGGATACTGATCCTCTTGCTAGGTTTTGTGAATTCCTGCCTCTGGGGGGCCTAAGACCTGTTTTGTTACTCCCTAGGGGCTGACTGCTAACCCAGAGCCAGGGCATGACACAGCCATGGGTAGGTCAGTTTCCCCCAGTTCTGCTCCTACTGGGCTCTGGCTATTTCCCCCTTATCACTGGTTCATCCTGCTAAGGCTTTATCATGCCTGACCTATGAATGAATTTGCCCATGTTAGGATTAATAAGTATTGTTGATACCTTGTGTTTGAAGCTAACTGGTCCAAGATGGGAACGGATTCTCAGATTTGTGGCATATCACTGACACAAAATGCAATTTGTATAGGCTTTCTTTAGATGAAGATATATATATATATATATATCTCTTAAAACATGTATCTTAAAATATATGTACCTTTAAAATAGGAATATTTGAGTATGCAAAACCAGTATATTGAGAGGGATTCTCATTTGGCACATATTCTTTATTTCACAAAAGGATTGACCAGTCTTGGGAATTAATCTCTCTCTTTTTTTGGTATAACTTTAGTCATTGTTCAGTGAGGCAGCTTATGTCTGTCCTGGAGAAAGTTCCATGTGCACTTGAAAAGAATGTGTAGTCTATTGCTTTTGGATGGAAAGTTCTGCAGATATCTATCAAGTCTATCTGTTCTAATACGTCATTTAAGGTCAATGTTTCCTTATTGATTTTTCTGGCCATTGATGTAAGTGGGTGTTAAAAGTCCGCTACTATTATTATGTTACTGTCAATTTTTTTCTTTATGTTTGTTAATATCTGCTGTGTGTATCTAGGTGCTCCTATGTTGAGTGCCTATTTACAATTGTTATATCTTTTTGTTGGATTGATCCCTTTACCATTATGTAATGTCCTTCTTTGTCTTTTGTGACAGTCTTTGTTTTAAAGTCTATTTTGTCTGATATCAGTATTGCCACCCCAGATTTCTTTTTGTTTCCATTTTCATGGAATACATTTTCCATCCTCTCACTTTCAGTCTTTGTGTGTCTTTAGACCTGAAGTGAGTCTCTTGTAGGCAGCATATACATGGGTCTTGTTTTGTTTTTGTTTGTTTGTTTGTTTTAATCCATTCAGCCATGCTATGTCTTTTGATTGGAGCATTTAGTCCATTTACGTGTAAAGTAATTATTGATGGGTATGCACTTCTTGCCATTTTGTTAACTGTTTTCTGTTTGTTTTTGTAGTTCTTTTTTGTTCCTTTCTTCTTGTTTTGCTCTATTCCCTTGTGATTTGATGACTGTAGTCTCTATTGTTATGTTTGGGTTCCTTTCTCCTTTTTTTGTGTGTATCTATCATAGATTTTGTTTTTTTTTTTTTGCGGTACACGGGCCTCTCACTGTTGTGGCCTCTCTCGTTGTGGAGCACAGGCTCTGGATGCGCAGGCTCAGTGGCCATGGCTCACGGGCCTAGCCGCTCCGCGGCATGTGGGATCCTCCCGGACCGGGGCACGAACCCGTGTCCCCTGCATCGGCAGGCGGACTCTCAACCACTGCGCCACCAGGGAAGCCCTATCATAGATTTTTGATCTGTGGTTACCATGAGGTTTATATATAACATCCCATATATATGTGATTATATTAAGTTGATAATCTCTCAAGTTTGAATGCATTCTAACAACCCTGCATTTTTACCCCTTGCCCCACATTTAATGTTTTTGACTTCATATTTTACATCTTTTTGTTTGTGTATCCCTGAACTACTTATTGTGGATATAGATGATTTTACTACTTTTGTTTTAACCTTCTGACTAGCTCTATAATTGGTTGATCTACTACCTTTACTGTATATTTGCCTTTACCAATGAGATTTTTCCTTTCTAAATATTCATATTTCTACTTTTGGCCTTTTCATTTCCACTTAGAGAAATTGCTTTAACATTTCTTGTAAAACCAGTTTAGTGGTGCTGAACTCTTTTAGCTTTTGCTTGTCTGTAAAACTCTTTATCTCATCTTCAAATCTGAATGATAACCTTGCCAGGTAGAGTATTCCTGGTTGTAAGTGTTTCCATTTCATCACTTTGAATATATTGTGCCACTCCCTTCTTGCCTACAAAGTTTCTGCTGAAAAGTCAGCTTGTAGTCTTATGGTAGTTCCCTTATATGTAACTAGTTGCCTTTCCCTTTCTGCTTTTAACATTCTCTCTTTATCTTTTGCCATGTTAATTACAATGTGTCTTGGTGTGGATCTCTTTGGATTCTTCTTACTTGGGACTCTTTGATTCTGCACCTGGATATCTGTTTCCTTTCTCAGGTTAGGGAAGTTTTCAGCTATTATCTTTTCAAATAAGTTCTCTACCCCTTTCTCTTTCTTTTCTCCTTCTGGTATCCTGATAATGCGAATGTTAACATACTTGATGTCTTCTCAGAGGTCGCTTAAACGATCCTCATTTTTTAAATTCTTTTTTCTTTTTTCTGTTCAGCTTGGGTGATTTCCATTACTCTGTCTTCTTCTTACTCTTGATCCAGTCCTCTGTATTATCTAATCTACTATTGTTTCCTTCTAGTGTATTTTTTATTTTAGTTATGTATTCTTTGTGGTTCTTTTTTGTATTTTATAACTCTAACCTTTTCACTGTGTTCATCCATTCTTCTCCCGAGTTTATTGAGCATCTTTATGGTCATCACCTTGAACTCTTTATTGGGTAGATTGCTTATCTTCATCCACTTCACTTAGTTCTTCTTCTGGGGTTTTATTTTATTCCTTCATTTGGAACATATTCTTCTATCACCTCATTTTGTCTAATTCTGTTTTTATTTCTATGTATCAGGTAGGTCGGTTTTGTTTCCCAATCTTGAAGAAGTGGCTCTTTGTAGGTGACATCCTTTGGAGTCCAGTGGCACTGCCTCTCTGGTGACCGGAGCTATATGCTCTAGGGGTGCCCTCTATGTGGGCTGCATAGGCCCTTCTATTGTAAAAGGGTCAACTACTGTGGGCATATTGGTAAATACCATATTGGGCATATTGGCCTGGCTGGTTGCCAGGTCCTGCCTCATGCAGAGGCTGCCAGCCCACTGGGAGGCAGGGCTGGGTCCTGGGGCAGCTGGCTGCGCAGCTCACAGGGTCCCAGGACTGGTGCCAACTGGCTGGTAGGCAGATGAGCCCCGAGTGCTAATAAGGGAGAGGGAAGGCTCCAAAATGGCACTTTCCAGCACCAGTGTCTTCATGGTAGAGTGAGCTCCCCAAAATGACTGCCACCAACACCTCTGTCCCCAGGGGGAGTCACAATTGCTTCCTGATTCTCCTGGTGGCTCTCCAGGATCAGCAATTTGGTCTGACCCAGGCTCCTTTCAAGATGCAGGCTCTATACTGGATCTTGGAGTGTGAGATTTTGTGGGAGCCCTTTAAGAGTGGAGTCTTTGTTTCCCACAGCCCTCTGGGTCTCCCATATGCAAGCCCCCTTTAAAGCCAGACATTCTGGGGAGGTCATCATCCCAGTGCAGGACCCCAGGGCTGGAGAGCGTGATGTGGGGCTTGGATCCCTTGCTCCTTGGGGAGAATCTCTACAGTTGTGATTATCCTCCCATTTGTGGTTCACCTACCTGAGTCTTGACTATACTGTACCTCCATCCCTCCTACCTGTCTCATTGTGGTTCCTTCTTTATAGCTTTAGTTGTGGAAAACCTTTTCTGCTAGTCTTCAGGTCATTCTCATTGATAGTTGCTCTGTACATTGTTGTAATTTTGGTGTGCTCATGGGAGGAAGTGAGCTCAGGGTCTTCCTACTCTGCCATCTTGGCCACACCCCCTCTAGTGTTCTTGATGAGATGAAGATGTATTGGCAATTTGTAATGAATTGAAGCGAAGTTCCCAGCTTCAAAAGGTCACTTAAGAGTTAGAGATAGCTGCATAGCTCAAGTGCTCAGAGCCCTTCCAAGTTTCCCTGCCTGTATTAGTTAGAAGTCATTCATTTACAAATGTCAGAAATACAGTTTAAACTAGTATAAGCAAAAAGGGAATGTACTGGCTTTCAGTCCTTGGAAGTGTAGGAATGGACTTCAGTCACAACTAGATCTAGGGACTAATATACATTTTCCAAACTGGTCTTTCTCACTCTTTCAACCCCTTTCCCCTCCATTCCCTCTCTCTGTCTCTCTCTGTCTCTCTCTCTCTCTCTGTCTCTCTCTCTCTGTCTCTCTCTCGCTCTCATTCTCACTCTCACTCTTCTTATTTCTGTGTGTTGATCCCATTCTCTTCCACAAGAGATACCTTCTTCAACCTGGCAGGGAAGTTAGACCCCTTCACATTCTCAATGTGCTTTATTTGGAAGACCAGGTGCATTTTTTTCTACCTCTAAACAAAAAGAATCCCCAGAAGAATTTTGATCGGCCTACCCCTGGACCAGTCATTCTAGCCAAGGCTGTGTGGTACCTTGGTTGGCCAGGCCCTACGGCTGTGAAGCAGGATGGTGTGATTAGCAGCTTCACCAGGCTCACACAGTTTGTGTGGGTTTGGGCAGACAAAACAAGACATACCCACCACGCTCTCCCGTCTAAGGCCTGAGAGTCCCCAGTAAATATCTTAGGTGTCCCCACCAAACAGCCCAGGCTTTATTTCATACTTTTGCTTGCTTCTACTCTTACTGCTCCACACTGACCAGTACTTGCCTTCTGTGTGGATTCCTGCTCCATGGTTCCCTTGGACTGTCACTTAACACTGATACCACTTAGCTGGACCACTGTTGGCCACTCTGCTGCTCAGGCCAATGCTTGTGCTGCGTTTTTTTCCTGGACCTCTCTCCTCTCAGTGCTCTATTTGGAGATGTGCCCATGGGCCCCTTAGATGTTCTGACAGGGACCAGTACATACGGTTGTGCAATCATTCACAGTTGTGAGGGTTGTTTGGTGCACAAGGGCACACATGGGGACTAAAATCTAGCATGAAATGCAGCTCACTAAGCTCAAGTTATACACCCTCCCACATGTACTCCAAGAAGAGGAAGCACTTTTTCTACTTGTACAGGGGTACCAATCCATGCTCCCAGGAGCTGTGACTCCCCCCAGCTGACTTTTTCTAATTCAGATGAAGGCTCCCTAAGGGCTAGCAGTAGTGAAGATCTTGCTGTTTCCTTTGAAAAGGAAAGGAACAGCTCCTTCTCTTCTGTTTGCTATTGTATCAGAGGGATGCCACTACCATAAACATAATGCTGGGAAAACAGCAAGGATCACAGGCTCCCCACCCCACCATCTAACTATAACATCCTCACATGCCCTCCCAATATGCCAGAGCAAAAAATAATGAAAGACTGTCACAAATGTGACAGCATTATCAGAAGCATGCAGAAATCAGCTATGGAAATGGAAAGCCTGTTGGGTTCTCTGTTTTATGAAATTGGCAAATTATTCATCAAGATAGAAAATAAAAACAAAGAAAAACTATGAGAATCGTCTCACAGAGATACTAACCATTACCACGCCCAAGTAACCCATGTTCACATTTAATCACACAGATTGTGATAGCTCTCACAGGCAGGTCTTTTAGTGTTACCTGCAGCCTAAACCTGCCCCTCTGCCTCCTCCCCAGAACTTATGCAAGACACCAATGGGCAGTAGCTGGGTCTGGACAGGTTTGGGTAAGAGCCACCATGTTGGTTCTACAACTTCCATGCTGACCAGTCCTCCAGCCCTGATGCTGCTTGTGGCTGGTCACATCACACCATTTCATGATGAATGATCTCCTAGGAATCTGGAGTCCTGCCTACAATTTGTCCCTGTCAACTCTCCCCCTGCCTGTTTTCCCCATCTCTTCAGACGTACCTATACATGAATCGTGGATACGGTTTGAGTTCTTTCCCTAGAAGTCTTCTCAACAGGCAAAACAGAGAATGCAGTGGAAAACTGGAAGGGATGTTATCTCACTATACTCCAGCAACATCCAAATCCCAGTAGGCACTACCTTCAATAGCAATAGAAGAGAATGTGGCTACTGGTGCCACGTGGTACGTCCTTTGGACCAGTGACTCAGTGAAACCAAAGGTGGTCAAACACATGTGCACATTTCTCAATCTGTGTCTCTCATACTGCTCCCCTATGATTCTATTTTTCTGCAGAAGGGCATGAAACTGAAGGAGTAGGGGTGCTTCCTAATCTGCGACCCAGAGACATTCTTTTGTGTTCCTTTTGTGTTATCATCAATAAAACTAGATGGGGTTCTAGCCGAGGATAGGACAGGGTAAGAGGGAGGTGTGGAAGGGATGTGTCCTGAGGAGTTCCTGACTACAGCAAAGAGGATTAGAAGGACCTAATGTAGAGATAGCGAGAACAGTGAAGTAGATGTCCCTAACCATGGGAGCTTAGCTCTGACTGATCAGACTAAAGGAAATAAAAGAAAAGATAATTTCAGCAATGGAAATGAAACAACTTTGGATAATTGGCTTTCAAACTGATCTGCCAACTGAGAGTCATTCCTGTACCTGCTGAGCTAAATTCTTGGTAAAAAGCAAAAGTTAGATGACTCACACCCATTACTTGGAAAAATTAATAGTGTCCCTTCTTGCCTGGGAAGCTGACATCATGCTATCAGTGTTTGGTATTTATTTTGTCACGTCTTGCTGAAGCCTTCCGATTTTATTTGTTTTAATCATGAAGCCAGCTACAGGTTCCTAGGAACGGTTGTTATTTGACAGCATCATATAAGTTAGTCACGTTCAGTGGAAGTGACTGTACTGTACACAGCAGAGTTCAGGTTGAATATAGAGGAGGCAGCACAGGTAGTAGGAAAAAAACACTGAACTAGGGGACCCAAATTCTTGTCCTGCCTAGCACTGCTAACTAGCCAGCAGTGTGACATTAGGAAAGTCACTTAAACCCACTAGCCTTAAGTGTAAAGTGAAGGGTTTAAAATTAGATAACCTATTATTTAAATTAACTAACTTCTAAGGCCAGCTCTAAAATGCTAATTCCATAGTCTCATTGGAAGTGGCACAAGGTGTTCAAGAAACTCATAGACAAACACCTGGATCAAGCGCAAATTAGCTGAACTGAGCCAACTGCCAAGAGGAAACAAACCCACGCTGGTGAAGACCAGAGGTGTAGCTACAAAGTCCACACTTGTTTTCCAGGAAGTTGTGTGATGGCTGGGCACAGGGGCATGACAGATAGTACTGCGAAATAATTTAGTCATGGGCTCACTAAATGTTCCTTTCAATCTAGGTATGAGACTTGAGATACAACTAAATGTTTCTCATGACTTGCTATGTATATATATTTTTTGGTCTGATACCACATCTCAAGGGAAATATCTCCAAAAAGACCTACTCACCCAGTAAAGTTCTTTGTGGTACCTATAGAGGCTGTGTACAAATAACAGATAAGTGGTAACGCTAGCATAAAGAATTATGTTGTGGCCATTCTGGTTGTATCAAACTGTGGCGCAAAGGTTAGCGGGACCCCCTGACCTTGCTTGATCTACAGTATTGTTCATATTCACAAGATACAATGTGTACTTTGTTGATGTCACAGCTTAGATTCTGTGTGCCCTCGTAGTTGTCTATGAGAATAGGAGAAAGGGCCCTAGCTCACAGGAGCTATGGCTTAGTCTAGGTGTGGGCAATACACATCACATACCCAGAGACTGCAGACAAGACAAATGAGAGGCTTAGAAAGTCTTTCTGAATACCACCATTTCCAAAAGACAGTCACAGTCTACGTACCAAGTCTTATGTCCCAATACAAGAGTCCTGAGTCAAGGCATCCTACTGCAATCACTTGCTTTCAGTATACCATGGCCATGGCTTCCCTGGGGAGTACTACCCCAAAACTTAGTCCTTCTGGGGGTGATTGATAACACTTCTCTTTTCCATACAAGTTCTGAACCACCTAATAAGCAAGACAAGAGCTGGCAGATGGAGGACAAATTAATGTTTATTTTCAATGTATTGGAGAATGTGACTTAGATGTGAGAGTCAAGCTGTCTTCTTAATGCTGAACCTCAGGGTCAGACAGACTTACCACCTGGTCAGAGAAGTCACTGAATTTCTGTAGGACTCCTCCATAAGGGAAGGACATTTATGAAACACACAACATGAAGGAGAAGCAGAGCAGAGAGCCTGCTATCTGTAGCCAGACCTGCTCCCCAAAGGAAGGAGGTAAGAAGGTGTTCTGCTGTGCATGCCTAGTTTGTCTTTCCAAACTTACCAGTCAGATAAATTACTGTCTTCCCCAGTATTAAGCTAATAACGCTGCTCCTGCCAAATGGAAGGGATTTGAAATTGAGAGGAAGCATCGCTCCACCCAGCCTCCCTTCCCCATTAACAAAGCCTAAGACCTTTTCCCGGGCTCATAGGGAGACCTAAAGTTTCAGCAGTGAAACGACACATTTCCTCCCTTTCTAACCCACCCCTTGGGACAAAACAAATTAAGTGCTCATAATACTAGGCAGAAAACTGTTCATTAGGGGTTCAGTAAACAAAGAAGGAAATAGTCTGCCCGTCCTGCTTTCTTCCGACACTGCATCCCAGGGTCCGTTCCTCCTTTGGGATAACCGTGGCTGGCACAGGGTATGGGGATGGTAACAATTACTGAATAATTACTTGGCAGCTTCTGAATTCTTGTCCAGAGATCCTGGAGGGTTTTATTTTAGGGAAAACCAAAGAATAGAGTGGGACCATCCCAGAGTATGGTATTCACATGCCAACTGACACAAAATCAAAAACTTGCTTATCTTTGGCCCATTCTCCTAAGGGTACTACCTCAGAAACCAGGATTCACTTTTTTTTCTTTTTTTAAAAAAAGGTTTATATATGTATTTTTAACAGTATTCGATTTACAGAAAAATTTAGATTTTGCCATGGTAGTAAAGAGAATTCCCATAAATCCCAAACTCAGTTTCTCCTATTAGTAACATTTTACATTAGTGTGGTACACTTGTTATAGTTAATGAAACAATATTGATACATTATTGTTAACTAAAGTCTATATGTTATTCAGATTTGTTTTGCTTTTTTCCTTCTAGTTTTATTGAGAAATAATTGACGTGCATACTGTATTAGGTTTAAGGTGTACAGCATGATGGTTTAATTTACATGTATTATGAAATGATTGCCATATCAGTTTAGTTAACATCCATCATCTCATATAGGTACAGTAAAAAGAAAAACAGTTCTTGTGATGAGAAGTCTTAGGATCTACTCTCTTAACAACTTACCTATATATCATACAACAGTGTTAGCTACAGTCATCATGTTGTACATTACATCCCTAGCACTTATTTATCTTATAAGCTGAAGTTTGTACTTTTCGACCACTTTCCTCCAGTTCTCCCTCCCTCCACCCCCTGCCCTGGTAATCACAAATCTGTTTTCTTTTTAGGTGAATTTGGTGTTTTGTTTTTTTAGATTCCACATATAAATGAGATCATACAGTTTTGGTCTTTCTTTGTCTGCTTTATTTCACTGAGCATAATGCCTTCAAGGTCCACCCATGTTGTCACAAATAGTAGGATTTCCTTGTTTTTTTTATGTCTTAATAGTGTTCCATTGTGTACATATACTACAGCTTCTTTATCCATTCAGCCATTGATGGACACTTGGGTTGTTTTAGTGTCTTGGCTATTGTAAATAATGCTGCAGTGAACATTGGGTGCAGATATCTTTCTGAGCTAGTGTTTTCATTTCCTTTGGATATATTCCCAGAAGTAGAATTGCTGGATCATACAGTAGCTCTATTTTTAACTTTTTGAGGAATCTCCATACGGTTTACCAAAGTGTCTGCACCAATTTACGTTCCCACCAAGAGTGTACAAAGGTTCTTTTTTCTCCACATCTATGCCAGCATTTGGTATCTCTTGTCTTTTTGATGATGGCCAGTCTAACAGGTATGAGGTGATGATTGTTTAGTGTTTACCAAATGCCTTTTTTCTGTTCCAGTATTCCATCCAGGATACGACATTACATTTACTTGTTATACTTCCTTAGGCCCTTCTTGGCTGTGCCACTTTCTCAGAACTTACCTTGTTTTTGGTGACCTTGACAGTTTTGAGGAAAATTGGTCAAGTATTTTGTAGGATGTCTCTCAACTGGATTTGTCTGATGTTTTTCTCATGATTAGACAGGGGTTATGGCCTTTTGGGAGGAAGACCAGAGAAGCAAGGTACCATTTTTCATCACATCAAATCAAGAGTACATACCATCAACCTAACTTATCACTACTGATGCTGACCTTGATCACCTGGCTGAGGTAGTGCTGGTCAGGTTTTTCCACCATAAAATTACTCTTTTTTTCCCCCTTTCCATACTTCTCTGTTTGGAAGGAAGTTACTATGTGCAGCTCGCATGTAAGGGATGGGGAGTTATGCTCCACCTCCTTGAGGGCAGAACATCTACATAAATTATTTGGAACTTTTTTGCACAGGAGGTATGTCTCGTCTTCCCCATTTACTTATTTATTCAGTCACTTATTTATATCACCCACTGACTTCTTACTTGTAGATTTTCATCTGGCCACATGCTTAGAATTCAGGAGAAACTCAAATTGGATTCTTATGGACATTACAACCCAATACTGATTTGATTATTTTACTGTTTGAATTGTTCCAACTTTGGCCATTAGGAGCTCTTTCAGTTGGTTCCCATCGTCCCTTTGACATACCCCCATCTTTGTCTTATTGTATCTGGTTTGTTTTGGTTTTTTTTAGCACTACAAGATACTTCAGGTGCATGTTGTATATTTCCTATCCCAATCCTAGAATAAGCCATTTTTTCCAAAGAGGCAGAGTTCATTCTTGATTTAGATATTTACATCTACAACAAACTCATTAAAACGTGGTGAGGGAGATTGGGAGCAGAATGGGTGGGTTCCCATTTCTTACTGATTCAGCTATGTTACCTTGCTTACCCCCGCAAAAGTTTGAAGTCTATATTTGTTTCCTATTGTTGCTGTAACATATGCTATTTCTTATTGCTGCTATAACAAATTACCATAAACTTAGTGGCTTAAAACAACACACATTTATTATCTTATACTTCTGGAGTCAGAAGTCTGAAATGGGTCTTCTGGGGCTAAAATCAAGTGTTGGCAGGGCTGCGTTCCTTCTGAAGGTTCTAGGGGAGAATCGGTTCCTTGCCTTTTTCAACTTCTTATGGCTATCTGCATTCCTTAGCTCATGGCCACCTTCCAGCTATGGTATCACACTAACCTCTGCTTTCATAGTCAATCCTCTCTTTCTCTCTCTTCAGCCTTCCTCTTCCATCTTTTAAGGACCCTTGTTATTACATTGGGCCCACCCAGATTATCTAGAATAATCTCCCTATTTTAAAACCTTTAACTTAATCATATCTGCAAAGTCCCTTTTGTCATGTAAGATGACATATTCACAAGTTCTGGGGATTAGAACATGAACATCTTTGGGGGGTCATTATTCTATCTACCACAAAATCCTAAAGCCAAAAAGTGACGTTTGCTGATAAATCAGTTTTACCTATTTCCTTTATGCCACACAGGACATTCTAAATCTAAACATTTTCAGCCTCAGACAATCATTTCTCCTTTCCCCCAAACGAGCTAATCATAACAATATTATTTAATAAACCTCCCTAAACAACTTATGCCACTTTTTGGTATTTTGCCCAGAAAAGTAGCACAATTTTCCTCACTAATTCTAGAGATATTTTGCCCAGTAGCAATTTAGAAAATTCAGGTTAAATAGTTCATGTGGTTGATTTCCTACTCTAACCAAATGATCTCTAAACAAGAAAGGCTAAAGCCTTTATCCAGGCTCATAGGGCCATGATGGCTCTCAATGCCTGTTTCTTATCTTCTACATCTTTTCCATACTGGAAGTATAAGCCCCATCCATCAGTCAATCACATAGATCAGGGAATCTCCAATATGTGTCCCATAAGACAGACCCAATATATTAGACTTAAATTTAAATACTTGTGAATTTTTTCCCCAATGGAGAAAAAAGTTATAGTGATGAATAGAATGTTATACATTTCAAAAATGTTCCCCATTAATTTTCCTTAACGCTGATAACCTCATACTGCTAGTCTGTCAACACATGCTAGCTGACAACAAAAGAAATGAACAAGAAGCCAATTAATATTAACAAGAAAGTTAACAGATAAGAAATAACAAGTCAGGAGTTCCCTGGTGGTCTAGTGATTAGGATTCGGCACTTTCACGGCTGTGGCCTGGGTTCAATCCCTGGTAGCAGAACTGAGAGCCGGCAAGCTGTGTGTGCGGCCAAAAAAAAAAAGGAAAAGAAATAACAAATCCTGTCTAGTCTGATAGCTTATGGTGCTTTTCTGTAATTTCATGTTGCATGCAAAGGAATACTTTGCTAGCCAAAAGGCTTTCTCATGTAAAGAACCCTACATGTAAAGGATAAATATCTTTCTAAATATGGTGGAGCCAACTACACTTTCTTCATTGTATTGGAGAGTCATTTTAAAAGGAAACCATTTTTGTCTTGTGAAAGACTAATATAATCCTGGAGAGGCAAGAATATGGACTTTGGAGCTAGGTAAATCTGAGTATGAACATCTTACTGGCTGCATGACTTCAAATATATTGCTTAACTGAATAATTAGAGTTAGTTAGGAATTACATTTGGTTATTTGCAGAAGATTCTAATTAAAGCAATTTAAATATGAAAGAGTCTTACTTCTTCCTCAAAATAAAGAAGTGCAGAATTAAGCAGTTCAGGACTTGTGGTGGCTCCTTGATCATTAAGTTTCTAGGTTCTTCCTTTCTGCATGCCCCACGATCTTTAGCACACAGCTTCCATATTCTAGGTCACTCATGATCTGATATGGCTTTTGTTGCTCTAGCCACCTCATCTGCTTTCCAAGCAGCAGGAAGGCTGAAGAGCAACCAGAACTTTCCAGGAAGCCCCACCCAGTGACTTCTGCTTCTGTCTATCTGGCTGCTCCTCTCTGTAAGGGCAATATGGGAAATGTAGTGTTTTCATCGGGACACACTGCTCCAATTTTGGAAGGAGAGAATCACATTGGATTCTGTGGCAGAGATGCCTAAACAATCCCCAACGCCCATGATTTCCTTCTTCTTTTAGTAACAGAATCCCCACCATACCTATCCACCACTAGTTTTACCTTGGCTAGTAGCTACTGAGTAGAGGCTACATTTTTCAGTCTCTCTTGCAGTTAGTTGTGGCCACGTGACTGTGATCTTTCTGGACAATGGGATGTGAGCTGAACTGTCCTTGTGCTGTTTCCTGGAAAAAGGAACTGGCTGTCCTTCATCCTCTCTCTTCCTCCTTCCCACAGGCTGGGACATGTCTGGGTAGTGGTGAGCCAGCTTTTACGATACAGATGAGGATAACGCCCTTGATGATGGTGAGGTAGCAAGAAACTACTGGGTCCCTGGATAACTGTGTGAGGCAAAGCCACCTGCCATCCTGGACTTTTTGTCTAACTGTTGTGTTTTATGAGAGAGAAATAAACCTCCACCTTGTTCAAGTCACTGTATTTTGGTATCTCTTTGTTAGAGCAACTTAACCTGTATCCTAACTAATACAGCTAACTTTCTGGGCCTCCATTTATTTTTCTGTAAAATGGCAATGGAATTATATACTCCACTGGGTTATTGCAAGGAAAGAAATGTAAGTAAGGCACCTGGGCCATAGCTATTATATGGAATAGTTATTAGCATAAGTTTCACAAGAGGATTCTGAGGAGCTGATTAAAGCACTTGTAGGAAATAGTGCCAGTGTAATGGAGGACCATTATATGTGATTGGATCTTGATTTAGCAGCAAAAGCATAAGAACAATAAACGTCTTGGATTTAAATGTAAGTAAGCTAGTTAAAATGTTTAGAAACATCACTTAAAGCATTTTCCCTTCTTAATAATTTGAATGATTTCCCTGCCTGAAGTTGACATGAGGGAAGTTCAGAATGCAGAGAGGATGAATCAATAGTAGACATCAGAATGATACTCCAAAAGATAAGGTGGAACCAGCCTTCCCTTGGTGGGCTTCAGAAGTGGGATCAGGGAAGGCCACAGGACAGTGTGGGTTTCCTCCCCCACTCTTACTGAGGGAGAAAAACAGCCAGCAGGAAATGTAAATTCTGAATTGACAAAATTTAATTTAAACTCATGAAGACTTAAACACAATGTTTTCTCTGCTACTAGCAGGAGTAGAGGCTTGAGTCTAAGAATTAATTGTGAAAAACAATGAACGTTATATTCTTTCTTTTGTACCTCTGAGTCATGGTATGCAAATTTCTATCCTGCTAGATGACACAGGTCAGTACAAAAAAAAGCACAATTATAGGTCAATTTCATTTATGAACATGGATTCCATAATCTTAAATAAAACATTGGCAAATTTAATCCATTAAGATAGTAAAAGAATAATACATCACATCCAAGTAGAGTTTAGCCAACAAATGCAAGTGTAAAAAGACTTTAAATTGGAAGTTTCAGCCAGAAACACCAAGGCGGTAGATATTAGATAACAATGTTGTCAGTAGACCATTTTGTAAGAATTTCGGAGTAGAGAGTCAAAACCTAGTTTCACAATTCTCAACTCCCTTACCCTCAGGGTGTAAAAGTTGTTGGTGCAGGACTTTGTAAAGAGGACTTTTCTGGAAAGAGCTATGCTGTGAGTGTCTCTCCTCCTCTCTCTCAGTGAGCAGGGGTAGGGGATGCATTCCCATTCTCCTCAAGTTAAGAGGGAGCCATTTCAATGGGACAATCTGGATACCTTGATATATAACTCCTTCAGGTAGTAGACAAGTGTCTGACTCATGCCTGGAACATGTGAAAGGCAGAGATGGGCTGGCTAGCTGATCCTGTCACAAGGGTAAAGGGGAAATGAATCAAGTGGCCTGTACTCCAAGAGTAAGTCAGGGTGAAAGGTTTCTTTGGAGGGAGAGCTGGCTTAAATCCTTTCAACTCCTGCCCAAGAGAACTGCCTGGCAGAGCCATGGGACTCCAACAGAATGACCCAGTGTAGCATGGACCACCAAAAACCAAAGCTGAGATGGGAGAGGCCAATGGAAGGGAAATGGTGTCACCGGCATAGTGGCAAGAACAACAGAATGTTCCTACTGGGAGCCTCTGCAGAACCCACAAACATACCTCAAGTGAGAAAGAGTCAGCTTTTAATATTTCCCAATCCCAGAGAACATGAGACTATTTAACAAGAGTGTTTCTCTCCCAAATGTGAGAGAGCCAACTGGGAGAGAAGGAGATAGATACCCAAGGTAGAAAATGAGAATATAACTATGGCCCTACCACCCTCCGTTCCTGCTGTAAGTATTCATGAAGAAGGTCCAAGTTAGGGGAGGAGAGGAGTTTTCACTTTAAATAAAATTTGTCATTTTGATTATTATATAATTGGGCATTCTAATGCCTGAACAGAGACTGTCATGACCATGGGACCCTTTATTATCTAAGCATCATGTGAATGCCCAAGATTCATCTGGAGTGGAAGGGAAAGTGTCCCAATGAATAAATTTTAAAGGCACATTGTAAATAAGATCCAAAAAGCATAAAATTTTAAAAAATTGGTAAATTAGATTTCATGAAAATTAAAAGATTTGGGGATGTTTCTACACAACGGAATGCTATTCAGCCATAAAAACGTGTGAACTACAGATATGTACAATAACATGGGTGAATCATAAAAACAATATGCTCAATGGAAAAAGCCAGACACAAAAGAATACATACTATATAATTTCATTTATATGAAATTCTAGAAAAGGGAATACTAACCTACAGTGACAGAACCAGATCAGTGATTGTTTGGAGCCATAATGTTCATCATAGCGCCATTCATAATAGCTAAAAAATAGAAATAACCCAAATGTCCATCAACTGATGCATGGATAAATAAAATGTTGTATAGCCATACAGTGGCATATTATTTGATAATGAAAAGGAGTGAGATACATGCTACAACATGGATGATCATTGAAACATCATGCTAAGTGAAAGGAGCCAGTCAGAAAGAACCACATGATGTGTGATCCCATTTATATGAAATGTCCAGAACAGGCAAATCTGTAGAGACAGAAAGTAGATTAATGGTTGCCTAGGGCAGCAGGAAGAGTTGGGGTAAAAAGGGTACGAGGTTTCTTTTGGGGATGATAAAAATATTCCAAAATTTATTGTAGTGATGATTGTGCTACTCTGTGAATATACTAGAAAACACTGAATTGTACATTTTGAATGTGAATGATCTCTCAATAAAGATGTGAATTATCTCTCAATAAAGGTGATACCCAAAAAATGGTGTTGGAAGTCCTACTGAGGAAAAGAGTCAAGGTGGATTCTTACCAATATCACTAAAAATATACCTTCCTGATAAATTAAAAACCTAAATATAAAAAATGCTATGAGGGACTTCCCTGTTGGGCCAGTGGTTAGGACTCTGCACTTCTAATGCAGGGGTGCAGGTTTGATCCCTAGTCGGGGAACTAAGATCCCACATGCTGCATGGTGCGGCCAAAAAATAAGTTAAAAAAAAATTTTGTTTACATATGTTTTTAAAAAATGCTATGAATTTATTAGGAGAAAACTGTAGAAAAATGTTTATGGCCTTTGGAGTAAGGAAAATCTTGTGGAAGAAGATTCACATAGAAAAAAGATTTAAAAGAAAAGTTATACATTTGACTATATCAGTCATAAAAACTTCTGTAAAACAATAAATACATTTATGGTATCTAAAGCTTAAGGCAGGTAACAGACTGAGAGAAAATATTTATAGTATAAGTATCAGAGAATTAAGACTCAAAATGTATAAAAAACTGCTATAATTAATTTAAAAAGGAAAAGAACATAGGATACCAACAGACAATTTACAAATGGGAAAACACAAGTGGCTGATATACATATTAAAATATACATTTGACCAACTCTCCTAGGAAAGGGAAAATTTAAAATAAAAAATTTTGGTAATTCCCTGGCAGTCCAGTGGTTAGGACTCTGCACTCTCACTGCTGAGGGCCTGGGTTCGATTCTTGGTCGGAGAACTAAAATCCCATAAGCCATGAGGCCAAAAAAAATTTTCTTTTCACCCATCAGATTTTTAAGGAATTTAAAAGTTTGTTAATATTTTGTTAAAAAGGATATGAAAAACTTTCACGAAGGTGAAATGGGTAATTTTCAGAGACTGCTGTAGGATTATAAATTGGTATAGCCTCTTTGGAGGGCAAATTGGCAGCATAGACTGAAATTTAAAATGTGTGTAGACAAGCCTCTTAGATAGGCTCATCCACCAGAGGGCAGACAGCAGAAGCAAGAAGAACTACAATCCTGCAGCCTGTTGAACAAAAACCACATTCACAGAAAGATAGACAAGATGAAAAGCCAGAGGGCTATGTACCAGATGAAGAAACAAGATAAAACCCCAGAAAAACAACTAAGTGAAGTAGAGATAGGCAACCTTCCAGAAAAAGAATTCAGAATAATGATAGTGAAGATGATACAGGACCTCGGAAAAAGAATGGAGGCAAAGATCAAGAAGATGCAAGAAATGTTTAACAAAGACCTAGAAGAATTTAAGAACAAACACCTAGAAGAATTAAAGAACAAACAAACAGAGATGAACAATACAATAAATGAAATGAAAAATACACTAGAAGGAATCAATAGCAGAATAACTGAGGCAGAAGAATGGATAAGTGACCTGGAAGACAGAATGGTGGAACTCACTGCCATGGGACAGAATAAAGAAAAAAGAATGAAAAGAAATAAAGACAGCCTAAGAGACATCTGGGACAACTTTATTTTTTTTATTTTTTATTTTTTACATCTTTATTGGAGTATAATTGCTTTACAATGGTTGGGACAAATTTAAATGCAACAACATTTGCATTATAGGGGTCCCAGAAGGAGAAGAGAGAGAGAGAAAGGACCCGAGAAAATATTTGAAGAGATTATAGTCAAAAACTTCCCTAACACGGGAAAGGAAATAGCCACCCAAGTCCAGGAAGCACAGAGAGTCCCAGGCAGGATAAACCCAAGGAGAAACATGCCGAGAAACATAGTAATCAAATTGACAAAAATTAAAGACAAAGAAAAATTATTGAAAGCAACAAGGGAAAAATGACAAATAACATACAAGGGAACTCCCATAAGGTTAACAGCTGATTTATCAGCAGAATCTCTACAAGCCAGAAGGGAGTGGCATGATATATTTAAAGTGATGAAAGGGAAGAACCTACAACCAAGATTACTCAACCCAGCAAGGATCTCATTCAGATTCTAGGGAGAAATCAAAAGCTTTACAGACAAGCAAAAACTAAGTTAATTCAGCACCACCAAACCAGCTCTACAACAAATGCTAAAGGAATTTCTCTAAGTGGGAAACACAGGAGAAGAAAAGGACCTACAAAAACAAATGCAAAACAATTAAGAAAATGGTACTAGGAGCATACATATTGATAATTACCTTAAACGTGAATGGATTAAATGCTCCAACCAAAAGACACAGGCTCGCTGAATGGATACAAAAACAAGACCCATCTATATGCTGTTTACGAGAGACCCACTTCAGACCTAGGGACACATACAGACTGAAAGTGAGGGGATGGAAAAAGATATTCCATGCAAATGGAAATCAAAAGAAAGCTTGAGTAGCAATACTCATATCAGATAAAACAGACTTTAAAATAAAGAATGTTACAAGAGAAAAGGGAGGACACTAGATAATGATCAAGGGATCAATCCAAGAAGATAAAACAATTATATATGTACCCAACATAAGAGCACCTCAATACATAAGACAACTGCTAACAGCTCTAAAAGGGGAAATTGACAGCAACACAATAATACTGGGGGACTTTAACACCTCATTTACACCAATGGACAGATCATCCAAACAGAAAATTAATAAGGAAACACAAGCTTTAAATGACACAACAGACCAGATAGATTTAATTGATATTTATAGGACATTCCATCCAAAAACAGCAGATTACACTTTCTTCTCAAGTGCGCACGGAACATTCTCCAGGATACATCACATCTTGGGTCACAAATCAAGCCTCAGTAAATTTAAGAAAATTGAAATCATATCAAGCATCTTTTGTGACCACAACGCTATGAGATTAGAAATCAATTACAGGGAAAAAAATGTAAAAAACACAAACACATGGAGGCTAAACAGTACATTACTAAATAACCAAGAAATCACTGAAGAAATCAAAGAGGAAATAAAAAAATACTTAGAGACAAATGATGACAAAAACACAGCAATCCAAAACCTATGAGATGCAGCAAAAGCAGTTCTAAGAGGGAAGTTTATAGCAATACAACCTACCTCAAGAAACAAGAAAAATCTCAAATAAACAATCTAACCTTACACCTAAAGGAACTAGAGAAAGAAGAGCAAACAAATCCCAAAGTTGGCAGAAGGAAAGAAATCATAACGATCAGAGCAGAAATAAATGAAATAGAAACAAAGAAAACAATAGCAAGGATCAATAAAACTAAAAGCTGGTTCATTGAGGAGATAAACAAAATTGATAAAACATTCTCCAGACTCATCAAGAAAAAGAGGAAGAGGACTCAAATCAATAAAATTAGAAATGAAAAAGGAGAAGTTACAACAGACACCGCAGAAATACAAAGCATCCTAAGAGACTACTACAAGCAACCCTATGCCAATAAAATGGACAACCTGGAAGAAATGGACAAATTCTTAGAAAGATATAACCTTCCAGGACCGAACCAGGAAGAAACAGAAAATATGAACAGACCAATCACAAGTAATGAAATTGAAACTGTGATTAAAAATCTTCCAACAAACGAGAAGTCCAGGACCAGATGGCTTCACAGGTGAATTCGATCAAACATTTAGAGAAAAGCTAACACCCATCCTTCTCAAACTCTTCCAAAAAATTGCAGAGGAAGGAACACTCCCAAACTCATTCTATGAGGCCACCATCACCCTGATACCAAAACCAGACAAAGATACTACAAAAAAAGAAAATTATAGACCAATATCACAGATGAATATAGATGCAAAAATCCTCAACAAAATACTAGCAAACAGAATCCAACAACGCATTAAAAGGATCATATACCATGATAGAGTGGGATTTATCCCAGGGATGCAAGGATTCTTCAATATATGCAAATCAATCAATGTGATACACCATATTAACACATTGAAGAATAAAAACCATATGATCATGTCAATAGATGCAGAAAAAGCTTTTGACAAAATTCAACCCCCATTTATGATAAAAACTCTCCAGAGAGTGGGCACAGAGGGAACCTACCTCAACATAATAAAGGTCATATATGACAAACCCACAGCAAACAAACAAACAAACAAACAAACAAAAAAATGTGTGTATACTATGATTTAGGAATTCCCCCTCTAGGCATCTACCGGAGTAAAGAACTTACCCATGTGCACAAGACACTTGTACAAAGGTGTTCATTGTAGTATTGTCATCGCAGGACAAACTGGGAACAATCTAAAGGTCTAAGGTCTATTCAGAAGTGGACTGACTATGTAAAATTTAAAAGAAAAGGTTCATTTCTATGTATAGAGAATGACCTCCAGGATGTATTATTGGGTGACAAAGCAAATCTGCAGAACAATATGTTTGATATGATACCATTTTGTAAAAACAAACACATAAAACAATGTTATCTGCAGGTATGTCATTTAAACATAAGAGAAAGTCTGAGATACTATTGAACTAATAGTGAATGATGGCCATTAACATGATATTGAGTGCTTTCTATAATATTAAAAGAAATTGCTCTAAGCCCTTTGTGAGATTTAACTCATTCTATCCTTAGAACAACTGTTTAAGATGAAGAGAGATTAAATAACTTGTCCAAAGTCATGAGTAAGTTGCAGAATCCAGACTCAAGCTTGGATACTCTAGCTCCAAGAGTTATCGGTCTTAAATTTGATTATATGTGGGAAGGGAGGACTGGGATTGGGGTGGTGGTCAAAGGGAATCATGGCCTAATATGTAATGTCTTTATTTTTTTAAGGTGCATGAACTTTTTAAGTCAATAAAAATTTATTTAAAAAGAAATATGACAACTTACCAATTATCATAGAAGGTTAAAGAGATAACTTATTGCACTTAATTTGTTAGTCTTAGAAAAGACATCAGCATAAGCCTATTCAGAGTGCTTTGAAAACTGGAGATGACTACTGTCTGACATGACAACTTTCTGACACAACAATGAATAAAATGCTTTCAATTTGGAAACTACAGTATGTTAAAATTGAGATTAAGACAAAATTCAAGTACCTCTTTCTTAAGTCTTACCATAAATTATCTTCCCAACCTTCTCTCTCCCCTCCTCCTACACCTTCTAGTAGGAGAAATTCATGCTGTTTCCTGCCCATGTTTTGCTCAATTTGTTCCCATTTAATCCTCTGCCCAAGATGTTTGCACCCCCCACCTCTTTGGTTCAGGGGACCACCAGCATCTAGTTCGATGCAGAGCACGGAAGCTTTTACTATGTGTTAATAGATCTGGAATGACTGCAGTAGAAGCCTTCTTATCCAACAGGATCAGGACTGTCAATGGAATAATTCAGTTAAGCTCAGAAACCACAAAATGTCATCTATATTTACTTTAAATATTTTATTTTAACTTTGAGCATATTTATATATATTCATTCACCAATGTTTTAATGTAAAACAAGGTTGAGAATGAGTCCATGGATTGGAGCTCTGCATTATCTTTCTTGAACATACCATACTCACAGCATGCATTTTTATGATTTCCAGTTTGGGTTTCTTTTAAAGTGGAGCAAGAGCTTAAACACACCTGGGAAAGAAATCTGTGTGCAGGACTTTACTTAGAATTATTTACCCAAATTTTTACAGTTGTTTTGCCCATACTTATTTCAATGATAGCTTTTGTTTTTATTTTTTGTTTTTCAGTAACTCAGTCTTTATTGTCTTTTCAAAGCATTCCACTAAGTTTAAAAACAATTTAATGAAATGTTGTAAACATAGAAGGAGAAAAATAGAAAGGACACCTGTTCCCACACTCAGCTGTATGAATGCTACCATACTTGCTTCAGATTTTTCAAAAAGGAATCAATATTACAGAGAGTTGAAACCTCCTGCACACTCCACACCGATTTCATTTCTATTCCACTCTCCCCATCCGTAACAACTATCCTGAATTCAGTGTTTAGCTTTCCCCTATGCATTTTTATACTTAGTAATATGTGTACCAATAAATATATATATATGGCTTTGTTTTACATGTTTTGAATCTATGTATAAGCTGTATCATACTGTATTTTTCTCTCATTATGTGTTTGAGATTTATCCTTGTTGATATTTGTAGCTCTAGTTTACTCATTTGAACTGCTGCATTGTATTCTATTTTGCAAATATTCCAAAACTTATTTATTTTATTTTCTCTTTGGTTGAATAATTGGGTTATTTCCATATTTTTCCCATTACAAACAATACTGCAGTGATCATTCCTTCATATATCTCCTTGTATATATATGTGAGAGTTTCTCTAGCCTAGCAAATATAACAAGAAATGGAATTTGGGGGACAAAGGGCATGCACATCTTCACAAGTATATTGTCAAATTATTTTCTAATATGGTTGTAACAATTTATGCTCTCACTAGCAGTGAGTGAGTTCATTGCTCTATATTCAACACTCATGTTATCAGTCTTTAAATTTTTTTCCCAGTTAGGTGGGTGTGAAATGGTATCTCAAGTGGTTTTATTTTGATTTGCCTTATCTATAATGAGGTTCATTATCTTTTCATATGTTTATTGGCCATCCAGATGTCCTCTTCTAGAAATTGCTTGCTTCTGTCCTTTGCCCATTTCTCTATTGTTTATCTGTTATTCTTGATTTGCAGAAATTTGGTTAAACTCTAGATATCCATCTTTGTCAGTTAAATTGCAAATATCTTTCTCAGATTGCAGCTTGTAATTTATCTTTGTTCATGTCTTATTTTGTTGAATAAATGTTTTTAAAATAGAATTAATCACATTTATCAGTCTTTTCTGTCATGGTTTATACTTTTGGGTTTTAGGAAATACTTGCTTATTCTGAGAGAAAGATTCTCCTTATGTTCTCTTCAAAATGTTTTGAACCTTTATTTTTCACATTTATGTCTTTGTTTCACATAGGTATGGTTTTGGGTATGTTTTGGGGATAGGAACCTAACTTAGTTTTTTTCCTTTTTTTTTTTCCTGTATATACAGTCGTCTTACCCCAGGTTCTCTGAAAAACAGAGCCTGGGGTACCACCTACATGCTAAGGTACTAAGAGGGGCAATGCCCGAGCAGCAATAATTAGGGAAAAGGGAAGTGAGGTGTGGGAGAAAAGAAAGCAAATACAAGTTGATATGTTACCAAGCTGGCCACAGCTTCCCAAGGAAATCCAGCCTTGGTCACCCAGGACATCTTCCCAGCAGGTTCTATGGAAGCACCACACCTCAGAACAGTCCATCAGAGAGAAGAGGAAGGTTGAACAATTTATCTTCTGCCTTCTCTTTTCTCCTCCCTGTTCTCGGTTGAAGTTTATTCCATTGGAAGTTAAGTCACTTCTGTGTTGTTACACCAACCCAGGGGAGAAGCCAGTCTCCAGGGCTGTTAGATGGTGCCTGTTGCTTTATTTGAGCCTGATAGTGATGGAAAAGCCATATCCTCCATGAGTCTGGTAGGGTGGGACCTGAACATCAGAGCCATTGTGTCTTCTGCTGTGTTGGGAGCAATGGAGGCCACACCAAAGTTGAACTCTTGCTCTGTGGTAAGACTGAGACAACTAGAAGTGTTAGGAGATGAAGAAATGTCAGTAGCGACTGGAGCTCCCAATGGAGAGGTGAGTCCAGGTGCATTATTTGGATCTTTACCAATAAATGTTCTCACTTATTGAATAGTTCATTTGTACTGCCACCTTGGAATATATCAAATCTGCACATATTCATGAACCTCTTTCTGGGGTCTCTTTTCTGTTCCATTCACCAATTTGTCTGTCCCTACACCAATATCAGGCCATCTCAAACACTGCATCTTTAAACTAAGTGGATATCTGGTGGGATAGTCTTTCTATTTTGTTCTGTATCTTCAAAATTGCCTTGTCCTTTTCCTCTTCTATATGAATTTTAAGATCAGTCTGTTTAGTTCCACAAATAGTCATATTTGGATTTTATTTAGAATTATATTGAATTTATAAACTAACTTGGGAAGAATTTACAACTTTATGGTATTGACTCTTCCAGTTCATGAACCTGATAGATCTCTCCTTTTATTCAGGTCTGCGTGTGTGTGTTTTTCTTTTTATCTTTTAAAATTAATTAATTAATTTTTGGCTGTTTTGGGTCTTCATTGCTGCGTGCGGGCTTTCTCTAGTTGTGGCGAGTGGGGGCTACTCTTCCTTGCAGTGCACGGGCTTCTCATTGTGGTGGCTTCTCTTGTTGTGGAGCACAGGCTCTAGGTGCATAGGCTTCAGTAGTTGTGACACGTGGGCTCAGTAGTTGTGGCTATGGGCTCTAGAGTGCAGGCTCAGTAGTTGTGGCACCTGGGCTTAGTTGCTCCACGGCATGTGGGATCTTCCCGGACCAGGGCTCGAACCTGTGTCCCCTGCATTGGCAAGCGGATTCTTAGCCACTGAGCCACCAGGGAAGCCCATGTGTGTTTTTTTCAATTTTTATAATTTTCTTCACAATGATCTTACACATTTACAGATTGATTCCTAGGAATCCTGTTATTTTTGTCACCATTGTGAATGGGATCTTCATTCTTATTACAATTTCTGATTATTTACTGATGTTGAAAGGCTACTGATTTCCTCATATTGATCTTGAATATGGCAAATTTGGTAAACTCCCTTATTAGTTTTTTTTATTAATTAATTAATTAATTTATTTTTGGCTGTGTTGGGTCTTCGTTTTTGTGCGAGGGCTTTCTCTAGTTGCGGCAAGCAGGGGCCACTCTTCATCGCAGTGTGCGGGCCTCTCACTATCGCGGCCTCTCTTGTTGCGGAGCACAGGCTCCAGACGTGCAGGCTCAGTAGTTGTGGCTCACAGGCCTAGTTGCCCCACAGCATGTGGGATCTTCCCAGACCAGGGCTCGAATCTGTGTCCCCTGCATTGGCAGGCAGATTCTCAACCACTGCGCCACCAGGGAAGCCCCCCTTATTAGTTTTAATAGATTCTATTCTGTGGATTATCTTGGGATTTTGTATGTAATCAATCATATTTATCTATAAATAAGGACAGTGGCCTTCTAATCCCAGTTCTAAGGATTTGTAAAAATCATGAATGAGTGTTAAATTTTGTTGATGTCTTTTTGACATTCATTGGAATGGTCAATTTTTCTCCTTTAATCTGTTTAAATGGTCAGTAGATTTTAGGATGCTGCATTTCCTTGTATTTCCGGGATAATCAACTTATTCTTTGCAGAAACAATCCTCATTCTTTTGACAGTCATATTACATTGCTTGACATAATTTTAATTTAAATTATATAATTATAATATCAAGTGCACCTGGCCTCAGTAGGTTATGAAATAAAATACAATTGACCCTGGATAAGTATAAAACTCAAGTGCACAGCAGCCCATTTCCCACCAGGATTACACTGATGGTTCTTTTAAGACAGAACAGAGAATGGAGAATATCAGTTAAGTGGAAATCAATTAACAAAGTGTTCACTGTTTAAGGAAATCAGTGGCCAGGGTGACAAAGAACATGCTCTGTAAGTCAACATGAGTTGTCTCCATCCAACCACGTTCAAGAAATAGTTCTTGAGAAATTACTATGCATTAAGTACCATGTTAGGCATCATGGTTAAACATAAAGGTGAAGCAGATAGTTCCTGTTCACAAAACATTTTGCAATCTTGTAGAGAGGTTAAGACTGAGTGCTTACATACGTCACAATGAGATAGAAAGAGTAAGACGGATGTCTAAGGAGGTACAAAAGCTATCATGGAGGGAAGGTATAACTGGGGGAAAAGAGTGATCAGGAAACAAGTTTAAGAGGAGATAGGAAAAAAAAAAAGAGGAGATAGATTCTGCTATGAACTGAGAGGAGTTGGACCATTGATATCTACACCAATTGGCCGCTTTAACTGCTCCCTATCTGTTAGCAATTGCCTTGAGAACAGAACTATCCTCTGATCTCCTCTCATGACCATTTCTTTTCTTATTGGCCTTACACACAGATTCTCCCTCTCTGCCTGGCGTTTTCAGATGAGATGTCCACTCCCTAGTCCCTGGAAACTGTGACTGTGTTGTTTTACATGGCAAGGGAGAATTAAGACTGAAGATGAAAAAAAAATTGCTGATCAACTGACCGTAAGATTGGGAGATTAGCCTGGATTATCCTGATGGGCCCGGTGTAATCAAAAGGGTTCTTTAGGGCTTCCCTGGTGGCGCAGTGGTTGAGAGTCCGCCTGCCGATGCAGGGGTGTCCCGGTCCCGGAAGATCCCACATGCCGCGGAGCGGCTGGGCCCGTGAGCCACGGCCGCTGATCCTGCGCGTCCGGAGCCTGTGCTCCGCAACGGGAGAGGCCCGCGTACCGCAAAAAAAAAAAAAAAAAAAAAAAGTGTTCTTTAAAGTGAAAGAGGAAGCAGGAGAGCAGTGCCAGAGTGATGCAGCATGAGGAAGACTTCACCAGTCATTGCTGGCTTTGAAGAGGGAAGGGGGTCATGATACAAAGAATACCGTCAGCTTCTAGAAACTGGAAAAGGAAAGGAAATGGATTCTCTCCTAGAGCCTCCAGAGGAATGCAGCCCTGAGACACATTGATTTGAGCCCAGTGCTACCCATTTCAGACTTCTGACCTGCAGAACTATAAGATAACACACTTGCTTTGTGTTAAGCCACCAAGCTTGCGGTAATTTGTTAAAGCAGCAGCAAGAAAGTAACCAAAAAAAAAGTGAATAAAGATGATCAGGAGAAAGAACAGGTTTTGAGGGCAAGTTTCTGGCTTTGCTGGTGCTGAGCTGAGGAGCTGGTGGTTATCTGTGAAAGTGCCAGAAGGTCATTGGAAATGTGGGTTTGGATCTCAGAAAAGAAGTTGGGATTTGGGATTCTAGAATAATTTCATTGAGGAGATGCTTGACACCTGAAGAATGGGTGAGATGGATTTAAGGAGAAAGTTTACAGAAGTGCTGTCCAATAGAAATATAACACAAGCCATGAACGTGAGCCAGATTTGCAATTTAAATTTTTCAGTAACCACATTAAAAACATATTAAAAAACCAGACCAAATTAAATTTTAATAATATATTTCATTGTACTCACATATCCAAATTATCATTTCAACATGCAATCACTATAGAAATTATTAATGAGACATTTTACATTCTTTTTTTTGGTATAAAGTCTTTAAAATCTGTTGTACATTTTACACTCACAGCATATCTCAGTGCAGCACATCTATAATTAATTTCAAGGGCTCTAACCATCATGTGGCTAGTGGCTACTATATCGGACAGTGCAGTTTAGAGAAAGTGTGCAAAGAATGGAGCCTTGAGAGACTTCTGCATTTAGAAGACAGGAGGAGGAAAATGAGCCAGTGAAGGAGTAGACAAAGGTAGTGCAATGTTTCAAAATCCAAAGGAATTTCACTTAGGAAAATGTAGTGGGGGAAAAGCATCATGTGATTTCTTTCTTCAATTCTCTGGCTCATTCAACTCTTATATTTTAGAGGTATTCCCCCTGTCTGTAGTGAAGCTTTACACTACATTTTCCTTTGCTCTGCCTTTAATAGTCTCATATATACATCTAGCCATAAATTTAGGGGCTCAGATACAGGTGGCTAGGGATAATAGGGTGACTAGGGGGAAGAAGAAAGGAGAACTAAAGTGGTATGAGGTTGTTGGAGGATGTGATGATTTGGAACAGGTGCCTGGTGGGAGTAAGATGGAGATCGTGTTGCCATAACAACTGATTATTTCATTGGCTCAATGACCAGTTGCCATGGTGACAAAATCTTTGTGTCAGTGTGACATGGATCCCAAGGGAGAGGATGCTTGTGCAAAGGACCCTTTGCTCATTGTTAAAGCTTTTATATTTGCAATAATTTCTGCATCATTTGATGAAACCTCCCCCAGGAACTTCAATGAACATCGATGTCCTCCCTCCTTCTTCCTGTTCATTTATAGAAATCATTGCTTGCAAAATGCACACATTTTCATTGTTCATGTTCTATATAGTGTTTCCTTATCTGATAGTCTTTAATTGTTTTTTTTTAATTTATTTTTTTAAAAATTTTTTTGATGTGGACCATTTTTAAAGTCGTTATTGAATTTGTTACAATATTGCCTCTGTTTTCACGTTTTGGTTTTTTAGCTGGGAGGCATGTGGGATCTTAGCTCCCTGACAAGGGATTGAACACGCACTCCCTGCACTGGAAGGCGAAGTCTTACCACTGGACCGCCAAGGAAATCCCTTTAATTGTTTATTAATTTAACTCTTTCTCCTACACAGATATAATCCTGTTGAAGGCAGGGATCATATAATTCAGTTGTGTTTTTAAAAGACCGGGGGTTAGTGGAAAAAGACAGACCTTTGGGAGCCAGACATATCTGTGTTTACTTACCACCCCTGCTTCTGCCGTTTGCCAATTGTGTGGCCTTAGGAAAGTCATTTTATCTTCTTGAGATTTCATTTTCTTCTATAAAACAAGGATAAAAAAACTTGCACTGTGAGATTGTTGTGACGATTACAGATAACCTACATAAAGTAGCTGGCCTACAGTGGGGACTCAGTAAATGGTCCCAATTATTATAATATGGTGCCCAGCCCATGTTGGTAATGCTTGATAAGTAATAAGATAATGATGACAGATAGGATAACAGTAGGACTAGATTTAATCTTCAGGGTCCTTAAAGTTCAGTTGTCCTATGGTGGCCCAACTATATGTCAGCTGCAGTCTTAACTATCAATCAAAGTTATGCTGATTGTAACATCTTGGGAGAAAAAAATTTAAAGTATTTAATTAGGAAAAACGAGAGAAGAGATAACCAGGTATTTTGTGCCTCCTGAGGGAAGAACATACTGCCAATGAACTAGTTGTGTCCAAAACAAAACACAAAATCACACATGAATCTAATTCAGCCTCTAGATCCAATTACTGATTTACAGGAAACACAGAGGGCAGAGCACATGTTAAAAACCACCACGGGGAAGCAATCAGCAAGATCCCTATTGTGAAAAATACTATAGGAAAAATAGTGTAGTTTCTTCAATAAACACTTTGCAAGAAAAAAAGAGCAGAGAGGGAACTTATAAATTTAAAAAGATTTAAGGGTTTTGTTACGGCATAATAACACTGTGGTCAACAGAAGTTGCTGAATGATATGCAGGTTTGGAATTCCATGTGGAAGTCTAAATGAAATATACACCCCTTTAAGAGACAAAACAAACAAACAAAAGCCCCAAAAAATAAAGAGATGTAAGGGACATATCATTAATTTTCATGCATTATTTGAACCTTGAGTCAAACAAACAAATATTTTAAACAGGATAGGTCAAAGATACATCTTGATACCAGTGACTTTAGAAATTCTCATTAATTTTTAGATAAGAAAATGGTATGTCTTAGTAAAATAAGAGTTCTTATCTTTTGGAGAGAACAGTTTTTAAATGTGTGTGTATTGATGAAGAATGGTATCTGGAATTTGCTTCAAAATAACAGAGATGGGACAATGTGAGTGTGAGGGTGGGAATCTAGATGAAACAAGATTGGCTACAACTTGATAATTGTTGAAGCTGCATGATGGCTATGAGGGTTCATTGTGCTATTTGTTTATTTGCACATCTGCTTGAAGTTTTTCATAGAAAATAAAGAAGTTTGGAAAAGATTAAGGAATTATATTTAAAACATTAAGTGCATTCATCCAAGATTGTATGCACAGTAAAGATGCTCAGATGTAAGGAAATACAGACTATTCTTTGGTACAGTGGTGGACAAATGTATTGTGATGGTTTAATGAATAAATTAAAGTATATTTCCCCTAGCTAGTCCTCCAAAGTGCGGTTTCTACATTGGACACATCAATGATATTTTTCTATTTCAAATTACAATCCGTATCACTAACGATGTTGTAAGTTATATTCCTAGGAAAACATTCCCTGAGAGGGAATGTGTGGACAAGATGTTTTTTAGGGGGAGGGTAGAGAGGTATGCTTTTGTGATCAGTCCTAGTCGAGGAGTGAAGTAAAGAGGAGTGGGCAGAGGAAGGAGTTGAACAGTTATACAGTTGCCAAACAGATCTCATCTGAGCCAGACCCCCGACCCCTTGGGAGCTCAGAAGATGGAAGGGCTCTTCCAATATGTCCCGCCTTGAGCAGTGGGGCCAGGCCTTTATGTTTGGAATCACCCTCTTTACCGCAACAAACTTGAACTCATCCTTCAAGGCTGAGGTCAAATATTTCTGTGTCTGCGAACTCTTCCTTAAAACATCCATCCCCAGTCAGATCCAATTCCTTCCCCCGCTCTTCTTTCTCTATGAACCATACAGGGGAATAGGAAGAGCTCATATTTATAACATTTATTACGTGCTAGGTGCGGTGTTAAGGACTCTACACGTGCATTTGCAGTTGATACCATTATCTGCATTTACATATGAGGAAACTGAGTCTCAGAGAAATTAAGCAATTTTGCCCAGCTAAAGTCATTGAGCTAGCGAGTGGGATTTAACGCCAAGCAAGGGAGCCCATACTTACTCACTTATCACTATTATTCACTTATCACTAGCACAAACTCAATCACTGTTATGCTGGGCTGCCCCCTAGCTACTGCTTTTATCTTTGTACTCCAAGCCCTGAGCACAGTACCCAGCCTAGAGTTAGCATTTAATACATGGTGACTGAATGAATGGAAAGTCATCTGATCAGCATTTCTAGCAAATTTCATTTTAGAAACAGATCAGATCCAGATGCAATTTGATCCGGCACAAGGATGACATATTTCAAGGTAACAAGGAGCAAGAAACCCCACTAGAAGAACGATGCTTGGCTCTACTCAAAGTGGCAGAAAAAGAGACAGATGCGGGGAGTGGGCATGTAGGCCATAAATTAACTGCTAAATGGTTAAAAAGGAAAAACTCTACTTAGGTACTTGAACATAAATTTTGTGTTTGTGTGTGCGTACGTGTGCATGCAGGCCTTTTGTCACCTCTTGCCTTGAGAATCATTACAAAAAGAAACATTCCACATTCCTTCTACTACACTGAATGGTGGGGGAAGACACAGGTAGAGCATGAATTTCGATTAAATGAAATTAAAACAACTTCCTGAGTCAAGAAGTATTCAAGCTAGTTGCTCAAAAGTGGAGATGAGAACCTATAAGGAGCAGTAGAAGATACAGGAATTATAAATGTTTCCATTATATAGAAAAAAACTCTTCTCCTTTTCCATTAAAATATCAGAATCTGAGAAAATACACTTGGACAATCAGTATGGGATATTAGCAAAAGGAAGGATTTGGAAGCCATAGGATTGACGCTCAAGTCTTTACGTTGCTATTTGCTAGCAACGTGACCTCAGTTTTCTTGCCTGTAAAATGGGGACAACAATCTCTAACTTTTAGGATCATTGTGGGGATTTAGTAAAGTAAAATATTACTTCCTGTTCTTGATGGAAGCCATTGTTCCCACCTCTGAACTTCTATAGACATCAACATTTTGCCTGTCTTGTTTCATAGATCTCCCACACATTCTTTTTTTCTGGAGTATTTCAAAGCAAATCTCAGACATGTCAGTTCATCTTAAATATTTTAATTGCAAGGATTTCTGTTACTTTACACCAAAAGAAACCCCAATGTAATCTCCTGGTAAAAAAAAATAATTGTTTTGCACATCTTATTCAGTTTGGTTAACATATCAAGGTTAACCCTAATGGGTTCACTGGATCACTTTTCATTTCTGTGCTTTGTGTTAGCCCTTTGAATATACTAATTATGCCTAGCGTTGTTATACTTTGGAATTAGATGCATGTCATATTTGCAGTATCTTAACTGTTTGAGTGAGTGGTAGTAACAGGTGAATCTCTTCCTGGTTTTGAAACATTGATTTACAAATTTGGGCAGTCCTGATTCATTTGCAGGACTTTTTTCTTTCTTCTTTTTTTTAAAAAACTTCTTTATTGGAGTATAATTGTTTTACAGTGGTGTGTTAGTTTCTGCTTTATAACAAAGTGAATCAGCTATACATATACATATATCCCCATATCTCCTCCCTCTTGCATCTCCCTCCCACCCTCCCTATCCACCCCTCTAGGTGGTCACAAAGCACTGAGCTGATCTCCCTGTTTATGTGCTGCTTCCCACTAGCTATCTATTTTACATTTGGTAGTATATATAAGTCCAAGCCACTCTCTCACTTCTTCCCAGCTTACCCTTCCCCCATCCGTATCCTGAAGTCCATTCTCTAGTAGGTCTGCATCTTTATTCCCATCATGGCCCTAGGTTCTTCACGACCTTTTTTTTTTTTTTAGATTCCATATATATATGTTAGCATATGGTATTTATTTTTCTCTTTCTGACTTACTTCACTCTGTATGACAGATTCTAGGTCCATCCACCTCACTACAAATAACTCAATTTCATTTCTTTATATGGCTGAGCAATATTCCATTTTATATATGTGCCACATCTTCTTTATCCATTCATCTGTTGATGGACACTTAGGTTACTTCCATGTCCTGGCTATTGTAAATAGAGCTGCAATGAACATTTTGGTACATGACTCTTTTTGAATTATGGTTTTGTCAGGGTATATGCCCAGTAGTGGGATTGCTGGGTCGTATGGTAGTTCTATTTTTAGTTTTTTGAGGAACCTCCATACTGTTCTCCATAGTGGCTGTATCAATTTACATTCCCACCAACAGTGCAAGAGGGTTCCCTTTTCTCCACACCCTCTCCAGCATTTATTGTTTGTAGATTTTTTGTTGATGGCCATTCTGACTGGTGTGAAGTGATACCTCATTGTAGTTTTGATTTGCATTTCTCTAATGATTAGTGATGTTGAGCATTCTTTCATGTGTTTGTTGGCAATCTGTATATCTTCTTTGGAGAAATGTCTATTTAGGTCTTCTGCCCATTTTTGGATTGGTTTGTTTGCTTTTTTGATATTGAGCTGCATGAGCTGCTTGTAAATTTTGGAGATTAATCCTTTGTCAGTTGCTTCATTTGCAAATATTTTCTCCCATTCTGAGGGTTGTCTTTTCACCTTGTTTATAGTTTCCTTTGCTGTACAAAAGCTTTTAAGTTTCATTAGGTCCCATTTGTTTATTTTTGTTTTTATTTCCATCTATCTAGGTGGTGGGTCAAAAGGGACCTTGCTGTGATTTATGTCATGGAGTGCTCTGCCTATGTTTTCCTCTAAGAGTTTTATATTGTCTGGTGTTACATTTAGGTCTTTGATTCATTCTGTGTTTATTTTTGTGTATGGTGTTAGGGAGTGTTCTAATTTCATTCTTTTACACGTAGCTGTCCAGTTTTCCCAGCACCACTTATTGAAGAGGCTGTCTTTTCTCCACTGTATATTCTTTCCTATTTTATCAAAAATAAGGTGACCATATGTGCATGCGTTCATCTCTGGGCTTTTTATCCTGTTCCATTGATAGTAGCATACTGTCTTGATTACTGTAGCTTTGTAGTATAGTCTGAAATCAGGGAGCCTGATTCCTCCAGCTCCGTTTTTCTTTCTCAAGATTGCTTTGGCTATTCGGGGTCTTTTGTGTTTCCATACAAATTGTGGAATTTTTTGTTCTAGTTCTGTGAAAAATGCCAGTGGTAGTTTGATAGGGATTGCTTTGAATTTGTAGATTGCTCTGGATGGTATAGTCATTTTCACAAATGTTGATTCTTCCAATCCAAGAACATGGTATGTCTCTCCATCTGCTTGTATCATCTTTAATTTCTTTCGTCAGTGTCTTATAGTTTTCTGCATACAGGTCTTTTGTCTCCTTAGGTAGGTTTATTCCTAGGTATTTTACTCTTTTTGCTGCAGTGGTAAATGCAGAATTAATTTCTCTCTCAGATTTTTCATCATTAGTGTATAGGAATTCAAGAGATTTCTGTGCACTAATTTTGTATCCTGCTACTTTACGAAATTCATTGATTAGCTCTAGTAGTTTCCTGGTAGCATCTTTAGGATTCTCTATGTATAGTATTATGTCATCTGCAAACAGTAATGGTTTTACTTCTTCTTTTCTGATTTGGATTCCTTTTATTTCTTTTTCTTCTCTGATTGCTGCAGCTAAAACTTTCAAAACTATGTTGAATAATAGTAGTGAGAATGGGCAACCTTGTCTTGTTCCTGATCTTAGTGGAAATGGTTTCAGTTGTTCACCATTGAGAATGATGTTGGCTGTGGGTTTGTCATATATGGCTTTTATTATGTTGAGGTAAGTTCCCTCTATGCCTACTTTCTGCAGGGTTTTTATCATAAATGGGTGTTGAATTTTGTCGAAAGCTTTTTCTGCATCTATTGAGATGATCATATGGTTTTTCTCCTTCAGTGAAGAACTTATTTCAATGCTTGCTTCAAGGATATTTCATGGAAAGTTTTCCAGTTACTGCCCTGTACTCTTTGGAGGTGCCTTGGGGCCCTGCTCCTTTGTTTGCCTGAGTTTAACCTTCACCTCCATATTCTCTTAATCTGGCACATTAAAAAACTTGATCCACAGTGCACTTCAAGCTAGTGTTCTCCTTGCCAAGTTCCCTGGGCTCTCCTTCAAGGTTTTCTCCTCTTTGTAATATCCTCAGGGAGATTTGTGTGCCTTTACTGACTGCCTACTCTGTTCCAGCCCTGCAGATCCTGATGTTCCAGCTATTTTTCAATTATGTGGCATTTCATATAAATGAGGTGCATATAACTTGTAAAGTATTATATAAAAATTGGCTAACAATATTACCACAGCCTTCCCCTCCCTCTGAGATCCCTTAACCGAAGTGGGCAATATACCATAACACAGGAAGAGCCTTTTTGGGAAGTTAGGAGACCTGAGTTATGGTTCCAGATCATTCCTTAGCATTAGTTTAAAAAATTTTTATTGAGTACCTAGTGGGTGCCAGGTACCCAGTAGGGTGCTAGGTTTAAAAATGAATGAGATGGGCCTTGCCTGAAGAACAGGGACTGTATTTTAACCTTCTTTGTAACTTCCTCTGGGACATGATTTGGTCCATGGAATCTATCTTATAAAGGCTTGTCTGAGCCCACAGATCAGGATTGAATTTCAAATCCTGTATTTTAAAGCCTTTCACTACATTACACCAACCATTCCATTTCCTATATTTTCTCATAATTCCCAAGCAACCTCTTTCACCTGGGGATGACACCAGAAATTTGCATAAGCAAAAGAAAAAAAAAATCAGTAAGGGTCTGCATTAGTCAGTATAGGTGCTGTTACACTATGAGAGCAACTCCCAATTTTCAATGGCCCAATCAGCAAAAGTTGTTACTGTTGGGTCTTTGTTGCTACACGTGGGCTTTCTCTAGTTGTGGCGAGCGGGTGCTACTCTTTGTTGTAGTGTGCAGGCTTCTCATTGCGGTAGCTTCTCTTGCTGCGGAGCATGGGCTCTAGACGTGCGGGCTTCAGTAGTTGTGGTGCACAGGCTCAGTAGTTGTGGCGCACGGGCTCAGTTGCTCTGAGGCATGTGGGATCTTTCCGGACCAAGGCTCGAACCCATGTCCCCTGCATTGGCAGGTGGATTCTTAACCACTGCACCACCAGGGAAGCCCCAAAAGTTGTTTTTCTCACTTATGCTGTGTGTCCTTCCCAGGTCAGCTTCGCTGCACATGGTCTTTGTTCTGGGACAGAGGCAGATGGATCAGTCTCTATCCTGAATGTTGCTGGTCATCAGGGCAGCAGGAAAGGAAATCATAGTGAAGCACTCTGACTCAAACCTTGCAGCTTGACTCAAAGCTTCCACCTGGAGGTGGCTCATCCAGCCACTCCCATTTCACTGACTAATGCAAATCACATAACCAAGCCTGCTGTCGAGGGACTTGGGGAAGTAAAATCGACTCACCCCCTCCCTTCCCCCGGAGACACAGGAAATGTTTAGGAACAATAATATGGTCGCTTTACCCTTTCTTGGGTAAACTTTATTGGGTAAATTCTCACTCTACCACTCTCAAACTACTGAGCTTCTGTATTTCCTCTTCTTTAAAATGGGGACAACCACCTCGTAGTTTTGCTCTCATGAGTAAGTGAAAACATTTGCCAAGGGTCTATCACGTTCCTAATCACACAAGAAACGCTCAATAAATATTACCCACTCCCCACCACTCTCCACCCAGCATTGGGGTTTCTTGATCATTCTCATTCAGCCCATTAGGCACAGAGTAGGTCAATAAGTTCACAACTTGAAATCAAATAATTGCTTCTTAAATATCATGTTTGTATCCAGAGTTTCAGGATCCTTCAGGTTGCAAATCTTGGCTGCTCTTTCCTACTCACCAGTTTCCTTTCATTCTATGATTCCAAAAGATGCTGCTTACTCACAGGAAGAGAGGAGATCTCCTCTGCTCCACTGTACTTGAACATCTTCTGACTCACTCTTCCCAGCACCACCCAAGTTTCATCTTCACCATTGCTTGTACGTAATGTAAGGACTTTATTTAATCTATGCATTTGTTCATGTTTGTTCAGCTGCCTCCATGCTGTTGTGTCTTTCATTATGCTTTTAATTAGCTCGGTTGATTCTGAGAGTGGAGGTAAGCCAAGGTTTGAACCAGGTAGTTACAAGGAAGATGGATGGGAGGGGGTGTTGGGGAGGTAGGTGGTATGAGTGCACTAGTGCAAATTCATTGCCAGAGCTATGAAAAAAATTTAGGCTTCTGCCTTCTATTGGGGAGAAATAGGCTAAGTTACCCCTTTCTTGTGAGAATGATTAAGCAGTAGAGTGTTTGGGAAGGATCACATTTTGCCTTACTGATAAAATCTGAGGTTAACACCAAGCTCCTAGAGGGCAGGAACTCAATTTATGGATGGTTTACACAGAGAGATATAGTCTAGATTCATCAGTTAGTTCTTTTCATCAGCCACTAGTGTTTAATGACCACTTATAAGACTGTAATTTCTGTGGCCTCTACTTTTCTCATACCCACCCAACCTCTTTGCACAGGCTTTCCTCCTGTACCCCAAATTTTCTTTCTTTACTCCCAGGCCTGCTTCTGTCTCTATGGCAAACTCCTACTTATTTAGTCAGACTTAGCCTTAACTTTACCTTTAAGAGTGAAGCTTTCTTTGGTGCCCCCATCCCCATCCAATCTGACAGAGTTAAGCCTTGCTTTTTTTTTTGTTCCCATGGCACAAGTACAAATCTCTACAAATTACACAGGCATTAACTTTTGACATGTCTGTTTTTCCAGAAGGCTAGGAGCCCATTGAAGGTGGGAAATTTATTTATCCCCTTTTGATTCCCTAGTGTTTAGCCCAACACCTGGTATAGAGTAGTTGTTTGATAAATGATTCTTGAATGCTTTTTAACTATGCAGAGTGACCAACTCCTAACACCCAAGTGTTATCATTAAATAGCAGTTAGTGGTGCTGAGAGCTTCCCAGTGGCCTCTGTATTTTTAGAAAATCTAATACATGAAATATCAAGTATTATATAAAGATACCCAGGGAACCTGGAAGGCTCCTTCAGGGCTGGGAATGATAGGAAGGGCTGTCTCATGTTTTTCTCTCTCCCCTTTGCAGGTCTTGGCTCATTTTAAATTCATTTCTCATTTTCTGCTTTCCTCTTACCATAAATAAAGAGGGAGAAAGGGTCGGGTGAAGCCTCATTTGTCTAAAGGCGGCTGTGGGTCATGTGAAGTGTTGAACACCCCACTGTTGATGCACAGCCAATGCCGAATCAAGGTTTCGTAGGGCTATCGCAGTCCAGTCTGGGACTGTGTTTCTTTTAGGGAATTTATAATACAGGCGAGGCTGGGAAAAGATTGCAAACAACACAAAACAATAAAACTTCTATCTCATTGCTTTGAGCAATCTATTTCTCTTAAGGATCTGTCCCCTGAGTTGGATACCATTTTCTCTTTTGCAGCCTCACCTGCTCCACACTCTCCCTCCCAGACCACTCTCATCTCCGGAGACTATGAACTACTCTTCTGTGCTGACGCTCGACCTTGTCCATAATGATGATTGTCTTTGGCGGCCTTTATTTTACGGCAGCCTGTGCCTGATCTCTTTTGCTACATAGCTATGATTATAGTTCCTATTTAATAGGCCAGGAAATGGAGACTAAGAGAAACTAAATAACTTGACGTAGGCACACAGGAAGTAAGATGTAAAACGTGAGATTGAACCCAAGTCTGTCTTCTCAATCTGAGCTTCAAGCTTTTCCTGCCCATCCCCAACCCCGCCCCCACTGTTCCAGAATCCCCCTTGCTTCTATGGCCCTTACAACTTTTTTAGGGGCGGTGGGAGGCGGGGTACTCCTCAGCCTTTGACATTCTGGGGCTTGTGATTCTTTCATTCTCAAAGACTGCTGATCCCAAGCCCCTGGCAGCTATCCAGAAACGTCTTTCTACTCTCTTATTCCATCATCGGCTAACTCCACTCAAGTGGCTCAGACAGATTCCTGGTTTGGGACTTTGATAACCTCGATTCCCAGTCTCAGGTTAAAACCTGGTGACTGTTGGCCTCAGTTTCTTCTGGCAAATAGGTATAGTCTCAGTTTTGCCCATCTCCTTAAATGCATGACCCAGACTGTCCTTTAGTACCCTTCTGCTTATAGCGCCACTCAGATGATAGTGGGCTTTGAGACCTAAAGGGCTGAGAAGAAGACAAGTGTTACCTGTGTTATAAAGGATACACCCAGTGGCCCAACAAAGAACCAATTCCCTTGGCAACTCGGTAGAAAAGGGAAATTCTACCCTTCTGTCAGGCAAGCTGGCAAGGGTGGCCACTTCTATCTCCCTTATCACAGTGTACTGTAATTATCCATTTGCTTCCCGCTAGACTGTGAGTTCTTAAAGTATAGAGACTGTATCTCATTTATCCTACTGACTGCTACCAGCCTGGTCCAAGCCATCATCCTGCACCTAACTAATGGAGCCTCTGGCTTCCACCAATGTCCATACACCATCTACTCTTAGCACATAGCCAGGGTGATCTTTTGAAAGCACGAATCGGATCATATCACTCCTTTGTTTGAAGCCCTGTGGTGGTTCCTCTTTAGCCAAGATCCTTACAATGGCCTACAAGACCCCACTCTCTGACCTTATCTCCTATTCCTCTCTCATTTGCTTACCCGGCTCCAGTTGTCCTGGCCTCCACTATTTTTAACACTTCCAGGAATACTTTCACTTCAGGGCCTTTCCACTAGCTGTTCCTTCTGCCTGGGACACTCTTTCCCATACAACGCATGGCTCACTCCCTCACCTCTTTCAAGTTGCTCATTAAAGTCACCTTATGAATTGGGCTCTGCCTGATGGCTCTATTTAAAATCCCATTCTGTAAAACTGGAATTGGAATAGCTGTTATGAATCTACCTTCATTTCTCTTCCACTAAGTCTTCTTTGCTACCCCTATTACTTTGCTCCGAGTCTAGATTTTTTTGGATAACTGCCCCCTCTTTTCCTCTAAATATTTTCCTTTCTTCCTTCCTTTTGCTCCAGTGCAGATCTAAGGCCATTCACCTATATTAATGCATGAGTTTACTTGACGAAAGAGGTGAGGTGTACTGAAACAGAAAAATATGTGTTCTCAGCTGAGGAGAAGCTGGAAAGGGAGTTGGTCTCAGAAGACATTAGGTTTGAGTCCTGGCTCAAGTTTTTAGCCCTCTCAGCTTCAATTTCATCAGCTGTAAAAATGAACACAGGAGTCCTACCTTAGGGACCTGGTGAAAGCACTGAATGAAAGGTCAAGTGAAAGCGCCTGGCATGTGGTCTCTACTAGCTGCAGAAGGTTGGCTTATTCTCCACTGAAACCCCAGCACCTAACACATGGTTCAGTTGAAGTAAATGAACACATTATTAATGAAGAAATGGTTGATGTTAAAAAAAAAATCCCACCCCCCTACCTCCAGTTTTCCTCATACTTCTTACCCTGGTCTATTTTTTTCCCCCCATAGCACTGAACACCTTCTATCACACCAAATTCTTTTCTTGTTACGTTTATCATCTTTCTCTCCATACTCAGATGATAGCTCTAAGAGGGAAGGGTATTTCCACCCTGCCCCACTCTTCTATTCACTGATCCAACCCAAACACTAAAATAGTGTCTGACAACCTTAGTAGCGATCAGCAAATATTTGTTGGATGAATGAGTGAATGAATCTTTTAATATTCAGAATCTTGCTGGAGTCTTATGTAGAAAAGGAATATAGGAGTACTTTGAATCCTCAGTGCCTAGAAATGCTTGGTAAATGGCAGGTGTTCAATGTTTGCTGAAGCCATTGGGTACTCAGCTCTTTACCAGAGGTCTTCATCTATCTATATGAGACTACATCAAAAGAGGTTCCCAAGGTCAATTCACTCAGGCCTCTCCTTTTCATCTCGTCCAATCAACCTAGTATTCATCTAACAAATTATCTGAGTTTCCAAATATTGAGTACCTATTATGAGTTCAAAAGCATGCTTGGTGCTATATGTGACTAACGCGAAAGAAGCAACAGCAAGTAATAAGTCTGAATGTAATTAAATGTGAAATTACAGGGAAGCTTTGCAGTGCTGATACTTTAGAGAAAGAATCAGTGAAGACGGACTAGAATTAAATTCCAAAGTTCACAAGTCGCCCAACTACCCTTCTAAGCGCTCCACCTGTTGACAGCAAGGACCATAACCTGGGCAGCAGCTTTAGAATCAGAAGAAGGTCTTTCAGTTACAAATCCTTTGTTTTAAGGAGTAGGAAACCAAGGCTAGGTACGGGAGAGGCCTCGGCAGAGATGGGTCTAGAACCCGGGACTTGTGACGTTCTGGAAGAAGTGTCCTGAAGGTCCAAGGTGCCTTTGTGGGGGTCGTAGAATCCGTGGTGCCCAGTCTTCCGGAGAGGCTAAGGTGCCTATCGCTAAGGTGAGGTGGAGGAGGTTAGCGGAGAGGTCACAAGGCGCCATTCCCCCGGAGGACGGGACTCTGGAATCCCTGGGCAGGATCCCAGGCAGAGGTCCCTGCTGTCCTCAACTAAAGAGCCGCCCCCTCCGCCCTCCCTCCCTGGCCGCCACTCTGAGGAGCAGAGACCTGGTCCAAGCCATCATCCCCGCCCCAAGTCGCTCGGAGGTGCCGGCGGCTGGCTGATACCCGCAGCACAGAACCAAGGCCCCGGGAGTCCCAGGGCACTACTTGTTCCAGCGGAGGGATCACAAGCGCGTTGCCACGACTGTGACCGCGGAGGAGTCGTGACGCCGCTGACGCCGTGCCGGTGGCGCAGCGACGTCGCAGGAGGCGGGGGCGGGGGCGGTGGCGGCGGCGGGGGCGGGAGGGGGAGCGGGTTGGGAAGTAGTTCCGGGTGCGCGGCCCCGGATGTTGGCTGCTCCCGCTGCCGCCGCCGCTCTCGGCGCTGCTCCGGGCCTCGGCCGCTCGCACCAGGCACCGTTGGGACGTTTCCCGGGGGGCGGAGACGCACACAGCGGCCGGGGGCTCGGCCGGGCCGTACCGGCCTGCGCAGCCTGAGGTGAGCGCCCGCTGCCGGGGTGGTCGGGCCGGGACGGCGGGCGAGGAGGCGGGGCCGGGGCATCTCCCGGGACGGAGGTAGGGGCTGCCCTCCTCGAGACGCCGTCTCCCTCCTCACAGCCGCGGTCGTGTCGCGGGGCCGGCGGCGGGCGGGGCGGGGCAGGGGGCCCGGGCCCAGGCTGAGGCCTGGCGGGCGGCGAGGGCTGTGTCGCTCCCTCCCCCGCGGCGCTTCTCAGCTGCTGCTGCTCCTCAGCGGGGAAGCGGCGGCTCCGCACCTCCCGCCCCTCCCCCAGGCGGGGCCCGGGGGAGCCAGACTGAGTTCCCGGGGGCGTAGAGTCCGAGGACAGTGGCCGTCTTCCCTCCGTGACCTGCCTCTGGCCTGGACTAGCCCCCTTTCCCGGCACGATGCAGCTTCTTCCTTTCAAGCTCCGGGGTGCTTTTCGGCCGGCGAGGCGGCCAGTATCTCGCGCATCGGGGGTGCCCTTCGGGGTGAGGAGGCCCGTGCGGGGGCCTGCGTTCCCACCCATCCTGTCGCCGTGTCCTTTACCGGCATTGGGCAGAGGCAGCCGTTCCATGCGGACGTGTTGCTGTCCTGTGTGTGTTGCATCCTGCCCACGTGGTAGGGTGCCCCCCCCCCCTCCATTTTTGCAGCTAGTGAGGAGGGAGGTTAAAGCGGGGTGGTTTTTACTCTGATTTGCTCCGGGTGGCGTGGAAGGTGTTAGGGTCATTTTGCTTTGCCGAGGCGTACTGTTGGTCAGCTGGAAGAAGCAAGACTTGTAGTCTCTGAAATTGAGACCAGTAGGGGACTTGGTTTCATTGACATCTTCCTCCTCTTCCTTTAGCTCTTGTTCTTTTCTTTACCGTTTAATCCTAAAGAGAGAATAATATGCTTTAGCTGCTGATGCATTGAGGTGCATAGTTTTCACTTCTCCATTTTACTTTTTGTGTGTATGATTGGCGAAGCGTTTTCTTTTCTGTGTTGTGCAATCCACGTCTCAGTTGTTCCTAGTTGGATTCCTGAATGAGCTGAGTTGGGCTGGCCAGGGAGTTAGAGATTGGTGGGCATCTTCCTTGTCTTTTCCTAACATTTACTTTATTTTTTCCTTCTGTTTTGTTTGCCAGTGAAGCAGGCGTGCATGTCATGGATGTGTTACATGCATAGCTCTTTATTTGCAAGGCAGCACTAGGTAGTTTCACTGAGTCACTCATTTCGTGGGAGCTCTTTTATTTCACTTTTCCTCTCTTTCTGTTGAGTATCATTGCACTCTCTGGTTTTTGAAACTGTTTTTGAAACGTGTTTTGAGTAGTTTCTTTCCTTAATGTCTCTTCCAGGTTAAGGTTTCCATCTTCCTGTGTTTTGCTCTTTTGTGACCACAGATTGCTCCCTTAACTGGGAGCGGGACACGGCAGCAGTGAGAGAAGCCTTGTATTCCTCCTAGACTTTAGCAGATATTTATAGAAAAGCAATAACTCCTCTCTGTTTTTCTCTTTGGGTAGTTTCTAGAGATTTGATTGAATTTTTTAGATATCTGTTTTCTTTTTGTGTTCTTGGAGTTAAGGTGAATCATTTTCTTGGTTTTGTGCTGCTGAAGGTGCTGGGGTCTTCCTCATGCTTTTATTAGGTTTTTTTTTGGATGGGGTCAGGACATGTTTATTTTGGCTCTTTTTGATTCATTAGTTTGGTGAAATGAAAAATCCTCATATTTTGAAGTCACTTTTTAGATTCCAAAATGGCCAGTTCTCACTTTTTCTTGGTTTTTCACATGTGCATTCTCTTTAAGTGTATGTTTGTTTTTTCTTTTATCTGGTACAATTGTTAGTATATTCTCTTTCTAGGTATGTAAAATAAAAATATTTAAATACAGATTCTGTCCGCCCTCACCATGGTAAGTATGGGTGGGGCAGTGGAAAATAGAGAATGCTGTTCTGATACATTCTGAGGCATATTTATTTAGTTAAGTCAGCATTTGTGTACTTCTGCAAAATACAGTGCTACGTGTGAAGTGGTCTGTATGAAGAGACACAAGGAATAAAATATGTGGTCTCTTCACACTTCTGTTGGGGAAACAACATGTAACATGCATCATTCATAATTCCAAGCAACATCAAGCTCCTGGTTGGGATAACAGTGCAGCCAAAGTCAAAGGTATAAGTGAGATTTGGAAAATTTGGAATTTTCAAAGGGCAAGAGATGTATTTAGTTAAGGGGTATTTGCAAAGACATAGACGTGGCAATGTACAAAAGATATTGAGCAGTTTGACTGGCATAGGGAATCTGTATTGGTGAATAAGAATAAATGAGTTTAGGCTTGGTGAGTGTGTATTGGTGTAGGACCTTATTAAGGATATAGGGTTTAATTTGATGGGGTACCACAGTGGGTTCTAAAGATTGAGAGTAAGATGATGCATATTGTTCCTGAGGAAGGTTTTCATAATTAGTTGAATGTCCTGGAGTAGGAAGACTGACTAGAAGGCTCTTGGAGAATTTTAGGAACAAGATGATGAGAGTCTGAGATAAAATGGTGATGTTTGGAATAAAATAATAGCTAGCATTTATTGAGTACTGTATGCCAGGCACAATGTTCTAAGGTATTCACATGTATTTAACTCATAAAATCTTCATAATAAGGTCTTATTATTCCTATGAAGAAACCGAGTTACAGAAAGGTTAAGTAACTTGCCCTAAATCCTATAGAGAGTAAGCAGCAGAGCCAGGATTTGAACCCAGGCAGTCTTGCCTTTGAGCCTATGCATTTAATCTTTATATTGTCCTATGAAAGGGTGTATAGAATATATAAGAGGATGTATGTTTGAGTAAAAATTAATTTGAACTTAGTGATGATTGAATGTGTGCCAAGGGAAGAGAGCAAATTAAACATTAAAAGATTAAAGCCTAGAATCCTGGGAGAATGGCTGATAATGATGAGGAAATTAGGAAAGCGTCACTGTGAAGATAAATGAGCTAAGGTGGGTTATGGTCAGCACTTCGATTGTATTCAATCAAGTTTTCAATAAAAGGCTAGTCTTCTGCAACTCCCGATAGCCTTTTCTCGTTGCTGGTTTTGCTCTGGAAATGCAGGCTAGTTTAATATTAATCTAAGCACAACAATTAGAAAAACAGATCTATTCAAAAGAAAAAATATATAGGAATTATTTTGGTTGAGTCATACCACTGCTTCCCAACCTTAGTGAAGATAAGATTTGAATAGAGGAATCCTGTAGTATATCACTATAAGATGAACAGAGATGCAATGTAGATTGTGCACTTACCAGGACTGTATTTGGTAGTAAAAAAAAATATGTGAGTAGATGAGTGTTGGGAGGTTAGTAGCATGATGGCGAGAGAACTTTGAGGTTTGGAACTGTGGGTGACATTATAGGCTAATAGGTAAAGCATTCTGAGAAGAACCAGGAAGTACATCAGTGCCACAGAAGCCAAGGATAGGAAGGATAGTGTGGTAGACAGTATCAGATGTAGTCTCAAAGTTCAGAAACAATCATCATGATGAAAAGACTATTGAACCAGGAGGTGATTTATAACCTTAGAATTTTGAAAGGAAGGATAAGAGATGCCAGATTTGCTTTCCGCAGAAGGCTTTGTAGAGATTTTGTGGTCTGGTGTGGTAATTCTTAGTATTTTCTCCTATTGCTTCCTCCAGTCCCATTCTTGTCCACATGTCCAAGCTACTCAAATATCAGAAAACTCACTTTTTTTCTTAAAAAAAAAAGAAACGTGTTCTAAAGCCAGTGATTTAATACTTTCTCTCACACTTTTTATTCTTTTTTTAAACAGTTTTACTGAGATAATTCACATACTATACAATTCACCCATTTAAAGTGTACATACAGTTCAGTGATTTTTAATGTATTCACCAAATTGTGCAGCCATCACCACAATCATCATCCCAAAAGAGAAAGTCTGTAACCATTAACAGTCACTCTCCATTTCCCCCTCATTCCCCAGTCCTAGGCAACCACTAATGTACTTACCATCTCTGTAGATTTGCCTATTCTGAACATTTTGTATAAATGGAATCATACAACATGTGGTCTTTTGTGTCTGGCTTTTTTCACTTAGCATAGTGTTTCAAGGGTTATCCATTTTTGTAGTATGTATCAGTATGTCATTCCTTTTTATTGTTGAATATTCCATTGTATGGCTCTACTACCTTAAGTATCTACTTATCAGTTGGTGGACATTGGGGTTTCTTACTCTTTTAAAAATCCTCCCTATCTTCATTTTAATCTTCACCCTGCCAACTCCATCCCTCTCATGGCTTGTCTTTTAGATTATAACCTCTACTATGCATTCTGCTAGGCACTGGGGATATAAAGATGAGTGCGACATGGCTTTTGGACATTGATATGGTGTGTTTATGGTTTACATATGTTTTCTCATGTGTTATCTATTTTATCATGCAACAACCCTGTGATGTAGGCAAAGCGTTTTTTAAGATGAGTAATTTTGAAGTTTAGATTAGGTGACTTGCCCAAGATTGCCCAGTTAAGTCAGTGTTGGAGCAATTAGATCATCTTAGTGCATGCCCATTGCTCTTTCCACTTCTCTATGCTGCTATTCTAACTTAAAGGAGCCTCTTGTGAATTCCTGGAGAATTAGAGAGTTGGAAAATTCCCTTGCTTAGGGAATCAGTAACTTGTAATGTTTGATCTTCAGGACATAAAATGAGATTTTTTTCTTACTTCGTTCTGTCACTTGTTTGTGATTTAGATAAGTCATTTCATATTTCTGCCTTTCTTTCAGAACTTTACTGGGGATTAATGTGATGATGGTGATAATGGTAGTGGTAATAATAATAGCTAACATTTTCTGAGGCTTTAGGATGGGCTCAAAAGTGTTCTAACTGTTTTTCATTTATTATTCATATAATCCTCACAACAACTCTAAAAGGTAGGTTTTTTTGTTATCAAAAATTTACAGATGAGGATACAGGCATAGAGAGGTTAAGTAACTTGCCTAAAGGTATGTAGCTAGGGATGGAAAGAACCAGGATTTGAACCCCTGCAGTCTGTTTTCAGACCTCAGTGACTCTTAATCACTGTACTGTTAACTGTGTTATGAATTAATAGAGGGTATTATTTCAAGTAAGGGTATGACCAGAATATGAAGATTGGATTTTGAATGTAGTTGGGGAAACAAACAGCAAAATTAAGTTGACATTGCATCCACATTTCTTTTAAATATCAATCTAACACTTCAGTGTACAGAGATACGTGTTGTGTAGGCATCCAGGTACATTTTTTTTCTGTTTATCCCTGCTAATAGCCTCTCAACTCAGAAACTGCATTATTTTCAGTGCTCTTCACTGTCAGCTTTGTTAGTCATTAGCTTTCCACATTGTCGCTATTCAGAAACCTTGGCTTAGGACAGCTGAAGCTTACTTTAACCTCTCCTGAGCCTCCCTTTAACTGTGAATCTTTGTTTTCCATTTTGAACAGTTAGCCTTTCAGTCCTAGATGGAGGTACTCTTTACCTCCTCCACCCCAAAACTCAGAAAACACCACAGAGGCATTTTATAACAACGGTCAAAAAATTTGACCATCTTATTTGGCATAACTGGATTTTAGTGCACAAATAACAAGAACCAAAGCACAGTGTTTTGGTTAAAGAGATTGACTTATACTGAAATTGGAAAAGGCATCTGCTATACAGGATTTTGGATTTAATAGAATTTGTTATAACCAGATCCACTGAGCATTATTACTGTGAGCCATCTGCTGGGACATGGAAATAGCTTTGTTATATGGAACCCGATGTATTTATATTTATAACAATGGCATTCTACTTATTTTAAGTAATCTTTTGTAGTTACGTACCTTGGCTGCTATTTTACTTGGTATATCACCTGATAACCTGAGAATGCAATGTCTTTCAAAGTGGTTATTACTTTTCTGTAGAATTGAGACAAAACAACAAATGGAGAGCAAATGAGACTCATATATGGTGTCAAACTTTAATGCTGTAACAAGAGAAAATACTGGGTAAGTATGAATATGATATAAGCTAATTAGGACCATTTTCAATAAGAACTCTTTGGCACCATTAAGTTTAGTTTCTAGTAATTACTAAACTACTCTGGTTGCTCTAAGACTTTTACTGTAAATCTAAAGTGATTTCATTTTGGTATAATCAGACCTACATTAACACTGCTCTGTCTGACTTATTTCCGATCAACAGGTCTGTTGTGGGATGCAATAAGAGAAACTTGTTAGAACATAGTCCTAGAAAACTCTTCTGAGTTGAATGCTAACAATTTGGAGATGGGCAAAGTCCTTGGGTGGAAGTTTTTAGAGAGAGTCTAGAAACCTGGCATGTTGACTGTCTTTGTTTGGGCTGCTGTAACAAAATGCCACAGATTGGGTAACTTATAAACAACAGAAATTTATTGCTCATCGTTTTGGAGGCTGGAAAGTCTTAAGATCAAGTGCCAGCATGGTCACCTTCTGGTGAGGGTCCCCTTCTTGGGTCATAATTGGCACTTTCTTGTTGTGTCCTCACATAGTGGAAGGGGCAAGGGATCCCTCCTGGATCTTTTATAAGAGGCTAGTCCTATTCATGAAGGCTCTGCCCTCATGATCTAACTACCTCCCAAAGACCCCACGTCCTAATATCGTCATCTTTGGGGGTTAGGATTTCAACATACAAATTTTGGAGGGACACAAACATTTAAACTGTAGCATAGGCTATTTTTTCATTATTTTCAAATAATATATATGTCATGGATTCCATTGAAGACTTGACTGATTATCCTAGGATGACCCTGTGTGTGAAGGAGACTTTATCTAGTAACTTAGTTTTAGCTAAAGTTTTTACCTGGAGTACAAAGCTAAAACGTGTAAATGAATTCTACCTAGATGGAGTCCTGCCCAGTGGTATAGTGGTGTCAAGGATATAAGACTGATCTTCTGATTGATTGGTAAAGTGTGGTGCCAGTGTCACCTTATTAAACATTTCAGAAGTTGGAATTGGCTTTTTCTACGGCTGAGACCTGGCCTTACTGTGAAACATAGATTTATGAGAGAATGGATGAAGGGAGGAAGACTGCTAGAACTCATTAATAACAATTTCAAATTCTGTTTGCTTACAGAGAGATGGGATTGGGAGGGGTGCAGTATGGTAGAAAGAAGTTATTAATATCCTAGACTTTGGCTGGTGTGTATATGGGTGCTTATTAAATTATTAAAAAGAACTAAAAAGTTTCTGTGGCTTGTCTGTAGAACTTTGGGAAATTAATTACAGGCACAACAGTCAAATATGCTGCAGTCAGGAGCAGGTTGACTCTTCTGAATGAAGATGGAGCAGACTGTCATGGCAGGAGATAAACCATATATGGCATCAGTTTTTGCTAGTGTGGTTGGGTCTGTGAATCTGTGACACGCTTTACTTGTCTACCCTGTGTAAGGACCTGTTGATGGTATTGTCTCACGTGTATATGTAGATAGTAATCACCATCAGAAATGGTGTCTTTGTGTATCAGGGAAGTCATGTTTTATGTCTGTTACAGGGCATGTGTGCGTTGGAAAGATTTCCACCTTAATTTGAATAATACTTTATGAAAAGCTTTTTCTCTGATCTATTAGAAAAACAGTCCTGTGATATAGGTAAGGCAATAATATTCGTATTCCTGTTGATAAATGGAGAAAATGAAATACAAGCTAAGATTGACTTAGTGTCACTTAGTTATTTAATAGAGCAGAGACAGGAGCCTAGATCCTGCATTCTGTCTCTAGTCTTGTACTTTTTAGTAGAAAGCTGACAAGGTTTTTTTTTTTAAACTTACATTGCGTTCTTATTTATTCATTGATTGATTGCTGCACGTGGGCTTTCTCTAGTTGTGGTGAGCGGGGGCTGCTCTTCCTTGTGGTGTGCGGGCTTCTCACTGGTGGCTTCTCTTGTTGTGGAGCACAGGCTCTAGGTACGCGGGCTTCAGTAGTTGTGGCACGTGGGCTCAGTAGTTGTGGCTCATGGGCTTTAGAGCGCAGGCTCCATAGTTGTGGCGCACAGGCTTAGTTGCTCTGTGGCATGTGGGATCTTCCCGGACCAGGGCTCAAACCCATGTCTCCTGCATTGGCAGGCGGATTCTTAACCACTGCGCCCCCATGGAAGCCCAGCTGACAAGGTTTTTATGCAACACACGCTTGGATTTCTGAGGTAGAAATTAAAGTTTAAGAACTCCAAAGGACCTGGGCTCCTTGGAGCATTGTCTTGTGATAATGTCAGACTAGGGTACATACAACTGTTGAGAGCAGCTTCTTCCTTTGTTAAATTTGGGTCCATTTCCAGTAATTGGATGCATTTTTACTTGAACTTGCATTCTTTGTGAATTCTGGAAGTGAGGAGATGGAATCAGAAGGGAAACTTTTAAGGATTACTAAATAGCAGATTTGGTCTTATTATTATGAAAGTATACATCTATAAAAATATAGAGAATGAGGAATTGTATCTGGAACATTTAGAGATTGAGGGTGCTTGGGTTACTGCCATAGTGCGAACATATTGTTTTTTGCCGATGGGCAGGAAGAGTGACAGTATATAAAGAACTTATAACTCCACAGAAAAAAAGACTGGGAAAGAAAGCATCACGTTGGGTAGTCTTTATTTTCACCTTTGAACCTGTTTATATTTTCTATAAGTTCTCTACAGTGAGCATATATCATTTTTATAGTCTTCTGTTTTCTAGTCTTTAAAAAATAAACATGTATGATTTTTATGGTTCAAATGAGAATTTGGAAAAATGTGAATCGTAGCACTTTTGAAGAGTAGTTTAAACACTGGTGCTATCAAAGTATTTTGCTTTTTAGGCAGTTATGTTAATAAATCAGTTTGATAAATTATTTGATTATAATCTTATAGGTCAGGTTGTGGGTGTATTAAGTGTTTTGGGTTTTTCTTTGTAGAAATTGGTCATTTAGCTCTGGTGGTCAATAAATTAATTTTAGTCCCCCAGAAGCAACCAGGAACTTAGGTTTACATATAGTAATTACTTATCAATAAATGACCTAAAAGTAGCACTCTGACTTATAGTGAAAACTGGATTTAAGAACCTACTCATCTGCTTTAATTTCCTTGGCAGATTTCTAATAAGAAAAACCAAATTGTCATTGATTCTTTAAGGTACTTGTTTTCATCCGGGGACATTGGACTCAGTTTCTCTCATTCATTTGCTCATTTATTCACCATGTGTTATGTCCTGGGAACTGTACTAAATGCTGGGGACACAAGTAACTGATAGGGTCCCTGCCATCAAGGACTACAGCTTTTGGTTTGGGAGAGACATCAGAAGAGAGATCCTAGGCATATGGAGAGACCCATTTTTTCTGTTTTTCTAGTTTTTAACTAAAAAGCAGCATGACTAGCTTGTTTGAAGAATTTAATGCTTTTGGTGGTGTGGTTAGATGGCTTTAAGAGGAGCTGATGGTTTCATAATTATTTTTCTGACTCCAAAATATTGAAAATCCTTGATCTAGAGAATTGCCTTATCTAAGGAGCGTTGCTTACTGAGGTAGATGACCCAGGCGTTTATATTTATATCCGATTTGCTTTGGGAGCATAATTAAGAAACCTGTGTTGATTCTTCTAGGATGGAGACAGTATCTTTTGTTGTCTTTTATTCTCTCTACTGTTGATCCTTGAACAACAAGGGTTTGAACTGCACAGGACCACTTGTAGGAGGATACTTTTCTATTGTGACTATGACAGTACTACACGGTCCATGGTTTGAATCTGCCGATGCGGAGGAACTGCAGATATGGAGGGGCAACTGTAAGTTATACTCGGGTAAACCCCCATGTTGTTCCAGGATCAACTGTACTAGTAAATGGAAGGATATTTCATATTTGAGCTTAACTTTAAGAATATTAACATCGATGCATTGTATCAAAAGTTACCTTTTGTCTAATATATATATGTATGTATGTCTATATGTAATATATAGATATATAGTAGTTCCTAACATCTTAAGAGTTAATCTTTTATTCAGGCCAGCGAGATATCCCACTAAAACACTTGAGAAAGAGTCATTCGCCTACTCTTAGAACACCTGTAGTCACCGATAGCCGTAAGGTAGCCTGTTTGTTGTTAGCTCTAATTGGGGCAAAATTTGCTTGTAACTTCATCTCTTTTTCCTAGTCCTTCTCTGCAGAACATTAGACACCTAGTTTGCCTTCTTTGACAAGATAACTCTAAATATATGAATGCGATTGTTCATTCAGCAAATATTTTGTCAGCACCTACATATGCAAAACATGGTCCGGGGCATTGTGAGAGATCCAAAGGTAATTAAGAGGCATAGTCTCTTCTCAGAGAACTGATACAGAGAAAGTCATGGGTTTGTTGAAAAGAGTGGTTTTGCTTATGATGATCAGGAAACTTCTTGGAAACAATAATGTTTGAATTAAGATTAGTGATGGGGTCGACTAGGCTGACTGCATAATCAAAAACCTAGAGATGAGGAAGAACAATGCAAGTTAGAGGAGTAGCAAGAGGCCCAGCCTGGCTGTTTGACAAACTATCCTCAAGGATATTGAAAATGTTCATTGTTTATTCTCAGCACCTGGAGGAGTGTTCGTAAATAATAGGTGCTCAGTAAATATTTGTTGAATGAATGAATGGTTACATTTGGGAAATACTGAACAACTTCTTGAAGAGTGATAAAGCGCTTTAGGATATTGAACACTTTGATAAGTCCCTTAGAGAGAAAAAAAATACTTGACTCAAACTTACTTGATTATGGAATGCCTGTTAACAGCTCTGGAAAATATTACACTGAGTCTCTACGGTAGAGGAGACAGGGAATGCTGGAAAGTGTTTTCTTCAAGCTAAACACACCCATTTTCTTCATTCTATACTTGACATTTGGCTTCTAAACTCTTCACTAGGCTGATTTCCCTCCCTGCAAGCATTCTAGCTCATAAGTGTTCTTAAAACGTGGTACTCAAACAGAACACAATACTCCAGTTGTGAGCTAACCAGTGAAGAGTGAATGGGACTGCTACCCTCCTTGATCTGGATACTATTCTTCTAATGAACCCTAAGACTGTGTTTTCGTTTTAGCAGCTGAGTCACTGTCTTGGCTCATATTCAGTTCTCATATTAATTTACAAGAAGTTCTTTGAGTAGATTCTCTGATTTCCTATTAGTAGAGCTAACACATGAATGCCCATTTTTTTTCTGATTGAGTCTAGGTTGTTTTCTCAGAAGTACTAGTGATTCTTAAGTTTCCTGAAATCTGAGAAAGAAAAGAAAAAGAATTAGTTGTACAATGCTGGAGTAACATAAAAGTCCACCACTGCTGAGTATACTCAAAACTAGATAAAATATAATGAATCCCTCTATACCCATTACAGATTTAATAATTATTAAGCTGTTTGCTGTATATGCCTCAACTATCTTTTGCTTAAGTGTTTTAAAGAAAATCATAGGCATTGTCTTTTCACCCCTACAAACATCAGTATGCATCTCTAAAAAGTATAGACATTTCTTACATAACCATATGCCATTATTGTAGCTAACGAAATTAACAATATTTCCTACTAGTGTTATCACAATATCCAGTTCATAATAAATGTGTCCTTGACTATTTGTGTCTTTTTACAGTCGGTTTTTAATTGAATCAGGATTCAGACAAGGTCTACGCATTACATCTAGTTGTTACGTCTGTTGTCTCTTTTAGCCTAACACAGTTCCCCCCTTACTTTTTGGCATAATTTCATTGTGTCCACTTCTTTGACCTTTCCTGTCTCTATACCAAGTTCTGTTACTGTTTCTTTTGAAATAGCCCTAAGAGTTTTCCTTCATTTACAGCAATTCAGCAAACATTTTGGACTGTTATGTACAAAACATGTCCTAGGCATTATGGGAGGTAGAAAGGTTAATTTGACATGTGCCTGGCCTACTAGGAGGCCTGCAATCCAGTGGCAGAGACAGGTACATACAGAAACAATACGAAAGAGATTATTTGCCTTCGGATGGGTCATGCCTTGATTATATATCCTCCCATATATTTTCCTGGAAAATGCTGCTAGTGGTATCTTCTTAGTACATTACTTCAGGCATGTCCTGATCAGGAACCCACAGTTGATTGCCTTTTGAATCAATCCAAACTATACTGTTTTGGGCCTGGCACTCAATGCTCCACTAATTCCCACCTTTAGTGGAACGTGGAACTTCTCAAGACACAAATATCCTTTTTTGGACCAAATTTATATTGTCATGTAGAATTTTCATTTCTCAAACAAGATTATAGATATTTTGAGAGCAAAAATCTTGTCTTCTTTTTCTGTATAATATTGGAAAGCTTAATAATTAACTTTTGGAGCGTCCTGGCACATATGCCAGTAGGGCTGTTCTTCCTGCCTACTACCTTTCCAGAGACAGAGCTTCTGCCAGTTAGAAGTAAATAATCCAGGGGCTTCCCTGGTGACGCAGTGGTTAAGAATCCGCCTGCCAATGCAGGGGACACGGGTTCGAGTCCTGGTCCGGGAAGATCCCACATGCCGTGGAGCAACTAAGCCCGTGCGCCACAACTATTGAGCCTGCGCTCTAGAGCCCGCGAGCCACAACTACTGAAGCCCGCGTGCCTAGAGCCTATGCTCCACAACAGTAGAAGCCACCGCAGTAAGAAGCCTGTGCACCACAAAGAAGAGTAGCCCCTGCTCGCCGCAACCAGAGAAAGCCCACATGCAGCAACGAAGGCCCAACGCAGCCAAAAATTAAAAATAAATAAAATAAAATAAAAGTAAATAATCCAGTTCTGGGTCTCTTCTTTTACCCCAAAAGCCTCCTTAAAAATAGAAAAAAGCCCATTCAGTGGTCTGAATCACATAATGGCAGATACATGGTTTGGATGTTGCCACTTCCCCATCACCATGTCCATGGCAGACTACTAATTTCTTGTTTTTAGACATGACCTTCGCAGTGTAGCACTTCAAGCAGCTACTACCTATCGAGTATAATTGGCAAATGATATGAAACCTTTCTGCTATCCTTCTCCTAAACCAATAGTTCCTGAATTAAGCTGTGTATCAGAATCACCTGATACTTGTAATGAATAGATTTCCTAGGTTTTGCTCTAGATTGTTGAATTAGGATTTCCAGGAATTGGATAGAAATGATTCTTATAAAGTTGGCCATGGTTTGTAGACTTGCTTTGAGGACCAGGCAGGTAATTTTAATTTTGTTAAACAGCTCTAGGAGTGGAGACTATAGCTGCCCATCTTTTTGGGTGTATAGCATCTCATTCCTCTGACAACCAATATGTTGTTCTGACATGTTCAATTTATTTTATTATTTTTTAAATTAATTTATTTTTGGCTGCGTTGGTTATGCTTTGCTGTGTGTGGGCTTTCTCTAGCTGCGGTGAGCGGGGGCTACTCTTCATTGTGGTGCGCAGGCTTCTCCTCTTGGTGGCTTCTTTTGTTGCGGATCACGGCTCTAGGCGCACAGCCTTCAGTAGTTGTGGCTCACGGGCTCTAGAGCGCAGACTCAGTAGTTGTGGTGCATGGGCTTAGTTGCTCTGCGGCATGTGGGATCTTCCCGGACCAGGGATCGAACCCATGTTGCCTGCATTGGCAGGTGGATTCTTAACCACTGCACTACCAGGGAAATCCCTGATATGTTCAATTTACATTTCAGAGGTATGGTAGGATCTCTTGCTTTGAATTATACCAGGCAAAGCACATGCATCAAATGCCCAAGATAAAGATATGGGATCCAGAGAGGTGGCATCTTGGTTTTCTAAATATAACTGAGCTTAGATTTAAAGCCTCAGAACCCTTCAGCCCTCTGGAAACTTATTCTTTCTCTGTTTAGTGAATACCTTTAAAACTTTAAAATGGAAGAGTTCAACATTTTTGGAGTAAACAGTCTTTTGAATTTTTCATACTTCATGTATATTCATTAAAGATGATTTAAACATATAATGTGATTTAACTTCATATACCTTTGTTAGATTTTCCATAAAAGTACACCTACAAGTTGGGGAAATGTTCTTTATTAGACCACATGATTTGATTTTGAGACTGGAAATTGTGGTTAAGTTATTGAGCATAGTAGAGAGACTGAAGTTTCAGGACTATCCAGTGAGTTAATGACAGACCCAGAAATAGAATCCTGTGTTATTTGCTTGGGTTATGATTTGGTTTGAAGAGGGTGGCCTGTGATCTACTTACATAAATTTCAGGAAGTTAGGTTTGGGGTTTGGAAGAAGTTACAGCTCTGTGATGTTTGGCCAAGAAGCTCCCCTCACCCACATTTACCACCTGTTTTATTGACAGCAATCCTAAACTATGGAGGGTAAAGAGACAGTTCAGCCTTACACTTCCTACTCCTACAGGAACAGTCTTATAAAGCTGAAGCTGATTGTTGGTTGGCATGCTTTTTTTCATCTTCTGTTATAAGAGAATAACAACACCTGGCCCTAGTGTTGTTTTTAGGAGGAGAGGGTTATAACCTAAGTCGTTGATATATAGTGTTAGAGTGGTTTCCTATAGAATTTTTTCAGGGTATATAGAGGTGTATACATAAGTGTATCTTCATTAAACATGCTTAATTAATAAACAGTATGGTTTGGAAATGGTGGAGCCCACCAGAAAACAAACTTTCTTGAACCACTAATGGTTCAAGGGGTTATAGATTTCAAAATAATTGCTATAGTAGAGTTGCTTTCTGGGGAAGTCATTACTTTCACTCTCCCCTTTTCCATTTTGTGGGGTGCGGGGGGCGCTCATATGGCACTAGTTAAGCAGCAGCTTACAGAACAAGAGAACATTTTGTGTGTGATGGTTCTTAAACTTGCTCTTTTAAAAAAACCAAAGGAACCCCCCAGCTTTATTGAGATAAAATTCACATACCATATAATTCACCTGTTTAAAGTGTAAAATTCAATGGGTTTGTTTTTTTATAAATTTATTTTATTTAGTTTTGGCTGCGTTGGGTCTTTGTTGCTGAGCGTGGTGGCTATTCTTCATTGCGGTGCACAGGCTTCTCATTGTGGTGGCTTCTCTTGTTGCAGAGCACGGGCTCTAGAGCACAGGCTCAGTAGTTGTGGTGCACGGGCCCAGCTGCTCTGCAGCATGTGGAATCTTCCTGGACCAGGGCTCGAACCCATGTCCCCTGCATTGGCAGGCGGATTCTTAACCACTGTGCCAGCAGGGAAGCCTCAATGTTTTTTTTTTTAACATATTCATAGGGTTGTGTAATCATTGCTGCAGTCTAATTATAGAATGTTTTCCTCTCCCTCTAAAAGAAACCCCACACTCATTAGCAGTCAATCCACTTTACCTGCCTCCCCAGCCCTATGAAACTACTAATTTAACTACTAATCCATAATCTAACTATTAATATAAATTTGTTTTGGACATTTTATATAAATGGAATCATGTAATGTGTAGTTTTGTTACTGACTTCTTTCACTTAGCATGTTTTCAAGGTTGTAGCACGTACCATTCCTTTTTATTGCCAAATAATATTCTGCTGTATGGTTATAACATCTTATTTATCCATTCGTCAAGTTACTGGGCATTTGGATTGTTTCCACTATTTTGCTATTATGATTTTTTGCTGCTGTGAACATTCGTGTACAGATTTTTCTGTGGAGGTATGTTTTTGTTTCTTGGGTATATTCCCTGGGAGTGGAATGGCTGTGTCATATGATTACTCTATGTTTAACTTTTTGACAAACTGCCAAACTGTTTTCCAAAGTGGCTGCACTGTTTTACGTTTTTCACTATCAATGTATGAGGGCTTCAGTTTCTTCACATCTTTGCAACCTTTGTTATTATCTGTCGTTTTGATTATAGCCATCCTAGCTGGTGTGAAGTGGTATCTCATTATTTCGATTTGCATTTCCCTAATAACTAATGACGTTGAACATCTTTTCATATCTTATTGGACATTTTAATATCTTCTTTGTAGAAATGTGTATTCAAATCTCTGCCCCTTTTTTTTTTTTTTTGCAGTCAAATGCTCTTCCTCTGTGCTGTATCTCCAAATCTTTGCCCATTTATAAGTTGGGTTGTCTTTTTATTATTGAGTTGTAAGGGTCCTTTATATATTCTGGATACCTAACTTGCTTTTCTAACTGTGAATTTGTCTGAAATTACTTGCTTGGAGGCAGAGAGAAGTAATGGATACAAAGACTACATTAAAAAAAATCTGGTGAGTTTTCAGTTAGATTTTAATTGTTCTTATTTTACGTTTATTCTCTTTTTCCAACTCTTGAGGAACCTGGTTTATTCATTGAACAAATATGGCTGCAGACTGTATACCAGGATTTGGGGATATAACAGAGAATGAAACAGAAACTTTTATCTGCGTTCTAGTGGGAGAGAAACAGATAGTGAAACAAAAGTCATATCAAATCATATCAGATGATGACGAGCTATGAAGAATAAAACAGGATAATGGGGATATACTGTGATGAGCTTTCTAACATATTCTTCACCTTTCCTGATTTCTTAATCTGTTCCTCTCTGCTCTGTTTGACCTTTTTTGCGTTTTCTGTTTATTTTCATTGTATGTAGTTTGTGGCTAAACTTTTACTTCACTCTCTCTCCTTATTCTTAACACCCTTGCAGTCTAATTTTTGCTTTCACTAGTCCACAAGATCCACCCTCTATAGTAATAATGATCTTCTATTAAAAGCCAGTATTGTCTTTTCAGTTTATGTCCATCTTAATCTTTGTGTAGCACTATTGCCTTTCTATCCATTAAATCACTTGCTGCAACCTCCAGTACAGTTTTCTCAAGTTTTTTTTTTTTTTTTTTAACTGGTTTGTCTTCTCTAAATCTGTTAGAGTTCTCCAAATTTAAGTTTTGGCCTCTCTTCTCCCTCTAACATTACCATGGTGAATTGATCATTCTCACATGATTTTTTGCTTTCTGAGAGCATGTGACTCTTGAGTTCTCACTTTCTAGCTATAGCTGCATCACTGCCTTCAGGTTTAACTAGTGAAGCTGCAGTGGACAGCTTGATTGCTACTCACTCAGCAGGATTCTTTTCCCTTTATGCCTTCCTCTGACAGATTTTTCCTGTTTAGGCTGATTAAGACACGGGTTATTTCCATGACTGCTTTAATGATTACCTGTGACTAATGGTATAACAATTCACAGTGTTCAGTCAAGGAACCTGATTCAGAGGGGTTGTTCCTTCATGGGTGCTAGTGAATTTTTTACTTTCAGGTCTTTTGAAAGAGCTAAATTCCGAAGTTAGAAAAAGAAGGAATAATCTCTTGACCTCTAGTGCTTATAGTATTCATTTTCAACAAAGTTTTAATTCTTACTTTTTTTTTTTCTTTCTTTTTTTTTTTTTTTGCTGTACGCGGGCCTCTCACCGTTGTGGCCTCTCCCGTTGCGGAGCACAGGCTCCGGACACGCAGGCTCAGTGGCCATGGCTCACGGGCCCAGCCGCTCCGCTGCATGTGGGATCTTCCCGGACCGGGGCACGAACCCGCGTCCCCTGTATCGGCAGGTGGACTCTCAACCACTGGGCCACCAGGGAAGCCCTAATTCCTACTTTTATCTGATATGGTGTTGCTTTCATTCAAGCTACTGTCACAGTAACTGAGGCATGAATTTTTCCTTTTAACAGTATTCCCAAGGTCACAATTGAGATTCTCAGTTGGGTTCTTGATGCAAGGTCATGAATGTTGCAAGTTCTTTGTAAACTATAAAGCATATCTGTGTGGTGGGAGAGAGGAGAGAAGGGCTCATAAGAATTACTTGGGAGCTTTTTCAAAATCCTTAGTCCCATTTCACCTCCTCCTCCCAGATAATGTATTGTTATATACCTGTTAGTTAAACATCTGCTTCCTAAATGTGAATAGTTTGTAACTCATTTTAATGTACACATGAAGACTGCTTATATTAAAAGGAATTCCATATTCTTTCTGTTGGTGATGGGATATACTGCAGTAGTTTTTCTTGTAGCATACCCATCAGTGAATGACTGGTTTTTACTCCCTGTCCTCTGGTGGTGTCATGCTATGCAAAGTTTCTTGTATGTTGATTTTCAAAGGATTTGCAGAAAATGCTACTAGGTGCTGTTGGCACCAACTTAAACTGTATAAATTTTGGATGTAATTGAACAAATTAGTATAATTGTTCAACATAGTTGGCTTCAGAAATGTGAGTTTGTGATTTGGAGGACACTGAGATTTTCCTGATTTCACTGTGAATCATAGCCTTCTTTTGTGAGAGTTCCATGTTGCTGGGCATCTGCCTGGGTAGGGAGAAGATGATTGGTACATTTGTTCTTCCAGTTAACCAGACTGGTGTTCAAGACACCATTTAGGCGCAGTAATCTAAATTAAAAGTGGAGAAGACTGAAACTAAGGCATTGAGGCCACAGTAGATTAGAAAGACATTTAGGAGCTGGAGTTGGTAGTAAAACTTCACCATTTTAAAGTGTAAAATTTGGTGGTTGTATACAAAAGGTTTTTATTCACAAGGTCGTGCAACTATCAACACTATCTAATTCCAGAACATTTTCATCAATCCTAAAAGAAACCTGTTAGCAGTCATTCCCTACCCCCATTCCTCCTCCCATCCCCCTATCTCCTGGCAACTACTATCTACCTTCCATCTCTAGGATTTGCCCCATTCTGAATATTTTGTATAAATGGAGTCATACAATATGTGGTCTTTTGTGTCTGACTTCTTTCACTAAGCATAAGGCTCTCAAAGTTCATTCATATTGTGGCATGTAACAGTACGGCATTCCTTTTTTATGGCCGAATAATATTCCACTGTATATTATATGGATATTGTACAGATATGTCATATTTTGTTTATCTGTTTATCAGTTGATGGACATTTGGTTTATATCCACTTTTAGCTTTATAAATAATGCTGCTATGAACATTTGTATGCACGTTTTTTGCTTGTGTTTTTCTTTTTTTAGGTTTATTTTTATTTGCATTTATTTTTTGTGGCATTTATTCCCGGGCCATAAGTTTTTGTTTCTTCAGTTTCTTCTGGGATATCTTTTTCTTTGGGGCAACCTCCTCTGCTGGTTTAGGAACAGTCTGTTCTTATTCAGTAAGGACCGTCTCAGTGTGGCAGGGAGAGCTCATGTATGGGTTGATCCAACCATGAGCTCTCTAAGTTCTGTGCTGCATCTTGGGAGCTTTGTTCACCTGGATGTGCTCAGTGACTAGAGAATCTACATCTAAGCCCTTACGTTCAGCATTTTTGAGTATGTGCAGTAAAAATTCAGCACTCTTTCTGGGCCATCAACCCTGCGTCCAGCCCCACTGTTTGGCCTGGGCACACCTACCAACTCCACCATTGTAATGATGGAATGCCACACATTGCTTCTTTAAAGTGACATCTTTCAGATACTTGGTGGATTTTCGGATATGCATACCCTTAATGGCCTGGGCAGTTTCACGAGTGTTCTTAAAGTGAACACGAAGATTTGAACCTCCTGACTTGCATGATTTTGTGGGGTTTTCTGGGTCAAGTGAATAGTGAACCATTTTTAGAGGTCACTTCAGGCTGCTTACTGGAAAAGGAAGCTGTATGCAAGTTTTTGTGTGAACATATGTTTTATGTTCTCTTGGGGATACATATATGTGCATATATATGTATTCCCAAGAGGATTTTTATATATATATATATATATATATATATATGTATATATGTATATATTCATATATTTAAATTTTTTATACATAAAAATACACACACACGTACTCCTAAGAGTAGAATTGCTGGGTCCTGTGGTATCTTTTGTAAGGATTTACCTTTGTTTTTGATAAAGCTGATATTGTAGAATGTTGTAGAATGTGATTTAGGTTTAAGAGACAAATGGGCTGGCTGACTCTCCACATTCTCTTGTCCCTACCCACCCAATTTGGACAGCTTACCTGATGTCTAGGTTGTTAGAGTCAACAGAGCAGTCATACCCAGGTAACTACCTTGTAGAATACTGGATGTAGAGTCCTGGAGTTAGCTCTACGCACTTGGTGAGGAGTGGGCTGGGAGCCCAGGGATGTTTAGAGAAGTCATTCCTCATAGAAATCAAGAATTGAAAAGAAGTTTCCTGCTCTAACAAAGGAAGAGAAAGCCATTCTTAGATAAAGGACTGTGCCATTTTATCAAGATAGGAAATACATTAAAAAAAGATAATTCAGTTTTAGACATAGTAAATTTGGGATTTCGGGAGGCAATGTTAGATATTTATGTTCGGAGATCAGGAGTTTGATCCCTGATAGAGATGTAGATTTGAGATTCATCTGCATTATAGGCGTTTGAAATACAAGAGTAGGTAAATCACCCATAAAGTAAAAAACAGTAGAGAAAAGTGACTAGTAATTCCCGTATCTGAGGTCTTTGAGGTTTTGAGTCTGCCAGCTGATGTTTCAGCTGTATCTTACTCTTGAGTGGCTTGTTTCCTTCTGGTTTTGTGATTTTTGATTGTGAATTTATTTATTTTGGGACCTTATCCTTGAGAATTCTCCCAGGCCTAGATCAAAGGCAGATTCCCCAGAGAGGATTTTCATTTCCTTCTGTCAAGTTTGGGTGGGAGACATTACCATTCTAGGACTACCCTAAACAAAATTCTAAGTATGAAGCTTTTTAAACCATAATCTAGGTGAGGGTCAGCTTCTGGTTGTGAGTGTCTGAGGAGATACTGTTGAACTGCTCTCATAGCCCCCCAATCCCTCACCAGCACTCAGTGCCAAGGTTAAGTTTCCCTTGCAGTTCTCTTGGGTAACACCTGGACTTTGCCTCTTGTACCTTGAGCCCTAATAGGCCTTGGAATTACAAGCTGAAATTCATAGGGTTTGGCAAAATGCCCTGAAGGTGAATGAAAGCTGGTTTCAGTACTCTGCATACATCTCTAGTTTCCCTCTTTCACTTAGTTTTTAGCCTTGATCATACTTTATTTTCTTTCAGGTTATTGATTAATATGTAAAGATTAAAAAAATTTATCCAGTGTTTGTTATTTCCAGTGGGCATGTTGATCAAGCTATCTATTCTGTTGTTCTAGCAGAAGTAAAGTGTCCATCTCTCTTCAGTGCATGCACGGGACAGTAAGATGTAGGGAATTCAGTCAGCCACTAAGTTAAAAGTTATAAACTTGGGACAACATCCAGTGGTTTGTTTGGCCCACATAGTATTTAGAAAATAAAAATCAGGAGATTTCAGATAAAATTTTGGGTATCTTGCTTCTCTTGAAAAATTAGAAGTTCTTAACAGTACTGGGCTTTCAATCCTGCTTAGCAACAATTGGCTAGAACTGGGAATAGCAGCTGATCTTTTCAGAGTGAACCTGTTTTCTTTAGTTGCAGGCACACAATCTCCATTTGTGCTGTGTATGCATATTTATACCCATTCCAGCTTCTCTCATTCATGTTACCTGTAGACACTTGTGGATCATCCTTGTGCCAGGTAGTAGTGCTAATAGACAGTTTCACATTTGTTTAGTGATTTATTTAATTCTAATAACAAACCTGCAGTTTATCCCTGATGAATAAATAAAGTTACAGGTGGTATTATCCCCAAGTTACAGATGAAGAAATGGAGGTTCACTGAGGTTATATAAATTCTTCAAGGTCTCTTAGTGTCACAGCTAGAATTTGAACAAAGCTCCTTCTGTTCAATGCTATTCTTAACTTTTTTTTTTTTTTTAAGCAGTGGAACTGTTCTTCAAATGAAGTTTTAGTGAAGTCCATTATGCAAAACCAACAAAGATAGCACTGCTTTGATTGAAGGGTAGATGGGATGGGAGACAATTATGTGGGGATGGGAACCTGCATGCTCAGCTCTTTGGTAGCCTTTAGGCACCCCTCTGGAATCCTTGGGATTCTACTAAACAGTTTGGACACTCTCTATCTGTAACTAAGCATAATAACAGTTCGTTAAATTTTATGAGTTTTTAGCGTTTTTGGATGTTACAGTTATAGTGTGCCTATTTTTCTTGTGCTTCCTCGTATTGTCAGTCTTCCTCAGCGTAATGTCTTATTGCTTAACAGCATTTTTAAATTTTGTGGGTATGTGTTCAAATAATGTTGAATCTTTTAGCGTTCTATTTCTGTTTTAGAATGGTAGTGTGATTTATAGTTTAATTTATTTTGGAGCATCTGATAACTAACTCTCCTTTACTTTTCAGATTCTCTTTGTGGCCAGATGGGTTTGTATGGACAGGCTTGTCCATCTGTAACTTCATTAAGGTTAGTGCTCTTCTTTTTATTAGAACATGTAACATTTTAAAAGTTATGCTGGTCAAGTCATATTAGAATCGGTTTTGCTGTAAGGTTCAGAATAAAATATTGTAGTTTGTTTTGGTAAATAGTGCTATTTTGTGAGATTGGGACATATTTTTGCTTACAGAGATATTTGTGGTAGTGGGATTTGGATCTTAATCTCCACTTAGTGAATTTACATATGTTCTTGTACACGAAATAACAATTTTACTCTTCTTTGTTATTCCGTTTTTAAAAAAACACTAATCTTGTTTCTACTTATTTTAATTAGAAAATACATAGTAAATTTTTATTGCCTTTGTAGCAGATTATTAAATAAGACTAGATGGTAATTTAAATCTCTTTAAAGGATGATATAAATATGATACCTAGATTATCCTCATTTACAATAAATAAGTAAAATGTAAAAAAATAGGAACTAAGTTGTATTCAACCCAGTGGTTTTAGATTTTTTCCAAGTTGCTAAATCCTTTCTATAAATTAAATCTTAAGTGAAAACCTGTGAATAAAGCAGATGAATGCCGGGCTTTTCTGCTTGCTTGGGCTTCCATTCTCTACCCCCACGGTTGCCCCTGAGGGATTACTCTAGTTCCCAGCGCACAGTTTGAAAAAATAACCTAAATCTAATCTGTTAATTGGGATCTTTCAGACTAGATTATGAATTGTTGATGGCAGCACCTACCAGTTACATGTGGTGTTGTAGCTAGCTGTATCATTTATTTGTTCAGCATATTGAGCACCTAATATGTTGTCAGGAGCTATTCTAAATGCTGGGACTACAGTTGTGAACATAACAGATAAAAATCCTGTAATTATTGGGCTTACATTTTGGTGACGGGGTAATTAATAAAAAAAGTAAGAAGTATATGTTAGATAGTGACAGTGATAAGAGCTAAGATGAAGAATAAAATAGAGAATGGGAATAGGAAATATAGATAGGGTTATTTTAGATAGGGTAGCCAGGGAAAGCTTTACTGAAAAGGCGACATTTGAATGAAGACCTGAAAGAGTGATGGAATGAACCATATCTGGGTAGGTAGAAGATAAGCGTTCTGGGCAGAGGGGATTCAGGAGCTGCTGGGGCAGGAGACTTGCCTCGTTAGGTTGGAGGAGCAATGACGGAGGTCATTGTGACTGGAACAGAGTAAGTGATGAAGAGAGGTGGAATTGACCAGCTTTGGAGGGCAGGAAAGAGAGAGAGGAGGGATACAAAATTATTAGAGCCATGAATGTGAAGTCAAGGAGTCCTTAGGCATGAAAGAAATTCTGGTGGTTCAGAATGCCACCAAAGAAAAATAAAGTTGCCTTTTTAGTTTTTATATACTTGAATTTTTATGAGACTAAGGCTGGCTCTCCTTTCCTTCAGTAGGAGAGCTTTACTCCATATCCTTATGGCATTTCTTTCCCTGAGAATGCATATTCCAGCTTATAATGGAAGTAGGTAGAGTGATTACTTTTCTATCTTGTTGGAGTCCATGTGCCCCCACCCCCACCTCCCAACAAGGGACACCTGTATAGTTTTGAAAAGAACTTAAAAAAAAAAAAAAAAGACTTCTTTAATCCCCAAAGCTGCTGTAGAACTAATTTCACTTGAGTCCTTTTGTTTAATATGGTTGAAGGAATCATTTTACCCTTTTTTTGAATATTTAAAACTTTAGATATGACCATATCAGGATATTTTTGCAGACTTTGATCTTCCACTGATCATAGAGTCCCTTAAAGATATTTTATTTGTGGGTTATGCCAAAACAGTCATATATTAAAGTCATTTACTGGGATTTTAAATCCCTTAATTTGAATAGTTATGTTTAGGTGAAGATTGTATATGACATTGGGTTAGGAATGATATATGCCTAACCTTTTTTGCTTGATAGAATTATATAATTGGAAGAGATGATGAAAGAGATGCCATGAATTATTTTATAACCTGCTCACTGTTATAATTCTAGTGTATAATATCCTAGAATCAAATTTTTGTGGATATACCTATAAGTTTAGCATTTAGTTAATAAACTGAGAAACTCTCTGGCATTTGAGTTGAGATATTTAGTATCCTTATATCCTAATCTTTCATTTTTTGTAATATTCTGTATGGTCCTTCTGTGAAGCAGAGAATTCACATTCTCAGATGTATGGGTAGAAGACCATTGTTTGTCATTGATTTTTCTAACTGAAAGCTAGCTTTGGTTTGATATAAGGAAAGGAAAAGAATAACTATTTTTTGGTAAAGGGAAGAGAAACTGGATTACTTAAAACCACAATAAATTTTAGTCTACTTTCCCATAGAGTCTTCCTCAAGCTAGAAACGACCTCCCAACTATACTATCCAAATAGAAGTAGAGCAGGAAGTCTTTTTTAAAAAATTTTTTAAAATTAATGCATTCATTTTTGGCTGCATTGGATCTTCGTTGCTGCATGTGGGCTTTCTCTGGTTGCTGCGAGCGGGGCCTGCTCTTTTTTGTGGTGTGCGGGCTTCTCGGTGCGGTGGCTTCTCGTTGCAGAGCATGAGCTCTAGGCGCGTGGGCTTCAGTAGTTGTGGCACATGGGCTCAGTAGTTGTGGCTCACAGGCTGTAGAACACAGGCTCAGTAGTTGTGGCACACAGGCTTAGTTGCTCCGTGGCACGTGGGATCTTCCCGGACGAGGGCTCAAACCCGTGTCTCATGCATTGGCAGGCGGTTTCTTAACCACTGCGCCACCAGGGAACCCCAGGAAATCTCAAATCCGCTGACAAACATTGCTTGTTTGCCATAACTCTCTTTGTATATACTACCTTTATATCTTGTGTATGCCTGCATATACTACCTATATATCTAGAAAGTGGCTAGCCTCAAGACAGGAAAGCATTTGAGTTGGTGGAGAAGAACTGGACCGTGTGTCTAGGAATGAGAAAATGGGTAGGCAGGTGGGGGATTGTAAACATAGGTGGGAGTGGGAGTAGATGACTTATGTGAAGTGAAGATGGGGGGTGGAATGAAAGTATGTGACATTTTAAAAATTTGTTGGGTAGGAGAGGGTACTTAGTAAATGAATTAAATCTCTTCCTCTGCCCTTTAAATATTTAGGGTAAACAAGTTAAATATTGTTTTCTATAGATGATATTGGATCCTTGTTTAATCTGAACACGTTAAAATTATTTTTAAAAATTTACTTACTGTATTTTTATGATTAAAAAGTAGTCTTAGGGCTTCCCTGGTGGCGCAGTGGTTGAGAGTCCGCCTGCCGATGCAGGGGACATGGGTTCGTGCCCCGGTCGGGGAAGATCCCACATGCCGCGGAGCAGCTAGGCCCGTGAGCCATGGCCGCTGAGCCTGCGCGTCTGAAGCCTGTGCTCCGCAATGGGAGAGGCCACAACAGTGAGAGGCCCGCGTACCTCAAAAAAAAAAAAAAAAAAAGTAATGTTAACCCAATTATTGTAGAAAATTTGGGAAGACAGAGATAGCCCTTGTTAATGTTGTCTTATCATGTAATTTTATTCCAGTAGAAGCTATGTGTGTTAGAAAAAGGCACCCCCCCCCCAAATTTTCTTTAAAAGAATGGTTGCAAAAGATTTTGTAGTGATAGCTAAGTATACTCTTAATTTTAATCAAATTGCTCTTAATTATCATTTTGTTCTTCTTTAATTGCTAGTATGGGTAGAATTGCATTTTAACAAACGTTATTATAATAACATCATATACTATTACAGTATAATGAGACTGTTTTCTTTTATCAGTCAGGGTTCTATCAGGAGGCAGAAACCACACCAGTTATTTGAACAGAGACTTTAATAGAATCATTAACTAGATTTAAAGTTGTTAACTAGGTAACAGAAAGGATAAAAATAAAACTTGAAGTTATCATGGAGATAGGCACTTCTAGAAGCAGCTGTGAGCCCTAAGTGCTTGGGGACCAAAGGGAAAACCTAGAGACTTAGAGGAAGGGTCCTGTGGAAACAAAATTCAGATCTCCGAGGAGAAGGTACTACATGCTAGTGCTTGTGTCGAGCTCAGAATAGAAATCCCATAGATTTGAAACTCAGAACTCTGGGGAAGGGTGCTGGCTGGTGCTGGGGTCTTTGAGTGGGGTATGATTAAGCTAGTTCCATAAGTGTTAGAAAAACTGCAAACTTTATTCACTTACTACTGTGAGGGGGACCTTCTGCAGGGGTGAAGAAACCTTTGCTGGGGTAATGCTCTTATGAAGTCCAAAGAATAGACAGGAAGGCCCAAGTATCTTTTTTCTTCTCCAGGCTTGCAGTCCATCTTTAGTGCTCCCTCTTGGCAGAGCCTTATAGAAAGTCAGCTGGCAAAGCAGAAATGTGGTTTGCAGAGTCCCAGTTCCAGTGTCATTAAGGCAGATTGGGAAGAAGGGATGCGGGTTTGGAATTCAGGAGCAATAACTTAATAACTTGTTCCAGCAAATTACTAAGAAATATGGTATTAAAAAGTGTTTTCTTGGGACTTCCCTGGTGGTCCAGTGGTTAAGACTCTGCGCTCCCGATGCAGGGGGCCTAGGTTCAATCCCTGGTCAGGGAGCTAGATCCCACATGTATGCCACAACAAAGATCCCACGTGCTGCAACTAAGACCCAGCGCAGCCAAATAAATAAAAATATTAAAAAAAAAGTTTTCTCAGATCTGTTTTGCAGCCAGTGTTTATGTGATTTTAGTAGGATACTTGCGTGTTGCTAAAAATGCTAATTTTGTAAATCACGTGAAATTATATTAAAAATTTATATAAGATTTGCAAGTATTCCTTGCAATCTGAATCTACTGCATTCGTATCCTGAGTTTGGATAGTAAGTCTGGATAGTGAATACTGGGTCATCTACATCTATTTAATTCCTGAGTTTTGGAAGGCAAGAGTGAGAGTCCAGATAATGATGGATACAGTTTCTGTCAGACAATAGAATCTTAAAAATTTAGCAGAATCCGGTTACTGAGTTTATATAAGATGGATTTGAATCCTGAGGTTACCTGCATTTTATTTCCAGGTATAGACTCAGTAATAGCAAAAGCTTACCAAAAAAGCAAAAGCTTTCCTTGAACATTTGCTTTATGTAGACAGGTAAACACATATATGTATATAACATATTTCTTTCACATATTATGGCATTAGACTGTTATAATTTGGTTTGATTAAAGCAAAATAAAATTTGATATTTCTTTGGACTTGTTAAATGGGGCCCTTTCTGCATTTCTGAATTGCCTAACATTTATGAGGATTGATTTTATGGTTCACATGTGTATTCGGCCTAGGATGCTGAGTTATCAGTAGTACTTTAAGTAGTTTCTGATCTTCTACCTGAGATCTCTTCCTTTTGTTATCTTTTTCTTTCTTTCTTGTTCACACTTATCTTTTCCTTTTTGTTACGCTTCTCCCTTAAAGATGCCTTTTATTATTGATCCAGTCTGTTTGTTTAGGATATGTTGGGGAACACATAGGGATTTTTAGCACCAGAGAAGATTGTGTATTGTGTCCTAAGTGAATTTCCTGTCCATCTGTTTTCTCATTTCCCTCCATTTGATATTGATAACCTGCTATTTAGAATGGCCAGAGGAGGGTAGATTTATTTTAAGGCGTCTTGCTGTCTTGTTTCTAGTAGCAGACTTGTTATTGTTCAGGCAGCTCTGGTATTTAGTCTTAGAATTGGGTAGATGCAGGTTCAGACCTCTGCCGCGTATTATTCATATGATCATGGGTAAGTTACTTCACTTTTCCTGGTTTTGCTGTAATAGGGATGTTAATGTTTACCTCCCTGGCCTGTTAGGATTCATGGGATAAACTATATATTGATTACATAAAGCATCTGGCATATTTTTTCCTTTTTTGCATTTTCCTATAGTAGAAAGCAAAAGGGATAATTGTTTTTAGAATAAAAGAGGACATATTTGGGGACTCCCCTGGCAGTCCAGTGGTTAAGACTTCGCCTTCCAGTGCAGGGGGTTCGGGTTCATCCCTGGTTGGGGAGCTAAGACCCCACTTGCCTCGGGGCCAAAAAACGCAAAACATAAAAAAGAGAAACAGTATTGTAACAAATTCAATGAAAAAGACTTAAAAAAGAAAAAGAAAAAAGGACATGTTTGTATTCTTTGCTCTCAGCTCAAGAACATGGGGTAGAAGAGGATTTCTTTTTCCCCTTCTTTCTATTTCCCCTTTACCCTAAATTCTTATTTTTAAAAATTAAAACAAATTTTTTTTTTATTGAAGTATTGTTGATTTACAGTGTTGTTAGTTTCTGGTGTACAGCAAAGTGATTCAGTTATACATACACATATATATGTATATTTTTCAGATTTTTTTCCATTATAGGTTATTACAAGATATTGAATATAGTTCCCTGTGCTATACAGTAGGACCTTGTTGTTTATGTTTTACATATGGTAGTGTGTATCTGTTAATCCCAGGTTCCTAATTTATCCCTCCCCTTCCCCCCTCAGGTAACCATAAGTTTGTTTTCTATGTCTGTGAGTCTGTTTCTGTTTTGTTAAATACGTTTTGTGTGATTTTTTTTAGATTCTACATATAAGTGATATCAAATGATATTTGCCTTTCTGTCTGGCTTAATTCATTTAGTTTGATAATCTCTAGTATGATAATCTAAATTCTTAGATTCTAGAGTATCTACCAGTAGCATTCAGGTTTGCAACTGACCTCAGGGTAAGGATGTTGCTGACATTTAATACTACATTTTTATCATATTTATAATTAATGTAGTTATATGCTTTTAAGTCAGTCCCACACAGTGGCAGAAATAACTTTCATTATCATGCCGTAGTTCATCATTGTTATATTTATCAAACTTTTTTTATAATTGATAAAATCTATTAATTTGCATGTTTAATTCTGAGATGTTCCAATTAAATGAAGAGTAATGAGAAACCGTCTTAATTTTGACCATTACAGAGACTTTTTCTAAAATGTATTTTGAACTTTTTGTCTTATCTTCTAAGGCTTACTGTCTCATATGGTAGCTGCTAGCCTCATGTGGCTGTTTAAATCTAAAAAAAATCAGTTCCTCAGTCACACTAGCCACATTTTAAGTGCTTGGTTAGCTACACATGGCTACTGACTGTCATATTGGATAACACACAAACATTTCCATTGTTGTAGAAAAGTTCTGTTGGACAGTGCTGGTCTAGAGCATCCTAAATGTAATTTAATCTTTAAGCTGACTTATTGGGCTTCCATTTCTGAGCATAAGGTATTGAAGAGTACCAGTGACTAGTCACTGACTTAAGGACATATTATAAAAGTTACTTATGGGACTAAATATTGACTTGGATAACTAGCTTTATGGTGTTCTTACTAATATATTAGACCAGGCATTATTTAAGCATTTTATGGTATATTAATTAAATTTCCCCTAACAACTCTATGAGGTGTTATGATTATTTTCATTTCACAAATGAGGAAACAGAGGTAAAAAAGTTCAGCAACTCAAGGACATGCAATGACATGCAATGAATAAGGGACGGAGCTGGGATTCATACAGAGGTCTTGCTCCAGTGCCCATGCACTAAATTCTGCCTCTTGGCTGTCAGTATTTATCAAAATTTGAGGCTTTTTCTTTTTTTTTTTAAACATCTTTTTCTTTTTTTTAATTTGTTTTATTTTTGGCTGCATTGGGTCTTTGTTGCCGTGCACAGGCTTTCTCTAGTTGCGGCGAGTGGGGGCTGCCCTTCGTTGTGGTGCAAGGGCTTCTCATTGAGATGGCTTCTCTTGTTGCGGAGCACGGGCTCTAGGCACGTGGACTTCAGTAGTTGTGGCTCATGGGCTCTACACATATTTTTAAAAACTAAGTATAAGAAGTATTAATAGCAGATTCTGTCTGGGTTTTTAAATAATATCTGCAAAGATGGCTTTGAGTGTTCTTGTATCAAAGGGACTTTTGTTTATTAGCTTTCCAGCTACTCAAGAGACATAGAGATTCCAATAGATAGAGTGAGATTAAATGCAAAATACGGTACTTACTTGATGACAGAATGTAGTTCAGTGGTTAATGTCCAAAAATATTTATTTTTCCTCCCTAAATTGTAGAGTAAAATATTTTTAAGATAAGAATTACATTTATGGCATAAAGATGTCTTTTGACCATATGATCCCTAAGTTTTAGCCTGAACGGAGTTCTAACTATGAGTATGGCTTGTATGAATTTAGAATACAGTTTTATGAATCTAAGATTATATATTTGAGTAATAGAGTAATTTGGAGAGAATCTAGAGAAGAGCAGTAACTATATTATGGTTCTTAAATCAGATCCTGTTGGAGTTCTGGACTTCAAACTTTTGAGAAGGAACCTAAATGGTGTTAATATTGTAAAATATGTGAAGCATCGTTGTGAAGAGAACTCTGACCAGTTCTCACTTTCCAGGATAGAATTTAAAGAAATTTTCTTCTCTGTAGCAAGGGAGATACATAGATTAGTCTGTTAAAATTTATTATTATTTTAAACAAAATGAATTACTGTATACATTTGGTGAACTTTTCTTCCCTTGGAGTTAAAGAATATTGTTGGTTTCCAAAATAGGTAATAGCAGGGCTTTTAAGAATGACATAGTGAGGTTCTTTTTCATCTCTGATTTTATAATAAATAGCTCTGAAACCACAGTTCTGTTTACAAATGACAGTTGTCTCACTAAATCCCTCAAGTTTTTGCATAAGCTGTGTTGTGAATATTTTTGGAATCTTAGGGGTGAAACAAAAGTTGTGAAAGTCAAGAGTTTTGAAATGTGAACTTCTATTTGTGTATTGGATTCTCTATCCTAAATTATGATTCTTCTTCCTATATTTTCACTTCAAACCAATGAGGATTTTTTGGGCTTGTCCTTTAAAAAGATCATTGCTCATAGGAAATTTAAAGGCTCAGTTATTCATACCTTAGTGGTGATTAGTTTGATGCTGTCCACTTTCTTCCTAAATAGGGCAGAGATAACTGCTTTGAAAAGGTTAGAGTTTTTCCTGGAGGAGAAGAGCAAGTAATTAATTTTGGAGCTTATAATACCAACTTTAGGGGCCAATCTTGGAGGCTTATGGCAGTGTGAGATGGGAGAGCCAAGGTATAGAAGAAGGTACTTAGAAGTATGCCAGATATAAGCTATGTGTATTGAAATTTTATTAGGAACAAGCTGGTCCTACACCAGGAAAATGGAAAAACTTATTTATTTTCCTTGTTACACTTCTGTCTCTCTGCTGCAGAATATCCAACTGGGGCTTTTATACTCTTAGAACTTTGATTTATAGAACTCTTTTATAGAATAGGTAGGATTTTGTGGGCTGCTTCAGGAATCATCATCATAGAATCTTATTTCTGTGGGAAAAGTGTATGTTCAATTTTCATATGCAATCTACAAACAAAATTTAAAAGCACAGGCTTTTCTGGATCTTTTCTTTAGAGTAAATAATTGAATGAGCGGCTCATTTCCATTGAGGTTGATAAATGATTATTGTGTGATTTAGGGCGTGTAAGTCTAAAACCACTGAGTAAGGGTGACAGTCATTTAAAATTTAGAAAATTCTGAAGAGTATGAATTTGATAGGAATAATAGCTAACATTTATTGAATGCTTATTTACTGTGTGTTAGAAACTCTTCTTAGTGCTTTGTATATATAACTCATTTAATCCTCACAGCAATCCTTTGGGGTGGGTACTGCTTTTAATCCTCACCTTACACATGAGGAAACTGAGGTATAGAGAGGCTAATTTACTTGTTTAAGGTCACATAGCTAAAAGTGGAAGAGCTTAGATTCCAATCCAGGCAGTCTTGCTCCAGAGCCTGTGTTCTTAATCACCATATCTTTTCTAATGTAGGACATTGACTGTGTTATTTTCCTGAAATTGAACTAAGAGTAGAAACTTCGGCTTTGCCGGTGTATGATAACTAATTTTGAAAAATAACAGCGGCTACTTTTGCTTGGAAATAGCTTAAATTATTGCTTCATTTATAAATTAAAAAAATTGTTTTTTTATATCACATGCTTCCAAAATGTAAGGTCAATCTGTAGTAGTTTATTTTCTTTCTTGTTAGGGTTCTGCCACAATCAGCCTTGGGTACCTGAATATCCACATGTACTGTTCTTCCTATAAATAGAACTTACTTGCCCTTTTCCCAAGGGAAACAACCCAGAGTTTCATCCAGTTATTATATCCAGCCGAAATTCTAATGTCTCTGGGTGCATTCACTTTCATTAGATCCCAGAGTGGCTTTTTGGTTTATAGTGGTGAAGGAATAGGATAATAGCAATAAAATCTTTTATTCAGAAAACAGGATAATGGGAAACACAAAATAGTCACTAGGCCATATCGATTATAAAATCCTCCTGGGTAGCAGTGGCAGAGACTCCATGAAAGTATAATAAGTTCCTTGATTCTGCTCTTTGATGGGCTGTCCATTGTCCCCTGTGCCCTCTGAAAGTTCTCACCTTGTCCAGTATCCTCCATGGCCACATCTGTGGTGGGTATTGGTGAAGATGCCCTATCTGGGAAATGCATAGGCTTTATAGCTCACTTCTTGTTGATGAGCTTGGGTATTATTTTGGAAACTTAAGAGACTTTTGCAGTCTAGACACCCCTCTGCCGCTTTACAGTTATCTTAAAAAGCTTAGTTTCTAGACTTTTTGCTGCTTTGAGCCAAAGGACATGCCTAGGCAGAATTTTTTAATATGAAAACTGTGCCCTTTGTGCTCTACTTACCTCAGGGATTTCTAACCTTTTGGTGCCATGGAACCCCTTCAAAGTCTGGTGAAACTTGTGGACCCTTCTCAGAATAAGGTCTCAAAATTCATAAAATAAAATACTTAGGATTACAGAAGAAACTAATTAATTATATTGAAATATGGTTAGCAAAATATTAACTTTAAAACATAGCAATATATATGCCTTTGAATTAACACATTAAATAAAAAATCTAGTGGCAAATCTACACACTGTCATAAATCTGAAGTAGTCGATGAGTTTAAAAAGTTGAGATTCTGCAGCATTTGTCACATATGAATATATTTGTGATTTTTATTGATGGCAAAGTCACAGGTACTGTTAATGCTGCTGTGATTTGTTGTCTACTTTTGTAATTAAAGGAAATGCTAAGTTTCAGTTACAAGTTAGTGGAAATAAAGAATATATTTTCCCCCATCCAAGTTCATTCACCTCTTTTAGCTCCTAAGGGGATGATGACTCTGGGTGGGGCCATTTGAAGTGATAGTCTTGGGTGGAATGTCAACACCCTCACAACATTGCTTTTGTGTGGCAAGGCACCAGTCTTCTCTACTGCCAAGGCTGTAGTTTTGCAGCTATCACTCAGTTACTTAAGTTTGCTACTTCAGAAGCACTTGGTGGTTTTTTTTCAACCATGTAGGGCTTTAAATTATAGGAATTTTAGCTTGAATTGCAGGCCATAGGCAGGGAGTACCTCCCTTAGCAAACCTGCATTTTCTCTACTTGCAACTTAATTGAAGTTTATTTGCCTTTTAGGACTTTGTTTTAAGCGGCTAGAAGGAGCCAACACATGCCAATATTCTCAATTTTTCCTATACTATTTCTCTCCTTGCTCTATAGCCTCAGTTGGCATATGGTTTGTTTTCCAGTTACAGTAGGTGACAATTTGACCAAATCCTTTGTCACTCTTTAATAAGTGTAACAAGCTTTCCATCCTGCAGTATTAGAGTTCTTAATGTTTACCTCATCAACTCCTCTAAGAGAGTGTCTTATTTAAGGTCCTGTTACTTGTATCACCTCACTTCCATGTCCCACATTCCATGTTTGTTAGGAATTGCATTCACCTGCTGGTAGAGATCTTTTTATAGTAGTTAAACACATAAAAAGTCTGGAAGGTAGGCAATTCAGGGCTGGGGTGGCAGCTTCACAATTGCTTCACCAAAAAAATCAGGGACCCAGATCCTTTCTCTCTGCTCCCATGTCCTCAGTGTATGGCTTCCATTCTCAAAGGTCACCTTATGGTCCAAGATGACTGTTGGAGCAATAGCTATTGTATCCACATTCCAGAGAGCAGGAAGGGCAAAAGGCATAATACCATCCAGAATAAAATTGGGGTTTATTCCTAAGGAAGAAGGCCAGAACAGGTATGAAGTGGCAGTTAGTGGTCTCTGTCATAGACCTTGCTTCTGGCTGCCGAGATGCAGTAACAGGAATTATGTTTTTTATATATGAATATTATGTTTAAATATATGTATTTTTTGACCCCCTGAGATGTGTGTGATCAGAATTACTGCTGTGGTAATTACAAGGATTTCTTTTGAGTTCTCAGTTGCTCAGTTTTTCACATGCCAAGTGTTAAGACAAAATGCCAAGTGCTAGGAAGGGAGGGAGAGGATTCAGGAATATCTAGGTCACATCATCATTACCCTCATTATTCTTACTTTATTTTCCTTGATGTCTTCGTCTTACCTCCATTTAGGAAAGCCAACAATATCTCTGCCCATTTCCCACCTTTTTATCCTGTTGAAAATTTTCTGTGTAAGCCTTGGCTACTCCTCAGTTGTTAGGGAAGTTACAGAGGGAAGCCAGGCAATGTGCTAAAGTAGCTAAAATGCATATTTGGGATTGTATCAGTGGCAGAATTTCATTAAGTGAGGTCAGAACCCCCTCCCTCCTCTTACGTCATAAATTAGTGTGGAGTTGTTATATCTGGATGCTCTTTACCTTTTCATTGTATGCAGAAAAAATTCCTTATTCTTTTAAGCAATAGATACCATCATAGATTTAAGAACTTCAGACATAATTTTTTCATGCCTTGGTTTATCCCACAAGTAACATTATCTTATCTTTGGCTTCCATCTTCCCATTTTTCTCTACTTTTCCAGTAGAACTCTCTGTTCCTGTGTAGTACTAACTTGTCAGTCTGTGCTGAGTCATGCTTTTTTCCAGTTCATAAAGGACTTCTATCCTGTGGTTATCCTTACCTCATACTATTGAGTCCTCTTTCACCTCTTCCTTTTAGCTTTTAAATGGGTTTGGTCTTGTTTGCTTGGGGAGCAGCACACCCACACCTTCATTGGCTAGTCACTGTTTCAATCATTTAACCACCATTTATTGACCCTTTACCTACTGTGCTCCTAGGCATTGTGGGAACAGAAAACAATAAGAAAGTTCCTTCTTCTAAGGAGCTCATGGCCTCATGGGAGAGAGGTAGATAAAGGTAATTTAATTCTGTGTAAGTTCTGTGATAGAAGTATTTATAGTCAATGGGGGTAGGATCTAGTTCAATTTAGGAGATGGAGGATGGGAAGAGTGGATTGATCAGGCTTTCTGGAGGGGGAGGTGTTTGGTTTGAGTCTTGATGAAAAAGTAGAAGCCAGCTAGACAGAGTGGGAAGGAAAAGGCATTCCAGAAAGGAAGACTCATTCCTTATCCAAATACTGTGTTATTTTTCAGATAATGTGTACCTGGCATGGTGTTGGGTAGCATCTGAAGTACTAGTGTATGGTCACTATCCTCAATGGGGAGGTGGGGGAAAAGGGAGTGAGGGTAGAAAGCTTATGTTCCAGTTATACATGTGAAACAGCATGGTAAAGCCAAACTGAGGTTATAATTGCTCTAGGAATTAATAGAGAAGGATTAATAAAAGGTTAATGAAGCTAAAGTAGTTGAAAATGAGGCATTCAGATTTAGTATAATATGAAAAGGGGAACCATTTAAAGTTTTTGGGCACAGTGACATGAAAACATTGCTGGCATTTCTCTTGGAGTATATACATGTACTCTGGAGGTGATTAGCAGGGATGAGTGGTGAGAAATCAGAGCCTAGGAGGCCAGCTAGGAAGCTTTTGGAATGAGGTGAGGTAATGAGGGCCTGACATTTCTTAACCAGATTTCCATAACCAGATTCCTCAGAGCCTCCCATGCTGTTTTTAAATCTGCCACCATCTGTTCTCTTATACAAGTGGACTTCTGTCATCACCACTCCACTAAGAGGTTTCTTTCTAAAGTTACTTGATGATCTGGTCAAATCTAATGGTTACTTTTTGTGTTCTCAGTGGAGAACCACTGCAATAACCAGCCTAAGCAGCAACAATAGAGGCACTTTTTACCTCACTACCAAGAATATGTAAAATATAACAAATTGCAAAGAAAACAGCAGCCCCGCTTTTTCAGATTTTAAATTTGAGAAAGATTTTTATACTCTACTTCAATGAATAATTCTTACTCATGATGTCTTTGATGGCTAGGCACCAAATTCTTTCCAGCCTATTTAGATCTTAACTTTCTTTAAGTCTTAGCTGAAGTTCTTCCTTCTCTACCTCTTAAGGCTGCAGCCCATGTTGTCCTCCACCTTTTTCTGAGCCATTGCAGCACCCAGAGCTCTTCTCCAGCTCTTTCTTGTGTTTGACCTTCCTAATTGGAGTACAGGTTTCTAGAGGACAGAAATTTTTATCATACTTGCCGTGTGTATAAGATTTTACTCTAGGATAGCCTTGTACACGTGTGTAATTATAAATTCTTGTTTATTTTTATAACAGTATTAAGTACCTACTTAGTGTGTGTTCATGTTATATTACTGAGAGTCTCCTAAAGTCTCAGTTAGTGGCACTGGGGGAAGGAAACAGAAGTTAAAGATGGTTCTCAACAGGGAGCATCTGCTGTATCAGTTATATTCCAATTTGGAATGTACTTTTACATTATCTTTGAAAATGTATGTGACTGGCTGCTTTGGGAATTTGAACAAAATAAAGCTACTCAGTGGAGACTTAATTGAGGCAAATAGGATGATAGCATGGTATAATAATAGCCAATGTTCGTAGAATAAAATGTGAATAATAATAGCAGCAACTACTGTTATCACCACTACCAGTAGCTAACATTTATTGACTCTTTACTATTTGCCAGTGGCTGTTCTGAGTACTTTATATCAGTGAGAGGTAGGTACTATTATTTTAATTTTACAGGTAAGGTATGGTAGAAAAACTGCTGGATTGGGCATCAGGAGATCTGAGCTCTGGTTTTAGTTCCGCTGTTAACTATTTGTGTGAATTTGGACAAGTCTTTAACTTCAGTAGACCTTAGTTTTTCATCTTTAGATTGAAGGCTTTGTTCTCTAATCTCTAGGATACTTTGCCCACTCTTTGACATTCTGTGATCTCTAAATTATCTTGGCTTCTTATTCCACAAGTTTCTATCACTTATTTCATGCTGGGAACAAGCATTTCTGGCTGAGATTGTAGAGCAAGGTGCTGTATAGAGGAATTTAAAGTTCAAGTTTCAGAGGAATGCATACAGCAGAGATGGGGAGGGAAAATGAAAAATGTAAAACTGTTAATCAAAATATTGGAAAATATTCTATCTGCATTGCCAGTAGTTAATATTCTACTGGCAATGCAGATAGAATCCTCGTGGCTAGCTCTTGATTTATAATTGCTATTGCTTAATCTTATTTACTTTATGGTTCATTAGTACCCTCCCAAGATACTCCTAGAGTAATATTATTAACTAATACTTATTGAATGTTTCTTCTATGTATAAGTTATCCCATTTATTTCTCAAAGTAATATTTCAACCGTAGGTACTATTATTGTTTCATTTTACAGATGAGATGGGGTTTAGAGATAGTAACACTTTCATAGTCTCACAGATAGTAACTGGTAGAATAAGTACTTGAATTCTGATCTGCCTGACTCCAGAGCCTGTGTTTTTTATTAATTCTACATTGCCTCCCAGAAGTTCAGATCCTAAGCACATACTCCAGGTTGCTTTTTGCCTGCAGCCATTTGGAATGAAGGGTATATATGGGATTCTTAGCCACAATTTTTTTCTTTTTACTGAGATACTTTAAGTTTCTTATTTTGTTTTCTTTTTCCCTTTATTTTTTTTTATTTTTTTATTTTTTGCGGTACGCGGGCCTCTCACTGTTGCGGCCTCTCCCGTTGCGGAGCACAGGCTCCGGACGCGCAGGCTCAGCGGCCATGGCTCACGGGCCCAGCCGCTCGGCGGCATGTGGGATCTTCTTGGACCGGGGCACGAACCCGTGTCCCCTGCATCGGCAGGCGGACTCTCAACCACTGCGCCACCAGGGAAGCCCTTCCCTTTATTTTTATATCACTTAGAAGCCTTTCATTCCTCTCTGTTTTGTTGTCAGGCTCACTTTTCCTGCTTCTTTGATCCCAGGATAGGAAAGTTTGTACCTTTTGTTGAAAGTTTGCCATTCCAGTGTGAGGTCAATCTTTGTTTCTATATTTTTATCTTCCATTCTTAGAGCGGCTTCCTTCTTTCTCCAGAATATGTGTTAACCTGGCAGATGTTGTTTTTTCTTTTTTCTTTCTTTGGGTGATAATGGTTTGAATTTTTCAGCCTTGGAGAAAAATAGATTACAGAATCCAGATCACTGGATGTTTTTGTAAGCCTGTCGTTGAGTTTTTAATGTTTCTTTTCTTGCTGTCCATTTATGTGATTTTATCTCATATCCTACACTCCCGGATCTTTAGTTTTCTTAAGCTTGTTCTTTGACTTTTTTTTTTTTTAAACTTCCTGGCACTGCCTGTTCTCCTTTTCTCTAGTTCATCAGTGTCCTTGAGTTTGCATTTCTTTTTTCAGTCAACTCCCCCAGCTAGCTTGTCTCCTTGCTATTCTTGTCTACCCTGCTTTACTCTTCCTATCTCCCACCTGCTCAACTTTACCTTCTTTCCTCCATGTAAATTCCTCAGTTACTTCTCTGACCTCTTGCCTACACTTTAATTTTGGTATTCTTTTGTATGATTTCCCTAAAATTTGTGTAAAAGAAATGCCAGATATACACTCTTAAGTTTTAAAAGGGCCTGCAGTGTTGGTGAGTAAAGAGCTGGACTGCAGACAGATTTATTCATACTATGATCCTGTCTCCCTGTTTAAAGTGACAGATAGTCTTTTTAAGAAAACTGGCCTCAGAATCACTTTGTGTGTATGTATTGTTCTATCTCTTAAACAGTTTAAAACCAAATTTGTTGTGTTTGGAGAGGAAGAAATTAAGAAAAAAGATTGGAAATGTTGATCCCTTAAATATTTGGTTTGGTCATTAATATACTCAATCTTTTTCCTCCAGATTTAACTCAGGCTTTCCCTCACTTTGGAACTCCTAGATTTGTGAATATTGGATATTTTGAGAAGCGGGGGTTCTTTCCTTGATATTGACTAAGGAGTCTATTTACCTTCAGGATGACATCTGAACTGGAGAGCAGCCTAACATCTATGGACTGGTTACCACAGCTCACCATGAGAGCAGCCATCCAAAAATCTGATGCTACACAAAATGCACATGGAACAGGAATTTCCAAGAAGAATACACTTCTTGACCCAAATACAACCCTGGACCAGGAAGAAGTCCAACAGCACAAAGATGGGAAGCCTCCATACAGTTATGCCAGCCTCATTACATTTGCAATTAATAGCTCACCCAAAAAGAAAATGACTCTAAGTGAGATTTATCAGTGGATTTGTGATAACTTCCCATATTATAGAGAGGCTGGCAGTGGATGGAAGGTAAGGATTTTATTTAAATTTTTATTTTTATGCTGTAAACAATAACAATACTGGCTTTTATTGAAGATAAAGCTTTGTGGAGGCTTATATAATTAAAGATGAAATTCTGATTACTAGTCATTTTTAGGATTAAAAAAGGAAATTAAATGTTTTAAATTAGATGAATAACTTTATTTTGGGTAGAATATTAATTTGTTAGAGCTTTCTTATATTAGAGGACTTACATAGCATAAAGTATTGGAGCAGAGATAATGTAGCATTCACTAGAAAACAATACCCACAGTTCAGTTAAGTTGATAGTGTGTCTGAGGTTTAAAAAAAAAATAGCATAGTATTGCAACTAGTACTGTTTTTATCATCAAAGATTTTTAAAAAAACTCTATTTTGAAAGAATTCTAGATTTATAGCAGAGTTTTGTAAGTAGTACAAAGGGTTCCCATATATCCTTCAACCAATTCCTCTTTTTTAACACCTTATATAACCATAGTACCATTATCAAAACTAAGAAATTAATACTTTTGACTAAGCAGTACTGTTAGCTACTAAGTAAATTACAGACTTCGTTTAGATTTCACCAGTTTTTCCCACTAATGTTTTTTTTATGTTCCAGGATTCAATTCAGGATCTAATCTAGGATTCCACATTACATTTAGCTGTCATTTGTTATGTCTCCTTAGTCTTCTCCAATCTGTAACAGTCCCTCAATCTTTTCTTGTCTTTTATGACCTTGACACTTTTGAAGAGTACTTGTCAGGTATTTTGTAGAATGTTCCTCAGTTTGGATATGTCTGATATTTTCTCAGTTAGATTGAGGTAATGCATTTTGGGGAAGAATAATGCAGAGGTGATGTGCCCTTCTCTGTCTATCAGTCATATCAGGGGGAACTTGATGTCAGTATGTCTTATTACTGGTAATGTTCACCATGGTTCTTTGGTTAAGGTGGTGTCTGCGAGGTTTCTCCACTATAAAATTACTATTTATCACTTTGTAAATTATGAAATGTTTTGGGGGAGATACTTTGACAGCATGCAGTACCCTGTTTTTCTTAAATTTTTGTTCATTAATTTTAGTGTTCGTTGGTAGATCATTACAGCAGTTTTTATTGTTTTCTAGTGGTGGTTTTCTCTTTTCCTTTATTCCTTCTATATTAATTGGGATTCTTCCCAATTAATATGGAAGCCTTGTCCCTTCCTCCCCTTTTATTTATTTATTCAATCGTATATTTGTAATAGTATGCACTCATGGATATTTATTTTATTTTTTGTGCTGTCGTTATTTGTTGCTCAGATTTTTGCTACTTTTGCATTGGGAGCTCTTACAGGTTGGCTCCTGTGCCCTTTGATACGGTAGAGTTCTTTTGTTTATTTACCACTTCTTAACTTTCTGGCACCACAAGATGTTCCAGGCTCATCTCGTACCTTTCCTGCCTCAGCTCTAGAATCAGCTACTTCTTAAAGAAGGCTTAGCTCCTCATTTAAGCTTTTTGAGGAACCTTCAGATTAGTTACCTACCTAATCTATGTTATATGACAAATAATTCAGTTTTCTTTTGTATCTGCACATTTTACGTTCATATTCTTATGTAGGAGTTATCCAGTTGTGTGCGGTGTGGGGGGTGTGTATTTGTGTGTGTGCATGTGGAAGAAGGGGACTTACAGGGCTTTAGGTCTGCCATCAGCTGGTAGTTCCACTTGTTTCTCTTAAGCTTTCATGTCTCAACACCTTTGTCTTTTTTGTTTGGATATACTTATTAAAGGCATTTACTGAACTACTCTGCACCCGTGATGTGTGCTGTATATCATGCCAGATAATCAAGTGCCTTATGGGAAGGGATTTTTTTTGTATCTTTTCCTCTATTCCATGCACTAGCACAGTACTTCCATTTAGAAAGCCTCAGTAAATGCAGCTTGAATGAAAGCCAGAATCCTGGTCCCAGCTTTCTTTCCTAGCTTTAATTTTTGCTAGTTCCCTCTCATGTACTGTTTCTTCTACATATTCCAGCCTATTAGTTGTCCTAGAAATAAATATTTTGATTTTTCTTGCTTTTGTTTTTCTCTTACTTGTCCTTGGACTTTCTCTTGCCCTTTGTCCAGTTGGCATTATTCTGTTTATTCTTTAAGCTCATATGTAATCTCTCTTTTCCCTGTAGAATTAATCTTTTGTGTTTCCATATGTTTTATTAATAACTCTATTACAGAACTTACAGATCTTTGTTCAGGGATCTTGTTTCATCTAAGTCCACCTTGAGAGTGCCAGATTCAGTCTGCTGGATTTCTTGCTGCTGGCCACCCCAGGTTATGGTCTGAAACTGGTTTAGAAGTAGTGATACAGTTTCATCTGGAAGATACATGGTTTGGATGTAATGAAGAAGGAAGGATGGAAAACGAAAAATGGGAATAGGTTGAGAAGGATAATGTTGCTTTTTAGAACTAAAAGATACGCCAGGGAGATTATCTGGTCCAGTCTGTTGCTTTAGGCAGACCTTGAATATTTCTGGGGATTGCGGTTTCATAATTATTCTTTTAAAAAAGTTTCTTCCACCCAATTTTATGAGCCTAGAACTTGCCATGATTACTTTAAATTTTATTTTTGTAAACACAGAAATATTTTGAACATCTCACATGGAGACAAATGGAAAGTGGTTTATCTTCTCCTTTGCTCAGGTCCTATCTCTGTTTTCATGTTTTAGTTCCCATTCACTGTCCTAAGATTTGTTTAGCATTACTTGTACAACTTGCTGCTTACTGTTTCTCCTTCAGGTATGGAAGGGATGGGTTAGGTGAAAATGGAAGGTCAGATAGAACTTGTGAAATTAGCTTGTGTTGTTTGAAGAGAGGATGGAAGAAAGATCCTAAAGCAGTTGTCAACCACCTTTCCAGAAATGTAGAGCCAACTAAAGTCACCCAGAGGAGAAAATGTTGTCATGGTCGCTTAAAAGGATTCAGATAGAATTTTAATATTTAGATGAACTCCCTTTCATTTTGTGCCAGGGCATTGAAGGGAGATTACATATTAAAAACAATTCTTTGAATAGTCCATAAGAGTTATAAAAACTCTTTGAATTTCCATAATTGAATGATTTTGTAATCTGAACTAGAGGAAAAGGAATTTTTTTTATGCTGTTCACCTTACTAAAGAAAATTAACCTATTAAGTTATTGGAATTTAGAGTAATAAAAAGAAAAATATAAAAGAGTGTGGTATGGGCATGTGGGGGTGTAGTCTACTTTTCTATGTGAAGAAAAAAGAGAAATAAGAATATATTATGTGTTTGCTTATTGTTGTAAAAAGAAAGTTAGGAATAATAAACTAGAAATATAGTAAACATAGTTACCTATAGGGATGGACGGAACTGAGGTAGAAAAGATAAGGAAGGGAATAAGATTGTGAGTGTACCTTTTTATATAGTTTTGAGTTTTGAAACATCTAAGTGTTTTACACATTCAAAAAAATATAAAGGAATCAAAAAGGATGAAAAAAGAAAACCTTAAAACTGAATATAAGTAGAAATAAATAAGCCTTATATCAAATGTATAACATAATCGCACAGAAAAATTCAAGAAGTTTTGAAAAGAGCATACCAAGGTTGAAAAGAATTACAAAAGAATCATGGACTTCATTTAGTAGATTTGTCTTTGGTAGTGGTAATTTGCTAGAGGCAGTCTGTACCTTGTGTGACCACAAGAAAAGAAGTTGGGAGTTGGGAGCAATTCTGAAACAATCTTATGTGCATGGTAGGATAGAACAAATGAGTACGTATATTAGTGTTTTGGGGAGTCAGGGCTCTCACAGTGGCAGAAGAGAAGAAAACGTGGGAATGTGGTGGTTAATTTGAATGAGAGATGCCAGTTTAAACTCAAGTGAAAATAAAAATCAGTGAGAGTGCTTTTAAATTCAGATTCCTGGGTCACAACTCCAGAGATTTTGAATTAGTCATCTTAGAACCTAGGAATCTGCATTAAAATTCATCTCAAGTGATTCTGGTGTAAGTAGACTGTACTTTTGAGAAACTACTTTTGAAGCTGGGTTTTCAAGGCCGAGCAATATACCATTATCAGTTATTTAACCCGGGCCATTTTCCTCCAGCTTACTCTCTGCCATCCTAGTTATCTCTACCTCTGCTCTCCCAACTTCTTTTCTTAGGGTTGTTAGAGGTAGTGTCTCCCCAAGTTGTGAGGTCTGAAGTCATCTCTTTTCTTCATTGTGTGTTGTAAATACATGTGTTGGCTCTCATATCTCTCCAGGTGTTTTTATTTTCTAAATATGCTTTTGGCATTTTTTCCAACAGATTTGTGATTCCCATATGAAAAGCATTATATTCTAGGTTCTGAGTTGGTAGACAAGATCCCTACCCTTATGGAGCCTACTTATATTTTGATATAGAATACAGTATGGAGGAGGAAGACCATTAAACAAATAACTGTGTGGTGAGAAATCCACACTTGGCCTAAGCTAATAATTTATGAAAGTCAGAAAGGACTTCCTTAAAGAACTAATGTTTAAACCAAGAATGAATTGAAAGTTAAGTAGACTCAGTTGGGTGAAAGGGATGGAGGAAGGCTGGCAGCAGTAACTTTTGCAGGGGGAGCAATAAATAGAAAGCCTAGAGGTGAGAGAGACCATTGGAGGGGGTTAGTATAGAGAGTATGACAGCAGGATAGGGTGAGATTATGAAGAGTCTTGTGGAGGCTTTAAGGATTTTAGGTTTTATCCTAAGTGCAATGAGAAGTTACTGAAAGGTTTTAATTGAAACAGTAATGTCAGATTTGCCTTGTGAAGAGGTAACTGCCTGTTGGGTAGAGAATGGTGGAGGAGGGGTAAAGAGAGGAAGGTAGAGGGTGGACACCAGTTAGGAAGCTGTTGTACTAGTTTTGGCGAGACTGGTGTCCTGGACTGAGGTAGTAACAGAAGAGATGGATAAAGTAGGTAGATTGAAGGTAGACCTACAAGATTTGGTGACAGATTTGTTTTAGATGGTGAGAAGGAGGGAGGAGTTAAGGAGGTCTTACAGGTTTCTGATTGGAGCAGTTATATGAATAACTGTCTTTAAATAGAGAAGGGAAAACTGGCAGAAGACCACACTGAGAATAAAGATTGAGTTTAGTTTTAAACATGTTGAGTTGGAGGTGTTTCTGGAGATGTCTAGTAGATTGTTGAAAATATGTGTTAACTCAGGAGAAAGGTCATAAATGGTTATTGAAGCCATGGCTGTAGATGAGATTGCCTAGGCAGCAAATGTAGAAGTGAAAAAAGGACAGTGTCAGAGTCTTGAAGATTTCCAGCTTTTAAGCTTTTTGTAGAGGAGGAAGATCTAAGTAGAGATGTGTTCTTCCACTGTGAAGCCATTTAGAAAACATGACCATTTTGATTTCTTCTTCTGACCATCTTGCTTTTGGTTTTTTCCCATCTTGAACTTTTTAGATGGGTAATTTTTCTGATTAGTTCCTTCTTTTCCTTGTCTTCTTTTGGATTTGGGTATTGTTTATGATTTCATTTTATCTTCACTATTATTTTATTAGTTATACCTCTTCCTAAATTTTGTTTTAGGATGTGATTACTCTAGGGTTTACCACCCACCTCTTTAACTTATCCCACCGTACCTTCATTATACCATTTTATGTATAGTGTAAGAACTTTATAAACCTTATACAGTTGACCCTTGAACAACCCGGGGACTAAGGGGGCACTGACCCCTGCACAGTCGAATGTATAACTTTACAATTGGCCCCCCATATCCATGGTTCCTCATCTGTGGATTCAACCAACCTTGGATTGTATAGTACTGTAGTATGTATTTATTGGAAAAGTCTGCATATAAGTGGACCCATATAATTCAAACCCGTGTTGTTCATGGGTCAGCTGTACTTCTAATTCCCCTGAGCCAACCTTTGTGTTATTGTTATTGTACATTTTACTTTTACATGTTATAAATCTCATAAATAATTGTTATATTTGCTTTAGACAGTTATCTTTTAAAGGCATTACAGATAAGAAAAAGTGATTTTTAAAATTTGCTTTCATTTTCACAGTTTCTGGAACTCTATTTCTTTTTGTAGATCCAGGTTTCCATTTGGTATCATACTTCTGCCTGAAGAACTTCCTTCCAATATTGCCAGCCAACTGGCGGTACAAGAAATGACTTCTTTCAGCTTTTGTTTGTCTAGAAGTCTTTATTTTGCCTTCATTTTTGAGAGATATTTTTACTGCATATAGAATTGACTTTTTTTTTCTCTTAGTGTTTTAAAGATGTCACTTTGTTGTCTTCTAACTTGCATGGTTTTTGAGACATCACTGTAATTCTAATCTTTATTTCTCTGTACATAATCTTTCTTTTTTTCTCTTGCTGCCCTTCAAGATATTCTCTTCATTTTGATTTTCAGCTTTTGGGCTATAATGAATATAGTTGTGTGGATTTTTAATTCCTTCTGCTTGGTGTTCTCTGAAATTCTTGCATCTGTGATTTGATGTCCTGCATTACTTTTGGATGATTCTTGTCTGTTACATCTTCAAATTTTTCTTCTACCTTATTCTTTTCCATTTCTCCTTCTGGGACTCTAATTACATGTATTGTTCCACAGTTCTTGGATGATCTTTTTTTTTTTGTATCTGTGTATATGTGCATGCCTACGTGCATGTGTGTTATTTTGGATAATTTCTATTGATCTAGCCTCAAGATAACCTGAGCCTTTCCCTAATTGGGTCCAGTCTACTGATGAACCATCTAGGGAATCCTTTATCTTTTATCATGTTTTTTATTTCCATCATTGACATTTGACTCTTTCTTATAGCTTACACATCTCTGTTGAAATTCCCCATCTCTTTATGCAAGTTGTGCACTTTTTTCTACTTGGTGCCTGAACATATTAGTCATAGCTTTTTAAAAGTTCTTGTCTGATAGCGTCATCTCTCAGTTGGGTTTTGTTGATTACTTTATCTCTTGACAATGGGCTTTTTTCTTTTTTCTTGCTTTTCCATGTGTCTTGCAGTTTTTGATTGAGTTCCAGCTACATGTGTAGAAGAATGGTAGAGATAGAAGTAAATGCTATTTGTACCTGTAAATGGACAAGCATCTTTTTTCACAGGCCATTTGTTTGGGGAGTCGAATTACACTCATCAGTAGTTGAGCTGGATTTGGCTTTTGTTGTTGGTACCTTTGCCTTTAGTATACCACAGACTTTACATTCCTCCTGCAGTAGACTCCTGTTACCTTGTGCTTGGAGTGGGAGGCTTGGGTGCTGTAGGGTTTTCTCAGTTTTCCTGTTTTCTCTTTAGGTTTAGTTGTCTCTGCCCACCTTGCTACAGATAGGGGTCTCTGTCCATGCTCCTGCCCCTCCTCTCTCTGAAGGTTGTCATTACTTGTTATTCACTGCTGGGCTTGTGGTAGGGGCTGGTGTTTTTTTTTTTGGCGGGGGGGGGGGGGTGTCTTGATCCAGCCTTAGTCTTATTCAGGCCGTTGGACTTGGGGGTGGGGCTTTTTCAGTGTTTTTTTTTTTCCCCTCAGCCAGGTTAGTTATCCTTGCTTATCCAGTTACCTTTGCGTGGGAGTTTCCTGTCCCTTTCCCAGCTACAGTCACCCTCCACCTCAGCATGGTGTATTGGTGTAGGATACTGGCCCCTGGGTAGTTTCTGACACTTGTCTCATAGGTAAAAGGATTTTGCTTCCTCCATCAGCAGGTCTTTGCCTGTATCCTGGGAAGGTGTTTCCTATCCCTCCCTAGAGGCAGAAGGGCTTTGTTTCCATTCTTTCCTCAGAAGTAATCTTTGCCAGAGCCCTATGGGTGGGAAGTTTTGTTACCCCTACCTCAAACTTAAGTTTTTTGCTTTGTAAGATCTGTAGAAGGTGGTGTGGCTTTTTTCCCCCTGGTGGCCATCAGTTACCTCCTTCCTGCTTATGCCACAAAGGAGACTTTCTCTGTTTTCCTTTCCTGCCCCCAATCTTTCTTGTGAGCATACGGTGAAGGTCCAAGAGCTTCTTCTGAGCTTGAGAGTGAGTGGAAATTTCCCTTGTGTCTGGGATCCTTGCTACTTTAAACTGATACCATGCTTGGCCTTTCAAATTTTAGCTAATTTCTTGGGTGCTTGGATGGTGGCCATCTCTTTCTCCCATATTCTGCCGAAAAGTGAGACAGTTTGTCCCCTTTCTCCTTGAATGGGCTTATCCCTCTTAGGAATTTTATTTGTTGGGCTGCTTTGCAACCTCAGCTCTCTGATGTGGCTTAAAAATAGACTTTTTTTTTGGCTTACCCATTGGTTTCTCATTGTTTGGGAGGGATCATCAGTCTTTGTAGCTGTTTACATTCCAGGTAGAGGTGGAACTCCCATTCATAAGTTTTAATTGATGTTTGGTAATAAGATAGGCTTGAATTTACATTCTCTGGTCATCTTTGAAAAACTTCTTTAATCCCAGTATTGCCTCATGAGAGGCAAGTTTTAATGTAGGCATTGTTAGAGTTCCGAATTTTATATTAAAAATAAAATGACATTATGCCAAAAAATAACCCTCTGCCCAACATCCAATTCTAAGTAGTGGCTAAATGCAATTGGAGCCTCTCCACCAGATACCTGGCCATTTTGGAACAAACAAAATTATGAAATGGATTTTAGAGCATTTAATTAAGAAGAAATGGCCTTTGGGTATTTTCTGTAAAAGTTGTGGCATAGTCCTGTTTATTCATGAAAGATTTCCTGTTTCACAGATTCTCCAGGTCTCTAAGTGCGTTTTCCTTCCATCCAAGTTGTTTATTCTTCTTGCTACATTGAGGAACCTACATGTTCTTGCTGGCTTCTCTAGTCAGTGTCTTCCCATGTGGTTTTCTTTCTTAAATATTGTAGAGAGAACCTAATTGGTTTTTATGTACTCTTGTAATGGAGCAGTGACATTTTTTTGTTTATAACTTTTTAAACTCATTAAAAAGTGGTAACACATGTGCCTTGTAAATCATTTGAACATTGCAAAAGTGAATGGAGGAAAATAATCATCACTTGTAATTCCATGTAGAATAACTCTTAGCATTTTGCATTATGGCTTGTTTCCAAGAATAAATAAATTAGCTAATAAATATATATATCACAATTAAAATCATAATATGCATACAATTTTATGTTTGGTATTTAACGTTAATCACAGACATCTTCCTGCATCATTGAAAGGTCTTACTAAACATTTAAAATGGGACATATAGTCCATTATTTGGAGTTTTGCAAAATGCACTAGAAACTGTCTTTTCCAATAACTACTCCCCTTTGTAGCATTCATAATTTGAAAATCAGAAAGGTTTAAATTTGAAGCTCATTTAAAAAACTTACTCCATTTGTAATTGTATTCCAGTGCATAGAGATATTTAGGTTTCTGATTCTGTTTCTAAAGGGGGTTTTGGTTTTTGGATTCCAATGACCTTATGGCTTTTCTTTCTTTTTAAATTTCAGAATTCCATACGACATAATCTGTCGCTGAACAAGTGTTTCCTTAAAGTGCCTCGATCCAAGGATGACCCCGGAAAGGTAGGATTCATTTTCTTAAGATAAAATAATTGGATTCTTCGTTGTATGTGTTGGCATGTTTGAATCTGAGTTATATTTGTTATATAAAGAAAGAGAATTGGAATGAAAGCATTTAGGAACTCGTCTAGTTCATTGATAAGGAACCTTTGTGGAAGAGCAAGTCCTCCTTTACCCACCCTGCCCTATTCCACCTCACCTTACCTTACCCTTTTAGTTGATATGCTTCAAGGACCAGCCAGGCAGGGAGAGATTTCTTTTTAAGCAGTGAGAAGCTAGCTAGCTAGTATAGAGCTGGTCCTCTGTTATAGTTTGCTGTTTCTAATCTAGTTTTTGTTTGGTTATTTTCTTAAGTGTTATGCATTAAATTAAATTTGGCTTTTGAATTGCTTGTTGGAACCACAATTTATTATTACATAGAAGAAGTGAATCTGTATGTAATTGACAAGTGGAAGTAACTCTTACCCTGAAGTAAAATTTTCTCTGTTATATCCTTGTTTTCTTAGTTGCTGTTTTTTCCTCTTCATTCCATTTATCTTTTGCCATTGTTACATTTTTAGTATTTTATCTGCAGAAATGTCCCTTTTTTTTGGTTTCAAAGCCATGTCAAATACATTGTGGCCTGAACTTGGTACTAGTTGCTTGGTTTCTAAAGCTCAGAGTACTTGCTTGGACCATATTTGGTTGTCATGATAAATTGTTAGTTAGATCAGGACTTTGAGATAGATTATCTGTTGTCAAACACGCATTCTTTTTTGGATGGTTAGACTTCTTGTCATCTTCTTCAGGCTACTGTCCCTGGAAGAATTTTTCTAAAATGTAAGCCTGGTCATGTTATCACCCTGCTTAAAAGCACTCCCCAGTGTCCTGGAGATGTTTCTTTGTTATAAAATATCCTTTACTATCTTTTCCTTAATCTGCCTTTCTAGCAATGATTTTACCTCATTCAAGACTCACTGTGAGGAACTATCGATACTTGAGGTTTCCCAGACATGCCTTTCCTATGGTTTTCTCTTATTGCACAAACTCCCTCTACTTGTCTGCATACTCCTTGTTTTTTAAGATTGAGCTGCAACATTACCCTCTGAAGTTTTTTTGTTTTCACATACTTCAGCTGAGTTTGTTGTTCCATCTTTTGAGTTCCCGTTACTTTGTCAGCATCGTAGTAGTTCCTAACTGGTTTCTCTATCCTGGGGCTTAGTATCTCCAGTTTATAGTAGCCAGCCATCTTTCAGAAAGGTTAACCTAATCATATGGTCTCTTTGTTTAAAATCTTCATTGGTTATCTATTGCCTTTAGGTTAAAGTCTGAACTTAAGAGGGTAGGGACAGTATGTGTATTGTTCACTTTTTAGCCCCTGTTTCTTGCACAGTGGCTGGTGGCACTGAGGAGACACTCTTGTTGAATGAGTGAATGAATGTAAAGTTCACCCTTGAACAATGCGTGGGTTAAAGGCACTGACCCTCTGCACAGTTGAAAATCACAAGTATAATTTATAGTCAGCCCTTGGTATAAACGGTTTCTGCGAATCCACAGTTCTACATCTCCAGATGCAACCAACTGCAGTTGTAGTATTTAATGTTGAAAAAAATCCATGTATGAGTGGACCTGTGCAGTTCAAACCTGTGTTGTTCAAGGTCAGCTGTATTGTATCCTCTGCTAGACTGTTAACTTCTTGAGGTTGGGCATGGAGAGTTATTCATCTCAATTGTAAAGCAGGCACTCTTACATGATGAATGTTTTATAGCACCTTCTATGATCTGCCCCATCAAGTTGGTTCTCAATAAGATTGAATAGATTATTGTAATAGTCTTATTTGACCCAGTTTATTATTTGTCTGTATTCATAACTCTCTAAGATTGTGAATAGGAATTGGTGAAATTTTTCTTTCCTTTAAAGCAGGCTTATTATAAAAAAAGAGGAATTATAACTTTTTATATTTGCCTCATTACAATTTCTGATGGGTAGTGAGTGTATGTGAACCTGACTAAAAATCTTCTTAAACGAGTTTAGAGATTAGCTGTTTTATTAGAGTTCTGTGAAGATACTAATTGGAATCTGTAAACATTTGATTCAGATTTGATTTTTAAATGAGGTTAAAATCATTAAAAAAGAAAAAAACAACACCCATGAATGCTGAACTATATTATGTACTAAATTTTAACCAATTGGATATCTATTTTAAAAATCTTGTGCTGTTAGGTTTTTTTTTGTGCAGAACTTAAAAGCTTTTTCTACCTTTAATTAAATAAGATCATGGGGTAAGGCAGGTGAATAAGTAATACCATGTTATTCTTTGCAACTATTCATTTTGAATCAGGGTTGTCTTACTCCTGTGCAACCAAAACAGTACAGAAATAAATTGAATCCTGGGAGGTTAATAAAAGCTTTCAACTTTTACCATTAGTCTTTAATTTTAAAGTTTCATTTTTATCAGAACACATCATTGTTCTCATTGACTTCGGCGATTATAGTAAATATACATTTGATATGATAAGTATCATACATTTATCACTGATGTGATAAATATCATACATTTGATAATACATTTGTACTAACAGTCATCTTTATTTTCAGTCTCAAGGTGAGATTTAAATACCCATTGTTCTTATTAATTTTGGTCAGAAGTAAATGTTGTAAATCTGATCTTACAAAATACATTTATATGAATAAAATCATTTTAGTTTTTGATATCAAAATAAGATTTTTGTTTAAAAAAGTTCTATTGCTTAAAAAAAGTTTTGAAAACCTCAGATCTGGCCCATTTTATAGACGAGGAACTAAGTAAAGCCAGTAAATGAGGAATGACTTGCCCAAGTTCAGTGTGGAATTAGAACCCAAGTGTATTGGCCAGACTTACTTGCAAGTCACAGAAACCTATTACAGACTAACTTAAGGGAGAAAATATCTGCAGGAAGGGCTGGAACTGGAGAGGATTCTTCAGTTGTATCACCGGAGATGTCTCTTTACATCCCTTAGTCCTGCTAGCTTCTCTGATGGCTTCATTTTCAGCCCAATTCGTGACAGAGATGGCCATCAGGAGCTTCTGGCATATATTCTACTAGTTTAGTAACCCTTAGCAGTGAGTGAGTGAGTGGTGCCCTCCCCACCAAATCCCCTGGAGTACCACAAACATCTTAGAATGAGTGCCCAACAAGCAGAATACACTTGGTTTCTTGGTTCCTAGACTGGTGTTTTTTCCACTATACCAGTTTTCCTTGAAAGGGAAGCCAAAATGTTAGTTAAGTTTTGGTACTTATGAATTGTTTTTTCTTTTTGTATTACAGTGTTTCCTGGCATTTGAGGAGCTTTTCCAAAACCACCCTCACCACAGTGGGAGAAAACCATTGAGCCAAGGTGGGGTGGGAGTAGTTTTTGGTCTTGGGTGATGGGTGTACTTTTTAACCCCTTAGGATTTTGCTACCTGCTGCCATGATCCAGATGGGTCCAAGAGGTAGAGTTAGAAGTAGCTCATACAGCTTCTTCTTCCCTATACTTTTATGGTATAACTCTGTTCAGTGTGTTACCAAGAGAAGTGTAGAAGCCAACTTCAACTTGAAAAGTATTGTTTAATTACAGGTGCTTTTATATGATTATTTATTCCTGACTCAATCCTTTATTTTCTAGAAGTTTTTGTCATAAAAGCCCTTAATATTTGATACTCTCCCATGTACATTGATGGTCTGAAATCCATTTTTCTCAGTTCCCTGAAACTAAATACAAACAGCTACATTATTGCTTTCTTTAAAAAGAAACCCAAAATGAAATTACATTTTGCATCCATAGCTCTGCTGCTTTTTTGGGGATAGATTTCTGTTTTCCTTTCCCTTGATTATAGCCCTGTTTCTGTATCCTGCAGTCTGTTTTTTTGTTTGTTTGTTTTGTTTTTTAATTCCTGTCTCTTACCTCTCCTCTTATCATTAGCTTTGTTTTTTGTCTGGTTTTTTCATCTAATTTTTTTGGTAAAAGCGTTCTTATTCTGGAATTCACAAATGCCTCTTAATTATCTTCAAGGTAAGTATTTTGCTCACATTATGGAAAGACAAATCCTATCAGCTAAATTCAGTTTTCTAAAAAACTAGAGTTCTCTTTTTTGCTTTCCAGCTTAATCTTTTCTCAACCTTGTTCCCTCTTCTCTGGCTCAGGAAAATGATACTTTGACTTTAAAGGAAATAAAAGATTATAAGAAGTAGTTTTAACAATTGCGTAATTAAATAGCAGCAATTGGGCTCTAAGAGAAATGAGATGATAGCTAAGAAGTTTAAGACCCCGTGAAGGCCCCCTGCCTGGCCTGGGAGAGATAACTACAGTGAATTCATAGGAAGAAGAGGTTTTTGTTTTTTGGATGCTTTTTCTTCCCTGGGGTGGGGAGGTTGTAAGTGCTCAATGGCTGTGGAGATTGGGGGTCTCCTGGTTTGTGAGGAGACAGCAGCTCACTGCTAGAGAATTAACTTTTGGAAGTTCTGAGATTGTGATTATTTTCTACTCCTGCCCTCTGTCATAATGTAAGAGACCATAACATAGTTGACTGATTGCTTTTGTTCAAAGGGTATTCTTTTCTGGCCATGTTAGTATTGTGTTGTATTTATTTGTCAGTTGTCTGTTATTTGTTAGTATCCTGTTTTGGTCATTTCATTTGTAAAGGGTTGTAGAAAGACTGGAGAGGTTTGAGAGAACATAAGATATAGCATTAAGTGATAAACAGTGTTGCAGGAATCATAGGTATGTACCTTGAAGAAGGAAGATAGTATTAAGTTTAATAATAGTCTTAAAGTAGATGTATGATTTTTGTAAGGAAGAAGTTGACGTCTTATCTGTGTCTTTGAATAAAACCAAGCAGGAAGTAGAACTTAAAGATAGGCAAGAGTTCTGTTGGACAGAAATAAGTACATCATATTATTGGAGTGAAAAAACACTCATAGGGTTCCCAAGAGAGGCTTTAGAGTTTGCCACTTCTAAAGCACTTCAAGGAGAGAAGAAATTATTACCCTTCGTAGTTTTAACTCATGATAGGTAAGAACTCCCTTTTGAAGGCTGAGAAGAGGACATGATCAAGAGCAACCCATCGGAACAAAGTTGAGATGGAATCAGGAATTAAGGGAATTAATGTAAGTACTAACATGAGATCAAGAGTGAAGAAATGGGTTGATGCCAAGAGTGCATGTTAAGGCAGAAGTGGATTATGAATGTAAGGCGGTCAGTTAGACAAACCAGGGTTAGAAAACCCAGACTAAGCATTGAGAGAGGCATTCAGAGAGGATTTGAAAAATAGGGTTAGATAAGAGATGAGGGTCTGATTCAGAGAGACAACACTGCAGAAACAGAAAGTAGTGCTGGCACAGACCCTGACAATACACTGTTAGTCAAAGCAGTTTAGTTAGAGCTGCCTTTTACTTGCACATGCAGTAGTCTCTGTTCTTAAGGGTGAGAAATAACAGTTTGTTGCTGTTGGCCTTTTTTCTTTTCCAGATCTAAACTGCTTTTTAAAAAATAATTTTTTTGCCCTCAGATTAATTTTTAAAAAAATTATACATGGTAAAATTTACTCTTTGGCGTGTAATTCTAGTAGTTTGACCAGTGCATACAGTGTAAGCATCACCATGGTCAAGATACAGAACAGTATTGCCCCTTGGTAGTCAGTGCCCCCCTGCTCCCACTCCAAGTCCTGGCAACCACTGATCTATTTTTTGTTCTTATAATTTTGCCTTTTCCAGAAATTCGTATAAGTGGGTCTCATACAGTAGGTGGCCTTTTGAGTCTGACTTCTTTCGCTTAGCATAATGCATTTAAGATCCATCTGTGCTGTTAGTATCAGCAGTTCCATTTTATTTCATATAGTTCATCTTATGGATTTACCAGTTTAGTCACCATTTGAAGAGCATGTGGGTTGTTGCCAGTCATAAGTTCATTTGAGCATCAAGTTTTTTTCTTTTAGGCTTAGATTCAATAGTTAATTTGATAAATACTGAGATACAAGACAGTGTTGAATTAACCTAAACTAGTAACATACAAGTCATACTATCTATCATATGTGAGTTATAGTAAATATTATATGAGTTATAGTAAATATAGGTGAGCTGTCTCTTGGAAATCAGTTGTGATGTAGTAAAACCTTATTTATCTTCAACTTAAATAATTTCTAAAAAGATTAGGTTAAGGCACTGATGATTTAAAAACAAGATGTGGCCAACTATTAATTGCTTAATAGAATATACTGTTTTTAAGTATCCTTAACATTTAGAGAAACCATTTACTATACTACAGTCAGTATACTAATTACATATTATTAATTTTTTTAACATCTTTATTGGAGTATAATTGCTTTACAGTGTTGTGTTAGTTTCTGCTGTATAACAGAGTGAATCAGCTATATGTATACATATATCCCCATATCCCCTCCCTCTTGCGTCTCCCTCCCACCCTCCCTATCCCACCCCTCTAGGTGGTCACAAAGCACTGAGCTGATCTCCCTGTGCTATGCGGCTACTTCCCACTAGCTAGCTATTTTACATTTGGTAGTGTATATATGTCAGTGCCACTCTCTCACTTCATCTCAGCTTACCCTTCGCCCTCCCCATGTCCTCAAGTCCATTCTCTACGTCTGAGTCTTTATTCCTGTCCTGCCCCTAGGTTCTTCAGAACCTTTTTTTTTTTTTTTTTAGATTCCATATATATGTGTTAACATACGGTATTTGTTTTTCTCTTTCTGACTTACTTCACTCTTACATAGTATTTTTAATCCATTGATTAAGAATGAGTTCCTTAATAATCTTTTCTGGGCAACACTTAGATTAATTTGATAATCAATGTAAAAGTAATAAAAGACTGTATTTGTTCAACAAGAATGGTCCAGAGACCTGAGCTGGCATTGGAATAGTTTTTTTTTTTTTTTTTTTGCATTACGCGGGCCTCTCACTGTTGTGGCCTCTCCCGTTGCAGAGCACAGGCTCCGGACGCGCAGGCTCAGCGGCCATGGCTCACGGGCCCAGCCGCTCCGCGGCACGTGGGATCTTCCCGGACCGGGCGAACCCGTGTCCCCTGAATCAGCAGGCGGACTCTCAACCACTGCACTACCAGGGAAGCCCTGGAATAGTTTTTGTCCATACATTCATTCAGCCAGTTAGCCACCCAAGCTACCTGCCTTTGAGTGCCTACTGTGTATTGACTGTTGGTAGCCTATTTTTGTGGTCTGAGTAGAGTGATTATTAACCTGTTGCCCAAACTAGAAACTTCTGAGAATAAAAAGACATTTTTCTCAATTATGTATAGGCAATAGGTATAAACCAAGACTAAAACCGGGAAGGATGTTCACTCTGTCTATATGGTGCATGCAAATGCTGTACCTTGGAGTTGTGGGCAGCTACCCAGGAGCAGCACCCTAAGATGATGGAGGGTAAAAAAAAAAAAAAAAAAACCTATAAAATTGGATTACTGGGAGAGAAACTGGGAGAGAAAAAACATTGAGACACATGGTCTGAAGCCAAAGAAGTCAGGGGCAAAAGGGATCCAGTACTATGTCTGAGGCTCTTGATATGGTGTGCACTGAGAGCAGAGAATAGTCTGTGATGATTCACTTTACCAATGAGCATATATACATGATAATATAGTTAGTTAAAACATAAAATTCACAGATTTAGCCATTTGGAATGGCTAGCTATTTATGACAGGGACTGCTTTCCCCAGGAATATGAAATTAATATTAACTTCTTGGGTTTATTTATATTTAATCAGATAATGGCATTTTTATTAGGCTGTTTCTAATCTAAGAGCTGTTAAAGAAAGGTCATATCAGTGTGTAGTAGAGCAGGGGGCTTTGTACTGACATAAAATTTCAGTCAGAAATTATTGGAATAATTAACATGTACTTTATTTGAAGTGATATTTTGTAATGATGAAAATAAAGGCATTTAAGTCCATTGTTCATCTTTGACACATCTTGAAGTTGGCAGGTGATTTGGTTTTGGAAGATGTGTTCAGAGCTGGACAATTCTAGTTTGTGATCTTTCTTTGGGATTTTACAGACTAAGACATTGCCTTCTTCTCCAGGAGGACGTTAACTTGCTGTACCTACCAGAATTGTTGATGTAAGTTAATAATAATGCCTACATTTGTATATAGCTTTACAGACTAGGGGGCTATTTTTTTTTTTTTTTTTTTGCCGTACACGGGCCTCTCACTGTTGTGGCCTCTCGCGTTGCGGAGCACAGGCTCCGGACGCACAGGCTCAGTGGCCATGGCTCACGGGCCCAGCTGCTCCACGGCATGTGGGATCTTCCCAGACCGGGGCACAAACCCGTGTCCCCTGCATCGGCAGGCGGACTCTCAACCACTGCGCCACCAGGGAAGCCCAAGGGGGCTATTTTACATGCATTATCTCAATCTTTAAAACAAAGTTGTATTGAGGCCTCAGTTTTAGATACTGATCTTTAAGTCCATAGTAGATTTTTCCATAACAGATTAGTTCACGTAAATCTCATATAATGGAACGTCACATAAATGGAATCATTTGGTATATACTCTGTGTCTATCTTCTTTCATTCAGCATAATGTCTGTGATGCTATTGCATATGTCAGTTGTTTCTTATTATTGCTAAGTAGTATTCCATTGTATGACTATACCACAATTTTTTGTCCATTTATCTGTTGGTGGACATTTGGGTTGTTTTCAGTTTAGGGCTATTATGAACAAGCTACTAAGAAATTCTTATACAAGTTTTCTATGGACATATGCTTTTGTTTCTCTTGAATAATGGAAGGATTGTTATGTTAAAGGGTAGATGGAACATTAACTTGATAAGAAACTGCTAAATCTTTCTCCAAAGTGGTTGTGTATTTTACATTCCCAGTAGCAAGACATGTGAGTTCCAGTTGCTCCATATCCTGACTGACAGTTGATATCACCTATCTTTTTTTAAATTACTTTTTATTGGAGTATAGTTGATTTCCAATGTTGTGTTAGTTTCTGCTGTACAGCAAAGTGAATCAGTTATACATATATCCACTTTTTTAAAGATTCTTTTCCCATATAGGTTATTACAGAGTACTGAGTAGAGTTCCCTCTATCTTTTTAATTTTAATCATTTTAGAGGATGTGATGTAGTGTCTCATAATGGTTTTATTTTGAACTTTCCTCATGACCATTGATTTTGAGCATCTTTTTTATGTGCTTAGCTGTCATTTGTATATCTTCACTTCTTAAAGTTCTTTTAAAGTCTTTTGCAATTTTTTTTCTTTTAAAATTTGGTTGTCATTATTACTGAGTTGTAAGAGTTTTATGTATATTTTAGATATGTCTTTTCTTGGATTTATATTGTGTAAACATTTTTTCAAAATGTGATTTGCCTTTTTGTTTTCATAATAATGTCTTAAAAAGAGAAGTTTTAGATTTGATGAAGTCTAATTTATTAATTTTTCATTTAATGATTAACGACTTGTGTGTCTTGTCCAGGAAATCAACCAAGGTCATAAATATTTTCTCCTCTGTTTTCTTCTGTAGGTTTTATAGTTTTAGTTTTTACATTTAGGTCTGTGATCCATTTCAAATTAATATTTATGTATGGAGTGTTTAATCTTCCTGTTGAATTATTCTTTTATCTTTATGAAATGTTCTTCTTAATTTCTTCAAATACTCTTTGTCTTAAAACTTTATTTGTCTGATATTAATATAGCTTCTAAAGCTTTCTTGTGCAACTTCATGGTATATTTTTTTCTAGTATTTGGCTTTTTTTTATTTTTTTTGCGGTACGTGGGCCTCTCACTGTTGTGGCCTCTCCCATTGCGGGGCACAGGCTCCAGACGCGCAGGCTCAGCAGCTCCGCGGCATGTGGGATCCTCCCGGACTGGGGCACGAACCCGTGTCTCCTGCATCGGCAGGCGGACTCTCAACCACTGCGCCACCAGGGAAGCCCCTCTAGTATTTTGCTTTTAATCTATAAATATCTTTGTATTTAAAGTGTGTGTCTTATAAACAGCATGTAGCCATTGACTCTTCCTTCTTAAATTCAGTGTAACAGTCTGCCTTCTAATTGGAGTGCTTAGTCTGTATTTAATATGATTATTGGTTTGGTTGTTCTTTTTTTTTCCTTTTGTTTCTGTGTTGCTTCATTTTTGCAACCTTTGTGGTTAATCAAATATAGTATTCTGTTTTATTTTCTCTAATGACTTATTAGCTATATGCTCCTTTTCTTTATTTTTCAGTAGTCATTCTAGAGCTTAACAGTATGTATTATTAACTTATCAAAGTCTATTTTGATGTAATATTATACCACTTTTCACTTTACACCTCACACTTCATACCACTTACTACTTGCCTCTTCCCATCCGTTTCACAAGCGTAATAACCCTACAACAGTATAATTCCATTTATCTACCCATCCTTTTCTTTGTGCTGTTGTCATATCTTGTACTTCTCCTTGCATCATAAATCCCACCTTAGGATTTGTTTTATTTGCCTTAAAAGGTTAGTTGTGTTTTAAGGAAGTTATTTTGACTAAAATATTTTCCTAATTTTTTATCTTTTCTGATGTTCTTTTCTATAAATCCAAATTTCAATCTGATATCTTTCCTCTTTAGCCTAACAACATCCTTTGGCATTTCTTGTAGTGCAGGACTGTAGGCAACACATTTTGTAGGCTTTTGTTTACTTGCAAAGGTCTTTATTTCATCCTCGTATTTTTGGGGGGGTGTGGAATATTGAGTTTTTTGGGTTTTCCCCATCTTTCAGACCTTTGAAGATGTTCCATCATCCTTGGTCTCCATTATTTCTGGAGAAAAGTCAGCTGTCATTTATAATATACTTTTATTTTCTTGTATGTAATATGCCCTTCCCCAGTCCTACCTCCTCTGATAGCGTTCAAGATTTTTTTCTTTATCTTTAGATTTAAGCAGTCTGTGATGTGCCTCAGTGTGGTTTTCTTTATTCTGCTTGGAATTTGCTAACCTAGGATCAATAAGAAGGGGTTTTCATCCAAATTTGAGATATTTTTGGTCATTATTTCTTTTAAAAAAAATATGGCCCCATTTTCTCTCCTTTGCTTTTAGTGTCCAATTAAAATATGATAGACTATTTGACATTGTTTCATAGGTCATTCTGGCTTTGTTAATTTTCCTTTGTTCTTTTCCTTTTTGTTCCTTATATTGGGTACTTTTCACTGATCTAGCTTCAAGATCTTTGGCTCTCTGACTCTGTTCTGTCACATCTGGTGAATTATTGGACTTTTTGTTTCTAGAATTTCCATTTGATCCTTTTTTGTGTATGTTAAGAGAAAATTGGTGAAATGAGTTTAACCATTTGCTTTGATGCTGGAACATTAGGGCTTCTGTGTTGTCTCCAGCCAGTTTGTGGACATGAGACATGCCTAGGAGCTTCTGCTTCACTGTGGATTTTTATAAGAAGAAGGTATGTAGTAGTGTCCTGATCTATATAGGGTTTAGAACCTAATCCATTCTTTCATCTGATTCCTTACATCATCCCTGATGTTTTGAGATTCTGGGTTTTTATATGAAAACAAAGTAATTAGAAGAAATGAGATTTAAAAAAACAATTATTTTAATGATAAATAGCATGGATTATTGTGTCACCTCCAATTGTCTCCTTCCTCTAATCTCTGTTACCTTTGCTCCATCTATAACATTGCTGCCTTAAGCTGTGGTACACTAATAAACACACAGACCTACCTCTAATGCCACATTTTCAACCCTAGCCCTCAGCTTCATCTCCCTGAACTTTATATTGATGCTATACTGCACCATTGTTTTTGGATTTATGATGCAGTTAAATATCTTCATGTTGTTGCCCATACTCTTCATTGTATCTAGGTAGTCTTCCTTTCTATTTTACTCATTGTTTAATGCCCAGCTCAAGTGTCAGCATTACTCTGAAAGGAGGTAACCTTCCTTTTTCTCTTTGTTTCACCTTTTTCCTTCCTCCTTCCCTTCCTCCATTCCTGCTTTCCTTCCTCCCTCCTTCCCTATTTTCACCTCTTTCTTCCTTTTATTACCATAGTTCTTTGAATATACCACTGTTACAGCTCCTAAATGGTGTAGCTATCTGTATTTTGATCTCTTCCACCCAGTTGTGAGTTTTTCGTTGACAAGGATTGGGTTTTTTTCATTTTCATAGGCCCGTAGCACCTAGCATAATATTTGATACATAGCAGATGTTTAATACATGTTTATCACAAGAATAAACATGTCTTTTCCTAGTTAACTAAGAAGTAGCTGTTCTGTTCTTCTTAAGGAAACTTTTCTAATTGTTTATTAATTCTCTTGCTGTTTTAAATTAAAGGCTGGTCTTTAGATGTTCTAGAAATTGTCACTTTGCTTCTTTTCACTCAGACCTTTTCTTTTGATCAGCAAGCCAGGGGTCAAGATAATTTATTTCACTTCTTAATATTAACTCACATATACTTTGAATTTGAGAGACTTTGGAGTTCCTATTCTTTGGGTGGGTGAACTGCTTGACTTACTCTGACATTAATGACTATTTAGAACTTTTATCAAGACTAACGTGGTCCAAAGGAAAGCCAGGAAACAGCTTGAAATCAAGAAACTTGAATTCTTTATGGACATTACCACCTACTTTGCTTTGTGACAAGTGACTTTTGACTCTGTTGGGTATACCACTATATTAGATTAGAGCTCCTTGATTCCAGTTTTTTTCTTAATTAAAAAATATTTTTTATTGAGATATAATTCACATACCTTAAAATTTACCCTTTAAAAGTGTGTGATTCAGTGGTTTTCAGTATATTTGCAAAGTTGTGCAACCACCGCTATCTAATTCCAGGACATTTCATTTTTAATTAATTAGTTAATTTCTTTATTGGCTGCGTTGGGTCTTCGTTGCTGCGCACTGGCTTTCCCTAGTTGAGGTGAGGGGGGCTGCTCTTCGTTGTGTCGTGCAGGCTTCTCATTGCAGTGGCTTCTCTTGCTGTGGAGCACGGGCTCTAGGTGTGCGGGCTTCAGTAGTTGCAGCACACGGACTGAGAAGTTGTGGCACGCGGGCTCAGTAGTTGCGGCATGTGGGCCCTTAGAGCGCGCGGGCTTCAGTAGTTGTGACGCGTGGGCTCAGTAGTTGTGGCTCGTGGGCTCTAGAGTGAATGCTCAATAGTTGTGGTGCATGGACTTAGTTGCTCTGCGGCATGTGGGATCTTCCCAGACCAGGGCTCGAACCCGTGTCCCCTGCATTGGCAGGCAGATTCTTAACCACTGCACCACCAGGGAAGTCCGACATTTTCGTTTTATCAGTCCCAAAAGAAACCCACTTCTCATTACCAGGTACCCTCCCTCATCCTCCAAACTTCTGGCAGCCAGTAATTTACTTTCCATCTCTATAGATTTGCTTATTTTGGACATTTTATATAAATGGAATCATACAATATGTGACCTACTGTGTCTGGCTTCTTTCATTTAATGTAAGGCTTTCAGGGTCATCTATGTTGTAGCATATAGCGGCATTTTATTCCTTTTTTATGACTGAATGATATTTCATTGTATGGGTATATCACAGTTGTTTATCTGTTCATCAGTTGATGGACATTTGGGTTGTTTTCACTTTGGGCTGTTATGAAAAATGCTATGATCATTTGTGTATAAGGTTTTGTAGGGCCGTAATGTTTTCATTTCTCTTGGACATGTTTTCATTTCTCTAGGAGTGGAATTGTTGGGTCATATGTTTAATCTTTTGTACTGCCTCGACTGTTTTCTAAAGAGGCTGCATCAGTTTACTCTAACAATTACGAGGCTTCCAGTTTTTTCATATCCTTGCCAACACCTTTTATTGTGTGCCTTTTCTATTATAGCCATCCTAGGATGTGAAGTGGTATCTCATTGTATAATGGGCTTGATTTGCATTGCCCTGATGGCAGATGATGACGATCATCTTTTTATGTGCATGTTAGCATGCTCTTTGATAGAAATTGTAGGAGATGAGAAAGAATACTAGAAGATTTATACAAAATAATATGTGATCAAATAATGGAGGAGGGAATATTTCATATATATTTTATTTAACCCATAGTATATCATCAGGGTCTGTTGGACCCAATTTCGTTTTTGAGTATGTATTTTGAGTGGTTCTAATTTGTTAAGATTTTTACTTTATGACTTTTATTCTTTATAAGAAGTCTTCCAAAGCACAATTAGAAAATTTATCATCATCTTAAGAATTATTTCATCATTACCCATCAGTTTTTCTCCATCATGCCCAACCACTAAAATAACAAGAATATAGCAGAATGATTGAATGACCTAGAAGGACAATGAAGTAACGAAATTATCACTATTATCCTTCAGTTTTCTTATTGTGTTGCCCAAAGTATAGCATCCTTCAAGAAGGTGTAATAAAAGTCTGTAGATGCCATTTAAGTCTAGTCTTTTTTTGTTTTTTTACCCTTTAGTTTTCATTGAACATAGTTGAGAGTTTAGGTATTTTTTTTCTGCTCATAATGGCAAAGAGATGAAAATTGACAGAGGAAAATTGTTTACTGTTATCAGTAGAATCAGAAGATAAATACAGAGAGCAACACTCTAATTATGATGGTGAAATTGAGTGGATGATATTATAGATTAGTTTTCCCAAACCCAAGAAATACTGAGTTAGTGATATATTTCTAAGAACAAAAAGTTACCTGCTATTCTCATCCATTTAGTCATTCAACAAGAAGGTGTTCATCATGCAGTACTTTGTGACTAGAATCTGAATCATCCCATTTTTCCCTAGGAAGTCATGTTACAGTATTTTTCATCTTTTATGATGTTTGTGCACCAAAATTCACTTGATATGGTTCATAAGTGGACAGATCCTGAAGTCTGATGTGTAAACAGAAGTGCTTACAAGGAAATAACTGATATAGAAATGAAAACATTAATTGGATTCATCATTCTATTTGGGATTTATAAACCAAATATGAAAATGTTTTTTGCAGTTATGGAGCAGAGATGGCCATCCTTCAACAAAATTCTGAGCCATCAAAAATTACAAATGTATTGCATTTTGAAAAGTAGAAGAAGAACAAGAAGTAATAATACGCTAGAATCTATTAAATATATATTTCTAATCTGGAATCAGCATTGCCTTTTGATAGCAAAATATAAGAAAAAAAACCCCACAAGTAATAAAGTAGAACATTTTAGAGACTGGAAATCTGGAATCAGTATTTACAAGATAGATGTTTTAGTTTCATACACGACAGTTTAAGCACTTACATTCAAAAGATACTGACCATTTGATATACATACCTTCAAAACCAGAAAAATTGACTGTTTTAAATATGTATTATATATATAAAATATAGAAAGTTTGGGTTTGCTATGTTTATTTTTTTGGGGGGGTTTGATATGTTTAAATTCCTACTAAAATATCTCATACAAGGTTTTTTTCCACAATCCTTTTATTATTTATTCTGTAAATTATTTGCAAAGTGACTTAACTATAAACAAGAAGTGTCTGTTGGACACAGGTGGTAAATAAATGCTGATGACTAGTTTTCCTGATGTACACTTAGGGCTGATTGTCATGATTACTCTATGAAAGAGATATGAGGAAAGTGGATCAAAGATTTTGTAACTTGTCCGAGGTTATCGAACCAGATCTGGGATTTGAATCCAGGTCTGTGGGTTAATAGATGTTCTCTTCAGGATATCACATGACCTTTTAAGTATTGTATAGGCATACATCATTTTATTGTGCTTTGCAGATACTGCATTTTCAATAAATTGAAGGTTTGTGGCAACCCTGTGTTAAGCAAGTCTGTTGGGCACCATTTTTCCAACAGCATTTGCTCACTTCACGTCTCTGTGTCACATTTCGATAATTCTTGCAATATTTTAAGCTTTTTCATTATTGTTATAATTGTGATGGTGATTTGTGATCAGCGATCTTTGATGTTACTCTTGTTTGGGGTACCATGAACCATGCCCACATAAGACTGCAAATTTAATTGATAAATGTTGTTTGTATCCTGACTGTTACACTTACTGGACTTTCCTGCATTTCTCTCTCCCTCTCCTTGGGCCTCCCTATTCCCTGAGACACACCAATATTGAAGTTAGGCCAGCTGATAACCCTACAGTGGCCCCCAAGTATTCAAGTGAAAGGAAGAGTTGCACATCTCTCACTTTACATCAGAAGCTGAAAATGATTAAGCTTAGTGAAGAAGGCATGTCGAAAGCTGAGATAGACCAAAAGCTAGGCCTCTTGTGCTGAACATTTAGCCAAGTTGTGAATGCAAAGGAAAAGTTCTTGAAGGAAGTTAAAAGTCCTACTCCACTGAACATACAAATGATAAGAAAGCGAAATTACTGATATGGAGAAAGTTTTAGTGGTATGGATAGAAGATCAAACCAGCTACAACATTCCCCTAAGCCAAAGCATAATCCAGAGCAAGGCCCTAACTCTCTACAGTTATATGAAGGCAGAATGTGGTGAGGAAGCTGCAGAAGAAAAGTTTGAAGCTAGCAGAGATTGGTTCGTGAGGTTTAAGGAACAAAGCTGTCTCTATAACATCAAAGTGCAAGGTGAAGCAGCAAGTGCTGATGCAGAAGCTGCAGCAAGTTATGTAGAAGTTCTGGCTAAGATAATTCATTATGATGGTGACAGTAAACAATAGATTTTCAGTGTAGACAAAACAGCCTTCTATTGGAAGAAGGTGCTGTCTAGGACTGCCATAGCTAAAGAGAAGTACTGCCTGGCTGCAAAGCTTCAAAGGACAGGCTGACTCTCTTGTTAGGAGCTAATGTAACTGGTGGATTTAAGTTGAAGCCAGTGCTCATTTACCATTCTGACCACCAAGGTACATCTGCTAACAACATAGTTTACTGAATATGTTAAGCCTACTGTTGAGACTTACTGCTCAGAAAAAAAGATTCCTTTCAAACTATTACTGCTCATTGAAATTGTACCTGGTCACCCAAGAGCTCTGGTGGAGATGTACAATGAGATTAATGTTGTTTTCATGCCTGCTGATAACACAACATCATTGTGCAGCCCATGGATCAACAAACAATTTTGACTTTTAAACCTTACTATTTAAGAAATATATTTCATAAAGCTATAGCTGCCATAGTGATTCCTCTGATGGATCTGGGCAAAGGAAATTAAAAGTGTTCTGGAAAGGATTCAGCATTCCATATGCTTTTAGGAACACTCATGAATTCACTGGAAGAGGTCAAACATCAACATTAACAGGAGTTTGGAAGAAGTTGATTCCAACCCTCATGGATGGCTTTGAGGGGTTCTAGACTTCAGTGGAGGAGGTAACTGCAGATGTGGAGTGGGAACATCAAGAGAACTAGAATTAAAAGTGGAGCCTGAAGATGGGACTGAACTGCTGCAAACTCTTGACAGAACTTTAATGGTTGAGGAGTAGCTTCTTAGGGATGAGCAAAGAAAATGGTTTCTTGAGATGGAATCTACTCCTGGTGAAGGTGAAGATTGTTGAAACAACAGCAAAGGATTTAGAATATTACATAAACTTAGTTGAGAAAACAGCAACAGGGTTTGAGAGGATTGATTCCACTATTGAAAGAAATTCTGTGGGTAAAATCCTATCAAACAGCATTGCATGCTACAGAGAAATTGTTCATGAAAGGAAGAATCAGTTGATGGGGCAAACTTCATTATTGTCTTATTTTATTAAATTGCCACAGCTACCAGCAACTACTACCCTGATTAGTCAGCAGCCATCAACATTGGGGCAGGACCCTCCACCAGCAAAAAGATTATGACTAGTTGATGGCTCAGATGATGGTTAGTATTTTTTAGCAATGAAGTATTTTTAAATTAAGGTACATACATTGTTTTTTTTAGACATAATGATATTGCACACTTAATAGACTATAGTGTAAACATAACTTTTATATGAACTGGGAAACTAAAAAATTCATGACTTGCTTTATTGTGATATTCATTTTATTGCAGTGGTCTGCAGCCGAACCTGTGGTATCTCTGAGGTATGCCTGTAGTACTTTTGTTGGAATTCAGCATTGTATATTACTTAGAGAAACCTTTATGGGGAGCTTGCCTTGAAGTGAAGGAAGTGAAAGAGATTGATGTCAGTATGGCTTAGATAAGAGTTGGAGTTAGCTCCTGAATCAGGTGGAACAGGTGGCCCAGATAGTGGATTTAGCAGACACAAATTTCAAAACAGCCATTATAAATATGTTGAAAGAATTAAAATAAAACATATTCTAATAATGAATGAATGAATTGTAGAGCTGAAAAATGCAATAACTAAATGAATAGTTCACTGAATGGCCTTAACAGAATATTGCATACAGCAGAAGAAAAGATCAATTGATCAGGAACATCTAAGAATTATAAATGTATGTGCCCAAAAGTAGAGCTTCAAAAACACCAGACAAAAACTACAGAACTAAAAAGAGAAATCAACAAATCCACAGACTTTTAATTGTGTAGTTGATGTGGTATATTATATAAGTTTCAGGTACTCCATTTATAGTTGTTATAAAATATTGGCTATGTTCCCTGTGCTGTATAATATATCCTTGTAGCTTATTTATTTTATACATAGTAGTTCCAACCTCTTAAACCCCTACCCCTGTCTTGCTCGTCCCCACTTCCCTCTCCCCACTGGTAACCATTAGTTTGTTTTCTATATCTGTGAGTTTGTTTCTTTTTTTAATATCTACTAGTTTGTTTTATTTTTTTAGATTCCACATATAAGTGATAAAATACAGTATATGTCTTTCTCTGTTTTATTTCACTAAGCATAATAACCCTCCAAGTCTATCCATGTTGTTGCAAATGGCAAACTTTCATTCTTTTTTATGGCAGAGTAGTATTCCATTGTGTATGTATGCCACCTCTTCTTTATCCATTTCTATGTTGATGGGCACTTAGGTTACTTCCATATCTTGACCATTGTAAATAATGCTGCTATGATCATTGGGGTGCATGTATCTTTTGAATTAATGTTTCCTTTTTTTTTTTTTTTTTTGGTGGTACGCAGGCCTCTCACTGCTGTGGCCTCTCCTGTTGTGGAGCACAGGCTCCGGATGCACAGGCTTAGTGGCCATGGCTCACAGGCCCAGCCGCTCCACGGGATGTTGGATCTTCCTGGACCAGGGCACGAACCTGTGTCCCCTGTATCGGCAGGTGGACTCTCAACCACTGTGCCACCAGGGAAGCCCTATGTTTTCATTTTTTTTAATACATATATACCCAGGAGTGGAATTGCTGGATCACATGGTAGTTCTACTTTTAGCTTTTTTGGGGAACCTCCATACTGTTTTCCACAGTGGCTGCACCAATTTACAATCCCACCAACAGTGTACAGGAGTTTCCTTTTTTCCACATTCTCTCCAGCATTTGTTATTTGTGGTCTTTCTGATGATAGCCATTCTGACAGGTGTGAAGTGATACCTTGTGGTTTTGATTTGCATTTCCCTGATGATTAGTGAAGTTGAGCATCTTTTCATGTGCCTATTGGACATCTGTATGTCTTTGGAAAAATATTCAGGTCTTCTGCCCATTTTTTTATCAGGGTTTTTTTTTTTTTTTGATGTTGAGTTGTATGAGCTGTTAAGTTGATATTAATCCCTTCTAAATGATGAAATTTTACAGATGCATGTTTTCTGACTAGCAGAATTAAATTAGGAATAAAAAACAAAAAGATGCTTAGAAAATCTCAAAAGTTTAGAAATTTATATAGTTTTAAAGTACCTCTGGGTCAAAGAAGAAATCATAAGGGTTATTAGAAAATATTTTGAGCTGAGTGATGAGAGCAGAAAATATCAAAATTTAAATGCTTTTAGTTGAAAAATAAGAAGGGTCCAAAATCAATTACTTAAGCATGTATGTTAAGAAGTTAGAAAAATAAGAGCCAGGTGAGTCCAAAGTAAGTAGAAAAAAGGAAATAATAAAGGGAAATCAATAAAACAGAAAATGAACAAAAAAGCAATGAAACAAGAAGCTAAAATATTTAAGGAAAAAGCAATGCCAGTCTTACAGAAACTCTTACCACCACCCCCTGTCCCCCACAAAAAAGTGGATGAAGGAACAGTTTTCAGTTTATTTCATGAGGTCATCATCACTATGATGGCAAAGAAATAATAAGAAAAGTACAGAACAATATCTTTGTGAACATAGACCCAATAATCTTTGAACATAGACCCAGTAATCTTTAACACAATATTAGCAAATTAAATTTATTGATATATGAAAAGGAGAATACATCATGACCAGGAGGGATTTGTCCCAGCAGTGCAGTGCAGGTTAAAATTTAAAAACCTATTGATTTAACTCACCATGTGAGTAGAAGAAAACTGAAAAATCATGTTATCTCAAGTGTAGAAAAGTTTGACAAAATTTGACACTCATTCAGCACACTAGGAATAAAAAGGAATTTCCTTTATTTGATTAAAGGCATCTATAAAAAACCGAGTTTATATCATATTTAATGGTGAGACACTGAATGCTTTTCCTCTGAGGTTGAGAACAAACAAGAATGCTTGCATTCACTGTTATTCAACCTTCTGTTAGAGGTCCAAGCCAATGGAATAAGGCAAGAAAAAAATAGAAGACATCCAGTTTGAAAAAGAATAAGTAAAATTTTCTTTGTTTGCAAACAACTTTATTGCATATGTTGAAAATCCTAAGGAGTCTATGGAATAGCCACTAGAAGTAATAAGTGAGTTTAGCAAAGTCGCAAGACACAAGGTCAGTATAATTTTTTTATGCTACCAACTAATGGTTGGAAAATAAAGCAATTTCATTTACAATAGCATCCAAAATAATGAAATACTTTAGTGATATGTTTTAACAAAATATATGCAGACATGTTTACTGAAAACTGTAAAACATTACCAAGAGAAATAAAACAAGACCTAAGTAAATGGAGAGATATAGCATGTTTGTGGAAAAGAGGACATATTGTTAGATGTCAGTCTTCCCCAAATTGATTTATAGAGTTTAAAAGTCCTAGCAGACTTCTTTTTCTTTCTTTCTTTTTCTTTTTTTTTTTTTTTAGAAATTGACAAGCTGTTTCTCATAGTCATGTGGAAATGCGAAGGACCTAGACCAGGCAAAACAATTTTGAAAAAAACCAAGGTTGTAGGACTTACAGTGCTTGATTTCAAGACTTTCTATATAGCTACAATAATCAAGACAAAATGGTATTAGCACAAGGGTAGACATGTAGATCAATGGAACAGACTAGAGTTCAGAAGTAGACTCACATATATATTCATCTGATTTTTGATAGAGATGCCAGTGTAATTCAATGGGGAAAGGACATAAGTCTTTTCAAGAAATAGTGTATACCTTGGTGAAAGAAAAATTTGTATTGATCCTTACCTCACACTTACACAGAAACTTAACTATGTATCTATCTCTGACAAAGGACTTGATATTTAAAAAGTATAAAAAAAACCTTGTAACACAAAAAACAAAAAATCTTATAAACCAAATAAAACATGCAGCAAAATTTATGAATAACTGCTTCACAAAGGATAATACATGGATGCCAGTAAGCACTTGCAAAGATGCGTATCAACATTATTATGGAAATGCACACAAAATTCACTGAGGTACAACTATACATCCACTAGGATGGCTGTAATTGAAAAGGCTTAAAATACCAAGTATTGGCAAAGACATGGAGCAACTCGATTCTTACATTGCTAATAGTAGTAGAAAATAGTGTGACGGTTTGAGTTTATTTATATGAAATTTTATAAAATGCAAAACTATAATAATAGGAAGCAGATGAGTAGTTGTATGGGATGGACATGTAGGGGCAAAGGAAGAGGGGTTGCTTGTTGAGTCACACAAAGGAGCTTTTTAGGGTGATGGAAATGTTCATTATCTTGATTTTGGTGTTAGTTGCGTGCATGTATACATTTGTCAAAACACCTTTAACTGTATGCTTAAAATGGGTGCACTTTATTTTTTAAAAAATATACTTAAGTAAAGTTGACTTGAAAAAATAAAACCAGAAAACAGAAAACTCTTGTTTCTTACTTGCTCCACATAAGCCTAGAGGAGTAGGCCCTACTCTGGGAAGGAATGTGTGTTTGTTGATTGGCTGTATTTAAGCAGTTCAGTTTCTGCGAGAAATATTGTTTAATATGGAAGAGAAAAGGTAGCTGCTTTTTAAAGGTAGCTGAAAGGGATTTTTTGTGTGTGTGGTAAAATATATATAACATAAAATTTACCATTGTAATCATTTTTTTTTCTGATTAACTTTTTTTTTCCCCACATCTTTATTGGAGTATAATTGCTTTATTTATAATGTTGTGTTAGTTTCTGCTGTACAACAAAGTGAATCAGCTGTATGTATACATATATCCCCATATCCCCTCCCTCTTGAGCCTCCCTCCCACCCTCCCTATCCCATCCTCTAAGTCATCACAAAGCATTGAGTTCATCTCCCTGTTGTAGTCATTGTTGTTAAGTGTATAGTTCAGTGGCATTAAGTCCGTTAATACTGTTGTGCAACCATCACCACCATCCATCTCCAGAAGTTGTTCATCTTCCCAAACTGAAACTCTGTACCCATTAAACAATAGTTCCCCATCCTCCCTCCCCCCAGCTCCTGGCAACCACCATTCTACTTTCTGTCTTTATAATTTTGACTGTCTAAGGTACCTCATGTAAGTAGAATTACAAAGTATTTTCCTTTTTGTGACTGACTTGTTTAACTCAGCATGTCTTCAGGGTTTACTCATGTTATAGCATACATGTGTCAGAATTTCCTTCCTTTTAAAGAGTGAATAATATTCCATTGTATGTGTGTACCATATTTTATTTATATGTTCATCCATCAATTGACACTTGGGTTGCTTTCACGTTTCAGCTATTGTGAATAACTTGCTATGAACATGAGAGTACAAATATCTATTCAAGTCCCTGCTTTTGATTCTTGGGTATATACCTTAAAGTGAAATTGATAGATCATACGGTAATTTTATGTTTAAGTTTTTGAGCAACTGCCATACCATTTTCCACAGTAGCTGTACCACTTTATATTCCCACTAGCTATGCACAAAGGTTCCAGTTTCTCCACATCCCTGCCAGCACTTGTTATTTTCTGTTTTATTGATGATAGATATCCTAATGGATATCAAATGTTACCTTGCAGTTTTGATTTGTGAAGGGAAGTTTTAAGTCATTTAATCCAAACGGGTGAGTTCACAGGTGAAACTCAGATAATAGGTTAGCAAGAGCCACTAGGTGGAAGATTTTACAATTTCTTTTGTGAATCATTTCAATTGCTTTTGCATTTGAGCATTCAGGGGTTTTTTTTGTTTTTTTTTTTAAGTATAGTTGATTTACAGTGTTATGTTAGTTTCCGGTGTACAACAGAGTGATTCGGTTATACATATGTGTTCTTTTCCATTATGGTTTATTACAGGATATTGAATATAGTTCCCTAGTGTTATATGATAGGACCTTGTTGTTTATCTATTTTATATATAATAGTTTGCATCTGCTAGTCCCAAACTCCTAGTCCAATCCTCCCCTGCCCTACTTCCCCCTTGGCAACCACAAATCTGTTCTCTATATGAGTCTGTTTCTGTTTTGTAGTTAAGTTCATTTGTGTCACATTTTAGATTCCACGTAACAGTGATATCATATGGTATTTGTCTTTCTGACTTAACTTAGTCTGATAATCTCTAGGTCTATCCATGTAGCTGCAAATGGCATTATTTCATTCTTTTTTATGGCTGAGTAATATTCCATTGTATATATATAACACATCTTCTTTATCCATTCATCTGTCAGTGGACATTTAGGTTCTCTGTCTTGGCTATTGTGAATAGTGCTGCTATTAACATAGGGGTGCATGTATCTTTTCGAAATACAGTTTTGTTCAGATATATGGGCATTCAGGGTTTTGTAAGTACATAATGGATGGGTTAGGCTTATGAACGATTTTTTTCTCTTTTGTTGATCTATTTGTGATAAGCTACAGCCAATTATATTTTGTGTGGAAGGACAGATACATATTTGTTTTTGTAGTTTTATTAAAATGTTTAATAAATCAGTGAAATGTTTGGACAGTGAGTGGTTTCCCAGATTAATACAAATATACACAACCGTGCAAAGCAAACTAAACACTGAAATTTATCATTTCCATAAACAGTGGTTTTTAAACTGTTGTCCAGTGAGTTTGGGTATTTTTCTTCCTGCTTCAGTTTCAACTTCAGCAACAACTGAGTGTAGCACATTTTCCTGCTTTGTTTATTTTGCAGCATGCTAGCCTGAACCATACTCATAACCATACTCATACTCATAATTAGTGCTTAACATTTTACGTGGTTCTTGGCAAGTTTACATCAGGTCCGGTAGGCTCATTAGCTGAAATGCAGAAAAGATAACATGGAAGAATGCCCCAGTATGGCTGTGTGTGAAGTGAGTGCTGAGTTCATATACTGCCTAGATTAGGACCTGGGGAGGCCTGGCATTATACCCTGTACTCTGACATTCTTGGCACAATTTGTTCAACATCTTCCCCCACCCCCACCCCACCCCCGCCATTTTAACACATGTTTATTGAGTACTTGCTCTGTGTCTGAGTCTATCGTGCACTGTGGATATAGGAATGAGTTTCTACACTTAAGGAACTTGTAGCCTAGAAGGGATACAGACCTGTAAATAAAATTGTAATGTTAAGCCTGACTTATTTTCTGTTGCTTTGTTTCATAGTTCTTAGAGCAATACTTCTTTATTTCTGAGAGCCCCCTTTTTTTCCTGAAGACCATATTGTCAGTTTTATAATGGAAGTCTATATAGAAATATAGAATTCTGATTACAGAATTATGTTTTATGTTATGTTCTTGAATGTACATTTTGTAATGTTAAGTGCAGAATGTACATAAATGTATAAATGGTATAGAGATCTTGCAGAGGGAGAGAGAGATGAATTCTTGAGTATTGTGGGAGGATCAGAGAAGGATTCCTTTAGATAACATCTGAGCTAAGTTTTGGAGGTAGAATATGAGTTTGTCAGTGGTAAGGTGGATATTATAGGCAAGGAGATAAGTATGTAGGACAGGCACAGATGCATGAAAGAACATGATATATTTAAGGAGATATAAGGAGATAATTCATGTTGGGTACAAAGTGTGAAAATTGATAGATGAAAGCTGTATTTCCCCTTGTTGTCAAATATTGCCTGAAAAAGCAGCTTAGGAAGATTAATGAAATGATAGAGGGAAAGAACATGATTCTGGTCCTGACTCTCAAATCCTTGGTTGAACAGACCACTTTTATTTTTCTGAGCTTTGGTCTCATTTGTATATGTGCAAACTATATGATCTATGCTTTTCAAGTTATTTTTCAAGGGAGTCACAATTTCTGAGTGCCTGGAACACAGTAGGTCCTCAGTATGTATTTTCGAAAGAGTGGTCTGAGAATTTGTATCAAAACGTAAGAGAAGATAGTTAAAATTAACTGTGATAGAATAAGCAATAAAAGATTTATGTACAGACCATTGCACTTATTGTTTTAAAACGTGGTCAAGAAAGTTGTTTTTATAAATTGTTTCACTTACCTGTTTAGTTTTGTGAGGTCCCAGGGTGCAGAAACTACATATAAAACAAAATTCTGTTAGACTTGAATGTCATATGCTGTTGTAATTATCTTATATGTTCAATTAAGAATTAATATATATATGTTTTAAATGTGTTCGGTTGATCATTTCCGTTTTTAATTTGGCTGTGGCAGATTTCTTGGACTTGGCTTCTTCAGATTGTGATTTTTTCCTCTCTTTAATAACATAGTTATAAATGGACTTTTTTTTCTTGTATAAACTTTACTTTTCTCCATTCAAAACTAGTATTTCTTCTCATGCTACTTTTCCATTGTTGTAACTGCAGAATGTTTGCTTTTGAAGCAGAGGATTGTGAAAGTCCATTTTAATGTTACAGAGTTCCTGTAAAATACTGTTAATATAATTTATTTCTTTACCTTTAGGGGTCCTATTGGGCAATAGACACCAATCCGAAGGAAGATGCGCTGCCTACTCGGCCAAAGAAGAGAGCACGATCTGTAGAACGGGTAAAAGCTCTTTATCACATATATAGTTTGATGGGGTTATTATGTCAGAAATATAGATCTTAAAAGTTCATTTCCAGTAATACAGTAAGTATAACTGTAATGAAGGTAATATTTTATTTGGATAGCATTTTCTAATTTTTCAAAGCACTTTCAGACTTATTATTTGATCTCAACAACTCTTGAGTGAGGTGGGCAGTTTAGGAATTAAGTAAAAGGGGTTTTGTTTGTTTGTTTGTTTTGTAATTAGGGCACAGCTGTTGTTTAACTGAGGGAGAATCCAGGTCTCTTGAGTTTTAATTGGTACTCTTTACTCTGTGTCTACACCACTGAGGATTGGTTTTATATAACAAAACCGTTCCCTTTCACTGAAGATAATCGTTCTGATTATATTGAATTTTCCTGATTATCCTCAAAATGTTTTTTCCTGCTTCCAACCATGTAATAATTATTTTGTACACAGAGTCTCTAAGGACTTCAAGCTGAGTTTAAGTTGGGATTGGGTGAGCCATGAGGTATAGCAGCAACGGGATTTAGTCAGGCAGATTTATGGTGCCAGCAGAGGGAATTCAGTACTCCAGTTACTAAGCTCTGCAGAATTAGAAGTGAACTCTTAGGTCAGAACACTTTTTGGTTTTATACAAACCAAAATTTAAAAAGATAAAGTTTAGTATTGGTGGCATAGTCTTCTGGTAATAGAGTTTTAAGGCTGAGATACGTATGTAAAAATTTGAGAGGGAATGAATCTCACTTATTGCCTTCCATCTTTTGCTTTTTAAAACATATTGAGCACATGGACTTTAATTGTGTGAGAAAGTGGAGTATAAAATGTTTAGCATCTATTGCCAGATTTTAAAAGGAAGAGGAGAATCCACATTGTTTAACCCAGAGCATTAGCAAGGATGTATATCTTGAAGGGCTGAGGAATTGTGGTCTTCTCTACCATTTGCTCTCTTCTTCTGAAGTTCCTGGAACTTGAATTATTTTTGGAAAATTGAATTCTTAGTTGGGTTGACAACTGGGCATTCCTTTTGGATATTAAGCCTGACTTTTTTTCTGTTGCTTTGTTTCATAGTTCTTAGAGCAATACTTCTTTATTTCTGAGAGCCCCCTTTTTTTCCTGAAGACCATATTGTCAGTTTTATAATGGAAGTCTATATAGAAATATAGAATTCTGATTACAGAATTATGTTTTATGTATGTTCTTGAATGTACATTTTGGACATATATTTTCTGTATTTATTTCCTGCTGTTTATCTTTTTATCTTTTAAGTTTAAAGCATGTAAAATCTTCAACAATTCGCCTTTGTAGTATAGTTCCATAATATATCCAGTACCAGAGCCTTTCAGTTAGTATATTGATATTTATTTTGGCCTGGGCTATGTGTTGGTTGCTACTGTAGGAGAGAAACCTATAGAAAGAGAACAGCTGTAATCAGAGTATGTCTAAACAGGGAGACAGATATTGTTTAACAAACACTCTGAAAGATACTCTTCTTAAAAAACATAATTTTGTGTCCTGATAAACTGATATGTCTATTTTTTTTAGAGGCTTTGGTGGGGGTAGTATTTTTATTAGGACAGAGTTTGTATTTAAGTAACCATTGGGTTATCTAAGGAAATGCCTAAGACGGTCAAATAGTGAGTACGATTTTTAAACATTTAAAGTTTTGTCAAAAACGAAACATGACCCGTAACTTGAAACTTCAAAGGATTTTAGAATGCAGATGGTAAATATGTTGACATCCCTAAAATTTCCTTATTAAATTTTTGAAATGTTACTTCTTTGTCCATCTGTAAATATCAGAGTTATATGTGAAACATCAAAGTATTTCACACATTTTTGAAGAGAGAAGAGCTTTTCATGTAAAGAGAAGCAATTTTTAAAAATGCAAGTAACAGTATCTTTACGTCTTAAATGAAAATTAAAGCCTGATTGTTATCTCCAGTCTAGTATTCTTAATGCAGTTGTCTGGACTGCCTTCCTGTTCCCTCCATTTACATGAACACAAACCCTTGTTCTCTCTTGGCCTTGTGGTAATCCTTTCTTTTTCTTAATCCTTGAATAATGTAAGTGCCTTTCATTTTCCTTTTTCTAATTTCTTTCATCCTGTTACCATGTTTTCTTTATTTATCATAAAGTAGACCTGAAGACCTAAAAAGAATTATTGATAAAGTTTAGCATGGTGAAGATGAGTGGGCTCCTTGACTAGGAGTCCTGTGTTTTTCTTCTGGCTTTACAATTTACTTCTTCTGTGACTTCTGGCAAGTTGTTAGATTTTTTGAGCTTCAGTATTCTCAGCTATTTTAAAGGAAAAGATAAAAATCTTAAGAGCTGCTGTGGACTGAATGTTTGTGTTTCCCCCAAATTCTTATGTTGAAACCCTCATCCCAGTGTGATGGTATTTGGAGGTGAGGCCTTTGGTAGGTAATTGGATCAGGAATATGAAGCTCTCATAAAATGGGATCAGTGCCCTTATAAGAATAGCCAGAGAGCTGGCTAGCTGTTTTCTAGCATGTGAGAATAGCAATGAAGATACCTGCAAGAAGGCTCTTACCAGAACCTGACCGTGCTGGCACCATGATCTTGGACTTCCAGCCTCCAGAACTGTGAAAAACAAATTTCTGTTGTTAATAAGCCACCCAGTTTATGGTATTCTGTTACAGCAACCCGAACTAAGATAACAGCATAATAATAATAATGATAATTGAGTTTATGTGCTAGATTTTTTCTTAAAGAATTTTATGTATATTAACTCATGTAATTTTTATAGTAACTTCAAATGATGAAACCGATAGGCACGGATGTTGTTATCCAAGGGTACAAAGGACAATAAGTACCAAGGCCAGGATTATGAACTCAGGTAGTCTGCCTTCAGAGTCTATGCTGTTTACAACTGCGTTATACTGCCACTAGTATTTGCTGTGCTGAAGATCACAAGACTGAATTAGATGTCTTTTTATATATGCATATCTTATTGTGAGATAATGGGCCTTTATTTATTTTTGGATTTGAATACTAATTTTTTTCTTCAATGTTATTTAAATTTTTTTAAAATTGAAGTATAGTTGATATGTACTATTATATTAGTTTCTTGATATGCACTATTATATTAGTTTCAGGTGTATGACATAATGATTTAGTATTTTCATAGATTATACTCCATATAAAGTTATTACAAAGTAATGGCTGTATTCCCCTGTGCTGTACAATATATCCTCGTTGCTTATTTACTTTATACATAGTAGTTTCTATCTCTTAATCCTATACCCCTATCTTGCCCCTCCCCACTTCCCTTCCCTCACTGGTAACCACTAGCTTTTTCTCTGTATCTGTGAGTCTACTTCTGTTTTGTTGTGTACATTCATTTTATTCTTTAGATTCAACATGTAAGTGATGACATAGAATATTTGACCTTTTTCACTAAGCATAATACCCTATGGGTTCATTCACATTGTTGCAAATGGCAGAATTTCATCATTATTATTATTTTTTATAAATTTATTTATTTTTAAAATTTATTTATTTTGGCTGCGTTGGGTCTTTGTTGCTGCGTGCGGGCTTTGTCTAGTTGCAGCGAGTGGGGGCTACTCTTAGTGGCAGTGCGCAGGCTTCTCATTGCAGTGGCTTCTCTTTGTTGTGGAGCACTGGCTCTAGGCACACAGGCTTCAGTAGTTTGGCATGCGGGCTCAGTAGTTGTGGCTTGCGGGCTCTAGAGCACAGGCTCAGTAGTTGTGGCGCATGGGCTTAGTTGCTCTGCAGCATGTGTGATCTTCCCGGACCAGGGCTCAAACCCGTGTCCCCTGCATTGGCAGGCGGATTCTTAACCACTGCACCACCACAGAAGTCCCTCATTCTTTTTTTTTTTTTTTTTTTTTTTTTTTTTGCGGTACGCGGGCCTTTCACTGTTGTGGCCTCTCCCGTTGCGGAGCACAGGCTCCGGACGCGCAGGCTCAGCGGCCATGGTTCACGGGCCCAGCCGCTCTGCGGCATGTGGGATCTTCCCGGACCGGGGCACAAACCTGTGTCCCCTGCATCGGCAGGCGGACTCTCAACCACTGCGCCACCAGGGAAGCCCCCTTATTCTTTTTTATGGCTGAGTAATATTCCATTATACATAATACCTGTATGCATATATATATGTATATATGTAAAATGGAGTATTTTATATATATATCTCCCACTTCTTTATCCATTCATCTATTGAGGGACAATTAGTTTGCTTCCATATCTTGACTATTGTAAATAATGCTGCTATGAACATTGGGGTGCGTATATCTTTTCAAATTGGTGTTTTTGTTTTCTTCAGATATATACCCAGGAGTGGAATTGCTGGATCATATGGTAGTTCTCTGTTTTAGTTTTTTGAGGAACTCCGTACTGTTTTCTATAGTGACTGCACCAATTTACAATCTCACCAGCAGCATTCTAGGGTTCCTTTTTTTCCCACATCCTTGCCAACATTTATTTGTAGACTTTCTGATGATAGTTATTTTGACAGGTGTGCAGTGATATCTCATTGTGGTTTTGATTTGTATTTCTCTGATTAGTGATGTTGAGCATTTTTTCATGTGCTTGTTGGCCATCTGTATATCTTTGGAAAAGTGTCTATTCAGGTCTTCTGCCCATTTTTTAATTGGGTTGTTTGTTTTTTTGATGTTGAGTTGTATGAGCTTGTTTATATATTTTGGGTATTAACCCCTTATCGGTCATATCATTTACAACTTTTTTCTCCCATATAGTAGGTGGTCTTTTCGTTTTGTTGATGGATCCTGTTTATTTTTTTAATTTTTGGCCTTAGGAGACAGATCCAAAATAATATTGCTATGATTTATCTCAAAGAATGTTTTGCCTGTGGTCTTTTCTAGGAGTTTTATGGTTTTTGATTTTATATTTAGGTCTTTAATCCATTTTGAGTTTATTTTTGCATATGATGTGAGGAAATGTTCTAATTTCATACTTTTTACATGTAGCTGTCCATTTTCCCAGCATCATTTATTGAAGAGACTCTTTTCTCTATTGTATATTCTTGTCTCCTTTGTTATAGATTAATTGACCATAAGTGTATGGATTTATTTCTGGGCTCTCTGTTCTGCTCCATTGATCTATGTGTCTGTTTTTGTCTCAGTACCATGCTGTTCTGATTACTCTAGCTTTGTAGTATAGTTTGAAGCCAGAGAGTGTGATTCTTGAGCTTTGTTCTTTTTTCTCAAGATTGCTTTGGCAATTCAAGATCTTTTGTGGTTCCATATAAATTTTAGGATTAGTTGTTCTACTTCTAAGAAAAATGTCATGGGTATTTGATAAGAATTGCATTAAGTCTGTAGCTTGCTTTGTAGTGTGACCATTTTACCAATATTAGTTCTTCCAATCCAGGAACACAGCATATCTTTCCATTTCTTTGTATCATCTTCAAACCTTCATCAATGTTTTACAGTTTTCAGAGTATAGGTATTTCACTTCCTTGGTTAAGTGTATTCCTAGGTGTTTTATTCTTTTTGATGCAATTTTAAATGGGGTTGTTTTCTTGCGTTCTCTTTCTGAGAGTTCATTGTTAGTGTATAGAAGAGCAATAGATTTCTGTATATTAATCTTGTATCTTACAACTGAATTCATTTATTCTAATAGTTTTTTTGCTGGAGACTTTAGGATTTTCTATGTATCGTATGATGTTATCTGCAAGTAGTGACAGTTCTACTTATTCCCTTCCAGTTTGGGTGCCTTGGTTTTTTTGTTTGCTTTTTCTTGTCTGCTTGCTGTGGCTAGGACTTCAGTACTGTGTGTAATAGAAGTGGCAAGAGTAGGCATTCTTTTCTTGTTCCTGATTTTAGAGGAAAGGCTTTCAGCTTTTCACTATTGAGTACGACGTTGGCTTTGAGTTTGTCATGCATGACCTTTTTATGCTGAGATATTTTCCCTCTATACCAGCTTTGAAGAGAGATTTTATCATGAGTGGATTTGAATTTTGTCAAATGCTTTTATGTGTGTGTGTTTATATGTTGTTGAATTCGGTTTGCTAATATTTTGTTGAGTATTTTTGCATCTATATTCATCAGAGATATTGGCCTGTAATTTTCTCTTTTTGTAGTGTCTTTGTCTGGTTTTGGTTAATGGTCCTTGATTTTAAGAGACTCCCCCACATTTAATCTTCATATATATATAATTAAGTGTCATAAAAATGACAGAGCACATTACTAAGTAATTAATCAACATGTTAGATCAAACAGTGGTAACTAAAGTGACTCGAAATATCAATAGATAATGCTGCCCTGGAAAGGCCTATAGGAAGAGGAGTGAGACTTAGAATTTGATACAGAAGTGTAAGTTTTTGGCATGGGAAATAGCAAATGATGGGGGACTTCCCTGGGTCCAGTGGTTAAGACTCAGCGCTTCCACTGCAGGGGGGCACAGTTCATTGCTGGTCAGGGAACTAAGATCCCACACTGTTACATAGAATGGTTTTGTTGTTTTAAGTGATCCCCCACTGTGTGCCTTCCTTCTCTGAGGCTGAGTCTGAATGAGGGAGGGTTCAGTTAAAGGTATAAGTGAGCAGAGGAAGGAATGCAGTCTACATACTTATTCTTAGAATGAAAAAAAACATTTATTTCAATTGGGCAAGCATACTGAGTGTACATTAGGTGGGAGGCACTACATGTTGCCTCCAGGAGATATGTAGAAATAGAATTTCTTTTTAAAGCAGGAGAAATGCTACACAGTTAGAGTTGTAGACCAGAAAGTGTTTCATAAGGGGTTATTTTGATCAGAGATTTAGTTCTCTGTTTTTTACAGTACCATTGAGAGATAGTTTATGTACAATTAATTGAATGTTTAAAGTTTACAGTTTGAGGATTTTTGACATGTGAAGTTAGTAGATGACACTGAACATTTCTGTCATACCCAAAAGTTTCCTCATGCCCCTTTGTAACATGTGCCTCCCTCCATTCTTATCCCCAGGCAACCTGATCTGGGGAGAATTGACATCTTAACAATATTATTTCAAGCCATGGAAGTGTTGTATCTTTCTATTAATTATGTCTTTAATTTCTCTCAGGAATGTTTTTTAGTTTTCAGTGTAGAGGACTTGGATGTTTCCAGTTAGATTTAATCCTGAATATTTTGGATTTGGATGCTATATATTTTAAAATCCAGTTGCTTGCTGCTAGTAATAAAAATGTATTTAATTTTTGTATATTAACCTTGTATACTACAATCTTGTTAGTTCTAGTATTTTTTAAAGTTGCCTTGGGATTTTCTATATAAACAATTATGTCATCTGCAAATAGACACTTTTCCTGTGCCTTTCCTTTCTCCTCCCCTGTCCCTTCCTAGAACCTTATTGCAGTGACCAGAATCTAGTACAGTGTTGACTAGAAGTGGTGAAAGTGGGCCTCCAGCCTTATTTCCATTCTTAGGAAGAAACTGTTCAGTCTTTCACCACTAAGTGTGACATAAGCTGTAGGGCTTTTGTAGATGCCATTTATCACGTTGAGGAAGTTCTCTAGTAAGCCCAGTTTGGTGAGAGTTTTTATCATGAATGGGTGTAGAATTCGTTAACTGCTTTTTCTGTACCATCGAAGTGGTTATATGGCTTTTCTTTATTCTGTTTGCATGTTGAATAACATTGATTGCATTTGGAATGTTAAACCTTGTATTCCTTGGATAAACCCTTACTGAGTCATGCTATATTATCCCTTTAATGTATTGCTGGATTCATTTTCTTAATATCTTAAGTGTTTTTGCATCTGTGTTCATGAAGGACATGGATTTATAATTTTCTTTCTTTGTAATGTCGGCTGAAAAAAAATGCACAATGTTAAAGTTGAGAATTATATTTTATTTGGTGGACTTGATAAGGGCTGAAGCCCTGGAGGCAGCTTCTCAGATAGCTTAGAGGGACTGCTCTGAGGAGGTAAGGGAGGAGCCAGGATATATAGTTTTTGCAACAAAAACCAGGTAGTTGGGACATCAAAAGATTACTGTTAATTAAAGAAAACTTGACATCTCAAGTTAATGAATTTAGTGCTTTTCTGTATATGGGAAGATGCAAGAGTCTGGGCTCATTGAAATCATTCCTTTGTTGTGCACCTTAACTATCTCGGGCTAGTGTCCTGTTTTTCTCCAGATTCATCTCAAGGTGCACATTTGAGGGTGGCTGATGGCTTGATGGCCTCAACATCCTTTGTTTACTGATATGGCTGGTGATATTTTTCATCTGCAGTAGTATCTGTCAGGTTTTGATGTTAGGGTTGTACTGGTCTCATAATACTGGTTGGGCCATTTTCCTTCTCTTTTCTGAAAAAGTTTCTGTAGTTTGGTATATCGTCCTTGAATGTTTGAGAAAATTCATCAGTGAAACCATCTGGACCTGAAGTTGTTTTTATGTGGGAAGGTTTTTGATATTTATTTGTTATGGGACTGTTCAAATTTTCTCTTTTTATTCCAGTTTTGGTAAATTGTATGCTTAAGAAATTTGTCCCTTTCATCTAAGTTGTTGAATTTATTGGTGTAAAGTGGATCATAATATTCTCTTCTAATATTTATAGAATCTGTAGTAATAAATCCTCTTTCATTTTTTGATATTGATGATTTGTTTTCTCTTTTTTTCTTCATTTGTTATAGCTAAAGGTTTGTTGATTTTGTTTGTCTTTTCAAAGAACTAGGTTTTGTCTTTAAAATTAGTTTTCTGTTGTTGGTTTTCTGTTTTATTTCTACTTTTATCTTTATCATTTACTTCTTTCTAGTTACCAGTTTTTCTTATTAATATTTCTAGCTTCTTCAGTTTCCAGCTTAAATAATTGATTTGAGACCTTTCCTCTTTTGTAATATAAGAATTCAAAGCTGTAGGTTTACCTCTAAGCACTGCTTTAACTGCATCTCACAGATTTTGGTATGTTGCATTTTCATTATCATTTAATTCAAAATATTAAAAAAATTCTCTTTTGAGTCTTCTCTGACCCATGAATTACTTTTTCCAAATATTGGGTTTTCCTAGGTATCTTACTGTTTTATAATATAATTTTTTTTTCATTTCAGTCTGTACATATTTATTGGGACTTGTGCTGGGACTCAGCATGTGCTGTATCTTGGTGAATGTCTGTGTGCACTTGAAAAGAGTATGTGTTCTACAGTTGTTCAATATAGTGTTCTCTAATATCAATTAGATCAAGGCATTTACTAATTTATTCGTGTTCTTTTTCTTTACTGATTTTTAATTGTTAGTTTTTGCTTCATATATCTTGAAGCTCTGTTATTAGTCTCATTTGAAGTTGTGACTCTCGTAGGCTGCATTTAGCTTAGTCTTGCTTTTTTAACATCTTTTTGACAATCTACCTTTTTATTGGAGTGTTTAGACCATCAACATTAATGCAGTTGTCACCGGCAAAATGGGTGATTTCCTCAGTTCTTGCCCTTCTTAAGGGAAAGAATTTAGTCGAGAAGGCATAGAACAGTTTTAAGTAGCAAGAGTGTTGTTAAGTAGAGCGAAAGTACACTCCTGAGAAAGGATGAAAGCGGGCTGTCTGGAAATGAGAAGCAGCCTCATGATGGGGTAGGGTTGGGTTTTTTAGAGTGGTGTTTCCTCCGTGTCTTGCATCATTTGACTGACAGCTTTAGGTTATATCACTTTTCTCTTAGTGCGCAGGTGCTTACTCATAAGCACCCAAGTGAAACCCACAGTGGGGGGGCGGGGATGCAAAAACTGTAATGCTAATTTATTACCTATAAAGCATAATGAACCCTATGTTACCTTGAGTCACCTTTTAGGTCTTGGTGTGCCTGCGCCAACCTGTGCTGGTGGTTTCATCTTGCTTGGTCCTGATATGGCTGGAAACCTAGTGGTGGTCCTTGACCACAAGAGGGAGGACTCTGGGTGTGTTCCAATCACCAGTGTCCAGGTGGGGCAGGGAAAGATGAACCATGCAGGGTGGGGCGGGACCCCCTCCTGTCTGACTAGCTACCTAACATAATTATCGATATTGTTATTAATGTAATTAATGATACTGTTTTCTGTTTGCTATCTCATAAGCAGGTAGGGGGTTCCCAGAGAAAGAGAACCAGACATGGCTTTCTTGACATAAGAAAAAGCATTTTTGACCTAAGCCATTTTGTGATCTAAGCCTGGCCATAATGCTTGCTCTTGAACAGGTCTCAGTAATAATTATCTTTAAGAGAACAAAAGAATAAACTGTTACCAGTCATGAGAAGTGACAATAGCAAAGATAATAAATCAGTTGTAACATTCCCAGTTCTGTTTCAAAGGCTAGCCCGAGTGCTTTCTTGGGCTGTTTTTGCAGAATTTAAACCCCTCTGGCAGGCGCTCAAGTACCAGATCAGCTGGAACCTAAGGGAGGATGATGTTGACCTTTTCTGACCCTTCAGTCAAGTGACTTCAGTCAAGTAAAGGTTGGACTCTCTGGCCCCACCCCCATCCCCTTCATGAATATGCATGTACCCTTAGCTTAAAACTTGCTTCACTTTTGCTGTTGGCAGAGACACTGCTTTGGGAAAGATTCCCTTACTTGCTGCAAGTAATAAATCGTTCCTTCTCCCACTCTTTGCCTTGGTTGTGTCTTTTAGCTCTACACCCACCAAGAGGCGAACCCAGTTTTTCTGGTAACACTCTGTATTTTTAGTTCCTTTTTTCCACTTTTCTTGCCTTTTAGATTGTTTGGATATATTTTTGTATTCTTATCTACTGGCTTTTTAGGTATACCTCTTTTTATATTTATATATTGGGATTTCAGTATATATTCCTAACCTTCTGCAGTCTATTCAGAGTTAATATTGTACATATAAAATGTAGAGATCTTCCAATCATATATGTCTCCTTTGTCCCTTTCCTCACCATTCCCCATAATATTACATCTGTGTATACTGATAATCTTAGAAGACAGTGTTATAAGTTTTGCCTTAAATAAAGATACGTGATTTTTAAAACCTAAGAGAAAACAGTGGTGTTTTAAATTTACATAGATATTTACCATTTCTGGTGCTTTCATTCCTCAAGGTCCAAGTTTCCCTCTGCTATAATTTCCCTTTAGCCTAATGAACTTTCTTATGTTGTAGATCTCCTGGCAACAAATTCTCTTAGTTTTCCTTTTCTGAAAATGTGCCTTCCTAAATAATATTTTTGTTAGATATACAGCCTAGGTATTTTTTTTTCCTTTCAGTATTTCAACGATATTCACTGTCTAATGACCTCCATTATTTTTATGAGAAATTCAGACATTTTCCAATCAATGTTTTTTCTTTATGTAATATGCCATTATTCTCTGCCTGCTTTCTCCCTTTATTTTTCAACAGTTCAGTTATGATATATCCAAGTGTGATTTTTCTTTTAATTTATCCTGATGGAGGTTTACTGAGCTTCTTGGATCTGTAAATTTGTCTTTCAGTAAATTTCTGAAGTGTTCAGTCATCATTTCTTCCATATTTTTTCCTGCTGTTTTCTCTCTTTTCTGTCCTTCTGGAACTCATATATACATGTTAGGCCTTTTGAGATTATCCCATAGCTTTCTGAGGCTTTTTCTTTTTTTTTCTCTTTTTTAAAAAGAATCAGTCTTTTTGCTTTTTAGATTGGATTATTTCTGTTGATCTGCCTTTGAGTTCACTGATTCTTTCCTCTTTAATCTCCATTCTGATATTAAGTCTATCCATTGACTTTTAAAATTCAGATATTATATTTTTCATTGGTAAATTTTGTTCTTTTTATATTTTTTTGTATTTCTCCACTGATATTTCTATTATTATGTTATTTTCATTCAGATTTTTTCTCCTTTTTATCACTGAGCATAATTATAATAGCTACTTTAAAATCCTTTTCTCGTAGTTCCAACATCTTAGTCTTCTTGTGGTGGGCTTCTGTAGATTATCTTTTCTCTTGAGAATGGGTTTCATTTTTCTATTACTTATATATCAGGTAATTTTGGATTGTATCCTGGACATTATGAATGTTATAGAGACTCTGGGTTCTGTTATAATCTTCTGTAGAATATTGGTATTTTTATTTTAGCTGGCAGTTAACCATGTTAGACTCAAACTGTAAGTTCTCTCTCACCGTCTGTGGGCAGTGGTTCCAATTTCAATTTGATTGTTTAAGCTTCTGCCTTATTCTAATCTGCATATGCATGGTTCAGGGGTCAGCCTGAGACTTTTGTGGTGTTTCATATACAGTTTTAGGGGATCTCTTTTGACTTTATCCCCTGTGGGATTCCTTTCTCTCTCTAGTAGCTGGTTGTGTTTACCTGGGCTCTTTTCCCTAGTTCCTACTGACAGAAAGACAATTTTAGCTGCTCATACTCTGCATCTACTGCCTGACCTTGGGAAAAAGCTACAGCAAAACAGGAAATTCAAGCAGGTCTCTCCCAAATTTTGCCTTCTCTCCACAATCTGCCTGTTTTATTTATCCATCAGACTCCTCAGCTAGTTGTCATCCCATGTCCCTTACCGCTTCCCCCACCCCAAATTGGTAGTTATCAGCAGAAGGTAGGTGTCACACTACCGTTCTGGAAGTAGAAACTGAATGAGTAGGATTTTGACATGAGGTATGAGGAAACTCCAGAAAGGATCTTTCATAAGCTGAGTGATGCCACCTAGATTAGATTCATTGATACTTTTCTTTGTCCAGAATTTGGGTTTTGGCTGCAGTAATAACAGTTATTCAAATACATTTTGGGATCTGTAGATTCCAAGTTAAATTAGCTTTCCTAATCAGGCTACTTGTCTATTAATAACATCAAATCAGTGTATCTACAAATAAAAATATATACCATACTATTGAGCATATCAGTGCATGTAAAGAGAATGTCCTTTATTCTCTTGTTTTTTTGGTTTTTCTCTTACACACACTGTATTTTATTTTTACAAGAGATAAATAAACTGACACCAAGCATTGTAAATGGATGACCACAACAAAAGCAACAATGATTGCAATTACCAAACACGAAACACACTCATACTATGTCATAATATTGACATTCAGTCCAGTAATCCTCCACTGTAACAGCTCCTTTACTTTGCAGTGAAAATTGATTTGTATATTTTTTTGCCTCTGCGTCCTTGTGGGATTTTTTTTTTCAAACAAAGTCACAAAAATTATGATCATCCTCATCAGTTCACTTAGTCCCATGTAATTAATTTTTTTTATCTTGATCTTTTGTTAGCACTTTTATGAATTCATCAGTTTTCCATTAGAGTTCTGAAAATGCTTATTCATTCAGTTCAGCAGTATAGTCAGTTACCAGAAACCTGTACTTGTCAGAGTTTTTTCCATGAATTCCTTGAAGATGAAACCCTTTTATAGGAACATTTTTGCAAAAGCATCAGCGTACACCCAGAACTGTCTGTAAATGACAAGACTTAAAAATGACCACGGTTAAAGATTTGATGAAAGTTCATAATAATGCAATTGACAAGGAAATTTAGTTATTTCTGAGATATACATCTTAAAGTAATAACTAGAATTATGACTTATAACATTATACCAGAACATATAAAACTTTTAGAAATTTCATGTAATGTCTGAAACATTTATATTAACATATTTCCATACAAATAACCCAAAGAAAGTTTAGTATTAGTTGTTTTTTTTGTTTGTATTTCTATATCGCAGGTTCTTATTAGTCATCAGTTTTATACACATCAGTGTATACATGTCAATCCCAATCGCCCAATTCAGCACACCACCGTCCCCACCCCACCGTGGTTTTCCCCCCTTGGTGTCCATACGTTTGTTCTCTATATCAGTGTCTCAACTTCTGCCCTGCAAACGGGTTCATCTATACCATTTTTCTAGGTTCCACATACATGCGTTAATATACAATATTTGTTTTTCTCTTTCTGACTTACTTCACTCTGTATGACAGTCTATAGATCCATCCACATCTCAACAAATGACTCAATTTCGTTCCTTTTTATGGCTGAGTAATATTCCATTATATATATGTTCCACAACTTCTTTATCCGTTAGTCTGTTGATGGGCATTTAGGTTGCTTCCATGACCTAGCTATTGTAAATAGTGCTGCAGTGAACATTGGGGTGCCTGTGTCTTTTTGAATTATGGTTTTCTCTGGGTATATGCCCAGTAGTGGGATTGCTGGATCATATGGTAATTTTGTTTTTAGTTTTTTAAGGAACCTCCATACTGTTCTTCATAGTGGCTGTATCAATTTACATTCCCACCAACAGTGCAAGAGGGTTCCCTTTTCTCCACCACAGCCTCGCCAGCATTTGTTGTTCGTAGATTTTCTGATGATGCCCATTCTAACTGGTGTGAGGTGATTCCTCATTGTAGTTTTGATTTGCGTTTCTCTAATAGTTAGTGATGTTGAGCAGCTTTTCATGTGCTTCTTGGCCATCTGTATGTCTTCTTTAGCGAAATGTCTATTTAGGTCTTCTGCCCATTTTTGGATTGGGTTGTTTGTTTCTTTAATATTGAGCTGCTTGAGCTGTTTATATATTTTGGAAATTAATCCTTTGTCCGTTGATTCGTTTGCAAATATTTTCTCCCATTCTGAGGGTTGTCTTTTCGTCTTGTTTATGGTTTCCTTTGCTGTGCAAAAGCTTTGAAGTTTCATTAGGTCCCATTTGTTTATTTTTGGTTTTATTTCCGTTACTCTAGGAGGTAGATCATAAAAGGTCTTGCTGTGATTTATGTCAGAGTGTTCTTCCTATGTTTTCCTCTAAGAGTTTTATAGTGTCCGCTCTTATATTTAGGTCTCGAATCCATTTTGAGTTTATTTTTGTATATGGTGTTAGGGAGTGTTCTAATTTCATTCGTTTACATGTAGCTGTCCAGTTTTCCCAGCACCACTTACTGAAGACGCTGTCTTTTCTCCATTGTATATCTTTGCCTCCTTTGTCATAGGTTAGTTGACCGTAGGTGCATGGGTTTATCTCTGGGCTTTCTATCTTGTTCCATTGGTCTATGTTTCTGTTTTTGTGCCAGTACCATATTGTCTTGATTACTGTAGCTTTGTAGTATAGTCTGAAGTCAGGGAGTCTGATTCCTCCAGCTTCATTTTTTTCTCTCAAGACTGCTTTGGCTACTCAGGGTTTTTTGTGTCTTGATACAAATTTTAAGATGATTTGTTCTAGTTCCGTAAAAAATGCCATTGGTAATTTGATAGGGATTGCATTGAATCTGTAGATTGCTTTGGGTAGTATAGTCATTTTCACAGTACTGAGTCTTCCAATCCAATAACATGGTATGTCTCTCCATCTGTTGGTACCAATTTAATTTCTTTCATCAATGTCTTAAAGTTTTCTGCATACAGGTCTTCTGTCTCCCTAGGTAGGTTTATTCCGAGGTATTTTATTCTTTTTGTTTCAGTGGTAAATGGGAGTGTTTCCATAATTTCTGTTTCAGATTTTTCATCATTAGTGTATAGGAATGCAAGAGATATCTGTGTATTAATTTTGTATCCTGCAGCTTTACCAAATTAATTGATTAGCTCTAGTAGTTTTCTGGTGGGATTTTTAGGATTCTCTACGTATAGTATCATGTCATCTGCAAAAGTGACAGTTTTACTTCTTCTTTTCCAATTTGTATTCCTTTTATTTCCTTCTCTTCTCTGATTGCCATGACTAGGACTTCCAAAACTATGTTGAATAATAGTGGTGAGAGTGGACATCCTTGTCTCGTTCCTGATCTTAGAGGAAATACTTTCAGTTTTTCACCATTGAGAATGATGTTTGCTGTGGGTTTGTCGTATATGGCCTTTATTATGTTGAGGTAGGTTCCCTCTCTGCCCGCTTTCTGGAGAGTTTTTATCACAAATGGGTGTTGAATTTTGTCAAAAGCTTTTTCCACATCTATTGAGATGATCATATGGTTTTTATTCTGCAGTTTGTTAATATGGTGTATCACATTGATTGATTTGCATATATTGAAGAATCCTTGCATCCCTGGGATAAATCCCACTTGATCGTGATGTATGATCCTTTTAATGTGTCGTTGGATTCTGTTTGCTAGTATTTTGTTGAGGATTTTTGCATCTGTATTCATCAGTGATATTGGTCTGTAATTTACTTTTTTTGTAGTATCTTTGTCTGGTTTTGGTACCAGGGTGATGGTGGCCTCATAGAATGAGTTTGGGAGTGTTTCTTCCTCTGCAGTTTTTTGGAAGAGTTTGAGAAGGATGGGTGTTAGATCATCTCTAAATGTTTGGTAGAATTCACCTGTGAAGCCATCTGGTCCTGGACTTTTGTTTGTTGGAAGATTTTTAATCACAGTTTCAATTTCATTACTTGTGATTGGTCTGTTCATATTTTCTATTTCTTCCTGGTTCAGTCTTGCAAGATTATACCTTTCTAAGAATTTGTCCATGTCTTTCAGGTTGTGCATTTTATTGGCATAGAGGTGCTTGTGGTAGTCTCTTAGGATGCTTTGTATTTCTGCAGTGTCTGTTGTAACTTCTCCTTTATCATTTCTAATTTTATTGATTTGAGTCCTCTTCCTCTTTTTCTTGATGAGTCTGGCTAATGGTTTATTAATTTTGTTTATCCTCTCAAAGAACCAGCTTTTAGTTTTATTGATCTTTGCTATTGTTTTCTGTGTTTCTATTTCATTTATTTCTGCTCTGATCTTTATGATTTCTTTCCTTCTGCTAACTTTGGGTTTTGTTTGTTCTTCTTTCTCTTGTTCCTTTAGGTGTAACGTTAGATTGTTTACTTGAGATTTTTCTTGTTTCTTGAGGTAGGCTTGTATAGCTATAAACTTCCCTCTTAGAACTGCTTTTGCTGCATCCCATAGGTTTTGGATCATTGTGTTTTCGTTGTCATTTGTCTCTAGGTAATCTTTGATTTTCTCTTCGATTTCTTCAGTCTTCTCTTGGTTGTTTAGTAATGTATTGTTTACCCTCCATGTGTTTGTGTTTTTTCCTTGTAATTCATTTCTAATCTCATAGTGTTGTGGTCAGAAAAGATGCTTGACATGATTTCAATTTTCTTAAATTTACCGAGGCTTGATTTGTGACCCAGGATGTGATCTGTCCTGGAGAATGTTCCGTGTGCACTTGAGAAGAAAGTGTAATTTGCTGTTTTGGGATGGAATGTCCTATAAATATCAATTAAATCTATCTGGTCTATTGTGTCATTTAAAGCTTCTGTTTCCTTATTTATTTTCATTTTGGATGATCTGTCCGTTGATGTAAGTGAGGTGTTAAAGTCCGCCACTATTATTGTTTTACTGTCAATTCCCTCTTTTAGAGCTGTTAGCAGTTGCCTTATGTATTGAGGTGCTCCTATGTTGGGTGCATATATATTTATAATTGTTATATCTTCTTCTTGGATTGATCCCTTGATCATTATGTAGTGTCCTTCCTTGTCTTTTGTAACAGTCTTTATTTTTTATTATTATTATTTTTTTCCGGTACATGGGCCTCTCACTGTTGTGGCCTCTCCCGTTGCGGAGCACAGGCTCCGGACGCGCAGGCTCAGCAGCCATGGCTCACAGGCCCAGCCGCTCTGTGGCATGTGGGATCTTCCCGGACCAGGGCACGAACCTGTGTCCGCTGCATCAGCAGGCGGACTCTCAACCACTGCGCCACCAGGGAAGCCCACAGTCTTTATTTTAAAGTCTGTTTTATCTGATATGAATATAGCTACTCCAGCTTTCTTTTGATTTGCATTTGTATGGAATATCTTTTTCCATCCCCTCACTTTCAGTCTGTATGTGTCCTAGGTTGAACTGGGCTTCTTGTAGACAGCATATAGATGGGTCTTGTTTTTGTGTCCATTCAGCAAGCCTGTGTCTTTTGGTTGTAGCCTTTAATCCATTCACATTTAAGGTAATTATTTATATGTATGTTCCTATGACCATTTTCTTAATTGTTTTGGGTTTGTTTTTGGAGGTCCTTTTCTTCTCTTGTGTTTCCCACTTAGAGAAGTTCCTTTAGTGTTTGTTGTAAAGCTGGTTTGGTGGTGCTGAATTCTCTTAGCTTTTGCTTGTCTGTAAAGCTTTTGATTTCTCCATCGAATCTGAATGAGATCCTTGCCTGGTAGAGTAATCTTGGTTGTAGGTTCTTCCCTTTCATCACTTTAAGTGTATCATGCCACTCCCTTCTGGCTTGTAGAGTTTCTGCTGAGAAATCAGCTCTTAACATTATGGGAGTTCCCTTGTATGTTATTTGTTGTTTTTCCGTTGCTGCTTTCAGTAGTTTTTCTTTGTCTTTAATTTTTGCCAGTTTGATTACTGTGTGCCTCGGCGTTTTTCTCCTTGAGTTTACCCTGTGTGGGACTCACTGCACTTCCAGGAGTTGGGTGGCTATTTCCTTTTCCATGTTAGGGAAGTTTTCGACTATAATCTCTTCAGATATTTTCTCGGGTCCTTTCTCTCTCTTCTCCTTCTGGGACCCCTGTAATGCGAATGTTGTTGAGTTTAATGTTGTCCTAGAGCTCTCTTAGGCTGTCTTCATTTCTTTTCATTCTTTTTTCTTTACTCTGTTCCGCAGCAGTGAATTCCACCATTCTGTCTTCCAGGTCACTTATCCGTTCTTCTGCCTCAGTTATTCTGCTATTGATTCCTTCTAGTGTAGTTATCATTTCATTTATTGTATTGTTCATCTCTGTTTTTTTGTTCTTTAATTCTTCTAGGTTTTTGTTAAACATTTCTTGCTTCTTCTCGATCTTTGCCTCCATTCTTTTTCCGAGGTCCTGGATCATCTTCACTATCATTATTCTGAATTCTTTTTCTGGAAGGTTGCCTATCTCCACTTCATTTAGTTTTTTTTCTGTGGTTTTATCTTGTTTCTTCATCTGGTACATAACCCTCTGCCTTTTCATCTTGTCTGTCTTTCTGTGAATGTCTTTTATTCTCTTGATTGTACCAGATTTTTAGTGTCCATGAAGAATATCTAATTAAAAGATTTTCTAGCTAAAGCTGTGAATCTGGCCTTGTGGGAATGCAGTGCCGCATACCAAAGCTGTCTCCTTTTTCATTAATCACCATTGAATATTCCTCTCTATCAGTAGGTTCTCAGCATCAGTAGTATATACATGTTAGTAGTCATCATAGAAGCCAGCACTTGCTGTGCATTTCAGGTACTATGCTAAGTGCTTTACATGAATTACTTCATTAATGCTCTTTACAGACCTCTAAAGGAAGTGGCATAATCCTCTTATAGATGAGGAAAAGAGTATAAAGGTTGAGTAATTTGCATGAAATCACACAACACAGGCTTGCTTCTTGTTACCAGTGGGGAGGAGTGAGAATTAGATAGTGAACCAGTAGTCTGGAGCGAGATGACTGAGTTGAGTTAGAGGAACATGAGATTTGCAGCTTTCTAAAGTAATCTTCTGTGTTAATTTAGCTAAATTAGCTGGCACCAAAGTTGGGGCATAAATTGTAGCTAAATTGGCAGACACCAAAGTTGGGGCATAGACAGAGCTGTCTTTGTAGTTGTTCCATTTGTATTTCTGAAGTGCTTTTCCATGTTCACCTAACTCTCAGTGTGTACCCAGCACGTAAGTACTAGATTCTACCTTCTTGGGGTGACCCTTGTCTTTTCCTTTTTTCAAGATGTCTGTTCCCTACCCTCTTGGATTATCTGATGAAAGAAATTCATGCCAAGGGATTAAGTGATAAATAAATCAACCTTAGAAATGTTTTTCAGTGAAATTACTGTTTCTTTTGAGAGAGAGAAAGGAGTTGTCACAATCTATATCCAGAATTCTAAATGTAGAAAACCTATATTGATTTTTGACACCCATGTTAGCTCTGTAAACAATGTATATGAAATTGTGTTATTTAGGATATTGTTCAGTTGCATTAACAGACAAAGGAAGAGAAAACTACACCTGAAAGGCTTAAACCAGAGAGATTTATTTCTCTCTTAGGTAAAAGTCCAAGCTGAGAGGTGAATCAGATGGATAACCAGCTCTGTTCCACAAGGTCATTCAGATGTTTCCTTCTAATCTTATCTTTACAGTGTTCCCCAGGGTATTACCCTCAGCTTTCTGGTTATGCAGGATCACCACCAGCACATCTGTGTCACAGGCCTGCAATAAGAGGGAAAGAGGATGGAGGGCAAGCAAGTTCCTTTCAAAGACATGACCCAGAAGTTGTACACATCACTCTTGCTCACATCCCATTTGTTGCAGCTTAATCACATGGCTACAGCTAGCTGCAAATGGGTCTGGAAAAGGTGGTCTTTAGCTGGCTAGAGATGCATTGATAACTACAGGGATCTATTGCTAAAAGGGAGAAGAGGGGAGAATGAGTGTTACCCGATTATTAGTCGTCTCCACTACAGAAGTTTATCTCTAATTTTTGCAAACCTATCCCACAGCCAATTAAAAGAGTTGGTAAGGAGTAGCCATACCAATGGACTTGGTGATTATCAGGTTAGTAGCATAATAAAATATAGTAGAAGAGAATTCAGTAATGATTTTAAGTTTATTTTCAGAAACAAAGCACAAAACTGGATGTTGGAGAATTTGATGAAATAACTTCAAATTGTGTTAAAGTTGGTGGTTTTATGAGCTAATAATTATTTATTTTGTTCTTGTATTTTAGGCCTCAACTCCATATAGCATAGATTCAGATTCTTTGGGAATGGAGTGTATTATTTCGGGAAGTGCCTCTCCAACTCTGGCAATCAACACTGTGACTAACAAAGTAATTCTATTTTTTGAACACTTTTGAAATGTCATTGAGTAATACATTTAATTTGCTTTTATAGTAACAATAGATTTCTGTATGGTTGAGTTTAAAGATGATATAAATTTGACCAAACCATACATGGCAGTTTGAAAGCTGAATCCACAATGCTTTTAGCTTTACACAAGTTAGAGGTAAATAAATAATTCTCTAGAAAAATTGGAAGATGCTTATTGGGAAGCTCTATATTAAATCTAAATTCTTGACACTACCAATCCCATTGAATTTTTGAGTCCAGCATTTTATTGACTCAATTTGTTTCAAAATCATTGATTACCCCTCTAAATATGTGATTTAAAAAGAGATTGACAAATAACCAGGGCGTCAACAGAATCCAGTAAAATAAATAATTCAGACAAACTCAGAGTCCATTAGAACGGTGGTCAATCTCTTTCATGATATTCAAGTCTAGGTACATACCCAGAAGTGTAGTATGTGGTAGTCTGCTGCAGTATTTGTTTTGTTTTTGTTATTGAAGCAAGGGTCAGAACTTTGTGCTAACTCATTAGATACCTAGTAGGGTACAAATATCTCTTCTTTACAAGGTAATTTCTTAATCTCATATCTCAAAACCCTAAAAAGGCTCTGGGAGGTTCATAAAATATCTCAGTTCTGTGTATCTATTTCCTCCCTTACTAGACCATGATGAGCACCTTGAAGCCGTAGTATTTCTCACTCTTGTACTCATACGGTCTGTCAGTCTTGCTTTTACCCTCTCCCCATCTCCCTTGCTTTCAGTTGCTCTTTTTTTTTGTTTTAAATCTCACTCTTCTACTTTCTTGTGCACACACATAAAACACAAACATGTATACATACTCAGTTGCACTAATATACGTAGTATCTTTGTGTTGATAAAAGGTATTGAATAAGCAGATAGAAGACAGATTATAATCAGAGTTACTAATCAGAATTCCAATTTAGATAGGAAACTGGCAACTGAGGTGTAAAGTGATAATTTTTCCCAAATAGCAATACATGGACTGATTCCATCAGAATCACTTGAGGGAGGGGTGGGGTTGTTAGTGTGTACGTGTGTTTGGTGGTGGTAGTAATTCCCAGATTCCATTGCAGTCCTACCAAATCAGTTACTTTATCCTTGTGGGTAGGGCCCAGGAATCTGTACTTTTAAAAATCATCCCTAATGATACCCAGCTAGACTTGAGAATTTCCAGTGAAATAGACGGGTTGGAATCAGAGGTATCCAGTACTGCTCTTTGCGATAGTCCAAGCAGGAGATACTGAGGCCTAAACATAGACAGTTGTGGCTATTAGGAAACAATTAGAAAGTAGTAATGCTGGGACTTCGTGACTAAATAAAGAAACTGGAGTTTTGGGACTTCTGCTTTCAAATATGATAGAATAGCTAGTATCGGATTAACCCTTCTCCCTATCTATATAAAATTACCACCCTGCCCACCAATAAAAAAGAAAGGCATTGGAGAAAAAGACAAGCAGGACTTAAGAAGCAAAGATCTCAGAAAAAAGGGAAGCACATTGAGATAAGCCCTACATGTTTTCCCTGGGGACATTTCCCACTTCTCAGTGCATGGCATAGAGGCTGCACAGAAAGCTACAACCTAGAGCAGTCACTGAGCTAGGGATGTAAAAATGAGAGTATGAGGCTACCAAAGAGCCAGGGCTTAAGGACCAAGATCCTGAGGAATCTCAGAAGTTACCTCAACTTTTTGCAAGCGATATCCAGTTAAGGCATTTGCTAATCCCTAACCTGTGTGTGCTTCAACTCAGACACAGGCAAATCATGTGGATTTTTCACTAGCCAGAATTCAGCAGTCTCACAGAGGTGGGGGGGGGCAAAAGTTGTAGTTCTTTAAAGAGGGAGCCATGGTAAACACCCCAGTTTTACAAATTGATACTTAAGAAAGATTATGTTCTATAAGTAAGAGCAAATCAAAATAACACCAGTCTCAAACTGTTATTAGGGTGGTACACTAATATTCCACTTGCCAAAAGAAAACTAAATCCTTTCTGGAAGATAACATATCCCAAGCTTTTGCAAGTTTTCATAAGTAAGGTCTCACTTTCAGTCAGAATTTTCAGACATTCCAAGAAACAAGACCAAATAATTAAATGCCAAGATTGAAAGATAGTATAAACATATCCACAAGTGATCTAGATATTGATTTTTAAATAACTATGACTAATATGTTGAAGAAAATAGATGAATTATAGAAAATTTATCAGAATTGGAATCTGTATGGAAGAATCAAGAGAACTGAAAAATATAATAACTGAAATTGAGAATTAAATAGATGGATTTAACAGCAGATTAGACACAGCAGAGGAGAGAATCAGTGAACTGGAAGATAGGTCAATAGAAAATATGCAGGTTGAAAAACAAAAGAATGGAAAATTCAGAGAAGCTTAAGAGATAAATGGGATACAGGGAAAAGATCTAACAAACTTGTCATTAGTGTTCCAGAAGAGAAGCAAAAGGGAATAGAGAAGAAGCAATATTTGAATTTTCTAAGACTGATTAAAGATAACACAATACAGATTCAAGAAGTTCTGAGAACCCCAAGAAGGACTAATTAAAAGAAAACCTTATCAGGCAAATAAAAGTCAAACTGCTAAAAAACAAGGATTTTTTTTATCTTAAAATCAGAGGAAAATAATAGGCAACTTCAAAGGAACACACTGAATTCTGAATAGAAATGATAAAAGTCAGATACCACCAGAATGAAATTTTTGTAGTGCTGAAAGGAAATAACTGCCAATCCAGAATTCTAAAATTAGAATTTCTATGAAAAATGAAAGTTAAGTAAATAGGCTTTTACAGAAACAAAATGTGAGAGAATAACAGTATTAAAAAATTAAAGGAGGTTAATTTTTCAGATAGAAGGAAAATTATCCTGTGCAGAAAAGAATGAAGAACACCAAAAGAGTATGCATGTCAGTAAATAAAAATATGTATCGAGTGATTAAAACAATAGCAGTGCTGTTATAGAACATAATGCTTTGGAGTCTAAAATACTTGTAGAGGTTAAAGTACATGACAATACTAGAGTAAAGCATTAGGAAATATATTGCAGTTAATGTCTTTGCATTGTATGGGAAGTGGTAAAAGTACTAAGTCAAGGGCATGTGGTAAAATCTAGGGCAGTGATTCTTAACACTTCAGCATATATCAGAATAACTAGGAGGGCTTGTTAAAACCCAGATTACTGGGCCCTACCCTGAGAGTTTCTGATTCTCTAGGTCTAAGTTGGGGTCTGAAAAATTGCGTTTCTGACACGTTCTCAGATACTGGTCACGTACTGGTCCAAGTTCCTTACCTTATGAACCACTGCTCTAGGTTACTACAAGAATAAAAAGAATATTACCAAGTAAGGAAAAATAATAAATCCTTGGTTAATCCAAAAGTAGGCAAGAAAGGGCTTCCCTGGTGGCACAATGGTTAAGGGTCTGCCTGCCGATGCAGGGGACACAGGTTTGTGCCCCGGTCTGGGAAGATCCCACATGCAGCAGAGCGCCTGGGCCCGTGAGCCATGGCTGCTGAGCCTGCGCGTCTGGAGCCTATTGCTCCGCAATGGGAGAGGCCACAGCAGTGAGAGGCCCGTGTACCGCAAAAAAAAAAAAAGAAAGAAGAAAGTAAATTAGTGAGCTGTGGGGACAGCTTCAGGCAACCTGTAATATGTGTAATTGAAGTTCCTGATGTAACTTCAGAGCAATTAAGTACACCAGAAATGGTAACTATGTGGGTAAATATAAAGCTTTTTTTAAAAAAATTTAAATCTCTTTAAAAGATAACTGTAAAGCAAAAATTACAAAAATGCATTGTGGGTTTATAACACATAGAAGTAAAATATATGACAGTAGTGTTGGGGCAAGGAGAGGAGAAATGAAAGTTATGAAAAGAGAAAATGTTTAAAATTTGGGAAGGCAAAAGTAAAGGCATCGTTCACAGAAGACATCATTATTCATATGGAAAATTCAAAAGAATCTACAGACAAACTCTTGGAATTAATAAGTGAATTTACCAAGGTGTCAATATTAGATCAGTGTTGGATTTTAGAAGTCAGTTATTTTTCTGTGTATTAGTCATGGACAGTTAGAAAATACAATTTAAAAGGTAATACTTACATTAGCATTCAAAAACATCAAATACAGAGACACTTCATTTTATTGTGCTTCGCTGTATTGTGCTCCCCAGATATTGGGCTTTTTACAAATTGAAGGTTTGTGGCAACCCTGTGTTGTCAGCTGATGGTTAGCATTCTTAACCAATAAAGTATTTTTAAATTAAGGTATATACATTGTTTCTGTAGACATAATGCTATTGCACCTTAATAGACTACAGTACATTGTAAACATAACTTTTATATGCACTGGGAAACCAGAAAATTCATGTGACTTGCTTTATTTCAATACTTGCTTTATTGCAGTGGTCTGGAACCAAACCCGCAATATCTCTGAGGTAGCTAGGATTAAATGAAAGATGAACTCTGCACAGAAAACTATAAAAAATTACTGAGAGAGAACAAAGGGTGTATAAATAACTAGGTATATAATTTTCATAGAGAAGATTATTGTAAAGAAGTCAGTTTTTCCTGAGTTTATCTACAGATATAATATCCCAATCAAAATTCCACAGTGCTTTTTTTTAGGGGAAGGAAGATAGTAGGAAATGACCAGCTGATTTTGAAAGATAAATGAGACTCCAAATGGTAAACAGTAGTTGAAGAAAATTTTGAAGAAAAAGATAAAAGTTAGAGGATTTATACTTCAAAATATCGAGTAAACCTACAATAATTGAAAGTGTAATATTGGCATAAGAATAGACACATAGAATTATGGAACAGAGTTCAGTGATGTCTTTCAACAAATGGTGCTGAATCAATAGAAAAGTGAGATTTTTTCTTGCACAGAAATCAGTTTCATACCCCAGTAAAGATGTTAAAAAAAATCAATTTCAGATGGATTTGAGACCTTAATATAAATGATAAAGTTCTCAGATGGATGAAAAAGAATAAAATATGTTTTAAAAAGTGGAATGAAGGAAGTAATAAAAGATTAAGAGCCGATGCTAACGCAACACACAACAAAGCTTTACGTAATCCTTTAGCTAAATTTACTGCAAAAGGACAGAGAAGGATATATATACGTTGTATGAAACCAGTCATTAATGGTAGAAGTCTGTATGGTGGTTACCTGTAACAGGAGATATGCGGATGGATAATGACTGGCTGGTGAATGATGATTGGGAGAGTTCATGAGTGGGCCTTCTGGTGTGCAGGTATGTTCTGTATCAGTGATTCTGTGATCTGTGGACACTTGAGTAACCAATACCCTTTTGGGGATTCCATGATAATACTAAAATGCTATTTGCCTTTTCCTTTAGTTTTGTGTTTTCACAGATGCAGCAAAAGCAATAATATGTAAACATTAGCACAAGTCAAGGCAGTGACACCTGACTGTACTAGTAGTCATTGTGTTCTTCACAAGCACACACCCTTCAGATTAAAAAAAACAAATACTAGTTAAGAATATCCTTGGTGATGCAGGAAAAATAATTTTATTAAATTGTGACCTTTGAGTAAACGTTTTTAAGAATCTGTGTGGTGAAATGGGAAGTACACATAAAACGCTTAAACTGTGTATACCGAGGTACAGTGGTTGCTTCAAGGAAGAGCATTTGTGTTGAACTAGCCACTTTGTTCATGGAGCATTGATTTTACTTCAAAGAACAACTGACACTATTATTCAGATTTGGGTATTGGCAGATATTTTCTTGAAAATGAATAAAGTAAGCCTCTCACTTAAAGGAAAACAATTGACAGAATCTCTTGCCAATGGTAAAATTTGAGCTTTTAAGCAAAACATACAGGTTCGGAAAACTTATATCCACCACAGTGAGTCTGGTAGCTTCACAGTCTTTACACACTTTTCCAATGAGATTATTGGTAATGTTAACAGGTGTGATGTTTTGATGTTGTGTAATGAAATATGTCAGTATTTGGAAGATGTGCATAACTTAGTGAATGATATTTTCCAAATGACCAATGCATAATGTTATAAAATCATGCGTGGCTAAATGATCCATTCAAAGTCCGAGGTGGAAAGTGGATTATAATGTAAAAGAGTGTGAAAATTTTATTCATATGGTTTCAGATTTTACATTGCAACTAATCTTTAAAAAATTGTCACTTGTCATGTTTTCGTGTAGTATCAAAAAAGACTATCCACAATTATCTGAAAAGTCTATTAAAATATGCTTCCCATTTCCAAACACACACACACACACATATATATGTATATATGATGCTGGGTTTTCTTTCTATACTTCCACCTAAACAACATATTGCAACAGATGGAATGCAGAAGCAGATATGAGAATCTAGCTGTTTCCTGTTAGGGCAGGCTTTGAAATTTACGAAAATGTAAAACAGTGGCACCCTTCTAACTTTACTTATTGAGAGAATTTTTTTTTTTGTTAACATATAGTTGAGTTTGTAATAGTTATTTTTAAGTTAGTATTTAAAATTTTTTTAATTTCTAATATGCCAGTTATTGATAAATATATCAAACAAAAGCTTCTTGACTCCTTAATATTTAAGACTGTAAAAGGGTTCTAAGATCAAAGTTTGAGAGTTGCTATTGATTACATGATTCCATGAGTATGCCCATTTTATAATTAATAAACTATAACAACTCGTGTATTTTCCTCTCCATAATATGTTACATTTTAATAAAAATCTTATCCTCCTTGCTATGAGGATTTGTCCAAGATGGTGGGAAGTATTTCTGACTTGACTGATAGGTAACTAAGCATGCACAGGAGAGAATGAGCAGCCAACAGAATGACCATGGGATGCTTGTAATTTGCTGATATTGTATTGCTTAAGAGCCCATAAGGTTGAGTTTTTTAAAAAATGAAATTTACACTGGAAATAATTGACCAGAAAAATCTTTGCCATAGTTTTATTTTCTCTCATTTTTCCTTATACTCTTTTCCCTTATTAGTTCCTAGACACATAGTTGTTCCTAGCTGATGTGAATGTGAGACAGTTTGGTTTTGCCTTAAGTATTGAGGCATATATGCCTAGTTTTCCAGGTTTTGGCCTCTTTTGGCAAATGAGTATTGAGCATGACCCCATTTTCAGCACAGACAGAAGGGTGGTAATAGCTCAATTGGTCATTAAATTCAGCAAGTATTTTTTATGTGTATACTGAGTAGAAAACGTTATGCTGCTTATGATTATTTATTGGGGAACTCAAGTTGCTAACAGTCTAGTAGTGGATAAAAATTTGATAAAAATTAGTTACACCATAAAATCAAAAGTATTAATTTTTCCCATGAAAGTAGGAGCATAGAAAGGAAAATTGGTAGTAGCATCTGAATGGAACTTTAAAGGATATTTAGACTACTTTTCTGTTTTAAAAATATCTTTTTTGTTGTTTCTAATTAAAAATGATAATGCACATTATAAACATACTCAAGCGTTTTAAAAATATACACTATCAGTGACAGAAGTCTTCAGGAATACCCAGCCCCCTGCCAGTTAACCATTGTTAACAGTTTGATACATAGTTCTTTCATGTCTAATGCATATGTTAGCATATTATTGTTATTTTAAAAATCAGATCACATATTTATGATTTTGCAATTGTGTTGGACAGTTTACAGTTTTCAATATTATAAACACTATGATGCCTAAATTCTATTTTTTGTGTTCTTTTTTTTTTGATGCCTAAGATTTTTAAAGAAGAAAACTGATTTTGCTTAAAGCTTGAGTAAAAATAAGTTTATGCATTATAGAAATATTTAACAGTAAAAATCTGTTATAATCCCCTCTTATTAAATGTCGATGAACTAATTATACCTTTTAGAAAATTGAATTTATATACCTCTGGATGGGATATATCCTTTAGTTTGAAAGTAAATTATCAATATTTCATGGTGAACATGGAGTGAGCGATGTAGAGCATGGATTTGGGGTAGATAAACACCAAAGGAAAGACCAATAACATTTTGTTTTCCTTCCATCTACCAGGTTAGTTGTATTCTTCTAGAGTTGCTTAAAAAGTACTTTTTATAGTAGGAACTACTTATTCAAATATTGCTGTTCTTTTCCTTGTAGGTAACATTGTACAACACTGATCAGGATGGTAGTGATAGCCCACGCAGTAGCCTTAACAACAGTCTCTCAGATCAGAGTTTGGCATCTGTTAATTTGAACAGTGTTGGAAGTGTGCATAGTTACACACCGGTAAGCCTTGGTGAAGTTAACTCCTTTGCTGAGTACTCATTTAGAGCTTAAAATGGAACCAAACGTAATTGAAATACAAATAAAACGTGAAGATGTATATTTCTCACTGATCAAATTGATCATTAGCTTAGATAAGTAGAGCAGATTTCTATTATATTTTAGCAAGTTAGATACAAATATATTGTTGTACTATGTTATATATTTTGGTCTACTTCATCTGTTCTCTGTCCAAGTGAAACACAATTGGAATAGGAAAAGAATTTTTACTTTAGTCTTCTAAAGCTGTGTTTAATGATATTTTACAGTCCTTGGTAAAAGAGCTTAGAGGATATGTATATCACCTAGTTTTCCAGAAGCACATCTAAGAAGGGGATTCTACAAACCCCAAAGCTTAGGATGACCTGGTACTCAGTTGTTAACCAGTCTTGTATTTTCAGTTTGGGTCTGGAAAACAAAGCTATGCTATAAAGGGACCTGTGTGAGTATATTTGCTCCTGTGCTGACCCTTCCCTTATCTGATACTTCTTTTCAAATCATCTTGCACCTGTCCTCCTGGGTAGACAGAACAGAGCCCGAGAGAGCCATACACCACACCGTTCATAGTATAAATTTGATCTCATCCCATCTCTCCCTGTTCCAAGATGAATAATAGGTAAAAACTTTACACAGAGAAAAGATATAAGGGGGATGGGGGACCTGAAATAAGAAAATAACACGAGGAAAACAGAAATTCAGAGAGCAGTTTTAAAACTCACCTTGAATGTAGGAGAAAGAAGACAACGCAAAACTGTTAACAGTGCTCTGGGGGAAAAAATTTTAAATATTTTTCGAGAATGCAGAAGAAACAGATAAAGGAATACCAATTATGTAAAAGAATACGATAGATATGGAGAATTGCGAATTATAGGTGTCCCCAAATAGTTGGTACAGAAGCAGTTTTCAGAAGAAATAGAGAACAAAAGGGTTACTGAGTTCTAAGAAAAGTTAATGGGAAAAAAACTATATCTAGACACATCATGACAAATTTTTAAATTTCAGAAGTAATCATAGATACTCTAGCAGAAGAAATAAGGTACATTCAGAGAAACACAAATCATACCTCTCTTCCATAATACTAAATGCCAGAAAATGATGGAGCACTTTATACAGAGTGTCAAGGGAATAGATTTGGAATTATAAATATTATGCCCACGAAATTTTCATTCAGTTGTGAAGTCAAGAAAAAGACATTAATTCTTTGATACACAGAGTTTAGAAAGCATCCTACCCTTGTTTTCATGCACCCTTCCTGAAAAAAATTACATATTTAGCTGATCAGGTGGTGAATTAAAGTACTCAGTAATGATGAAGTCATGTGCCAGTGGTGGAGCCATTCCCCTACACAAAACTCATATTTTTCCATGTCATTGTAGACTCCTTGTGAGCATCATTTTGAAAGGCTGCATAAATCTATAGCCAGTGTTCATATCTTAATTTTTTCAAAACACTAAACCAATGGTAGTTTGTTACTGCTTGATATGATCTTTAAGATATATTGCTGATCATGTTTTATTTTATTTCTAGTTGTGCTGTCTTCAGAGATAATTCTTATTTTTTAGGTGTTCATGGTGCTCTTTTTCCTTGCATAGCTCGAGGCCCTGATCTATTCTGTTTTTCTCAGAATCTCCTTTGTCTTTTACCCTTCATTTCTTTCTTTCCTTAAGTTTCATTTAAAAAAGAAAAATTTACCTACAGTGAAGAGTTAGGTGTGTTGAAGTTCCTTGCTGCTTTGGGCAGTGCCATACAACCTGACTCACAGTATTTGAGTTTAAATACTTAAAGATTAATTGAATAAATGAATGAGAAATGTTAGTAGTTTCAGAGTATAGTGAGTTTGAGATGAAATTGCTTCTGTGGAAATCAAGATGAAGACTCCAAAGAAACTGGAAGGGTTCCAGGCTTAGCTTATCACTTATTATGACCTTGGGAAGGTCCTTTAACTTTGAATTTTCCCCCCTACTGTGAAATGTGGAGGTTGGATTAGATTTCTGAGATTCTTCAAGACCTAAGTTAACAACTTGTGGTCTGTCCTTTTATGTATACCCAACTTAACAGACGATAGGAAAGCCAAAGACAGGGAAGTTAATTCCTTTGAATTCTAATAACTGTTCTGATATTTTCAGTTTTATATCATATGTAATAAACCAATTCTGATATAGAGCTACTAAATTAGTAGTTTTTTTCTTCAATGTTAGGTGACAAATCATCCAGAACCAGTCTCTCAGTCATTAACTCCTCAACAACAGCCACAGTACAACCTTTCAGACCGAGACAAACAACTACTTTTCTCAGAATATAATTTTGAAGATCTCAGTGCCTCATTTCGGAGCCTTTATAAGTCAGTTTTTGAGCAGTCACTTAGTCAACAAGGTGAGTTTTTTAATACCTCTTTTGTAATTTTTTATTGAAATTTTTTAAAGAATTATTTTCACATCGCAGCTGTTATAGTTCCTTAATCTTAGAACATTACCATCATGATAAGGACTGAAGGTTCTTTGTGCCTTTACTATAGTCTGTATATATTTTTATCATAGCACAAGAATGGCAGATAAATCTATCTCTTCATGCATGCCTACTTCGTTTGATTACTAGTGGTGTCCTGAAGCATTGTGTTAAAGGATTCTGACACTGCATTTATGCCATGTGGGAAAGACTGCCATGATTAATTAGTGATGTCTAGCATGTGAAGTGTTTGAGTGGTAAATGTTGCACCACAAGAATAGATGTGCCTTGCTTTTCTGTTCTGACTGCTGTTAGCAAAGAGATAACTTTTGGAATATGGTAGCACCAAATTTGCAGTTTCATATACGGCACTTATAAGTGAACACATTAGTTAGTGGTCATTATTTTGTACAACATACTTAAGCCAGATTTAACACTAAAAGTGATACTGGTTGAGATGTACTATTATCTCAACCAAATGCTAGATTGTTGCTATTATGTATTACTGTCCTATTAGCTGCTGGTTTAATTTTAATCAGAGTCATTTAATAGGATCAAGGTGTCTCGTTGTTCCACCATAGAACGAACACTAGTCAGAAATTGTTGGGAACTCAAACAATGAAGCATTGCTTTGTTTGGCAGATTGACTACTTATACCCCAACTCAGAGGGTTTACCTCACGGCAGTAGACAAAATAGACAAAAAATCCCTGCCTTTAAAGAGTTTACATTTTTTTTTTTTGCGGTATGCGGGCCTCTCACTGTTGTGGCCTCTCCCGTTGCGGAGCACAGGCTCCGGACGTGCGGGCTCAGCGGCCATGGCTCATGGGCCCAGCCGCTCCGCAGCATGTGGGATCTTCCCGGACCGGGGCACGAACCCGTGTCCCCTGCATCGGCAGGCGGACTCTCAACCACTGCGCCACCAGGGAAGCCCCGAGTTTACATTTTAATACACATCATTGTCAGATATTATGAAAGTTAATGTTATATGTAAGTGTTATATATACTGATGAATATCAGTAGTTTGTTTAGGAAGTTGGTTTTCTGGTTAAAGTGTCGTGTATTTTCTCAAATTTTATATTAAATTTTCTATAAAAGTACAAAAAAAAACAACTAAGACTTTGCTAAGCAGATCCAGCTTTGCTGATCATAGTAGAAAAATACTGGCTTTGAAATAACAATGGCGACAATTTCTGAAACCCATAATGCTATTTCATTACACTAATAAAAAAAAGAAAAGAATATTGATAGGAATTCTGGGTTCTAGTCCAGGTTCTACCATCAAGTCAACTGAGTTAACTTCACCTCTTTAGACCTAAGCATTCCCATTGTACAGTGAAGAAGATTAGACTAGATCAGTGCTTTCCAAATTGTTCTCTTTGGAGCTGTTGGGTTTTCTGGAGGTTTCAGAGAGAAGGGTGCAGATGAAGAGGGAAACCTAACAGGTTCCTTTTCATGGCTTCCCAGAAAACAACTTTACATTTATTAGTTTTACATACTGGGCTTCTAAAAGATGTTTTGTTTTATTTTAAAAACAATTTGGGATTAAAAATGTTGGTAGAGGGCTTTCCTGGTGGCGCAGTGGTTGAGAGTCTGCCTGCTGGTGCAGGGGATGCGGGTTCGTGCCCTGGTCCGGGAAGATCCCACATGCTGCGGAGCGGCTGGGCCCGTGAGCCATGGCCGCTGAGCCTGCGCGTCCGGAGCCTGTACTCCGCAACGGGAGAGGGCACAACAGTGAGAGGCCCGCATACCGAAAAAAAAAAAAATGTTGGTAGAGATTATATCTGGGTGCCCTCTTAAAATGTTAGGACTTTATTGGAAATAGATAATGAAATAACTGCTTTCTTTCATCTTATTGTAGTAACCCTATAGATTCCCTGTAAATGACATTTTCCCCAGGGTTAAGGCAAGCACTCTTATTAACACTTCTACCTATAAAACCTTAATTTTTTATGTTTTGAGATTATCTTATAATGTACTCTGATATAATTTTACTCCTAATAACAAGTATGAGAATACTTTTATTTTTGTTTAAAATTTTTGATTCTTTTATTGACTGACAGTATGGTATGGGACTTTATTTTCATTTCATTCAAGTAAAACTTTTTTGTGTTTGGTTCAGCAAAACATTATATGTTATCTTATGGGATATGAAAATAGTGTAGTTATATAGAACCACATGTTGCAATAAGGTTTGTTAAAGTGAGTGTCTACCTGCAAACCAAACATACATTATTTTTAACATTAAGCACTTCTGGCCTAATCATCATTATCATCATAGTGGCTAATATTTACTGAGCTAAGCCTACAGCCTGCGCTTGTACCATGGCATGTAATCCTCACAACAACTCTACGAAGCAGGTACTATTATCATACCCATTTATAATTGAGGTAATTGTGGCTTGGAGCGGTTAATAATTCTCCAGAGTTACCAAATGTGTAAATTATAGTGCAGAGATTTTAATTCCTCTTTTCTGGTTTTAAGAAATATGTAATCTTAACCCCTAAACTGTGTCTGTCTCAAGAATGTTCCATAAGAGTAATGAAAAAGAGCAGTGGAGATGGCTGTTTTGTTTTGCTTATTCTTAAGGATTCTAGCCATCTTGGACTTAAAGTTTTTGGAGTAGTCAGAGAAAGAGATCAGAAATAACTGGGCTTTATTTCTACCCTCCTCTTTTGTCAAAGGTCTTCAGACCTATAGAGAACCATCCTCAATGTGACCCAACACCTCTCCCACTTCTCCCTTAACATTTTACTCATCTTTCAAGACTCAACCCAGATATTGCCTTTTCAAGGAAGGCTTCTCTGTATTCAGAGCCCCTTCCTAGGTAAAACGGGGAAGAAGCAGAGTTCCTGTATACCCTCTGTATACTTTTGCCTTAGTACTTACAGTGTTGGACGTAATCTCCTCAAGTGTCTGTCTCTTCCACTGGACCACGAGCTACTTGAGGGCAGAGAATGATGTTTTTCCTTGGTAGCCCCAGAGCCCAGGGTATGGTGGATACTCTATCAGTACTTGTTAAACTGAACCAAAATCGCTTCCTGACAGCATATACCTTTGCTCTGTAAATAATTTTGCAAATGTTTGTCATAAGGTATAACTGAAATCTGACCATCAGTGATCTTGCTTTGTCTCTTTTCAGGTTTGATGAACATCCCTTCTGAATCTTCCCAGCAGTCCCACACTTCTTGTTCCTATCAGCACTCTCCCGGCAGTACAGTGAGCTCTCACCCACACAGCAACCAAAGCAGCCTGACCAACAATCATGGCAGTGGCCTCAACACCACAGGCAGTAATTCGGTTGCACAGGTCTCACTGTCCCACCCCCAGATGCACACACAGCCGTCTCCACATCCGTCCCATCGACCGCATGGTTTACCACAGCATCCACAGCGTCCCCAGCACCCAGCACCACACCCGCAGCAACACAGCCAGCTCCAGTCCCCTCACCCCCAGCATCCCTCTCCACACCAGCACGTACAGCACCATCCGAACCATCAGCACCAGACGTTAACACATCAGGCACCCCCTCCCCCACAACAGGTATCCTGTAATTCTGGTAAGTTTTTGTCTTCCGACGTGTGTTTGGCTAACTGTGAATTTGGATCTGTTATCTGGGGCTTATATATATTTTCTACCAGTACTTTTCTTATCCATCTTCTTTTGTGTTTCCTTGCCATAGTCCTAGAGTTGTTAAGTCCTTCGGTCTATAGATTCACCTTTTTTTTTTCTGTACGCGTGCCTCTCACTGTTGTGGCCTCTCCCGTTGCGGAGCACAGGCTCCGGACGCGCAGGCTCAGCGGCCATGGCTCACAGGCCCAGCCACTCCGCGGCATGTGGGATCCTCCCGGACTGGGGCATGAACCCGCGTCCCCTGCATCGGCAGGCGGACTCTCAACCACTGTGCCACCAGGGAAGCCCCTGGATATTGTCTTGATTACAATTTATGTGGTAACATAGGCAAACTCAGCAACCCCTGCAGGTTTTGGTTTTAACTCTTTTGTCCTTCTGGAAAACAAGTGTTTTTGTGAGCGTTTGAAAGAAGAGTGGAATGCACAGTCTGTCTGCAATCTATTGTGATTTAGTGTGGTATAGAAGAAAGTGTATAGATTTATGTCTGAAAGACCTGTATTCGAATCCTCATTATGGCTTTTTATGACCTTTGGTGCATTAACTCTTTTGGTCTTATTATTTTGTTAGCTGTAGAACAACACTGGTATACAGTGTTGTTATGAGGATCATATTGAGGATACAAAATATGAAATGCCCAGTCTAGTACCTTGCATTTACGTATTCAGTGAATGTTCCCACTTTTTCTTTCTTTGCATATTCCTGCCAAGTATTTCGTTTAGAATGATAGATTCATACCCTGATTTTAAAAGAAAAAAAAATGTCTGTTGCTCTTAAGATAGGTCTTGATGGTTTCTGGTGAGATGCTTAACTGACATTGCTCACAGACCAGGCAGTCTCTGCACTGCAGAACTCCAGAGGGTACCACAGACATAGACTACAAGTTGAATGGGGCCTCTTGGAATGGTGCAGAGTACAGCTGGGTTCAAGTCTTGGATTCATCATAGTGGCCTTGCTAAGTCATGCCTCCTCTCTAGGTTCAATTTCTTTTGTTTGTAAAATGCAGGGAAATAATACCTTTCCTGCCTGTCTCACAGAGCAGATTGCCCCAATGCATGATATAATGACTTTGAATCCATTTGTAAAACTGAATTGGGATCGGCCAATATCAGGAGTAAGGCCAGCTCAAACTTTCGCTATCCAAGATTTATAAGATTGCCAATATTATTTTTATAGGTGTTTCAAATGATTGGTATGCAACACTTGATATGCTAAAAGAAAGCTGTCGAATCGCCAGCAGTGTTAATTGGTCAGATGTAGACCTTTCACAGTTCCAAGGTGAGTATTGGTTCCTTCTGACTTATAACCAAATACACATATCATGTGTTTTTGAATAGATTTTAAGTCTCTTTTTAGTGGAAATAAGTATCTCCTTATATAGTGTTTCTTTTGCAGTTGGTAGTATGCTTAAAAACAACACTTTGCAAAATTCGTAATGAAGCCTTTCAGCCAGGTGATGTAGTGGAGGTTCACAGACAAGAGTTCTGAAGGAAATTTGGCCACATTTAAAAGAATCAGATTTTGAATAATTTTTAAAATGTCATTCTTCATTGCATGGGCAGAAGATTACCGGTGGAAATTTTGAGGGCTGGAAAAAAGAAGTGCTGTTTTCTTTGCAGTGTTTGCAGAACCATGCTAACTGTATTTCTAATGCTTTCCTCATAGGTTTGATGGAGAGTATGAGACAGGCAGATCTCAAGAACTGGTCTTTAGATCAGGTTCAATTTGCTGATCTCTGTTCTTCTCTTAATCAGTTCTTTACACAAACTGGCCTTATCCACTCACAGAGTAATGTTCAGCAGAATGTCTGTCATGGTGCCATGCATCCAACAAAACCTTCCCAACACATTGGAACAGGTATGGATTTAATTATCTTCTTGATTTTCTCTTTTTCTCATTCATATGAAATTCAATAACTGTCTGGGGCAACTTGATATGTTGTTAATGATAGCAGTGATCCATTTATATCTTTTTATTTCTAAGAAATGAATGAAATCAAGTAATTTATTTAAGATATATCTTAGAAAAATTGAGATAAAAGAGACTGTATGTTTTTCTCTCATTTACATGATTATTTTATTGTTTATAATTGACTTTCCTTTGTGAACTTTAACCTTTCAAGTTACCAAACAAGAATTAAATGTCTTAAAGATATGTACATTTTAATTTTAATAAGAACATAGTTATGAGGTGTTACCAATTTAAATTTGTATAGACTTGCAATGAAAATCAACATATCTTTATATATCTTCTAAGAATGTTAAAAAAAATTAAAGTTCAGAGTGTATATGAAGAATATACATAACGGTAGTCTCATTTATGTTTTACTCTGAACTCAAAATTTGTGCTTTGTATTTTTTCATCTTACTTTCTTCCTTTATTTTTTACCCTTGTAGCCATCTCGTTTACTCTGATTGCAGAGCCTACAGTTTCTCAAGTTTACATTCTGTGTTTAATATCTAAGTTCTTTCTCTCTTCATTTTAATTTCTTGATGCCTTTATCTCCAAGTTGACTTCTTTTCTCTACATTGTCGTGTTTTTAGAGTTGATGCTAAAAAGCTCTCTTTTCTATCCTGAGTGGCTTCCTTCAGTCATTATCCTAAATTAGTTCACATACTTGGTTTTTCTAAGTTCTCAAGATCCCTAGTCCTTTTTGTGAAATCTTCATTTGTGTCTTTTGAGACAAAAGAAACCTTCCATCTTTGCTTCTTCCACTTGAATAGCTTACCTAACTTGAAAATCTCAGTGGTTGTGTGATTTTGGTGACTTATTCATTTCATAAATCATATTCATAGAAGAGCCTCATTCAATGCCTGGCATATATAGGAGGTACTTAGTATTAACTGAATTTATTGAATGCCCTCTATGTGCCAGATACTAAGCCAGTAAACTTTTTTTTTTAATAACTCTTTAGCTTCTCTCTCTCTCTCTCTCTCTCTCTCCTTTTGTCACTTCTTTTTTGGTTCCTGTTAAAATAAATTTCAAAAACTTTATTTTTATTGTGGTAAAATACACATAAAATTCACTGTCCCAATCATCCTTAAGTGTGCAGTTCAGTGGTATTTAAATACATTCATAATGTCATAATGTTGTGCAATTATCAACACCATCCATCTCCGTAACTCTTTTCATTTTTGTAAAGCAGATACTCTATACTTATTCAACAAGACCTCTCCACCCATTTCAACCCTTCACCAGCCCGTGGCAACCAACATTCTACCTTTTGTGTCTTGAGTTTTAACTATTCTAAGTACCTCGTATAAGTGGAATCATACAATGTTTGTCTTTTTGTGGCTGTCACTTAGCATAATGTCTTCAGGGTTCATCCATATTGTAGCATATGTTAGAATTTTCTTCATTTTTAAGGCTGAATGTATGTATAAGGCTATTTTTAAGGCTATTTTTAAGGCTATTGTATGTATAATACATACCACATTTTGCTTATCCATTCATCTGTTAATGAACACTTGGGTTGCTGCCATGTTTTAGCTATTGTGAATAATGTTGCTGTGAGCATGAGTGTACAGATATTTTCAAGACCCTGCTTTCAATTATTTTGGTATATACTCAAGTGGAATTGCTAGATCCTATGGTAATTCTATGTTTCATTTTTTGAGGAACCATCATACTCTTTTTCACAGCAGCTGTACCATTTTACATTTCCACTAACAGTCATAAGGGTTCCATTTTCTCTGTCCTCACCAACATTTGTTATTTTCTTTTTTTTTAATAGCTTCGCCCATTTCTTGATTGGGTTTTTGTTGCTGCTGAGTTTTAGGAATTCTCTATATTTCTGGGTATTAACTCCTTACCAGATACATGATTTGCAAATATTTTCTCCTATTCTTTTGTTTTCTTTTTTACTGTGTTGTTAGTGTCTTTTTTCTTTTTCTTCTTTTGTTGTGTATGCTTTTGGTAAAGTATCCAAGAAATCATTATGGAATTCAATGTCATGAAGCTCTTGCCCTAGGTTTTCTTCTAAGAGTTTTAAAGTTTTAGGTCTTACATGTAAGTCTGACCCATTTTGAGTGAATTTTTGTATATGGTGTTATATAAGGGTCCAGTTTCTTTTGTGTGTGGATATCCAGTTTTCCTATTACCATTTCTTGAAAGACTGTCTTTTCCCCATTGAATGGTGTTGACACCTTGTTAAAAATCATTTTGACTATCTATGTGTGTATTGCTGGGTTCTCTATTCTGTTCCATTGGTCTTTATGCCAGTACACTGTCTGACTGTAGTAGCTCTGTAGTAAGTTTTGAAATCAGGAAGTGTGAGTCTTCCAGCTTTGCTGTTCTTTTTCAGGATAGTTTTGGCTATTCACAGTCCCATGAGCTTCCATATGAATTTTAGGATGGGATTTTCTATTTCTGCAAAAAATGTCATTGAGATTTTTTTTTTTTTGTCATTGAGATTTTTTTTTTAACATCTTTATTGGGGTATAATTGATTTACAATGGTGTGTTAGTTTCTGCTTTAGAACAAAGTGAATCAGTCATACATAAATATATGTTCCCATATGTCTTCCCTCTTGCGTCTCCCTCCCTCCCACCCTCCCTATCCCACCCCTCCAGGCTGTCACAAAGCACCGAGCCAATATCCCTGTGCCATGCGGCTGCTTCCCATTAGCTATCTACCTTATACGTTTGTTAGTGTGTGTATGTCCATGACTCTCTCTCGCCCTGTCACAGCTCACCCTTCCCCCTCCCCATAACCTCAAGTCTGTTCTCTAGGAGGTCTGCATCTTTATTCCTGCCTTACCCGTAGGTTCTTCATGACACTTTTTTTCTCTTAAATTCCATATATATGTGTTAGCATACGGTATTTGTCTTTTTCTTTCTGACTTACTTCACTCTGTATGACAGACTCTAGGTCTATCCACCTCATTACAAATAGCTCAATTTCGTTTCTTTTTATGGCTGAGTAATATTCCATTGTATATATGTGCCACATCTTCTTTATCCATTCATCCGATGATGGACACTTAGGTTGTTTCCATCTCCGGGCTATTGTAAATAGAGCTGCAATGAACATTTTGGTACATGACTCTTTTTGAATTTTGGTTTTCTCAGGGTATATACCCAGTAGTGGGATTGCTGGGTCATATGGTAGTTCTATTTGTAGTTTTTTAAGGAACCTCCATACTGTTCTCCATAGTGGCTGAACCAATTCACATTCCCACCAGCAGTGCAAGAGTGTTCCCTTTTCTCCACACCCTCTCCAGCATTTATTGTTTCTAGATTTTTTGATGATGGCCATTCTGACTGGTGTGAGATGATATCTCATTGTAGTTTTGATTTGCATTTCTCTAATGATTAATGATGTTGAGCATTCTTTCATGTGTTTGTTGGCAGTCTGTGTATCTTCTTTGGAGAAATGTCTATTTAGGTCTTCTGCCCATTTTTGGATTGGGTTGTTTGTTTTTTTGTTATTGAGCTGCATGAGCTGCTTGTAAATTTTGGAGATTAATCCTTTGTTGGTTGCTTCATTTGCAAATATTTTCTCCCCTTCTGAGGGTTGTCTTTTGGTCTTGTTTATGATTTCCTTTGCTGTGCAAAAGCTTTGAAGTTTCATTAGGTCCCATTTGTTTTTATTTCCATTACTCTAGGAGGTGGGTCAGAAACATAGAGTGTTCTGCCTATGTTTTCCTCTAAGAGTTTGATAGTTTCTGGCCTTACATTTAGGTCTTTAATCCATTTTGAGCTTATTTTTGTGTATGGTGTTAGGGAGTGATCTAATCTCATACTTTTACATGTACCTGTCCAGTTTTCCCAGCACCACTTATTGAAGAGGCTGTCCTTTCTCCACTGTACATTCCTGCCACCTTTATCAAAGATAAGGTGTCCATATGTGCGTGGGTTTATCTCTGGGCTTTCTATCCTGTTCCATTGATCTATCTTTCTGTTTTTGTGCCAGTACCATACCGTCTTGATAACTGTAGCTTTGTAGTATAGTCTGAAGTCAGGGAGCCTGATTTCCTCCAGTTCCTTTTTTCGTTCTCAAGATTGCTTTGGCTATTCGGGGTCTTTTGTGTTTCCATACAAATTGCAAAATTTTTTGTTCTAGTTCTGTGAAAAATGCCAGTGGTAGTTTGATAGGGATTGCATTGAATCTATAGATTGCTTTGGGTAGTAGAGTCATTTTCACAATGTTGATTCTTCCAATCCAAGAACATGGTATATCTCTCCATCTATTTGTATCATCTTTAATTTCTTTCATGAGTGTCTTATAATTTTCTGCATACAGGTCTTTTGTCTCCTTAGGTAGGTTTATTCCTAGATATTTTATTCTTTTTGTTGCAGTAGTAAATGGGAGTGTTTTCTTGATTTCACTTTCAGATTTTTCATCATTCGTGTATAGGAATGCCAGAGATTTCTGTGCATTAATTTTTTATCCTGCCACTTTACCAACTTCATTGATTAGCTCTAGTAGTTTTCTGGTAGCATCTTTAGGATTCTCTATGTATAGGATCATGTCATCTGCAAACAGTGACAGCTTTACTTCTTCTTTTCCAATTTGGATTCCTTTTATTTCCTTTTCTTCTCTGATTGCTGTGGCTAAAACTTCCAAAACTATGTTGAATAAGAGTGGTGAGAGTGGGCAACCTTGTCTTGTTCCTGATCTTAGTGGAAATGCTTTCAGTTTTTCACCATTGAGGATGATGTTTGCTGTGGGCTTGTCATATATGGCCTTTATTATGTTGAGGAAAGTTCCCTCTGTGCCTACTTTCTGCAGAGTTTTTATCATAAATGGGTGTTGAATTTTGTCAAAAGCTTTCTCTGCATCTATTGAGATGATCATATGGTTTTTCTCCTTCAATTTGTTAATATGGTTTATCACATTGATTTATTTGCCTATATTGAAGAATCCTTGCATTCCTGGTATAAACCCCACTTGATCATGGTGTATGATCCTTTTAATGTGCTGTTGGATTCTGTTTGCTAGTATTTTGTTGAGGATTTTTGCATCTATGTTCATCAGCGATATTGGTCTGTAGTTTTCTTTCTTTGTGACATCCTTGTCTGGTTTTGGTATCAAGGTGATGGTGGCCTCGTAGAAGGAATTTGGGAGTGTTCCTCCCTCTGCTATATTTTGGAAGAGTTTGAGAAGGATAGGTGTTAGTTCTTCTCTAAATGTTTGATAGAATTCGCCTGTGAAGCCATCTGGTCCTGGGCTTTTGTTTGTTGCAAGATTTTTAATCACAGTTTCAATTTCAGTGCTTGTGATTGGTCTGTTCATATTTTCTATTTCTTCCTGATTCAGTCTTGGCAGGTTGTGCATTTCTAAGAATTTGTCCATTTCTTCCAGGTTGTCCATTTTATTGGCATAGAGTTGCTTGTAGTAATCTCTCATGATCTTTTTTATTTCTGCAGTGTCAGTTGTTACCTCTCCTTTTTCATTTCTAATTCTATTGATTTGAGTCTTCTCCCTTTTTTTCTTGATGAGTCAGGCTGGTGGTTTATCTATTTTGTTTATCTTCTCAAGGAACCAGCTTTTAGTTTTATTGATCTTTGCTATTGTTTCCTTCATTTCTTTTTCATTTATTTCTGATCGGATTTTTATGGTTTCTTTCCTTCTGCTAGCTTTGGGGTTTTTTTGTTCTTCTTTCTCTAATTGCTTGAGGTGCAAGGTTAGGTTGTTTATTCGAGATGTTTCCTGCTTCTTAAGGTGGGCTTGTATTGCTATAAACTTCCCCCTTAGAACTGCTTTTGCTGCATCCCATAGATTTTGGGTCGTTGTGTCTCCATTGTCATTTGTTTCTAGGTATTTTTTGATTTCCTCTTTGATTTCTTCAGTGATCACTTCATTATTAAGTAGTGTATTGTTTAGCCTCCATGTGTTTGTATTTTTTACAGATCTTTTCCTGTAATTGATATCTAGTCTCATGGCTTTGTGGTCAGAAAAGATACTTGATACAATTTCAATTTTCTTAAATTTACCAAGGCTTGATTTGTGACCCAATTATGATCTGTCCTGGAGAATGTTCCATGAGCACTTGAGAAAAATGTGTATTCTGTTGTTTTTGGATGGAGTGTCCTATAAATATCAATTAAGTCCATCTTGTTTAATGTATCATTTAAAGCTTGTGTTTCCTTATTTATTTTCATTTTGGATGATCTGTCCATTGGTGACAGTGGGGTGTTAAAGTCCCCTACTATGAATGTGTTACTGTCAATTTCCCCTTTTATGGCTGTTAGTATTTGCCTTATGTATTGAGGTGCTCCTGTGTTGGGTGCATAAATATTTACAATTGTTATATCTTCTTCTTGGATCAATCCCTTGATCATTATGTAGTGTCCTTCTTTGTCTCTTTTAATAGTCCTTATTTTAAAGTCTATTTTGTCTGATATGAAAATTGCTACTCCAGCTTTCTTTTGGTTTCCATTTACATGGAATATCTTTTTCCATCCCCTTACTTTCAGTCTGTATGTGTCTCTAGGTCTGAAGTGGGTCTCTTGTAGACAGCATATATAAGGGTCTTGTTTTTGTATCCATTCAGCTAATCTGTGTCTTTTGGTGGGAGCATTTAGTCCATTTACATTTAAGGTAATTATCGATATGTATGTTCCTATTCCCGTTTTCTAAATTGTTTTGGGTTCGTTATTATAGATCTTTTCCTTCTCTGTCATTGAGATTTTTGATATGGATTACATTGAATCTGTAGATTGCTTTGACATCTTAACAATATTTTCTTGCAGTCCATGAACATGAGATGCATTTCTATTTATTTATGTCTTCTTTAATTTCTTCAGCAATGTTTTTTAGTTTTCATTGTACAAGTTTTTCATCTGTAATTAATTTATTCCTAAGTAGTTTATTCTTTTTGATCTCAGTGAAAAATGGAATTGTTTTTGTAATTTCCTTTTCAGATTGTTCATTGTTTGTATATAGAAATGTGACTGAATTTTGCATGTTGACTTTGTATCCTACTACTTTGCTGAATTCATTTATTCTAACAGTTTTTCTGTGTGTAATCTTTAGGGATTTTTATGTGTGAGATTATATCTGTGAACAGAGATAAATTTACTTCTCCCTTTTTAGTTTGGATGCCTTTTGTTTCTCTTTCTTGCCTAATTGCTCTGGCTAGGACTTCCAGTACTGTGTTGAATAGAAGTGGTGAAAGTGGACATCTTTGCTTTGTTCCTGATCTTAGAGGAAAAGCTTTCAGTCTTTCACTACTGAATATGATGTTCACTATGGGATTTTCATACATGGCTTTTGTTATGTTGAAGTAGTTTCCTTCTATTCCTAATTTGTTGAGTGTTTTTATCATGAAAGGTGTTGACTTTTGTCCAATACTTTTTCTGTGTCAGTTGAGATGATCATGTGGGTTTTTATCCCCTTCATTATGTTAATGTGGTATATTGCACTGGTCAGTTTTCATATGTTGAACTGTTCTTGTATTCCAGGAATAAATCTCACTTGGTCATGCATGGTGTGCATAATCCTTCTATCATGTTATTGAATTCATTTTGCTATTGTCTTGAGAATTTTTGCATCAAGGTTCATAAGGGATATTGGTCTGTAGTTTTAGTTCTTCTTTAAATGTTTGGTAGAATTCACCCATGAAGCCATCAGATCCAGGGATTTTCTTTGTACAGGAAACTTTTGATTAAGTATTCAATCTTCTTACTCGTTATAGGTCTATTCATATTTTTGTCTTTCTTCATGATTCAGTCTGTGTTGATTTTGTGTTTCTAGGAATTTGTCTGTTTCATCTAAGTTGTCCAGTTTGTTGGTATACAGTTGTTCAAAGAACTCTCTTATCCTTTTTATTTCTGTAGAATCAATAGTAATGTCACCACTTTAAATTCTCATTTTAGTAATTTGAGTCCTTTTTTTCTTAGTCCATTTAGTTAAAGGTTTGTCAACTTTGTTGTTTTTTTTCAAAGAACCAACTTTTGGTGTTAAAGATTTTTCTCTAATGTTTTTATGTTCTCTGTTTCATTTATCTCTGCTCTAATCTTTATTATTTCTTCCTTTCTGTTAGCTTTGGTTTCTTCTTCTTTTTTAGGTTTGTTTTTTAATGTAAGTCTTTATAGCTATAAATTTCCCCCTTAACACTGCTTTTGCTGTTTCCTGTAAGCTTTGGTATGTTGTATTTTTGTTTTCCTTCATCTCTAAGTATGTTCTAATTCCCCTTGTAATTTCTTCTTTAATCCATTGGTTAAGTGTGTGTTGTTTAATTTCCACAAATCTGATAATTTTCCATTTTTACTTCTGTTTTTGATTTCTAACTTCATCCTGCTGTGGTCAGAGAAGATACTTTATATGGTACCTATCACTTAAAATCTATTGAGACTTGATTTGTAGCCTAACATATGGTCTGTTCTGGAAAATGTCCCATGTGCACTTGAGAAGAATGTGTATGCTGTTGTTGTTGGGTAGAATGTTCTATATATGCCTGTTAGATCGGGTTGATTTATTGTGTTAAATCCTCTATTTGCTTATCTTCTGTCTGGTTACTCTATCCATTATTGAGATAATGGGTATTTAAGTCTCCAACTGTAATTGTAGAGCTGTTTATTTCTCCTTTCAGTTCTGTCAGTTTTTGCTTCATATGTTTTGCAGTATGTTATTAGGTGCATAAATGTTTGTAATTGTTCTGTCTTCTTGCTGTATTGCACCTTTTGTTGATATATAATGTCCTTCTTTACAAGAAGTAGGACTTCACAAGACATCTCTTGTAACATTTTTTGATTTAAAGTCTATTTTGTCTGATATTAGTACGACAATCCCTGTTCTCCTTTGGTTACTATTTGCATGGAATATCTTTTTTCATCCTTTCACTTTCAATCTGTTTGTGTCTTTGGATCAGAAAGTGAGTCTTCTATAGTCAGCATATGGTTGGATCATGTGCTCTTATCCAATTCTGCCAATTCTGTCTTTTGATTGGAGGGTTTAATCCATTTATATTTAAAAGAATTACTGGTAAGGAGTGAATTCTGTGTTTTGCTATTTCTTTGCTGTGGCTTGTAGCTTTTTTGTCCCTTATTTCCGGCATTACTGTCTTCGTTTGTGTTTAGTTGATTTTTTGTAGTGAAATGTTGAAATTCCTTTCTCATTTCTTCTTGTGTATGTTCTGTAGCTCTTTGTGGTTACCTTGGGGATTGCATTTAACATCCTAAACTTACTACACTCTAATTTGAATTTATACCAGTGTAACTTCTATAACATGCAAAAACTCTGCTCCTTTTCGACTCCACCTCCACCTCTTTTGGTTGTTGATGTCTCAAAATTACACTTTTCTACATTGTGTGGCCCAAAACATATACTAATAATTATTTCAAATGCATTAAATCTCTTAAATCATGTAGACAACAATATGTGAAGTTACAAGCCAAAGTTACAATAATATGAGCTTTTATACTAATAGTTTTTAGAAAACATTTTAGCCTCTTCAATCATGTATAGAACAAAAAGTGGAGTTAAAAATCATTGTTATGCTAATGCTGTCTCTATAATTGCCCACGTATTTACCTTCATTGAGATCTTTACTTTTTTCATACGGCTTTGTGTTACTGTGTAGTGTCCTTTCATTTCTTCCTGGAGGACTCTCTTGAGCATTATCTTCCGGGGCAGGTCTAACAGTAACAAACTCTCTTAGCTTTTATTTATCTGGGAATGTCTTAATTTCTCTCTCACTCTTGAAAGGACACTTTTACCAGGTATAGGATTCTTTGTTGACACTTTTCTTTTAGCACTTTGGATAGATTGGCCCACTACCTCTGGCCTGTAAAAATTCTGATGAGAAATCTGCTTATAGTCTTATTGAGGATCCCTTATATGTGACAAGTCACTTCTCTCTTGCTGCTTTCAGGATTCTCTCTATATCTTTGGCTTTTGAAAATGTGATGATAATCTGTCTTGGTGTGGGTCCCTTTGACTTCATCTTACCTGGAGTTCGCTGAGCTTCTTGGATGTTTATATTCCTGTGTTTCATCAGATTTGGGAAGTTTTCAGCTCTTATTTGTTCAGATATTCTTTCGGCCCCCTCTTCTCTCTCTTCTCCTAGGACTCCCACAATGCATAATTGGTCTACTTGATAGTGTCTCATAGGTTCCTTTGGCTCTGTTTGCTTTTCTTCAGTCTTTTTTCTTTCTGTTAATCAGCCTTGATAATTTCCATTGTCCTATCCTATCTTCACATTTGCTGATTCTTTCTTCTGCCTTCTCTTCTTTGAGTCCCTTAGGTGAATTTTTAATTTCAGTTATTGTACTTTTCAGTTCCAGAATTTCTTTTTGGTTTCTTTTTATGTTTTCTGTCTCTTAGTTGATATTTCATTGTGTTTATGCATTGCTTTCTTAATTTTCTCCACATCTTCCTTTAGTCTTTGAACATCTGTAAAGTTGTTTTAAAATCTTTGTATAGTAGATCTGCCATTAGGATTTTTTTCAAGGACAGTTTCTGTGGATTTGTTTTTGCTTTGAATGGGTCATACTTTCCTGTTTATTTTTATGCCTTGTGATTTTTTTTGTTGTTGTTGAAAACTATACACTTGAATCTATTAATGTGATACCTGTGGAAATCAGATTCTTCCTCTTCCCAAGGGTTTGCAGGATTTTGTTACTGTTTTTGGTTTTTTTTGATTGTTACAGGCTATCCTTGTGCTGAGGATCAACTTAAGGTTTAAACTTAAGATCTTTTCAGGTTTTCTCTGAGCCTGCACTTTTTTTTTTTTGGCATGGGTGGTCACTTTCTAACTTTCCCTGCATATGCAGTTGTTTTTCAGTATTCTAGTCTTTAATGTCTGGCTCCCAGAGGGGAAAAAAGAAAAGAAAGAGGGGAAAGGGGGCAGCAGCCCTTTAAATCTCGTGGAAATCAGTTCAGCCAGAGGAGAGGAGGTGCAGCAATAATGGCCACCCTCCTTTTTGTCTGCAGCTCTGTAATCAGAAGCAACAATCAGTGATCAGAGCACAGATCCCCAGTATTTGGTGGACAGTACCCTTTTTGCCCACACTGGCTCCTGTAGGGTTTGTATAAGCTGTTCCAGCTGCTTGCCATGGGGGTAGGAGTGAGGGGATAGGTAGCTATATCTGTGCTAAGAGCTGAAATTCACCAAAATTAACTGCAATTTGCCAACCAAGCCTTCTTCTGCAAGTTGTGAACCTTCTTTAGAGAGTCCAGAGTTGCAAACTAGTTATGTTAGATTTTACCCATGCAATTTTATCTAGATTCCTGTTCCACCGTCTTCCCAGAATTCTCCCTATCTTCATAGTTAAGTATCAAGATCTTTATGATTTGGCATGTATTTTTACTTATTTGTCTTCTTCCATTCCATCTTTTTAATCTATTCTTCTATGTGGACAGCTTATCTTTGGTCCTCTGATAGGTTCTAAGCCTATAACTTGTCCCTTTCAGGATACATCACTTACTTTTCTAGCTTGCTTGAAGTCCTAGACCAGGTGTACCATACTTTGTCCATTGTTTCTTGGTTCTCCTCTCTTCCTTTCTTTCCCTGTTCAACGAAAATTGTCCCTTCTAAGTGCTGCCACATTCTCTTTTCCAAATCACCTTAAACCATTTCAGTCAACCTTAAAAGTACTAAGTGAATTTGAGTAGTTTATATGTACATCAGTATGCATGTGTGTTTGGGGGTGAGCCCCTGTGTTGCTCAGATCGTTGCCTTCAGATCAGGGAATTCTAGGAAAGACAGGTAGAAGAAGATGTGGGTCAGTCTTAAGAGATGGCCATTTCAGAAGGCCATTGTACATGCTTGCCAGTAGCTCCCCTTTCTGCAATTTCAAAGCTGTAGGTTGAAACAAGACTTTCTTCAAGTTTGTGGCCTAAATCTCTAAGAAAGGTCCAAAAGTACCTTTTGATTTTGGAACTGGGTACTCTTGGTCATGGAAAAAGCACTTTCCATCTGCTGCTGTCCTCTGTCAGAGTGGCCAGGCATCTCTTCTAGATTCTCTCTAGACTGAGATCCTGGGTTATTCCCCTAAAGCCCTTTGTTAGTAGACTTCTGTGGTCATCTCTGCTTGATCCTTGACCTTGATTATTTGGTTCTGGTTTTTATGATTCTCTTAATTTTTTCTGCCATCTTTCCCTTTTGTTGCCAGCACTTCCTTTCCCTCTAGGGTCCCCCCAGCTCCTCCTTGATTCTCAGTGCTACTCCATTCATAGCCTATCAGATGCAGAAGACCTGTAGTTTTCCATCAGTGTTTATTTGTCTCCCAATTTCCTTCCCCTTTAGTCTTTTCCTTCTGAGTCAAAAGAACTTTAGCGAGCCCTGGCCTGCCAAGCCATGTTGACCTTTGTCAACACTTTGTGTGATCAGCTCTGGTGTTAAGTATCTATCACCTCATGCCTGCTGATGTCTTTTCACAAACATTCAGGGGTTTTGTTTGTTTGTTTGTTTTTAACTAAAATTTTAAAAAAATTTTTGGCTGCATTGGATCTTTGTTGCTGCACACTGGCTTTTTCTAGTTGCAGTGAGCGGGGGCTACTCTTTGTTGCAGTGCTTGGGCTTCTCATTGCGGTGGCTTCTCTTGTTGCAGAGCACAGGCTCTGGGCACGTGGGCTTCAGTAGTTTTGGCACGTGGGCTCAGTAGTTGTGGCTCACGGGCTGTAGAGCGCAGGCTCAGTAGTTGTGGCACACAGGCTTGGTTACTCCTCTGCATGTGGGATCTTCCCAGACCAGGGCTTGAACCCATGTCCCCTGCATTGGCAAGCAGATTCTTAATCACTGCGCCACCAGGGAAGTCCCATGTTCAGGTTTTTTACATGCCAGCCTGCTTCCTTTTGTTTTAAGTCCTAGCCACTTTCTGTCATTCTTTTATTCTCCTTCTTGCATCCCTGTGTTTCACATTTATTCAGATATCTCATTTCTCTTATCTCTACCACCCAATAATTCTTTACCATATTTTCTTAGAAATGTAGTGTAAGAGGGGACTTCAGAGAGCTGTTAAAGCTATTATCCTTTTATTTAACAGGTAAGGAAACTGATCCAAAGAGAGAAAGTGACTTGCCTGAAATTACAAAGTTCATTTAGATATAGGTCTTGACTCCCAGAATACAGCCTTTCCATATCCTTCAAACTTTCCCTGTCCCGTCTGTCTTCAAGACTCCCCTTTTGGTAAATACCTCTTTGGCCTCCTTAGAGATGCCAGAAACTAGTGTTGTAATGTGTTAGTGTGGAAGGGGGAAGGAGAAAAAGATGTTGTAGTACACAGTGTATTCCCTCTTCTTCCTAAATCATTTTACCTGTATTTACAATTTGTCTTGCCCAAAATGTTTAAATCCTCCAGTAATGTTTAAGTCCTCTAGTTGTGCTGTTCTTAATTTGATGCTCTGCTTAAAGGTCATTAAATACAAGTAGAAGTGCATTAATTCAGCAAACATTTATTTACACCTTTCCTGTGCCTGACTACATAGTGGGGACTAGGAATAATGAGGTGACTCTAGAATAATCCCTAATTTCAAGGAGCTCACAGCCTGATAGGTGAGACAAGTCTATCAAATACAGCATTATGAGGACTACATTTCTACCACAGGGCAATGGGAATAAGAGAAAGGGGCTTACTTGTCCTAGGGAGAAAGAAAAGCTTCATACAAGATGACACATTTCAGCTGGACTTTGCAGGATAAGTGGGATTCTATATGACAGAGAAGTCTGATCATTTCTCTGCTCAAAACCCTTTATTAGTGTCCGTTTTTCTCAGTAAAAACCAAAGACCTTACTGTGGCCTATATGGCCCTACACAGTCTGGTGCCCCATTACTCTCTGACCTTGTCTCTTTTTCCCTTCCCCTCCCCTCCCCCTACCTCAGGGCCTTTGTACTTGCTCTTTCCTCTATCTTGAGTGAGCTTCCCCAGATAGACACATGACTCAAGTTTTTCCCTAAAAAAGCACCTACTACAGTGATACCTTCCCTGACCATCCTACTTAAATGGCACCTACTCAGCTCTCCTTTTCCCCTCTCCCTGCTTTATTTTTCTCTGTAGCGTGTATAACGTACTATATAATTTACTTTATTTTCCTCCCTCCCGTCTTCACCCCTCCCAATCCCCTGAGAACCAGCTCCAAAAAGACAGGGAGTTTGTTTCTTTATTTATGTATTTCTAGTGCATAGAGCTGTGCCTAGCACAAATACTTCTTGAATGAATGAATGGTCATTCAACAACAGTCTACTTTCAAGAAATATGTTGTGTGATTAGATTTTTATTGAAGTATAGTTGATTTGCAATATTATATTAGTTTTAGGTGTACAGCACAGTATAGATTTATAAATTCTCATAACTACATTCTAAATGTTATAGGATCTCAGACATCTTTGAAACTGCATTATAAGTTAATTTCTTGCTTAAAAAGTCCAAGTAGACTCTCATTGTTCAATCTATAATGAGAACATGGGGAAAAAATGAGGAGTAATGAGAATCTCTATATGAAAATAAAATCTTATGAATGTGACAAGTTTCAAAAAGTTAAGGCCATTTGTTTAATGTGGGTGTCTGTTTATTCCCTTAATCTTGTTTATTTCCATAATTCTCTAATTCTCACCTGTCTCCTCCTTTAAGGTAAGAATTACTAAGCCAAAAAAAAGAGAAATGAAAAAAATATATATAAAAACAGATTAATTTAATCTCCAATAAAAATTAGGTTTTGTCTTATGACTTGAGTTGTTAAGGATAAGTAGAAAGAGAGCTAAGATTTTGCAGGATGGAGGCTGGGATGTTGTTCGTAAGTGAATGACCATATTACTCAGAGGAGGGCAGCCCCTCTAGCCGGATGCAACCTTTAAAAGGTATATCAGCCACGAACGTGAAGGCCGATCACATTTTTTCTCCTGCACAAATATACTAGAGCTGTAACTTAGTATAACTTTTATTAGTATAACTTTTCTCTTCTTTTCTTCCTAAATCTTCAGTATGGTAAATTGGTCAGAGAGATCAGTTCTGACTTTAAACTTTACTCTAAAAAGGCATGTTATCTTGGGAGGCAGTGGCTGGAAGTCAGAACTCTTGGGTTCTGTTCCTGGTTCTTTCTCATTTTCTCTCGTCTCATTTCCTCACCTACATGAACAGAAGTAGGGCTGGATTAGATTATCTCTGAGGCTGTCTCAAACTTGGACAGTCTGACTTTCCAGTGGCAGGTGGAAACTTGTGAGCAGCCAAATAGAGTGTGCCCTACCATGAATATAAAACGACGATTTTCCTTCCCTTTCTAGTTTCCTCTGGGAAAATGATTGCTGTTTTCTAGTTTGATGACAGCATTCCTAGATTGCAAGTATAGTTTGTGTGAAACACTAGAATACCTTAGGGAAATAGCCTTTCCAGAATTCTGGATGTTTCATATAATATAAACCAGTGTTATGGTGGTTCTTTCCCAGGAGTTATTGTGGGAGGTTGCATGATGTTTCCTCCCCTCCCTTTCTATTTTGCATTAGGATGCAATATAATTGACATTCTGGAGCTATTATACTTGATGGCTGCTGTCAGTGAAAGCATATTAACTTCAGAACCTTCTGAAATGCTATTTAAATGAGATCTGTGTTTTCCATCTACACATCTTCTAAATAATATGTTTTTAATCACCTTTGATATAGCTCTTTTACTTTATGCAAATCTTTCCTGTCACTTTGTGCCTCCAGTCACTTTGTTAATCAGCTAGGGCACACTTAGGTCTGCTTTAAGGATGAGAAAATCAGGGCAATAGAGACAACCATTACTGGAAAGAGCCCATGAGTTAGGAGAACTGAATTCTAGCCCTAGGCCCTGTCAAACTGATGTGTCTTTGGGCAAATCTCCTCAGCCTTCTGAGCCTCTGTTGCCTCATCCATAAAATGGGGGTAATCCCTGTCTTGCCTTCACTGTGGGTCTAGGGGGAGACTCAGATGAAGTAATGGGATATGAAAATGCTTTTGAACTATAATGAGGTATGTAACAACAACAGACATAACTTACCTACGAGCTTCCAGAGAGTTAGAGGCAGTGCCAGAATTAGTACCAGTGTACTCACACCCAGCCTGGCACCGTGTTTGAAAATCCAGCACCACCTTTGGCCGAGTTCTAGCATCTAAAAGGAGTGATCTTTCCTTCCCTTTCCTTCCTCACTTTACCAGCTTAATTTAGTTTTAGGTAACAGTTCTATTAAGATTTTTATGTTTGATTTGCTTTACTTATGGTACTATGTTTTCCTTCTGTCTTCTTCACAATCTGATCAGGAAATTTGTACATAGACTCCAGGCAAAATCTCACTCCTTCAGTGATGCCTCCCCCTGGTTATCCTCACATCCCGCAGGCACTCAGCACTCCAGGAACAACAATTGCAGGTGATTTGGGGTGTGGTGTGTTGGGGTTGGCACTTGGAGTTTAATATTGAAAAAGGCTTTAGCTGCCCCGACAGGGAAGGAGGCTGCCTCAGGAGCGGGTGAACTCCCTGTTTCAGAGGGGTGGGGTGCAGAGTACCTGTAAGATGAGGATCATAAGAGCCACCTTGTAGAGGCTTCTGGGTGGGTAAGTGAGAGCATATGCGCTGAGTTCCTGGCACACATAGGAAGTGTTCAATAGGTGTGTGTTTCTTTCTTCCTTTGTCCTCTCCCAAGTCACTGCTGACATTGCCTCCTTCCTTCCAGGCCATCACGGGGCCATGAACCAGCAGCACATGATGCCTTCCCAAGCCTTCCAGATGCGGCGCTCTCTGCCTCCAGATGACATCCAGGATGACTTTGATTGGGATTCAATTGTGTAGAGCTTGTTTCTCAAGGCACCAGACAGACCCAAGCGTTACCTTTCTGTGCAGTGAAGGGAAAGGTTTGAGAGAATCCAGTTGAGAAAACAAAGTTTCTAATCATTTTACCAATGTTATTGAAATTTTTTTTGAAGACAATCAGAAAGATTTTAGCTGGATAACTTACTGCTTTTATCTGACCCAGACAAGTACTACATGTTTGTCTCCCTGCCAGCTGCCCTATGTAGCTCCTAATTGTTGTGTGATTTGAACGGCTTTTGCATATTTGTGTCAGTTTGATGTTGACCACAAGTGCCAGACTGATTTTTCAGACAGAGCCTATTTTGCTGCAAGCAGTTTATAGATGCATATATGTAAATACATGTACAAAAATTATTGAAAGGCTTCAATTTTTTCTAATTGGATTATTATGTCTTGAAAAGAAAAGTTACTGTGAGTTTTTATTCCTTGTTAGGCTATTTTCGGCAGGATGCTTTTAACTGATGTAGGCAACTGAAAGGAAATAGATTTTTTCAAAGCCCAGTTCCCCTTATTTAATCTTTTTCGGAAATGTGAGTATTGAGTTCTACTCAGTAAGCCAGAGAACCCAGAGTTTGATACTCTCCAAACAGTCCAAAGGGGCATGTTGTTCCTGAGCAGCATGAAGGACTGACCAATGTTTTTTTGATGCCTGGGGGATTCTAGAGTTCATGTTGCACCGTGTCAGCATCTGGTTTTCTAAGTCTGCATTGTATGCCAGTATTCAATGTGTTTGATTAGAAGCTGGGCACTGCTTGGCTTTTGAAACAAATCAATGTCTCCACATTTACTTATGTATTTATTATTCAAAAGTGTTATTTTAATATTTATTGCTATCTTCTGTGAATGCTCAACTCCTCTTGGGTTCATTAAGGAGAAATGCAGTGTCTGAAAGCACAGAATTATTTTTCTTGATAAGAGTTTACAGACAAGACAATCAGAGAGAGATTGTGTCATTCTCTTTATCATTATTCCTGCCATGTGAGTATATTCTCTATCTTTGCATTCCTGCTAATTGAGACTTATTTGCTAAGTAGGATTTTCTGGAATTTGAATCAGAGTTCATTTGGGCAACGGGACAGCAGGGCAGTGTTTGTATAGCAAGTTTCCCCCTCATTCTCTTTCCATTTAGGAAGCACTGAAAGGAGGGTAGAGCCACACATGGATTTTATTTGCCTCAGTCTTCAGTGCAGTTACTGTTGAGTGGCCTGCTGTTTCTGTTGTCCTGTGTGTCTGTGTATGCATGACGTTTGGTTCCTTTCTTTGAAATGCAGCCTGCCTCTTAGGGGTTTTTATTAGCTGTTTGTTTTTTGTTTTGTTTTATTTCACAGTTACTTTGCATGGATTGATTGTCTTAGTTTTGTAATGAAACTAAGAGAAATGAGATTTCTTTTTTTAATGAATAGATTTTGAATTGGTTCTTTAGACCAGAAAAAAAAAGCAGAATTTTTCAGTTCTAATGGGGAAACGATGTTCCATCAAATCAAGGAGTACTAACTGCTCACTGGTTGCCTTTTAGCATCTCTAGTCTCTATCAGCCATGCTTATTAAGTCACTTTAATTACCCTTACTGATTCTGTGGTTGAGTAATCTCTACTTGAACTAAACAAACACCTTTGTTTCTCTGTGTGTGTATGTGAGAGTGTTTGCGAACGTCTTTGGGTATTTTTTTTAGTGGAGTGTTGCCTTGAATGAATCACTGGGAAGCCAGCCATGGTAAAGGCTGGTGAGGTTGGGGAGGAGGGAAGGGCTTTATATTCCTGTTGTTTGGATCCTGCTTGGCATGAAAAAGGAAACTCAGTTCCAGCCCCTTGGATCAGTAAAAATCAGAGGATTCTGGAAAGGCAGCCAATCAAGATGAGATAGCAGCCTGCAGAGTAAAAGCTTGGAAAAAGGGGGTGATTCTCAGTAGTCTGCTCAAGTCACGGTTCTCTAGATACCAAAATAGCTGTTTTGAAACTATAAATTGTATGGGTAGCAGTGTGCACTTTAAACAATTTGGGTGTTAGAATGCAGTAGCTTATACTGAGTTATTCAAGTAGAAACCGCTGATGAAGATGTTACAAATTGTGTGAAGCTAATTTCCCATTTGGTAATCATTTACTGATTTGCAGTGATCAATATTTTTGTGAGAATTTAAACTTACCATGAATGGCCCTGGAGGCAGAGCCTCCACCCAGACCCATCTCACACTAGTGATTCATGTGGCCAGGGAGCCCGGGACAGGCTTTCTCACGGGCTCCAGCCAGACAAGGCTCCCTAGTGAGGTGCAGAGCATCCCTCTAGTGGCCATCTCAGTTGGTAGTTGTAAATGCAGAGCAGTTCTGTCTTGGACTTAAATTAACTGAAGACTTTTGGGGAAACGAATCATAAATGCATGTAATCAAATGGGGGTACTCTGTCCAGGAGAATAATCCGACTGGCATTTGTGGCAGTGTTTGAAATGTAAATGTATTCATGTATGTTCTTGTAAATACATGTCTCTCAGATGTCCTTTGAAGCGGGAGGGAATCAATCTGGGGATTATTTCAAATGGAATAGAGTATTTTGATATTGTTCATTCAGAGGGTGATGTGTACATATCTATATTGTATATATGTGATGAAAATGCATTGGCTTTTTGTGCAGACACAATCTGCTCTCTGTACTGCTGTTGGACAGTCAGTGTTTTAATGTTTCTACAGTTTTGCTATTGCACGATTTCATATTTTGCCTCTATGATGAACGGCACCCATTCTTTGTAACTGTTTAGTGCTGTAAAGAAATATCCCAAGTGTCATTAGGATTGTTGCTGCCAGAAGTGATATGCATGAATGGCACTTAAAATAAATATATTATGTTAACTCTATTTGCAACACCAATTGGTCTGTGTCATTTGCTGCAGTTGAGGGAACAAGATTGGAGCTAGTCCAGAAGCAGAAAGCCTGGAGTTAGTCATTCCTTGGGGTCTCAGAGGTTGTGTCCCATGTACTGCTGCCTGAGAACAGTCATTGCTGCTGTTTATTGAACATCTCACTTGCTCTGTGAACTTGAGGAAATTATTTCATTTGTCTGAGCTTTCATTTTCCTCATTTACAGTGCCTATAAAATGAGAATAATACCTACCTCCTAGAGTTGTAGAGGGATTAAATTAATTAAGGCATTTAGAACAGCATCTGGAACATAAAAAGTACTCAGTATGTGCCACATGCTGTGCTAAGTAGATATTGTTATCCTCAGCTTACATGTGGGAACAACTCAAGTAGAGGTATAATGGCTTCCCCACATCCTTTGTTGGCAAGTGGTAGAGCAAAGGTTTGAATCCAGAGCATTTGACTCCAACGTCATGTTTTTTACACCGTCCTCTATTACTTCCAGTGGAACACCCCGGTCCCTCTACCCCTACCCTGGACCCTAGTCTTGCCCCCAGCACTGCCTTCCCAGAGTGCTCTTTCCAAAAGGTGAAAGTGGAGCTTCTTAACATTTGCTGAGCCCACACTGTGTCAGCCCTTCCCATGAGAAATTGAGAGATGAAAAAGCCACAGTTCCTGGCTGTAGGGGGTACGGACTTACCCAGGACAGGGAGCAAATGCCAGCCCAGGGAACTTGCCCAGGGAAGCTACTCTGAAGATGCCCCCTGGCAAGGCAAGATTCTGTTGGTGAGCAGTTAGGTCATGCTGAGGCTAGGGCATTGGCTTAGGAAAGCGCTTTCTTGGGGTGGGCATGGGCTTTTTAAGTTGAGTTTTCAAAGGACTCAACGGGAGAAGGTGTTTCCATTTATACCACTGCTCTGAGCCAGGCATGGAAGCTAGATTAGCATGGGCGCAGGGTGAGGTTGAAGCCAAAGAAGTGACGGTTTGCTAGTTAAGAGCCAAGCACCAGCAATCCCTGGAGTTGGGATGAGTGCTGGTGTCCCGACCTGATTGTGGAAACAGGCTCAGAGAGGCTACCAATGGACAGACCAACGACACTGGTGGAAGTGGACTTGAAGCTGCGGTCTGTCTCACTCAGGAAGGGGAGAGATTCCCACCAATCCCATAATCCTGCTCAGGACCCCTCACTACTTCTAACTTAACCCATACAACACTGTCAGGAAAACCTATTTTTAACCATTTTACCGATGGGAAACTGAGGCTCAGAAAGATTAACTTGCCTTAATTAAGTTCTCATAGGTAGTGGAGGATCTGGGATCATTCAGTCTGGGCCTGATTCCAAAGCCCATTTCCTTTTGCTCCACCCAGGGATAGTGCCTACCCATCCTGTGTGTGTGTGTGTGTGTGACTTGGAGGAGCTCTGCTTTTCCATCAGTGCCTCTGAAAGACTGTAGTAGGGGGCACGGTTAGATCTGGTCACTTTGTGCTGATTCAGGCACAGCTAAAGTACACCTTTGTGCTGATCAAATGAAAAAAAGATCATAAAGATGCATGTTTCATCCTTGTGGCTTTACCATGTTGCAGTGTGTTAAGGGCTGCTGTTTATAGATGTGCCCTTACCAGTCAGACAGAGCAGTCCTGGAAGAACCACGTAAGCATCAGTTAGCATGCATAGAGGGTTGACCGCATCAAAAGGCCCTAGGATCACAGAACTATCTTGAAAGCTTCAAGCTGGGAGGGGCCTTTGAAATCATCTAATATTATAAAACACCCACATTTTGCAGTGGAGAACATTGAGACCCAGAGGGGAAAGTGACTTGCTCGAAGTCATACATTAGTTAGGGGAAATTTGGGGGAAGGGGAGGAGTGAAGAAAGTCATCTTCCCGGCAGGAATTTAAAATTCCTCACACATTGTCTTGATCTACACAAGAAGGTGATGCTGTAGTATAGTTACTGTAGTTATTGCTCCGCCTTACAGAAAAGCAAACTGCTTTAGAGAGGAAAGGCGCAAGGCAGCAGCATCCTGAATGCATTCAATCAAAACATGGGAATTTAATTAGACACACTTGGCCAAAAAGAGAAAGAAGGGAAATCTTAATGTGAGAGTACCTACCTGTGATGAATGTGTGCCCCTCAGTGAGTGCAAGTTGGAAGATTCAGACCTGAGACCATAACTGATGTCTGCTTCCAGGTGCCTCTCTGCCTGAGCGTCTCACCACTGAGTGTCGTTCCAGTGGGTAAAGATACACATTCTGTACAACATTGCACTTGGATGCAAGCCAGCTACTTCAAAGACAGACTGTAACCAAGAATTAGGAAAAATGACCATGTTGGGCTTATTGAGATGGTGTGTTTTTCCCCAGTGTGGTGCCTTCCTAAAGGGTTTTCCAGAGGATTTTGGACTTACCTCCCTGTGTATCTCCCTCACATGATAAGCAACTAGTCAACATGTGCAAAGCACACATTTGGTAAGTGCACCAGAGCCGGAGTCTAACCCCAGGTCAAGGCTGCTTCGACCCAGCCCTGAAGCTGTGCCTTCAGCAACGCTGACCCTGAAAGTCCAGAGTAGGACGGCCACCGTGTATTCCTTGTTACTTCACATTACTTATTCTAAGTACTTGTGGGTTATCCGATTTCGCCTTCAAAACAACTGTGTGGTGGATACTATTGTTATCAACCTATTGCAAAGGAAAAATCTGAGCCACAAAGAGATTAAGTCACCTGCCCAGGGTCATCCGCTCGTAAGTGGTAGAGGTAATAATAGCTGGAGCAGGAGAGCCAGGATTTCAAACCCAGGCCATCCAGCCCCGGTGTCTACACTGCAGTGCGCTGTGCTGTCAGTCCTTACAGGGCAAAGAACGGGGAGCCTTAGAACAAAGCCATGAGGCCGCAGTGAGCACCGGAGGCCGCCAGAGGGCGCAGGGCTGCGAGCTGTGTGCCTTTCCTTGTTCGGAAGGTTTCCTTTACCACAGGGGCTGTGTTCTCTTCCTCTGCAGCCCCCAGAGCTGGGAGCTCCTACAGACAGGTAGGGACCCCAGTGGCCAGCCCTCAGACTCTGCTCCCGCATCAGAGCTTGCTGGGGGGAGCCGAGGAGCCCTCTAGTCCTCGGCGATAAACATACTGGGGGGGGCCCACTGCAGAGTGGCCTCTGAGTCTGCTGCCTGGGCCCAGCCCTCCTGATGCCCACTGTCACCTACTCTGAGGTTAGGGTGGGGAGGGTCACCCCACCATCAACCCCAGCTCTGAGTTTCCTGAGGCTCTGCATTCCTGGGACCAGTTGACATCTTGTTTAGGCAACTGGCCGGGCCTGCCACACACCTTGCCACGGGGCATCTACCCTTGTCCTCCCAGCCCTGCCTCTGAGCCCACACACACTCACACAGCGAGTCCCGGGGCCGTCACAAACATGATGATTATTGCCACTATTTGCCAGGCCCTGTTCCCAGTACTTGACAGCAATTATCTGAGTTAGCACTCCCAGTTACCTTGGAGGTTGGTGTCATTATCCTCTTTTTACTGCTGGACATTGCCACTCAGAGAGCTGAAGTCATTTGCCCCAGGTCACCATCAGTGAGAGGTTGGCAAGGGGACGGGAACCCAGAGCTGCCTTATTCCGGTCTGCTCTTCCCACCGAGGGCCTTGGCCTCTTCCACAGCACTCCCCAGTTGCCCTTGATCTCCCTCAGGGCCATTCACCACACCCATCCCAACCCACCCTACCCTAGCACGGGGCCTGAGCTGATGTCACTGGGTGAAGGCCACCCCTCTCATGACGCAGCCCCCAGAACGTCAGAGAGGCAACTTCCTGTCCCAGACAATGGCAATAAAGACGTCCGAGCGCACTTCCCACCCTTCCCATGCCTGAGTGACGTCCATAGGCAGAGGCCTTCCTGGGAACGGTCCTCTGGTTCCGTGCGAGAACGTGTGAGTGCATGAACTCTGTGACTGGGTGTGGGGGGGTGCGGTGTAGGTCCTATAAGTCAGGGTAACTGCGAGTGCTTGTGTGACTCCGATTGTGCTCACGAGGCCCTCCGTGTGTGTGAGCCAGACCTTGTATGTTTGTGCTTGTGTGTCTTGTGATGGTGTGCTCATGTGTCTGTGCCTGGATATGTGATTGTGTCGCCTGCATGATTGCGTCTGTGTGCCTCAGTGTGTCTGTGTGTGGTCATAAGCCGCAGACAGGAGAGAAAGCATTCTGCCCAGGGCTGGGAGGGCGGGATGGTTCCCCACTCAGGTTCTGGCTTCCTCCTCCCTTCCTAACCTTGTTAGCCACTCGAGTCTTCCCCAGCAGCCCACGTCCCCAGAGACATTTGCCTGGGATAGAGCCGGGTTCCCAGGCACACTCAGGGTTAGGCCCTGCAAGTCCAATACAGATGAATTCTTCCCCTTTTCTCATCACATCCTTGGCCTGGCCGCTGTCACTGCTTCTCCCCACTGTGGCCCTTTGGACTGGATCCCAGATCTATCTATACCTGCTCCTGCCCCCAGGCAGCTCCTACCCTCCTCCTTGCACCCCGCAAAGCTTCCTGGCCAGACCAGAAGCTGGTCCATTGTGAGTTGCTGGCCTGTGGCTGATCGTGTTTTCTGCAGGCGTCAAAGCCCAGAAAAATACATGAGGCAATGGAAAGAACACGAACTCTGGAGTCAAAAGAACCTAAAGTTCCATCTGGGCAAGACGTTGCTCTCTCTGAGCCTCAGCCTCCTCATCTGTATAATGGGATTAAAGTGTTGATGGGCTCATCCATGAGAAGTCAGATGGAAGCAGCCAGCACGGGCCCTGGCACGCTGTTGGTCCCAAGGACCCATCTGCCTTCCCTGTCTGCCCTCCTCCCTTGCTTCTCTTGCACACGCCAAGACCCATGGATACCCCAGCACACCATCCTTCCAATCACCCCTGGCCCTCCCAGGGTACTGCTGGGGGTGGAACACACCCCTTCCCTCCTGGACCAGTGCAGCAGCCATACCTAGACAGTCCGCTCCCAACACCAAGGGCCATGATGATCTTTCTAAATCACAGCTCTTCTCATGGTCTTCCCCTAGCTTCCCACTGTCACCGGGTGAAGGGCAAAACGCCTTAGCCTGGTGTTTAAAGCCTCCTCTGGCTGCCCACCCACAGCCCCTCTTGAGACACTCTCTGCTTCAGCCCATCCTCCCTCCCTTCCCCTGTGTGCTTCCTGTTGCCAGCCCTTTGCCATATAGCCCCCTTCTCTGTGGGTCCAAATCCTCCCATTGATCAAATCCTCCCAGTTCAAATGCCACCTGGTCTGGCAAGCATCCCCAGACCCGGCCACGAGGGGACCTTTTCTCCCTGCGGAGCCCCAGGGAGTTTGTGCCCGTGTCCTATCCTCCCTCTAGCCTGTGGGCTCTGAGGCACATGGCAGGAGCTCCAGGTGGGTCTCCCTCCTTCCCTGACAGCCTTCGGGTGTGATGGGTTGTTTTCGTGGCCCATGCCCAGAGCAGGCCAGGGTGTGGCAGGAGGAAGCCCTGCTCTGTGGGGAGCAGATGGTGAATGGAGCTCCCCCAGTGCCTTGTCCCGGCCAGACCATGGGGATGTGAGATGACACTGCTGAGCAAACAACCAGACACACCCTCTGTCTACTCCCCAGCTGCCCCCGCAGAGCATCACGGGAAAGATCCTGCCCACCCCAGCGCCTGGGGGAGGGGAGGGAGCCCGCCACCCCTGCCTGGACTTGGGCTCAGGCCAACAGGCCTCAAATTCCCACTCAGCCATCCACTTTCTCTGTGGCCCTGGGCACTCTCCCAGGAGCCTGGTTTCCTCCTCTGTACAACGGGTATCACTGCCCTGTAAAACAGGGTCTGACTCAGTGGTTGTGCCTTTCTTCTTCTCCTTCCCCAAAGATGGGGGTCTGGGGCTAGGAAGACAGGACAGGAGGTATGAACCGAATAGAAGTTTAGCTTTTCTTTGGCACTTGTGAGAACTGGCCTCTGTTCTGGAATTTACAGCTTTGTGACTGCAGCTGGTGCCAAGTCCACCTGGCAATGAGTCTGAAAAGTTGTGCCTTCCTCTAGGCTGAGCTAGCCCCACACCTGTGTCTGTGCTTCCCTCTCTGTTGGCTGGGTGCCCTCGTGCAGAGAGCCACCAGTGAAACTGCTCCCGGAGCTTCTGTCCGCACCCTCGGGAAAGTCATGGTTTCTTACCCTCTCTGGGCCTCTGAGCTTCAGTGTGCCCACCTATAAAATGGGGTTCTATAGTGATTTCTTATGTATTCCCAGAGCTCTTGGGAGGTTCACATACATCGTGATGCCTTCCTCATGCAGTTCTGGGCTCTCAGAAGAACCTCCAGGACATGTATGCAAGCAGGATGCGGAGGCTGTAAAATGTGGGCCACAGCCTCTTCATGGTCACACAGATCAACATGGGAGTCTTCAGACTCCCACCTGGGCTCTGTTCCAGGCCTTTCTTCCTAGGGTCAGCTGAGGCCTCCAGCCTGCAGGGAAGCAGAGCCAGGTCTGGGAGGGCTGGGCCTCAGTGGACCCAACTTTAACAGGCACCCTGGAACCATGACGAGGTCACCCAAACACAAGAGTTCAACAATCTCTAGGCCAAAAGGAATGGCATCAGCATCCTCACAGACACCAGAGGGCAGCCCGACAGCAGGGGAAACCCACGCAGCTGCCAGCAGTGGGTGAGGGGTGGCCGGGCTGCAGGGCTGGGTCTGGTTTTCACACCTGTAAAGCACGTAGCCTAGAGCGAGTGTTTGATCAACATTCGCTGCTATTCTTAATGTTATGATTATTACTAATACCACAGCCTTCCTGGTCTCCTGAGAGATCGGGGCTACCCACTAAGTGCCAGGCCTTGTATGGGTACTGGGGCCACGATGGAGCAAGACACAGGCTCTGCTCTCAGAAGCTCGTAGGAAAGTGGGCAGGACAGATAGTTTGGTAGGTTTTATAAGGGGAGAGTATAGGAGGCTGGTGGAGCCCAGAGGTGGTGGGGATGGTCTTAACACAGGCCTGCTGGGGCTGGAAGTCAGTGAGGACAGTTTTCTCGGCAACCCAAAATTCAGTGTAGTTGTTATTGTCTCCATTCTTCTGATGCAAAAACTGAGGTTCAGAAAGGGCACACCGCTGTTCACTGATGGAGCTAGGACTCTACCCCAGGGCTGCCTGGCTCCAAACCTGGAGCTTTTTCACCTACAGCACCCCAGGTATGGGCCCCTTCTTCCTGGCCCACTCCTAGGGAGTCTTTCGGGATCCTGGGTGAAGGGTGAGCAGGGGCCTGACCATGATGGGCCTTGAATGCCAGGCCAGGGAGTCTGGGCTTCCTTCTGAAGGTTTGGGGCAGCCACTGATGGGTTTTCAGGTGGGGTGGCAGGTAGAGGTGGCATGGCCTGGGAGGCTATGGAGGTGTGAGAGTTTGCCAGAAGGGGTGGCCTTTGGATGTGAGGTGCCCAAACAAGCCAGACCCACTCACCACCCGTAAGAAATGATGAGGGGTGTTGGGGTGCTGGGGAACCGAGGCCACAGGACTCAGGTGGGGGCCTGGGGTGATCCAGAACCCCAGGCTTCCAAGAGGACCCCAAGATCCAGCAGCTTCGATGCAGGAGAGGAGGGAGGGGGTCTGAACTCACACCTGGGCCCAGGCTGGGCCAGGGAATTAGCAGGGGTGGGAGGGGCGTTGGTTCACATTTCCCAGGGGAGATGTCAGAGGTAGGGTTGGGTAGGTCAGGGCCCGAAGTGCTGAGGCCTGTGAGCCGTTTCCTCTTTCTCACAGTGTAGAGCTACCTCACTCCCACACACCCACTCCACCCCAGCCTTGCAGCAGGTAAGCCCTGGTTAAGGGGTTATGGGAGAAAGAGGCTTCAGGAACCAAAGGCCCCTCCCTTTACCCCCAATCCCACTGTAACTTAGGAGGGGAAAGACTGAAAAGCCAAAGGGAGCCAGAAACAGGGCTCCTGCAGCCCACAGCGGCCACACCGAACCCCATCCTTCATGCTAAACCAAACCCCAGTCCAGCCTGAGCCCCGCACTTAACCCCAGACCCAGCCCCAGTCATAAACCTGACCCCACCCACACCTCCAACTTAAACCGCAGACTCAGCTCCCGCCTTAACCCTACCACAGAACCCTAAGCTAACCCCAAACCAACCTCCATGTCAGCTACAATCCCCACATCGACCCAATCCTAGCTACACCCCTGATTCCAAACCTAACCCTGACCCTTACCCCACACCCAAGCTCAGCTCCATCCTGACCCTGACTCAAACCCCAATCTGAGTCCTCACTTGAACTCCTATCACTATCTGCTACTTCATCTTGCCCTAATGTAACTCCAGTCCCAGTTGGTAACCTAAGACTGATCTTAACCCAGCTTTCACCCTAACCCAGCTCAAGTCCACCCAACCCCAATTCCAGCCCCAGCGCCAGCCTCAGCTGCACTCCTGATCTCTACCTGTGCTCACCACCATCCCAATCACAATACATCCTACCCTTATGTGTATCTCTAGCCTCACCTTCAACCCAAACTCCATCCGTAACCCTAAGGTACCCATCCCATCCCTAACCCTCTGCTGGGGCTCATTCCCACCCAGCTCTCAGCTAGCAGCGGCCACCATGTGGCTGGACTGGACATGTAGACTTCAGCGTACACACACACACACCTTGCATATACTAACACACTTCAACTTACACACACTCCTCAGTGTACACACACACACTAGAAAAGGGAGGGAATCTTAGTCTGGTTCTGAGGACTAGCCTGAGAGGGCAGGTTGGCCAAGTGTTTCCTGCCCCTCCCTTGGGCTGAACCCCTTTGAAGTACCCTCCAATTTCCCCTGCAGTGTTGACTTTTCCCACCCAGGGATTCCCACCCCCACTCCTTTCTTTGGAGCCATCCTGGCTTGCAGCCAGATTGGTTTGTAGATTAGAACAAAGCAGCTCCCAGGGCTCCCCTTCATCCGTGTCCTGGAGGTTCTGCTCACAAAAGAATACAATGAATACACACTATGCCGGGGTACAGTCCTCATGAGGGTCAGAGTCTAGAGGGGCAGAGACACACACCCAAGTAATCCAACTCAACAAGATCCCCGGTAGGGGAATGTATCTGGTTCTGTGAGAACAAAGAGAGGTTATTTAGCTGAGGCTGCAGTGGGGGTTATTTGATCTGGGCCTTAAAGTTTAAGTAGGAGTTCACCTAGTGACAAGGAAGGAAAAGCCTTCCAGGCAGATGGAGTAGCATATTCAAAGGCAGGGATGCTGGGAGAGTTGAGCCTGGCAGGAAAGGCCAGGGTGGGGGAGATTAGGCTGAGTTAGTTGGGGGAAGCAGAGCAAAAAGAGGAGGGACATGGTGCGGGCAGGGGATGGGGGGATGGTTAGAGGGGCAGGGGGCAAGGGAATCAGGAGGGAGTGGGGAGAGCACATCCAAGGATGATCTGAGGCTGCAGGACAGGCAGGACAGCAGGCCCAGCACCAGATGAGAACAGGCTGTGGCTCAGATCGGCAGGTGGTCTCCAGAGGGGCCAACGGGGACCAGAAGCTGTTGTGGCTGTTGAACAAAGTAATGGTAACTGAAGGATCTTTTACTGAGTGCTTTCTGTATGCCAGGCATCGAGGTAAGCATTTTTATAACCTCATTTAATTCTCAAAATAACCCCGCGAGGTACGTATTATTATATTGGTCCCCAGAGAGGATACAAGGGGCCCTGATGTTCAGAGAGGGAAACAATTTGTCCAGATTCACACACATAGGAATGGGGCAGTAGATGGGACTCGAACCAGGCCTGTGGATGGCAGAGCTGAGTCCTTCCTCAAAGTCACAGTGGCCAAACCTAACGCCTGCCTTGGTAATCTCATTTCTTAACACTTGAAGCCCCCTGGCAACCTCCTCCTCCCCCGCAGGCTGAATTACTCACATTTCCTTGATTATTCCAGGCCTATTTCACCTCCCTGCTGTCTCACGTGTAGTATCCTCTGCAAGAAACGGCCTTCTACCCTCAGCCCCTTCTCTAAGAAAATCTCCACCCATTCTCTAAACCTCCTTTGGGAAAGCTTCTTGAACTGCCCCACCCCTTGGCTGGTCGAATGGCCCCTCCATTCCTCATGCCCACCCACTCCCCTAATCACCCTGCTTCGCCACTGGTCCTCCCTCTTTAAGGGCTGGGCTGGGTCTGCAGCCCCACCCTGGCGCATGGCGTGGCTCACAGCCATCAGTGAGTGTGAGTGGTTGGTCCTGAATGCAGGACCCAGCCCAGCCATGGGTTAAAGTGGGAGTCCAGGAAGGGGCTGGGGCTCTGACGGCCTCCCCCGACTGATTTCTTACCGGCCAGGGCTGTCTTGAGCCTTATCTGATTAGGGTTAAGTTGACAAGCAAGCAGATGAGACACTGGCAAAGACTCCTGGGTTACTCAGTAACCCTGCTCTCTTGAAAAGTCCCACTGTTTTCCCCTTGCATGCAGAACCAAGCCCTCTTCTCTCTTGGGCGCTGCTGCCATGAACACCTTCCTGCTCTCTGCACTGTGCCTCCTTGGGGCCTGGGCCGCCCTAGCAGGGGGAGTCACCGTGAAGGTAAATTCTCCGTCCCTACTGTGGCCCAGCTGGCTCTCTATGTCCAGGGCCCAGGGCCTGTCCCCTGATAGAGCACCCCTCTGGGGACGGAGTGGGGGTATGTCTAAGGCTTGACTCTTCCCCAGGGACCCCCTTCTCAGTCCTGCGTCTTACGCCTTCCTCTTCAAACTTGGAGAAAGAACATCAGGTAGAGAAAAGAGAAACAGTTTGGGAAAGGCAGGTGATTAGCCAATTTACAGAGTGCCTGCCATGACCAGCTTCCTCCAGTATGTCACCGTGACGCCAGGATCACCGTGGCAAGAGGGAGTATTAGTCTCAGTTTTCAGAGGCGTCAAATAGAGCCTCAAAGAGATTCTGTAACTGGACGTGGGCACATGGTTGGGAAGGGGAGGAGCTTGATTCAGTTCCAGACCTTCCTCCTCAGCCACAGCCCTGGCCTGGGTCTCAGGAAGCACCTGGACAGCCTGGAGGTCCTGACGGAAGGGTGTGCCCATCGGTGTGGATGCCGGCCGTAGGCCAGCCTGGTACTCATCGGGGGCCCCATTCTATCACAGCCAGGCCCCGGGAGGCCTTTTACTGCTTCTCAAACATCAGCCAGGCAGCAGGCTGGAGCCGGGGGCCAGGGGATCAGCCCACACTGCTCTCAGGCAGGGGTGAAGACAACTGGGGCACAGCCATGTGGATTCAGGATGCCTGAGCCTTGGTCCCAGCTCTGTGCCTCTCCCTACAAATCAGCACAGTGGCTCCCACTAATAGGCACCTGTTGTGTCCCTGCCGCTTCGCATCTGTCTTCTCCATTCCTCATATAACAGGCAGACCCTAGGATCCCAGAGTGTAAGGACCCGTCCATGGTCGCAGAGCAAAACCAGGATTCAAGCCCAGTGTCTGGCTCTGAGCTCTGACCACCTTATATTGCCCCGCAGTGGAGCACCTGGCTCCCGTGTGCCGCAAACACTGTTTGAGTGTGAGCACCGGGGCTGGAGAGGGGGCGGTCCTCGGGGACGCGGCCAGGGAGCAGGCTGTAGCCTGGCCTCACAGCCTGGACATGTCTCTCTCAGGATGGAGAGTTCTCCTTTTCTCTGGAGTCAGTGAAGAAGCTCAAGGACCTCCAGCAGCTCCAGGAGCCTAGGAGGTCTAGAAATACTGGTGGATCCCTCGTTCCCATCCTCTGTAGCTCCCTGAGGTTTCCCGAAGAACTCAAGCCTCTCTGCAAGGAGCCCAATGCCCAGGAGATCCTGGAGAGGCTCGTTGAGTAACCCCCTCTCTGAAGGGCGGGGCCCAGGAATTCCCTGATTGGTGGCACTTGAAGGAGAGGTGTGTTCTGATTGGTGGGATTCCGAGGATGAGCTCTGCTCTGATTAAGCGCTCTGCTGTGTGTCCTGGTTTGTCTGGTCTCGGCTGTAACGCCTTTCTGGGTAGGCTCTCCGCCCTGATGGGCTGGCTTGCCGTACTTGTGTCCTGGTTTGGGGTGGGAAGAGCCGCTGGTCAGAGAGGGCAGGACTGGGTTTCTCCTGGGTAGCGGATGTTCAAACTCTGGCTCAAGGGAGGGCGGGAGCTTTGGGCAGAGGAAGCTGCTCTCACGGAGCCCCGTTTCTCCTGTCCAGAGGCCATCGCCGAGGATCCGAGCACGTGTGAGATCTGTGCCTACGCTGCCTGTGCTGGATGCTAGGACGGCGGGTGCTCGCTACCTTCTGTCCCTCCCCCGCAGGCCGCTCCCCCTCCTCGCAGCTCCACCTACCCAGAATGGAGGAGTGACGAGAGGGCAGCCTGGGGAGGCCCAGCCCCTGCCCGCATCCGAGCTGCCGGTGCTTTCCAAGATCCACCCCCACCCGCGGATGATAAACCAGATTCCAGAGTCCTCCTGGTGTTGCTTTCATTCCTTCTTTCATCCCACTTTATGAATGCCTACCCTGCCCTCGCCAGCTCATGGTTTAGTGTGCTAAGTGCAAGAACCCTGCTCTTCCTGCTAAGCCAGCATCGGTACTGCCCCCCACTCACAGACACCGAGGAGACTTGAATCCAACGACCACCAATGGAGGAGGTGGAACTTCTGCTTTTCTTTCATGATCCGTAAGCCACATGTGAGTTCCTGTGCTGGTTTGGATGACCAACACAAGCACTGAGGGGCTACGAGATCAGCCCCTGGCTGGAGAGTGTTCAAGGGGCCTCAGAATCTGGCCCCGTCCTGACCACTTCAGCAATGCCTCCTGCCCTCCCCCCAGGGCCCACACCCCAAGCCATAGTTCTCACTATGTCCTCTGCTCCCCTCACCCCTGCTCACCCCTGATCTCTTGGGAGATCCCTCCTCCCAAGGTTGCAGGGGTGCCTGATGAGATGGGTGGTGGGGTAGAATTATTTAATGCTCCTACTCTGGAGCCAAACTCTCTGGGTGTCAGTCCAGGCACTGCTTGTTACCAGCTGTGTGACTTTGGGCAGGTTACTTAGCCTGTTCTCTCCCCTACTTCACAGGGGTGAGTGAAGATTAAATGAGGTAATACAGGGAAAACTCTTAGAGCTCCACCGGGCCCAGTGTGAGTGAGCACTGTGCTGATGCTATTATTATTATTTCTGTCTAGATGGCTCTGCCTTGTGCCTGGCACATAGCAGTGCTCACTCAGTGGCAGTTCCCATTATTGCCTCCTTCCCAGGCAGGTGGGAGACGAGGCCAGATGGTGAGTGGGCTCAGTTTAGACTTGCGGGTTGGTACTGGGGAGGCACAGAAGGGTAAGGGGCACTGTTGGAGCAGCACTGCAGTGTTCCTCTGGCTTGGTGGGCAGGAGAGCCTGCAGGATGCAGGGCAGGGAGGAAGCTCTGGCCTCGCGGGGGAGAGAGGATGGGACAGGGAGGGAGGCAGTGATGATAGAGGGATGGGAGGGGCCCAGAGAGACGCAGGAGGCATTGCAAAGGCCCCTAGCCAGACTTGCTGTGGGGGGGAGGACCGGAAGGAGCCAGAGCTCCGAGGGGTGTGGCCTGGGAGGCTGGGAGGTTACAGGACGATTGAGCACAACTGGGCAGACAGGAGGAGCAGCAGGTCTGGGGGAATCCACCATGGGCTTGGCCCTGGGAGCTGAGTTCAGAGGGCATGACCCCTTTGTACATGGCTTTTCTCCTCTCTGGCTGCCCGGGACAGAGGCCGGGGAGGAAGCCACCCTGTGGAAAGCCCTTCTCCCAGGAATTCCCAGTCTTGTCTCTTGGCCTTTAGTAGAGCACTGAAGGCCCCTGGGGGAATGCAGTGGCTGCAGGACATCCTCCCTTGAGTGTCATTAGCTGCAGCTGGGGCCTGGAGTCACAGGGAGGTGGTAACATGATGGTTCAGAGTATAGACTCTGGCCCAGACTTCCTGGGAAGAAGCCTGCTTTGCCACTTTGCTGAACCTGTGACCCTGGACTAATTAGTTCTCTCTGTACCTGGGTCTCCTCATTCGTAAAGGTAATGCGACTAGTACCTGCTTCACTGAACTGTTGTGAGGACTCGGTGAGTTAATACCTACAAAGCGTTTAAAGCAGTACCTAGGGTATAGCAAATGCTCAGAAGATGCTGGTATTATTAATATTCCTTAGGGCCACCAGGATGGAGAGAGGGAAGGAAGGCCTTCCATGTGGAGCTGGCCAGGCAGTCCCAGGGAGCCCCAGAAGGAGGGTAAAGGTGAACTCAGGCAGGCCCGGGGGCAGAATCAGCCCCGAAGGGGCACCACGTGGTTCCTCCCTCCACCCCCTCCACTGCAGTCCCACCTACAGGAGGGAGCCCCCCATCCCTTCCCCAGCCCCACCAGGAGCACAGAAGCTCTGGCTCTGCAGCTGGGCCAGGACTTGAGCTCAGCTTGGGAGGTCAGATAGATCTGGGTGCTCTGTGGCTTCCCAGCCCGGTGATCATGGGCGACTCATTTCCACCCAGAGCCTCACTCCTTCGATATGAAATAGAGCGACTCCTCAGGCGAGGAAGCCATGAGAATGCCTGACACAGGAGCCCAACTCCCCCAGCTTCCCAGGCAGCTCTGCCTGTGGCTCCTGGGGATGAACAAATGGACGCCTGACTCTGCGTGTAGGTGGGGAATCTTTATTCAGCAGCAGGGCTGCCTCAGGGGCCAAACTCTCCTCCAACCGTGGGTCCAACCGCTTTGTGTCAGATCCAGCTGCTCGGGCCCTGCAGGGCGGGGTGGGGGGCGGGGATGACCGTGGTGGCGGGGACCCCCAGAGCCTGGATGGGGGTGGGTGCTGTGAAGGCAGTGGGCTGGGGGGGGCACGGTGTCCAGGGTGGGCTCAGGGCACCCAGGCCATCTTAGCTGCAGCCAGTACAGGCAACATTCACGCACAGCTCGCAGTCATCAGCAGCGATGGTCCCTGGGCAGAGGAGAAAACTGGTCAGCTGAACCTGAACCTGAAACATCTGCGGTCCAAGGAGCCACTGACCAGGCAGCCAGAGAAGGCCTGCTTCTGAGAGGGTTGGAGGCAGGGGCCTGGCATCCTTCTCATAGATTAAGAGCAAGAAAGTTGAGAAGAAGCTTGAGCAGCTTGGGCTCCAGTCCCAGGTTCTGTCCCCCTAGCAGTGCCTGGGCAAGTCACTTAAACTCTGTGCCTGAGTTTTCCTGCCGGCTCGACTGTGTCAGCCTGACAGAGGGGTTGGGAGGAGAGCTTGCAGGCAAAGAGATTGACCCAGGGTCTGGCACTTAGTAGGTGCTCAATAAATACTAGCTACTAGAGATTATCATACTAAGTGAAGTAAGTCAGAGAAAGACAAATATCCTATGCTATCACTCATGTGGAATCTAATTTTAAAAGTTACAAATAAGCTTATACAGAAAGACTTAACAGATGTCGAAAACAAACTTGTGGTTACCAAATGGGAAGAGTGGGGGGGGGGGATAAATCAGGAGCTTGGGATGAACATACACACACTACTATATATAAGATAGATAACCAACAAGGACCTACTGTATAGCACAGGGAACTCTACTCAATATTCTGTGATAACCTATATGAGAAAAGAATCTAAAAAAGAATGAATAGATGTGTATGTATAACTGAATCACTTGGCTGTACACCTGAAACTAACACAATATTGTAAATCAATGATACTCCAATAAAATCAAAAGAAAAAAAGAAAAAATACTAGCCAGTTGCCGCGTTCTCCTGGCCAGCTGTTTCATCCCTCACATTTCAGCTTAGATGTCACCCCGTCTTGGAAACATTTCAGATCCCGTTATGTAACAGGGAAGAGCCAAATCTGACTACATGTTGGATCTGTTGTTTCTTTTACTTTATCCTTTTCTTTCCGCTGCTTTTGTTCACTAAAAGGATACTGTCTACACATAATGGCCTGCCTTGGGGAACCCTGCCCCTTTGCCTGAATGTTAAACCAAAGTGCTATTGTTCAGGGAAGCATCCTGACCCTGTCCACCCTGTGGATGGCTGCAAGAAAGAAGAAATTAACACATCCCCTCCCAGAGGCTGGCCATTCCAAGGGACATTTGCAAAACTTATGGCCTTTTTACTTTACTTCCTCATCTCCTCCCCGTCTCTGTTCTATAAAAGAAACTGGCATCCAAACCCCGATAAGATGGTTTTCTGGAGACCTTAGTCTGCCATCATCTCGGTCTGCTGGCTTTCCAAATAAAGTTGTATTCCATGCCTCAACACCTCGTCTCTGATTTATTGGCCTGTCGTGCAGTAGCACTCAGTAACACTTATGCCACTGTGGACGTGAGCCATCTCTCTCCCGTGTCCCCACTGTGCCTCCCCCATCATCCCACTGCATTGCAATCATTTTTATGGGTCCGTTTCCTGTGTCCCTTTCCCCCCAATCTGTGTAGTCTTGGAGGTAGGCTGATCACCCCGTCCAGGCTGCCAGGGACTGAAGGGGTTCCTGGCATGCCTGATTTCAGTGCCCCAACCGGGGAGGCCAGGGGCTTGAGTTTCTTGAATCTCCCTGTTCTCAGCCACTGGGTGTTTAACAGAAACCACACGAGGTAGAGGAGCTAGGGTGTGGGGAGGAGAGAGAATGAGGGGCAGGAGTCTTGCCAGGGGTGGGGGGACTCACTCAAGTCCTGGAAAATGCTGTCCGCTTCCCCAGAGGCACAGATGGGCTGGAGGTCCAGTGGCAGGGCCGGGTAGTGGCACATGGAGTGCTGGGATCTCTGGGTTTTCAGGTCAGGGCTGGGCACCCATTGCCCCTCCAGGTCATTCAGCTTCTTCACCGATTCCAGCTGGACCTGGAAGCCTTGGTACTGGAGGAAGAGAGAGAGGAGACGGGAGGGTATCAAAACCTGAGCAGGAAGGGGGTGGGGCACTGCCGGGAGACCAGGGTTCCCCGGGCCCCGCAGAGCTTCCGTGTTCTCACGGAGTGGGAACGTCAAGGTCACACTCGGAAGACTGCCTGCGTGGAAGGTGGGGCCTGGTACTTCACAGCCCTGTGTCACAGGCTAACTGGGAGATGAGGTCGAGCAGGGCCGTGGAGCACGTTGGTTCAAGGCGTGGGCTTTGAAGGCCAGGGGACTTTGGTTCAAATCCCAGCTCTTCCCGACTGGCTGACCATCTCTTCCCCACTCTGAGCCTCATCTGACAAATGGAGATAATCAAACTCCACTGCTCTCTGGTGCCTGGTACCCAGGGCACCCTCGATAACTGCCTGATTGCCCTTGAACTGACATGGTAAAACGATGGCAATGCCTAGTCTAGCCAGCTGGGCTCCAAAGCCAAGGCTGCAGGGGGAAGCTGCCACCGCTTCCCCAGGATTCCCTTATTCCTTCCCAAGGAGGCCCCGCCCAGAGTCAGGAATGTGCCACCCAGGAGCCCAGCGGGCAACCTGCCACACCCACAGGCAGGCCCTGTTTCCAGAAGACTCCTAGTCTCACAGCTGCCCTGGAAGGAGACCCAGATTCCCTGCTGTCTTCTCTCTGGGCCTTTGCATATGCTGTGCCCTCTGTCTGGAGCAGTCGGTGACCTCTGCGCCGGGCTACCTCCTGCTCATGCTGCAATGTCAGCTCGAGTTACCAGCCAGGGCAACTTTTTCTGGTGACCCTCTGCCCTCCTCCCCATACATGGGTGAATACAGAGAGTTTTGGGAGCATCAAAGAAGTCTCCCTTCCCTCTGGGCTCTTCAAGGGCAGGGATCACGTCTTGTTCCACATCTGAACTCTGACTGAGAGGGGCATTTGAGGAGAGCGATGCTGAACGACCATAATTTATTGTTATTATCATCACCGTCATAGCCACCATTGACATCCCAGCTGCTCCCCCCAACCAGCTGTGTCCCTGGGCTGTGATTGGATGTTGGGCTGAGCCCTGGGTCCTCAGCTCTCCTCAGTGAATTGCCCAGCATTCCCTCTCCATCCCAGCCTCTCACCATGGGGACCTTCAGGACAAACCTGGATGTAGACTGACTGTGCACCCTGCAGCAGTACCAGGAAGACCGCAGCAACGCCACACAGCAGCAGCCCTGACAGTGCCCTGTGAGCCATCTCGTTCCGTCTGTGTCTCGCCACCGTCCACCAGGCTCCCACCTGCTTCTCCAGCTGACAGCTCTTTATAGGCCGGGTTCCAGCTCCCTGGTCACTCATTAACTGGCCAGCCAGGGTGGGGCTGAACAGCTGGCTGGCATCCTGACAAGCCCAGAGCACATTCCCGGGAAAGGGGTTGGGGATGATAGGGGTAAGGAGGCCCAGAGCACACCCGAGCATGATGCAATGTTAAGCGCCTGCCTTGTGCACAAGACAGCGAGCCAGTGGGGTGAGAGGGAGGCCATTTCACAGGGAAAGCGAGGCTCCAGAGGTAAAGTGTCTTGTCCCAGGTGACAGAGCTAGTCGATAGCAGGGCAGGTCCTCAGGCATCTGACCCAGCTCAGCCTAGGGTTCTTTCTCAGGTCAAAAGGTGCAGACAGACAGGTTGGTCCAGGGCAAGGTGGGCAGATACAAGGCTGACCTCAGAGTTCTCCATGCCCTCAGACCCATGTCTCTCCCACTCCCCTCTCCCCAGTTCTAGTTAAGGACCATCCTGATCAGTCCCTGCCCAGGCCCTCAACCTGCCTCTGCCTGCCATTTCCCATGGTGATGGGGACACTCAGGCCAGGTATTGTCCATCTCACCTGTCGGTGCCTTTCAGAAGCCAATAGCCTACCCCAGTATGGAGGAAAGAGCACCTGCCTTGGAGACAGATTGACCTGGGTTCGAATCCTGGTCCTGCCGCAGCCGCGTGACCTTGGCAAGTCACATCGACTCTGACTGAGCCTTAGTTTTCTCTTCCATCAAATGGGCATAATGATAGAATCCACCACAAGAGGTCGCTGTGAGAGTTGATGGGGCTGGGCCCGCCTGAGCTCGTCCTCATCTGGGGGTAACTCGTGCTGTCACAGGTCCCTTAATTTCACAGTTGCCATGCGGGGCAGTGCATGACCTACGACCTCCGTGATTGAAGGTTGGGTCAGGGAGAAGTGGGCAAAGTCTGCAAGGGCGTCATCACCACTGCCAGCCAAGGCAGCTGTCAACAGCATCCATCCCAGGGCTCTGCTCTGCCAGGCCTGGCGTGCGGTAGGTGCCCCGTGCATAACATTGAATTGAAGCCCAGATAGCCCATCTGTCTATTTCAGGACCACTCTCCAGCCTGTGGCTAAAATCTGATGTCACTGTATTCCCTAAGGCTGATCCCCCTCGCACGAGCCTAATCCCATCTCGTGATTCTGCTGCTGCTGCTTTCCACCTGCCTGAAATGCTCACCTCCTTCTTTCTTTTCTTGGGGGTGAAATGAAAAAAGCTTGAGTGAACTTTGATATTTCCTTTGTCTTGCTTTGAATACGGACTTTGACCTTTACTCTTATGAGTATGAAGAATTTAATAGACTTTCTTCCATGACTTCATATCTGTAAACTGAAATAACTGTCAGTAACAATAACTCTCTTTCCTCTAATGTACAGGTGCCGTGCTGTTCTATGGGCCTAATCTCATTCAATCTGATGGGACAGTGTAATAATTATCTTCATTTTACAGGCCCAACAAGTTCAGGCACTGTGTGAGCAGCAGGTTTTCTCTCTGGAATTCTTGCCTCTGCTCAGCTTATGGTAGAAGGAACACAGGCCTTGGATGTAAGGAGATCTGGGTTCAAACCCAGACTCCAGCACTCCTCACCTGTGTGACCTTGCGTGGCTTCTCCAAGCCTCCATTTCTTCATCAGTAAGTGGAGGAAATAATGGACAACCTCACAGTGGCTATTGTGAGGAAAAACTGGACAGTCCCATCCCAAAGGAGCCTGTGACGCTTCCTTTCCCCAGCACGTGCCTGGCCTGTGGGGGCCGTGTCGTGAGTGGTGGTTTCCCTGCCTCTCCTTCCCCATGCAGCCCTCCCTGACAGGCCCCATCTCTGAACCTGCACCTGGGACACTTCTGATCTTCGAATCCCCAGTCCTTGCTCTCTCCACCAAGCAAGCTCAGCCCCACTGGCCAGACACCAAGAGGCAAGGAACAAGCCCGTAGGTTTGGAGGCCCCGGTAGCCATGGTCTTCCCTTCTCTGTCTTTCAGCTCTGCCAGCCAAGGCCCATCATGTGTCACTCTTTTCCTGGGAACAAGGTGTGACTTCCCTGTCTGCCTAATCTGACTCAGATTCATATCTCATTGCTGCTTTTTCTAATCTCTTCACCAATGACCCACCATCCATCACGCCACAGAGGCACAGAAACAAACCCTCGCCACTGCCCCCGTTCAGACAGTGTGTGTTGACGTTTCTCAGGGTGCTGGCTTCTTGAGGGACATGGGAAGTGACTGTCATGCCAGCTTCGACTCTGGTCTCTGTGTGGAAACCTTGAACACGGAGGAGAGTGGGTGGCAGTTAGCCTCTGTGTGTATTTGGGCCGCTCCTCTCTCCGCACTGGACTCCCTGCCCAGTGCCCACCGCCATGGTACCTCCCTGCCCCCGAACTGACCATTTCCCAGCAGCATTTGTCACACCTGACCACTCCATCTGTCTTGGAATAAAACACCTTCTCCACTTGGCTTCTGGGACACACGCTCTTCAGATTTTCTGCCAATTTCATTGGCCCATCTTCTCAGTTTCCTTTGTTGTTTTTTTCTTCTCTTCTTGACCTCTAGAGCTTAGAATGCCCCAGGGGCTCCAGGGTTCAGTCCTTGGACCACTTTCCTCTGTCTATAGTCACCCCCTTGGAGATCTTATCCAGGCTCAAGGACTTTAGTGCCATTGGTACCCCGTTCACTCCCTAGCCTGATCTCTCCCCTCAGCTCCAGACTCATTTATCCACCTCCTCAGCATCTCGCAGAACAGGTAAGGGTACTACCATTCACTCAGTTGCTCAGGCCAAAAATCTGGGGGGTCATCCTTGATGCCTCCCGTTGTTTTGATTGCCAAATTCAATTCATTAGCAAATCCAGTTGGCTCTACCTTCAAAATATTTCTAGACTCCAACTATGTCTCATCATCTCCATTGCCACCGCCAAGCTCCAAGCTATCACCATGCATCACTGGTGTCGTGGATTCTTGCAACACCCTGGTATTAGTCAGGATTCTCCAGAGAAACAGAACCAATCCTGTTATATATTTATATGTATTCTATCTGTCTATCTATATATCTTCTATCTCTGTCTAGATTTATTATTTTATTAAATTTAATTAATTAATTCTTTAAAAAATTTTTATTGGAGTAGAGTTGATTTACAATTCTGTGTTCGTTTCAGTTGTACAGCGAAGTGAATCAGTTATACATGTACATATATGCACTCTTTTTTAGATTCTTTTCCCATATAGGTCACTACAGAGTATTGAGAGGAGTTCCCTGTGCTATACAGTAGGTCCTTATTAGTTATCTATTTTATATTCAGTAGTGTGTATATGTTAATTCCAATCTCCCAATTTATCCCTCCCGCCCCCTTACACTCCTGGTTAACCATAAGTTTGTTTTCTACATCTGTGACTCTATTTCTGTTTTGTAGATAAGTTGTCTAGATTTATTTTAAAAGATTGGCTCATTCAATTTTTGGAGCTGGCAAGTTTGAAATCTGTAAGGCAGGTTGGCAGGCTGGAAATTCAGATGCAGTCTTGAGTCTGAATTTTGCAGGACAAGCCAGCAGGTGGGAAACTCAGGCAGGGTTTCCATGTTGCAACCTTGAGCCAAAATTCCTTCTTCGGGAAACCTCAGTCTTTCTAAGGCCTTCAGCTGATTGAATGAAGCCCACATACATTATTCACTTAAACTCTACTGATTGTAAACATTAATCACACCTGAAAAAATATCTTCACAACAACATCTAGACTGCTGGTTGACCAAACAACTGAGCACCACAGCCTGGCCAAGAGAGGTCTCCAGACAGCTCTCTCTGTATTCACTCTTGCCTGTCTTCAGGCCTCCAGGAGGCAGCCAGAGTGAGCCTGTTAAAATTTAAGTCAGACCATGTCTCTCCTCTGCTCAAACCCACTAACGGCTTCCCACTTTACTCAGGGTAAAATTCAAAGGCTTGCACTGGTCTTCCAGGTCCCTCTGGCTCCCCTCCACATCTCTGAGCTCATCTCTAAAAATTCTGCCTTTCACCCTCTGGGTTCCAGCTACACCAGCTTCCTTGCTGTCACCCAAACTTGCCAAAAGTCGCTTACCTCGGGATTCTGCTCTTTACTCACGCACTTATATAACTCACCCCGTCACTTCTTCCAGGTCTCTGCTCAAATGCCACTTCCCCAAAGAGCTCTTTCCTGACCATCCTACCTCAGAAAGCTTCCCCATCACTCCTGGTTCCCTTAACCTGCTTTCTTGTAGCACCTGTCATAGACACACATTTCACTTCTTGCGTTTCTCTCACTACTAGAATGCAAGGAATTGGTCTATTTGGTTCTTCCCAAACAATATATGGCACATGATTGGTGCTTAATAAATACCCGATGAGTTCGATAGATGAATACGAGTCAAATGTTAACTCCACCAACCACTAGATGTTTGGTCCTGGAAAATGTCCTACTTCTCTGAGCCTCATTCATCTTGTTTAGCATCTTCCTGCCATATGTAAGGGGCCTGGTGACTGTTCAAAAAATGTGAAGACATTTGTGAACTAGTGTTCCTAGTTGTGAAATCACTTGTTTATCAAGAAACAAAATCCTTTTTGTGTCGTATGTGCATAGCAAACTCTAGGGTATATAATAATTTAATTCACACATATTTATTGATGGCCTATTATGTTCCAAGCACCATTCTAGGCACAAGGGATACAGCAACCAACAAGCCAGACAAAGCCACTGCCCACAGAGCAGTGCTGGTTGTTTGGAAATGGTGGGTGGGTGAGGGTGTCAGAATAGGGATGTTGAGAAGAAGTTGGGTTCTAGACATTCGTTGAAGTCAGAGCCCAAAGGATTCTCTGTTCCCTTGGATGTGGAGGGTAAATGGGGAGGAGTCAAGGACAACTCGACGTTGTTCCACGTCAGATGGGGCTGCCACTTACTGAGATGGGAAGCAGGGATGAGCAAGTTAGGTGAGGGTCTGGAGAGTTCAGTGTGGTCATGTTGAGTTTGAGATGCCTACTTGACCTCTGAGTAGAGATATGGTATGGGCCACAGATACACATGTGTGGTCATCAAGGAGGATCTGATACTTAGAGTCTTGAAACTGGATTGAGAGAGTGACTGGTTGGGGAAGAGGCCAGTCCCAGGGCCGAGCTGTAACAGGGCCCTGCAGTATTTGGAGGTAAAGTAGAGCAGGAGGAACCAGCGAAGCCGATGGAGAAGAAGCAGGAGATGGGGCCCCAGAAGAGGGTTGTGTCTTCAAAGCCAAACGAAAAAAGTGTTTCAGGAACAAGAGCATGCTCCCTGGGGTCAAACGCTGGGTCAGCTCTGGTAAAGTGAAGACAGAAACTGCCCCTGGATTTAGCTACGTGGAAGTGGCTGGTGACCCTGAGAGGGTCAATTTCAGGAAAGTAGTGGATGTAAACCTGATTGGAGTGGGATCAAGAGAGAAGCGGAGGGCTTCCCTGGTGGCACAGTGGTTGAGAGTCCGCCTGCTGATGCAGGGGACGCGGGTTCATGCCCCGGTCCGGGAGGATCCCACATGCCGCGGAGCGGCTGGGCCCGTGAGCCATGGCTGCTGAGCCTGCGCGTCCGGAGCCTGTGCTCCGCAACAGGAGAGGCCACAACAGTGAGAGGCCCGCGTATCACAAAAAAAAAAAAAAAAAAAAAAAAAGAGAGAGAGAGAAGAGGAGGACAGGAAACAGACACAGTGAGAATGGAGGTCTGGCTCTAGAGCTAGAGAGCTTAACTTTCACTTTGAATTAAAGGGTAAAATGGAGAGATGACAAATTTAAAGAAAAATCAGTGTATTGGGTTGAACACATAAGCAGAGTTGATCTAGAAGACCCTGTATGGGGAGTTGTATAAACCAAAGTGTGGTGGTTTTCCAGCAGCTTCCCTAATGAAATTTTGGCCATTCCCTGAAGAAGTGGGTGACCTAGTGAATGGCTCTATTTTTGCTATGGCCAATGGGAGACTCAGAACCAAATTTGTGCCCCAATATAAGTAACTACACTGAATCTCATTCAACCTATGACTTCCCTTTTGACCCATTTCCCCAGTCTACCCATATTGTACTGATCTTGACACACACACACACACACACACACACACACACACACACACACACACACACACACACGCGCGCGCGCGCGCGCGCACAGCCCTTTCAGGTTTGTTTGTGTTCTCCCCAGCTGCCATTGTCTTTATGGACTGGGGTTTGGGAACAGTGTTTAAACACAAATAAGTGGATCAGGGCTGTCCCCTGGTGTCAGGCAGGGAGCACTGCATGCGGAGAGATCCGAGCTGCCCTTGTCCTTAAGGCATCCTTCCCTGAGCCACCCCTCGAGAGTTAATGGATGAGGAGGCACATACTCTCTGATTTGAGGGGCAGTGGAAAGCCTCTGTCCCCACGTCTCCTCCCAGGGGTGGAGGGTCCTGCCAATGTGATTGTGACAGTCTCCATAAGGGGAAGCGCATGAGGCCGTTAGGGAAAAGCCCCAGCTTGCTGGCTGGTGTCTGAGTCCTGTGGTCTCCAGATAGTGGATGCTGAGGTAAACGAGAAGACTGCAGTGGCGAGGGGAGGGAGGAGAAAGTGCAGGCCACAGGTGGGACATGGCACTGAAACTGGGGCTTGGGAGCGGCTAAGGGGCAGCCCGAGGCAGCAGGGAACCACAGCGAGGGTGGGACACTTGGGCCTCCAGGGTATGGTGTTGCCTGAGCTGCGCTGCTCTCTTGGGAGGAGATGGCGTGCCTCTGACCTTGGTTTTTGTTGGTGTGTTTCTGCCTTCCTCCCCCTGTGGTCAAAGGTGTGTGAGCACGTGTGTGCATGCCTGCCTGCTGTGAGTACGTGTATATATGTGTGCACTTTGTGTCTATAGGTGAGTGTGTGTGTGCACGTGTGGTAGGTGAGTGCGTGTGTGTACGTGTGCATGCGTGTGTGAGAGCATGTGAACACGGGTAGGCTGTCTGCGTCTGTGTGGGCCTCTGCACGTGTGAGTGTGGGTGGTGTGTGGATAGGTATGTGTAAGCGTGTGTAGGCATGTGCGTGTGGCATGTGCATGTATATGTCTGCATGAGTGTGTAAGCGGGGGAGTGCGAGTGTGTGCCGGGTGCTGGAAGGGAGGCCTCTGTCTCCTGGCTGTGGACAGGGGCCAGGTGGCCGCCAGGGTCCCTCTGAAGCAGGACTGGGTCTGGGTGCGGGGGCTCAGGACTGGGAGGGTGGAGGCTGGGCCTGGGGGAGCAGCCTTCGCGCAGCTGCCTGGAAGCTGGGGGATTAACGGAGGACCCGGGAAGGCGTCCAGTCCAGGGCAGCCGGATCCAGATGTTCTCGCTTCTTCAACTCCCCCAGCACCCTCCAGCAGCCGCCCGGATGCTGTGGTTTTGGAGTCAGGCAGAGCAGAGGTCACACTGCTGTGGGCTCTCGAGCAAATCATTCCCCTCACTGTGTCAGTTCTCTCGACATGGAAACAGCACACTGTGGTGGCGGAAATGGGGTGACGGGGGCACAGCAATGCCAGCGAGTGTTCACTGGGGACTGACGATGAGCCGGCCCTGATCTAAGGGCTTTACGAGCGCAAGCACATGGCTTCCTCACATCCCCCTCGGTGGTAGAAAGCGTTCCTTTTCCAGAGAACAGCGGGGCAAGGAAGGTTTTCTAACTCTCCTGAGGACACACAGCTTGTAAGTGGCAGAGCTCCCGAGCTGGTGTCATAGCACCATACACCTGGCCTGTCTGAGCCGTAAGTGGATATAAGGCAGCCCTCGCCATGCTGGGCACTTTGTAGACCCTCAATAGCTGCCCCCTCGTCCCCTCTACCCTCTGTCCCTCCTAGGAGTTAAAGGCAACAGTTGAGGGAGAGGGTGAGTCCTCTTCACATCCCCCGTGAATGCTACCTCTCAGAAGTTCTGGGAGTCCTGGAATTTGCCAAAGAAATGACCTGGATGTTGGTTCATGTATCCCCACACTGGCAATGGGACAGTAACAGCAACATACTGCTATAGATGCATATACATAATGGTTAGATGCAGTCCTTCATTCGGCCAACATTTATTGAGCTTCAGTTCTTTGCTGGGCACCAGGGCTCAGAAATGGGTAAGACAGTCCCTGCCTTCAAAGGGCTCATGGTCCACGAGGACAGGTGAGGTCAATGCTGTGTGACAGACACGGGGCGTGGGGAAGCTCAGGAGGTGCCAGGAACCCCGAAGAGGCCCCACCTGCCTCCGGCGCGGAAGCGGGGGGCCCTTACAGCCGTTTGCTTACATCTCATGCCCGGGATGCTCCTGAAGCCCTCTCCCATGTCCTGCCCCAGCCCGCTTCTTCCAGGAAGCCAGCCCAGACCACAGTCCTTCCTCTTCTTGGGAACTTCCGCAGCCCTTATGCGCCCTCCATGGAACCCAGCCCCTGCTACCTTAATTGTTTCTGGTTTGGGTGCAAGGGACCCCTCTCCACAGTTAGGCTGCATCCCCTCCAGGACACAGCCTCCATCTCACATTCCTGAGAGATCCCGGCGCCCAGGTGGTCCCACACAAGCCCAGGACACACCATCTTTACCGATGCTCCAGTTGGGGGTTCTTTGTTTGCAGCCCATGGGCTGAGCTGCTAAGGAAATCCTAACTGCTGAGTCAGGGACCCCCGCTTTGCCAAGCAGGATTGAGTTTCGTTAAGTGGGGATGAAATACGAATTCCCCACAGCATTCATGGGCTTGATGTCCAAGGCGCAGCTGCCATGTATGCTTTGAAATCTGCAGTTGGGGATCATTGTGAAACTTGATTGCTCTGTCTTGGGGACTTCTTAAAGTCCAACTCCCACAATAAGGCCAATCAGACTCCGCCATCAAATGTCAAATAGGAGCTAATGAACCATTCACAGGCTGGGGAGAGAAATCAGGCAATCTCTTATTTCAGGATTATCCCTTCCAAATATTGAATCTGAACCGTAAGCAGAATTTGCTCTAATTGTGTCCTCCTCACGGGTGTGGCGGATCATTGGCATTCGCTTCGTGTCTCGGCTTTCCGGAGGGAGGCTTGACGAGCCAACACGCCGCTTTCCGGAGGCACGTGCCCCTGGGGTACCGCTCGACAGGGAGCGGGCAGGGGGTGCTGGGAGTCCTCCTGCCCCCCTGGCTGAGTCGGTTGAGCTCGATGTTGGCTGGGTGTCCCGAGGGCCTGTGTGGCAGCCTCTTTGTGGGAGAGGGCGGTCAGCGTCGAAGGAGGGGGACGCACCCACATAAGCTCCACTGGAAGCCCGGGTGTGGCTTCAGGAGGGTCACGGAGCCCAGGGACAAAGGAATGTGTCTGGTCTCTACTCCTTAATCTGTTGCCTTGGGATCTGCAAAGGTTAGCACCTCGGCTGCCACCCTGTCGGCTGATGTCCAAGTACATATGCTGTTCTCTGGTGCCCCTTTGAAACATCTGGCTGGGTGAGTTGGGTTATAATAGAGGGTTTGCCATCACTTCGACCTGGGGCAGCACTATGATGCAGGAGGTGTTTACTCTCCTCTTGCTTCCTTTAGGAATTGAGGGTAGCACGGTGGTGAGTCATTCCCTGTGGCAGAGATGGCTGGCTGTCCATCAAAATTTCCTCTCCTCTCTCATACTACACAGTCCTGGATGGAAAGCAGCTACCTGGCCAGCGATGTGCAGCTAGGCTTGGTCACATAACTGGCTTTCATCACTGAAATGTGAGAAGAAACAATGAAGGCTACTTACAGTTCAAGGCTCTTAAGAGGCAGCGCACCTTCCCCATCCTGATTTCCCCCTTTTACTGATTGGTTTCAGATGGTGACAAGGTTCTACAGGATGGCAGAGTCACAAGAAGGAAAGAGCCGGGGTCCCTGAATCAACACGTTCAGGATAGGGGCCATGTAAATAGAGTGAATTTAATGGTTCATCCTTCCCTGTAGCTATTGTCATGTGAACTTGGAGTACCTCCTGTAAAGGTGGAGTACGTTGGTTAAATCAATGGAATATATATATATATATATATATATATATATATATACATATATATATATATATATATATATATATATATATATATATCCCATTGCTTTGGCCAATAAAATGAAGTAGAAGTGATGGTGTGCCAGTTCCAAGCCCAAGTCTTAAGAAATCCTGCATGTTTCTGTCTATTTGTTTGCACCTTTGCCATCTCCATATGAACATTTCTGACTGGTTTGCTGGAGAAGAGACACATGGAGTGAGCCAAGACACCCCAGCAGTGTAGCCAAGGCCAGCCTAGACCAGCCTTCAACCAGCAACCCATGAGCTGGTTGAACGAGCTGCTGAATGAGACCAGCAAGATCAGCAGTGCTATCTCGTCAAGCCGCATCTGCTTCCAGATGCCTGTGCAGTAAGCACTCACTGCTGTGTGCCACTGAAGTTTTGTGGTGTTTGTTACGTAGCATCAGGACACTAGGTAACTGATACAGCAGTCTACCAACCAGGAATGAATCTATTTCTTGGACTCTGCTGTGAGTAAGAGAGAAACTTCTATTGTGATGGAAGGTTGTACATTTTGGAGTTGATTTTTAATAGCAGTTTAACTTACCCTAATTAAAACAACCCACTACTTGCATGGCTTGCCCATCACTTCATGATGAAGGATCCGGAAAAATCTCTCCAGGTCCATCCAGCATCTTTTCGTCTTTCTGCACACCAGTTGCGCTGGATTTCCCTCAAGTCCTTGAGTGCCCCAGGCAACTTCCAATATCATGACCTTATATTATGCATTTCCCTCTGCTTAGAACCCCACTCCTTGACACATAGCATAGCTAACTAACTCTCAGCTAAAATTCCCCACTTCCCCACTCCCCTCCCCAGCCAGCAAGTTTACTCTAATTCTCAGAGGAGGTTACTCCCCTGTTAAGGTGGTCTCAAATCCCTGTGCACGTCTTTGGTGCCTTTGAGACTCCCAGCCCAGGTACATCTTCTCCATCATGAGGCAGGACCCCATCTGGTGTGCTCACGGTGGGTCCCTCCCATCGGGCACACACCTGGCACATTGTACAGGCTCCATGAGTAGTTTTGGAATAAATGGGTTGGTGTAGGTGACATTTTCTGGACTAGGGTTACCAAGGCTTTTCAACAGAACACCTTTGAGCTTGTGAGGACATATGAGGGAACTGCCTCTCCTTCACAGGTGCTGTCTAGTTGTATGTTCATTTTTCTCTTAACCTTCCTTCCCAGCTCAGGCTCTTAAGTGGCCAGCCAGTGAGGTGGTGGGCTCTGTAGTTAGTCTGCCTGGGCCCAAATTCTGGCTCTGCTCCTTACCGAATGTGATCTCTCTGACAGGTTTCTTAATGTCTCCCTGCCTCGGTTTCCTCATCTATAAAATGGGGTTTATAAGAGTACCCATCTCATAAGGTTGCTCTGAGGAATAAATGAATTCATATGTGTAAAGCACATTCACAGAGCCTCACATATGGTCAAAGTTATAAAAGCATAAGCTATAATTATTCAAGGTCAGGGACTATATTTTATTCATTTTTGTATCTCCCAAGTGCTTAAATCTATGCTGGCAAAAATAATGTGCTCAATAAGTGCCTTTAAAGAAAAAAAATTCCAGAGGGTTTAAAAAAAAAGACTTCATTATTATTATCATTATTATTATCACTTTTTTTTTAGGCCGTGCCGAGCGGCTTGAGGAATCTTAGTTCCCTGACCAGGGATTGAACCCGGGGTTCCAGCAGTGAAAGGGCAGAGTCCTAACCACTGGAACACCAGGGAATTCCCTCATTATTTTTCTAGAGCAGGTTTACCATGAAATTAAGAGGAAGGTACAGATATTTCCAATACACCCCTGGCCCCACACATGCATGGCCTCCCCCATCATCAACAACACTCACCAGAATGTTACCTTTTCTTTTTAAAACCAAGAATGAACCTACATTGACACATTATGATCACCCAAAGTCTATTGTTTACCTTAGGGTTCACTCTTGGTGTTGTGTATTTGTGGGTCTGGACAAATGTCTAATGACATCCACCCATCATTATGATGCCACACAGAGCATCTTCACTGTGATTATTTTGTTTTGCTTTTTTCACCTCATCGGGTCATGAGTTCATAGGGGATGGGTCCCACCCCTCAGGCTCCTCTCCATCGGTCTCACAAAGCCTGCCTCTCTGGGGGGGAGTGGGCTGGTGCTTCCCTTGAATCTGGGCATTTTTCTCCTTGGCTCCCTCCTATCCCAGCTCTTAGAGCACTTAATACACTCAACACATATGCTCCTTCTCTTGGCAAGAATCTTGCCCTTCACCTGTTTGTTTACAATAATGCCAGCAGCACACAGGGCCACTTCATAGACTCCTTCAGTTTTGCCGTGGTGACATTCATGCTGTTCCCTTTGGAACAGTGCTAGTCCCTAGATGTCGATATCACCTTCCTTGTAGGTTCACGTGTAGGTGGCCAAAGGAACAACGTCCTGTTTTCTAAGAGGCCTGGAGAACATACAGTGGGTGCTTCTTCTCTTTCTCTTTGTGTTAGTCATTTTGGTGAAATTACTGGAAGATGGTGGTTCCGGCTGAAAGGCCATAAATGCTTTTCGAATGAATGAATCAAAAAAAGCCTCAGAAATAGTATTGGGAAAAAAAGATCAAAACGTATAAGCTGATATGCCTGTTCAACAAGGTCCTACTATATAGCACAGGGAACTAAATTCAATATCTTGTGATAAACCATAATGGAAAAGAATCTGAAAATGAATATATATATGTATAACTGAATGACTTTGCTGACAGCAGAAATTAACACAACACTATAAATGAACTAGACTTCAATAAAGTAAATTAAAAAAAAAGAAATAGCTGTTCAAGTCGAGTCGGCTCCTAGTTCACATATGGCTCAAATCAGCAATCAGGGAAGACTATTCTCATGGTGTTTTACTACATCTTATTTGTACCCCAATGGCACCCCAACTTGGTCCCTGCCTTGCTTCCCTTGAAGACTTGCCACTACTGGGATCCTGAAGAAGTGGCCCAGGAATGACAGCGATGCTGAAAATTTTCAAGCATCATTGACTATTCTGAGGTGATACACTTGATGGGGCAGAGTTCATCGATACGTGTTTTGACCTGTTTATTTAAAAATTCACTGTGTTGAAAGTAGGCGTAGAGGGAACTTACCTCAACATAATAAAGGCCATATATGACAACCCCACAGCCAACATCGTCCTCAATAGTGAAAAACTGAAACCATTTCCACTAAGATCAGGAGCAAGACAAGGTTGCCCACTCTAACCACTATTATTCAGCATAGTTTTGGAAGTTTTAGCCACAGCAATCAGAGAAGAAAAGGAAATAAAAGGAATCCAAATCAGAAAAGAAGAAGTAAAGCTGTCACTGTTTGCAGATGACATGATACTATACATAGAGAATCCTAAAGATGCTACCAGAAAACTACTAGAGCTAATCAATGAATTTGGTAAAGTAGCAGGATACAAAATTCATGCACAGAAATCTCTTGCATTCCTATACACGAATGATGAAAAATCTGAAAGTGAAATTAAGAAAACACTCCCATTTACCATTGCAATAAAAAGGATAAAATACCTAGGAATAAACTTACCTAAGTAGACAAAAGATCTGTATGCAGAAAATTATGACAATGATGAAAGAAATTAAAGATGATAAAAATGGATGGAGAGATATACCATGTTCTTGGATTAGAAGAACCAACATTGTGAAAATGACTCTACTACCCAAAGCAATCTATAGATTCAATGCAATCCTTATCAAACTACCACTGGCATTTTTCACAGAACTAGAACAAAAAATTCCACACTTTGTACGGAAACACAAAAGACCCTGAATAGCCAAAGCAATCTTGAGAAAGAAAAATGGAGCTGGAGGAATCAGGCTCCCTGACTTCAGACTATACTACAAAGCTACAGTAATCAAGACAGTATGGTACTTGCACAAAAACAGAAATATAGATCAATGGAACAGGATAGAAAGCCCAGAGATAAACCCACACACATATGGTCACCTTATCTTTGATAAAGGAGGCAAGAATATACAATGGAGAAAAGACAGCCTCTACAATAAGTGGTGCTGGGAAAACTGGACAGCTACATGTAAAAGAATGAAATTAGAACACTCCCTAACACCATACACACAAAAAAACTCAAAATGGACTAAAGACCTAAATGGAAGGCCAGACACTATCAAACTCTTAGAGGAAAACATAGGCAGAACACTCTATGACATAAATCTCAGCAAGATCCTTTTTGACCCACCTTCCAGAGAGATGGAAATAAAAACAAAAATAAACAAGTGGGACCTAAAAAAACTTAAAAGCTTTTGCACAGCAAAGGAAACCATAAACAGGACGAAAAGACAACCCTCAGAATGGGAGAAAATATTTGCAAATGAAGCAACTGGCAAAGGATTAATCTCCAAAATTTACAAGCAGCCCATGCAGCTCAATATCAAAAAAACAAAAAACCCAATCCAAAAATGGGCAGAAGACCTAAATAGACATTTCTCCAAAGAAGATATACAGACTGCCAACAAACACATGAAAGAATGCTCAACATCATTAATCATTAGAGAAATGAAAATCAAAACTACAATGCGATATCATCTCACACTGGTCAGAATGGCCATCATCAAAAAATCTACAAACAGTAAATGCTGGAGAGGGTGTGGAGAAAAGGGAACTCTCATACACTCTTGGTAGGAATGTAAATCAATACAGCCACTATGGAGAACAGTATGGAGGTTCCTTAAAAAAGTAAAAATAGAACTACCATACGACCCAGCAATCCCACTACTGGGCATATACCCTGAGAAAACCATAATTCAAAAAGAGTCATGTACCCCAATGTTCATTGCAGCTCTATTTACAATAGCCAGGACATGGAAGCAACCTAAGTGTTCATCATTGGATGAATGGATAAAGAAGATGTGGCACATATTACTCAGCCATAAAAAGAAATGAAATTGATTATTTGTAGTGAGGTGGGTGGACGTAGAATCTGTCATACAGAGTGAAGTAAGTAAGAAAGAGAAAAACAAATACCATATGCTAACACATATGTATGGAATCTAAAAGAAAATGGTCATGAAGAACCTAGGGGCAAGACGGGAATAAAGACAGAGACTTACTAGAGGATGGACTTGAGGACATGGGGAGGGGGAAGTGTAAGCTGGGACAAAGTGAAAGAGTTGTAGTGTATATATGGACATATATACACTACCAAATGTAAGATAGATAGCTAGTGGGAAGCAATCGCATAGCACAGGGAGATCAGCTCTGTGCTTTGTGACCAGCTAGAAGGGTGGGATAGGGAGGGTGAGAGGGAGGGAGACACAAGAGGGAAGAGATATGGGGATATATGTATAACTGATTCACTTTGTTATAAAGCAGAAACTAACACACCATTGTAAAGCAATTATACTCCAATAAAAACGTTAAAAAAAATGCACTGTGTTACTGAAACATACATCCCCAAATTGTCCCAGTTCCTCTTTCACCGTTATTTGGAAGAAGACTTGGCAGCAAAGCTGGATGTTGGGACCTTTCTGGCAACCGTTGCCATCACATCATCTGTCAGCAGCGACTGGCTACTTACTTTGTGCAGGCAATTGTCAGTCCTTTAATCCTCTCAACACCTCTGTGAGGGAGGCACCCCCACTTTAGAGATGGAGAAACTGAGGCTCTGGGAGATAAAGTCAGGTGCCAAGGTGGCCCAGGAGGAACTGGTACAGCTAGGATCCAACTCCAGAGCATGGTGTGGGGCAGGCATGGTCTCTCCTGTGGACCACAGGTGTAGTATTGAAAGGCTTGGCAAATGCTGCCCTAGAAATCCTACTCCGTGACAGCCCATTATTTCAAAAACATTGGTTGAGTGTCTTTGCTGTGTGAGGAGGCTGCAGGGGAGCAGGAAGGGTGTCTTACAGTTGGAGCTGGAGAAGGGAAAGGCCTCCTGGGAGACAGGGAGCTTCCTCTCATCTGAGCAGGGCCAAAGCTGCTCGTGGGGAGTTTGTGTCAGCAAAAGGCTGACCTGGTGACCCCAAGAGTTCCTTCCATTCTTGAGCCTATGGGCCTGTGTCTGACTTGTATCCAAGTGGCCCTTGAAGTGGTACCGTTTCTGCTCTAGAAAGGAGCCACGTCTAGAAGGGGCATCCGTAAGGGCAGGCTCCCCAACCTGAAATGGTCCTGGAGCTGGTCCACTGTCCTGCCAGCAAGGCCAGCAGCAGAAAACCCATGTGACTTTAGGCCCACTCTACTCAGAGGTAAGGAGTCCTTCAGTTAATAGCATGGGTTTGGGGCCCAACAGACCTAAGCTTGAATTTTAGCTCAGCTACTCCCAAACCGGGCTTGGTCTTAGTTTCCTTGTGTGTAAAATGGGGATGACTATTGTACTTTCTTCTTTGCTTTGCTATGATGGCTAAATGAGTAATGCATTTAGCCCAAGACTGGCACAGAGATGAATGTTTACCAAAGCAACCAGAACTGTCCAGGTATTTTGTCCCAAGGTGGTGTATTTGGCCTGCTTGGAAATCCTTAGTGCGAAGTAATAATACCAGATAACATTTATGTAGCACATACTAAATGCCAGACGGTGATAAGAGTTTTAGGTGTTAACTAATTTAATTCCTCCGTCAGCCTTATGAAGTGGGTATAATTATTATCTTCATTTCACAGAGAAGGAAACCGAGGCACAGAGAGGTCTGTCCTGGAAATCTCTTGGGAGGTTCCATATGGCTGTAGGCTGCTCAACAAGAGGGTGGTTTGGTATGAGATGAGAAAACCTATTCTTAACATCTAGCAGAGCAGTCTTAATGATACCCCCGACATCTGTGAGACCACCTCACAGTAAAGTGAGTTTTTTTTTTTTTTTGCAGTACTCGGGCCTCTGACTGTTGCGGCCTCTCTTGTTGCGGAGCACAGGCTCCGGACGCGCAGGCTCAGCGGCCATGGCTCACGGGCCCAGCCGCTCCGCAGCATGTGGGATCCTCCCGGACCGGGGCACGAACCCGTGTCCCCTGCATCGGCAGGCGGACTCTCAACCACTGCGCCACCAGGGAAGCCCGTGAGTCTTTTTTTAAGTTAAAAATTAAGAGCTCTTGTCCTTCAAAAGACTCTGTTAAGAGAATGAAAAGACAAGCAACAGACTGGGAGAAAATACTTGTAAATCCTATATATGTTAAAATATTTGAATCAGATTATATAAACAATTCTAAAAAAGCCATAATAAGAAAACAGCTCAGTTTTTTACAATGAGCAAAAGATATGAACAGATACTTCAACAAAGAAGATAAATGAATGGCAAGTAAGCACATGAAAAAAATGTTTAACATCGGTTGTCATGACTTTAGTGCAAATTAGAACCGCATTAAGCTATTACTTTACACTGCCTAGAATAGCTAAAATTTAAAAAGACTGACTTCACTCAGATTGGCAATACTAAGTGTTGGCAAGGTTGTGGAACTCTCAAATACTGCTGGTGGGAATGTAACATGATACAACCACTTTGGAAAACAGTCTGGCAATTTCTCAAAAAGTTAAATTCACACCTACCTTATGATCCCAGCCATTGCTAGGTAACTACTCCTACGTATTTATCCAAGAGAAATGGAAGGACAAGCCCACGGGAAGACTCGTACCTGAAATGCTCACAGCAGCTTTAGTTGTAATAGCTCATCAAGTGATGGATAAATGACTTTGGTACATGCCCACAATGCAATACTCTTCAGCAAATGCTATTCAACGTGGATGAATCTCAAAATGGGCTGAGTGAAAAAGCCCAGTAAAAATACAAGTAGACCTCTATGATCCCATTTATATACAATTCTAGGAAATGCAAATGAGTCCATAATGATGGCAAGGAGATGAGTGGTTGCCTGGGAGTAAGGGGAGACGGGGGTGGGGGGGTAGGGGGGTGGATTCCAGAGGGGCCTGAGGACACTTTAGGAGAGATGGACATATTTGCCATCTTGAGTCTGGTGGTGGTTTCACAGGTGTATACATTTGTCAAAACTTACCCAATTGTAAGCTTTAGATATCTTCAGGTTTTTTTTTTTTAATATCAATTATACCTCAATAAAGCTGTTGAAAGTGAAATTCAGGTGTGACGAGGGAGGGGTTGGGGAGTTATTGGAGGCCCTGAGCGATTCAACTCAGGCTCCCTCTAGGTTGCTGCCTTTTAGAAAATTATTTTTTTAAATTAAGTCTCCAGTAAAGGGCAGGCCCTGTACCGGGCACTTTCCCTTTGTTCTCGCAGGACCTGGGTAGAGCCTGTGCAAGCAGGTGTGCCCCGTAAAGGGCATGGGGTGGGGTGACTGCTCAGAGGGTGCTCGGGGAGAGCTTGGGGAAATCCCTTCACAGCTCAGTCCAGTTTTCTGCTTTCCAAATGCGTAGTCTTGGCCCTTTTAGGAAGCGAGTTCTGTGGAGCCGTTACCAGTCAGGGTTCTTGGCCTTCCTTAATCAATAGAAATCGATAAGAGGCCAGACAAGAAATTCATGCAAGGCTTTATGAGAGCCCTTGCTGCAGCAGGGGGGGCGAAAACAAATAACACGTTCCCTTGCTTGCCCTCCAAGGCAGGGCGAGCTGGTTGTTTTTTGTTTCGTTTTGTTTTGTTTTAAATTTTTGGCTGCGTTGGGTCTTCGTTGCTGCACGCAGACTTCCTCTTGTTGCGGTGAGTGGGACTACTCTGTTGCAGTGGGTGGGCTTCTCACTGCAGTGGCTTCTCTTGTTGTGGAACACGGGCTCTAGGTGTGCGAGCTTCAGTAGTTGTGGCACGTGGGCTCAGTAGTTGTGGCTCGCAGGCTCTAGAGTGCAGGCTCAGTAGTTGTGGTGCATGGGCTTAGTTGCTCCGCGGCATGTGGGATCTTCCCGGACCAGGGCTCGAACCCGTGTCCCCTGCATTGTCAGGCGGATTCTTAACCACCGCGCCACCAGGGAAGCCTCTGAGCTGGTTCTTTAGATGGGGTGAGGGTAGGGGCAGGCCCAGGGGCTGGGCTGGAGGGATGGCTCAGGTGTTTTGCGCAGCCCCTGGTGGTGCTGAGTGCAGGGGGCATGCGCATCACCCTGTTTTGCTCCTGGCTCTTCTGAAGTGGGCGTTGGGTTTGGTCTTTTTGTATCTTATTGTCCATAATTTGCCCCAGCTGTGAATGCACATGGTTATTTTTAGTCCCTTGTAGTTTCTTTGTATTTTGTTGCTCAAGGTGACGTTTGTCCAGGTTCAAGCACTGCAGCAAAGAGTCCCAGATCCCAGGTGTCAGCCAGTCTCAGAGCTGTGTTCCTTAAACTTCCTTCTAAAACGATGGGGGTGGGGCTGGGGGCTGAAAGATCAGTATGCTTCTGCGATGCCCTCAGTTGGCAGCATCAGCTTCCTGGCTCAGAGATAAGCCAGGGAAGTGGAGTGTTGGAGGAGGGCAGGGCCCTGGGTGTTTTCTCTGCCCCAGGCTGCATGCTCATCCTTTTCAAGCTCCCCTGGGGCTGTAGGGTTGTCTCATGCATATTCCCTGCTCCTCTCCTGAGGAGGCTGGCGGACCAGGAAAGTCAGAGACGGTGCTTCTGTTCATGGTCTGGTGCTCTCGCCCTCCTTTCACAAACTCAAGTGAAGATTTTAAAGGATGCTCAGAAATGGTTTGCAATGGAAATCACCCCTGGATCCCATCCCCAGAGTCTTGGGGTGTGTGTGTGTGTGTGTGTGTGTGTGTGTGTGTGTGTGTGTGTGTGTGTAGGATACAAACCCAAGGCAACTGGCTTGGCAGTCTGTTGGGAAGGACCTGCTGGACTGATGGATAAAGGCTGGCTCAGCAGGAGCTGAGGCTGAGTCTCAAAGAGGCACGGTTGGGCTTCCCTTGTGGCGCAGTTGTTGAGAGTCAGCCTGCCGATGCAGGGGACACGGGTTCGTGCCCCAGTCCGGGAAGATCCCACATGCCGCGGAGCGGCTGGACCTGTAAGCCATGGCCGCTGAGCCTGCGCGTCCGGAGCCTGTGCTCTACAACGGGAGAGGCCACAACAGTGAGAGGCCCGCGTACCACAAAAAAAAAAAAAAGAGGCACAGTTGCCAGTGCAGACAACAGAAGGAACAGGTTCCGAAAGCGGGAGGGAAAAGAGGGGACGACCAGTGAACGCATGCACACGTCCTAGAACACACACCTAGCCTTGGGCACTACTGACACCTTCTTTATTGTGAAGGGCTTTCCTGTACCTTGTAGGGTCTTTGGCAGCACCCTTGGCCTCCACCCTAACCTCCCACTCCAGGAAAGTCATGACAGTCAAAACTGCCCCCAGCTGTTCCCTGGGAGAGAAATCACCTCTGGCCAAGAGCCACGGGACTAGCCACTTTGGATCTCAGTTGTATCACCTGTGAAATGGTCATACTTAACCTCCTGGAGGGGAGGAGACTAGACTAGACTTGCACTGTCCAATGCAGGGGCCACAAGTCCCATGTGGCCTGAACACTTGCAACGTGGCTAGTCTGAATTGAGATGTGCCGTGCGTGTGAAATACAGACTGGATTTTGAAGACTTAGTAGGATAAAAATGAGGTAACATATCTCACTAATAATTTTCATGTTGCTTACATATTCAAATGATAATATTTTGGGTGCAGCGGGCTAAATAAAATATATTATTAAAATTAATTTCACTGGTTCCTTTTTACTTTTTAAAATGTGGCTATGAGAAACTCTGAAATGACCCATGTGCCTCCACCACTTCTATTAGATGGTGTTGGTGTAGAGAAGGGACAAACATTAATCAAAGAATCACTCAGTTGGTGAGAGGGTACACTCATGAGGAAAGTGATGTGGCAGGTGAAGGCATGGACTGGGGGATGCTCAGGGGTCAGAGAGGGCTCCCCTAAGGCAGTGATGATAGAGAGAAGATCTGCGGGAAGAGGAGGAGGGGGAAGAGGAGGAGGAAAAGTAATCCATGCAGAGGAATCAGCTAGTGCCAAGGCACTGTAGGGGGAGTGAGCCCTGTGCCCGAGACACAGCTAGCAGCCAGCATGGAGCAGTGCAGGGCTGGACCACACAGGGCTCTGTGGGCTGGGTGAGGAGCTGGTCTCCATCCTAAAGGCAGTGGGAAGCCACGGAAGGGATTTTAAGCAGTGGGGTCATGCCATCTGATTTGTTTTTTAAAGAGCTCACTCTGTCTTTGATGTTTTATCTCCATCCCTAAGAAGTCACAGAGGGCTCTGGAATGGGACTGCTGGGTCCAGATCAGAGCTCTGTCACTCACTAACTCAGTAGTCGTTGGCAAGGAACTCAAACTCTCAGGGCCTCTGTCTCCACATCCGGGACATGGGTTGTTGATAATAATAGCATTTACTTTATAGGGTTGTTGTGATGATTAAATAAGTTATCATGGGATGATGGTAATAATAGCATTAACTTTATAGGGTTGTTGTGATGATTAAATAAGTTATCACGTGAAGACCGTGGTAGAACAGGGCTGGACACATAGTGACCACTCGGTGTTTTTCAATATTAACTTCCTGAGCAGGGAAGACTCCATCTTAGAAATCTTGGCTTTCCTCATTCTGGGTGCATGTACAAATATGCCTTGTATTTTTATGTTTCTCTTTCCCTTGAGCCTTTTTCCTCTCCTAGGAGGAAATCCCAGCTCAGTTAGAATTTTTGCCTTCCGTTCCTGGTTTCTGACACATGGAGGCCCAGAGACCACAAAGGAAGGAGTTGAGAGGCAGTCGAGGAACACAGGAAGGGAACGCCGCTCAGGGCCGTGATTTCAACTTCTCTCCAACAGCAGGATCCCTTACAGTTTCTCCCACTGTTGCTTCCTTTTAAAGTCAGTCTGAAAAAAAGGTGCTATCCCAGCAGGAAGGAAAAGAAAAATGAGCTTCCCTTGGCTCCTGACTGTTGGAGAGCCCCAGCTGCTGGGCCAAGGCGGGGAGAAGGTACAGCTTTCACAACTTTATGCACATATTTGGAAAAGTCCTTGATTGTTGAGGTCTTTGACCACATTCCAAGAACCCAGCAGCGCCTCCTCGGAGGGTGACCCCCGGGAGCCAAGACTGGTCTAGGGTATGTTGCAAATTGCCCAAGGGTTTATAGCAACTTTGGCGGCGTGACATGTATACAGAAGAGCTCAGAGTCTTGAAAATCCATCTGGGTACTGAGCTGGGTAAATAAAACCAAGTGCTTCTGCAGCTCTGCAAGTTAATGCAACCTGAAGTTTCTTAACAGTGCTCGGCCATGGGCCTGACCTGCCATCAGTGGACAGCTTTGGTGGCTAGCCATTGAGTTTGTCCCCTGGGAGGAGAGCGTGCTTGATGTGCACACTGAGGAAGGGAAGAGAGGCTCCTGTCAGCCACAACTCAGGGAGACTGGGACCCGTCCATCCATCTTCCTGTTCCCTACACAGTCAAGAGCTGAATTTGGTCCAGCTTTCTTAGAAGCTTAGCTCACCCTGGGTTAAAGCTCGGGCACTTGATGCTTCAGGGCTCTCAGGGGATTCTGGATCGACTTCATTCTCTCTAAGGTAGAACCTGGGAGTGGTATGATCCAGTGTGTTCCTGCAGCTCCAGGCATCACATCCCCATATGACAGTTTCCCAAGCAGAAAGGAAGGGGCTATGGACAAACCTTCTCCTTGCTTGCTGTGGTGTACTAAGAGATATATTTGTGTTTGTCTCTGGTTCCTGGTATAGAGCTCCTTAACACCCTGGTAATTTTCTGAGTGATGGGAGGTTAGGAACGTCTTTGATTCTAATATTTGGTCTTTGACCCTGGTTCTTGACATAAGACCTTCTAATACCCTTGGAATCTCCAGAGTGATGAATGTCTTTTTGAAGGCTAAGGTGATGACTTGTGACTGAGGGCCCCTAGATAGCTTCAGAAGTCACCAGAAAGACCAAGCCATGATGAGAAACTTGGGACTTTCGGCCCCACCTCCCAACCTCTGAGGAGGGTGGGGGACTGGAGGTTGAGCTAGTCATTGATTATGCCTACCTGATGAAGCTCCCATAAACATCCCTAAACTATGGAGTTTGGAGAGCTTCCGGGTTGGTGAACACATGGAGGTGCTGGGATGTTACTGTGCCCAGAGATGTCACGGGAGTTCTACTCCCCTTCCCCATGTATTGTCCTATGGACGTCTTCATCTGGCTGTTCAGATGAAGACGTCCATAGGACAATACATCCTCTGTAATATCCTTTATAATAAACAGTAAACGTAAGTCAATGTTTCTCTAAGTTCTGTGAGATGTTCTAGCAAATTATTGACCCTGAAGGAGGGGGTGGTGGGAACTCCCCATTTATAGCTGGTGGTTCAGAAGTACAGGGGACCACCTGGAATTTGAAACAGAGTCAGAAGTGGGGGGCTGTCTTGTGGGACTGAGCCCTTAACCTTGGGGTCTGTACTAACCCCTGGCATTTAGGGTCAGAATCAAGTTCAGTTGCAGGGCACCCAGTCAGTGCCCAATGAGAACTGGAGAATTGCTTGGTGTGGAAAATTCCACACATTTGGTATCAGAAGTGTTCTGAGAGCAGAGGAAAACATAGTTTTCTTTTACATGCTCTCTCATCACAGAAGAACTTTCCCCAGAGTCCCCAGCACACCTCTTCTTGTATCTTGTTGGCCAGAACTGTGTCATGAGTCCACCCCCAGACCAGTCATGGTGTAGGGTTGCCGTGATCGGTTTTGACCAGCCATGATTCACGACCTGGGGCCAGGCACACTGGGCTTGGTGTCGAGGAAGAAGTGGGCCGCTGCTGGGTAGGAACTCTGTTGTCCTGCAGAGCCTTTATCATAAGAGCAATGGGGAGCCATTGTAGGGCTTTAAGTAAGGGGGCGACATGATCAGATTTTTGTTTTTAAAAGACACTCTGGCAGGACAGTAGAGAATAGGTTGAAAGGCGGCAAGAATAGAAGGGAGGAGATTAGTTCCAGGCTGTCCAAGCTTGTATAACATGAATAAAGTCAGATAGGATTTCATTCTATCTGCTATAAAGACTTTTTTTTTTTTTGCATTCATATGTTGCAGGAAAATGCTTTGAAGAACCTCGTGACATATTTTCCCTTCTTAGTAATTTACTTTTTGCTCCCTTGCTGTCCTTAAAGCTGGGCCAGGAGACCAAGCTCATTGCCCCAGGAGAGAGGAGGGAGGATACTACCTAGAACAAAGAAATCATCGCCAGCCGTAAATTTCAAACTAGACTTTCTAAATCCACAGACAGACAATAGTCTAGGATAGGAGTCAGCAGACTACGGCGTTTGGACCAAATCTGGTGGCTGTCTCGGTGAAGCTTTATTGGAGCACAGCCACGCTCGTTTGTGTACAAATTGTCTATGGCTGCATTGGCACTACAGCAGCAGAGCTGAGTAGTTGTGATCAGAACTATATGGCCTGTGAAGTCTGAAATATTTACCATCTGGTCCTTTATAGAAAAAAGTTTCTCAACCCTAGTCTAGGAAGGCAGACTTTGGAGAGAGGAGGCATTTTCCTGGAACTTCTGAAGCTGAATTTTTCATCTCAAGATCCAAAGCCTGGAAACTTACCGCCAAGTAGGAAGGACAAGGGTCTATCATGAGGGAAGTGTTGGCCACACAGGACTAGGGCACGTCCCTCTCCTGCTGAGGCAGGCAAGGCAGGATGGGCTTTAGATGTGACTGTCCTGGCTTCCCTTTAAGGTCAGAACTTCCAACTGCCCAAGGGCAGAGCTGGGGGAACTCCAAGGCATCCAGAAAAGCCTTGCATTTCATGATGCGGCTCTAATGTGGTTCAGTGACAGCAAGTCAAGGTGGCTGAAGGACCCCTTAGAAAGGTGCCTGAGACCAAGTGCCTCACCTGGTCTCCCGCAAACTCTAGTCTCTGCTTGGACAACTATGACATTTCAGGAAGGCCTTGCCCGATTGCATGAAGTTAGCTCCCTGCTTTATATACTTACAAAGAACTCCAGACTTCCCCCTTTCAGAACATTCATTATATCTGTAATTATTCAGCCAGTATCTACTTAGCTGAACTGACCATTAATTCTACAAGGAAGGGACCGTAACTATTGATGGTTTTATCGTCATCCTGTAACTCAATGATAACACTGAGTGACGTGGTGAGCAATGAATGAATGAATGAATGAGCAAGTAACTCAAAGACACTCCCTAGCTTACCCCTGTCTAGACAGGTGTTTTCCTGTCTAGCTGCTTTTGGCACCATCATTGAGAAAGGCAGGATCTCCATTTAAGAGAGGAGATGAGAAGACCATTAACTTTGTGGCTGCCCCTGCATGTAGCGCTCAGAAACCACAGAAGACCTCAGAGCTAAGGTGTGCTCTTGACACTGAAGTGTCTACACTGACATATACCCATTCCTGGATGCTCCAACAGGCTGTTGCAGGTACCTGCAGGGAACAAAGATTTTTCTACTTCAGTTTCTAGGCTGGAGAAGTGAAACCAGCTGGCCACCGTTTAACTGAACCAATTAGCTTAAGGTGTAACCACCGCACAGATGTTCAGAAACAGTATGTTGCAGGGTGGATCATGTGGCAGAAGTGTCTTTAGCCAAAGAGAAGTGGGGTGGGGATGCGGCCAAATAATTCAAATACTGTTGTGCTTTTATGTATATATGTTAGGTTTCGATAACAAGTAAAAAAATGAAAAAAAGGAAAAGAAAATAGTTTTGACAATTTGCTTCCCAAATTAATAATAATAAAAGGCAACATTTGCTTTGTGTTCAACAAGGGCCAGATGCTTTGCTAAGCACTTGACATGCTTTTTCCTGTTTCATCCTGACAACAACCCTAGGAGGTATTCGTCATTCTTCATTCATTGCAAAACTATGTACTGGGCACCTCCTTGTGCCAGGCATTGCCCAGGCCCTGAGATACAGCAATAACAAGAAAGATGGGTCCCTGCCCTCACGGGGCTTACATTCCAGTGGATATGGATTACTATCAGCTCCAACTTGTAGTTTTAAAAGCTGAGGTTTTGGAAAGTCCAGTAATTTGCCCAAATCCTGTATCTAGGAGTTGATCGGGCCAAGATTCAGTTCCAGATATCTCTGACCCCCCAAACTCCTAACCGCTCGGCCATGCATTTTCTTCATGTTGATTCCCCCCAAAAGGTTGGGCAGACAGTGCTCTACACCAGCTCAGGAGTTCTTCAGTACTTTGTAAGACAGACACATTCTTTTTATTGATTTATTTTTAAAGCATAAAATGTTCGTGTACTGAAAAGTGCAAGAGAGGATGGACTGAGGTGCTCCAACGTTGTCTTGAAGACACCCCCAGCGTCAGCTTCTTTCTCTGGCAGGACTCTGCATAGCAGGCACATGCTTGCAGGGATGGCCCTTGTGACTGGCCATCCTGAGAGGGTTGGCATGCCTCTCTCCTGGGCTCCAGGAAACATTGGGACAGTGCTCAGTTTGGGGCATGTGCCTTTCCCAGAAATGATCCCAAGGCCAAGGGTGTGGGTATTCTTTTTATAATCGTATTTTTTTTCTTTGAATATGCTATATATTCACATGGCACAAAGTTCAAGTCGTTAAAAAAAGGCTTACAATACAAAGGTGCCCCTCCCACCCTGTTCCCCAATTTTCCTTCTTGGAGTTCCTTATTTTTCATGTGTGCGGTGGAGAAGATTCTAAGACAAAGGGAGTGCAGATATCACGGGGTGGCCATGCTTAATAGATAGAGAAATATGGAGGGACTTACCCTGAGGCTCCTACAAATGTGCTGCTAGGGTGTGCGGTGATCCTTAAATATTTCCCCAGTTTGGACTGAACCACATTTCCATGAGCCACCTTCTTTCCATGAAGCCTGCATTCCAGAACCTCTGGGAAGCCAGGCCAATGACTGCCTTGTTTTCAAGTTTTTTTTGATTACTTACCCCAAGATATTTTTCGACAATAGGTGTCATTTACAACCCACACCCTAACTCTCAGGAAACAAATAGATTGGTGTTCTGGGCCACATTCTGGGTTCTTGTGATTTGGTTTACTGAGTGTCCACCTTGGAGCTGGTGCTCAGGCAAGAGTGTCCCCAAAGGGGGAGAAGACCGAGGAATGGAGTGACCACTCTAAACCACTGTGTCCTCTAAGCTCCTGTGAGCAGCCAGTTCTCCTCTCTCAGTGCTTATTTCTCTTCAACAAATGACTTTTTAAAACACTGGAGTTCTCTGTTATCCAGTTTTTATTCAGGTAAGAGACATCTGAAATATTGAGCTATTGGTTTTAAGAAAAGTCAGGGTAGTCCTGGCCAGAGCAATTAGGCAAGAAAAAGAAATAAAAGGCATCCAGATTGGAAAGGAAGAAGTAAAATGGTCACTCTTTGTGGATGGCATGATTTTATATATAGAAAACTCTAAAGACTCCACCAAAAAACTATTAGAAATAATAAATGAAATAGTAAAGTTGCAAAGTACAAACAAAGTTAACATATAAAAATCTGTTGTGTTTCTATAGGCTAACAGTGAGCTATCAGAAAGAGAAATTAAGAAAACAATCCCATTTACAATCACAACAAAAAGAATAAAATATCTAGGAATAAATGTAACAAAGGAGGTGCAGGACCTGTACCTTGAAAACCATAGGGCACTGATGAAAAAAATGAAAGAAGATAAACATGAATGGAAAGATATTCTGGGTTCATGGATTAGAAGAAATAACATTGTTAAAATGTCCATATTACCTAAAGCAATCTACAGATTCAATGAAATCCCTATCAAAATCCCAAGGACATTTTTCACAGAAATGGAACAAACAATTCTAAAATTTATAGGGAACCACAAAAGACCCTAAATAGTCAAAGCAATCTTGAGAAAAAAGAACAAAGCTGGAGGTGTCACTCTCCCTGATTTCAAACTATATTACAAAGCCTTAGTAATCAAAACAGCATGATATTGGCAGAAAAACTGATATATAGATCAATAGAACAGAATTGAGATCCCAGAAATAAACTCACACATATATGGATGACTAATAGTCAATAATGGAGCAGAGAACATACAATGGAGAAAGGATAGTCTCTTCAATAAATGATGTTGAGAAAATTGGACAGTCATATGGAAAAAATAAAACTAGACCACTATCTCACACCATACACAAAAATTAACTCAAAAGGGAGTAAAGACTTAAATGTAAGACCTGAAATCATAAAATTATTATAAGAAAACATAGGCAGCATGCTCTTTGACATCAGTCTTAGCAATATCTTTCTAGATATGACTCCTCAGGTAAGGGAAACAAAAGTAAAAATAAACAAACGGGACTATATCAAACTAAAAAGCTTCTGCACAGCAAAGGAAACCACCAACAAGACAAAAAGACAACTTACTAAATTGGAGAAGGTATTTGTAAATGATACATCCAATAAGAGGTTAATATCCAAAATAGATAAAGAACTCATACAACTCAACGACAACAACAAAAAACAACCTGAGTAAAAAATGGGCAGAGGAGCTGAATAAACATTTTTCCAAAGAAGACGTACAGGTGGCCAACAGGTACATGCAAAGATGTTCAACATCACTAATTATTAGGGAAATGTAAATCAAAATCACAATGAGAGATCACCTCAAGCCTGTTAGAATGGCTATTATCAAAAAGGCAAGGAATAACAAGTGTTGGAGAGGATGTGGAGAAAAGGGAAGTCTCATGCACTGTTGGTGGGAATGTAAATTGGTGCTGCCACTGTGGAGGGCAGTATGGAAATTCCTTAAAAAATTAAGAATAGAGCTACTATACAATCCAGCTATTCTGCTTCTGGGATTTTATCCAGACTATGAAAACACTGATTTGAAAAGATACATGTACCCCTAGGTTCACTGAGACATTGTTTACAACAGCCAAGGTATGGAAGCAACCTAAGTGCCCATCAAGAAATGAAAGAATAAAGAAGATGTGGCATATACATACAATGGAATACTACTCAGCCATAAAAGAGGTGAAATCTTGTCATTTGTGACAACATGGATGGACCTTGAGGATATTATGCTAAGTGAAATAAGTCAGACAAATACTATATGATTTCACTCATATGTGGAATATAAAAAACAAACAAAATAAATGAACAAACCCCAAAAAACCCCCACTCAGGTAAATACAGAGAACAGAGTAGTGGTTACCGGAGGGGGAAGGAGCAGGGGGACGGTAAAATGGGTAAAGGGGATCGACTGTATGGTGATGGATGGAAACTAAATTTTTGGTGGTGAGCACACTGTGGGGTACATAGAAATAGAAATATAATGTTGTACACATGAAATTTATGTAATGTTATAAACCAATGTTACCTCAATTAAAAAAAATAAAGTAAAAACTGGAAAAAGGGAAAAAAAGCCAGGGTAATCAGTCCTCTGAATCTTATGTGATAGAAAATACAGATGGATTCTACTCACCAGCAATAAGCCATCTTTTAGGACTGAGTGGGCTTGTGTGCATTCCACAGACTCACTGATGGGGGGTGATTTACGTTACCGTCAGGCCATTTGGCAGGACAAAGCAATTGTTATTTTCAGTGTCTGCTGAACTTATCTCTTTCCTCTGTTCCAATAAGACCAAGAATATGTGTCGGAAATGGATATCCTTGACCATCCTTTTGAGATTATGCACAGTGTTTTAACTCCAGTGTATAATGAAATAAGAAATATTCAAGGTCATAAAGTTGGCATGCTGCTTCGTTTTATCTTTTACTTAAGTGGATGTTTTCCTTTGCAATGAAGTGTTCTGTGGCCAGTGAGTATTTGGCTCTGTTTCGATGCCCCTATTGAATTCTCTAGACTCTTGCTAACTCAGACCCAATGTGAATAAATATATGTATATTGGCATTCTATGGGAACTGGGGTCACAACAAAAGCTGTCCATTCTCTTCTTGTGTCAATCCTCGAAACACTCTCTGAATTCTCTGCCGAAGGCTGCAAGCTACTGGCAAAGGAGCATAGCGTTGGCCCATAGCAAGAGTGGATGACAGGTCAGACAGTGACCTATTCTGGCATTCACCAGGCAAGAACCAGTGTTTAAGATCAGAATTATTCAGAGACTGGCTGGAGATCTGGGGATCTCACAGGGTTGGCTGAAGAGTGTTGGTGGTTATGGAAGATAAAATCCAATGTGCTGGGTTAAGAACTGAGGAATATAAAGATGACTGAAACATGGTCCCATGTTGAGCATCCTAGTTTCGGATGGGAGATGGACATTAACTTGAGAAATATTTATCGCACATCTACTATGTGCCAGGCATTATGGAAATAGAGACAATAAGATGGGGGAGGGGCCTATTTACTTGTAGCCCATAACTTGATGGGAAGACAGACACGTGAACAGAGAATTGTGATCTCAAATGAGAAGTGAATGCCAGGGGCAGGAAGGATTAGAAATAGCCTCATGGAGGAGGTGACAGAAGCCCTGAAAATAAATAGGAATTTGTCAGGCACATGAGATGCGAAGGACATTGGGGTCAGGTGGCTGGGAGAGCATAGAGCAGGAGAGTTTGGGGATAAGAGTAACAATGATAACACTAGCAAACACTTACGGAGCCACATCCTCAGACTGTTCTTAGATTTTAGGTTTACTGGCTCACTTAATCCCCACAACAATCCCCAGATGAGACTGGGTCACTTAGCCATGATCAGTGTTTGTTAGCGGCAGAGCTGGGATTCAAACCCTGGCAGGCTGGCTGTGAGTTTGTACTCTTCGCCACCACACTGTGTCACCATGTAGCCTGAGCACATGACACAGAGGTGGAGGGAAGCCATGTAGACGAGATTGGCACATATGTTGGGGCTGGATGGTGGAGAGCTTTGTCTGCCCAATGCCGGAGCTGAGACCTTACCCTGTAGCAGAGGATTCTGCATAGGAGAGTTTGCAACCGGACCTGTACTTCGGAAAAAATCACCTTAGCAGCTGTGATGATGAACTAGGGCAGAAAGACCTGGAGGTTGGCTTAAGGCTACTGCAATTGCCCAGGTCAGATGGGTGAGGCCTTAAGGGCAGGAGCCATGGTGTGGAAAGGAGGGGTGAGATTTAAGAGCTACTTAAGGAGTAAAATGAACAGGATTAGAAGAGCAATTGCATACGGCGTGGTGGTGACAGGAGTTGTCAATGACTGAGGCTCGTAACTTGGGCACCATTTGCAACTGCCAGCTCTGAATTGCTGCTCTGGGTTTGTGGAATATGGAGGTATGTTCCTCCACTGAGATGCTGCTACACCCCAGGCTGTCCCAGTTGTGGACCAGTCAGTTCCCTTCAGTGCCGCAGACACCAGGCTGCAGAAATAACAAAGAAGCGGAGATGTGAATGTAGCACAGAGGAATTACAGCACAGGACTGGCTGTGCCCTCGCATAGGGGGTCTAAAGCTCTTCCTATCAGAGTCTGCTAAACCCAGAATCCTCCTTCTCCAAGTTTTGGGGCCCCAGATTCCTGTTTATTCCCACCCAAGAAAGGAAACATTTAGTTTGCCTCATTGTAAATTCTGCACCCCAGGAATATTTTATGTTTGCTGGCAGTGCAGTTATCTTTTCAGTGTCTTAACCTCTCCTTCCAGGCTAATTTCTGGGCCTAACCTTTGCAACCTCAAGAGGCTCATTAAAGCATTTTCCCAAACAAAAGAACAGTCTCTCCCAAAGATGAATTTTGCTGCCACCACTAGAATGCAGAAACAGCTGCAGCACCTCTGAAAATTGCAGCGTTTTCATTCCTCCCGTAATATTTAAATATTGCAAAAAGGCCAAGAATGAAGACCATAAAATTTATCCAGGGTCTCATTGAACAAATATTTATTGAGGGAGAGTGTCCCTCTTTGGTAATAGAAGGTCAATTCCCTTGCTAAAGAAAGAGAGAAAAGCTGGACATATTAAAATTAGTCTGTTGTATCTAAACCAGCTCTTTTTTAAAAATTTTAATTAATTAATTTATTTTTGTACAGCAGGTTATTATCAGTTATCTATTTTCTATGTATCAGTGTATATATGTCAATCCCAATCTCCAAATTCATCCCACCACCAACCCCGCCCACCGCCTTTCCCCCGGTGGTGTCCATATGTTTGGTCTCTACATCTGTGTCTCTATTTCTGCCTTGCAAACTGGTTCATCTGTACCGTTTTCTAGGTTCCACATATATGTGTTAATATACGATATTTGTTTTTCTCTTTGTGACTTCACTCTGTATGACAGTCTCTAGATCCATCCACATCTCTACAAATGACCCAATTTCGTTCCTTTTTATGGCTCAGTAATATTCTATTGTATATATGTACCACATCTTCTTTATCCATTCGTCTCTCGATGGGCATTTAGGTTACTTCCATGTCCTGGCTATTGTAAATAGTGCTGCAATGAACATTGGGGTACATGTGTCTTTTTGAATTATGGTTTTCTCTGGGTATATGCCCAGTAGTGGGGTTTGCTGGGTCATATGATAATTCCAGTTTTAGTTTTTTAAGGACCTCCATACTGTTCTCCATAGTGGCTGTATCAATTTACATTCCCACCAACAGTGCAAGAGGGTTCTCTTTTCTCTACCCCCTCTCCAGCATTTGTTGTTTGTGGATTTTCTAATGATGCCCATTCTAACCAGTGTGAAGTGATACCTCACTGTAGTTTTGATTTGCATTTCTCTAATAACTAGTGATGTTGAGCAGCTTTTCATGTGCTTCTTGGCCATCTGTATGTCTTCTTTGGAGAGATGTCTATTTAGGTCTTCTGCCCATTTTTTGATTGGGTTGTTTGTTTTTTTAATATTGAGCTGCATGAGCTGTTTATATATTTTGGAGATCAATCCTTTGTCCATTGATTCGTTTGCAAATGTTCTCTCCCATTCTGAGGGCTGTCTTTTCATCTTGTTTATGGTTTCCTTTGCTGTGCAAAAGCTTTTAAGTTTCATTAGGTCCCACTTGTTTATTTTTATTTCCATTTCTCTAGGAGGTGGATCAAAACACATCTTGATGTCATTTATGTCAAAGAGTGTTCTTCCTCTGTTTTCCTCTAAGAGTTTTATAATGTCCGGTCTTACATTTAGGTCTTTAATCCATTTTGAGTTTTATTTTTGTGTATGGTGTTAGGGAGTGTTCTAATTTCATTCTTTTACATGTAGCTGTCCAGTTTTGCAAGCACTACTTACTGAAGAGACTGTCTTTTCTCCAGTGTATATCCTTGCCTCCTTTGTCATAGGTTAGTTGACCATAGGTGTGTGGGTTTATCTCTGGGCTTTCTATCCTGATCCATTGATCTGTATTTCTGGTATTGTGCCGGTACAATATCGTCTAGATTACTGTAGCTTTGTAGTATAGTCTGAAGTCAGAGAGTCTGATTCCTACAGCTCCATATTTTTTTCCCCCTCAAGATTGCTTTGGCTCTTAGGGGTCTTTTGTGTCTCCATACAAATTTTAAGACTTTTTGTTCTAGTTCTGTAAAAAATGCCATTGGTAATTTGATAGGAATTGCACTGAATCTGTAGATAGCTTTGGGTAGTATAGTCATTTCCACAATATTTTTCTTCCATCCGAGAACACAGTGTATCTCACCATCTCTTTGTGTCATCTGTGATTTCTTTCATCAGTGTCTTATAGTTTTCTGAGTACAGGTCTTCAACCTCCTTAGGTAGGTTTATTCCTACATATTTTATTCTTTTTGTTGCAATGGTGAATGGAATTATTTCCTTAATTTCTCTTTCTGGTCTTTTGTTGTTAGTGTATAGGAATGCAAGAGATTTCCATGCATTAATTTTGTATCCTGAAACTTTACCAAATTCATTGATTAGCTCTAGTAGTTTTCTGGTGGCATCTTTAGGATTATCTATGTATAGTATCATGTCATCTGCAAACAGTGACAGTTTTACTTCTTTCCCAATTTGGATTCCTTTTATTTCTTTTTCTTCTCTGATTGCCATAGCTAGGACTTCCAAAACTGTGTTGAATAATAGTGGCGAGAGTGGACATCCTTGTCTTGTTCCTGATCTTAGAGGAAATGCTTTCAGTTTTTCACCATTGAGAATGATGTTTGCTGTGGGTTTGTTGTATATGGCCATTATTATGTTGAGGTAGGTTCCTTCTATGCCCACTTTCTAGAGAGTTTTTTATCATAAATGACTGCTGAATTTTGTCAAAAGCTTTTTCTGTGTCTATGAGATGATCAAATGGTTTTTATTCTTCAATTGGTTAATATGGTGTATCACATTGATTGATTTGCGTATATTGAAGAATCCTTGCATCACTGGGATAAATCCCACTTGATCATGGTGTATGATCCTTTTAATGTGTTGTTGGATTCTGTTTGCTAGTATTTTGTTGAGGATTTTTGCATCTATATCCATCAGTGATATTGGTCTGTAATTTTCTTTTTTTGTAGTATCTTTATCTGGTTTTGGTATCAGGGTGATGGTGGCCTCATAGAATGAGTTTGGGTGTGTTCCTTCCTCTGCAGTTTTTTGGAAGAGTTTGAGAAGGATGGGTGTTAGCTCTTCTCTAAATGTTTGTTAGAATTCACCTGTGAAGCCATCTGGTCCTGGACTTTTGTTTGTCAGAAGATTTTTAATCACAGTTTCAATTTCATCACTTGTGATTGGTCTATTCATATTTTCTACTTCTTCCTGGTTCAGTCTTGGAAGGTTGTACCTTTCTAAGAAGTTGTCCATTTCTTCCAGGTTGTCCATTTTAGTGACATAGAGTTGCTTGTAGTATTCTCTTAGTATGCTTTGTATTTCTGCGGTGTCCATTGTTACTTCTCCTTTTTCATTTTTAATTTTATTGATTTGAGTCCTCTTCCTCTTTTTCTTGATGAGTCTGGCTAAAAGTTTATCAATTTTGTTTATCTTCTCAAAGAACCAGGTTTTAGTTTTATTGGTCTTTGCTCTTGTTTTCTTTGTTTCTATTTCATTCATTTCTGCTCTGATATTTATGATTTCTTTCCTTCTACTAACTTTGGGTTTTCTTTGTTCTTCTTTGTCTAGTTCCTTTAGGTTTAAGTGTAAGGTTAAATTGTTTATTTGAGATTTTTCTTGTTTCTTGAGGTAGGATTGTATTGCTATAAACTTCCCTCTTAGAACTGCTTTTGCTGCATCCCATAGGTTTTGGATTGCCATGCTTTCATTGTCATTTGTCTCTAGGTGTTTTTTGATTTCCTCTTTGATTTCTTCAGTGACCTCTTGTTATGTAGTAATGTATTTTTAGCCTCCATGTGTTTGTGTGTTTTTTACATTTTTTTCCCCCTGTAATTGATTTCTAATCTCATAGCATTGTGGTCAGAAAAGATGCTTGATATGATTTCAATTTTCTTAAATTCACTGAGGCTTGATTTGTGACCCAAGATGTGATCTATCCTAGAGAATGTTCTGTTTGCACTTGAGAAGAAAGTGTAATCTGCTGTTTTCAGATGGAATGTCCTATAAATATCAGTTAAATCTATGTGGTCTATTGTGTCATTTAAAGCTTGTTTTTCCTAATAATTTTCTGTCTGGATGACCTGTCCATTGGTGTAAGTGAGGTGTTAAAGTTCCCCACTATTATTGTGTTACTGTCAATTTCCTCTTTTATAGCTGTTAGCAGGAGCTCCTATGTTGGGTGCATAAATGTTTACAATTGTTGTATCTTCTTCTTGGATTGATCCCTTGATCATTATGTAGTGTCCTTCCTTGTCTCTTGCAACATTCTTTATTTTAAAGTCTATTTTATCTGATATGAGTATTGCTACTCCAGCTTTCTTTTGATTTCCATTTGCATGGAATATCTTTTTCCAACCCCTCACTCTCAGTCTGTACGTGTCCCTAGGTCTGAAATGGGTCTCTTGTAGACAGCATATATATGGGTCTTATTCTTGTATCCATTCAGCAAGCCTGTGTCTTTTGGTTGGAGCATTTAAGCCATTCACATTTAAGGTAAGTATTGATATGTATGTTCCTATTACAATTTTTTTAATTGTTTTGGGTTTGTTTTTGTAGGTCCTTTTCTTCTTTTGTGTTTCCCACTTAGAGAAGTTCCTTTAGCATTTGTTGTAGAGCTTGTTTAGTGCTGCTGAATTCTCTTAGCTTTTGCTTGCCTGCAAAGCTTTTGATTTTTCCCTCGAATCTGAATGAGATCCTTGCCGGGTAGAGTAATCTTGGTTGTAGGTTCTTCCCTTTCATCACTTTAAGTATATCATGCCACTCCCTTTTGGCTTGTAGAGTTTCTGCTGAGAAATCAGCTGTTAACTTTGTGGGAGTTCCCTTGTATGTTATTTGTCATATTTTCCTTGTTGCTTTTAATAATTTTTTTTGGTCTTTAATTTTTGTTAGTTTGATTACTATGTGTCTCGGCATGTTTCTCCTTGCGTTTATCCTGTGTGGGACTCACTGCGCTTCCAGGAGTTGGGTGGCTATTTCCTTTCCCATGTTAGGGAAGTTTTTGACTATAATCTCTTCAAATATTTTCTTGGGTCTTTTCTCTCTCTCTTCTCCTTCTGGGACCCCTATAATGTGACTGTTGTTGAGTTTAATGTTGTCCCAGAGGTCTCTTAGGCTGTCTTCATATCTTTTCATTCTTTTTTCTTTATTGTGTTCCGCGGCAGTGAATTCCACCATTCTGTCTTCCAGGTCACTTATCCGTTCTTCTGCCTCAGTTATTCTGCTATTGATTCTTTCTAGTGTATTTTTCATTTCATTTATTGTATTGTTCATCTCTGTTTGTTTGTTCTTTAATTCTTCTAGGTGTTTTTTCTTTAATTCTTCTAGTCTTTGTTAAACATTTCTTGCATCTTCTCAATCTTTGCTTCCATTCTTTTTCCAAGGTCTTGGATCATCTTCACTATCATTATTCTGAATTCTTTTTCTGCAAGTTTTCCTATCTCCACTTCATTTAGTTGTTTTTCTGTGGTTTTATCTTTTTCCTTCATCTGGTACATAGCTCTCTTCCTCTTCATTTTGTCTATCTTTCTGTGAATGTCTAAACCCGCTCTTGCCCAGGCTCGGCAGCCCATCTCCAAGGCCCTGAAAATCTCAGTTCCTGCAACTGGGCTAAGATGGTCCTGGATTCCTGGTGCACTTCATCTTTTTCCCCTTGCACCTGGTGAAAGCAAACATAAATCTTCTTAGTGGAAGTTATTGCTATCTGAGACCTTGCATTATGCCTATAAACAATTTTTCTAATGCAACATTAGACATCAAAGTAAACCAGGCATCAGAGTGAACTTGATAATATGACTGACATTCGTTAGAAAAAAAAAGAACAGAAAATAAAAACACAGAAGCTCAGATAGTAAAATTATCAGATGCAGATTTAACATAGTTATTGAGTAACTATTAACATGTCAGGCACTTGTACTTGGCATTGAGGATAAAATAGTGAACAAACAAAACATAATTCCTGCCTTTATAATTTCGTGAGGGAGACAGACATTAATCAAATAAATCACCCTGTGGTAGATTGATTGCAAAAATGAGCCCAGTTCCAAATGTGAAATGGTACAGTTGTTGTGGAAAACAGTATGGAGCTTCCTAAAAAAATTCAAAATAGAAATGCCACATGACCCAGCAATTCCACTTCTGGGTATATGGTCAAAAAAACTGAAAGCAGGGTCTCAGAGAGATATTTGTACACTCTTGTTCATAGCAGCATTATTCACAATAGCTACCCAAGTGTCCACTGACAGATGAATAGATAAGCAAAATATGCTATATACATATAAAGGAATATTTTCCAGCCTTAAAAGTGAAGGAAGTTCTGCAATATGGCACAACATGGATAAATGTTGAGGACATTAGGCTAAATAAAACAAGCCAGTCACACACACACACAAACCACTGTATGATTCCACTTATATGAGATATTTAGTCAAAATCTTAAAGAGAGAACATATAATGGTAATTGCCAGGGGCTGGGGGGAGGGGAGAAGGGGAAGCTATTGTTTAACAGGCATTGAGTTTTAGTTTTATAAGGTGAAAGGATCCATGGGGGATGGATTTTGGTGGTGGTTACTCAATAATATGACTTTATTTAAAACCACTGAACTATATATTTAAAAATGGTTAAATGGTAATTTTTATGTTATGGGCATTTTATCAAAACTAAAAAAATTAAAACACAGGGCTCAGTTCCCACCCTTCTCTGTATCCAACCCTTTGTAATGTGACTTTGCAGCCATTCCAACAACTGATGAAGTCTACTTCTCACTTCTCAAATCTTAGTTAGCTTTGCATTTGCTTCAGCCAATAGACTGAGACAAAAGTAATGATGTGCCAGTCCTGAGCCCAGATCTCCAGAGGCCCTGTGCCTATCTGCTCATTCTCTTGGAATGCTGACACTAAGAATAATTTTGGGCTATCCTTTTGGAGAAAGACTGTCCCACCCAAGGCTCCAGACTTGACAGAGTCCAGTCAAGATCAGCAAACCTGCCTACCTGACCTGCAGCTGACCACATATGCATGAGTGAGTCCCACCACACATTAGTTGAACTGCCCCAGAGAAAAAACATTTATTGTGGTGTACCACTTACATATGGTGATGGTTGTTATGCAGCATTATTGTGGCAAGGGTGACTGATACACATATGAATAACTATGATCAGAGCAATTATTTTTCACCTCCTTTTGAACATTTTTGCATCTTTTGAAGGTGCAGTGAACTAGATGAATATTTAATAGGAGAATCTGATCTAATCTGGAGAGTATAGGAAGGCTTCCCTAAGAAAGTGATGCTTGAAGTGAGATCTGGAGGATGAAGATTGTTAAGTGAGCAAAGAGGAAGACATAGTGCCAGTTGTCCATGACTCACACTTGAGCAGAGACAGTGAAGACACCTGAGGTGATGAAGGAAATCAGGAGGCAATGCAAAAGGGTGTAAGACTAGATTAAGGAAGTAGACAGGGACTAGATCATGGAGGTACATGTCTTTATTTCTTGTTCTATCAAATAGAGGCAGTACCTTTTGATTCCCCTCTTTGTCAGTGTCTGTACTCTTCTCTTCACCTCCTTTCCTTATTCTGTACCCCAAGTTCTGTCATTTATATACTTTCATGTTTATATTACCAAAGTCACTGATGTTTATGGTAAGTTCTATAATTATAATATTCACGCTTTAGCTCTAGGTTGATTCTAGAAGCTAAAGATCAACAAATTCTTTACATATCAAGACTTTATATTATTATGACAAAGACCTCATTCCCTGCAAAACCAAGTGATGTATTATGATTTTAATTTTCTCACCTGAATTTAAATTTTAAAAATTGCTTTTTTCCCCTGTTATTCTATCTTTTGAAACTATTAGTAATTATCAGACATACTACTGAGGAAAATGTTTCCCAGGAGAATTCCCTTCTGGGACCTCAGTCCCCCTACTCCAATCTAGAGTGGTTGTTCTGATATTATTGTGGAACTTCTCTTCACTGTATTCATGGGTTACATTGCTATTTCTAGAAACAAATGTTTCTTCTTGTTTTACTCCTATCTTGCCGAAGCATATCTTCAAGAAACTTCCTTGGAAAGGGGTGCAGAAGGTAAATTTATTTTCATTCATATATGTGTGAAAATATTTTTATAATACCCATATATTTGATAAATAACTTGTCTGATTATAATAATGAATAATCTACATTGAAAATAATTATCTCTTAGAATTTTGAAGGCATTGCTCTGTTATATTCTACCGTCCAGATTTTCCGGCAGTGACAAACCCCTTCTACCCCGGTAGAAAGTTTAATGCTACTCTTTTTATTTTACTCAACATTCTTTATTATAGAATATAATGCACATGCAAAAAAAGTACAGAAAAATACAGAACTCAGTGATTTCTCACAAATCAAACACTTGTGTAACTACTGGCTTTGTCAAGAAAATAAAACATCTCTAGTATCCCCAGCCACTGGCCACCCCCGCCAACCCCCTTGCCAGTTACTATTCCTTCCCTTCCCCCAAAGGTAACAATTATCCTGACTTTTATGGTAATTATGTCTTTGTTTTTCTTTATAACTTCACCACTTAAACTCGTATCCCTAAATCGTGTAGTTTAGTTTTGCCTAATTTGAAAACTTAAATGTACGAAAGAAAAGAATGTGTTCTTTGAGCCATAGTTTCTTTCACTTGACATTATGTTCGTGTGATTATCTATCGTGTATGTAGCTGTAATTTTTTCATTTTTCAATACTGTGTAATACTGCATTGTTTGAATATACAACAAATGCATTTATCCATTCTATTTTTAGTGGACATTTAGGTAGTTTCCAGTTTGGGGTCATTACAGGTAAAGCAGCCAAAAACACTGGTGCACCCGTACATATTTTCTGTTGGGTATATCTAGGCAGAGTAAAATTATTGGGTCATAGGGCATGTAGTCTCATTGTAATTTTAATTTTAATTTTCCTAATTATCAATGATGTTCAACACTGTTTCACATGCTATTGCTTATTTTTTCCCCTTTTGTGATGTACCTGTTCAATTTTGGGGGGCCCGTCTTTCTTTTTTTTAATAAATTTATTTATTTATTTTATTTTTGGCTGCATTGGGTCTTCGTTGCTGCATGCGGGCTTTCTCTAGTTGTGGCGAGCGGGGGCTACTCTTCGTTGCAGTGTGCGGGCTTCTCATTGTGGTGGCTTCTCTTGTTGCAGAGCATGGATTCTAGGCACGCAGGCTTCAGCAGTTGTGGCACGTGGACTCTGGAGGGCACGGGCTCAGTAGTTGTGGCTCGTGGGCTTAGTTGCTTCGCAGCATGTGAGATCTTCCCGGATCAGGGCTTGAACACATGTCCCCTGCCTTGGCAGGCAGATTCTTAACCACTGCGCCACCAGGGAAGTCCCAGGGCCCATTTTTCAATTCTAGTTTTTTCTTATTAATTTGTAGATGTTCTGGATGCAAGCCATTTTGTCACCTATATTGTTGCAAATAATCTCTTCCTTCTTATGGTTTGAATTTTTCACTTTCTTAATGGTGTCTTATGAGGATGTAGGGGAGCAAAACTTGCTACCCCAAAATGTCTCTTTGGCATGCAGATTATTTTGAGCTAAAACCAATCAAGACCCAAAAGACTCGAGAAGAAACTTGGACCTTCCCCCAACTGCCTAGAAGAATTTAGGTAGTGGGCCTGTCCCTGGAATAGAGTTATCCCCAGAGATATCTGCAAGGAATATGGGCTAGGGGTGGTGGGGGAAATTTTTAGAGATCAGAGTCCACTCTGTGTCCCATTGTCTCTGCACGGCCCAGCAAACATTTATTTACCAAACATTTACTTTTCCATCTTCCTGTGAATTGCTTTCCTCCCTTTTGACGTCTTAAACCACTACCTCCAACATCCTCTTTTGTCTTTAGCTGAAGATGGCATTTAAGGTGAGGGCCTTGGTCATTTTGGCAAGTTACTCAGCTTCTCTGGCTCTCTCCCATGTATACATGTTACTAAACTTTTGTTTGATTTTCTCCTGTTGATCTGTCTCTTGTCAATTTACTACTTAGATCAAGCAGAAGAACCTAGAAAGGTAGAGGAAAATTTCTTCCTCTCCAACAAGGAAGAGGTGCTCTTAAATAAATGTAGTCAAATTATAAATATTTTCTTTATAGTTTGTCCTTTTTATGTCCTATTTCTTTTCTCCACCCTGATATTGTGAAGACCTCCTGTATTATCTTTTAAAAGTGCTACTGGTGTCTTTTGCATTTAGATCCATAATCCACTTGTAATTCATGCTGTGTATACAATAAGAGGTAGGGATCAAGTATGACCTTTTTTTATATGAATATCCAGTTAACTGAGTACCATTTATTTTAAAAAACTTATTCTTTCTCCAATTCTCTTCAGTATCATTTTCTCTGTAATTGTCATCAATCACTTGTGTGTATGTGCATTTTTGTGTGTGTGTGTATTTCTGGGCTCTCTCATCTTTTCCATTGGTTTATCTAATCCTGTACTAATACCACATTCTCTTCGTTACTAGAGGGTCATAATAAACCCTGAAATCTCATAGAATAAATTTTCACACCTTATTCTTCTTTACAAGTGACATAGATACTTTTGGCTCTTGACATTTCCAAATGATTTTTAGAATTAACTTGCCACAAAACTAACCCACAGGTATTTTTATTGGAATTGTATTGAATCTAAAGATCAGTGTGGTGATAATTGATGTCTTTAAAGTATCTAGTCTTCAATCCATGCCCATAGTATGTCACTTCTATTAATTATCTATTTCTCTATAACAAACCACCCTAAAACTTAGTGGCTTAAAATAGTAATAATTTATTATTGTTCCTGATTCTGTGGGTTGGCTGGGCTGGGAGGTCCAGGACGGCCTCACTCATGCATCTGACAGTTGGTGCAGGCGTCAGTTGGGGTGCCTTGGTTCTCCCCCACGGACCTCTTACCCTCTAGTATGCCAGCAGTTTTTTTTGTTTGTTTGTTTTTTTAACATGGCAGCCTCAGGATGGTGCTCCAAGAGGCCTACACTCTGAAACTCTCACAATATCATTTCCATTACATTCTGTTGGGCAAAGAAAGTCACAGGGCCACTCAAATTCAAAGAGTGGGAAAAATCGAGTCTACCTCTTAATGGAAAGAGCTGTAAAGAATTTGTGGAGTATTTACTATCCCAATTCATTCTTATATTTAAGTCTTTAAGTTTTCTCATTTATAGTTTTCAGTATAGAGGTCTTGCATCTGTTTGTTGGATTTATTTCTAGGTATCAGATTTTTTTGATGCTATTGTGTTATCTTTTTTCTTTTTCAAAGAACTTTATTTTAGTGAAATATAAATAGAGTGAAATGCACCCATTTTAATTGTACCGTTTGATGAGTTTTAAAAAATGTGTGACTACCACCACAATTAGAATGAAGAACATTTTCACCATCCACAAATATTCCTCGTGTCCTTTGCAGTCAAACCTGGCCTCAGGCAGTAACTAACCTGCTTTTCATTCCTATAGGTTAATTTTGCCTTTTGGAATTTCTTAGAAATGGAATAATGCAACATATACTCTTCTGTGCTTGGATTCTTTTGCTCAGTACAATGATTTTGAGATTCACTCATGTTGTTGCCTGTATCAGTAGCTCATTACCTTTTATTCCTGAGTAGTGTTATACTGTATGGGTATGCCTCAGTTGTTTATACATTCTCCAAATGATGGACATTTGAGTTGGGTTTCTAGTTTCCGGCTGTTATGAATAAAGCTGCTATAATATTTGGTTACATATGTTATATATTTACATTTATCTAGGGTAAATAATGAGTAGAATAACTGGTTTGTAAGGTAAGTATATTATCTAATTTTATAGTAAAGTAACAGACTGTTTTCCAAAGCAGTTGTATCATTTTTCAGTCCCACCAGCCACGTATGAGAGTTCCACTTGCTCCATGTCTTTGCCAACACTTGGTATTGTCAATTTCTTCATTTTTTTTTCTTGAGTTTCAGATTATTCATCTAGGATCACTTTCTTTTTGCTTTAACTACAACCTGTAGGGACTTCCATGGCGGTCCAGTAGTTAAGACTCTGTGTTTCCACTGCAGGGGGCATGGGTTCGATCAAATTAGGATCCCGCATGCCACGTGGTGTGGCCTCAATAAGTAAATTTCTTTAAAAAAACTTTATAAAAAAATAAGTACAACCTGTAGAATTTCCCTTAGTGTGGATTCTCTGTTTTTGTTTATTTGAAAAATGTTTTTATTTTGCCCTAATTTTTGAAAGACATTGTCATTGGCTCTGTAATTCTAGTTTGGCATTTCTTTTTTCAGGCCATTAAGATATGCTCTTACTGCTTTTTGGTTTTCACTGTTTCTGTTTAGAAGTCAGCTCTCAGTCTAGATGAGGTGTTTTTTTTTTTTTTAAGTAGTAAGTCTTTTTTTCTCTGGTTACTTTTAAGGTTTAGTTTCCTTTGTCTTTGACAGCTTCATTATGACGTGTCTAGCTGTGTATTTATTTTTATTTGTGCCGTGTGGCTTTTGTTTGGTTTCGTGAATACGTGATTTGGTATTGTTTATCAGTTCTGGACAATTATTATTATTATTGTTCCGTTGTCTGTGGTGTCTGCTGATTTTACTCATGGTACTCAAGGGTGTTTTAACCTATTTAAGCAAGAAAGAACAAACACAAACAAGCCAATGAGGCAAGAATCCTGGAAAAAATCAGAATGGTCCCAAGAACAAGAAAGCCTGTTGGAAACCATGGGCCAATTGAGAGAACCAGGTCAATAGGGGTCGGCAGTTGTTCTGCATCAGTGGTCACCTGCAGTAGGAGCAAAGTGAGTTCTGAGATGATGAATTATCCAGTCTGTCGAAGAGGAGAATGCACAGATTCTCCCATTTAGAAATTCTCTCTAATTAGAGTGAGATTCTTACAAGGCTCTCCTAAAATTTCAATGATACTAACAGAATAGGTCAATAGATCACAGTAATAATCCTTGAGGCAGGTCATTCTGAGTGGTGAAACTTAAAGAGGGCAACATATCTGGGAAAGAGATGAAATGTCAAGAAGCTCAGGCCAATGATTGGGGTTTGAATCTTCTTGGACTGTGCAACCAGGTCCTGTGTCTCAACCAGGAGCTAATAGGTTGATATCCTGAACCTTGCATATTTAGCTTCTCCGAGGCAGAATCTGTTTCTTTTTTTCTTTTTTTTTTTTTTTTTGCAGTACGCGGGCCTCTCACTGCTGTGGCCTCTCCCATTGCGGAGCACAGGCTCCGGACGCGCAGGCTCAGCAGCCATGGCTCACGGACCTAGCCGCTCCGCGGCATATGGGATCTTCCCGGACCGGGGCACGAACCCGCATCCCCTGCATCAGCAGGCGGACTCTCAACCACTGCGCCACCAGGGAAGCCCCAGAATCTGTTTCTTCTTTAGAGTCAAATAAGATGACTGTAACTCAAAGAAGGTATAGAACAGCTTTATCCAAAAGAACCATCTGCAATAGTGCAATAATATTCTATGTCTATGCTGTCCATACAGTAGCCACCAGCTACATGTAGCTATTGAGAATTTGAAATGTGGTGAGCAGGAACTAAATTTTAAATTAATTTAAACTTAAATAGTCATATAGGCTACTGGCTACTATATGGGACAAAGCAGGTATAGCTACCATATCTGGTAAAATTACTACAATATTAGGAGGTAACCCCAGAAAAAGGAAAATTATTTAAATTTAAATTTGTGGTATTAGTATTTTTAAATGGTATTTAATATAACAGTAATAATCAGATCTTAAACACTGTGATATTTTGGGGCTGCTTAAGTTATCTAAGAAAATCTGGTGAGAGAGCTATGATCCTAAACACACAAAAGAATAATTAAATAAGTTAGTAATCAGTTTTTTCACGTTTGTGGAAACCTAAGTTGTTAAATCCATCAGCTGTGATTTGTATTTTGTATAAATCATGTGTGACTGAGTCATGCTAATGGTTTTAATGTTTTAAAATATGCTAAGTGCTTGGTAGGATTATAAGATCAATAACCTGGATATTAAACAAAGTTCAGGGAGTAGTGAATGTTCCTCTCAAAAGCTCCCTGGGCAAGTCTCTTTCTTTGAATTTACCTACACTCACTCTCTACATTTTATATTTCTCTATATAAATATGCCTTGCTTTAAGAAAATTCAATATGGTGTTATGTGCAATTACCACGCTGAACACTTTTATTTATCGATTATAAATTTCTTCAGGAAGGTCCAATGTTTCTCAACAGACAGTATCCTTTTATTCTTTCCACTTAGCCTTCATAATCATGCCCAGCTCTGTCCACATGGTGCTCATCCTACCACTAAGTTCTGCTGAGTATCAACACTGTAGCTTCTCATGTGACTTCCAACTAACAGCTTAGGAGAGCTTGGGAGTGTGGACTCCAGAGCCAGACAGATGTAGGGTTGAATTCCTTTAGCAGGATTTGTCACTGTTCATCTGTCCCTTCTGAGGCACTTGCCTTCCAGGACACCACAGTCTCCTTACATCCTACTAGCCTCCCATTCTCAGTATCCCTCACTGGTACCTCTGCATCTCCCAACCTCTAAATGCTGCAGTGTTCCAGGGCTCAGAGCTTGGAACTTTTCTCCTTTCTTCACTCACTTGCTTGGTGGTCTCATCAGTGGAATTTAAAATGCCATCTACACACTCCCAGCTCCCAAGACTTATCCCTCACTCAGACCTCTTCCCTGGACTCCAATATAGTAGGTCCAACTTCCTATAAGATGTTTCCATTTGGATGTCCATTAAACATCTCAAATGTGAAATGTCCCAAATGAACTCTTGGTCTTCCCCCTAAAACCTGCTCTTTCTTATCTTAGTAAATGCTTACTCCATCCTTTTGATTGTTCAGGCCAAAATCTTTGGAGTCACCCTTGTCCCTTCACTTTCGCTTATACGCCACATCCAGTTCTTCAGTAAATCCTGTTGTCTGTACCTTCAAAATACACCCAGATGTGACCGCTTCTCACCACCGCCCCAGCTCCCACTCTGACCTCACCTCCACTGTTTCCCAGGGGTATTCATGCACGGGCCTCTTGCCTGGTCTCCCTGTTTCCACTCTTGCTCTCTAGCACAGAAGCCAGGGTGACCTAGTTAAAACCTCACTCAGATCTCATTGTTCCTTTGTTCAAAACCCTCCAGGGCTCCTCTGTCTTGCAGAGTGAGAGCCGATGTCCTTGCAGTGACCTGTGTAGCCCTATGCAGGCTGGTCTCAGTTATGCCCCAACTGCATCTACTGCTTGTCCTGTCCCCACTCTGTGTGGTTTTTTTGTTTGTTTGTTTGTTTGTTTGTTTGCGGTATGTGGGCCTCTCACTGTTGTGGCCTCTCCCGTTGCGGAGCACAGGCTTCAGACGCGCAGGCTCAGCGGCCATGGCTCACGGGCCTAGCTGCTCCGCGGCATGTGGGATTTTCCCAGACCGGGGCACGAACCCGTGTCCCCTGCATCGGCAGGCGGACTCTCAACCACTGCGCCAGCAGGGAAGCCCTTTTTTCTTTTTTTTTCTAAGAGAATCATATGGTAGCTTGTGGCTTTATTGTTGCTACTCAACAGAAAGCTGATGTAATGGCCATGATGGTCAACATTGTATGGGGAGGACCAAGTCCACGCTTTGTCATGAATCAGCTGCTATGACATGAGTCTTTTTGATTAAGTCATTTGAATCCACAGTGACAACATAGGTCCTTGGATATATTTCTACGTAGAGGTCCTCAGAGATGTTCTCAGAAGGCTAGGATGCCTCTAAAGCACACTCTCATGCTTGATAGATGCCTCCAACATCAAGGGATACATCTTTTCTCTGACCATTCCCTATGTCTGAGCACAAGTGCTGCTCCAACGACCCTCTGGGATAGCGGCAGATGTGGGTTGCTTTTCCTTCCTTTGGTGCTGATGAATATCTCTCTCTGGGAGAAGACACTGGATGCCAGCTGCCATCTATCTTTCCTGGTAGGGCAGCTCCTCGAAAGGACCTCTGTGCTGCCTCTGGCGTCCCTGCCGTGTTTTGACCTGGTAGATGATACTCCATCTTGGAACTTGCCTCTCCGACTCATCTCTCCAGCTCTCGTCTTTGTGTCTCTGCTCCATCTGCACTGGCTTGCTTCTTGACTATTTCTTCAAGGAGCCGGGCTCACTCCCACTTTAGGGCCTTTGCACTTGCTATTCCCATATGACTTGCCCATGTAGAGCAAGGTTTATAGGTTTTTGGTCTCAATGAGGCCTTACCTGACTCTGGTATTTAAAATCAGAACTCTCATCTCCTGATGCTTGGTTTTCCTTTACAGCATTATTTGTTTATTATCCATGTCTCTCAGCTCTCATCCCTGCTAGAAGAAAAGGTTCACGAAGGTTGAGATATTTAAAATCTCTGTATGTTTTAAAAATAATGATCTCTAACACCAAGACACACAGTAGGTACTCAAAATTAAAGTACTCATTGATTAAATAAATGAATGAATAAAGTTAACTAGGCTTGATTAGCTTCGGTGAAATGTAAGAATTCTTTGAAACATAATTATTTTCAATTAGTTGGTTAAAATTCAGAGTTTCAAAATCTGTGTTTAGTGTTCGATATAATTAATGTTCCTTTTTGACAAGACCTCTCATATGATAGAAAAGGATCACATTTTTGTGAGATAAAAATGGCTACAAAGAAACAGTCTTTTAAGTTGGTGAAATAAGAGTTTTCAAATCCTGTATTAGACTGCAAATTGTTTTAAGGGAAGGATGGTGAAATTAAGATCTCATTTGAATTCCTGAAGCTGGACACAAAGTAGCATAAAGAATTTTTGTAGCTTGAGCACACGGTGATAAGTTAAAGCTTTAGGGGATGGTTTGCCTGAGGTCATGCTTTCAGGCAAGACCACTCAGAGGTATGGAATCATTGAACTTCAGAGGGAGAGAAACTCTAAGGATACCAGGGATGAGGGAACTAAGTTTGCATAAACACCTACCCTGCTCCAAGGTGGGGCAAGGCTGCTGTGTTGGTCTTCATGACCACCCTTGAGGGGGTGGGGTGGTCCCATTTCACATATGGGAAAACTGAGGTTCAAACAGGGTCACTTGCCCGAAGTCACTCCTCTAGTAAATGGAAGAATTGGGATTTGAATGAAGGTCTGAGCTTTTCCCAGGAAACTTATACTTGCCTCCAGTCTTTTACAGATAAGGAGACTGAGGGCCAGAGATATGGAAAGCCTTGTCCAGGGTCAGAGGAAAGAGTAAACCCAGGTGTGGTCACCCTCCTTGGGAGCCTCTTGACCATTTGTCAGAGCTTCCCTTTCATCCAACTTGCCTTAATTTTTTTACTGTTTGCATGTCTTCAAATGCAATAATACATTATGATTCAAATATTCCAGAAATGCCCCCACAAAAAGAGAAAGTTCCCCCCAATTTCCCCTCTAAAGAGAGTCACCATCATCAGCTGGAAATAATCCATATTTTTTTGCTCTAGACACACACACGTGTGCACACATCCACACACACGAGTCACGCTACATGTACAATTTTGTCACCTGCTATTTACACCTCACACTCTCTTTGGGGATCTTTTCATGCCAATAAATGGTACAACCTCATTCTAACTGTTGCACAATATTCCATATACAGAGGTACCGTGTACCATACTTTATTTATGTAATTCCCTACTGCTGGACATTTAGGTTCTTTCTTTGGGATACATGTCTATAAACTTCAAAAATATGGAAAATTTACTTTTATAAATTTTTACAATTTAAATTTTTGCCACCATGTAGACAAAGCCCATTTCCTCACACTGTCCCCAATAATGTGTATTAATGTGGGAAGAGAATTATGACTCCGGAATCAGCCTGGGACTCATGATACTCAGCGGGGATGCTGGCAATGCTGGGCAGAGCACCTAAGGGAGAGCCTGAGGGCAGGGATGTGCCGGCCACCTGGCTTTTCATCCAGCCCCCGCAGAAAGCCCTCCTCCTCCAGCTTCTTTTCACACTGAAACTCCTGGCTCTCCGGTGCGTGCTTAAAACCCTCCAGGGGGCTGCTGCTTTATCAAAAGACATGTGCCTTAGTGGGTTCTACAAGGCCCTCTGGGGTGGCCTCCATCTCTCCGTCCCTCCACCTGCACACTTCTCCAGCCACACCGTCCACCTTCGTGTTTCTCAGCTGAGTGCACGGGGGCTGGTTTTACCACTTCCCTCTCCCATCCCAGTGCAGCTAAGGGTTCTGCCTTCTACACCTGCCCCGGCCCCTCTGGGAGCCAGGAACACCACCCTGTGTTTGGGAGTTGATATGTGTCCTGGACTGCTGAGCATGGGGCAGCTCCAATGACACTCAACACAACTACGGGGTCTGGGAGGTGTCACTTTTCTGGTTCATCGTGAGTGAGCTGCAGGAACTGTCAAGGAAAGGTCCTCTTCAGAGAGCAGCGATGGCACTGCTTATGTGACCCCTCAGTTGGGGAGACCCCTGGAGCTCCCTGGATGATGGTCTATGAGCTCTGCCTTGGCTTCCACACAGCCTCCTGGTGCTGGAGAGAGGTGTGCTCTTATCGCCTTCTGTCCTCACTGTTCCCCTTGCCCAGGACCCACCAGTTTTCTTCCTGGAGGATCATTCTTCATCCAACATCCCCATCCAGTGCCCAGGGAAGGGTGTGGTTGATCTCTTCTATCCTCTGTCCATTTGGCAGGTAAGGCTTAAATTTGACATCATTTCCCTTTGGAGTCTCAAGAGATGTTCCTGTTCTCTCCCAATAAAACCTAGTTCTTGCAAGTTCAAAACTTTGGCTTTCAAAACTATCGTTTCTGACATGGGGTTCAACACAGAAGCCTATTTTAAGAAATTGAAAAATAGAACATTAAATATTTATCTTTGCATTCCTGATACGAAAATCCCAATTATCTTTGCAGCAACCCAGGATGCTTCTGACTGATTTTTGAAACCTTTACCGGTAAGGAGATGTGGCAAAGAAAAGAACAAAGGCAATCATGTCGTGATGTTATCATGTGATAGGCAACTTCCCTCTCACCACAGGACCTTTGCTCATGCTCTTACCTTTGGCCTGACCAGGTCTCTCCCCACTCTGCATGATGATGCTTCAACTCAGTGATCACTCCCTCAGGTGAGCTGACCCCATCCATCCTCCAGCTCCATGACCTCTTGACACCATATACTGGCCCTCCTTAACATTTATCACAGTTAAAATTTTACATTTTTTCATACTTTTATGATTGAATGTCTATCTTACTACTAGACTGTGACCTCCAAGAGGATGAGGACCAAGTTTCCTTTTCCTTCCTATTAATCTCCTGTATCTAGCACAATGTCTGCCTTATAGTAGGCACGTGATAAAAAAAAAAGAAAGAATAAGTAAATAATAAGGTGGCATAAATCTCATTATGGTGTGTGGTGTGTACTGGGGCTGCTTCATACTTACTCGTGGACCCAGTGATCCACATCTTTCCCCATTTCCACGTTCAGTGATGTCACAGTAGCTTGAAATCAGCCATGGTGGCAGCATTTACACCACAGAAATCAGCAACAGCTACAAGCCGGACCTCCTTTGCTCCCCTCCCCACCCCCACCCTGGCGTCTGTTGTTAAGACATTGACCAGCTCACCGCTGGGTGATCTGATTTCTGAGAGTCTCTCCCTAACATTTATATATTTACTTCCACACGTTTGATGTGATGTTATGTAAACTTAATATATCTACGGTCAGTTCTTTGCCAGATTTTCTTCTAATTAGCATGCATTCTTGATTTTATGCAGGCATGTAAGGTAAAATCAATAAGAACTGAAGCGTGTGATATTCAAACTGCCATAATAGGACCTAAAGACTTTGCTGCGGATCATTTCACCAAAGCGTGTTAGAATTTCACATTAGAAGGAGACTTTAGTTTCCTTTACTAAGAAACTGTGGAGGCAACAGAGAAAATGTACTTATTTGGTGACATGAGAGAGGCTGTGAACGGGCATGCAGATGTCAACTCCCTGCTTCATTCCACCACTTAAGTAAGGGCTGTGCAGCTCTGGAAAATCACCTAGACTCTCTGGTTCTTTTCCTCAAGTGACACATGGATGGGTGGAATTTAATGGTTCAGTGATAGACTTTACTGAACAAGGTGAGAGGAGGCTGACCATGCAGCCTCCAGGTAGTGGAGAAAAGCTGATGGATTTGGGCAATCAGACCTCATACCGATGAAGCTATTTGTTCACTTCTGTATTCGACTGTCAGTCACTAGGGAGTGTATTTTGTACTTTGAGAGCAGGGGTCCATCTTAAGAGTGTCTACTTTTTACATTTACTGGTATTTCAGTGCATTCAAAGTCTAAGTTAAAGTGTAGTTATGTTTGCTCCTTCTGGGGCATGGAGGTGGGGTGAGGGAGGTTCCAAGCGAAAAACTTAACCACAGTTAAATCTTGAAGAGAGGTGCTCATTCTACAAAGATCATACCTGCCACACATGGTCTCTGCCACATCATGGATTTCTTCCTGAATCTGCCTTTATGTTAGATTGTGTGGGGAATGTAGTGACCCCAGTTAAAGCTGTTATTAGCCCAAAGCAACACAATGTATTGTCCAACTCTGTCTTTTGGGGGTGAAGATGCTGGCAAAGTATTTACCTTGATAAATTTAGGGGACAAGTTTCTAAGTTGCTTAGGGAAGAGAGATGTAAGAGGCATCACTGATATTTTTAATCATCCATCATTCTAAATACACATGAACTTTAAAAGACTTTATGTCTTATAGCGAAGCACCTGTGTATGATGGGTGATAGCTCCTGGAGGCCCTGGGAGGTTTAGAGACGTTTTAGAAAAGAATACAAATGACACACAAAGGCCTTCCTTATGACCTTCATAAGGCTTTAGTCGAAAGTAAGGGTCCCTGAACCCTCCTACGCTGCTGGTGGGAATAGAAACTGATGCAGCCACTATGGAAAACAGTACGGAGGTTCCTCAAAAAACTAAAAATAGAATAGAGCTACCATGTGATTCAGCAATCTCTCTCGGGCATATATCCAGAGAAAACTCTAATTCAAAAAGATGCGTGCACCCTTATGTTCTTAGCAGCACTGTTTACAGTAGCTGAGATATGGAAGCAACCTAAATGTCCATCGACAGATGAAAGGATAAAGAAGATGTGGTATATATATACAATGGAATATTACTTAGCCATAAAAAAGATTGATATAATATCATTTGCAGCAACATGTATGGCATGGACGTAGAGATTATCATACTAAGTGAAATAAATCAGATGGAGAAAGAAATACCATATGATAGAACTTATGTGGAATCTAAAAAAATGATACAAATGAACATATTTACAAAACAGAAACCTCACAGACATGGAAAACAAACTTATGGTTATCAAAGGGGAGTGGGGGGAGGGATAAATTAGGAGTTTGGGATTAACAGATAAAACTACTATATATAAAATAAACAACAGGGTCCTAATGTATAGCACAGGGAACTATATTCACTATCTTATAATAACCTATGATAGAGAAAAATCTGAAAAAGAATACATACACACACACACATACATATATATATCTGAATCACCTTGCTGTACACCAGAAACTAACACAACATTGTAAATCAACTATGCTTTGATAAAAAAGTAAGGGTCCCTGGGGTAAGGCATAGGGAGGTGAAATTTTATAATTACAGGGGCTGTGGAAGTCACATGGTCTGATCATTCATAAGTGTGAGGTGAGCTCCTTGATGGTCTCCAAGAAAATGATCATCCAGTTCCTCCTTAAAACTTCCAGCAAACTCACCACATTACAAGGGCAGCCCACAGATTATCTGAAAATATGGGAGTGAGGTGAAATCAACCTCCCAACAATCTGCACCAGCTTTGGAACTGCTCTCACTTAGCCCTAATTTTCCTAGGCTTTAGTAGAACACTTTTTTTTTTTTTTCCCAACTCACCCTGAACGCTTATTCCAGTTTAAACCCTTCCTGGCATTTACCATCATGCGCTGTGACTTTTAGAACTATTTGGGCTTCAGAAGATTCCAGATAAAAAACAAGGTCCTACTTGTGCTGTGTGTATAGCCCAGGGAACTATATTCAATATCCTATGATAAACCATAATGGAAAAGAATATCAAAAAAAAGAATGTATGTATGTATAACTGAATCACTTTGCTCTACAGAAATTAACACAACATTGCAAATCAACTACACTTCAATAAAATTAAAAAGAAAAAGAAGATTCCAAGGTACTTTTCCCAGATTCCATAGATTCTTCTGTCACAGCTGGTTTGTCTGTCTGGCAGCTGAGAATTGAGTGCAGTTTAGAAGAATCATCTCAGGGATGACTTAGCACATCAACATATGTGGCTGTTATTGTTGTCCATGTCCCCGGCACTCCAGACTGCTTTGTTTAGGAGCCATATGCATGTCCACAAGGCAGTTAAGAGTTTTATTATATTGATGCTCACTGTCTATTGAATCTCTAACTTAAAAAATTACGTAACTCTGAGAAATCACACAAATTTTATGAGAATTTTTAAACTGCATAAAGCACAGTGATTGCTGTGCCACACATTTTAGATAGTTTTCTATTTCTCCTTTGGTCCTGATGCAGCATTGCATAGTATCTGGGCAATAGGTCATCTCTAGGAGTAAAGCAAGTGTGTAAAGGTAGGTTCCCCTTACTGTGAGTGACCAGAAAACTGGCAGAACACTTGTAATCAATCATTAAATATCCAGTGGGATAAGGTCCTGTTCACAAGGAACTCAAACCCAGTTGGGAAAAGAGGCTGACAGGACTTCTGGGGAAAAAGTCAATGTAAGTGCATTTTTAAAAGTCTTCCTAATTCCTACTTCTTTTAGTCAAGTTTGGGGGCTATAATAAAGAGACCTCAAAATACAGTGGCTTAAAGAAGGAAGATTTTTTTCCTTTTTCATGTAAAAATATAGGTGGATGGTCCAGAGCCAGTATACAGTGATTCTGGAGTGTCGGGGGGTATCTTGTTTCTCTGCATCCTCAACATTCAGATTCCATCTTATGGTCCAAGATGGCTGCTCCATTTTCTGCCATTGCATCCATAGTCAGCTGGCACAGTATCCCGCATCCAGCAATCTAGCAAAAGCGGAAGGGGAGGGAATGCTCCTTTCCTTTAAGAGCATAATTTGGAAATCATACACTTCTCTTATGCCTACGTCTGGCCACATGTATGGCCAGATCTCAGCCACACACCCAGCTTCAAGAGACTCCAAGGAATATCCCTTTAGTTGGGTGAACAAATGCCCAGCTAGAAATTGTACTGGGATGGAAGATCGGATTCAGGGGATTGGATTCAGGAGAAGAACTGGCAGTCTCTGTCCCTGCACTGAATTTCACAACAACAAAAATTAGACAAAAACCACCAATTAGAGTAGCTAAAATTAAAGTGATTTCATCCAATATTGGTGAGTATGTGGGGCAATGGGCCCCTCGTATAGTGCTGGCAGAAGTATAAAGTGGCCCAAGCATTTTAGAGGGCAATTGGCAGCATCCAGCATTCCTTTTTTTTTTTTTTTTTTTGCGGTACACAGGCCTCTCACTGTTGTGGCCTCTCCTGTTGCGGAGCACAGGCTCCGGATGCGCAGGCTAAGTGGCCATGGCTCACGGGCCTAGCTGCTCCGCAGCATGTGGGATCTTCCCGGACCGGGGCACGAACCCGCGTCCCCTGCATCGGCAGGCGGACTCTCAACCACTGCGCCACCAGGGAAGCCCCCAGCATTCCTAAAGACATGCATCCTGTATGGCCCAGCAATCACACTGCTAGAAACTCATCCCACAGAAGCATTGTACAACATACTTTGATAATTACCTATGAGGATCTTCACAGAAACATTGTCAGTGATGGCCACTGAGCAGGACTCCCTATCAGGAGGGAGCAACTTTAAAAATGATGGTGTGTCTATATAATGGAATATTATGTAGTCATTAAAAATAATAAAGTAGATCAATATGTATTGATGTAGAATATGTCCAAGCTGTATTTTTAAAAAAAGCAAATTTGAGAAGAGTATACATAGAAAGTTTCCATTTTTGTGTGAAAAACATATATGTATATGCTTCCATAGATTCCCATATATATTTGTATATACATAGGAAATGTGAAAGGCTGCACTGAAACTGAGTAATTCCAGGGCACAGAAGTGGCAGAAGGTGGGCTGAGAAGTTTCTACTTTTAGCTTTATACATATCTGTAATGTTTGACTTTTTTATGAGCGTGTATCAATTTTGTAATAAAAGATGCAGATTTTGGAGGAAAACTGACCTGAAAAAGAGGAAGCATTAAATGGTTCAATGTCATTACAGAAAATGTGACTAACTGCTAAGAGTTTGGGATACTTCATAATACTATGGAAGTTGGGGGGAGGGCAGGGCAACTAGTATTGAAGCAGTAGAGGGAGGCTGTAAGAAGGAGCACAGAGATTACATGAAAAGAACCGGAATATAAGATTCGATGCACAATTTGATTCTAAGGAGAAGGTGTGTGTGTGTGCACATAATCTAAATCTATATAATCTCTATGTAGATAAATGCACAAAAATATACAAGAACGTCACACCCTAAAATGTTATTGACGGTGTTTAGCTCTCTGTGTGAGATATGTGCTTTAATTTTATTTCTTTACATTTGTCAGTATTTTCCAAGTGTTCGACAGAAACACTCTTTTTTTTTTAATTCAAAAAACTAAAAACAAAAGAATAGGTGATGTTTATATAGGTGGGAAAGAATGCAAAGGCCTTCCATGGGTGGGGCAGGCAGATGGGTGGACAGGTGAGACTGTTTGAGGGAGACCCAAGCACAGGTGAGAAAGGTACCCTTCTCCATCATTCCGCCAAGTCCCTAGAGGCAGGGGGCAGGGGAGTGGGCGTTCCTGCTGTGTGCCAAACCCTGAACCAGGTGCTTTGCCTCTTAACTCGTTGAATCCTCAGAATGTTCTTGCCCCCGAGAGGCATTATCATCTCCAGGAGGTGGGTGGGAGTTACAGGAGGGCGTATCCCAGCTTGATGTGAGGGCAACAGCCTATTAAATTGGAAGTTTAAAGTGACGCACCAAGATACATTTCATAGTGAGGGGCCAGTCCAAGATGTTCGTTTTCAAAGGCAATATAATAAAACTGGTTTGATGACTCTCAAAGGCCGGACTGCGTAACCGTCGGTGGAGAAGGTTTTTAGAGAGAGCTGTACGTGTGATCCAAGTTGTCCCCCAACACCAAGGGAAGAGGCAGGGGGAGCAGTGTATCGAGAGGTGTATCAGGAATGGTCAGCCCCAGCAGAGAGAAGTGTTGATCACAGATATTGTTAGCATTGTCAGAGCTTGTTGGTAATAAAAAATTAGGCCAGCATTTGATTGGTTCTATTTTAAATTCTCTACAATCACTGCACCTCCTATGGACACAGCTGTGGTGGATTACCCTCGCCACACACTCAACCTTAGTATGCTGCTCTTGGGAACAATTCTTCCTTTTTCTTAAATCAAGAGAGAAGGGGAATTCAGAAACTGTGTTTATGCCCCTGCACTTCAGGGAGGGGCAGCGGGAAACCTGGGGGGGGGGGGAAGGGAAGGACTGGGCTGCTCAGCTGAGATGGATGAGTGACAAGAGGCGGATGCAGGAGGTGAGCCCCGCATTCCCTGCCATCACGGTGAAGGAAGTCTGAGTGTTTTGCAGAGACCGGCTTTGGGCCACGCGCACAAGCAGCAGCGGGTGGAGTCAGGGTAAGTTCCGCTGAAGGAACAAACACGCCAAGGATGCTGGACGAATGGAATGTCAGGTGAGGGTCCCTCCATCCCCAGAGGAATCACAGAAACACCCACGAAAGAAAGGGTCGACTTTAAACACCTGCCAGCCCCAGACAGCCCAGAGGCAGCATGCACAGTGTTCTTCAAATAAGAACCTTCCTCTTTCTTCCTACCCGCCTCCCTTCCCACCTGCCTCAGACCCTGGCAGGGAGAAGTAAGTATTAGCAGTTAGCAAGTGGGGGAGGGAGAAAGAGGAAAGAAGCTAGGGCTTTCCACTACAACTGGTCAGAGGGGTGAGTGAGGAGCTGTAAGGCTGAGTGGATGTGGGAGAGTTGTTAACTACAGAGCCCTAGTGACTGATGGGGGATGGGACCTTGTATTATCCAAGAGTGGCCACCAAGAGTGGCCAGAACCTGAAGGGACAGTGGAAACAAAAATCCAGTTACTTTGGACGAAAGTCCTGCTTGTTCAACACACTGTTACACAAAGAACTTCCTAAAAGTAAGAGCTCTTGACCTACCTGGGGCCTAAGTGCCTAGAGCGCAGGGTTGGTCCCTGTCTTACTCATCACTGCATCTTCAACACCGGGTGCAGGGTCTGGTGTATGTCACATATTCAAAAGTGTCCATCGACAGTTGAATGGATAAAGAAGATGTGGCACGTATATACAATGGAATATTACTCAGCCATAAAAAGAAATGAAACTGAGTTATTTGTAGTGAGGTGGATGGACCTAGAGTCTGCCATACAGAGTGAAGTAAGTCAGAAAGAGAAAAACAAATACCGTATTCTAACACATATATATGGAATCTAAGAAAAAAAGGTTCTGATAAACCTAGGGGCAGGGTAGGAATAAAGACACAGACGTAGAGAATGGACTTGAGGACACGGGGAGGGGGAAGGGTAAGCTGGGACAAAGTGAGAGAGTAACATTGACATATATACACTACCAAATGTTAAATAGATAGCTAGTGGGAAGCAGCCGCATAGCACAGGGAGATCAGCTCAGTGCTTTGTGTCCACCTGGGGGGGGGATAGGGAGGGTGGGAGGGAGACGCAAGAGGGAGGAGATATGGGGATCTATGTATATGTATAACTGATTCACTTTGTTATACAGCAGAAACTAACACAACATTGTAAAGCAATTATACTCCAATAAAAATGCTAAAAAAAAAAGAATTTGACATGTTAAAATGAGAATTAAGTGAATTAGAAGATATGTTGAATGAAATAACACAAAGTAAAGCAATTATACTCCAATAAATATGTTTTTAAAAAAAGGAAACCGTTGGGGAAATAAAAACATTATTTGCTGAAAAAAAAATTTTGTTGGATGAACTGATAAATATTGGGTTGGCCAAAACGTTCGTTCGGTTTTAACGAACGAACGTTTTGGCCAGCCCAATATTAATAAAACTGAGCGGCTGCGGTGTGAAGGGGTGAGTTTCTTGTGCTGGGAATGATGGAAGCAGGTGGTCCCTGAAGTGAACTGGCAGAGGGGCCCTACTTTGTTGGGAGGACTGGTCAGATGGTGCCTATGTTTCCTTCCTGCCTCTTATTTTTGTGTCTCTCAGCTCTGGCATGGCTTCCCCACCTTGCCAATAAAGAGTTCTAGAAAGGGGGTGTTTTTCTTTTTGTTTTTGCCATTGCTTTTTAGCAAAAATGAAATTATAGAGCAAAGTGCAAATCTCTGTGCTTGGTATTTACACATACTATCTCTTATCCTTGGAACAAACCTGAAAATCAAGTATTATTTTTAATCCTCAACCTCTGTAAGGTTAAGTGATTCACTCAAGGCCACTACCCCAGCTAGTAAATCACAAAGGTGGGATTCAAATACAGGATGAATCTGCTTAGGAAATGGGGTGTGGGATCTGCAATAATCTCTCTTTATGAATGAGGTGGGAAGCTTTTTCAGGCACATGGGCCAAAAAGTTCAGATGGTTTGGGAGAAAATCATGTGTGATTTTAGGACTGGAGGAGGCAGGTGTGGAGAGGCAAGAGGCCGTACATTTGGAGGGCTGGGGCCAAGGAAAGGAAAGACATGGCAGGCTCACATATCAAGCGCCTTATCTGCCATTGCACGTAGGCGCTGGGGCACGCTGGACAATGGTATACTTGGGGCTATGAGCCAAAGACCACAGCGTGCATTTGGATCTGTGTGGGTTTTGAGGAGCTGGTCAATGGGTTTCTCTAGACCTGAGAAAGCAGGTCAGTGGACACCAGGACCACGCCACTGGGATGGACTTAGGATGAAGATGCTCTTGTAGTCAAATACATCTACTTTTGTTTTTCAGGCTTTTTCGTTGAAGAGTAACATACTACATGCCTGCGCAAGTCCTAAGGGCACAGGTCAGCGACTCATCTCAAAGGGAAGGCTCCTGCGTGGCTACCATGCAGGGAAGAAACAGAACATAATGAACACCTCCAGCCCCCAGTCTCCTGGCAGACCCTAATCCCTCACCTCAAAGGTAACTACTATTCCTCTTATTCTAACCCCAGAGGTCGATTTGCTTGTTTTAAAAAAAAATTAATACAATTTTTAAAGGTTATACTCCATTTACAGTTATTACAAAATATTGACTCTATTCCCCATGTACAATACAGCCTTGAGCCTATCTTACACCCAATAGTTTGTACCTCCCACTTCCCTATCCTTATATTGCCTTTCCCCCCCCACCCCACTGGTAACCACTAGTTTGTTCTTTGTATCTATGAGTTTGCTTCTTTCTTGTTATATTCACTAGTTTGTTGTATTTTTTTAGGTTCCACATATAAGTGATTATCATACAGTATTTGCTCTTCTCTGACTTATTTCACTTAGCATAATGCCCTCCAAGTCCATCCATGTTGCTGCAAATGGCAAAATTTCATTCTTTTCTGGCTGAGTAGTATGTCATTGTGTATATGTGTATATATATATATATATATATATATATATATATATATATATATATATATATATATATATATATATATATATCTCCATTCTTCTTCTTTAACCATTCATCTGTTGATGGACACTAAGGTTGCTTCCATACCTTATAAACAATGCTGCTATGAACATTGCGGTGCATGTATCTTTTCGAATTAGTGTTTTTGTTTTTTTTGGATATATACCCAGGAGTGGAATTGCTGGGTCGTATGGTCATTCTATATTCAGTTTTCTGAGAAACCTCCATACTGTTTTCCACAGTGGCTGCACCAATTTACATTCCCACCAGCAGTGTGCAAGGGCTCCCTTTTCTCCACATCCTGACCAACATTTTTTGTGTTCTTTTTGATGATGCTTTGCTTGGTTTTGAAATTCAAATAAGTGGAATCATGCAATCTGTATTTTTTTGGGTGTCTAGCTTCTTTTGTTCAGCATTATGTCTGTGAGACTCATCTATGCTGTTGTGTATCATTTGCTCATTTTCACGGCTGTAGGACTTTACCACAGTTTATTTTTTTCATTCTATATCACTAGACATTTTTTTTTTCCAGTTTGGGGCTATGAATAATAATGCTATAGGCACATAGGTACATGTTTCTATTGTGTATACCTAGGAATGGAATTATTGGGTCTTAGCATATGCATATGTCCAACTTTACTAGATACTGCTAAATAGTTTTCTAAAGTGATTATGCCAATTTACACTCTCTCCAGCCAGTATATGAGGATTTCAGTTTTTTCACATCTCTGCCAATACTTGGTAATAGTCCTTTTAATTTTAGCTACACTGTTGAGGGTGTAGAAGAATCTCTTTGAGATTTTAATTTGCATTTCTCAGATGACTAAAGCAGTTGAATATCTTTTCAAATGTTTATTAGGGGCCATTGGTTATGTTCTTGTGAAGTGCCTATTCTAGTCTCTTGCCCATCTTTTTATTATGTTGTCTGTCTTTTTCCTTATTGGTTTGTAAGAGTTCTTAAGATACTACAGATGTGAGCTCTTTATCAGTTCTATGTTCTGTAAGTATCTTCTCCCACTCTGCAGTTTACCTTTTCATTCTCTTAATGGTGTTTTGTGAGGAATGAAAGTTACTAATTAAAATTTTTTTTTATTTTGGTAGAATATATATATTGTAATATTTATTACTTTAACCTTTTGTAAATATTTAATTCAGTGGCATGCATTTGCATTGTTGTGTGTAACCATCACCACTAACTATACCCAAAACTTTTTCATCATCCCCAACAAAAACTTTGTACTCATTAGACAATGACTCCCCCTTCTACTTTCCATCAGCCCCTGATAACCTCTATTACACTTTCTGTCTCTATGAATTTGCCTATTCTAGGCACTTCATATAAGCAGAATCATACAATGTTTGTCCTTATTCATCTGGCGTATGTCACTAAGCAGGATGTTTTCAAGGTATGTATCAAATATATACCACATTTTGTTTATCCATTAATCTGTAGATGGACATGGGTTGTTTCCACATTTTGGCTATTGTGAATGATGTTGCTATAAACATTGGTGTATGAATAACTGGTTAAGTCTCTGTTTCAATTCTTTTGGATATATACCTAGGAGTAGAATTGCCAGGTCTGTGGTATCTCTACATTTAACCTTTTGAACTGCTGGATTGATTTCCATGGTGGTTGCTCTACCTTACATTCCCACTGGCAATGCATGAGGGTTCAAATTTCTCTACATTCTCACCAACGCTTTCCTTCCTTTCTTCTTTCCTTTCTCCTTCCCTCCTTCCTTCCTCCCTCCCCCCTCTTTCTCTCTCCCTTTCTTTCTTTCTTTCTTTCTTTCTTTCTTTCTTTCTTTCTTTCTTTCTTTCTTTCTTTCTTTCTTTCTTCCTTCCTTTCTTTCTTTCTTCCTTCCTTCCTTCCTTTCTTTCTTTCTTTCTTTCTTTCTTTCTTTCTTTCTTTCTTCCTTTCTTTCTTCCTTTCTTACTTCCTTTCTTCTTTCTCCCTTTCCTTCTTTCCCTGTCCCTTCCCTCCTTCCTTCCTTCTTTTCTTTTCTTTCTTTCTTTTTATTTTTTTTTGTTATAGCCATCCTAGTAAGTGTGAAGTAGTATATCATTGTGGTTTTCATTTGCAATTACCTAATGACTAATGATGTTGAGCATTAGTTCTTATGCTTATTGACCATTTGTATATCTTCTGAGGTGAAATGCCTATTCAAATCCTTTTCTCATTTTTGAATTGGGTTGTTTGTTTGTTTTTGTTGTTAGTTTTAGGAGTTCTTTATATATTCTGGCTATTAATGTCTTATCAGATATATGATTTGCAAATATTTTCTCTCATTCTACAGGTTATCTTTTTGCTTTCTTTTTAGTATCCTTTGATGCACAAAAGTTCTTAATTTGATAAAGTCCAATTTATCTATTTTTACTTTTGTTGCTTGTGCTTTTGGCTTTAATCCATAAAATCTTTGCCAAATCCAATGTCATGAAGATTTTCTCCAATGTTTTCTTCTAACAGTTTTATTGTTTTAGCTTTTACATTTAAGTCTTTGATCTATTTTAGTTAATTTTTTACAAGGTGTAAGGTAAGTGTCCACGTTCATTCTTTTGTATGTGAGTGTCCAATTTTCCTAGTACTATTTGTTGAAAAGATTGTCTTTTCCCCATTGACTGGTCTTAGCACCCTTGTCAAAAATCTATTGACAATATACATGAGATTTTATTTCTGGGCTCTCTATTCAATTCCATTGGTATATATTTTTGTGTGTCCTTATGCTAGTACCATACTGTTTTAACTACTGTAGTTTTGTAGTAAGTTTTGAAGTCAGGAACTGTGAGTCTTTCAACTTTATTCTTCTTTTCAAGATTGTGTTGGCAATTTGGAGCCCTTTGCAATTCCATGTGAATTTGAGCATTGGTTTTTCCATTTCTGTGAAAAAGGCTGTTAGAATTTTGATAGGAATAGGGTTGAACCTGCAGATAGCTTTGGATATTATTGGCAACTTAACAATGTTAAGTCTTCCTAACCATAAATATGGGATGTCTTTCAATTATTTAGGTCTTCTGTACTTTCTTTCAGCAATTTTCTATAGTTTCCAGCATGCAAGTATTTCACCTCCTTGTTATTTATTCCTAAGATGCTTTTAGATATAATTTCAGTTAATTCTTTAGATGCTATTGTAAATGGAATTGCTTTCTCAGTTTCCTATTTGACTGTTCATTGTTGGTATATAGAAACACAACCAACTTTTGTGTGTTGATGTTGTACTCTGCAACTTTGCTGAATTTATTCATTAGGTCAAAAATTTTCTTGTGAATTCTTTGAGATTTTTCTATTCATAGGATCATGTCATCTATTAGTAGAGATAGTTTTACCTCTACCTTTCCAATTTGAATGTCTTTCATTTCTTTGCCTTATCTAATTTCTAGTACAATGTTGAACAGCAGCAGTGAAAGTGGGCATCCTTGTCTTGTTCCTGACCTTGGGTGGAAAGCTTTCAGTATTTCACCATTGAGTATGATTTTGGCTGTGGATTTTTCATAACTAACTTTTATCATGTTGTGGAATTTTCCCTCTGTCTCTAGTGTCCTGAGAATTTTTATCATTATGAAAGGGTATTGATTTTGTCAAGTGCCTTTTCTGTGTCAATTGAGGTGATTGTGTGCTCCCCCACTTTGTTCTATTAAGGTGATGTATCACATTGATTGATTTTCTTACATTGAACCACCCTTGTATTCCTGGGATAAATCCTACTTAGTCATGGTGAATAATACTTCTAATATGCTGTTGAAATGGATGCTAATGTTTGTTGAGGATTTTGCATCTATAGTCATATAAGTTATATTGGTCTGTAATTTTCTCTTTTTGTAATGTCTTTATCTGGCTTTGGTATTTGGGTAATGCTGGCTTCACAGAATGAGTTAGGAAGTGTTCCCTCCTCTTCACTTTTTTGGGAATAGTTTGAGGAGGATTGGGATTAATTTCTCTTTAAACATTTGGTGGATTTAGCCAGTAATGTCAACTAGGCCTGTGCTTTTCTTTGTGGGAAGTTGTCTTTTTAAAAAAATTTTCATTACTAATTTAATGTCTTTACTTGTTATAGGTTTAATCAGCTCTTCTGTTTCTTCTTGAGACAGTTTTGGTAGTTTGTGTCTTTTTAGCAGGAATTTGTCCATTTCACCTAGATTATCCCAAAACTTAGCTGATCCTTGATGTAATGGAGCGTTGAGGAGCCATTTACAATGATTCTGTAAGCAAATATTTAACGAGAGGGAAAAATGTTGACAGTAGATTGTTAACCCCAAAAATTAGGTTTCAAAATATTATTACACTCTGATTCTATTTTTGCAGAAATCATATATTATACATCTATATATGCTTAGAAAAAAAAAAAACTGTCCAAAAGAACATGTTAATGGGGATTAGCAAGGGGTAATGAGATTAGTGTTTTGTTTTGTTTTTTCTTACAGGGTGACTTTTTTATAATCTTCTTTGGACTGCTCTGTATTTACTAAAATTTCTCAATTAAATTGCCACTTACATATATGAAATAAACACAAGTTAAAAAAATTTTAATTCGACTGAAGTGTGTTCATTTGGGTTAAGACTCTGTATCTTCAGTATAACACATTATTTCAACCCATTTTTCAGGCTGTATCACCTCGTTAGAAAGAACCCTAGACTATTAGAAAACTAATTGTAACCTTGGAAACATGGGAGTGGGCCAGCACGGTCCTAGGAGAACTAGAAAGGACAGGCTGGTTTTGATGAGGGGAAATGGGAAGAACTGTGGGGTGTGACTGTAGAGACGGGGTGGGGGGAGGGAGCTTGACCTTGGCAAGGTCTGGACAGTTAGAAATCAGGATAATAGATGGGAAGGGAGCAGGCGGGAGGGGTGGAAGAAGGACTTTACAATTTGTTTATGGAGAGTCCTAATCATCAATGCACATCCAGAATTTGTGGGGCCTGCATTTATACCATTTAGTGTGCCCTCTTTAAGAAAAAGGACTTACAAATACAAAATTAAGTACTAAAAGTACTTTAAAAAATACTAAGTATTTTCTTAGAAGGAAAAAAAAACAACAAATTGCTGGGCCCAGGAACTCTAGGTCCCTTTCTTCTAAGAGTTCTTTAGGTAATTGACCAGAAATGACTTTAAATTGTTTCTGATTATCACTTGGCTTCCCCTCCCCTTCTGGAACCCTCCACCACTTCCAACACCTCCCAGCTCTCATGGGGATTTACCCACATGAGGCACCCTGAAGTTTTTTTTTTTACTTTTATTGGAGTATAGTTGCTTTACAAAGTTGTGTTAGTTTCTGCTGTGCAGCAAAGTGAATCAGTTACAAGTATACACATATCCACTCTTTTATGGATTTCCTTCCCCTGTAGGTCACCACAGAACACTGAGTAGAGCTCCCTGTGCTCTACAGTAGGTTCTCATTAGTTATCTATTTTATACATAGTAGTGTATATATGTTAGTCCCAATCTCCCAATTCATCCCACTCCTCCTTCCCCCCTTGGTATCCATAAGTTTGTTCTCTACACCTGTGACTCTATTTCTGCTTTGCGAATAAGTTCATCTGTACCATTTTTCTAGATTCCACATATAAGCAATATTATACGATATTTGTTTTTCTCTTTCTGACTTACTTCACTCTATATGACAATCTCTAGGTCAATCCACGTCTCTGCAGATGGCACTATTTCGTTCCTTTTTATGGCTGAGTAATATTCTATTGTATATATGTACCACATCTTCTTTATCCATTTGTCTGTCAGTGGACATTCAGCTTGCTTCCATGTCCTGGTTATTGTAAACAGTGCTGCAATGAACATCGGGGGTGCATGCATCCTTTCGAATTCTGGTTTTCTCCAGATATATGCCCAGAAGTGGGATTGCTGGGTCATATGATAGCTCTATTTTTAGTTTTTTAAGGAAGCTGCATACCGTTCTCCATACTGGTTGTACCAATTTACATTCCCACCAACAGTATAGGACTGTTCCCTTTTCTCCACACCCTCTCCAGCATTTATTGTTTGTAGACTTTTTGATGATGGCCATTCTGACCAGTGTGAGGTGATACCTCATTGTAGTTCTGATTTGCATTTCTCTAATAATTAGTGATACTGAGCATTTTTTCATGTGTTTGTTGGCCATCTGTATGAAGTTTAAGTTGCATCAGCTTCATGGCAACTATGTTTCTTCTGATTGTCTTTCTCATTGCAAGTCTTTTCAGGTTTTCTCCTAGTTAATTCTTAGACCCCTAGGTGATGAAACTCCAGGACGGCCATTACTCTATGAATTCTTGTTGGCATATCTTGCTTGTGGGCTCCTCATAACCCAAATGGATCTCTGCTCTTAAAGCAGAGGCTTTTATTCCCTTCCTGCTTTCCCTGGAAGAAGAAGGGTGACTGGAACTAGTATTTACTCGAGAGGATGTCAATGGTTCTGTCTGAAACAAAAGCTCTGGAAAATATGTACATTGTACTAATTCGTTTTTTCCCCTCTCTGATATGATTGTGGGTGATTCAGAGGTTACTGCAAGTGTCAAGTCTTGATTTCACAAGTGGGGAAATTGTAGGTCAAGGGGTGACACAGATAGGCCCAGATTCTTAGTTCATATTTAGGTAAAATATGTAGCTGAGCATTCCAAGCGCTCAAGGAAGGTGTCACTGGAAAATATATTTCCCTGAATGGTAAATTTCCAAGTCAGACTGAGTCTCATTTGTCATTTTTTTTAATCTGAGAAATTCAACACACATAGCAAACATTTATTACTTAAGCCTCATATCGCTGACGTGGGGAAGGTTCAGCAAACCTTGTCTTTGTCTCACAGGTGGGAAAAATGGAAGCATGATGGAGTTACAGGGACACACGTCAGGTTCATGAAGTGAAGCTAGGATATCTAGGGTGCTCCTCCATTCATTTCCTCTTCTCCCTTCCCTGGTACATTTCTTATGCGAGAAAGCGTGAGGATGGTTGTGTAACTAGCTCCTTTGCCCAGGTAAGTCAGGACACCTTTCTGCTCTTGCCTTTCCTGGGCTGGAAAATTCAATAGTGCCATTTTGGTTGTGAGCAATAGAAATCCAGTTGAGTAAGCATAACTGGGAAAGGGGAACTTTATTTTAAAAATATAGGAGGGTCTGAAGGACCTCCTGAGTGGGCACACAGCCACCTGAGGGAGAACTGAAACCAGGCGCTGAAAAGTCCGGGCTTCTTTCACTCCACCCCTCATCTCCATTTTAGTCTTTATCACCAGAGACGAACTTTCTCTATTTCTTCCATTCACAGGAGAGACTATGGCTCTGACTTTCAGCTACAGGCTGAGACTAATTTGCTGGTTTCTCTGAGCTGGTCAGAGAGAATCGGATTGCCCCAGGGACAGGTGCTCGCCCCTGGTCCAATCTTATACTGTCACATGGTACAAACATAGCTGCCAGTAGCCTGCCCTGGGGGATCAGAGGCAGTTCCAAGACAAAAGGGATGCGGGATTAGGAGCTGGGCCAAACACTCCCAAAGTGTTTATTTTAGGTGGAAATTTTATGAGAGCATTGAAGGCCTCATTAAGGGCTGCCTTGGGGACATCAATCTTCACTTTAATCAAAAGAGCACAGCAGGCTCTTCCCTCAGAAGACTGCCCAGTCCTTATGCTGCTTTCTAAACATTCACAATATGTAAATAGCATCCGTAGCAGCTATGCCTTTAAGATGCCTGGACCCTCTTTAAAGGAAGTGATCCTAATCCTTCAAAGTGCAAGGTGAAATTGCCTTCAGCTATATCGGACTGGAGAAGCTGGGCAAGATTCTTTGAAAAACTTTATAATGAATGCAGAATTTAATTATTAATTCTTCTAATAAATACTGCTGAGGCACTGGGAATACAATAACAGATAAGATATCAACCCTGCCATCAAGGAACTCATAGTCTATTGGGGGTAAAACAGATGCATAAACAGGAAATTAAAATACAGCGTGGCAGGTGCTAGGATGGAAGTGTGTATGTGGGGCGGAGAATGGAAGGGGGACAACGGGAACACCAAAGAGAAGTACCCCACCAGACTTGGGGTGAGCGCAGGACTTGGAGAGATGGGAGAGGGTAGAGGTTATGGGGGAGTTTCTAGGAAGCAAAGATATCTAAGCTGAGCCCTGACGGACACAGGGATTTCTGAACCTACGAGGAGAGATGAGAATGGCTGGAAGAGTAGGTCAGAGAAAGGGACTAATCCCACAGAAAGGCACATGCAGAGAGCTTTTAAAAATTTTTTTTATTTTTATAAAATAAAATTTTTGGCTGCGTTGGGTCTTCATTGCTGGACACGCGTTTTCTGTAGTTGCGGCCAGTGGGAGCTACTCTTCCTTGCGGTGCGCCAGCTTCTCGTTGCCGTGGCTTATCGCTGAGCCTGGGCTCTAGGTGCGTGGGCTTCAGTAGTTGTGGCGCACGGGCTTAGTTGCTCTGTGGCATGTGGGATCTTCCCGGACCAGGGCTCGAACCCGTGTCCCCTGCATTGGCAGGCGTATTCTGAACTACTGTGCCACTGGGGAAGTCCCAGAGAGCTTTTACTATAGGTCAATCCATATAACATACTCAGGAAATTTGCTGATATATACACCATCGAGTTCTTATATATGTGCCCACTAACATTTACTCAGCCAGGTCAGTGAGGGAAATTGGGATCAAGGCCGGAGTTTCAACAACCTTGAATGCTGTGGGGTGTTCTGATTGTATTTTCTAATATAACTTAAGAGAAAATGTGGTCGTCTCATCTGGCTCATTTCAAAATGGTAAGTGAGATGGGCTTGCTATTTTTGAAGTGATATTGTTTGCTCCGTGCAGTGGTTAATTTTATGTGCCAACTTGGCTAGGCCACAGTAACCAGATATCTGGGCAAACACCAGGCTGCCTGTCGCCAGAAAGGATTTTTTGTTTGTTTTGTTTCTGTTTTTTTTTTAGAGAAGATGAACATTTAAATCGGTAGATTCTGAGTGAAGCAGATGACCCTCCATAATGTGGATGGGCCACATCCAATCAGTTGAAGGCCTTCAGAGAAAAAGACTCCCCCCCAAGGAAGAGGGAATTCGGTCTACAGACAGCTTTCAAACTCAAAACTGAATCACCAATTTGTCCTTGGGCCTCCAGCCTGTTGGCCTAATCTGCCAATTTGGGACTCGCCACAGTCTCCATAACTGCATGAACCTATTCCTTAAAATTTCTCTCTCTCTCTGTCTCTCTCTATAAATATATAAAAATATAAATAAATATCAGTTAGAGATATATAGATACTATTGGTTCTGTTTCTGTAGAGAACTCTGAGCAATACAGTGTGTCTACTTTCTTTCTTTTTTTTTTTTTCCTTTTTTTTTGCGGTATGCGGGCCTCTCACTGTTGTGGCCTCTCCCATTGCAGAGCACAGGCTCCGGACACGCAGGCTCAGCGGCCATGGCTCATGGACCTAGCTGCTCCGCGGCATATAGGATCTTCCCAAACCGGGGCACGAACCCGTGTCCCCTGCATCAGCAGGCGGACTCTCAACCACTGCGCCACCAGGGAAGCCCTACTTTCTTTTTTTTTTAACATTACAATGTTTATTATATGTATTTTTTTTTTAATTTAACATCTTTATTGGAGTATAATTGCTTTACAATGTTGTGTTAGTTTCTGCTGTATAACAAAGTGAATCAGCTATACATATATCCCCATATCTCCTCCCTCTTGTGTCTCCCTCCCACCCTCCCTATCCCACCCCTCTAGGTGGACACAAAGCACCGAGCTGATCTCCCTGTGCTATGCAGTTGCTTCCCACTAGCTAGCTATTTTACATTTGGTAGTGTATATATGTCAATGTTACTCTCTCACTTCATCCCACCTTACCCTTCCCCCAACCCCCATGTTCTCAAGTCCATTATCTACGTCTGCATCTTTATTCCTGTACTGCCCCTAGATTCATCAGAACCTTTTTTTTTTCAGATTCCATATATATGTGTTAGCATACGGTATTTGTTTTTCTCTTTCTGACTTACTTCACTCTGTATGACAGTCTCTAGGTCCATCTACCTCACTACAAATAACTCAATTTTGTTTCTTTTTATGGCTGAGTAATATTCCATTGGATATATGTGCCACATCTTCTTTATCCATTCTTCTGTCGATGGACAGTTAGGTTGTTTCCATGTCCTGGCTATTGTAAATAGAGCTGCAATGAACATTGTGGTACATGACTCTTCTTGAATTATGGTTTTCTCAGGGTATATGCCCAGTAGTGGGATTGCTGGTCATATGGTAGTTCTATTTTTAGTTTTTTAAGGAACCTCCATACTGTTCTCCATAGTGGCTGTATCAATTTACATTCCCACCAACAGTGCAAGAGGGTTCTCTTTTCTCCACACCCTCTCCAGCATTTATTGTTTGTAGATTTTTTGATGATGGCCATTCTGACTGGTGTGAGGTGATACCTCATTGTAGTTTTGATTTGCATTTCTCAAATGATTGGTGATGTTGAGCATCCTTTCATGTGTTTGTTGGCAATCTGTGTATCTTCTTTGGAGAAATGTCTCTTTAGGTCTTCTGCCCATTTTTCGATCAGGTTGTTTGTTTTTCTGATCTTAAGCTGCATGAGCTGCTTGTATATTTTGGAGATTAACCTTTTGTCAACTGCTTTGTTTAGAGTGTCTACTTTCATCCTCTAAAGTTTTGTTTTTATTTATTTATTTTAAAGGAGAACTCAATGCTGTCTATTATACTATCTTATATACAACTAAATATGAAGTATAGAACATGGAATCTGGTACTAGTCTCCAATACTGGTGACCTTTAAGTGATGCAACTTGGGGGGTCATTCTGGGGACGTTTTGGACTGAGCTTCTCCCACTGTGTTTGGTGGCATAACTTCTTGCTTCCTTTACTGCCCATTCATAGCATTTTACTTAAACACTTGCCCAAGTTGTCTGTAAGAATGGAGTATTTTTCTTTTCTTGCTTCTTCTTCCTTCTCCCTTCTAACCTCCTCCTACCCACAGATAACCCATGTTAATGATCTGTTTATTTATAATTATAGACACACATTCTATCTTTGTCTGTTGTTTTTATTATATAATCTCTCCATCTTGCTTCCCACTTAGCAGTACCTTGTGGAAATCTCTCCAACAAAGTGGGCAGGGAAGTAGCCTATTTTTTTATTTGCTGCTTGCATTCCATAGAATGCATGTGACACTTATTTAACCAGTCCCTAATGATAGCCTTTTACTCTGTTTTGAGATTTTTTTTTTTTGCCTCTCTAGTGCTGCAAAGAACATCCTTGTACATATGTCCCTGCAAGAGTTACTACCACTTAATTACTTCCAAAATATGCCCCAATTAACATACTTTGATAGAAAAAACAAAATGTCCTGTGATTTTTTAATAAAATTTTATTTAATCAGGCTGAAAACAGATTGGGTTTTCATTATCTTATATTTAATTTCTCATATTTTGGTATTTCTCAATATGTTCCTCCTATACTCAAGGAAAGATACGGGACCCGTAGCACAGTGTTATTAAAAACTCAACCTTCGAGAAGTTTATCTACAATAATTTAGGTTAAAAAATAAAACTCTCCCTCTTGCCCCGCAAATTTTGAACATAGTTTTAATTTAAGATGTGCAAATTCGGGACTTCCCTGGTGGTGCGGTGGTTAAGAATCTGCCTGCCAATGCAGGGAACACAGGTTAGAGCCCTGGTCTGGGAAGATACCACATGCTGTGGAGCAACTAAGCCCGTGCGCCACAACTACTGAGCCTGTGTGCCACAACTACTGAAGCCCACGGGCCTAGAGCCCATGCTCCGCAACAATGAGAAGCCACTGCAATGAGACGCCCTCCCACTGCAACGAAGAGTAGCCCCCGCTTGCCGCAACTAGAGAAAGCCCGCACGCAGCAACGAAGACCCAACGCAGCCAAAAATAAATAAATAAAACTTTAAAAAAATCTATAAAAAAAAGATGTGCAATTTCAAGGGTATGACCATGAAGTAAGAGTTACTTCTAATTATATAGATGGTATTTGAGTTGCCATTGTCCCAGATCACCTTTTAGAAAATTTTATAAATAGGTCAAAAGAGGCACCTGTCAGCTTGACCACTTGCTATAGACACAAAGATTAAGGCTAACATTTTAGGAAAAAAATAATTAGCAAGATTCTGGTGCCACAGAATTCCAACTTGAGTCCAGGGCTCCATCAGCTTCTCAGGGCCTTCAAACATTGTCATGGAGTAATGGAAACAGCAAGGTCGCTTTTGGGAAGCAATTTATGGAAAAGCTCATGCTCTGTAACCTGGAAATCCCAGTTCTAACATAATCCAAAATGCATACATAAAATATATTTTTACAAAAAAATTTTGTCATGGGCTTTTATTTACATAAATATGAAATTGAAAGAAATCTAAATGTCCAAAAATAAGAGAAAGGTTAATGGTAGAAAGATTTGAGGGACTACTGTGTACACAATACAAAGGAAGGTTAGGAATAGTAGGAAGACTATGTAGCAATATTGATTTAAGAGGATAACACAGGCTACAAAGTTATGTGTGCAAATTGGTTGCAACTGCATTAAAATATGCACAGGCATAAAAGGCTAGTGAGAGATATACTTAAATCCTAATTGTTGTTAAATCCTAATTGTCCTATATGGGGTTTTGGGGAGAGGAGGATTTTGAGTTGATTAAAAAATTCTATTTCCCCAAATTTCTATAATTGTGTTATATTACTTCTATACTTTTTAAAAAAAGAGAACCAATTAAGAGAATAGATTTCTGATGGGATTAGAAATTTACCCTTATGAACCAGTGGGAATTATCTGAATTGAAGTGACATAAATGAGGTGACAATACAGGTTTTCATAGCAACAGCATTTTTTTTGCAGACAAAGAATATTTGAGAACAGATAATATGAGGTAGATTTTGTTTTGTTTAGGTTTTTCAATTTGTTAATTCACAACTGATTTAAACAAACAACGTCACAATCTACAAATAAAAAGACGAAGTGGACAGAGTTAATTGTGATGATGAGATCTGATGAAATGCAGAAAAGTATGGGAGTAACAGCAAACACCTGCGTACGTTGAACCCAGTTCTGTCAAAACCTAATATTTCCCTTTTTGGCATACGATAAAAGCATTAAAGATTGAGTTGAAGCCCCTGACAACCTCTTTCTTATCCCATTTTCCCTTTTCCTTGCCCAGAGATAAACAATAGTTTGATTTCATCATTCCCATGCATATTTTTATACTATTACTACATTTATATGTAGCCATAAATTAGCATCATCTTTCATCATATTTTATCGTTGCCAATATTATCATCTTGAGTATCTCACCATGCAACTTACTTCTGCATTCAGCATCATGCATTAAAATTTATCCACATGGATGCATGTAACTTTAGTTTATCTACTTACCCATTATAGAATAGTCCACTGAAGGAAGATGCCACAATTTACTTATCCTTTCTTCTATTTATGGACATTTAGGTTGTTTCTATTTTATGCTTTCATTACAGTGCTGCAGTGAGCATTCTTCTCTGTTTACATACATGTATGAGAGTTTGTCCGCAGTACATACCTAGGAGTGGAATTGCTGGGTTGGAGAGTAGCTCGTCTTTATAAGATAAGGTCAAATTATTCTCCAAAGTTGTTGTACCAAGTTGTATTTCCTTAAACAATGTGTTGGAGTTCTTGTAGCTATAAGTAGTCCCCAGTACTTGGTGTTATCAAAATTTTTAATTTTGACAATCTGATGGGGTGAAATGTTATATAATTTTAACTTTCTGATTTCCAGTGTGCTCAAATATGTTTTTATTGATTTATTCAAGTTTGCTATTCTATGAATTGTCTGTTTAGATCCCTTCCTCATTTTTTTTTTTTTTTTGCGGTATGTGGGCCTCTTACTGCTGTGGCCTCTCCCATTGCAGAGCACAGGGTCCGGACGCACAGGCTCAGCGGCCATGGCTCACGGGCCCAGCCGCCCTGTGGCATATGGGATCTTCCCGGACCGGGGCACGAACCCGTGTCCCCTACACCGGCAGGCGGACTCTCAACCACTGCGCCACCAGGGAAGCCCCCTTCCTCACTTTTTCATTATAGTGTTTGTCATTTTGTTATCAAACTGTAGACATGCTATCTGAATTTTGGACACCAATCCTTTGTTAATTATATGCATCATAAATATTTGCTCTCAGTTTGCATCTTTAACTTTGTTGATGATAACTTTTGTTGGACATGTCAACTTAATTTTAATGACAAAAATATCAGTCTTTCACATGGTTGGTACTTCTTGCTTCTCATTTAAGAAATCCTATTTTTTTTAAAAAAAAGCCTTTCTCCACAACCTTACAGATATTCTATATTTTCTTTGAGATTTTAACATTTTAATTTTAAAATTAACATTGTCTATCAGGAATTTATTTTGAAGAATACATTAAGGATTGCATTGTAAGTTTTCCTTTTGAATATGTCACAGCATAAATTATTAAATAACCCACCCTTGCTGCAATGATTGTAATGCTGCTTTTGTCATATATCAAGTTTTCATACATATGGTAGCTTGTTTCTGTACTCTCTGTCCTGCTCCATTGATATATTTGTTCATTCTAAGCCAACTTCACATTGCCTTAGTTATTGTGGCTGCAGTTAAACCTAGCTTTTCTAGTAGGCAGGTCCCCCTACCTTCTTCTTTTTCAAAATTATGTCAGCTATTCAGGTCTCTTTGCTCTTCCAAATGAATTTCAGGATCACCTTTATCTATTGGGATTTTGATTGGAATTTTATTCAATATCAGAGTATTTTGGAGAGGATTGCCACTTTCCTCATATCAAGTCTTCATCATCCTTCAACATGTTATGCCTCTCCATTTATTCTGGTCTTCCTTTATATCTTTTAAAATGTTTTATAATATTCTTCATAAAGGCTATGCAACTTTGCTAAATTTACTTCTAGATTTTTAATGTTTTTGTTGTTACTATGAATGATAACTTTTTTCTCTCACATTTTCTAATTGATCATTACTGGTATTTAGAAAAATGATTCATGTTTGTCATTCTTGTGTTTAGAATCTTGTTGACCATATTACTACTAAAAGTTTGTCTTCTGTGCAGATAATAAATCAGCTGTAGTTTGTTACACTCAATCTTTCAAACTCATATACCTCTGATTCCTTTTTCCTCCTCTGTACTTTTATGCTTCTGTGGTTTCACCATTGTATACACTGTTTACTTCAGGTTGAAAAGAGTGTATAATTGTTACTTGTTGGATACACGGCTGTATATATTTATAAGATCAGTGTTTCATAAACTATAGGTCACAATCCGTTCTTGGGTTGTGAAATCAATTTAGTTGGGGGCAATTCACATTTTTAAAAAAGAAATAGAATGGAATGAAACAAATTGTATCAGAATGCATCACTTGTATTAAAGGTGAATATTGTTTGTAAAATTCTTTCTCTCTCCCTGTGTGTGCACACATGTGCATTTGTATACTAGGTTTTGATATAAAATATATTTCTTAAAAGTGCTACATTAAAAAATTTGGAAATTCTGTATTATATAATGATTTAAAATTTGGTTCTTCAAAGTTACTATAGCCTTACTAATTTTTTGCCTGCTTGATTTATCTGATTCTGTCTGATAGAAGGGTTTGAAATTTTTGGAGTCTGATTATGAATTTATCCTTTTCCCTGTACTTCGATTTTGCTCTATATATTTTGAAGCTTTGTTTTTAGATGTATATAAATTCGTGATTTTTAATATCTTCCTGGTAGATTGTTTCTGTTATTGTTATGTAATTCCTCTCTTAATTTCTATTAACTTTTTGCATTAAACATCACCTCACTAGTTTTATTTGGATATATCTTTTTCCAACTCTTTACTTTCAGTCCATTTAATCCAATATGTTAATCTTTGTTTTGTAATAAATGCATTTAATACAGTTGCATTTATTTTGATTACTGATATACTTTAACTTATTTTATATTTTCTTTTTATTAACATTGTCCTTGTTAATATCCCAGTCCTTTTGGCTTTTTATTAGGTTTGCAAATTATTTTTAAATACTTCTTTTATTATAATCTCTGTTGGCTGTTAATCTATTCTTTTAATGATTTTCCTAAAATTTTAACATAACTTGTTTGAATTTAAAATATTCTAACAAACATACGGTTCTTTGGCATTTCTATCCTTCTAAACAGAGTGTATTCACAGTAAATATTTAATTAAGCCTAAAAATACATTTAATTATTTTTCTCACCATTATTTCATTGTTTCTTCTATTCCTTGGTAATTTTACATTTCTTTTTATTGAATATATATACTTCACTAAGTGTGTAAATGTGGATATGTATGTGGGAGGACCCATTCAGTCTTTGTGCTTTTGAAAATGTCTTTTTTTTTTTCTGCCCTCACTCTTAAATAATAATTTAACTGAGTATGAATCTGTAGGCTGACAGCTATTTTCCTTTTCCGTGTTAAGGATATGTTACTACATTGTCTTTTGGCCACAATTGTTGCTGAAAATAAGTTGCTGTCAGCCTTATGATTCCTTCTGGGTATTTTTTTGTTTTTTCTCTCTAGTAGGTTTCAAGAGTTTCTTCTTATCGCTGGTGATTTTCACTTTCACTGAACGTGTCAAGTTCTGTCCACAGAGCGTGCTTTCCATCAGAGGACACATGTTTTTTGCAATTATGAAAATTCTCAGCCCTAATCTCGAACTATTTCTCCTCCATCATTCCCTCCATCCTCTTCTTTTGGAATATCTACCAGGTATAGGTTGGAGCCTCTCAGGTATCTTCCATGTCTGTTAACCACTATATTAAAAATAATCTCATTGTCACTCAACACTAAGTTCTGTGTGTCCATCTCACGACTAATTCTTAGTTCACTACTCTTTGGATCTAATCTGGAGTTTATCTTGTCTTTTGAGTTTGTATTTTGGTAACCACATTTTTTTTTAGTTCTAATATATATTTGGGTTTTCTTAATACTCACCTGGTTTTGTTTCATATATGTCTCTTTTCTGTTTCAGAATTTCTTACTCATTGTTAATGGACATGATACCTTGGTTTATGCCTTTGAACATTCCAGACATACTTATTTTGAAGTCTTTGTAAGACTGTTTCATAAAATTAATTTTAACTCTAGGCATTTCATACTTCAATCAACGATTTTGATGGTTTTATAGGCTGTCTTCTTTAGTATTCGACTTCTTTACTTGTTATGGCAACCACATTTTGAATGTGAGTGTGTGTGTGTGTGTTTCTCTCATCCTGTTTGTCTAGCAGTATTGGGGATTTGCAGTTGCTTCCATCTGACCCTCCTCTATGTCCCTAGTACAGCACCAGGTGGAATTTTCTCTGTGGTGACATTGGGGCTATACAGATTCAGTCATGGGGCAGCAGGTGGCTGGCTCATTTCCTGCCCAGGAAGTTATTTCTACAGCCTGCTTTCCTAAGCCAGGAATCCTCTGTGAAACTGTAGTCTCAGGAAGTGAGTTGATAATTGCTTTTTCTTAATAGACTTCTTTCTGTAGAGGGAGGAGCCCCATCCCAGCCTCTGGCTTCAAGTGGTGAGCCTGGTTCTGGTCCACTATTGTGCATGAAGCACTTTTACTTCCCATTGCATGGTAGGAACCACAATTTGAACTGCCACCATGTGTTTGCAGATTTGGAACAAAGCAAACCTGTGCCTTCAAACCCACTCAACACTTTGTAATTCATTGCCAGCTCTGGTCAATGGAGATGTTTATCTTGTTTCCCTCTCTCTTCTTATACTTTATCAATCACTGCAATGTGTTTGGAGCAAAGGGGGTGGATCAAAGCATTCATCTTTGATGCTTCATCTTGGCTGGAAGTCCAATCTACATTGTAAAGCTTTTCATTTTGTTTGAAATCCATTTAATTTTAGTTTCTGAAAGCTACATCTTATAGCTATATAACTCCATGCTTAAAATGACATTTTTATTAAATAATTTTACTTATATTTATTATAAAAATAGTTCTGCAAACTTATAAACACTTTCATTGCTTTAATGAAAATAAAGCAACTTAAAAGTCTATTGTTTTTGATGGGGATTTCTGTGCTCTTCATATACCACGGGACCTCCCCCCGCCAAACCATCTAGAAAATCATGATTCCTGTAGAACTACATGGAGAAAGTGCATGATCTCACTTGTTGATGGAAGTCAGCCTAATGTAGTGGCTAAGAGCCTTGGGAATCCCTGGGAATCACTCAGTCCTGGCCAGTGATTACTAGTTGTATGTTTTGGGCAGGTTATACAACATTTTAACCCTCATTTTCCTCATCTTCAATGTGTGGTAATAATAGAAACTAATAGGATTGTTTGAGGATCAATTGACATAATACACCTGATGTGTTTACACACAGTGCTTGGCACATAGTAAGTGCCCAATAGATGTTAACCATTGTTATCATTATGATTAAATCATGAGTATATGTGTCAATAAATCCTGTTAAATAAAACAACCAAATCATGAGGTTAGGACATAACTGGAAAGTTCACCTGAAAAAATAACAGCAAAATAAACTCTCTTTTACAATGGATTATGTGTAGTCCAAACAGTGAAAACCACATCAATCTCCACATGAACGATAAAGTTATATCAAACAATAGTAATGTATTTTATGAAGAAAATTGGACTAAATTGAGTTTTCCAGATTAGTAAGTTTAATCAAATATGTCCCAGTCTCCAATGGTCAAAATATTACCTTCAAATTTTCCATGGCTATGAATCAAAACCTTGCCAGGAGAGAATCTACCTTTTATGCCTCTAAAAAGTTAGCATCTCAACATTTTTTTCTACTCTTCTGTTTTTATCAGTAGTTTCTATTCATGAAAAGACCTTCTTCACTTCTTCCCTCCTGAGTTAAAAAAAAGATCCCAACAAACTGAAGGACGATCTCGGTCTGACAAGAGCAGTTCAACTATGCATGATGCAATGCCTATAAATATTGTCCTATTAGACAAGGGCTCAGTGGCTTAAGTGGCCTAGTTAAACAATTAAAGCTAACCTGCTTTGTCTCTTGGGCTCACAAAACCAAGAACCTGGGGACTCAATACAATCCCAGGAGACTCAACTTTAAAGGCACTTTATTTAACTTGCTTTTAAAAATAGAGCACCATATTTTCATGTGTTTTACTTGGCAGACACACTGACTGAGGGGGGTTGGTCTGTCTGCCTGGTTTAGCATCAGTACACCTTTCGTTAATTGATGTAGGCAGGTAGTGTGATAAAATGAGGCATTGATGCATGTGTGAGAGCTTGTCACTTGTTCACAGAGGAGTGAGATAACAGTAGGGGAAAGGAGAGGTCAAGAGCAGGATTTCTGCTAAAGAGAAAAAAGGCTGTGTCTCCAGGGCTGAATTCATACAATATTTGGAACGAGCGTCAATGTTTGAACACACGACAACTCTTTCTTTGGGAACTTGATAGGAGCCTCAACATGCTGGGATTTTCAAGACATGTTCAGAGGCTTGTAGGTTCACCTTTAAAACCAGGCAGCATGGTTACCAGTTCATTATTCCTTGTGCCTCCAAGGTGAACTCCATTGAAGAGTACGTATATTTATATTGGAAGACTCAACAGCTCTACCTTCCTTGTGCTGAAGGTTGGAGGGAATGTACCACGCACTATGGGAAGTGGGAGACTGGAGTTATCAACCTTCTGGTCTTGTTATTGAAAGGAAGAACATCAAGAAAAAAATTGAGATGTTGAGTTTTTTTTTTTTTTTTTTAATGTTGACCTTTTGTATGCCTTTTTTGGAGAAATGTCTATCAAGTCCTGAGTCCATTTAAAAAATCGGGTTACCGGTTTTTTTGCTGCTGAGTTGTAGGAGTTACTTATATATTTTGGAGATTAACCCCTTATCAAATGTACGGTTTTCAAGTATTTTCTCTCATTCTATAAGTAGCTTTTTTACTCTGTTGATTGTTTCCTTTATGGAAAAAATGCTCAGCATCGCTAATCGTCAGGGAAATGCAAATCAAAACCACAATGAGACACCACCTCACATATGTCAGGATGGCTATTAATAAAAAAAACAAAAGACAACAGGTGTTGGTGAGGATGTGGAGAAATTGGCACACTTGCGCACTGTTGGTGGGAAGACAAATTGGTGCAGCTGTTATGGAGACAGTATGGGGATTCCTCAAAAAATTAAAAATAAAGCTATAATATGATCCAATAATCCCACTTCTGGTATTTATCCAAAAGAAGTAAAATCAGGATCTTGAAGAGATATTAGCACGCCCATGTTCATTGCAGCTCTATTCACAATAGCCAAGGACGTTTAGGAAACAACCTAAATGTCCATTGACAGATGAATGGATAAAGAAAATGTTGTATATATACAATGGAATACCATTGGCCTTAAAAAAGGTGGAATTCTGCAATATGTAACGACATGGATAAGCCTTGAAGACATTATTCTAAGTGAAATAAACCAGTCACAAAATGACAAATACCACATGATTCCACTTATATGAGGTATCTACAATAGTCATATGCATATCAAGGAGTGAAATGGTGGTTGCCAGGAGCTGGGGGGAAGGGGAAATGAAGAGTTATTAATCAATGGACACAAAGTTTCAGTTAAGCAAGATGAATAAGTTCTAGAGATCTGCTGTACATCGTACCTATAGTCAATAATACTGGGGACTTCCCTGGCAGTCCAGGGGTTAAGACTTCACCTTCCAGTGCAGGGGGTGCGGGTTCAATCCCTGGTCAGGGAGCTGAGATCCCACATGCCTTGTGGCCAAAAAGTCAAAACACAAAACAGAATCAATATTGTAACAAATTCAATAAAGACTTTAAAATTGGTCCACATCAAAAAAAATCTTTAAAAACCAAACCAAACAAAAAAACAATACTCTATTTGCACTGGAAAACTTGTTAAGGGGATTAGCAATTTAATTTGTTAAGATCTCATGTTAAATGTTCCTACCAAAATAAAAAATAAAAATAAAATAAAATAAGAGAAAATAAAGAAGGGGTCCAAAGAGAGAAACTTGGAAAACTAGAGAACTACGTAAGTTTGTACATGCGCAAACCAAATCTTTTTATGGTCTGGCATTCCTAACCTTGATGTCTTTGCTCAGACTCTTTCCTCATCTTTGGATTCCCTTCTACTACCTTTTAAATGTTGGTCTTCCATTGTCTCAGATGGAAGTAATCCTTCTCAACATGATGTCTGCTCCTCTTTACTGGTACTGATTACTGTCTCCTTCATGTTCAGTTATTTGTACCCTCATGTATATATGTCAGGGTCTATGTTTTCTGGTGGCCAGGAAACTCAGCTTCCTACTCTGTGGTCCAGATCCTCTGGGAGCTTCCTGAAGAAGGAGATGATAATGAGGAGGAAGATGAGGAACATCATGGTGATGATGGCAGCACATCAGAGTGGAGCAAATATAACTTTGCAGGCAGACTGTCCTTGAACTTAACCTTTGAACTTAACCCTGCCATATGCTAATTGTGTAGTACTTGGTAAGTTCCTCAACTTAGCTGAACAATTATTATTATTATTATTTTTTGCAGTATGCGGGCCTCTCACTGTTGTGGCCTCTCCCGTTGCGGAGCACAGGCTCCGGACGCGCAGGCTCAGCGGCCATGGCTCACGGGCCCAGCTGCTCCGCGGCAGGTGGGATCTTCCCGGACCGGGGCACGAACCCGCGTCCCCTGCATCGTCAGGCGGACTCTCAACCACTGCGCCACCAGGGAAGCCCTGAACAATTATTTTGAGAATTAAATAAATTAACCTACATTGATATGTGCTTTAATCTAGAGCACACAATAGCTGCTCCAGAAATCCTGTTTTTTTTTTTTTTTTTTTAACATCTTTATTTGAGTATAATTGCTTTACAATGGTATGTTAGTTTCAGCTTCACAACAAAATGAATCAGTTACATATATACATATATTCCCATATCTCTTCCCGCTTGCGTCTCCCTCCCTCCCACCCTCCCTATCCCACCCCTCCAGACGGTCACAAAGCACCGAGCTGATCTCTCTGTGCTATGCGGCTGCTTCCCACTAGCTATCTACCTTACGTTTGGTAGTGTATATATGTCCATGCCTCTTTATCACTTTGTCACCGTTTACCCTTCCCCCTCCCCATAGCCTCAAGTCCATTCTCTAGTAAGTCTGTGTCTTTATTCCTGTTTCACCCCTAGGTTTTTCATGACATTTTTTTTTTTAATTCCATATATATGTGTTAGCATACGGTATTTGTCTCTCTCTTTCTGACTTACTTCACTCTGTATGACAGACTCTAGGTCTATCCACCTCATTACAAATAGCTCAATTTCGTCTCTTTTTATGGCTGAGTAATATTCCATTGTATATATGTGCCACATCTTCTTTATCCATTCATCCGATGATGGACACTTAGGTTGTTTCCATCTCTGGGCTATTGTAAATAGAGCTGCATGAACATTTTGGTACATGACTCTTTTTGAATTATGGTTTTCTCAGGGTATATGCCCAGTAGTGGGATTGCTGGGTCATATGGTAGTTCTATTTGTAGCTTTTTAAGGAACCTCCATACTGTTCTCCACAGTGGCTGTATCAATTTACATTCCCACCAACAGTGTAAGAGGGTTCCCTTTTCTCCACACCCTCTCCAGCATTTATTGTTTCTAGATTTTTTGATGATGGCCATTCTGACTGGTGTGAGATGATATCTCATTGTAGTTTTGATTTGCATTTCTCTCATGATTAGTGATGTTGAGCATTCTTTCATGTGTTTGTTGGCACTCTGTATATCTTCTTTGGAGAAATGTCTATTTAGGTCTTCTGCCCATTTTTGGATTGGGTTGTTTGTTTTTTTGTTATTAAGCTGCATCCTGTTTTCTTCTCCATCTCCCCTTTACTCAGTCCACAATAGTTCCTAGTTTAAAAAGAGCTTCTATCTTCAATGTACTAGTTAGTATTCTTTCAGCTGCAAGTGAAAGAAACCCAGCCTAAGTAAATAAAAAAAAGAGAACTTTCTGCTCATGTAACTGCAAGGGCAAAGCAAAGCTTGATCCAGGGCTCAAATGATGTAATCAGAGTCCAGCTTTTCTTTTCACTTTCCAGCTCGCTTGCTCTGCAATTGTTCACTTCTCAGGTGGGCTCTGACCCTCATGGCAGATGGCCACCAAAACTTCGGTTTCTGTCCTCAGCAACCTCAGAGGCTGGAAAGCACCTTTTCCCTAGCTGCCCCAGCCAAATTCCCAGAATTTCATCCAAGTGGTTTCCATTGGCCTGGCTTAGATCACATGCCCATCCCTGAACCAATACTGTCGCCTGAGGGAGGTGAGACTCTGAGTGGCCAAGCTGGGATCTTGTATTTCCTCTGAGCCAAGGGTGACAACAGCTCCCCCAATCATGTGTACCAAGAGAAGGGAAGAGATGACTCCTCGAGGAAAACCAGGGGACTGTGACCAGAAGAAGGGGACCAAATGACAGGCGGGCAAAACAGCAGATATTGACCATCTACATAACTTCAGTGAGGCTAGACACACCTAGGGAAAATGCCTCTTCTGCTTGGTGAAATTCCTAAAAACTCTGTGAAGATGTATAGATGCCTCCATACCTCAGTGGTTTGGGGCTTCCTTATTACTTCCCAGTGCTATGGATTTGTGTGTGTGTGTGTGTGTGTGTGTGTGTGTGTGTGTGTGTGTATGTATGTTTCCTAGTGGGCTAAGTGACATCTTAGAAATGTGGTGGTTTTCTCAGTGTCCTAAAAGGAAGGAGATGGCTCACTCAAAGGGGTTGAACATAAAGGGCCATATGGATAGATGTGGGCAGGGGTAGCCAACATGCGGCAGTGAGGTTCCCAGGTCTAGCATGGAGCAGCAAGAAGAAGGAAGGAGATTACCAGAGTCCAGTGAGAGCTGGACTGTGGCCTTAGGTAGAGCACAGCCACTGTCTGAGCCCCGGCAAACAAGGAGGGAAGAAGGGGAGTAAATACCCCAGCTTCTCTCTGTTCCCACCCTCCATTCTCACGCTGCTGTCTCCCACTGGCCAAACCCACACAGAAGCCAGAGGGCAGGGAAACCCAGGTGAGCAGGGCAGAGAGTGGAGACCTACTTCCTGGACGTGAGGTTTATTCTCTGGGAGGAAAGTGTAAGTGTGTTAGACACTTGGCAGGTGATCCGTGCTCTTGGGGGAAGGGGGTGTTTAGTCAGCGTCTGGCTAAATTCTGATTTATTCTCTTTGCTTTTGGAAATGTAATAATCTCTCCATCAAAGCTCCATCTATCTGCCAAAATAATGCATGTCCTTTTGTACAAATGAAAGAATTACTGCTATTATGCAAACACTGAAAGGGTACCACATTTGCATGCAAAGGGGAAAAAAGAAAAATCCTATTTGCAATAAAATTAATTATACCAGTGTGGCAAAGAGACACACGAGTATCCATTTAACATTTGGACAGGAGCAGAACTAACTTTCCTTGCCAACCCTGATGAAATAATGGGAGCCAAAAAGAAAATACTCTGAAAATAGAGGCCTAGAGAGAATTCACAGGAATTGGGAATTTCTGGCCACTTTAAGACTTCCCCCTTCAACAGAAACAAAAGATCGAAATAAAGGTTTTTACAAATACTAACCATGAATATTAATGTTCTATAGCTGACGCCTGAACCGAGCTCCTCATTAAAATAGTCTTTGGGTAGAGGAGTGTTAGCAGGCAGGATCTGCGTCTGGTGTGAGGTGTCATGGAGAATGTACTTTGCATCTGAAACCAGAAGGAAGGTAGATGTATTAGGGTTAAAACTTGTCAGAGGTTTCTTCTATGGTTGCGTTTGATCATCAGGAAATAGGAACTTTGAAAAGAAGACAAAGGAATCATTTATTTTGGAGAAGAGAAAGTTGAGCTGTCAACAGAGGGGCATTCAGTTCATAAAATGCTCCCATGTCCCAAGATCCTCATGTTTTGTAGATGTTCTTGGTTTGCTTGTCTGTCTGCCCCAACCAGATGGAGAGCTTCTCGGAGGTAGGGATGGTGTCTACCTAGGTCTGATTTACCTGTATCTCCAGTGCTTGGTACAGAATAGGCACTCAATAGATGCTGAATTGAGAAGTATATTAATGAACGAACCACAGAATTTTAATCTGAGCTCAAAGTAGTTTCAGAAATTGCCAATTCCAATGGTTCTGAAAGAATAAATGCACTTGGGGTGAGGCGTTGGGCAGTGGTGGGAGGCCGGGGGGTGGGGCAGGAGAAGGGAGATGAGATATATCTAGGAGAGATTTTCAAAATTAAAATTGTTTTCTTTCAGTGTTCTTGAGATAATATTGACATACAGCACTGTATACGTTTCAGATGTACAGTATAATGATTTGACGTGCATACATCATGAAATGATTATCACAATAAGTTTAGTGAACAACCATCTTCTCGTAGAGATACAAAATTAATGAAATAGAAAAAAAATTTTTCCTTGGGATGAGAATTCAGGATTGACTCTCTTAACAGCTTTCATATGTAACATTCAGCAGTGTTAGTTATATTTATCATGTTGTACATCACATCCCTAGTACTTATTTATCTTGTAACTGGAAGTTGGTACCTTTTATGTAACAGATTTTTTGAAGCACGTGTCCCTCATATCCACCTACCACTCCAGCCTCCTCATGGATATCAGAATCCAGTGGGAGTGAACATTGTATTTTGAGAAGCTCCATTAGATGACTTGTGGTCTAACAAGGCTGAGAACCACTGGCTTCATACCCACCCCATGACCCCTCCAACCCTCTCTGCTTCCAGGGCTCAGCCCAGCGCCTGCCACAAAACAGTTGTCACCAATAGCTGTTGAGTAAATGAATGTCACAAGGGAGACTCCTCAGAAGTACTGATAATTTGCCCAAAGCCACAGTCGTGTCTTGGTGGTTCAGACACTCAATCAACATGAAGGATCACTGCAGAGGAAAGGCTGACCATCTTTTTTCAACACCTCCCCCTCTGTCCCCAAAGTCAGCATTAAAGTTGAAAGCTTCCATGTGTGAAAGAGGATGTAGGTCAGGACTTTCTGGAGTTGGAATGTCATTAAAAGGTGGGACCAGCCCTGGGAGGAAGTGTGGAGTTCCCTTGCTAGATCCTCTACTGAAGTGTTAAAGTGTGATGGAAACTCATCTTGTGAGGTTGATTAAGATTAGATGCAGCATAAAAAGAAATGAAATTGAGTTATTTATAGTGAGGTGGATGGACCTAGAGACTGTCATACAGAGTGAAGTAAGTCAGAAAGAGAAAAACAAATACCGTATGCTAACACATATATATGGGATCTAAAAGAAAATGGTCATGAAGAACCTATGGGCAAGATGGGAATAAAGATGCAGACCTACTAGAGAATGGACTTGAGGACACGGGGAAGGGGAAGGGTAAGCTGTGACAAAGTGAGAGAGTGGCATGGACATATATACACTACCAAACGTAAAATAGATAGCTAGTGGGAAGCAGTCGCATAGCACAGGGAGATCAGCTCCGTGCTTTGTGACCAGCTAGAAGGGTGGGATAGGGAGGGTGGGAGGGAGGGAGATGCAGAGGGAAGAGATATGGGAACATATGTATATGTATAACTGATTCACTTTGTTATAAAGCAGAAACTAACACACCATTGTAAAGCAATTATACTCCAATAAAAATGTTTAAAAAAAAGATTAGATGCAACCTTTGTGGAGGCAAAGAGTGGATTAGAAGTAGAAGCTACCTAATACCATGAATCATACCACAACTCTATAATCATCATTGGGAAATTACTTCACTACCCATCGTATTCAAGGGAGTGGATGAAAGAAATGACTGCTTCAACTCACGATCTCTCAGTCTATAAAACTGATGGTAAATTGGGTTTATTTGATGACATATATAGTTTTTTAATTGAAATACAGTTAAGTGACAATGTTGTGTTAGTTTCAAGTGTACAGCAAAGTGATTCAGTTATACATACATGTATATATTTCTCAGATTCTTTTCCATTATAGGTTATTACAAGATGTTGAGTATGGTTCCCTGTGCTATACAGTAGGTCCTTGTTGTCTACCTATTTTGTATATAGTGGTGTGTATCTATTAACTCCAAGCTCCTAATTTACCCCTCCCCCCTTTCCCCTTTGATAACCATAAGTTTGTTTTCAATGTCTGTGAGTCTATTTCTGTTCTGTAAATAAGTTCATTTGTATCATGTTTTTAGATTCCACATATAAGTGATGTCATATGATATTTGTCTTTCTCTGTCTGACTTACTTCACTTAATATGATAATCCCTAGGTCCAGCAAATGGCATTATTTTATTCTTTTTTATGGCTCAGTAATATGATGTATACAGTTTTGGCAATATAGTGTATTGTTTAAAGCACGGATTTTGTTAGTGTACTAAATGTCACTGAACTGTATACCTTAAAATGGTTAAAATAGTGAATTTTATGTTATGTGAATTTTAGCGCGTGCACACACACACACACACACACACACACACACACACACACACATAAGGCAGTTGGATTCTGGAGCCAGAAAGTTTGAGTTTGAGTCCTGGCTCTGTCACCTACTAGCTGTGTGGCCCTTGGGCAAGTTACTTAACCTCTCTGTGCCTCTGCTTCTTCATCAGTAAAATGGGGATAATAATAGCACTTCCTTCATGGGGTTGTTGTAGAGAGTAAATGAGAGCTCCAAATGTGAACTCTCAGTAGTATGATTACTGCAGACGGCAACCCCCACGGGGAGAGGAGGCTGTTGTTAACTTCTGTTGCTTGTCTACAAGGCTGTGCATCATTTAATAGATGAAGTAAAGACTGACAACTGAGGTTGTCTTCATTGTATGACACTGACTCAGACAGAGCCTCTTTGTGAGAGAGAATACTTTGTTTTCCCAGGCACGGTGCTAATATAAATTATTTCCTTTGCATTTCCTGAACCACAGAATCTTAAGTACTGGAGAAGGTCTCATAGATCTCGTCAGCCACATAAAGAAGAAACTGACTTGCCCGGGATGCACCACTAGCATGGCTTGGTCTTCTAATTGCTAGATCAGTGCTCTTTCTGCCCATCACCATAGTTGCAATAAGTCAGTGCCTGGAAATGCATTTTGTTTTCACATCTGTAATACTTAAAATGAAATACACACACACAGGCACACACAAAAAAATTCAGGTGCAGAGAGCACTTCAGTTTTGCAAGAAGCCGTCTGCATTTAATTGGAATGTACCACGTTCTCTGTTTGGAAGGGAGGCGGTAAGGCCACATCCACGTACCAGGGTTCCTAGTTACAAGTAACGGAAACAAGTTCTGGCTAACTTGAGCAGTCAAGAGATTTATTGGAAGGATGTCAGGTGGCTTGAGAATTGAAGGGAGGCTGGCAAACCAGGCTCAGAAGATAACCAGAACAAGAGACCAGGCCATGGCTACCACAGCCAAGGCCACCCTCAAGGTCAGTGTGATGGAGATGCTGCCAGGTACAGCTGCCCCTGGACCCTCAATGCCAAAGCCCCACACTCGGTCCACTGGTGAACTCTCATCCTTGGGATTGGATGCTGTGAGTGGTCCCTCACCTGCTTTTGTGTCATTGCATCACTCTCCATGATTTGAAGTCCTGGAAGAAATAACCCATCAGCTAAGCAAGTTAGCAGGTGGTGGTGCGGGGCTTAGAGGGAAAGTCCCTGGCCTTCTCAGACTGTGGATTGGGAGGAAGGTCCCTGCCTACAGTCAAGATTTACAAAGGAGTATTCTACCCGCCCATGCCCCACCCCTGCTTTGAATTCTCCCCAGATAAGGAGGTGATAGAATGCCGAGTACTCAGAAACAGACAAAAGAACAAAAAACCCCAGAAAATCCATGACATCAGGAGAATCCAGAAAAGGTGCCTGGCCCAGACACCTGCTCCCCCCCAACTTCCTGGAGTTAGCATCCTCTACTCATCCTGCTTTCTCCCCCGCTCTCCTTCATCCCCATCAGTCCCTGTGCTCAAGGGAACAGACGCTCCAAGACGGACTCCAAGGTCAAATAAATCTCTTACAGCTCTGTTTACTTCAGTCTCCACCAGATTCACCCTGGAACTCTTGCGTATCTTCTCTGTCCAATCATTATAAAGTCCAACTGCCTATTATTTTTATTGTGATAAAATTCACATAACACGAAATTCACCATTTTAGCCAAAAGTATACAACTCAGCACCATTTATGACACTCACAATGTTGGGCAACTATCACTGCTGTCTAGTTCCAGAACATTTTCATCACCCCAAAAGGAAACTCCCTACCCATTAAGCAGTCACTCCCTATTCCTGCCTCCCCTGAGGCCCTGGAAACCATTAGTCGGCATTCTTTCTCCGTAGACTGACCTATTTTGGAAATTTCATATAAATGAGATCATATACTATGTAACCACCTTCCTATTCATACTCCACCTCCTTCTGCAACAGGTTCTTCTGACCTGTCTCCCCACTACCTCTGAAACCTCATCTCAGCATAGGACAGGGAACGAGCACTGGTCATTCAACTTTTCTCTGACAACATAGATGGGAGAGGGAAGTCGATGGACCTGAGAAACCATCAGAAGGATGGTGAGAATCCCCTAGGGAGACAGAATGTAGTTGGTGTCTGTATGATTAACAACCACACAGAGCAGAGGAGTGCTGGGTAGAAGCCTAGCGGGGTTAGGCTAGAGGGAAGTCTTTTAGTTGAGTTGAATTATTTCTCTCTCCCTGGGCAGGTCACTGCCCACATCTTCATCTCTTCAAGACAGAGAAGCAGCAGGGCTCTAGTAGTGCTGGCTGAGGGTGGACAGTTGTGTCAGGGCAGCAATGGACCGGATGGGGCAGGGAGTGATTCAGAGCAGTTTCAAGCAGTCCTACCTGCCTCTGAGTGTCCCTTCTTTCCCCCACCCTTCCCTCTGCCATTGAAGGAAAACACCTGAGCAAGAGCTGGAATTTAAGTACAGGGGTGGTTTTCTGAGGCAGAGGGTTGCCCAGTGGGGAATGTACAGCCAGGAGCTGTATTTGAACATGGGTTAGAGTGCCAGAGGCTCTCCTCTTTCTATACTCTCCATCCCATGACCCTCCCTGTAACCTAGCTAGAAAGAGCACAAATTGGGGCTGTGCTAACAGCCATGATTGCTATCTTACTTAGAGCCAAAGTGACCCCCAGAGAGAATGGCTTAAAGAATATAGGCATGCATTTCTCTCATACATAACAGTTCTGAAATCTGTGGACAGCTCTGCTCCATACTGCCCTCCAGGAAAAAAGACTGACAGCATCTCTGTCTTTTTCAACACAGGGCTACTGTGATGAAGATGTCTGTAAGTGAAGGGCCAGTAGGCCAGCTGTGATGTGATGGCTATGCAAGGCTTGAGCTTACCTGTAGGATGCAGTGTATGCTTTAAACCAGCAATCGATAGCTGGTGTTGTCTCCATAGCAACAACACATGGGCTAGGAAGCAAAGGGAAGAGTTAAGAGTGGCCCTTCTGGGCTTCCCTGGTGGTGCAGTGGTTGACAGTCCGCCTGCCAATGCAGGGGACACGGGTTTGTGTCCCCGTCCAGGAGGATCCCGCATGCTGGGGAGCGGCTGGGCCCGTGAGCCTGCGTGTCCGGAGCCTGTGCTCTATAACAGGAGAGGCCACAACAGTGAGAGGCCTGCGTACCGCAAAGAAAAAAGAGTGGCCCTCCTAACAATTACAGTGAACACTCCCTTTAACAGAACTTTTGTTTCTTTCTCCATGATCTTGGGTTTGACAGGTTTGGGGTGTTGGTTCTAAGAGAAGTATGTTCCCACTAAGGAATGCAGTCATGGTTCTGATGAATTGGAAGCTGAGCTTGTCCCTGGCCGCTTGGGGACTCCTCATGCCACTAAATCAACAAGAAGAGAAGCAGATCGCTGTCTTGGCTATCAAGGGGAAATTGGGTGTCCACCGTGCACTGGGCTGAGAAGACTGCTTGGAACCCAAGGGATTCATGGGGCCTCTTCTTAGAATTTCCACTCCAATTATAAAGTTCATTGGAAAACTGGTAACCCAATACAGAGAGGATTAGTAAGGGCTCAGTTACCTTGAGACGAAGGTTTGGGTCTTCCCACCAGCTGGTAGAGGGTAAGGTGAACACAGAATGGATAATCAAAGAAGGAAGCCACGATATGAGCTCTCGCCTCGGGACAGGCTACAGAAGTGGTGACTATAACAGTCATACTAATTTTGTGCTAATTGATTCTTTCCCTCTCTCCTTTCCCGATGCTTTACGTGAAGAATACTGGTGGTAGCGAACCTCAAAATTTAGATTGCAGGTGGGAGTACACTTTAGATGACATCACCAAGGATAATACGATGGCTGATGACACTTCTGTCTCCTTGTATTTGGGATGAGATTTTCATTACTAAAATGAAAGGCAGTAATGGAAGCTGGATGGTAAATGGGGTGAAGTGAACTGATTATTCTATATTTATGCTCTATATCCACTCTCTGCCCTCTCTGCTTTATTCTTCCCCTGGGAGGCTGATCCCTATAAACTGTGTCATCTGGACTGTCTTGTGGGTTTTCAGTTCAGATCAGCCAGTGTCCTGATTGATCAGCCAGTGTCCAGCCTGATTCAGTGTCCATTTCCTGCCCCAGCTCCTGAGCTCCTGAAGGATAGGAACACTATCTTAGTCATCTCTGTATGTAAAGGTGATTTGGTCATAAAATGTTAACTGAACCAATCAAAACTGTGCTGGAGATCTGTCTTTTTCCATGAATCTTGCAAAGCAGAACAAAGAACAAACTTAATTAACAGCATACTCTTAATTTCCATTTCTAGGAAAGCAACACAGATTCTTTCCACATCGCTTCTTCCCGGGGTTCCCAGTGCCTTCAGGTATGGCCCCAGTGTCCCAATGCAATACCTAACAGGGACCCAGGAAATGCCTTTTTGAATTAGGATGTTGATTACAATTGCATGTCCAAATGCATTATTTTATACGAGCTACATATCCTGTATGTGAAACCTTTCACACATAATTGCTAGTGCAGTATATCAAACAATTTGCTCAACCCTTCAGGCTTCTAAGGTGCTTAATCTCTTTTATTAAGTGACTTTCCTCAATTAAGTAACCATCCCGGTCTCCTTCCTCTAGGCCCTGTTGCTACAGATAAACGAACCTGTGCTCTGGAGTTGCTGGATAATATATCAGCACTTCCAGCTGATTGAAGGTGGTCAGTGCTGGGAACACAGATATGAGGGAAGGCTGGCAGGTTAAACATATGACTCAGAGGTCAGATCTGGGGAGAGAGAGAAGGCACAGGGGAAGGCTCAGGTCAAAGAGTTCAGGTAGAAGAGGTCAGAATCTGAACAAGGGGTCTAAGGCCATGGGCACCACCAAGAATCATAGAGCTTCTAAAGCAGGGCAACCTATGTGCTTCCTTCCCAGATCACCCCTCCCCCAATAACTATTCTCAGAGCGTAGGAACAAGTGGCTGAAGTATAGGGGGAGAGGGTGGAGATCAGGGTAGCCCCTGGTATATGCTAAAGATTAAGGATTTTTGTTCACATTTCTAGTCTCTTTGGTTGGGTTAGAGAGTCTTATTTTCTTTAGTGTTTACTAGTAAATCATAATGTGCTTACATCTTTATAAGTACATTAACCCTTTGGAGACTCACAGGATGTGAGAGCTGGAAGAATTCCTAGAGATTATTCATATTACCTTTATTTTATTTATGAGAAAATGGAGGCCCACAGAGATTGTTAAGTGTTATTGTTAGGACAATTTATGTTATAGACAGAAAACTAAACTCCAACAATGTAAGGGATTTATTGGCTCATATAACTGGAAAGTATGGGGTAACAGCTTCAGGTGTGGCTTGATCTAGCTGCTCACTGCTCAACAATGTAACTGAGGTTCTGTTTATTTTCCATTTTCCCATTGAGCCTTTCTCAGGATTCATCCACTGTCTGGCAATCTAGTCTCTATCCTTGTCACATGTGGTTGCATTAATTCTAGACCTTACATCATTGATAGGAGCTACAGCAGAGAGAGGAATCTTCTTTTTGTCAGAAGCCCTTGAAAATGTCTTCTCAAATCTCATTTGCCTTGACTGGGTTTCATGTCTGCCTTTGAACTAATTTCTATAACTAAATGGTATAGAATGATTGCTTTAAGTCAATCAGGCCCAACTCCTGGAGTTTGTGGTCAGGTTAAGCAAGACTATATGGATTAGAATGGAGAAAAAGTGGCTTTCCAAAGAAATTTTGTAGTTCTGATGATGGGACAATGGAGGAATGGATACTGGGGAGTCTGACTGCAAGCATCCAAGGGCAGCGACTTACCCAAGGTCAAGTAGCTGGTCATGGCCAAGTTAAAACTAGAACCCAGCTCTTCTCACTCAGCATCTGCATTGGGATGGTTCTACAATCCCTCTTAAGGTAGTACATGTTTCACAATAGACATCAGATGGAACTACGGATTTACTTGTTATGTTCAATGTATTCTTCCGCTATGATTACAAATAACCACAAAAACACACCTTGCTATTTAGTCACAGTAATGAGTACAATTGTCTGAGCCACTTAATTTTGCATCTCATTAAGCCATGAAGGCTTTCAGGAGAAATTGAGTAGATTTTAGAGATGAGAACTATATCATTTAAATAAATGTTCTTTAGTCTTACTGAGGTTTTAGCCATCTTCTGGAAAATGTTTTGGAACTGGAATTCAGTTTGGGGGCAACTGTATAGATGCTTTAGGGCTGAACTTCTGCTTTTTATCTTTCTGGGAAAAATCCTTGTTAATGTCCCTCAATGAGAGACACTTATTCAGTGTCTTATTCACAGATTCAGGAATTACAGAGGCAAAGAAGAAGAAAGGAGGGTTCTGAGCACCTGCCATGTGCCAGGCGCTGTGCTAAGCGCTAAGGATACGAAAGAGAAGGGTATAGCCCTCCAGGAACTCCAAGTTTAGTGGAAGAGGAAGATAATTAAATGGATAAGTAAAATACTACACCATTAAGTGCAGTAACAGCTGGAAGAATAGGGTGCTTTGAGAACACAAAGGAAGCAGAATATTGGGAACAGGGAAGAGCTAGGGAAGGCTTTCTGAAGGAGGAGAACTCCTTAAAGAACGGTTGAAGTTAGCTGGTGGAAAATAGGGAAGGTTATTCTACCCAGAGGGGACTCATGAACGCTGAGGCATGAAATCTTACAGTGAGTTTCCATGAAACTCCAAGTAATTCAGAAGGGCCAGGCAGGGGGTGGGGAGAGAAAACGTGGGAGGGGCAGGCTGGGTCAGGGTCATGAAGCTTGGAGTCTATCCTATGCGTGATAGGATGCCTCTAAACAGTTTTAGGTAGGGAAAGACATGGTTTGTGTCTTGGACATATTACTGTATTCATTTGGATCTATGGTTGCAGGCAACCCTGGTTAACTTCCAAAAAAGGAATTCACTGGAGAGCTATGGGATCATTCAGAAAACCGAAGGAAAAGCTGCAGCACCAGGCTCTGAAAAGAGCTCCCAGGACAGAAATATCAGAATTGACTGGCAGTCTCCTTGGTCGGGGAAAATCAGGTCCAACCACCTTCTGTTTTTATTTTGCTCTGTGCAGGATTCAAATTCCAGAAGAAGGATGTTGTATTGTCCCAGCTTGAGGGCACACCCAGCCTGAACCAGGTAGAGTCGGCATCTTGATTGGCAGTCTCACCAAGCCTATATTTCATGGGGGAGGGTGGGTTCTTAAAGCAAAATCAGGGCGTTGCTCTCATAAGAATGAGGAATGCTCGCTATGTCAGCTAAAGCAGTGGGTATCCACCTTACCAGCTGTTTGGGAGCTCGATGTGAAGGGGACAAAAGATGAAGGGAATTGGCAAAAGATGATAGAGTGTGGACTAGCACACTCTATTTTGGTAGTCACAACAGAGAAGAACGGTGGGATGTAAGGACATTTATGGGATCAAGATTGGTGGTTGACTCTAGAAGAAGAGCAAGGGAAGAATCAAGGATGACTCCCAGGTCCCAGCATGCAGTGATAGATATCACTATTAGAGAGATGGTAGAGCAGGGGGAGCAAAGGTGACAAATTGCTTAGGACATGCTGAGTTTGAGAAACCTGTGGGACATCAGGTGCATGTAAGAATTTGAAGCACAGTAACTGAACTCATGGACATGGCTGATAGAACCTAGGAAGGATTTGGGGAGGAGCCATGGAAAACATCAATACTTAAAATAAGTTTGCCAAGGAAATGAAGGTCAAAAGACAGAAAGAATGGAGAGAAGGGGGAGAACCAGGAATGTTCAGGGTCATAGAAAGCCAAAGGATTAAGGGAGACATCAGTTTTGAGCTCTAGTGCAGGCAGAAGCCACATTCTAGAGAACTAATATATATATGGGAGATGAGGAAGTAGAAGTAAAAACATGCAGACCACCCTTGCAAGAATCTTGGATGAGAAGGGCTGGGAAAGTGCATGGTAATTGGAAAGGGTACAGCCTCAAGGGAGTTAGGTGTGGTTTTTAAAAAATTGTAGCTTGATTAAAAAAAAATTGAGATATAATTCACATACCATACAATTCACTCTTTTAAATGTATTACTCAGTAGTTTTTAGTATATCCACAAAGTTGTGCAATCATCACTCCTATCTAATTCCAGAACATTTTCATCACCCCAGAAGAAACCCCATGCCCATTAGCCGTCACTTTCCATTCTCCCTTCCCCCAGCCCTTGGCAACCACCAACCTATTTCCTGTCTGTATAGATTTGCCTATTCTGGACATTTCATACAAGTGGACTTATATACAATATGATCTTTTGCGCCTGGCTTCTTTCACTTAGTTTTCAATGTTCGTCCATATAATATCATGGATCAGTAGTACTTCAGTCCTTTTCATAGCCCAATGAAATTCCACTGTATGGATAAACCATAATTTGTTTATCCATTCATCAAACGATGGACATTCGATTATTTCCAATTTTGGGCCATTATGAATATGCTACATTTGTGGACAAGTTTTTGTGTAGACATATGTTTCCCTTCTTATTTACAGGCTGAGGGTGGCGGGAGCCGCAGAGGGAGGGGTGAGATATACAGGGGTGGGGGGGGGTGGGGAGAAGGAAGTAGGCGCTGGAGAGAGGCTACTTTCTTCAACATCCCTCTCACGTCCTCTGTCGGCACAACCTTAATGTCCTAACCTCGCTTCACAACTACTGGACCTTCTGCACACCCATCACACTTGTTGACCAGGGAGCGAATCCAGCGCGTGGATAAAGCACCCCTAGACCTGTCGCAGATACGTCCGGGCCAGCGGTTCGTTTTCTGTAGTTCCTAGTTTCGCGGTCTCCTGTAGTTAGAGCCTGGCTCATTCCGGTTGGACTTTTTTTCCCGCAGATTCGTTCACAGGTGAATAAAGAAAATTCACCGTGAAGTCTGAGTCTGACTCCTGGTTCTTCAGGTCACCCAAGGCCCTCAGTCGTTCCGGATAAGGAAGGATGCCCAATACCAGCTGTAGCGGACCCAGAACGCCAGCACTCAGCACTTACGCGTTGCCCATCGCAGCCACCGCGCACGCGCCGCTTCGCCGCCAAGGAGGGGGTGGGGAGTGGGCGGGGCGGTTATCTCCCGGACCAATCGGAAGCGAGGGGCCCCGCCCTCCGGGCCGGTGGACCGAGCTTGACCCCAGCGGTGGGCGGAGGAGGCGGGGCCAGCCGTGCGGCCGCGGAGGGGGCGGGGCCCAGGGCCTGGAGGCGGGGCCTGGGGCTGTCAGTCCCGCGCCCGCCGCCGCCGCCGCCGCGGTTCCTTACATGTCGTGGCCCCGGTGGCTGCCGGCGCTGCCGACCGCCGTCCGTCGCCCCGGCATCCCGAGCCGCCTCCCGCCGTGCCGGCCCGGCGCGCAGGTAAGGCCGGCTGCGCTGCCGAGCCATCGCGTCCCCCTACTCGGCAGCGGTCCGCCGCGCGGGCGCCCCCTCCGGGCTGTGTCAGCGCCGCGGCTCCCCTTGCCTCCCGGGGGCGGTCCCGGGGGGCGGGACGACCGTCCTCCCCATCCCCCCCACACCTCCGGGCGCCGCGCCTGCAGCCGGGTCCCCGGGCCGCGGCTCCGCATCCCGGCGTGGGGCTGGTCCCGAGCACCCCCATCTCGGGCCGATTACACAATCGCTGGGGCTGGGGGCAGGGGCCCCTCCCGAGCCTCGGCCCCACACCTGTCCCCGTGCCGCGCTCCCAGGCAGAGGGCAGACAACCAGCGCGACAGCGGGGGCCCGGAAAGTTTCACTTTGTGGTCCGGGTTTGTTGACATCTGAGAGATGCGGAGAGATGGAGGCTGAGCTGCGAGGATGCGCCTTGCGAGCAGCGTTGCCTTTGCCCCGGGGTGGCCCTGGTCCAGGTTTCCTTTCCAGAAGTCCTGCCGAGAGCCCTGCTCTGGGCTGGAGGCTGCTGCAGGGCACACAGGTCTCTCTCCGCTTGTACGTTAGCGAGCCTATCCCCTAGCTTGCAGCATCCTGGGGAAAGCTCAGCCCCTCGCTCTTCCCCCTTTCCTAATTGAGCATTGACAGAACGTGTAGACGAATTTACTTAGCATTTCCCTGACACTTTGTATTTGTGAGGCGCGTTGCCATCCCTGATTAGTTAATTAACAAGGTGGGAAAGCAAAACAGATCCTGAAACGCATGGCTAATGCCTTTAGTCTAGCAACTCTGAGAACCACTGAGAGCTTTAGGCTGTTTGCGGTGAGAGATGCTTTTGGCCGAGGTGCTGCCGGTAGAGCTATTCAGTGTCTTCTGGTTGCCTGAGAAGGCTTTGGTGATAATGGCAAGGCTTTCTCTGCCTCTCCCTGCTTATACTGTTTATTAAGGGTCGCTAATCTATGGTGGGTTATTTGGGTTTCTTCACTTAAGCAAAGGAGGAATTAGAAGTGTTGCTGACAAAGCAGTTAAGGAAAACAAACAAAAAAAACCCCAAAACCCTGAGGTTCAAATAAGTTTGGATAGTTGTCTGCTTTACCAGGTTACCCCTCCTGTGCAGAAAACCTTGGCTTTTCCTGTTCTCTCCCTATCTTCCTGGTAGGACTGTATCCATCTGGGCTGGCGTTACTGGTTCTGCATTTAGTCCATACACCTCTTGCTGCCTGTGGTTTACAAACCTGCCTAGGGACATCCTCTAAGAGTGGGCTTAATTAGCACTTTTTTCTGCCCATTAAGCAATACAGCTTGAAATCTCTTGTAATCAGGCACTGTTGTAGTGTTGAATCTTTAATAATGTCTAATTCATTTTAATAGCGTTTCTATAATAATCTTTCTATTAGTATGCCAGTTCTGCAACACCAGTACTTTTAGTATAGAAGCAGCAATTTACTCGAAATATTGTCATGGCAAAAACAATTCTTCAACATTTTTGCAGCCTACTTTACTTAGATAATTACTGCTAGAGGCTGTTAAGGTTTTTTATTCTTTGGTGCGGTAGGTGTTACAATGCTTTTGATCGATGAGGTCATTATGAGGTCATTCCTACTTGTAGAAATGATTTCAGTCACGGTGTCACTTAAATATTTTGTGGACTAATAGCATGTGAGTTTTCCCGACATGCTGATTTCTTTTTGAACGAGGAACCGAGTTAACAAGATTTAGTTTTGATTTGCCAGCTTAAATTTTAAGAAGGATGATATTTACTATATTTGGGGGACTATATTAGTACTATGATGCTGATTTTATTAGCATAGGTATCAGGCATTGTTTTGGGTGCCTTACAGATGTTAACTTACCTAATTCTCACAACAATCCTATAAGGGAGGTACTATCATTACCCCAGTTTCAGACAATGAAATTGAGGCCCAGTTGATCGACTCAGGTCACATAGTTAAGTAAACGACAGCTAGATCCTAACGTAGGCAGCCTGAGTTCAGAGTCCAAGTACTTAACCACTGTGCTATCCTGCCTCTGTAGGTTATTTTTTTTCCAGCAAGTACTTATTTCTACCTGCTGCCTGCATACACCCTGCACTGTGGAGAGAAGAGCACTTACAGTGTAATAACAAACACTGGGCTAAGAGTTCTTATTCTGGCCTTAACTCTGTCACCAACTAATCTGTGATTTTGAGGAGGGTACCTGATCTCCCTGCCTCCCATTTCCTCATTGGTGGAATAATAGCAATTGAAGCAGATGAACTAACTAGCCTTAACCTCCTGGGGAGCTGGAGAGATGAGTCAATGCATGTAAGAATTAAATTTCCTCCTCCCTAAGGCACACTATAAGATCAAGTATCAAATGAGTGGCGTGTGTGCGCATGCGTATGTGTATGTGTCACGGAGAAGGACTGGAGGGCACACGATGTATGCTTGCCAGTGGCCACCATGCACTGCACCATGGGAGTGCGGTGGTCGAGAGACTTTATCTTAAATATTTCAGTATTGTTTTATTCTGTTGCCACCAGCATCATTCCTTTGTAATTAAAAAAATAAAAGACAAGCAGAAAAGAAGTCATGCTGTGGAAGTGGGGTCATCATGTGCTGGACAATGCAGGAGCATTCGTGGAGGACCGTTTGACATCACTTTGCGGGAGGCTTGGGGTCAGATGATGGCAGGACCTGGATGGCAGGACCTGAATGGCGGATCCAGGAGTTCCCAGCATTGTGGCAAGTCAGGGTTGAAAGGAAACTTTAAGGTCACTGCATCTAACAGCCTCCACCCCTTTCTTCCTTCACCATCTATACAATGGATGAACCCCCCCCACGTGTGCATACCTGTTTCACTCAGTGCTTATCCTGCTGCTGCTCGGGCACCTCCTGAGCCAGCCATTTGGTGTGTTTCACAAATCTGTGCACAGAAGCAGCTGGGATTGTATCCAGTGATAGGGAACGAGAAACCACAGAAGGATTTTGGGCCCTTCTGGATTGTGCTCTTGAAAGATCAACATCTGTGTGAAACCTGGATTAGAAGGGAAACTCTAAACCAGGAAGACAAGTTAGGAGGCCTTGGCCAGAATCTAGGATTGAGGGGATCCAGACTGAGACAGGTGGCGGCCTGGGATTGAAGAAGTAATGGACCCCAAAAGACAGAATCCCCTGCACCCAGCACCTGCCTGTCCACAAGCGTCAGAGAGGAGGAACATGTCAACATCTCTCTGGAGTCGGGTTGGGGGGGGGTCGTTGGGAGTGGAGCTGGGAAGTCCAGTGCTGTGGGGAGGAGAGACAACTTTGTATGTATATCCCCCAAAGCTGAATAACAGACTGTGGCTAGTGTAAGCCCTGTGCAGAGTGGAAAGCAGATTTTCTTCCTTTTCAGGAGGGGAGTGTACCATGGGAAACTCCCTCTGCCTAATGAAGAAATAGAATAGTATTTCTCCTTGGGTGTTGTAACCTCTCACACTGCTTTTTTAGCCTTGTGTTTTGCTTCTTGGCCATGATGGGAATCTGGTGGTGTTTGAAGCCATACCAGGAGGACGTGATGCTTTCTTCTCATTTCACTGGGAAATTTTCTTTGGGGGCTTCCGTTCTCCAGTGATACCTGTTGAGTGTGTGCTGTAGAGCTACCACACCTCATGGGGAGTGCTCAGAGAGGCATTAGGAGTTTTTCTCTCCAATGCAGATTGCATGTCACTCCGGAGAAGGCTTGGCATAAAATGGTTACCACATTGACTGGAGAACAGGATAATTTGGAAGAAACAAATAAGAGTTACACAGGAAGCCACAAAGACAGGAGAAATAGTTGCGAGCTTTGTAAGTTCATTTTTCTCTTGTTCCTTTATGTATTTCTGGCTTAGGATGCGACATTTCTTCAGTTCTGTATTCATATTTACAAATTTATAAGTTGAAATACTTTGTCTAATAGTGTATGTGGAAATAAACTGTATAATCTCATTTTTTTTTGGCCAGGACAATATTGGCCTTGGTTTTCCACTATCTTTTAGACTAGTGGTTTTCAACTAGGGGCGATTTCGCCTCCTAGGGAACCCTTGGCAATGTCTGGAGACATTTTTGGTTGTTGCGACTGGGGACAGCATACCTGCTACCGGCATCCAGTGGGTAGAGACTAGGGAAGCTGCTGAACATCCCACAATGCACAGGATGGCCCCCCAAACAAGGGATTGTTCAGACTGAAATGCTCATAGGGTTGAGATTGAAAAACTCCACTTTAGATGTTAAAAACATTTCTTATTAGGAGCATATTGAGGCTAGAGGGAAGAGGAAGAAGAGGGAAATATAAAGTGTTCCTCGAGTCCTTGCAAGTGATAACAGCACCCTCCCTTCTGACAGGCAGGAGGGAGAAGCAGCGAAACAAGCCTCCGGAACACAGGCGTTCCTCTGCCACCCAGGAGCTATTTCCATAACTGGATTGCTCAACACAGTAGTTTGGAACAGGAAGTAGAGGCCCTTGGAGTGGGAGGAGGCTGTCAGGGTAATTTGTGGAGGCACAAGGGTTTATAGGCCAAGAAGGGAAGCTGGGTCCTGCCAGAATAATTCTGAAAAGTTCTAGGAAATTTTTCTAAAGGTGGTTTTGTTGAGGACACTGCGTGTAATGCTTCAAAGACACAATCTCTGTCCTGGGAGTACAGGAACCCTGTAGGCTGTCGATCTGAGCACTTCCCGGATTCTTCCGTTGTCTAGACACAGAGTGGAGAGTGAAGAGCGCTTGGTTTTGTTTTCAGGTTGTAGCTGTGTCCTCCTGCAACCTTTCTTTCAAAACTTTTACATTATGGAAAATTTTATCATGCCTTTCTATGGTGAGGGCGACTCCTAGGCTATTAATAAGAGTTATCTACTCTGTGCCTCTATTATGCACCAAGCACTTTACTTATATTGATTCCATTCCTTAGAACCTTTCTAGGTAGGAATTAGTATTCCCAGGTTGCAGATGAGGACACTGAGTTTTGGAGAAGTTAAGGAAAGCTAAGAGGTAGCATTGGGTTTTAACCCAGTTTGTTTGATTCCAAAGCCCTAATTCTTTCCATTAAGCCTCGTCTCTCATGGGTAAAATTGGTGGGAGTTTGTACCAGGACTGGTAGAGAAAATGAAGGCAGGTGCTGTGAAAGGGGACCGAGAGCTCTGGTTCCCCCAGCTAATGAAATCTTCACACTGAACCCCCTGGGAAACATTGCTCTTGAGGGTGATAAATTACCTGTGTCCTATTTTTGAGCTGACTGTATAAAACAGAATTGCACACGGGTAGCCCTGAACCAAATTTGGTTAGCAGATGTGTTTTATTTGGTCTGTGCAGTGTTTTATTTTTTAAAAATTGGATTAGTTGAAAGTGGGAGATTTCACACTACAGTTTCCAAATTGCCAAATTTCTTGGTTTCTCTTGAACCAGCAGAAGATCTGGCAACGGCGGGTCCACATTCCTCCTTGGCAGTAGTTAGTTATAGTAGCCACCCCTCTTTGGATGTAGCAGAGACTCCCTAGTTTGCCATCTTTACCATCCTGCCCAATTCACTCATTTATATCACTTGCCAGGACTCTGAAGGCATTTGTTAGAGGCACCCTTGTAGAAGTCACACCCGTTCTCTCTGCCAGTGTCAGGGATGTGTTAGTGGAGGCTTGTTCTGTATCTGAATTAAAGATCCCCAGCATCTTTCCCACTTGTAAAGAGTCTGGAGAGGGTGACTCTACTTGGCATGTGAACAGGCCCCACCCACCATCTATCCCCCCAACAGTGGCTAATTGGACTCTGGAAGGGTTCTTGGACTAAGGCAGACCAATCTGATATTTGGGATTTAGACACCAAGCTGAGGAACCTCAGGTGGGAAGGACTTGTAGACTCAGGCTGAAAATGGTGATGTTGGAGGTGGCTGAGTGAGCAGAGAAGCTGGACGGCAAGTAGTGAGAGACAGTGTGGCAGCAGTGATAGAGGAGCTGCCCAGTCTCTGCTTTCACTCTACTTCCTGCAGTTGGGTTCCTCTGTAGCCACGGCATTCATTCAGTGACACTTACTGTGCACTTACTATAATGCCAAGCACCGTTTAGATGCTTGTGATATATCAGTGAACAAAAACAGACAAAGGCCCTGTTCTCATAGAGCTTATATCTTGGTGGGGGAAAGCAAACAACGCCAAACAAAGAAGCAAGTAAGTATAAAATATGTAAGGTGGTGATAAGTGCCAAGACGAGAAATAGACTGGGTAAGGAGACGTGGAGTGGATGTGCGGGGTAGTGATGCTGTGTGAGAGAGGTTGTTCAAGGAAGACCTCCTGACATAGTGATATTTGAGCAGAGATGTGAATGAAGTGAGGAGTGAGCCATGAGGGAACCTAGGGGTGGAGCAGTTTAGCAAGTGCAAAGGTCCTGAGGTGGGAGTATGCTTGACCTGTTTGGAAAACAACAAGGAGGATATGGTGGCTAGAATGCAACAATCATGGGAGAAGGGGAGGGGGAGGGAATTAGAGTCTCACAGCCATGCTAAAGACTTTGGATTTTATTCTAGTGAGGTAGGAAGCCATTAGAAGATTTTGAGCATAGGTGGCATGAGCTGGCTTATGTCTTAAAAATGTAAATGTTGCTGTTTACAATGGCCAAGACATGGAAGCAACCTAAATGTCCATTGGCAGATGAATGGATAAAGAAGATGTGGTACATATATACAATGGAATATTACTCAGTCATAAAAAAGAATGAAATAATGCCATTTGCAGCAACATGGATGGACCTAGAGATTATCATACTAAGTGAAGTAAGTCAGAAAGAGAAAGACAAATACCGTATTTTATCACTTATATGTGGAATCTAAAATATGACACAAATGAACTTATTTATAAAACAGAAACAGACTCATAAACGTAGAAAGCAAACTTATGGTTACCAAAGGGGAACAGGGGTGAGGGGAGGGATAAATTAGGAGTTTGGGCTTAGCAGATACAAACTACTATATATAAAATAGATAAACAACAAGGCCCTACTGTATAGCACAGGGGACTATATTCAGTATCTTATAATAACCTATAATGGAAAAGAATCTGAAAAAGGAGATATATATATATATATATATATATATATTCTCAGTATAACAGAATCACTTTGCTGTACACCTGAAACTAACATAACATTGTAAATCAATTATACTTCAATTAAGAAAAATAAATGTAAATGCTGTATGGGAATAGACTGCAAGGCAGCTAAGGTGTATTCAGGACAACTAAGTAGGAGGCTATACAATAGTCCAGATAAAATATAATGGTGGCTAGGACTAGGGTAGAGATGGAGGTGGTGAGAAGTGGACAAGGTCTGAATATATTTTGAAGGTGGAGTTGACAGGAATTAATGATGTATTTTTGTACTGGATATGAGAGAGAGGAGTCAAGATGATTCCAACCTTTGTGTATAAACATTATTGCAATAGTTGGCATTTCCCCCTCTCTTCCTTGAAAATATTTAGAAGCAACAAGGAAGGTGAAAAAATAATAATGAAGATTTTGCAAACCCCATTTCCAGCAAAATTAGGAAAGAAATTTAATCTGTAGACTTCAAAATGTGTGTTAAGACTGTCCCAAATAGATGAGATCAGGTAGAAGACACGTGGAGAGAACTGAAGGGAGGCAGCACAGAGATAGCAAGAGACACCAGCAGCAGTAGATCTTAGAAAGTACCAGAAAAGTCATATTCTTTAAGGTGAAAAGTGCACCCTGATGTGAAAAAGCTATATCCCTTGCTTACAGCAATTGTTGTGAAAACTGGATGTACAGCTGGTAGAAGAAACCCTCCTGGCATAGTTTGATTCAAAGCTGTGAAAGAAGAAGGGTTGTATAAAGAATCGCATAGGCAAGCTGCCATATATGTAGGAAGTATTCTGTCTTTTTGGCAGCAAGGAAAAAAGAGAGTCTTTGGGTTGTAAAATACTTCAAGGAATGAAATATTTTAAAAAGAGGTAAATAAGTGGGTAAATGTAAATGTAGGAAAAATTGGCTTTAAGGTAGTTCCAGGTTGCTGGTGTTCCCTGCCCCCTCCCCTCCCCTGATACCTGGCAGAATCAAAGATGAATCTTCTCTAAAGGAAAGCATCTTCCTAGTTTTCCAGGGCCAATGAGCAGTACAGTCAGAAAGAACAAAGCACATGAGGAAACAAAACATGATGAGAGAACTAGCAGATGTAACTGATAGAAAGAAAGAAAAAAAGACTCACAAATTCTTTTTGTATTTAATCAGAGACAAATAACTATGTTTATTATGTTCATAGAAATAAAAGCAAGCTTGTAAATATTTTCAGGGAATGGGTAACAGTTAAAAGTGACTTGGCAGGTTTGAAAAAGACCAAATAGAACTTCTAGAAATAAAAATATAAAACTGAAATTTAAAAACTTAATGGATTACCATTAGATAACATATTAGGTAAAATCAAAGAGAGATTAGTGAATTGGATGATACATTATAAGAAATTATCCAAAATGATGCATAGGGAGACAAAAATACAGAAAATATGGAAGAGAGGTTAAAAGACATGGAAGGTAGATCAACTATACTTCAATAAATTTTTTAAAAAAGACATGGAGGATAGAACGAGAAGTTCTAACGTACATTTAATTGGAGTACAAAAAGGCAAGGGAGAATGGGTAGAAGCAACTATTTGAGGAGATAATGACTGACATTTTTCCAGAATCAGTAAAACATATCAAGCCAAAAATTCACAAGCAGAGCACCAAAGGCAAAGAGAAAATTCTAAAAACATCCAGAAAAAAACACATTGCCTTGAAAAGTGATTTACACACTTCCCAATACCAACAATGGAAGCCAGAAGACAGTGGAATGATTTCTATAGTGAACTAGCTGATAACCTAGAATTCTATGCACAGAGAAAATACCTTTCAAGAAAGGCAATGTAAAGACATTTCTATATAAAGAAAATGTAGAGTTTGCCAACACTTTGTGAGTTTGCCTCCCTAAAGGAAATCTTCACTGATTTTTCCTTTGGGCAGAAGGAAAGTGACTCCAGTGGTAAAAGCTGAGCGCTAGTAAGGGATGAAGTATTTTAAAAAGAGGTAATATGTGGGTAAATGTAAATGTAGGAAAAATGAAATATAAAATAGAATTTTAATATCTTATGCATTAAAATATAGAGAATTGAAAATAAGACAACAATGGCATACAAGTTAAGAAAGGAGTCTAGCATCCTGATATTACCTGGAAGGAGAGTAAAGATTAATAGTCATTCTTAGACTAATAAGTTAATAATGCATATTGTATTTTCTAGAATAACTGGGGAAAGAATAGAAGCAGAGTGTATAACATCACAGCTAGTCAAGAAAGGCTTATCTACAACAAAACTGTAGAGAGAATGAAAGTGAAAGGATGGGATACTGTCAAAACAATAAGCACAATATCAGATAAAGCAGATGATATGGTTAAAAACATCACTGGGGGTAAAAAGTTACTTTTACCAGGAAAAATATCAGTTTGAAATATTAAATATGTTAATAACATAGAATAGTATATAAAGGAAAGGATGACAGAACTATAAGGAGGAAGAGAAATACCTGCAATCATAGCTAAGACATTTTAAAGGAGAACTAGGTCAGAGGACTTGCCCTATGGATATCAAATCTTATAATAAAGCTATAGTAAGAACAACAGAGTGAAATTGATTCAAGAATAACCAAACAATCCAACAGAACAAAATAGGGAGCCCAGAAGCAAACCTGTGCATTTACGGACTCCTTATGTATTGCAAGGTATGCATTACAGATTAACACTGAATTTTCCAATAAATGGGTACTGCGACTCATGGATATGCATATGGACAAACATCATCTGACTATCGTATATAATACATGAAAATCAATTTCAAGGGGATTTAAAAACTTAAACAGGAAAGGAAAATCTATAAACATTTTGATAATACAAGAGAATACCTTCATGATCCCTGCATGGGAAGGACTTCTTAAATAAGATGCAAAAAGCAAACTTAAGAAAGGATTGAGAAAATTGATTACATTAAAATTAAGAACTTATTTTAATTAAAAGCTACTATGAAAAGAAGGTAATAATTAATTACAGCACTGGAAAAGAAATATTTGAGCTTCACAAGGACAGATACTATGTCTATATTATTCATCACTGTACCCCAGCACCTTGCAGAGTACCTAAAACCAAAGCTTCAGCACCCAGGGTACTATATACTAAGTACTTACAACCATTCCCAAATGATGAAGCTCACCTACAGAGCAGAATCCACATCATAAACCACACACATTATTCCTTTATTGCTTTCTTCTGCTGCTGTTCATTCTTCAGAAAATAAGAGGAGAGAAAATAGGGGTGGTAGCTTAACCAGCCCATTGTTTAAAAATATTCAGTGTAGAAACTATTTGTTTAGGGTTGGGCAGATTGCTGAGAAGATTATATAGAAATATGAAACAAGGATTCTTCCTGGAGGAATTTACACTCTAGTTGGGAGATTGGCAAATAGGAAAAGATACTTGACAAATCTGGACCATTTAAAAAAATGTTATTTATGCTGTAAAGTATATAGGTGGACAGAGATAACACTGCCAGATGTGATAATTGAGAAGGATATCATGGAGGAGGGAAGATTTGATTTGTGTATTGAAGGAGGGTAAATTTATGGATAGGAAGAGAGAAAGGGAGAAAGTATTCTAGGGGAGGAATGAGGATGAAATGTGCTCTGTAGGCAAGAAAAATTTAACGTGCTTTGGGGAAACAGGCCCATATGACCAGAGTAGAAGGAGACAGATTATAAGTATAGATTCTTTCAGAATAAATATGAGTGAATAGCTGGAATTTTTTTTAAAGAATCATAGTGATGTAAACATAAAAGTCCTACTACTTATGAAAAGTGTATCCATAGGTAAAGTAATTAAACCCCTTTGGTGTTGGCAGAGGAATTGTAATCAGTAATTGTGGTGGACATCTGTGGATTCTGATGCCCAGCAGCATTCACTCTTTTCCTGCTTGTGGGACCCCAGCCTCCAAGGATGAGTCGCCCACGGAGGAGAGCATAGCAGAAAAATGGAGAGAAACTGCATCTAAGTGACATTATTGGAGTCAAACCTGGTTTTCCTTTCATTGCTGAAGTTGATTTGAGTTGGGTTGTCTGTTAATTGGAATTAAAAGAATCAAAACTGACACAAGAACGGACAAAAAGATCAGGAGTACAGAGTGGAGAATTCAGAAACAGGCTCATACACATACGAGAATTTCACCTTACTGGATACTCCTCTGTCTTCTTCGCTACGGGTCCTCTCTTCCCGATTTCTGAAGCTAGAGTATCTCAGGGCTCAGGCTTCATTCCTAGATGAATTTATCCTGTCCTGTAGTATTAAATATCTATTTGTGTGACTCCTAAGTTTGTATTTCTGGTTTTCATCATTCTTCTGAGATTCAGACCCATGTATTCACTTGCCCACTTGCATTCTCACTTGGGTGTCTAAGAGGATCTGAAACTTAACATGTCCTGATTCCCAACCTCCCCTCCTCCAAACCTGCTCCCTTCCTGAAAAGGCCCCTAGAATGGCACCACCATCTTTTTGCTCAGGCCAAAAACCTAGGAGTTATCTTTGAGTCTTCTCTTTCCTGTAACTTCCACATTTAGGCCATCAGCAAGTCCTCTTCAAACTTTTTTGACTCCACCTTCAGAATATAGCCTGGATCTGACTACTTCTCCTTACCTCCGCGGTTCCCACCATAGTCCAAGCCATAACCATCCTTTGCTTGGATTATTGCAATAGCTCCTAACTGACTTCTGTACTTCCATTTCTTCCTCTTATGGTCTCTTCTACACACATTTGTTAGAGAGATCTTTCAAAACATGTCAGATCATGTTACTTGCCTGCTCAAAACCATTGTTTTCTCATTACATTTAGAATATCCCAAATCATTACCACGGTCTGTAGATCACTGCATTATTTGGCCCCTGCCTAGGTTTCTAAATACATCTCTGCTTCTCTCCTTCTCACTCACTCTGCTACAGTCTCACTGGCCTTTTTGCTCTTCCTGGAACATGCCAAGTACATTTCTGCTGTGGGGCCTTTATACTTCTTCCTTCTGGTCTTTTTATGATCATTCCCTCACATCATTCAGGTCTCTGATCAGATATGACCTCATCAAGGTGACCCTTCTCTGACTATTTTATGTAAAACAGTTCTTCCCCTTCCTCCTCTTCAGAACCCTTATCATTATCTTGTTTATTATGTGTTTTCTTCACTAAATGTAAGCTTCATGAAGCAGGAATGTTGTCTTGTTTAATGCTATATTCCCAGCATTGGAATAATGACTGAATCATAGTTTCAGTCAATACATAGTTTTGAGTGACTGATTAAATGAAATTCATATATAATAGAGGTAGCGTATGTATCATTTTGTAAGATTTATTATTCAACAAGTGATTTGGGGAAAAAATGGTTAGACATTTAAGGATGAAATGGATTATTAATAAGAGGATATTATGGACAGTTTTATGCCAAAATATTTGACAATTTAGATGAAATAAACAAATTTCTTAAAAAACCAAAACTAACACAAGAGGAAATAGAAAATCTGAATGGAGCTATATCCATTAAAGAATTGAATTCATTCTTAAAGACCTTCCCACCAAACAGATAAACAATCAAACAAAGAGACTTTAGGCTTAGATGGTCTTTCTAGTAAAGTCTTCAAGATGTTTAAAATGATTCTCCAGAGAATAGAAAAAGAGGTAACATGTCTCAGCTCATTCTCAAGGAAAGCCTTTATACCAAACCTTGACAAGGACATTATGAGAAAAGAAAATTAAAGCCCAAACACTCTCATGGACATAGGTAGAGAAATCCTAAACAAAATATAATCAGCATGAATTAAACAATACATAAAAAGGGTAATGCATCGTAACCAAGTGGGATAGGTTTCCGGAATTCAAGAGTAGTCAAAATAAGCCAAGGTAATTCTCCACAATAACAGAGTAAAGACAAAAAGAATATAGTCATCTCAATAGATGCAGAAAAATAATTTTATAAAACTCAATATTGATTCATGACTTAAAATAAAGTCTTAGTAAAGGAAATTCCTTAATCTGATGAGTATCTACAAATAACTTAAGGCAAACATCATACTTAATGGTGAAATGTTGAAAGCTTTCTCCGTGGGATGTCTGCTGTCACCATTTCTATATAACATCGCATTAGAAGTCCTAGTCATTGCAGCAAGGCCAGAGAAAGAAATAAAAGGCATATGGATTGGAAAGTAAGAAATAAAACTGTCATTATCAGGAGGTAAAATGATTGAGTATTTAGAAAATCCAAAAGAATCTATAGATAAACTATTGGAATTACTAAGTAAGTTTAGCAAGGCTGCTGAATACAAGGTCAATATATAAAAATCAATTGTACTCAATATGCTAGTAACAAAAATGCAAAATGAAAATTAAAAATGATACCATTTACCTCAAAACACATCATATTTATAGGAACAAATATAATAAAGATGTACAAGATTTCTATACTGAATACAAGAAGACATATTGAGAGAAATTAAATGAGACTTAAATAGATGGAGAGATATACCATGTTCATAGACTGGATGACTCAATATTGTAAAGATGTCAATTTCCCCCAAATGTATCTGTAAATTCTGCACACCATTCAAAATTCCAGTAGGCTTTTAAAATGGACATTAACAATCTGATTATAAAATTTGTATGGAAAGGAAAAGGGCCAAAATTAGCCAAAATGATCATGAAGAACAAGAACAAAGTTGAGAGAACTTCCACTGTCAGATATCTAGACTAATTATAAAGCCATAGTATTAAGACAGTGTGGTGTATGTGCCAGAATAGACAAATGGCCCAACAGAACATGGTAGACGGTTTAGGAAGAGACCCTCAGATGATCACTGATTTACAACAAAGGTGACACCAAAATGTAGTAGAGAAGGGATGTCTTTTCAATAAATGGTGCTGATTCAATTTAATAGCCATGTGAAAAAAGTGAATCTTGACCCCCTTCCTCAAACCATTCACAAAAATTAATTCCAGATGCATCGTAGGCCTGAATATGGTAGTAAGACAATAAAGCTCTTAGAAGAAAATGTAAGAGAATGTCTGCAGCCTTAGAATGGGCAAGACACCAAAGCACTAACTATAAAGAAAAATATTGATAAACTAAATTAGATTGAAATTAAGAACTTCTCATCATCAAAAGACATCATTAAGAGAATGAAAGGACAAGCCACAGAGTAGAAGATACTGCAAAGAACTACAAATCAATAAGAGAAAGGCAAATAGCCCAATAGAAAAATGGAAAAAAACTTGAATAGACACTTCACACAGAGGATGTTCAAATGGTCAATAAAAGGTACGCAACTTCACTAATTCTCAGGGAAATGCAAATTAAAACTCTGATAAGTATGTCTACATATATTTACCAAAATGGCTAAAATTAAAAAGTCAGGCAATAGCAAGTGTTGACAAGAACATGGAACAATTGGACTCTCATATATTGTTGGTGGGAATGTAAACTGATACAACTACTTTGGAAAACTGTTTGGTAGTATCTGCTAAAGCTGAACACTCTATACCCTCTACCTTAAATTCCACTCCTAGGTAGGTACCCCACAGAAATGTTTATATATGATTACCAAAAAACACATATAAGAATGTTCATAGCATTCATATTATTCATAATAGCCTTAAACTGAAAGCAACCCAAATGTCCAAAGACAGTAGAATGGATAAGTAAATCACAGTATTGATATATTCATACTATGGTAATATATATAGGAATGAGAATAAGTAATCTATAACTACATGCAAAAATGTGGATGAATCTCACAAGTATAATGCTGAGAAAAAGAAGCCAGACACCAAAACAGGCAGAACTAATATCTGGGGATATAAACCAGAATAGTGGCTACCCAGGGGAGGTGATGACTGGGAGGGGAAATTAAGGGGACTTCTGCCGTGTGGGTTGTGTTCTGTCTCTTGAACTGGATGGTGTGGTACATGGGGGAGTTTACTTGTGAAAATTCATCAACCTGTACATTTATGTTTTGTACACTTCTCTGTATGTATCTTATACTTCATTAAAATGTTTACTTAAAGCAACCTGGATCTTTACTTCATTTCTTAAACCAAAGGAAATTGTAGCTAGACTTAATATTTAAATATAAAATGAAAGTTTCACCATTAAAAATAGGTGAACATTTTTATGATCTTGGAACCATAAATTGGACTGTATAAAATTAAAATTTTCTTTGAAAAGCAAAATTCAAAGAAATTGAATTCAAATTGGTAGAAAATATACCAAAATGTCAACATTGGCTATCTCTTGGGGATGGGATTACTAATGATTTTCATTTTATTTTTATATTTCTTTGTATTTTCCAAATCCCCTACAATAAGTGTGTGTTGATTTAATAATCAAAAGATACTAATTAGGACTCTCAAATTCTGTCTGTGTTTTACCAGCTTCACAATAATGATCAAACTCCTAGTGAAGGCATCTCTTTCCATCCTTCCTGCCTGTCTATCCATCTTTATCTGCCACTCATCTTCCACATGCATCCTGCCTTTCATTTTTCTATGGAACACAGATACTTTCTCATTGGAAGTAATTTAAACAAAATAGAGCATATAAAGAAACAGCATGGAAGTCTCCTTCCCAATTCCACTGCCTCCCAACATCTTCTTCTGTACCTTTGCTCACATGTGTATGTCCATGTACAAATACAGTCTTTTTTAAAACAAATGGGATACTTGCTCCCTACTGCTTCTTTTTTTTAAAAAAATTATTTATTTTTGGCTGCATTGGGTTTTCATTGCTGTGCATGGGCTTTCTCTAGTTGCAGCGAGCGGGGGCTACTCTTCATTGTGGTGCGTGGCCTTCTCAGTGCAGTGACTTCTCTTGTTGCGGAACACGAGCTCTAGGCATGTGGGCTTCAGTAGTCGTGGCACATGGGCTTCAGTAGTTGTGGCTCGCAGGCTCTAGAGTGTAGGCTCAGTAGTTGTGGCGCTCAGGCTTAGTTGCTCTGTGACATGTGGGATCTTCCTGGACCAGGGCTTGAACCTGTGTCCCCTGCATTGGCAGGTGGATTCTTAACCACTGTGCCACCAGGGAAGCCCTGCTCCCTACTTCTTAACCACATTCTATTTTTTTTGTTGTTGTTGTATGTATGTATACTGTTTATTTATTAAGCTTTACATGATTAAAAATTTTAAAAATAAACTTGCATTCTAACATAATTAATGAGAATATTATGAAACTCATAATTACTCAAAATAACACCTTCTCTCTAAGACCTTCTTGAACCAAGTAAAGCATCATCCTCCTCTGATCACGCTTTATGATATTATACCATTTACTTCTACACAGTTAACCACATTCTATTACTTGCTGTTCCTTGAACTGTTCATGCTGTTTCACCCCTACATGACTAGCCAAAAGCCCCTTTTACCCTTTCCTCTAGTCTCTGTGCAAACAGCAATTACAGCATCTAATTATTTGATGCTTTTACTAAGGACTTTGGAGGGGAGAAGTTCAAAAGGGACAAAGCATGAAGGGAAAGCAGACAGAGCCGTAGCCATGTGGGCAGCTGAAGGATGATGGGGAAGGTGGCAGGATACTATTTCCAGTTATTCACTGAGGTTTTTGTCCCTTTGGTTCTTTTTAGTTATGGCGCATTCCCCTGCCTAGGCAGCTAGGGCATTTCACATTCATTGCCTCAAGGGACAAGTGACATAGTGGAATTCAGAAATCAATGCTTGGGTCTTGCATTTTCCAAAGCCTGGTCCTCATGGGGGCACCAAAGAACTCAGCGCATAGACAGCAGATTTAGAAGGTTGCCTGATGAGTAAGAGAAGTGCTCTTCAGACATCCCTGCTCCCAGTGGGGTCATGGTGCCCTTGGTGAGGGGAGGGGTGTGGTGGAGGGGAAGGAGGAGAGGAAGATGTTTGAGGCCCCTGAGGAGGCAGGCTGTGCCCTGTGTCTAGGCTGAGTCCTGAAGGGCAGTGAGTGCAAACCCCTCACAAGCCTGGGGAACCAGAGTGCAGAGGAAACCTGTGGCCCTGCGCTTAGGCAAAGCCCAGGGAGGAGGTATGACTCAAGTTCGCATCACGAATATGGCCCTGGAGCATTCAAGTAGAAATGGCCTCAAATCCTACAGAGGCAGAGAAGCCCCCCAGCCCCACCCCAGCACTTCCCAGAGCCCTTGCACAGCACAGGGGAGAGAAAGTGCTCCCAGAAGGGGTGTGGAAGTCTTGGAGGTCAGCTTAGAGAGTGGCTGAGGAAGCCTTGTGGTCGGGAGAGGCGGTCTCCATGATACCTGGAGTGGACCAGTGATCCAGGCTGGAGAGGGGAGAGAAGGTGTGGGCAGAGGCTGGGGGGTGGGGGATAACTTGGAGGATCAGGTGCCTCTCCGCCTCTGGCACCTTGGCACTCACTAAGGAAGGCCCTGGAATTTAGATATTACACTAGGAAGATGGGGCTGGGGAGAGACTTTGAATTGCTTGTAATTACCAGAAGGAGGATTTCAATACACATCAGATTATTAGAGAACAGTAAAGTTGTATTCCTTACACACTTGAGTTTGAGAACTGACAGTTGTCTCCATTACAAACAGAAGAGAAGAGATCCAGTTTTATTTCTTTGCTTTGGTGGTGGTGCTGTCGGGTTTTGATGTAATTGGCCATGATCCCAGGGATTTCCTTAAGTATGGTCTGTGGAGGCTGTCTCACTTCTGCCCTGCTTTGCTGCTTTGGGGGGCTGCCATGGACCGTTGGAGGCCAACAGAGGCCTGGCAGCCACAGATGTGTTTACCGTCACATCTGTACGTGAGCAAAGTAGGGAAAGATGAAATCAGCAGAATGGGACCTTTCTGAGCAAGAGTATATAGGAACCCAGCCTGGAACACATTTAAAGTCAATGCTGAATAATCCAAGAGATGCAAATGAAAACCAACAAGGACTCATTTTCTAACTGATTGGGAAGTAAAATGTTTATCACTGACTTGCATTAATTCAAGGGGTGGTTGAGTAATTTTCTGACCTACATTTAGCTTTGATTCATGGAACTTAAAGTTAATTTTCATAGAATTTAAAGTTAAGTTAAAGTTAATACCTGGCGACTTCAGCATCATGAGTGTCCAGAATCTTCCCTTAAGTAGGTGTCACAAGACAACAAGCTAACGGAAATGAGAGGGCGGAATAGTGCCACTGGACAGGCGGTAGAGGCAGCTTGTGGGATCTTATCCCTCAGCAGTGAAAGTGCGGATTCCTAACCACTGGACTGCCAGGGAATTCCCCAAGGAAGTTGTTTCTTGGTAGTGGTTCTGGGTACTCTATGAAGCTCAGGATGAGGATGCTTTTGGTTGTCCCAGCTGTATTTGTGCTCTGCTGTCCCACCACTATTTCAGACTTTGCTGACCTTTGCCAAAAACCCTAATCTACTCATCCCTTCTTCCCGTGCCCTTTCTGCCTTCCTGCTTATGCTTTGCACACTCTGCTGACTTCTTTGCTCTGTGCTGGGCTTTGGTTTTTCTTCTCCTCCCTGAACTCTCACCCTGTTTGCCCCTGGTCCCTTTCTTTCCTCGTGATGTGCGCATCCCCGCTCAAGTGCAGCTCTATTGTTAATTTTGTGGCAGGCCTTTTTCTCTTCACCTCGCAGACTCTCCCCCAGCTGGGGAGGAACATGTATCTACTCTTCAGGAAATGCTGTCCTTTGGGTGGAAAAGGACTGGCTTCCTAGCAGTGCCAGAATGAAGCTCCTTCTCTACTGGAAACAAACAAAACCCCTTTATCTGTGGAACTTCCTGTTTCCTCGCTGAAAGCTGTGCTTTTCAAACATGAGGCATTAAGCCAGGGGCACATGGAATCATAGGATAAACTGGGCACGTCTTCCTGGATGTCACTCAAAACTTCGGGGGAAAATGGTTTTGAATTCTTCTTCCTCATAAAAACAATTGCCGCATATGAGTTGAAGCACATTCTGTAGGGCAACCTAAAATTCACATGGCATTCAAAGATTAAACAGGAGATGTAAAAATTTTATGCTTCTGATAAGCTGCTTTGGGTTATGTCTTCAAAATTCCTGTGGTGTCTTTCCACTCCTCTGCTGTTAGGAAGTACTTCAGTCGAGAATTTTGAACAGCACATAAAGCAGTCCTTGGAAGTAGCAGATTTCTGTGAGTTTCACCCAGTGAATTCGGCACCTAGGGTTGATTTAATGAAGTTGGAGAAAATTTTGAAATATTAATAGAGATTTCTTTCCTCCTCACTCTTTAAAGTTTCCCTATGTCCTGCTTATTCTGTTATTAATCTATTGCTTGGGGAGCATTTGGATTGTTACAGCAGGAATGTAAAGATAAAGAAACAGTCAGGGATCCTACTGAGAATATAAATAAATAAATGAATGAATGAATTTAAATTCATAATAGAGACAGGCATGACTTTTGATTTGTAAGAGCTGGGCTTTGAACATCAAAAGCAAATCTTTGAAGGAATCAAGGTGTTATGGGTTGAATTGTGTCCCTCCAAAATTCGTAAGTCCTAAACCCTAATACCTGAGAATGTGACCTTATTTGGAAATAGGGTATTTATAGAGGTATTCAAGTTAAAATGAGGTCTTTAGGATTGGCTCTAATCCAATAAGCCTGATGTCCTTATAAAAGGGGAAATTTGGATACAGAGACACTCATAGAAGGAAGATGATATGAAGAGACATAGAGAAAATGGCCATCCATAAGCCAAGGAGAGAGGCCTGGAACAGATCCTTTCCTAATCCCTCAGAAGGAACCAACCTCACTAATACCTTAATCTTGAACTTTAGCTTCCAGAACTGTAGGCAATAATTTTTTGTTGTTTAAGCCAGTTTATGGCAGCCCTAGCAACCTAAGACTCAAAACATAAAAGTTATGCCATAAGCAACAGATTGGAAATATCATGTTCCATCAAATCTAGATGTCATTGGGACTTCCCTGGTGGTCCAGTGATTGAGACTTCGCCTTCCAATGCAGGGAGTGTGGGTTCGATACCCGGTTGGAGAACTAAGATCCCATATGCCTCGTGGCCATTAAACCACAACATAAAGCAGAAGCAATATTGTAACAAATTCAATAAAGACTTAAAAAAATACATTAAAAAACAAATCTGAGATGTCATCAGTTGGAGGAGCTGTGATAGAGCTTATATTGCCATGGGTTCATGGAAGGAGATCCAGTGTCCTATCTTTATGCAGTGGGCTGAGCCTTGAAGGTGGGGTGAGGTGAATTCAAGAGCAGGGTCATTACTACTGTACTTCCCATTCCCACTGTTTCCCAGGGGGAAGCTCTGTAGAGAAGTTCTTTGTATCATAATGGTACAGGACCAGCAAGGTACAAAAGGTAAGGGTGGCATGTCTAAGTCTGAGACTAGAGTGTAGCTCACAACAGCATCCAAAACTCCTGGTCTTCAAGGTAGTTTTGAAGTAGCAAAGAGATACATGAAGTAAGAGACTGAGTGTGAATGAGCCAGCAAATCTGAATAAATTTGTGGTTGAGATGAAAAGAATGCGTATGACCCCTCTGGACCTTATGCTTGGAGGCCAACATGAGGACCAAAGACATCAGTGAAGAATTTGGTGAGGAGAGAGCCCAGTGACCAAAGATCAGGTGGGAGGAAAGCAGTGTGATGGAGGCCAGAGCAGGCACCATGTTTCCAAATGCCTGAGCCATGCTTGATAGAACTCTGGCAAGAAGGCTGATTATGGTGTGATATTTTGAATTGACAAGTTTTAGCTTGAAATGCTTACTTTTACCCAGAAATGACTGGGTTTACCTGGAAATAACCTAGATTAAATTTCTAACTTTGGAGGGAATTGTGGGGGAGGTGTCCCAAGACAAATTATTAATTCTGATTAAAGTTAATTTGAGAAAAACATATTTGACTTTATACATTTGAGTATAGATTTTAAATTCTTTTACACAGTACATTAATTTTTACTTCTAGCCCATTACCTCCCACATTATATGGATTTCGCTTGCACCAAAAACACTCAATTGTTTGTCTTATCCATTTCCCCTTGGTTTCCTAATTTGCTTTGGGTTACAGGCCACTGAGAATGTGATGAAAATTATGACTGCTTTCCCTAGAAAAATGCACATATGCACATACATATCAAATTTGGCATACAATTTTGGGGACTTCCCAGATACTCTGAAACCTCTCACAATGTCAAAAAATGGAAATAAGAAGTTGGTTTGTGTTAATAGAAATATATTAAGAATTCTGGTTTAAGATGACAGACTTTACATTCATTTGCTTCCCCTGCCTTCCTAGAACCCACTGAAATGACAGTTAAAGATATGTAGAAAAAAATGAATCCATGACAGCTCTGAAAACAGGAATGCGTGCCGTGGTTTGATAAGAGATTTCATCAAATTTCTGGAAGATGGAAATGAGATGGGCTTGCCTTCTATTATTTCAAGAGTGTAATATACCATAGGAATCCATGGCCTAGATCTCAAATGGGAGATTGTATTGGATGTGGGAGCCTTTCTTCAGACAGGTACTAGAACTGTTACATATAGAGGATAAGAATGAACTTTGAGGCAGCAATCTGGGTGGTTAACTAGAAGGATGTCCTCAGGACATTTTGGCTAAGTAGCTCCTTCCTTTCTTAGATGCATATAGAGCAATTTGAATTCTAAGAATTGTTTTCTGAACTTGTGAAAGATTTGCTAAAGGACAGTCCAAGTAATGAAGTTGGAGCAAAGAGCAAGGCAGACTAATATTTGAAGGAGGGCCACAGGATAAAATGGAAATTCTGGGGTAGAGCCAGAGGGTTAAAAAAGAGAGTCATCTCAGACTAGGAGGGAAATGCAGTTAAGTGCCCTACTTTTCTTTGACAGTGGTGGGGTTTCCAAATCCACCTTCCTGCTCCCTACCCAGGTATACTGAAGAGAAGGATCTCTCTACAAAAAGGCTACAATCTGCCCTCACATTCAGAGCAAATAGAGCCTTCTTAACCACAAAGGAAAATCAGGCAAGCTACTCACACTAATCTACAAAGTCCTTCATCAGTAAGTATAAATGGTTAACTAAGGACCACCAAATGTCTGAGGGAAATCAATGTCATAAAAGACAAAGATGAAGATAAACAAACAAGTCAGCTGAGTGGATAAGGAGATATGAAAAGCAATTTGAAAATATTCACATGGATGAAACAATGACATGCAGCTATGAAAGAGATGTAAAAAGAGGACAAAAAAATTCTCAGAAATTAAAAATATGATTACTGAAAATCTGAAAGTGTAGTAAAAATGTCTAAATAACAGAAAGGATGCTGATAATTTCCAAGGGAGTAAACAGGAAGATAGAGTTAAGAAAGTCTTTCAGGACCTAGAGCAAAAAGCTGGCAAGTATAAGAGATACGAAAAAAGACAATAGATATAGTTTGAGAAGGTCCAATATCTGTATAATTGACACAAAAGAAATAATCAAATAAATAATAAACTTTCTCTGAAAAATCAAATTCTTCAGTTAAAAGTGGCCACTGAGTACTAAGCAGGATAAATGAGAAAAGATTCAAACCAAGACACATTCTGATGAAATTTCACTACTCTGGGAATGAAGGCAAACACTGTTGAAGCTCTCAGCAGGAGGACAGATCGGATTATTCACAAGGAAGTGGGAAATAGATTTGCATATCACTTCAGTAATCAACAACAGCAGATGTCAGTATACGATGGAATAATGCTTTCAAAGTTCTGAAAGAAAGTAAACCAAGAATTCTATACCCAGCTGTGTTAATTAGTGTGCTTTTGACTGGAAGGAACAGAAAGCCAACCTCAAGTGGCTTAAGCGAGAAGGAAATGTATTATCTTACATTATGTGAAATTCAGAGATAAGGCATCACCAAGGTTGGTAAGTTAATCAGCTTAATAATGATTAATTATTAAGCTTAAAATAACAATCAAGGTTCCTGATTCTTCTCATTCTACTGTGTTATCCTTAGCTTGTTGGCTTTGTACTCAGGCTAGTTCCTCTCTGATGACAAGATGTCCACAGTCATTCCAGGCACCACAACCACAAATAACGGTTTCCAGAGGAAGACAAGAATGTCTCTTATTCAGAAGCTCCAACAGACTTTCCTTCATGTTTTGACCAAAATTTTTTCTTCTTCCTAAGCCGATCATTGGAAAAGTATAGCCATGATTGGAAAGGTATATCCAATCATTGGATGGCCACGATTGACTTAGACCAGTCAGGAGGTACCCCTTGTGGATACATGGCGAGGGAGTATACCCTGCATAAAAGAAGATCCTATTATGAAAAGTATGGGGGTGGGAGCAAATGAATATTGTGACATGCACTAGTACATCAGATCTTAGTTTCCAGACTAAAATACATGATGGAAAATTTGTTTATTATGGTTTATTTGGAGGAAATGGGGGATGGGAAGACTGTGGAACATCTACTAATGATCCAATGATCTTTTCTAGTGGTAAGCCTTCACTTTTACCCTGCTGTGACCTTAAAGCTATCTGTGCAGAACCATTTTATAGAAAAATATCTAGATCTGGAAATTCCCAGGGAAATCATAAAAAAGAAACTAGTTATGAGAGACTGGATACCTTACTTCCAAATCACCAGCCAAGAAAATGTCACAGGTGTTTGGCAGGATGTCACATTTCCCACTTTAAGCTGGAAGCAGAAGCATTGAATTTTAGTTAACTCTGATGATTGTGCAATTTAACTAATAGTCTTAACTTTTAAACACTGGAGAAAGCTTTATTTGAGGGGAAATATTTTCAGTTGCATGCTGCATTCAACTGACGGTTAAGCTTTCTACACCCAACACCTTCACTACTGATTCATAGTGTGCTTCTAACAATTCACTCTTTCTTGAATGTTGATTGCAAAGCAACATCATCAGAAGGATGATCTTCAGAAGGATGCACTGTGGCACTGGGACCTTAGGTGAGGTGCTAGGGCACCAGTCCTCCAGCCTTCCATGAGAAATGGAAACTTCTCTTGCGTTCATAAAGGTAGCCCCTCACTCGAGTCTTTACAAAATAAAGGAAAGCTGTGCACCCCCAAATATTTGTTTGCCTGACTCATTTAATCATTCAGCAAATATATATGAGGGTCTACTATGTGTCGGACACTATTCCAGGCTCTCTTAGTGGACAAAACAAATTATAGTCATGGAACTTACTTCCTACTGGAGGGAGACATTCAGAAAACCCTATATAGTAATAAGGAAATTATTTGTTCTTTAGAAGGAGATAAAAACTCTGGGAAAAGTAGAGCAGGGTAAGGGGAATCAGAGGTACAGGGTAGGCCTCATTGAGAAGGTGACGTTGGAGCCAAGTCCTGTAGGGCGTTGGGTGGAGGGGACAGTGCTCCAGGCAGAGAGAATGGCCAGGACAAAGGCCCTAAGGTGGGCGCATCCAGGACAGCAAGGAGGCCTGTTGCAGGGGAGGTTTCTCTTCTTCGCTGGTACAGATACTGTTTGAAGCAAAGTCTCTAGAACTGTGTGACAGGAATGCTTACAGATAAAGCTAACATTTGAAGCAAATATTAGGAGCTATAATGTTTACTAAATGAGTTGCTGTAGTAGCACCTCGGGAAACAGACTGCTGGGCTGTACCCCTAGGGTTTCTGAGCCAGTTGGTCTGGGGTGGCGGCTCCAGAATTTTCCTTTCTAAGTTTCTGGTTGAGGCCGATGCTGCTTCTTTGATCACTAAGAGAACCACTGCTCCACGGAAAATGGGATTTCTCTAAGAGTGAAGTCTGTGGTACGTTTTAGGTATAGTTTATTGACAATTTGTTTAGGGATCTATCTTTTACATAAATAGAGTCTATTCCTCAGTAGTTTGTACAGTCATATGTTGTGAAGCTCGAGCGGCCATCTGGTCCAACTCTTTGCCTTTTGGGCAATCATTTTTACCATTTTAAACCCCATTTTTACTAATGAGGCAGTCAGGATGCAAAGAGGTTACGGCTTTTGCCCAAGTCACATACTTAAGTTTTGGAAGAGTTGCTGGTATGTAAAAGTAATGAAAATTAAGCTCCCCTCTCTTCCTTGTTTCTAGAACCAGGAGATGCAAACCTACCTAAGGTTTGCTTTCTAATTGGGGGAGGGGCACATTTTGGTTTTGACAGAGAAAACTGGAACTCCCAAGTCCCTGCTTTATCTTTGCCACATTTTTAGCCCTGGAATGCACTTTGGACTCTGCCTGTTTGGAGTTCATGTGCTTCTAGGTTTCTCCCTTGGCCCTCTGATTCATTTCCTTGGTTTACTTTCCTCTCCTCTTTCCTCCTCAGTTCCGCTCCCTCACCTGCTGTCATCCTCTCTGTGAAGGAGGTCCTTCTGCTGGGAGAGGCGGCCAGGCTCTATCCAATGACTGGCCTCCTCAGCAGTGACAGTGTGGAGGGGAGACCTGCCGCACAAGATGCCTCGTCACTTTGCCCAGATTTAGTACCTAACCCGGGATATTTGCATTGATTTGTTCCTTTTTTTTTTTTGGTGGCAAGATTTGTGAGATAGAAAAACTACACTGTTTTGTTTTTTTTTTTTTAGAGAATTCAGGAACTTTATTTGCAACAACTTTGTGTGTGTGTCAGGGGGTACGGGGGACACAGCTTGAGGCCAATGAATCCCCTCAATCAGAATGTATAGGTTAAACAAAGCTGTTAAAAGGTGGAAAAACTACACATTTAACAGCAGCTTAATTTAACTGAAGTCTCAAGTTTATGTCTGCCCAATGCATGTCGGAGGTTTTTCTCTTTACTGTGCCCTTGAGATACTGATAGTGACATTTTTTGCCCTAAGGAGACATTTGCTCATTGAATTGGTCCCTTTAACCTCCCTGCACCTTAGTTTCCTTGTCAGCAAAGCAAGAGACATGATCCTTCTTTAGAAAGGAGACCTTGGGAGGTTCTGAGGCACTATGGCTTGGTTCCCTGCCAATCTGGGCCGCCTCAGGGGAGGGGCAAGATTTCAGGATCTGTGCCAGGAAGGAGTGCCTGAAAGACTTGCTTCCCAAAGCGATTTCTCTTCCGTCGCCATGGCCCTCTCTCTGGATCCACTGGCCTCAGGGTGTGTGGACAAGGACCTCTCTGCTGAATTAAGCACAGGGTACTTTGCAGGGGCTCAGAAGACAATGAGGACTCATTTAGACTATGATTTTTTCTCCCCTTTTGCATGATATTATCTTTGAGAAGCCAACTTTTTTATTGAGGTATAGTTGATGTACAATATTATATGTTTCAGGTGTATGACATGTGATTTACAATTTTAAAAGTTATACTCCATTTATAGTTATTATAAAATATTGGCTATAATTCCTGTGCTGTACAATATATCCTTGTAGCTTGCTTATTTTATACATAGTAGTTTGTACTTCTTTTTTTAAAAATATTTATTTATTCATTTATTTGGTTGCACCAGGTCTTAGTTGTGGCATGAGGGCTCCTTAGTTGCAGCTCCTGGGCCCCTTAGTTGTGGCATGTGAACTCTTAGTTGTGGCATGCATGCGGGATCCAGTTCCCTGACCAGGGATTGAACCCAGGCCCGCTGCACTGGGAGTACAGAGTCGTATCCACTGCATCACCAGGGAAGTCCCGTAGTTTGTACTTCTTGATAGCCTATCTCTATCTTGCCTCTCCCCTTTTCCCTCTCCCTACTGGTAAGGGCTAATTTGTTCTCTATATCTGTAAGTCTATTTAGAAACCAACTTTTAAATCTTAATTTCTATATAGGTCACAAATATTAAAAAAGTTAAAATATTAGTTAGCAGTTAAGAAAATTAAAAAAACCCAAATCCCTGGAAGGCAATAATGAATGACACTATTAAAATTTGCAATCTCCTTAGCCATGATAAAAATCTCTTAACAAACTAACAATAGACAGGAATTCCTTATTCTGGTAAAGAGTATCTACTAAAACCCTGTGGCAAATATCATCCTTAGTGATGGGACCAGGAATGTTACAAGAAAGCCTGCTGTCCACCGATTCTATTCAACATTTTACTGGAGGGCCTAGCCAGTAAAATAAAACAATAAAAAGAATGATGGGCTTCCCTGGTGGCGCAGCGGTTGGGGGTCCGCCTGCCGATGCAGGGGACACGAGTTCGTGCCCCGGTCCGGGAAGATCCCACATGCCGCGGAGCGGCTGGGCCCGTGAGCCATGGCCGCTGAGCCTGTGCGTCTGGAGCCTGTGCTCCACAACGGGAGAGGTCACAACAGTGAAAGGCCCGCATACCAAAAAAAAAAAAAAAAAAAAAAGGAATGAAAAGGCACAAATATTGGATTGGAAAGGAAGAAATAAAGACCATCATTATTTGCAAGTAATATAATAATTATGTATTTAGATAATCCAAAAGAATCTATAGGCCTTTATCAAGACCACTGACACAGGATAATATTTTAAAAATCAATTATATTTCTATATGCTAACCTCAAATAAATAAAAATTGAGCTTAAAAATGGCATTTACAATGGCATCAAAACCATAAAATAGTCTGAAATAAAGCTAATAAAAGACATGTAAGAGCTCTAGATGGAACTATAAGCATTACTGAGATAAAGAAAACCTAGATAAATGGAGGGTTATACCATGTTCACAGATTATAAAGTCAGTATTTTAAAGATGTCAACTCTCTCCATGCTGATCTATAGGTTTGGTGCAATCCTAATTTTAAAAAACAGCCACATTTTTTTCTTACAGAAATTGACAAGTTGATTCTAAAATTTATATAAAAACAGCCAAGGCAATCTTGAAGGAGAACAAAATTGGAGTAATTACACTGCTAGGTATCAAGATCTATTATAAAGCCATAATAATTAAGGCAGTATTTGGCACTAGAAAAGACATATAGACCATTGTAACAGAATATAGTTCAGAGATAGACTGACACACAAATGGTCACCTGGTTTTTGACAAAGGTGACACTTAAGTGCATATATATATATATATATATATATATATATATATATATATATATAGTTGATCTGTACAATGACAATCCAGATTAATTACAGATCTAAATATGAAAGGCACAGGAAAACATCTTTATGACCTTAGGGTAAGCAAAGATAAGTAAACAGGACACAAAATGTACTAACCATGATAGAAAATATTGACTTCATTAAGAATAAGAACTGTTCATTAAAAGACACCATTAAGAGAATGAAAAGGCAGTCTACAGAGTAGGAGAAGATAATTGTAATACAGTTGACGAAGGATTCACATCAAGGATATATAAAGAACTCCTACAAATCAATAAAGAAAGATGGAAAACACAGTGGAAAAATGGACAAAAGCATTGAACAGGAATTTCACAATAAGGGCTATCCCAATGGCCAATAAACATTAAGAAAAGGTGCTCAATGGCATTAGTCATCAGGAATTTCAAATACCCACGTACCCACTGAAGTTTAAAATTTAAAAAAGACAATAGCAAGTGTTGGCAAAGATGTAGAACAAGTGGAGCTCTCATATACCATTGGTGGGAGCATAAATTGGTACAACCATTTTGAAAAACCCTTTGGCAGTATCTACCAAAGCTTAATATATGCATATTATTCTGTGATCAAGCAGTCACATCCCTAGACACATATCCAACAGAAGTGTGGACATCTGTTCCACAAGATATAAGTACAAGAATATTTTTAATAGCTCCAAACTGGAAGCCACCCAGATTTCCATAAACATTAGGATGGATAAATAATTTGTGATATAAAAATTTTGCAGTCTCATCTTAGGATTGTTAACAAATGTCTTTCTTGTTTTCACTGTCCAGCCACCATGTGTGGGCAAAGTGCCAGAATCACTTAGCCTCCAGAACTTGCCCCAGGCAGAAGCGGGAAACCCCTCATGGCCCCATGGCTCAATCTTCTGTATGAGCACATGGGCAGGGTGTGTGGGGGGACCTGCAGGCAGAGTGACATCTGAACACTCTCTATTTGGGCTGCTGGCTTGTCTGTAGGAAAGTGAAATTCTTGGGGTCTGACTGGTCCATGGAGGCAGTTCACAGGTCTGGAGCCCTCTCTGCCACAGCAGGTCCCAGTGGATTGGTGATCAACACTGATGGTGCCCGGCTGTGGTCTGGCATCTATATTTAAAGCACCACCAGGTGATTTTAAGGTACAGCCAGGACTGAGAGCACAGTAATCACAGGGAACTGACTGCCTCTGAGTCTGCTTTTGCAGACGTCTCTCAGGGCCAGTCTCCATCTTTCCTGGCACCTGGGCAGGTAGGGGGATTTCCCAGCGAGTGTGGCTGTCATCTGAGCAAGTGAGTGAAACTACTCGACTGATGTGACTTGCCACCCCTTCGTGACTGACACAGCCGGCAGGAGTCTGGGCCGTGAGACAGACCCCTCTGGTTACCGTGGCTGCTGGGCCATCTGGGTCTGTCTCTCTGAGGCCCCTGTTCTGAAGGTGTCTGTTGAGAGGCGCTGTGGTGGACGGCATGGGTGGAGGTGATAGTTTGGTCCCATCTTGGCAAGACGTTCTCTGCGTCAACGGGCGGCGCTCAGACAATTGCTGATTGTCACATTGTGTGGCTGATGCCTTTCCTTTTTTTAAAAAACATAAAGACCTACTGTTTCTAAAGAGAACTGGCAATGAACCAGAATACTGTGAGGTGAACACTTGCTTAGTGGGGGAAGGCGCTGTTTGCAATTTGGCTACTTTTAGTGCATATGAGCAGGGGCCTGGGCACCCACAATCAGAACTTATGCAGGTCATGTGCTGGAGAGTGGTCCTGGAGAACCCCTGCCTCACCGGGGTTAGCCCTGTAGTTAATGGATTGTGGGGACATGCTGGGGGTTCCTGGGAAGGGGGCCAGGGTACGGTAGGCAGTGGTGGGACAGTTAAGAGACTTAGGTAATGGCTATTTACTAAACAGTAAAAAAAAAAAAAATCACTATTTACCAACCAGTATGCCCGTAGGGGTGCATACTGTCCAGATACCAGGTCTGCTTGTAAAAGATGCTAAAAACTCTAGTTAACCTCAGCTAGAGTGTGAAACGAACCAGGGCTAGGTGGAAAGTGAGGGCAAGGCTGAGTCTGTCTGGTCATTGTCCTATGTGTCCTCAGGGTCTAGCCCAGGGCTGGGCACATAGTAGGTGCACAATAAATACATTCTTGATCCCAGAACCTGGTCTTTCAGCCCTTGTGACTCTCCTAGTAATAGGTGGCCACAGAAGCCATAATATTAAAGAAACACTATTGAACATGACAATGAGCCGCCTCAGGTCCTGTGTAGAAAGGTTATCCCCACATGCCAGGCTGCCTTTGTGGGCATGGCATCTGTGGGAGGGAGAGGATGTTTTCATGCCACTAGTTTAGGAGGAGCTCTTAATCTGGATTAGTTAAAGCAGATCGCTCCCAGCCTCTCTTGACTGTGTGTCCTGGTGTCCTACCCAGTGTTGAGGCTATGCCCACAGTTTCATGCTTTGGAGCTGACAGTTCTGTCTAGATTATGTTATTATACATCTGCTTGCTTGTTCTCTTGAAGATTGCTTCATTTCAGTGTAGTATTCATCACTGTCTCTTTTTTTCTGTCCCCTTGCTCTCCATTTTTACTTTATGATTTATCTTGAGTGGGTGCACTCCAGGGTGGGGGTTAAGAGCACAGACTCTGGATCTGGACTGCCTGGGCTCAGTTCAGTGCAGCTTTCCATTTTGAACATTTCGTGAAAACCTTTGTCAGGTGAGTTGTTTAGGTGCTGGCTTGAATGTGTCTTTAGTATACCTCTCCGCAGCATATATTGTAGGAGAGCTGTCACCCACCAGCAGTCCTCCCCAGCGTGTGAGGCACACCACACTCAAGTCTGGGGGACTATGAAGATGTATTCCCACATTTGAGATGGAAGAAATCCCCCCACATATCTGGGAGATAGACTGTGATGGTTAAAGCTGTATGTGACCAGCATACTCTCCCATCCTCCTCTGCTTCCTTTGGGAAGCTGCTACCCCATCTCATGTGGTCCTGGTGGGGCTGTCCATTAAGGTGATGTGTACTACCTTCTGCTGTCACGTGGACATGTGATCTACGCTGGGCCAACCCTAGTATGACATCTCCTCAGTCACGGTGAGAGGTTTAGGGATGGGTGTGTTTCCCATTTGGGTCACAAAGATGCCTCCCTGAGGCTCTTCTACTAGATCTAGTGGGGAAGACGGTGCTCTTCATTTATGCTAGCAAGTGGTAGCTAAGCTTCTCAATATGTGAGTTAACAGGTTTCCATTTTTTACTAGTTTGACTTGGGTTTCTGTTAACTGCAGTTAAAATAACCCTGTCTAGCAGAGTTCAGAAATGTTTGAAGATGCTAGATTTTCTAGAGTGCCCTGACATGGCCCCATAAGAAAACACGGGAAAAAGGATGGATCAAATTGCTGTCTGGCTTGACTTTCTTGATGACTGAAGAGTGGGTCCCCAAGGCATTTCTTCTGCGACTTGATCACTATCCTTATTGGATGTCACAACTAACTCTGTCCTTTACGTTGTGTTCCCTTTTCTTGGAATGCTGTTCCCTTTGACTTCTTAGCTTCTTGTTAGCTTATTCATCATTCAGAGTTCCACTCAAATATTTCTTTTCTGATACCGTCTCATCCTGCTAGTCAGATCCCTTCTTTTCTGTCTCTGAATTCCCCCAGCTCTTTAATTTTTCTCTATTTATCTCAACTCCATTATGCCCTCTGGAGTTTTCCTGGCTTTGAGATTCTAATGGTAATGGCTTGAATGCCCATTGATGTGAGATGCAGACCTGGCCTGCTGATGAGATCCTGGGCGGGACTGTCGGGGAGGTACTTATAAAAACTTTACCTGTATCTCCCTCTAGCACTTTTATGAGTTAATTTTTTAATTTACCCCTTTGCTCCAATTCTAATTTCTTTTGATTTAATGAGTGAGACTGGGAATCTAATTCAGGGACTTTAAAAAAAATTATCATGGAGGATTTTTACTTCTTTATTGCGTTGTTTTATATTTTCTAAATTTTCTACAATGAGCGTGTGTTGCTTTTGTAATTAGAAAAAAGTATTAAAAACAAGAAAAATGATTCCCAGTTATGTAGATGGTATCAAAATAAGAGTGGCAGAATAGCCTGAGGGAAGTGCTAGGGACAGCTTGCTTTATCTTCTAGCAATCTTCTTGTACTGTAGGAGACATAAGAAACCCATTTGTTAACTAATGCCTGATTATTTCAAATATTTCTAACGTTTTGAATGGTCAGACCTCAAATAAGGGTTTATGATCTTATTTTCAGTGATCAGCTTTGGCATCCAACACTGTCTAACATAGATGCTCAATTTCACATTTGGCAGAACTAAGCCACATACAAACCACTTGCTCTCAGGATGTTACATATATCTGCCTGGTGGTGTACAAACGTCCATTTAAAGTAGAAGGCAGAGGCCTCTCTGCAATGCTCAGTATTCTCAAAGAATATATAAAGTTGAGCAAAACCCATGAAGTCGTGAGGGTATACCCTTCGCTTAATTTCCCCTCCTTATTTCATAAAATGTGCTAAATATCCAGGATCAAAAGTGGAAGGAAACAGACAGTGATGATCAGTTGAATGGGGCAAAATTCAACGTCCAGTCTCTTGAAGGTACAATAGTGAGGCAAAAATGATTGAACACAATACTTAATTTAGAGGAAGTTAAGATACAATACAAACTTTTTTGACATGAAATGTGAACCGAACGTCTTACGTTCGTGTTTTATGGTATACTGGCTTTCCTTTTATACATTAATGTTATATTCTACCCCCTTGCTAATCCTTATTTTTAATAGTCAAGCTTTTAACACTCTAAGGGGCGTTTTGTTCCTTGAAGTTAAGCCAGATTACCTTAGGATATTTTACAAACACATCCATTGAAATTGCTGACTTCTCCAGTTTTGACAATTTACTAAACTGATATAACAGGTAGTTCAATTTAGCCGCTGTATGGAGAGCAATCGTTTAGCACAGTTTGATATTTAACACTGCAGCTTAACCATAACAAATACAATTTATGCTAATATGTTCTATTCAGGCCTGTTTCCAACAAAGCCTACAATTTAGCCACTTCGAGTTCTCAGAACTGCTGTTTACTAATAATGCTTGATTTCAACAGAAAAAAACATTCCTTCAATTCAAACAACATGGGAAACTCGTATTTTGAGGGAAGTTAATCATTTGGTGATTCTTTAATCCTCATGCTGAAAGTTGGTTGTAATTTTCACATCTCCTCTGTTTTCTTTCTTCATGTTACATTATGTTTTGGACCCTTACAGAATAAAAACGAGTACAGCGTGTTCACAGTTTATGCAAGGGATGCATTCTGAAAACACTCACATAATTCAAAACTTACACAATTCGAGTCTACTTCTCTCAGAGGGATAAATATAAAGTAGGATTTGCTTGACTGTGCATGAAGAGAAGAGGTATTTATTGTTTTATATGACACTAAAATTGGCCGAAACTGCGACTGCACTGCGTATCCTTTGCCTCCGCTCTCACGTCTGTGGAATCATTAGACTGTTCATCTCTTTGTGTGCTTATGCTGCTGAGTGAAGAATGGGATGGAGCTCCTTCCTACCCATGGAGCAGCTACAACAGGGACGGTGGTGGGACATTAAAAACATGCCACAAAGTCATTGGCACTCCTTCCATTGAGAGGCTGGTCTGTGCCCCTTCCTCTTGAATCAGGGCTGGCTGTGGTTGCTTTGATCAACAGTGTAGAGCAGAAGTGACACCGTGTGACTTCCAGTATGTAGTAGGCAGAATAATGCCCTTCCCCTGCTCCTTCATAGATATCCACATCTTAATCCCTAGAATCTGTGAATATGTTACCTTATGTGGCAGAATGGGCTTTGCTGATGTGATTAAGTTAAGGATCTTGAGATGGGAAGATTATCCAGGTGGGCCCAGTGTAATCACAGGTGTCTTTATAAGAGGGAGACAAGAGTGTTAAAGAGAGATTTGAAGACGGTACACTGCTGGCTTTGAAGGTAGTGGAAGGGGCCATGGGCCCAGGAATGCAGGTGGTCTCTAGAAGTTGGAAAAGACAAGGGAATGAATTCTCCCCTAGCGTCTTCAAAAGAAATTCGGCCCTGCCAACACCTCAATTTTAGCTCAGCGAGATCCATTTGGGACTTCTGACCGCTAAAACTGTAACCCAGCAGTTATAATCTCTCTCAACTTAATTTCTCTTCACCTTTCATTAAACCCACCTCCATCCTTCCTTTTGCTTAGGATAAAGGCTTTGGTGCCTAAATATTTTGTATGATGTGTGTGTGTGTGCGCTTGTGTGTGTGTGTGTGTGTGTGTGTGTGTATATATATATATGTATGTATATATAAGTGATATCTGTATCTATATATTTATATCAACTTTCTTTTGGTATTTGCATTATGTATCTTTTCCAACATTCTATATCTTTATATTTTGTACAGGTCTTTTGCAAATGGCATATATACATCTGGATTTGGTTTTATATTCAGTCTGACAATTTGATTTTTAGCTGGAATATTTAGTTCATTCATATTTAATGTTACCTCTGATCTATTTAGGTTTACATCTCTTATTTGGGCTTGCTGTTTTTTCTGCCAATTTCTATGTTTTGTTTTCTTTCCTCTCTTGCCTCCTTTTTGGTTATCTCATATCATTCCATTTTTTTTCCTTCCTGGTTCTGACTGTATGCACTCTATTTATATTTAGTGATTCCTCTGGAAGTTATAACATACATGCTTCACTCATCAAAGTCTAAAATTAATTAATAAATTTCTTTACCCTCTTGAATTTCTTTACCCACTAAACCTCAGAACACTTTGATTTCATTTACCTCCCTCCTGATTATAAATTATGTTGTCATGCATTTTATTCCTTAAAAAAAAACCTCACAAGGCATTTTTTCTGTTTATGCAAATAGTGTCAATTTAGAGTTGTTTACATCTTTGTTACTTTTTTAGCTCTTCTTCCTTCTTGTAGCTCAGATCTTTCATCTGGGATTACCGTTCTTCTTCTTGGAAAAACATTTTTTAGAATTTCTTTTAGTGAGTATCTCCTGGTAGCAAATTCTCTCAGTTTTTGTTTGAAAATGTTTTTATTTTGCTCTCATTTTAAAAAGATGTTTTTGTTGAGGATACATTCCCAGATGGGCAATTGTATTCTCTCAATACATTGAAGATATCATTCCATTGTCTTTGGCCCCCATTGTTGCTATTGGGAAGACAACTGCCAGTCTTTCAAAGTAATCTGTCTTTTTTCTCCCGGCTGTTTTTAAGATGTTTTCTTTGTTTTAGTTTTATGAAGTTTCACTATGATGTGTCTGGAAGTGGATTTCTTTTCACTTACCGTGATTGTGTATCACTGAGCCTTTTGAATCTGTGATTGGCGTCTTTCATTTGTTCTGAAAAATTCTCAATGATTCTCTTAAAATATTGCTTTTATCCTGTTCTCTCTCTCTTCTCTATCTGGGACTTGGAATAAATGTATGTTGGACTGAATCCTCTCTGTATCTTAACATCTTCTCTGTATGTTCTCTGGTATTGTCTCTCTTTGCAATATTTTGGGTAATTTCTTTGAACTTTTTCGCTAATTCTCTCTCCAACAATGTCTAATCTGTTGTTAAACCCAGACATTGATCTTCTGTGCTTTTTTTTTTTTTTTTTATTCTGGAGATTCTCTTTGGTTATTTTTCGAATCTTTCATGATTTCCAGATTCTTGTTCCCTGCAGGTATTGTCAGGCTTATGCTTTATTTCTTTAAACAAAGTAAGCATGATTGTTGTATACTTTGTGTTTCATAATTCCCATAACACTAGTCTTGGCTGATGTGTTTCTGCTGATGTTGTCTGCTTATAATATGTTGTTTCCTAGGGTGCTTGGGTGTTTTTTCTCTGTGAGTTTCACATTGTCCTTCAAAAAGTAGTTTGTGGGAATTCTTTGAGGCCAAAGATGAAGGTACCCTTCTCCAGAGAGAATTTTTCTTTTTTTTGCTTCTGTCAGGTGCCTAGTCATTCCTGCTCCAATATCGTTTTAAAATAAATTTACAGCTTGATTTTTTTGGGGGGGGGCTACACAGGGGAAATACATTTTGCCAGTAAATACTTGCAAGGACTGCCTTTTCTCTTTCTCTAGTTATCCTTCTTACTTATTCCTTAACCCTCCGCAGATCGCTGCTCAAATATCGCATCAGTGGAGCCAGCCCTAACCACTCGATATGAAATACTATCCCTGGGTAGCACTACTTTCTAAACTACCTTATTTTCTTCATAGTACTCTTTACCACAGAGAATGCTCTGGAATTACTCATTTATTTGTTTATTGAGTGTCTCCTTTCACTATCATGTATGACTAAATGAACAGTATCTCAGACACTCAGAATCCTTTAGACATGATTCAATATAGTAGAGCAGATAGATTTTTTTTTTTAAATCAGAGATATTGGAAGTACAAAATAGCATCTGGAATAATCTATTGCCCTTTAGAGGTCTGCTTAGTTAAAAAATAAAACCTCTTTCTTTCCCCAAATCTAACTCATTTTTAAAAACATCACATTTTAAGTATAACTGATGAATAGTATTCATTGAATATGCTGCCAGAATGGCAGTACATATCTTAATAAATAGTTTGTTAAATGGGCAGTGATTAATAAATACATTTGTGCTAAAAATTTCCTAGTCAACAGAAAAAAATTGTATCCACGTGAGGGGAGCTGCGTTGCTTGTTCAACAAATACAGAACTTCTACGTTATGTATGGAAGACTCGCTGTTATGGAAATGAATATGATAATGTTTTTGTTAAAATAATATTCCGTGTCTTGTGCAAGGAAAACCCAAGCAGACTTCAGTTTGGCATAAAAATTGTCCTCCACTTCTGAACACTCAACAACTAGCTATTTATATATAAGTGGGCTCTCCTCTCTTAGAGATTTACTACGTTTTCTATTCTGAAGGGGCCTTAGAGAGCAGGTTGCTCTCTCCCCTAGGCTTTGTGATGAGGACCCTGAGGCACAGATAGCATGACATGAGAGAGGTTATGCTTAAGAGAGGATATTAAGATACAGAGACGAAACAGTCCAACAAACGTTTATTCAGAGTCCCAGACAGAGAAGGGAGAGCGAGAATGGGGTAAGGGATCTAGGTGTTGGCTCAGCAGACTTCCCATCCGCTATGGCTGCCTCCTACTCTATCAAGATCTTAACTTTGAACTAGAGAGAATATGTCTGTGACAAGTTGAGCATGTGTGGATCGCTTTTTAAACTCACTTCTGTATTCACAGAAGAGATTTGATATGTTAGCCCTGGGCTGAATGTTTTCCTACTGTATTAGGAGGCAAACGACCCCGTAGCCAACCGGACATGAGCAGACATCTAAGACAGGCCTCCTCTGAGCCACTATTCTTGGTGGCTAAGTGGGATGGCATGGCATCCGCTCCTTCTGGCTATTGCCCCTCCCTCCCCATGACCTGACAAGCAGGGCCAACTCAGCATTTCTCAGACTTAGAAGAAATATTTAGCAGGCCATTCAAGTTCTTTCCTATGGCCTGCATGATTCCGTGTGACCTGGCTCCTGCTTACCTCTTGCATATTTTCTTGCGCCACTATCATCAAACTACAGTCCAGCCTCTTCTGGAACTCACCATGCTTTTCATAGTTCATAGCCTGTAGCTAGCTTTCCATTCTTCCCAGGGCTGGCTCCTTCCCACCTGACCTTCCCTGCTGCTCTGTCAAAAGCAGGCTCTCTTTTGTTCTCTGTCTCAGCACTTTGTTTGTTTCTTATGTAGCACCTGTGACAGTTTGTAATAGTTTTATTTCTTTCTTTATCATTCATTCATCATTCATTCATTCATTCTCTGCTCCTTTACTAGATTGTGTGCCCCAGGAGGGCAGGAAAGTCATGTGTTTGGTGAGTGAGCCTATGGGCTGCTTGCATATAAAAGGCAACCAGTAAGCACCTGCTGAATGAATGAATATATGATGAAATGACCTCTCAGTTAGAGTTACCTCTGAACTCTCCGTCCTGTGGCTTGCATGGACCTTCCCCCTCATATCTGTCCATTAGCAAAATCAGATTTTTGTGTTAAAGGTGAATGAACTTTTTCACAACAAACAAAGCTTCTCTGCTATCTTGTCCTCCTTGGTTTCTCTTTATCTTCTTTTTTTTATCTCTTTATCCATCTCCTCTGCCTTCCAGGTGATTTTTTCCCCTCCTTTAAAGCTGGGCTCCTCACCATAGTTTTTCTGGAATGTTAATTCTGCTTCTGGATATTTCTCAGGCATTTTTAAGTTCTGAATTCGTTTTGCTTTTCTCTTCATTTCTCTTTAGCTCTATCATGTCAACTTTGATTTGACAGCTTTGATCTCTTTGTTTTTCTTTTCCACTCAGGCGATATTCCTTTTAAGTTTCCTTAGACATTATTATTTAAATTCTTCCCCATATTTTTTTTTTTCTTGCTGTTGTTGAAGAGCCCTTATTTGTTGTCTGCTTGTTCTTTTTTTTTTTTTTACCAAGGAAAATTCTACCCAGGCCTATTATTTGGTCCAAAAAAGTAGTATGAAAAAATTTTTTTGTTGATTCCTCTACTTCTTTACCTGGCTATGCTGGAATCCTCCACTTTGCAGGTGAAAGTCTGTATTTTTGTTAAGTCCTTCCACTGCCCATGGAAGGTGGGTCTAGGGCTGAGCCTTTCTGGAGGGTGGTCATCATCAGTAAACTTCGCTTCTTTTTTTCTCTTTCTATTTAAAAATAAAGCCCGCCCCCCCAACCCCAAACAGAACAAAACCTCCAGGAGCCACTCGTCCGCACAGAGGGAGGTGAATCACGGTGTCCTAGTGAGTCTCTTTAGCTTTGGTGTCCTGTTCCATCCTGCTTGGGGGTGAGCCAGCCACTTAGGAGTGTGGAACTTGTGGTTCCAGGGCTTGGCCTGGTGTGACTGTATTTTTTCTCCACCTACCTGCGCCTCTGTTTGCTGTTACTGTTTTCTGCTAAGACAGTTAATCTTTATTCTCTCATCCCATTCCTTCCTTCTCATTCACATTCTGGGGGAGGGTTGGCTCTATTTATCCGAGTGTCTTCACTTAAGGAAAAGGATAACGGCGCGCACCATGTTTTGAACTATTGAGTGTGTTCCCTGCTTTATAGTATTTGCGCTTGTCAAATACTATAATTTTAGATTGAGTTTTAAATGCATGGTGTTAATGAGTATCATTTCCTCCTTCAGGGAAGCACTCACGCTGGTCTTTTGTTTTGTTGGCATTTATTTGGTTCAACCAACATTTACTGGGCACCTGCTTTGTACCAAGCAGAGCCCTGGGAATACCAACTGGTCCCTCTTTGTCTTCCAATTTGTCAAGACCTATTTGTATTTTAACTGTTGTTTTCTAAATCGTCATGTTTAATGATGCACCTCCAATTCTATCACCTATTCTGTCAGCAAGTAATTAATGAAAACGTTAAATAGTACTGGGCAAGAACTGACCCTTTTGGAACTACATTTGTTAAATTCCCCCAAGCTGACATTTACACTGACCTGTTAATCAATTTTTTGTTCACTGGATACATAAATTATAGTTTTCCAGTTTCATGATGGGTAGGTCAAACAAGATAAAACCTTCAGCATTAAGTAAATTCCTCTCCTTGAAGGACACGAACCATCAGATTTATTTTCCAAACCATGCTGATTTTCACCCTAGCTGGAGCTGTTTATTAAAATAAATAAGAGCTGGCTTTCATGTTTTCCAGAGACTTTGAGCGCTACAGTAGGCAAGGAATTAGTTCCAATAACGCCTTTAACTGCTTTTGTTTGTAAGGAGGATTTTGTTATCTTTGAATTCCTTTTTGAATTTCCATTCTGAAAACTTTAGTAATAGTTGTCATTCAAGTCGATTCTGAGCTTTCCAGCCCCTTTGACATGAATGACATATATGGCTCCAGTTTCAATGCTGTATGTTTGTTGCTAATTAAAAACAAGCAAACAAGGAAAGCTTATAAAATACCACCATGAGGAAATCTACTTTGGAGGCGTATGCTTTGAAGTATATGTAGGGATACTCACAAGTGGGGTAAATATATTCCCATCCCCTCATCCTTTCATCCCCAAACATTTCTTTACTTTGAACGACTCACCTCCAGAAATACCTACTCCTCCCTCCATTTAAATTTTAGGTAAGGTGCACCTCTGTCCTATCTCCTAAAGCTGCTAACTGTTAGAAGTTTAGGCCCTAAAGGTGGAAGGGAACCCTTTGTTAATTTGGTCCTCCATGCATTCCCAGTGCAGAATTAAAGGCATGGCTCACAGTAAATATGCCTTTTGGGAGTCTTCCAAAATTAATGTGTTTAAGTTTTTAAAATATAATCCCAACAGGGAATGGTTCCTATAGCTAGGGGCTGTGCTTAGCCAACTGAGATAGGCATACTCTCTGAAGAAGTAATATGAAATGTTCAACATAATTTGTAGCCCCATACAATGGGCTTTACCCTCACCGGAGTATTGGCATAAGAATGAAATCCTGGCAAAGTGCAGGTTTTTCTTTTCTCCAGAGTGACTGAGTCTTAAAGTATCATGGTAACTTTACTGGACCACCTAGCTTCTGTGGTCATGCTTACTCTCCTAACCATTCCTGGATATTGGTTCATGATAATGTTGGCCTAATGTGAAATGGGATATTTTCTTTCCTATTTCCTGTCTCTGCCGTCACCTTTGAGAGGATGTAGAGGAGAGGGAGTCCCAGCATGATGAATCCAGGGGTGGAGCCATGAAAACATTTATTACATTTATTACACAAAACATTTATTACATTTATAACAGAATACAATTCCGTTTTCTTTCAGTGCCTTACATTTTCGTTAATCCTCACACAACTTTTTCTAGTGGATAAAGTCTCCATTTCACATATGAGGAGATAGTGGGGGGCGAGCCCCAGTGGTCCTGTAAGTTGGGGAAGGTCACAGAACGAGTAAGGTGTACAGGAGGACTCACGGCGGCCTTCGGAGTCCAGCCCCCTCCCCCCGTACTCAGCCCAGCAGGCCTGACGCAGCTGAGCCTCTGCCTTCATTTCCTCCCTTCTCCCTGTAGTCCAGGCTCCTGAAACCTTTTGACTTTATTTTCTGATGAGGCTCCTATGAGCTTTTTGCAGGTGGTGTTCTTTTTTTTTTTTGTGGAACGCGGGCCTCTCACTGTTGTGGCCCCTCCCGCCGCGGAGCACAGGTTCCGGACACGCAGGCTCAGCGGCCATGGCTCACGGGCCCAGCCGCTCCGCGGCATGTGGGATCTTCCCGGACCGGGGCACGAACCCGTGTCCCCTGCATCGGCAGGCGGACTTTCAACCACTGCGCCACCAGGGAAGCCCCACAGGTGGTGTTCTTTTGAGGTCTTACCCAGCCCTAGTGAAAGGCTGAGGTGATGCCAGGCTACCTGGAAGAGCTTGCTACCTTGGGGATGGCGAGCCTCGTGTCACCTGTTCTTGGCTTTTCACCCTCCTGGCTGCTCCTCTGAGGGAAGAGCTCCCCTTCTCCCCTCGTTCCTGGGCTCCACTTGCCAGGGCCCACCCGCGCCTTGTGACCACTAGGTACCTCCCCTTTCGCAGGGCAGTGGATCCTGGCTGTGCTTCTGACCCAGGCTTCTCGAAGCCTCGCTCAGCCATGCAGGATGAGCTCTGCTGGGCATGGCTTGCCCTGGTCTGATCTCAAGTTCTGGGCCCCAAGCTGAGACACCAGCAGGCCCGTCCCTGCCTTGCGTTCCTTCGGGAGTAGTATTTGCTCAGCTGCAGAGCTTCTGCCCCAGTGGAACTGTCCCCCAGGTTGTCTTTCAAGACATTTATCAGAGAAGAAAATGATGACAGCCTTTGCTCTCCCTGGGGCTTACCCATGTGTTAGTGTTAATAAGCCTTAGCTGTACCAAATCCAACAGCTCATGCCTGTGGACCTCAAGTGGTCCCATTCACAGCCCCCTTTGTAAAAACAGCTTTATTGCGGTACAGTTTGCATGCCATAAAATTCAGCAGTCTAAAATGTAAATATAATGATTGTGGAGCTGTGCAACTATCACCACAACTAGTTTTAGAATATTTCAATCACCCCCAAAAGATCTGTTGTGCCCAATTACAGTTCGTCTCCATCTCAGCCCCAGGAAACCTCTAATCTACTTTGTGTCTCTGCAGAGCTGCTTTTTCTGGACATTTCGTATAAACGGAATCGTACAATTCATAGTCTTCTGCATCTGGCTTCTTTGAATAAGCATAAGGTTTTTGAAATTCATCCATGCCATAGCCTGTATCAGTAGTCTGTTTCTTTTTATTGATGAACAGTATTCCAGTGTATGCAGAGCCCACATTTGGTTTATCCATTCACCAGCTGATGGCTATTTGGGCTGTTTCCGCCTTTTGGCTCTTATGAATAATGCTGCTGTGAACATGCATGCACACGTCTTTCTGTGGACACATGTTTTCATTTCTCTTGAGTAGATACTTAGGAGAGGGAATTGCTGGGGTCACAGGATAAGTTTATGTCTAACTTTTTAAGAAACGACGCAACTGTTTTCCCAAGTGGTCGCACCATTTTACGTTACTATCCGCAACACATGAAGGGTCCTGTTTCTCCACATCCTCGCCAATACGTTCCCTTGTAACTTAAAGGTTGGCTCGGACACATACTGAAAGCCTGCCACTCTGCCTGTTCCTTTTCGGGGCATTGTACCCTTACTGGACTGCAGATTCATTCATTCAGGCATTTCTGCTCCCCCAAAGTCAGTCTAGAATGACCACAGAAAATATAACTTCACAATATTCATATTCTTGCTCCCCTAACTAGTAGCGGATTCTTTTTTAGTTTTTTTTCTCTTTATGAGACATACTTTTTCTCCTGTCTCTTCCTCTTCTTATAAGGACATCAATTAGGGGGGCCCCATCCATAGGCTCTTAGTTAACCTTAATTATCTCTTTTAAGGCTGTCTCTCCAAATACAGTCACGTTGGGGGATACGGCTTCAACATATGCATTTTAGGGGGACAGAATTTAGTCTATACCACCATGAACCACAGCTGTAGGCTGGAAGGGTCAAATTTCTCAACTTGGGGCTCCATAAAGGCTGAGAACCCCCAATCTAGTAGATTCCTTTGTGCCTTACTGAAAGGCTGAATAGAGACATAGACTTATGTCTTAATGGAAAAAAAGGAATAAAAGTACTGACAGACACAGTTTTGGCAGGGAACCACTCATTTTTTAAATTCCAGAGCCATTGCCTATTGGCAGCATGATTAATTTTTTTCTTGACTATACAGCATTAAACTGTGAAATTATTCCTCAGCTACATGTTGTTCATAACCCCAAATCTTCTTCCCATGCTTCTAAAATCTGACTTTAGAGCTAAAGCATTGAGGAGAGGTATTCTGCCCTGAATAGGGTCAGGAAAAACTGGATTCCTGGAGGACTCAGACAATGGGGCAGACACAGCAGGGAGTCTCACTATTTTGCCTTTGGCGGGAGGCAAATATGGAGTTTGTCACTTATGCTTTGAGTCTCACAGCATGTAGTCCCCCTACGACCTAGTCCCTGAACATTGCACATTCTCAACAAATCCATTGCACTGGAGGCCTCTCTTTTATTTGCAAATGTTATGATTTATGAGTTTGATATCACTGGTGTGACAGCCTGGTGTTTCCTGAACTGCCTGGTCCCCCTCTCCTGTTCACGCTCAGGCAGGAGCATCAGTCAGTCGGCTGGGGAGCTGCAGGAGGACGGTGCTCACTTCTTTGCCTGCATCTGCTTCCTCCCCTGGCTGGCAGGCCGGCACCTCCTGAGGCTAAGAGAGGAAGGAAGGAAGGCAGCTGGGAGGTGGGAGAACTTGGGGGTCACGTCCCTCTCCTGGGGTGGCTATTTGCCTCACTTGGTGGTAGCAGCAGGTGGCAGCTAGAACCAGCTGGAGCCTTTGGATAGCAGAGTTGCAGGACCAGGGAAGGTAATCATTCTCATGCTGTCCCTGCCAGGCCCTGTCCTGAGCTCCCTGTCTGATTTTTGGCTTTGCCCTCTCTCTTTCTCTCTCCTTTTCCACTTTAGTCAACTCACCCTAGTTTACATACTCCATCTGCCCAAACTCCCTCCTTCCATTCCTCAGCTCACCTACTTCCTTGCTCCTTGGGTTCTAAACAGGTAGGCTGTGAGGGGTTTTAAAGTTGTAAACTTTGGAGATAAGTTTAGCACTGTGGTCGTATTTGTTTGCAAGGGCTGCTGGAACAAGGTGCCACAAACTGGGTGGCTTAGCTTATTAGAACAAAAATGTATTGTCTCCTAGTCTGGAGGCTAGAAGTCTGAAATCAAGGTGTTGGCAGGGCCATACTCTTGCTGAGGGTGCTAGGGAAGGATCTGTTCCCGGCCTCACTCCTAGCTTCTGGTAATTCCTTGGCTTGTGGCAGTGTAACTCTAGGCTTCACATGGTGTTCTCTCTGTGTGCGTGTCTGTTCAAATTTCCCCTTTTTATTTAAAAATAAAAAGAATTTAATTTTTTTTAATTGAAGTATAGTTGATTTACAATGTGTTAGTTTTAAGTGTACAGCAACGTGATTCAGTTATACACACACACACACACACACACGTATTTCAGATTCTTTTCACTTATAAATTATTACAAAATATTGAGTATAGTTTCCTGTGCTATATGGTAGGTCCTTGTTGGTTATCTTTTTTTTTTTTTTTTTTTTTTTGTGGTACGCGGGCCTCTCACTGTTGTGGCCTCTCCCATTGCGGAGCACAGGCTCCGGACGCGCAGTTTCAGCGGCCATGGCTCACGGGCCCAGCCACCCCGCGGCATGTGGGATCTTCCCGGATTGGGGCATGAACCCATATCCCCTGCATCGGCAGGCGGACTCTCAACCACTGCGCCACCAGGGAAGCCCTGGTTATCTATTTTATACGTACTGGTGTGTTTATGTTAATCCCAGACTCCTAATTTATCCCCTCCCCCTTTCCCCTTTGGTAATCATAAATTTGTTTTCTATGTCTGTGAGTCTGTTTCTGTTTTGTAAATAAGTTCATTTGTATCATTTTTCTAGATTCCACATATAAGTGATATCATATGATATTTGACTTTCTCTGTCTGGCTTACTTTACTTAGTATGATAAGTAAACATGGTCCATCCGTGTTGCTGCAAATGGCATTATTTCATTCTTTTTTATGGCTGAGTAATATTCTATTGTATGTGTATATGTGTATATATATCTATATATCAATATCTCACAGCTTTTTATCCATTCATCTGTTGATGTACATTTAGGTTGCTTCCTTGTCTTGGCTATTGTAAATAGTAAATTTCCCCTTTTTTTATAAGAACACCAGTCATATTGGATTAGAGGCTCACTCTTCTCCAGCATAATCTCATCTTAATTTAACAAGCTACATCGTCAGTGACCCTATATTCATAGCAGTAGTTTTGACTTACTATGAGAAATAACTTTAGATAGAGTCTGAGTCAGGGTTTCTAAGAATATGCTTGTAAATAAATACTGTACCATACAGTTTTTTAAAAATTTATTTATTTTTGGCTGTGTTGGGTCTTTGTTGCTGTGCGTGGGCTTTCTCTAGTTGCAGCGAGCAGGGGCTACTCTTCATTGCAGTATGTGGGCTTCTCATTGCAGTGGGTTCTCTTGTTGCGGAGCACGGGTTCTAGGCATGCGGGCTTCAGTAGTTGTGGCACGTGAGCTCTAGAGTGCAGGCTCAGTAGTTGTGGTGCATGGGCTTAGTTGCTCTGCAGCATGTGGGATCTTTCCGGGCCAGGGCTTGAACCTGTGTCCCCTGCGTTGTCAGGCGGATTCTTAACCGCTGCGCCACCACGGAAGTCCCTGTACCATGCATTGTTATATCATGCTTACTTTTAAGATAGCAAGAGATGGAAATTACATCTTCTTTACATGAGGAAGCAAAGAAAGGGGCAGTGACATTTGCATGTGTGACTTCTTGTAGGCAGAATTAGAACAGACCAGAGGTTGAGCAATCCTTTGACTGCCTGTTTTCGGGTAGCATTCTGGAAAGAGCGAGCCCAGCAAGTCAGGGTAAGAATTGGGAGCTCCAAGTTCGGTTTCTGGCGTTGAATGCCGCTGCCTGAGCCAATTGTTCATTCTCTCCCAGGCTTAGAGTGCTCCATCTCGGGAGATGGAATAATGCTGCCTTGGAGAGGAGTGTTAGGAGTGAATGGATTATGTGTTTAGGAGATCCTCTGATGAAAGGCACTGTAAGGGTAGCAGTAACTTTCAATTACCACTTGGGATAGACACGAAAAATGATCTTCCCTTTTGCATTCATCTCCATGGGTCATAGCTGCAATCACAGGTGTGGAGGTGAGCGTTGTTGATGTGGAGGTGACCTCAGAGGCAGATCAAAGAGAAAATCAATCAGGTGGGTGAATTCATGGTTCTTGAAGTAAATTTCTGAGCGTGGTACATGCTGTTCAGATTCTGGCCTGAGGACTGTTCACCCTGCTGTGAGAGCTGACCGGGTGTGCTCCCACTCCTGGACTGTTCTGTGCACTCTTCGCCCCTTCGTAAGTCCTTGATCTCTGGACATGGCCTTGCCAGTTCATCAGCTCCCGATGGATCTGTCCTTCGGAAGCATGACTCGCAGTGGACATTTGCCATCATAGAATCTCTGGATGTGCTCCCTAGCAAGACAAGCAGCACAAGGCTCCCGGTCTGCCTTATCGCTGCTTAGAGGACCTCTGCCTTCAATCTTGACTCACTTGGTCTAAAGAAATGTCCCCTGAGAACAGTATTGGCACTATTCTTTCTTTTCTAGCAATGGCTAGCAGCAGAATCCACCTGTGCTGTGCTCGGGTAGAGACATTGTACCTAAGACCAACTGAAGGAACTATTTATAAAAAAATTTATAAATTGATTTTTCTTAGTTCCAAAGAAAGAAAGTAATTGGAGTCACTCAACAATTGTGTGATGAGAGTGACCAGAAAATTCAAGAACCAAATGACCAGATTGATTCATTCAGTCTCAGTATCTACCAAAGGCCCAATACTTGCTACCATAGGAGCTGATCTAGAAATATTGTAGTGGGCATTGTTGTGTTGGGGAGTGACTTGGACAAAATTCATTTCTGTTTACTCACTTGCCTCAGGTCAGGTTCCCTGGGGAACCAGAGATTCTGGTTTAGAGTAGACTCTGCAATGGAGATTGGCAGGCAGGAGGTTTATTTAGGAAAGTTCTCTGGATCAACATCGGTGGGGGGAGTTAGGGAAGCAGGACCGGGTGGAGGGGAAGCTGAGCTGTGATGTGGTCACAAAGAAGGTCTCAGCTGATCCCACAGGAGGCTTGGGAGCTGGGATGGACCCTCAGAATTGTCCCAAATTGATGCAAGGGGACCAGCCTTTATACACCTGTATCCAGCAGTCACCGGACCCATGGACTGCCCTCAGGAAGGGGATGTGGCCTGGGGGGAGGCAGCTCTTTTCAGTCCAGAGCAGTTCCCAGAAATGGACTCAGCTGAGAGCCCTCAGCAGGGGGGAGGAATGTGGCCTCCATCCTGAGGGGTGGGCTGTGTGGGGATAATGGCAATGCAGCAGAGCATCCACTACCCCCGTCAACCAATTTGTGCCAAACATTGTACTAAATACAAAGGCTATGGTGCATAATATAGGTACAGCCTCTGCTTTCACAGAGCTTTCTGTCCTGTGGAAGGCCAACAAGTAAACAGGCAATTACGATACAGACCTTACCGTCCTGTGGGCTTCCATGGTGGGGGAGCCAGGAAGGCTTCCTGGAGGAAGTCACATCTAAGATGAGATCTGAAGACTAAGGAGCTGGTTGTATTGAGAGGGGCATGAAAGGAGTATCCCAAGCAGAGAGCACAGTATGCAGGACATCCCAAGGGCCAGAGAGGGAGAGCATCACATGTTTGAAGAATGAATAAGGTTGAGAATGGCCAAGGGTACAGTCTGTGTGGGGTTGGGGAGGGGGTGGTTATGGCTGGAGGGGTGAGCTGGGGCCTGAAACCACTGAGTGGACAGCTGGCCTAGAGCAAGGGTTTGAATGAGAAGGGAAGGGATTGGGAAGGAACGGAAGGGAGGAGAAACCAGAGCTCATAGGATGGGCACAGAGAGCCAGAGGCAGTAACTGAGCCAGGGAATAGGAGGAAAACCAGGTGACATCTACTGCCCCTTCCTGCTATAAATCCTGCTGTGTTTGTGTTCGCCTGAGCCCTTTGGGAATCTTATACAACCAGTAGATATCAGCCTTTCTTTTTTCTTGGGCCTTTGACTTTTTTCCAATCCCCCCACCCCCACTGCTGCCTCATTCTAGCCTAAGGAAATCCTCTGTTCACTTCTCAAGCTGCTACTCCCAGCCACTCTTGTCTTTACCGCCCGTTTCCTTGAAGACCCTCATTTTTGGTCTGCTCCCTGACCTCGCACGCCCTCATGCCTGTTACATAATTTAGTTTCCACCTCCTTATTACCGAATCTCCTTCAGGTGGCATGGGTGACCCTTTTGAATGACCTTCTCTGCCGTTGTCTTCTGGATTTTCCTACAGAATTCCATGCGTGTGACCCCCTTTTCTTGGAGTGTTCTTTTTCAGGGTTTCTGGAACCTGGGGTCTCTTGATTCTCTTCCTGATTTCCCCATTTTCTTCTCTTTGCCACCCACACTGCCTCCTCCGCTTCCTACTCTTACTTCTCTGGAAGTAGGAGGTCCCTGTGATTTTTGCCTTCTCTTTCTTCTCTCTTTTCTAGCCATTTTATTCACTCCCATGGCTTCAGTTGACCTTTCCACATGGTTGTCCCTTGCCCCCAACACCAGATTGGCATTTCTAAGGGATGCTGATTGGTCTACCTAGTTGTCTCCTCAGCACCCCAAACCCCAGGTTCTATCATCCTTCATCTTTCATCCACGCTGATGCTTCTTCCTGCCTTTTGATTTCTGTGAATCCCATTCTTCCTACTCATCCTAGTTGGAAAATTTGAAGTTTTGACAAATCCGTCTTTCTCTTCTCCCTCTGTGCCCTCCCCCGCCCCACTGCCCCATAGCCTGTCAGTTTCCAAGGATTATCAGACTCTTCCTTTGCATTTTGGTCTTTTGGAAATGTCCACATCTTTTCAATGTTGGATGGTGAGACAAGTCATTTAACTTCTAGTCCTTAATTTCCTCATCTGTGGAATGGGGATAATGGTTGGCTTGTTTATCTCATTGGGGTTCTTACATTTATGATATGTGATAGGTGTTAAATGTGGCTGGTGACTTATAAAATACCATACAAGTATTTGTTGTGGTGTTCTTGATGCTAAAGCATCCTACTTTAGGCCTTCATTATCTAGACTAGAGAATTGGCTTCCCAACTGATTTCCCCAACTCCAAACACATACTCTGCTTCCAATCCATCCTACACAGTAATGTGTAATCTCTCAAAATAATCGTTCTGTAGAGAAGCTCTGCTCCTGTCATTCCTATGCCCCCAGACCGTCACTGGATCACTACTGTCTAGTAAAATACGAGTTCCTTTCACTGGCATTTAAGAGTCTACATGGTATAATGTTGTCTTAGACTTATAAGGTGGCCCCCAATGACCCCCACCTCCTCTTATCCCTTAGGCTGGCTGGACCTAGAACAGGGCAAAACTGATGGGTTATCACTTCCATTATTATTAGGTTACAAAAGATTATAGCTTCTGTCTTACCAGAAGCTCTCTTGCTGCCTTTGATGAAGCCAGCTGCCATGTTAGAGAGGCCCGTGTGGCAAGGGAATGAGGGTGACCTCTGGCTCTAGCCCGCGAGGAACTGAGTCCCTTAGTCCAGCAGCCCACAAGGTATTGGATCCTGCCAAGGCTGTGAGTGCCAACAACCGCTGAGCGAGCTTGGAAGCAGATCCCACCCCAGTTGAGCCTTGAGAAGACCATGGCCCCAGCAGATGCTTTGATGGTGGCCTTGTGAGAGACCCGGGCCAAGACCTTGACTGCAGCCTGAAGAGCCCTGAAGCTGGTATAGAAGACCCAGCTAAGCCGTGTCTGGATTCTTGACCCACAGAAATGGAAAAAAATAAATGTGTGTTGTAAACTTCTCAATTTGGGGGGTGATTTCTTATTACTACTTAGGAAGTAAGTACTACTTACTACTAATGTATGCTCTGATCTCTTTGTCCCTTACCAAGGCTTCATACTTCTTTGGAACTAAATTCCATGCTCTTTCCAAACCACACTGTGTGCTTTCTTGCCTCCATGATTTTTCTGTGGTCTTTACTTTGCTTAGAAGACTTTCATCTGTCCTCTTCACCTGGAAAATTCTTGTTCATCTTTTTGCCTTCAGCCCTTGGACACTTGCATATAATAATGTTTCAGTAAATATTTATACATTTTAATTGTTGAAAAGGATTTCTAAAATAACAATTATTATTTGGAAGAACCCACTTAGAGACAGAGTGCTTAGAGGTACTCAAAATTTTTTTAAAACTTAATTCAATAAATATTTATTTAGAATCTGCCTGGGCCAGGTTCTGTGGATATGAAGATGTCAAGAACCAGAATGCTTGGTTCAGAACATGGAATACTGCTTTCGCATACATTCAACCCTTCACCTAATTAATTGCTGTTTATCTTTTGGATCTCATCTGTTATGTGCCACCCTTTCAAGGCAGCTTTCTCTGATTCTCAAAATAGATCAGGTCTACTTGTTAGAGGCATTCATTGATTTGGAAACATGCCCCACTGTTGTAATTATATAATTAATTGTGTGAGCGGAAGTTTAACATCCATCATCCCTACTAGACTGTGGGCTCCTGGAAGCCAGGGACCCTCGCTCTCCTCGTTCATCCTTGAATCTTTATGGCTGGTCCAATGCCTTGCCTTTAATAGGAGGCCGATAAATATCTGCTGAATCAGTGTCGACCCAGTTTGCCCCTGGACCCCAGAAGATCACCTCCTGGGTGGGGCCGCTGCAATGGCAGTCCAGCATGATGGCAAGAGCCATGACATAGGTCTTGGTTACTGGGTGCAGTGGGAGGATAGCAGAGCAGGGGTAGGAAGGACATCAGAGAGGAAATGGTCATTGAGCTGGGTGGACTCAGTGAGAGGTAGGGCTTTCCTGAATGAAAACAAAGGCAAGATGGACCCTGGCGGATTAGAACAGAATTTCCCAGTGCAGTGTGGGCTGTTGTATCCCAGGGTGACTTGAAGAGGCACGGGTCTGCCAACTTATTGACCTTTGTCTATTTATCCCCATGTACCCTCAAACATTATTATTTTCTGGGTGTGCCTTGACATGAAAAATTTGGGAGGCACTGTATCAGCTTCAGATGAAGCAGGGCAGGTAGGATGGGATTTGGCAAAGATGAGTCTGGAGAAAAGGTTGTGAGTGGATTGCAAAGGGCTTCCATGCTCTGCTAAATAAGTTTGGCTTTTGCCCTGTAGGAAGTGGTGAGCCATTAGTAGTTGGACCATCTCTCCTCCAGTCTCCTCCTCAATCCTGTTGAGATTATTCCTAGACTTTATATACATGTTTATAGATTTCAAACTAATGAATAACTGTTATAAGAAGTTCTACCTCGTAATTCTCAGGGGCACAACACCCAACATCCTGTGCTGTGGCAGTTTTCAGTGCTGTGTGATGACACATTGGTACGTTGGATCAGCTGGGATTGCATTGCAAATAATTTACTGCAACTAGTAGAACATTGGTGCTTTCAGAATACTCACTAATTCTTCAGAGGCTTTATTTTTTGGAGCAGTTTTAGGTTTATAACAAAATTGAGAGGAAGGTACAGAGATATATCAATACTACATACTCCCTGCCTCCGTTATAAACTTCCCCCACCAGAGAGGTACATTTGTTGCCAAGGATGAACCTACATTGGCACATCTAATCACCCAAAGTCTGCAGTTGATCTTAGGGTTCACTCTTGGTGTTATGCATGCTGTGGATTTGGACAAATATCTCATGACGTATATCCATCATTATATTATCATCCAAAGTGTCTGCAGTGCCCTGAGCATCCTCTGTGCCCTACCTATTCATCTCCCCTCCCCTGACTCCTGGCAGCCACTGATCTTTTCACTGTCTCCATAGTTTTGCCTTTTCCAGGAAGAATGTCATATTGTTGGAATCATACAGTACGTAGCTTTTTCAGATTGGCTTCTCTCACCTACTAACATGCATTTAATGTTCCTCCATGTCTTTTCATGACTTGACAGCTCTTTTTTTTTTCTTTTTAGCTCTGAAAAGCATTCCATTGTTCGGCTGTACCACAGTTTATCCATTCACCTATGGAAGGACATCTTGTTTACTTCCACGTTTTGGCAATCACAAATAAAGCTACTGTAAACAGCTATGTGCAGGTCTTAGTGTGGAAATCACTAACTTTTAAAAATTAAATCAGGTTTATAATTTTTCCTAGATCAAACCTGTGTTAGTTTCCTAGGGCTGCAGTAATGATGTATCACAAACTGGGTAGCTTAGAACAACAGAAGTTTATTGTTTCACAGTTCTGGAGGCTGAAGGTCCAAGATCAAGGTGTCAGGAGGGCCCTGCTCCCTCTGAAATCTGTAGAGTAGTATTCCATTGTATATAAAGACCACATCTCTTTTTTTTTTTTGGCTGCACCGTACGGCTTGTCGGATCTTAGTTCCCCAGCCGGGGATTGAACCTGCACCCTTGGCAGCGGAAGTGCAGAGTCCTAACCACTGGACCACCAGGAAATTCCCTATACCACATCTTTATCCATTCATCTGCCGATGGACATTTAATTTGTTTCCATGTTTTGGCTATTGTAAATAGCACTGCTGTGAACATTGAGGGGCATGTATCTTTTCAGATTAGAGTTTCCTCTGGATATATGCCCAGTAGTGGGATTGCCTGATCATATGGCAACTCTATTTTTAGTTTTTTAAGAAATCTCCATACTGTTCTCCACAGTGGCTACACTAATTTACGTTCCCACCAACAATGTAGGAGGGCTCCATTTTCTCCACACCCTCTACAGCATTTATTATTTGTAGACTTTTTGATGATGGCCATTCTGACTGTTGTGAGGTGATAACTCATTGTAGTTTTGATTTGCATTCTCTAATAATTCGTGGTGTTGAGCATCTATTCATGTGCCTGTTGGCCATCTGTATCAACACAAATTCTTTTGAGGGACACCATCAATCCATAGGAACAAAAATTTTTTTTTTTAAGATGTTGGGGGTAGGAGTTTATTAATTAATTAATTTGTTTTTGCTGTGTTGGGTCTTCGTTTCTGTGCGAGGGCTTTCTCTAGTTGTGGCAAGCGGGGGCCACTCTTCATCGCGGTGCACGGGCCTCTCACTATCGCAGCCTCTCTTGCTGCGGAGCACAGGCCCCGGATGCGCAGGCTCAGTAGTTACGGCTCACGGGCCTAGTTGCTCCGCGGCACGTGGGATCCTCCCAGACCAGGGCTCGAACCCGTGTCCCCTGCATTAGCAGGCAGATTCTCAACCACTGCGCCACCAGGGAAGCCCCATAGAAACAAAATTTTTACCCCCTTGCATTTTAATATTCTTTCTTGAGTCAGAATAAACTGGTAGAGTTTTGAGCTTCACCTGTAGTCATAGTATGTCAGAATCTGAATACGTCCATGAGAGTGTTATGCTTGTGAATCTGAGTCCATCAGGCAGACAAAAAAGTTTGAGAACTACTGCTGCTATATAACCTCATCTCATTGGTTATCCCCTTAAATCTCAAAGACTTTTTGCTTCTCTTTCATTCTGAGGAAGCTGGCCCTTTAAGACTAGGCCACACTAATGAGTTGGTCATCAGCTGGGGTGATTCTTGCCCCACAGGGGACATTTTGCAATGTTTAGAGGCATTTTTGGCTGTGATAACCGGTGTGTGGGGTGAGGGTGCTATTGGCATCTAAGTAGTTGGTAGATGCCAGGGATACTAGTAAATAAACATCCTGCAGTGCACAGGAGAGGCCCACACAATGAAGAGTTGTCTGGTTCAGAGTGTCAATCGTGCTGGTGTTGAGAAATCCTGCAATGGTGGGTTTCGTGTGCCTCCACATCTAGGGTGGTCGTAATAAGATGCTTGATTTGGGTTTGGCTGCACTCTAGTGCATCCTTCTCTTAGAAAAATTTCAAGGTTGTCTTTCTAAGACACTGATACTCTCAATACCTTTGCTACTCTGGTAAGTGTGATGAAGTGAGTTTGAATGTAGCCTCAAGTCAGTATCCCCAGAGTCATTCAAAGATGAGTAAGAGTTCCAGTATCCCATCTGGCCCCACTTTATGGACCAAAGAAAGATATATAATAACTTTCATATACTCATGGTCCAGTGAAGCCCCAGGGGTACCCAGCAAGTACGGTTCTGACAAATGACAAGGGTTTCATGAGGTTAACAGTAACCTCAAAACATGAATTGTTGAATAATTTGATATGAAATTTCCTTCCCCCAGTCAAGTTATATTCCATTTTCAAAAGGCATTCGGTAGTAATTATTCTCTGTGTACTGTGAATTATCTTCAAATATTCATTTGGATCACAGGACCCAGGAAAGCTGAGCCCTTTTGGCCAAGACTGACCCCGAATGAGCCCCAGATTTTAGGTTTGGTTTCATCTAGACACTTGGTCCCTGGCTCCTTCTCTTGTTTCGCATGGCTCTTCACTTTGGTCCTGATCGTCCGTGGGTACATATTTACAGTCCTGTCGCTTTTAGACTTAAGTTTATTTTCTATATTCCTGGCTTAAATACATCATCGATGCTTTTTGCTTATAACTCTAACATACTTCTAGGATGATCACTCTCTGTCCCTTTTTGATGGGATTTCTGATCTCTTGACTCAAGGGACTTGTAAATTAATTCTTGGTTTCTGGTACCTCTCCTTCTGGTTAATGGTTGCTGAGAAGATTTTCTGTCTATCCATTGTCTTCTTTTTGAGGCACTGAGGGCACCTGACAACATTTCATTCTATGGAGGCCTATTAATGAAAGCCCACGAGGTCATTTGTTATGTGTCATTAGGGCCTCAGAAAATGGACCTGTGTCACTCACTGGGCTTAACTGAAAGGAGAAAAGAAAGAAGAGGAATATTGAAATTTCAGGATAAAGATGTTATTGGAAAATGCTGCTCTTTTCACTATTTTTATTGATAATCATCATGAAGCCCCTTTAATTACGAATTATGAAGTATCCCAGCCTTGGAAACGGAATGTTTTCCTGTTTCCTCTTGGATCAGTTATTGCCATAATGTTATATAACAAAACAAAATCCCATAAAATCTCAGACGGATCTGGGCAGGGCTGGCCCCAGGTTGCAGGTTTTGTTTATGTCTGCTATACACATCTCTCACTTCTCCTGTGTCTGTGGCACGCTTGCATCCAAGACATGCTCTTCTCATGGTGACGGCAGAAGTACAAGATGCAGAATCCCATTGGCCGAAACAAGTGATGTGACTACGCTCAACATCAGTAGGTGTCCTGGTTACTATTACTATGGGAAAAATTTCCCTGAACCTTAGTGGCTTAAAGAATAACAATCATTTTATTGTCTCTCAGGACTCCTCTGGGTCAGGAATTCAGGAAGGGCTCCACTGGGTGGTCCTGGCTCAGGGTCCCTGGTACAGTTGCAGTCAGATAATGCCTGGGGCTGGCATAGCAGGGGCTGACCAGTATTCTCAGGCTTCTCCACCTGGTCTCTGCGTGGGCTAGACTGGCCTTTCTCAGCTTGGTGGCTGTAGGGCTGTCAGACTGCTTACAAGGTGGTTTAGAGCTCTAGCACCTTTGTTCTGGAGAACCAAGTAGAAGCTCTGTTGTCCTTTATGACCAGTCTTGGAAGTCACATAGCATCCCCTCTGCCACTCTCGTTTGGTTGAAACAGTCACAAAAGCCTGCCCACTTTCAAGGGAAGAGATACAGTTCCCAACTCTTGATGTGAGAGGTGTTAAGGTCACATTGTAAGAAGCACATGAGGGATGGGAGACAGTTTTGCAGCCGTTTAGGGAAAATACTGTCTGCTGCAGTGGGGCAGGGGGTGATTCTCTGCCCACAGTGGAGGGGAGGAGAGTAGATATTTGCTAAACAGAAACCCAAACTATCATATGCCTTTAGCACTTTATGTGGGATGCACAGAAATATATACTGGATAACTGTACTAGGTTAGGTACCCAGAAACGTGGCCTAGATGGGAGCATGTGCAAGAGACGTATTGAGGGATTGCTCTTATGAAAACACCTAATGGGATGAGAGAAGCAGTGTAGGACAGGAAGAAACTAGTGGTGGTTTCAGAAGTCTGGCTTCAGCCTATGTTAAGGACTGAATGTTTGTGTCCCCCCCCAGATTCATGTGTTGAAATCCTAACCCTTAATGTGGTATAAAGAAGTGGGGCTTTGGGGAGGTAATTAGATCATCATCCTCATGAATGGGAATGCCTTTATAAGAGAGATTCCAGAGAGCTCTCTAGCCCTTTTTCCACCGTATAAGGATATAGGAAGACAGCAGCCTGTAACTTGTAAGAGAGCTTTCATCAGAACACAACCATGTGGACTCTGATCTTGGATTTTCAGAGATGTGAGAAACCACTTTCTGTAGTTTATAAGTTACCCAGTCTATGGTACCTTGTTATAGCAGCCCAAACTGACTAAGACAGCTTAATCCCAGCGCTTCTAGAGTGTGAATTGTACCGTAGAGAACAATTAGGCATAGAGTAGCATGAGGCAAGGGGGTTGAACTTTTATTTCCCTGAATCATTCAGTCATAGGTGTCCCTTGCAGGAGGAGGGAGAGGCATTTCTAGAAAAGGCAGCTCCCATTAGCTAAGAGGAATCCTCCAGAGAGGAGTACCTGTGTCAGCAGGAGGATGGGTACACCTGCCTGGTAAGTGGGGATCTGAGTGGGACACCAATAGCGTCTGCTACAGTCCACCCCTTGTATCATTCAGATCCACCTGTTTCTTACTTTAAGTTTATTCTGTCCTCTCACAACTTCTACAGGATTCTTCTTGGTCAGAACTTCTACAGGATTCTTCTTGGTCAGAATTTGGGGGTTAGTGGGATAAACTACAGCTTCCATTGTTGTAGTGGGTCCTGAGGCCATAACTTATACCCATCCTCTCCCTTGTCTGCTATCCTTTCTAGAATTTCCTCCCTGGGCTAGCACTTCTGCTGACCAAAGTCTGGTAAAGTGAGCCAGACTTTCATCCCTGAGGGGTCTGAGCCCCTGGTTACCATGCCCTTATCAGGCTGTGATTGATGTAACTTTCCAATTACAGTTAAGACTGGGCATTGAAGTACCGAGACACACCCCGTGGATCACCTGTCATAGCTATCACATGTCATCCATGTTCCTTCCTGCCCCATGATGTAGCAGCATCCCTACTTCCTTATGATGATCATGGTCAAACCCCCTTGCCAGTAAGGCAACTCCATTTCTTTGCCTGCCATTGGAATGAAGAGCCTAGAGGCAGACAGCAGCTATAGCTTTAATTTTAGCAAAAACCGTGTCCCATGATGGAAGCATCTCTAGACCCACAAAGCCTAAAGTGTTGAGTACCAGAAACAGATTTCACAAGTGACACTGGGAATAATAGTGATTAAGGTTACTCTTACTCCTTCCCTCTGCCCTGCTTGGTTCCCAGACTTGTGTATTGTGTTTATTGGGAACCGGCCCCATATAATGGCTCGTTATTTAGTGGATGCTGGCTCCCAAAGAATAGTATCTCACCTGTGCAGGTATTATGTCTAAGCCACCTCAGCTATGCTTTCAAGAGGTTGTTCCAATGTTCTATCAAGCCATCAGTTTCTGAAGGATTGCTAAGTAGTAGGACCAGTGGATCATACGGTCATTTGTCCATGTGCATCTTCTTTGCTGCAAAGTGGATTTCTTTGTCCAAACTGAATTTATGCAAGATCAGACTTTCAACATAGCAGTCAACTGGACACTCTGTGAGTCCTTGGGTGGTGGCGGTGGCTGAGGCCTACAGGCAGGAAAGATAAATCTGTAACCAGAATATTTGTCAATCTGAATCGAGATGAAATATTACCCTTTTCAGGGTAGAAGGGAGGCAGCTCACTGCCAGCTAGACAGCTGGTCTCCTCTAAGGATGTACCGTATTGGGGGCTCAGTATTAGCCTTTGTGCCTGGCAGATTGAACGTTTAGCAGCAGCAGTAGCTAGAGAAGGCTTGGAGAGTGGGAGCCTATGTTGGGCTCATGTGTAGCCTATGTCTCTGCCATTGTGGCAGCTCCACTCATGACCCTGCCCTGGCACATTCTTGGGCCACACTGAAAACTGGCAGCCTTCCAAGCCACCCATTCTACAGATGAGAAATGTATGTTCAGAGGGGTTAAATAATTTTTCAAGGTCTCAGAGCCAATAAGTTCAGGAGTTTATAGGTGCTATTTCCGCTGCACCCCGTTGCCTCTTCTATGCTTTCGGACCTATTTGCAGGGTATCTATGAATAGAAGAAAAAGTCACCTGTGGTTGATTCCATGTGGGTGAATTGGCTCGCCCTTGAAATGCCAGATGTAGATCGGTTTTAGCTTTTCAAAATAGGCTCTGACTCAGGTAACTGTACTGTTCAAGGACAGGGGCGGGTACTGTGTCCTGCCCTGACTCAGGGAGTGATTCAGACCTCGAGCTGGCTAAATCTGGGAGGATTGTTGCATTGTATTATAATCTTTTAGGTATTCATCTTACCCTTTAGCTAAGAATAGATCCGGACCGTGAACAAACCCTTCTGAAACCTCCTCCTCCACTAGAGTTCTGAGTTTTTCTTTCTGTGTCCAATCTAGACAATAGGGATCGCTGCATTCTGAACTTTTGCTTTCTCTTGCGCAGTTTCTCCTTGGTTGATGAGTTCTCCCAGGTGCTTCTGGATTGACTGGAACATTAAGGACTCAGTCGGCTCAGAGTTCATTCACTTGTCTGAGCTATTTAGTTATGTGGGCGGCAGCACTTGTATCAGACTAGGGCTGTGCTAAATATGTTTTGTATTTATTGAGAGCTACTGATGAGAAACTACTACCTACTTATTTAGCAGTGTCTTAGGGAATTAATGACTTTGGGGATTGGATCAGGGTTAGTACAGTACAATTTTGGATTGTATTCCACTTCATTTGATAAAATGAACTTTTAGTTACTTGCATAAAGATTTTTTTTTCTGGCAAAACTAAGTTTCCTTGGGACACAGGACTGTTCTTTTAACTTCTGTTTATAGTGGCTTACAGATTAGTGGGAGGTAGATTTTTGGAAACAATGGTAAAAACCTAAATAACTTCCCTTACTTTATTGAGTAAAGAAAAATAAATCACTGGATCCTTTCATGCTAATATAATTAATTTCATATGTAAAGTTACATTCTAAATGTATATATATATATATTTCTTTCTTTTACAAAATAGGCATACAATTTTTACTAAAAGAAAATTTTAGGCCTCATCCCCACTCCTTGTAAGGCTTTTTGACGACCTGAGGGATTCACTTCCTGTCAACCTGAGAACAGAGAAAGGAGTTTGGAGAATGTATGTAAATGAAAAGACACAGAAGCAGGAGGACCTTGTAATTCCCCCTCCTTCATAGTTGATATTGTGCTTTAGTAATTTGTTTCCAGTACTGCTGTAAAACTGTATGACCCTTCCCCGTGCCCGTGTCCTCAAGTCCATTCTCTACATCTGCGTCTTTATTCCTGTCCTGCCCCTAGCTTCATCAGAACCATTTTTTAAAAAAATTTTTGGAGGGGGAAGGGTAAGCTGGGATGAAGTGAGAGAGTAGCATTGACATATATACACTACCAAATATAAAATAGCTAGCTAGTGGGAAGCAGCTGCATAGCACAGGGAGATCAGCTCGGTGCTTTGTGACCACTTAGAGGGATTGGATAGGGAGGGTGGGAGGGAGACGCAAGAGGGAGGGGATATGGGGATATATGTATACATATAGCTGATTCACTTTGTTATACAGCAGAAGCTAACACAACATTGTAAAGCAATCATGCTCCAATAAAGATGTCAAAAACTGTATCACCTTATATTCAAACAAAAATGAAAAATGACTTTCAAATTCCATTCATAACTTTTGGGCCCATACCTCTTTTTACTTCCAATAGTGGAAATACTTTTGAGTTGTCCGCACCCCTCCACATTGCCAAAGCAATTGCTTCTGTGTTCTAGAAGGAAAGATAGGGTAGCCTTGGCCTGCTATGAACGCCAAGCACACTTGGATGGGAATAAGACATTAAGACATCATATTTAAATCATTTGATATTTGGCATGAATTTGTACCGCTGGTCTATTAGCATAGCTGACCTGGGGCGGCTGTAGTTACAGAAACTCCTGGAATGGATTCATAGGCAGAACGTGTTTTCCATTGCTGTCGTTTTACAGAGATCCTGATACAAGGAGTGTTATATTTCTTGTTTTGGATCAGCCTGCATTTCTTGTAAAAACTCACAGCCCCCTGGACTGTTTCTCTCTAATCCTGGCCACACGGGAGTGGGTAATCAGCTGCAAGATGGTGTGTGGACTTCTAGGAACTACAGCAGCCCAGCCTCCTTCCCCTAAAGGCAGTGTGTGCTCATCTTGCTTGGTCTCTCTCCCCAGCCAGGCCTCCACAAATGCAAAATATTTCTAGGTTTGGGCTCAAGAGAGAAAATCCAGTGTGATGCTGTCGTAGCTTTGCACCTTCTCCTAACTTATAATTTCCCGCAGGATATTTATACCGGGGAAGTAATTGACACTAGGGCCTTGTGCTGTCAGCACCAAAGGGGTAATGACTCCCTTGGCGAATTCAGCCATTGCTATTGTTCAGCTTCTGCTGGGAGTAACTCCTGGCTACCAGTCTAGATCATTTGAGGAGGGAAGGGAGGGGTCCTGGGTGGCTCCTCTGTCTCTTTGGACTGTGGAAGGGTTCCAGAATTTTCCTTCAATGTCCAGATCATCACTAGAAATAATTTAAGTCCCAAAGGCCCTTTTCTAACCAGTCTAACCCCTGAGTCATTCCTGTGAGCTCCCTGTCTCCCACAATGATTATATTCCTCTGTCCATTCATAAGTTTAATTATGCATTTACTCATTGGGCTTCCCTTCAGGTTAACTTCTCCTGGTAACTCATTAAACCTCTGAGTCACACATTCATTATTAAAGGGAGGGGGAGAGAATGAAAGAACAGAAAGGAGCTGTGCCCTGGGAGAAGCTTAGGGAGGATCACCGCGGTTGAGTGTAGCTGAGTCTCTGGAGACCTCAGTTGGCTCTTTTCTGACTAGGATGTGCTCTGCATTGCAGGTTGCTGTACTGACTGCAGGGAGTTCATTGGTCAGGTTGCCTTTAAGAGGAGTTTTTGCCTTGGTAGGAGACCCCCTTATGATTTTGGTGAAAATGCTTCCCTCCTACTTAACTATGCCCTCTGAACCTGAGGTGGTCTCAAAACAAGGATGGAGCCACTAATTAAAAAGGAATTCCAACCTTAACTTGTGTCTCTGAAAGAACATTAAAGGGAACTAATTTGTAACCCACAGAGATACTTCTTAATATTCCCTTTCCTTTCCTCCACAATTAAAAGAAAAACATTCCGACCTCCCTGCCCATTACCACTCAGCCCACCAAACAATTTCCTTCCTCACCCTCTCCCCAAAGTGAATAATTTCACTCCCGTGGGCCTCCAACACCCCACTGTAAAATGGGGTCCGTGGTAGTACTTGGGTGATAAATTGTTGTGAGGATTAACTGAGAGAAAATATGTAAATACTTCCTATACCGTGCCTGGAACATTGTAAATGCTCCGAAACGTTTGCTATTTATTATCGTTTCCAATTCTGCATCCTCAGCCTCAAATTTGATTTTCTCTCGCAGTGGAAACATTAGGGGAAAAAATCCGGAGGCTGAGAAAATGATTCCTAAATAATAGTAACAACAGCTCTCATTCCCCGAGTAACCTTGTGTGTACCAAGTGCTCTCCTGAATACTTTCTGTGCATTGTCTGTGTAATCCTCACCACAGCCCTCAGGAGTGGATGCTATTATTATCCCCAGTTTACAAGTGAGGAAACTCAGAGAGATGAGGCAACTTGCCCTGGGCCACATAGCTAGTAAGTGGTAGAGCTGGAATTCAAACTCAGACGTGACTGCTTTCCAAGTCCATGGTTTAATGGTTTTGCAAAAATCTCCAAGGCTGTGGTGCTGCCAGCCACCAGGAAGGCCTGTGTTCTCTTTGTGGGTTTTGACCCCTGAGGACTGTGACCCCTGGCTCAGAGACTCCGGGTCTCTGGTGATGAGTGAACTGCCCTTGAGAACAGCTGTCGGGGTGGAGCAGGCCCCCATGCCTGGCCTCAGCTGGGGTGAAGGCCCCGAAGGCCTCCTTGGTATTCAGTCAGAGGCAGAGAGGAATGTGTTTTTTCTGCAAAGGTTGGCGTTTATTTCTTAATAATCAGTTAAAAATTTATGTAGCCTCCCTAATCAAAAACAAAGGCTTTCTGTACTTTTACATGCGCTAGAAACCACTAATGAGTTCTCGGGGGTTTATCACCGACTCTAGAATAGAAGTAGAAGCCAGTCTATCTGGAGTCAGTGGAAGCAGGTTTTGCCAAGGTACTTCTGCTGCAAGGGAAACGTTAAATATTCCACACATTGAGTGCTGCATCTGTCCTGGGTAATTTGAGGATGAGATTATGCCCTGCCTAGGATGCCTGGTACACCTTCTTGCCCAGGTGACCTGGAGCTTCCTGGGTCGGCCCTGTGCAGTCCTCGTGGACTCGAATCCTGGGGTGGTCCGCCATCTCATGGTCCTTTCTCTGGGAAGAGATCCGGTTATGCAATTCAGTTGTCCAGGGGCCAGAACGTAATGCTGAGCTTTGTACCAAGATTATGGACCAACGTACTGCTGAGTTCCAAAGAGCTGGCAGGCGGGAGTACTGTGATGGATGCCTGTTTTCTGTGCACACAAAACTCAAATACCATCGTTGGTAGTGGCAACTCCTTGCTTTCCTTCATTTCTTCCTCCTCCTTTTCCTCTTTATTTCTTTTTCTCCTCCCCACATCCTCCTCCCCCTCCCCACCCCTTCTCCTTCTCCCTTCTTCCTCTTCCTCTTCCTCTTCTTCTTCTCTTCTTTCATCTCTTTTCTACTTCCTTTTTTCTCCCCATCTTCCTCCTCTTCTTTTTCACTATGAAAGTATGTATAGCAAGAGGATATGTCAAGAAGATTTGGCAGATCATTCACTTATTTCTCACACGTTTATAAATCACTTTAAACTGAGCGTGGAGTAGGAGGTAAAAAGATGAAAAAGAAATCCTTCCTGTGGGGTGTGCAGGGTCTAGGGGGAAGAGATAGACATCTGACAATTATAATAAGTAACATGTTCTGAGAACTTATTATGTGCCTGGCATTGTGCTAAGTGACCCTTTAACCAGATCACCTCATTTAGTCTTCATAGAATTACTCTGAGTGGAGTTCTAGTATTTTATCCTTTTATCCGTGAGGCTGAGGCAAAGGCAGATTAAATAATTGGTGCAGTCACACAGCCGGCAAGTCACAGATCTGACTTGAACCCAGGCAGTTTGACTCCAGAGTCAGCATTAACAGCTCTGCTGCTTGCCATGTAATTACAGCACGTTGTAAAGGGTGTCACATAAGTAGGGTCTAGCAGAAGTGAAATTTGAACCTGGCCTTGAAGGGTGAGTGGGAGTTTTTGAGGCTGGAGAGGGAAGGGGAGAGCACTGTGGGCATTGGGAACGGTGTGAGCAGAGACAGGGTGGCACAGAACACCTGGCATCCACAGACCATGACCACTGTCCCTTAGGCAGTGGAATAACTTGACACCTTCTAAGAAGAGAGGAAAATGATCAGACTTACATACTAAAAAGACAGCCATCGTTTCAAAAATGATAAATAAAATGGTCACATTATTAAAAATCTTTGAGTGTTAGGAATATGAATGATAGGGTCTTTCCCTTTTGTATTCTTTTATATATTTTCCAAATTTAATGAGCTTGTCTTGCTTACTTAAACAATGTGTGTGTACTTTACCCTTGTGTGCAATATGTACATGTATGTTGGAGAAGGGAGTCGTGAATTGGTGGCAGTGCAGAGAGAGGAGTGAAGTGGGGAGAGAAACGTTGGTGAGACTGTGTAGGAATCTCACCTACCTAGGAAGCAACTAGAGAGTCCAGGTGAAAGTCAAGGGCTTTGGTTGGTGGAGACCATGTCTGACTTGCCTCCACACTCCTCAGCCCCTCTCATAGGGGCCAGCATGCCCTCCACATTTCACAAATACACAGTAGGTCAATGAATGAACAAAAGAGGAAAAATGAAAGCAATGTGGCTGGAGAAGAGACCCATGGACTTGAGGAAAGTTTCTGAGGGAGAACCTACAGGAACCTCATAATGCCACCCCGGGGATGAGGTTTCTACCTTCAGCAGCAGGAAGTTGATGATCCTTATATCTGTGATAGAAACTTCGGGGAGAAATGCACAAAGGGAGAAATGAGAGATGGTGAAGTTTGGTCTTGAATATGGTAACTTTGGGGTTAAATTGATAAAAACAGATTTAACCACTTGCTGCAAATCCACATGGGATGTGGAAGACAGACCAGAGAGAGAGCGGTAAGACAGCCCCGAAGGCAGCTGCAGTGAGTGAATCCCAGTTGAAAGTTGTCTTCAGAACCTTCTAGTCCAGGTGCCCTCTGCCCCCATTGTTATGGAATGTATAGCTGTCCAGATCATTTATTCCTAACTACTGTGCATGTTTTGGTTACTTTTTAGTTAAGTGCATTATACCTACACAAATCTTAGGTACACAGTTTGTAGTATGCAGTTCACAAAATGAACACAATTCTCCAGTCTCCACCAGAAGAAGACTAGAGTATTATGAGCGCAGCAGAAGTCTTATTTGTGCCTTCTTTCAGTCATTATCTGCCTCCATCGAATATAACCACTATTCTGGATCTTACCACCGTAGGCTAATTTTACCCCATTTTAATCAGTAGTGGGATTGCTGGATCATATGGTAATTTTTTTTTTAGTTTTTTAAGGAACCTCCATACTGTTCTCCATAGTGGCTGTATCAATTTACATTCCCACCAACAGTGCAAGAGGGTTCCCTTTTCGCTACACACTCTCCAGCATTTGTTTGTAGATTTTCTGATGATGCCCATTTTAACTGGTGTGAGGTGATACCTCATTGTAGTTTTGATTTGCATTTCTCTAATAATTAGTGATGTTGAGCAGCTTTTCATGTGCTTCTTGGCCATCTGTATGTCTTTTTTGGAGAAATGTCTGTTTAGGTCTTCTGCCCATTTTTGGATTGGGTTATTTGTTTTTTCAATATTGAGCTGCATGAGCTGTTTATATATTTTGGAGATTAATCCTTTGTCCATTGATTCATTTGCAAATATTTTCTCCCATTCTGAGGGTTGTCTTTCCGTCTTGTTTATGGTGTCCTTTGCTGTACAAAAGCTTTTAAGTTTCATTAGGTCCCATTTGTTTATTTTTATTTCCATCACTCTAGGAGGTGGATCAAAAAAGATCTTGCTGTGGTTTATGTCAAAGAGTGTTCTTCGTATGTTTTCCTCTAAGAGTTTTATAGTGTCTGCTCTTACATTTAGGTCTCTAATCCATTTTGAGTTTAGTTTTGTGTATGGTGTTAGGGAGTGTTCTAATTTCATTCTTTTACATGTAGCTGTCCAGCTTTCCCAGCACCACTTATTGAAGAGACTGTCTTTTCTCAATTGTATATCCTTGTCTCCTTTGTTATAGATTAGTTGACCATAGGTGCGTGGGTTTATCCCTGGGCTTTCTATTTTGTTCCACTGATCTTTGTTTCTTTCTTTGTGCCAGTACCGTACTATCTTGATTACTGTAGCTTTATAGTATAGTCTGAAGTCAGAGAGTCTGATTCCTCCAGCTCCGTTTTTTTCCCTCAAGACTGCTTTGGCTATTTGGGTTTTTTTGTGTCTCCATACAAATTTTAAGATTTTTTGTTCTAGTTCCATAAAAAATGCCATTGATAATTTGATAGGGATTGCATTGAATCTGTAGATTGCTTTGGGTAGTATGGTCATTTTCACAATATATTTTTTTAAACATCTTTATTGGGGTATAATTGCTTTACAATGGTGTGTTAGTTTCTGCTTTATAACAAAGTGAATCACTTATACATATACATATGTTCCCATATCTCTTCCCTCATGCGTCTCTCTCCCTCCCACCCTCCCTATGCCACCCTTCCAGGCAGTCACAAAGCACCGAGCTGATATCCCTGTGCTATGCGGCTGCTTCCCACTAGCTATCTACCTTACATTTGTTAGTGTATATATGTCCATGCCTCTCTCTCGCTTTGTCAAATCTCACCCTTCCCCCTCCCCATATCCTCAAGTCCGTTCTCCAGTAGGTCTGTGTCTTTATTCCTGTCTTACCCCTAGGTTCTTCATGACATTTTTTTCCCTTAAATTCCATATATATGTGTTAGCATACGGTATTTGTCTCTCTCTTTCTGACTTACTTCACTCTGTATGACAGACTCTAGGTCTATCCACCTCATTACAAATAGCTCAATTTCATTTCTTTTTATGGCTGAGTAATATTCCATTGTATATATGTGCCACATCTTCTTTATCCATTCATCCGATGATGGGCACTTAGGTTGTTTCCATCTCCGGGCTATTGTAAATAGAGCTGCAATGAACATTTTGGTACATGACTCTTTTTGAATTTTGGTTTTCTCAGGGTATATGCCCAGTAGTGGGATTGCTGGGTCATATGGTAGTTCTATTTGTAGTTTTTTAAGGAACCTCCATACTGTTCTCCATAGTGGCTGAACCAATTCACATTCCTACCAGCAGTGCAAGAGTGTTCCCTTTTCTCCACACCCTCTCCAGCATTTATTGTTTCTAGATTTTTTCATGATGGCCATTCTGACTGGTGTGAGATGATATCTCATTGTAGTTTTGATCTGCATTTCTCTAATGATTAATGATGTTGAGCATTCTTTCATGTGTTTGTTGGCAGTCTGTATATCTTCTTTGGAGAAATGTCTGTTTAGGTCTTCTGCCCATTTTTGGATTGGGTTGTTTGGTTTTTTGTTATTGAGCTGCATGAGCTGCTTGTAAATGTTGGAAATTAATCCTTTGTCAGTTACTTCATTTGCAAATATTTTCTCCCATTCTGAGGGTTGTCTTTTGGTCTTGTTTATGATTTCCTTTGCTGGGCAAAAGATTTGAAGTTTCATTAGGTCCCATTTGTTTATTTTTGTTTTTATTTCCATCACTCTAGGAGGTGGGTCAAAAAGGATCTTGCTGTGATTTATGTCATAGAGTATTCTGCCTATGTTTTCCTCTAAGAGTTTGATAGTTTCTGGCCTTACATTTAGGTCTTTAATCCATTTTGAGCTTATTTTTGTGTATGGTGTTAGGGAGTGGTCTAATCTCATACTTTTACATGTACCTGTCCAGTTTTCCCAGCACTACTTATTGAAGAGGCTGTCCTTTCTCCACTGTACATTCCTGCCTCCTTTATCAAAGATAAAGTGACCATATGTGCATGGGTTTATCTCTGGGCTTTCTATCCTGTTCCATTGATCTATCTTTCTGTTTTTGTGCCAGTACCATATTGTCTTGATTACTGTAGCTTTGTAGTATAGTCTGAAGTCAGGGAGTCTGATTCCTCCAGCTCCGTTTTTTTCCCTCAAGACTGCTTTGGCTATTTGGGGTTTTTTTGTCTCCATACAAATTTTAAGATTTTTTGTTCTAGTTCCATAAAAAATGCCATTGATAATTTGATAGGGATTGCATTGAATCTGTAGATTGCTTTGGGTAGTAGAGTCATTTTCACAATATTGATTCTTCCAATCTAAGAACATGGTGTATCTCTCCATCTGTTGGTATCATCTTTAATTTCTTTCATCAGTGTCATAATTTTCTGCATACAGGTCTTTTGTCTCCTTAGGTAGGTTTATTCCTAGGTATTTTATTCTTTTTGTTGCAGTGGTAAATGAGAGTGTTTCCTTAATTTCTCTTTCAGATTTTTCATCATTAGTATATAGGAAAGCAAGAGATTTCTGTGCATGAATTTTGTATCCTGTAACTTTACCAAATTCATTGATTAGCTCCAGTAGTTTTCTGGTGGCATCTTTAGGATTCTCTACGTATAGTATCATGTCATCTGCAAACAGTGACAGATTTACTTCTTCTTTTCCAATTTGTATTCCTTTTATTTATTTTTTTTCTTCTCTGATTGCCATGGCTAAGACTTCCAAAACTATGTTGAATAATAGTGGTGAGAGTGGACATCCTTGTCTTGTTCCTGATCTTAGAAGAAATGCTTTCAGTTTTTCACCATTGAGAATGATGTTTGCTGTGGGTTTGTCGTGTATGGCCTTTATCATGTTGAGGTAGGTTCCCTCTGTGCCGGCTTTCTGGAGAGTTTTTTTTTTATCATAAATGGGTGTTGAATTTTGTCAAAAGTTCTTCTGCATCTATTGAGATGATCATATGGTTTTTATTCTTCAATTTGTTAATATGGTGTATCACATTGATTGATTTGCATATATTGAAGAATCCTTGCATCCCTGGGATAAATCCCACTCTATCATGGTGTATGATCCTTTTAATGTGTTGTTGGATTCTGTTTGCTAGTATTTTGTTGAGGAATTTTACATCTATATTCATCAGTGATATTGGTCTGTAATTTTCTTTTTTTGTAGTATCTTTGTCTGGTTTTGGTATCAGGGTGATTGTGACCTCATAGAATGAGTTTGGGAGTGTTCCTTCCTCTGCAAATTTTTGGAAGAGTTTGAGAAGGATGGGTGTTAGCTCTTCTCTAAGTGTTTGTTAGAATTCACCTGTGAAGCCATCTGGTCCTGGACTTTTGTTTGTTGCAAGATTTTTAATCACAGTTTCAATTTCATTACTTGTGATTGGTCTGTTCATATTTTCTATTTCTTCTTGGTTCAGTCTTGAAAGGTTATACCTTTCTAAGAAGTTGTCCATTTTTTCCAAGTTGTCCATTTTATCGGCATAGAGTTGCTTGTAATAGTCTCTTAGCATGCCTTGTATTTCTGTGGTGTCTGTTGTAACTTCTCCTTTTTCATTTCTAATTTTATTGATTTGAGTCCTCTCCCTCTTTTTCTTGATGAGTCTGGCTAATGGCTTATGAATTTTGTTTATCTTCTCAAAGAAAAAGCTTTTAGTTTTATTGATCTTTGCTATTGTTTTCTTTGTTTCTATTTCATTTATTTCTGCTCTGATCTTTATGACTTCTTTCCTGCTAACTTTGGGTTTTGTTTGTTCTTCTTTCTCTAGTTCCTTTAGGTGGATTGTTATATTGGTTAGATTGTTTATTTGATATTTTTCTTTTTTCTTGAGTTCGGTTTGTATAGCTATAAACTTCCCTCTTAGAACTGCTTTTGCTGCATGCCATAGGTTTTGGATCATCGTGTTTTCATTGTCATTTGTCTCTAGGTATTTTTTGATTTCCTCTTAGGTTTATTCAGTGATCTCTTGGTTATTTAGTAACTTATTGTTAGCTGCCATGTGTTTGTGTTTTTACGTTTTTTTCCCTGTAATTGATTTCTAATCTCATAGCATTGTGGTCAAAAAAGATGCTTGATATGATTTCAATTTTCTTAAATTTACTGCACCTTGATTTGTGACCCAAGAGGTGATATATCCTGGAGAGTGTTCTGTGCGCACTTGAGAAGAAAGTGTAATCTGCTGTTTTTGGATGGAATGTCCTATAAATGTCAACTAAATCTATCTGGTCTATTGTGTCATTTAAAGCTTGTGTTTTCTTATTAATTTTCTGTTTGGATGATCTGTCCATTGGTGTAAGTGGGGTGTTAAATTCCCCCACTATTGTTTTATTACTGCCAATTTCCTCTTTTATAGCTGTTAGCAGTTGCCTTATGTATTGAGGTGCTCCTATGTTGGGTGCATATATATTTATAATTGTTATATCTTCTTCTTGGATCGATCCCTTGATCATTATGTAGTGTCCTTCCTTGTCTTTTGTAACATTCTTTACTTTAACGTCTATTTTATCTGCAATGTGCATTGCCACTCCACTTCTTTTGGCACTCCACTTCTTTTGATTTCCATTTTCATGGAATATCTTTTTCCATCCCCTCACTTTCAATCTGTATGTGTCCCTAGGTCTGAAGTGGGTCCCGTGTAGACAGCATATATATATGGGTCTTGTTTTTGTATCCATTCAGCAAGCCTGTGTCTTTTGGTTGGAGCATTTAAGCCATTCACGATTAAGGTAATTATCGATATATATGTTCCTATGACCATTTTCTTAATTGTTTTAGTTTGTTTTTGTAGGTCCTTTTCTTCTCTTGTGTTTCTGACTTAGAGAAGTTCCTTTAGTATTTGCTGTAGAGCTGGTTTGGTGGTGCTGAATTCTCTTAGCTTTTGCTTCTCTGTAAAGCTTTTGATTTCTCCATCGAATCTGAATGAGATCCTTGCTGGGTAGTGTAATCTGGTTGTAGGTTCTTCCCTTTCATCACTTTAAGTATATTGTGCCACTTCCTTCTGGCTTGTAGAGTTTCTGCTGAGAAATCAGCTGTTAACCTTATGGGAGTTCCCTTGTATGTTATTTGTCATTTTTCCCTTGCTGCTTTCAATAATTTTTCTTTGTCTTTAATTGTTGCCAATTTGATTACTATGTGTCTCAGTGTGTTTCTCCTTGGGTTTATCCTATATGGGACGCTCTGCACTCTCTGGACTTGGGTTGCTATTTTCTTTCCCATGTTAGGGAAGTTTTTGACTATAATCTCTTCAAATATTTTCTCAGTTCCTTTCTCTCTCTCTTCTTCTTCTGGGACCCCTATAATGTGAACGTTATTGCCTTTAATGTTGTCCCAGAGGTCTCTTAGGTCTTCATTTCTTTTCATTCTTTTTTCTTTATTCTGTTCCACAGCAGTGAATTCCACCATTCTGTCTTCCAGGTCACTTATCCGTTCTTCTGCCTCAGTTATTCTGCTATTGATTCCTTCTAGTGTAGTTTTCATTACAGTTATTGTATTGTTCATCTCTGTTTTTTAGTTCTTTAATTCTTCTAGGTCTTTGTTAAACATTTCTTGCATCTTCTCGATCTTTGCCTCCATTCTTTTTCTGAGGTCCTGGATCGTCTTCACTATCATTATTCTGAATTCTTTTTCTGGAAGGTTGCCTATCGCCACTTCATTTAGTTGTTTTTCTGTGGTTTTATCTTGTTCCTTCATCTGGTATATAGCCCTCTGCCCTTTCATCTTGTCTATCTTTCTGTGAATGTGGTTTTTGTTCCACAGGCTGCAGGATTGTAATTCTTCTTGCTTCTGCTGTCTGCCCTCTGGTGGATGAGGCTGATTTGTTCTTCTTCATTGTCTTATAATATTGCATTGGATAAATATGCTACAGTGGAATAGAGCATTCTGCTTATGGTGGACGTTTGGGCTATTTGCAGTTTGGGCGATTATAAATAAGGGTTTTATGAATATTCATGGATATTATCTTTCAGTTGATATATAAACACTCATTTTTTGTTATTTCTGTACCCAGCAGTGGAATTACTGGATCACAGGTTATATATATGTTTAGCTTTTGTAGTTTCTGCATAACAACTTTCCAAATTGTTTGCATCAATTTACATTTACACTAGCAGTTTTTGCAGTAGAAATTGATCTATGTCCTCACCAATACTTAATGTATTTATTTGGTTTAACCGTTCTGCAAGGTTTGTAGTGTTATCTCACTGTGGCTTTAATTTGTGTTTCCTGAATGATATTGAGTTTCTTCTCATATACTTATTGGCCATTTAGGTATTCTCTTTTTCTTGTGAAGTATTGGCGTAAGTATTTTGCCAGTTAGTGGAAAGTCCATGTGTGGTAACTCCAATATATTGGTCACCTGTGGATCTGTTTATCCTGTCTATTTTTTCTCTTGGTTACCAATCATTTGGTTCTATTTTCTGGAATGTTTTGCATTTTTCTTTGAATGCTGGGCATTATGTATGAAAAATTGTAGAGCCTCTGGAAAATATCTTCCTTCAGAGAGGGTTTAATTTCCCCAGATAGTGCATGGGAAGATCACCTTGAGCCACTTGAGGTTGGTCTGTTTCTAGTTTGTTCTTAATCGTAGATCATGGCTCTTCTAGAGTCTCAATTGCAAGCCTGGTGTTTAATGACCCCTTCCTCCTCAGTGGTCCATGCATCCCAGTTGTTGTCTTTCCAACCCACTGAGACTGCCACAGTCTCTAGGCTGCTGATTTCTATCTGACCTTCATTCTCTGCACTGTATAGTATTAAATGTCCTGAGGAGAAAATGTGGCTCTGCCAGGGGGCTCCCTTCAGTGAGCATTTATGCTCTTTGGGATCTTTGTCCCTCAAGTATTGTCTGTTTTGGTTGTTTTTCATTATGTACAAGCAGCTGGTGTGTGTGTGTGTGTGTGTGTGTGTGTGTTATTTTCCCCAGCTTTTATAGATGTTCTTAGCAGGAGGATTAGTCTGATACCTGCTACTCCATCATAGGTGAAAGTGTAAGGTTGTTATCTACATTTTAAATAATTCTTAGAAGGGCATTTCAATAACTTACTCCTTCCAGTATTTAATTGCCTCTAAGGTCAGGGACTTCAGCATGTCTGTCTATACTCTCTAAATGGCAAGAGAGAAACAAAGCCATGTGTTAGAAATCTGGGGTTTCCAATGAAATCAGGAGCAGAAACTAGGGGGTTATAACTTGCGGGTTGCATTCTAATGATTTTTCCTTTTTTCCTCCTCTAATGTTCAAATATATTTAGAAAGATGACTGGCCAGCAAAATATCCCTTAATTTCTGGCCAGATATATTGCATATTTAAAGGAGAATGTATTTCCTTATTAAGAAAGCATCATTTTGGGGCTTCCCTGGTGGCGCACTGGTTGGGACGGGTTTGTGCCCCGGTCTGGGAAGATCCCACACGCCGCGGAGAGGCTGGGCCCGTGAGCCATGGCCACTGAGCCTGCACGTCTGGAGCCTGTGCTCTGCGGTGGGAGAGGCCACAACAGTCAGAGGCCCATGTACTGCAAAAAAAAAAAAAGAAAGCATCATTTTTGCTTACATGGACCAATACGATCATTTGCTGTACCAACAACTCAGAGAATTTAAGATGCAGAGGTTTATTTTTTCAATTGATAGACTTCATTTTTTAGAGCAGTTTTAGTTTTACAGAAAAACTGATTGGAAAGTGCAGAGCATTCCCACATACCTCTTCTTCCCGTGCACACAGTTTCCCCTACTGTTTACATCTTGTATTAGTGTGGTACAAGATGCAGAGTTTTACTTTGGGAAGGTAAATTCTTCCCAAAGCATTTCTCAACCTCAGCAGTAACTCATTGCACAGTGATTTTTCCTGTGAGAATGGAGGGGAAGGATAGAGCATTCTACTCAGAAGCATCAAAGTAAATATTATGGATCAATGCCAATACAAAGCTTTGATTAGAAACAACTATCAGAGTCTTAGAAACACCTTTTAAATTAATCAGCTATGTGTAACCCCTGGTTATACAAAGCCCAGGGGGCAAAGCAGTCCAAGGGTAGAATATTTCTGTTGGAAATACTCCTAAGGGGAGAACGTGGTACTATGTTTAAAGCAAAAAGCCAATGCTCTCTTCCCTAGGTGATCTTTAATGGCCTTAGAGAGGGTAGCCTTGGTTAAATCGTTTTTATATTAATATAAGGTATTAAAAGGTCACCATTAAAAGGTGTTCTCATGGCTCTTTTTCTTTGCTTTTTAAAAACAAATTTTAAATTATGGTAAAATATATGTAACAAAATTTACCATTTTAACTATTTTTAAGTGTACAGTTCAGTGGCATTAGGTACATTCACATTGTTGTACAACCATCGCCACCATCCATCTCCAGAACTTCTTCCATTTTGCAAAATTGAAGCTCTGTACCCATTAAGCAATAATTCTTCACTCCCTGCTACTCCCAGCTCCTGGCAACTACCATCCTCCTTTCTGTTTCTATGAATTTGACTGCTCTAGAAATCTCATATATGTGGACTCATACAGTATTTGTCCTTTTGAGACAGACTTATTTCACTTAGCATAATTTTTCAAGGTTCATCTATGTTGTGGCATGTGTCAGAATTTCCTTCCTTTCTAAGGCTGAACAATAATCCATTGTATGGATACACATGTTTAAACATTCACCCATAGGACACTTGGGTTGCTTCCATTGTTGTCTTTGTTTTGTAGGTAGAAAGTTATGCTTTAGCCAGGTTTTTGGTATATTATCAAGGAGCTCTAGACTCCTTGAATTTTAAAATAAATACAAATTTTCCAGCCAGTATCTTTCAGATGCCAGAATTATCACCAATTTATGTTATGGTAACTCTAGAGATTGAGCATTGAAGTTTTCCAAAATGGATCAGAGGTGGATTTCATTTTCATGAGGTTATGGTCTAGCTGGGGAAATAAACTGGGTACTCAAATGTTAATAGTTAGTATGTGAAGAGAGTAGATGGGGCCGGGGTTGGGGTGGGAGTGGGGCATAAGGAAGTAAGATGGGAATGTCTGGCTGGGGCAGACTCAGAGCACTGAGACCGGACTGAGGAGTTTAGACCTAGTGCGTAGGTAGTGGGAAGCCACTGAAGATTTCAGATTGTTTGATATTTATGGATTACTTTGTTTCTTTTCTATTTAATTTTATGTTTTAATTATATAAAACATTTACATGCTTTTAAGTAAAAACTATAAAATATGGCACATAAAGAGAGATCTAGCTTCAATGCCTATTCCCTTCTCACTGTTCCTTCCTTTCTCTTATAGATAATCCTTCGTATTTTTAGGTTTTGGTTTATCTTTCCATTTCTTCTTTTTGAAAACATAAGGAAATATGTATAAGTATTAATCTTTTTTTTATTTAAAAAGCAAATACTATGTTGGCTGTTCTGCCTCTTGCATTTTCACTTAAATGTCTTCATATCAGTACACGGAGATTTTCCTCTTGCCTTTTTATGTCTGCATAATACTCCATTATATGAATATATCATAACTTATTCAACAATCCTCTATTGATGGACATTTGAGGGTTGTTTTAAATCATTGGCTATTATAAATTGTGCTTTAGTGAATGGGCATGTGCACATATCATTTTATGTGTTGCCAGTGTGTTTTTAGGATAGATTCCTAGGTCAAAAGTCAAGGCATAGGTAATTTTGCTACATTACTACAAAAATCCACTGCTCAGGGATTGTACCATCTTTCATTCTCACTAGCAATGCATGCGAGTCTCTGTTTCTTCAGTCATGCTAACAGATTATGTTGTCAAACTTTTGGATTTTTGCTTATGTGATAAGGGAAAATGGTATCTTGGTGTAGTTCTAATTTGAATTCATAGAAGTTATTAATATTTTAGGGATAGATCAGTGGGACTTCTTAAATGTGGAGGCCAGTAGGAGAGTGAGAAGAATCAACGGATTGAAAGACCAAGGGGAAGCGAATATAGGGGGCAATTTGTTGTTTGAATTGCTCGTGGGACACTCATGTGGATGTGTCCATTCGGCCTTTGGAGCCAAGAAAGGGGTCATCATATCCACATAAAGATGGCAATTGAAGCTGTAAGATTATACGATGTTGCCAAACCTGGAAATGTAGATGAGAAGAAGGGCAAGAAAATGTATTTCTGGGACTTCCCTGGTGGTCTAGTGGATAAGACTCTGCACTCCCATTGCAGGGGGCCCGGGTTCGATCCCTGATTGGGGAACTAGATCCTGCATGCATGCCACAACGAATAAACCCGCATGCTGCAACTAAGAAACCCACATGCCACAACTAAAGATCCTGCACACCCAACAAAGACCTGGCGCAGCCTACATAAATAAATAAATAAATAAATAAATATTTTTTAAAAGGAGATTAATCTCCAAAATATACATGCAGCTCAATATCAAAAAAGGATCAACCCAATCCAAAAACGGGCAGAAGACCTAAACAGACATTTTTCCAAAGAAGATATATAGATTGCCAACAAACACATGAAAGGATGCTCAACATCACTAATTAGAGAAATGCAAATCAAAACTACGATGAGATGTCACCTCACACCAGTCAGAATGGCCATCAAGAAAAAATCTACAAACAATAAATGCTGGAGAGAGTGTGGAGAAAAGGGAACCCTCTTGTACTGTTGGTGGGAATGTAAATTGATACAGCCACTATGGAGGACAGTATGGAGGATCCTTAAAAAACTAAAAATAGAACTACCATATGACCCAGCAATCCCACTACTGGGCATATACCCTGAGAAAACCATAATTCAAAGTCATGTACCACAATGTTCATTGCAGCACTATTTACAATAGCTAGGACATGGAAGCAACCTAAGTGTCTATCCACAGATGAATGGAAAAAGAAGATGTGGCACATATATACAATGGAATATTACTCAGCCATAAAAAGGAATGAAATTGAGTTATTTGTAGTGAGGTGGTTGGACCTAGAGTCTGCCATACAGAGTGAAGTAAGTCAGAAAGAGAAAAATACCATATGCTAACACATATATACGGAATCTAAAAAAAAAAAAAAAAAAGGTTCTGAAGAACCTAGGGGCAGGACAGGAATAAAGACACAGATGTAGAGAATGGGCTTGAGGACACAGGGAGGGGGAAGAGTAAGCTGGGACGAAGCAAGAGAGTGGCATGGACATATATACACTACCAAACGTAAGGTAGATAGCTAGTGGGAAGCAGCCGCATAGCACAGGGAGACCAGCTCGGTGCTTTGTGACCACCTAGAGGGGTGGGATAGGGAGGATGGGAGGGAGACGCAAGAGGGAGAGGATATGAGGATATATGTATATGTATAGCTGATTCACTTTGTTATACAGCAGAAACTAACAAAACATTGTAAAGCAATTATACTCAATAAAGATGTTTAAAAAAATTAATTAAAAAAAAAAAAGAGAGCTTCCCTGGTGGCACGGTGGTTGAGAATCCGCCTGCCAGTGCAGGGGACAGGGGTTCGGGCCCTGGTCTGGGAGTTTCCCACATGCCGCGGAGCAGCAAAGCCCGTGCGCCACAACTACTGAACCTGCGCTCTGGAGCCCACGAGCCACAACTACAGAAGCCTGCGTGCCTAGAGCCCGTGCTCCGCAACAAGAGAAGCCAACACAATGAGAAGCCCGCATACCGCAACAAAGAGTAGCCCCCACTCTCCGCAACTAGAGAGAGCACGCACGCAGCAGGGAAGACCCAACGCAGCCAAAAATAAATAAATAAATAAAAATCATATTAAAAACCTATTAATGAGATTTAAAAAAAAGGAAAGTCTATTTCCAGCACAAACATGATTGGATAAATCAACTCGTCTGTCTTCTCCATGCTTCCCTCTTTTAAAATTATTATTGAAGTTTAAATTTTTATTATTAATGTTATTATTATTTTCAGCCTTAGAGGCGACAGACCTGCTGTCTACCCTACTGAAGTACTTGAAAAAAGAATGACAAAGGAAACGGCTCTGGTCCCTTGTCACTCAAAGTGTGACCCAGTGATTTAGTAGCATGGGCATTGCTTGCAAGCTTGTCAGGAACCTAGAAGCTCAGGCTCCTCCCCAGGTCTGTGACTCAGCATCTCACAATGCACAGGTGATTTATGGATTCTCCAAACCCCTTTGAGTAGCTGAACTTTGCTGGAGAAAATTAAAAAGCAGAGTTGACTGGTTGTGCCTGAAATTTATGATCCCAAATCATAACTGGATGCTCTACACTTCCTACCATGTTTCTGTAGTGGGATTTCTTCTTTCACACTCCCAAGGGATTATTTCATACCTTCTCCCTCCTCTGCCAATCTCTCACTCACCCTCCCTGCTCATTCTCAAATGATGTCCTCCCCTATGTTATGTATATAGAAAATAGAAGCCATTAGATGGGGACTCCGTCATACTTTCACCACCAAATTTATCACCATCTTTTCCTTCTTCTTTATAGTGGGATGGAAGAAGTGTCCCTCTTTAAATCAACTCTCCCTACCTCTTTTCTTCTTTCCTCCCTCCCTTCCTTCCCTCCCTCCTTCTTTCCCTCCTCCCTCCTATCCCCCCTCCGTACTTCCCTCCCTCCCTCCCTCCCTTCCTTCCTTCCTTCCTTCCTTCCCTCCTTCCCTCCTTCCCTCCCTTCCTCCCTTCCTCCCTCCTCTCTCTCTCTCTCTCTCTCTCTCTCTCTCTCTCTCTTGCTCTCTCGCTCTCTTTCTCTTTTTCTTACTGGATTTCATTCCACTTCTCTAGGATTTGGCCAATTTGGCTTCTTTGGCCATATCTTTCTTTTTATTATTTTTTAACATCTTTATTGGAGTATAATTTCTTTACAATGGTGTGTTAGTTTCTGCTTTATAACAAAGTGAATCAGCTATACATATACATATGTCCCCATATCTCTTCCCTCTTGCATCTCCCTTCATCCCACCCTCCCTATCCCACCCCTCTAGGTGGTCACAAAGCACCGGCTGATCTCCCTGTGCTATGTGGCTGCTTCCCACTAGCTATCTATTTTTACGTTTGGTAGTGTATATATGTCCGTGCCACTCTCTCACTTTGTCCCAGCTTACCCTTCCCCCTCCCCATATCCTCAAGTCCATTCTCTAGTAGGTCTGCATCTTTATTCCTGTCTTGACCCTAGGTTCTTCTGACCATTTTGTTTTCTTTTTTTAGATTCCATATATATGTGTTAGCATATGGTATTTGTTTTTCTCTTTCTGACTTACTTCATTCTGTATGACAGTCTCTAGGTCCACCCACCTCACTACAAAAAACTCAGTTTTGTTCCTTTTTATGGCTGAGTAATATTCCATTGTATATATGTGCCACATCTTCTTTATCTTTTCATCTGTTGATGGACACTTAGGTTGCTTCCATGTCCTAGCTATTGTAAATAGAGCTGCAATGAACATTTTGGTACATGACTTTTTGAATTATGGTTTTCTCAGGGTATATGCTCAGTAGTGGGATTGCTGGGTCGTATGGTAGTTCTATTTTTAGTTTTTTGAGGAACCTCCATACTGTTCTCCATAGTGGCTGTATCAATTTACATTCCCACCAACAGTGCAAGAGGGTTACCTTTTCTCCACACCCTCTCCAGCATTTATTGTTTGTAGATTTTTTGATGATGGCTATTCTGACCAGTGTGAGATGATATCTCATTGTAGTTTTGATTTGCATTTCTCTAATGATTAATGATGTTGAGCATCCTTTCATGTATTTGTTGGCAATCTATATATCTTCTTTGGAGAAATGTCTGTTTAGGTCTTCTGCCCATTTTTGGATTGGGTTATTTGTTTTTTTGATATTGAGCTGCATGAGTTGCTTATATATTTTGGAGATTAATCCTTTGTCAGTTGCCTCATTTGCAAATATTTTCTCCCATTCTGAGGGTTGTCTTTTCGTCTTGTTTATGGTTTCCTTTGCTGTGCAAAACCTTTTAAGTTTCATTAAGTCCCATTTGTTTGTTTTTGTTTTTATTTCCATTTCTCTGGGAGGTGGGTCAAAAAGGATCTTGCTGTGATTTATGTCATAGAGTGTTCTGCCTATGTTTTCCTCTAAGAGTTTGATAGTGTCTGGCCTTACATTTAGGTCTTTAATCCATTTTGAGTTTATTTTTGTGTATGGTGTTAGGGAGTGTTCTAGTTTCATTCTTTAACATGTAGCTGTCCAGTTTTCCCAGCACCACTTATTGAAGAGGCTGTCTTTTCTCCACTGTATATTCTTGCCTCCTTTGTCATAGATTAGTTGAGCATAGGTGCATGGGTTTATCTCTGGGTTTTCTAGCCTGTTGCATTGATCTATATTTCTGTTTTTGTGCCAGTACCGTACTCTCTTGATTACTGTAGCTTTGTAGTATAGTCTGAAGTCAAGGAGCCTGATTCCTCTAGTTCCATTTTTCTTTCTCAAGATTGCTTTGGCTATTTGGGGTCTTTTGTGTTTCCATACAAATTGTGAAATTTTTTGTTCTAGTTCTGTGAAAAATGCCAGTGGTCGTTTGATAGGGATTGCATTGAATCTGTAGATTGCTTAGGGTAGTAGAGTCATTTTCACAATGTTGATTCTTCCAATCCAAGAACATGGTATATCTCTCCATCTATTTGTATCATCTTTAACTTCTTTCATCAGTGTCATAATTTTCTGCATACAGGTCTTTTGTCTCCTTAGGTAGGTTTATTCCTAGGTATTTTATTCTTTTTGTTGCAATGGTAAATGGGAGTGTTTTCTTAATTTCACTTTCAGATTTTTCATCATTAGTGTATAGGAATGCAAGGGATTTCTGTGCATGAATTTTGTATCCTGCTACTTTACCAAATTCATTGATTAGCTCTAGTAGTTTTCTGTTAGCATCTTTAGGATTCTGTATGTATAGTATCATGTCATCTGCAAACAGTGACAGCTTTACTTCTTCTTTTCCAATTTGGATTCCTTATATTTATTTTTCTTCTCTGATTGCTGTGGCTAAAACTTCCAAAACTATGTTGAATAAGAGTGGTGAGAGTGGGCAAGCTTGTCTTGTTCCTGACCTTAGTGGAAATGGTTTCAGTTTTTCACCATTGAGGATGATGTTGGCTGTGGGTTTTTCATATATGGCCTTTATTATGTTGAGGAAAGTTCCCTCTATGCCTACTTTCTGGAGGGTTTTTATCATAAATCGGTGTTGAATTTTGTTGAAAGCTTTTTCTGCATCTATTGAGATGATCATATGGTTTTTCTCCTTCAAGTTGTTAATATGGTGTATCACGTTGATTGATTTTCATATATTGAAGAATCTAAACGTGGTTTCTCATTTGCATTTCCCTAATGATTAGTGATGTTGAACATCATTTCATGTGCTTATTGGCATTTGTTGATATCAACTGTCTTTTAATAAACTACCTTCCTTGACTGCTTGTCGCACTCTAACCATTTCCGAATTTCTTTGCTCCCTCAGAGTAAAATTTCTTAAAATAGTTGCCTTTATACTACCTCTATTTCTCTGCTTTCCATCCACTTTTCAGAACACTTCAGCCTGGCTTCCAACTCCACCATGCTGCTGAAACTACTCTTGTCAAGGGTACCAGTGATCTCAGTGTGGTCAAATCCAATAGACACTTTCAGCAAAATTTGACACTCTTTACCATCTTATTCATCATGAAATATTGACTCCTTGTGGCTTTTGGGACACCTTGCTTTCCTGGTTTTTCTCCTATCACACTGGTCTCCCTCTATCTACCTCCTCTACCTGACCTTTCAGTGTTGAAATTCTGGAGTTCCTCGAGGCTCAATCCTGGTCCTTTCCCCTCCCTTTTCTCCCCTCCTCTCCCTTTGCACTCTTCTCTCTCTTTCACCCACTCTCTCTTATCCTCCCCCTCTCCTCACATCCTGTATCCTCTCTTTTTCTATTCTTTCTCCTAAAACAAAGAATAACATTCTCTGAGAGCTCACATTCATTTTACACCTTCCCATAGTTCTCCATTCTCTGTTGCCTTATACTCACTTTGTTTTATGCATTTACATTGTCTGCTTGGCTTCTGTGGGCATTTGAGTTTGTGTTCACTCTCTTAAGCCATATATTGTAGTTATTTATATAAACATTTCTATCTCTTGACTGTATGTTCTCTAAGTGTTGGTTCTCCATCTGCTTTATTCTCAACAATGCCTAGCAAAGTGCCTTGAGAATAATAGAAATAAAATTTATTGAATAAGATAAGCAAGCAAATAAATAAATATAAGGATTCATTAAAATATAAAATTGAAAACATTTTTATCCTGAAGAAGACATATGTCTAGAACAGTGCTGGCCATCTGATGGGCATTTAGGGGGTTTGGTTAACTAACTGAATAATAGCAATCTGTAGGTTCCTGATATGACAAAGAACTTAATGATTATCATCTCTACCATTTAAAAGTATGCTGAAGTATCTATGTTTTTAAAGATTCAGCTCAATTATATATTTTATTAGAAGTAGAAAAAATGGTGAAAGAATATCAGAGGATATAAAAAATGTGTGATAGAATAGTTAATGACTTTTGATTGAAAGCAGAAATGCTGTTATGAATAAAAGAAAGTGTTTTCCATTGAGATGAATATATATTCCCTTTTTATGTATGGCTCAAAAATTATTTTTATTAATACTGCTAAATGAAAATACTGATACTCTGGTCCTTAGACTAAAGTAAAGTGATCAATAATGTGATCTAATTTTCAATAATGAACACCTACCAATAATGGGAATTGAATAACGGGAAATAAAGATAATGATTTGGAGACTGAAGACATCTATTTAGCTGAAGGACTTTGGGCAAGTTCTATACCTTTGTTTTCTCAGCTCTAAAAGAAGAAGACTGGATTTAATTATCTTTAAAGTATTTTTAAAGCTATCAAATTTCTGTATTTCTGTAATAAATAAACGGATTCCGATTCTATGATCCTGATGTTTGCTTTTCTAGTGCATACCTGATTCCTTTAAGAAAAAATACCTGGTAAGCCCTAATGGAAACCATCTGGTAAAAAAGGAAGGAGACAGAATTGCAGGGCTTTGTACCTGATTCCTCTATAGGTAGACTTCCTTGGTCATTCCAGCAGAGAAAGGAGGCGTGGTAATTTAAAAAAATTGGGGTGGTGGGGGGAGAGATCAAAGAGAAAAAGAAAATACTTCCTTCTTCCTCTGAGAGTTGATGGCTCTCCCACCTTTCTGGAGACTCGTCAGCACCTGCAGTGTGGACAGCACCAAATCTCTAAAATTCTCACATGCTAATCTAAGCCCAGGTTCCTGGAGTTCACTGATTAAGTAGTCTGTATTCTTTCCAAAAAATAATATGAAACCAGGAGGGGCCACACAGAGGGCTTCAAAGATAATAGTCTAGATCTTAAACTGGGTGCTTTGTTCAAGAAAGTTATTTTTCTCTTGTGATTTATATCGTAACATACATTACATGAATTCCATTGCGTCTATCAGTTTTTCCATGAAAAAATTAATGAATTAAAAATATGTATCATATTAAAACAAAATAAAGAGACATTCTCATTTAAAGAGAGGCCTCACATCCAGAGGAATGATTAAGAGGCTATTGTGTATCAATCCTAAAGAGTTTCAGTAACAAACCTTCCTCCTTCCCTGACATGTAAAGTAAGATGATCCCATGCAAGGTAGATCCCATGTGAGAACAAGAATGTGAACAGGAAAATAGAGGATATTCTCCACTTTTATGGAGCCCAGAAAGGCTGGCTGGGATATGGCCTGACCAGCATTTCAACCAGGCTTGTGAGAAGTTCCACAACGCAGAGGTCAAGAGTGTGATCTTGTCTTTAGAGCAGAGTTATATGAGAACTCCTGGACTAGACCCCAGATCCTCCCATATTTTTTCAGTCAAGTTACGAGAATGAGCCTGAGAACCACATTGTTTCTAACAGAGAATAAAACCTCAGGCAGAATCTTTATCGTGTGAAGTTCAGGAATGCTTTGTACTGCAGGCTTTACCATTGAGTCTCTGATCATTTACTTCTATGCCTGGGGGAAGGTCCAGGGAGCCACTGACTGTTCAAATCCTTCCAGACCTGCTGTTCATTTGTCATTTCTCATCCTTTCTGTCTTTATGGTTCTGCTAGACCCTGTGAACCATAGAGAAACTCCTTGGCTTGGTCACACTGGATTATCTAGGCTTCCTTATCACATTACTTCACATTCCCCTGGCCTTCCTGTTTTTCCTGCCCCCTTTAACATTCACTCCTGGCATTCAGAAGATATTTAGTGAGCACCCACTATGTGTCAGGTGCTGCTCCAGGTGCTGGGGATAAAAGGAAGAACCACGTAGCCATGGTGTGCACTAATGAGCGTTATCGTATAGTGGGGAGGGGGAACGTAGACATCAAACAGACATCTAAAGAAATTAATATATATTTTGCTCCACATATATAGAGAAGCTGAGGGGCTGTGAGAGGCAATAACAGGGTGACGTACTCTAAATTGAGTGGCCAGGGAGCTCAGCTTTGAGGAGATGGCATTTAAATTGCAACCAGAGGGAGCAGGCAAATGAAAAGAGAGGACAGAAGGGTAAGTTTTAGGCAGAAGGGTAAGTATGTGCAAAGGCCTGAGACAAAAAAGAGCATTGACACGAGAGAACCTGAAAGAAAGCTGGTGCCGTACACTGAGCACATAGAGTGGTGTTAACAGAAAAAAAGGAGTTGATTTGTCCCTATATGGAATACTTTGTGCAGATCTGGACACACTATTAGCAAGGTGACTAGTGTGGACAAAAATGCCCATGATCTGTTGTTCAATGAAGAGTGGTAGCCTGAATGTGTAGTGTGATTCTTCATATGGCTATGAAGGACTGTCAGGTGCAAGTGCTAGAAAGCCCAATCAAAACTCACTTAAGCAAAGTAAGTATGTATTAGTTCACATAGCTGAAAAGTCCATGGGTTTGGCTACCCTTAGGCCTGGCTTTACCAGGGATTCAACTGTTTTAGACCAGTGCTGTTCAATAGAGTTATAATGTGAGCCACACGCATCATCCCTTCAACAGGTAATCGACAAAAATTATCAGTGAGATACTTTATGTTCCTTTTTCATGCTGTCTTTGAAACCCAGTGTGTCTTGCGTACTCACATCGTGTCTCAATTTGTACTAGTCTCATCAAATGCTCCATGGTTACATGTGGCTAGTGGCTGCCCTCTTGGACAGTGCAGGTCAAGGCCTTAGAGCCTTTCAATTTCAATACATGTGAGAGTGAGCTAGAGAATGAGTCTTCTTAGAAGTCTGAGCAAAAGTTGCTTTGTATCTCATTGGTTCTAAAACAATTACGTGACCATGTTGAACCAACATCGTGCCCGGGAAAAAAGTGACACACCCAATGGTTTAGACCTCAAATCACCCAAATCATATGCTGAACCCCGGAAGTGCAGAAAAGGGGTAGGCCCCACCTGAACTCAATGTATGGGATAGACATTTGCTATTTTTGGCCATTTGGCATTCATTCATCTGGCCTCAGATAGTAGTGTTTGGGCATTCTATCCTCCCCATGTGGAGGAGGGCTGGAAGGCAGACTGTTAGTGGAAGTTATATCTGGGAAGTGAGATTCCAAGGGTTGTAAAGGGCACACTTTTATTTTCTGTTTTACGTATTTTTTAGTTTCTTGCTACTAGCATATTATTATTTTATTTTTTATTTTTAAAGAGGAGGATAGGTAAACTTAGATTTCCTTGTTCTAAAATGGGGATGTGGCCTAATACCTGAGTGATCAAATGTTTTGGTTTACGTAGGCTAGTCCTGGCTTATTCCTGTCATTACAGAGTAATTAATAGAACTCCCTTCACTTCCAAAAATGTCCCAGCATTGGAGCATATGGTCGTTCAATCCAATACTTTAACTCCATGGTGGGTATTGATAAGGTTGATTCAGACTTTAAAACGATACCTTGAGATAATAGGACGTTTTGATAGCCCAATAAAAGGCAAGTATTCACATCTGGTGTTTCTGCATCCTCAGGGAGCGAGGTGTTTCAAGAGTTAATTTTTCTAATAACTGAAGCTTGCCCTTTAAGCATCAAAATGTTTTAACATTAACCACTTTTGATGAAAATATTGCTCTGAAGTGTTATATATTTTCCTAACTTCTTAAGTAGAGTAAATCAAACATGATTGAAGTACTTGTTGACACAAGTTATTGCAGAGCTTCCCCCTGGTGAGCAGCCACTCACTGGTGTGTTGTGAATGGATTACAGGTGTGTGGAGATATGATCTCCCCCTCCTCTCCCCCCGCCGCCATCTCCACCTCTCAGGGAAGCCAGGTGGGGCTTGGGGTGACAGAAGCCCCTGAATCAGTTGCCTCTGGCTGTCTCCCCAGTGTGTCATCTAAATAGGTTCATTTTCCACGTGCATCTTGTGAAAGGTCAGGAAGAGCCAGTTACTGCTTTGCGTTACCATTTGGAGATTCCGGCAGGGCCACCTGCTCTTTGCTCTTTGTGGTGTTCTTCTTCTTACATGTCTGGTGATTGTCACTGCTTCTTATTGTCTTTCCTGTTTCATCTGCTATCTTATTTTATGCAGGCTTGTTAGGTAAAATGAACTATGTTTGCGTAGAGCTTGCCTCTTCCAGCTGAAGATTTAGTAGTGGCTGTTTGCATCATTGTCTTTGTAACTAACTCATTTCTTTGCTGTTGCTATACTCCATATGTCTAAGTTTAGAATGTCATATTATGCCTCCTCATTAGAGCTGGTAGATATCCCATAAAGAGTCCTTTATTCTTTATTTTTTATTGTTTAATTAATTAATTGATTTTTAGTTAAAAAATTTTTATAGCTTTTATTTATTTTTGAGCCCTTTATTCTTAAGAGATAGATGTGGTTAATATAGAGAGATACATACATACATACATAGGTATATTTCAAGAAGACTGTAAATAAATTACTGATGACAACATCATAATGCAGTGTTGTATTGAAGAAAAGAATACTTGATACACACACACACACACACACACACACACACACACACATGCATATATATGTATGAGGAGGGGGCTGGGGAGAAATTCAGAAAACATGGAGAACAGTTATACCCTCCTTTCAAACCAACCTCATAAAGGTCAGTTGTCATCCTGTCTCAACAAATGGTCCCTTATTACTATTCTGAAACTGAATGTCTTTCTGGTTGGACAACTGATGTTAGCCAGTAAGGCATTTCTGATGCTTTTGTGTTCTTATGTAAGGGTGGACCACTTCCAGCATTGTAAATGACAGAAGGAAATACTCAGAGGGCCACACAAAATCTTAACTAGTACCATTCTAAGGCAGGCTTGCTCAGAAGTTAAAAACAAGGTCTTTGAAATCTGACCTGGGTTTGAATTCTGGTTCTAGCACATACTAGCTCTGTGCATCGGACAAGTTTTTTAATCCCTTGGTGCCCCATTTTCCTCATTGAGTTTTTGTGATGATGAAATGAGAAAATGTTTGTAAGATCTTGCTTGTCATAAGTGATCACTCAGTGATTTTGTTCCATTGCCATTATTGTTAATAATAATAATTTTGGAGTTAATGGTTAATGGAAAGACTTACCTTTGGGGAAAATATAATACATAATAAAACATAGGCATGATATTTTGGTCATTGGCCTAATTTTGAGTAATTAGTCACCTGTCATATTTTTCACTGAATAGTGACATGTGTGAAAAATTCTGAAATTGGCTTTATTGGCTAGAAATCTTCTTGAGTTCTTTTATTCTTAGCTATCCATGAGGTTTGCTGTATAGCATCGTATTCTTTGCTAGGCAGTTGCAGACTGGTAGGTGCTTTCAGCCAGGCAACTGTCCTGGATTACAGCTGACCTATAGTTTATACTTTATGAAAAATCAGTACATCATTTGTATTTTACTTAACCCCTATGGGATATTTTCCTGCACTTTACATTTCTCAGAAAACAAGAGAGAAGTGTTTCTGGGACATATGTTATTCCTAAAGCCCCTTAGGGAAGCTTCCAAGAGGACAATGATTTATCCTACCTACTGTATCTTCTTCTTGCTACTGCAAAAGCTGCGTAAGTACTTCATTAAACAAAGGAGGGTTCTGGTTTCTATTCAAAGATGTAGAGAGCTAGAAAGAGAATTACTCTCAAGCTTACAATGAAAAAAAATGGACCGACAGCAAGTTCACAACCTTTCTTGAGCCAGTTGAAGTATTGAGGTTGCTGGGAAACCAGCAGACCCATAATTTAGGAAGAGACAGGTATCTGCAGGGAGAAACAAGACATGAGCACTGACTTACCTGGGCAAGAAGCAGCTAGATAAGAATTCAACTAGAGTGGTTGTTGAGTAGGTGGAGTCTGGCTGAGTGCACACTGGCAAAAGAGGGTGAATCTAGGGGCCACAAATAAAGGGGGGAAGACCATGCCCTCTTGGAGGCATTTTTCCATGAACCCCACCATGAACTCACGGAAACCGTTTGGAGCGTCTACAGAAAGTCTCCCTTGTGCTGCACAAGGAACGAAGCTGCTGTGGGAAGGCAGGGAACTCTACCTGGATCCTTCTCTCCTATGAACAGAAGCCTTAAATTGTGTGGTGTGTGTGTGGAAGGGGATGAGCACTATTACCCTTAGGGTACTGGTGAAATCTTATCATTTCTGGAGCAAGGGAATAGGAAAAAACTCTTGACTTCTGGGGAAAGGACAGGTATAAATGTTGGGTTCATAAGTAACCCAGAGGAGGGGTGGGATCACTGAGAAGGCTCAGTGTTGCAGTGCTTGTCTAAGACTAAGGGAACAACAGAGAACGTTTCCTCCCTCACTCCACCCCCAAACCAGGCAAATAAAAGAAGGCAGAGGGCGTCCCTGGCGGCGCAGTGGTTGAGAGTCTGCCTGCCGATGCAGGGGACACGGGTTCGTGCCCCGGTCCGGGAAGATCTCACATGCCGCGGAGCGGCTGGGCCTGTGAGCCATGGTCGCTGAGCCTGCGCGTCTGGAGCCTGTGCTCTGCAACGGGAGAGGTCGCGGCAGTGAGAGGCCCGCAAAAAGAAAAACAACAACAACAACAACAACAACAACAAAAAGGAAGGCAGAAAAAGAAAGAAAAAAAAAGGAAGAAAGAACAGATGAAAGAAAGAAAGAAAGAAGGAAGGAAGGAAGAAAGAAGGAAGGAAGGAAGGAAGAAAGAAAGAAGGAAGGAAGGAAGGAAGAAAGAAAGAAAGAAGGAAAGAAAGAAAGAAAAAGAAAGAAAGAAAGGGCAAGGTTAGTGGGTTTTAATCCAGCCATATCAATAATCACATTGAGTATGAATGGTCTAAACACACCAGTTAAAAGATAGAGATTATCAGATTGGATTAAAAAAGCAAGAACAAACTATACACTGTCCATAAGAAACTTACTTTAAATATAAAGACAATCGGTTAAAAGTAAGAGGATAGAAAAAAGATGCTGTGCGAACACTAACCAAAGTAAAGCTGGAGTCATTACATTAACATCAGACTAAATAGACTTTAGAACAAGGACTATTCTCAGGGATAAAAAGGGACATTAAATAATTATAAATGCCTCAATTTTCCAAGAAGTAATAATCCTAAATATGAGTGTACTTTACAACAGAGTTCTGAAATACATAATGCAAAAGCTGATAGAATTGAAAAGCAAAATAGACAAGTTCACAAAGTTGAAAAATTCAGTGCTCTTTTCTTAGTAAATGATAGAACAAATAGGAAGAATATCAATAAAAGTATAATGATCTGAAAGGCATTATCGAACAACTTGACCTAACTGACATTTATAGAACACTACCCAGCTACACATCTTTCTGTAGTGCATATTCACCATAGGGTACTATATTTTGGGCCATGAAACCAACCTTAACAACTTTAAAAGAACAGAAATTTCAGGAGGTATGTTCATGAACCATAATGGAATTAAGACAGAAATCAGAACAGAAATATATCTAGAAAAATCCCCAAATATATGAAAAATAAACAACATATATCTAAATATCCTATATGTCAAAGAGGAAGAATTAAAAATATTTTGAACTGAATGAAAAGGAAATACAATGTGTCAAATTTGTGAGATGCAGCTAAAGCAGTGCTTGGGGGGAAATGATAGTGTTAAATAATTTATATTAGAAAAGAAGAAACGTTTCCAATCAGTAATAGAAGCATTCATCTTAAAAAACCCAAAAAACACTGGAGCAAGAAGAACAAATTAAAACTAAAGCAAACAGAAGAAAGGAAATAATAAAGATAAGTGCGACAATCAATGAATTGAAAACAGAATTGCTTTTGAAAAAAATCAGTGAAATTAATAAACCTCTAGCCAGACTGACAACTATTAAGAAGGCCTAAAATAGTGCATTTTGGTAGCAGTGAGCACACCCAGTGCCCAGATCTTGGTTTCTAAATGCCATTATCCAATAAAAGGAATGAGGAATCCTTGAAAAAATAAACTCCAAGACTGAGCAGGGAAGATACAAGAAGATTCTGGAGCATCTTGTGGTGCCACAGGGTAAGGAAGTGCTAATCAACAACAGCAAAACAACAGCAGGATTATGTCAAATACAGGAACAAACATGAAAGAGCTCCCAATGGGCAAAACTGGAACAATTTTATGCTAAATAAATAAATTTTTAAAAGTTGGTTATAACTCGAAGAATAAAATGATTATCCATAAGTCCATATTGATAAAAATAAAAGTTGGGTAGGCTGGTTACCTTGTACAGAGAAAGGACAACTCTTCCTTCCAGAAGAATTCCAAATTAATAAATATAGAGGGATGAGGGATATCGAAAATCACCATTAGAATATCATAGACAACTGCTGCAGACAGATCACCTGATGAGTGCTAAAATTTGTGGGTGACAGTTTAAGGAGAAGCAAGACATTTTCACAGTCCCCCAATATTTATTAACTACAAAGAGAAAAATAGTAACTTCACAGTGGAGAAACCTGGCAGACACTCCTTAAACCAAGAGATCAAGGTTAACATCACTGGTAATAAGACATATTGACAGCATCCCCTCTTCCCCCAGTTTGATGTACTGAGAAGGCATGTCACTTCTGTGGTATTCTGGCCAAAACTCCCTAACTCTAGTCTAATCATGAGAAAACATCAGACAAACCTAAATTGAAGGACAGTCTACAAAATACCTGACCAATGCTCTTCAAATGTCAAGGGCAAAAAGACAAGGAAAGACTAGGAACAGTCACAGATCAGAGGAGACCAAAGAGAAATGACAGCTAAGTGCAACGTGGGATCCTGGATTGAATCCTGGAACAGAAAATTGGCATTAGTGGGAAAACTGGCAAAATTAGAGAAAATTCTGCAGTTTGTTAATAGTATTGTACCAACATTCATTTCCTGTTTTTGATCATGATACTATGGTTATGTAAGATGGGAACATCAAGGAAAGCTGGGCGAGAGGTATATAGGAGTTCTTTATGTAATCTTCACAACTCTTCTGTAAGTCTAAAATTATTTCAAAATAAAAAATAACAAAAGTTGGGAGAGCTTTTGATGAAATAGCCCTAAGGAAAGAAGTAAAGCCTCCTTTGTGTTATAAGGAAATAGTATGGACACCTTTCGACTGTAAATGAGACTTGTGGAAGAACATCTTGCATGCTACCTGGGCCCCCAAGTGATTCACTGAGCTCTTAGTCTGAGAGTTACTGATGGGGCCATCTAACCCAACTCATTTGAAGACATCCAGTTTTGGGGGGGTGTTCTTTAACTCTTTCTATATCTTACTTTGGCTTTTTATCCTGTCTCAACTAGGTCTTGGAAGTGATGATGACCTTAAAATCACTTTTAGAAAACTGCTTTTTGAAAAAAGCTAATTTTCTTTATCCTTCTCAGAGAAACATGAAAATCTTCCCTCCTTTCTTTTACTGACTGTGATCATCGTGAGGAGGGGGTGCAAACTTGCAGTCCATCTTCTGATGTCAGTTCTTTCTAGCCAACATGGCTTTTGTTTATATTGAAGTTGGATTTGCAGAGAAGCCTGGTCATTTATACCATGCTGTTTCACACACTTACGTTGTTTGCTGGGCCCCTAAAGGCATGTGGGTTTTTGACCCCAGGTGAATGTAATAAGTTACATATAATTTCTGGTGTTTGCTCATGATCTGTGCTAGTCAGAGCTCTTTCCAGTCTGACCAAAATATCTAATCCTGCTCCTATGGTTCTCTAGATTCCTCTGTGGGGTTGTGGCCTCTGATCTGCTTTTTATTATGATTTTCCCTTGTTCATCCTTGCAGCATTCTTATGTGGGCTGTGGGTTGCCGGAAGAGAACTTTTCCCTGCCCTGCACCCCATACACACGCGTAAAGTTGATGTTGCCAGGATATGCAAACTGCCCAGAAGCCAGGTGGTCACACAGAACAGGAGCTGTGAGGTCTGTCTCAGTGCAGGATTGGTTGGCGCTCAGAGTACCCATCTGGGGCTCATGTCGCTGGCTGCCCGAAGTAGGGTCTCCCCAGGTCTGAGAAGCTTGTTTTGTGCTATACCACACTCCTTTTGCACTAGAAGCTTCTCCAATATTCTGCCCTAGTTTACTGAGGTCCCTGATGGCGCTTCTCATATCTTAGGTATAAGAGGTAAAAGAAAGGTTAAGAACCAGTGCTCTGAGGTTTCGTTTGGTGTGTGTGTGTGTGTGTGTGTGTGTGTGTGTGTGTGTGTGTGTGTGTGTGTGTGTGAGAGAGACTTTAGATCTGAATAATTTACTTTTAGGTAACCAGAAGTAAGAAGGAAGATGCACATTGGCCTTGACTGATTTTTTTGTGCATTGAAAACCACCCCACCAAGATCCCCAAACAGGCTGAATGATTGTAAGAAGGGAGTGGGTCTTGAGCCAGCTGTTTGTTTTTTAAACACCATGCTAGGGTGTTGTTCTACTCTAGATGGTGGAAGCTCTGAAGGAAGTTAGAAGAAAACTCCCATTAACCTCAGTCAGCTCTTGTCTTGAGCACCACATTAAGAGGCATCCAACCTTCCCGCTGGTGGGCAGGTCATCTTTTTCAGCATGGTTTGGTAACTTATTTTCTACCTTTGTCTTTGATCATATGGCCCATATTTTCCTTCTTTATCTTTGGAAGAAGAAAAAGCATGAGGTGGGAATCAAATAGACCTAAGGTTTAATCCTCATGCTGACATTTACTGGATGGTTTAACCTCGGACAAGGACATAAGCAGCATATTCATCACCTGCAAAAAAGGGGGAAAATCTGCCTTAGATGGTTTGGTAAGAATAACATATCCCTATTTTACAGATAAGGAAACTGAGGCAGGAAAGGATTAAGCCGTTGACTTAAACCCACAGGGTTTGGACCCAGATAGTCTGACACTACTCAGAGACTGCCCACTCAGTCCTTCTGCCATGCAGCTCTGCAGAAGGCCAGCGTGTACTTACTTCTCATCTGTCTTAAGATGGCCGAGGGTAGAGGTTTCTGAAAATACTGTCCACTGTTCTACACTGGACAGTTCTTGAGCTAGGTGCCTGGAGTATTTTCATCTTTGCCTCTGAGTCTTATAAGGAATGCTGGCAACATACTCTTCAGGTGTCCAAAGAGAGGGTGCGTGCACACAGACTTAGAAAAAGAGAGATTTGCATGGACTCTGTTTTCATCAGTGTTTATGGATAATAGTTTTCTGCCCCAGCAGGGGGTATTTATAGTTACTGTTTCAAAAAATTAAAATGAGTACTTTAAAAATAAATGGATGAGTGAATGAATGAATGAATGAATGAAATATTTAATAAATGAGATAACAATGAGGAAGTTCACAGAAGAGTTCCTGGAACATAGTAAGCTCTTCACAACTGCTTGCCCTCATCCTCCCCACCTTCTCCTTCATTTGACCTTAGTTTAATCTGTTATTTTCTTCCCCCACAAACTGAGGTCACAATCCTCTCCATTACATTATGCTTAACATTGATCAGGTGCTTTGATGAGCACTGTATTTAGTTTGAGTGCTACACCTAAAGTGCTTCTGGAAGAGTGACATGAAATTAGGATAGAAGCTACTTTGGATGTCAGAACTGGGTCCAAGATGTCAGGGTAAAATGATAGACTGATTCTTACAAGGTCAGTGCAAGGTCTTATTATGTCCAGAAAATTAACTGCGTGCTTGCAGAATGTGGGAGATGTGTGTCTTAGCAGCCACAAATATAGAAAATACTTGGGAGTTAAAACCGATAGTTGTATTGGTTAGGGCACAGATTCAGTTGCTGTCACAAAGACCTAAAATAACAATGGCTTAAATAAACTACAAGTTTATTTCCCTCTCACAGACTGAGAATAAGCAGTACAGGGTGAAATGGCAGCACCAGAAACCCAGGGTCCTTCTATCTTGTTGCTCTGCTACCCTTCAATCACAGGATTATCAGGTCCACATTACAGCCAATGGGAAAGGGAAAAGGGAAGTGGGGGGGGGGGGGCATGTTCCTCCCCTTTAAGAGAAAGACTAGAAAATTACCCTAGTCACATCTGGCTACATCCCATTGGCTAGAACCTAGCCTCCTGGCCACACCTTCCTACAAAGGAGACTGGGAAATGTAGTCTTCAACTGGTAGCCATCTTCCTAGCTAAGAATTTTATTACTGGGTAAGAAGAAGAAAGAGAATAGATACTGATCGAACAGTTAGCAGCCCTACAGTTAAGTTGATATGATACAATAGTGCAATTTGTTTGTAAAACAGTCTTGGGCAACCTTACATTGCATTGATAGAAGTATAAGAGCTTCTAGAACAGGAACTGGCAACCTTTTTCTGAAAAGGGCCACATAGTAAATATTTTAAACTTTGCAGGCCATATATGGTCTATATTGTAAATTCTTTTTTGTTTTTGTTTTTTACAGTCCTTAAAAAATGTAAACACCATTCTTAGCTCACAGACTATTAAAAAATATAGCCTGCATGGAGGGCTAGTTTGCCAACCTCTGTTCTAGAACAAGAAGGGTGATAAGTCTGGGATCATGTGTAAAGATGTACAAGAATATGTCCAGGGGCTTCCCTGGTGGCACAGTGGTTGGGGGTCCATCTGCCGATGCAGGGGGCGTGGGTTCGTGCCCTGGTCTGGGAGGATCCCACATGCCGCGGAGCGGCTGGGCCCGTGAGCCATGGCCGCTGAGCCTGAGCCTCCGGAGCCTGTGCTCCGCAGTGGGGGAGGCCACGGCAGTGAGAGGCCCGGGTACCACAAAAAAAAAAAAAAAAAGAGTATGTCCAGAGGAGGTGGTCAGGTTGGGCAAGGGTCTCTGGATGAATTCACAAGAGCAATGACTGAAGGCATTGGTTACTTTTAGTTTGGAGAAGCTGAGACTCTTAATGAGATGATCATTGTCTTTAGATATTTGAATGACAGTCAGGTGGTTAGGAGAGACCTTTGTTCTACATGTATCCAAAGGGAAGAACTAGAATCAGTGAGAGGATGCTCTGGGAGACAGATTGCCGCCCAGCATAAGGAAGGACTTTCTCACTATTGGTTACCATTTGTGGAGCTCTTATTGTCAGGCGTTGTTCTAAGCCCTTTACATAGATGGTTTCACTTCACCTTCCACAACCCCGTCAGGTTGGTATCATTCCTACCTCTACTTTATGGATGAGACAAAGCAGCATTAGAAGGTTATATAACTAGCCCAGGCATATGTGCTACTAAGTGGTAGAGCCATAATAACTACAATTGTCTACTGCCACCTTGCATACAAATTAAATGAGATTAGATATGTATATAATTTAGCAGTGCCAGGCACATAGTAAGTATTGTTGCTGGTAATAATAGTTATTATAATCCCTAGGAAGTACTGTTTCTCATCATGGTGGTTGTATTAGTTTCCTATGACTACTATAACAAATAACCACAAACTTCGTGGCTTAACACAATATGTTTATTTCCTTGGAGTTCTGGAGGCCAGAAATCTGAAGTCAGTTTCACTGGGCTGAGGTCAAGGTGTCAGCAGGGCTGTGCTTTCCAGAGCCTCTAAGGGGAGAATCTGTTCCTTGCCTCTTTTAGCTTCTGGTGGTTTCTGGGTTTCCTTGGTTTGTGGCTGCATCACACCAGTCTTGGCCCCTATGGTCACATTTCCTTCTCCTCTCTGCCTTCAGCCTCCCTCTTATAAGGATACTTTGATTCTGTTTAGTGCCCTCCCGGATAATCCAGGGTAACCTCCCGATCTCAAGAGCGTTCAATTAACCATACCTTTTGCCATATATGGTAATATTCACAGGTTCCAGAGGTGAATGTCTTTGGGGGGCATTATTAAATCTATCACAATGGTATTTAAACAGACACTGGATAGCCACTATTTTTCTTTTCTTTCCACTATTAGAAAAAAAAAAACCAGCAACTTTATAACATTCTGTGATTTATTGGTCAATCATAGTATCTGTTTTTCCTTGTTGTATTTGTGTGTGTGGGGGGGTATGAAAATAGAATATATTTTGTTTAAGGTATGAGTTAGAAGCAATACCGAATACCACAGTCTGACACTATTTATTGAATAACATTTTTTCCTCCCATTGATTTAAAATTCAGCTTTTATCACCTATCACATAGCAAACACTATGCCTGAAGCTGTTTCTTAACTTCATTCAGTTCCATTGTCCATTTTTAGGTTTCTGCAATTGTGCTATATTGTTTTATTTACTGTAGTATATATATTCACAGTTGATAAGTTCAGTCCCCTTCTGACTTCCCTGGTGGTGCAGTAGTTAAGAATCCGCCTGCCAGTGCAGGGGACACTGGTTCGAGCCCTGGTCCGGGAAGATCCCACATGCCGTGGAGCAACTAAGCCTGGGCGCCACAAATACTGAGCCTGCGCCCTAGAGCCCACGAGCCACAACTACTGAGCCAGCGTGCCACACATACCGAAGCCCGCTTGCCTAGAGCCTGTGCTCCGCAACAAGAGAAGCCATTGCGTAGAGAAGCCCACGCACCGCAACGAAGAGTAGACCCTGCTCGCCGCAACTAGAGAGAGCCTGTGTGCAGCTAAATATAAATAAATAAATAAGTAAATTTATATATAAAAAAAATTCAGTCCCCTTCTATTCTTTTTCAATTTTCTTCGCTAATGGCTCTCCTACTGTTTTCTTTGTCATTGTGTATTTGAACTTAAAAAATTCCTTATTATCATTTTAATGTGGTCTTGGGAAGAGAGGTGATAAATGGAGTTCTAATTGCCTTCCATAATGATCCTCCCACCCTATTTTTTTTTTTTTTTTTTTTTTTTGCGGTATGCGGGCCTCTCACTGTTGTGGCCTCTCCTGCTGCGGAGCACAGGCTCCGGACGCGCAGGCTCAGCAGCCATGCTGCTCTGCGGCATGTGGGATCTTCCCGGACTGGGGCACGAACCCGTGTCCCCTGCATCGGCAGGCGGACTCTCAACCACTGCGCCACCAGGGAAGCCCCACCCTATTTTTTTTATTCTAGTGATTTTCCTTACCCATCTCCATTGAGATTTTCCAGTTTTTTGGTTGAAATCATATGGAAGTTAAATTCCAGATTTCTTGATTTCTTTCTCTCATCCTCTCTTTCTACCTATCTTATGTTAACAATTAAATTAAACTTTACAACCACATTAACTATTATATTTGTACTTAAGCATACATTTTATTGGCTTTATTCCTCATTACATTTTCTTATATAACACGTCTTCTCTTTTCTTGAGTTTACCATTCTGGCTTAATTTTTTCCTTGGCTGGAAGAGATCTTCAAGTAATTTTTTTTTTTAATTTAATAAAGGGTATTTCTATGTCTTTGAACACGCCTTTCTTTTGTCATCACATGTGAGAGAAATTATAATTTGGCAGCTGGTAGAATTCTCGAGTTACAATAAGATTTCCCGAGAATTTTATAAAAGTTGTGCCACTGTCTTTTAGCCTGGTGTTGCAGATGTGAAGTATGATGTCAGTCTGATTTTCTTTCCTTTTAAGCAGCCTGAATTTTCTCCCCTATCAGGAAGCCTGTAGTTGTTTCTCTTTGTTCTTGGAGTAGGAGACTGCATCTAGAATCGTATATTCTTTCAGTAATCCTACTGCTCAGCACTCAGTAGACCCATATGATCTAAGGCCTCGAGTCTTTCATCAGCTCAAGGAAATGTTCTTCTATTTCTTCCTTGATTGTTGCTTTTCCCCTTCCTTAATGATGTCCTCTCCTTCCAGAACTTCATTTAGACTAATATGGGATGTTCTGGATTTCTCTGTTATATCTTGTGTCTTATTTGATTATAAATTTCTTTTTCTGTTTCTTTCTTTCTTCTTCTTTGTCTTTGTGTGTGTGTGTGTGTGTGTGTGTGTGTGTGTGTGTGTGTGGCATACCAAAATGAGCTGTGGTCTTGCCCCTTTTCGGACTTTGACTTCTTCCTATATTAGGGACAAACTTTCCACTTTCCAAAGATGCCCTGGAATCGTTGCTGTTCTGTGTGGAGAGAACATGCCTAGTTCCTGATGTCCTTTCATTTGCCTCTGAGCCGATGCCTGTGACCCTCATCTGATCTTTGATTCTCTGAGCTTGGGGTTTTCCAGGACCTTTTTCTGGAAGCCTGTGCACTTTCTTCTTAGGGGGCCTGTGCAGAATCATACATGGTCTTATCAGCACTAATCCCCTTTTCTTCAGCGACATCTCATCTGCTTTATATCTTCCCCATATTCTTTAAAATGTAGGCTTTATTGTTTTGTTTTCGTTTTGTGTTTTGGAGGAGAAGGAAGGAGTAAATGTCTGACCCCAGTTCTGCTATCCCCCCAAATCAAAAGTCCCAGGGTGGAAACAATAGAGGTGAGAGAAGCATCACATCTGTGGCTGGATGGAATGACCTTTCAGCTACATCTAGCTCTGGGGGGCTTGTCTCTGAAGTCTAAAGAATAAAGCAGCATAATTAAAGGTTTAAGAAGCAACTTTTACATACGGGTCCAGAGAGATAGGGTTTAATTTAGCTGGGAGGACAGAGTGAGGTGAGACTTAAATGGTGAGTCACACTGAAATGACTAAAGATATAGCAGGAGAAACTAAGCTTAAATTACAGCCAAAGTGATTCAGGTTGGTCACTACAAAGACCATTTAACTCTGAAACACTTGTGTGGCATCATAGGGCATTGACTAGCCAAGTTAGGAAGCCCCCTTTTCTGGTGAGTTTTCTTGGAGGGTTAAGAGCTGTTCTATTTAAGGGAAGAGGATGGACTAAATTGTCTTCCGGTTTCCCTGACAGCCTTGGGGTATTATGATTATGATACCTTGGTGCGTATGATATTAGTGTTTTCACCCAGCCTTACTGATTATTTTTCAGCATGAGCAGAGACTGTTTTTATCAGGAACACTTCCTCCAAATCTTTAAAACCAAATGGGGACATCTTCCCCTAACCTGCTGAGAAGAACAGGAATTTCAGTGGCTTCCTCTCTCCTGCAGCTGGAAGCAGCACAGCTCCCAGTGTGGCTGGAGACTCGCTCCCATCCCCTGGCGGTCCCCTCCCCCAGGGCGGGCTAGAGAGACCAGCCGGGAGGAGAGGGCCTGGGGCGGACTGTGGGAGGAGTGACAGAGTGACAGGCTCCCTGTGGTAGGTCTGCACCTTGTCACAGAGCCTCCTGGGCTCAGGTCTGAGGTGGCCGCGGGTCAGAGCCAGTTCCAAGCTGTGTGGCTGGTGACATTTCCGGCTGGCAGTGCCCAGCCAATCAGTGACAGGTCCAGCTAGCTTGGGTGATGACATACAAAATATGATAATTTTCTGCTAGAGAGCCCTGGGAGCTGAGAGAGAAGGGTATGCGTGCGTGTGTGTGTGTGTGTGTGTGTGTGTGTGTGCGCGCGTGTGTGTGTGTCTGGGAGGGGGCAGTGCAGGCAGTGGCTGTGATGAGGTGAGAGGGTGACGGTGCATTGGTTTCAGCGGTTTGCCCAGGGAGGGTAGGCTCTGAGCCTACGGCTAGAGGGACATGCCCAGAGCGGCTGTGGGAACATCGGGGTGGCTTTTCAGCTAAGCTGCTGGTGTTGCTGCTGCTGGCCTGGAACCAGGGGAGCAGAGCCAGCACCGTTCTGAAGCTCTGGGGCTCCTGGGGTGAAAAAGAAACTGTAAAAGAAGGAAACTGCATTTTCCTTCCTTTCAAACATAAGTGAGGTGAGGAGTTCTGGTTTCTTCTCAGGGCGACCTCTTGAAAAACCAACACTGGAATAATAAACACTACCTGGGTGGCTGAAGTACTTAACGAATATTTTTTTTTCCATTGGGGCAGGGGGGTTGTTGTTTATCCTAAAGCCCCACCCCCAGTTTTCTACCTCCATGCTTAATCTAGTCCTGAAAAAAGAAGTAAACAAACAAAAACCCAACAACCAAACAAAACCAGCTTGTTAACAAAATCCTGAAGAAGGGCCTAAGTCTGGATCTTAGAGACTGTAAAGGTTCACGTGGTAGTTTTGATTCCAGATACTGGTTGGAAAAAAAAAAAAACATGTGTTGGAACAAGATCTGGTCCTAGATTACATTATAGTTTGCAAGTAGTGCCAGAGGATTCTTTAGTTTGAGGGCATGGCAGTGCCCTGTGGTTAATTGTGAGCTGGTGGAGGCCCCCACTTCCTGCAGCTGCCCTGGCAGCCTTCCTGGTCCTTTATCAGCAGGTAGGGGCTCGTGAGGGGTGACACCCATGCTGACAAGTGTCCCTGGCATTGTCTGACCCCATGAACATGTGTGTTCAGAAGTGAAGGATGGTAGTGTTTATATAACATGCTGATTAGTCACTGAGGAACTCATCACTGCAATAAATGTGTCTAGTTTTATGCCTTGTCTTTGCTCTTTCCCTCTCTCTCTCTCTCTCTCTCTCTTCCCCCCCTTTTCCCTCTCTCTCTCTATATATATATATATTTTTTCTTTTTCTTTTTCTTTTTTAAAGGCACTGATGAATGAAATCATTATCCCTGCGAGCAAGCCTGCCCTGTGGCTTTAGGCATGGGACTGGCTTCCTGCGCTTGGAGTGACAGCTATTCAGAAGTGATAATTGGTGTACTGTATCTTTAAAAGGTTAAAACCCCTTTCAAAAAAGGTCTGAACTCATAGTGGAAAAGACAGGCGAGGCAGGGGTTGGCTCTGGATTCAGAAAACAGCTGCTGATTTGATTCCGTGTCTGCGGGCTGCATTTATTCCGTGTTTTTCAGCAGCAGGAATTCAAGAGGGATGCTACTGTTTGGGTTTCTGATCGTGATTTATATTTATTCAGAGGAATAACAGAGGGTGGATCTGTTCCCGGCGCGAGCATGCTCACAACCAGCCGACTCTCCCATTATCCAACTGCCTAGTTTGGTGCTTCAATGTACATGTATATCTCGTGTACATATGTGTGTATACAAACGCGCATGCATGCCTGGATGGACATATGTGTGCACAGGTTATCTTTTAAGGACAATTCTTTCAATAAGGTCTTTACCCCTTACTTGAAACAGGTGTTCAGGAAAAAAATGCACAAAATCCTGACTGACCGGAATAATTCATGAAGAAGGGGCTGGATCCGTGGGTCAGAGAACACAGGACCAGTTTGCCATCCCAAGGCCGAAGGTAGGGGACTCTGGATTTTTATTCGGCGGAGGGATGCCTCGCGCTTTATTTTATTTATTGTGTTTTTGCCAGCGGCCGCTACGGGCAAGTGAAATAGCGAGCTGCGATTCCATGTCGTCGTGGCCTTTCTTGGGCGAGGTGTCCGGTGGCGGAGGCGCCGGGAACGGCCGGGTGGGCGGCCGCGCGGCGTGCGGTGCCCTCGGTGGGCTGAGCGGGCTCCCTGGCCCGGTGCCAGGGGGAGCGGCGGGAGCCTCAAGTGACCCCCGCGCGTCAATCACGGCGGCAGCGGCGGCTGTAACCCTCTGCGCGCCGCGCGCTCCCCACACCTCGGCAGCCCGGCGGCACCGGCGCAGTGGGGCCCCCCTCTCCTCTGAGCCCCAGCGGTCGGGCTAATGCCTTGTCCACCGCAGCACCTGCAGTTTTTTCTGCTGCCCTGGCTGCGGCTCCGGGGTTGTTCAGACCCCCCTGAGCCGTCTGTGTTGCCGAAAATGAGATCGGAGGATGCTGGGTGCCCAGACAGAGGGGAAATCTTCCTAGCCCCCGCCCCCAAATGTTCCTAAAGCAAAATCACAAAAGCCCCTCCTCCAAAGAAGATCAAACCAAACCCAAACTTTTACTCTGTTGGGGATTCTCGCCTTACCCCTCTCCCAGTCGTGCCCCACATTTTACCATCCTTTAAAAGGAGAAACACCGCTGGTGCTGAATGGCCCCTGCTGAGACTGTACAAGCTGCCCGAGGACTCCTGAGCGTGGCCGACACCCTGAACTCGCGGAGACTCGGACCGAAGTGTTGGAGAGGCGCTGGAGGCCAGGCGTGGGTTTGGTTGACCGCGGCTGCTTTGGTTTACGTTGCAGGTCGCAGGTCGGGACTACTTCTTTGGCTCGGCCCGCCCTTGAACTTTGGGGGTCGTGGATGCCGGCAGGAGGGTCTGCGGGGTCTGGTTGCTTGGTGAGCGGTACCTTGGCCCTTTTTCTGCCGCGCACCTCAAGTTTCCGGCCACCCTTGGCTTTGGAACCGCAGTAGCCGGTGCTCGCCACCCCCCAGCTGTGTCTTGTGCTTTGGTTTTGGTGGTGTTAAAACTGGCTTGCTTTCTGGTTGTTGGGGGAGGGGAGAAGGGAGAGCGTGAGGTGTGCCCTGAATTGATCTCCACCCAGCGTTCTCCAGCCCTTGTTTGCGTGATTACGTAACTTCAACCAATGATCAGACCGTGCGCCCCAGCAACTCCCACCGTTTCCCGTCCTCCCCCCGACTGAAGAAGTTGGGTCCTATGTTTATGATGTTTTTGTGTAACTGTGTGTATCAGCGAGGCAGGGACAGTGTGGGGAAGAGGGGGAATGATTTGAGCAATGTATGTGAAGAACATGGGGGGCAAAGATCACGTGTCCATTAGGGTTAGCAGTGGAATTGGCTTTGGGTTGGTGTTGATCTAAAGACCCTCCCACATCCCTTTCAGCTAGTCATTGCTTGTCTGAATTTGCATTTGGTCATGTCACCCCCCTCTTGAATTCTGGAAAAGGTTGGAATCATCCCTGCAAGACCGCTGGGTTCCTAACTAGATGCATAAAACATAACACGAATCCTGAATGCAGGGTGACTGCCAGGCTCATTTGTTTCAGGTTCTAGCTGTTCTTCATACTTCCTGCTGAGGGAAAGAGTTTCTGCCACGCTGTTTCAGTTTTGCTCTGGGGTTGGGCTACACTGTGGGGCTGAAGAGTAGAACCCAGATGCTGGCTGAGCTGCTCGACATATGCTCTTTAAAGCTCTGATGACTTGCAGTTGCTGGAGGCCCTGTACATTCTTGCGTTAAATACTGTGGGATTTTTTTTTTTTTTTTTTTTTGCAAGGTAGGAGAACAGCTGTCCCATCAAGATATCTGCAGGCAGAGGGGGAAAGGTGTCCATGACACTCAGCTCTCTCTCCTTCCTCCCCACTCTGTCTGTTTAGCTAACGTACCCACAGGACACAGAATTGTTGCATGGGGCCCCTTTATCATACCCCTTGATGCCTCAGCCTGGGGCTCCTAGACAGACTTGTTAATTTAGCAGGAAGTCTGGCCCTTCAGGCTGGGATGGTTTTACTGTCCTCCGCACCCCGTTGGGTCTGCTCTAAGGCAGCGACAAGGTTGTACGCCGTGGCAGTGGATGAAGGTGTTCCCCAACAGCGCTGTTGCTGAACTGTCTCTGCCTGCTCCGTCTCAGTGGCTGTCACCCTCCTTGGAGTGGAGGAGCATGTGATGCCTTTGGGTTCTTGCCAACTGAGCCATCGAGGCACTTGGTGTATGAAAGGTACCGGCAAGAAGAAGAGGCATTTAGTCTGAAATCCTGGCAGATTCCAGGCCCCGACTTGATGGGAGATAATGTTAAGAAAGCTGTGTGACAACTGGATAGCTTTTAACTTGTCTCTCACTTGCTAAGTGAGTTCCCTGATGCCTTTCAGGTTCTTCTCTGTTCTCCAAGCTGCCCATCAAGGAGGCCCAGACATGCTGTCCTTCCTTCTGTGTCTGGTGGAATCAAAGCATATTTACAAATCTGCAGATGCACTGGGCAAGCAGGGCAGGAAACACTGGCTACGTGAACAGGCAGCACTGGCGTTTCAGGACAGACTTGGCTAAAGCCCTTGACCAAGGTCGTTCTTCATCTGTAAAGTGGGTGTCACCGTTGTAGCCTTACCAAGCCCACTGACATATCTTGAGAAGTAAATGAGTTGGGCTAAAAAGTAACATGTGCTCTGTAGCTGGTGGGTGTTAGGATGATACCATGACAATCTGGAATGCACATTTATACGAGGTCACTTAGCCATCTGGGACCTAAATGGTAAAGCAAGAGAGATGCCATAAGTCCATGAGCTCAGGTCAGGTATTATGATCATTGGAAAATTTCATTGCAGAAAATTTCATACCCTTCTGCAGGACTCTTCATTTACATAAAGTTCTAAGAGGTTCGATGATTAGTTTGCCAATTATACCCAGAAAATTGGAAGAGATTGATAAAGTAGTGTACAAGGGTTCTTATAGCTCTTTTCTAAAATATCACTAAGAAGTACTCGTAATGTAAGAAATAGAAATACTAAACAAGTTTAAAATAAAATTTAAAAGGCACAGGAATTCAAAGTATCGAATTTTGAGACTATTTAACATAAGTATTTAATGTGAGGAATTCAGTGAAATTTTATATATTTGGATAGGTCTTCAGAACACTGTCTTGTCGCATAATAACTGACGCTCACGGGGACCTATATGCATCAAGAGGAGTTTAAATGGCATTTTGTGTGTCCAGCTTCAAAAGGCATGAGAATATGAAGTATACCCCAAATGACTTTTTTCACCCGAGGTTTCTGGACAGCCAAGGGCTTATTGATCAAAATTATATTATAACTATAAAGCTCCCCTATTGAAATTAATTGAGAACTTTATGATCTTTTGCTGAAACTTGGCAGGGAACTATTATGCTAGAATTAGTAGTACTTATGTTCTAACATTTGATGTTATAGAAAATTCTAAGAAGGAGGCATGGGAGCCTCAGCCTGTCTCGCTCTGACCAGAGACACATTTAGAACCTTCCAACTTGGCGACTTTAACGCTGGAATTAATTGGAAGAGACTGGATGATGGAAAAGACGAAGCCAGAGAGGCATGTGCTTCTTATGTCAGTGTAGGGAATGTGGACTCCCCACCACCAGTGTGCTGTTAAAAAACGTTCAAGGTGTCATGACAACACCCTCATGTTAAACTGTGGTGTTGACTCAATTCAGACATGGTGCTCAAAACTGGAAGGATATGTGAGTTACACGAGCTTTGCCTGACCCTCTGCTGATTTGCTTAGTTACAGTTTATTCCAAAACAAAGGCAACAGGAAAGACACAAGTACAGGAAAATTAATGCTGACACTTTTTAAAGAGTACTGTATATTTAATTTAATTTTTAAATTTAATGCATATGTCAAAAATGTGAAGGCCCTAATTAAAAGTAGCAGAAGAGTATTGCTCGGTTTCTAGACACACATAAGTTCATCATTTTGGTAAATTATTTGCAGAACGTTTTGAACTTATTAAAAGAAACTGTCAATAACAGGCCATTGAATATGATCAGAAATGCTCAGAACTGTCCCGAGTTTCCATGTATATAAGCAAAGGGATACTGATGTAATAAGATGGATAAAATGCTATTCTCTGAAATCCCAGGGGGCTTGAAAGGCAGAGGAGGCAGGGGTTGGTGGTGGGAGGTGACTGAACCACTTTCTCCAAGGGGCTGCCCTTTTGGGAGGGTCACATTTGGGAATGCTTAGGCTATTGATCCAGTCTGTTCCTGAAAACCATGCATGCATGAGTGATTTGATTCCTCCCCTCATTACTAAGTGCTACAAAATACCAGGTGTAGCTGGCATTCTTCTGGAAAAAAAAAAAAAAAAAGGGTGGAGCTTTACATCTAGATGTGCGGTAGATGAACTGAGAATACCCCTTAGATTCAGCAGTGAAGCCAGGGAGAAGCATACAGAAGTCAATCTCAAGAATCATGGAAAGTCTCTGGATGTCCATGGGTCCTTGAATTGGAATTCAGGTAAAACTTAAAAAAAAAAAAAAAAAGAGTAATATACATGACTGGGATCCAAAGAAAAGATGATAAACAAATAATACAGATGGAAAAAAATAAGACCAGTGTTATAAATATATGACATGCTCTGCTGAGCCTTTGTCACCAAAGTTAGTCTATTCAGGAATTGCAGGCTTTGCATTAGATGCTAAAGCTATCTTAAGATCAGAGGATGAACTTTCCTGGTGGCGCAGTGGTTAAGAATCAGCCTGCCAATGCAGAGGACATGGGTTTGAGCCCTGGGCTTGGAAGATCCAGTTGCCACAGAGCAACTAACCCCGTATGCCACACCTCCTGAGCCCGCGTACCACAACTGCTGAAGCCCACGTGCCTAGAGCCCATGCTTCGAAACGAGAAGCCACCGCAATGTGATCAGGAACAAGACAAGGTTGCCCACTCTCACCACTATTATTCAACATAGTTTTGGAAGTTTTAACCATGGCAATCAGAGAAGAAAAAGAAATAAAAGGAATCCAACTTGGAAAGGAAGATATAAAACTGTCACTGTTTGCAGATGACATGATACTATACATAGAAAATCCTAAAGATGCCATCAGAAAACTACTAGAGCTAATCAATGAATTTGGTAAAGTTGCAGGATACAAAATTAATGCACAGAAATCTTTTGCATTTCTATACATTAACAATGAAAAATCAGAAAGAGAAATTAAGGAAACACTCCCATTTACCATTGCAACAAAAAAATAAAATACCTAGAAATAAACCTACCTAAAGAGGCAAAAGACCTGTATGCAGAAAACTATAAGGCACGGATGAAAGAAATCAAAGACGATACAAACAGATGGAGAGATATACTATGTTCTTGGATTGGAAGAATCAACATTGTGAAAATGACTATACTCCCCAAAGCAATCTACAGATTCAGTGCAATCCCTATCAAATTACCAATGGCATTTTTCACAGAACTAGAAAAGAAAATCTTAAAATTTGTATGGAAACACAAAAGACCCCAAATAGCCAAAGCAATCTTGAGAAAGAAAAATGGAGCTGGAGGAATCAGGCTCCTTGACTTCAGACTATACTGCAAAGCTACAGTAATCAAGACAGTATGGTACTGGCACTAAAACAGAAATATAGGGCTTCCCTGGTGGCACAGTGGTTGAGAGTCCGCCTGCTGATGCAGGGGACATGGGTTCGTGCCCCGGTCTGGGAGGATCCCACATGCCGCGGAGCGGCTGGGCCCGTGAGCCATGGCCGCTGAGCCTGTGCGTCTGGAGCCTGTGCTCCACAACGGGAGAGGCCACAACAGTGAGAGGCCCACGTACTGCAAAAATCAAAAAACAAACAAACAAAAAAACCAGAAATATAGATCAATGGAACAGGATAGAAAGCCCAGAAATAAACCCACACACATATGTTCGCCTTATCTTTGACAAAGGATGCTAGAATATACAGTGGAGAAAAGACAGCCTCTTCAATAAGTGGTGCTGGGAAAATTGGACAGCTACATGTAAAAGAATGAAATTAGAACACTCCCTAACACCATACACAAAAATAAACTCAAAATGGATTAAGACATTTTGTAAGACCAGACAGTACAAAACTCTTAGAGGAAAGCATAGGCAGAACACTCTATGACATAAATCATAGCAAGATCCTTTTTGACCCACCTCCTAGAGTAATGGAAATAAAAACGAAAATAAACAAATGGGACCTAATGAAACTTAAAAGCTTTTGCACAAAAAAGGAAACAATAAATAAGGCGAAAAGACAACCCTCAGGATGGGAGAAAATATTTGCAAATGAAGCAACTGACAAAGGATTAATCTCCAAAATATACAAGCAGCTCAGGCAGCTCAATATCAAAAAAACAAAAAAACAATCCAAAAATGGGTGGAAGACCTAAATACACATTTCTCCAAAGAAGACATACAGTTGGCCAACAAACACATCAAAGGTTGCTCAACATCACTGATCGTTAGAGAAATGCAAATCAAAACCACAATGAGGTATCACCTCACACCGGTCAGAGTGGCCATCATGAAAAAATCTAGAAAAGGGAGAAAAGGGAACCCCCTTGCACTGTTGGTGGGAATGTAAATTGATACAGCCCCTATGGAGAACAGTATGGAGGTTCCTTAAAAAACTAAAAATAGAACTACCATACGACCCAGCAATCCCACTACTGGGCGTATACTCTGAGAAAACCATAATTCAAAAAGATACATGTACCACAGTGTTCATTGCAGTTTTACTTACAATAGCCAGGACATGGAAACAACCTAAATGTCCATCGACAGATGAATGGGTAAAGAAGATGTGGCACATATATACAATGGAATATTACTCAGCCATAAAAGGAACGAAATTGAGTTATTTGTAATGAGGTGGACGGACCTAGAGTCTGTCATACAGAGTGACTTAAGTCAGAAAGAGAAAAACAAATACCATATGCTAACGCACATATGTAGAATCTAAAAAAATGGTATTGATGAACCTAGAGTCAGGGCAGGAATAAAGACGCAGACCTGGAGAATGGACTTGAGGACACAGTGGGGGAAGGGTAAGCTGGGACGAAGTGAGAGTGTATCATTGACATATATACACTACCAAATGTAAAATGGGTGGCTAGTGGGAAGCTGCTGCATAGCACAGGGAGATCAGCTGAGTGCTTTGTGATGACCTAGAGGGGTTGGATGCGGGGGGTGGGAGGGAGATGCAAGAGGGAGGAGATATGGGGGTATATGTATACATATAGCTGATTCACTTTGTTGTCAAGCAGAAAATAACACAACATGGTAAAGCAATTATACTCCAATAAAGATATATAAAAAAACCACACAAAAAAACCCCCAAAACCACAATGAGGTATCACCTCACACCAGTCAGAATGGCCATCATCAAAAAATCTAGAAACAATAAATGCTGGAGAAGATGTGGAGAAAAGGGAACCCTCCTGCACTGTTGGTGGGGATGTAAATTGATACAGCCACTATGGAGAACAGTATGGAGGTTCCTTAAAAACGTAACAGTAGAACTACCATACGACCCAGCAATCCCACTACTGGGCATATACTCTGAGAAAACCATAATTCAAAAAGATACATGTACCGCAATGTTCACTGCAGCACTATTTACAATAGCCAGGACATGGAAACAACCTAAATGTCCATCGACAGATGAATGGATAAAGAAAATGTGGCACATATATGCAATGGAATATTACTCAGCCATAAAAAGGAATGAAACTGAGTTATTTGTAATGAGGTGGATGGACCCAGAGTCTGTCATACAGGGTGAAGTAAGTGAGAAAGAGAAAAACAAATACCGTATGCTAACACACATATATGGACTCTAGAAAATTGGTACTGATGAACCTAGTGGTAGAGCAGGAATAAAGATGCAGATGTAGGGAATGGACTTGAGGACACAGGGTGGGGAAGGGGAGGCTGGGACTTAGTGTATATAGCACTGACATATATACACTACCAAATATAAAATAGATTGCTGGTGGGAAGCTACTGTATAGCACAGGGAGATCAGCTGGGTGCTTTGTGATGACCTCGAGGGGTGGGTTAGGGAGGGTGGGAGGGAGGCTGAAGAGGGAGGGGATATGGGGATATATGTATGCATATAGCTGATTCACTTTGTTGTACAGCAGAAACTAATACAATATTGTAGAGCAATTATACTCCAATAAAGATGTATTAAAAAAAATCAGAGGAGCCCTGGTAAAAATGAACCAAGTTATTTTTATTAGAAGAAGAATTCTGAAAAATCTCTTTAGTCAAGATTCAATACAGTAGACCCTTGACAATCTTTATGGATGCATCTCAAACCCTTTACAAATTCCCAAATTTGCAAATGCAGAAACATTTGCATAGGCTCTTGACTTCCTTCTGAATCAGGTTTCTGTCCAGAGAGGAGAGGTTTCCATAATTATTCACAGGCCACCAATGATTTGCCTTTTCAACTTGCACTCAAGGAAGCAGTTTCACATCCAGAGAGTTTCTGTTTCCCTGGTGGTGTGTTGGGAGGAGGAGCTTTGACAAGACTCCCTCTCCGGCTAAGTGACTTGCTCTTGTGCTGTGTAGCTTTGCTACACAGTTCACACTTGTGCTTCAGGAAAAGGAGAGTCACCATGTGGTGTGGCTCTTAGGGGTGGTTCACAAATAACTGAGAAAAGTGAATGGTGTGTCTACAGATGCCAAGCAGCTGCTGGAATTGGTAAAAAAAAAATCACACAGGCACGCAACCTCCCAAACCCCCTCCACTCCCTGGCCCTCAATGTAGATTTAATACACTCTTAGAAACTTCCCCTGACTGTCAGCATATCTCATGGAGAGAACTGGGGCATCACACAGCTGAAGCGTATGATGAAAGACAAAACAAATCTAGGCAAGAGAGACAGAATGTAGTCCTTTGCTCCATGCCCTCATTTTAAAGATTTCAAAATTTGAGAAGATTCCAGGAGATTAAAAAAACAAAAACAAACCCCACTGTGCTTAGGATTATATTTAATAAAAAGAGCCAGAGCAGAATGTACTCTGAAGGTTGGGCTTTCCTGCTCCTCATTGGAGGTGTTCTTACAAGAAGCTTCCCGGAGTGATTTGGGGAGAAGCTCGTAGAATTTGCAGTGGGTTTCAGAGTTCCACCAATTACAATTGAGGAGATCACATTTGCCAAGCCCCTGGAAGAGCTATGGCAGGAACCACAGCAATTTGATATGAGAGTTTCTTATTAAATTTTCCTTGATAAAATCCTTTTAACTAATTTTAATGAAATAGCCACTAGATACAAAAGAACACTTATATACTGTATATAAAGGTTTAAAGAATAATCATTCTTCATATTATATTATGATCAACACTCATGTCCTCACCAGTCAATTTAAGAAAAAAAATGTTACTGTTACCTTCGAAGAGTGGTACCCCTCTCCATCCCATCCCACCCCTCCCTTTTCAGGGATAATCATTTTCTGGACATGTCTGTCTCTTTTCCCCATGCTTTTCTTTATTGTCTCACCCTTTATATTTGCATCTCTAAACCATATCTTTAGTTGTACATGTTTGTGCATGTCATATAAGTGGAATACTGTTTATATTCTTGTGTTCATAGTTAGCCCATGCATACCAGAGGCTGCACTAGTTGACAAACAACTGAAATATTGAAACATTAATATTTCCATATCAGTTGGTGGTAAATTGCTGCTTACCTAACTCCTCCCCCCACCCCCCTGTGCTCCCATGAAACCTATTCAAGTCCCTTCACCTTCCTAAAGGGATTACACCTGGCACAGCAGGGGGTATTGGGACCCATCTCCAGTCCTGTGGCCGGAATCCCTTCTGACTATACCATCCCTGTCCCAGCTAGTTGTTAAATGTTTCATTCCTGGATTTGTTCGTATTGTTGACTGTAGCTTAAGTTTTTTCATTTTGCTGAACTGTAATTCCATGGAATGAATACATTGTGGTTTATATATCTATTCTGCTATCCATGAACACTAAAATCATTTCCAGTTTTTTACTCTTGTAAATGGCGCTGCTGTGAACTTTCCCCTGGGGAGCATGTATATAAGTTTACTTAGGGAATATACATAGGAGTAGAATTACTGGTCACAACTGTGGGCATCTTCAAAGCTTCTAGAATAATTCAAAATTAATTTCCATCATGTTACGTGAATTTCACCTCAATAAAAGAATTTCTTACCAATTTCTCAGCTTGTAAGTCACTTTAAAAGATGTTTTTTCTCTGGTATCCAGTTTTCTTAGTTGTTTTCAGTAGACTTACCTACACACCTAGCCCACCATAGCGCTGGAAATAAAATCTACAGGGTTTCCTTTAATACCACAGTAAACTTGAACACTTGTTAACTGTGAAAGACAATGCTGAGTCTATTGACAGGATGTATTATATATTTGCACGTGTTTATTACAATGGTTTATTCAGTTTAATCCATGATTCATACCATAGCTAAGATGGTATGCTCTTAGAAATGTAACTTAGGCTCCTTCCAGGCTAAGATAGAAGACAAGTTGGTGCTAGTGGATTGAGTATGAATGTTCTAAACCTGCCAGAGAGTCTGACCAGAGTAGAAATGAGCGATGTTGAGTAGATAACAGATAGTTTAGCCTTTAAATGCAGAAGTATATCAACTGCTAGGGATTTAATTCTCCTTTCTTGGTAACCTGGGGGAGCTGATGGGTTTTTGGTTGATTTCCAGTTCCACCCATTGGCAGTCCTGTTCCGTTAGGACATTTCTCCTGGATGCAGCTCTCTTCCAAACCTGAAACAGAGTGAATTAGGATCAGAGGCTGTCCGTTTCCTCTTCCATTTACCAAGAGCTAGATGTCCAGAATTACTCACCTCTTCCCTTCCGGATGCCTGTGTTTTGGCCAGAGTTCTACCTTCATGCTACTCTTCTCTCTCTGTTCTTAGCTTGTTATCGAATGATAGGCCTTACCACGTGGAAACCAACTCTCTTTGGGAGAAAAAAAAGTGCAATCATCTCGTTCTCTAAGACCTGGCTCTCTCAGTTTGCAGCAGAGGACTTGGATGGCAGCTGGTACTCCCCGTTCCTCCCACCGCCCATGTGGCTGGGCTGTGCTTGGCTGAACTCAACTTCCAGGCCCTTCGGCCAAGGGATTTTGTAACTCTTCGTTGTTGTAAGCGGTTTGTCCAAGACAGTGCTGGCCGGTGACACTGACGTGGTTTACTCCTAGGCCAGCAGGAACTACTGCTCACTTCCTGGTATGACTTCTGAGCAAAGGGCCTTCAGGTTGTCATTGTCTCCTTCCCTTCCTGTGAGCCTACTAGTGATGGGGCACAGCAGATGGACATTCCGGCTGCCACAAGCCTCCTGCGGATCCAGGGGAGGGACCCGCGCCAGTCTCGTGTTCCGTCCCCATTCCTGCTGCCTTCCTGCCCTGTCGATGTCTCTGTTCCCTTCTCATCCAGCCCGGGCAGGGGCGCCCTGATGTGGCTGCTTTCTTACTTAGGTAGCCAGGTGAGAATGGGGTAGGCGAAGGGTTCCTTCTCTTCCTCCATCCTTTCTAGGGTTGAAGATGGTAAGAGCTCATCTTGCTGCCACCTCAGAGCAGTGTGACATTTGCTTGCCTGTTCTCTCCCTTTCTCCCCTGCTGCAGCCCCTCACCCCTACCCCCATCCCCAAATGTTCTGGAGAGAACAGTTCAAGGGTGAGTGAAAATTTTTTCTTGGACAGAGACAAATTATCTCCCACCCTCCTAAGGCCAAGTAAATCTTGGAAAGGTGCTTCCCCCTTTTCATCTAATAGATGCATAGTTTCTACCTGGGAGGCAGAAGCCACAGAAGAGCCCAAGGAGAGCCTTGTGGGCTTGCCAGCCTTCTCTGTGGGTCACTGGCCAGTTTTGCAGAACATCTGCCCCTCTGAGGTCGGCTGTGAATTAGTCTGCCCGCGTATCTGATTCCTTCCACTAATTTGTAATGGCAGCGCTGGAAATGCTCAGAGCTCAGCAGCCTGCCACGAGGCTCGGATTGGAAAGGCACAATTAAGATATAGAACATTTTCATCATCCCCCCCAAAGTTCCTTGGACCCCTTTGCATTCATTTCTCCCCTCCCACCCTCTTCCCTTGGCAACCGCTCATCTGGTTTCTGAAACTGGAATTTGCCTTTTCTAGAACTCTGTATAGACGGAATCATAAAATAGGTACTTGTTTTTGCTCCTGACTTTGTACCCTGAGCCCCGTGCTTTGAGATCCATTCACACTGGGAGCATCAGCCGTTCATCCTTTGTGCGGCTGAGTAGTATTCCATCGTACAGATGTACTGCAAGTTGCATTTGTCTCTTGATGGAAATTCAGGTTGTTTCCAGGTTTTGGCTATTGTAAAAAAAGCTGCTGTGGACAATCACAATCTTTGTGTGTACGTATATTTTCATTTCTCTTGGGTGAATACCTAATCAAGTTTCTTCGTTATCTCTCCAGCAATTGGAAGGTTAATTTTCTCTGCCTTTGTGACTGTCAGGGTGTCACCAGGTGGCTCCTTCCATTTTCCTTCTCATGAGTGAGGCTCAAATAATAGCGGGATTTTATACACCATCACCTGTGCTCGTCCTGAGTATATCCTGTAGACATTCTATTCTAATTGTCTGTTGACGTCCTTACTAGACTAGAAACAATAGGGCCTGGGAATTGAGAGCATGGGCATGGGAGCCAGACTGCCAGATTCCTATTCCAGGGTTCATATTTCACTCTGTCACATATTAACTCTATGACCTTGGACAAATGACTTAACCTCTGTGTGCCTCAGTTTCCTCATCTGCAAAGTGGGATAATAAGAGCACTAACCGAACGGGGCTATGAAATATCGATCAGATGATCGATGATAGATAGATTGATAGATAGATAGTTAGATAGATAGATATGCTTAGCCCAAAATAAATACTGTGTTGTTGAATGGCTCAACAAAAAGGGATCTCAGGATCTGGGATGCACGTGGTCAGATCTCCTTTTCTCAGTTCATGGTGAGATTGGAATAGTCTCCCTCAAGCTCTGTTGCCTGGCACCCTGACATCCAAGCTCCCATTGGGCCGCAAACACTACCTCTACACTGGGCGGATAGCACTTTTTTCCCTTGTCACCCGACCAGCTCTTCCTCCAACTGGGATGCTAGCTGCCCCCCTTTACTCCTTGAATTGGAGCTCTGTTCATTTCTCCCAAGTGTTTATTACAGAAAAACACGACGACAAGTTGCAGAGGATCCCACTTGTTTGCTTTGTCCCAGTTCCTTCTCTGGGTTCTGGGTCCAGACGCATCGATAAGGTAGGAAGCGAGGCCTGGAAAGTCCCCCGCCGCACTCTCAAATCCTCATACCCAGATTTGCGTGCGTATTCATGTATCACAGGGTTTGAAGCTCTATGTTGATTAATGATATGGCGGGGGTGGGTGGGGGGGGGGGACACAGGCCCAGAACTATTTTTCCTATAACTCTCAAGGATGTTACTGTCCACGCAGCCTCCCTGGGAGCCAGGGCTGTGGACGCCCATCCCCAGCTCCTGTCACCTCTGTAAGCCAAGGACTGAGGCTCCCTTTGGAATGTGACTCTCTTATGAGGATGGGGGATATGAGGCCATTGAGTGCATAATTGGAAATGAGGATTTAGCTTCACAGCCCTACATCCAGAGAAACTCTTTCTGGATCTGACCGTTTTTTCTCTCCAAGAGTAAGATGACTCAGGGCCAGGATGATCAAACAACTAGAGAAATCAAAATGTGGGCTTGATCCTTGATACTTGCCAAAGTGAGGTATCTGAACCGAAGTTTCCTATGAAAAGAATAAAGCTGCCAAAGTATGATCCTCTGTGGGTCTGTGGGGAGAACTCTGAGTGGTATGATGTGTTAACCACCTTTGTCGGGACACTCTGTGTAAAACATGGTATTTGATTAAACGTTTCCCTGGGTTATCTCAGTTAATTCACTCCGATGAGTAGAAGATGACCATTTTCCCTATAGCAGGGCTTCCCATCCTAGGGGATTCTGACTTTATTGGTCTGGGGTGAGTGCTGGGCATTTGGACCTTTAAACCCTCCTGCAGTGATTTTAAAGTGCAGCCAAGGCCAGGGAACTGTTCTACACACTAGGGACTTGAGCCTCCAGAGGTCAAAGTCCCTGGCCCAAGGTCACACAGTTGTGCGTGGAGTTGCAGGATAGAAGCACAGGTGTGTGTGACTGCACCACTTGAGCCTGAACGCCCTACTCCGGTGCTGATCAGAAAACTGTCAGCACCGGCTCCCAGGTGCTGGGCAGGAATCCATTAGTAGGGATACAAAGATGCTGATGACTTTCCCAGTGCTTCCTTACTGACCCAACACTCTTTAGAGTCTGAGCACGTGTGTGCTCCAAGTCTGAAAGGCTCCCAGGACAGAAAGCCGTCGGCCTCAACTCCAGGCCAGCCCAGGAGAGGAACACGCCATGTGCCCTTCAACTCTTGGTCTTTGCTTAGTTTGCACCTGTGTCCAAGAAAACAAGGATGGATGTTTCTTATCTGGTGTGACCCCATAGCCAGATAAATGTCTGGGTCCTTCCTGAGCAGAGCCAGATAGGAGACAAGTCAGGTAAGGAGAGGTTTTTTCCACCCCTCAGCGGCAATAACACCTGCAGCAGTGGGACTCCCAGGGACTGAGTGCTTGCTGTATGCATCAGGCATTGCTCTAAGGGCTTTAAACAAATTACCTCATTGTATCCTCACTGGAGTCTTGTGAAGGAAGTACTGTTATTACTCAGATTGGAACACTGAGGCAGTAATAAGAGTAATCCCAGGCAGTCTGACTCTGGGGCTCAACTCTTAATCATCAAACTACATTGCCTACCATGGATCCTGTCTTGCCTTATTCTTTAATTGTTTCAGCAATATCATCTGATCCCCAACCTGCTCATAAACTTCTAGCATGGAAGGCATTTCTCCATTTCGCCTCTTCTGGAACAGAGCTGGATGTATAGCAGGCATTCAGTAAATATTCGTTGGTTGATTTATTTTATTTCAATTGATTTTATTTCCGAGGATGCCACAATATCACATACTATGATAATAATAAACATGTCCTAGGAATGTAATACAGGTTCCCTAGTAGTTTCCTATTTCTTGACTTTTAAGTATTTTGGAATACTCTAAGTACTTTCTTAATAATTGCACACCACATTCAGTACTCGTAGAAGGACTAAATTCATGCCCTTATCATTTTCCAAGAAGAGCACTTCTGTGTAACTATAGCAGCCTTGATATCTTCTTTTGTAGGATTATTTTCCGCAACAAAAATGATCCTAAGCGGTAACTATCCCTGCACCGACCAGCCTCCTGGAACTTCAGTTGGTTGTTTGGGGGGGGGTCTTCCGGGGCGGGGGCCCACACCATGCTCTGTCCTGCTTTAGTAGCAAACATTGTTGGTGCTCTGCCCAGACACCCTGGGATCACTTTGACTAGTTCTGTGCGCCCACCCCGAAGCGTCTGTGGCCTTTGCCCCTTCAAAGGATTGGCCTGTCTAGAGGGCTGGTGTCACAGTAGCCAATTATAACTGGCATGGGGACGTGAAACTCAGCTGCCTCGCCTTGGGGGAGGAGGGGACAGATTTGGGAGGAGGTGCAGTTTGTATTCCAGAAGTCTCCTGGGGTCATGCTGGGGCTCCACCTGAGGTCACAGCCTGGCCTGATTCCTCCCCTCCTGTCTGCTGCTCCCCCTCTCCTTTCCTGACCCCCCCCCCACCCCCACCCCGCCGCCGGAAGCATTTCATTAATGAATCACCTGCCCAGGGATCCTTGTCTTACTCTGGGGGAGCATGTCCTAAGGCCAGGGCATGTGGGTTAGATGTCATTTAGACCAGAAAAATACCTCTAAGTCTCTAGTTTAAGCTTTCATGTTAGTGCCCTGCATTCGCCCTAACCACCTCCCTAAGCCTGGGACCCCACCATCTCAGGGGCGCCCACCCATCTCTCTTCTCCTTATCAGGGGCTCATTCCATCAGCAGCTTCTGCTTGCAGCCCACTCCCTTTCCAGCTCGCCCTCTCACTTCTTATTAACCAAACTATCTCTACTCTCTGTTTCCAGTTCAGTCATTCAATATTCAACAGGTATTTCTTGAGTCCTGTTCTGTGCCAAACATCCTGCCAAGTGTAGGGGGCGTACAGCTGGGCAGAAAACAGACAAAGTACTTGTCCTAACAGCCCTCACCCTTATAGGGAGGGAGGAAGACAGCAAGCAAGTCAACAAATCAATAAGCAGGATAATCACACATTAAGATGAAGGATGGGAGGGAGATGCTAGTGGTGTGAAGGAGGATAAGTTTGGGGGCCGCTGCCAGCGATCTCAGTGCTTGTCTGCCCTCCCGCTCACGCTTCAGGCTTTACGTGAATCAGAACATCTCTGACTTGCACATCCATCAGGGCCGATGGAGGTCAGACTTCAGCTTTCTCGCCCTCTGGGCGGCATTTTATTAAGTTTAATTAAACTCTGAATCTTCTTTTCTGCCCTCGGCTTCTGAGCCACTACCCCCTCCTGGTTTTCTTCCCACTTTCCTGGCTTATTCTGCCTGGTCTCCTTTGCCGCTTTTTCCACTCCCTCTACTTGGCCGTTAAGGGTCAGAGTGGCCCCAGGACCCTCTTCTTCCTGTGGACTCGCGCCTGGTTTCAGTTTCCGTGCGTCTCGCCTGGACCGCTCTTTGGAACACCCGACTGTAAATACAACCGTCTTCTCGGCCTCTTCGCTGGGTGATTCCCCCGTGTGTACAACTTGGCTCAATGTCTGCTCACACCCACTCCCCCCTCCACTCCCCACCAGTCCCTCCCCTCAGCCTTTGAGTCTCTCCTCTTTGACATCCCCTGTCTCAGGAAGGGGCACCCCTGTCTCCCCAGCTGCTTGACCAGAAACCACACTTCGTCCTCTCCTCTCTACCACCCGTCACACCTAATCTATCACCACGTCCTCTGCATTCCTCTTCCTAAGGCTGTGGGTTTGAATCCAACCACTAGTCCGGTCTGAGTTCCACTCCCCTGTCCAGGCTGGGCTGTGGCAAAAGCTTCCTAACTGGTCCCCCCAAGCCCTGCCTTGACCCTTCCAGGCTTTTCTTTGCACGGGCCCTGATCATGTCTGTGGTTTCTTGCCGAATGCAAGATGATGGAAAATTCTTAACACGGGCTGCATGGCCCTAGAAGATGGATCCCTGACTGCTTCCCTAGCCTCAGCACTGTCCCTCCCTCCCCACACCCCAGCCTTCCTAACCAGCATGTCCTTTCCCAGTTATGAGCTTTGCACGTGCATCTCCCTCTCCCTGGATAACGTTTCAGGGAGGCCCTCTGTGGCCAGGCCCGCATGGTGTATGAAGGGGCTGCTTTCTTTATCCCTGAAGTGCTGTGATCACCGTGGGGATGAGGGGTGGGGGAAGATGGCCACTGTCTTTCTAGTCCCTTTCTGAGGAAATCGGAAGAAATCTAGGCTGTGGCATGCATCGGGTGGGGAAGGGGCTCGGAGCGGGAGGGAGGGGGAGAAATCTACCACAGGGGCAGCAAGAAGGAGGTGCATTGTCTGTAGGGAATTTAAAAGCAATAATAAAACCCATTAAAAGTCTGTTTGGTTTTTACTCTCGCCATGCACCAGAAATTCTAAAAAGGGCTGATGATAAAATACCCTTCCCCACAGAGGAGGGCTGCTCTCCTCTTCCCTCAGGTGGATCTAGGAATAAGTCTAGGGACTCCACCAAGAATTAATAGCAATAACCATCATTTCCTGACCAGCGTGTGCCAGCCACCCTGTTAGATGCGGGAGGATTCCTATGACCCTGGCTCCTCGCAGCAGCCCGATAGCACAGGCATGATTGTATCCACTTTAAAGGTGGGCACACCGAGACCAAAGAGGCAAAGTCGGCACAGGCCCATCTTGAACTGCTGGCGGGGAAGCCGTGAGCCGAGGCAGTTGGTCCTGAAGCAGGCGGCTGTCTCTGGCTTGATGCAAAACGGGCTTTCTGATCTTGTTCTGTTTTTTTCTCCTCAAGGGCCTCACAAGGCCTGTGCTTCCAAGGAATCTGCTGTGGGGAAGGGCTATGTAATTCCATACTAACCCCAAAACACTCCTGACATGATCTGGCCTTGCCAGGACACCAAGGTTCTGCTGACGGGGGAGAGGACCGTGGCCTGGAAGTCTTCTGGTGCAGGGACAAGACCCTAGATTTGGAGAAATTCAGGCTGGATTCGAATCCTGGTCCTACCGCTTAACGGGACCTTGAGAAGACTGTTCTCAGAGCCTCAGTTTCCTCATCTGTAAAATGGGGATAATAATAATAGAACTTACTTCATAGAGCTGTTGGGAGAGCTAAATGATGCAATGAGGGTGAAGCCTTTATCACTGCACTCATTAAATATTAGATTCTATAGTGTCTGTCAAGCTCAGGGCAGAGTAAATGATGTGTAAGGGACGTGGGACAAACATGGTTTCCTTCCACACAAAAGTCATCAGGGGAGTGATGTCAATATTAATGTCAACATTAATATTCTCAGGGAGACACCCCGCTCTTCAGTGGGGTCACGAAGCAGGCAGGAGGGCACCAAAAACGCCCGAAGGTGCACACACCCCATCAAATTGGAAACCAGATTTCTGGTTGAAGCAGTTTCCTGGTGGAGAGAGGGCCTTTCTTCAAGAACAATCAGGAAATGGATATGTTCCCTGAACATAACACCTTGCTAAAAAAGGAACTCATTGATACAGTTCAAGACATCACAGCAGAGGTTTGATTTTTCACAGTTTGTATTTTTATCACTTCGTCAGTGTTACAGGGAAACATCCCAAATGGCAGGAGCTGTGTACTCACCGTGCCCGTCTTGAGGGGGCCTCCGCGGCAAGGACACTGGCCCGTGGGATTGCACCATGCTGCCTCTCTGCAAAGAGAGCGCGGCTAGCTGCTGTATTAATTAAGCAGTGGGTTTTTAATGCTGGTTGAATGAATAGATCTGGCCTGTCTTCCAGCCTGGGAACCAGGGCTTTTAGATTTTATGTTATTTCGCCCAAACAATTCTTACAGCACTCCAGTGAGAAAACAAATTCAATTCTTACAGCACTCCAGTGAGAAAACAAAGCCTCCGTTTACTTCAGCTGGAAGGCAGCTTCATTTGTGTCTCTTCCTACCTGTGGCGACTGTTACTTGCAGAGAGTCAGATGTAGATATGGCTCTGTGCAACCCTGCTGATGGTGGTCCAGTGCCTTTGTAAATTCTTAGAATGGTTCCTTCTCCTGTGTTATCTCCAGCATGCAGAGGTGTGTGTGTGTGTGTGTGTGTGTGTGTGCATGCACACGTGTGTGTGTGCATGTGTGCATGTGTGCAAGCAGGCCTGATTGTGTGGGCAGGCTGACCTGAAGACATAGCTCAGCCCTGAGGCCCTGAGGGTCCTCTGAGCCAGGACAAGGATGTGGGAGAGAACATCAGAAACCCTTGTGAACAGGGGTTCTGAGCCTTTGCTCTAAGCCATGGAGAGGCACTAAGTTGAGATGGGTGCAAGGGGATGCTTTTTGCTGAGGCGGTGTCAGCAGTTCTTCTGGGGTTGGATTCCAAATCACTCCTTCCTCTCCCTCACCCCGCTCCACCCCACCCCACCTCCACAGAGGAAGACTGTCTGGGAAGGAGAGGCCTTTCTTTCTGTCCTCTTGGCTTTGTGTCCATCAATACTGGCTCACAGGAAACCAAGTTTTTCTTTCTTATGTTGGATAGAAAGAACCTGGATTAGTTTTGTATCCATACAGTGAAAACTTTGACTCCAGCATGCACCAAGAAGGAAACGAATAAACACAAAACCAAAGATGAGACCAAAGTTTTCTGGCCCCGGGATGCTGGGAGGCTGAATGACTGCTTTATCCTGCACAGTAGTGGAGCCATGCAAGAACACAATGGTGCCAGTGCTGATGGAAGCGCTCAGGCTCTGTCCTTCTCCCGGGACCATGCCCCTTCCCAGCCCCTGTGTCCTCCTTCTCCCCGCACAGATGTAGCTCATTCAAAGAATCACCTCTGCTTAAGAGTGTGGGCCTTGCCCGCGAACATACTGTCCTGGGGCCTGACAAAGATTCTGTCCATGACCAAACTTTAGGCAGGCTCTTCTGACCTCTTTTTCAATTAGTTTTTGACTTTTGAGCCTCTGTGTGTTTCTGCATTGTCCAGTTTTAGCAAGAATCCTGCTAAGTTGGTTTAGTCAGAATCCCCCATCCTTCATATCTGACCACCCTCAATATCTGATCAGGTTCCTCATCCGCCCCCCCTCCCCCCACAGGTGATGCCTCATTACCCTGGGCTGCCCTCAGTAAGAACCCTGTTAGGTCGGCTTAGCCAGGACCCCCCCGACCCCTGACCCCTGATGTTTCCTCTTAGTAATTTTCCATCCACTGACCCCCACCCTGCTCCTTGGTTATAAACTCCCCCTTTTCCTTATTGTACTGGGAGTTGAGCCCCATCTCTCTCCTCCACTGCAAACCCCCCCATGGCAGTGGTCCCTATACCTGGCGTGATGGCCCCCCGAATAAAGACTGCCTTACATGCTTTAACAGGTGTCATTGAATAATTTTTCTTCAGCAGGTCCTGCAAGGGTGCTGTCAGGATCCTCTGCCGTGGCAGGGCCACCTCTTCTTGAAGACCATGTGAGGGGCCTTAGACAGGAGAGTAGGATGTAATTAAAAGGCCTGACTTCTTGAGGGGGTATTCAGGGGACTTAAAAGTGAGATGCACCTCACAGACTTGAGGGGAACTTCAGGTCTGGCAGAAAAGAGATCAGAGAAACAGTGGGCCAACTGGTACCATTACCTCCACAGACAGATAGGAAAGGCTGTGTCTCTGGAGGTAACCCAAGCTCACGGCGATTAAGGAAAGACGAGATCATTCAGCATTAACTTCAGAAGAAAAGGAATCTTCATAAACTGGTTGCACCCCAGGTCTTTCACTCATCCATTTTAATCCTGAGACTTTTTAAAAATAAAAGCTAACATTTATTGAGAGTTCACTTTGAGATGGGCATTGTTCTTATCCCCATTTTACAGGAAAAAGTGCTACACAGAGAGGTTGAAGGATTGGCCAAATGTCACGCAGTTAGCATGTGGCAGAGCTGGAATTTACCCAGGAAGCCTGGGTCCAGAGCAAGCCCCCCTCTTTCACCACACCTTATTTTCAAATATGTTAAAATATGTATAGAAAGCAACTTTTGTCATCCAGTGTATAATGAGTTATATATAATAGCCAATTAATGTTCCTTGGGGCAGTACTGTGATTAGTGGTATGCTGTATATTACTTTAACAGTTGACGGTGCATTTTGACCAAGTCTTTCCTTTGGAATCTTGGAATCTTTGGAATCTTGACTGCTGCTCTTCTTGACTTACGGAAAAATCACTCCAGAGTTGGGGGCAGTTTTCTGAGGATCTGCTACAGTGAGAAAGGTTCTACTTTTTTGTCCTTCTCACTTTGTCCAAACCCAGTCTATCTTTAAGCTTTTTCCTTGCCCCCAGCATTTCCATTTCTCTGTCTACCATGTTCTCATTCTCCTAATCTAAGACAAATACATGTTTATCAGTCACCTGCAGTGTCACTGGAGGATGGTCACAGCCATGCCCTGTCCTGCCGTCTGACTCTCTATGCCCAGGACCTCCTCAGCCTTGACTTCCACTCCCCCCTTACCATTAGCTGGAATGGCCTTGCCTTGGGGCCACTGGCTGCTCATGGGGCCCCGGAGAGGTGGGGGGATCAGCTGCCACGCTCGAACTGGCTGGCACCTTCAGAATCCCAGGACAGAGTCATTTGTCAGTGGGAAAGGATAGCATCCCTTAGCCCAGTTTGTAAACCACCAAGAACCACTTTGTTATTCTCTCCATTTCTATATCCCGGATCGAAAGATTCTTATCCAATTACACCTCTAAACCAGTCAAAATCTTTGTCATTAAAAAATATATTTTTAAATTTAATCAGAGATGTGCCTTTCTGCCAGTCAGCACTGCTGATTGGCCTGAGCTGGCCTGCACTAGCACACTGGGGGTGCCGACAGTCCAGCCCTGCTTTTGGTTCACCTGAGCATCTTCATCACAGGTAAAAGTTGAGTCATTTGGGGCTTCCCTGGTGGCGCAGTGGTTGAGAGTCCGCCTGCCGATGCAGGGGACACGGGTTCGTGCCCCGGTCCGGGAGGATCCCACGTGATCCTCCCATGAGCCATGGCCGCTGGGCCTGCGCGTCCGGAGCCTGTGCTCCACGACGGGAGAGGCCACAACAGTGAGAGGCCTGCGTACCGCAAAAAAAAAAAAAGTTAGGTCATTTGAAATATTCAGTATAACCATTGGACCCTACAGATCTGAATAGTGTGGGAACTATGCTAATAAAAGGGGGTAGAATGAAGGTTTGGACCAGATGTGGAATGTGTGTGGGGAGAGTAAGAGAAGATGGGAGGAAACTGGGGTGTGGAGGAGAAAGAGTCAGAGTCCCAGGAGCATCCTTTCCCTGGCTTAGAGCTGGAGACAGAAGAGCCTGCAAGGGAGGGGCCTAGAGGGGGACACTGTGCTTCTTTCCCACATGAATGGGTTGAAACTGTCTGTCCTTTCGTAAAAGTATCCCCTTGTCCAATGTTCAGCTTGGCTAATCACTCACTTGCTGTGCTTCCAGATCTGAGCACACTCAGACTTGTTCTGGGCTTTTCTTTTTGTCCTGACTTGCTGGTGCAAGCTTAGTTTCTGCATCTGCAAAGTGACTGGCCTGGGTGCCCTCAGAGCGTGCTCCCGAGAGCGTGCTTTTCAGATTGCTTAGGGAGGATTGCTTGTTTGTTAAATATAGACGGCATCTGACAATTTGTTTTCAAATAGACACACTTGGGACCTTCCAACCAACATGCAGAGGAATAAGGGGGCCGCAGAGAGCAATGTCAGGTCCAGGACGTGGTTCTCAATGACCTTGCAGTCCTCATCCTCAATGAGCACGATGTTTGGGAACATTGTACTGGAGAGTGTTAATGCCAGCCTGGCTAGAGCTCGTTGTGCACTTTTGAATAAACATCTTGGTGTAGCTGGCGTTTGGGGAATGGGAATGTTTGAATGTTTGCCATTTTTAGATGCTGGAAGGGAAAGAGAAAAAGCAAGTGGCGTGATCCTTGGTGTCATTGTTCAAGACAGTGCAAACAATATGGGCTAAATGCTGAAGGAGGGCTGAGAAGCCCCATTCGCTGCATGCCCTTGCATCAGGAACTAAATTAGATAGTAAACGTGAGCTCTAATCTCTAAGGCAAGCTAAGAATGGAGTAACGTGAGAGTGCAGGCCGTGTTTCCACATTGCTGGGTGCGAATCCTGATTCTTCCACTTACGAGCTGGGTAATCTTGGGCCTCAGTCTCCTCATCTGTAAAATGGGGGTAAAGGATAGTACTGTGGCATGGGGTGGTTAGGAAGATTAAATGAGTTCATATGTGTAAAGTGCTTTGAATAGTGCCCGGCACTTAGAAACTGCTACATAAGATCTATTAATTATATAAACGGTACCTGGAGCTCTGAGAAGCGAAGTAACTTGTCCAAGACCCCTGAGCTCGTAAGTAGTGGAGTTGGAATTCAAACCCTGTGCTCTCTGGCTCTAGAGCAGGGTTTCTTAGCCTCGGCACTGTTGTTTTTGACCAGATAGTCCTTCGTTTTGGGGGCTGGCCTGTGTATCGTAGGGTATCTAGCAGCATCTCTGGCCTTTGCCCACTAAATGCCAGTAGCAAGAGCCCATCCCCAGTTGTGACAACCAGAAATGTCTCCACATATTGCCAAATGTCCCCTGGGGTGGGGAGCAAAATCACTCCTGGCTGAGAAGAACTGGGTGAGAGGGTCTAACACCCTGGAGGGAGCAGCAGGCTGATTTCTCAGTTCCAAGGTTAAAAGCCCAATTCCCAGTTATCACCTTTTTTCTTTAGAGACCCATGGCCAGAGAAGGCTGGGACCCTGGTGGCTGGTATCTACATACACTGCAGCAGAGAAGCCCCTGCATCCAGGCCCAGGCCAGCAGCTTCTCAGGCATGTTTTTGAGACGTTTTCTTTTCTTCCCTTGGCTAGGCGTGTTTTCACCAGACCACAGGGCAGGCCGAGCCGTGTGGCTGGTTTGAGCTGCTCTCTGCGGCTGTCAGCGCCAGTGTCTGTGCAGCCAGACCGACCCGGGCAGGCGTTCTTTGGAAGCACAGCTGGTGGGTTTAATTGGTGTCAGTGTGAAGGGTCCCAGAGCGGAAGGGGTCAGCGGACAAGAGGGGAACTGACATTCCTCGTTGCCGCATCCTGATGCCGCCTCATTCAGTTCCTGTTCTCATTTACTTATTTCTGAGTCGTTTTCCGCACCTTCTACCCTTCTCTGTGCTCTCTTTCAGTTTCACAAACTTTAACGTGTGGCAGAGATGGGCTGTGGTTCAGAGCGTCAGGGCAGATGTGGGATGTGAGCGGGGCTGATGCGTTCTTGGCACCCAGCTGCCAGTTCTGCTCTCTAAGCCTCATTTGTAAAGAACTACGTTGTTGACCAGCCACTCAGGGTCTCTGACCAGCTTCTTAGAAAACTCTCAGAGTTAGCAGCATGTGTGGCTCTTGGAGCAGGGGGGGAGGCTGGGGAGCTGGAGGGCAGAGGGGGAATAGATAGATTTTTTTTTTTTTTTTTAAAGTAAAGCTCTAGTGTTTGGGCCACTTAAAGAGAACTACGCTGGGTCCTATTCAAATATTTGTTATTGTAGGTTGACGCTTATACATCAGTATTGACAGCTTGGGTGTCCAGCATTTTTCATTCTGGTCCAGATCTTGCTTACCCCTCGTTTTATTTATTTTGGCCACGTCTCGCGGCATGTGAGATCTTAGTTCCCCAACCAGGGATTGAACCTGCACCCCCTGCAGTGGAAGTGCAGAGTCTTAACCACTGGACCACCGGGCAAGTCCCTCACCCCTCGTTTTTTTTTTTTTTTTTTTTTTGCTGTACACGGGCCTCTCACTGTTGTGGCCTCTCCCGTCGCGGAGCACAGGCTCCAGACGCGCAGGCTCAGCGGCCATGGCTCACGGGCCCAGGCGCTCTGCGGCATGTGGGATCTTCCCAGACCGGGGCACGAACCCATGTCCCCTGCATCGGCAGGCGGACTCTCAACCGCTGCGCCACCAGGGAAGCCCTCGCCCCTCGTTTGGATGCAAGCTTTCTTCCCAACCTGCTCTACCCCTGTTGAACGGAAGGATGATATTTGCCCTTGTGTTGAATTGTGGTTGGGAAACAGGCAGTTCTCAAGCGCTGATAGGTCTGGAGGTGCCATTCCCATGAAAATCTGTCGCTGACACTTGTTTCTTGTGAGTTTGACTCCTTCTCTTTTCCCATCGGAAGGCCTTGCTTTTTACAAGCTAAAACATCAGGATGCGGGAAGACGTCACCATGGCGGGGGGGGGGGTTGTGGAAGATGGCTCCTCAGTGGGCACAGTTAACCCCTGATCTTCTCTGGAGGGCTGCCTCTTGAGTGAGCTTGTGTGCTAAACCAGCCCACAGGGGTGCTCAGAACAGGGAGAGGAATTATCCAGGACTTCTGGAGGGTTCTGTGAGCAAGAGCTTCCCTCCTTACCTGGAGGGAGACTCATTCGTCCAACTGCCAAGTAAGATTTCCTGAGTGCCAGCTGGACACTGTGCTGGGGACACACCCATGACAGCCTGCAGGACCTCCCGGTCCAGGGCACCCGAGTGGAATGGGTACCCAGAGCAAGAGAGGGCAGAGCTAGGCACTCGGCATGGTCATACCCACCATCATTGCTCCTCTCCCCCTGATGCCACCGTTTGGGGGTTGGGAAGCACAGTTAAGGGAACTGAGTTTTGTGTTTTGATGAAGTTTAATTAAAACTCTTAATACCTCTGCTTGGATGCAAACTCTCTTTTGTGAGTAGGAATAAATGTGAAACTCAGGGTTGGGAGATACAGCTGGGGCTTTTAGTGTGTGGCCTGTCTGCTGCTTCCTTGGTTTTCTCTGTGATCCTGCACCTTTGCTGGAATTCTTGTCCCTGTTAGCCCAGGGTTGAAGTTGGGACACATAAATCAGACACCAGGCAAGTTTCCTGGAAAAGGACCAGGTTGGGTCTAAAGCTGGGGCCCGTCTTCTGGCTAAATGCTTCTGTGAGACCAAGTGGTGTGCAGTCTAGGGAGCCCGGAGCCTCTGGGTGAAGAAAGCGTGCGTGTGAGCCCACGTTTCCAGCTTGCGTGTTCCTCTCAGGTCTCCCACCTGGTAAGAACACGGCTGTGGGGAAACAGGTAGGCCCTCCAGGCTGGCTAATGATTCAGACCTCTTCCTTACCGATTATCCAGTAATTACATAGCCAGAAGCAGGAGTCCACTCTGCCTGAGTGGACTGTTTATTTCCAGGTGCAGGCACTAGCTTCATGGGCCCATGCAGGGTCTGTTGACGTTTTATTTTGCAAAGACCAGTGTTAACTGGCGCTGCATTTCTCATTCCCCCCACACTGCTGTAGAGCCCCTTAGAGAACTGTCCTCTAGGCGGCTGCCTGGCCGGCCTGCACGTTGCCCAGACTTGGAGTCAGGATTCTAGAATCAGATACACGTGGACTTGAATCCTGGGTCCACCACTTACCAGCTGGGCGACAGTGGGGAAGCGCCTTAACCTCTCTGAACCTCAGGCTCCCTGTTTGTAAAATGGGCCAAGGATTCAATGAGAAACCATATAAAAAGGGCCTGTAACAGTGGCTGTCCCGTAGCTCTTCAACACTTAACGGAGTTGTCACTTTGCCCAGGAATCAGGCCTGTTCTGGCTTCGGGGTCCCTCCTTTGTACCCCGAGCACCCTTGTCCCTCTAGCACTTGTTCATCCTTCTCTTAGGCTGTAAGTTCCTTGAGGGCAGGTACTGTGTTTAGTTGTCTTCATGGTGCCAGTGCGTGGAACACGGCAGCAGACGCTTCGGGGGTGCTTGTCACACTCCAGGCTTAGTTCTGTGTACTTTACCTGTATAAATTTATTTAATCCACACATCAGCCCATGAGGTAGGTACTGCTGTTATTACTCCCATTTCATAGACAAGGAAACTGAGGCACGGAGTGGATGAGTAACATGCCCAATGGCACACAGCTAGCACCTGGCAGAGCCAGGATTTGAGCCCACTATGCAAGCTATCTCTTAAGCGTTGTTTGTTGAGAGTTGAATGGCTGAGCAATATTATGAGGAAGAGATGGGTTGATGACTGTCAAGTAAACGCTACGGCCTTGCCCCAGGTGTGGGGAGCCATTGCTTCAGCAGCATCACCATAGTAACGAGTCCATCCTACCTACTGGGAGCTCCATCCTAGAACCGCTTGGGAGGGCACAGTTTGTCCCCAACATCCTCCCCAGGACTTCTCACTGTCTCCATCCCCACACCCTGACATGGTGGAGAAATGTGGGTCCCTCACTCTGCCAGGCCTTCTTGCTCTAGAATTCACTGCAGATGTGCCCCTGGAAGCCCATGAGAGGAGGTGGAGGCCCCCAGCTGTCCTTTAATCTCAGAATACGGGAGGTTGGGTGTAGGATTTATTCCCTGAGTCAGTTCCAGCAGAAGAGTTGAAGCAAGGGGTCCCTTCAGCCTCAGGAGAAAGGGGTGCCGCCCCTCAGATCTCTGCCGAGGACCAGAGTTGGCAGTAGCTCTTTGCGGGGGGTGGCAGTGGAGGGGGAGGCCTGAGGAAGAGGATGATGTCATGCCTGAACTCTGCAGTTCACGCTTGTAGATGTTCCAGCCACGCAAAGCTGTAACTGAGCCCCCAGTAAAGACTCCCAGTGCAAAGTACACTCTAAAAAGTGTGTGTGTGTAAAGAGAAAAATAATCTTGATTCCAGAGCTACTAATAATTTCTGCTTCTCACTCGTTCTTGGGTGTGATCTGAGTTATTTTCCTGGTTGTGTGTCTGATGATGCCCTTCCTGTCTCTAAGGCTCCACACCTCGGCTGGCCCAGGTTCTCTCTCCTCTCTGGCTCTCCCTTGACCCTTCTCTGCAAACAAGGAGCTCCACGTTGCTTTTCTTTCTGGACAGACCTTCCCTTCTCCTCACATGTCTGTCACACTCACCTGAATATGCCCTCTGCTTGAGAAGGAGAGCTTAGATGTGTCTTGGTAATGAAGCTTTAAATCAGTTGAGTGAACAGTAGAACTTATGGAGGTGATGGAAACGGTCCATCTCTGCACTGTCCAATGTAGTCCCCACTAGTCACGTGAGGCTCTTGAGTACTTGAAGTGTAGCTAATGCAACTGAGTAGACTTTTGATTCTATTTCATTATAATTAAACTTAAAGAGCCACATGTGGCTAGTGGCTGCCATTTTAGTGCAGATCTAGGGAATAAAGCACCTGGAAGAATCCAATCAGGTTCAGTGATGCTGGGTGATGATTTGGGGTTATTTATCCTTAATCTGGGTACTTGGTTCTAAGAGTCAAGTTTTGTCAGGTTGCACGCTCAGGTCCTCAAAATGCCTCTTGCTCTTGCCTGCCTACCCAGGTGAGGTAGAAACTTAATATTGTGTGTGGTAATAGAGCCTGTGGTTAATTTATCACCCTCCCCCACCCTTCTCCACTCCAGCCCAGGCCACCCGGTGACTGGGTCCACATGGGTTGAGGTGCAGGAAATCACATACTCAGGGTACCAAGTCTTCCAGTCCAGCATCTGCTACTTCCTGGCTGGGGTACATATTTCACCTCCAGGGATGGATCGAGAATTCACAGGGCTTGAAGCTTAAGTAATCTGGGGACTCTCCTTAAGAGAAAGAACATAAAATTACAAATACAAAATTAGATATGATAGTGAAAATTTCCTTAAAATGGGAAAAGAAATCACATCCAACATAAGTTTTAAAAACCTGATATGTATCTTTACAAAGTCCAGAAAAAGAGTATTTTTATTAGTTATTTGTCTATCAAACCTCTATAATACTTTTTTTTTGCTTAACATATTTTGGCTGGAAACTCTTTGATCACCTCTTCATGTGATAATGAGTTCATAATTTTTCTAAAGGGAGGCTGAAAAGGTCATTTAATTTTCTTCTAGCATGGTTGATAAAATTGTTTTTTATTACTGACAGTCACAAAACGTGACTTCATACACAGACATCCACTTTTTGTTGTACGGCTACGGGTTTGGGTCCTACAGTGCATAAAATTTGATAAAATTCGTTTTGCATAGTTCGCATGAAAAAGGGGAAAAGTGTTTGGCATGTTTCTAGCTGTGTTTGCTGTGTTATCAAATATATTTCTGACAGGAGAAAACTTCCCTTTTGGAGTAAGCATCATTGAGTGAGAATTAATTTCTCCTCCTACAATTCCACCTGTCTGATGACTGGAAGAAATGTCCACCGACTAGCTTCTGGCTCTGTATATTTCAATTTTCATTTTTCCCTCCACTTTGCACGTATCTCAGGTACCAGATGGTGCACCTTTGAGTCTCCGCGACAGTGAGTGGGCCCGGTAGGCGGTAGGCAGATTCCTGGAAGCCGTGGGGACAGCTACAGAGGCAGCTAGCAATAACCTGCCCCTGCATTAAAGTGTCTGTGAACCACAGTGCTCAATCCCACTACACCCAAACTAAATTTATCCCCAAATCCAGCTCCCCTCAGCTGGATCGCCCAATGCCTGAAGCTGCCTTAACACCACTTGACATGAAGGGAAATGCAACAGGAGGAGGAGACATCAGAGTGGAAAGAGTGCTCCTAACGAATTGCAGCTAAAATACCTTAATTTTGTAAATTTCGAAAACCAGTTATACGATTCTGCAAACACATTGCTAGGTCCTTGAAAGAGGCCCATGTAAGAGACGCCCGAAGCTTTCTTCATTTGCCTCCCAGTAAATCTGCAACTGTTCATCGCGCTGAGTCGCAGTTTTCACCTTTAAAATGGGAAGAATGAGACCCATCTCATAGAATCATCATGAGCCTTAAAAAGTTGTATTTGAGGGCTTCCCTGGTGGCGCAGTGGTTGAGAGTCCGCCTGCCGATGCAGGGGACACGGGTTCGTGCCCCCGTCCGGGAAGATCCCACATGCCGTGGAGCGGCTGGGCCCGTGAGCCGTGGCCGCTGAGCCTGCGCGTCCGGAGCCTGTGCTCCGCAACGGGAGAGGTCACAACAGTGAGAGGCCCGCGTACCGAAAAAAAAAAAAATTAAAAAAAATAAAAAGTTGTATTTGAAAACCATTAACATTGTGCCTGGGGAAGAGATGCTCAGTGTGGAAGAATGAATGAGTGAATAAATGGATGAATGAATGGATGAGTGAATAAACGGATGAATGAATGGATGAGTGAATGAATTAATTAAAACGGAAAGGACAGGAGTAATGTTTGCTAGCCATCTGCTTCAAGTCCAGTGGCCTTCTTTGAATTCACAGTATCCCCCAGATTGCTGAGCAGTTCTAGGGGAGCCTTCACTCCAACCAGAAATGGGGGTAGAGAGCCAAAAGCTGAAACCAAGCTCACGTGAGTGGGAACACTCAGGTATTTTTTTTTTTTTTGCGGTACGCGGGCCTCTCACTGTTGTGGTCTCTCCCGCTGCGGAGCACAGGCTCCGGACGTGCAGGCCCAGCGGCCATGGCCCACGGGCCCAGCCGCTCCACGGCATGTGGGATCTTCCCGGCCCGGGGCACGAACCCACGTCCCCTTCATTGACAGGCGGACTCTCAACCACTGCGCCACCAGGGAAGCCCTCAAGGTATTTTTTGAGTGGGCAGAATTTGGTAATTTTTCTTCAGCCAAGTCTTGCTGCTCATGACTGTGCCGTGCACTGTGATTCAGGGGCACTGTGCCTGAATTATCACGTTAAGGCTGGAGAAGATTCTTAAGCAGCATGAGACTGGACTGTGGTTCTCAGCTGGTTCAGAGCCTCCTTTGTACAAGGGCAGTTCAGCCGAGAGTGTGGGGACCTAATGCCTTTGGAATTCAATAGCTGTGACCAGGACACTCCTCAACAAAGTTCCACAGCCACACAGATACCCTGGGATCTGAAGATTGGTTGCTGGGTCAAGAGCTGTGGTGATAATATTGAGAGACCCTGGAAATTTGAAAGGCGTGTCCTGAGGCCCTGATCCCCACCTGGGCCTGCCCTAGGTGGCTGCTGCCCTCTGTCAAGCCTGGCAGACATCTGGGGGACCCTGGGTGTGGTGAGGAGACACCATGAGACTCCGGCAGAGGCTAGGTTTGTCTTGACTCTGGTTCCTCTTTTACAGGTGAGGAGACTGGTCTGGATGACCTCTAAAATTTCTTCCACTGCTAACCGTTTAGGATTAAAAAAATTTGAGCGTGTTGGAATTGACCCACCTCCAGGTGGTAGCCTTCTGAGGTTGGGGAGATGGGTAGTGTCAGCAGAAACGCAAATTTTCAATGCCTTGGCGTCCTGGTTCCAATTCCCCATCCTCCTGCATCAGCACGACTTGCCTGTCATCCTGTGGTGGTCAGCAGCAGCCATGGAGAATTGTACATCGATGGCCTGCAGTGATGCCCGTGTATCCTTCTAAGTGGCAAAGTTGCATGTGTTTGTGCTCAGCTGAGCAAGAGAAGCAGGCCTCTAAACGGTCCGGTGTCATGCTGTTCACAGGAGAACCGTATCTGTGTCTATATACGTAGAAAAATACCGGAAGGAATTAATCCAAAATGTTAACAGTGCTTCTCTCTACGTGGTAAAATAATAGGTCACTTAATTTTTTAAAAAATTTAAAATTAAAATAACCTAGATGGGAAAATAACTTGAAAAACAATAGATACATGTATATGTATAACTGAATCACTTTGCTGTACACCTGAAACTAACACAATATTGCTAATCAACTATACTCCAATGTAAAATAAAAACTAAAAAAATTTTTTAATTAAAAAAAATCCCCCAATTTTTTATCTTAAGTATGTACTATTGCAATTTTGGAGTTGAGGGATGAATGGAAGGTGTTCATGGGGGAGTTTGGGAGGCCCTGCTGCCCTGGGACCCCGGGGACAGTCTCTCTCCCACCTTAGCTGGCATGAGGATCATGCAGGGAACTTGTTAAAACTGCAGGTTCCTGGGTCCCTCTTCCAGAGATTATGACTCTGTGGGTCTGGGTTGGGGCCTGGAGTCTGCCACTTACACAAACATCCCAGAGACCACCCTTTGAGGAACATTGGTCTGGGGACTCTTGCTTTATTTGGAGCTGGGTTAACAGAAGTGTCGGGAGAGATCTAGCTAGAAGCAGGCAGGTGAGCTGAACGTCAGCAGATCAAGCTGAGACTCCAATAAAATTATGTCTCCAGATGGAGGTGGCTCTGGGACAGAGGTCAGGACAGGCCTGCCAAGCTCTCAGAGGAGCAGGCTGTGCCAGCAGCATCTTGCTGTCAAATTCTCTGCCCCTTCAGACCTCCTCTGAGGCTGGGAGGGCAGACTGCATCCTGTGGGGCAAGAGGTTCTCTTTCAATCCTGGCCAAAACGAAAAGTTCTGGTTCTGCTACTTGCCAGTTGTGTGATTGTAGGTGCGTTACAGTTCTCAGCTGAGTTCTGTGTAATGTAAATGATACTACCAACCTCATAGGCATTTCATGGGAGAAGGAAGTGGTCCATAGCAGGAGGTCATGAACGTTGGTTGTCTATCCTTTCTTATTCTTTGGCTGCTTGGGAGAAGGGAGCATGAGAGACCTCTTAGCCAAGGGGAAGGACACAGCCCTGCCTACAGCGCTGCAGTCAGATTGTCTGCCTAGGTCATTTTCACAACAGCTCCTTCTCTGCAGGGCACAATATTCCTGGAGGATTTTTACTGGCAGGATGACTAAGTGGCTGGCCCAGCTTGACCCAGCAACTCCCTTCTGGCCCCATCCTAGCCAGTCTGTCTCTGAGAGTCCTCAGAGCTCCTAGGTAGTCTGAACACCGTCCCCACCATTGTCTGTGTGGCTAGGGGACCCCTTGGATGGTCTCCCTCAGACCATCTCCATTACGACTTTGCTTTAAACTCCGTGTTCTCTAAGCAGCCAGCTGGCTCTCTTCTCCTAGACAGTCCTTTATTTTAATCTGAAACTTCCAGCAAGTCAGTTCAGCTCTGCTCCTCTTTGGTATTTTTTAAAAATTTGCCTTTATTTATTTAACCCTGCTTACAACACAACAGACCAGAGCTGCAATATAGTGAATCTTATCCAATGACAAGCATTTAGCAAGACACTTTCCAAATAGAAAGTTATGTTCTTTGATTCCTGCCCCTATTTCAGTCATTCAGCAGATATTTCTTGAGGACACACTGTAGCAACAAGAATGATCACGTATTGGGTGCTCTTTATGCGCCCAGGGTGGATAGTCTTTGACTTCCTGGGGATACAGACAGGCAGGTGGTTATTTACAGCATGGTGAGTGGTGCGAGAGGGAAGGAACGGGCTGCCTTGGAGCAAGTAAAGATGGACACTCTTTCCCACCTTCCACCCGCACTCCTCCTGAGCCTAGCTATTGTGTAATACAGCTAATTGCATAATGATCTCTTTTCCAAGTGAAATCTGCTTCTCCTGCAACTCCTAGTTTAGCCATCCTCTTCCATGCCTACCTAAAGCACAGAAGACCCGTGAGGCCCCCGTCCAGAGCTGTGACTTTGAAACCCCCAGCCCACGCAGGGCCTGGGATTAGCCTGGCTGCATGGCAGTATCTGCATAGGTGTAGACTGCCATCTTCCTTTTCAATTTAAGCAGAAAAACAGAAGTGCCAGGGAATCATGCAGACAGTCCTGTGGTTCCTTTTCCCCCTGTAAGGCAGCAGGCAGCTGTTTATCGGAGAGAAACAGGTTTGCCCAGTGGAACGTTTATTTGGTTTCTTTGATCCTGGGAACACACCTGCCACTTTGCCACTTCCTGCGAATCAAGCAGTTTCTTAGAAAAGGGACACATTCCTTAAAATATATTATGCGGTTTGGGGGTGAGATATGGTTTCTTGGATTTTTATGATTTAATGTGTCTGCAAAAACATTAAAGCCACAGATAAAAATACATTGACTGCCCCTTATGAGAAACTGGTCTTTCCTTAGAATTAGGGGGCTGGTCATTTTCGTTTTTACGCTGGGTTTTGTTGTTTTTAAGTTTTCATGTGCTCCTCTTCCTGTTTCTCAGCACTCCTCATGCTGTAGACACGCCGTGTGTGGGCAGTCATTGATACAGTACACTGCAGTTATCAACCAAAATAATTTGGACTGAACTTTTATAAGAAAAAGGCAAATAGTGAAATTAATTTTCTTAGATCTTATTTGTGAACATGCCACTTTCAGAGCATGCCTTGGGGATGCTCTGAAAGTGGTATATTAAAAAAATAAGATATAAGTTATAAAAAAATATATAATATACATTATAAAAATAAGATGTAATATAAATTATAAAAAATATAATATAAATATATGAAAAAATGTTTAAAATATATATTACATCTACTAGTATACAGAGCTTTCTTGACTCACAATGGGCTTTCATCCTGATAAACCCATCATAAAGTGAAAATATTGTAAGCTGAAAATATATTTAATACACCTAACCTACTGAACATCATAGCTTAGCCTAGCCTACCTTAAATGTGCTCAGAACCCTCACCTTAGTCTACAGTTGGGCAAAATCATCTAATATATAGTCTACTTTATACTAAAGTGGTGAATATCTCATGTAATTGATTGAATACTGTACCGAAAGTGAAAAATAGAATGGTTGTCTGGGTACAGAACGGTTGTCAGTGTATCGCTTTTTTACCCTTGTGATCGCATGGCTGAGTGGGAGCTGTGGCTGCTGCCACTGCCCAGCATCAGGAGAGGAAAAGACAGCATATCGCTAACTCTGGGAAAAGATCAAAATTCAAAATTTGACGTATGGTTCCTACTGAATGCATGTTGCTTTTGCACCATTGTAAAGTCAAAAAATCATAAGTCGAACCATTGTAAGTCAGGGACCGTGTGTATATATTTAATTTTATTATTATTTTTTTGTGTGAGAATCATTTTCGCTTTAATTTGCTTCCTGATCATCATATAGCAATAAGTAGACATAGAACATTTTCTAATTATTTTCTGGGTTGGGTAGGGGTGAAAGGGAAGACCTGGAAAATCAGGAGTATATTAACTCAAATTTCAGTACATAATTATTCAAATAAAATTTTAATGATTTCAGTTCAATACAACTGAAAATGCAGTGTGTTAAAGGACACTTTCTACTAAATTTCAAATTACAGGTTGTGGGTCACTTCTAAGCAAGAGCATCATATCCTACTGAGTATTCAACTTATTACTAAGGTGATTGACATGGTAGGAGGTGGGGAAGAACAATGATCAGCTCATAGAATTTGGCTAAGAAAGGAAACAAACAAAAACAATGCAAATAGTAATTAAAACAGCTACAGGGCTTCCCTGGTGGCGCAGTGGTTGAGAGCCCGCCTGCCGATGCAGGGGACGCGGGTTCGTGCCCCGGTCCGGGAGGATCCCACGTGCCGCGGAGCGGCTGGGCCCGTGAGCCGTGGCCGCTGAGCCTGCGCATCCGGAGCCTGTGCTCCACAACGGGAGAGGCCACAGCAATGAGGGGCTCGCGTACTGCAAAAAAAAAAAAAAAAAAAAAAAGCTACAGATATTAGTAAAATAAAAATACAATCCCAAATGTCCATCTCTTACATTACTAGAAAAAAATTACAGGTAAAGTTACAGCAAATACAGTCTTCACAGATTTGGGTAACTTTGTTTGCATTTAATAGTGATTTTAATAGTGATTTTTAAGCCCTATAGCCAATGAAATTTTAAAAAGCACTATGAGGAATGGACATTTAGATGTGTATACACTTTTCTTTAAAAAAAAAAAACAAAGCTTAAATTTCTGAATGAGCAAGATTCACTTTTGCAGGTAGAGGCCCTGCTTCTTCATGATCTTCACCTTTAGATCTAACAACCACAAGAGAAGAAGCTGGATATCTGTTTAGCTTTCGTTCACTCACAAATTCCAAGTCACCATAGATACGCAGCTTCTCAGAGGGAACATACTGCTCCACAGCAGTAGCAACAGTTGCACAACAAATCCAGAGCAATACCGTCATGGAGAGGACAAGAGTCATAGTTAAAATCCACCCGGAGTTAGGAGAGACATGTTAAAAAGCCATCACTTTCTCCATCTTCAGGATAGTTCCTGTGTGCTTGTGAACTTCTCATTTGCAGATAGGACATTTTGCTTAGCGATGGTTCTTTCAAATTTGTAGGTTCCTGCTCCAACTGTGGTGCATACTGGATTTCTGGCTTAGACTGGAATATGACTATTTTCCCGTCAGCAGCTTGAAGATAAAAAGTCCACGAAGAGGTTAAGAAGCTCTGTGAACGGTCCATCATATCACTCCAGAATGACCTTACCAGAGTTAGAGGGAACACTAGATGCATTTTTGGCATCAGGGACATGAGTTGTTCTTGTCTCAATTCAGCAAATGGCGGCTGATTCTGGCACCCAGGGTGGCAAACATATTGCTCATCAGATCGGGAATATGCTTCTGTACACGCAGATTCACATTCCAATTTGGTCCGATTTAAATCAATTCCATCATCCACAAATTGACAAATTGAAAACAGCTTGCAACCTCTCTGACATGTGTACAACTCCTCTTCCTGGGAGTAGGTGTGCAGGGGGTAGGTCAACTGGCAGGCCCGGTGACAAGACGCCGTATCACCCAAAACCGAGTCAAACGCTTCAGCCAGAGTGGTCCCTGAGCCTCCAGTCAGGGCCATGGTCAGCAGCAGCAGCGGCGGCGACAGCCCCCGTTGGACCCTGACCCAGAGGCTCCCGTTCGGGGCCGCCATTTTGTTTGTCTCTGTCACAGCAGGTCAGCTTGTTGCTCTATATATTTTATTTATATATATATATATATATATACGCACATATACACACACACATACATATATATATACTGGGCTGTGTCTAATTCTTGTGCCTATATCTGAACTACTCTACAATCAGACCTAATTGTCATGGCAAATAGCTAAGAGATAGCCCTGAACGTATCTATTAATAAAGTACAAGTAGATTTATATTTAGTGTACTACACTTACTAAGACAGGAAAGAGGACCATGAACATTGTGGAACATTTTTCAAATGACTATTTAGAACTGATTGCACGTATATTTACCAGAAAATGTGAGTAATCAGCATACCCTGTTTCCAGAACTTTCTATGCTAAGGTTTCCTTATAGGAAGAGACAGTCAAGCATTAGATAAGAATGTGAAATTGGAGAGTCAGATTGGCCCCGGTTCATATCGTGACCACAATCATGACACCTTGACCCAGATACTTGGCCTCTCTCATCGAATTCCTCGTCCTTAAAATGGGTGTTGTGCTGGTATCTGCCTCTCATGGTTCCTGTGAAGATTAAGACAGTGCAGGAAGAGTCCTCAGCACAGTGCCTGACCCATATGAGATGTGCCACCAATGCTTGCTCTCGTGATCATGGCTGCCGCCGTCTTCTCCGTCATCATCATTGTCATCACCATCTTAACGATTGCCCTCTACCTGTCAGGGCCTTTACTGCAGCCAGCTCCTTCCTCCAAAGGGACTTGGGTTTGAGGGACTTGCATTGCGTGATGTTGTGATTCAGTGTTTCTAGGAAGTTAGGCTAGGATAACAAGCAAGTTTCTGAGTCTATGTAGAACTTCTAGAAATAGTTAATTGACCTTTTATGTCTTAGATAGCTTATCAGTAAACGTAGATAAATGCTGCCGTGTTAGCACTTGAGAGCGTGACATCTCCTGCTGTCACAAGCTTCCAATGCCTAATGGTATTGATACCTGATCCGAGATTAGGGAGATCTTGGCTCCTCGGCTTTCCTGTTCGCTTTCGGATCTGAAAGCAGCACCTTGAGAACAAGGAGGCCACGCAGAGGTCAGACTCCTGTCATGCTTCCCTTTTCAGATGACTGCCTCATGCCTGGAGACCTTGAAAACTGATCTTGAAATCCAGGGCTGGGTCTGTTCGGTGGTTTTTTTAAAGAATTAAAATAGAATCTTTCAAGGGCAGAAGTCTCCTCTCTTCTTCCTTCTCCTCACCCAGGCAAACCCTGCTCTTCCTGAAGGTGACACCAAGGTAGCTTATCTACAGGGCTTGCGGGTGTTCATGGAGTTAATGCTGCATTTAAGGGGGCACGGAAGTACCTTTGTTGTCATGCCAACAGCGTTCCCTTCCTGGTGAGCAGCACCGCTGAGATGGATGACAAAGGTTCAAATCCCTGCTCTGCCAATTATTAATTGGATGACTCTAGGCAGGTTAATTTCACGCAACTTCTTTGGGTCTCACTTCCATTACCTGTAAAATGGGGGTAAGAAATAAGACTGCCTTATAGGACTGTGGTGAGATTTAGTGGTTAGTATAGGTAAAGCACTTGGAACTCTACCAGGCACATAATCAGGGCTATGTGAGAGTCTGCTATTGTAGTTAATTTTACCTTTTACCTTTACCAAGTAACTACTCGGGCTGTGACCTTCCCTAATTTTTCTAAAAGCTGAATAAAAGGCCCAGATGTTCTTCAAATACAAGTCAGAAAAGGAAACAAAAGTAGAGGTTTCACATGGAGGTGAAGGATTTTACACCCTTGGTCTGAAGGATGTAGAACCTGTCAGATGTACTTTTCCAAGTGGGGGAAACCAGAGTTGTTGGACAGGGAGCCGTGGGCTGGGGAGACCGAGAGGGGGCTGTTTGCTGGAGTCCTGGGAACCAAGGGAGGTTTGCCTGAGAGGCTGTCATCTGGAGACCGGAGTGTTCCTGCTTAATTTAAGGCACGCTGTGAAGGGCTCCAGAATATGTTAAAATGGAATTCGTTTTAATATACTTCAGTTGAGAAACCCATGGTATTTTCAGGAAGAGAGGAAGAGAAGTTTGTAGGAAGCAAGAAGCCCCAAGGTTACAGACACGATGGAGGCTTGGGGACTGTGTTTTGTGTGATCCACGGGGAGAAACAAGCCTTGCAGGGCTCGAGGATCTTACTTGAGACCTGCCCTGTCGATGGGAAGGGATGCCTAGGCTTCCTGTGGTGAATGCTGCACCTGTCTAGTTAGGAGAGGCAGCTCTTCATGGAGGGGTAACTGGTGAAGGGGAGGAATCCCTTAGAAAACTTCAGGCACATGGAACAGAGCATGCAAGCCAACTGCAATCCCACAGTGATCCCAGAATGCTTTTTCTCCCACTGGGCTGCCCATCCCATGGGGACTTGAGAACACACAGAGGCTGGGCCTTTTTCATCTCTGGCTTTCCAGGAATGGCTCAAGAAGTAGTTAGGGGTCTGTGTTATGGATGAATTACAAATTTCGGATGACCTAGGAAGTAAAACTTTGAAATGGGACTGGCGCTGATACAGGAACGACTGGACTGGACCTTGGAAGCTCACATCACTTGTGTTCTCTCACAATCTTTCCCCTTGTTACTTGAAGCAGGGTGAATATGAGGTGTTCCCACTGTCACCTGGCCTTGTTGATGGAATAAAAAAGGTAAGACAGGAAGGAAGGAAGGGAGGAAGAGAGCAAGGAAGGAAGGAAGGAAGGAAGGAAGGGAGTCTTTTGTGCATACATTCAGCTTAGACCAGTTCTGCATTCACCTCTGCTTGTTGAATTTGGATCCTGTGATGTGTGTGCGTGTTATGGGTGTGTGTGCGTCATGGGTGTGTGTGTGTGTGTGTTTATTGTGTGTGTGTTGTTTTCCTTTCCCACCCTCTCCCCATCAATCAATTTAAATCTTATCACTTGCAAAGGTGGTTGTAAACTAAAACAAAGTGACCAAATATCACAGTTCAGATTCATGTTAATAGAGTGATTATTCAGAGATAATCTCATCCCTTTTTCTTCTGGAATGGTGTCTTTCAGAGCCTCAGCTGTTTGGTTTCATTGAAACACAGCAGGACCTTGATACACTTTTGGAGAGAATGAAGATGAACCCCTGCAGAATAGAATGTCCTTAAAATTGGTAGCTGGGGCCCTGGTTTTCATGTGTTGTAGGGTAAAGTTTCGCATAATTGCTTACTCCGTGGGGGGTAGAGACCTAAATCCTCCACAGTGCTAACTAATTGGTGATGCTTAATTCATATTTGTGGATTGTGGATTGCTAGATGTGCATAATTAAAAGACACACCTAGTTGCATGATTCCACAGAAACTTGCCAGGGTTCCCTGGTGTATTTTACAAATGAAATTAGGCTTTGTGGGAGTTGTAGAATTATAGATGTATGTATATTTCTTTTAATCTCAAATGCAAAAATAATATTTCTGAATCCGGTTTCACTTCCTGTCCTTAGTTTATGCTTTCATCTTTTCTCTATGCTATTTATTTGTCAGTATACTCCAGGATTTGTTTAGAATTCAGATCATTTTGTTGACTCTGTAGTCAGAAAATTCATTGATTTGATTCCCAATTTCTACATAACGAACAACATTAAAAAGATACAAAGACTCTCTTCTATTTTCTCATCTTTTATCTTAGCCTTATTAATATCTATGTAACAATATTATTTAATACGGGTCCCCTTTAACATGAGCTGTTGGCTGTATAACCCATATACGTTTGTGTATTTGGGAGGTGGGTGTGTGATATTGTTGAGGGTGGGGAAAATGGTTCTGAGCCTCAGAAACTTGAAATATACCTGGGATAAAGCATGGAATTCAGTAGAATTGACTCTGCAAATCAAATGCTAGAATTCATTCACAGATATGGTTTTTGCATCTTCAAATGGCCTTGGGTTGAAAGGAAATAGAATTCAGTTAAAATTGCTTGAGTCAGGGTGTGAATGGCTATGAGGAAATATGGTATCTTTGTCCAAGGCCAAATTCAGAAATATCACAGCTTCAAAAGCCTGTCCTGCTTCAGGAGCAGCCTGCGGGTGACTTGCTCTGTCGGCCACATGAACACCACCAGGAAGGAATTCCCTCTGTACAGATTGTGAGGGGTCGGTTCCCCCGAGGCGTTAACCCCACTCTCTTCTAGGCAGGGGCTTGGGTGTTTAGCATATCTTGAGGAAGAGAGAATTCTGCCCGGAGATCTACGGTAAGGCGTTCTCCTGGGCGAATTATAGTATTATTAACCAAAAAATAAGAAAGAAAAGGAGTGTTTTAGGAGCCTGCGGTGTGTGCACATGACTCGTTAGGACCACAGTGACCTCTCAGTGCCTATGACCTTCCCACTCTGCAGACAAGGAGAGCGGAGCTCAGGGTGTTGAGTGCTTTGAGGGGACGGAGTAGAGCCTCCGCCTGGGCTGCAGAGCCTCAGACCTATGGAGTTTTTCTTGTGGGGTTTCTGGGGTCCACAGCACCGTGCATTCCCATAATGATGCTCATTTCATCAAAATTAGTTAAGAAGCAGGAAAGAAGTAACATATGTTAGAAGCACATGTGATCTAGGTTGGTGCTTAGCTATCCAGAAAATCTGGTTGGCTGGACTAGGATAGTTTTCCAAGTGCTGAATTTTGGCTTGACATTCAGGGGTGGTCAGATAAACATTTGAAGAGAGAATGTTGGGAGATAACATTTTAAAGAGAAAAGAGCCCTGGTGGGGGATTTAGAAGAGCTGGGTTTGGTAATAATGATGATGATGATGGTAGCACTAACATTTGCTGAGCATTTTTGCTCAACAAATTTGTTGTCCAACATTTATGGAACAGTGCCAGGCACTGTTCTAAGAACTTCACAAGTATTAATTCATTTATTTCTCACAAAAATCCTCTGAAGTAGATCCTATTAGTATCCCTGTTTTACAGGTAAGGAAATGGAGGCGCAGAGAGGTGAAGTAACTTGCTCAGAGTTTTACGGCTACCAAGCCACAGAGTGGGGACTTGAACTCAGACCCTGAGTCTGACTTCAGACTCCATCACCCAGGTCACCTCTCTAGGGCCCAGCACTGTGACCCTTGAAATATTGCTTAATCTGGGATGTCATAGACTCATAAAATTTCAACAATATTTTGGAGAACTGTATAAGGTTGCCGTTTAAAATTTTTGATAACTGTCATTTATTTTTACAGTCATTTCATGAAGGAAAGGACAATATTAACAACCTCTCAACAAAGTAAGGGCACAAATCTCAGATTAAAGGACAATCCTTCCCGTTATTGGAACATACACTGACTTGTTCATCTGGCAAATGTGCCTGGAGTACCCACTGTGGGTGAGGGAGGGGGTCTGAAAAGCAGACCTAGCTCCCACCCATGTGGAACTCTCATGGGTGGGAGCTAGGGAGGGGAGATAGTCATTTTAAAAGTAAACGAAAAATTACATAATCACAGATTTGTTAAGTGCTGGAAGGACGTGAGCACAGCTCAGGGATGGGGAATAAAATGTAGGGTGTGCCCTGCTAAGGAAGACCTCTTCCACGAGAGGAGACAAATGATGGGCAGAGGGAACAGCACATGTGAAGTCTCAGTGCAGGGAAGCGCCTGGGGGCAGGAGGAAGGAGAGGAGGCTGCATGGCTGCTCAGGACCCAGGAGGAGGCTGCAGAGAGCAGTTCGGGTCTGGTGTGCCCTCAGAAGTCAGGGGAAGAGCTTTGATTTTACTGGTGGGGGGGGGGGCAGTGGAAACCATTGCAAGATTTGCAGGTGCATGACGCGGTTTGATTTACATTTCACGGGATAACTCAGTATGCTCCTGGGGAGAGCAGACGAGAAGGGGCCAGGAGGAAAGCTGGGAGCGTGGTCAGGAGGCTCTTGCAGCTGTCCAGGCTAAAGAGGCTGGGGCTGTGATAAGGGTAGACGGGGACGTGGTGGGGGAAGCAACAGCAGGAATCAATGCTTGTCCCATTCAGGGTGGGAACAGGATATAGCCATCTCATGGGAGACGATTCAGGAGGGACCATCTACAAAGGCAGGGCTGTGGAGGAACGACAGTGGTGGTGCTGGGCTGATAGCATGGAGCTGTTACTGTGGAGGCCTGAGGGGCAAGGAGAGGGGGGATGTTACTGGAACCCTGAAGGAGAGGGCTGCCTTGAAGGGAGCAGTGACCTTCAGTGGAAGGTCAAGCCAGGCCAGTGTTCTGAATTTCTCCCTCGCAGGCAGAGAGCCGAGGAATGAATCCACTGACCTCTTTCCCCTCCCTCCCCGCTCCTGTGATCTCCTGTGGGGCTGCCCCATTGGCTGCTAACCAGACCACAGAGGTTGCCCATTGATGTGGTCCTTCCAGGTCAGCCCGTGGGCAGAGAGCAGAGTAGGGAGGGCGGAGGGTAGATCTGGTGGGAAACAGGACGTAACCAGCACCAAGACGATTCCCAGACCTGTATCTGAGCAGCGAGGTGGAGGGAGGCCCTCCTCCTCTGTGGCGGAGAGACTGGGAGAGGGAAAGGAAGCTGGGGAGGAGAGTCAAGGTGTCCTGTTCCCGTGGACTGAATCCCTTGAGGGCTCTGAGTTTTCCTCTGTAAAAGCAGCCGTTGGACTGAATGACCTGGGAAGTCCTTCCAACTGTCTTCCTAGAGGACCCTATGGGGGGCTCACTGAGCGTTTCTCATAGGGAGTCTCTACGAGTCACCTAGAATCCAGCCCTCCTCGCCCCCTGCGCGGTCACCCAGATAAAACCCACGGAGGGTGGCGATGGAGAGTCTGGGCCTGGCTTTCTGCCGGAGCAGAAGAGCATTTGGCGGTGGCCCTGCTGGGGAAGCCTCATCTGTGCTGTGCGTGGCTGGCCTGCTGCTAGTAACTGCATCTTTGTGGCCCTCCCGAGGAAGAGAAGGACTTTCGTCTTTACAGATCATGCGCTAGTCGGCCAAGCCTAACTCGGGCAGAATTCTCTGAGTGAGAGGAAATCAGTGGGCCCCCTTCAGCCTTTATTTTGCTTTCCAGACGAACAGCCCAAGGGAAGTCCCAGCAAGTAAATGTGGGCCCTCTTCCCTCACTTGGCTCCACTTTATTTTAATTTTATTTTCAAATTTTTATTGAAATATAGTTGATTTACAATGTTGTGTTAGTTTCAGGTGTACAGCAAAGTGCTTCAGTTATACATATATATAAATATATATATTCTTTTTTTACATTCTCTTCCCTTATAGGTTATTACAAGATATTGAGTATTATTTCCCTGTGCTATACAGTAGGTCCTTGTTGGTTATCTGTTTTATATATAGTAGTGTGTATATTTTAAGCCCAAACTCCTAATTTATCCTTCTTCCCCCCCCTCCTTTGGTAACTGTAAGTTTGTTTTCTATGTCTGTGAGTCTGTTTCTGTTTTGTAAATAAATTCATTTGTGTCCTTTTTAGATTCCACATATAAGTGATATCATATATTTGTCTTTGTCTGACTTACTTCACTTAGTGTGATAATCTCTAGGTCCATCCATGTTGCTGCAAATGGCATTATTTTGTTCTTTTTTATGGCTGTGTAGTATTCCATTGTATGTGTATCTATATACACCACATCTTTTGTCCATTCCTCTGTCGATGGACACTTAGGCTGCTTCCATGTCTTGGCTATCGTGAATGGTGCTGCAGTGAACATTGGGGGTGCATGTATCTTTTCAAATTGTGGTTTTCTCTGGATATATTTGGCTCCCCTTTAAAAAACTCAGTGAATAAGATGAAAACTGCAGATAGGCAATTCTGCGATCTGCTCGTTTCAGTGATAAGGGAATTTTAAGGCACCTTTACTGCATTTCTGGTCACTTTCTAAGGCAAGAAAGAATGGTTTCAGTGAAGCCGGGAGAGTCTGCTGTTCAGGTGGTTGTTACAAGCTCAGGAGGTGGCCATCTCGTGGAAGCAGCTGCTTTTGGAGCAGAATTGGGGCAGGAGTAGGAGAAGGGAAGGGGGGATGGGAAAGGGGTTCCTGATCCCAGCACGAGGCCAGGGTGAGGCCTCAGGGCCAGCAGCTCTGAGAAGCTTCTTCGCGTTCTGAGGGCTCCTCGTTCCCCTTGAACCTGCAGTTTGATCTCTTTCATCCCTGAGCTTCCTGCCTCCTCAAGCTTCAAAGCTCTGAGATTCCCTGCCTTCGAGGAATTACAAGCCACACCCCCCTGTCCTTTTCTCCTCCTTCTTCCTTACTGAAGGTGATGAGAATTCTGGAAGGATTTTAAGGGGAGTTTATTATCTCTCAGAAAACAAAATAAAGCCTATGTGAAAAATATAAGTCAGTGAATGTATTGAAAACCTACATTTATCAAAATTCAGTTTGGTGTCTTGGGAAGTTATCTTGTATAAAAGAATGAACGCTTCTGAAATAATGAGAATAGGCATGTGGGCTTCCCTGGTGGCGCAGTGGTTGAGAGTCTGCCTGCCAATGCAGGGGACGTGGGTTCGTGACCCGGTCCGGGAAGATCCCTCATGCCGCAGAGCAGCTGGGCCCGTGAGCCGTGGCCACTGAGCCTGCGTGTCTGGAGCCTGTGCTCCGCAACGGGAGAGGCCACAACAGTGAGAGGCCCGCGTACTGCAAAAAAAAAAAGAGAAAAAAAAAAAGAATAGGCATGTGGTTGTTAACATATAGGATTTTGTAGTTCGGATGCTGTTTATGTAACATGACATTAAATGAGCCATTTCCTGGCCTAGCTGGGCACAGTGGTTGCTGGGATCACCTGTGTTCTGAAGACACGTGCTAGGTTGTGGGCAGGCCTGGCTGAAGGGTGGCCCACACTGGTTCCTGTCGGGCAGAGGGAAGTACTGGAGTCCCCACTGAGAGCTTTGCCTAGCCCCTCTCAAGGGGGAGAAAGGGGGGATACCCCCTCCATAAGCCTTCCACCAATGAGGGGCTCCATGGCCTGATGCTGCCGCAGCAGTGGAGCAGGGTGGAAGCTCCTGGGTGAGCTGGGTTCACGTCCCCTGGGTCTGATGGTCCTTCCAAGTCCTGACTCTCCTAGAAAAGCAAGGAGAGCCTGCCGGCAACAGGCCAGTCGAAACTGCCCCTGAAGACAGAGTGAGGAGAGGAAGGAAACTGAGGAGGGACAACATGTCCACTGAAGGTGGGACAAAGGCGGCCATTTTCCTGGGGTGAAGTGGGCACACGGGGGGAGGTGGACAGTAGAGCTGTCCTGAGAGGACCCTGCCAGCTCCCTGAGTAAAGCAGTTGAATGTGCTTTTGGATGCCGTTTTTGGCATTCCCTACTCTGGTTTCCTCTTTTATTTTTAAAATCTCTCTAATAAGTGCTTTAAGAGTGAACCTATTGATGATTTCTATTACTCAGGATAAGTTGGGCATTTTCCTGTGAAGTTAAACATCTACAGCATATGACCCAGCAATTTTCCACCTAGGTATTTACCGAGGAGAAATTTGTGTTGGCAAAAAGACTGGTACATGGATGTTCATAACAGCTTTATTCATAAAAATCCAAAACTGGAAGTAACGCAAACCCAAACACCCATCAACTAGGGAATTTATAAGCAACTTGCTGCACACTCACGTGCAGGACTCCAACTCAGTAATAAAAGGAATAAACTGTGAATACATGCAAGGACAGGCATGAGTCTTCTAAGTATTTTGCTGGAAAAGCTGCCACAAAAAGTGTATATTGTATAATTCCACTTATATGAAATCCTAGAACAGTCAAAACTAATCTATGGGGGGAAACAAATGGAACAGTGGTTGCCCTGGTGAAGGGTGGGTGAAGGAAGTAGGACCAGGGGTTCACCAGTAAAGGATACAAGAGAACTCTCTGGGCTTATGGAAATGCCTGTATCTTGACCTGGGGGAATGGTTGCCTGGGTATATGTGTTTGTCAAAACAAAAACCAAAAACCAACTGCTTACTTGAAATGTATCCATTTTATTATATGTAGGTTATACTTCAGTAAAGTTGATTTTTATAAAAGAACCTAATAAATGTAACAAGTTTTCTTTAAGAAGTTACTTAGTACATAGGGATTTGCCTGTGGATGGCTTGGGCTCATTGATTTGCCAGGGTTTTGCTTTATTAGCACTTGAGGATTTTGAGCATCTTGATTTTGAGCCCCTCCTGTCTGTTCTCAATAGTTCCTCCTATCAATTCATTGAAGGCATTCTGAAATCACCGATAAGACTGTTATTTCATTGCTCGAGTTGTCAAATAATGCCCCGATTCCAGAACAATATTTCACAGAGACAGTGAAATCGTTCCACTGAAATCTGGCTGTTTCAGCAGGTGAGCCCTGATGCTGGCCTCTGTGGAAAGGTATTCATCATCGGATTCATTATCAAGGGGGTTCTGCATCCGCTTTTCCATTGCCCGCTTAATGTGTGAAGAGCTCAGAGATAATTATGTACAGTTAGTTTCAGTTTCATCAAACAGCTCTTCCTTACCACTGCATTTTATTCTCCTGGGAATGTGTGTGTGTGTGTGTGTGTGTGTGTGTGTGTGTGTGTGTGTGTGTGTGTGTGTGTGTACACAGCCACATATACATATACGGTGAACAATAAGATGTATAGACTTTGGAAGGTACGCACTTTTCTCAGCCTTAAGTAGTATTTATTCATTATAAATTAATACAGAGAACATTTTCTAAGCTTTAAACACACGCTTGTTGTTGTGCTGGGCACTGTGGGATGTACAAAATCAAATCTTAGACTCTAGGTCTAGAAACACCTCGAGGGGTCATTTGCTCTGGCTCTTATTTTATTTATTTATTTATTTTTGCGGTACGCGGGCCTCTCACTGCTGTGGCCTCTCCCCTTGCGGAGCACAGGCTCCGGACGCGCAGGCTCAGCGGCCATGGCTCACGGGCCCAGCCACTCCGCGGCATGTGGGATCTTCCCGGACCGGGGCACGAACCCACGTCCCCTGCATCTGCAGGCGGACTCTCAACCACTGCGCCACCAGGGAAGCCCCTGGCTCTTATTTTAGATGGGTGTGGCATTCTTACCATTTCAACTGTTATGGACTGAATCATGTGCTCCTCCCAAATTCATACGTTGAAGCCCTAACCCTGGTGTGACTGTATTTGGAGATGGCGTCTCGAAAGAGGCAATTAAGGTTAAATGAGGTTATGGGAGAAAGGGGACTCATGTAATAGGATTGGTGTTCTTAAGAAAAAGGGACAGCAGGGGTGCAGTGCACAGAGGAAAGGCCACGTGAGGACATTGCAAGAAGGTGGCTGCCTACATGCCAAGGAGAGAGGCTGCAGGAGACATCAGACCTGCCTGCACCTTGATCTTGGACTTCCAGCTTCCAGAACTGTGAGAAAATAAACGTCCGTTGTTTAAGCACCCAGTCCATGGTATTTTGTTATGGTAGCCTCAGCTGACTATAACTGCACCTGAGCCTGGAAAGTGGCGGTAGATAAGCCGTCACTTGCCTGTGGGTCACTTAATTTCAGTAGTAGGGAGTCTGGGAGACTTGTTCTGTTGTGGACTTACTGAAAGCACATCAAACTCCTTGATTTAGTCTACCTTTGTTCTCATTCTTCCAGAAGATAAAAATGACTAACTTATTGTGCTAGTTAGCCTGTGCTAGACCTTGTCCTAAGCAGTTCATGTGTACCAACTCATTTCACTATTAATGCAGTCATCTGAAGATAATATTCTTATTATTTCCTATTTGGAAACTGGAAGACAGAGAGGTTAAGTAGCTTACCCAGAGTCACACAGCTAGTCAGTGGTGGGGTCCAGACCCCTATCCCAGGCAGTCTGGCTCTTTCCACCTTCCCCTTAACTACTCCTCTTAACTACCTCTGCGTATCCCAGGAGAACACCTACAGGCCTATCCTCTAGTCTGTCCCATGGGACTGCCCCTCAGGGAAAGTAACTTTCTGCCTACCGCTGTACATCTTATTGTTTTCCTTTATTCGGAAATGTATGCATAAATTAGTAAATCTCCTTCATTAAATTTAGAAGTCCCATTGATTACGTCAGTTATAACTGTGTAAGGCAGACAGCAGGATGCATTTTGGAATTTGGGCGTAGGAAGGGAGCTTTTGAATGCTTTGATTCATTCATGTATACATTCATGTGATGAATAGTTATAGAATGCCTACTCTGTTCCAGGCACTGTGTCAGGTGCCGGGGATGAAATGACAGAGGAATACAGTCTCTGTCCTTAGGGAGCTGACAGTCTAGGGAAGGGGAGGGGAAGTAAATTGGAGTATTGTGCATGTAATTATTTAATTGTAAAGTTGAAAGTAGAGAGTGATAAGGAGAATCTGAGCCATAGTAGATGCTCAACATTTATTGAATGAATGAGGCAATGAATGAGTGAATGACCCGGCCTAGTGTAGGGAGGCTTCTTTGAAGAAGGGATATTTTGGCGAAGGTCTGAGGTGTGGGTAGGGTCAGCGGGATGGGGATGGTGGGGCGGGGAGTGGTCCTCAGGACTGCAGCGTCTCCCTCCTTGGAGGAGCAGGGACACTGCTTTTGGACGGCAAGCACCTCTGGTCCTGGACTCGGGACTCACATCTTGAGCAAAACTTTGTCCTACAGTCACCCACACTCATGTTCTCCTCCTTTTCAAATCTGTTTAGATGTTGTTTGGGCTGTCTCCTCATTATTTGTTCTCTAAATGTCTTACTGAAAAGGTTTGTTCCTTAATAATTCACATTTTCATAATGTCTGAGGCCAATTGTTTTTTTCTCCAGAAGGAGAACACATTTTCAACTTCATGATGACGGCTAATGGGAGAAGCACTTGTATGGTATAAAAATGTACTTTATCGGTAGGATTATTGAGTACATGTGCTCCATAAAGAAAAACCCTTGTGCGTGGAAAGAACAGTCCCTTCTGGAGAAGCATTCAGGTTGAAGGTGGCTTTTGTACTTTGGTGTCACATCTCAGATGTGGCTGCACCAGGTTCTGCTGCGTCCCTGGTGGGTCCTAGTCTTGGTGTGGTTTCTGTTCATCTCTCAGTGAAAGGAAGGCTGTCACCTGTTTGCATCTGTTAGGGATGATTAGCAAGCAAGGCAGGTGAATTCTCTTAGTTTTTGATCCCTTGCTTGTGACACTCAGACTTCCCAATGTCACGGGTGACCCCCTTAAGAATGTCATCTTAATATGAGCATTCTTCCAGGAGACACGGTCCCAAACTTCTCAACAAGCAGACTGATGGGAGAGCCAACACTTGCTTTCCTTCTCCTGACATAAGCAGTGTGTAATGTCTGAAACATGAACAGGAGAGAGGCAGGATGACAGGAATAACATATACCAACAGGAACCGTTGGTTTGAGTCCTAGCCTTGCCATGGCGTAAGTCCTCTGACCTCAGGCGAGTCACTGCCGTTCTGAATTTTAGCTTCCTCCTTTACAGAAGGGGAGAAATGATTGTTTACTGGGTAATTATTGTGCACAGTCATCAAGCTGGGAGCTGTCTGGTTTTGTTTGCTAATTATTCACTAAAGCTTATGACAACCTTATAAAATGAGCATTGGTACCTCCATTTAACAGATGAGAAAGCTGAGGCCTAGAGCGCTGGTGCCGCATCCAGAATCAGACCACTTGTAAAGGCAGCTCGAGGATTTGAAATCTGACCTGCCACCAAAGCCCGTGCTCCCCTTCCTCCCTCTGTGCCTGCAGGGTGGTTGAGGTGAATGAGTAAGAACCACGAGCCGGTGTGTTCTAAACCGTGATGCAATCGTTCATTGTTTTTTCCCGTGGATGGTTGGTTAGTTCGGCTGAGATCTGAGTTTGTTGCTGCTTTAGGATTGAATATAAACAGTTTGAAACTGCTGGCTCCAGGGGTGGATCTGTTTCCATTGTTTTGTCCTGAGGGGGCTTCAGAGCAAGATGTTTATTTGCATAAAGGTATCCAAGTGGGAGATGGGTACACAGTGTCATGGCAATGCAGCCACCTCTCTCCCGTCAGCAGGGGACCCTGTCCCCGTGCATTCTACAGATGTTTGTGCATCTGTGGAGCCCCTACTCTGTGGTGGGTGCTTTGCTCTGGGATGCAACACTGAAGAAGTTAAACCTCTGGCTGAAGGAGCTTATATTCTAGTGAGAAAAACAAAAAACAAGACCAAAGGGGGACAAAAACATGAAAAATTACATGACCTGTTGATGGTCAGTGCTAAGAAGAAAAAAGAAAGCTGGGCAAGGAAGGAGGCCAGTATGGCTAGAGTTGGCATTAGCCAGGAGAAGGAGGTGGGAGGTGAGGCCAGGCACATGGCCGCGCAGACCCAGGGGACTTAGTGGGCCAGTGGAAGGACCCCGATGTTGGGTTTGCTTTCATTGTTCAGTCATTGACTTACTCTGCATGAGCTGGGAAGCCTCCGGGGGCTTTGAGCAAGGGAGAGGGGGAAGGGCAGAGATGGAGGGAGCAGGCTTAGATGGGAGGCTGGCAGTGGTCCAGGGAGAAGGGGTGTGGCCTGGGTGGCAGTAGTGGAGGGGTGGGAAGTGATGGGTCCCGGCTATGCTCCGAGATGGAACTGATGGGATTTGCCATGCCGTGGGTTTGCCTGCCCTGTAGGAAGAACCCAAGATAAGTCATTTACTACATGGTACCACCATGGCAGGGAGATGGGTGGACACGGCTGCATGTGTGTGGTCAGGTGAGACCTCACAGTGCAGGATGAGGTTGTCTGGGCCTTCAGCATCTCAAGTTAAGCACAAGGAAGACAGAACAGCTCATGATCTGTATCTGTACAAGGTGCCTTCTCAGTGAAACGCGTGCTGCAGAGAGGCCACCCTGGGCCTGAGCACAGACGCCATGTGCAGCTGGCGCAGTGTCGGGGGCAGTCCTTGGGCTAGAAGGCAGGTCTGGAGGCATCAGGGCAGGGAGGGAAGGTGGTGAGGGGCTGCTGGGTGGGGACCAGTAAAAAATGTTGCAGCTTCTTCCTGTCAGCCAGGGGTCTGCAAACTGCAGCCTGCCTGCGAGCTAAATCCGCCTGCTGCCTGTTTTTGTCCGGCCCCTCAAGCTAAGAATGGTTGGGTTGTTTTAAAACAAATAGCAGCTCTCAAGGAATAGAGTATGCAACAGAAATGGTATATGGGGCTTCCCTGGTGGCGCAGTGGTTGAGAGTCCGCCTGCCGATGCAGGGGACATGGGTTCGTGTCCCGGTCCGGGAAGATCCCATATGCCGCGGAGCGGCTGGGCCCGTGAGCCATGCCCGCTGAGCCTGCGCGTCTGGAGCCTGTGCTCCGCAACGGGAGAGGTCACAGCAGTGAGGCCTGCGTACCGCAAAAAAAAAAAAAAAAAGAAAAGAAAAAAAAAAAAAGAAATGGTATATGACCCTGCAAAGCCTAAAATATTTCCTGTCGGTACTTTATAGGAAAAGCTTGTTGTAGGCAGATGACGGGGCCAAGACAAGGATGCCCCATCCATCCCACTTCATGCCGCTCTTAGGAAGATTGTGCGGTGGGCGGGCATCTGGTCCAGGAATGCCCGATGCAGAACAGCGTGCTCCCTGGAGTCTCTGCTGAGCACCCCTCTCTAGGAGGGAACGTCCTCAATAGCCATTTAAAGACTGAACGATCGGAAAGACCCGCCCTGGCTCTCTGTCAAGGCGGCTGTGGGAACCTGGGGGGAAGATAGGGTAACAGAAGCCCTGCAGGTGACAGTTTCGCCCGTTGTGTTTGAAATACTCAGAGGTTGTGCATCCTGTCATGGCTCTCCTGGCATTGATCACACTTGAGACAGAGTCTGTGTTTAAGGCAGGACGTGATGGTGCAGTGGGACTTTTAGAGTCTTGTCCGGCTCTTCAGGTGACCCCTGAACAAACTTTAGCACATCAGGAACGCTCTGTGCTGCTGACTGTCCGGTGTGGTTCGTTAGTTGGGGGAAGAGACCAGGCTCGCCTGATGGGCCAGCCGTTCTCCTTGGAAAACTACCTAGCACACCAGAAGTCAGTCAAGGTCAGGGTGAAACTGATCCAAGGGAAGGCCAATTGGGAGAAGAAAAGGTAGCGGAGGAGGGGGAAAGAAAGGTAGAAGTAGGGGACAGGAGTTATCTTGTTGAACCTACTTGACCTTCTACCCCGGGCTGGTTCTGGGTCCAGACCCAGTAAATCGCACAAGGAACAGCCAAGTTCACTGTGAATCCTTGGCAAGTAGCCTGCCATTGAGAGCCAGCTGCACTTCCGAGGCCAGGAGGTAGGCCAGGCAGAGGCTGGCCTGGGGCGGCCCCTGGGCTGTAGAGCAGCCTGACGTCTTTGGCTTCCAGCTCTGGCTGAAGAAGGGAGGATCTTCTTTACCTACTACTGCCAGTGCAGTGGCAGCGGTGGTTTCTACCATGACCCCCGGTCCCGGGGGCTGGTCGAAAAACCAGCCTCTGAAGAGCAGCGGCCTGGGACTTCTCCCCACCCCCAGATATTTTCATCCCCCGTCCTCCCAGTCCGCAGCCCACAGACCGAGGGCATCTGCACCCCACACTTTGCGATCTGCCGGTTTAAGTGGGACTGAAGATTCCTAGAAAGTCAGCCTTGGCTCTTCCTCTGGTGGCAAACTTCGACTCAGCTGGGTCCCTGTCTGTTCGTGGACAGCAGGGCTGAGACGCCAGCGGCGGTCACAGTAGCGGGGAGGGAAGGCACAGAGGGGCTCAGATTTTGACCATTTTTTCTGCCACAAAACCTTTGTTAGTTGACTTAGCAACTCCTTCAGACCTGTTTGTGAGCTCAAAGCTCCACGTTCTGGTTTTTTCCCCCCAGATCCTGAAACGACATGGGATGGTCAAATGTTGTCAACGTGGGTAGCAGCCATAGCTGAAGCTGCTGCCCCTGGTCACCCTCCTCCTTGCCATAGCTGTAACTTTTAATTTTTAAGACTTTCTCCTTCCAGCAAATGTAAGGTCCTACCAACTACTCAAGCGTGATTTTACCCCTACCTAATGATCCATAGAATTCAAATCGAGAGCTTCCTGGTCATGTCTTACTCTGCTTTGAAATCATTCCCGTCTCTCCAGGGTACAGTCCAGGAAGTTTCCCCAGATCATCTCTCACAGGGAACACAGCACCCAGAGTTGCCCCACTTTAAAGACAATTGGAAGAGACAGAGGTAACGCCAGGAGCAGTGACCGTCCCTGAAGTTCGGGGTGTGGCAACTCCCCAGAGCCTCCTCTGAGGGAGGGGCCTGAGGACAGGTGCCGGCTGCACTTCTGTGAGGCTCAGGATTCCGGGCTCCAGCCCCAGCTTCCCCTCCCACTACCACCTAAGGAGACGCGGCCAGAGGGCGTTTGGCAGGAGGGCTGCCAAGCGGGTCTAGCTCATTGGTGGTGCCCTTGGAAGCACCAGATCTCCTCTTCATCCCTGTGTTTCCTGCCCCCTTTGCCGCTGATCTTTGTTTAGCTTCAGAGGCTGTTATGGCTCTGACGAAAAGCTGGCATCAAGGAGGATGTGAGCCAGGGCTTTAATTTCCCTGGATACCAAGGAGAAAGAGGATTAAACAACATAGATCCAAGTATTTCAGTTGAAAAGATACTTGAGTGAACCCCTAGTAGGGTCAAGTCCAGGGATGGGAAAGTTTGTGCACCTGTGACAAGTCCCTTCCCATCTGCTGTCTAACTGCCCTGGCCTCAAGAGCCGGCAGCAAGCTCAGTGCTCTCATTAAGCTCTGCAGGACTTCTCCGGGAACCCAGATTAAGTAGCTCTGTGAAGGGAATCTGCTTATCAAAATACTGATGAATGGGCTGGGTCAAGAGTGAGTCAGAGGCAGCCAGTGCTGAAGCATAAGCCCCTCGGATTAGAGGAAGTTGCTTTATCTTTACGCCTGTTTCAGCTGCTAAAGCCATTTGCAATCTAGATCTGATGCTCCTTTGATAGTCTTTCTTATGCAGAGTTTTTCCAGGGGTCAGCTGCCACTCAGCTGTGTCCCAGGGTAGCTGCTATCAAGACATTTCCGTAAATTCCTTTCCATCCTGACAGCAGCCGTTCTCCCTGTGTCTCAAAGCCCCTCTGAGAAGAGAATCGGGTGAGCCAGGTTGTCACCTGGATATGCTTCAGTGCCTGTTTCTGTTAGATCTGGTCCCTTTGTCCAAAGGTCACCCATTTGTGGAGCAAACAGACTCACTTCAGTGTCCTAGGACCAGCCTGAGGTTAGCCGGAGGCTGCTTCGTTGTGCTGCTCTTTGGGGGGCTTTAGAAATGGGGAGAAGTTACACCACTTTTCTGGATCTTCATTTTCTTACCCATAAGAAGGGGGATGGGGGCGATGGCTGGCTGGTTCTCACATCCTCTAAGTCTCTGCAACCATCCAGCTCTCTCTGCACACTGCCTGCACCCAAGTGTGAATGCTTTCACTCCTCCCCTACTGGGAAGAGCCCTGCTCCAGCTACCTGGACATCACAAACCCAGAGGGAGTTTGGAAGGAAGGGAAGAGAACTGTATGCCCCAATCTTGAGGCCACTGGAGAATCTCAAGAGGAAGAGGTTAGATAGCCTGTAGGAGCAGGTGACACTGCAAAGGGAGTGATCGTTGGCCTTTTTCCTTGATGTGGAGGATGGCATCTTCTCGTCTCTCCAAATTTGGCTCCAGGATGGATGAATTGGGGGGAATTTTCTGCAGGCAGCGAATCTCATTCAGAAATTCTTCTTAGCTTCGGTCAATGATCATGGCTTCTTAATCTGGATGTACTGCCCGTTTCCTGCGACAACCAGCTCTTACAATTGTAAAGTTTACAGCCACGTGACACTTAAGAGGCTGGCTTCTTAGTTTCAGTTTGACAGATGGGAAACTTTGGACCACAAAAGGTTAAATGACTCATCCAAGGTCACACAATCAATTAATTGGGAGAGCCAGATTTACTGGGGGTCTAAGGAATCTACAGTGAAATGCACAGATCAGTTTCCACGCACCTGTGTAACCCACACCCTCAGCAGCGAACCAGAATTAGAATCATTCTCTGGCCCACAATTGCAAGATTATTGAAAGCACAGAGCCTAATGGGAATTCAGCTTCCCTTTAGGAAGACCTCCCTCTCCCTGCTTGTCTCCATTCCCTGAAGTGGCATATGGCATCATCCCCTTGCCTTTCTGATTGTGTCCCATTCCCAGGACCTGTATGAATTCTCTGAGCTGGAGTTCCGATTTCTACCTGGTTTAGGCAGAGTTGTCTAGGAAACTAGAAATAACGACAGTTGCCAGGCTGTGCAGATCGGGTGATCCTCGGCTCCTTCAGAACAACGTCATACCAGCCTTCTCTGCTTTTTCTACTACGCTCACCTGCCCTCAGGTCACTGAAATCATCCCCATGTGGCCCAGGTTGCTTTCAGCTCCCTAGCCACAGCGGATCTGACCCTCCAGCTTAATTTACAAGGAGGTGGTGGCCGGTAGCTCTAGATGCTGGGTGACATGGGGACGGATGATTCTGTGTCTGGGAATGTGTGTGACAAGCGGAGGAGGAAAGCCTGTGAAACTAAGCTTCTGTTTGACTCATCTTTGTTTTCCAGGAACTGGAGGGAGGTGTGCATTTCAACTGTTCATGTCCATTCCACCTTAAGCATTGCCCTTTTTTTTTTTTTTTTGCATTCATTGTTTCCTTCCCTCCCACTGTCATTCAGAGTAACTGCAGCTGTGAGCACTGCACTTGGGGTTACCTCTCTGAAAGGGAACTGCTTATCTCCCATCTGTATCTGTGGAGAGAGAAAACTTGTCTACGTCAGCAGAGCTGGGTAATCATAAGACCCCTGGTCCCTAAGGATCTTTATCTGATTCCCTTGCGTGACTCCCCAAACTCAAGTCTCCTGACTTGCCTCAATGCTCCTTTCACAACAAGCTGCCTGTCTTTGTTGAAATCTGTGGTCCTCTGTCCTGTTGAATCTGTAGTTCACCTTGTAGACTCCCCACATTTCTAAAGAAGTAGGAGACAAGCTTGGAGGGAACGGGAAGTGTGGAGCATCACACAGTAACGTGATGGAGAAAACCGCATGCTGGGACGTTAGCAGCAGTTTGGGGGTCAGAGGAGGAGGTTGTGGTGCTGGTGGGAGGGGAAGAGGGAGCAGAGAAGAGTGGGTAAAGGAAGAAGTGACTCAGTACTCACACACTGAGCTGAAGGCATGTGCATATGTGTGAAAATAATTAAGTCCTACGGTTTGTCATCAGGAGAGAGGATTAGAAATCTGGATTTCTGAGTTTTTTAGGTCCTGTTCTCTGCAGCTGATTTCCACCTCTGGTCTGAGAAACTGTCAGGGGAGGATCAAGGGCAGGGGAGGCAGAAGGGGTGTGCAGAATCCACTCTAACTGGTTATTTGTTTTGACAGACAGCTGTTTCACTGATGCTGGATAAAACTTCAGTTATATTTTTACTTCCCTTTAACAGAAACTACAAAGCATCATCTGTGGCCTTCTGCTTCCAGTTTTGCTGCCTGCCTTTTGGATGTTTGGGCCTTTTTAAGTTCTTGTAAAGCGGCCCTTACTCTCCAAATCTGAACCCGTTACTTCTTTTTTTTTTTTTTTTTTTTTTTTAATGGCAGCGCCACACGGCATGTGGGATCTTAGTTCCCCAACCGGGAATCGAACCCGTGCCACCTGCATTTGGAAGCGCAGAGTCTTAACCACTGGACCGCCGGGGAGGTCCCGAACCCTTCACTTCTTACCTCCTTAGCTGCAACCTGTTTGTTTGCCTACCTCCACCTCACAGCTACCAAGTTGCGAAATTCACAACTCCCTCTGACTCATCCTTAAGCCCTCTTGCCGAATTCTTCTCCCTTAGAGATTTGCTTTGTGGTACCTTCCAGATCTCTTTCTTTCTCTCCCATGGCCAACACCGTGGTCTAGCCCCGATCAGGGCCAGGCTGGACCGCTGTGAAAGCTTCCTAGTACACTCCTCACCCTAGCCTATTCTGCAGTCGCACAGAAAGCTGAAGCCTTTAAGATTCTCCTTTAAGTATGTTAATCTGCTATTCACACGTCTCCAACTGCTCCCTACTGTTTATTGGATAAAGCCCAGACTTCTCTGTGTGGGATTCAGACCTCTCTGAAATCTGGCCTCCTTCCTCCCTATCAAATTCTCTTTGTCTCTGTCTCCCTTGCACAAACCCTCCTCCTGGGGCTGGGAGTGCAGGCAGCTCGTGCCTGTGCTCAGCTGCTCTCACAGTCTGCCCTCTCCCCCGCAAACCAGCTCACTTCTTATCCACCCGCCTAAACTCCCCGCCCGCACTCCAAGGTGAAAGGCACCCCATTTTCCCAGAAAGACCAGCCAGCCTTTTTCCGAGTCTGCCAGCTCCCCTTGAGGGTGTCTAGTGGCGCTCAGTGCTGGGATCTCTTTTTGGCACCTGACTTGCCGGCTACTGTCATGAACATCATCTCCTTGGTGAAATCACAAGCCCTTAGAGCAACTGGATTTTTTTTATCAACCCCAGTGCTTGGCCCAGTGTAGCACGCTTGCGGGCCTCCGGACGTTGTTTTGGAGGATTTATCGTGCACTGCTCAAGCAAGCTACAAAGTGACTCTGTATCCTCTGCTACGATGTGCTCCCAGATTGAGGATGGAATAAGGGTTTCCTTTGGGGTCATCAGCCAATCTGCCCATCGCTTAGGGTTCCATGCACAGTGCCCAGCTTCGCCCCACCAGCTCCCCCTCCTAGGGGTGTGCCAAGGGGCTGGAAATAAGCACTCCCCTCCCTCTTAGTTTGGGGTTTCGCTCCTGTTGCCAAGAACCTAGTCCTGGCTTTGCCTCCCTCTGATTCCACCTCCCTCCTGGAAGATGTTCTTCTCCTTGCTTTATTTTGGCTGCCGATTTTACTACTCTGCAGCTTTCAGGTTTGTGGGCTTACTGTGTGCCCGCAGGAAAATCCGCCAGGGTTCTCACCCCACACGTGACTCCTTCCTCAGAGCTGTAATTTAAGAGATGCGTGTTCTGTTTCCAACTGCCGTTATGCCACTGGGGCCAAACCCAGCAAGAGACTCCAACTGCGACAGCAGAAATGGGGGAGGTTTTAGAGGAGGAAAATCCCCTTGGTGAAAACGGAGACGGTCCTCTGAAAACACTGCAGAATTCTGGCTGAAGGAGTCAGACCCATTTCTAATCCAAGAATAGTAATTCTCTAAGAGTGGACAACAGGCAAATCTGGGTCCAGGTGTCTGCTTACTACAAACACAGTAGACTCCAAATCCAGCGGGATTTTGACCAGCTCAGGAGAAAATTGCTGTGTAAATACTTGTCGGGGAGTGGGATACGGAGGGAGTTGTATGTCAAATTATTGTCCCAGAACCGATGCAGAGCAAGGAAGAAAGTTATACAATTACGGCTTGAGGTAAGCAGGCCATGGCTACACCTTGGAAGTCTCGTGTTCCATTGGCCTGGAGTGTGAAGGCATTTGTTGTAACAGGATTTGGTCTGTGGCCCTCAAAGGTTTCCATCTTGGCAAGGGGGAGATTTAAGGAGTTTTCCCGGCTGTGGCGTGTTTTCATCTACTGGAGGCATAGCTTTGTCAGCTTAACTTTTCTTCCTCGTGAAACTCGGGCATCCTTATGCAGAGGCTCCTGATGGATGTTTAGGTGTTAAATCCATCCTGGGAAAGCGTGGGGACCACTGATCTCAGAGGGACCCAAAGTCCAGCTGTTGATTTGCAGGGCTTTTTTCCTATCAGGTTTGCTTACTGCCCTTGCTGGTCTGAACCAGAGTTAAATCCCAGCGTTAGGAAGGACTGTGGCGCTCACCTAATTCAACCCTCCACGAAGTAAAGAGATGCCAGGTTCCGTAGTGTGCAGCCAATCTGCCTGACTGTTCCCTGTGGCAGGGAATTCACTTTCAGTTGCCTGTTCTGCTGCCTCTAATGACTAGAATGGACTTCCATTTTAAACACGAGCAGGCAATTCACAAGAGAAGCAACACAAATGAAAAACTGCAGCATCCCTGGTAATTAAAAAAAGACAAATTAAGACAATGAAACGCCCTTCTTTCCCCCAACAAATTGGTAAAGATTTTCTCAAAGGTTAGTACTCAGCATAGACGAACATTTGAGGAAATCGGCCCTCACTTGTTTTTCGAGGACAGTTTGGCAATATGTGTTAAAAGCCTTAAAATCTGTATAACCTTTGATTTGGCAATGCCATTTCTAGTGCTTTCTCTTAAGGAAATGATACTGTTTGTGTGGCAAGGATTTAGCTATAAGGATATTCCTAGTGGTGATGCTTATAAAAAACCCGACAAGTAGCCAAGTCTCTAACAAGGGGGGATTGATCGAGTCAAGGGTGCCACAGCCTAAGCATTACTTAGGCATTTTTTATCGACTCAGTTTGCATGATACTACTACAAAGTAGGCCTGTTATTTTGGCAATTTTACAGATAAAAGTAACTGAGCTGTGAAGAGGGCCAGTAACTTCAGTGAAATGATAGAGATGGCCAATGATGGAAGTGGGATGTACATCCAGGTGGTCTCTCCGGAGCCCACACATTCTTAACCTGTATGCTCCACTGCCTCTCATAATAGACATGTGAAGCGGAAAATATGTATTAGGTGGTATGTAGAATATGCTTCTATTTTTGTCTCAAATATCAAAGACTCACAGAATATACATGACATTACTTTTTAAAAATAAATTTATTTATTTTATTTTTTATTTTTGGCTGCGTTGGGTCTTTGTTGCTGTGCACGGGCTTTCTGTAGTTGCGGTGAGCAGGGGTACTCTTTTTTGCAGTGCACGGGCTTCTCATTGTGGTGGCTTCTCTTGTTGCGGAGCGCAGGCTCTAGGCATGAGGGCTTCAGTAGTTGTGGCACATGGGCTCAGTAGTTGTGGCTTGTGGGCTCTAGAGTGCAGGCTCAGTAGTTGTGGTGCACGGGCTTAGTTGCTCCACAGCATGTGGGATCCTCCTGGATCAGGCCTCGAACCCGTGTCGCCAGCATTGGCAGGCAGATTCTTAACCACTGCGCCACCAGGGAAGCCTGACATTACTTTTATAATTAGAAAAGAGTTTGGTTACAAAAAAAATCTATCCTTTATATTCCGCCAAGCTCTGAAGCCTCCACCCATTTTCCAACTCTTTCATTTACCAAATTTTCATTGAGCTCTTTGAATAGGCAGGGCATGATGACAGCTGCTCTGGATCAGCATGGTAGAAGACCGGTTATGCCCAACTGGTACAGAACTTCTGTGCCATGGGGAGACCAATGATAAACAAATGAACAGATACCAAGGGCTGCCATTTATTGATGCCAACTGTGTGCTGGGTATGCATCTAACCAATATTGATGTTTCATATGTTTGTTCTTTTAGTCTTTTACGTAACTCCTTTTATAACCCTGGACAGCATGTGGCATTAATCCTTAAGGTCACCCAGTCCGTAGGCAGTGGGGCTAGGATTCGTCCCTGGCAGGGACTTTCCAGCCTAAGCTTCTAACTTCTCCAGCCTCTCCTACTACAAATTCATTACAGTCCAGTCACACTGGCCTCCTTTCCTACCCCAGGACCTTTGCACTTGACATTCTCTCTGTCCAGGGCACTCACTCTCCCACTAGACCTTAGCATGGTGGCCTCCTCATCATGCAGCTCACAGAGACCTTCCCTGAGCTCCCCGTGTGGCTTCCCTCTCACTTCCACAGTCATTCACCATCATTTTCTATCACATCACCTTGTTTGATTTTCTTTGTGGCAGTTATCACTGTCTGACATTATCTGACATTGTTTCACCCAATGTCAGATAATTGGATTGTAAGCGCCATGGAAAACAAGATCCTTGTCCTTTTTTTTTAATATGAGAGGTCTCATTTATTTATTTATTAAAATATATTTTCAATGTTGTATATTTAATATGATGTATTACAATACAATACATGCAGTAAAGGAGAGAGATGATCAGACATCATCTACCTATTTTCAACCGTGTGGAGTTTTGGGACTCAGAATTAACATGGATCTGGTTCTAAATAGTAAATTGGAGAACTTTCAAACAATGATCAACATGTGTTTTTGTCAAATTGAATCAAGGAAGACAAGTACATGCCATTTATGCATTCCCTTCTCACCTCCACGTGCCCTCGAACCCTTGGTCAGTATCATTGTTCTCTGTTGAAACAGTAGTAATAACTTAATTATACCCAGTAACATATTCAGTGCTTTGCTAACCTGCTTTATATACATTGTCCCCTATAATCTGCCCAAGAGTCCTGTGGTACCCTTGCTAGTTTATAGATGAGTGTGTTAATCAGGGTCTCCAGAGAAACAGAACCAATAGGATATATCTCTATCTTCATCTGTGTCTGTCTCTATGTCTACGTCTACATCTATATCTATGTCATCTATCTATCTATTTATTACAAGGAATTGACTCACATGATACATGATTATAGAGGTTGAGAAGTCCCACAGTCTGCCATCAGCAAGCTGGAGACCCAGGAAAGTCAGTGGTATAATTCCAGTCCTAGTCCAAAGGCCTGAGAACCAGGAGAGCTGATGGTCCAGCCAATGGTAAATTCTAGTCCAAGTGCAGGAGAAGACCAATGGCCCAGCTCAAAAACAGACTTAGGAGAGGACCAATGTCCTAGCTCAAAAACAGACATAGGAGAGGACCAATGTCCTAGCTCAAAAACAGACTTAGGAGAAGACCAATGTCCTAGCTCAAAAACAGACTTAGGAGAAGACCAATGTCCTAGCTCAAAAACAGACTTAGGAGAACACCAATGTCCTAACTCAAAAACAGACTTAGGAGAAGACCAATGTCCCAGCTCAAAAACAGACTTAGGAGAAGACCAATGTCCTAGCTCAAAAACAGACTTAGGAGAAGACCAATGTCCTAGCACAAAAACAGATTTAGGAGAAGACCAATGGCCCAGCTCAAAAACAGACTTAGGAGAAGACCAATGTCCTAGTTCAAAAACAGACTTAGGAGAAGACCAATGGCCCAGCTCAAAAACAGACTTAGGAGAAGACCAATGGCCCAGCTCAAAAACAGACTTAGGAGAAGACCAATGTCCTAGTTCAAAAACAGACTTAGGAGAAGACCAATGGCCCAGCTCAAAAACAGACTTAGGAGAAGACCAATGTCCTAACTCAAAAACAGACTTAGGAGAAGACCAATGTCCTAGCTCAAAAACAGACTTAGGAGAAGACCAATGTCCTAGCTCAAAAACAGACTCAGGAGACCAATGTCCTAGCTCAAAAACAGATTTAGGAGAAGACCAATGGCCCAGCTCAAAAACAGACTTAGGAGAAGACCAATGGCCCAGCTCTAAAACAGACTTAGGAGAAGACCAATGGCCAAGGTCAAAAACAGACTTAGCAGAGCAAGGTCCTTGTCCTCTTGATCACCATGGTGTCCCCAGTGCCTACCATAGTTCCCGCACATAGTGGGTGCTACTGAAGAGAGGGGGAAAGTGAATAAATGAAGGATGATGAGAGACTGATGGTCTCTAGGTGAGACACGCACATTGGAGGCCATGGAAGGCAAGATGACCCACTGTGGGGCAGGAAGGAAATAAGGTAGATGAATAGGTAGGTAAATATATAGGTGTAGACACACACACACATAATCCTTTCTTTCTATTTTTGTGAATGACAGAGTGTGAATATAATTTATAAATAAACAAATATACACATATGCCAGTTTACTCAAATGTTTACTTCTAGGGCACATTACCAAAAAACTTTGGGGATCATTGGCTTAGAAGGAGAGACAGGTGAGGAAACAGGCCAGCTAATGTGTTGTTACAGGTGCTGCTGACAGCATGAGTGTGAAGTACCATTGAGGCACACATACAGGGTTACCTAACCTGCCTTGAGGGGGTTGAATAATTGCGAAAACTTACATTAAAAAAAATTGTTTTGTTAATATTTGTAATTATTTTTTAAAAACTATCCAAAAATGCACAAGCTCTTATTTTTAGACAGTTAAAGCAACATAAATGGCCATGGCCCTTATGGTCATTTTCCTAATAGATGGTGAAAGAGAGACCACCTGAGAGTTCACAGTTGACTAGCTAGAGAGAGTAGTTTCCAAAGAGTTTAAATATGGCTGTTAATGACTGTGGTTAAATATCCAAGTTGTCCTTACTTTCTGAGCTGCAAAATTAATCTGAAAAATAGAAAAATAAACATGTCTTCAAACTCTGGTCTCCTAGCTAGAAAGGCAGTAGGGCACTGCAGTGGAAGAACGTGGGCTTTGGAGTCTGACGGACTTGAAACTCTCCTTCTGCATGACTTCGAGCAAGTCCCTTTTCTTGGATCACTCATCTGCAAAATGCGCACATGGATGCCTGCCTGAGAGACACCATGTTGTGACGATGAAACAGAACAATGAGCATCTAGGACCCAGCACAGTGCTTGGTACATGGTGTGTCTATCTGAATATCAGTTCCTTCCCAGTTCCTCTGTTTAAAGAGGAAACGCCGCGCGCTTAGAAAGGACTGATATGTCCTTCAGAACATCGTCAAGAACATACTTTTTTCTTTTTGTACTTGATTAAACTGAGTCATGCTTGAATAGGTTCTTCTTTAAATAATTTAAATTGATTTCATGTAAACCACAGCCATCCTTCTTGGGGCTGTATTGACCCTTGATATTTTGCTGGTGATGCTATCAGGCTAACCTTCTTTTCCTCCCTGGGCTCAAGCTTAGATGCTGTGGCAGCTGGATTTCTGTACGACCAACAGCTCTTGTCTTCTGAGCATGGAGGATTGCCGTTGGCTTGAAGCAGAGTAAACAGAGAGAAGCCGGGACCTTGGCCTGGGAACCACCTGTGTCCAGGCAGTGAGGCCTCTTGTGGAGTGGGGGAGGGGGACTGAGTGGCCTGTTTGGAGGAGAGGAATTGGATCAGGAAGGGGAGGACTGAGTTGGGCAGAACTCAGCAGATTCCTTGGCATGCACTGCAGAAGGATTCCCTGAAGGGCTGCACAGAAAAGAAATGTGCTGTGTGTTTGGCAGGCCAGAAACCACAGAGAACCTGGCAATGCTTTTTGAGGATTTGGGAGCAGAAAAGCAGACTCCCTAGGTGGTTATTTATAGAGCCGGCAGCAGTAATGATCAGTTAGAAAAAATAAATTATAACTCAGTTAAACCTGAAATAACTTTTCTTTTGCAACCCCAGGCATTCCACCCGGGCGGCTTGCACACCACTCCCTCCTGATAGAGTTCCTGGAGGCCGAGGATCCACGCCAGGCTCACTCATGGCCCCTCAAAGCTTCAGCGCAGTCCATAAGGCAGCAGAGAGGGAATGTCTGGCTAGAGACAGAATTCTGGCTGGATGACTCCTTTCTTTTCCCCTTGCACCCCCCAAATTGTAAAATTGTCTCTTCTTTCTTCCCTCAACATGTCTGTATCATACGGCAGAAGGTGGACCTTGCTGGGAGTGTGGAATCCGTGGCACGCCGAGCCTCCACTTTTGCATGCCTTGTGCACGTGAGAGTGCGCACACCAGCTTGTTTGCCGCGTCTGTGTTTTGGCTGCAGCAAGAGCTTCTTAGTGGTGTGCCTTCTGAGAGCTGGACGCTGACTCTGAGTTCACAGGCCCCCAGTCTCTCATCCCCCCTCAGCCAGCCAGTAAGACCACCACAATGTTCACACTGACAGCTTGGCAGTGGGGTCACCTTGAGCTGCCCGACCTGTCACTTGGCGTCTTGACACTTGGGCATCCATCCTGTTTCCCCTCTCCCAGCCATCTGCTCCTTCTTTTCTATTCATTCATTCGTTCGTTCATTTGCTTTTCAATCGACAAGCGTTTATTGAGCGTCTACGATGTACCAGGCACTGGCAACGTACAAATAAATCTAGAGGCTGCAAGCGGGTGGCACTTGAGTTGGTCTGGCCTGCAGATGCATGTTATTTGGCTCACGACATGGTGTCTTAAATTTGACTTGCTGCTGACAGTAAAGATGTGGCGATTTCACATGAGTATGCCGATACTTCTCCCCGAAAATCTGAAGTTCTGGCAATACAGGCCCACACTCCCACGTGTTAGTATTTTCTACAAGGGCAGCTGCCCCCTTTAGGTGAGGCAAGTCCCTCTGATTCATCACGGATCCCGAGACTCCCAATTTTCTGGCCAGCACCAAGACAAATACCATACAGGTCCCATAAATCAGCTGCTACACGCATTTACGGGACCTGCCTGGCCCTGTGCATTTGAATCTGTGACCCCTGATGCAGATTCTAATCTGAGGGGTTTTATGGTCCAGTGGGGGAGGGAGGCAGAGCCACAGGTCATTTTAGTACATGAGAAGTGTCATGAGAACAGTGTCCTTTGGAAGAACGGGGGAAGGAAAGATTGTTATTGACGCAAAGAGTCAGGGACTTGATGGAGAAAGTGAGTTTGGACCCAGAATTTGAAAATGCAGTAAGAATATGCCCAGATGTAGCTGTGAAGGGCACCCCCAACACAGGGATTGGTCTTTATAGCGGCTCAGAGGACGAAGGAGCAGAGAAGTCCAGTGGGACGGGGGCGGGGCGAACCTCAGCGCAGGTAGGGTTGAGGCCGTTCTCTCTTCAGCAGCCAACCCTGTCCAACTCTGCCCAGCCCCAAACCAGAGACCCCAGGGCCCTTCACACCCTTCTGGCCAGTGGACACCCCTCCTCCAGCACCTGCCCTAGACAGCTGGGTGGCCTGTGAACAGGTTCCGACCCATCTGCCAAAATTTGTCTGGAGTAACAGAGTCCTGCTGTTTCTCCCCACCCCAGCCCAGAACCCAGGGAGGGGAGAGGCCAGAGGGAGAGGGAGAGGACAAGGCAGCTCTGTCTCCACCCTCAGGGGGTAGCAGGTGGCCCTGGGCACAGACCCAGTGAGTGGACAGGCTGAATAAGCCTCCATGGTCCCCCTCCCTCTCTGGCACAAGCTGGAGATCCTCAACACGTGCGTTCCCCCGGTCCTCCCTCGGCACTCATGCATCATCATCACTTAGAGTAGTCTGGTGTCTCCCCAGCCGGCATCGTCAACCCAGAGTGGGAGGGGCGGGAGGAGACTTGTAGTTTATGCATGATTCACTGTGGAGAGTTCACAGGAGCCTCCAACCCTACCTGCTCTCATCCCCTCCACAACCCAGTCCTGGCTTTGTCCTGGGCGCAGTCTTCGCCATGCCTTTGCCTTCCTCACTTCCCTCAGTCTGACCTCCCTCTCAGTCAGAATGTGGAAATCCTTCCTTCTTTAAGCCCCTCGATGCATGATGCCTCCCTGGACCTCCCTGATGGGGGAAGCACCAGCACCAATCGCATCATAACATTGCCAGAAATCGAAGAACTCACCCATGATCCGGATGCCCCAATCAATACAGCATTTCAGAGCCAGAAGAGAACTCAGCCGCTGAAGATGACCCCCTCGCTTTATTCCCCACACCGTGTGTTCCTTTAATGGCGGTGAACATAGCAGTTTGGTGGGGGTGGTGGAGTCTGTGCCCGCAACCAGGCTGTTCGCTGCTTGAGGGCAGGAGCTGGCTGCCGTGCGTGTTTTCCCTAAGTTGTGCTCGCTGCTGCATAACGACTGTGCCCAGTTGTACGTGGTTAGTAGCCAGTTGCCCCCTGAATTGAATTCCTGGTAGAAGGGATGAGAAGTTACTCTTTGCGTGCAGATTTGTCATTAAGGTTATCACTGGAGGAAGAGTGGTAACAGTTTGGGAGTGACTGGGTCAGAGGAGGTGACACCTGTAATGTGAGGGCACCTTGTGGCCAAGAGCCTCTTTGCCTGGAGTGTTAAAATTTGGCTAATGGGAAATTGGTTCAGGCATCCTACGGGTTAATGCCGGCTTGGGGAAGGGAAGGAGTGTAGACCTGGTGCCCTCCTATCCCCCGCTCCCACCAAGGATGTCAAGAAGTCAGGGCCTGGTGATAAGAGGGAATCTTAGCTCCTCTGAAGTCCCCATCTATGGGACTCTAGGTTATCCAGAAATTTTGGCCAGAAGTCGAGGGATCTCAGCCTATATTCTACCGCTTGCCCTGCTTCAGTTCCACTGACGGTTTCCCCAAGCTCCTCTGCGGCTTCTCACAGTGGTCTTCTCCTGGGCTTCCTTCTGGCCGCACCGCCTGTGGCTGTGATGCCTCTGGAAGCTGCACCAGGGCTCTGAGTGGCCCGTGCCAGCACCCCAAGGCTGCTGCTGCTGGGCTGGGGGTTTCCACCCAGCAGCCTGGGGCCTGGGGGTGCTGGGGAGAACTACGAGGGAGGCAGAGCACGAGTGGGTGGACATGCACACCCTGAGAAGTTTCACTGGTTTGGATCCCTCCAGAGACTATTTGGTCTTGTTATTGATCAGCTAACGGCAAGTTATAGTCTTTTACTCTTTACAGCGAGTTTCCATATATGCTAATTTCCTTGATCTTCACAAGTACCCCACGTCTTGGGTATTTTTTTTTTTTTCTTTTGCAGTACGCAGGCCTCTCACTGCTGTGGCCTCTCCCGTTGCGGAGCACAGGCTCCGGACACACAGGCTCAGTGGCCATGGCTCACGGGCCCAGCTGCTCCGCGGCATGTGGGATCTTCCCGGACCGGGGCACGAACCCGCATCCCCTGCATCGGCAGGCGGACTCTCAACCACTGCGCCACCAGGGGAGCCCATCTTGGGTATTTTTACCATTCCCATTTTATGGATGAAGAAACTAATGAATCTCAGAGAGATTGAAATGACTTGCCTAGGGTTGGAGTCCAAATCTCTTGACTCTAAAGCATCTCATCGTTCCAATACACTTTTTGCCTCCCAAATCCTGTATCCAGATAGACCTGACTCACTAGCATTCTTTCTAGGGGAAGGGGCACCAGAGCTGGGAAGTGATTCGGCACCACCCCCAATCCCTGGAACTTCCCATCTTCTTGCTCCTGTCATTGAGGACACCAGCCTAAGGGGACATTTTCTTCTTCCACATCCTGTTGAAGCACGAGGAGTCCAACTCCTACTATTGAAAGGGAGAGAAATTCAAAGGAAAGTCTCAGATTCCAACTTTGGGAGCCACTTGGGAAGAAGATGCTCCTGGTGCCTTCGGGTCTTTTGTTCCTCTGTGCATTTATTTATTTATTCAGCAGATATGTATAAAGAACCTGCTCTGTGCCAGGCACAGTGGCAGGTGCTGGGGTTACCGTGGTGAACAAAACAGGCCGAGTCCTCACCCTCTTGGAGCTCACATGCTAGTGAATGAGGAACACAATGTTTCAGACTGTGCTGGGGGCTATAAAGAAAATAGAGAAGGGTGATGGGGTAGAAAGGGTGGGAGTGAGAGCTGCTTGGATTAGGTACTCAGGAGTGACTCCAGAGGAAGAAACATACGAACAGAGACTTGGGTGACAGAAGGAGCCCAACATGAGAAAACCAGGCCAGGAAGAGGGACCAGGAAGGGCAAAGGTCCAAGTGGAAGCTCAGAATGACATTTTAAGGAAATAATATTCTTCATGGTGGTTAGATTGCATGTGCTGTCATCACTGTGGTTCAGCAACAACATGCCTAGTGGGAGGAGTTATCCCAGGACCCGACACATGTGTAATGGGATTTCTGTGAGAAAACCAGGCTGGGTGCTAGACAGTGGACTCACAGTTGAACTTGGAGACCCAGGAACTGCTTCCATCACAGGCTTACTAAGAAATGACCAGGGCACGGAATGAGTGCTTCAGTGGGGAGGACAGGAAGAAAGCCCCAATTCACCGATTATAGAAACTCTTGACCCTTGTAACCCTGGTAATGACGAAAGTCAGGTTTTCTAAGACTCCATATTTATGATTTGAAATTGTGCTGCTGGGGTTTCAAGTTGGGGTTCTGCTATCAATTATCTGTGTTTCATTGTTTCTTTGAACAAGTCACTTAACCTCTCTAAACTTAGAAATATTATATTAAGTGAGGGAGGGAGATTAAATGAACTCTAAGACACTTCTTCTTTCCCTTTCAATGCCTTAAAATGAATGCATTTATCAGCAGTTAGTTTTCTCTGTGTTGCAGCCTTTTTTGTGCCTCCGCTTTGAGTGAGGTTAGAGTACTAAGTCTAAGTGAGTCATTTGTAATGGTAGTGATTCCTTAATATAAGCCAGGTGCTACTATTGACCTCTCGGTGTAGACCCATGGTTCCCAAAATGTAGTCCCTGGACCAGCGGCTCCTGGGAATTTGTTAGAAATACAAATTCTCAGCCTCAACTCCAGATCTACTGAATTAGAAACCCTGGGTGTGTAACCCAAAATCTGGTTTTAACAAGGCTTCCAGGTGATTCTGACGCACAGTAAAGTTTGAGAGCCACTGGTGTAGAGTACGTGCTTTAAGATTTGGGGCTACCAGTGATGGATTCTTATATTTCAGCCATTCTTGTGGCCACAGGAAATGCTTGCATTTGTAAGATGTTTATCCAGCTTGGCTTGGCGAACAGTCGTGTGGCTGTAAAGCGGAAGGGAAGCTCATGGCTTTTGCTGGGATTGGGCCCAAGATCTTCTGGTTGGCATCATATCCTGTCCACTACTCCAGGCGAGGACCTGCTGAGAGGAGGGTGTTGGCAAGGGGTGTGCTCATCCTTGAGGAAGCCTTGGCAGAGGGGCTGCTGGACGTGCTTCGGTGGAGGCTGATTCAAGTGGAGCCGGCTGTTGATTATGTTAGTGTTCACACAGTTTTAAAGCATGAAACTGTCCTGGGTTTATAAGAGTCTGGTAGATAGATCTGCTTGCACCTGTGTCGTGAAGATCAGTGGTGATGAAAAGTCTTGGGTCTCAAATAAAAAGTAATCTGGTGACCCTGCTGTACACTGAATCTAGAGCTCTGATCCAGTTTGGTCTCCTTGTCTAAATGTCCACTCGTAAAACAAGAGTGAGGTGACCAGATGGTCCAAATCACCCAGGACTGTCCCGTCTTTCCCCTTCCTGTCCCTCTCAGTCTGGTGTCTCGGATTTGGTCCTGCATTGCCACTCCTGCTGGATCTTGTCCATTCGAGGGACAAAACGTCCTGACACCTTCCTGAAGAATGGGAAGAGAGGAGATTCTGAAAGCACAGATTGCAATCCTGTGCCAGAGGCCGAGGAAACCTATGCCTGGAGGGATTGCCCCACACCAACAGGAGCACCAAGGATGCTGGAGCCGGAGGCACGCAGGCCCAAGAAGGGTAGAAGTAAGTTTATTTTCCTGGTAGGGCTTAGAGGAGGGTTAGTACTAGGTAGGCATCGGGAGTGGGGCTGGGATGGCCTCTACTGGCCAGAAGACAGAGAATGGGAGGCAGATGGGCAAAGCAGGAGGTGACAAGGGCATGGCAAGGAGGATGAGCCTTTCAGCCCAAGCTGGCCTTGCCTCTCTGCTCACGCCTCCTGCCCCTCTTTCTGAATTCTTTCATCTCTGACCATGTCGTTCCATCCCGGGGTCCTTCCTTCCTCCTGCCATCCTGGCGGTCCTGACACCCTTGTTAACCACTTGCCCGCCCCATGCTCCTGCTGTACCCTGCCCACTGCCCACTCCATCCTCCTCGTCCGCTTCTGTGCATCATTGACATGATGGAAACGGGAGAATGGTAGAGTCCCATCGTGATAAGCACTCTCCCTGTTCGCAGATACCAGCCATGACCAAGGGCCACCCATAGCAGTTCCCCGGCTGTCCGTCCGGGACCCACCGAATGGAGGACACGCAGCGGCTCTCCCTTTACAACCACAAACGCTGAAACAGGCCAGAGAAGCTGACGAAGCAGCACGAGTCCAGAAGCTTTCAGAATCACCCTGAGAAAATTGTCTATTGAATGACAACCAGTTTTACCAATGTGTGAGAAGAGACCTTCCCTTCCCCACTGGGTTCCATCCTATCTGAATGCCCTTCCCTGTGGACTTCGAAGATCTCACATCTACCTTTAAGCATGCAGTTCCTGCTTCAGCTGTGGTAGTTAACCTGTGTGGTTAACCTTCTCTGTGAGAAAATGTTCATTTTTTTCTCCCTCCACATTCTGGATTGAACTGTCTTACCTGAAACTGGGTCATTTTAGGCTAGAAGCACCTCTGGACATTCTCATTTCTCAGAAGTTGCCAAGTTCATGTCACACTTGTTTCATTTGTGAACAGGGGTCCACTTCTGACAGATGTTACCTGGCCTGGGCAGTGTGTCTCCTGTTGGCTTCCTGGTACTTTTCTCCCCTCCTCCACCCTGTCCCAGGTGAGACTCACTCAGTGGCAACCCTACCTCTCCTGGTGAGGACCGTATATGTGGCAGATGGCCTTTGGCTGGAGGTGTGACAGAAAGTGTGGTCTGGTGGACCAACATCTTTGTCAGTTTGGAGGCCACTGGAGCAGGGCTTTATTCCTGGGAGAAGGTAGTTTCAGAGAGGCCAGCCCTTATCTCCGTGTGCCCCCTGGTTCTACCCTCTTAACTCTTAGTCTTGCCTTTTAGTGTCTTTCTTAATCCAGGGTAGTTTTTCTTTTCTTTCTTCAACTAGAAGCCACTTCTGTTGTTATTTTCATTATTGCAAAGCAGCACATGCTTATTACAAAGACATCAGAAAGGTTGACAAACAAAAGAAGGAAAAACCAGCCCCAAATCCTATTTGCCTCAAAGGCAACCATTGAGACTGTTGAAGAACCTTCCAGATCCCTTTCTAGGCATATAGTATATTAATATATATCATATATCACTATGACTTCTCATATTGTGATGTCATGATACCATGTATATTCTTTGATAACATATGTTGTCATTTAATGTCTTATAATGAACAGCTTTTCTAGATCAACAAACTTTTTAAAAAATGGTTAAGTAATGTCTTTAATTACAGAAGAGAAAACTGAGGACAAAATGTAAAGTAATTTACAGAAAAAAGAGGATGCTAAGTCATTTGGTATAAGGGAATAAAGCCAAGCAGATTGAGCGCAAAGCACGCACACCCCCATTTTTCTGGGCCATGAGGTATATGAGCCTATAGCAATTGTAATGTAAGAGTACTCAATTATAGAGCTATCCCATCATTCATTTACGTAATCTCATATGGTTCAATGTTTAGGTTGTTTCCAACTTTTCTCTATTTTAAGCAGCATTAATGAGCATGGTTCTGGTTTAATCTACCTACAGTTATTTCCTTGAAGTAAATGCCCAGAAGGAGATCAAAGGACAGTTAGTGAAAGCTACAAAGACCTCCAAGTATGCAACCAGCATTAACTGCTTGGTACCAAAATGTGTTAAAGGCTGGGCCACTGGAAGGCTGCACACACCCTTCCTAAGGTGACATCACACATCCATGCTTGGGTAACTCTGGCCTCCTTTCCCTTGCCCGGAACAGAAGGCACCCACAAATGACGTCTAAAGTAAGCAGATGGTGAAAGAGGGAGTGACGTTGTCTCTTTGGGTTGGCTGCTTGGGTATATCTCGTGATTCCTCATTGGATGCCGAGAGATAGTCATTCATTCACTCATTCATTACCCACTTATGGAGCAGCCACCGTGGCAAGGTGTCAAGCTGGAGTCTGAGAAGACAAAGATGAATTAAACAGGAACTCCGTCCTCAGGAAGATCACAGCCTAGAGAAGGTCAATGATGAATAACACACATTTACTCCACAGTATAGTAAGGGGAGAAACATGTAAGTTCAGTTATACGTCTCAGGGCAGAAAAATAGGAACAATCTGAAAGTCCCAAAGGAAAAACATGAAAATCACATGTAATCCACTGGCCTATTCATGACAGCTATCGTTTTCAAGTGTGTCCTTTGAGGCCTGCTCGCTTGTGTTCATCCTCACTGGGCGCAGCCTCCTTGAAGGCATCGTCTGTGTCCTTCATCTGCACCTCCAGAGACTCTGGCACCATCTTAGACAACTTATTCAGAAATCTGTTCAATGTGAAATCCACACGGGAAGAAACAAAATTAAAGGTAAAGGGATTCATGAATTGAAACAGAGTCAATATTTTATGTATGCAGGGAGATTTGCATTAATTCATATCCTTCTGTTGATGGAAACTTTTTCAAATATTTCATTATGAAAGTAACAAGCTCATTTAAGAAAATATGGGAACTAGAGAAAAGGACCACTCTCACCCTGTCTCATCATCCTAACCCGGGGCTGGTGGCATTTGGGTGAACTTTACCCAGAAAAATGTGTATTAAGATGGTGTTGAGGATAAGAGTGGAGGAATATGTGAGGGTTTTTTTTTTAGTTTTGTCCCATTTTAATTTTTAATTTAACATGTTTAATAGTTAATTATATTCACATAGTTTAAAATTCAAATAGCGTGAAAGCATAGAGAATGAAAAGTCTATGCCCCAGCCATCTAGTTTCCTAGAGAGACCCAGGGGTATCAGTTTCTTGCGTATCCTTCTACAGTTTTTTCATGCATATAAAATTATATATATATATATGAATTTTTAATGGAGGCCTTGGTAATATCATTACTGAATATTGTAAGTTTAGTCTAAACTATCCTGTGGATCTTAGTGACAGACCTGGGGTACAGATGGAGAAGAAGAGAGAAAGGGGCAGACTGGGTTTTGTGTGTGTGTGTGTGTGTGTGTGTGTGTGTGTGTGTGTGTGTAGGAGGGGAGTAGGTTGTCGTTGCTGAAGGAGAAAGGGAAGGGACAAGAAACAAAAGGAAAGAGTAATCATTCCTTTATTCATTTATTCAACCGGTATTTATTGAGCATCTATTATACGCCAGATACTATTCTAGATCCAGGAGAATCAGGAGTGAACCAAAAGACAAAATTCCTTGTCCTCATGAATATTCATTAAAAATGGAAGGTGGTAGACAATAAACATATTAAATAAATAAATTCTATAGTCTGTTAGAATGTGGTAAGTGCTATGGAAAAAATTAAGTAGGGTTCAGAAGATGGGGAGTATCAGGGAACAATTTTAAAGTGAGTGGTCAGGGTGGGCTTGAGAAGGGGGTGTATGAGTACAGACCTGAAGAAGGTAAGAGAGTGAGCCCTGTGGATATCCAGGGAAGGAGCACCTGTAGAAGGAAGACACCGTGCAAAGGCCCTGTGGCAGAAGAGTAAGTCTGGGAAGCTGCCGGCAGGAGCCACCCGCAGGTTGCACCTGGTGACTTCTGCCCTGACGCTGGGTTCCCTCAGTTCCTGAAGACCCCAAAGTCAGGCTGGCGGGTTCTGTGTGCAGTGCTGAGATTATTCTATACTAGATGTTAGTTTCTCCTTTCTCTAAATTTTGATCCTAATGTTTAATTTTACTCCTTCCAAGATAATTCTATGGTTTGGTGGTTAATTTAGTCCAAATAAGGAAAGAAGGGGAATAGCATCATTGCAACAGAAAAAGCAAGACTGAAACTCAAGGGTCCTGGGTTGTAAACAAATCCTGCCACATATTTTCAAGCATTTGGGGCACATTTCTCTACCTCCCTGGGCCTCGGTTTCCTCATTTAGAAATTGAAGGGGGGCTTCCCTGGTGGCACAGTGGTTGAGAATCCGCCTGCCAATGCAGGGTGCATGCGTTCGAGCCCTGGTCCGGGAAGATCCCACATGCCACGGAGCAACTAGGCCTGTGCACCACAACTACTGAGTCTGCGCTCTAGAGCCCACGAGCCACAACTACTGAGCCTGCATGCTGCAACTACTGAAGCCCATGTGCCTAGAGCCTGGGCTCTGCAACAAGAGAAGCCACCGCAATGAGAAGCCCGCGCATCGCAACGAAGAGTGGCCCCCACTTGCTGCAACTAGAGAAAGCCCGCGAGCAGCAACAAAGACCCAACGCAGCTGAAAATAAATAAATTGAAAAAAAATAAAGAATATCTTTATTAAAAAAAAAAAAAGAAATTGAAGTGGGTGTACTTAGATGGCTTTAGGGCTGTCCTCGGACTAGATAGGAAGTGGTGTCAGGTGATGCCTAGTGATACTGCAGGGGATGCAGTGGGGGCTTCTGCCTGCAGAGGACTCTGTGCATGTGCTAATGGGCACTGCCTCCTGATTTCCCCTCTTGGACTAGAAGAGCTCAGCTTCACCCTTAAAATAGAATATTCCATCTGAGTAAGTCACAACCCCTGATGATAACAGAGGAGACACGGTGACACTGCTAATTGCATTCTTCTCCTTGTTTCCTCTGCACCCTTGAAGGGTTGGTTTTCTCCATGCCCCTGAGCTGCACTGATTCTCAGTCTGAAGTGGCCATGGCCGTGGCCATGGCGGCGTCTGGAGCTCCTTGTTTTGTTCTTTTTGGCCTCAGAGGTGCCCTCTCTGTCTCACTATCATCAGTTTGGATGCCTGGAGTCTTTCGTCTGCCCTGATGAATTAGGCAGTGGGGAAGAGAGAGAGTGTGTCATTGGCATCACCATTTTTCCGTGTGGAGCAAAATCACTGTGAATTTCAGAATGGGAATGTGTGTGAAAGGTTGTGGGGACAGAGCTGGAGGCTTCAGCAATTTCGTTTAGGAGAAAAATGTTAAACATGAGTAGAAGCCTTTTTTCTTTCACTGTTAAAATGTGTCACCTTGGTTGTAGTTCCTTTCTTGCTTATTCCTCAGCGCTTCCCCCGTTTCCTCTTAAACTACCCATCTTTATTAGCATCCTTGGCTGCTGTGAAACAGGGCAACAGAAGAGTGGCTTCCACAGCTGGGTTTCTCTTCCCTTACTGGAGGTTTTTTTAAAGTGGGGGCACTGTGTTCCCTCAGCACTGTGGGAGAAATACACATACTCACGTGCCTTCCATTGAGGATGGATTCTGCGATGTTTAATTTGTTGAACTTCTGATTTATGCTATTCTCCCAATGCCTTTTTAAGATATAGATATACGAAAATCCCTCTGTTACTTCTTACATTTCCTGTGATGCCCTTTGTCTCTATCAACTGTTGTGGAGAGAAATTTTATTTGGAATATTCATAACAAGTCTATCGCTAATTATCACTTTAACAATGTGTTATGGAGTGTATCCATGCAGTCATCTGGAAAGGCACATATGCCACAAAATTTGGGATTTGCTGTGTAGTGCGTATGCCCACCCTTAGTGTTTTATCAGATCTTTGGTCTGGGAGGAAGTAGAGGTGCTCTGTAAGGGAGAAGGGAGGACTGACTTAGTAGCTGAATGCATGCATCCTTCCTTCCTGTCCTCACAGCAACAATTCCAGGGTGAATTGCTTTCCAGTGTAAGGAAAGCCTTAACTTTCTCACAACGAAACCCCATTCCGGCAAGCTGCAGAGATCGGATCTGAGGTCACCCCAGGTCAGCGCCCCGTGGACAGATCCCAGCTGTAGATCTAATCACAGGTGAAGAAGAAGCTGCTGGCCCTAGTGCCTTCCCAATGCTCTGGCAAGAAGGGTGGGGCTGAAATCACCATCCAGTTGGCAGACTTCAGAAGCAAATGCAAAGGAACGTCACCGTCTCCGGAGACGTCAAGAATGAATGCCTCTCTTTTTTCTCTCTTTCTGCTCTCTTTTCTCTTGGGAAGGAGAATGAACTCATGTGGGGTTCTTTCTTCAGGATCCTCAGTGGGTCGGAGCTTTGGGAATCAAGAATTCCATTATCACAGGGGCGCATGGAACTCTTCCCACCAAGGCTTCCTGATGGAAGTGGATTAAGCCCCAGAGGCTGCCTGCAAATGAGGCTGAGAGTAATGGAGCGTAATGGAGCCGAGCTCCTGGTCGAAGAGCTCAGTCCTAGTGCAGTAATAAATCAAGTGGCCTGGATGAGGAGCCAGTCATGGGACAGCAGGGAGCGATCTACCAAACCTGGCTCCCTGTGACTCTGGGGGTCTTTGTGGGTCCTGCTTTATTTATTTATCATTTATTTATTTATTTTTGGCTGCGTTGGGTCTTTGTTGCTACTTGCGGGCTTTCTCTAGTTGCAGCGAGTGGGGGCCACTCTTCGTTGCGGTGCGCGGGCTTCTCATTGCGGTGGCTTCTCTTGCTGCGGAGCACGGGCTCTAGGCGCATGGGCTCAGTAGTTGTGGCGCACGGGCTTAGCTGCTCCACGGCGTGTGGGATCTTCCCGGACCAGGGCTCGAACCCATGTCCCCTGCATTGGCAGGCGGATTCTTGACCACTGCGCCACCAGGGAAGTCCCTGTGGGTCCTGCTTTTAACATGAGTGGGACATTCAGGCTCAGTCTTTTCTGGGTATCCATGGAATGTTCTGAGGGATGTAATTTGGATGGTTATAGAGTTGAATCTGTTATAATGAGCTTTTCATAATGAGTTTTTATTGCCCTTGGAGCCTGGTTTTGCTAGACGTTATTATAGAAATAATAACAGTAATTATTATTTTTGCTGAGTACTTACTGTACGCCAGGCACATTATTCATCAAAACCATTAACAAGCAACATTAATGGAGCATTTATGATAGAGCAAACTCTTAAGCACTTTTAGATACATACTTTCCTAGTTATTCCTAGAAGGAAGTTCCCATTGGAGGCACCATTTACGTGTGAAAAGACTGAGGCTGTTCAGAGTGACAGTGCTGGTAAGCTGCAGGAAGGAAAACTGCGGTTTGAGGCCCGTCTTTTCCCAGCGGTGCCCTTCCCAGCGGTGCCCTTTTTAAAGCAGTGGGAAAAAGTGCTTGGAGGGACAGCCCCAAGAAGGTAGGGTGAAGGGCAGAAAATAGGGTGTTTTCATGGCTCTGTGTGGTCAGGGGGTGATACTGGATCAGGACTGGGCTTATCCATGCTGCCCAGCATCAGGCTCTGGGGGCTTCGCACCTGCTTACAGTGAGTTGTATAAACTCTGCTGCTGGCTGCTTCCTTAAAAAATGGATGCAATAAAGCCTGGATTTCTGGATGTTTGGTTTCTTTGTGTTTGTTTGGGGTTGTGGTGGGACCCTAGAGGAGCTAGGTGGAAGTGTATTTGAGAGGGATAATTCTGGGTGTATTTTAAAAGCACACCACGGCACACAGAGTCTGCTGCAGCCTTCATCCCCAGGCAGGGCACTGAGGGCAGGTGGGCAGAGGAGGTGGCGGGGTTTGTAGTTAGAAATGCGGGCTGGCTTTGTTGTGGTCCGGCCTGGGCCCAGGCGGGCCACGTCCATTAACCACGCCAACACCAAGCTAATAGGTGGGTGATTCAACTCCTTCCTGAGTTTTATTACCAGACAGAGACTATAACAGCCCTTTGATTTAGCAAGTTAATAAAGTAAGCTATCAGTCTCCACTGTTTAACCACTGACCGGATCATCCGGGGCTTGTTGCTTTCTGGGAACCTTCTGATACTGTTTTAGAATTGAAAAGACAGAACGTGTGGGATTTGCGGGCTCTTCAGGAGTCTCCCGGCTCCTTCCTGGTCAGCCCTGCCAGCCCGCACCCCTCCAGCGCCAGGCTTCCTCACCTTACATAGCAAATGGCCGGCTGACATGGCTGACGATCTGACTTGCTCCGAGGGTGTCATGTCTAGAGGTTAGTATCCGAAGGATCCAATGGTCTGAGATGTCTGGGAAGGGAGGGAGAGAGTTGTATGAGCATGTGGAGGTCTCCAGGTAGAGTCCTGTGTTAGTTTCCTATGGCAGTGGTAGCAAATTACCGCCAACTGGGTGTCTTAAAACAGCAAATGTATTCTCTCGCAGCTCTGGAGACCAAAAGTCCAAGGTCAAGGGTGTCAGTAGGGGCATAGCCTCTTGCTAGCTTCTGGTGGGTGCTGGCAAAGCTTGGCTTTCCTTGTCTTGTAGATGTGTCCCTCCAATCTCTGCCTCTGTCATCACATGGTCTTCTCTCTCTTTCAGTCTCTGTGTCTTTTCTTCTTTTTTTTTCTAAATATTTGAATTTTATTTTATTTATTTTTTAATGCAGCAGGTACTTATTAGTTATCCATTTTATACATATTAGTGTATCTATGTCAGTCCCAATCTCCCAATTCATCCCACCACCAGCCACCCCCCCCCAACCTTCCCCCGCCGCTTTCCCCCTTTGGTGTCCATATGTTTGTTTTCTACATCTGTGTCTCTATTTCTGCCCTGCAGACCGGTTCATCTGTACCATTTTTCTAGGTTCCACATATATGCGTTAATATACGGTATTTGTTTTTCTCTTTCTGACTTACTTCACTCTGTATGACAGACTCTAGAGCCATCCACGTCTCTACAAATGACCCAATTTCGTTCCTTTTTATGGCTGAGTAATATTCCATTGTATATATGTACCACATCTTCTTTATCCATTCATCTGTCAATGGGCATTTAGGTTGTTTACATGTCCTGGCTACTGTAAATAATGCTGCAATGAATATTGGGGTGCATGTCTTTTTGAATTATGGTTTTCTCTGGGTATATGCCCAGGAGTGGGGTTGCTGGGTCATATGGTAATTCTATTTTTAGTTTTTTTAAGGAACCTCCATACTGTTCTCCATAGTGGCTGTATCAATTTACATCCCCACCACCAGTACAAGAGGGTTCCCTTTTCTCCACACCCTCTCCAGCATTTGTTGTTTGTAGATTTTCTGATGATGCCCATTCTAACTGGTGTGAGGTGAAACCTCATTGCAGTTCTGATTTGCATTTCTTTAATAATTAGTGATGTTGAGCAGCTTTTCATGTGCTTCTTGGCCATCTGTATGTCTTCTTTGGAGAAATGTCTATTTAGGTCTTCTGCCCATTTTTTGCTTGGGTTGTTTGTTTTTTAATATTGAGCTGCATGAGCTGTTTATATATTTTGGAGATTAATCTTTGTCTGTTGATTCGTTTGCAAATATTTTCTCCCATTCTGAGGGTTGTCTTTTCATCTTGTTTGTAGTTTCCTTTGCTATGCAAAAGCTTTTAAGTTTCATTAGGTCCCATTTGTTTATTTTTGTTTTTATTTCTATTACTCTAAGAGGTGGATCAAAAAAAGTGTTGCTGTGATTTATGTCAAAGAGTGTTCTTCCTATGTTTTCCTCTAAGAGTTTTATAGTGTCCGCTCTTACATTTAGGTCTCTAATCCATTTTGAGTTTATTTTTGTGTATGGTGTTAGGGATTGTTCTAATTTCATTCTTTTACATGTAGCTGTCCAGTTTTCCCAGCACCACTTATTGAAGAGACTGTCTTTTCTCCATTGTGTACTCTTGCCTCCTTTGTCATAGATTAGTTGACCATAGGTGCTTGGGTTTATCTCTGGGCTTTCTATTTTGTTCCATTGATCTTTGTTTCTTTTTTTGTGCCAGTACCATATTATCTTGATTACTGTAGCTTTGTAGTATAGTCTGAAGTCAGAGAGTCTGACTCCCCCAGCTGCATTTTTTTCCCTCAAGACTGTTTTGGTTATTCAGGGTCTTCTGTGTCTCATACAAATTTTAAGATTTTTTGTTCTAGTTCTGTAAAAAGTGCCATTGGTAATTTGATAGGGATTACGTTGAATCTGTAGATTGCTTTGGGTAGTATAGTCATTTTCACAATATTGATTCTTCCAATCCAAGAACATGGTATATCTCTCCATCTGTTGGTATCATCTTTAATTTCTTTCATCAGTGTCTTATGGTTTTCTGCATACAGGTCTTTTGTCTCCCTAGGTAGGTTTATTCCTAGGTATTTTATTCTATTTGTTGCAGTGGTAAATGGGAGTGCTTCCTTAATTTCTCTTTCAGTTTTTTCATCATTAGTGTATAAGAATGCAAGAGATTTCTGTGCATTAATTTTGTATCCTTCAACTTTACCAAATTCATTGATTAGCTCTAGTAGTTTTCTGGTGGCATCTTTAGGATTCTCTGTGTATAATTTCATGGCATCTGCAAACAGTGACAGCTTTACTTCTTCTTTTCCAATTTGTATTCCTTTTATTTCTTTTTCTTCTCTGATTGCCGTGGCTAGGACTTCCAAAACTATGTTGAATAATAGTGGCAACAGTGGACATCCTTGTCTTGTTCCTGGTCTTAAAGGAAATGCTTTCAGTTTTTCACCATTGAGAATGATGTTTGCTATGGGTTTGTCGTACATGGCCTTTATTATGTTGAGGTAGGTTCCCTCTGTGCCCACTTTCTGGAGAGTTTTTATCATAAATGGGTATTGAATTTTGTCAAAAGCTTTTTCTGCATCTATTGAGGTGATCATATGGTTTTTATTCTTCAATTTGTTAATATGGTGTATCACATTGATTGATTTGCGTATATTGAAGCATCCTTGACCCCTGGGATAAATCTCACTTGATCATGGTGTATGATCCTTTTAATGTGTTGTTGGGTTCTGTTTCCTAGTATTTTTTTGAGGATTTTTGCATCTATATTCATCTGTGATATTGGTCTGTAATTTTCTTTTTTTGTAGTATCTTTGCCTGGTTTTTGTATCACGGTGATGGTGGCTTCATAGAATGAGTTTGGGAGTGTTCTTTCCTCTGCAATTTTTTGGAAGAGTTTGAGAAGAATGGGTGTTAGCTTTTCTCTAAATGTTTGATCGAATGAACCTGAGAAGCCATCTGGTCCTGGACTTTTATTTGTTGGAAGATTTTTAATCACAGTTTCAATTTCATTACTTGTGATTGGTCTGTTCATATTTTCTATTTCTTCCTGGTTCAGTCTTGCAAGCTTATACCTTTCTAAGAATTTGTCCATTTCTTCCATGTTGTCTATTTTATTGGCATAGAGTTGCTTGTAGTAGTCTCTTAGCATGCTTTGTATTTCTGCGGTGTCTGTTGTAACTTCTCCTTTTTCATTTCGAATTTTATTGATTTGAGTCCTCTCCCTCTTTTTCTTGATGAGTCTGGCTATTGTTTTATCAATTTTGTTTATCTTCTCAAAGAACCAGCTTTATTTTTATTGATCTTTGCTATTGTTTTCTTTCTTTCTATTTCATTTACTTCTTCTCTGATCTGTATGATTTCTTTCCTTCTATTAACTTTGGGTTTTGTTTGTTCTCCTTTCTCTAGTTCCTTTAGGTGTATGTTTAGATTGTTTATTTGAGATTTTTCTTGAGGTAGGATTGTATTGCTATAAACTTCCTTCTCAGAACTGCGTTTGCTGCATCCCATAGGTTTTGGATCATCGTCTTTTTGTTGTCCTTTGTCTCTAGGTATTTTTTGATTTCCTCTTTGATTTCTTCAGTGATCTCTAGGTTATTCAGTAACATATTGTTTAACCTCCATGTGTTTGTGTTTTTAATGTTTTTTTCCCTGTAATTGATTTCTAATTTCATAGCGCTGTGGCCAGAAAAGATGCTTGATATGTTTTAAATTTTCTTAAATTTACTGAGGCTTGATTTGTGACCCAAGATGTGATCTATCCTGGAGAATGTTCCATGTGCACTTGAGAAGAAAGTGTAATCTGCTGTTTTTGGATGGAATGTCCTATAAATATCAATTAAATATATCTGGTCTATTGTGTCATTTAAAACTTGTGTTTCCTTATTAATTTTCTGTCTGGATGATCTATCCATTGGTGTTATTGAGGTATTAAAGTCCCCCACTATTATTGTGTTACTGTCGATTTCCTCTTTTATAGCTGTTAGCAGTTGCCTTATGTATTGAGGTGCTCCTTTGTTGGGTACATATATATTCATAATTGTTATATCTTCTTCTTGGATTGATCCCTTGATCATTATGTAGTGTCCTTCCTTGTCTCTTGTAACATTCTTTATTTTAAAGTCTATTTTATGTGATATGAGTATTGCTACTCCATCTTTCTTTTGATTTCCACTTGCATGGAATTTTTCCATCCCTTCACTTTCAGTCTCTATGTGTCCCTCGGTCTGAAGTGGGTCTCTAGTAGACCGCATATATATGGGTCTTGTTTTTGTATCCATTCAGCAAGCCTGTGTCTTTTGGTTGGAGCATTTAATCCATTCACGTTTAAGATAATTATCCATATGTATGTTCCTATTACCATTTTATTATTTGTTATGGGGTTTCTTTTGTAGGTCCTTTTCTTCTCTACAATGTAGGTGTTTTGCACTTAGAGAAGTTCCTTTAGCATTTGTTGTAGAGCTGGTTTGGTGGTGCTGAATTCTTTTAGCTTTTGCTTCTCTGTAAAGATTTTGATTTCTTCATCGAATCTGAATGAGGTCTTTTGCCAGGTAGAGTAATCTTAGTTGTAAGTTCTTCCCTTTCATCACTTTAAATATATCATGCCACTCGCTTCTGGCTTGTAGAGTTTCTGCTGAGAAATCAGCTGTTAACCTTATGGGAGTTCTCCTGTATGTTATTTGTCGATTTCCCCTTGTTGCTTTCAATAATTTTTCTTCGTCTTTAATTTTTGTCAGTTTGATTACTATGTGTCTCGGCGTGTTTCTCCTTGGGTTTTCCTGCCTGGGACTCTCTGTGCTTCCTGGACTTGGGTTGCTATTTCCTTTGCCATGTAAGGGAAGTTTTCAACTATAATCTCTTCAAATATTTTCTCGGGTCCTTTCTCTCTCTCTCTTCTCCTTCTGGGACCCCTATAATGCAAATGTTCTTGCGTTTAATGTTGTCCCAGAGGTCTGTTAGGCTGTCTTCATTTCTTTTCATTCTTTTTTCTTTATTCTGTTCTGCAGCAGTGAATTCCAACATTCTGTCTTCCAGGTCACTTATCCATTCTTCTGCCTCAGTTATTCTGCTATTGATTCCTTCTAGTGTATTTTTCAATTCAGTTTTTGTATTGTTCATCTCTGTTTGTTTGTTCTTTAATTCTTCTAGGTGTTTGTTCTTTAATTCTTCTAGGTCTTTGTTAAACATTTCTTGCATCTTCTCGATCTTTGCCTCCATTCTTTTTCCTAGGTCTTGGATCATCTTCACTATCATTATTCTGAATTCTTTTTCTGGAAGGTTGCATATCTCCACTTCATTTAGTTGTTTTTCTGGGGGTTTACCTTGTTCCTTCATCTGGTACATGGCCCTCTGCCATTTCATCTTGTTTATCTTTCTGTGAATGTGGGTTTTTTTCCACAAGCTTCAGGATTGTAGTTCTTCTTGTTTCTGCTGTCTGCCCTCTGGTGGATGAGGCTATCTAAGAAGCTTGTGCAAGCTTCCTGATGGGAGGGACTGGTGGTGGTTAGAGCTGGGTGTTGCTCTGGTGGGCAGAGCTCAGTAAAACTTTAATCTGCTTGTCTACTGATGGGTGGGGCTGGGTTCCCTCCCTGTTGGTTGGTTGGCGTGAGGCGACCCAACACTGGAGTCTACCCGGCTCTTTGGTGGGGCTAATGGTGGACTCTGGGAGGGCTCATGCCAAGGAGCACTTCCCAGAACTTCCACTGCCAGTGTCCCCGTCCTCACGGTGAGCCACAGCCAGCCCCTGCCTCCTCAGGAGACCCTCCAATACCAGCAGGCAGGCCTGGTTCAGTCTCCCATGGGGTCCCTGCTCCCTCTCCTGGGTCCTGATGCACACACTACCCTGTGTGCACCCTCCAAGATTGGAGCCTCTGGTTCCCCCAGTCCTGCTGAAGTCCTGCAGTCAAATCCTGCCAGGCTTCAAAGTCTGATTTTCTAGGAATTCCTCCTCCTGCTTCCAGACCCCCAGGCTGGAAAGCCTGACGTGGGTCCTAGAACCCCCACTCCAGTGGGTAGACTTCTGTGGTACAAGTGTTCTCCAGATTGTGAGTCACCCACCCAGCAGCCATGGGACTTGATTTTATTGTGATTGCGTCCCTCACTGTCTCACTGTGGCTTCTCCTTTGTCGTTGGATGTGGGGTATCTTTTTTGGTGAGTTCCAGTTTCTTCCTGTCAATGACTGCTCAGCAGTTAGTTGTGATTCTGGTGTTCTCGCAAGAGGGAGTGAGCGCATGTCCTTCTACTCCATCTTGAACCACCACCTTGAACCAATCTATGTGTCTTTTGTTCTTATAAGGACGCCAGTCCTACTGGAGTTGGGACCCACTCTAATCCAGTATGACCTCATCTTAACTGGTTACATTAACTATTCCAGAATAAGGTCACAGTTTGGGTGGTCATGAATTTGTTGGGGGGGGCACCATTCACCCCAGTCCAAGTGATACAGATGTGGGGACCATGGCATACTGATTCACAGAAGGAAGTCTGGCAATGGCTGAGCCCTGGCGGCACCGTGTAGTTGAACTTTGGGTGATGATGAAGATGTTCTGTAGCTGTGCCCTCAGCTGTGGTAGTCACAGTTGAACTATACCTAGTGTGACTGCAGAACTGGATTTTAAATTGTATTTAATTTAAATTAAATTGAAAATCATTTAAAATGACAAGTGGCTGGGCTTCCCTGGTGGCGCAGTGGTTGAGAGTCCGCCTGCCGATACAGGGGACACGGGTTCGTGCCCCGGTCCGGGAAGATCCCACATGCCATGGAGCGGCTGGACCCGTGAGCCATGGCCACTGAGCCTGCACGTCCGGAGCCTGTGCTCCGCAATGGGAGAGGCCACAACAGTGAGAGGCCCGCGTACTGCAAATAAATAAATAAATAAATAAATAAATAATGACACGTGGCTACCATATCAGACTTGGGCAGAGTCATTTGCATCCATGGTGGTTACCAGGTGTTTACAAAGCTGAGCAAGATGGACTGTTGCTCCTTTTCCCTCTGGGTTAGGAGAAGGATGTCATACAAAGTCCTCTGCTGTGACTGTGTCACAAAGTAAGCCATGCTACAATTCATGTGGAGTCCTCTCACCCCCAATGGTGCCTGTTAGTCAGGGTCGGCCCCTCACGGGTATTCATACACCCAAAGCATCCCCATCGCCCTGCTGCTGGGATGCTAATGCTCTGGACCACGAGATTCTCTAGTCCCATCCCCTAGAATGCTCCAGTGGGCAAGCTAGGAAGCAGATGCCATGCACATGCCCACAGGTGGCCCCGTGCTCATCTTCAGAGTCAGAGAAGGCCTCCTGGAGGACTTGGTGCTGAAGCTGAGACCTATTTCTGCTGCAGAGAGCCCAGTGTTCATACATGAGGACAGGTGCTCAGGATCACAGGCCTTTAGAGCCAGAGAGACCTCAGCAGTTATCAGGATGTGGTCTCAAAAGTTCTTAAACCACCAGAGCTTCTTCAAAGGAAAACTCTCTTGGACTCTTAATATGTAGAATCAGTAATAGAAAGCTGCTTTGTGTTGGTGGGTGAGGGGAGGAGGAGGCCAGAGACTTTCGTAGGGCCCCACCTTGCCCTCCTCTGTGGACCCTGAAGCACAGGTTGAGGAAACCACAGGTTGAGGCTGGTTTCCCCTGTGGCTGACCAAGAAGTGGAGGTCCAGAGAGGTAGAGAAACTTGACAAGGGCACACAGCAAGTTGTGTGATGAATGTTACTGATCGGCGGATTTCTGATAATCCATTCCTGGGCTTTCCCCAAAGCCTTGACACCCTTTTTGAGAGAAAATAACTTAGCCCAATTGTCAGCTACTGTGAGTAAACTGTGGGAATTCTGCTCTGGGACCGGACGCACTTTCTGACTTTAATTCCATCAGGAAATGGCATTTTGTTTGGTTGCTATTTTTATTTTGCCCACCAGTGGCTGAAATTTGTAGGTGGTCCTAAGGTATGCATGGCTGCCTCTCCCGGCTACCATGCATCAAATGCCCACTACATGCCAGGTACTGGGAAGTCCCCTCCTTGTGTCACTTAATCTCCGTGGTTCAAGGAGGTTGGTATTACTGACCCCATTGCATAGATGAGGAAACCGAGGCTGAAAGAAGTGGAGGCAGGCTTTGAAGCCCCTTCTTTTTGCACAGAGATATGCCGTCCTCCCTAGGAAGAAGGAGCTACATGTGAAATACCCTGGATACAGTAGAAGGAAGTTGCTAAAAAAAATCAGAGTGCCATTTAAGGGCAAAGATTGGGACAATGTGACTCAGGAGGAAGGGGAGGCCAGACCTGAGGCTGACCACAAGCGGATGTGAGGCAGCCAGGCATCCAACAGCAGTGACGTGGGGTCTGAAAGTGTGGTAAGAAAGCCAAGAGTGAAATGACAAAATTATAGAAAAGGAGATTGTGGTTGTCAGGGTGGGAGAGGACAGTGGGTGTGGCCCTGAAAGGGCCATGTGAAGGATCCTTGTGGTGATGGAAATGCTCTGTATCTCGCGGTATCAACAACATCCAGTTGTTGAGGTATTGTAACATGGTTTTGCAGGATGTTATCACTGGGGGAAACTGGGTGAAGCGGATGTGGGATTTCTCTGTGTTATTTCTTAAAGCTCCATGTGAATCTACAATGATCTCAACAAGTTTAATTAAAAATGTATATAAACCCTTAAAAAGAGAAAGCAAGGAGATCATGGGGCCATCTGCATCAAAGGGGCAGAATCCTGATACCTTTCATGCACTGGAAACAGAGCCTGAACACTGTCTTCTGCCGCAAAGAGGTATTCACATGTCTGCACTAGAGGCATTGAGGCTTAGCTTGGGCGCTGTGGAACCGAGAGGGCCACCCCGAGTGGGAGCTGCCATGGCAGAAGGCAGTGCAAGAGAAAGAGTGATGGAGGCCAGTCAGAGTCCCCAGAGGTGGTGGGATGTCCAGTAAATCCTGGTCAGTCAGGCAGCCGACAAATACTCGTTGAACACCTTCTGGGTACCAGGTGCCATTCCAGGGCTGGGAACTCAGCGGTAAGAGAATCAGTATTCCCGTCTGTAATTCTTATGCTGTACAATGGGAGACAGGCACTAACCACAGAACACGTAAGTGAATCTGACACATCAGGTGCTGATTGGTGCTTTGAAGAAGACAGAAGAGCAAAGTGTGACTGAGTGACTGAAGGGCTGCCTTGGCCAGAGTGGACAGGGAAGGCTGCTCAGAGGAGGGGATATTTGAGGGAAGACCCCGATGACGAGAAGGAGGCAGCCGTGTAGGAAGAGCATGTGCAAAGTCCCTGAGACAGAATAAGCTTGTTGGGTTTGAGGAAAAGTAGCCATTGTGTGTGTGTGTGTGTGTGTGTGTGTGTGTGTGTGTGTGTGTGTGCAGGTTGGGGGAGTTGAGGAGGATGGTGTGGAGGGAGATGATGTTGAAGAGATGGACAAGGGCCAGATCCTATAGGTTCTTGTAGGCTTTGCTAAGGAGTTGGTATTGGGAAGCCCCTGGAATTTTCTAAGTGGGGGAAGGACACGATCCGCCATGTGGGGATAGATTTTAGAGGAGCAAGAGTGGGAAAAAGGAGAACGTGCTATGCTACTGCAATAGTCCAGGCAAGATGGCAGTGGCGTGACAGGGCTTTGGCAGTGGAAATGGAAAGAGGTGTTGGGTTTGAGGATACTTTGGAAGTGAGGCTTTTAGGGATTTTCTGGTAGTCTGAACCTAGGTGGGGTGGAAAGGAAGAAAACCGGGATGACCCCTAGGCTTGCCAGTCACATCCTCCCACACCTAATTCCAGGGAACTGGTCATCTTTTGGATGTTGTGAATTGCCATCAGGGAACAGCACTGGAAAGAAGTGAGGATCAGCTACGATTCAGTAGGTTTGCAGTGGTGCGGCATGCTACCGATTTCACTGGTCTGGGTTCTTAGGTTCATTCTCGCTGCAGAGAACACACACAGATTGTCTTATTATTGGGGTTAATTGTAAGGATATTGGGGAAGTGAGGAAGTTCCAGAAAGCATCCTGGCAGCTGCTCCTTGAGCACCAAGGAGAATTACAAGCATGTTCCTCATCATCCAGGGCCATTGGCAGCTCTCAAGACAAGAGCATCTCTGCCTGCTGGCTCCCAGCTCCCAACAAGGAACATCTGCTTAGATTGGCTGGTCCACCACAGGGCATGTCTGCAGGGCAGAGGCCTCAGGCAGCTGGAGTCCTTGACATCTCTCCTGAAGGTCATTGTCTTTGGCTTGTGCACATATTCTTGACTTAGTCATGGGTAGAGGGTTGTGGGACGTGAAATGTACCTGTGGCCCCCGAGGACATGCAGGCACCAGCATTTGCAGACTCACTCGTTCATGGACTGCACTATGTACAAAAGTCATATAATCTAGGAAGACAAGTGTCAGGTGGACACGAAGGAGCTAACATGGAAGGTTATGTTAGCAGCATCTTTTGGTGATAGCGTGAGGAGCACGAAATTATCTTTTATTTGCATAGTACTCTATCTCTAGGGACTTGGAATTAACTTTATCTTTGGTGCGGCTTCTCAGTGTGGTCCAGGGAGCGTTGCAGTCATCCACCATCCATCAGTCCATGGAGGATGCTTGTTAACGTGTACTTTTCCCTGGACCGCATCTGCTCTTCTGAATTAGAACCACCCCAGGGCAGACAACTGCTGCCCTGGGGATACTGGGGTGATCTGCTTCCTTTCTCTCTGTATTGGCTGACTCTGACTTTACCATTGATTTTCTCCATCAGTGCCTCTGAGGTTAACCATGAAGGAGCCGAAATGATTTTTTCCCTCTAGTTCTATAGGAGTATAGTTGCTATGGGATGAATGGTGTACCCCTCAAAATCCACATTTTGAAGCCCTAACCCCCGTTGTGACTGTATTTGGAAATAGGAGCTTTAGGAGGTAATTACAGTTAAATGAGGCCAAAAGGGTGGGACCCTGACTTGATAGGATTAGTGTCCTTCTAAGAAGAGACACCAGAGAGGTTGCTCTCTCTCTCCCTGGAGTACATGCACTGAGGAAAGGCCATGTGAGGACACTTTGAGAAGGTTACCATCTACAGGCCAGGAAGGGAGCTCTCACCAGAAACCAAATTGGCTGGCACCTTGATCTTGGACCTTCCAACATCCAGAACTGTGAGAAAATAAGTTTCTGTTGTTTAAGCCACCTAGTCTGTGATGTTTTCTTATGACTGCCTAAGCAGACTGTGACAATAGTGTTTTTGAAACAAGTTTCTTTCTATGTACTTAGGTTCCTTTAATGTCTCTAGATTTCCTTGGAGCTCATGCTGGAGATCAGTTATTCTGGTCCCCAAACCAGGTATTGATAGATCAGATAGTGGCACTGCTGTGCTCAGGGCTCTCCAGTGTCTCCCATGGTGCTTAGAATAAAACCCAGAGACCTCACCATGACCAGTATAATCCTGCCTGCTGCTCCAGCTTCACTTCCCAACCCTTCAACTTTTATCACTGCTTTCCAGCTCCAAGCACATTCCCACCTCAGGGCCTTTACACTTGCTATTCTCTCTGCCTGGAATACCTTCTCTGGCCATCCCATCTCAGAGAGCATTCCTAAAGCTCTTTATTCTCATACCTTCCTTTATGAGTTTTTTCAGAACATTTATCACCACCTGACACTATATAATGTCCTTGTCTATCTCTTCCACTAGAATGTAAGCTCCATGAAGGCAGGGGCCAGTATCTGTTTTGTAGGTTGCCAAATCCCCACATAGTGCCTGGCACATAGTAGATGCTCAATAATTACTTAATGAATGAATCAATGCAGGTCCCCACTAGAGTTCTAGCCTGCCTATGTGAAGAAGCTCCAGCATCATTGTCTTGTGCTATTAAGACTGGGGAACTGTGTCTTCCCCAGAGTTCTCCTGAGTCAGACCCTTCACACTATCACTATTAGTTGAGCCAGCATTTACTGAGCGCTTGTTGTGCCAGAGAATGAATGCACTAGACATTGATGAAAACTGCATTCTGGTCTCTGTATTTTATAGGGTATGGGGCAGCCAGACAGAGCCCACAGAACAGTGGCAGTGACAAGGCCCCCTGGGGAAGCGCCCAGGGAGCTGTCTACTCAGAGCAGGGTAGTGGGGGTATCAGTGAAGATGTCTCCTGTCTGCAGAGAACTGAGCAAGGAGAAATTGGCTCTAGGTAGGACAGGAAAGGTTCTGATAGTACCTAAAAAGCTGATGGGGCTCCCAGAGGCTACCACCCAGCCTGTCCTCCACTGCTTCTGGCTTCTCTGACCCATTTGTGAGGAGGGTTAAATGAGGGTGTGTTATGTAAGGTCCGGCCACAGGCCCAGAGGAACAGGGTCAGCTGGTCTCATGACCTTCCAGCCTCTTGACCTTTCTTATTCTGTGACTGTGCTGGGGCAGCTGTGCATACCTCTGACACACAGGAAAGCAGACCCCCAGGAGCAGGTTCCTTTCTGGGGTCAGAGCGCCGCTTCCCTCTCCAGCTGTTGCATCCCCGTCCAGGGCTCGTGGCCCCGCTGGTTCACCGTGGAGGCTCCCACGCTGAGTGGGCTCAGCAGCGTCTCCTCAGAAGTGATTTCCTTTGAGCATTCATCAGGTCTTGGATTTCTCTCTGTGGCCAGTTTGTGTTTAGTCATTGTTCATATGAGCTGGGCGCCATGGAGGGGGAAGCACGTTTTCACTGTGTGGCCGCAGGTGAGGCACTTGTCACCACGATGCTTGAAGCCAGCAGTGCTCAGGGGAGCCCCTGGAGCCCCGTCCAGCTCTTTCCTGGACCCCAGGTCCTATTGCTCTTTTACAGATACAGGGAGGCAGAGGAAAGGACACAGGCTTTGGAGTCCTATGGCCCTGGATTGAAATCTCATCTCTACCACTCATACCTTTGTGCATTGGACTAAACTCCTCAGCTTCCCTGAGCACCAGTTCCCTGCCTCTAAGATAAGGATAATGTCATCCTCTCATTTTACTTTCTTCCTCCCTTAAGAGGCTGGGCCTCAAATACAGTTGGTTAGTGGATGAAAGGCCTCAAAAACCAGCCTTCCCACGTGGCATTGCATTGTGTGGGAAGCTGGACTCAGTGACCTCTATGTTTCCTGCCAGTGCTGGAGCTATATGTCGGTGTCAAGGACAAATAGTGTGGTCAGCAGGGCCATCTGGAGACCCTGACAGACCCCACTTTGAGAACAACTGTTCTGAGCATTTGCTCCTTTTAACTTGTTAAACTCACACAGTCTGGACACTGGCTTTTGGAGGCCCTGATAGTAAGAAGCCCTTGACTTTGTTTTTCACTGCAGAATACTTAAAGAGTTTATTTTAGCTGGATTATTATTTCTGTGCCTTCTCCCGCCCCTAAAATGAAGAGCCGCAACTTGGATTTGTAGGATCTGTCTCCAGACCAGAGCCCACAGTTCCTCAGAGGGTCCTCAGTGCCCACAGAGGGTCCTCATTTGTTCTAAGTGCCCAAGTGACAGGTGCAGAAGCAAAATCTGGGTCCATTGGGAGAGCTCACCCAAGCCTCTCAGGTAGAGGAATGCTAGGAGTGAAGGGTACACACAGCCTTGGGAACCAGACAGATCTCAGTTTGAATCCAGGGCCCAGCATTGACTGCATGGGTGGTTTGGGGTGTGGTAGGTAATGTCTCAGTTTCCTTATCTGGGAAAATGGGAATCAGAGATTGTTGGGAAGATTAAATTAGATAATATTTTAAGGTGCTTGTCTCTTTGATTGAACACTAACTAATTACCTCCGATGTGCCAGGCCCTCTGCTGGTGACCCCTCAAGGACCCGTATCCTAGACCAGTGGACAAGTGTTGTCCATTCAAGCCCCCTTGCTTATGTTTATGAGTTTTCCGGTTTATGTTGTGCTTTCACACACACACACCCTGTGATTTGGTCACCATGACCATCCTGGGCGGTAGGTGCATCCTGAGGTCATCTCTATATTGTAGGTGAGAGCGCTGAGTCCTGGAGAGGTGAGGTACAACCTGGCCATGGTCTCATCACCAGGGTTTGCCAGGGCTGGGCCAGCAGCTGGTCTCTGACTTTTAGCAGGAGTTCCTTCTTCTACATCTTTGCCACTCAAAGTTTGATCCACGGGCCAGTGGCATCAGCAGCACCTGCAAACAGTTAAGAATGCAGGTCTCAGGCCCGTCCCCGGATCTTCTGAATCAGAGCCTGCATTTTGAGAAGGTCGCCTGGCTGATTCGTGTGCATGTAAACGTTTGAGCAACTTTTCTCTAGACCAGACCCCTCGCCTCTCGTTGTGGGTCAAGTGGTGACTTGTTGCCAAGCCAGGATTCCCATCTTTTTTTACAAAGAGATGAGAATCCCATGGGTGACAGCATTGTGCAGTGGCTAAATGACAAAGCTCTGGACCCAGACTGTCCAGATTCAAACACTGGCTCCACCACTCATCAGCGGTATGACATGTATGGTACGTTATGTGATCTCTGCGTGCTTCAGTCTCTGTCACTCCAAGGTGCGTGGTAAAGTACCCACCTCAACATGAGTGTTGTTTGCCTTCAGAGAAGTAGCCGTTCAGAGCCAGCATCCCTTGAGGGCTTGCTCCAGGCCAGGCGCTGTGCCTAGGGCTTCATGTGAGCACAGATTCACGCTGCCACTTGGGCAGCCTTCCCCACTGTTTGCTTTTATCCTTACCTCATAGGACGAGAGAAGGAGACTTCACACTTTTCATGGGAAAGAGGAGAACGGTTATTTCATGGTGTTTAAAGCTTTGATGACCCCTATGTTAAACATATCCTTAAATGCGGGGTCTCCCATGAAAGTTTTTCTAGCACTTATATAATCACGAAATTGGCATCTGAAAGCCCATACTCATCGGATATTGCAAAATGCGCTGGGAAGCTCCTTTCCAGCTCAAAAATTCTATGATTCCCACGTAGTTTATAGACAGAGTAATTCCAAGCTGCATAATCATGTAAAATTGTAGCATGCTAGAGCCGCCAGAACCCCTAATGATCACCCCATTCAGCCACCTCCTTCTGCAGACGAGAATACTGAGGCTCAGAGAAGTCAAGGCACTCGCCTACGGTCACACAGGTGGTTAATGGCAGGAACAGAGCTAGAAATAAGGGTTCCTCACTCTCAGCCCAATGCTTTCCACTGCAAATGTGTATACATCTTCTCATTCATTCATTCAGCAAATATTTCTTAAGGGCTTACATTGTACTGGGTGTCGCTTAGAAGCTGGGCATGTAGTGGTGAGCAGCCTAGCAAGGTGTCTATCCTCTGGAACTTACATCCCTGGTGGCAGGGAAAGACCATGAACAAGTAAGAAAGCAAAGAACAAGGACAAGACAATTTCAGATGTTGATTACTGCATAGGAGGTAACGTGGGGCAACGTGCTAGCAATTGATTTGTGCAGGGAAGCATTAGGACTGTCAGAGAAGTCTTCTCTGAGATGGTGCATTTGAGATGAGCTATGAATAAAGTGAGGCAGTGAGTTGTGCAGGTATGGGGTTAAGAAACTTCCAGGAAGAGCCAACCTGCTCCCACCTCCCAGCTGTTAATCCTGGTACCAACTGTCACAGCCCAGGTTCCCCAGGAAACAGATCTGGAGATGGAGATCTGTGTGCAGAAGGCTTACTGGGGAGTGAGGGAAGCAGGGGTGGGCCGAGGGAAAAGTTAGGCTGTGATGCAGTTGCAACAAAGGTCAATACTATAGAGTTCATTCTGGAGCTGAAACGGAACTTCAGAGTTGTCCCGTGTGGAGGCCAAGTGGCCAGGGCTTTGTCCCTGCACAACTGACGGATCATTGGATTTCGGCTGCCCTTGGGGAGGGTGTGTGGCTCCCTTTGGTATTGCATTTTGGGTAATGCAGCTCCCTTTGGTGAAGTCAGTTCCTGGGGAGGGATTCAGCTGTGAGCTGGCAGCTGGCAACACTCCTGGCAGCTGGGAGAATGAGTACATTTATCTTGAAGGGGCATCTGGGCAGTGCCACAGCCTGTCACTAGGGCACTAAGACTTATTGCTGGCAGGACTACCCCACGGACAGACATAAGGACATCTTTATCTTGATTTATATTTGCCTTGTCTGAATATTCATTTCTTTATCACAATATTCTAGATGTTTACTGACTTCCAAATATGGGGCTGGACACTGAAGGGGCAGAAAGGAATTAGGCACATTTCCCATCCTGGAGTTTATAGGCCTTTGCGGGGAGAGAGAAAATTAGAGAGACAGTTAAACAAGTATCTCTGTGTAGCTCTTCCAGCCAGTAAATTGTACAAAAATACTTCTTCTTTAATAGACACTATAGTCACTTAAACATTCAAATCTGTGGGTTCAATGAGAGCTTTGCCTAAAGTGTGTCACACCTGAACGTGTTCACCTTTATTTAATGGACAGAAGTCATGGGCATTCCATAGACCCATTTGATTAGCTTCTTTGGGGCAAAGGAAGGAGGGAAAGGAGAGATCAGTTGCCTGGTACACCTGAACAATAGTAAAAAATTGCAAATATTAGTTGAATCCTTTACTCTGTGCCAGTGCTATTCTGAGCGCTGCGTATGGATTAACTCTTTCAGCTCTCTCAACATTTCTGCGAGCTGGGTACCATCGTTGTTTCATTTTACAGATGAGAAAATCACAAGAAATTTAGGGATTCTTGAGTCATTCTTTAAAAATTAGGACCATAAAGGCAACTTTTTTTTTTTTTTGCGGTACGCGGGCCTCTCACTGTTGTGGCCTCTCCCGTTGCAGAGCACAGGCTCTGGACGCGCAGGCTCAGCGGCCATGGCTCACAGGCCCAGCCGCTCCGCGGCATGTGGGATCTTCCCGGACCGGGGCACGAACCCGTGTCCCCTGCATCGGCAGGCGGACTCTCAACCACTGCGCCAGGCTTCCCCCAGGGAAGCCCTAAAGGCAACGTTTTTGAAAGAGGCTAATTAACAAATCTAAAGTTATGTGGACCCCTCAAATTTCCTTCTGACCTTTGTTGAATGTATATGAATGTATTTCATAGCTTCTATCCATTCGTATGTGCGAGATTGCATTCTGCCCCTTGACATTCTTATTATATGTTGGAATCACATTTTCCCTTTTAACTCTGCATCTCTGAGGATTATTCTGAAAAGCAATAGGAACAATGCTTCCTGTGCTCATGGGTTTCTGTTTTGATTGTCTAGTGGCCACTGATCTGGGTTTACATCCAGACCATTTTCAGGACCTGGTTAAGCAACAGGGTTAGACGAAGACAGAGAAGGAAGGATTTTTCTAACTCAAATAAGTGAGGGTGCATGAAAGCAATTTGAGAATGATAAAACACTGTGTCAGTGTGGTATTTTCCTTCTGTCATTCTCATCTGAATTTCTGTGTATCAGGTCTGATTCCCATTTCTTTAGGTAAAAGCAAAGACTGATTTTTTCAGAAAGCATGAGATATCTAAGTGGGTGTTGTTCCCGTTTTCTGAAGCTTCACCTCTATTCATGGTGTAATGCGGGGGCCACAAAAGTGGGTATGACATGGCCAGACAGGTCAAGTCAACAGGCCATGCGGGATGGGGAGGGGGTAGTCCCTAGAGAGCCTGGGTGTCCAAGGGAGCGCGCCACCCAGTCAGCAACAGGTGAGCTCTGCCTTGTGGGAGTGTTGCATAGCGGTGGCCCCAAATCCAGAGTTTTAATGCAAAATCTTCTGATTCTTAGCCAACCAATTCAGACTTTTATAAAAGACTGTGAATGTCAGATAAAACAGATGCACAGACTAGATGGCAGGGCTGTACTAGATGCGAGTTCTGGTACCATGACAGAGATTCTGGATGGGAATCAAGAGATTGACCAGGGCACAGGTGCTTGACAAATATCATTGAGGGAGCCTCAGTTGGCACTTTCAGCTCTGATATCTTGGGCAAGCCACCTATTCTTGAGCAGCTTCTACAATGGTTTTGCAAATTTACAAAATTTATAACGTTCAAGTACCCCACCAGAGTGGGGTACCCAGTACGTGTGTTTCTGATGCTAGTGCTAAGCAGTGGGTCCCCACCTTGGCTACACATTAGAATCACCTGGGGAGCAAATATATCTCCATCAGACAGCACTCACACTTCTTACACCAGAGTCTCTGAGAGTGACATTGGGGATCTGTATTTTGTTTTCAGTCTTCCCAGTTGGTTGCAATGCCAGCCAAGGTGGAGAACCACTGCCCTAAAGTACTACCCAGAAATGCCTTCAGAGCCTGGGGTTCATTCCTAGGATTCCCCAGGGAAGGACATTCTTCATCCTTTAAGGAGGGGTCACATTTTGGAAATGGTCGAAAGGCAAAAGTCCATCAAATCAAATTGGTAATGCTCTTTGGATTGTTTCAAAACGTGAGTTAGTTCTTCCAAATAAGGAGAGTCAATCCCTGGTGTGGTTAAGAGTTGGCTCTGATGAAGGCAGTTCCTTCCAGAGACCTTTGTGAGCATCTGCGGATTTCGGGCCTGATAGAGCAGCAGTGAGGGGCCTCAGGGAGTCCCCCAGTCCCGTGGGGTCATGGCCCATGCCCACCCGGTGCCCTGACCTCCAGAGGACCCTCTGAGCTCTAGAACACCTCAGCTGCCTGACCTGGACCAGAGTCCACAGTGCACTTGAAAGAATTAAAAGCGTTATTTCCTGTTATGTGCAGCTGGGTGTGAGGTCGGATGTAGATGAATTCTGTAATGTGGAAAGAGCTTTATGAAAAGAGAGTATGATCTCCAGGAGAGCGTGCGTTTTTGGTGGAGATCATCCCCCTGCATTCACCCGCCCCCTTCCCATCCTTTCTCACTAGCTTTACAGCCTGGGGCTTCTATCTCTCCTGGGTGTGAGCAGTCTTGCCAGATGGTTGGGATGGGCCAGGTCCACCTGTTAGTGAGCACTCGCTCTTCAGAAGTGTTGTCTGGCTGGGGCTGCCTGCCTTCCCCCATCCCTCCAGTCAACACAACTGCCTAGAGGACCAAATAGCCCGGTAGTGTTTCTGAGACACAGAAATTGGCTGGGTGAGAGTGGTTGAAGGAATTGTGAGTCTGGGGAATCCTACTCACGTGGGGATCAATTTTTAAAAACAATTTATTTTATTGTGGTAAGAACACGTAACATGAGATCTACCCTTTTAACACCTTTTTTTTTTGGTGTACAATACAGTACTGTTGACTACAGATACAATGTTGTCCAGTAGATCCCTGGAGCTTATTCATCTCAACTGAAACTTCATGCTTGTTGAACAGCAACTCCCCATATCGCCCTCCCCGAGTTCCTGGCAATAACCATTTCATTCTTTGAGTCTATGAATTTGACTGTTTCAGATACCTCATATAAGTATAATCATGTATTGATAGTATTTGTCCTTCTGTGACCAGCTCATTACCCCTTAGCAACAATGTCCTCAGGATTCACCCATGTTGCCACATATGGGAGGATTTTCTTTTCTTAAGGCTGAATAGTATTCCATTGAATGTATATATCATATTTTGTTTATTGTTCATCCATTGATGGACGTGGAGGGTTTTTTTGTTTGTTTTTGTTTTGTTTTGTTTTTGCGGTACGCGGGCCTCTCACTGTTGTGGCCTTTCCTGTTGCGGAGCACAGGCTCCGGACGCGCAGGCTCAGCGGCCATGGCTCACGGGCCCAGCCGCTCCGCGGCATGTGGGATCCTCCCGGACCGGGGCACAAACACGAGTCTCCTGCATCGGCAGGCGGACTCTCAACCACTGCACCACCAGGGAAGCCCCGGACATGGAGGTTTTTTCTACCTCTTGGCTATTGTGAATAATGCTGCAATGAACATGAACGTGCATGTATCGCTTTGAGATACTGTTTTAAATTCTTTTTTTTTTTTTTAGATTTATTTATTTATTGGCTGCGTTGGGTCTTCGTTGCTGTGTGCAGGCTTTCTCTAGTTGTGGCGAGCGGGGGCTACTCTTTGTTGCAGTTCACAGGCTTCTCATTGCGGTGGCTTCTCTTATTACGGAGCACAGGCACTAGTCACACGGGCTTCAGTAGTTGTGGTGCACGGGCTCAGTAGTTGTGACTCGCTGGCTCTAGAATGCGGGCTCGGTAGTTGTGGTGCACAGGCTTAGTTGCTCCACGGCATGTGGGATCTTCCTGGACCAGGGCTCGAACCCGTGTCCCCTGCATTGGCAGGCAGATTCTTAACCACTGCTCCACCAGGGGAGCCCCTGTTTTTAATTCTTTATTGTGTATATCCAGAAGTGGGATCACTGGATCATATGGAAGTTCTATTTTTAATTTTTTGAGGAATCTCCACACTGTTTCCCCTGGCAGTCATACCACTTTGCTTTCCCACCGACAGTGCACAGGCTTCTAGTTTCATTTGGTTCACTTCTAATTGCTCCTCTGACTTTCTCCTCACTCTTCTGATGATAGTCTGCCTGTGCTGGGGGAGCCATAGGGTCGTTGGCTAGAACTCTCTCTCCTTTGTGAGTACAGTCACTGGGTCAGGCATTACTTGAGGGGCTGTCCATGTATATATTCAGTGCATTCATTCATGCAGTGAGTTTATGGAGCCCCTATCAGGTGCCAGCCCCTGTTGTGTGACATCCCTGCCTTCTTGCGAGGGAAGACAGACAATAAAGAAAAAGTTAGCATATAATTTTTCAGATGGTGCTGAATGCTGTGGAGACAAATAAAGGTAAGGAGGCCAGTCAGTCCCCTCAACCACCTTCTGATGGGTGGCATTATACCCATTTTACAGGTAATGGAACTGAGGCTCTGGAGGATTAAGTAACGTTCCATGGTCCTGTACCTATTGATTAACTGAGTCCAGACTCAGATGCAGGGCTGCCTGACTGCGAGAAAAGCATATGGCCAGGTGTCAGGCCTGGAGCTGGGCCTGGGGTGCAGAGGTGACAAGGAGGACTCATGTCCTCAAGGAGACTTCGGCCTGCCGTGCAGAAGGACAAGCAGAGGGCCATCCAGCTGACTCGGGACTATAGCTGTTTCCACGGGGGTTTGCGCAGGGAGCTGGGCATCATCCCAGCAGCCCTCACGCTGTCTGTGGCTCCCAGGGGGGTGAAGGAGAGGGTCCCAGGCGAGATTTGAGCAGTTTACCGGCTGAATCAGCACAGAAAAGACTTTCTGAGCAGAGGAAATAGCACCTCCAAAGGCAGGGAGGCCAGAGTCATGGCTTACTGGGAAACTACAAATAAAATAAAGGTGTTCTTTGACGTCAGTGTTTGAAGAAGCCAGAGAGCTATCCTAGGAGTCCCCAGGTCCCCGACTTCCCTGCCTGTCCCCTCTCTCTCTTCTCTTCTCTCCCTCCTGACTCTCCTCTCCCCACCTCTCCCTCCCTATTTTACTCCCCATCCATCCCGCATACACACATGCACACACACCGTCTTTCCCCAGTAAGCCTTTAGAAAAGGCAGGCCTTGCTGAAATTGCCCAGTGAATTAGAATCAGTGAGATTTAAGTGCAACCTTGAAAAGAATCATCCTCATGTTCTGTCTGTGATTGAGTTCTATAGGAATAGTTTAATTATGGAATATTTAATATATCTGTTAATGATCTAGATCCGTAGCCTTCAATCACTCTCAGGTCCTTTCTTCGAACAAAGCCCAGTATTCACCCAAAGATGCATAATGGCTGCTCTGGTTGGGGTGGGGGAGGGGAGAGCCGGCCTGGCCTGGCCACTTCCTCACTGTCCGCAACCCATGCCTTTCCAGTGGTGCCTCAGACATCCTACCTGGAACCTCTATGTTATACTGAAACAATGTAAAAATCAGCTCATCTAGGATTAGGCAAAAGGGAGCATTCATGTGCAGGTGATGGTAAATTGGTAAAGTTGGCAAAAACCACAGCAGCGAGGAAGAGGTGTCCCAAAGCCCGTCAATAGGGAGAGGCATGGAAACCGATTCAGAAAGAAAATCAGGTTGTTCTTAGGTTTTAGGTGTTGTCAGTGAGGACATGCAGTGAAGAGCTCCTGGTGAAAAAGCTAGTGGAAAAGCAGAATGTCATGTGGATTTGGGGTGTGACAAGAAAGCACCTCTCCATCCATCCAGGCCCATGTCTCTTACCTATTTCAGGAAGAACTCCCTGATCTCTGCTGTCAGCAGCACCCCAGCCATGGGGCACCACCTTCTCTGGGTGGCTGTTTGTCCTGCCCAGATACAGTAGAGGTAGGAAAGAGCTCCAGCTTGAGGAGAGAGCTGGGGCTTCAGAGTCAAACAGAAGGACGTGGGTTCCGTGTGACCTGGGGAAGACACCACACCTCTTGAAGCTTTAGTTTCTTCACCTTTAAAACAGAGGTTTTAAATTCTCCACTCGAGAATAAATGAGTTTGTATGGCTCGCTCAGTGCCAAGTGCGTGGAGATGCCCAGGCACTATTAGTCTGGTCTGCTATTGCCTGAGCAGGTTTTGAAGTCAGTGACACTTCTCCCTGACTATTAAAGTGATACCTGTTCTTTATAGAATGTTTGAAAAAGATACACATGTATAAAGAAGAAAAAAAATCCCCCGCTGTCCCACCACCGAGTGACAGCTACTGTTAATGTTTTGGTGCATTTCCTTTGACTGTTTTCTGTGTATAGCCACATATATACTTATAAATGATTTTTACTATATATAATTTTGGTTTCTTTGATCATGAACATTTTCCCATGTCACAGTTATCTTGAACACCTGACTATTAGTGACCGCATGATAGCCTTTTATCTGGATCTACCATAATCTACCTGGCCATTTCCCCAGTGGCCATTTAAGATGTTCCATATTTTTTGCCATTCTCAATTATAATTGATAACAATATCAATGGTTAATGTTGCAGTGAGCATCTCTCTACATATTCTTTAGGCCAATCTCTGATTATTTCACTGGGATCAATTCCGAGGCGTATATTACTGGGTCACAGGGAAGATAAGGCTCCTGATATCTGTAGCCAAACAAAATGGTTGTATCAGTTCACACCCCTGAGCTGGGTTTTGAAGGATGAGCCATTTCTGAGGTTACATTTCCTCCTCTGTAAAATGTAGACAGTAGTATGAACTTGACAGCGTTTTCTTTGGTGTTGAATGGTTGGTGTACACAAATAGTGAAGTCCCTGGCCTGGTGCCTGGTGCCCTTCTCCCTTTATCTTCTCTATGCTCCGCCTAATTGTTGTATGAGATAAACCACATTATAATTACATGTTACTTAAAAGCCTAGGACACCTCCTACCCCTGCACACATACTGAAAACCCTGAGTAAATGCTGCTACCATCCAAGGCCATGTACTCTGTTTAGAATCTCCCATTTCCTCAAGTCTCTAAATTCTTCATTCAGTCTTTCCCAGGGGCAGTACACCCTCACCTCTGTGATGGTGATCCCTGGGGAAGCCACTGTGCAAAAGAGAAATAAGCCTTTTACAAAATGTTTATTAATGAATGATAAAATATGCAGCTGGCTCACAGGCTCTGGAGAAGAAAGGAGGCAGCCTCATTTGTGAGAGAGAAGGCCTCAAGTAAGTCCTGTGCCAGAGTGAGGGGGTAACAGTGGCATAGCCCAGCAGGGTGGCCATGTCCAGTTGTACAGGTTGTGCACTGCACAACAGGGGTGAATCATTCACATTACAGTCCATCACTCTTTCAGGGCTGCAGGGAGGTGGAGCTGCTGTGGGACCAAGGGGCCTCTGGAGGTCACGTCAAAAGTAGTGAGACTTAAATGAGTTATTATTACATGTCAAGCGTTTAAAACAGGGCCCAGAATCTGGTGATCACCAATACATGTTAACTCTGATTCTTATTCATGTGACTTAATGTTTCTCATGTTCATGGGAAGGACTAGCTTTTCACAAACAGCGTAAACCAGACACAAAAGATCTTTTCTAGTTGCTTAGGTATTAGAGGGTTTTTTAGTGGGGGTTGGGGCTTGTTGAGGTTGTCGATTGACAGGTGGGTTGTGTGGATCTCAAGGAAACATGTCAGGACTAAGGTCTAGGCCACTTATAACATTAGCTGTATGAGCCTGTCCTCAATTGAAAAGGGAGTATTACCTTTCCTACTATACCAGGCTATGATTAAGTTACAAAATGATAGATAGTAGTTTTGATAAAGCAAGAAATGATTAGTGAAAAGTAATAGAAATTTCTATTAGAAGTAGTTAGGAAATGGGTGATGATCATTACCAGTGTTATGAACCCTTCTGAGATGGAGAGAGTGTTGCACTCAGAATTAGAAGCTCTGGGGTGGATTCTTGGTGTTTCCTTGGGCTAGTTTCTTACTTCCTGTGCGTCTTCATTTCCTCACCTATGAAATGGGGATCATGATACTCAAATACTCGCCCTACTGACACCTGATGTGAGGATAAAGCTGGAGTGGTATAAACGTGCCCTGAACACTGAAAAGTGCTGTACAATGGTGGTTTTTCACTAGAGATTAAATCTGTCACTAGAGCTCACAAACCAGCTTCTTTGCTTCTGCTGCCTACTTTGAAATAGCAAGTAACCAGACTTTTATGTGCCAAGAGAGAAATAAATGGATTTTTAAAATATTTGGTTTCAGGGCTTTTGAATAACTGACAGGAGTGTGCATGCTGGTGTCCTAGCGCCCTCTTGGAATGACCAGGACCTAGAAAGGAGCTGTGTGTGTACTTCCCCAAGAAGGGAAGACAAAAGCCGCTGTCTCCCCGCCCACCTACATACTCCGCACTAATTGGGCTTCTTTGTTGCCCTCCCCAAAGGCTGGGAAGGAATGTGCAGCCCAAGCAGAATTCCTCTTCTCTCCGTACCCCCGAGGTCACCACTCTGGGGTGGCCTGTGCCTAAGGAGAGTGTAGAATGAAGTAGAGGACAGAGCCAGGAGCAAACAGCCACCAGCTGCAAGAAGTCCAGGACTCCCCCTCCTTTCCCCAGCTGCAAGTTACCAGGAGATCCACGGGAGGCAGGAAGGTGGAGCTTGGGCCTTGGGGCCAGGCATCCTGGGTTCCGATCTGTCACTCACCGGGTGACCTTGGTCACGTTACTCTAATTAAGACTGGTCCCCTTTTCTTCATCTGTGAGATGTGATACCTGCATCTTTGCGTCCTTGTGAGGAGATTTAAGCATTTGATGCAGCGTCTTGGTCAGCTCAAGCTTCCTTAACAAAATACCACAGACTGGGTGGCTTACACAACAGAAATTTGTTTTCTCACAATTCTGGAGGCTGGAAGTCCAAGATTGGGGTGCTGGCATGGTTGAATTCTGGTGAGAGTTCCCTTCCTGGCTTGCCTCACATGATGGAGAGAGAGAGAAAGATTTTTTTCACTTCCTTTTCTAAGAAAGCCACCAGCCCTATTGGATTAGGACCTCACTCTTCTGACCTCATTTAACCTTAGTTACCTCCTAAAGACCCTATCTCCAGATACAGTCCCATGGTGGGTTAGTGTTTTAACACATGAATTTGGGGGGTCTCAAATCAGTCCTTAGCATTGGGGAAAGTGGAACTGGACAAAATCATCAAAAGGAAGTGAAAACAGCAAAGAATAGAACATGAATGTTTGAACCAGGCACAAGTCTCAACTGCATTCTACAAACATTAGCAGACCTCTTCCAGATTCAGAGCCGTGTAGACCAAATGGTAGGAAGATGCTTGAGTTGCTGGAGAGCTTGCTTTTCCACATAAAGCAGTTTCGTGTGATGAAAGGTAAGTGTAGGAAATTTTGAGAAACCACACTGATACCCCCAAATCTGGGGACTCCAGTGGTGTAGCTGGACTGGGAAAAATGCAGAGCAGCCTTCTTGGAGACCCTCTTCCAGGTAATACTAGTATCCTAAGGCCTAGGCCAAGTGAACCTCTAACCACACCATTATTTTCTTTGTCCCCATGCAAAGAATGAGAAATAATCTCTAAGGAATTAACAAGGAATACGAGCAGAAGAGGACAGCGGTAGTTCTTCTATCTGGCTGTCAACAATTCCTCTCGGCCCTCTGTGTACCCGCTGCTCCTCCCATCCAGAAGCAGGTCCCGTGAATCTGGGCTGGTCTTGTGACTTGATTTACCCAGTAGGATGCGGTGGCAGTGAGGCCTGGAAGCTTCCACTTTTGTTCTCTCAGAACCCACCGCAAGCTGAAGAAATCCAGGCTCTCTTGCTGGAGAGAAGGGCGCTGGAGGATAAGAGACCCTATGGAGAGAGAGAGGCCACACAGAGGAGAACCTAGGGGCCCACAATTTGTGGAAAGGGCTCCCCAACAGGGAATTAGAAGCTTAATTCCATTCACCAAGTATGTACTGAGCCCTAAGTTTGTATCCAGGCACTGTGTGAGGGATGGGGGTACCAAGAAAAACAATTTGGAACCGGCGCCTGTCCTCACGAAGTTCATAATTAATGGGGAAGGTTGATAGTAAACACGATTATAATACCCACTGAGTGTTTTTATGGGAAATGGACAGGGTGCTCTGGGAGCACATTGTGGGGAGGGATTGGGGGCAATGGCCAAGTTTCCGGGTCAGGGAGAATTTCCTCCCTACCCCGCCCCCCGAGAACACCCCTTCTGTCCATTTGCAGTGCATCTCTGTTCCTACCCCGGCCCCAAACAACCACTAACCTACTTTCTGCCTCTATAAATTTGCCTTTTTTTTGGATATTTCATTTAAATGGGCCCATACAGGTGTGCTCTCCGGTCTGGCTTCTTTTACTCAACATAATACATCTGGGTCATTTTCATTCTTAAAGGACATTTTCACTGGATACAGAGTTCTGAGTTTAATTTTTTTTCTTTCAGCATTTTAAGGATGTTGTTCCATTATCCTCGGCTGCCATTTCGTTTTTTTCTAATGAACAGTTACCTGAAATTTGATCCTCTGTATGAGATGTGTCATTTTTCTCTGGCTGTCTTCAAGATTTGCTATCTTTGGTTTTCAGCACTTGTTCTGTCATGTAACTAGGCATAATTTTCTTTGCGTTTTACCTGCTTGAAGTTCACTGAGATTCCTAAATCTATATATCTTTTACATGATTTAGGAAAATTTCAGCCAATATTTTTTCAAATTTTTTTCTACCCTTATTCTATCACGTCTATTCTTCCTGGACTCCAAATACATACATGTAAATCTTTTCATATTGTCCCTCTAGCTCCTGAGGCTCTATTCATTTTTTTTTTGGCATTTCTTTCATTAAAAATTTTTTAAAAAAAATTTCAGCTGATCATGAGTGGACCTTTTTAGCTGATATAATTGACATATAATGTTATATTTGTTTTATGTATACAACATAGTGACTTGATGTATGTATACATTGTGAAATAATTAACACAATAAGTGTAGTTAACAGTTAGTTACAATTTTTTTCCTTGTGATGAGAACTTTTAAGAACTACTCTCTTTGCAGCTTCCAAATAGACAATAGAGTATTGTTAACTGTAGTCACCATGCTGTACATTATGTTCCCAGGATTTCCTCATCTTATAATTGGAAGTGTGTACTTTTTTGACCACCTCCACCACCCCCCAACCTATGGAAACCAATCTGTTCTATCTGTGAGTTTGGTTTTGTTTTTCAGTTTTTGGGTTTTAGGTTTTTTATATTCCACATATAAGTGATGTCATACAATATTTGTCTTTCTCCATCTGACTTATTTCACTTAGCATAATGCCCTCAAGTTCCATCCATGTTGTTGTGAATGGCAGGATTTCCTTCTTTTTTTATGACTGAATAATATTCCATTGTATATATATATACCACATTTTCTTTATCCATTCATTCTTCAGTGGACACATAGGTTGCTTCCATGTCCTGGCTATTGTAAATAATGCTGCAATGAACATGGGATACAGATATCTTTTTAAGATAGTGATTTCATTTCCTTTGGATAAATACTCAGAAGTGAAATTGCTGGATCATATGGTAGTTCTATTTTTAATTTTTTGAGGAACCTCCATACTGTTTTCTATTGTGGCTGCACAAATTTACATCCCCACCAACAGTGCAGAAGGGTTCCATTGTCTCCACATTTTCACCAACACTTGTTATTTCTTGACTTCTTGATAATAGCCATTCTGACAGGTACGAGGTGATATCTCACTGGGGTTTGATTTGTATTTCCCTGATGACTAGTTATGTTGCACACCTTTTCATGCACCTGTTGCCCACCTGTGTGTCTTTTTTATAGAAATGTCTATTCAGATCCTCTACTTATTTTTTAATCAAATTGTTTGTGTTTTTGCTGTTGAGTTGTATGAGTTCTTTATGTAATTTAGATATTAACCCTTTATCAGGTATATGACTTGCAACTATTTTCTCCCATTCAGTAGGTTGCCTTCTCATTTTGCTGATGATTTTCTTGGCTCTACAGAAAGCTTTCTAGTTTCATGTAGTCCCACTTGTTTGGTTTTACTTTTGTTGCCTTTGCTTTTGGTATCAAATCAAAAAAGTCATGGCCAAGACTGATGTCAAGGAACTTACCCACTATGTTTTCTTGGAGTTTTATGGTTTCAGGTCTTATGTTCAAGTCTTTAATCCATTCTGACTTGATTTTTGTGTACAGTGCAAGAGAGTAGTCCAGTTGCATTATTTTGCATGTGGCTGTCCAGTTTTCCCATTACCATTTATTGAAGACACTATCCTTTCCCCCAGTGTATATTCTTCACTCCTGAGTTACAAATTAATTGACCATATGTACATGGGTTTATTTCTGGACTCTCTAATCTGTTGCATTGATCTTTGTGTCTGTGTTTATGCCAACACCATACTGTTTTGCTTATTATAGCTTTGTAATATAGTTTGAAATCAGGTAGTGTGAAGCCTCCAGCTTTATTCTTTTTTCTCAAGACTGCACTGGCTATTCAAAGTCTTCTGTGATTCCATACAAATATTAGGATTATTTTTCTATTTTTGTGAAAAATGCCATTAGAATTTTGTTAGGAATTGCATTGAATCTGTAGATTGCTTTGGTAGTATGGATGATATTAATTCTTCCATTCCATGGGCATGACTATGTTTCCATTTCTTTGTGTCTTCATTCTCTTTCATTGGTGTCTTACAGTGTTCAGTGTACAGATATTTCACCTCCTTGGTCAAATTGATTCCTAGATATTTTATTAATTTGGACGCAATTGTAAATAGATTGTTTTCTCAATTTCTCTTTCTGATAGTTTGGTATTAGTGTATAGAAACACAACTGACATTTTTTTTAACGTCTTTATTGGAGTATAATTGCTTTACAATGGTGTGTTAGTTTCTGCTTTATGACAAAGAGAATCAGCTATACATATACATATATCCCATATCACCTCCCTCTTGCATCTCCCTCCCTATCCCACCCCTCTAGGTGGTCACAAAGCACTGAGCTGATCTCCCTGTGCTACGCGTCTGCTTCCCACTAGCTATCTATTTTACATTTGGTAGTATATAGAAGTCCACGCCACTCTGTCACTTCATCCCAGCTTACACTTCCCCCTCCCCGTGTCCTCAAGTCCATCCTCTACATCTGTGTCTTTATTCCTGTCCTGCCCCTAGGTTCTTCAGAACCGTTTTTTCCTTTTTTGTTTTTTAGATTCCATATATATGTATTAGCATACGGTATTTGTTTTTCTCTTTTTGACTTACTTCACTCTGTACGACAGACTCTAGGTCCATCCACGTCACTACAAATAACTCACTTTCGTTTCTTTTTATGGCTGAGTAATATTCCATTGTATATATGGGCCACATCTTTATCCATTTGTCTGTCGATGGACACTTAGATTGCTTCCATGTCCTGGCTATTGTAAACAGAGCTGCAATGAACAGTGTGGTACATGACTCTTTTTGAATTATGGTTTTCTCTGGGTATATGCCCAGTAGTGGGATTGCTGGGTCGTATGGTAGTTCTATTTTTAGTTTTTTAAGGAACCTCCATACTGTTCTCCATAGTGGCTGTATCAAGTTACATTCCCACCAACAGTGCAAGAGGGTTCCCTTTCCTCCACACCCTCTCTGGCATTTATTAATTGTAGATTTTTTGATGGTGGCCATTCTGACTAGTGTGAGGTGATACCTCATTGTAGTTTTGATTTGCATTTCTCTAATGATTAGTGATGTTGAGCATTCTTTCATGTGTTTGTTGGCAATCTGTATATCTTCTTTAGAGAAATGTCTGTTTAGGTCTTCTGCCCATTTTTGGATTGGGTTGTTTGTTTTTTTTGATATGGAGCTGCATGAGCTGTTTATAAATTTTGGAGATTAATCCTTTGTCAATTGCTTCATTTGCAAATATTTTCTCCCATTCTGAGGGTTGTCTTTTCGTTTCCTTTATGTTTTCCTTTGCTGTGCCAAAGCTTTTAAGTTTCATTAGGTACCATTTGGTTAGTTTGGTTTTTATTTCCCTTTCTCTAGGAGGTGGGTCAAAAAGGATCTTGCTGTGATTTATGTCGTAGAGTGTTCTGCCTATGTTTTCCTCTAAGAGTTTTATAATGTCTGGCCTTATATTTAGGTCTTTGATCCATTTTGAGTTTATTTTTGTGTATGGTGTTAAGGAGTGTTCTAATTTCATTCTTTTACATGTAGCTGTCCAGTTTTCCCAGCACCACTTATTGAAGAGGCTGTCTTTTCTCCATTGTATATTCTTGCCTCCTTTATCAAAAATAAGGTGACCATATGTGCATGGGTCTATCTCTGGGCTTTCTATCTTGTTCCATTGATCTATATTTCTGTTCTTGTGCCAGTACCATATTGTCTTGATTACTGTAGCTTTGTAGTATAGTCTGAAGTCAGGGAGCCTGATTCCTCCAGCTCCATTTTTCTTTCTTAAGATTGCTTTGGCTATTCAAGGTCTTTTGTGTTTCCATACAAATTGTGAAAATTTTTGTTCTAGTTCTGTGGAAAATGCCATTGGTAGTTTGATAGGGATTGCATTGAATCTGTAGATTGCTTTGGGTAGTATATTCATTTTCACAATGTTGATTCTTCTAATCCAAGAACATGGTATATTTCTCCATCTGTTTGTATCATCCTTAATTTCTTTCATCAGTGTCTAAAAGTTTTCTGCAAACAGGTCTTTTGTCTCCCTAGGTAGGTTTATTCCTAGGTATTTTATTCTTTTTGTTGCAGCGGTAAATGGGAGTGTTTCCTTAATTTCTCTTTCAGATTTTTTATCATTAATGTATAGGAATGCAGCAGATTTCTATGCATTAATTTTGTATCCTGCTACTTTACCAAATTCACTGATTAGCTCTAGTAGTTTTCTGGTAGCGTCTTTAGTATTCTATCTGTATAGTATCATGTCATCTGCAAAGAGTGACAGCTTTACGTCTTCTTTTCCGATTTGGATTCCTTTTATTTCTTTTTCTTCTCTAATTGCTGTGGCTAAAACTTCCAAACATATTGAATAATAGTGATGAGAGTGGACAACCTTGTTTTGTTCCTGATCTTAGTGGAAATGGTCTCAGTTTTTCACCATTGAGAACGATGTTGGCTGTGGGTTTGTCATATATGGCCTTTATTATGTTAAGGTAAGTTCCTCCTATGCCTACTTTCTGGAGGGGTTTTATGATAAAACGGTGTTGAATATTGTCGAAAGCTTTTTCTGCATCTATTGAGATGATTATATGGTTTTTATCCTTCAATTTGTTAATATGGTGTATCACATTGATTGATTTGTGTATATTGAAGAATCCTTGCATTCCTGGGATAAACCCCACTTGATCATGGTGTATGATCCTTTTAATGTGCTGTTGGATCCTCTTTGCTAGTATTTTCTTGAGGATTTTTACATCTACGTTCATCAGTGATATTGGCCTGTAGTTTTCTTTCTTTGTGACATCTTTTTCTGGTTTTGGTATCAGGGTGATGGTGGCCTCCCAGAATGAGTTGGGAGTGTTCCTCACCCTGCTATATTTTGGAAGAGTTTGAGAAGGATGGGTGTTAGCTCTTCTGTAAATGTTTGATAGAATTTGCCTGTGAAGCCATCTGGTCCTGGGCTTTTGTTTGTTGGAAGATTTTTAATCACAGTCTCAATTTCAGTGCTTGTTATTGGTCGGTTTATATTTTCTATTTCTTCCTGGTTCAGTCTCAGAAGGTTTTGCTTTTCTAAGAATTTGTCCATTTCTTCCAGGTTGTCCATTTTATTGGCATAGAGTTGCTTGTAGTAATCTCTCATGATCCTTTGTATTTCTGCAGTGTCAGTTGTTCCTTCTCCTTTTTCATTTCTAATTCTATTGATTTGAGCCTTCTCCCTTTTTTTCTTGATGAGTCTGGCTAATGGTTTATCAATTTTGTTTATCTTCTCAAAGAACCAGCTTTTAGTTTTATTGATCTTTGCTATTGTTTCCTTCATTTCTTTTTCATTTATTTCTGATCTGATCATTATGATTTCTTTCTTTCTGCTAAATTTGGGGATTTTGTGTTCTTCTTTCTCTAATTGTGTAAGGTTAGGTTGTTTATTTGAGATGTTTCTTGTTCCTTGAGATAGGATTGTATTTCTATAAACTTCCCTCTTAGAACTGCTTTTGCTGCATCCCATAGGTTTTGGGTTTTCGTGTTTTCATTGTCATTTGTTTCTAGGTATTTTTTGATTTCCTCTTTGATTTCTTCAGTGATCTCTTGGTTATTAAGTAGTGTATTGTTTATCCTCCATGTGTTTGTATTTTTTACAGATTTTTTCCTGTAATTGATATCTAGTCTCATAGTGTTGTGGTCAGAAAAGATACTTGATACGATTTCAATTTTCTTAAATTTATCAAGGCTTGATTTGTGACTCAAGATATGATCTATCCTGGAGAATGTTCCATGAGCACTTGAGAAGAAAGTGTATTCTGTTGTTTTTGGATGGAATGTCCTATAAATATCAATTAAGTCCATCTTGTTTAATGTGTCATTTAAAGTGTGTATTTCTTTATTTATTTTCATTTTGGATGATCTGTCCATTGGTGAAAGTGGAGTGTTATAGTCCCCTACTATGATTATGTTACTTTCAATTTCCCTTTTTATGGCTGTTAACATTTGCCTTATGTATTGAGGTGCTCCTTTGTTGGGTGCATAAATATTTACAGTTGTTAAATCTTCTTCTTGGATTGATCCCTTGATCATATGTAGTGTCCTTCTCTGTCTCTTGTAATAGTCTTTATTTTAAAGTCTATTTTGTCTGATATGAGAACTGCTACTCCAGCTTTCTATTGATTTCCATTTGCATGAAATATCCTTTTCCATCCCCTCACTTTCAGTCTGAATGTGTCCCTAGGTCTGAAGTAGGTCTCTTGTAGATGGCATATATATGGGTCTTGTTTTTGTATCCATTCATCCAGTCTATGTCTTTTGGTTGGAGCATTTAATCCATTTACATTTAAGATAATTATCAATATGTATGTTCCTATTACCATTTTCTTAATTGTTTTGGGTTTGTTATTGTAAGTCCTTTCCTTCTCTTGAGTTTCCTGTCTAGAGAAGTTCCTTTAGCATTTGTTGTAAAGCTGGTTTGGTGGTGCTGAATTCTCTTAGATTTTGCTTGTGTGTAAAGGTTTTAATTTCCCTGTGGCATCTGACTGAGATCCTTGCTGGGTAGAATAATCTTGGTTGTAGGTTTTTCCCCTTCATCACTTTAAATATGTCCTGCCATTCCCTTCTGGCCTGCAGAGTTTCTGCTGAAAGATCAGCTGTTAACTTTATGGGGATTCCCTTGTGTGTTATTTGTTGTTTTTCCCTTGCTGCTTTTAATATTTTTCCTTTGTATTTAATTTTTGATAGTTTGAGTAATATGTGTCTTGGTGTGTTTCTCCTTGGATTTATCCCATATGGGACTCTCTGTGCTTCCTGGACTTGCCTATTTCCTTTCCCATATTAGGGAAGTTTTCAACTATAATCTCTTCAAATATTTTCTCAGTCCCTTTCTTTTTCCCTTCTTCTTCTGGGACCCCTATAGTTCGAATATTGGTGCGTTTAATGTTGTCCCAGAAGTCTCTAAGACTGTCCTCCATTCTTTTCATTCTTTTTTCTTTATTTTGCTCTGCAGTAGTTATTTCCACTATTTTATCTTCCAGGTCACTTATCTGTTCTTCTCCCTCAGTTATTCTGCTATTGATTCCTTCTAGAGAATCTTTAATTTCGTTTATTGTGTTGTTCTTCATTGTTTGTTTTCTCTTTAGTTCTTCTAGGTCCTTGTTAAATGTTTCTTGTATTTTCTCCATTCTATTTCCAAGATTTTGGATTATCTTTACTCTCATTACTCTGAATTCCTTTTTAGGTAGACTGCCTATTTCCTCTTCATTTGTTTGGTCTGGTGGAGTTTTACCTTGCTCCTTCATCTGCTCTGTGTTTCTGTGTCTTCTCATTTTGCTTAACTTACTGTGTTTGGGGTGTCCTTTTCATAGGCTGCAAGTTTGTAGTTACTGTTGTTTTTGGCGTCTGCCCCCAGTGGCTAAGGTTGGTTCAGTGGGTTGTGTAGGCTTCCTGGTGGAGGAGACTAGTGCCTGTGTTCTGGTGGATGAAGCTGGTTCCTATCTTTCTGGTGGGCAGGACCATGTCCGGTGGTGTGTTTTGAGGTGTCTGTGACCTTATTATGATTTTAGGCGCCTCTCTGCTAAGCGGTGGGTTTGTGTTCCTGTCTTGCAAGTTGTTTAGCATGGGGTGTCCAGCACTGTAGCTTGCTGGTCGTTGAGTGGAGCTGGGTCTTAGCATTGAGATGGAGTGCTCTGGGAGAGCTTTCACCATTTGGTATTACATGGAGCAGGGAGGTCTCTAGTGGACCGATGTCCTGAACTCAGCTCTCCCACCTTAGAGGCACAGGCCTGATACCTGGCTGAAGCACCAAGACCCTATCAGCCACACGGCTCAGAAGAAAAGGGAGAAAAAAGGAAAGAAAGAAAGGAAGAAAGAAAGAAGTAAAGTTATTAAAATAAAAAATAATTATTAAAAAGAAAAGAATTAAAAAGTAATTTTAAAAAAAGAAAAAAGAAGAAAGAAGAGAGCAACCAAACCAAAAAATAAATCCACCAATGATAACAAGCACTAAAAAATATACTAAAAAAAAGGAAAAAAGGACATTGGTCCATTTACCTAGGACAAATGGTAAAAGCAAAACTATACAGACAAAATCACACAAAGAAGCACACACCTACACACTCACAAAAAGAGAAGAAGGAAAAAGTATATATACCTATATATTAAAAAAAAGGAGGAAGAGAGCAACCAAATCAATGAACTAATCTACCCATGATAATAAGCTCCAAATACTAAACTCAGATAAACATTAATCTAGAAACAAATTAGATTCAGAAAGCAGACCCCAAGACTACAGTTGCTCCCAAAGTCCACCGCCTCAGTTTGGGATGGTTCGTTGTCTATTCAGGTATTCCACAGACACAGGGTACATCAAGTGGATTGTGGAGATTTAATCCACTGCTCCTGAGGCTGCTGGGAGAGATTTCCCGTTCTCTTCTTTGTTCTCACAGCTCCCAAAGGCTCAGCTTTGGATTTGGCCCCGCCTCTGTGTGTAGATCACCTGAGGGCATCTGTTCTTCGCTCAGAGAGGACGGGGTTAAAGTAGCAGCTGATTAAAGGGCTCTGGCGCACTCAGGCCGGGGGTGGGGGGGGGAGGGGGGAGGGAGGGGTACGGAGTGCGGGGCGAGCCTGCGGCGGCAGAGGCCGGCGTGACGTTGCACCAGCCTGAGGCGCGCCGTGCGTTCTCCCGGGGAAGTTGTCCCTGGATCCCGGGACCCTGGCAGTGGCGGGCTGCACAGGCTCCCCGGAAGGTGGGTGTGGATAGTGACCTGTGCTCGCACACAGGCTTCTTGGTGGCGGCAGCAGCAGCCTTAACGTCTCATGCTCATCTCTGGGGTCCGTGCTGATAGCCGCAGCTTGCACCCTTCTCTGGAGTTCGTTTAGGCGGTGTTCTGAATCCCCTCTCCTCGCACAGCCCGAAACAATGGTCTCTTGCCTCTCAGGCAGGTCCAGACCTTTTCCCGGACTCCCTCCCAGCTAGCTGTGGTGCACTAGCTCCTTCAGGCTGTGTTCACGCAGCCAACCCCAGTCCTCTCCCTGGTGTCTGACCTCCGAAGCCCGAGCCTCAGCTCCCAGCACCCACCAGTCCCGGCGTGTGAGCAGACAAGCCTCTCAGGCAGGTGAGTGCTGGTCGGCAGCGATCCTCTGTCCGGGAATCTCTCCGCTTTGCCCTCTGCACCCCAATGGCTGTGCTCTCCTCCATGGCTCCCAAGCTTCCCCGCCAACACCCGCCATCTCCTCCAGTGAAGGGGCTTCCTTTCCTAGTGTGTGGAAACCTTTCCTCCTTCACAGCTTTCTCCTAGAGGTGCAGATCCCATCCCTATTCTTTTTGTCTCTGTTTATTCTTTTCTCTTTTGCCCTACCCAGGTACGTGGGGAGTTTCTTGCCTTTTGGGAGGTCTGAGGTCTTCTGCCAACATTCAGTAGGTGTTCTGTAGGACTTGTTCCACGTGTAGATGTATTTCTGGTGTATCTGTGGGGAGGAAGGTGATCTGCAAGTCTTACTCCTCCGCCATCTTGAAGGTCTCCTCACAACTGCCTTTTGTATATTGATTTTATATCCTGCAACTTCACTGAATTCATTTATTCACTCTGTTCATTTTTAAAAAATCTCTTTTCTCTTTGTTCTTGAGATTTGGATATTTTCTAGTGATCTATGAATTCACTCTCTCTTCTGTCATCTCCATTATGTTGTCAAGCTTATACAGTGAATGTTTATTGCAGATATTGTGTTTTACAGTTCTAGAATTTTCATTTGGTCCTTCTGTTATAGTTCATGTTTCTCAGGTGATGTTTCCTATCTTCTTCATTGTGATTGCATTTTCTTTTACATTATCAAATGTAGTTACAATAGCTGCTTTAAAATTCTTGTCTGCTGGTTCCAGCGTCTGGCTTATCTTGAGGTTGGTCTTGTTGATTGTCTTTTTTCTTGAAAATGGATAATACTTTCCTGTTTTCATATATCAGGTAATTTTGAACAAGTATCAAGAATCCTGGACATTGTTAATGTTTTACAGACTTGGCCCTTCTATATTCTTCCAAACAATGTGTTGATTTTATTTGGTTGTTGGTTGATTTTACCAGGCAATTAGCTTGGTTGGATCCAAGCTGAAAACGTAATCTCTTGGGTTGTAGTTTAAATATCCATCTATTTCTTTTTCCTTAGCAAGTCTTCCTGGAGTCTGATCTGTGCATGCATGGTTCAGAGATTGGGGTAGAAATTTTACACAAAATTTGGGGCTGCATTTCTGGATCTCTCTTTTCTGGGATTTCCCCCTTCATTTCCTGTTTTTTGCTACTACTGGCATTGTAACCACCCCAAGGTGGTATGACCTGCCATTAGTCTAAAAGGTACAAAAATGGGAAACTCACCCCATGCAGCTCCTTTTTTCCAAGTGTCAATGCCCCTCCAGAACTGCCGACTTTAGGTTTTCACTCTCCAATCCCTTTGAGTCATTTTGTTGTTGTTGTTTTGAATATGTAATTTGTTACCTGAAGGAAGGTCAATCCAATAGGAACTTACTCAGAAGCTCAGTCAGAGCTTTGGCATCTGGGTATAGTTATTGATTTTAAAAATTGGTAGATCAGTTAAGCATTTGATAGACATAGAAGAAAAATGTATTAGTAAATACATTAGTAAACTAGAGGAAATTACCAAATTATCAAAATTGTAGCACAGAGAGATGAAAGTACAAAAAAAATGAAAGGAGAAAGTCCAGAATATGTCCAGAATAATTCCAAAAGGAAATATTTGAGAGAATGGAGAAGAAGCAATAAACAAATAAATAATGGCTGAGAACTTTTAGTGTTTGAAGACATTAGTCTGTAGATAAAGGAATCACAGTGATCCCCAAGCAGGATAAATGAAACTAAAACTAAACTATGCATATCATGGTGAAACTGCAGAATACCAAAGACAAAGAGAGAACTCAAAATAACTGGAGAGAAACAAGTCATCTATGAATGAAAATGATTAGATTTATAGACACCATAACAACAGTGGAAGCCCCACCCTCACATGCCCATGGAATTATATGTCAATTGCTGAGAGGAAATAACTAATACAGAATATTATGCCTTGCTAACCTATTATTCAAGAATAAAGATAAGACATACTATGGAACAAACTTCAGGAAAAAGGAAGAGGAACTTAGAAGCAAGAAAGAGGGTATAACAGTGGGCAAAGAAACTGGTAAACATTAATAAATATAAATAACCATTTACTTTTTTAAAACAACGATAATCACAAATTTGAGAGTATGAAGATCAGAGAGAAGTAAAATACTGAACAGTGCTAATTTTAAGGTAAAAAGTGTTTTTTTGGCATTTAAACACTCTGAATTTCTGTAATATTTGACAGAAGAATTGAGCTAATGTAAGTCTTTGTGTGCATTAAAAAATGTTAGGTCAAACAATAAAAAGAGGCATTGGGAAATACAAATCAAACAGAATGTTAAATGGAAGTTTTGACAGGGGCGCCAAGATGTAATTATCTGCAATTTTCAAAACGAGGTGCTAAATCAAGATGCAGAACTTCCAACGGAAACGTTGATCCCCAATTTCTTGACTCTGAGACCCATCAGCAGGATCCAGTGTATCAAAGGGGATCTGGGTGAGGATTTTGAAGCAGGGATATTGGGAGGAGAATTTTTGGAAAGTTGCTGAAGTCCAGTCCCCTAAGGATAAAGAGGTAAGGGAGCCTAACCTTTCAATTCAACCTGAGTTATCTTTCGTGCTGGGGTTGGGTGGGGGAAACTCTTCAACCAGACAACTCAGAGAGCCTGATTTGTCTCCTGCAGTTGCGAGAGATCTGCTCTGATGTTTGACATAGGACTGAGACACTAAAGTGGCCTTTGGCAGGGAAGGCAGAGTAGAGATTGCAGACAGATTGCATTTGGGAAGTACCTACGTTCCCACTACAGCAGGGCCAAGGATGGTTTCTGTGAATGAGATATGGATCATGCAGAGATAGCCAGATGGGAGCCTTAATATTTAAGAAGTGCCCAAAAAGACAGGGTGAGATCCTGTGATATGGACCTCTGAAGGACCGAGGGTAGAGGAGTGGGACAGTCAGAGGGATGGGATGCAGCCTCTACCTCAGGGAACCTCAGAGCCCAGCTGTAACTTCTGCTTGGCCTAGAGTGTAAAGTCTGTAGGGCCAGCTAGTAGCCAAGTAAGAGTTTTACTGCCCCTGCTTCTCCTCCCCTTTGTACCCCAATCACTCAGGGGCTTGAAGCCCTGCTTAAGAAGCTAGGGGCAAGAAGGTAAGAGGAAAAAGAAGCTCACCATACCACCCTTCCCTGACCCCAAATTTCCACCTGTCATAGGCTGTATATAGGGAAGGCGGAAACCACCTTTAACCAGCCTGTTTGGGGACAGAAGATGTCTTACTTTGAAATGAAGATTCAAGAGTTCAGTTTTGCAACAAATACGTATGGAGTGCCTATTCTGTGCCAGGCATTGCCCAATGCTGGGGATTTCTCAGTGAACAAGATACATAAAAATAACTTCTGTTATGGAGTTAACATTTTAATGGATTAATATCTAGGACTAGACATTTTAAAGTTGATATTTTATGTTGTGACTTAAAGTGACTGCAAAACTGTCTGTTACCCAAAAGAGAGTAGAAATTTGAGGGGATAAGTAAATATAAAATAAATATTTAAAACATTTGAATTTTAGTGAATGGCTATTTACTAGACAAACACTACCAAAAGAAAGCTGATGTAACCATATTGTCATCAGAGAACAGTCTGTTAACAGAGAATGCTGTTAAGGATTTTAAAAAAGAGTTCATGAAGCTATAGCAATTTTCAACTTGCTTGTACCTAATAACATAACTTCAAAATACATAAAGCAAAATTTGGCCGAATGACAGGAGAAATGAACAGATCCATTATCATAAAGGGAGATTTAAACATAACTCTTAAAACTCGATAACTGATAGAGTAAACAGACAAAAAAATTATTAGGGATACAGAATATTTTAACACACAAGTGACAAGCTTGATCTAAGGTAGAGATTGGCAAATTATGGCCTGTGGGCCAATACCATCCTACTGCCTGTTTCTATAAATAAAGTTTTATTGGAACACAGACTTGTTCATCTATTTAGTATTGACCATGGCTGCTTTTGTGCTACAATGGCAGCACTGAATAGCTGTGACAGACAGTATTCACAAAGCTGAAAATATTTACTATCTGGCCCTTTTATAGGACTTTTGTTGACCCCTGATCTAAAGCATTTAACAAAACCCTGCCTCTAACGATTGAAGAGTACATGTGTTTTTCATGCACACATGAACATTTATAAAAATTGATAATGTAGCAAATATTGACTTAAAAAAACCAATATCATATATATCTCTAACCACAGAAAAAACCCAATCATATATCTCTGATCACAAAGCAATTACATCAGAAATTGATAATGAAAAGATAAGCAATCTCCTAAGTTAGAAATTTAAAATATTTTTCTAAATAATTAATGAATTGAAGAAATCATAATAGAAATTATACATTTGAATTGAATGATAATGAAAATGCTACATTTCAAAAGTGTGTGGGAAATGGCTAAAACAATTCTGAGAGGAAAATGTAGAGCTATAATTATCTATATTTGAAAGAAGAATCCAATTCCAAAAGTAAGGAAAAGAACAGAAGAGCAAACTCAAAGAAAGTAGAGGAAAGGAAATATTAAAGACCGAATTAATGAAATAGAAAATAAAGAGCCAATAGAAAAGATCCAGTAAAGCAGAAAACAAAAGATAAAGAATCCCTCAGCAAGACAGAACAAGAGGAAAAAAAAAAAGGATGAGAACAGATAAACACCATTGAGAATGAAACTGCTTTGTGGTCAGATGGCTACAGACTGGATAGAGCGGGAGATAGGCACAATGTACTGTTTTTATTAGTCTCTGTACATTTCTGTATGTTTGAAAGATTTCCTCTCTCACACACATGCACACGTAAAATAAAATGTATAAACAAAAAAAGAGTGTGGGCTCTGGATTTAAACTGCCTGAGCTTTAAGATCAGTTCTAGACTTTGTTAGTGAGTACCTTGGGGCAAGGTACTTAAATCCTTCCCGTGCTTCTGTTCCCTGTCTGTAAAATGAAGGTAATAATAACATCTGACCCATCAGCTCACACGCCCTCCTTCTCAAGATGCTGGGATTTCAGGCCAAGGTTTCATTGACACTGATTTTCTCTAGTCTTAAGCTTGCTCCAGAATCACTTAATGCATCTCCCTCACCTTTAGACAGGAATGTTTAAACTACCCTGGAGACCTTAGGAAGTTCTCTTGGTGCTCTAGACCCCACCTGGGAGGAAGGGGAGGGCTTGTCAAAGGAGGCTGTAGAAGGAGGAACGGAGCTGGGAAGATACAAGGTAAAGAACCAGTATTTACTAGCTCTCCTCAGTGCATCAGCTGCTGTGCTAGATGAACACCTATTCCCTCCTGTGAAAGGTGATAACCATGTTATCTACCATTGACTGTGTTCAATTTCACTGGCATTACATGTCAAGCTATCTCCGTGCTGTAATGCATCTAGTTCATGGCCTCTAATGACTGCGTGATACTCAATGGTGAGCCAGATCTGGCCACAACCTCTTCTTACCCTTTCCCCTAATCTTAGGAACCTAGGTTGCCTTTAATTCCTGGCCGCAAGAAACAATACTTGGGAATTTCTTCATAGATGCCCTCTTATAGAACCCTGTGAACATTTCTCTGGAATTTATAGCTGGGGGTGAACTCTCTGGGTCACAAGGAAGAGAAACACTTATTTAAACTCAGAATTGTCATGCTGTTTTCCAGATGGCAGAAGGGGACTTGAGCATCTGCAGATTTTGGTATCCTCTGGGTGTCTTGGAACCAATACCTCGCAGCTACCAAGGGATGGTGTTGCATTGCCAACACATGCTGTGGGGATGGGTGCTATTAGTTGTTATCTGATTAAAATTTGCCTTTGGGGTTTGATCTGAAATAAGAGAAATGCTGGGCTTTTGTCTCGCCAGGTTTGGGTGGCCCGCTTCCTTGGCTGCCTTCCACGCACCCGCCCCACTTGTGCACAAGGAAAGAGCTGCATGAGATGACACCTTCTGTTCAGTGTTGTGGTTCATTTTTCCTTCTTGTTATCTTTATGTTTGCTCCGTGTCTAAACTTTACGTGGGAGCCTGGAGCAGAGAAAGACTCAGGATTGTGGAGTCAGGCTGACCTGAGTTCAAATGCTGGGTCTGCCACTTTCTACTTACTAGTTCTGGCTCTGCCCCCAGGGCCACCTTGATTAGTTTGGGGTGCTTTACAGTTCTTTGGGTGCTCACTCCAGGAACCGATAGGGGGCTAGTTACATCAATGGTGTATGGGTTTTAGTGGTTTAATTCAGAAGGTGATTTTATTCCTGAATTCTGGGGGCACAAGCTGCATGTAACTAGACTGAAAACCAAAGCTCTTCCATTGGCCTAAGAGGCCTTGTGTGAATTAACGTTCCTCATCTTCCACTGCTTTCCCTGAGCTCTCTAAGTCCTGTTAACACTGGCCAAGGGAAGAGGGTTAGGGTTAGGTCATTGCTGCCTCAGGGACTTTGCACTTGCCGTTCCTTCTGCCTAGAACTTTCTTCCACCTGATTTTTCGAGGGTTGGCTTCTTCTGCATTATCAGATCGAACATCATCTCTTGTTGCCCCCTAGTCACCTGTTTTATTTTCTTTGTAGCACTTATTCCTGAAGTCATCTCGTTTATTTATTTACTTGTTTCCTTGTCTCCTCTGCTAGAATATAAGTTCTGTCTTAGCAGGGACCTTGTCTGTCCTGATCACTGTTATATCCCCAGAACCCAGAACAGTGCTATATACACACTATACACTCAATAAATATATTTGAATACATGGGCAATAAATGGACTTACTGAAAGGAGAAGCAACTCTCCATTTCAAAATATGGAAACTAATTTCTTCGGTGCCTATAAATACCTGTGGAGGGGGCTTCCCTGGTGGCACAGTGGTTGAGAGTCCGCCTGCCGATGCAGGGGACACGGGTTCGTGCCCCGGTCCGGGAAGATCCCACATGCCGCGGAGCGGCTGGGCCCGTGAGCCACGGCTGCTGAGCCTGTACGTCTGGAGCCTGTGCTCCGCAACAGGAGAGGCCACGACAGTGAGAGGCCCGCGTACCGCAAAAAAAAAAAAAAACAAACCTGTGGAATTGAAACATAAATATTTGTGGAACTGCATCATATTAATGCACAATAAAGCTTTTAGTTGAGAGCACCATGGAGAGCGATCGTAAATGAGTAATAATTGCAAGACTAGCATGCTGTGGGAAGCACTGAGGATTGAGCCTATAGCATAGTTTAGGCCAGCTCTTGATTCTGAAATAGAGTTCAAGAAAGGGTTTCACTCGGGTTGTATAGGCTCCATGGCTGCCTTGGAGAAGCAAGGCCTGAGTTCAGGTTCTGGTTCTGTATTTTCTTATCTGTGTGGCTTTGGGCACTTCCCTTAAGCTTTTGAAGCCTATATTTTCTCATCTGTAAAATGCGAGCATACTAACTGCCATGGTAGTTATGAGGACTGACCAAGGTGATGGATATGGTGCATGTGAAACAAACGTGGGCTTGGTGCAGGCTGGGGAGGGAGCAGGGACCATCCTCATGTGACCCTGCTCCGGCCAGCTCTGGCCCTGGTAGTGTCAGCTCAGAGGTCATGCCAGGTATGTGTCTGCTGAGTGCTGGCTGAGGGACACCTTCTCCAACCTCTGTGGTCAGAAGCCAGCTTTCTACAAGCTCACAGACATGAGCTTGAATTTTATCCGTGGCCCAAGAAAACAAAAACAAACAAACAGACAAAACCAGTCCTCGTTAAGAAGGCTCTCACTATTCAGAGTCTTCTGGGGATATTCTCAGGTAGCAGAACTACAGTGCCCAAGGTCCAGGATGTCAAGAAATGAAGCCCCTGCCATTGGAGGATGGGCTGAGTGGGGGGTCAGGAGGGGGCTGCTGTGGATGGCCGCGGGAAGGCACAGGAGCCCCAAACACCCCTTAAGTGGGGAGGCCCAGGCCACCATCAGAGTGGCTGAGGAAATCTGTGAGACAGATACTGCCATGGTTCTTTCTGTTTGTGCCTCTTTTGGGGCACGAGGGTGGGCGCTGACTCAGTGTTCAGACCTGCTGCTCTGACCTGGAATTAAAGGGGAGGTGTTAAGCGGCACGGTGTGGGCTTTCCTATTTTAATATAGTCTCTCATGTGTTAGAATCGCGTATTGGACATCCTGCACAGAATCGGAGGGCACTGGCTGACTTCTGACGGCCCTTCTCATCTGATGGCTCTGTGACTCTCTCAGCCTTCTTCTTTTGGCCTAGAAGATACATTCTTTATGGCCAATGGCAAAGAAGAGATTTCCACAGCAATTTCTGTTCGCCATGGTCCTGGGGAGAGAAATAGCACCGCTGTTCATGGCGAGAGAGAGGCAGCTGGAAGCGAGCAGTCTCTTAAGCTCCCTCCAGGTCATTGAGTCTTGCCTGTCGTGTTTGGGAGGAGGACCAGCTGGTGGTGACTGCCTGGCAGACGCGTGAGTCACTGTTTTGGGGCTACCATGCCAGCGCTGCTTCTGGGTCACCAGAAAGACAAGATGTGTTTGACACGTAGTGGCTGCCACAGCTGCAGGCGGCTGCAGGCCAGATGTTAAGATGAGGGTCCGGATGACTGGATTTGACTCCCACTTCTGTTTCTTACTGGCTGTGGGATCTGACACCTCAGAGACCTCATCTCTAAAATGAAGGCATTGGACCAGGACCTCGAGACCACGAAGGCTCGTGCCCCCTCTAAGAGCCTCTGAGGCCCCACAGAACACAGGATCGTGGGTGTGGCCGGGTTGACCCAGGTCCAGAAAACTGCCGTGCTCCAAGTGCTGCTGAGGACTGGGCCCCTGCCCCGTCCTGACGGGCTGCATCTGTAGAGCAGAGAGACTCCCCTTGCTCTGTCTCATCTGTCCAGGAATGGGGGTGCTTCTCATTTCACAGATGAAGCAAGCGTTTGAGTAGTGGGTTCTCAGCGCAGTGGTTTGCCTTCTCTGGGCTGAAGACCACGGGTCCTCCCAACAGTCTTAGTATTTGCTAATTTCCCTTCCCTGGGACACTTGTCACTATCACTTTAGAAATGAGGCGTCCAGATGGGAACACAATACAGATGTGACCCAGCTATCACAGAGGGGATGCTAGAAAGCTGCTGAGCGGTGTCTGGAATTGAGACGTTTCCCCAGCTGGCCTTATCCTCTGTTTGTGCCAAATCCACAGCATCCTATTAGACATCTGTCCGTTTCAGGCCGAGACAGTTCTATATTTGTGTTTCTTGTGTTTGTAAGTGCGTGTGAAGGAGGCTCTGTTTAGAGACAAGGACTGACTCTGGCTCCCCCTGGAGGACAGCTGGCTGCGGTTAGGGTAGGCAGCCTCGCATACCCCCTCTGCTCTGTGCTCCTGTCTGTCCTAAGGTAGCAGATATTTTAATGACCTGGGTTGTTTTGTTTATTAAAATGTCATACCCTCGTATGAAAGGTTCGACTGAATAGGTATCTGTCTTCTTAAGCAGGTGCCTCTGGGAATTTCTCTTTGTAACTTGGGCTTCTCTGGGCCTCTGCTTGCCCAGCTTCAAAATAAGGCAATTTTTCTAGCTCTAAATTATATGACACTTTGGGAGTTAAATAGGTAACTAGATAGAATGGGATCTACCTTTTCAATTACAATGGCTGCTATCTTTGTATTATCTCTCCTGTTGGAATTTATTGTGACCCCAAGAAAAAGAACTCCTCCTTTCCCTAACTTTCTGCCTTACCTCTTCTTTCTCACCTCCTCCTGACGTTTTGCCACTCCCCACACCCCTAACCTGAAGATGCTCTGAGTTCAGCAGGAAGCAACATAGCACGATGGCTAAGGGTAGTGTGTCTGGAGGGGCCCAGCCTGGGTGTGTGGTCTGGGTCCATCACTGACACCTGGGTGACCCTGAGCGCATCACATAACCTCTCTGTGTCTGCTCCATTATCTGTCAAAAAGGGGATAATGCCAGCACCTACCTTAGAGACAAATGCACGTAAAGTGCTTCGAATAGTTGCAGTAGTGTTCATTTGTTGTTATTTTGTTATTGCTGCCTTCTTATGGGGTGAGATGGCAAATGTAACCCAGAGTCACCACCAGCCTCTTTTCCTCTAGGAAATGCAACAAACAAGCAAGGAAATAAACAGAAAACATGGATCCTGAAGTTTCCAGTGGTGTCTGTTCTGAGTGCGAGAGCAGCACAGGCCACTGTCCCCACCATCAGGAGGAGAGGCAGCTGGCTGGCCAGCAGAATGGGCCATGGAGTGCAGGTCATGCCAAGGGTTTAAGAGATGGGGTCACAGCCAGCAGGTTGTTCATTAACTGTCTACAAGGCAATAAATGCTAACTGAGGACCCTGAGGGCCACACCCTACCGTAGGGATGAAAATGTATCTGGTTATTGGAAGACTCAACCCAGTAGGAAAGATAAAATGCAGCATCCTAGGAGTTTGGAGTTACTAGGGAGGGGGTGGGAAGTACCCAAGATCAAGATATAGAACAGGCAAGATCCAAGAGAATGAAAACTTGGTGAAATCGAAGGTTCAGGGCAATTGTAGGCAAACCCATGACCCTGTGCCACATAGGCCTTCTGGCTTCAAAAAAAGACCCGCACTGTAAATGGGGGGTAAAAAGTTAGAAAGCTGCTTCTCAAAGTGATAAGAATATACCTTTTTCTCCCTAAGAGGCACACATAGTACAACAATGAAGCTAAATTTATTTTAAATTGATTCATTTTTAAAATAATGTAATCGTTTTATTGTGCTTCACCTTATGGCATGTAGCAGATACTATGATTTTTACAAATTGAAAGTTTGTGGCAAACCTGTGTTGTCAGATGATGGTTAGCATTTTTTAGCGATAAAATAATTTTTAATTACAGTATGTACTTTTTTTTTTTTTTTAGACATAACGCTATTGCACTCTTAACAGACTGCAGCATGAACGTAACTTTTCTATGTAGTGGGAAACCAAAAAATTCATGTCACTTGCTTTACCGAGGTATTTGCTTTATTGCAGTGTTCTGATACCAAACCCACAATATCTCCAAGGTATGCGTGTATGTTATATAAACTCTGAATAACCACCGTTCACCAGGGCACTGTTTTTAGGGGCCCAGCCAGGAATGAGGGTCAGTACCTTGGAGAGCTCCAAGGGGGTTCCAAATAGCTGAGGCAGGCAACTAGCTTAGCATGAGTCAGAAGCCTGCTGCTGGACCCGTGAGGTACCAGCCCGTATCTCCTGTGGGCATCCATTGTGAAGGCTGGTACTCCTCTAGGTGGAGACCCCAGAGCCGGGTCAGCCGGGCAGGTGGGGAGCCAGGGCTCAGGATGGAGACTGGGTATCTGCCCTCTCCCTGGATGCAGTCTTCCTGGTACCCAGGAGAGATCATTGCACCGATCCTGGAGTCAGCTGTTAGGTCCTGTCACTAGGGTGTTTGTGGCACTTTGCCGTCTTAGAGGCGGTTGGTAGCCTTTCTCCTCTAGTGGAGGTGACTTAGTTATTTGAGATAAGACATTGAAAGGGTTGCTGGTGCCTGAAGGCAGAACCAAAGAACTGGGACAAGCTCAGTGGCAGTTCTGCTTTTTCAGCCTCATGGATGTATGAATCTCTCCAATTGATCCATTCAGTTCTTGTGGGTGTCCAGGGACTGTCTGTGAGACGCAGGACGAAGCCAGGCTTTCAACACGTTTGTGATTGGCTTCGGGCCCTGAACAGTGCAGGCGGATTAAGTTTGGTATAAAACCTGACCAACTGCAGTTTGGGGAGGTGCACCCACACGCATCTGGTGTGTGCGTGCACAGATGGGGGTGTGGTTTGGATAATTCTCTTCTGGAACAAGGCGTTAAAAAAAAAAAAATTAATAGGTTCAGTCCCCAGCCAGGTGTGGACTCTGGTGAGTTGGTGATGGCAACAGATTTTATCCTCATGGCTCATCTGCTTCCTCTTTCTCTTCTCTCTCAGTTTCCCTTGTCTTCACTTTTCCCTGGGCATTTATTGTCTTTTCTGTGCAGGGCTGAGCTATGCACCCATGGTCACCTGTGGTAACCATATGCCCTAGATTCTCAGGGACAATCCTGATTATGGATACTTTCATTCTGTTCATTAAAAGTGATTTGTTAAATGTATGACTGAATGTGATTTCATTTTGTGTTTTTGTAAAACCTAAATAAATTCCTAAATCAGGAAAATAATCTTCAGTCAAACTACACGTCTGAATTTTGCATGTAGGAAATATCGTCACCATATGTCAAAGACTGAAAGGGAAAATGATTTTCATCTCCTGGGCCAGTTCAATCCATTGGAGGGATCACCTGTGTTGAAAAGGAGCCTCAGGCTGTACTGGGAAAGAGGGTCGTGATCGATTAGTGATGTCTGTCATGAGCATAACATGGCCACTGGTGTTGTCTTTGGCACCAAGATATTTCTGTTCCAAGGTCCTTCGGCTCTCAAGCTGTTTCAAGTCTCTCTTGTCATAGAAAAAGCTGCCTTAGTCATCAGTGGTGAGGGATTATTACCCTAATGTGGTAACCATCCCAGAGGGTAGAAGAGACCCATGTCTCAACTGAGCATCCAGAGAGAGGCCAGGAGAAGGGGATATTTTGGGACTTCTCAGCACTCATTGCAAAGCACATAGCCAGCCCTGTTCTGAATCCCAAAGTTTCTTACCTTGAGACAACCTAGTTTAATGGAAAGAACCTGGTGTTTGGAGGCACACAGATTTGGCTATAAATCCTGAATATTCCAGGTGTACTGTGTGACCCTTAAGAAAGTTATATAGCTTTTCTGGGTCTCAGTTTATTCTTCTATAAAAAGGAAATAATAATAATTATTATAAACATTAAATCATATAACACATTTAAAGCACCTACAGTGGTGCCTGGCACACAGTAAATACTCCATAAACAGAAGCCCTTCCAACAATAACTTATCAGGACTGAGGACTATGTCCTTTGCTCCTGACTGACTATTTGAATAAACCTATTTTAAATAATGAATATCACTTGTGCTTTGGGCAATAATTTCATCTCACTTCTACTCCCAAATCTGAAAAATAAATAAAGGAGATGACCTTTACTAAATGATTTGGAATTTCAGCAGAAGGTTCTATAATTGCTAGTTAACAGGCCCAGGAAACCAGCTCTTGTGCAATAATTGGAGGTGTGCAGGTTGGGACATTAAATTACGGGCTGGCCTCCTGGAATAGAAACCTTGCCACCATGACAACACCTTTCTGCATCTGCCTGATTAAGTCAACAAATTGTTGGTTCCCAGCCCGAACCGGATGGCGACAAGGGCTTTCTCCTGCTGGAATCTTCAGGTCTTGACATGCCCGTCAAGTTCCTTACAAAGGCCAGGCGGGGCGTCGGGGGGACACCCAGGAGGAGGAAGAGATACAGCACCTGCTGCCGAGGTGCCTGCAGTCTGTGGGGGAGACCAGCAGAGATGGACCCGTTCAGGAGAGGGAAGGCAGGGTAAGGTCGGCAGAGGCAGCAAAGCAGAGAGGTCAGTGGGGTGGCCCGCTGGAGCCTGCCGGCCGATTCGGATCCAGCCCCGCCACTTACAGGGCTGTGTGCCTTGGACACGTTACTTAGCTTCTTTGGGCCCAGTTTCTTTAACTATAAGGCGGGGATAATCATCAGACTTACCTCCTAGGGTTGCTGTGGGAATTAAATGGGCTAATGTTTATAAAGTGCTTTGGACAGTGTCTAGCAGAGGGTGTAAGTATTTGACATTATTATTATTGGGGTTATAACTCTAATTATCTGAAAACAGAATGACTTCTGGGGTCCAAGTGAGCAGGGAAGACAGCAGGGACCACTGGGGGCCTCCTCTACGATCTTGCCCTTGGCCGCAGCCCGTACTGCTGGACATCTTCGCGCCTTTGCTTCTGCTCTTTGCCCTCTTGATCTCCTGACCTGTTCCCACACGCACACCACTCTAGACCCAGGCCAAACACCACGACTGTCAGGAAATCCTTCTGGACTCCCGCCTCGCCCGGCAGGGCCAATCGGCCCGTCTCAGAGGCCCCTGAACACCTTTCACCTGCACTGTGAGCTCTCTCCACTCTTGCCCCAGTGATTCGGTTCCTCGCGTGTCTCCATCGCCCACCGTGCTAGAGGCAGCAGACCTGGATGTGCACTCTGGCTCACAGCTTGCTAGAGCTGAGACCCTGGGGAAACCGCCTGCCCTCCCCTCTTGTCTTTGCAGATGGGCACAGCCGCCTGGCAGGGTGTGGAGAGATTGTGTGTCTGGCCCATCCCTGAGTCCCTGCCCTCGCTCCCTCTGTCCTTACCTCAGTCTCCCTGACCTGGCGAGAGGTCTGGTGCTCCAGAGAGGCCACACACGCTGGTTTCTGAGCACCGTTCCTCGCCCGTCCTTTGGGCTCCTGGGATCTACCACAAGGCCTAACGCATGGGGGTAGGGGTGGTGGTGAATTCATGTTTGTATTTTCTTCCCTTCTCCCCTCCTCATTTCACGTCTTCATTCTCTAGCACAGGGCTATCAAATAGTGGGGAAAGGGCCCTCAGTGTAAGGATGAGAAGTGGGAGGGAACCGGGTCCAAGTGACACGGAGGAGGGTCCTGGGGGCCAGGCCCAGGCCCTCTGTTTGGCTGATCCGTGCTCTATGACAGGGAGAGTTAAATGTGCTCTACTGGGCTTCCCTGGTGGCACAGTGGTTGAGAGTCTGCCTGCTAATGCAGGGGACACGGGTTCGAGCCCTGGTCCGGGAGGATCCCATATGCCGCGGAGCAGCTGGGCCCGTGAGCCACAACTACTGAGCCTGTGCATCTGGAGCCTGTGCTCCACAACAAGAGAGGCCGCGATAGTGAGAGGCCTGCACACCGCGATAAAGAGTGACCCCCGCTTGCCACAACTAGAGAAAGCCCTCGCACAGAAACGAAGACCCAACACAGCAAAAATAGATTAATTAATTAATAAAAACTCCTACCCCCAACATTAAAAAAAAATGTGCTCTACTTTTGATTTTGAAACATGTCAAGGGGCAATATCCCTCCCGCATTAGAGCACAGGAAAGGGGCAGGGGTCGAGAGTGGCAGGGGAATTGGGGGTGGGATAAGTCAAGAGAAAGAGGAAATTGAGCCCTAGTAGCCTCAGCTGCTGGCTCAGTGACCGGGTGACCTGGAGATGATTCACCCTGTCCACTTGGGGGTGTAGGGAGTGTGCGGGTAGGAGAGGAGGTGAGGGTAGAGGTGGTGAGCACATCACAATCTGGGTCCTGTCCAGTTGATCTTTCTTGGGAAAAGCAGGGAAGGCGTTGAGCTTGGAGTCCCCCACCCCGCTGGAATCCCCTCGAGATACCCCTTCTCTCCAGAGTCTGAGTCAGGCCTGAGCCATCCAGCTGGGTCCGTCCCTGCCCCTTCTACAGAGGGGAAGCACAGACGTGTCCCTTCCTGCTCAGCTCTTACTCATAATGATGCTGTGACAGAAGCCACCTGTCACTGGCCCCTGGCTGTGCGCCAGGTGCAGGATAAGCATTTCACATTCTCACCACAACCTTCAGGGGCAGAGGCCACCCTATCCCCATTTAACATATGGGGAAACAGAGGCTGAGGGAGGTGAACTTATTTGCCTAAGGTCCGAAAGGGCCCTGGCATAGCAGGGACTCCTTCCTGAGTCTGTGGGCCCCCAACACAGTCAATCACCACGACGTTCTCTTAGGAGGTGACGGGGGGTGAGGGAAGCAGAGCAAAGGACATGCTGAGGAGATCCTTGGGTCACCTGTCCCCTCGTGTGGTCAGGTCGGTCGCCCTGGCTGGTTTCCCTGAGGCGATGGCACCCGAGGCTGTCGACAAGAATTGGCGAGACCTGAGGAGGACAGATGTGGGGGTGCAGCAGGTCCGGGCTGAGAAGAGCATCTGTGGGGCAGTGAGGGAGCTGGCCCAGAGAACGGAGGGGAGCGGCCCGAGGCCCTGGAAGCTTCAGGAAGGGAGGCAGAGGGAAGGCACCAGGGCTTTATCTGGCGGGGAGGACAGAGGGAACTGACATCTAGGAGATACCTGCTGTGTGCCAAGCCGCATGCTGGGAGCTGGGGACCCAGATCGGAGTAAGGCTGTGTTTCCGCCTGAGGAAGCTCAGCGGAGTGGCGGCGGCCAGTGAGGAGCCGTAGCAGCGGAGTAATGCGAGATGCGCTACCAGAGACAGATGCGCGAGATGCTCTGGTAGAGGGGAGCGAGGAGTGCATGCGGGCTGTAAAGGATGTGGGGATGGCTAGAGGAGGATGCCCGTTTGAGCTGAGTCTCGAAGGCAAGCAGTTGTTCACCAGGCAGCCCCTGGGAGAAGGGAGGCGGCGTGGAGAAGCTGCCGGGAGCTGGGGCAGCAGCACAGCAAAGGCAGGAAGGAGGCTGGGCCCTATGGAAGGAGCAGGGGAGGGGTGAGCAGGGTCCAGTAGGGGAGAGCCATGGGGACTTCCTGGACCACTGGAGGGTGAAGCCGAGGGTGACTTTGATAAACACTTAGATTGGTATCAGAGAAGCGACTCTGACGGCCAGTGCGGAAGATGGACAAGTGAGGGGTGGGGCTAATGGGGAGGCTGGGAGATCCGATCCTGAGGGTGAGAGGTGGAGCGTCCTGCTGACACACACACCTGACACCCAGCCTGCCACACTGAATCTGGGCACCTTGAACGGGGCAGGTGACACCAGCCACCCCTGGCTCCCTCTCCTGGGTTCTGACCAAGGAAAAGGTGAAGCAGGGTGGCCCAGGATCCTGCAGATGGAAGCAGGAGGACACAGGCCAGACCGAACTTGTCGAGGGCCTGCTTGGTCCAGCCACTAGGCTGAGTGCTTTGCCTGCCAGGGAGATGTCTTATGCTCAAACTTAAGATGAAAAAATGAAAGGTCGGAGAGAATGAGTAAGCTACCCCAGGGCACACGGCTGATGAGGTGGAATTGCACACTGGGCCTCTCTGACCTCAGAGCCTTTAGACTCTGCCAGCCTTGCGTTTTTCACCGGCTCTGAGATAGCTGCTGCCCTCATTTATTCACTCAGCAAATACTGATCTCAACCACGTGGTGGGGGGACTCTGGGGTGAATTAGGCACAGCAACTGGGTGCACAGAGCTCATGGCTCTACAGAGGAGAGGCACACACACATATACAAATACACACACACACACACACACACACACACACAACACAAGGTATAAAGTGGCCCATGAGAAAAACAAACCAGACCCTTCAAAGGGATGATCTCCATTGAGACACTAAATGCTCTTGCAGAAGAAGTGGCTCAGAAGCCCTTTTCCTTCCCGTCTACTCACATCTTATGCCCTATTCCTTTTCTTTCCAATTTTGCTCTCATTTTAAAATGAGGAAACACAGGGTCTGGAAAGAGGATCCCTGTTCTTGCTTGCATATCCTTTCACCCAGAATGCAGTGATATGGAACATTCCTGCCTGTGCCAGGCCATCCTCACTATCACTTACGAGATGGTGCTATTATCATTCCCTTATAAAAGGGTAAACTGAGGCTTAGAGGGAGGGTCCTGGGTTTGTCCAAGTTCATTTGGACCCAGATCCAGACAGCCCTCTGCCTTTTTGCCTCCCAGGTTGAATGGAAGTGCGCTGGTCTGTATCCAGTGGGCACTTTAATTTAAAAGCATCAGACCGATTAGGTTCCCAATTGGAACATTAAATATTTAAAACATTAAAAATTCTTTCATATAGTTTAGTTACAGTCTGGTCACTGTAGGGCTGGACGATGAATGGCCTCGAGGTTTACATGCATTTGCTCATCGGGAAAGTTGGCCTCACTTTCTTCTGGAAGCTTCTTGCAGAATGAGCTCTTGCTTCTGGTTTCATTTTATTCTGTAACCACTTTCCAGAATTTAAAAATGTGTATGTTTCAGGGGGAGGTGAGCATGGGGATGCTTGCAAACAGTCAAGCATGTGATTAAATTCTCTAATCTGTTTGTTCTGACCAGCCTATGGGAGGGTAAGGATGAGGAAACCACAATTAAATGTGTGTAAATTTTTCTAGACAGTTGCAGAGAATGGATTTTTATAATCCAAGCCATATTTTACATGCTTCAAGTGGTGTGGATGAATTGACGTCTGCAGTAAATTATTTAATAATCTAAGGAAATCTAATTCCCTTCTCTCTTTCTCCTTTTCTCTCTCTTTCTTATAATGTTTTCTTTCATGTGAAGCTCTTTTTCCTATGTCAGGTCACCTTAGGTAAATGAGCCCGAGACTAGGTTAGGATGCCAGGGTTTGATGTCAGTTCTGCCACTTAATAGTATGTGGCCTTGTATAAGTATCTCATGTTGCCGGGTCTTGGTTTCTTCAGCTGTAAAATGGGTACAGTCTTCCTTATCTGGCAGGTTTGTCTTAAGAAGTAAACAAGCTGGTATATGTGAAGCGCTAGGTACACATCTTGGCAGAAGGCAAGCTCTCAGGTTTTATACCCTAGAACTTTCTAATCTGATGGAGGTGAGAACGGTGAAAACAGAAAGTACAGAACTGTGGCTGAGTGCCGATCCAGGAGGGTACACACAGGGATTGTGGGAGCACTGAGAAGGGGAGCCCCACTTTCGTGGAGTGGTTAGGGAGAAGTCAGAGTTAGGGACATTCAAGGTGGGTTTTGCAGAGTAAGAAGGAACTGTTCACTCAATTATTTATGTATACCCTGCCTTATTCCAAATAAAGAGGTAATATGATTTATAGATATTCTACATGAAGGTAAAGTAAGGTAAATGAGGAAATACGGTACAAGGGAAATAAGGAGAAGGAACTAAAATAAAACCATGGGACAGGTTAGGACATAAAACTGCTGGAGGTGATTAACACATTTGGCACTAAGCTTCTTAGCAATGAAAACAAAAAGGGAACATGATCAGGTTGGCAGTTCTCAGTCATCGTGTTCACAGGATAAAAACAAATCAGGTGGCCAGGATGTGCACAGCTTTCCTGGGGCTAAGAACTGAGACATGTTTTCCCCAGGACCCCTCGACGAGGGAACTCTGTGTGGCATAGGCCTTAGTGATATCATTGCAATAATCATGTCGTTCCAATGGGAATGCTTCTGAGGGGGAGTGTGCCAGGCAGGGAACAGTGTTCTTGGCAGAGGGAACAGCACGAGCCCAGCTCCAAGTCTTTATCAGGGGTTCTTTGCAGGGAATGTCTGCTGGCCAATTCCCAGCATGGTTCTTGGATGGGGTCACCCAGTGGGGTACCTGTGGAAGCAGTCTGGGGGTGGATGGCGTTGCATGGGGGGCACAGGAAGGGCAATGCCGGGGTGCGGAGACCTGTTGGGTTGAGACAAGGGTCCGGGTTTCTCTGGCCGTGTGATACGACCATTTGCAATCATGTTGGAGACTCAGAAGGCGGGGCCTTGGCAGTGGTGCAGGAAGCCTAATTGGCTGGGCTGCCTCCTGCCCTTGGTCCCCAGAGGCTGGTTGCCTTTATAAAGAAATTGCAAGACTTTTTCTTGTATGAAATTGAAAACAAAAACCAAAAAACACACATACACTGCAGGCTGTCAGGAAGCAATGTGAGAAACCTGAGCTGCCCCACTGTCAGAGCCTCAAATTTTGGGGTTTTTGTCTGTTCTATTTCTGAGGCTGGTAAACTGGTTTCCTGTTTGTTGCAAAATGGGTGGTTGTCGCTGTCTGTGCCTGGCCTGGAGGGAGATGGCCTCACCCGCTGAGGCCCGTTGTTCTCCCCTGAGCCAGTTCCCTTCTGAGCAGCGGGCAAAGAGGAACCCAGAATTGAGGGGGCAAGGAACTGGGGCACCCTGCCAGCTGCTTCCCGGGACACCCAGGGGTTTGAAGTCACCACACTCAGTTCTGCAGTGCCTCTCTCTGGGAAGACTAGCTCTGTGTCACAAGAGGGGACCTTTCATACTCAAGGGTCAAATGAGAGACTCAGAAAGAGCGTGAGGGCGGGACTTGGAAGAAAGAGCCAGCTATTGTTAGAAAGGTCAGGGAAGAAGAGAGAAAAACTAACGTTAATTGGTACTTGTTAGGAAGCTGCCATTTTCACAGCTCTCTCAATTGTTGCATGCGATTCCCATTTTACAGATAAGGAGACTGAGGCGCAGAAACATTCAGTTGACTAGAGCCACTTACTCAGGAGCTGGCAGTCTGACCTGCCTTGGGGAGCATGTTCAGCGTTCCTCTCTGATCCCTCTCCCCACACCTTTTTATTGAAGCTCCAAGAGGCAAAAAAGCTTGCAGAGACTCACATGGCTAGTCAGTAGCAGAATAAGAAAGTTAGTTAATTCCTGGTTTCTAGTCTACTGGTCTTCCCAACTGCCTTAGATGCTTTCTAAACTGGCAGGGAAATGACGCCAGCCTGACCTGGGACAGAGTTGGAACTCCTGGCCAGGCAACCCAGGCCAGCCAGCCATGGAGTTTACATTTGTGAGCATTGCCTCTCTCTCAGAGCAGCTAGTTGGTGACGGACGGGGTCATAGCGTTCTGTTTTTCCCTGCCTCTCCCCCTCACTCCTCCACATGCTGTCCCAGATCCTGCAACTCCCCCATTGTCTTTTGGGGTAAAACAATGACTGCCCTTCTAAAAGTGTAGGTCTGTTTTATTAGCTGGTTATTCCCTTTTACTGGTGTTTTTTTCAACCTCCTCCTGGACGCCGGGGGGGCATTATTGTGAGGAGAACTGAAATCTATTTTCACATGTATATTTTCTCAAGCAACCGATGCTAAAAGTTATCATCGATTTCTTGCAGGAGTTCTTGAATTCCCAAGACTGGAACCAGTACCAGGGGGCATTCTCAGGTCTTAGTAGATCTTCTCAAATGCTTAGTTTTCTAGATTAACCCAAAGCAGAGCTGGGCACAGGGTCGGGTAGAGACATAAGAAAACCCATCAGCCTAGAGGGCATTGCCTTGAGGGGCCTTGGAGAGGGAAGAAGGGAGACCAACCTGGGGGTGGGGCGGTGAGAATGACCTGGTGGTGGTGGGGCTTTTGCAGTCTGCCAGTGTCCCCTACTTTGCTACCTCCTTCCCACTGCCTCTGCCTTGGATAATGTCCTCTCCCCATCACTTCCTGCTGAGGCCTCCCTTCCTTCCAGGCTTAGAACCGAGCAAAAAAGCCTTACATGTTCTCCTTCCTCCAAGCCCTGATGAGCCTTTGGTTATACTGCCTCTCTTCTGACCTGTCTTCACCGTACTTGCTTTTAAGTTCTTTGTGACTTTCTTTAACTCCACTTGGTAACTGTAGCTCCTTGAGTGTGAAGATGCCCTAATTAGAGTTTATTCTCCCCACGGCATGGTTCAGGGCCTGATAATGTAGAAGAAAGGGAGGCGGGGTGGGTAGGCAGGTGGGTAGTGAATTCCTTCCTTTGTCTCAGGGTAGGCTCTGGCTGGAACATTATGGGAGAGGCAGGGAAGGACAGTCCCAGCTCAAGCCCATCCTCCACCCCTGGGCCTGTCATCTCTCTGTATAGGAAGCAGTCTTGTCACTTGGGTTCCTGATGCCTCACTACTTTGCAGATTTTGTGAAAGGGGCGCCCACCTTGTTTCTGCATCTTCTCCCCAGTGGCTGGCCACATTTGTGCTTTGTCCTTCGTTCCAAACCTTTCTGCTATTTTTGCTATCTATTGCTACCTAAAAAACGAATCCGAAACTTAGTAGCTCAGAACAATGATTTCTCATTTCTCACAGTTCTGGCTGGGCAGTTCTCCGCTGGGAACCGTAGCTGCATTCAGCTCGTGGCAGGGCTGGGCTGGGAGGTCCGAGAGAGCCTCACCCCCATGCCTAGGGTCTCAGTGCTAGTTGGTTCTCCTCCATGTGGTCTCTCAGCCTCCAGGTGGCCAGACCCGGCTTCTTCACAGCACGTTGGTCTCAGGGTTCCCAGAGTTGTGAAGGCACAGCTGCTAGGCTTTTGAAGGCCTAGGCCAGAACTGGCACAGCATCACTTCTGCCACATTCTTTGGGTTAAAACAAAAGTCAAGGCCAGCCATATTCAAGGGGCGGGAAGCTAGACTCACCCCTTGTTGACAGGAGTGGCAAAGTCACACTGCAAAGGCTCTGGGACTATTTAGCAATGATCCACTACACCCTGCTTTGTTTGCTTTGAGAGAGAAAATCCTCCTTTTGGAAACCTTTGTGAAATGGTTTCTAAGGAAGCCGTCTGAACATGGCATGGTCAAGTTCAGGAATTGATGCTCTGGTCCCTGCCTGCCCCAAAGCTCTGGAAGAGGCTGTTTGCAGAGTGGAGCTGGGGTTGGCTGCTTCTAAGGAATGTGAACACCCACCTTCTTGATTAACATGAGCAACACTTTAGGGTGCACGGCCCCTGCACTGCAGGAAGGGAGGGCTTTCTCAGGATTGGAGTCACAGTTGTAACCTCAGGCACCACTCAGATCATGCTAAGTTTTCCCTGGAGTCCTGTGAGCATTAATCGTTAATCCCCCTATGAAAATAGACCTGAATTTTTTTTTTTTTTTTTTTGCCATTTCAACATCTGTTTCTTGGGCTAAAGATATTTTAAAACTCTTCTTCCCGGGTGTAGAAGTTAGTTTTTTGTTTTGTTTTAACGACAAGCAACAGAAACTAATTCTCACTAACTTTACAAAGAAAAAGAAGAAATGTATTAAAGGGGAACGGGGGCCTCATGGAATTGGTGGGAGGCTGAAGAACTGGGCCAGGAGAGGGCAAGAAGCAAAATAAAGGGCTGACAGGTTGGAAACACATTTATAGTCTCAGGGGGAGTGCTCAGAGGGTGCAGGCCAAGCGCTGCTGGAGCATCGGGGCTGGTATGTCTATGTCAGCCTGGGGGAGCTGGGGACATTTCACAGAATTGGCAGTGTAGACCTCAGAGGAAAAGTTGGGAAAAGCATTCTGGCTGGTGGAATAGCATATGCAAAGACACTGAAACTTGAGGTGAGCTTGTTTAGGGACCCGCAGGTAATTAGTTCAAGTGTGAGAAAAGTATAGGAGGGAGGCAGAGAATGGAATGGGAGGTACTCACCAGATGATGGACAGCCTTGAGTGACTATTGAGGAGTTGGTATTGTACCCTGTAGGCCAGAGTTTTCCAAACTGGGTTCCTGGAACTGTAGTGGCCTGAGAGATGCTAGTAGATGCCCCTTGAATAAAGGATTCCATGAGCACATAAGTGTGGGAAATATGTATATTATTATGTATTTCTCTCTTGGCGGATCATCAAGATACTAAAGGCTCTGAGAAGTCCTGCAGTAAAGAAAACACGGGAGGAGACGAGCTGGGAGGCTGACATGATGCTCCAGATGAGCAATGCTAGGTGCTCTCTGCACGAGCTCAGAAGGAGGTTTTGCTCCCTACCTACCGTAGTCCTGTAGGATGTTACAATTCTCTTGAAAAGGGAATGGGAAGAAGAGGGGGACTTGGTCGTAAATCCACCACAGTAGAAAGGGATGAAAGTGGAAAATATTTTTCATGTGGAAAGTGAACCCTCTGACAAAATGCTAAGTTTTTTCCGGGGGATGAACTCAGTATTTCTAGATTTGTTTTCATGACAAGGCCTCGGTTCCCTTTGGCTTTTGCTGAAAGTGATACGTTTTCCCAGACTTGTGACTTTTACTGCCATGGTTGAACATCTCTGCATTCTCGGCTCTAAAAGTGCAAAATATTTCCTCTCCTTCTGAGCGGTTCTCTTTAATGTTTTTAAATTACTATTTTTGTTTGTTTGGTTTTGGCCACATTGGGTCTTCATTGCTGCGTGCAGGCTTTCTCTAGCTGCGGAGAGCGGGACCTACTCTTTACTGCAGTGGCTCTCATTGCGGTGGCTTCTCTTGTTGCGGAGCGCAGGCTCTAGGCACATGGGCTTCAGTAGTTGTGGCTCTAGAGCACAGGCTCCGTAGTTGTGGTGCACGGGCTTAGTTGCTCCACGGCATGTGGGATCTTCCAGAACCAGGGATCGAACCCACGTCCCCTGCATTGGCAGACGGATTCTTAACCACTGCGCCACCAGGGAAGTCCCTAATTTTTTTTTTAAATGAAAAAAAGTGTGGAGATTAAAAATGCTCTTTCTTCCCTCCTCTTGGAAGAAGGGGAGGGAAGACTTTCCCAGAGGAGTTCCTCCAGGGTAGAAGGACAGAAGTTAAGCCAGGACTACTGAGATGGTGACGTGTAGCCCGGAGGCTGGGTGCTTTGCTGTGCTCGCTGTGAGGCTCCAAACCCTGTGACCTGTGGGCTTCCAGTGCAGATTCAAGAGAGTGACAGCGGCTGGACCCTGGTTGCAAATGAGCAGAGGAGCCTGGAGCTCTAGCCAGGGCCTCGTGCTGGGCTGGGAGACACCCAAGCGTGGGCTTTGGGAGTGGACCCTCCACGTCCTCAAGAATATTCCTACCAGAAACCTCCACCATAAGAGGACACTGGTCGTAGGACTGTGGGTGACAAAGAAAGGGGCTCAACTGACAAGGACTTTTTTGCTTTGGTCATCCCTGCTCAAACCTGGAGAAAAAAGGAGAGGAAGACTCTTTTCATCAGTTTCACAACATAGATTCTGGAAGGATCAGTGAAAGATAAGAGAGAGGATGGCAGCCAACACCTCTTAAGCATCTACTTTACGCCAGGAACTTACAGCTGGTGTGTGTTTTCCTCCACGTGTGCATGTTGTCCTCAGTGCAAGCCTCTGATGTGCTTATTAATATTAATTGTAGGGAGGAGTGTGGGAGATGCTATTTTGTTGGGTTTTTTTAAGTGTTTTCTTTTATTAATGATAAAATCACATGTTTATTTTAGACAATTTAGAATATACAGAAACATACCAAGAAGAAAATAACAAATGCTGAGACCTGGTAAGGGTAAATCACCTGCCCACGTTAGTAAGTGATGGAGTGTGGATTTGAACTAGAGAGAGGCCACAGCATGTGCCCCAGTCCTCTCTTCACCTATTCACTCATTTACTCAACCGCCATTGATTGAGTGCTTTCTGTGTATCATAGAAGACATCATCTAATTTAATTTCACAAGAAAACAATCTGTCAGGAAGCAAAGTTAGTGGCAGGGCTGGGATGTATCTTCAATGTACGTTTAATACATGTACAGATACAGAAATAAATAGAGGTGTGTGATTATGCTTGGGTTAGGGTACAAACAATTATTTCCTAGCTCTGCCCACTAGCAATGACACTCCAGTAGAAATGAGCATACCCACTACTAGATCTTAGTTTCTGAGTACCATTCTCCAGTAAAAGAAACCAGGGCTCCTTGGAGAAATGGCTGATTCTGGGGCTAGGCAGGGAAGCTACAACATGAGCCTGAAACATCTTGTAGTTCCAGAAAGTAAGGAAGTGCTTAAAACGAAAACCCAACAGAACAAAATGTAAGGATATGTCTAAAGGACATACAGGCCAACTAGAAAGAGCTCTCAATAGCCAAAGCTGAACAACTGGGGCAATAAAATAAATAATGATAACGCTGAATTATAACCAAAGGAATCCATGAATCCATGTATTGCAAATAAACAAATGAATAAATAAATAAGTAGGGAAGAAGGCACACATCTTCTTTAGAGAAGAATTCCAGTTGATATATGCTACTTCCCTTCCAGTAGATGGGGCTTAATGCCTTTCCCCTTGTGGATAAGCTAGACTTAGTACTCATTTCCAAAGAATAGAGTATGGAGAGAGAAAATAGTAAGTCATGGTTGATAAGCCCTGCAGACACCACCTTAACCAAGTGACTAAGGTTAGCATCCTCAGTTCTTAGTCATGTTGCTATCATGTGACCCCAAACATGATGAAAGGAGGAGGGCATGTCACCTCTGTGGTATTCCTGTCAAAAACTTATAACCCAGGTCCAGTCATGAGAAAACATCAGATAGACCCACACTGAGCGATATTCTACAAATTACTGCACCAGTGCTCTTCAAAAATATTATGCTCACGAAAAGCAAGGAAAGACTGAAAAACTGTCACAGACCAGAGGTGAGTGAGGAGACATGACAACTACATGCAATGTAGGATCCTGGATCAGACACTGGAACAGAAAAAGGACATTAGTGGAAAAACTGGTGAAGTCCAAACAAAGTCTGGAGTTTGGTAAATAGTACTGTACCGAAGTTAATGTTTCAGTTTTGAAAAACATATGATGGCTGTGGAAGATGTTAACATTAATGGGAGCTGGATGAAGGGTATATGGGAGCTTTCTGTACTATCTTTGCAATTTTCCTGTAAATCTAAGATTGTTTCAAAAATAAGTTTTTGAAAATTCTTCCCTGATAAAATAAGTGATGCGCCAAAGAAATACAAAAGCCCAATAAACATAGAAAAAGTTCAGTTTGTCTAATAATAAAAAGGTGCAAGTTACAATAATGAGAGATCATTTTTACCTGTTAAGTTGGCAAACATTTTGTTAGAAATCCTAACACTCCTAGTGCTATGTAGGATGTGGGGCACCTGGGCGCTGTAAACAACCACTTGTAAGAGTACAAACTTGGACAAGCCTACAGCTAACATCATACTCAATGGTGAAAAGTTGAAAGCTCCTCCTCTAAGATCAGCAACAAGACAAAGATGTCCACTCTTGCTACTTTTATTCAACATAGTATTGGAAGTCCCAGCCAGAGCAGTTAGGCAAGAAAAAGAGGTGAAAAGCATCCAGATTGGAGAGGAAGAAGTAAAACTGTCTCTCTTTGCAAATAACATGATATTACATATGAAAAACCCTAAAGATACCACCAAAAAAAATGTTAGAACTAATGAACAAATTCAGTAAAGTTGCAGGATATAAAATCAATATAAAGTATCTGTTGCTTTTCCATAATAATAATGAACTATTGGAAAGATAAATTAAGAAAACAATCCCACAATCCCATTTACAACTGCATCAGAAGGAACAAAAAATCTAAGAATAAATTAACCAAGGAGGTGAAAGAACTATACACTGAAAAGTATGCACTGTTGAGAGAAATGGAAGAAGACACAAATAAATGGAAAGATATTCCATGCTTATGGATTCGAAGAATTAGTGTTGTTAAAATGTTCATACTATCCAAAGCAATATGCAGATTCAATGCAATTCCTATCAATTTTTCATAGGAAGAGAACAAACAATCCTAAAATTTGTATGGAACCACAGAAGACTGCAAATAGCCAAAGCAATCTTGAGAAAGAAGAACAAAGCTAGAGGCAGCACTCCCTGGTTTCTATTATATTGCAAAGCTGTAGTAATCAAAACAGTATGGTATTGGCATAAAAAACAGTCACAAAGATCAATGCAACATATCAGAGAGCCCAGAAATAAACCCACGCATATAAGGTCAATTAATTTATGATGAAGGAGCCAACAATGTACAATGGGGAAAGGACAGTCTTTTCAGCAAATGATGTTGGGAAAAATGGGCAGCCACATGCAAAAGAATGAAACTGGACCACTATCTTACACCATACACAAAAGTTAACTCTCAAAATGGATTCAGGACTTGAATGTAAGATCTGAAACCATAAAACCCCTAGAAGAAAAACATAGGTGGTAAGCTCTTCAACAGTGGTCTTGGCAATGATTTTTTGGATTTGACACAAAAAGCAAAAATAAATAAATAGGACTACATTAAACTAAAAAGCTTCTGCACAGCAAAGGAAACCATCAACAAAATGAAAAGGCAACCTACTGAACTGGAGAAAGTATTTGCAAATCATATATCTGATAAGGGGTTAATATCCAAAATATATAAAGAATTCATACAACTCAATAGCAAAGAAACAATCCAATCAAAAAATGAGCAGAGGATCTGAAGAGACATTTTTCCAAAAAAGACTTACAAATGGCCAGCATGTGCCTGAAAAGATGCTCAACATCATTAATCATCAAGGAAATGCAAATCAAAACCACAATGAGATACCACCACACACCTGTCAGAATGGCTGTTATCAAAAAGACAAGAAATAACAAGTGTTGGTGAGGATGTGGAGAAAAGGGAACCCTTGTGCACTGTTGGTGGGAGTGTAAATGGGTGCATCCACTATAGAGAACAATATGGAGGTTCCTCAAAACATTAAAATTGAACTACCATATGATCCAGCATCCACTTCTGGGTATTTATCCGATGGAAACAAAAACACTAATTCGAAAATATATATGCATGTTCACTGCAGTATTATTTACAATAGGCAAGACATGGAAACAACCTAAATGTTCATCAGTGGACGAATGGTTATTCACCCATAAAAAGAATGAAATTTTGCCATTCACAATAACATGGATGGACCTTGAGGGCGTTATGCTAAGTGAGATAAGTCAGACAGAAAAAGATAAATACTGTGTGGTCTCATTTATATGTGGAATCTAAAACAAAACAATAAACAAAAAAGCAAGCTCATGTATACAGGGAACAGATTGGTTGTTGCCTGAGGTAGGGGGTGAAGGAAGTGGAAATGGGTGAAGGGGATCAAAAGGTACAAAATTCCAGTTATAAAATGAATAAGTCATGGAGATGTAAGGTACAGCATGGTGACTATAGCTAATAATACACTGTTGCACATTTGAGGGTAGAAGAGTGGATCTTGAAAGTTCTCATCATGAGAAAAAAGATTTTTTGTAACTGTGGTGATGGATATTAATTGGACTTACTGTGGTGATCACTTTGCAATGTATACAAATATTGAATCATTACACTGTATATCTGAAACTAATAATGTTATGTCAGTTGTACCTCAATTTTTTAAAAAAGTACAGATTGATACAGATATCCCAAGGGAAGTATGACAGTATATATCAAATAGTTGTCCATTTTCACTCATAAGTTCCCCTTTCAGGAATTTATACTAATAAAATACTCACTGATGTGGATAAGGATTACCTAGAAGGATGCTCTGTATATCATTGTTTGCAATAGTGAAAGACCGGAAACAATCCATATATACAGGAATGTGGGCACTGGTTCTACTAGTTCTAATACATACATACAGTGACATACCATGTATCAAAAAAAATGGTATGGTAGAATACTGTTTAATATATGGAAAGATTTTTTTGATGTAATAAATGAGAAGAGAATGTATACACAGAATGATACAAATTTAGGAAAAAAGCATGTACATGTATATAAAAATATTTAAAGGACAAATACCAAAATGTTTACAAGAGTAGTTTCTGAGTGGTGGGATTACCAGTAATTTTTGATTTTCCTCTTTGTGCTTTTTTATATATATATTTTCAAAATTTTCAATACTTTTGTTTCTTGTGCAAAGGACCTATATGCTAAGGCCCCTCGGGGGGAGTCACAGTGCCTGTTAACATAGTAAAAGTTCTGATTCCTGCAGGACAGAAACATTTCTACTTATAAACTCAGTTTTCCCTTTATTTGATCACAGGTTTTTTTCATTGCTTTATTCCCAGAATTATGCCCAGTACATAATAGGTATTCAATGTATGTTTTGTGAATGAATAAATGAATGAATGAATGAATGCTTATGACCAAGTGGGAAATACACAGCCGAGCCCCCTCCACAGCATACCGTCTTCCCACCTGCTCTGCTGGCCTTTCCCGCAGGGTAGCTTCCCACCCCTTTGAGTAAGACCCACAGGAACCAGTCATGGGACACTGAAACCCAAACAGTGGGCAGAGAAGTGAAGGACTAGAGGAGTGGCCAGATTAAGAGAAGGATCTTTACAGCAGAGAGCATCCCTGATGAGGCAGAAGAAGCCCAGAAAGCTGGACAAGATGTTTGGAGCAACAGGCCTTCCCAGGAACAGACTGCATGGATGTCCTGGGTCATCCCAGAAGGTCTCAGGCCCCAAGTTCCCAGAACCCAAGGTCTCTGTGGTGGCATGTGATCCTGGGTATGTCCACTGGCTTCAGGGCACACAGGGTGGCAGCTTCCCAGGGCAGCCCACTCTTGTGTGTGCCAGTTCTGATGCTTGGGGAGTTCTTCAGGCTGAACTGAAATCCTCCTCCCTGTAATTCCCGTTGATCATTAGCCTTCTGGGGGAATGGTCCTATCATCCTACAATGTGGTGGCCATCCATATCTGGAAGAACGGAATCCAGGTTCCCTGAACCTTCTCTCCTGGCCGTTCATCTCCCTGTCCTTCAGGGACACAACCTGAAGGCTCTAGAGTCAAGAAACGCATTCACACACAGCTACTTTAAGTTCCTCTGCATTTCCTGGTATGGTTTGGGTAGTTCTCCCGCTTTTCTCTGTTTTCTGTCCATGTATCTTTCACGTATGCACTGAAGCTTGAGCGGAACTGCCCCAGTGCAGATTTATTTTTAAAATTTTTTTTTTAATTAAAATTATTTATTTATTTATTTATTGGGGTATAGTTGTTGTACAATGTTGTGTTAGTTTCTACTGTACAATGAAGTAGAGTTCCCTGTGCTACACAGCAGGTTCTCATTAGTTATCTATTTTATACATATTAGTGTATATATGTCAATCCCAATTTCTCAATTCATCCCACCCCCCCAGCCTCCCTTGGTGTCCGTACGTTTGTTCTCTACATCTGTGTCTCTATCTCTGCCTTGCAAATTGGTTCATCTGTACCATTTTTCTAGTTTCCACATATAGGTGGAAACTGACTTACTTGACTCTGTATGACTTACTTGACTCTTCTGACTTACTTGACTCTTCTGACTTACTTGACTCTGTATGACTTACTTGACTCTGTATGACAGTCTCTAGGTCCATCCATGTCTCTACAAATGACCCAATTCCATTACTTTTTATGGCTGAGTAATATTCCATTGTATATATGTACCACATCTCCTGTATCCATTCTTCTGTTGATGGACATTTAGGTTGCTTCCATGACCTGGTTATTGTAAACAGTGCTGCAGTGAACATTGGGGTGCATGTGTCTTTTTGAATTATGGTTTTCTCTGGGTATATGCCCAGTAGTGGGATTGCTGGGTCATATGGTAATTCCAGTTTTAGTTTTTTAAGGAACCTCCATACTGTTCTCCATAGTGGCTGTATCAATTTACATTCCCACCAACAGTGCAAGAAGGTTCCCTTTTCTCCACACCCTCTCTGGCATTTATTATTTGTAGATTTTCCGATGATGCCCATTCTAACCGGTGTGAGGTGATACCTCATTGTAGTTTTGATTTGCATTTCTCTAATAATTAGTGATGTTGAGCATCTTTTCATGTGCCTCTTGGCCATCTGTATGTTTTCTTTGGTGAAATGTCTATTTAGGTCTTCTGCCCATTTTTGGATTGGGTTGTTTGTTTTTTTGATATTGAGCTGCATGAGCTGTTTGTATATTTTGGAGATTAAACCTTTGCCCATTGATTCGTTTGCAAATATTTTCTCCCATTCTGAGGTTTCTTTTCATCTTGTTTATGGTTTCCTTTGCTGTGCAAAAGCTTTTAAGTTTCATTAGGTCTCATTTGTTTATTTTTGTTTTTATTTCCATTACTCTAAGAGGTGGGTCAAAAAGGATCTTGCTGTGATTTATGTCAAAGAGTGTTCTTCCTATGTTTTCCTCTACGAGTTTTATAGTGTCCGGTCTTACGATTAGGTCTTTAATCCATTTTGAGTTTATTTTTGTGTATGGTGTTAGGAAGTGTTCTAATTTCATTCTTTTACATGTAGCTGTCCAGTTTTCTCAGCACCACTTATTGAAGAGGCTGTCTTTTCTCCATTGTATATTTTTGCCTCCTTTGTCATAGATTAGTTGACCATAGGTGCACGGGTTTATCTCTGGGCTTTCTCTTCTGATCCATTGATCTGTATTTCTGTTTCTGTACCAGTACCATATTGTCTTGATTACTGTAGCTTTGTAGTATAGTATGAAGTCAGGGAATCTGATTCCTCCAGCTCTGTATTTTTTTCCTCAAGATTGCTTTGGCCATTAGGGGTCTTTTGTGTCTCCATACACATTTTAAGATTTTTTTGTTCTAGTTCTGTGGAAAATGCCATTGGTAATTTGATAGGGATTGCATTGAATCTGTAGATTGCTTTGGGTAGTATAGTCATTTTCTCAATATTGATTCTTCCAATCCAAGAACATGGTATATCTCTCCATCTGTTTGTGTCATCTTTGATTTCTTTCTTCAGTGTCTTATAGTTTTCTGAGTACAGGTCTGTTACCTCCTTAGGTAGTTTTATTCCTCGGTATTTTATTCTTTTTGTTGCAATGGCGAACGGGATTGTTTCCTTACTTTCTCTTTCTGATCTCTCATTGTTAGTGTATAGGAATGCAAGAGATTTCTGTGCTTTAATTTTGTATCCTGCAACTTTACCAAATTCATTGATTAGCTCTAGTAGTTTTCTGGTGGCATCTTTAGGATTTTCTATGCATAGTATCATGTCATTTGCAAACAGTGACAGTTTTACTTCTTCTTTTCCAATTTGTATTCCTTTTATTTCTTTTTCTTCTCTGATTGCTGTGGCTAGGACTTCCAAAACTATGTTGAATAATAGTGGTGAGAGTGGACATCCTTGTCTTGTCCCTGATCTTAGAGGAAATGTTTTCAGTTTTTCACCATTGAGAATTATGTTTGCCGTGGGTTTGTTGTATATTGCAGACTTGAATCTAAGTCAAAGTCCTCGTGGGAGGGAAGGCCCAGCCAGATGGCTTCTGCAGGGCTGCCTGTCTCCTGCTCACTGGCCTCCTCACAGCACTGTCTTCTGTGCTCCTGGGCAGTGGGTGGCTCCATAAGGGCAGGTTTAAGGCATCTGGGTGTTTTCCCCTTCACTTCTTGAGCCTCCTGCCTTAGGGCATGAGTGTCTGCTCAGTGCAGCAGAGAGAGGGACCTGGGGAGGGGCAGGTGGTGACTGGCAGGGCCACCACGAATAGAAGCCAGAGCTCTAAACAAGGTTTCTGTGAGCACCAGAGAAGCTGGAAGAGAGGCTGCGTTACACATTCGTTCATCCACTCAACACACATTTTGGGAGCCTTGTGCCCAAGAGCAGGCCCTGTTGCCCCATCCTCCCCCAAGGACACGGCCCTGCCCCTGAGTTCGCCTCCCAGCCCTGAGAAGATGAATCCTGTCTTGGAGAACGTTCCCTGAACAACTTCACTTATGCCTGGTGTTGCTGTTCCTGGGCTAGACGTCAGAAACAAGGACGGATGACATGGCTCCTGCCTCAAGCAATCTAGGACCTGGGAGGTGCAGATGGACAAAAAACTGATGACATGGTAGAGATACTATGGTAGAGATTTGGGGGCATACAGGACAGGAGGAGTGCTTACTTCTACCTGGCTAGCGTGTGGCACGTGTGTCTGCACAGGCTTCCTGGAGGAGGTGTCCCTCGAGCTGGGTCTGGAAAGCCGAGAAGGTGTTCCCAGGCGGCTGAAGAAGGGGTGTTGAGGAGAGGGCAGAGGGTGTGATGCCTGAGAAAAATATGATGCTTGAGGAAACTAAAAATATATAAGTGGATTTGGAGTAGAGAAAGGAAATGTATGTCTGGAGAGATAAGCAGGAGCCAAATCAGGAAATGGCTTGTAGAGCTATTGTATTGGATAGGATTAGAGTTTCTGCATGTAAAACAGCAACAGCAAACTAAAACGACAGTGGTTTAAATACATAGAGTTTATTTTCCTTTCTCATAAAAGAACCAAAGGTAGCCAGCCTAGGCTTACTGTGTGGCGTCCACAATATCCAAGCTCCTCTCTTTCAGGCCCTCCATCCACAAAGCATGGCTTCCATCCTGAAGGCCACCTCATGTTCTAAGATGGCTACTGAAGTGCCAGCCATCGCATCCAATTTATATAAAGGAACGAGAGAAAGGCAGAAGAGCCATGCAGCCATCTGTCCTCCTTTCAAAAAGACTTTTCGGTAGTTCCTCCCAATGATCTGCCCCTACATCTTATTGGCCAGGGGTTAGTCACCTAGCTGCAAGAAATGAGGGGAGGTAAGAGTTTGCAGAATGAAAAAAACCTCATTTCAGCAAGGTGTTCAAAGGTCAGAAGGAGTTTGTCCACCAAGGAAAGGGAATAGGGTGTTCCAGGAAGAAGGAACAGCAGGTGCAAAGGTGTACAGGTATGAAGGAGCATGTGCTATTGGGGGGACAGTGAGTGGATGTGACTGGCTCAAAGGTAGACTGTGTGTGTGTGTACACAAAATGTGTATGTGCGTGTGTGTCTATACATATGTGTGTCATATGTATGGGGAAGGGTTAGGAGGGGTTCTGAGAGGGAGGATGGGGCAACTGTGACAGACTGGAGGGAGTTTGGACTTGATTCTGCAGGAAAGGCAACTATGACAGACTGGAGGGAGTTTGGACTTGATTCTGCAGACTTTCATGGGGTAAGTTAATCAGATATGAGTTTTTGGAAGGTCAGTCTGAACACTCAGGTCAGGGAGAGAGAACGGGCCTGGGGGTACTGGTGTCAGAATGTGTGCATCTTATTCATGGGGCAGTAAGGGAAAGTGAGACAAACCAGGATGGGTGTTGAGATCAGGGAAATGAAGTTGTCTTGGAGGGAAGGGCCACGTTGTGGAGGCCTGGAGACTTGCCATCGTAAGAAACAGGGAGCCACTGAAGTTTTGGTAGTCGGGTTTCCTAACTATGGATTTTCCCGTGGCCAGTGGGGTCATGTCTTCAGCAGGGATGCTTGCTCTGGCTTTTGGTGGAAGGAAAAAAGGAAACTCACTTTACTCTCTCTACACTGCCTCTTACCTCCTTTTGCAGATCTGAAAATGAAAACACAGAGAGGTTAAGCAACATGTCCACAGTCGCACAGCTAAGAAGTGGCAGAACCAGAGAAGCCAGTTCCACCAGTCACCTCTGACCCTGGAGAAACACCTGACTCTGTTTCCTAGACTGGTGGCTGTTACTCTGCAGGGTTATTTTGTTTTACATGACATGGGGTTTGACCTGGATGTTATGTGTGATCCTATCTGGTGACAAGCCACGTATTCATAGCTTTTTACATGTACTTATTCAAATGAAGCGCTGATGAGTCTTGTACTGAGGCAACATGACTGGGAAGACAGGAGGAAGGTCTGGTCCCAGCCCAGCCGGGGACAACACCGGCGGCTGAGGTCCCAGCCCTTTACTTCCTGTTCAAAGTTGCCTTTTCAGTGAACTAGAGAGTTCAGACTAAATGAATGCTTCCCAAATCATCTGTGTTCCACCCTCACAATTCATACCACACCAACCTATCCCCTAGACTATTATTTATTTAAATTTTTCTTTAAATATATTTACATTGATATATTTTTTTCATCCAGTTTTGACCTAAACATGGGTCTGTAAAAGCATGGGTTTGTTTTGATTTGATTTTCTCTAAGTCACATTAAAATAAACTCATAACTATAAATAAAACACAAAAGTTTGTCTTTATAACGATAGTAATGATAATAGCTAACAAATGTTGAACTGAGCACTTCCCTAAGCAGAGTAATGTATGAACTCAGTTCATCTTTGCAATAACCCTATGAGGTACGTACTTTATTAGCCCCATTTCACATATGAGGAAACTGAAGCACAGCGTGACTGTGTAACGTGCCCAAGATCACACAGCGAGATCCACCTCAAATAAACTTATAATCCTCCAGCAGTACCTGCTCCCCATCTTGGGAAGCCCAAGGCAAGGCCTGGCTCTGTCTGAGGTGCCACGATTCTACGATAGATTTTGCTGCAGGGGGTGTGGTGACATGAGTGTGGCGATGTGAGCTGGCCCGCGATGACTGCGGTCCAGGGAAGGCGGTGGTGCCCAAAGAGGGAAGGAGTGTGTAAGGATGATACTGATTCCCTGCGGACCAGGAGAGATGGGGAGCAGAGAGGTGGCTACACGGTTTTGCTCCAGTGTCCCCAGAGCTGGAGGGACCCCTGACAGGAAAAGACTTGGAGATTGGCAGGGGATACGGGATTCTGCTAAAGTGGGAAGAAGGCTGGGCTCGGCTGCCAAACAAGTTGAGATGGAGGACAAAGCAGCAGCTGGCTGACGTGCCCTCCTTTCCACAGGCAAGTTTATAGGCACTTACTTGGAGTTTTCCTTATTCCATTTGCCATTCATTTCTAACAGAATGATTTGCATCATTCCCAGCTTTCTTCACTTCCCTGGATGAGATGCAATTCAGAGAAACCCTTGTGCCCAAGGCACTAATTACCTGGACCACATCCCAGGACGCCGCTGCTAGCAGGATGCCTGGTGACTCACCTGTGCTTCCCTGTAACAAATGGACTTGGCCGGGCCCCAGAGCGCATCAGAGCTGCGGGACCCACTGTGCTTTGTTCCCAACTGGGAAGCGGGACTACCTGACCACGCCCTCCCGCTCAGGCCTCTCTCTCCCTCGTCCCCATGGGGCCCCTGGCTCCTGACCTGCGAGGGGGCACTGGCTGGGTTACTTTGCCTCCCTGGGTCTGCGCTCATCTGGATGCAGCCCAAACTGTCTCCTAGTAATTTTGAGGAGTCCTCTAAGGGGTCTCCTATATACCCACCACGCTGTGCATCAGCTGTGGTCCCCACGGGCTTCCGTTCCCTTCCTGCCTTCCTGCTCTGGTTCCCACTTAAGCACATCTGCCTCCCTTGAAGCTGCTCAGAGAAGCTTCATTCTTGCTGCCACCTATCAGGTGGTGGCCACTCCTTGCCAGGGGGCTTGGTCTGGATGGTCCCAAGGCCTCCAGTCCTCAGGCACAGGGCAGTGTGGACTCTGGAAAGAGACGGGAAGCTGGGTGGAGATAGAGGTGGTACTTTACCGCCTGAGCCCCAAAGCAGAATGCGTGGGCCCAAAGTCATAGGAAACCCCTCTCGAGTAGTTCCTTTGGCTTCTGTCTCTGACCTCTCTCTCCACAGGAGCTCAGAACTGGCCAGGGGACCTAGGGACATCCACCCCCCTCCTTACTTATTTCTCTCACTCCCTCTGCCCTGCCCCTCACCAAAATTTCTCCTTTCCCAGCTTGCAAATCACCTTGCACACAGGTGGAACCACATACAAAGTGATCTGCTGTGTGTGTGGAAGGGGCGTATGCATATGTGAGGAAGAATTGTTGTCCATGTCTGTGCTGTCCAATATGATAATCACTTGAAATGTAACTAGTGCAGCCGAGGAACTAGATTTTTTATTTTCATTTACATTTGAATTTAGAAATAAAGCAGCAGAGAACATTTTCCCATGAAATACAACTTTATTGTTTTGGAAGTACTACAGTTCACTTTTTAACCTCCAGTAAGATGTTAGTGTTGTGTCATAGTGTGTATGTCAGATGCCAGCATTGCTTCTAGTACCTCATTAATCGTTTCTTATATTTATCACTCAATGAAATGATAGTATTTTGGATATATTGCGTTCAATGAAATATGTTACTAACATTAATTTCACCTTGTTTCTTTTTCCTTCTTTAACGTGGCTATGAGAAATTTACTTGTATCACTCATACTGTATTTTTATTGGACAGCATTGGTCGAGAGTAGGAATTGGCAATCCTTTTCCGTAAGAGGCCAGAGAGTAAATATTTTGGGCTTTGTGGGATATCTGGTCTCTGTCACAATTACTCAGCTCAGCGTTGTAATGCTAAAGCAACCATAAACAATACAGAAGTGAATGAGTGAGCTGTGTTCCGATAAAACTTTATTTATAAAAGCAGGTGGCAAGTTGAATTTGACCTGTGAGCTCTCATTTGCAGATAACTGCTTTAGGCAGGCAATAGGAAGTGAACTGTGAAATGTAAAACTGGAAGTGATGAGGGTTAAAGGAGCATCCTTAAGGCTGGGCTGAGAAGGAAGGGCAGGCCCTGAGCAGAGGATGGAGTAAGAAAAGTCCTGAAAGACAACAGGGGGGAAAGGAAACTCACATCTGCTGAGTGCCTAGTGTGTGCCTGGCATTTTTCACATATTGTACTTGTATTAACTACGTTAATCCTCTCAAGAAAACTGTAGGGTGCATACCAGTACCATAATTAACCCGTTTTCTAGATGAGGTACCAGGATGCATTCCCAGCCTGGCCCAGAGCCTGTGCTCTCTGCTGCTGCTTATGTGCTGTTCCCTTTCCTCGCTGCATCTCCCAACACTCTTATGAGGTAAGTGTTAGTAACCTAACTTCACATGAACACCTGGGGCTTAGTGGGGACCAAACTTGCCTGAGCTCCACACCTGGTACCTGAGCCTGCCCTTGGTCCTAGGTCACCCGCCTTCCAAGCAAGATCTCCTTCTGATGCGTGTCTCCTTGGAAGGAATGCTCTTGTCTGCGAAGCCAGATCTTCATGCCTCCCTGTTCCGGCGTTGAATCCCTGGCATGTGTGGTGAAGGTGATGTCTTTTGGGGAGCCAGATGCCCTTCTTGCTCCTCCTGGGTGCTGGTGGGAGCCCCTGGGGGCCTGGGGGCTGGCTGGGCTTCTGGACTCCATGTCACCTCCTCTCCTTCGTCACAGGCCAAAGAAAAGGAGGTAGCACCTTGATAACCCACTTGAAAAAGTCACTTGACTTCGTGCTTTTCAGTTACCATCTCCTGGCTTCTTACTGGTCCAAGGAAGCCACAAAAAGCCCGGAATAGGGGACACCAGAGAAGCATTTTTCAATATACATATATAAAGTGAAGCAAAATTGGTATCACAGTTTGTATACAGCTTCATATTCTAGTTTTTGGTCTCATTTAATGTTACCATGGATAATTTCCCACACCAATAAATATTGTGCCCCGGTCCGGGAAGATCCCACATGCCGCGGAGTGGCTGCACGTGAGCCATGGCCGCTGAGCCTGCGCGTCCAGAGCCTGTGCTCCGCAACGGGAGACGCCACAACAGTGAGAGGCCCGCGTACCGCTAAAACAAAACAAAACAAACAAACAAACAAAAAAAAAAAAAACAGAAGTTTTAGTGTCCTCCCAATATTTTGTAGAGTTGTTATTTATTTAACCACTACTCCTTTTGCATACTGAGGTTGCTTCCAGCTGTTTTGCTGTTATAAATAATACTATGATCCCCATCTTTGAAGCGAAATTTTTGATCTCTTACACTGTTGGTCCATTTTAGATTCCTAGGAGTGGAATTAGTCAAAGGGTGTAAAATTCTGAACGTGGGCCCCCTCCACTCCCCATTCCTTGCCTACTCAGCCAGTTGTAGGGCCTCTTGGGCTGATCAGATGACGGCAGATGACATACAGGAGAAATGAAAGCAGCAGAAGGAGCTGAACTGATACTTATGTAGAAGGGCCTGGAGGCATGGCCGGAAAAGAAAGATCCCGGAGGGAAGACGGGCTGAGAAGAACTTGGCCAGAGAAGAGGGGGGACTGAAGAATGCAGTCGGCAGGTGTAGGAGGCAGAAGGGAGCCATCTGAGCGGCTGCCCTGTGAAGTGACCCTTGCACACGAGAGAAGGAGGGCTGTGGGTGTTTAGGAAGCTTGGCCGTGACCCATGCCTACTCATTTCCCTTTGCTACCTCCTTGAGAGAACTCAGTCAACAATTAACAATACTTTCCCAAACGTGGGGAGCTCGGTTTGTGTTTCTTTTGGATGGAGCACCCTGCCAAGATGGATGGACATTCAGATCCAGTTTTATCTAGGTTTACAGGGCTTTGATAGAGATTTTTGAATTATCTGCCAAAAAAAAAAAATTATAAAAGCTTACACTCTAAGCAGGAGCCTGTTTCATGCCACCGTCGCTAAAATGGTTAATAATTTCACAAGAGCATTTTCTATGTAAATGAGGATGTGATGGTAAGAAGACTACACTAGAATTTATGAAGCTTGATTATAAGCCAAGATCTGATTAATTTGCTTGAGCAGGTCATGGAAGCACTCAGGTCTCTGTCCCATGATGCATGTCAGCAGCTGGCCTGACCCAGCCCCTCTCAGTGTGCAGCGCTGCTGCTGCAACCCTGAACATCCCCAGGCTGCCCCACCCAGCCAGTATACGAGCAGTAAGTCTGGGGCAATCGCTCTCCCTGTTCTGAGTCCAAGGATTCCTCCAGAGCAGCACCGACTGATGCAAACGTGATGCGAGACCCCAGTGGGAATCACATGTATCATTTTAAATCCTCTGGTTGCCACATTAAAAAAGTAAGAAGAAACAGCTGAAATCAATTATAATAATACATTTTCTCTAACACAACATATCCAAAATATCATTTCACCGTGTCATTAATATTAAAAAATTAATAAGCTATTTGACATTCTTTTTTTTAAATACTATGTCCTCGAATGCCAGTGTGTTTTTTACCCTTAGAGCAAATCTCAGCGTGGACCAGCCGCCTTTCAATAGCCACAGGTGACTTGTGGCTTCCACTTCAGACAGCACAGCCCTACAGCCTGGAGTCCACCTTCCGCAGTAACAGCCCAAGGCAGGCGGGGTAGGCAGGGGAGGCGGGGTCCTGGGCTTCCTGACGGCATGATGCTCTCCAGAAGCACAGCTGCCTCTCCAGGCTGCAGGTTGCCCCGAGCAACTCGGCCTGATTTGGTCACATGCCTCTGTGCCCCTCTGCAGACCCAGATCCCCCATCCTTCCTCTGCAAGGTCCCTGCAGAGCCAGGCAGCTTTTTATTCCTAAGCCCTGGAAGCCAAAGGATCAGATTCTATGTCTTCCCCACATAATGGGCTACTTGCCGCACCCTGCGCCTCTCTTGGGAAGAGCTTCCTTCCATGATTCTGGCCACGGCCACCTGCCTTGACTGACCAATGCAAGGACAGCGACCTTCATCAATTCCGGGGGGCGCCTTACCTTCCCCCCTTTCTAAGGGGTCTCTGCCCTCAGTGGGTGATTTTCTGGCCCCATGATTCTGAAGAACACCCATAAACGTCATCTCCAGCAAGACAGCCAGCTGTACTTACAAAGCGGGGCTGGAGCAGATGACCTTGAGGGTCTCCTCCATCTCCAGCCGTTCTTATGCTGTCATGTCAGGACCCTGTGTTCTCAGGAAGCTGGGCGGAAAGATGATCCTTTACTTTTTTTTCCCTTTGCGTTAAACAACAGTGACTGGAGAGTGTCCTGAAAGTGCCTGGTGGCTGCAGGATTACCCCCCCGCTGCCCCCAGTATATTGCTCTGCAAAGCCCTCGCCCTGCAGTGCCCAGATGCCCTCCTGCCCACTCTCCTTTCGTCAAGTGGCACATGGAGATGTCATTTATTGTAGCATTCTGACAAATAGAAGCCATTCTTCTGATTTACAACCTGCAACCTCCTCCCTTTGAGTCAGGGTGTGATTCATCTCCTTAATGTGATACTTCCGAAGCGTGCGGCTCGCTCGGGGGCCGAGTGTGGAGTGAACCCTTCCTGCCAGCCTGCCCCCTCGGGCTCCTCCCCACTCGTCCTGACCCCCACACCCCGTGAAAACTAAGCCGGTGACAGCCTCTGCCAAAGGGCTTAACTTTTCCCCCTTGATTCTGCCCTGGGAGTTATTCTATGCGGGTCCTGGGAGGACGCGGCAGGGCCCCTGAGAACGAACGCTGATTCACATCCGGCTGCAGGCCCGAAGGTTTGACTTGGTTTGGGAGGTCTAGGTTTGAAAACTGTGGCCCGGGCACTGTGAAGACCTCTTGCTGGGAGGGACAGTGATAGAAGTGGAGGCTACCCTTGTCGCACCCCGACCTCCAGGCTTTTCACTTCTGACCTGGTTACATAATCCCCTAAGTGCTTTGTGGAGGCGCCAACGATTTCCCGTGGTTAATTACCCGTTTGCTCACTGATTCACTCAACAAACAGTCATTAAACTCCTCTCTGTGCTCACACTGCTCTTTTTTTTTATTGTGGTAAAACATACATAACCTAAAATGTACCCTTTTAACCATATTTAAGTGTACAGTTCAGTGGCGTTCGCTATATTCACATTGTTGGGCAGCTATGCCTCCGTCCACCTCTGGAGCCTTTTTCATCTTCCATAACTGAAACTTTGTCCCCATGAAACACTGCCTCTCTCTCCTCCACCTCCCTTTAGCCCCTGGCGTCACCATCCTACTTTCTGCCTCTGTATAAGACTACTTTAGGTACCTCACATAAGTGGAATCATACAATATTTGTCCTTTTGTGACCGGTCTCTTTCACTTAGCATAATGTCCTCATGATTCACCCATGTTGTAGCGTGTGACAGAATTTCCTTCCTTTTTGAAAGAGAAAAACAAATACCATATGCTAACACATATATATGGAACCTAAAAAAAAAAAAATGGTTCTGAAGAACCTAGGGGCAGGACAGGAATAAAGACGCAGACGTAGAGAATGGACTTGAGGACACGGGAAGGGGGAAGGGTAAGCTGGGACGAAGTGAGAGAGTGGCATGGGCTTATATACACTACCAAATGTAAAATAGCTAGCTAGTGGGAAGCAGCCGCATAGCACAGGGAGATCAGCTCGGTGCTTTGTGTCCACCTAGAGGGGTGGGATAGGGAGGGCGGGAGGGAGACGCAAGAGGGAGGGGATATGGGGATATATGTATACGTATAGCTGATTCACTTTGCTATAAAGCAGAAACTAACACTACATTGTAAAGCAATTATACTCCAATAAAGATGTTTAAAAAAATTTTTTTCCTTCCTTTTTAAGGCTGAATAGTATTCCATTGTATGTCTCTCCCACATTTTGTTTATCCGTTCATCCATCAGTGGACACTTGGGTTGTTTGCACCTTTTGGCTATTGTGTCACACTGTTCTTGATGCTGGGTGTGTACAGACGCACAGACATTCTTTGCCCTTGAGGAGTTTCTAGTGTAGGGGAGGAAGACTGACCACCCTCAGCACAGAAAAGGGCGGCAGCAGAGGTCACCATGGAGCCAGAGGAGAGGGCTGAGCTCCTTCCTGAGTTGGCAGAGCAGGAAGGCTGACAATAACTGGAAAAGCCCACAGAACTGAGACTTAAAGGGGGATGAGTGACAGAAGGACATTGCAGCAAAAGGGACAGCACGTGCAAGTGCTCAGAGGCAAGAAAATCTTGGTTCCTTCCAAACCTGCCAATTGTGGGACCTGGCTTCAGGCAAGGAGGTGTGGCGGGGAGAGCAGAGGAGATTGGGGTGGCCGGTGGAAGGGGGGACCCATCACTAGGGCTGGCACACCTTCCTCTGTCGTATCAACCCTGAGAAACCACTGGAGGGTTGTCAGGAGCCCTTAGGAGGTGGAAGAGTCCACCCTGTGGCTGGTGGAAGACAGTCTTAGAGTGAGAAAGACCTCGGAGGCTGGAGAGGAAATAGCCACCGTAGTCTAGTGAGAAAAAAGAGGGTTGAACAGAAGCAGTCAGGTGGGGGAGATGCAGCAGGTTTTCTTTAGGAGGTAGAAGAGATGGGACCCAGGAGCCATCGGGTGGGTTCTCCTTTAGTTTTGTTTATTGACCTGGGTGAGGAGATCATCAAGGTATTTATGGTTTAGTGTGGAATGGGCAGGAGGGCGGAATTGAGAGTGACTCTCGGTATCTAACTTGGATCTCACATCGTCCTGAGGATAACTCTCCCTGCCTGGTTGCGGGGACTCACTGGATATCAGGACCCTGAGGTGTGGTCTGGTCCAAGTTCTGATTTTACAGAAAAGAGAAGAGAAGCTCAGAGAGGTGTCTGATCTACCCAAATGCACACAGCCAGCCCCTCTCCTCCCTCAGGTTAGCTCTAAAGCCACATGAAATGGCCCCTCCCACTACACACCCCTTCTGTTTTAAGAGATTTTTATTGCCAGTCACCCCTGGGAGATTTAGAGACTTTAACAAAATTACAAACAATGGGGAAGCAAGAACTTGTAATTAAAATCCTCAGTTTTTGTTATCCTTGCTCTTCATTAAACCTTGGTGGAGCTCAGCCAGCCAGCACACTTTTCCTGCTCAGACACTTGTCTTGGTCGTCTCTGGGGAGAGTGCCCCTGTTTCTGTCTTGGGAATCAGCCCCACGCTACCTTCCTTGCCTGGCTGAACCCAGAGCTCCTCCTGGCTTTTGAGAAGCCCTGGATGCATGTTGCGGCACTACGGTTGCTGATCTGGGCGGTTCAGACTCCTGGGCCCCAGACGGAATCAGGTCGACCTTCCTGGGGTCAGGTGGCGCCTCCAGCTCCTTTCTTTTTATTATTATTATTATTATTATTATTATTATTTTAAAGTTTTATTGGAATATTGTTGATTTACAATGTTGTGTTACTTACAGGTGTGCAGCATCGTGACTCAGTTATACATATGTTCATTCTTTTTCAGATTCTTTTTTTAAAAATATTCATTAATTTATTTTTGGCTGTGTTGGGTCTTTGTTGCTGTGCGCGGGCTTTCTCTAGTTGCGGCGAGCGGGGGCTACTCTTCAGGTGCGCAGGCTTCTCATTACGGTGGCTTTTCCCATATAGGAATCCAACTCCTTTCTGCATCTGCTCCTACTCTCTGCTCTAGTTTGATTTGATTCTGGGCAGGAGGAAGATCTCTATCCTTCCCCCAGAGCTTCCTGCAGGGGTGTCAAAGAGACCTGCTTTGATATAGACTATTAGACTATTATATAGACCCCATGACCACGGCCACTTTAAGACAGACACAGATAAGTCCTTGAGTCAGTCTCAGACCTGCCCTGGCCTCCTGCCCCTCCCCTGGTTTGGCTCTCACCTGGCTCAGGTGTGGCTTGTCTGGGTTCCCCATCGGCACCCCTGACTCTCCTTCGTGGGATTCACAGTGGTCGCCACTCCCCTTGGCATTGGCCTTAGCACCTGGTCCTGTCTTTGGCACAGACCTCCACTTGGCAGCTGGTGACCTGGCCCAGCCCCATCCATCTCCACGCCGTACCGGGTCCTGTGACTGGCCCATCTCTCTCTGTGGCCTGGGGGACGGGTAGGGCCTCTCTGCACAGTGTGATCCGCTTGCCATCTCCCTGGGTCCCTCCTTCGAGACTCTGGGCTGCTGCTTCTGAGTCTTTCTGTCTCTGCAGTCTGGTTCTCTCTGTCCTGATTGTCCATCTGAAACCTCGTCACTAGCTCCAGGGTCAGGCTGGTTCCCCCATTCCCCATCAGGAAAATTTGTCCTGAGCTTATCCCTGGGCCTATGTCATTTCATTTACTCTTTTCCCAGACCATTATCTCCATATTAAGGTGAGGAAAATGATGTTTAGAGAGGCTGTGTCATTTGCCCAAGAGCACTGGTGGGGCTCAAACTTACATCTCTCTGACCCCAAAGGCTGTGCCGTTTCCATTTTCTCCCCGTACAGCAGGCACTCATGACCAGCTACCTTAGCCTGGGGAAGAGGGGAGGAGAAAGGACTCACCTTAATAATTTTCCACTGTTGCTTGCTGATATCACTCCATAGACACTCTACGCATATGATTCATTTGCTCTCATAGTAGCCCCTGTGATAGATACTATTGTATCCCCATTTCCCAGTTAAAGAAACCGAGTCCCAAAGGGCAGTTGGCCCAGGTTCCCTGGGTAGGAAAAGATGGAGCTAAATTCAGACAGTCTGACTCCAAAGCCAGCAGCCGCCTCTCCTTGGAACTAGGAGAACATGGGGACCTGGAGAACAGCCAGAGGCACCTGGGCTGCCCATGCCCTTCAGGTCCCAGCAGAAGAGGGTGGGAGGAAGACAAGCCAGGCAGCGGGGTCTGGGCTGTGACCAGAGCAATCCCGGAAGGTGGGCAGCATTTGGGGTTGGCCCTGACGAAGCACTCAGTAACCCTGGTGCCCGCCGCTGTTGTGAGTCCATCTTCTACCCACGCCCAGCGTCTCTGATGTCTTCACAGAGGGTGGGGAGCTGGGCCGGGTAGGCTGCGGTGAGGATGACAGGGCGATACGCGTGGCGTGTAGGACAGTGCCTGACACGGAGGAGCCCTCAGCAGACATTAGCTCTTGTAATGAGCTGCTACTGCTCCTGTTCGGTGGATGGTGACATTGAGCCTTGATGAGGTCTGGTAAGTGACCTGCCTTGACCTCTGGCCCGAAGCTCTTTCTCCTGCACACCCAGAAGGTGCGCACATGTGAACGGTTACCTGCATTTGAACTTACTTGATCAGGTCGGGGATGGGTGGGAACTTCCCCAGTGGGGTATTCGGCTACACAGTAGTGAACTAACTAGCCAGGGGTTTGGCTTCACTGGGTGATGGGTTTGGGGATTTGCAAGAGGGCCTGTGGCTCGGTTGGCCCGCCCCACTGGGCCTGGAGCCAGGGTGGGGGGCCCGAGAGAGCCGTGGGCACACAGCCGCGATTCTGAAAGCCGACAAATGCCCAATGTTCCCACAGACGGGCCGGGGAGATGGGGCTGCGCGACCAGAACAGCTGGGCGGAGGCTGGTGGCAGGAGACAGTGTGAGGCCCTGCTTTGTCCCTGGACGGTCATGCGTACAATCAGAACCATAGATAACCCCTTTCCTTTCCCTCTGGGCTGCAGCCCAGGATTCAGAACTTCCTGCTCCCAGCCAAGGAGAGCCGCCGGGAGAGCCCCAGCTCGGCCTCCGCACCGAGGCTGGTAGGCAACCAGCAGCCTGGGCTGCCCAGCTGAGCCAGGGCCCCTTCGCTCCCACAGCCCTCCTGTGGGTTCAGGGACTGGCACAGGGCAGAGAACCTGAACCCAGAGTCCGAGTCCCCAGCTGCGGTCCTTGTGCTGCTGTTCAGTGTGACCTTTGGTGGGTCACCTTCCTCCTGCCCCCTGGGTTTCCTCCCCGAGCTTCCCTGGAGCTCAGAGAAGGATTTAGTTCCACATCTGCCACCTAGTGTATGTGCCACACACAATAAGGATCCAGTGTAACGAAGTATGGGGAGTGGGGGAGGAATAGCACTTGTTCCCTAAATATGTAAAGCAGCTGAAGGGGTGTCGACTTAAAAAAAATGCACAACGTGAGAGTTGCGAGTTAAGCTTTTATCTGGGGCAAAACGAGGACTGCAGCCCGGGAGACAGCATCCCAGATAGATCTGAGAAACTGTTCCAAAGAGGCAGGGGGGAAGGTCAATATATACGTGATTTTGGTGAAGGGGGAATACATGCAATTGAGCACATATCTTTTTACAGAAGGTTTCTGCTAGTGTCGTGCGGGTTACTGCTAGTCTCGAGGAGCAGGCGTCCCCATGAAGGAGTTTAGTGCATTTCTAGATACGAGGAGATACAAGAATTGGGCTCATAAAATGGGCTCCTGAAAATATCTAACTATCTGAAGACCTGTTCTGCCAGTTTTTCCCAGAGCACAGAGGCCTCATTTCTGCTCTCCACCTGAACTCCTTTCAGGGGGTGTTGAAAGTCAGCTGCAGCAGCACATGATTTAATCCTTGTAGAGGTCAATGGCAAATGCCAATTCGTAATTGACAGGGTTTCCAGAAAGGTGGCAGAGTGAGTGCCTGTTTTCAGAGCTGCCTTCTCTGAATCTCTCTTAATGAACGAGAGTCAGAACGAGAGTCCGAGAGGGAGACACCCTTAAATGCAAGCAGACGGCAGCCACAACCTCACACCTCAACCCTTGAAGCAGTGGGATCTGGGTGAAGTAAAAGGGGGACCTAAAAGCCACCACCAACCCGGATGACTGTCACAGCCTCTCCTGCAGCCTCCTCTTCTTCACCTGCTAAAGACGGGCCACATTTCAGAAACACACAGGCAGACAGGCCCAAAGACAGACCCAGGTCCTCCAGGGCCAAGTCAGCCTGTGCCCCGGCTCATGCTTACACACCCATGCGTGCACCATTGCCCTGAAGGCTGGCTCAAGTGTGGACACATCCCAGTGGTACCTGGCACAAAGGGCCTGCTCAGGAAATGTCCCTGCAGCTGAACTCACCGCTTCTCAAGAGAAGGCTCTCTCATTTGTGTCCATGGACATGGGGCAGGTGTTTAAGTTCTGGGCCCCCAGCGTCAATGACAAGAGTAGGTCTTGCCTTTGGAAAACTCTAGAGTCCATTAGATTTTCTTTTGTGGACCATGGGGGCAGGGCCTGATTGGGCAGCCTCTTTCCTTTTATCCACATTCTGACTGAAGGCTTTGTTTCAGTGCCAAGGGGCTCATCCCTTTATCATCATTGTTATTTCAACTGCAGGAAGCCCAAACATGTGTAGATTTCCCCTTGTACCAGATCCTCTGTGATCTGTTCATCACTGACAGTGGACACGTGGGAATGGGTGCAGGGGCCTATAACTGTGTCCCCCTGTAATTCCTGGGACAGTCCCAGGAACTCTCCAGAGCTGGGCAGGCAGAGTCTGGGGATGTTGGGTTATCTATGGAGTAACCTGATGGTCCTTCTGGTGGTTTGATGTCAGGAGCAATGTGGCTTACTTTGCGACATAGCAGATCCATGAAGTCATGAAATGTCCATGTTGGGATCTCAAGTATCAAAACCACTCTCCCCATCCCCTTGGAGTCTTCAGGTGATCTGAAAGAATACCAGTTTCTGATAACTTGAGGCTTTCATTTAGATTCTGAAGCCAACAACTCCGCTTGAAAGAATAATGTAATGTCTCAAGCTCCTCTTACGAGAATCTGTCTTAGGTTTCTATGCTCCACAGAAATTTCTTCTCCCACAATTGACTACTAAAAGGAGAGGCTTTTGATGTATGTCTTTTATCAAGAACATGATGGCTGGCTGGCTGGCTAGCTGGATGGGTGGAGAGAGAGAAAAGGAGTGAGTGAGTCTGTTTCAAAGCTGTCGTGCTTCAGCACCTGAAAACAGAAGGTGATTGATTCTGTTTACCGAAAATAGTAGTCGTGAAACCTTAAGTGAAAATTCACACATGATCTGAGTTGGATGCAGTGCTCCTAAGATCCCATCTTACTCTAAAATGTATTATTTAATCATTCTCTGAATTGAGTCACTCCTTTTATTAGGCAAGATGTGATTTTTTTCTACTTCTGAATAATCTCCCCAGAAACCCTGGGGTTCCATAAAATGTACAGTCCACGGTTTATTGATTACAGCCTCGTTGAAAAGTTTATGTAAAAATATTTCTGGAAAATCCAAATATCTACTAAGTCAGTGCCTATTATGTGCCTGAATTCTCTCTCAAAAAAATGACATTTAATTAGAAGTAACAGACCTTTAAAATCTAAGACTCAATTCATTTTTATTCTTAAAATTTTCAAAGCATTCTTTTCTCCCAGTGTATCAGTCAGCTTACGCTGCAGTGACAAACAACCCAATATATTGACCTACAAAAATCAGCATTTATTTCTCGCTCCCTTTACATGAAGACTGTGGCATCTCTGGGCCCTGAAGGCCTCCACATGTCTTCCTATCCTGGGACGTGAGCTGAAGGAACAGCAGAACCTGAGACATACTGTTTTCTTGCTGCAGAGGGCAGGCTCAAGAGAGGCCAAGGTGAACTTAACGATCATTTGAAAAGCTTCTGCTCAGACCCAGCAAACATCACATCCCCAATCATCGCGGTGACAAATCATGTCACAGGGCCAAGCCAGTGAGGCAGAAACGTATGTTCCCAGGACTCTCAGGCAGGTCACATGACAATGGGCAGGGATGTAGAACCCAGTTGCAAGGAGGGAGTAAATAGTGGGGAATATTAATTCTATCCACCGCACTCACCCATGCATGTAATATGTTCTTGGTCTTTTGGTTAAATCCCAAGCCTAAGGAATCTTTGTCAATAGCATTGAATTTAACTAACAAGTCTGTTTTACAAAGACTCATCCCTGATCTGTGACGTTTTCTAATTTAACATATTAAAAAATTTTAACTCTACGTGGTGTAAAATTTTCTGAGTGATTAATGGCCATAAAATACGAAAGAACTTGACCGGAAGTCCAGGGATTTAGGCTTAGGCTCGCCTCAACTCTTAACTAGCCAGGCAGCCACCTCTGAGCCTCAGCTTTCTCATCTCTGCACATCAGAGGTAATGACTACAGGAGTGTTTAGAACAGAAGGAAGCAGCAAAGAAACAACTGGCCAAGGCTGGCACAGGCCATGGCACCAGAGCAGCATCCTGGAGGCCCCACTTCACTCTTTGGATACTGGATTGTGGGGGATGTCTTGGCAGGGGGAGGCAGGGCAGCATTTGAGGATGCTCAGAGCATGGCTGGTTACCAACTGGTACAGAGGTATTTCAGCATTTTGGCAACCGGTACAGCCATTTCAGAGCACCCCAGCTGCATGTCTGCCCTGTGTGATGTTTTCTCACATTCCTGCAGATGAAAAAAGGCAGGGTTGCCAAGCAGAAAGAGTATTAAATGAGGAATCGCAAGACGTGAGCTCTAGGCTTAGTTCTACCAGTTACTTGGCAAATGACTTAACCCTCATGTGCCCAGTTTTTCTGGAATGGAAACAGTTTCTACCTTACAAAGCTGGCCTAAGGATGAGTGGGGTGATGTGAGGGACGTGCCCGGCACAGCATCCGGGTCACCAATAGGTGTTTCCTGAATCTGCACCCAAACCTGATCAGCCCATGACCTGCGTTGGGGTCCCAAATCTACCACACTAATTCTGTGAACTTCTCTTTTCTATAAACACCATAAAATGGGTCCATTTATGGGGCATTTGAGTGGTGCATGTAAAGTGTTCAGAACAGTGCTTTGTGTGTAGTAAACACACAAATAAATCCTGTTTTTATTCTCTGTTACGCTGAGCTCTGTACTAGTTTGCCCAAATCATCCCCATGGACACTTCTACGCTCTCTTCTCTCTCATTTCTGATAGATTTTGCTCCTGGTGGCTGCCATCTTCCTTCCTCTTTATTCTTTTATTTTCTGTTGTGCTTCGTTTGTTCTTTTCCTTTCTACCGCCCCTGTACATTGTGGGATTGGCTATGAGAGCTGTGATGTGTTTGGCTGCAGGTAACAGAAAACTCCCTTGAGCTGGGCTTTGCTGACATAGAAATGCACACGTTACACAGAAGGAAGTAGGGAGTTTCACGGTCCAACCAGACGTAAAGGCTCTGTTTCATCCCGTCTCTCCCCTCCTGTCAGCAGGATTGCCCTTGAAATTAGAAGAAGGAGGATGCCGTTTCGCAACTGGGGCTGTTTCCTTGTTCCATGCCCAGATGTGGATAGATATTGGCAGAGAGAATGCACAAGTCAGACTCATCTTTAATGTGTTTCCCCAAGACTGTGGCCTGGAGGAGTGAGTGTGGAGAACTAAGTGGTCACACATTCCGTGCTCGAGTGGCGTCACTCACAGCAGGGGGCTGTAGGAAACAGGTGGAAGTCTCTGAAGAATCCAAACTGGCCCAAGAGAGGAAGAGTCAGCTTAAATACCTGCCAAGCCCAGAGAGAGGCACCATCAGCTCCTGAGAGCCTCAGGCAAATGCGACCTTTCCTGCCGCTTACCTCATCCACCAACCCCCGCCCAAACCAAGAAGGACCCAGAGGCAGCCCAGCAAGGAGGGGCAGACACACTGGGCAGGGAGGGAAGCTGATGACAACCAGATGCTTTCCCACTGCCCATGGCTTACTTGAAGTAGGCCTGAGCTGGGGAGGGGAGAAGCTCCAATTTGGTTAAATACTGACTTTTTTTCAAGTAATATTATTATTCCAGGTTGGCCTTATTAATTACTTAGTTGAAACTGTTTTTGAGTACAAGTGACCAGAGGATGGATGCATTATCTGTCTATCTATCTATCCATCTATCCATCTACCTATCTATCTATCTATCCATCTATCCAGTCAAGGCCCTCACAGACCAACTATTAGGAACATTATTTTAAAAATATTTTAAGATACCTTTATAGCTACAGAAGAGTTGCAAAGATAGTACCTCTAGGGTAACATTTTTTTAAATTAATTCATGAATTTATTTATGGCTGCGTTGGGTCTTCGTTGCTGCGCACGGGCTTTCTCTAGTTGCGGCGAGCGGGGGCTCTGCTCCGTTGTGGTGTGCAGGCTTCTCATTGTGGTGACTTCTCTTGTTGTGGAGCACGGGCTCTAGGCACATGGGCTTCTGTAGTTGTGGTGCACAGGGCTCAGTAGTTGTGGCTCACGGGCTCTAGAGCGCAGGCTCAGTAATTGTGGCACACGGGCTTAGTTGCTCCACGGCATGTGGGACCTTCCCAGACCAGGGCTCGAACCCGTGTCCCCTGCATTGGCAGGTGGATTCTTAACCACTATGCCACCAGGGAATAGCATTTCTTAACCTCTTTTTAAAATTTTTTGAATTGAGGTACAATTGACATATACCATTATGTTAGTTTCAGGTATACAACACAATGGTTCAATACTTGTATATATTGTGAAAATGATCACCACGATAAGTCTAGTCAACATCCAGCGCCTTGCATAATTACAACTTTTTTCCTGGTGATAAGAACTTCTAAGATTCAACCTCTTCTTCATTATCACCCCGCCCCCCACCCCAGGAGCCTCTTTAGATCTTCATTTCTATAATTGCTCCCCCATGAAATTTTAACACCACAGATATGCTGTGTATCCGTGTGTGTGCTGTGTCCTTTAGAGGGCCATCAACCACTGTAATAGCTAAGATTTTTTTTTCTGCCCAACAGCCAATTTTCACCCCTTGGGGGCAACCCTTCCATTGCAAATGCTGCTCTGGAGAGTTCCAGCACACCCTTCACCCAGCTGCCCCTGATGCTAACATCTTACATAACTGTGGTATGTTTGTCAAACCTAAGTAGTTAGCATTGGTGCAATACCATTAACAAAACTACAGACTACATCTTGATTTCTCCAGTTTTTCCACCAGTGTCCTTTTTCTGTTCCAAGATCCCATCCAGGGTCCCACATTGCATTTCGTCGTCATGTCTCCTTCAGTCTCCTCCATTCTGTGACAGTTCCTCAGGCTTTTCTTGTCTTTCATGACCTTGACATTTTTGAACATCGTACTGGTCTGGTATATTGTTGAATTTCCTCAATTTGTGTTTGTCTAAGGCTTTCTCATGATTAGACTGCAGTTACGAATTTTCTGGGAAATACCATACAGGGAATGCCCCCTTCTCATTGCATCATATCAGGGGTACGTGACACCAGCATAACTTACTGCTTGTTATGTTAACCTCAATCCGTTGGTGAAGATGGTGTCTGACAGCTTTCTCCACTGTGAACTTACCATTTTTCCCTTTCCATACTCTGTGGATTGGAAGCAAGTCACTGCACCCAGTCCACACTCAAGGAGAGGGGATTTAAGCCCCACCTACTGGAAGGAGGAATATCAAAGAATTTGTGACATCTGTTAAAATCACCACAGTAATTAAAAAATATCTGGTGAGGGGAGATGCTTTGAGGCTGTGCAGATATCCTGTTTCTCCTTTAAGTTTCACCCACCAATTTTAGCATTCATCAGTGGATACTACCTGCAGCAATTATTACTGTGGTGTCTAAAATAGTGATTTTTATTTCCCTCATTTGTTCATTTGTTACTTGTAATTCTTCTGTAAGAAAGAGATAGCCCTTCTTTCCATTAGTTTAGTCAGTAAGTTATTTATATGAGTATGGACTCACAGATATTTATTTTATTCTTTGAGTTATAATACAACACTATCATTATTGATTTTGTTATTCAGATTGTTCCACCTTTGGTCATTGGAAGCTTTTTCAGATTGGCTTCTCTGTCCTTCTGACATGCCTTCATTCCTCCCTTCCTTCCTTCCTTCCTTTCTTCTTTTTTTCTCCCTTCTTCCTTTCTTTTTCTTTTTTAAGGCACCTTTTTACTTTCTGGCACTACAAAATGCTCCAGGCTCTACTTGTATTTTCTGTGCCCCGGCCCTGGAATCACACATTTCTCCAAGGAGCCCTGGTTCCTAGAAACTTTTAGTCACCGAAGAGTGACCAGAAAAGTCATGGGATGTGCCCTAGATTTCTTCCAAAGGTCAGAGGATAACCAGCTCTTCCGGACGGGTCTGATGGGACAGCGGGAGATAAAAATGAAGTTGCTTCTTAATTGTGTGCTACGCAACCCCTTGCCCAATTTAACAGTAACCCCGAGTCACTGCCCCTCGTAGGGTTGACCAGATGGGCTGATGGATGTGACATGCTTTGGAAAGTGGACAACACTTTCTAAGTGCAAAGGTTGCTGCCTGTGGTCAGCTTTGGATAACCTGTTGTATCATGGCCCGAGGTCTCTGACAATCAAGGAGTAGGTGAAATTCTTGCTACAAAAGGGAACCATTTGCCATGTGACTTTTACCCTCTTGGGACCATGATGCTGAGAGATACTGATCAGAAAGGGCTTGCATTGCAACACCCTGGCCAAGTGCTTCGGCAGCAGAATGGACATGAGGTCAACAGGACTTCCTAACATCACGAGGCTGCTCTTCGTGTAAGAGCTGGAATGAGGAGTCTTTAAGGGAGACCTGGTGGACACCTGACCGTGCCACTGGCCCACAGCCCTAAGGAAAAGCCCTGAGCTCAGAGATCAGGTTTCACTGGAACCTCTCCAGTCAGGCCCAGCAAAGCCAACAGGGAAGGTTTTAGACTTCCAGTGAACTATCTAAGTGACATTTGTAATGGCATAAGCAAAAACCCCCCAGCTTCCTCTCTGCTGACTCCCAGAAGAAGCAGCTCTTCAGCTGAGATGAGACAAAGACAGTTCCTTCTTCTGAACTAATGGGTTTCCTTCTAGCCCTCCGGAGGAGTTCCTCTCATCCCCAAGAAGGGGACTTTGACTTCACAAGAAGGGAAGCTTGTTAACAAGGGCCTGTACATCGAAAGAGACAGATGATTTGTCTGTGAAGATGAATTCCACCACCAAGGTTTTATAATTCTGCAAATGGACAGATTGGTAGCAGTGCCCAGTTGGTCTCCATGGGAAATTTACACGAGACAGAGTAAGCCTGAGGGGAAAGAGAGCAGCATGGCTCAGAGCCAGGCCTGGCAGGCGGGTTGTTTTAGTCTTTTGACCTCAGTTTCTCCATCTCTAAAGTGAGAATGAGTGATGTTTGCTGTTTTCTACTTCACATACCTTCATGGGAATGAAAGAATGCAGTCAAGAACATACATTGAGTATGGAGGTTCCTTAAAAATCTAAAAGTAGAACTACCGTATGACCCAGCAATCCCACTACTGGGCATATACCCAGAGAAAACATAATTCAAAAAGAGTCATGTACCACAATGTTCATTGCAGCTCTATTTACAATAGCCAGGACATGGAAGCAACCTAAGTGTCCATCAACAGATGAATGGATAAAGAAAATGTGGCACATATATACAATGGAATATTACTCAGCTATAAAAAGAAGTGAAATTGAGTTATTTGTAGTGAGGTGGATGGACCTAGAGTCTGTCATCCAGAGTGAAGTAAGTCAGAAAGAGAAAAACAAATACCGTATGCTAACACATATATATGGAATCTTAAAAAAAAGAAAAAATGGTTCTGAAGAACCTAGGGGAAGGACAGGAATAAAGATGTAAAGAGTGGACTTGAGGACATGGGGAGGGGGAAGGGTAAGCTGGGACGAAGTGAGAAAGTGACATGGACATATATACACTACCAAATGTAAAATAGATAGCTACTGGGAAGCAGCCGCATAGCACAGGGAGATCAGCTCAGTGCTTTGTGACCACCTAGAGGGGTGGGATAGGGAAGGTGGGAGGGAGGGAGATGAAGAGGGAGGAGATATGGGGGTATATATATATATATATGTATAGCTGATTCACTTTGTTATAAAGCAGAAATCAACACACCATTGTAAAGCAATTGTACTCCAATAAAGATGTTAAAAACAACAACAACAAAAGAACGTACATTGAGTGAAGAAGAATGAAGTAATACTGATCCTGAGCAAACTCAGCCTGAAGCTTCCTGTTCATCACCTGACAAACATAAATTAGTGGAAAGAGACTTCACTAAGCATGGAAAAGCTGGGGCCGGATGAACAAAAGTCCTGCCGGCCCAGAGAATCCATGATCCTGGCTGTTCTTGGGCTCCTGACACACACCAGGCACTCAATGAAGATATGTCAGCTGAATGAAGGAAGTGAGCTGGGAGCCAGTCACGCAGTGTATTTGGTCCGGGTGTTTGAAAGGGAGATTCCTTCAGCTCTGGGAAGGTCAGCAGAAATGTAGGCTGAGATGCCCCAGGTCCTGAGGCAGAGTCTGGGGACAGCCAGGCCCACTGGACAAAAGGCAGGGAGACAAAGAACCATTCCATGGAATTCTGGGATATCAGAGCTGGTAGGGTCCACCCTGCAATCTTCACAAGTTGGGGGACAAATGTAAAGTGTCCCCTCCTCTGGGAAGCCTGTCCTCTGCACAAACCCACCCACATCTCGCTGCTCTCTGCGCCCATCCCTCAAGGAGGACAGGGAAGGACTCACTGTACTCTAGCCCCTTTGTTGCAAATTCACTCCCCCCATGAGACTGGAGCTTCTTATGTGTGTGCATGGGGTGAGGGTGGGGGTTATGTCTGCTTTGTTTCTCTGTCCTCTGTGAGGCAGAGTGCAGTAGTGGCCAAGCTAGGAGCAAGCTCTCACCAGCCGGGAGGTGTATCTCAGCCACTATGGGTCAGTGCAGACTCAGAGAGACACTTGGGAAGAAAGAAGGATCAGGCACTGCCCAGGTAAGGGCATCCTCCCAAAAGAAGATGCTATAACATGGGTCCTCACTGGCAAACAGGTGGGGAAAGGCAAAGGCGTGGGAGGAGTTGTCTTTATTGAGCACCCACTGTATGCCAAGCATTGTAACAGGCACTCTACAAGCATTATCTCACTGACTTTTCAGACAGCCCCATTCATTTCTTCAGTCACCAATAAATATTTACTGATTGTCGATGACACATGGGGAACTGTCCAAGGTGCTGAGGATATACAACAGGAAACAAAACAGACAAAGTCCCTGTCCTGGCGCAGCTTACATTCTAGGGGGAGAGATTGACGACACTAGGAAGAAAATGAGTCTGATGTAAAGCCTGTCATATGCGGTAACCACCATAGGGAAGGCGGGAAAGGGAACTGGGAAGGTGTGGGGTTGTGATTGTATATAGCGTTGCTGAGGTCTAGAGCTAAAAGTCCAATTTCAGTTTGCTCCTCGCCTAAAGTTTACCAGCATAGCATCTGAGACTCAATCACAAAATGAATCAACACTAAATGTTAACTCCCCAACAAAGAATATGGTGGGGAACCATATTGTTCTTAAGGGCACTGAGGCTCAGCGACCCACCCAAAGATACTCAGCTACCAGGTGGAGAAGCCAGGTGTTGACCGATCTCCAACTGACTCAAAAGCTTATGCTGTTTCCACTGGGCTAAGTTTCAGGACTTGCTGGGGCTTAGCAACATGAGATGGTCCAAGAGTTGGATGATGGGAACCTCCCTCTCTGGGGAGACCTTACAGCAGGAGAACTCAAGAGTGAGAAAGGAACCAAGATGTAGACTGAGGGAAGAAGGGTTTATAAATAGCTAGGAGGAAGAGGAAGCCTGAAAATAAAGGCTGGTGGGGCCAGGGAGGGAAAAAATCAATTAAATTAAAGCAAGCCAAACTTCTCAGTCATACTTTTTCAGCACTCAGAAGCTTGGAATCCTCCTCCCCTGAAATTTCCAGGAGCTCCCTAAATCCAGAAACAAACAAAGGGATGTCCAAGAAGCCTGAGAGGCGAGAGTGGAGGGGGATTGCAAAATCCAAAAGCCATGGCACTGCACACTCTGAGGCTGGCTTACTTGGCAGAGGGTGACACAGTTGACATCGTGGTTCCTCTGAAAATGCAATGTTATGGGCACCCGGCACCCACGCCGATTCAGTCACTATCCCCTGCCACCCACGCCTGTGATGATGGGCTTAAAAACTGATTGTGATGATGACCTTGAGTCATGAAGAAAGGCTGGGGCTGCTCTTAGGACATGGCTCTGTCTACTGAGCCAGGCACAAGTATAAAATGCTACCTCTGTGCAACCTCTTCTGGCCTCCTGTTAGAGCCCTCAGCTGACAGCTTGTCAAAGACTTCTTCATGTGTTGTCTCCCCACGGAACTGGGGATCTTTGAGGATAGGGACTGAACTTCTGCTTTGTCTCTCTGTCTCCTGTGCCCAGCAGGATGTCTTTCCCATAGGAGGGATGCAGAAATATTTGTAGAATGAAAATGGAGACCTATTCCCATCTAAAAAGTTCAGACTAAAAGCTTTAGACATTTGAGAATTCATCTTCTGTACGCAAACCACCAACTCAGACCCTCTAACCCGAGAATCGTCATTCTAGATAGTGGAGGCAACACTTCACCTGACTTTTCTCTCAAGGGCACCCCTGCTACCATCCCTCTGGTTTACTCGGCACTGAAGGTTGAGTCATCTCTTGCCCCTCCTGTCCTCACTTCACCCCCACCTTGTCCCATCAGTTATGTATTCAGTTGAATTGGCTTCTCTGGTATCGCCAACACCTGCCTCCTTCTTTCCTTTCTCCATTCTTCCAATTTAGTTCAGGCCCACTGGGCTGGGTGTGATTCTCACCTTCCAAGTTCCAATTGGTTATCTCGTCTCCCCAAGCAATCTTACACTCCCCTTCCATTCAAATTCCAAAGCCCAGTAGGGTCACATCTCTTCCCTCCTCGGAGCCTCCATTGGTTCCCCCTTGTTTTCCCCATTTCAGTACATTCCTGGCACATCCCTCATATTCAGAGCTCCTCGTCTATCATCTATCCCCAGCCCACCCTCTCCATCTCATCTCCTACTGCTTTTCCTGTATGTTCCTTGGATTCCGAGGCCCTGGGCCCAGCACCCGCTCTGTGCTTTCCAGCCCCTGTTCCTGCAGTGTCATCCACTGGGTGAACCCCTCCATCCCATGGCCACAGGTCTCATCCTTTTCTTCAACATTCAGCCACAAAATCACCCCTCCTAGGAAGCCTTCCCTGATTCTCCTCCTGCCTTCTACGGATAGCAATCACATCCATCCTGAATGTCCACAGCATCTAACTTTCACCCCTATTGTGACATTTGTCACCAAACGCCAAATTATAGTTTTCATTGTATGCATCTTACCTCCCCTAAAGTGGTCTCCAAACTTTATTGATTTGTTTACTCCTTTATTAAAAGTTTGAGAATGCACACCAGCATGTACATTCTTTATTTGCTTATAAATTAGACCACTGTACTAATATATTTTGTACATCCTGAAACACACAAAGAATAGGAATTTACGAAAGGGTGTGATAAAAATAGTAGATCTAGAAGCCTGATGTCTTCTTCCTTTGCCCGGAGAACTTTCACGTGTGTTGCTTTTTGGAGACCACTGGTCTAGTAAGGGAAGGACTCAGGCTGCAGGGGCGTGAACTCAGGGCTGTTCGTGGGGTGAAGCATCCAGGGAGGAGGGGAAGCAGGCAGGAGAGCCCAGCAGTTCTGGGAGGGGAGGGCTGCTCCCTGGATGGCTGCTCCTGCCCACTGGCTCCAGGAAAAGGCTCGGCAAACCTGACCAAGCATGGCAGTTGGAAGACAATTAAGAGGACCCCCAGGCAGGAGGGGAACAGCAGCTGGGCAGAGTGGCTGCCTCGGGATTCCAGGCTCTCTTCAGATGCCAAGCCATGTCCTCGGGGAATAGAGACCTCAGGGGAATGGGGTGGGCTCTGTCCCCCTTAAGCATGTGTCCCCTTAAGCATGCATCTCAACCAACAGTGGCAGCTCCTAGCAGAGATGCTAATGCAATGTGACTCCCATGGTATTTGACGCATAGGAAACTAAAGCCTGAAGGAAGGTGCCCAAGGTGACCCTGGCACCGATGATGCGTGAACTCTCTTCGCACTTGGCCTCTAGTTTGTGTGTTAGTGTTCACACTCTCAAGGAGGCACCCCTGTCACCATCGACAGGCCTGCGGCCCCACCTGCTCAGACCAAGCTGCTTCTGCAGAACTGAGCTGGTTGGGCTCCAAGAACAAGAGGCAGCTTCTGCTAGTGCCCAGGCCCCAAACACAAGCATGCGTGCGCGTGTACACACACACACGTGCACACACACACACACCGGCTGGGATCTCTCTGTTAGGACACCTTCAGCAGTGTTTTCTTTCCTAGGATCCCTGTTACCTCCCTGCCCTGTCACTTTCCTGATCAGAGTGGCTTCAGTGCCTCTGTGCCTGGCATGTACATTGCCTCTCAGAGCATCCTTTGCTTTCTACAAAGAGCATGGCCTACCCTTGAGAGGGGAGGTAACTTGGGGAAACAGATGGGGCAGGGCTGAGGGTGGGGAAGAAGGGCCCCTGCCTGCCCCTCACCACCTTCTGTGCCACAAGGGAGCTGAGGAAGGTTGGGGGGACAGTTGGTTGGGCCTTGTCACTACTCTGCTCTGCATGTCGTCCTGCCCTGACTATGCTGTTTGCCAGATTATGGGACCGGGGAAAGGCATTGTGGGAGGATTACGGCATGTTCCTGGTCCGGCTGTGGGAGAGGACTCCCAAGCCCCTGGTCCCCATGCCATGATCAGCCCCCGGGGCCAATGCCTCAATGGAAAGGAAATTCATTCTTTCATTTATTCAGTCAACAAGTGTGTGATGCATACCTACTGTATGATAAGCCCTAGAGAAGATGTACATAAAAGATAAACTAGAGTCTACCCTTATGTTGAACGTAGCAGAGTTTGCACAAAAGGGCATGGGGCACAGGGGGAGGGTTAACCTAGGGGTCATTGGTGCACCCACCTGACCTTTGGGAGAGAAGGGTCCCAGCAGAGAAGCCTAGAGAGAGAAGAAAAGATGGGAAGGAGGGGAGAGCATGAACAGGGTCCAGGCTGAGAAAGTGAGCACATGCCCTGCCCCACTAGTACTGCTAAGCAGTGGCAGCATTTTATCACAGCAGCTAAATTGGTATGGTTTTCCAGTTAATGCTTTACGTGAATTGACTAATTCAATACAACGGTCCTGTGAGGCAAGTACTCTTATTCGTCCCATTTTATGGTTGGTGAGACTGAGGCTCAGAGGGGCTAAGTAATGGTCCAGGGATCTACACTCACTAAGTGACAGGGCCAGGCAGAGCCCTCGCCTCCACTGCTCTAATACGGCACCTCTCCTCTAATTTGCAATCTCAGTTAATGTCCGATTCCTTATTCAGAACACCCTGTGAGATCTTACAGAGCAACCAAGGTACAAAGAAGTGAGTGACCAGCGCAGAGTCTCACAGCTCTTAGGGGTCACAGTCTGACCTACATCCAGGTCTCTTAACCCCCCAGATTTTAAAATTCTGGTGCAGTCCCAAGATGCCAGGGCACAGGCTAGAACCTAGAATGCCGGGTGCCTTGTAAGAGTGAGAGAGGGTGGAAAACAGTTTGGAGGTTCCTGAATACATTAAACATAGAGTTACCATGTGACCTAGCAACTCCTCTCCTAGGTCTAGACCCCAAAGATTAGAAAACAGGTGTTCACATATGTATGGAATTTAAGAAAAAAAAATGTCATGAAGAACCTAGGGTTGAAACAGGAATAAAGACACAGAGTTACTAGAGAATGGACTTGAGGATATGGGGAGGGGGAAGGGTAAGCTGTGACAAAGCGAGAGAGAGGCATGGACATATATACACTACCAAACGTAAGGTAGATAGCTAGTGGGAAGCAGCCGCATAGCACAGGGAGATCAGCTCGGTGCTTTGTGACCGCCTGGAGGGGTGGGATAGGGAGGGTGGGAGGGAGGGAGACGCAAGCGGAAAGAGATATGGGAACATATGTATATATATAACTGATTCATTTTGTTGTGAAGCTGAAACTAACATACCATTGTAAAGCAATTATACTCCAATAAAGATGTTAAAATGAAAAAAATAAAATAAAATAAAAAATAAAATCTAAAAAAAAAAAGAAAACAGGTGTTCAGACAAAAACTTGTACATCAGTGTTGATAGCAGCACTGTTCACAATAGTCAGAAGGTGGAAACCGCCCACATAGCTGTCAACAGATGAGCAGATAAACAAAATGCAGTATATTTGTACAATGGAATATCATTCAGCCATAAAAAGGGATGGAATTCTGACACACGCTATAACACGCTCGAACACATTATGCTCAGTGAAAGAAGCCAGACACCAAAAGCTCACATATGATTCCATTTATGTGAAATGTCCAGAACAGGTAAATCCGTAGAGATAGAAAGTAGACTGGCGGTTGCCAGAGGCTGGGGGAAGGGGAAAATAGGGAGTGACTGTCAAGGATTACAGGGTTTCCATTTGCGGTGATGAAAAATTTCGGGAACTAGATCGTGGTGATGGCTAGTCAACACTGTGAATGCACTTAATGCCACTGAATTGAACACTTTTAAAATGGTTAAAACTTGTACACGGTGTGTATTTTACCACAAGAAATAAAGAGGGAGTCCTTGGACTCACCAGGGACTTCTTTCTGAGAAAGCAGAGGGTCACGGTATAGCAAAGGGGAGCAATGGAGACAGTATCCCTGGTTCTCTTAAAGGGGAGGTGTGGTTCTCTTAAAGGGGAGGTGTCTATGATTCTGGGAGTGTCCTTAAAATTCCCTGAACTCTTTAGAGAAAAGGCTTCTTACGAATCAATAATCATTAGGCCCCAGGTCACTTCGTCACAAATGGCATAACAACCACCCATTTGTCTGTCCAGTGTGATTCTGTTTGGGATTTCTGCCCCCAGCCTGGAGTTTCCCAGACTCCCCTGTGCATCACAACCACTCAGGAGGTTTTGTAAAATGACAGATTCCTAGGCCCCATCCCCAGAGACTCGGGTTCAGCGGGCCGAGGTCAGGAACCTACATTTTATGAAGCTTCCTGGGAACTGTGATGCAGCCTGTCTTCAGTGGGTCTTTGGGAACCACTGACCTGGCCCACTGAAGTGCAGAAGGCCATGCATGAGAACGACCCTGGTGGAGAGATGTGTTTGCAGGTTGCCATCCTGTGTTTACTCTCAGCCTGTCTCGAGAGCAGATTTGCTTTCCTACCCATTCCCCATGGACCCCATATCCAGCACTGTTCCTGCTCTGAATGTCATCCCGTCAACCCTCTGGCTCTTAGGGGGCCTCCCTGTTGTCCAACCGTCTTATGAAGGTCCTCACTTTAAACATAGTATCCCTCAGTCCTTGGGAATTGTTCTGGGGCCTCATAAAACCTGTGCATTCTGGTGCAGGCAGACATGGCTGGATGTGACCCAGTTGTACTAACCCCAGATTTGTCCAGTTTGGACTGGAGGGTTCCACAGAACATTCTACACTTTGTTCGTGATTGTTTACTTTTTAAAAATGTATTTCTTGAACAATACCTAATTGTTATTAAAGAGCAGAAAATACAAATTAGCGAAAGGGGATGTAATTAAGTATTCCAAATCCCTCTACTCTTAGATAACCATTATTAATATTTTGTTGATAACTTTCTAGACTTTTCCTATGCAAATGTGTGTATGTGTGTGTGTGTGTGTGTGTGTGTGTGTGTGTGTGTGTGTTTTATGTGTTTATTCAACAAATATTTATGGAGTGCCTACTCAATGTCAGGCACTGTACTGGGAGCTAAGAATGCTGGTATAAATGATTCAGACAAAAATCCCTGCCCTTAAGGAGCTTGCAGTATATACGTTTGTTTAAATTAAAAAAAAAAAAAAAAAAAAAAGAACTGTAGGCAGCTTTTAAGCAATCTTTTTCCCTTAGTAGTATATTGCGAATGTCTTTCCATGTCTATCAATGAATATATATCTATATCATCATTGTAATGATCGTACACCATTCCATTGGCTATATTTATGATAATCTATTTAACCAATTATGCATAAAGTGGTTTGGTCTAGTTTTTCACTATTATATAAACAACTTTGAGATGATCATGTTTATCTAGTGATCTTTGATGCCTTTAGACATTACTAATTTAGACATTACTATTTACTTAGGATAAATTCATAAAAGTGGAATTTTGAGGTCAAGGGGCATGTACTTCTTTTTCTGTTTTCAGGATAGCTCTTTTTTAAAAAGACTTTTTATTTTGAAATAAAAATACAGATTCACAGGAAGTTGCAAAGATAGTACAGAGAGGTCCCATGTACCGCTCACCCAGTTTTCAACCCTATGTTTGCATCTTACATAACTAGAGTACAATATCAAAACCAGAAATGTACATTGTGACCATGTGTGCATATAGTTCTATATGATTTTATCACATGTAGATTCAGGGAACCATCACCAAATCAAGATACAGAACTATTCCATCACCCAAAAGATCTCCCTCATGCTAACCCTTTATAGTCATTCTCACCCCTCTCCCTCCAACCTTCCCAAATGCTGGCAACCACTAATTCGTTCTCCATCTCTGTAATTCAGACATTCTGAGAATGGTATGTAAACTGAACCATACATTATATGACCTTTTGAGAATTTTTTTACTCAGCATAGTGCCCTTGAGAGCCATACAAGTTGTTATGTGTATCAGTAGTCTCTTCCTTTTTACTGCTGAGTAGTATTCCGTGGCATGGAGGTACCACTGTTTAACTCTTCACCTATTGAAAGGCAGTTGTTGGCTTTTTAAAAATAAGGCTGCTATGTATATTTGTGTACAGGCTATGTGGGCAAAAGTTTGCATTTCTCTGAGAAAAATGCCCAGGGATACTACTGTTGGATCCTATGCTGAGTGTATGTTTGGTTTTTAGAAACTTCCAAACATTTTCAGAGTCGGTCTACCATTTTACATTCCTACCAGCTATGTACGAAAGACCAGTTTCTCCACGTCCTTGCCAGCATTTGGTATTGTCACTATTTTATTTATTTTAGCTGTTTCAGTAGTTGTGTAGGGATATTTCACTGAGGTTTTACTTTGTTACTGGCTAATGGCTAATGATATTGAGTATCTTTTCATGTGCTTATTTACCTTCTGTATATCCTCTTTGGTGAAATGTTTGTTCATATCTTTTGCCCATTTTCTAATTGGATGTTTATTTATTTTCACTGTTGGGGTTTGAGAGTTTTTGTTTTTTTATATGTTCTAGATACTAGTCCTTTGTCAAATGTGTGGCTTGCAAATATTTTCTTCCAGTCTGTAGCTTGTCTTTTCGTCTTCCTAATAGAGTCTCTTGCAGTGGAAGAGTTTTTCATTGTGATGAGGTCCAATGTATTGATTTTTTTTTCTTTTATGGATCATGCTTTTGATGTTATGTCTAAGAACTCTTCACTGAGCTCTAGGTTTTGAAGATTTTTCTCCTATGTTATCTCTAAAACTTTTATAGTTTTACATCTTATTTTTAAATCTGTGACCCATTTTGGGTTAAATTTTGTATAAAATGTAAGGTTTGTGTTGAGTTCCACTGTTTTTTCCTATGGCTAGCCAATTGTTCCAGCATCACTTGTTGAAAAGACTCTCCTTTCTTCACTGAATTGCATTTGCTCCTTCGTCAAAGATCTGTTCTCTTGGGACTTCCCTGGTGGTCCAGTTATTAACAGTCTGCCTTCCAATGCAGGGGATGCGGGTTCAATCCCTGGTCAGGGAACTAAGATCCCACATGCCACAGGGCAACTAAAGCGTGCATGCTCTAGAGCCTGTGCACCACAACTAGAGAGCCTGCGTGCCGCAACTACTGAGCTCATGTGCTCTGGAACCCTCACGCCACAACTAGAGAGAAACCCACATGTCATAACTAGAGAGGAGCCCACCCGCGTGCCACAACTGGAGAGCCTGCGCGTTCTGGAGACTGTGCCACAACTAGAGAGAAGCCTGTGCGCCACAACCAGAGAAGCCCGAGCGCCAGAACGAAGGATCCCGCGTGCTGCAGCTAAGACCCAACACAGCCAAATAATAATAAAATGAGATTTGAAAAAGAAAAAAAAAAAGATCTGTTCTCTTGTGGAACTATTTCTGGGTTTGCTACTCTGTTCCAGTGATGTGTATATCTATCCTTCTGCCAATACCACAGTCTTAATTACTGTAATTATATAATAAGCCTTAAAATCAGGTAGAGAGATTTCTCGCACTTTAATTTTTCTTTTTCAAAATTGTTTTAGCTGTTCTAGTCCCTTTGGCGTGTACCTGTGAAAGGCCTTTGGTAACATATTGCCCAAGTGCCCCCAAAAGGTGGTACTAATTTAAACTTCCGCTAGTGGTGTGGGGAAGTGCTGTTTCCATACACCCACACCAGCCCTGGCTGTTATCGTTCTTTTTAAATCTTGGCCTATCTGATAACTGAAAAATTATATCACATCCTTATTTTCAATTGCATTTCTTTGGTTACCTTTGAATCTAGGAAGGCAGCCAGTGCCCCCAGATCTTAGGGTATAAAAGTTTGGTATCCTTGTGACAGGAAGCTTCACCCTGAAGATTTCAGAAGTGTCCAACAGAGAAAGCAGACAGGTTTGTGTCGTATCCATTGGTGACTCCTTTTCCTCCGATGAAGGCATTTCATACCCTCTTCCTAATGTGTTCTTCTCAGCTTCTAGAGATGAAATCATCTGTTCAGGCAACCGCACATGCCCATCTCCAGGTAGGCATCCCTCCACTGAAAAGCCCAAATGTACCTTCAAACCACATTCAAAAGTTGACCACGTCTCACCTCCATTGTCACTACCCTGGTTTGCATGCTGCCATCTCTAGCTTGGATGATTGCCAGTGGCCTCCTAACTGTGTCCCGACTTATACACTTGTCCCCTAGCATTCGTTCTCAATACAGAACCAGAGGGTTGTCTAAACACAAGTCACAGTCTCTCCTATGCTCAACCCTCCCTTCTCCCCGAGAGTAAAAGCCAAAGTTCCTGGATGGCCTCCCCAGACATCGTGCTCATGTCCTCACAGCCCCCGGCCAGTCACTCTGCTTTAGCCACCACGGTGTCCCTGCTCTTCCTGAAACACCCCAAAGTGCTCCTACGCGTTCCTGATTATTTCCTTAGGATTAATTTCTAAACTCCAGTTGCTGGGTCGGGGGATGTACATTTTTAAAAGCTCTTAGCAGTTATTTCTGCAGGAAGGCAGTATCAATTTCCATGCTTACCAGAAATGTGTGAGTGTGCCTTTTCCCCTACACACTCACCAACTCAGAGTGTTGTCATTTTTAGACAGCCTTTGCCAAGTTGCTCCTTGCCACTGTATTCTCCATGTGAGTTTTATAGAAAGAGCTTTGTATAGCTGGATCCAAAACAACCATTTCATAGCAACTGAGAGATGGTCTTCCTGTGGATGTTTCTTGTAACCATCCTTGATATCAGCCAAGGGCAAGAGCCCAGAGATGTACCCAGTGGAGGAGCGACAAGCTGTCCAGACACAGGGCTTTCCAGGAGTCTGATGCATTGTAAAGGGGGCACTGAGGGGTCTAGGGGAGAGAATGGAGGGCATATATTTTATATGCCACTTTTCTGAATTGTGGCTTTTCCCAGCCAGGCTCTGGAGAGGACCTAGAGAGCCGACCATTCAAGGTTTTGCTGTCTTCCTAAGGCCTGCCCTAGACCCGTGGTCCTCAAACTGAGACAGCCTCAGAATCACCTGTAGGGCTCATTAAAACACAGACTGCCGCGTCAGTAGGTCTGGGATGGGGCCCAAGAATTTGCATTTTTAACAAGTTCCCAGATGGTGCTGATGCTGCAAGTCCAGGAACCATACTTTGAGAACTGCTAGCCTAGAGTACTGATGTTTGTTTTGTCTTTTTCCCACTGGCTCTTTTCCCTTCAGGCAAGATGAGGCACCAGCCTCTGTGCCCCGTGGAACCTCCATTAGGCATGGACCATATTGTAAGGCTGTGCAGTCCTTCCTGGGTCTTTCTCCCCTATTTGGAGGTGGACCCTAGAACAGGGACCACATTTTAGTTCAGTCCCTCCAGTGCCTGTTGAACTTCTCAGCACACAGGACTTCACTGAAAGTTCCCCAGAAGAATTGAGGAGGGACGGAGTGATCTCCACTGGTGACTGCGTAAGAATCGTGTGTGCTGTCCAGCAGATAGGCAAAGGGTGGAGATCACCCTGTGGTTTGAAAGTTGGAGAATTATCCCAGGATTCAGTCTCACTTCCTCTGACCATCAGATTCTGATGTCATCAAGAAGACACTCAGAAATGAAACAGAAAACTCAGACAGTGGGCTTGTTTTACAGGTGAGGCAATGAAGACCCCTAGAGGGGAGTGCCTAACTCAAGGTCACAACCCTGAGTGATGACACAGGTGAGACTTGAGGCCCTGGCTTCCTCGACAGCCCCCTGTAGAGGAAGGAGGTGGGGTGAAAGGGGCGTGTGGTCTGGACACGGAGCATAAACTTGGAAACCGGCCTGGGCTCGTCACCCATCCCAGGCTTTGGACACTTCCCTTCATCCCTTTGGGCCTCTACTTGGTCACCTGTATCCTGAGTATGATACCAGCCCAGTGGTGCTTTTGTGTGAATTGAACCGACCAACTGTTGTGTATGCGCTTAGCATCGTGCCTGGTACCCGGAGGGAGTTTGAGACGTTCCTGCCTCAAGTGACTTCTGCTGGGCTTTCCAGCAGCCCCCTCACCCCCTACTCAGTGCCCTTGTTCTAAAGGGCACTGTGGTCTCCGGCTGCACTTTGTGAGTCTTCCTCTCCAAGAAGGGGACAGGGGAGAAACTGAAGAGCCTTTCCAGTTTCAACACACACCTGAAGGTACAGATGGGACCTCATGTGATGTCAGCCCCCGATCACACTTTGTGTACTTCCCTTCCGTCCTCACCACATCCTCCTGGGGTTTTCAGTGTCAGAGCTCAAGTGGAAGGTGCAGGCAGAAGTTAAATATAGAAAGGCACCTACTCACGGTGAAATGCGTGGGCTGCGCCTCGGGTGTGGGGGCGTAAGCACATGCTAAATTTAGCCGCCCGACTTCCTCTCCTGGCCCCCTACGAGCCATTATGCAAACACGGACGCTTGTCAGTTTCCCGCCCAGGAGGACTTCAAGGGCTGAAGATGAGAACTTGGAAATGAAGCCTGCGGGTTAATCATGGCCTTCCACCCCTCCACTGCCCCATCTCTTATCACTTTTCACCCGCCCAGCAGTTCTGAGACCTGGGCATGGAGCGTGTTGCTGATCTCACTTCACAAATGAAGAGGCCGGGGGACTTGCCCAGCATCCTCGTGGGGTAGAGCCCAGATGTAAGCTCAGGGTTTCGCCCTGACTCCCCTCTCAGTTCCTGAGAACCCAGCACAAGAGTGCTCTGGGCTTGGTCGTCCAGCGGCCGATAAATAACACCCTGTATACAGATGTTCCCCAGGGTCCTGAGCGGTTTGCTGACTGCAGGTGGAAAGGCTGCACACTGAAGAGTATGACCAGGGATGGACCAAAGCCTTGCTACTCAAAGTGTGGTCAGTGGCCCAGAGGCATTGGCCTCACCGAGGAACTCAGAAATGCCGAGGCCCAGCCCGACTCCAGACCTGCCTAACCAGAGTCTGTATTTTAATAAGGTTCCCACGTGACTCATGTACATATTTAAGCTTAGGAAGCTCTGGCCTAGTACTCTGAGTGGTGCCCACTTAGAGAATCAATTCGTGGGACTTTTAGCCTCCGAAAATGTGTTCTTTCACTCACTACCTCATTTATTCAGCTGCTGTTTATTGATTAACTTCCACATTTGAGGGCTTGCGCTAGAATCTGAGACGGAAAATAGCTAACGCTTATAATTATTTGCCGTGTGTTTAGACAGCTGTTTTAGATTCATTTGTTTTTAATTGAGATAAAATTGACATATAACATTGTATTAGTTTCAGACACAGGACATGATTCAGTATTTGTATACGTTGCAAAAGGATCACCACAGTAATTCTAGTTGATGTCCGTCATCACACAGGGTTACACATTTTTTTTTCTCGTGATGAGAACTTTTAAGATCTACTCTCTTCGCAACTTTCAAATACACGGTATAGTATTATTAACTGTAGTCACCATGCTGTATATTACATCCCCAGGACTTATTTATTTTGTAACTGGGAGTTTGTACCTTTTGACCACCTTCACCCGTTTTGCCTGTCCACCTGTCCCTTGCCTCCGATAACCACCGATCTTTTCTCGGTATGTATGAGGTCCATTTTGGGTTGCTTTCCAGTTTTTGTCTTTCTGATTCCACGTATAAGAAAGATCATATGGTATTTGTCTGACTTATTTCACTTTGCATAATGTTCTCAAGGTCCATCCGTGTTGTCAAAAATGGCAAATTTTCCTTCTTTTTTTATGACTGAATCATATTCTTTTGTATATAAATACCACATTTTCTTTATCTGTTCATTCATTGATGTACACTTAGGCTGCTTCCCTGTCTTGGCTATTTTGAATAATGCTGCAATAATCATGGGGGTGCATCTATCTTTTTGAGTTAGTGTTTTTGTTTCCTTTGGATAAATACCCAGAAGTGGAATTACTGGATCACACGGAAGTTCTATTTTTAATTTTTTGAGGAACCTCCATACTGTTCTCCACAGTGGCTGCACCAATTTACATTCCCACCAACAGTGCACGAGGGTTCCCTTTTCTCCACATCCTCGCCAACACATATTATCTCTTGTATCAGTTTATTTAATCATCACAGTGGCCTATGAGGTAGGTATGTGCAGTTCATAGATGGGAAGCAGGAGACTTCAGGCAACATGCTTGAGGCCATGGTGCTTAGCAAGTGGCAGAGCCAGTATTCGCTCGAGCATCTGGCTCTTAACCAGGAGGCTTGACCTCCTCTAAGGATTAAAGAAGAACCAGAGCAGAAGGACCTGAGCAATCAGCTGTGCGGGGGCTTTGTTTTAACTGTGGCTTTAAGCTACAAGGCCATTTATTCAAGTAGCATCTCATGCAGGTTCTGTGCCCTCTGGAGCTCCCTAGAGCACAGGCTGAAAGCTGCTCTCAAGACCAACTTCTTCATTTTGTAGATGCGGGAACAGGGGCCAGAGAGACGAGATGCCTTGTCCGAGATCACGTAGCCAATGAAGACAAAGTGAGTCAGGGCTGTGTGGGGCAAAGGTGACCTCTGTTTCACACAGGGGCCATTCCATTCCAGAGAGCACGTTTCTGACTTCTGTTGTAGCATTTCTAAATTGCCTTAGAAATTAAGGAACCCTGATGAGATCATGTTGACTGCTACAGGCCGTCCCCCCAGAATTATTCTCATTCATCTGTCTGTCTGTCTGTCTGTGTGTGTGTGTGTCTCTCTCTCTCTCTCTCTCTCTCTCTCTCTCTCACACACACACACACACACACACACACACACACACACACACACACTGTATATCATAAGGTCAGAGAGCCCCTGAAGCCCAGAAGGAACCCAGAACCCTGGGGTCAGGAATCTTTGTCTGGGTTTCCTGTCTTTGCTGAAAACCTGTGCAGGGGGAGGTGAGAGGAGCTCAGATAGGTGCTGGGTGAAGGGCCAGCCATGGATGCCAGAGGGTGACCCACTGGGACCAGCAGTGCCGAGTGGGAAGTCACACATTTCAAACAAACCTCTTTTTACACCCACATCTCCCAGATGGTGACATTCACTACTTAGAACTTGTTGAAAGTTTGGAAGGAGCCCCTGCTGGGACTGAAAATAGACCCCTCATTCAGTCTCTGGCCTGAGTGGAGGAGAGAAGGGCGGTGTGTGTTGACTGGAGCCTATCACCTTTGCGCCAATATCAGGCTTTGCTAAAAGCAGGCAGCCCTCTTTATTGCTCCTGTCTAGGGTTCTCTGCCGGGAGAAGAACCACCCGCTCTGCACGGGTTGAGGGCTGAGCAGTACCCCCCACCCCATTCTCCTGTGCACATCAGTCCACAGAGAGTCCTCACCAAGCAGTGTCCCCAGGTTACAGGTAAGGAAACTCAAGTTTCAAAGAGGCTGAATCAGCGACCCAGAGGACCCCACTGGTAGGTGGCAGAGGGCGTTTTGCATTTGGATTAGTGGCCCTGGTTCAGAATGCGGATACTGGGTTTAGACCCCAGCAGTGTAGCAGGCCAGCTGGTGGGCCAGCTGAGTGACCTCTCGCTTCGCACCTCCAGCATCCACGCCACGTAATAGCGTCAACGCCAGAGAGCTAGCATGAAGATTAACGTGACCAAAACACTTAGCACAGTACCTGGGGGATAAAAAATACTCAACAAATATTAACTGCCTTTATTATGGTTGCTGTGATGATGATGATGATGATTGTGTTACTTTAGAGTCTATATAGACGACCCCCGACTTAACGATGGTTCAACTTATGATTCTACAATGGTGCAAAAGCAATATTCAGTAGAAACTGTTTTTTCTTATTTTGAATTTCGATCTTTTCCCGGGCTAGTGACATGCAGTACGTGATCTCTCCTGATGCCGGGCAGTGGAAGCTGCAGCTTCCAGTTAGCCATGCGATCACCAGGGTAAACAACAATACGCTTACAGAAAGTGTTGTTCACTTTCAGTACAGCACTCAGTAAATTACACGAGATATTCAACATTTTCTAATAATGGGCTTTGTGTCAGGTGATTTTGTTCAACTGTAGGCTCATGTAAGTGTTCTGAGCACATTTAACGGAGGCTAGGCTAAGGGGTGATGTTCAGTAGAATGGGCTTATTAAATGCATTTTCAATTTATGGTATTTTCAATTTATGATGGGTTTATCAGGACATAACCCCATCATAAGTTGAGGAAGATCTGTATTCAAATGTTACCACCCTGATTGCTTTTTGTAGGTGGGTGGACCACAGCTTCCCATTCAACGGTTGAAGGAAGTGGGGCAGGGAGAGAGGGAATGGGTTCTCTATGATCAGGGACAAAGCAAGGATGCGTCTGGTTTTGGTGTGTCATTTTTCCATAAAGCCAGGGCTTCTGGTCACCTGCCTGGCCCTTGGCCTCTTCACTGCTCTCCCTGAGACAGAAGGCCCCTGGGAACCTGAGGCCAGTATGCTGGGGTCCTAGTGTCAAGCCAATCTTTGCAAAGACTCAGACTTTTAACTGGGTTCCCACTTGCACTTGAGACCAATCTCACGCTTCATTCCACATCTGTAAAGTGCCAACTCCATGCTAGGCACTCAGGACAAAATTACAAGTGATATTTACATAGAAGTCATGTTCCTATCCTGGCCGCCGCCTCAGGAATGATGTCCTTCCATTGCTGCCTTGGTCCCTGTGTTGACACACCTGCTTCTACAGGCCGTCTGGGTTCTTCATGCCAGCAGCCTTCTCTCATCTGATTACTTTCTAAGGATGAGCAAACACTCCTGAGTGGAATCACTGGGTCAAAGGAAATGATATCTTTTTAAGACTTTTGATCCATGTTCTTAATTGGCCCCCAGAAAGACACCATCTTAAAGATGTTCAGGGACTTCCCTGGTGGCGCAGTGGTTAAGAATCCACCTGCCAATGCAGGGGACACGGGTTCGAGCCCTGATCCGGGAAGATCCCATATGCCGCGAAGCAACTAAGCCCGTGTGCTCTAGAGCCCTCGAGACACAACTCCTGAAGCCCGCGTGCCTAGAGTCTGTGCTCTGCAACAAGAGAAGGCACCGCAATGAGAAGCCTGAGCACCACAACGAAGAGTAGCCCCCGCTCGCCGCAACTAGAGAAAAGCCCACACGCAGCAACAAAGACCCAGTGCAGACAAAAAAAAAAAAAAAAAAGATGTTCATTCCAGCATTGTTTACTGTACACCCAGCAATAGTCTATCAGTAAGGGATGATTTGCATTAAATGTTATCAGTGTACACAGTACAATACCACACAGCTATTGAAGGGGGTGACATAGGTGGGATTCAATGACTTGAAAAGGCACTGATATGGATAAATGAAAAACATGGTACATCTAATAGACATAAGAAATAAACCCAAACTGCATCGTGCATAGAAAAGAGTATATCAAAAAGGACACCAAGTGTGAACAGTGGTGATCTCTGGGGTGGGATTATAAGTCATATTAATTTTCTTTTTATACTTTCTGAAATACTCACAATATGTACTATTTTTATAATCAAGAAAAAAATTGATTCCTTCCCCTTTCCTCATCCCCCTGCCAGAAATGTGGGTGGGAGTTGCCAGTGGCCTTGGTGGTGGGCAGCTGCCAGATGAGGTCCTGGGTAACCGGCACCAACATGGGTTCATGGTGGAAGCTGATGGGATCAGGCCCGGCTGGTGGGGGGGGGGGCGGGGGGGTACCCTGCACAGCACCCTCTGGGTCCCAACAGGCCCCGTGTGTCCTCAGGATCAAACATCTTGCTGGTCCAGGGTTCCCGCCCCATCTTTGGCCTTGGTTCTCATAAGCGGGGCTGAAGTTTCCTCCTCACTCCATCTTCTCCCCTGTCCCCTCCCCTCTCCTCCTCCTAACGCTGAGGTCTGCACATTACAGTTTACTGCTTACCTTACCCCCTTCCTTAACCTTCCCTTCCCTTCTCCTGTGGCAAGCATTTGACCTTTAAATCAGGCAGACCTGAGTTCACATCCTATTGCAGTCCTCAGTTTCCTCATCTGCAAAATGGGAGTCATAGTGTCCTCTTTGTAGGGCCGAGGGGTGATTAGTGCTGAGCGCGCTCCCTGGCCCACAGCTCCCCTGGCCTGCGGTGACGCCGTTGCACCAGGTCGCATGCTGGCCCTGCCTGACTTTCTCATTACCTGGTCTGAGTGTCTGAGAGGGTGCGAGCCAGGGTATTTATACCGTGCATCCGTCAGCCAGTAGTTAGGAGCTGGCCCCTGGGCGGGAGCACATTGACTCCCAGGCCCTTCCAGCCCTCTGCGCAGGCAGGAAAGTGAGTTCCAGTGGCTGAGCACAGTGCTGGCTGCAGAAGTCAGGCTGGTGTACAAGGAAATGACAAAGGGGCCAGGTGGGATGGGCAGAGCACTGACAGCATCTGCTCCAGACCTGGCCGGTTGGCGTAGCCCGTGCCGTCACCACCACGGGATGAGCCCACACCAGGCCACCTGTGGGTTACAGCAACCTAGGGAGAGGTGGGTGCCCTGAGTCAGGTGCCACCGCAGCCCAACTGAGACCTGCCACCTTCATGTAAAGCTTCCCTGGACAGAAGCTTTTGTGCTCCATGTTCGGGGGCTTAAAGAATAGAGTCCCTTAGACCATTCTTATCAGGAGGAGCGTGACCAGGAGGTTGGAATGGGAAGGGGAGTCGGTCCCATTGCCCTTGCTTTCCACAGCCACGCAGAGGACAGACTGAGGACTTCAGAGCCAGTCCCAGGCCCTGTTTCCTCAGCAAATATGCCACCTTGTGAAGTCCCAGGTTTCTAATCTGAAAATGAGGTTGATGACAAGTTGGCATGAGAAGTAAATGGATAATGGATGTGAGGTGATTAGTAGAGGCCCAGGCATTTGGTACCCATTATTACTGTTGTCTTTATGGAAGATAATTTTTGTCTAAATATAATTAGTGGTTTATAATCTATAGCTCTTCTTACTGCATTAGCCACAGAGAGAAACCATGGGGCCGGCAGGCAGCACGTCGAATTACTTATTTAGCTTGGGGACAGGAGGGGTGGTGTAGCCACCTCAAATATGCTATTTAGGGCCAGAAGGGATTAGCACCATCTAGGCTGAGGGGAGTCACTAGTTCTTTGTGACGTAGCCATTTATTCATTCATTCACCATTCATTCATCTATCCATTCAACAGATGTTGATCGAGGATTATTACGTGCCAAGCCCCATGCTAGGTACCAGATCTCCTAGAGGTTACTGACAGTTGTTGAATCCCCAGCTAGGAGGCCTGGGACGCAGGTGCCACATCCCCCTTCTTAGGGGGTTGGTTGTGTTCCCTCCAGTGGAGAGGGGAGAGCCTCTGGCCAGAACGTTCTTCCCATATCCCCACGCTCGCAACCCCAGGCTCATTCAGGCTTTGGGTCCTCCATGTCATGCTGCCGTCCACTGGGGTCCTCCGAGGCATGAGCTGCCTGGAAAGGTGGGACCGAGGCCCACAACAGCCCCTCCCTTTGTTCAAGGAAAGCCACAAGGTGTGTCCATAGCAAGTTATGGTTAGAACCCCAGGCCAGGGTTCCTCTGCTTTGTGCTTCTCAACTGTGGGTGCCCATGTCCCTGGGGTCCATGCAGGGTGCCAAAGTCCTAGGGAACCACGCGTAAACTTGGCTGACCTTTCAGTTGAGGAATTAAATGCATGCATGTTTCATCACATGGAGAGATACACGCACAGACTGTGGAGCAGAACTGTATATGTGCGTGGATGTTAGGGATGAAACAGGAGACTAAAGGCATGTTGGCTTGTGGGGCCTGCTTTGGGTCATATCCCTGGAACTCCCGCGGGGAAACATTTCGGTGTCCTCCCCCCTTAGGCTTGCTTTGGTGGAAAGATTTGAGAACTTCACCAGGGTGACATTCAGGTGACGGTGACCTGTGTTCCACCTCCTTGGTGGGGTTAGCATGGAGGGAGGGTGCCAGACTTGTGAGAGGAGGGAAGGGAATCACTGTCTAGGGGTCATTTGGGCTGAAAGTCCACAGAGAGGAGAAACTCAGGGAAAGAATCCATCTCCCTTCTTTGGTCGGTGCTGGAGCCCCCAGCTTTTGACCAGAGCCCAGCACCTTCCAGAACTAGAATTCATAAGACCCTGGCTGATGTTGAAGCTCTTTTGAGATCTATGCTGCTGGCTCTTTCGCTCCCTTCAGGCCCTGCTCCCACAGCACCTGATCAGAGAGAGCCTCCCCAGCCACCCTTCCCCTTTCACCTCTCCATCCACCCTGTCATCTTCCCAAAAAGCTGGCCTGCTTCACGGCACCTGGCAGGTTAGATAGGTAAGTGTTGGGACGTAAGCTCTGCAAGGGCACGGACTGTCTTCTTGTTCACTCCTTGAATGAACACACCATAGAAAACCAGGCTTAGCCAGGATCTTACTGAGCGACACCATCTAAGGAACAGAATTTGCAGACAACCAAAACCAAGACAAGAAAATGCAGCTCAACACGAGAACATAAGCTCCTATTAAACATTTAGCCCCTAAAACATAGCTTCCGAGGAGTGTCAGGAGCTCAGCCCCCTTGGACGTAATCTCCTAAAGCTTCTTCATCCTGCCCGTCTGGCCAGCACCTTCAGATCATGGCTTTTTTTTTGGTACTTGGCTGTCTCCCCAAAGACTGGGAACCTCCAGGATCAGGGACCTGGTTTGATTCAGCTCTTTCCACTGCATCCACAGGCACTTAGCAAAGGTTCAGTGACATAAATTTCAGAAGGCTGCCTGGCCTCTGAGCTCCACACCATAGGGAAGGGCTCTATTTGTTACCAAGGAGGAGAGGAGACTAAGGATGGGAAAACGTGTGATGAGAGTTTTCTGGTTAATCCATTTCTGCTCAGAATATCCGGAAGGCCCCTCCCCCCCGCCCCTTCCCCTGCCGTTTCCCAAGGACTCTGCTTGATCAGGTGGGTTCACATTAATGTGATGGTGCCTGATTGCATCCATGCAGAGAAGGGGAGAAAAACGCAACCGCTCAGACATCCACCAAGCCTTACTTAGGGTCAGGTCCCCTGTGCCCAGGAACAGAGAGGGAAGTGAGGAGGACCCTACCCCCCCGTTCTGGTGGGGGAGAAGAGAGAAACCTTGATGAGCAGACAGTATTCACCAGTGAAAGACAGCTACCAGCCCCCAGGGACGGCCTCCAGCAGGCTCAGGCCTTGAAGGAAGGGTGGGACTGGACATGCAGGGAGGGGTAGCTGTTCCTCCACCATCTCCCCTTATCCTGTGGTTCGGAGTTGCTCCTCAAACACTAACTATGATTGGAATTGACATGTTTCACCAAATGGCCACACACCGATTATGGATTGAACAGATACCATTCGTCTGTTTGTTTGTTCATCCAGTGCCTGCCCTATGTTGGGCCCTGTCCTAAGTGCTGAAGATTTGGCAACACAGAACAAGACAGACAAGGTCCTTTCCTGCTCTTATTAAGCGTCCACAGCAGGGGACAGTAATCAAGTCACAGCTCACGTTGGGAAGATGTCTACCATGTCAAGGCATTTTTTTGTACAGAGTTCCTCAGTGGGGTACAGCTGACACTTTTAGGGGCAGCTCTTTGTTGTGCAGGCTGGCTAGAATGTTGCAAGATTTAGTATCTCTAGTTCTGTGCTCTGTTCTCAGTGACACTCTTCCCCATGACCCACTCCAGTCATTGGAACACCCAAGCACCCACCCACAGTTAAATACGCCTTATCGGGATATGGTCCTGCCCCCCAGTAGAAACACGACACAATCTCATTTCATCCTCACAACTACCTCATGAAATTGGTTCTGTTACTGATCCCCAGTTTTACAGATAGTGAAACTGAGGCACAGAGATGTTCAGCAACTCTTTCAGGGTCATGCAGTTGGAGTGATGGATTGGAACCCCAGGAGCTTGGCTTTGGGAACTGTACTCTTCACTGCTCTATCACATAGCCTCTCAAACAAGCACAGAAACGGGAGATTCTAGGCTGCGAGGGATACGATGCTAAAAATAAATGAAGATGTTCTGATCATGAGATGAAGTGTTTCCTACGTGAAGCATTGTTTTAACCCACTGGGGAGAAAGGACAGAGTAATGAGACTCCACCTCGGGCTCCTCACTGTGCTTTGCACACAGGCGTTCTGAACACACCACTAAAAGTGTGTGTGTGCACATAAGTGATCTGTACTTTAGTGAAACCCTCTCCCTTGTAGGGAATATCCTGCTCATTGAGGAATAATTATTCATGTGAAAGTCACTCACCAGGAGACTTACACGTGGAACAGAGGAAAGGCGAGGTTGAGCAAAGCCAGACTCTGGGAAGGGAGGCAGCCCTCTTTCTCTCTCCATATCCAATCAGTGGAAAAGTAATCATTTAACTGCCTGTGGTGTGGGTCTGAGCCATCAGTAGTGATGGAAGCTTTGGAAGCTCATTTTTGTTTCGTGCCCCCACTGTGGCTGGCATATAGTAGGTATTCAAACTTTGGAAGGATGGATGGATGGATGAATGGGTAGGTGGATGGATGTGTGGGTGGGTAGATAGATTGATGGATGGACGGATGGACAGATGAAATTTGGTGCCAGTACCACAGAAAACTTCTGGTTTCAGAGGCCAGATGTGTTCAGGGACCCATTCAAGATGGTATAGAATTAAGGGCTGAATTACAAATCAAGATCAATTCTGAAAAGCATTTGTTTATCTTTCCTCAAATCAAATGAAGACTAAGGAGAACATCTTCTATCACTTTTCTTGGCCGAGCAATGGAAACGAACACCTGGGCCCTCAGTCCTCTCAGCACATCTTAGGCGGTTGAAGGGAACGTCTAAGACTTGCTGAGGACCTACTTTGTGTCTGTCGTTTAACAGGCATCATGACTTTTAGTTTTCAAAGTAGCCCTGCATTTGACAAATCAGTAGGTTTAGGCTACTCAGATAACCCAAGCAATGGGCACAAGGTCATGTCATCAGTGGCTGAGCTGCAAATCAAACCAGGCTTGTCCGTTTCTACAGCCCCACCCCCTCCCCGGCATGCACAGGAAAGCAGACAAATAGGGCAGTGTTTCTTCAAGCAGCGACCTGCGTGCTCGCAACCTCGTGTGACTCACCCGTATTGTGCGTTATCTCCCAGTGCAACGCGGCACCTTGCCAGAGACCCAAGGGCAAGGAATTGGGGGTGAGGATTAAAGAGGAAGGAGCTTGGGCTTCCCTGGTGGCGCAGTGGTTGAGAGTCCGCCTGCTGATGCAGGGGAAACGGGTTCGTGCCCCAGTCTGGGAAGATCCCACATGCCGTGGAGCGGCTGGGCCCGTGAGCCATGGCCGCTGAGCCTGCGCGTCTGGAGCCTGTGCTCCGCAACGGGAGAGGCCACAACAGTGAGAGGCCCGCGTACAGCAAAAAAAAAAAAGAGGAAGGAGCTTGGGTTTATTTCCACTGTGGAGCCCAGAGAGGGCAGCTTCATCAGCCCCCAGCGCTAGTTAGTCACTGAGGCGAGGGTGGATGGGAATGTGGGGATGGGTCAGCATTGTGGGAGTGAGCAAACTCCCAACACAGAAAAGCCAGCTGGGGACCAGACTCTGCTTGGAGAGTGCAGGGAGGGAGATGGGAGAATAGGGGGTTCCCCTCTGGTTACTCCACTGCTCCTCCAGTTCTGTCTAACATGGTTTAGCTGTGGGGAGGGAAGACGGGGAGGGCCGGGAGACAAGGAAAGGAAAGAGAAGAGGCGGCTTACCTTCTTTCTTTGAAGGCAAACAGATCTGTGTTCCTACTGCAGCCTCTCCCTGTCCCAGCTGTGTGATCAGGGGCCAGTCACTTTCCCTCTCTGAGCCTCAGTTTGGGCCTCCCTGTGTTATCTTAGAAATTAGACAAGATGCCATATGGAAAATGCTTGGCCAGAAATTGGCTCCTCTTCCTCCCCTCCCTTCCCTGGCGCGTCTGATGAAGAGAGGAAAGCACCAGCCCTTGGCTGGACACAGGGGGGACTGAGCGCTCACCCCCTCCAGCTGCCCCTGCTCCTTCCTGCCTTCTTGTGGGCCTGGCTGCCCTCACCAAGGATGCTTCTGCCCACCCAAGGGCAGAGACCATGAGTCATGCCAGGTGGCATCTGAGAAGGGGCTGCTTCGTGGACTCTGCAAGTGGACCCTCCAAAATCCTCAGAGCTGACGCCATGGCCCCACGAGGGCATGAGGTTCACGTGGGTCACACAGTGGGGAATGAATGGCAGCGCCAGGCTAGCCCCAGGACCACCAACTCCTCCTGTAATGCTCGCTTCCCGGTTTCTCCTGCCTCTCTGCCCTCTCGGCCTCTGTACGGTTGGAGGCTTCCTGGCTGCTGCTCGCAGGAGGAAACGTGAGCAGTCCTAGCCCAGGCCTGTGCGACGAGGGTGTTTATTAATGTCTGTAGAATGAACGAATGAATACAAATGACCCCTCACCTAGAGCCAGGCTTGCTGTTCGTGTTAGTTTTCTCCTTCTTCCCCATTCTTGGCCCCCCAGAATGCTGTTGGGGGTTCACCCTGCCGGGACTGGAGAGAGAAGTGGACAGTGTCATTCCAGAACCTTGTTGAGCATCCCAAGGTCTGTTCCCTCCTCCAGGTTCTCCAGGTGTAGCTGTGTGCGGTTGACGGCCGAGCTGCAGAGTCCAGGGAGCGACGTTGGTGGTCTTGCCCCACCTGAGTGCCCTTGCCGGCTCCCTGGCTGTCCCGCCCCTAGCAGGTCTTGCAATAGCTGCTTTCTGGATGGCCTTGGAGGCAGCAGAAGCTCAGGGCCATGGGACCCGGGAGCACAGGGCAGGGGGGTCACACCGTCACCAGGGCGCATGTCTTCATCCCACCTCCTGGCCAGCAGTACGGTTCGGTGGACAGAGTATGGGGGAACTGGACGATATAGGCTTGAGTCCTAGATCTACCACTTTTAGCTGTGTGACATTAGGCAAGTCATTGTTAACTCTCTGATCCCTTTTGGTCATCTTTAATGTGAGAACAGACAATTTCCCGCTTACAACAGGGTTGTGGGTTGGAAAGGGCTGTCCGTGACTGGATGTTGGGGTGACTGTGAAGACGCTTTGGAAACACCTGAGTCATGGTCATGTGGGAATGTGGTTTCCCCGCCATTGTGCTGTTGCTGGTGGTCCCTCTTCTGAAGCAACCCGGGGAGCCGAACTAGAGAGCCGGAACTAGAGTCTTGGCCGTAAGCAACTCGTATGGTCTCTGAGAGCCTCAGGTTTTCTCATCTGTAAAGTGGGCGTGATGACCCTGTCTGCCTCTCCAGGGTCATCTGTAAGCATGTGAGATAAGATTGCGAGTCTGTGGTTAAGAAGTACTTTTTAAACAGTAGGTGGATTTGGGTGCAGTTGGGGGAGGGTCTGAAGAAGCCCAGACTTCCTTCCGAGAGAGAGGCAGATGGGGGAGGGGGGGAACCCTGACTCTTCCTCTCACGAGCTAAGTAACTACCGAGGTTCCATTACTCACACAGCCCGAGCCTCTATGTTCCCATCTGACAAGACTTAACGTGTGCCCAGGGCTCAATGGGCAGTCTCTAGGACAGTCTGTCATGCTCGCCTCCGCTTCTGGAAGGAGTGGCCCGCTGACCCTGGGCCTCCCTCTCTGGCCACCACCACCCTTGGTCAGCAGAGTCTCTCTGACCTCACTCAGCTCCTGCCAAAGTGCTCCCCCAGCCTGGCTTCCTGGAGTTCCCTGGTCACCACCGATGCTCTGCTCATGTGATCTCCAGCTCGAGATGTCGAAATCCCATACCAGGCTGCCCGGAAACCCCTAGCCGGTGGGGCCGACGGGGCAGGGGCAGTGAAGGCTCCTCGGGTATTGCCACACGGGGAATCTATGCAGACACTGTTGTCAGAAGTTCCTGTTTCCTCTCCTAGGAGCAGTGGACGGCTGGGAGACTTCGGGCTTCTGGTGGCTCTGAGATTATTCCGGGCACAATATCGTCCTAGGGATGCTGTATCTGGGGGCCCTCATGAAATGCTGTGGTGTAGTGGTGCCACATTCCATTACGAGCAGAAGGAAGATGCTGGAATTCACCTCCTTGGGGGTCTGAGTGCTGATATGGGCGTTTTTCTGCTCACAGGTTTCTTTACACTGTTCACGGGGACAACAGAGGGCAGGGAGGCTGTTTGTGGTGAGCCTATGAATCCTCACAGCGTTAGCGCACGTGCTTCTGAGACCGTTGCCCCATTTTACTGATGAGGAGACTGAGGCATGGGGAAGAGAACTGACCAACCCCAGGCAGGGCAGTTCATAAGCAGCATCACCTTAACTGGAATCCAGGGTTGTCCAACCACGGATCCGTTGGGCTCAGCCTGGGTTTGCTAGTTTATGTCCTAGTCCAGGTGCTGGGAGCCAACTGGCTGTGTGACCTTGAGCCAGTCACCTGATATCTCTGAGCTCCAGTTTCTTTCTCTATTTCATGAGGGGATTGGACTAGCTCAGTATTTCTCAAACCTTTTCACAAAAAAGGTTAAATGAATTTCTTGGGAGTCTTGTGTTTTCCCTTAAACATTCTGATATCATTTTGTGTTCTCCATGATTTTATCAGGGTTTATTTTAATTTTTTAAAGTGTCGTGTTTGTTTCTCCCCTAAATCTTTAAGTAGACTTGTTGCTCTGAGATGTGTCGTGTGCTCCTGACACAATGCTGAGCTTCCCCCTTGGGTTGACCAGCTCCTCCTTCCTAGAGGGAAAGGCCTGGGGCAGGCCTGCTCCATTGGGCTTCCCTCCTGTCAGCAGCACAGGACTCAGGCCTGGGCCAGAGCAGGATGGACGAGGACCCTGCCCTCCGGTGAGGTGGCCAGCACCAAACTCGAGTCTCAGTGGTACCAGCTGTGGCCTTAGGCAAATCACATGCCTGAGCTTCCCGGTCCCCTACAGACACAGGCATGGATCCAGGTCCTTCTTCACAGGATTACGGTGGCACAGAAGAGAGCAGGGGTGGGACAGGTCCCAGTACGGGCCTGGCATGAGGGATATGCCAGGACAGGTTAATGATGCCTGCTATATTTTGGGACCGCAGTGCCTCACAAATCTGTAAGCCATTTCCCCATAAAAAGCCCCTTTTCCAAAAATATCTCCCTCCCCAGTTTTGTCACCAGCCTGAGGTCCTCAAGGTCACCAAGGCCTTAGGTGAAAACCTGGGCGGCCCTTGTTAACATGCAATTGTTCTGCAGAAATGCTGGCGCGGAGTTCCGCACCCCACCTTCCGTGTAGTTAGCCACGTGGCCTCGGCAAGTCATTTGCTCCTTTGAACTTCTGTTTCTTCATCTGTGAGCTGAGGGTGCCAGAGCAAACAAGTTGCTGTAAACTGGCCTCTTTTCATGGCGCCCAGAGGTTAGGGGACAACACATGAGTCAAGGGGCCGATGCAGCCCAAGACAATAAGTCCAATGACGGGGCATGTCACAGGCCCTCTGGGGACACAGAGACGCACCAGCCAGGCTTGGAGAGTCAGAGGCCTTTCAAAGCAGAGGTAGGGGTCTCCTCTGAGATGCAAAGGATGGCAGGAGGCAGCCAACCAAAATGGGGCTTTGGGACGTCGCAGACAGTGGGAACAGGAATGTCGGCCAAGCACCACACTAAGCTCCGCCCTGAGCACTCAGTGTCTTAATTCAGGCCCCAGACAACCCGCCAGTAGTTACTGTTCACCCCACTTTGCAGATGAGGAAATCGGGCTGAGATCCATTAAGCTGCTTGCCCGAGGCCACCTAGCTTGTAAGCGGCTCAGATGGGCTTCAGACCCAGACTACACAGATGCCGGAGTCTATGCTCCTAAGTGGGTAGCGCCTTATAGCTGGAAACAAGGGGCCGTGTTTCTCAGCAGATAAAGGAAAGAGTGAAGAAGGCCTCACTTTGTGCTTGGTGCCGGGAGGGTGGGTAGGGGTGGGCACCGGGGTCTGGGAAGTGGAGGGTGGCTGGAGCCTGGAGGGGTCAGCCCTGGGGGGGACAGAGGGCCTCGGGTAGCCACGGTGGCCTCTCTGTGTTGAGGAAGAGCCAGTACTCCTTCTGGTCCTTCAGTGTTTCCCACAAGGCCTCACTGTCTGATGGGCTGTTATGTCCGAGCGGCTGAAGGACACACATGTGGTCCTCTCTGTACCTCACCCCTGGGCATCCAGGACAGGGTGTCGGAGTCAATGAATGTTTGCTAAAGGAAGCCACAGATGTGTATGCTGCTTTTCCAGTACTGCCTTTGCCCGTGGTGAACGCTCACAAAATTTGGGGGGCGTGGAAGGTTCAGCCTTCTCATTTCACAGATGAGAAAGCTGAGATCCAGAGAGTGAATGTTCTTAAGACCGCTGTTCAGATTACAGTGTTCCCGGGGTCCCCCTGTTTCCCTGGGGGAGAAGGAGCTGGGCGAGCAGTGAGCCCACCTCTGTCCTCTTGAAGCCAGGGTACCTTGCCGTCCCCGGGACCCCACCCCTTCCAGGGGGAGCTGAGCATTTGGCGTTTTGCCCAGGGAGCTTGGCCTGATGTCATCCATGGGAGATGCAGCTTCTAAGGTTCTGCGGGAAAGCCACCATGGGGTGACCAGCCCAGAGCTGGACAGTTCTCAGGCATTAAGCCTGGGCGCTCCTTACTTCTGAGCAGGGTGGGATCAGAATTGCAGGCCCCTCAGTTTGCCCCTTATGTGGGAGAATGAAGCCCCCAGACACCCCGGGCGGGTACTGGCTGCGATGCTGTCTCATTAAACGGGGAAAGGAGGCTCCTCGGAGGCAGCAGCTCCCCCACACAGCCTACAAATCATTTTTCTAATGAGTTGTCACTTGGACAATGGGGCCGAGTCGTGGCCCTGTTTCCATGTTGTTGCCTTTTCTCCTGCCTCCCTTCTAGGTTTTTCTTTCTTTTTTTTTTTTTTTCCTTCTTCATCTTCCGTCTCCTGCTTGTTCTTCTCTCTCCAGCCTCCACTTACTGGAAACGAAATCTCTCAGTGTGTGAATGGCAGGGAGGGAGGGAGGCACCAGGACAAAGAGAAGGCTTTGTCTGGCGGTGAATTTAGATAGCACGTGGGTGGCGGGGAGCACGCAGACGTCCCCCATCCGCCTGTCACGGAGCTTGCCTGGTGTTGGCAGAGAATGGGCCGATGGGTTCAATCCTCTGGCAATACCTGGGTCCCAAGGTACAGGGCTGGGACGGGAGCCCCAGCCGGCAGCCCCTCGCGGGAGCAGGGCACAGTAGTAGCAGGCTGCTGGTTGCGGGGAGCAATACGCCTATTTTAGAGCAAGCCCTGGGGATGATGCTGGCCTGTGTGTGTGACCTGGCCTCAGCTCCTCTGACCCACGACCTCTCGCGCCTTTGCTGCTGTTTCCTCACAGTTAGGGGACCCTATCCCCCTCAGAGGATTCAATCAAAAGAGAGAAGTGAATTCTCAGCCCGACCCCCATCAGCACTGTCATCTTCCTCACCGCCATCACCACCGTCTTCATCACCATCATAGCAAGCATTTATATATCGCCTACTGTGTGCCATTGTTAAAAGTGCTTATAAAAAGGAAGGATTGCCTATACAGTAGTTCAGTCGAAATGATTTGCAGCTGACTCCAGTTTTCTGTTTGGTCGGTGACTTGTTGGACAAGACGGGCCTCAAGTTTCTCCACCAGTCAAATGGAGACAATAATAGAGCTCTCTGCAAAGGATTGCTGGAGGGTTAAATGTGTTGAAGCACACAGAACGCTTGAAAGAGGTCACGGTGCTGGTGAGCTACTCACTAGTGTCAGAACATGTTGGCGGGCAGTCACTTGATACTGGAGAAGGGAGGCATCTGGTGTCCCAAACATCGTGCCTCACAGGCTGCAATTCGCCCTTAACGTCCTACAAGCATCCTCTTAACACTCCCAAAGCCAAACATACCATTTCATCATCTTTACTGCCCACAGCCCTGAATTTGCTTTTCTTCTCCTTTCTGCATCTCACCCCGCAGCCTCAGCAGCCACCGTGTCAGTGGATATTTTCCTCTCTTCTCCGCCCCCCTCAACTCCATCCCAGTCCAGGGGGCCCAGGTACCATTGCTTTTGCCCCTAAGTGTCTCTAGTTAGGCTGCCTGCTGTCCACCCTGCCTGCCCAGCCTCCGTCAGGATGCCCTCCTCGCCCTTGGGGCAATGAAGCCACCTTCCCCCTGGTCTCTTGGCCTCTGCCTCCTCTTTCCCAGGCTGCCCCCGACCCTGGTAGCCCGCGGGTCTTTCTAAGGCACAGATATGGCCCTTAACTCCCCTGCTGAATGCCCTTCGGTGAAAACAAGTGATCAGTCGTCGACCAGCTGAGTGGCCGTCAGCTGTGTCCCACACCAGCCTGGGCCCCAAGCACAGGACGGGGTGACTGGAAACAGTTGCCAGCAGCCCACACTCGTTGTCCATTCACTGAATGAATGTTTATCATTTGCCTCCTCTGGGCCAAATGCTGTGCCGTGCACATGCCCGCCGGCTCGCTCATCCTACCTGTCAGGGAGGTGTCACGGCTTCATTTTGCCCATGAGAAACTGAAGCCCAGAGAGCTTCGTGGGCTGGCCAAGGCCACACAGCTAGTCTGTGGGGTGGAGCCTCGACTCCGGCGCCCTGGTCTCTGAAGCCAAAGGCGCCATCCACTCATTACTGCAGACAACACAAGTGAGCCATAGAGAGAGCCAGGGGGCCTGGCGGGTGTAACCTCTGCCCCCTGTCTGAAAAGGGAAGGAGGGCTGCTGTGTGAGCAATGGTGCGATGAGGGCATGAGCTGCGGTCGTCGGGGCAAAGCCGTGCCCTGACCAGCTGCAGGGCAGGGAGGAGCGTGGGTGAAGGACATGAGCTGGGCGGAGTGGGGGGTGGATTCTGCACCCACCGAGAGCCAGGTGCCCTACCGCAGGCGACAGAGGGGGGCCGGGGTCGGGACGGAAGGGCAACCGGAGATGATGAGGGTAAGTATGCATACAGACCACCTGCCTGGTGGCTGAGTAGGATGTTACAAGGACAGTAAAGGGACAAAGAGAGTGAGGAACGACGGAGGCCTGCCCACCCTTCTCCAATTCTGTGTGCTCCGTGAAGAATCCCTTCGCGGCCACTGTCCCGCTGCTCCTGTCATTGGCAGCACGAGTTCACCTCTTGGGAAGCCTGCCTGAGCCCTCTCCGCGGGCACAACCATGCCATCCTGCGTCACTTACCCTGCAGCACCCGGACTCTTTAGGCACAGGCGTGCCCCCCGCAGGGGCTGAGGCCGAGTCATGGGTCCCAGTTCCTGGTACAGTCCATGTTTGCTGAGTGATGGACAGGAGACAGGAGCTCCAGCTCCCACGTCTGGCTCCACGACCAGCTCTCGCGTGACCTTTGAGAGGCTCTGCCCTGGCTGGGCCTGCCTTTCCTCTTAGGTACAGGGAGGGCTGGGTGATAGCCCCCGAGGGCCCTTCCCACCAACACCGAGGCCTGCAATGTGAAAGCGATGGAGGGGGACACAAAGAAAGGCATTCCACTCCACGCTCACTGTCAAGCTCCTTGCTTTTTACAGTAATTACCACTTAGTACCTGGGTGCCGGGCAGTTGGCTGTCAGCACTGGGGCTTCAGAATCCAAGGACATCGCATCCCTTGGCTCTCCCTTGGCTGTGTTCTCATCCTCCACGCTCCCGCCCCCATCACTTGGTCTCAGCACAGCCCGTATGGCCTGCTGCCCGGTGCAGCCAGGAAGATACCAGCAGTCCCTGGGGGAGATGACAGAAGAGACTTGGATGGTCAGGGGCCAACATGAAAATTCATTGCCATGGCATTTCCTCTGTGTGATTTCCCAGAATGCTCTGAACGCTTGTGTTTGCAGGATGGAGAGTTCCTGCTGCCAGTTCATTCATTCCATGAACACGAATTGGACACCTGCTCTGCACCAGGTCCGGGGCTGGGTCCTGGTAACCCTGGGAACTAGGCAGGCTGGGGTGCTCTCGCCTTCTGTGGGGCTGGAAACCTGGATGCCCTGTGCCCTCCTGCCCACCCCAGGCCCCATCTAACCCCAACAGGAGCTCTCTGGAGAAGACAGAGCTCTGGGCAATGTAACTTGCTGTGCTTGGGGTTCTGTTGAGGGGCAGGCCTGAGCCAAGGGCCTGCCCTTGAAGGATGCAGCTTCCTGGTCCAGGTACTGTCTGATGGGAGTGGGCAGAGCCGTAGAAGAGAATTGTTCAGCCCAGGCATAAAGTTCAGCAGGAACAAATGGTGGGCATCCTGCAGAGAGGTAGAGCTCAGGCTGCAGAGAGGTAGAGCTCAGGTAGAGGCTGCGCCTGGGGACAAAGCCACCCAGCCCTCAATTCCTCACCCATCCGCTCAAGGCTGCGAAGCTCACAGGCTCACAGGGGCTCATGGGGCCCTGGGTGGGCTCACGGATTCTGGTAGGGGTTTTGCCACTGCGGTAGGCCAGAAAGCTGCCCAGGTTGGTTGCCTGGAATTGCTAGAGGACAAAGAGAACCCACAGGAATAGGACTCAGGACCTCTGTCTCTCGTGTCAGCCCCTTTATCCAGCATCCTCGCTCACTCAGCCAGCACTCAGTGGCGCGTGCTCTCTGGACTGATGTGTGCAGCTGCCTCTTTCCACAGTCAGACCTGCTCAGAGACGGGCTGTGTGTCATTCTAGGAGGTAGTGAGTGCCCTGGCCCTAGGGGTATGCAGGCACTGGCTTCAGAGCCACTGTGCAGAGGGGCCACCAGGGGAGATCCTGACAGGGCTTCTCTCAGCCCTGAATTTCTAAGATTCCCCACTTTCCTTGTGATCCGTGTACAGGGGTTGGGCCCTTGCCCCTCTTCACAGACATGCCCAGCCCCCTGCAGGAAGCCTCAGCTCACCCCCATCTGACCCCCTGAATGGGGCTCTGGGCTATGGAAGTTGCTCTCTTATACCGCCACCCCCTCCCCAACCTCCCACCTGTAGGATCTAAGTGCCCGGAATCCTGGCTTCCCGCCCATGCCGCCCACATCCCACTTGGGAGCCTTCCCCACATAATCAGGACCATTAGAGGCCTCCTAATGCCACCTGACCTCAGGTCTCTGATGGGCCCCACGCCGCCCGTCCATGCATTATTAATGCGCAGAGAGCTGAGAGAACCACGTGGATGTATTCCACCCTGGCGTCCCCCGTACATTAGTTTGCAGCATTGGTAGCAGCCCTCTGGGGGCCCAGTGATGCCCCCTTCCCAGATCGGCCCCAGGAGTGAGTGCAGATGGGGGAGTTGGCTTTCTGGGTACTGGGCACCTGCAGCAGCTGGGAGCCGGCAGCATTGACACCAGAGATGCCAGACTGGGCAGGCCTGGCACATCCAGGTCAGGGAGGGGAGCAGGTTGAAGGGTCAGCTCGTCTACTTCTCACCTCTGCAGGGAAGGAGGACAGAGGCTGCAGGAGGGAAGCTGCCTGTTCGAGGTCACATTGAGGTGGGGCAGAGGCCCAGGCTCCTGGAGCTCCCCCCACATTGAGCCCCCCTTGAGCAGAGCCATGTCAGCTTCTGAGCCTTAGACCAGGCCTTGCCAGGTGGACAGAGGGGAATTTCGCGCAGGCGGGGGGGCCTTCATCATCTCTTCATGAGGAGCTAAGATGAAAGCTCCCTACTCTGCCATTGCATTTTCTAAGGTTAAAACCGACGGGCTGTAGGACCTTGGCCTAGTCACTCTCCCTGTCTAGGCCTTTGTGTCCTCCTCTGGAAAATAGGCACCATAATCCCTGCCTCCCTGCCTCCCTCCTCAGGCTGGTGTGAGGCTCAGCAGTGGTGAGACTGGAGGCTCATGCAACATACGATTACACATCAAAAGCAAGAACACATCTTCTCTTTCCTGGTTTCCAGTGCCTTGTACCTTTCAATGAAAAATCAGATGTTGAGCTAGTTGACCTATAGTTGAATCGAAATAACAAGAGGAACTGGGACAGGGGCTGTGAGGCTCCAACGACCTTTTGGGAGGCCTTGGTCTCAAGTGCAGACCTGCTACTTACAAGCTACAGTCACAGCCTTTCTTCTCCCTCTCTTCTCAATTTCTCCTTCTGTAAAATGGGTATGGAGTCAGGAGGGGGAAGATTAGAATCCTTCTAAAAATATTACAACTTAAAAGGCATTGGGGGCTTCCCTGGTGGCACAGTGGTTGAGAGTCTGCCTGCCGATGCAGGGGACGTGGTTCGTGCCCCGGTCCGGGAAGATCCCACATGCCGTGGAGCGGCTGGGCCCGTGAGCCATGGCCGCTAAGCCTGCGCGTCTGGAGCCTGTGCTCTGCAACGGGAGAGGCCACAACAGTGAGAGGCCCACGTACAGCAAAAAAAAAAAAAAAAAAAAAAAAAGGCATTGGGAGCTCATTTAGACTGAAAGGTAAATGACTAACATCAGGTCCTTTTCTAACAGCAAGTTTGGGAAGGGGGTTCAGAGTCCTGGGAAGCACCTGGTTCCTGGAGGCAGAAGGAGGGGATGAGGGGATGAGTTTGTCAGCTGCCTCTTTTTGCCTGAGAGCCAGCGCTGCTCAGTTTCTTCCCCACTTTGCAGATGAGTAAGTTGATGTACAGATGGTAGAGTGAGTTGCCTCAAGTCACAGAGCCAGGGTGAGGGAGAGACTAGGCCCGGGTCTGCCCAGTCCCTCCAATGTGGTGGAAGAAGTAGATGGGCGAGGAAGGGAAGGGCCCCCCACAGTGACTGATCCCCTCTGTGAGTTCTCTGCAGAGTGCATTCCCTTCAGGACCTCCTGGGTGGTGGGTCTGGTTATGATCTCCGTCTCACGGATGGAGACCCTGACGCTTGGGCAAGTGAGCGGAAGCACTGAGGGTGATGGAGCCAGTGGTCTGATTTCTGGTTGTTCTTGGATGGCTGTGTGGGGGGCCACGTGGCCACAGCAGCCTGGGTAACCCCCAGTCGGTGTCGGGGGCTGTGACCAAGAGCGAGAACACAGCCACACGGAGGCAGGTGCTGAGGCCCTGGAGCAGCAGCTGTCCTCTATGCAAACAAGGCCTTCAGCACCGAGCATGGGCATGGCGGATAAACCCCCTCCTTCTCCCCGCCATGACCCCGGCCTGTGCCTTGTGACACCTTCACCACAGCAGCTGCCCTCGTTCTCGGCCTTGAATCTCAGGCCAGACCAGTTCACGAGAGCCATGCGCATGCCCTGGGGAATTCCCTGGGCCCATCTGGAGGCAGTCACGGGCCCGAGCAAACGTCTGGCTAAAGGAGTCAGCCCTAGAAGCCTCTCTGCAGTCAGGGGCTGACCAGAGCATCCCCAGCGGCATGTCTGTTTCACTTCTGGGGCCAGTCTGAGCGCTATTGGTGGAGCCTTGGGTTAGAGAGCTTCTTCCCCCGGACATACCCAGCCTCACGCATCACCGCTGTACGCAGACACTTCACCCTCTGCCCCGCTTCCAGGCCTTTGCTCCGCTGTTCCCTTTGCCAGACCCTTCCTGCCCCGTCCCCTCTCCATCTGTTCTGACACCTTCGCAGAGCTGGCCCCGCATCCCTGCCCAGCCCTGAGTGCCCCGGCCCTTGGGGTTATCTGTCATTATGCTGCTGCCTGCGCCCTTGTAGAATGCCCAGCTCCCCACCAGCCTGGGCGCTGCCTGGCTGAGGTGGATGGATTTGTTTCTGGTTATGGACTGAGTGCTTTCCGCACAGTCTCAGTGAATCCTCACAACCAAGGAGGTAGGTATGCTTCTCGTCCTCGCTTTACAGATGAAGAAAGGTGGTCAGAGAGGTCAAGTCATTTGCCCGACATGGCACAGCTACCAAGTGGAAGAGTCAGGATAAGGAGCTGGGAGTCCCTCCGCAGACCCTGTATTGGGAATAGACTGGCCCTTGCCAGCCTTGTATTCCCAGGGCCAACAGAGCACAGGGTGATTAAGGACCAATAGACGCCCAATAGATAAATGCTCGAGAATGAGACGGCAGATGCTCCCCTCGTGCTCCCCACCAGGAGTGCTGAGTGTGTATCCTGCGGCTCCCTCGCCTCCCACGTGCTCCCACGGGCCCGGGCAGGGCCCCCCAGGTGCCATTCTCCCTGCGCCGGGCTTTGGCTCAGGAAGTCCTCCTGGCAGTGTTGTGGGCTTGGGTGGTTATCCCCACTTTATAGCGAGGAGCCAGGCCCAGGGAGTTCTAATGGATGTCCCAGATCAGCCGGCAGGACACGGTCGGTCCAGCCTCCGGCCTGGGGTTCTGGGCTCCTCTCCCATCGCCGGGCTGACGGGAGGAGACCTTCCTTACCAAAGCCGCCCGGCTGCCTCTGGCCCGAGGTGACGAGGTGATAGCACAGCTGGTCAGCTGGCCCCCTACCCCCAGTCTCTGAGAAGAGAGGAAACACCAGGCAGTGGGGGATTCCTCCGGCGGCGACGCGCCCCCGGCCACTTCCTCTGGACACTCTCGTTTACTTTGCTGCTTGTTTTAGTTTCTGCTTTTCTTCCCTCGTTCCTTTTTTTCTAGGCCACTTTCATTTCCGTCTGTCAGTGTCTCCCCACACCACTCCCACCCATCCTTTCTGCTCGGCTGGCCACCCCAAACCCTCCTTCCACCTTGGGATCCCCAGTGGCCCAGCCTGCCTGTGCCTCTGTTCCCGCAGTGGGAACGCTGAGGCGGGGGGACTGGGTCCCCCCGGCCTCTCTGCTTAGCCTCTCTGGGCTCCTCTTCTGTGTAATGAGGGTAAGAATATCAACCTCAGAGGATGTGAGGAGAAAAGGAGGTGACACGTGTAAAGCTCAAATAACTAGTATTTAGCACAACTCAGTAAATACCAGTTCTGTGTCTCCAGGGTCTGCCTCTGAGTTCACTCTCCTGTGTCTGTGGTCATCTCTCCCACAGCACGTCTTCACGGGGCCCCACATCTGACCAGAAGCAGAAATTACCATCTGTGCCTTCTGTACAAGCCACCAAGGCCTGCACAGAGGAAGGTCTGGGAGAGGAAGAGAGTATTATCAGTTTTGCCCTCTAGTCAGTATAGCCCTCCATCCAGTGCAGGAATTCCCTCCACCCTGCCCAGCGCACAGGCCTCCTTCCTTGCCTACTGCCTATGGCAAGGAGCTTAGTACTGCCCAGGGCAGCCCATCCACTCCCAGGCAGCTCTGCACGTTAGGAAGTTCTTCCATCCAGTGAGCAGAGACCCGCCTGCCTTTACTTCCATTTCCACCTTTGGTCATCTCCAAAGGGACCACTCTTTTCTCCCCCATTGTTCCAGACGCTTGAATGTTGTCCTTGGGCTGCTCCAGTCTAGCCTTCAAATCCCTCTACCCAAGCCTGAGAGGCAGTGTGGCAGAGTGGTTAAGATCTTGGACTCTAGAGCCTAGCTCTCCCAGTTCAAATCCCAGCATGGCCCCTTGCTACCTATGTGCCATTGTATCTTCTACGCCCCAAAGAGGGAACTGTGGGACTTAGGTGAGAGGATGTGTAATGTGCTAGCATATTAGAAGCACCTGGTAAACATTACCTGCTACCGTTATTCTTGTTCAAGCCCAAACATCCACAAATTCTTAACAGCTACACAAAGCTATATCAAAGGATATCATTCCCAGACCCCTTCTAAGCCGTATTGTCTGCTGGGTTGTACTTGGCAATTTCCCTCTTACAACTTGGATAAGGTGCCTTGATTCCCAGAGGGAGTGTTTCATCAAAAATAGATCCCTGGTTTGGGAATGAGACCTGTGTTCATATCCCAAACCCACCCTGGGCCTAAGCACTAAGACATGAAAAGAAAAAGTTTGGATTACAAAATATGAAAACTGCTGATCAAAATGAATGTTTAGTTAATATATTCAAACGTAATTAATTGTTTAGGTTTTTTTTTTTTTTTTTAATAAACGGCCCTTCCTTTGGGGGTTCCAAGTGCCTTGCCTTGCCACGGTTCCTGATTACAGACAGCGACGATTGCACGGAAGTCAGAGCCAATTGTTAATTTTACAAGTTACTCATTGCAAATAATTTCAAAAGAAAAATTATTCCAAAAATTCAGGGTTTTTTTTTCAGCCAAAGAATACTTTCAGAATGGGGTGTGTTTTATATCATGTGGGAGAGGCTTCCAAAAGCATCAGCACTGAGTCTTAAAATGGCCCTGAGACAGGTCACTTTGCCTCTGAGTCACTAGCTCCTCACCTGCAAGATGGGGACAATACACCTGCCTCCGAGGGTTGTTGATCCTCACCTGGATCTCTGGAGGTAAGTTCCTGTCTTTTGGGAACTGCTGGAGAAGGGGGCAGAGGACTAGTGACCCTGGCTTCCCAGCAGTTTCCATACAGACACTGGCTCCTTAGTTTTATTTACAGTTCTGTGCATCTGGCTCTTTCATCCAGGCTGCCACACATCCTACTTGGAAAGTGGCAGCAACATCAGCAGCAGTTAATAACTTGGGCTTTGGATGGTTCTGGGAGATCCCCAGTTATCCCTTTGCTGCTGCATCAGCCAGTTCCACACCAGCCCTTGAAGGCCGGACGTTCCTCCCCAGCCACAGCGGAATTCAGCCAGAAGACTTGTCTCTGCTCCCTCGCCTCTCAACAGCTTTTCCTTGTAAGAAACCGTCATCACTTTGTCTTTGTAACTGGGAGAGGCTCATGGTAGAGGCAGGGAGATGCTGGCTGGATAGGTGGTACCAGGTTAGAGACCCAGATGCATTTCTGCCTCTCCTGAAACATTCTTGGCCCAGGGTGGCTATTCGCTGCCTGGGAGGTGCTTTTATATGTGCCCAGTCTGCCTAGGGTGGGCTGTTTCATACAAAGAGGGTAGAAAACGTTGAGTCGTGGGTTTCAGTTCTGCCTTTCTCACCACTTGCTGTGGGACTTTGGACAAGTCACTTGGCCACTCTGAACCTCAGTTTCCTCCTCCGGGTTGATGTGGGATTGTGAGTGGAAAAGGCTCGGTAGACCAGCTTTGTGAGGCTGCAGGGGGAGATGCCCGCCCTCTTCTTTGTCTTGGTGTCAGGGCCCAGCTTCCCTGCTTTCTGCTGGCCCCAGCCTGACTCCCACCCAAGGCTGGCCCAGGCCTGGGGGCCGACCCCATCGAGGAACATGTGTCCCTCCTGGAATGGAGCTTGTGGCCTCAGACAAGACCCAGCAGGTGACCTCAATGCAGACCAGGTGTCAGCACCTCTATTTACAACTCACAGATCCAGCTGCCTCCCCCTTGTCCCCGCAGAGACTGTGTCTTTCAAAGTAGAATATGAATAATCACCAGGAAAAAATACATCTCACGGATCAGATAAAAATAGTCATTTCTACTGTTCCCTTATCACCCCCTGGACATGCCCATAATCAAAGACAGGGATTTGTTAAACCAGAGAAGATCTTTGAAGTGATCCCGTGTAACCCAGCCTTTGTTGCCAGTCTATATTTGACAACTGAAACCAAAGAGGTTAAGTGACTTGCCCAGGTTCGTGCAGGGCGTGTATGTGAGAGCTGGGGCTGGAGCTCCGACCTCTGATTCTTTACACAGCACCAGATGCCTCCCAGACTGTGACCTCCGCTCAGAGCGGGATGCCTCCAGCCTCCGCCGTGTCTCAAAGGGCCAGGGAGGGTGGATGTGGCCAGATGTTCAGGAAACTCTGGAGTCTGGTCATCTGGTGCAGGTCTCCGTTCTCTGGCCCTCATTCTCCCATCTGCAGAATGGTGTTCTTCGATGAGCACTTTGTTTCACTTCAGTTGGCAACAGTTGTACCTCATGAAGAAAAAGCCCAATCCTTTTGTTCATTCAGTCCTCGGCCTTACACGAGAAGGTAGCCCCCTTCTCCCGGGGAAACCAGCCTCCCCCTCCCCAGCAGCTGTTCTCTCTCAGAGGAAGGTCATGCAGGCAGTGTTCTGGTGGGGGTGAGAGCATATCGATTTATCTTAAGGCTGCATTTGCAGAGTCAGCACACGTTTTACCTAGATTCTGTGTTTGTTCTATAGATTGAATGTGTTCCCCCAAATTCATATGTTGAAACCTAATAAATGTAATGGCATTAGGAGGTGGGGCCTTTGGGAGGTGATTAGGTCATGAGAGTGGAGATTAGTGAGCGGGATTAGTGTCCTTATGAAAGAGAACCAGAGAGCTCCCTTGTCCCTTTCGCCATGTGAGGACACAGCGAGAAAACTGCCGTCTGTGGACCAGGAAGTAGGTCCTCACCAGGCACCGAATCTGCAAGCTCCTTGATCTTGGACTTCCCAGCCTCCAGAACTGTGAGAAGTAAATGTCTGTTGTTGTAAGCCACCTGGTCTATGGATTTCTATTACAGCAGTTCAGATGGACTGAGACAGTTTGTATTCTTGGAGTGGCTTTGGAAGGTGACAGTGGTGGTGGAAGGGCAGCAAAGGTCCACCACACTACCTGATGCAAACCTGGAGAGGAAGGTTCATGTTGGGGCTGCCCTGAGGCTGCTATAATCCCAGGAGAAACCAAAGGCTGTGTCCTCTGGGTGGACAGGCAAATGATGGCCTTCAGGGAAGTGGGGAGAGCTACCTGCTCTCCGTCCCTAAACCAAGCTGCTCATACCACCAGGAGGGGTCAGAGTACCCTGCTGGTCATTCCTTCTTTAGCATGAACTACTGAATCAGATTGCTCTCCAACCCTGACCAAGAGAAATCTATTGGAGGGCTTCGGCCCATGGTCTGAAAGCTGTGCTGAGATGTTCCACAGCTAAACTAAATTGATATCTGTCTCTTCCCAATTTGTGTTAGAGAACAAAATTACTACTTAGAATTATCTCAATTTCACGTTTTTCTCCCACTGAATTTCCTTAAGCTCCTGGCACCTGCTACTGCTTGACGGCTAATGAGTACTCGCAGGCCGTAAAATGAAATGTACAAGTTGCCAGCAAATATTAATGAGGATTATCAGAATCGCCATTCTGCTGAGCTTCGCAGCATGTTTTTAATGATGGATGTGCATGCGTGGGTTATGATTTTACAGTGTGGGTGCATTTTCTGCTAGTAAAACTGTTCCCAGTTCACGGGATGGAGCAGAAGTTTAGTGTCGCACGCAGTGCCCCCAGGAATCCCGTGACTTCCAGTTTCGGCAATGGAATGAGGATGGAGATGGTGGCAAAGAGAAGATGGGGTCCCCAGAAGGGATGGGATGCCCCAAACTCAGGCTTCATCTCTGATACACCCTTCACCCCATCCAAGGTAGTCAGGTCCTGGTGACTCAAGATCTTTCAGGTGTGTCCCCTCCCTCCCCCCCCCCCCCCCACTGCTAACAACCTTGTCTTACTGGGATTTCTGTAGCTGCTTCTGCCACCACCACATCCCTCCATTCTGTCCTCCACAGTGCACCAGGGGGATCTTTCAGAAACACAAATCTGGTTGCATTGTCCCTCGCATAAAATCTTTTAGTAGCTCCCTGTGGCCTCCAGGGTTAAATGCCACATTACTTTAGAGTGAGTTGCAAGGGCCCTTGGGCTCTTACCGTACTCTTTTCCATCTCCTTTTCCACCTTTGTGCTATACCCACCCCAGAGCGCAGTTCTGTGCCTCTGGGCTTCTGCAAATGTGGTTCCCTCTTCCTAGAAATCTACGGACTTCACCTCCCTCCCCCTACCTGGCAGGCACATGCATATGCACACACGCATGCGCGCGCGCGCACGCGCACACACACACACACACACACACACGAACTCAGGCTGTAGATTCCTACAGATCTCAGTTTAGATGCCACTTCTAGGAAGTGACTTGACTGCCTCTCGACACCTAAGGTTGCCCATCCAATGTGCTCCCATGCCCCCTGGATTCACCCCATGCCAGGACTAGACCCCCACTGGACAGTGAGTCCCTGGAGGATAGGAACTATCCTGCCATATCCCAGCTGCTTCATGTAGGGGATACTCAACAAATACCTGTTGAAAGTGAAAGGAAGGAAGGAAAAAAGAGAGAGGAGGTCAAATTTGTTTTGCCAGTGTCACAGTCCAGTCAGCCCCAGCCTGGGCATCTGCAAGAAATTCATGTCAATTCAACAGCTATTTCATAAGCCCAGCTACATCCCAGGTCTGTGCTGGGAGCTGGAGAAGGCAGAAGTGGGTGGGACAAGGGCTCTGCTCCGGAGAGAGTTGAGACAAGCCTACAGCTGGGGCAAAGCAGACGGTGTCCACCCTGCAAAGGACACACACAAAGAGCTCTGGGAACTTGCAGCTGGAGGAAGGGGACCCGACTGGGTCAGGGCGGGGAAGGTAGGGATTGCGGGGGCAGGGGCTCCTCCTGGGGCTCATTCTCTACTGGCTTCATTAGTCTTCAAGGGTGATGGGGCTTCTTCACCACTGAGAATCCAGGTCAGACATCACTCCCTCGGATGGAGTCGTTCACGCCTGCCTCTATACTGCCCGATGCACAGCTCTGTTTGGGAATATACTCCTGTTGATCAAGTTGCTGCCCAGTGTAGGGCTAGGGGCACAGCCTTGGAGCTGACTGCCTGGGTTCTGATCCCAGCTCTGTGCCTGTGAGCAGAGTGGCTGTGATGGTGGGTAAGTTACTCAACCTGTTGGTGCCTCAGTTTCCTCATCTGTATAGTAGAGATGTTAATAATCCATCCTTCATAGTATCATTGCCAGTGTTAAATGCGTTAATGCGGGTTAAAAACTCAGAACCATGCCTGACACAGGAGACAAATTATATACATCTTTGCCGCTAGCATTATGAATTAACCTGTGCACCTGTGAATCTATTGTTCTAGTTTATGAGCGCTTTTTTTGTCATAAGAACACTTAGCATGTTTAACAAAATTTTAAGTGTGCAATACAGTACCGTTCACTATAAGCATGATGTTATCCAATAGATCTCTAGGACGTATCCACCTGGTTTAACTGAAACCTTATACAGCAACTCCCCACTTCTGCCATCCCCCACCCCCTGGCAACCACCATTCTGCTCTGTTTCTGAGTTTGACTATTTTAGCACCGCATGTAAGTGGAATCGTACAGTATTTGTCCATCTGTGACTGGCTTCTTTCACTTAGCATAATGTCCTCCACATCCATGTTGTTGCCTATGGCAGGATTTCCTTTCTTTTTAGGGCTGAATAATATTTCATTGTATGTATATACCACATCTTCTTTATCCATTCACCTATCCATGGACATTTAGGTTGTTTCCACATCTTGGCTATTGTGAATAATGCTGCAGTGAACATGGGAGTGAGATCTTGATTTCAATTTCTTTTGGATAAATACCCTGAAGTGGGATTGCTGGATCATATGGTGGTTCTATTTTTATATTTTTTGATGAACTGCCACACTGATTCCATAGTGGCTTGCCATTTCACACCCCACCGCCAGTGCACGAGGGTTCCAATTTCTCTACTTACGAGCTTCTTGACATCAAAGCCTGGTTCTGGTTCCACCTGTGGCTCTTTCAACACCTGGCATAGGAATTGCACAGAATATGTTTTGGAAAAAGTGGAATAATAATAATAGTAATTCAGCACTTGAATTGGGTGAGCCAGGACTGAATGAACACATTTTTTTTCCTAGAGGAACTCAAAGCTATTCTGAGCGTGTCCAAATGGAATCAACCTATGAATGAACCATCCTATCTGTGGGATGTTTCCGGTGAAGAAAACTACAGCATCTCCCTTCTTCTTAGCCTTCAAGAGTTGCTGTCTGCAGCCTGGGAGCAGCCCTGAGGGCCTGCACGGAGGTGGTGTTGCAAGCGCATCAGGTTTAGTGCGCTGCTCTGGAGATTTTCCAGTATCTGGGCCATAGAGGAGGTCCTGGGAGGATGTTTGAGGGTGGACAGGGGCAGCATAGGAAGGTCCAAGATGGCTTGGAAGGGACACTTGGCTGAAACCAGGGCCAGAGTCGAGGCTGGGCCTCTGGCATGGTGGGTGTGGCTGGCCCCCAGCCAGCCTCCAAAGTCTGAGTCCTGTGTGACTGGGGATAAATTGCTTCCACCCTTAGCTTCTACTCTAAGGGAGGCTTGGGCATAGATATGGAGGTACTCTGTATGCGGTGGGTGCCCCCAGCCTGGGCAACTTAAGGCAAGAAACAGCTTGGCCTGATGGAAAGGACTTGGGGGCTGGCAGTCACACTGTCCTGGGTTCAGATCCTGGCTCTGCCACTTAACCAGGTGGAAGACTCAAGCAAGACACGGCGCTTCTCAAAGGTTCACTTCCCCAGTGTGGTGTGGACGTGAGTTTTCCCACCTGGGGCTTCCATGAGGTTGAGGTGAAGCTCATGTGTGTTCCTCTTCGGAGCCTGGTCACTGCCTCATCCTTCTCTGATACTGTGGCTTTTGCCCCAGAAAGATGGTTGACTCGGGAAGCCCCAGGTTTTCAGATGAGCTAAGCCTTCCTGGTGGGGACTTGGCCACAGGCCTCCTGAGCAGTATGGGCCAGCAAGTCCTGTTCTTTGGTCAGGAACAACTGCTCTGGGGCAGTCTCCCTCCCGTGACAGGGATACACCCATTTGGGAGATGGAAACATTGAGGCACAGGAAGGAAAAATGACTTGCTTAGGCTGCCTCAACTTTTTTTAGATAGGCGAGTTATTCCCATGAATGGAGGAATAACTGTTCGCTCAAGGTAAGGTGAAAAGTGGAGGCGAAAGGTCTTCTTGCTCCACCTTCCCCCTCACATCTTACTTCCAACTTAGAAAAATCCTAGGTCATCAGTGGAGGCTCACTGTTGTTCTCCGCCTCTGTGCTTTTGTACTTTTGTCTTGTTTCATTTTGCTTTCTGCTTATAATGCTATTTCCCATATTAAACAATGAAGTCTGTTTAGCCAAATCCTTCCCATTCTTCAAAGCTCAAATGAAACCCTCCTCTTTTTCCTCCTCCTCCAGGAAGTCCTCTGGGGTGCCTGGTTGCCCTTGTGCAGGCTACTCTCCACAGCTGCTGCAGCACACTCTGATCCCTCTGTTGCAGCTGTCTGGCTTTGGTCTCTCACCATACCAAGGGTGTGTTTCTTATCAGTTCCACTTGGCTATGGGCTCTTGCCCCCGCCAAACTTCGGGTAGGCCCTAGTCCCATCAAGGCTAGTTTCAGCACAGCCAAGAGGGAGGGTTGGAACACGTACCTAGATCCCTGGTTAGAATCCACCAGAAACTTCTTTGCTTCCCTTTGGTCTCAGCTCCCACTGCCCTGAGGTGGGTCAATGTCTTATGGCTATAATTGCAGCACATGCCTCTGTGTGTATGTGTGTGTGTGTGTGTGTGTGTGTGAGAGAGACAGAGAGACAGAGAGACAGAGAGACAGAGAGAGACAGAGACAGAGATGGAGACAGAGGAGGGAGTAGAAAGAAAGGGAGGGGAGGGGCGGGAGCAGGGAGCAGGCTCGTGCTAGGCCACACGTACCATGTTTCTGTTTCGAGGTGACAGCGAAACAATCCTTCTTCTCCATCAGCTGGCATGCCTGGCAGACCCTCTGCAGGATACTGAGCCTGCGAGCTGGGGCAGGCCAGCCATTCTGATTCCAGCAGGGTCCAATCTCTGTCACCTACAAAGACAAATACCAGTGTCCTTGCAGGTTCACTAATAATTATAACAACTGCAAGCATTTGGGGCATTTACCACGCTAAGCACTTTACATGTGTTATTTTCATTTTTGCAAGAATTACTTGAGGTAGATGCCCTGTTAGTCCCATTTGTCAGATGACGAAACCAAGGTTCAGAAAGATTCCATGCCACAGCAAGCAAGGGGTGCAGATGCACAACCAGGCTGTCTGGCCCCCAAGCCCATGTGCTCATCTCCATTGCCCACAAACATCACGTTGGCCCAGGAACCTGGACTCCTTGGTGTAAAGGTCCTGCCTCTCCCTCTGGTTGCCATCTGTGGGACATTCAATGCATCAGGCCTCAGTTCCTCCCTCCTTAAAGTGGACCAAATGCTGCTGAAGGGCCCTGCCCACTGTCATATGCTGAGAAGCTGATTCTGAATTCTCTGATGTTAAGATGCAATCATTTTCATTCTGCAGTTCCCAGATTCTGGCCATAAATTCTAGGATCCTGGAGTCCTGTGATCCCCATATCCTCCAATCTTCCTGGTGGGGACTTGGCCACAGTTCCCCTGCTAGATGCCAGGACCCAGCCCAGCCAGCACTTGACATGTAGGCCATCAGTCAATATTTGTTGGCTGAATGACTGACCCACTCCCAGTTCTGCTGCCCCCTCACAGTCAGTAGTCCGTGCCCACACCCTGGCTGGAGCCCACATCCTGAAACGTGGCCATTTGCCTGTTCAGTGGTGGACAAGCCCTCAACCAGCAGGCAACAAACTTGCCCTCTGGCCATGCTTGGCCACTAATCAGCAACGTGACTCCGGGCAAGTCACTTAACCTCTCTAAGCCTCTCTTTTCCCCAAGACACTAAGATAAGGAGTCAGAGAAACATGCCAAGCTCTTTCCTGCCTCGTGACCCATGCATGTACCATTCCCTCTGCCTGAAATACTCTACCCCGTTATTTGTTGACTGTTGTCTGTTTCTCCTATGCGAATTTAAGCTCCAAGAGGGGTTTTGTTTATCTGTTTCAATGCCTAGAACACTGTCTGACACATAGTTGGTGCTCAATAATATTTGTTGAAGGAGGGAGAACAGATAGAGACTAAGATGTATGGGGTTCCCCCGGCCCTGAGACCTCTGCCCAAGTTCTGGTTCCCAGAATGTTAAGCCACTTGGCGTCAGCGCTCTGCCCGTGGGCTAACTCAGTCTGAACTCCTACGAGGCCCAGGTTGAAAACATGCCCATTTTCCATGACGTGCTGCTTGAAGTCTGGTGTCTGTTGCTGGCACTCACACAGCTGGGGAAGAAGGAGCATCCTGCATTTGAGGGTCGGGGAAAAGAACGAGGAATTCGGTGTCTGACCCAGATTGGCTTCCTGAAACTGCTTGGTTCACATCTCCCCATCCTACCCCAGCCCTTCTCAGCTCCCCACAGGTCTTCACTGCCCGTAGGAGATTGCAGACTCAGCCTGGGATTCATGGCTTTCCTTGATCTAACCTTGCCCGCATCTCCAATCTGCTTTCTCCCAACTCTCCTACAGGAGGCCTCAGCTGCAGTGGGTCCCGGAGCTCCTTTCCCCAGTGCACTAGACCAGTCCCCTCGTCAAGCTTTAATTGTACTGTACCGTCTGCCCAGAAGGCTCACCACTGCTCCTCCTCCAGGAAGCCCTCCCCAACCACACTCACCCATGAGACTTCTTCTTTGTCTGGGCCTCTCCAGCTCTCCTGGACTGGCCTGCTTCTAGAGGATGCTTGCCAATCAATATGTAGCTATTCTCTACATGGTGGGTGACCCCAGCCTATGGGAAGCCCTGTAGGCAGGGATGGGAGAGAGCTTGTCCCCTCTGTCCATCCTGGCTTGATCAAATGAGGTAACGGGCATGGGTACACCCTGTAAACTGTAAAGCCCCATCCCGCCTTAGCCCAGGCCCTTTTATCTCTGGCATTAACTCTCACACCAGCATCCCTGCCTCCGGTTCACCTGACCCACCTAGCTTCCCTGCTGAGCTAGACACGGGGTCCTTCTGAAACACAGATCTGATCATTTCCCTTCTCTAGCGAGCCCTCCTTGCCAGTAGTAGGTTCCAGCCCAGTGAGCTTGTCCCCTGCTCTCAGACCCTCCTTGTGCTTTCCCTTCTCCCTGCCTTTGTTCAAGTCATCCCTCTGCCTGGAACGTATCTCCTTCTCCCTCTCCTTCTTATTCTGCTAGACCATCCCCTTCCTTCAGAATCCCCTGACCCCTCCAGGCACATCCGGCCACCCTGGAGGCCTCCCTGGCCCTCTCTCTGTGATGGCAGCTCCCCAACTGTACCTCATTCCTCATTTCTTCGCACAGGTGCCTCCGTGGTCTTCGGGGTTGGCTTGAATAGAGAAGCGCTAAAGTAAAGGTTTCTCCTGGTGGGAGGCGAGATCCACTGAAGATATTCTGTGTGCTAGGCCCTGCGCTTTATAAACTCCAGTTTATTGAGGCCCAACCACTGTCCTAAAAAAAAAAAAAATCATTGTCTTTTTACCTATGGTAGGATAGGCCCAGAGATGCTAAGGGCCTTGCTTGAGGTCACACAGCAGTATGTGGCACAGGAACCCTGGTCAGGCCGATTTCACAGCTTCCCTCCAAATTGCCTGACCGTGACAAAGGTAAAAATAACAGATCTCTTTCCAGACGTGACCGTTATTGAACTGCCCTGAGGATTTTGTTGGTTCGTCTTTTTGCTGTCTAGTTCTTCCATGTCTCCCATGGGTGCTTCCATCTCAGCCCTGACAAGCAGCTGGCTGATGTACACGGCGTCACAGTCCACATCCACCTTCCTGTCCTTGGTCAGGCCTGCTGTGGGTCCCCTGCAGGTCACCTGGGTCCAGGCTCCAGACCAAGGTTAGACCTCGTGCTTCTCTCCAGGGCTCCTCAGAGAGCCGGGACCACCCCATGCCCATGTCTGCCCAAGCCTGACATCCAGCCCTGACATCCAGGCTGCAGATCAATAAATCTGTCTCCTGCTCTTCTCTCCCGACCATCTGTTTTCCCTGGTGGTCCCCAGGGAGTCTGCCAGGCTGGCTGCAAGCTCCCAGGTTGGAGAGAAGAAGCTGTTTGGGGGCCATCTGTTTGAGAGGTGCCTCCGGCTGGGGTTCCACAGCTGAGGGAAGCTGCCCAGGCAATGGGGAGCTGCCAGGAGGGGCCAGCAATTAGGGAATGAGAACCACCTTTATCTTTAGCTCGGAGCCGGGAAGTGCGGGCTCTCAGAGGTAGACCTGTGAGATCCCAGCCTGGCTACATCCCGGACATGTCACTGGGGCAGCTGGTGCCGGAGGGAGCAGAGAAAACAGTCTGAACGTCGCCACCTCCCTCCTCCCCACACCCCCCTTTTAAAAACACATACACACACCCTTAAAACTGGGTTGCCAGTGACAACCTGGCATATCATCTTCTTTTTATATTATTCTTAGCCCCTCTGTTGCCATAGCAACCGAACAATGCTTTTAAATATAGCAGTTAATTTTTTCATCTCCAGAAACAAAGTTCTGGTGCTGTCCAGAAGGCCAACAACTACTTTCTCTCCTTGGGGCAGAGTCCTCCAGACTCATCTCACCAGATGTCAGCCCCAGAGTGTGAGCTGGGGCTGGGTGTCCTCAGGCTGGCAGGGACGCACCTCCTGTGTTCCCTCACCTCATTACACTCCAGAGTCCAGGTGTAGCAGACAGAACCTAGGTTCTTTCTGTAGCCCCTCAACCCCTGAAACCCTCACTTTTGTTCTCTGAGCCTCAGTTTCTTTATCTGGGTAATGGGGATGATGGTATCTGCTTCACAGATTTCAGTGGGACTTAAAAGGAGCTAAAGGAGGTGAAAGTGGCAGCCGGGAGGCAGTCAGTAAATACATCTGTGCTTTTTTCCTTTCTCCTTCCCCTCCCCCACCCCTTTTCTTCCCTTCGCTTTTTCTGTCCTTACCGCCCTCTCTCTTTTGCGTTTTTCTCAACCCCTCCTCCCCACTGCTTTGAATTATTGATGTTAAATTCCCAGCCAGTAACATCAGAGGGTTAAAATCCATAACCAGCCTTCCTCTGGCCTCCCCTCAGAGCGACCCTCCCTCCATGGGCTGGTGAGCTCATCAGAGTCATTAATCATACATCATGGCTTGAGAACCCAGGGCCCTGTGGTCCAGCCGCTGAGCAACCCTGGGCAGGAGGCAGCCCGGACAGGATGTCCTCCGGAAGGGCTGGGCTGGCTCTGAAGCCTTGGGCAGAGTAGACACCGTTAGTGCGAGCTTATCTGGGAAGGAGGAGCTGGCCACCTGTGGATGGGCTTACATCAGAGAGCGCTCCCTGGCCCAGTGATTACAGGTGTTATTTCCAGGTCTGCAGCTCTCCCCAGACCCTGCCCCCAGGCTTGCTCACCACCCACTCATCTCTCTGCATTCCAGAGCTCAGCATGGCAGGCCTTCAAACAACAGGCAGCAGCGTTTCTAATGCTCAGTAACAGTCAAAACATGGCAGGAAAAAAAAAAAAAGGTCATGAAGAACCTAGGGGTTAGACAGGAATAAAGACACAGACCTACTAGAGAATGGACTCGAGGATATGGGGAGGGGGAAGGGTAAGCTGGGACAAAGTGAGAGAGTGGCATGGACATATATACACTACCAAACGTAAGGTAGATAGCTAGTGGGAAGCAGCTGCATAGCACAGGGAGATCAGCTTCGTGGTTTGTGACCACCTAGAGGGGTGGGATAGGGAGGGTGGGAGGGAGGGAGACGCAAGAGGGAGGGGATATGGAAACATATGTATATGTATAACTGATTCACTTTGTTATAAAGCAGAAACTAACACACCATTGTAAAGCAATTATACTCCAATAAAGATGTTAAAAAAAAAAAACAAAAACATGGCAGGGACTGCCCAGCAGGTAGTGAGTTCCCCATCACTGGAGACTTCAACTAGAGAAGAAAGCCTGGGGTTAGGATGTTGTGGAAAGGATTGTAGTACCGGGTTACAAGTGGAATAAACTCTGGTCTCAACCTATAATTCTATAATGCAAACAATAATATTAAAATCACCATATAATTTTGCAGAACCTTGGGCACTGATTATTATCCTCATTTACAAAAAAAAAAAAAAAAAAAAAAATTGCCCGGGGTCATTAGGCTGGTAAGGAATCTGACTCTGAATCCACTGTTCTACCTTGCCCATGATTCTTCAAGTTCAGCTTTCCTGGCTGGAAGCTGCATGGTGGGGGGCGCTTATGGAGCAGTGCCGAGTGTGACTTTAAGCTGAGTCCACAGCCGGTGGCCTGGAGACATGCGGGAGCCAGCAGCTGCGCCGGGTGCTGGAGACCTTTTTCAGGGACCAGCAGCAGACACAGGAAGAGAACATGAGTACTCTGAGGGCTGTGGGAGCCTTGAGGAGGGAGGGATGCTCTGGGATGCGGGCCAGGCGCAGGGAGGGAGGGAGCCGATGCAGGAGGGGAAGGTGGGCGTCCTCTCCAGCCCACTGTGGGCCATGGACTCTTGTGGACACTTCACACCTCACTTTATTTAATCCCCCCAAGGCTCCATGCTCTGCTGAATTTGTCAAGGTCACACAGCTCAGAAGTGGAGGGACCACGTGTGTCTGACACCAAGGCACTACTGACATCGGTGGGAGGTGGCAGGGGGAGGGACAAGCCTGCTGAGTCTGGATGGCCCCAGGTCTGGCTGCCCGTCTTCATTGCCTGAGGCTGGCGTGGGTGACCTGTGAGCCAGGAAGCCCCTTGGTGCTTTCCCCAACCCCCAGGGAGGACGGAGCAGGGGCAGTGGCTGGAGGTACAGAGGGGCTGCCGTGCTGTACGGGGGACCGGGGCAGTTCCTGAGTCTGTTGCCGGTTCTCTGAGACCCCTGAGGCAGGTCATCTCAGGGCCTTGGTTCCCTCTTCACTCAGAAGGCAGGGCAGTCATTGCCCTGCCTATTTCACGTGCTCAAGTTCATTTTTCATTGTTGGCATCCACCTGCCCATCTCTACCTAAAACATCCACCAGCGGCAGGTGCCCACTGTTCCCCTATCATGCAGTAGTTTTCTCTGTAGTACATGCCCTGACATTCTATCATACCCCTCTTCTTTTATCTGTGACTCCCTTTCTCTGCCATGAGACTGTAAACCCCATGAGATCTGGGACTGGACTTTATTCAGGGCTGTGCTTCCAGCACCTGAGCAGTGCCTGATACAGACGAGCCCTGAGCACACAGTGAATGAATGAATGAACGCACGACCACGTGACTGGGGTGGTGCGCCCCCTTCCTGCTTCCGCGGCCCCGTCTGTGTCTCCTCCTGGCAGTTGTCACAAGGCGCTGGGATTGCATGTGTGTCTCCCACACACTGTCAGGTCCCTGAGGCTGAGCACAGAAGCAAGCCTCAGAGAGGTACTTGATGACCCTTTGTGGAAGCGGTGAATCTAAGCCCTCTCCCCGCTGGACCTCAGCTTCCCCATTTGTCAACTGTGAGCGTGTTTACCCCAGAGGCTTTATAAGTGCCCTCTCTCAGTGACATTCTGGGATTTGTCACCTGTTGGCTGGCGTTACTGCACCTGCCCCTGGGTGTGTTTGCCACCCCAGTGCTTGTCCTGACCCTCCAGGGTTGGTCACTGGCCAGAGTCTGACTTCCCCTTGATGAGCAATTAAAACCCCAGAATAGCCCATTGTTCAGAAACAGGTGCCTGGACCCTGTATTTATCTCCAGCGTGCATGCCCAGTGTGCTCGGGGCCCTGCCAGCCACGTGGTGGGCATCGTTGGGACTGCTGAGGCTTCTCAGCACCGAGAGGCCATCCCTGGCATCAGGAGACAGCCAATGCCAAGGGGAGCAGGCGCCCCTGAGAGCCAGGCACTTGTTGAAAGCGTTTCACATTCCTCAGGAAGGCCTCGCAAGATGGGTATCATTAACCCCATTTCACAGCAGGGGGTCGGATGCTGAAAGAGGCACCATCCCCATGCACGTGCCTCAAGCTCGCAGAACTTTAAGGGACAGGACTGGGGTCTGAACACAGGACCGGCAAACTTTTTCACTGTGCCACTCAGCTTCCCCTGGATGGTGGGTACCATCAGCACCCTGAAGCTATAGCCCAGCGACTGCTGGTGAGTGGGTGAGAGATGGTCCCATGGGACCAGCTCGTGGATGCGCTTATAGGGTCTGCGTCTGCAAGTAACCAGACTGGATTTTTGGCCTCTTCTTGCCGCCACCCCATGCCCTCAACATGCTCTTCCGGGTCCTGTCAAATCTCACATCCTCTCTGAAGCACGTGAGAACAGCCTGAAGTGCTAGGGAGAGAGAGGCTAGGGACTTGAGATCAACCATGCCCACGGGGGTGGGGCAGGCACTCAAGGCCAGCCCCGAGGGTGGCAGTGGGAGAATCCAGTCCAGAGCAGAGTCCAGAGAAACGGCCAATGTGGGCTGGCAGGGGGACATCCGGGCACTGCCACTTACCAGCCAAGTGACCTTTGGTAAGCTGCCCGTCAGCTCCCTTATCTATAAAATGGGAGTAATGATAGCAACTGCCTGACGTAACCCTCTTTGGGGATTTGATAAAGTAAATTACCTGTAAAATTCTCAGATGAGCACCTGGCAGGGAGCATGTGCTTCGTAAGCCACTGTTGGCCACCATCGTGTCACCGCCCTCCTGCACAGTGCCAGCCCTGGGCCTGTGGGGCTGCAGCTGGGCGCTGGGCCAAGGCTGAGGAATAAGGTGGGTGCCGGGCCTTGGGAACAAGACCGTGACAGTTTCCAGGAACAGGGCACAGTATTAGGGGAGGGAAGTCTGAGCTGGGGGTTCTTTATATGATTATAATGATGGGTTCGAGAACCAGAGGTGGGACTAAACTTGCAGGGGACCCAGCTGTTGGAGGAAGAGAGATGGGGGGAGGAGAGTCAGATCCTCACTCCGACTAAGGCTAATGGCTAAGGTTAAAGCCTTTCCATGTGGTTCTGAAGAGTTAAATTACCATTTCACATGGGCTTGTCTTTTTTTTTTTTTTTTTTTTTTTTGCGGTACGCGGGCCTCTCACTGTTGTGGCCTCTCCCGTTGCAGAGCACAGGCTCTGGACGTGCAGGCCCAGCGGCCATGGCTCACGGGCCCAGCCGCTCTGCGGCATGTGGGAACTTCCCAGACCGGGGCTCGAACTCGTGTCCCCTGCATCGGCAGGCAGACTCTCAACCACTGCGCCACCAGGGAAGCCCCTGTGCTTGTCCTTTTGAAGCAGAACCGTGGAATGTCCAAGCTGGCAGTGATATTGACCACCCAGGGTCACACAGCAGGTTAAGAGCACACCCCTGTTCTCAGTGCTTCTGTCTCCCCTTTGGTCACTTTAGATGACGGTTTAGGATCTTTCCAGCCCTGCAAATGGCCCCTAAAGACTGTTCCTGTGGTTTGTTCAGCGGTAGGAAGGGGTGGTGGGGACTGTGAAGAGGCAAGGCACGCAGACCAGGATACATCGGGAGGCTGATCCCTGGGCGGACGCACAAAGAACAGGATGGGGGGAGGGGCGCGGTCCAGCTGCTTTCCGTTTGGACTTGAACAGGGCTGTCTCTCTGAGGCACGGGGGTTGCTTGCACCCTATCAGACGCAGCTTGGCGTAAGCTGGAAATCTCTCCGGGGCTCTCCAGGCTCCTGATGGAAGTTGCTTCCTGAACTAAGCCTCTGTTTGTCCCTGACTTCTCGGCTCCTCTTTAGGTACGATCCCTCCAACGTGCCTGTCCAACACCTGAGCCATAGCAGGCAGGCAGGGGTGCCCAAGGGGTTGGCAGGGCCTAGAATTTGCCCGGTTGCCCTGAGCTCTGCATCTGGCGTTCCTGTGGGAGGGGGCAGTGGACGGGGAGTATTTACTGAGCTGCAGCCTCCCCTAAACCCTGCTACGTTGGTGACTCTACATAACTGGGTTTATTTCTTTCTGCCTCTGTTTCCCTGTCTTAAACCCTGCAAGGGTCAGAGCCCCACATGAACTCCAGACCCTGAGACCCTGACTAGCTATTACCATTTCATCCAAACCCCACTTTGGGCTGGATCTTATTCCCTATACCCTCAAGCTTCTGGCTGGATTCTTGCCCCCAGCAAAGAAGACGGCCAGGAAATGGCACTGCCATTCGTCTAGCTTCTGAGATTGCCACTGCCAGAGACTACCTGTGTCCACCCGTGAGTGGCCCTGCTTGGACCCATCCACCCTCTGGATACTCCCTCCTCCAGGCTTCTTCCTGCCACCGGCCCTTTGATGTTACCATCCCAGCCTGCTGGTGGGTACACATTCCCAGGTCTGAAGCTCTAGCTGGGTACAGGGATGCTTTGGGCTGCAGGTAACAGAAACCCAAGTACAAGTGGCCTGAACAGTAGGGGTTTATTAACTCCAGAAACCTGGAGGTGGGGGCAGTTTCAGAGCTGAATAACCCTGTGGCCCAATGATGTCAGGGATCCATCACTTTCCAGCTTTCCCTCCTCTGCCCACCTTCCCACAAGTCAACATTCTTTCACTCTAAGGCATAAGATGACCCTGGGGGGCCATTTGCAGACATGATGATAGGCAGTGGAGAAGAGGACCATCTTTTCCAAAATCTCTTTCTTGTCCCAGAAACACTGAGAAAGACTTCTTTTAGCTATGAAATGGGAGTCATAGGTCCCATTAGCCAGAATTGAGTCACATGCCCATGCCTGAACCACTCACTAGAAAGTGAAATGGAACTACCCTTACAGGATTGGACTAATCGTGGTTTACCCTCTGGGCCTGGGAAAGGGCTGGCCCCAATAAAGGCAGGCCTCTGTATTCCACTTGAACTTCTCCTGTTTGCATTTGGCACCAGAGCACCTGGTCACAGCCCTTTGTGGCCAAGGAAGCCATTTTGACCTCTTCCTGTCTGCACCCGGTAGGTGTAGAGTGTAAGTAACAGAAACTGACTTTAGACAATTAAAGTGAAAAGGATCAAGTTGGAAGGATAATGAATGGAAGGAGAATCTCATAGAATTGTTAGGAAGGTTGGAGAACCTTCCAAATGGTCCATTGGCTCAAATGAGGATCCAAGGTCCCTTTAGGGAGCAGAAAACGGGAACTTATTGCTGGCAGTCCTGTCATGGCTGCAGAGATGGAAGATGCAGGGGCATGGAAGGAGCATCAGATATACTTAGCTCAGTCTCATGCCATCCCTCTGGCTGCAGGAAAGCAGGGAGCCTTGCTTTATAGTCCACCAAGAGCGGGAGAACTAATTCCACCAAAATGAAATCAGCGTGCTATTGCAGAAATAGGGAGTGAGGGGGTAGGCACTGAGTGGCCAAAACCCAGCCAATGCCCACGGTAGCCCATGATGCCTGACCTGAAGACAAAGCAGAGATGGCGTGCTACATGTCCCTCACACGGGGATAAAAGATGACCTTAGGGCTTCCCTGGTGGCGCAGTGGTTGAGAGTCCGCCTGACGATGCAGAGGACACGGGTTCGTGCCCCGGTCCGGGAAGATCCCACATGCCGCCGAGCGGCTGGGCCCGTGAGCCATGGCCGCTGAGCCTGCGCGTCCGGAGCCTGTGCTCCGCAACGGGAGAGGCCACAACAGAGAGAGGGCCGCTATCGCCAAAAAAAAAAAAAAAAAAGATGACCTTAACTTCACGGGAATGGCCACTCAGAGCAGGAGACACGTGAGCACCCTGTCAGGCCCCCAGAAAGGCAGCCCCCCTGTGACATCACCCTGACAAGCAGAGGACCCCATCAAGTCCTTCTAGAGGCAAACCTGAGCCACTCCCCTCGGGAGTGGCTCCTCCCAGCTGCTCTAGAAATTCTTCTGTTCACCAATTATAGGAAACTGGTGACAGACTCAGAACATTTCCAAGTCTTTCCTCAAGAATGCATGAATCCGAGGCCAATGCCCAGGCTTACCATCCTCCAGGTAGGGCAGGTTTCAGGCTTGCCCAGATCTATTGCAGCAGATAGCAAACCACTATGGAGCACCTTCTCTGGGGCAGGTAAGGGCTAAGCACTTGGTAGGCAGTATTTCATTTAATCCTCCCAACCATCCTATCGTACGGCTACCATTTTCCTTTTCTACAGATGAGGAAACTGAGGCTTGGGAAGAGTCATTGATTTTCCCATGGACAAACAAGAAGCAGAGCAGGATTCAGATCTGATCCACAGCCCCCTCTTCACCGTACTGCCCCACACCCCACTGCTATCGCTATCTTGTTCTTCCTGCTTCGAAGAGAAATGGGACTGTGACCTTAGTTCACACATTTGTCCTCTAGGCTTATCCACTCCCCAAAGACCCTCCTCACCTTGGGCATCAGCCCGCCACCTGTCAGAGCCTCGGATGGCTCCAGAACGCCATCCCAGAATGCTAAGTCCTTTCTTACCCCACCCGAGGCCCTCCATGAAAACACAGTCACAAGTTGTACTTCTTAATGTCCACAATGAAACTTTATCTTTGCCCTCGTAGTTGTGTCTTCCAAGGACATGGCTCTGCCTTCTGTTGGCACAGAGCATCCTTTCTGCTGCCCTTGCCAGTGCCGTCAACCTGGCAAAGGACCAGGAGCTCTACAGGTCTCCAGAGGGCTGGTCTAATGGAGCCATTTGCCAGCTGGGCTCCAGGATCCCCCAGACGTGCCACAGAACCCCTTCAGGAGCAGCCTTGGAGGGAGTTGTGGGGTAACATGAAACATAACCCACTTCTACCAGGGCACCCCACCTTTATCTGTTTTCCACACTGGTCTTCAACGTAAGTTTTATTTTCTAAGAACAAAACTCTGCAGAAAATTTATGGGTTCATTAGATACATTGATGCTTTTTCCCACAAGATTTCACAAGGTTTTCCTTGAACTAAACTCCTCTATCACCCTGGTCACTAGAATTGTCTTATGGGATCATAGCTTATCATTTTCTCTTTGACCTCATTTGAAGGCCAGTACTTCAGGAATAGCCATATATGCAGGAAATACCTCAGCACACTAGTAAAAAATAGAGAAAGTTGTCCACTGTGTTTCTTGGTACCCTTGAAATAAAGACCATGGTAACCAAGTCGTCTCAGAAATCTGGCACAGGGGCTTCCCTGGTGGCGCAGTGGTTGGGAGTCCACCTACCGGTGCAGGGGGCGCGGGTCCGTGCCCAGGTCCAGGAGGATCCCGCATGCCGCGGAGCAGCTGGGCCCGTGAGCCGTGGCCACTGGGCCTGCGCGTCTGGGGCCTGTGCTCCGTGGCGGGAGGGGCCGCAGCGGTGAGAGGCCCGTGTAACACACACACACACACACACACACACACACACACACACACACACACAAAAGAATCCCCCTGCCAAAGCAGAGGACACGGGTTCGAGCCCTGGTCCGGGAAGATCCCACATGCCGCAGAGCAACTAAGCCTGCGAGCCACAACTACTGAGTCCACATGCCACAACTGCTAAAGCCCGCACGCCTAGAGCCCGTGCTCCGAAATAAAGAGAAGCCTCTGCAACGAGAAGCCCGCGCACCGCAACGAAGAGTAGCCCCCAATTGCCACAACTAGAGAAAACCCGCGCGCAGCAACGAAGACCCAGCACAGTCAAAAATAAAGTAAAATAAAATAAATTAATTTAAAAAAAAATCTGGGACAGGAGGGTTTGATTTTCCTAGTTTCCTGGCTCCTTCCTACTACTGACAATAGAACCTGTCTTGTTTTGCTCCTTACCTTGGCTACTAGAATGCCCAGAGCTGAGATATTCAACTATGCATCTTTCTTTTTAAAATGTGATTTTTCCATTATATACTACTTGTGTATTTCCTAAGAATTAGAAAAAAAGACAAGTAAAAGGAAGCCAAAACCAAAAATTACTTACTGTGTTTCTACTCCCCCAAAAACTGTTAATATTTTCATCTATTTCCCTGGATTTTTTTTTATGTACAGTTTTCACGTGGTTTTTTTGGTAGGGTTTTTTTCTTTTAACATAGGTGAAATCATCCTGTATATAAAGTTTATAGCTTGCTTTTCTCAACCTGATATATAAAGATTATCACATTCTTTCTTTTTAAATTGAAGTATAGTTAATTTACAAGGGTGTGTTAGTTTCAAGTGTATAGCAAAGTGATTCAGTTATGCATACATATATATGTTTATATATATATATATATATATATATTCTTTTTCAGATTCGTTTCCATTATAGGTTATTAAAAGATACAGAGTATAGTTCTCTGTGCTACACAGAAGGTCCTCGTTGTTTCCCTATTTTATATATAGTAGTGTGTATATGTTAATCCCTAATTCCTAATTTATCTTTCTCCCCACCCCTCACTGTCCCTTTTGGTAACCATAAAGTTACCTTCTATGTCTGCGAGTCTACTTCTGTTTTGAAAATAAGTTCATTTGTATCATTGTTTCAGATTCCACATATAAGTGATATCATATGATATTTGTCTTTGCCTGACTTACTTCATTTAATATGATAATCTCTAGGTCCATCCATGTTGCTGCAAGTGGCATTATTTCATTCATTTTTTTTTTAAGATGTTGGGGTTTATTAATTAATTAATTTATTTTGGCTGTGTTGGGTCTTCGTTTCTGTGCGAGGGCTTTCTCTAGTTGTGGCAAGCAGGGGCCACTCTTCATCGCGGTGCGCGGGGCCTCTCACTATCGCGGTCTCTCCTGTTGCGGAGCACAGGCTCCAGACGCGCAGGCTCAGTAGTTGTGGCTCACGGGCCTAGTTGCTCCGCGGCATGTGGGATCCTCCCAGACCAGGGCTCGAACCCGTGTCCCCTGCATTAGCAGACAGACTCTCAACCAGTTCACCACCAGGGAAGCTCCATATTTCATTCTTTTTTTATGGCTGAGTAATATCACATTCTTAAAGGATGCAGAGTATTTCATCAGGTAGATCAGAGGTCAGCAAGATTGTTCTGTAAAGGGCCAGATAGTAAATCATTTAGGCTTTTCAGGCCATACTGTTTCTGTCCCTACCGCTCCACTCTGCCTCTGTAGTAGGAAAGCAGCCATAGACAATATGGAAATGAGTGGGTGAGGTTGTGTCTCAGTAAAACTTTATTTACAAAACCAAGCCGCCAGTGAGATTTGGCCTGCAGGCTGTAGTTGCCAGCCCCCGATATAGATGGAGTCTAGTTTTCATAGACCCGTTATCCATTTCCATATGTTAGCATTTAGGTTTGCCTTCAGTTCTTAGAATTTTTGTCCCTCAGACTATATTCCTGGAAATTGAGATGACTGTGCCCCAAAGTATGGATATTAGTGAGGCAAAGCTCTTGGTTCATGCTGTAAATTGTTTTCCAAAAGCATTCTCCCAAATTCCGCTACCAGCCGTGGTGTGAGTGTGCCCATTTCCCCAAACCCTGTGTGCACTGGGCATTGTCCTTCAAGACATTTACCTCCAGCCTCCCGTGCTCCCTTATGTCTGGACTTTGCTTTTGTCTGATGTTTCACGCCTTGGTCTGCACTTTTATTCTTTAACCTTCCTCACTTTCTTTCTGGAAGTAGGTAAGATTTAAGCAAGCAGAGGTCAAGTTCAGGGGTTGGGGGAGCCAGGGAAGCACAGAGTCCTAAAGGCCCAGTGAGGGTGGCACTGGCCAGCAGGGCTGACAGCTGTCCTTCTCTGCTGGGTGAGGGACCCACTCTGGTGGGTGGTCACTGACTAGAACTTCCATCACTGTGGGTCAGGTTGGGGAGTGGAGATGAGACTGCCATGGGGAGAAAGGAACAACACGGCAGGAGGGGACAAAGTGGATTTGGGGCTCAGACGACGCAGGCTTCCGTCAGGCTCTGTGTGTGAGCTTGAGAAGGTTATTTTACCTCTCGAATTTGCCCAGTTTTTCATATGTAAAGGGGATAAAACAGTCAACTGCACAGGACTGTCCTGAGGATTCAACAAGAGCCTTAATACCAGACCCTTGCACGGTGCCTGGCACAGAGAAAAGACTTAATGTGTCTTTGTTAAGTTGAATTGGCTTGAATGCTAGGGTCTTAGGAATGATGGGAAACAGATCATATGAATATTTTTTAAAAGAGAAAGAGTTTGGATTCAGTGCACAGTACAGGGTGGGCCTTCAAAAAACAATTGATGATGAATGAACGGCTGGAACTGTGAAGTCAAACAGCTCCCGCTCTGTCACCTGTTAGTTATACGATCTTGGACAGAGCACCTCCCTCCCTGCAGTGCTTCAGCATTCTTTGAAAAATGGGTTTACTGAAGGATATTTACCTAGGGCTCCCAGATGAGAAAACAATCATGGGTGGCTGAGTAGTTTGTTCAGGGTCTCCCAGCTGGTCCGCAGAGAACTCAGGGTGCCCACCTGCCAGCTTGCTATGAGGATTACACGAAGCCAGGATTGTAAATTTTCTGGCTCAATAAATGTTCATTCCTTCCCTTAAGCAAGCTGGTCTGCCAGCCCGGGGGTATTGGCCAGGGAAACTGAGCACAGAGCGGGTCTGCAGCCACCGCAGGGACTGGGACCGCCCCAGAGGCTGCCGCACGGTGGCTGTGAGTTGCTGGCACCGGCGCTTGGGAGGAGCGTTCCAGGTGGATTCTCCGGAGGTCACCTCTCCCAGGGGACCATTTCCCAAGAGCTGTCTCGCCTCCACGGAGTCCAGTGTGTGCTGTGGCCAAACAGAGAATTTGCCTTTTCTCAGCAGCCTCTCGGCTGGAAGTACAGCCTAGGCTTTTCTAACAAGCCATAGCTCTCGTAGAGGGAGGGAGCTTGTGGTAGGGGCAGCACTTAGCACAGGACGAGCTAGACCGTGGGACGAGCTCCGTCACGGCCAGCTGCTGTTGACCTTGTTATCACCACTGCTATGCACCTGGGCTGGGTATAGGAGGCTTTACCTCCTCCATATGACATCTGATCCACCCAACTTCCCTTCAAGGAAGGTGTGAGTATCCCCATTTTACAGATAAGGAAACTGAGGCAGGTATGGGGAGGTAAGTACACAACTAGTAGTAACAGAGTGACAGTATATGGCCTTGAATTTAAGTATCTGACTCTAGAGCCCATATTCTTAACCATTAGTCATATTTACCGCTCTTCGTTGGACATAAAACCTCTCGGTGAAGCAGAAAGGGATTTTAGTCCTGAAATGACCAATGTCCTTCCTTCTGGATTTGTCTGACCCAGGAACGAGGGGACCCGAGATTCTTTGAGGCCAGAACTCCAGCTACTCTTTTGACTGACTCATTCATACTGGAGGCACAGTTATTGACCTCTTTCCAGGGAGTAGTTCATCAACTATCCAACCAATGTTTTTTAGGGATCTTCCCTGTGCCAGGCCTTGTTCTCGGTGCAGGGAATGCATCACAAGTAATAATAATTACAACTCACCCTTACTATGTGCCAGGTGCTGTTCTAGACACTGCACATAGATTAAGTCATTTAATCCTCACGATCCCACAGATAGCTGGCATTAGCCTTTCCTTATAGATGAAGAAATCAAGGCACAGAGAGGTTAAGTAATCTGCCCAATGGTCCACAGCTAATGAGTATCAGAGTCAGGATTTGAACCCAGGCAGCCTGGGGTCAGCATCCATACATTTAATTGCCCCTGCACTGTTGTGGCTCACATAGTCCCTGACTCACAGAACTTCTAGTCTTTCCTTTCCAACAGGCATGTTCAAATAGGACCAAACTAGCTTAATTCAGTTTTGTTTGCTAAGAAGCAAACTGGGCAGTGAGAATGAATCATCCCGGGTTTATAAAGTGCTTGACATCATGGGAACAGTGGGAAAGAGTCAAGGTCATGAATGGGACCCTGGTCTATTTTCCACCACGGCCTTGACTGCCATGTGCCCTTTGGCAAGTCTCCTCACCTCTCAGCCTCTGTTTCTTTATTTGCAAAATGGATGGTCAGTACCTGCTCTAACTGCCTCCAGGCATTTTTGTGAAGACCAACTGGTGTGGCAGATGGAAAGAAGATTTCAAATAGAAAAAAACAGGCACTGGGCAAGGATTTGTTATTGAACCAAAGTGAAATTTTGGTCAGCTTGATGAATGAATGAATGAATGAATGGTCCCAGCAGGCCTGCAGGTTGGCTCCCTGGGTAACAAATGGCTCTCTTCGGGAGGTCTGTTGGAAGTTTTCAGAGTCTCATCAGGGCTCTCTCCTTGGCCATGTCCCATGCTCCCGTGCCTTGAGTTATTTTGCATCTAATTTTGTGTGAGGCTCCAAGGCTGCTTTGGCAAACATTCATTAATGTCTGTTGGGAGAAAGGCCTTGTGCTAAACTCTGTGGGGAGACTGAGATGAATTTTGAATGGTCTCTGCTCTCAGGGGCTCAGAGGCTAGGAGGAGAAGTAATAATAATAATGATGATAATAACGATGGCCAGTATTTACCACATCCCAGATATTGTGTTGAGTTTTTATATGCATTATCTCATTTAATCATTGCAACAACTCCATGAGTTACTAAAACTTTTGTCCCATTTTGCGTGAGGAACCAGATTTAGACAGGTTAAGTAACTTACCCAATTTCACACAACTCTGAAATTATAGAGCTGGGCATGAATTTGACAAAGAATATGTGCATACAAATAGCTCTATTATAAGGTGGAAACTACAGCGTATCCTACTAGAGGGGCAAGGACAGGCCTCTTGGCGTTCAGAAAGGGAAGGGGAGCAGGTGATGGTGGTGATGAAATGGTGATGCTGACGGTCTGTTGACGGTAACGATGAGGATATTCTTGATGGTGGTGGTAGTGACGGTGGTGGTGATAATGGCAGTGATGGTGGTGAAGAGGATGGCGGTGATGACGATAACCCTCTAGGGCCCGTTTGTTGAGCTTTTCTTTCATGCTAGGCCCTGACCTGGGTGCTTCCTACTATCTCATTTCATCCTCATAATGACTTTCCAGTGTCAAGGTCATCATCTCCATTCTACCCATGAGGACTCTGAGCTAGAGACAGGCTGAGTGGCCTGCCAAGGGCACGCGTCCAGCCTGCGCTGGGCTGGAGCTTAAGCATGCCTCACGGCAGAGCCATGGCTCTTTCCCATACCAGGGTCCCTAACCCGTGGGCCATGGGGCCAGAGATGCTCCCTAAATACCTACTGAGCAAATATTGAATGAATGGATCCCCGAGGGGTCAAAGCCTTAAACCCAGAAGACAGAAATAACAGGTCTCGAGTGAGTATGTGTAACCATTATTTAAATAGATGTAGCAGTGCTGTGATCACTAAAATACAAGTTAATTGTAAAGCATTATGTTCATGTGGCTTTTGTATTGTTCTTCTTTTTTTTTTTTCCAATGAAAATATACTAAGTGTACAGTTCGGAGGAGTTTTGAGAAATATTTTCACACACAAAGGGGTCCTCGTGCTAAAAATGGTGGGAAGCGTCCTGCAGTACTGCATGTCGTGTGAAGTGCTTTGCCCAGTGTCTGCCACAGAGGTCACTCAGAGGAGAGAGGAAACCCACCAGGCTGGGGATTGGGAGCTGTGGCATTGGTCCTGGGTCTACAAGTGACTTACTAGACCTGAGCTGTCCCTTTCCATGGCTGTCTCTATGAGACCTAACACCAGCATCTAAGAGATTTCCCAAGTGGCTATGGAATGCTGGCATGAATGAATGGATAACGGAAGAAAAAAATGAGTGAATTACGACGAATGGTGGTGCTCAGGGAGCCTGTGAGGGGCTGTTTTCCCCAAGGAGTGCTTGAAAGTGAGAGGTTTTCAGCCAGAGAGCAGAAATAGAACACAGGGGGTTCAACAGGGACCGTTGACTCCAGACTTCCAGCTCTGTGAGTGGGTGGTTAGGCTACGGTGGCATCCCCAGGGGTGTCTGATCTTGACTCTGTGATGACCCTGTTGGCGATGGGGTGGTGGCTGGAGCTTGGCTGTGAGGCTCCTCTCAGCAAGGCTGTGCTCCCTATTTGGGGATGCATTTTTCAAACTCAAGTGCAAGCTGACAGATGGCAGTGGTATAATATTCTCACATTCTCTACTTCCCACAGGCCTCCTTCCAACACAGCCCTGCGAGCTCTTAAAAACCTCTGTCATATCTCGACCATGAGACCACGGCTGACTCTTGGCAGGTAAGCCCCCCATTGCTCCCTCACACCATGGGGCATGGAGCAGTTTCAGCACAGCCCTAGGACCATGGGCACGTTTGTGGCCAAGAGGTAGGTGGGGCTGACTCCAGTCTTGGCAGGAGAACGGAGCCTCACACTCTACCAGGACTTCAGGACAAAGCTGCCAGATGTCCAGAGTCCTGCAGCTGCCGTTTCTACCAATGGCAGTATATGGCGCTAGGAACGTGTCCTCGGACAGAAGCCAGGGAACTGGTTCTGACACCGTGTCAGCCTTTACTGCTCAGGAAACTCTCAGGCAAGAACCTGCCTTTCTGGGTTTCTGTTTCCTTGTGTGAAAGTGAGGGAGTAGGATTCAGTGAACTGGCCTCAGAGCCAGCTCTTCTAGCCTCTGGCCAAGGCCATGGGCTGGGAGGAGGGATGGTGGGGACAGCAGCTGTCTGCCACTTCCCTAGGGCTCGTCTCCTGTTTGATTGCTCCATGGACCTCCATGGAGAGCCTGGGCTGGGCTTTGCGTGTGCCGTGCGTGTGCATGTATGCATTTGAGCCCAGGACCTGTGTCCCTTCCAGCAAACTGTGCTTGAAGTCGAACTCAAGCATGGACAGTCACCAGCCCTGCACCTGCCCTGTCCTGGCTGGACAGCACACCACGGTCACTGTAGGCTCTGGTGCCCAGATAGGAAGGGCAAAGGCTGCCCACATGCTGAGAGCATGGGCAGTCCCGCAGCAGAGTGTGGGTGTGAAGATCAAGCTGGGTGACGGGCAACACGGGGTGGGAGACTGGGTTACCGTAACAGTGAGGCCTTCGTTCGTGTGGGAGTGAGTGCAGGGCCAAAGCTCATGGGCAGATCTTCAGGGCAGGCTGGGAGAGCTGCCCAGGAGATGAGACCAGGAGGGCACTGAGGCCTAGAGAGGAATAAAGCACATCATTGCCCTGAAAACGCTTCCCATCCGAAGGAGGAGATGATGTGCAAATAGCCACAGTACAGGAAACCTGTGAAGGCAGGAGGGGTCCATTCTGTCTGGGTTTGGTTGTGGGGTGGTTCAGGGAAGACCATTTGAAGATGACACTTGAACTGGGCTTTGAGGATGAATAGAAGTTCACCAGGTTAAAAAAAAAAAAAAAAGGAAGAAGGGCGTTCTAGGCTGAGGAGACAGCATGTACAAAGGGGGACTGGCTGGGGTGTAGGCCCAGAGGAGGAGTGAGGAGAAGTGAGGCTAGGAGAAGTAGGTGGGCCTTTGAATGCCAGGTCAAGGAGCTCGGGGTAGGCCCTTTATGATCAAGGAAGGAAAGGAGATGGTCAGCTCCGTGGTGCCAAGAGAGGCCTCTGGGGCCCAGGGAGAGGCTGAGAGCAAAGAGGAGGGGCTCGTGTCGGAACCTACTGAACATTGGCCATGGGGGGCCCAGGGCAGGACGCCCCTCACTGAAGGGTCTGTGCCCCACCGGGGCCCTTCAGGTCTCCCGATGAAGAGCAGCCACAGGGGCGCTGGGGTCCCCGTCCTGTGCCGGGGGCTTCTCTAGTGGAGGGCTGCTGGCCTGGCCATTAGAACCCCTCTTCCCGCCGCATGCAGCTCCCCTCCTCCACTGCCCCTGAAGAACGGTGGGCCGCCTCCCCCAGGGCAGCATCATGTAAGGATGCAGCGTTGTTACCGAGGCCCTTCTCAGCCTTCTCCTGTCCTCTCCACGACACAACGAGGAGGCTCCCCCGCTAGAGTTGTTTTCTGTGTGATGGGTAACACTCCACAGTCGCGTAGTTTTACAGTTTCCTCTCTTGGCAGAACTCAGAACGCCTTCACATCTGTTGTCTCTCCTGGGACAGAAGAAAGAGTAGGCTCTGGGGCCCGAGAGCTCTGGGCTCCGGCCCTGCCCTGTCACTCCCCTGGGGAGCAGTGTAACCGCCTGTGCCTCAGGGCCTTTCTCTCCTAAATACCCACCCCCTCGGGTGGTTCCAGAATCAGATGCCAGAGCTCGTGTGAAAGGCCAGCTCGGTGCCCGTCGCATGGGGAACTTATATTCTGTGCTGCTCTACCAGCTCATGTCCCAGTGATGGAGCAGGTGGCCTGGAAAGGCCCGTGGGTTTCTTGGTTCAAGGGTGGCATGAACAGTTCGTACCTGTGCCTCAACAGGCAGGCAGGCCCATGGACTTCATTTTCCTTTGAAAAGTTCATTCAGCAGAACTTTCCTGACACCTCCTCTGTTCCAGGCACTGGCAGACACTGGGGGCCCCGACAGGAATAAGATGGTCCCTTCTGCAGAAGGGATGTGTGAACAAATAGCGACACACTGTAAGGAAGGAGCAGAGCTGTGGAAGAGGGAGCATGGAAGGATCAGTGGGGATTCGTCAGGTCAGGAGAATCGTGGAAGGCAGCGAGGGCATTCCAGGCAGAGGGGCCAGCAGGTACGCAGGCATCACCGTGGGAAACCTCCTGCTTGGTGGGGCATCTGTGTTCGTGTTTACGATGACCTGCTCTGCAGAGCTCCCCATCACAGAGAAGCCTCCAAGGAAGCCTGCACCTGCCCCCTTGTCAGCTCAGGAGGGTCAGATCCAGGCCAGGCTTCACAGTTTAAGAGGAACATCAGTGAGCTCTGAGATACGGCCAGATGTGCAACTTCTAGTGCCCAGCAGCAAGGAGTTTCTGATGCCTTTCTTTTTTTTTTTTTTGAAGGATATTTATTTATTTTTTTGTGGTACACGGGCCTCTCACTGTTGTGGCCTCTCCCGTTGCGGAGCACAGGCTCTGGACGCGCAGGCTCAGCGGCCATGGCTCACGGGCCCAGCCGCTCCATGGCACGTGCCACGGGCCCCGGACCGGGGCACGAACCAGTGTCCCCTGCATCGGCAGGCGGACTCTCAACCACTGCGCCACCAGGGAAGCCCTGATGCCTTTCTTGCTTTGAGTTGAGGGCATATGTTACCCACAAACTCAGAATTAGTCAGGGAAACGTTATTGCTGTGTTTGTGCTGGGGCCTGGGATAGAGATGAATAAACATGGATCCTGCCCCAAGTACAGAGAAAGAGGTGGACAGACCTTAAAGACCCATATCAGATATTTACAGATGCTCTAACGGGGTGGGGAGGGCATTCAAAGTGCTAAGGGGCCGTAGAGGAGGGGCAGTCAGAAGGCAGGAGCAGGGGGCTGTCATAAGGAGGGAATCTGAGCCAGATGATAATAAGAATAAGAATACTTATAATAACTAATGATTATTGAGCACTTACTATGTGCCAGGCACTGCTCTAAGAGTTTTATATGGATTTACGTTTCACCTACACAACAATGCTCTGAGGCAAGTGCTGTTACCATCCTCTTTTACAGATGAGGAAAACTGATGCACAGAGAGGCTGAGTAACTGTCCAAGGTACACACAGCTGGGAAGTGGCCTAGCCAGGCCAAACCTGGGCAGTCTGGCCTCAGAGCCCGCTCTTGAAGGACCTGGCATAGCCTAAACACTAAGCACTCTCTAAGAACTAGAGGCACCAGCAGGATTGGGACCATGTCTGTCTTGCTCTAGCACATAGTAGGCACTCAGTAAAAATGCGTTCACTAACTAGAATGCACAGATGCATGGATACGTTGATCCCTGATAGAGCAGGGACAGAAAATGGGCACAGGGACAGGCACTGCAGACAGAGGTTACAGCTGAAGCGAAGGCCTCAGGTGCTAGCACGTGGAGGTGCTTCGAGGCTCTGCCAGGTCTGGAGCACTGGAAGGCTGGAGGGGACCAGATAAGGAAGGCAGAGTTTGAAAGGGAGCTTCCCTGGCCAACCCTTCCTGTTCCAAAGACCTGGCACCTGCCCGCCTTCCCCTGCAAGCCTTCCCCATCCAACCTGTCCCACATCGAGAAAGGGAGGATGCCTTGACCTTTGTGTCCCCACACCTCTCTGTCACCCATTCCTTCAAAGGCTCCCAGAGGCAGGGGAGGCCTGCACCACCCAAGAGGGGCTTAGGAAAGACAGTTTAAAACGTGCTCCTGTACGGGATGGCTTTCTGGATGTTTGAGGCTTCAGGGAGCCGGTGTTTTTCAAAGATCCTTCCTCCCTTCCTTCCAGCTCTGTGGGCTATGCATGGGAAACTAGGGCTGGGACTTAGCTCTGTGGCTTCCTAGCTGGGCGCCGTTGGGTAAAGCGATTCTGTGCCTCAGTTTCCATCTCCATAAAGTGGGAATAAAAACAACAGAATTAAAGTGAGCAAGGTTTGGGGAAACTCCCATTCAGATCGAGGCTCAGTGAAACGTAGTTTCTCGGCTTCCTGCTTTGCTTCTGGGGCCTCAGTTTCCTCCATAAAAGGAAGACTTGGAGAATGTTGATCTCTCCTGCTTGACCTTCTAGGATTCAAAGCTGTCCACACTGGAGGACTAGATATACAGACACATTTACACATACATATGTGCTATATGACTGTAAGTATATACAATGCAATCACTTTTATAAATTTAAAATGTATACTAAATTATATTTAATATAAACATATAATTGACAGCATCTTTGTTGTGTTTTCTTCTGATTGAAAAAGTAATACATATTTACTGGGAACATTTTGGAAAGTACAGAAAAAGAAAAAGTTTTAGCCGCTATTCCACATTTGACACTGCCTCTTAGATAGTCAGGGAATTCCTCTCCCACCTTTCTTCCATGCACATACACAGATTTTTCAAAAACATATTTGGGATTGTACTCCGCATCCTATTTTTTCACTCAAGCTGAGCTATGGAGCCAGGTCTCTGGGCAGGGCTGTCGTCCCCACGCCCGGGAGGAACCAGAGGCAGCTGCTACCACAGCTGTTCTGTGCCCGCTCCCCTGCTCCTGCCTGGGCGGCCGGCTGCAGGCATCTGAACTTCGGATGTTCTGTGTCTCTGGCGGGTGCACATTTTACACTAATTTTAGCCTAGCCTCTCAGGCCCGCTGGCCTTGGGGGCTGCACACAATGGACGGCTTATGTAGACAGCTGCCAACAGTGCAGGAAGAACCGTCCCACCTTAAAATGTTCCCCATCACCGGCCAGTCCTCTGCTCTCAGAGAACAAGCCGGCTCCCTGTTCCTTCTCTCACCAGGAAGGGGCCAGTGTTGATGTTCCCAGCCCAGCAGGCTGGACCTGGCGGGCAGGTGGCCCACCAAACACATGGGCGATTGCTTCTCTGGATGGGGCCGTGTTTTTACAGGACAGGCTTGGATTTGAGCTGGAACAGCTGAGAGAGACTTCCCAAGAAATTGCTGGGTGGTGAGTTTGCAGCAGGGCAGCTGGGTGTCTGAAATATCCCTGGGTGCGTATAGAGAGCCTTCCAGAGCCTCACCTTAATGCTTTACCTTTGGCAAGTTTGTACAAACGTACAATGTTCTTTGACATCTGGTTTTGTCCTGATGACAGCCCTGTGTATTGGGTGACACAATTCCCATTTTACAGGCAAGGGAACTGAGGTCGAGATGGGGAAGTAATTTGTTCAAGGTCACCCAGCAAGTCAGTGGCAGGGGCTTGAACATGAACGTGGGTCTCTCACCCCAAGTCCAGGGCGCTTTCCATTCACTGGTATCGTACAGGTAAGGGGTTCACCAGGTTCATATGCATCTGCTCTGTGTTTCCTTAGGTTTCGTATTGTTTTTGAAAAACGGAGATACTTTAATTTTCACCTTAAAAGTCATACGTGATTATTGAAAATAAATATACCTAGTTGTTCTGTTTCTAAAGCACAGATCTGATCGTGGGAGATTCTCGCTTCAAAATGTGCGATGTCTCCCTTCGTCCACAGAGTGAAGTCCACGCGCCTTAGCCTGACTTCCAACCTTCACAGCTTGCTACCCGCTCAACCCCTTCCCCACTGTCTCCCAGTCTGGGCTCCCCCAGCACTTAGACAGCTCTACCGTGGCACCAAGGTGGGGCTGGAAACTTTCCTTACGATCCGCTCCTGAGCAGAATAGAGCCATGAGGCAAGAAACCAGGGGGTTACTCATCTCCACGTCCCTGGGGCCCACCCGCGGCCAGACGTGGAGCCAAGACCAGTAAATGTATTGGTCCCCAACCCACGCTCCTTCATGAGAAACTGGAGCTTTGATCTATGCTTAGAAGAAAGCCGAGGCCTGCCCGGCAGCTGCCAGCCCCATAAGGAAGTGGCTGCTTGGCCGGACTCCCAGGAGGCGCCTGCAGGGCCAAGTCAAGGAACACCAGCCCTGGGCAGGCTGGGAGGAGGAAAACGGAAGGGCGTCCCCAGATGTGTGCTGGAGACCAGCCCCTTACCCCATGGCAAACCTTCCACCTCCACCCCCTCCCCTCCGCAGTCCCTTGGTGACAATACAGCCTGTGTCATACATCCGCAGCCCGGACAGTGGCTCTTTGACCCAAGTCCAATGCTCTTCAGGAACAATCCATAGGGATCACAGCTGCTCTGGGGGGAGAAAAGTTCTCTAGGGACTATCTTGGCGCAGTGAGGGCAGGACCCTCTCTCTCCGACTCCGTGTGGGGCTCCTCTCTGGGCGTAGCCCCTCAGCCTCCCAGACTCTGGGCTCTGGACATTACTGTGCGAGAGGCAAGGCCTTTAGAGTCCCACAGCCTCAGCTCCTGCCAGTCCTGTCAGTTACTAGCTCAGGGCTCCATCTCTCTGAGCCTCAGTTTCCCCATCTGCAAAATGGGACTAGTGATACCAGCCTTTCAGGATTTTTGTATCTTGCAGGAAAGTGCTTTTCAAAAAGCCTAGCAGAGCAGCAGACACACAGTGAATGCCTGTGCTCCTTCTTCTGGAGGGTTCTCAAGGCCTCGAGAGCCTCCCTGAGAAGTGCCAAGGCTGCTCGGTGAGGATGGAGGTCTCTGGGGAGAGGTGCTGGGGCAGGTTGTACATGGCACAGCAATCTAGCAGCTACCGCTTCTCTGATTCTGACGTGGTGTCAGGGATTTAGCCAAAGACAAACATTTTGTTTCCTAATGAAAGCCCGTGGAAAAGTAGACTTTTATGACGGTTGTTTCACTTCACTTTCAGCTTTCTAGGAAGATGTCTTTCGTTCATTTATTCATTCATTCTACAAATATCTCCATGGCCTTGACCACCTGCCAGATGTGGCAAGAGATGCACAAACAGGCCATGCAGGGCCCCTGCCTTCCAAGAGCCCACCGTCTCACTAATAATTGTCATTCAGGGTAAAAATGTAGGAATGACATGGGAAAGGCACAGTGTTGGGGTAGGGAGTGATCGTTTCCTGAAGGGTTGTTTGGGAAAGGATCCGTGAAGAAGGTGGCACCAAAATGAGCCAGTTAGGAAGCACAGAGGGAAAAGACCCCAGTCTCCAAGGAAATAGAAGCGTAAAATTCCAAGAATAAACTTAGGAAGTCATTGTGGATTAGGCTATAAGTTAAATGAAATCCCAATTAAAATCTCAACAAAATTTTGTAATAAAATGATTATAAAGTACATCTGGAAAAATAAACATGGATGAATAGCCTAGAAAAATTCAGTGTTGGTAAAGTGTAGCTCAGTGGACCTGAACAGAGCACCCAGAAGCAGGTGTAAGTGAGCGTGGTGTTTAGAATTAGAGACAAAAAGGCTGATGATTCCTGACATGCTATAAAGACAACCAGTTAGCTATTTGTAGATGGGAAAAAAAAGAATGAAACTAGATCCATAATTCAGTCCTCACATCAAAATATTTCCTAGGTGAAGAAAAAGCATGAAACCAGAAAAGTACTAGAAGAAAAACAATGAGGGAACATTTATGTCATACTGGGGATGGAGAGTGCCTCCTTAAGTAGAAAACTAAATCCAGAAATCATGAAAGAAAATAAAGACCCCATGGGCAAAAAACACAATAATCAAGGTTAAAAGATTATAACAAGCTAAGAAAAGTATTTCAATTTGCAAAAGACAAAATGCAGGGCATATTAAGCGTATGAAGGGTAGTCACCAGTAGTCAAAGGATGTACATTAAAGAATCAAGTTGTATGTTTGGGTGCCTATTTCTTTTTTTATAATTTTTTTAAATTTATTTTTATTTTTTAATTAATTTGTTTATTTTTGGCTACGTTGGGTCTTCGTTGCTGCGTGTGGGCTTTCTCTAGTTACAGTGAGCGGGGGCTACTCTTCGTTGCGGTGCGCGGGCTTCTCATTGCGGTGGTTTCCCTTGTTGCAGAGTACGGGCTCTAGGTGCACGGCTTCAGTAGCTGTGGCACGCAGGCTCAGTAGCTGTAGCTCGTGGGCTCTAGAGCACAGGCTCAGTAGTTGTGGCGCACAGGCTTAGTTGCTCCGCGGCATGTGGGATCTTCCTGGACCGGGGCTTGAACCCGTGTCCCCTGCATTGGCAGGTGGATTCTTAACCACTGCGCCACCAGGGAAGTCCAGGTGCCTATTTCAAAGCATGAGAAAACCTGGGGAAATGAGGAATGGGACACAGGGACACTGGAGCACTGTTAGTGGATTGTGAATTGATACATTTTCTGGAGGGGAGGTTTAACAGTATGTACCAACATTTTCCAATGGGCATACCCTTCAACTCAGCAGTCCACTTCTAAATAGGTATCCTAAGGAAACAATCAAAAAGTGCCTGGAATTGTATGTATAAGAAGGCAACAGAGCACAGTCGTTAAGAGTGAGGCATCAGAGGTCAGAGAGACCTGGTTTTATGCCATGTGACCCTGGAAGAGTTATCTAACATCTCTAAGCATCAGTGCCCTCAACTGTAATGGGGGCATCATAATAACATCACTTTCATGGGCTCGTTGTGAGATAATATTCAATGAGATGATACTTATAAAATTCATAAATATGATTTATATAAATGTAAATTTATCCGTATACTTGTTTATAAATAAAATTCAGTGAGATAATACTTACAAAACTCTTAGCAGAGGGCTGGGCCCATAGTAAGTGCTGAATAAATGTGGCTATTTTATTATTAGCAATAAGGCTGTTTATCTTAATGTTGTTTATAATAGTGAATAATCGGAAACAACCAAATTGTCCATCAGTAGGTTAATAAGTAAAAGAATGCTCGTGGAGGTGCAGCCGTCTAGAGACCTGTGTCTATGGGTCTGGAAAGGTGTTTTTCACATAATAGTGTATGAATATTTTTTAAAAGGTGTCAAAAGAATGTGGAAGGTATGTTCTAGATGGTATACATCAGTGTATCTAGAAAAGTACTGTTCATTCTTGTTATTAACAGTAGTTAAGTTCTATAAAGTTCCACAAACACTGAATTTATTTTGTGAGCACTGAACCATTGTTCCTAGGAGAAATACAGCATTGGTGCCTGTGAGCCTCTGGTCACAACTTTCTCGCCAACCTGTCAGTACGTAACCTTGTTGTATGTGTGTTTCTATCAAAACACCTTATTTAATATGTACTGCTGATTCATTAACATTGCACTCATGGCCAATAGCCCTGTAAGTCTTGCCTGAATGAAGCGTATCTAAGACATGCGTTGTCTCTGTAAGGCACATCACAGTGAAATCACTGACAAAAAGCACAAAAATGCAAACATCATGACACTAAATAGATTGTAAAAAGGACACTTGTTGACATAGGGGAGCTGAAACAAGAAGGCAGTGTCGATGGACATTTAGGTGGCTTCCATGTCTTGGCTATTGTAAACAGCGCTGCAATGAACATTAGGGTGCATGTATCCTTTGGGACCATGTTTTTCTCCATGTGTATGCCCAGGAGTGGGATTGCAGGATCCTGTGGTAGCTCTATTTTTAGTTTCTTAAGGAACCTCCCTACTGTTCTCCATAGTGGCTGCACCAATTTACTTTCCCATCAACAGTGTAGGAGGGCTCCCTTCTCTCCACACCCTCTCCAACATTTGTTGTTCGTGGATTTTTTCGTGATAGCCATTCTGACTGGTGTGAGGTGATATCTCATTGTAGTTTTGATTTGCATTTCTCTAATAATTAGCAATGTTGAACATCTTTTCATGTGCCTCTTGGCCATCTGTATGATTTCTTTAGAGAAATGTCTATTTAGGTCTCCACCCATTTTTTGATTGGGTTGTTTGTTTTGATGATATTAAGCCGCTTGTGGGGAGACTCAAATCTTTTGCTCTGCGCGTGTCTGCAAATGACCACAAAAGCACCATGAGCATTGATTTCAGGATTGCAAACCAACTTAGTGAGTAGGTGAATTTACAAATGCAGAAACCTTGAATAATGACAATCAACTGTATCTAAAAAAAGATGGGCATGTTAATGATAGTTATCTGACGGTCAGCGTGAAAGGTAATTTTCCCCTCTTGCTTCCTTGTACTTATAATGCTTTAACTATTTTATGGTGGACATGTGTACGTAAAATCAGGCAAAGCAGTAAGTTCTTTTCATTTTGGGAAGAAACACTTGTCACTGATGGCTTTCCATCGTCAAGATGAAAGCCAAACTCAGTAGAATAATAAAAACAGCTAATAATTTTAGATAATGCTTACTATGCACCCCACAGATTTCTAAGCCCTTTATGTATATTAATTCATGTACTCCTCACCAAAAGAGATAGGTACTATTATTATATTACCCTCATTTTAAGGTGAGAAAACTAAGGCAAAGAGAGGTCAGATAACTTGCCCAAGGTCAGAGCTAGTGAGAAGCAGAGTTCAGCTCAGAACCCAGGCAGTCTGGCTCCAGAATCCATGCTTTCAACCAAAATTCTGTGAGCGCATGCTCAGTGCCTAGCCTGGCTCTGGGTCGCAGAGATGCCCAGGAAAATCTGACCAAGAGACTTGCAGTCTGGAATGAGGGCAGCAACGAGGATGCACCAGCACTGTAGGCTCGTGGCAGGGCGGTGGAGTGCTTCCCGGCCCAGCCTGAGGGCTCAGAGAAGGTGGCATGCTTTAGCCCAGCACTCCAGGCCCCCAAGTCTGGCTCCTCTTCCTTCCTCACCTTCTTACAGGCACACCCTCTCTCCCACCAGGGCATCCCACTCACAGCCACATGCAACCATGCCCCTCTCTGAAGGAGCTCAAAAGTCATCTTCTTGGGGCTTCCCTGGTGGCGCAGTGGTTGAGAGTCTGCCTGCCAATGCAGGGGACATGGGTTTGAGCCCTGGTCTGGGAGGATCCCACATGCCGCAGAGCAGCTAGGCCCGTGAGCCACAACTACTGAGCCTGCGCGTCTGGAGCCTGTGCTCCGTAACAAGAGAGGCCGCGACAGCGAGAGGCCTGCGCACTGCAATGAAGAGTGGCCCCTGCTCGCTGCAACTGGAGAAAGCCCTCGCACAGAAACGGAGACCCAACACAGGAAACATAAATAAATAAATTTAAAAGTCATCTTCTTTCTCAACATCAGGAAGAAGCGAGGGCTCCTTCCCCTGATCACCGCTCTATTTTGGAGCCATTGTCTCTACTCACCTGTCCATCTACCCCCTCGAATGAACTTGTCTCATTTCATCTATCAGTAAAAGTGTGTTAAATGAATAAATAAACAAACAAGTGGAAATACCTAAGACTCTGAGCACCTCCCCCCCCAAACATAGGCCAATGGGACTGTAGCACAGTTGCTGTTGAAGGCTGCCGAGGCTCTGGAGGGCTGCTCTGTCTGCCCTGGAGCCTCTGCGACCACAGCATCGGGTGGTGGAGCTGACAGGGCTGCGAGACCAACATTACGCAGGGTGTTGTTTCTGTGGCTTCTGAAAAACCCCCCACCCCAGTGGGAGAGACTAAGAAAGGTCCCATTCAGCTTCTCTTGGCATTTCCAAGGGAAAGGATGGGGTTTGGATTGGCTGGGCTAGGGACATCTTTTCTAAAATAGCCTCATGCATATTCAGCTGCTCCCTGAAATAGTCGGGTGGCTATTTTAAGCGGCTTCTACTCAGATGCCCACACATAATGGCATCTACCTTGAGCGTGTAAACCAGCAAGAAGAAAAGAAAAGGGTATGAGAGGACAGTGTTAGGAGGCTTTTGATGGATTCCTACCACTCCTCCCCCACCCCTTGGTGTGTTTTCCTCTCGGGGACTCTCCTGCATGAAATTGAAAGTCATGGTTACTATGACAACTCACTGGAGGAGTTTTCCCATCCAGTGACCTCACCCACCCGGATCTCAGAAGGCACAACTACGCCAGGACAGCCATCACTTAAAGCACAATGACGTTAAGTCCATGACAGAAGTTGGTTAGTTTACTCCTGAGAGAGTCCCTTAGTACCCATTTCCTCATGCTTTGTACACAGTCTAACAAGTTCCCAGCAGATTAGAAGTAGAGGCAGTGGGAGGGTAGAGAGACCCTAACAGCAGGAGGTTGAGGTTACAACAGACAACCCAGCTGTTAGAGTAAAGAGAGAGCAACTCTATAAAGGACATATTTATTAACAAATATGTACTGAAGCATCAATGTGTACCCTGTTTGCTGGGGAAATAAAGATAAATAAGACACAGGTCATGGGATGAACAGGTAAATAAACAATCGTAAGTGTATTTTTCTAAACTGTAACTTTGTTTCCCCCGAAAAAGATTCAAAAAAGAAGATGGAAATACAATGTTATAAGGGCTGAATTCAGAAATACAATGTCATAGGTGCCAGGGTTGAGGTAAGGACACTGGATTTGCAAAGGAAGGAAACAGATCTGTCTGAGGAGGTTGGGAAGGTGAGGCTTGGGCAGAGGGATAAGAGCTCTTGGAGGACAAGCAGGTGGTGGCCTCTGTTCAAGGTGGCAGGCACAGCACGTACAACGGAACAGAGGTGGGAAACAGCAGGTCTGTTTGGGGACTTCCAGCTTAGGGTGGCTAGAGCGTGATGCTGAGGGGGAGGAAGGGGGAGGGGGAGGAGGGGGGAGGGGGGAGGAAGAAAGGGAGATGATGAGAGAAGAGGTGGGAGAGGCCTCAGAGCCACGTCTCTGGGGCCTTGGAGGCTCTGCTCTATTAGAAGAACTCTCTGGGGCTCTTGTGTGTTTGGGCAGAGATTCCTACCCACTCCAGTCACACCTGAGGGTCTCCCTGTGTCATGACATAGCGTGGTGATTGGAAGAAAATGAGATTATGTTAAAAGCCTCACAGGGAGAGGTGTGACTATTAAGAATGAGATGAAAGTTCATTCCAGCTTCTCAGGACATGTATCAGAAAAATAAAATGAACAGGGAGGCTGGAAGCCTGGGCCCCAGCAGGAGGGTAGTAATGAGGAACAGCTGACTTGGGGCCCTGGCCCTCAGCCAGCTCAGCTGTATGTCAAGAAGAAGAGATGGCTTACCTTTATATGTCTGAATTTAGGTTTACACTGTTGCCCCATAGTTACCCAGAAAAGATTCTGCTTTGTTTAGGGCAGGCTGGGAATGGTGGGAAAGTGTGTGATACCTTTTAGAAAGATGGTCACTCAGAGGGGCTGGAAAAGAGCAATAGATGCTTAAGGAGGGAGGGCATCCTCTCTGGAGGACACCTGTCCATCAAGGCCCGACCACACGTTACATCTCAGTTGGCTTCTTTGGAGGCTTCAGGAACCATCAGCAAGAATCCCGGTGCCCAGAAGTGCTGCATGTCTGTCCTCTTCCTGCCTTGAGTTCCTCCACGTGCCTGCAGCTTCTTTATTCTTCCCTTGTTTGTTCATTGATTCATTCATTCATTCCCTTGGAGCTACAGACTGGGAAACTGCTGGCATAGATGACGGTTGCCTCACTGAATTTTCAGGGAACTGTGAAAGCCCTGAAGTTATAAGAGAATGAGTGCATATTCTGTGTTCATTTTCTGAAGAGATAGTGCATAACTTTCAGCAGATTCTCAAAGGGGCAGGTGACCCCAAAAAAGGTTAAGAACCACTGATAGAGATGAGTATTGTTTCATTTTAAAACAAATGATTTCACCTTTTGGTAGACGGGCAGGGCAAGGAAGTGCCGAACGAAATTCTAGTTCTGTGGCGAGCTGTCTCAGATGATGACGTGATACTGGGGGCTCTGCCAGGGTCCCCGGCATCGCTGTGCACCCAGTGCGCGCCCCTGCTGCAGCTGACCCCAGCCCAGAGGCCTTCCAAGCACCGAGGGAGGGCAAGATCCCCAACCGAAGACTTCTCTCTGTTTCTCTCTCTACCCAGCCACAGTCTCTCTGTAAGGCCCCTTTCCAGCCTGTGCTTGGTAGAACGTGCAGAGGTCCTCCTGGTTTGGGTAGATTTAGAAAGCTGGAAGAAATCTGAGAAAGGAGAAGGCATATGAGCTGGAGTTGCAGAGGTCTGAGGTATTGAATAAGGCTTTGAAGGGAAGGGGCAGCTGAAGGGTATTGATCAGTTATAAAAGTCAAGTTGTGTCAACCTGGCAAGCTTCCAGTGATTTCCTGTCTCTGAGTAAAAGCCAGAGGTCTCATAAATGCCTTCACAGGGTCCGGTGATGTGGCCACCAATAACTTCTCGTACCCCATATCCTCTGGCCTCGATACTGTTCCTCAAACTCTGGCCTCAGGGCTTTTGCACTTGCTGTTTCCTCTGCTGGGAAAAATACGCGCAGGGTTCACTCCCTCACTGCCTTCAGGTCTTTACCGAAATGTGTCCTTCTCGGTGGAACCTTCTCTGGCCCCTATTTAAAATGGCCACCACCCCATTCCCTGCTTTGCTTGTCTTGATAGCATTCACATGCCGTTGTCTATACATTATTCCCAGTGCCTGGAACAGCGCCTGGCCCAAGGCAGATGCTAAATTAATATTTGTGGAATGAATGAATCGATGCTTACTGTGCTCTGAGCTAGTTGCTTTAACGTACTGTAATCGCATAGGGTCCTGTAGTAACTCAGCAGGGAGGCTTTGAGTCTCCCTCTTCACAGATGACAACCAGAGACTCATAGCAGCTTAGAACCACTTCCTGGCTCTGGGGTCAAGAAGCTCCTGCTCTCTGTTTGTTCCCCGCCCCCTCTCCTGGAAGCCTTCGATACTGCTTTCCCCAGGGCTCCTTGAGCCAGACAAGAGGTCGGGTTTGTACATGGTACAGTCAGTTGTTGAAAGTCCACAGCAAACTCTCACGATCCAGCTGTATCCAGGTCAGACGTGTTTGACATGTCCTGGAAGTGGCCAGTCACTCTTATCAGAAGCAAAGTAAAGGAGAAAAGAAAACAACTTTCTAGGGCTTTTAATGGATTCCTACTCTTTATTGCCATCCTGTAATGTGTCTTAAACATCAGCTCACTTTGCTGCAAGAGATTACTTAAACGAGGACTTTGCTCTTTGAAAATATAGCCCAGAACCCAAAAGTAAGCCCAGAAATGTGTCAAGATAGACACAACATGAGGCCACTTCCATATACATAAGCTGGTTCTTTTGCTTGTAGTGGAATCCATTGGTGCCCATTTTCTTCATAATTCTAACACACGCCCAGCCTGTGGGAGTGGCGGGTATGGGAAGATGGTGAAACAGGACACGGGCTGCATGGATGAAGGGAGAGCCACACCACAAACCCCCATAGGTGCCCTGTGCTGATTATTGAGGTTTACAAATATGACACAGAACGTGCCTTTAAGGAACTTGCAATCCAGCTAGAGAAACAGATGGAAAACAATTAAGTGTATTTATTTAGTCAAATCCTCCCCTTGCTCCAACAAGGATTCTAGGTAGAAATAGGAAATATGATACAGTAATATGCTGCTATTGAGGTGGGGATGGGGGCTCACAAAGGAGGGGATACTCCCTTCTCCCTGGGGAGTCAGGGGGTCTCAGAGACAGTGGTGCTCGTCCACTTGGTGACCCAGCAGGTGGCCTGTGTCACTGGAACATGGGGCAGACAGCCCTCCGTCCAATGTATGTGCTGTGAGTCGGTCCTGCCCCTTGGGGAACTTCTAGTCCAGTGAAGCAAAGACCTGTGATGTCTCTACAGTGCCTCCCTCCTCCTCTGTTCTCAGCGTATGGAAAGCCCCCAGGCTAAAGAGGCTGTGGCATTTCCTGTCGGTGGCCGATGGGCTTGGTCCTCCTGGACCCTCAGCTTCAGGCTGCACTGATCACAGTTCCAGTAGTAGCTCTGGTTGCAGGGGTAACACCTTGCGTTCAGACCGCACAGCACGGTTTGCAAAGCTCCAGGGCATCTCATTTGTTCCTGCGTGCAGAAGGCCAGGAGAGAGCCAATTTCCAGGGAGTGGATGGGACCACAGAGGCTCAGAGATTCCAAGTTTCGCTCCCAGGAAGTGGCAGAGCCAGGACTGGAATCCTGGGGGAGGGGGGAGAAACCCTGCCCACACAGGCATGTAGCTGGTGGTGTGAACACCAGCAAAGGACCACCTAACAGCAGGGGAAGGTGCCGTAACTGGCGGGGAAACACTTGGGCTCTGGAATCAGATTGAACCAGGTTCAAATCCTGCCTCCACCAGCTGTGAGCTGGGTGCCCTCACCTCCCTGAGCTTTAAGCCATCTCACCAGGTAACTGAGAACAATCTTACCTATTATACTTCACAGGCTTGCCGTGAGAGTTAAATGAGATGACGCATGGCAATCCACCTGGCAAAGGCAGCAGTAAGGGCCACCCTGCATGGCTTAGTTTGTGGCAAGCTTTCATGTATTATCTCAGCTAATCCTCCCAGCAACCGTCAAAATAGGTAGGATCATTGTTTTTTACAGATTTACAAAGACACTGAGTTAACCACAGCACCCAGAGACAGCAGCTGATGAACCCTGAATACTGGCTCCAGAGCCCCGGTTATTAAACATGAGGCTGTAATTCCTCCTCATCTCATTTCACTCATGAGCCTTTGACCCACACAGGCTCGGCCACTCGCCAAGTCTGTGGAAGTGACCCCCTGACCCAGCAGGAGGGAAGCACCATGGGAGACCCTGGAGAGGTCAAGTGAGCTTGACTGTGGAGGAAATGGTCAGCAGCTGTGGCCTTGGGAAGGAAGGGCTAAAAGGTCACAGGCACCAGGCAGAGCCGCATGGCCAAGGTGGTTGGTGGCTTTGGACTAACAAAGTGGTGACCTGGAATCCAGCGGGCTGGGCTTCCCTTTCCCACTTCCTTCCCGTGCCGACCGTCCCACTGAGTCACCTCCAGGAAGTCAGGGCGCTGAGGTGGAGAGAGGGGAGCCCTGGGTCCTCCTGCGCCCTCGCTGCCACCTCAGCGCGTGACCCTCAGGCGCCCGCTTCCCCTTGCCTGGGCTTAGTGCCCACACCTGTCACACAGGGGGCCCGACTAGATCTCCCAACTCAGGCAAAGGGCTTTTTCAGAGGGAGTGCTTCCTGGAAGACAGTTCAGGACCAAGGCCCTCTCAGCTGGTCATCAGTTAGGGATTTAACAGCCACTGTCTGAAAAGAAATAAATACATATGCATGCACAACTGAATCACTTTGCTGTACACCTGAAACTAACACAACATTGTAAATCAACTATACTTCAATAAGAAAAAAATAAAAAGAAGAAGAAAGAAAAGAAAATAGTCATGGGGCCTCCTGTAAACAGCCCTGTGCTCCCATACAACTTGCTGGGTTCCGCCATGGGTCCCGAGTGTCACCATCGGGTGCTGGGACCAGGAGGGTGGTAGAGGGCAGACCCTCCAAATGCTGGAATGGTGATGGCCGCAAGGGGTAGCAGCCACAAAGCTACCGAAGCCTCTTCTTCCTTAGCTCCATCCTTTGCCAGCTTTCTGTGATTCATGTTTCTGAGTTTTTACTGAGTCCTGCGCCCTGGCAAAGGTCCAAGTAGGTCCTTCAGGATTCTAGTGCAGGTACAGTCTTGTGGGAAAATGCACGGCCAACGTGGGCCTTCTCTCAGCTCCAAGCAGTGTCCCCTTGGAGCCCTGGGCCATGCAATAACCCTTTCACTCACTCAGACCCAAGAGAAGCTGCTTTGGCTAAATAAAGTTCCAAACCTGTTGATGAGACTTATCCCTAAAGGCACTGTATTCTGAAGTCAACTCATTTTTGCAAGTAGCAGTTCTTAGCACAACACACAGCTCCTCCAGCTCTAAGATGCAAGGGCCTGTGTGTTGAGAAGAGCTTGTTCCAGGGCCCTGAGAGACTGCCTGGGTAAATGACAGAGCGGGGTTATGGCATCTTTCTGGGCTTCCTGCAGCTCTGGAGACGGTGGGAAGACAAAGGAAGGAGGATTATGGGGCATATGAAGTCCAAAGATAAGGTTCTTTACCTGCAAGCTGGAGTCCAGTTGGATTAGCATGGCTTTTGAGCCCCTCCTGATGTGGCCTTGCCCCCCGCACCAGCCTCCAAGTGCAGGTCCCCTCTGTCCTGAGGGCTTCAGCCTTACCACTGGGCTTGTGCCATTCCCCATCTTGCTGTATCATTTCATGTTTCTGTGTCTTTGCGTATTTCTCTTTTGCTGGACCACAACTTCTTCTCCTCTCCTCCCACATCTCTAACTTAGTCCTCCTTGTAAACTCTCATTTAAGACCCGGTTTGGATGTCACGTCTTCCAAGGTGTCTCCCCTGACCTCTCCCATCCCCCTGGGTGGCACCTCTGTAAACATTTCTGTTTCTTTTCACCCCATTTTACAGCTCTTTGGGTATATGCCTGCACAGCTCCTTGAGCACCAGACCGTGTCTTGGTGGCATTTGTGTCCCAGGCTGAACCCAGGGTAATGGATTTGTTGCTGAGGAAATGAATACCCCATACCAAGGTTCAGAGGCAGTGTGATGGTGGGGAGAGGCCTGGGGAGCTGGGTCGAGTCCCCGGCTTTGCCACTAACAGGTGGCACCCTTAGCCACCACCTATCCTGGGCCGCATTTCTGTTTCCCCCCTTGAAAAGTGGATTCATTTCTCAGTCTTTCTAGAGATGACATTTTGTGATGTTTCTGGGAAATCTGTAAGGCTGCTTTTACAGAGCTCCCCAAGCCACTAACTGTAGGGCATCCTTCCCTTAATTCACCGACCCCTTTCATCCACTTTCCCAGTGCCCACTCAGGACCAGGCCGATTCAGGTGCTGGGGGCACAGGGAGGAATCTGACTTGGTCCCTTACCTGGAGAGGTCCTGGCCTAGTTAGGGAGACAGACGCATCCACGGTGAGCACACAGTGCTATAGGAACGACGAGAAGGTCAGCCCCAGGCTGGCCTGTGGCAGTGTTCAGAGAGGACTTTCTGGTCCAGATGGGCCTGAATGACCCAGGGCGTTGTGTTTCACAGTGAGCGCAAAGCATGTAAGCCACTGGGCATGGCCAATGTCACGGACAAGAAGATGTGGTCTCAGCTGCTCCGGGGTGCCTGGGTGCGTGTCTCTGTGTGAGAGAGAGAGAGAGAGACCACAGAGGGGGTTGAGAGGTAGGAAGGCCTGGGCTGGCACAAGTTATAACCCCAACGCCCTTGGGAAAGAGCTTTCCAATTAAAGGCTTGGCGGGTACAGGCTGGGTTCCCTTGATTATGTAATAGCCAGGGTTATATCATCTTGGAGAGCATGAGAGGGAGGACGATGTGTCTGAGCAGGGCTCCACTATTCCCAGAGGTGAGCTGGGAGCAGATCTGTAAATATACCGGATTCGCAGATAGAGAAACATCCAAACTGGGGCAACCAGTCCGTGTCAAGAAGAGAGGACACGTCCGCCACCAGGTTGTGACAATGGGATTTGCATGGAGCAGGACACAAGGTGTCTCTCCCTGCTCCTCCCTCCCTCAGGTCCCCACTAGCCAGCTGGAACATCTTCCCATCCCATCGGGGTGGTCTCTGGGAATGGTGGGTGGGGACAGGCCAGCTCTGCACCACGCTGGCCCGGAAGATGTGTGCTGGGCGAGCTTTGTCCATGGCAGAATGCAGTGCAAGGGCTCCTCATCTCCTGTGGCTCCTAACCTGACCCCAGGGTCAGGTGGGCAGGAGGCCTGAAGCAGGTGAGTGCCAGCGAGCACCTCTGCTTTGCTTGCTGGGGAGAGAGCACATCACATTGTAGCATCATCACTTTGAATCGCCCCTGGACTCCCAAGAAACATCCTGAGGCCCGTTGATAAAACACACAGGTCAGGGTGTCCCTGGTGGCACAGTGGTTGAGAGTCCGCCTGCCGATGCAGGGGACGCGGGTTCGTGTCCCGGTCCGGGAAGATCCCACATGCCGCGGAGCGGCTGGGCCCGTGAGCCATGGCCGCTGAGCCTGCGCGTCCGGAGCCTGTGCTCCACGGCGGGAGGGGCCACAACAGTGAGAGGCCCGCGTACCGCAAAAAAAAAAAAAAAAAAACACAGGTCAGTTCTCAGTTTCTGGGGGATGAGAAGGGCTTTAGAGCTAGATGGCCTCTGGGCTTCATTTTCCTCACCTGTAAAGTGGGAATGATGTTAGTACTACTTCCTGGGATTATTATTGTGAGGGTTCGATACACGTGGAATGTTCAGCCGGGAGGCTGGCACACAGTAAGCGCTCAATAACTGGTGCAGCGATTATTTCCGTAAAAGGCAAGCTTCCACAAGGGGTTTGTCCTTTCTGACTTATACTCTGCATACTATTTAGAAAGATTTGGGGTGCCCTCCATAGGGTAAGTAACCAGCGTAAGAATGAGGTGGCACAAAGCCATTTCTGGGCAGAAGGGCGAGTTGTATCTCCAGCACCAGCAGAAAAGACAACCCTTCACCCAGGCTGGGACTGAGATAGCCCGGCAGTCAGTTCAAAGAGAAATAAGACGGAACATGGCCTTGGCCTATAGGCTGGGCCAGGCCAGGGGGGCTCTGTGACTAGGCTGAGACCCTGTACATCACATGCCTGGGTATAGCTCAGTGCCCCAAACCTTCCCACTGTTTTGGCACTCTGAGTGACACCCTGCTGGAGTTGGAGTTTGGAACACAGGAATTAGAGTGAGGGGCCAAGACCAAGGCCAAGGCCAGACATGGTCAACACCGAGGAGACCAGGGGTGGGATAGGGGCTCTCAGCAGCTTGGCCTGAGAGGTGTGGCCCAGTCTCCGGCCTGCTACCCAAGCTGGCCCGCAGAGAAATGCTGTTGTCACAGCTGTGGCTGGCCAGGCCTTCGTGTGTGCTTTGTCTGTGACAGTTAGTGTCTCTTAGAAGGGGGCTCGGCAGTCCTGGCCCCTCTCCCTTCAGGGCAGGGCCCAGACCTGGTTGCCAGGAGTGTGAAGCATGGGGGCCAGCCCACAGAGGAAGGGACAGGTGCCAGGCTCTCAGTGAAGTGAGCTGGACTCGAGTTGTGATGAGGGCAGCGGGACCAGCCTCAGGTCAGACCCCCAGAGAGATGCCCTCCCCCTCCTCCCAAAACAGTAAAATAAGACCATGGCAGGTGAGCAGAGGCAAGCCCAGGACACCCACGGGGCATGTGGCTTATGGTGAGAAAATTAATTCTAGCCTTTGGTGGAACTGGGTTTCCCACATCCTCCCAGGCTTGGGTAGGATGAGCTCAGCAATGGGAGGGGCTGGACCTTCAGGTGCTGAGCCCAGAGCCTGGGGCTGAGGGGAACTATGGGAAGGAGTGACACTCCTGGCCTGCACAGCGCCAGCAGAGCCCCAGCTGGACATGGAAGCTCTGCGGGCTGGTCAGCTGCCTTCCGTTCCAGGGGTGCAGACTCCTCCCCGCCCTGCCGCCAGCCCCCTTCCCAAATGCATGCAGCTGGTCTCTGGACCACTAGGAGAGGGCGGGGAGAGACCAGAGACTTTCACTGCAAGCACAGGCACAGGAGTCCCGAGGCACCCGGTTGGGGCGACAGGCTCTGTCTTTTCTGTGTTTGACAGTAGCCATGGCACCATGGTGGGAGTCCTAGACTTGGGTTCTGACAAATGAGTCCAAATCCAGGTTCTGCCTCTTCCTGCTCTGGGACCCCAGGCATGGCCCTTGGCCTCCGGAAGCGCTTCCTCACCCACAAAATGGGGTGGGGTTCCAGACGGTCCACATGGTGGTAACTCTCAGACCCTCCAGAAATGGATGCATGTCAAAGGAACTGGGGAGTGGCTTTGGGGAGGTGAAAAAGCAATGGAGAAAGAACAATATTTACCCAGCCTCAAGGGTGTGCCTCCTCAACAAGGGTCTTTAACATTCCAAATGCCTAGTCAGGACGTGAGCTCCCTTAGCCAGGATCCTCGTGGTCCGTCCCTGGTGGAGCATCTTCTCCCCGGGCCCTGGGTCCCGTGCTGCAAACACCTAACTTTGTGCCCGGAAACATGACTTCCCCCCATTTTTGTTGTTTCTCTGTCTTGATTGCCAGACCCAGATCTCACGGGTCCATCTCTCCCCAGAAATCTGGCCGTGGCGGGAGTAGGGAGCAGACGCTAGGCTGGGCTGGCTCAGAAGCAGGCCTGACGTTCCCACTTTTACCTGCATCGTCTTTGCGATTAGGAATGACCCCTTGGCTGGAGGGCTCCAGGATCCAAGCAGGCACAAACACTGGGCAGGCAGGGCCGCGGCAGCCCTAGGAACCTGGCCTCAGGCGGGTGGGACAGTCGCCACGATCACTGTAACGGAGAGACGTGGTATGCTCTGGCCCTGGGGGATGGGGTTTCTCTCAAGAGGGCTGGGATGGGTGGGGGATGGGTGGGAGACAGTGGCCTTGCTCAGGCTGCACAGCGCCCGCTGTGCGGTGTGGCTCCAGGGAAGAGGTGAGGGGGTGGAGAGGAGCAGAAGGCCACCCTGGGAAGAGGAAATGGACGAGGCCACATCTCTAGGCCCGCAGGAATTCCAAGCCCCTGGCCTAGAGCAGCTCAGCTAATTACAGTTTCCCCATAGTTGTGGGAACAAGGCTCCTAGGAGAGCGCCAGGCTTGGCCAGCACTGGCGAAGGAGGGCAAGGTTGAGACAGGCAGTGGGGAAGGTCTGGTAGCCAGCTGCCTAGTACATCATCGCAGTCAGAACCCCAGGAAGGGCCAGCCAGTTCAGCCTCTCTCTAGGGAGAGTGGTCCCAGCAGCCCTGGAGCGCGGCAGATGTTTGCCAGGAACCGGCCGTGGGGATCTCAGGGAGTAAACAACCCAGGAGAATCGACTTGCAAACCACACTCCATGGAAGTCTCCCCCATGGCCACATCACAAAAAGCAACCAAAATATTTATTCTGAGCAGCAGTTTTCAGAATTGCTCTTTGGAAGGCGACACAGACTTTCCAACTTCCCAGACAGCCCAGCCTAGAGGGACGCACCCCACCCTCACACCAATAAAGCCAATGACCCATTAGATGGGGACTTGGGGTCAAGGTCAGCCTTTGCAGAGTCCTGGCCTGTCCTTCCACACTGTCCAGGGAACCTGGAAGCAGCTGAGACACATCTGGAAACCATAAACAGGCCCCTTGCCTTGGTGACCTGTCACCACTCAGCTGGAGCTGCCATCCCTGTGGACGCACCCTACTGCCCAGCATCTGAGGAAGTAGACCCATCAGTCAATCTTGCGTCACCGCACAGTCGGCAGCTGGTGGCCAATGTCGGATATTAACTGGATGTTGAACTCTAGCTGGGAGGTTCTCACACATTCCTCTCCTCTTTTACCCATGGCCAACACTAATTCTTAGAAATGAGACATATAGAACTATCCTTCTAGAAAGGTCTTCTAGATTTGACAGACTGAGCTAATGTTTATTAAGTCTCTCCTAGTCAGAAACACTGCTTGTTTGTTTTGTCTCACCATTCCCCATGGCAGCTTTTGATGTAGGCATCACTACCTACAGAGGAGGAAAGGTAAGCTCAGAGAAGGTAAGAAACCAGCTCAACATCACACAGCTAGTGCAGGCCAGGGCCAAGATTAGAACTGAGGTCTTTAACACCCTATTCTAGAGTTCCTTATCGCCCATCACACCATTGTATTTCTCTATTATTACCTAGGCTAGTGGTGAGGATTAGGCAGGATGACACGTGTGAGGCATGTTAGAGTAGACGAGCATGCTTCACTACTACTGTCCTCAGAGATTGTTTGGTTAGTACTACGGGATGACTTTGGACCTGGGTGTATTTGGCAACATTCTTTCAAATGCAAGGGACAGAAACAGAATTCCATCTGACTTAAGAAAAGAGAGAGGAGGGGGAGAGGAGGAGAGAGATTGGGTGTTATCGCATGGTCTCATTTTACTGGATGGCTGGACCTCAGGCATGGCTAGATCCAGGAAGTGATACAATGTCATCGGGTCATCAGACTCTCATTTTCCCCACGTTTCTCATCTTTATTTCTCATCTTTACTGTCTTTTTTTTGTGCTGACCTGTCTCATCTGCTGCCTTTGAGCTTCTTCTTCCACACAGTGTGACACACTGGGAGGCCTGTGAGGGGGAGCCCTACCAGAATCACGACTGAAGTTGGGGAAGACAGTTCCCTGAGGAACTCTTACCAGAAGAAAGGGAAGAGGAGATACTGGACAGACACAAAGCAGTGGTGCCCATTACCCTGGGATTGGAAGAAAGAGCTGAGTCGATAATGTGATACAAAAATGGGAGTCATTCTGTATTGGCACACCCTTTCAACCTTGCAGATTAGGAAACTGAGGCTCAGAAGCATTATGTGACCTGTCACACTCTGACAGTGAATTTCTGAGACACCCGAGGCTGGAATCTGGGTCCCCTGTTCTTCCAACTCACCCGGCTCGGGGAAGACATTGAGGTCACAGTGACCCTCTCACCATCTTCTGCCTCACTCAGGGCCTCTCAGAGAATGCTGGGAAAACTTGCGGGCCAGCAGCTACTGTGGCAGGTTCTGGAGATTCAGTGGTGAGCAGAGTACACACGTTACCCTAACCATGGCACTTGTATTTCAGTGAGGGAGTTGGTTATCAGACAAAAAGCTTACACAAATAAAAAGGAGTTACAAATGTTGATACTTCTTGGGCTCTAAAGACGAAGCTTGTGATGCTGAGTGAGTGTGTCCAGGGTATGAGAGTACACAGGTATACAGAGAGTATGCAGAGAAGTTGTATACCAGTACACAGGGGTCAAGGAGAGCTTCCTTGGGGAGCTGATGTGCAAGTTGAAATTGGAAGTTTGGAGAGGAATTAACTGGTATGGAAGGGATATACAGGAAGAGCATTTCAGGCAACAGACACGGCATGTACAAAGGCCCTGAGGCAGCGGAGACTGAAAGAATACCCCGGTGCCTCGAATGGAGTGAGGAGGAGATGAGGCAGGAGAGGCAGGCAGGGCTGCTGAAGGAGGCCTTGGAGACCACACAAAGAAATTTGGTCTTTGTCTAAAGAGCAGAAGGAAGCCATTGAGAAGATTTAAGCAGGACAGGCCTGGGGCTCATGGTGGTGGGTGGCGGCGGGGGGGGGGGGGGGCTGTGGATTAAAGCCTGGAGTAGAGAATATTTGGGGTGTTGGTGAGAGAACAGGGATACCTGTGGGAGGATGGGTTCTGTAAATAAGCCAGCAGAAGGCCTCAGGGGCGCCTTCTAGGCTACTCATGCCCAGAACTGTAAGAACTCTGTATGCTTAAAAATTGGATACAGAGGATGGGACCTCTGGTGGAGGGAGGGGGAGTCTTTGTTCTTTTCCAATCAGAGCAGATTAAAAATGAGCTGTTTTCTTTACCAGCTCCCTTCTGGGTTTTACACCTGCCAGTGGGTGTACACTGGGAATCTCCAGGAGATCTGTTTAATAATCAGTGTTTTCCCAACATATTTGACCGTAAGAAAGGCTGAGGGCAAAGGCAGTCCCCAAAGTACTTGAAAAGTGACTGATCTGATCCCAATATGAGGACACTGTCCTGGCAGCATGTGGCCAGGTCAGCTTGGGATGAAACCAGATATAAGAGGAGAGGTCCTGGGTACAGGAGAGTGAGGAAGCTCCGGAGCTGAAAGTCACGCCCTCTCTGCCGCATCCTTGTGCCCTTTCTCCTTTTCTCCCTGGTGCCTGCCCTGGGAATTTATTCCACGTCCTCAGAATATCCCCAGCTTAAAATCAGCACCCCTAGAGGTCTGGACAGGCTGCTTAGCATGCGTCCCATTGACCAAGATAAAGTGGCACCAGGATAAATACATCAGTGTGAAGGCCTTCACTTGTGTCCACAAAACAATGGTGTGAGTGAGGGACGGAGGAAAGAGAAGGGGCGGGGATGCCTCCTTCCTCTCCGCCCATTGATTTGTTTCATGGTCATTTAACACACATGAGGCTCGAGACTGGACACGGGGGTCTGGCCGTGCATGAGACAGACTCGGTGCCGGCCCTCCTGACTGGGCGGGGCTTGTGTCTGTGTGGCATTTAATTCTCCTGACAAACCTGCTTCTGGTTAAGCCCTGGCCACTGTTGGGGAGGCTTGACCCCAGCTGGCAGGGTTTAGGACAAGAGCACCAGCCTGGTGTCGGAGAGGCCTGGGTTAGGAATGCAGCGGTGTTCTCTTGGGAGCGTTACCTAGGATCTCTGCACCTCTGTGTCCTTCTCTGCAGCAGAAAGGCAACTCCACCTTCTGCATAGGCTGGGTGGAGGTCCGGGGAGGTACCACACTCTTGGCATCCAGCACGACACCCGGCATGCAGTGGCTTTCCTTCTCATCCTCTCTCTTCCCGCCCAGGACCAGACCAAGCGATTTCTGATGGTCTAATTTTTCCCCACCTGAGCATTACAGACCCTCTCCCCCCAGCTCAACACCATGTGCAATTTAGAGTCACAACCAAACCTGATTTATTTGGATTTGGGGAGCCCCCCCAAAGCACTCTTCAACTTTGAGCAGCTGACACAATCCAGGGTTTTTTCAACTTTCAGAGTTAAACTGGACACAGGCTCATGCTTTGTTGTTTGTTTTTGCGGTACGCGGGCCTCTCACTGTTGTGGCCTCTCCCGTTGCGGAGCACAGGCTCCGGACGCGCAGGCTCAGCGGCCATGGCTCACGGGCCCAGCCGCTCCGCGGCATGTGGGATCTTCCCCGACCGGGGCACGAACCCGTGTCGCCTGCATCGGCAGGCGGGCTCTCAACCACTGCGCCACCAGGGAAGCCCAGGCTCATGTTTTTGGTTTGCTTCGAGCAGTGAGGGACAGTGGGACCAGCACTGGGTGTGTGACAAGGAAATCCAGGCTGCGGTCTGCTTTCCTGCCTGCCAGCTGTGCAGAGCACCCAGCCCTTCCAAGCCTCAGTTTCCCCTCCTGTGAAGTGGGGGTGATCAATCCTTCCTCGCCAGGTGGCTGGGAGAATTGAGGGAGGTACAGAAGCAATTACGAATGGAAAGTGGAGCTGCGTCTCAGAGCGTCTGCCTCCCCAGAGCTTCACAGTGTATTCTCTGAAAGTACTTACAGTTTCCCTCTTGGGAAACTGGCATCCCCAGTACCTCCTGCCACCTGTGACCACCCATCTGGTCTCTGGGAGACCCCAGCCGTTCCTGACCCAGCTGTTTGGCTCTAACTGTCCTGTGGTTAGAACATCAGGCTGGCTGTTCTGGGAAGCCTCTTTCTCAGGCTGGGTCTCTAGGGCGGGAGCTGAGCCCTGTTTGGTGGGGAGAAGACAGAGGCTGGGGAGGGGCGGGGCTGGGGGAGGGCCAGCTGGGGTAGAAGTTAGGTGAATGCTGTGTCTTCTTTTTCAAATAACTCCCGGTCCACAAAGCTAAAAATGTGGTTTCGCCTTACATATTGTGTGTGTGTGTGTGTGTGTGTGTGTGTGTGTGTGTGTGTGTGTGTGTGTGTGTGTGTGTGTGTGTGTGTGTGTGTTCCCAGTACATTTCCTTCTAATTTTTAAAACCATACGTAACGTCAGGGACATTTAATCCATATGGTTCTGATTCCTTAACACTTAAATCATCCAAATGTTGTTTTGTAGGATATATTTGTAAATCTCTTTACATAAGCTCTTAACTCCTGCTTTCTCAAGGGCATGGAGGTAAGATCTCCGGGAGAGGCTTCCTTTAATGCCAGTTTTCCACTCTCCACCCAAGTGGGCCAGAGGTCTTGTGATCGCCTGTGCTCCGGGCACCAGCTGCCCCGGCCCCGCCCTCAGGGCTGGAGGGAGGCTGGTGGGAGAGGAAGAGGGACAGCCCGGGGTCCGTCCACCCCCCTACCACCACTTCCTGGCTGTGTGATCAGCCTCTAGTCCACCACATCAAACCCTTTTTTTCCTCAGCTGTGAAAAGGGAGAAATAATCACCATCTGAAAGGGTTGTTAAGAGGAATTAGACAAGGACACGCAGAGCGCCTGTAGCCTGGAGAGCAGGGTTTGCCGTCCCCTGTGCCACAGCGCAGGGCTGAGGTGAGAGCAGGCCAGGTCGGACTGCAGGGTGCTTTGGGAGGAATCTTAGATGGCAGCACCAGGTGGAGAAGCCGAGTCCAGAGAAGCAAAAGGGGATCCTGCCCATGGGAACTGGGGACTGAGGCAAGGATGGAGCAGTGACTGCAGTGGCCCGGGCGCGGGAGGTAAATGGCCTGGTGCGTGGAAATGCGCAACCCAGCACTCAGGTGGGAGTCTGGGAGGCAAGTGGGCAACCCCAGCACACAATCCATTTGGTGTGCCAAGGGGTAGGGGGGTAAGGTTGCACAGGACCAGGCAGGCCATGGACGGAGGGGGCAAGGAAGGCGGCCCTCCCACTTTTAAGGGCCTGGGTTTCACACCTGGAAGCTACCCACACTCATCTGTCGGATCACAGGCTCCAAAGACCCCCTTCACAGGCTCTCTCACCTGCAGCCACCAGCCCAGTTCCTCAGCCTAGAGTTCGGCCCTGTGTCCCCAACACACCTAGAATCCCTACTTTCCATTCCCTCCCTCCCTCAGGCCGTTCCCAAACATTCAGTGCTCTTTCAAGCTTTTGTTTCTTCACCTGTTTCTCCTCTTTGGGTGGCCTTTTCCACTGATAAACACCTACCCCCTCTTCAAAGTCCAACTCAAAAGTCACCTCCTCTGAGAAGCCTTTCTGGGAAGATTTGCCAGCAGCGGCACCTTCCTTAGTGCTCTCCCTAGTCTTGGTCTTACTGGGCTGTACTTACTTGGGATGAACACTTCAGGACCTGTGCTGGGAGCTGCAGATAGAAGGATGGCTAAGAGTCCCCAGGAGGTCCTCCTGTTCGGGTGGAAGCAGACCCATGCTTAACCCACCCGCGGGAAGAATGGAAATCAAAGATGGTACCTGCAGGAATCCGTGGCTGTGGGCACGAGATGGGAGGCCAAAAAGGAGGACCCAGATGTCCTGGTGTAGCATAGTTCCTGGGGGGCCTCCCCATGGCAAGGGCCTGTTGGCCAGCTCTGATCTGGACGCCACCAGTGCCTGTACCCATAGAACAGAATTTGTTTCTCTGGCAATTCCAGGCGGAGCAAATCCCAGACAGAGCTGAGTCTCTGGGACAGAAGAGCAGATGCTCAGTCTAAAATTAGGCTACTGAGTGCGACTCCATCTAGGCTGAGGGAATGGATCTGCTCATCTGTCATTGTGTAGTGGAGGCAAAGCAGAGCCCCTGCCTCCCTGTTGAGGCTGAGTGACAAAGTGACAGCCAGCCAGGGGGCCAGCACTCTACAGTCTACCTGGAGTGCTTTCCTGCCCCTTATCTGGTTGACTCCTCACAAATCCCCTGAGAGGGGCATGTCCCCAGAGAGCTACCCCCCGCCTCCTCAAACAGCCCTTAGGAGCGGGGTCTGACTTTGGCTTCGAACACATCCCCTAGGAGGTTAGATAACCTGTCCAGTATCCTCTCCACCAGTGGGGGTCCAAACTGCTCTGGAACCTGACCTCAAATTCCAGCAGCAAGAAGACAGGCCCATAGGAATTATGCAGGTAAAAGCCAGGAGGTGTCTGGCTGGAGCTGAGGAAGATGGTAATCAAGAAAAATCTCTTCCTGCCTCTTCTTTGTTGTTCCTTCCTCTGTACAGGCATCCTCAGACTCTTTCACTGCCTGCCCAAGCTGCATCTCTGGGAAGAGTGGTACCCTGCTGGGGGGTCCCAGCCCCCAACCATAGCCTTTATTTCTCCTAAAGCTACAGTTCTCACAATGGCCTACAAGGCCCCAAGTAATATGCCTGACACACTCTCACCTCAGGGCTTTTGCACTGGCTGTTGTCTTTGCCTATATAGGTCTTCCCCCCAGTAGCTACAGGACTCAATCTTCACCTGCCTCAAGTCATTGCTCAAATGCCACCTTCTCAATGAGGCTTATTCTAACTATCCTATTTAAATTTGTGACCCAGCTCCCACCCCTGCATTCCTGATTTCCCTACTCTGTTCTACCTTGTGCTTTCCATTTTATATACTTCCTGCTAACATGTTATATAATTCACTTATTTATTCAGTTTCTTTATTGTCTGGCTCTACCTTCTAGAATGTAAACTCTACGGGGGGACAGCTTTTTGTCCATCTCGCCCACAAGGTACTTACTCTAAGTCCCCAGAATAAGGCCCAGCCTGTAGTAGGTGCTCACTGAACATCTGTTAGAGGACGCATGTGTTCAGGTGAGGCGGCGGCACCTGGCCCCAGGGCTGCATCCTTCCTTGGCCCCTCTGCCATCGGGACTGCTTCTAGGTCCTCTTTGGGCCTCCATTTGCTCATCTGGCAACTGGGGCTGACAGTCCGTTTCCTGCCTCTTGCAGAGCCTTGGAGAGGACATGAAGGTACAGGTGTGATTGTGCCCAAATCTACCAAGGGCTACCCAAATAAGTGTGAGGTGTCTATTTTGTTCAGCTAGGACATTGAGCACCCACTGAGTGCTAGGCCCATACTTAGCGCTGGGGTTCCCCAGAGGAGGGACACCTTCTGTCCATCTGCAGAGAGGCTCTCCCAGGGCCGTGGAGCCAACTCCAGATGTGAGGAGGTAGGAAATGCCCACTTACTGCAGAGATATTGGACAAAAGGGAAGCCAAATAAGGAACGTGGGACCCTCCTGAGATCCGGGGAATGTATACCTTCACCTTCTGTATTAGTTGGGGTTCTCTAGGGAATCAGAACATAGGATACACACACACACACACACACACACACACACACATCAGAAATAGTGTATATATATATGTATATTGTGCACGTGTGCACGAGAGAGAGCGAGCCCGAGACTTATTACAAAGCTTGGCTCGTGTAACTGTGGATGCTGAGAAGTCCCAAGACCTACAGTTGGCAAGCAGGAGACCCGGGCTTGCCGCTGGTGTAAACTCCAGTCTGAAAGCCAGCAGTCTGGAGACTCAGAAAGGGCTGATGTTTCAGCCCGAGTCCAAAGCCTAGAAGAAGCCGGTGTCCCGGCTCAGTCAGGCTGAGGAGTTCCCGCTTCCTCAGCCTCATTGTTCTATTCAGGTCTTCAGTGGATTGGATGGGGCCCCCCACACTGGGGAGAGCGATCTGCTTCACCCAGTCTAACGATTTGAATGTTAATCTCACCCAGAAACACCCTCACAGACACACCCAGAATAATGTTTGGCCAAATTCTGGGCACCACGTGGTCCTATCAATCTGCCACATAAAATTACCCATTATCCCCTCCTCCCCACTCCCAGATCGCTCTTGACTCTTCACCTCCAAGCTCAGAACCGGCCACCAAAGCCATGTGCCCGCCTTTCCCTCCCCAGGTCTCCAGCTCTTCCGACCTGCCACGCTTGGAGACGTTGCCTCTGCTCCCGACCTCCCCTGACCCAGCCCCTTCTAGGTGGTACACCAGTTGCCCCACGATGCTTGCTGGGATTCTCATCCAGTCAGGTTCAGGGTGGAGTCGAAGGGGCAAGTTGCCCCAAATCAGCAGGAAGGCCTGGGGGAGACAGACCTCAGAGGGCTGGTTTTCAGGCTGGAAGGAGCATGGCTGTGTTAAGAGCCTTGAGCTCCTGAGGGATCAGTGGGGGCTCCGTCTGTATCCCCAGCCAGAGTGGCAGATGCTTCCATGTTCCCCAGCTCTGGGACGTATGGGAGGAAGCCGTCCAGGTCCTCTGTATGTCGAGCACCTACTAGGTGCCAGGCATAGACCCTCAGAGCTCTCCCAACCTAGTGGGGGCGTCAGATACAAATATTTTACTATAATGGGATAGATGCTCTGATGACGTATGCAAAGCAAGTTACAGGAAAGTTGTGGGAAGGAGGCTTTTAATTCTACTGGTTGGAGGGGGGGGCTGGTCAGGAAAAATTAATAACACCAGAGTGTTCGAAGGAGACGGAAGGGAGGATGGGGGGATAGGAGGAGAAGGAAGGGCATTCCTGGTAGAGGGAAGCACATGAGGAAAGACACGGAATGTGAACATCCCTGTTGCATTTAGGGAACTAGTGAGTGATCTTGCCCAGGCCAGGCCCTCTTTGCAGGAGGACTCCAAGGCCAAAGGATGGAGTATTGGGGTTCTCACCACCTGCCCTGAGAGGTCAGAAAAGCTGCAGAGGGAGGGAGCCTAAGCAGAGGTGGAGTGAGACCATTTCTAGATTTCTTTGCTGTTGTTAGGTGGAGGCTCCAAAAGTTAGCTTTCACACCAGGCCCCACCCCTTCCCATACACGTGTCTCTCTGACATCCCTTCTGCATCATCTGTTGATTTTATTCACTGTTATCGTAGTTATTTTCTGAGTGTGCAAGTCCTCTCTGGAGCCAGACTGTCAGATGCACAGGTCCCGTCAGGCCTCATTGGTCTTGCCTGGGGACTCCTTCGTGACCACCCCCTGCCCATCCCCAGTCTCTCGCCCTGGGCTGGCCACATGGGTGGTAGCAATCACTGTTGGATAAAAGTCACACAAGGGGAGACAGCTTTAAGGCCATCCCAGAACTTCCCTTTCCTTCTTGCTGCTCCCGAAACTTTTTCTTGTCAGACCTTTTACTGTTTTTCTTGTCTTAATGTTTGTGGGGTCCAATTAAATTCTCATTTCCTCCCTTCCCTTACTTTATGAGCTACTGTCAAAGACTGAGTCTCATGTATCAAAGTACCCGCCAAAGACCTTGAGTGGAGGTGGGGGGAGGGGCTCCCTTTATTGAGCATCTACTACAGGCCAGCTGCTTGATACTCACAATGCACTGACTCCTTTAATTTTATCAGCTCTTATTTGATCTTCGTCATCCTTCCCTGAGATGTGTTATCCTCCCCATTTACAGCCGTGAAAACTGAGACTCAGGAGAGTTAAGCAGCTAGTAAGGGTCAGAGCCAGGACGCAGACTGCCTTAATCCAAGACTTAGAAGCTGATGCTCTCCTGCTGCACCTCCCATTGAAAGGCACGAAGCCATACGCAGAGTAAATAGTGCTTGTTATTGATGATCTTGCAAGTCGGCCCCTTGGCTTGGGGAAAACCTGTTCTCACAGCTGCCAGGGGGAGTGACTAATTTTCTGATTTCCTGGAACCAAAGGCCGCACCCTCCTCACCTGGGGTTCACTGGGCCCTGTGGGAGTCCCCAGAAACGCTGGTGAAAAGCCAGAATGAGGCAGACATGGTGTTCAGGTTGAGCCAAAGCCTCGGTCTAAAGTGTAGGAAAAAAGGATGCTTTTGTCATTTGGGGAAAACTAGTCAGTGGGCTGGAGGCCATGTGGCCTCTTGTAGCTGTTTACTGGACAGGACGGCCAGAGGCACAGAAGTCTGTCCTTAGTATGCTCTGAATACCTGTGACGTTCCTGGCCGTGAGGAAGACGTGGCTGTGCATGGAGTTGCAGAAACTAAAGGGGCAACAGATAGATGAATGAAGTGACTGCACATAGTGGGGCACAAGCCAGGACATTTGTACCAAACGCTGGAGATTCACAGAGAAGGAAGCAGCCAATGCCACCCAGAGGACCAGGGAGGCTTTCACAGGGGAAGTGGCCTCTGAGCTGACCTGGAAGGCTGAATGGGAGCCGGCCAAGCAATATGAGTAACGATAACAGTACAGGGGACTAAATACGCAAAATGCACTCAGCAGGTTCGGAAACAGTGAGCAGTTCTGCATGGTAGGAGCGTGGGGTGGTGCAGAGAGAGGGAGGCTTGGGCAGGTGAACTGAGGCTGTTAAAAGAGGCACTAATAGACAGGGTAATTTAGCTGGGCAGGCACCCACTTGAATTTGTCTTAGGGAGTTTCGCTTATGTGGGGAATGGATGGGAGGGGGAGATGGGCAGGGGGATCAGGGAGAAGGCTGTTGTAACTGGGTGATGATGGTGGCCTAGACTGGGGCAGCAGGAATGGAGAAGGGATTCTGGCTCAGGCTTGGGATGATGGGCGCCTCCATCAATGAAGATAAACAATATAGGAGGAGCAGGATTCTGGATCACAATATGGGAACAAAGTAACAGTTGCTACCATTTATTGAGCACCTACTAGGTGCCGGGTGCTCCGTCAAGGGGGCTCTATTTCAGTTTCTTGTCAAATCTTCACAGCAGCCCTTTAAGATGAGGAAGTCAAGGTCACCAACATCATGTAAACATGCCCAAGGTCACACAGTAAGTGGGGCTGGAAACTGAAGTCAGGTCCTTGTGGCTCCGAGGCCCATGATGTTACCCACAGCATCAGATGAAGGATGAGTGAGTGCCTGACTGAGTCAGGAAGCTGGAAACACAGCCCTCAGGCTGAGGAGAGAGGTTGGGACTGAGTCCACCGGCAGCCCAGGAGGTGTTCTCCATAAACTGTAAGAGTCCCTAGTTCTCTGTCCCAGGAGAGAGATGGCTACCTCTGTGAGAAGTGAGGACTGATGTAACAGATCTGTCAAGAGAGCACAAACCACACACACACACACACACACACACACACACACATCGACAGACAGTAAAACGCCACAAAGCATCTGAATCCAGGAAATCATAGCCATGGGGTCAGGAGGGTGGAGAGAGGGTGGCTGGTAAGTAAGCGCGAGACCCAAACATTAATTACCTGGAGAGCCTACGGGGTGAGTTGCTCAGCCCCACCTTGAAAGCTCTCCCAAGGCCACTATGGCAGTCCCCAGCCCTTAGAAACCATGGTGTATTCCAAAACTGTTATCTGTAATTTGGTTGTTAGCAGTTGGAAACAAAATTTCACAGAGAGACAGCATCCTAGATGACAGATCAGATGCCAACCATTTCCCCTGCTCCAATCTCTTTTAGTCTGTAAATTCTCTACAGCGTGATGTTGGCTTCACAGCAGAACCAAGCCCAGTGCGTGTGCATGCGTGCGTGCGTGCGTGCGTGTGTGTGTGTGTGTGTGTGTGTGTGTGTGCAGTGTTTCCATGGAAACAAGCATTCAGCAATCTAGCCGGGACACCTGGACCACAATCTCCCTGAATTGTAGCCCCAGAAGAGAATGAATCTTATCTCTCACCTCATGTGCCCCCGCCCTGCCCCAAGCTTGGCAAACAGCACTGTAGCATTTAGCAAGTTGCACTGGGATGATCTGTTTACCTGCCAGTCTCCATCCTTGGATAGAGCTCCTAGAACACAGGTTTGTGTGTTGCACGTTCCCAGAACAGGGAAGGAACCTGATTCATGTTTGAGGAATGAAGGAATGTGGGGAAGCCCCCAGGGCCAAGCTCTGGGAATTTCTCAAGACCTGGCCCAGTTATACGAAGGGAAAGGGCTGATAGGAAGGAACTGGCACCTGGCACCACCTGCCTTCTCACCTGGGGCCCATCCAGCTGCAGGGTGGGAAAGGTGCCTGGGGCCCCAGGGTAGGGTTGGTGGCTCACGGAACAGAGTTGGGCTCAGGCTTCTAGCCTTGAAGCAGGGCTGCCTGCCTCCATCCTGTGTCCCTGAGCTCTGAGGCTGGAGTCCTGAAGACCTTCTAGCTTTCAGTGAGAACTGGCACCAGAATTGGGATGGGGGCTGACTCTCAAGACAGGGGACAAGGAGCTTTGGTTGTAGGAGGAGCTGAGCGAAGGCTCTGGGCCGACACCCCTGGCCTGGAGGATGGCCACAGCTGGATGGGAAGTGCGGCTTGGGGGTAAGGAACAGGATCTTTGCAGGGTTCCGGAAAATCCAGAGTGACTATGTCTGGCACAATGAAGGTGCTTGATAAAACACACTTTCCTCATGCCTCATGCCTGTAGCATGCTACTTTGCTATAGAAGGGAAGTATGGACTGTATGTTTGGGGGTTGGGATGGGAATGTCCCAGGCTGCCTAGATGGGGCTGCACAGGAGTTTGCTAAGAGAAAGGAGGGGGAAGACAAATCCCAAGCCACAGAAAGTTGGAACAAAGGAGCGGTCCAAGGAAAGGGCCTTGGCGGGGCAGCCTCTGCAGGGCTGGCACATTGGCCCAGCTTCCTGAGCGTCCAGTCCAGTCTCGCTGAGAACCCACCTTCCACCACAGCCCCTAGCCAGGGCCCCTGGGACCTCAGGTACAGCTCTGAATTGGATCACTCTGCCCCTCCTATGGTTAGCTTGTCTCTTGATTTGCCCCCAGGATCATTCATTCACTTAACAAACATTTGTAAACTTCTCAGTCTTGGCAGGAGAGAAGAACCAAGATGGAAATATCCTGGCAGCTTCCAATCTGGAAAGAGGGGAGACCCCTCCCAGCTGACTGCAACTTGGGGTGATGGGTACGTCTCTAGAGGCAGGAACCATTGAGTTGCCTGTGGCAACATAGGAGGGTGACTGAATCCATTAGTAGTTTCCAGTGGGGCAGGGCCACCCTTCAAAGCTAGGAGAGGGTCCTCATCCTGGGGCAGGAAAAAGGCTGTCATCTAAGCCTTTGTGCAAATCACAAAATGTCACCCCTCTGGGCATATGAATTATAACAAGACATCCACTTGCTCCCACCTGGAGCTGCTCCCAGCCAGGAACAGTAAGCAGGGCAGAGGGCAGGGCAGGCGTGGAGTGAGGGGCAGGGTCCTATCCCACGGGGTACCCTGTCTCATTTGCCCTAATTAAGAGAAAGACTTATGTCAAGGGCAGGCTTGATTCAGAGTGTGAAGGACGCAGGAGGGGTAGAGAGGGCATTTCAGACAGAGGAAAGTCTGTGCAAAGACCCCCAAAAGTGAAAACTGGTGGAAGGTTGGAGAGAGTGCTGGCAAAGGATGCAGAGGGCTGAGCTGCAGGAGATGCAGCTGGTCGATGGAGCCTTTGTCAGAAAGGGGATGACCCAATTAGAGCTGGGATTGAGCTCTGGGAGCTGATGGAAGATGGGGGGGACTGGGCTGGTGGTGATCAACAGAACAGCTGGGGGCCTTGGCAACCAGCCAGCGGGTGTGCAGTTGTGTACGTGAGTGTGCAGGCCCAGTGAGTGTCCAGCTGCGATCACACCTCCCTCCACCCCCTGCAGGCCCTGGAGCTGTGGCTCCATCCCCAGGGCACCTAGGAGTGCAGTTCCCCTTTGGAAGTCGGGGTTTCTCCATTAAAGCTGGTGGTCTGGGAGGGGTTTGTTTGCTCTAACCTGTTTTTGGAGGGAAGATGGAGGCTCTGCCGGAAGCTGTTGTATGGAGAAGTACAGAAATCCCTGTGGCCGCCAGCCCCGGCCTAGATGACCTCTGGCCAGAGGAAGCCTGCTCTTGTGACTGGCAGGGCCTTGAATTTGAGGCCATCACTTTGGAGCCAGAGGAAGCCTGGGGCCTCCGAGGCCTTTGTGGAAGCCCTGGTCAGCTTAGTAGTCAGTCACCCTGTGGGTACTTGAACTTCTGTGACCTGGAGAGGGAGTGCCTCCTTCAGCTGGCACCCTGGGCACTCAGCTTGCCGCACTCTTGTCCTGACTTTGGCCCCAGGCCCCAGAACCTCCTGAGGTTGTTTCCAGCCAGCAGAGGCCAGGCCTGGCGTCAGCCAGGGTCAGCCCCCGTACAGCAGAGAGTTGACCTCGGGTGAATCACCTGACAAGTCAACCTCCGGGTGCAGCATCTGTAAAATACAGATCCTGGTGAGGTCTCCAGGCCCTGGCCGTTTTGCTCCCTCGGGAAGCAGCCCGGTGGGGGGCCCGGCTGGGGGCTGGCCAAAGCGGGGACCAATGTGCTCAGGTCCCAAACCTGGGATCCGGTAGCTTCTGGCAAAGTCAGGCCGTTGGGGAGCCCCGGGGTGGCCCCACCCTCACCCTGAGGCTGGAGCCCAGGGAGCCCGGCCAGGCCTGCCCCGCCCAGCGCTCCTGAAGGTATATTCCCGCCTTGGGAGGCGCGGGCTTCCCGGAGCAGGGCTGGCACACAAGAGCAAGGCGGGGACCGCGCACTCTGGGGACGACGATGGACGCCCGCCGGACGGGCTGCTGCAGAGTAGGGGCCCCGCGCGGCGGCGGCGGCGGCGGCGGCAGCGACCGGGGCTTCCCTGACTGCCCTTCCCGGAGGGCCCGGGAGGAAATGACAGCGCGGGAGCCGGGGCGGGCGCGGAGGGAGGGGCGGCGCCCGGAGTGACACGGCCTGTCACCGCGGAGGCCGCTTCGCAGACCCTCCCTGCGGCCTCCGGGAGCCGGGGATTCCCCAGACGCAGACCCTTGCCGGCGGCCGCCCGCCCGCCGGGACCCGGCCGCCCGGGGACCCCAAGCGGCGGGCAGCGAAGCCGGGTACGCCGGGGCCGAGACGGCCGGAGAGGCGCCCCGTGCGGGCGCCGGGGTCCCCCGGGCTCGGCGACAGGAAACTCTGGGGAGTGAATGGAAAGAAGTGGGTGGTCCTGCCCCTGCGACTTCCCCTGACATCACTGCCCAAATAAGGAGCTTCCAAGCGGCCGCGGGGCGGCCCAGAGCCGCGCCCGCCGCCGGCGCCCGCCCGCCAGCCCGCCCCGCGCCCACCCCGCGCCGCGTGGGCCGCCAGCGAGCGCCCCGGGCACTGCCGGGCGGAGCCGAGCCGGGCGGAGCCGAGCAAGCGGGCGCTGCTGAGCCGCGCGGAGGCAGGGCGCGCAGCCCAGACCAGCCCGGCGCAGCCCAGCCCAGAGCCGCGGAGCCGCGGCCGTCCGCAGGTAAGCAGGGAGCGCCCGCGCCCCGCGCCCCGCCGCGGCCTGGCAGCAGGGAGCCGGCACCGCCAAGCGCGCCAGCAGCCCTGCCGGCCGGCAGCGGGAGCACCCTTCGGAGCGCGGCGGGTGGGAGAGGGCTGGGCGCGGGCGCGCGTGCAGGAGCGCGTCGGGCCAACTCCCCGGACCTCCGGGACTCCTCCGCAGCCTGGGGTTGCCTGGTGCACGTGCTCTCCGCCTGCGTTTCCCAGACGCTACTTCTGTCGCCGCCCCGGGGTGACACCAGCGTTCCCGCGTTCACACTTCTCTCGCACACTCGTGCCTGGTACAGCCTCACTCGGCCCCTGTGCCCCGAGCAGACCCGCACCCCGCCGCGCCTCCTGGGCCTCGCACTGCCGGACAAGGCGGGACAAAGCACCCCGGTGGGAACTGCCGAATGACTTTGGCAGCCCTAGCCACGCTTTCCCCTGGAGGCGGTGGCAGTTTCAGACTGTCACAGCAGACCGGCCTTGGGCTCCTCCCCGGGCTTACTGAGAGTGAGTTAAACTAGCACTGATCTGGCTCCTCTTGCCCCCTTGCAGAGTGGTACCTGGCACCGGGGATATAGCCAAGGGGGATGTACCTGGCATGGTCAGGAGGGTGTGGCGACTGGCAGGGAGCTAGTACGGGCCTCCCAGCCTGGGTGTTTCCAGAGCGGCTCTCACTCCATGGGCATTTCTCTGAGCACCCTCCCCTCCCCTCTCAACCAGCGCGGGCTGCTTGGAATCCCGGACAGCAGTGGTGGCTGCTGCAGAACAGGTGCAGGTGTGTCCACCTCGACATCTGGCAGGGGGTTCTGTGAAATGGCTGCAGTTGCTTATCTGTAAAATATAGTATGTCGTTATTGACGACTTGATCAAGGTCATAGGGGAAAATGATAAAGGCAAGTAATGGGTCCATCATTTAGTGGCTCTGGGCAGATTCCTTAATATCTTTCGGGCTGCATTTTATCATCTGGAAAATGGGGATGAGGGTCCTCAGAGGAATGTTGTCAGGGAAGATTGAGATCATATAAGTGAAAATGTTCTGTAGATATAGAGCCCTGCACACATGCCAGTTACTGTGGTTTGGATGATTCTGGGCTGGTGTTTGCCATGGCTCTGCTCTGTGATTTAGGGAGACTGAACGCCACTTCTGTTCTGTCATCTGCAAGAAAGGGGGCATTAACAAGTGTCCCGTGTGCCTGCTAGCAGATTCCCCAAAGTATGTTCTGTGAAACATGAGTTCTGAAGGCTGTGCCACGAGTAAGATTTCCCTATCCTAGTAAGTCTGGCAAATTCTGCAAGCTGTCTATAACCCTTCTGGCCAATCATAATCCATATTGGCAAATTAAAGGCTTTGAGAAGTACTGCAATAAAAAAACCCGTCTAACATTGTCAAACCCAGCATTTCCCTGGTTGACCCTGTAGCCCTTTTCAGGTTACACATGCTTGTTCTCCCAGGAAACAGTGCTTCTGGAGCTACCAATAGACATGATGTGATGTCGTCCAGTTGCTAAGTTCTACTTGCCTTCTTGAATGAAGAGTAAGCAGAGGCCCAGAGGAGTTGAGTTCCTTATCTGAGATCACAGCTAAACAGTGGCCCAAGATCACCCAGTAGTTAGTGGTCAAGCGGGATCAGAACCCAGACTCCTCATCCAGTGCTCTCATCCCATTTGGTTACATCCAGAAGTTGACAGGTCTCTCCTGCTACTTTATGGCTTTATGTGGACACTCTGCAGAATACATTTGGCAAACGTAAAGATTTAAATGGATTCAATGATGATCAGTTACCTACTATGTGTCACTTGTTGGGGGCGGAGGGAGACTTTAGTATGTAAAGTTCTACCAGATGTGGAGGTTGTGGTGAAGAGTAATGGCACCGGAGTCCACACACACACACACACACACACACACACACACATGCACTTCTACACACTCACACATCCACTTCCGAACACAAATCCCTATCTCCCTACGCTCTCACCCATGCTCACACACTCGACCCCATATACTCATTCACACCTGTGCCCCTACACCCGCACACACACTCCTACACATGCACACACCTGTCTCTGCACGTGTACATAGCCACTCCTGTACACACTCACGCACATAGCCATCCTGTGTGTTCCAGGCTGCAGCCAGGAGGCACGAGTGGCAATGGGCACGTCCCTAGAGCTGGGGGCGTGTGCCTGGCACCAGCTCCCCAAGATGAGTATTGAGCACGTTGGAGGCCCTGGCAGGGCCAATCTGATGTTTGCATTTCTGCACTGTTTTCCCATTTCTCTCATTTTCTGCCATACTTATCCCCCCACCTTTTTTCCGTCAGCTATTGTCTGGTCACACATGATACGACTGAAACAGCTCTGCCTTCTATTGTTTCGTTTTAATCAACTCTCAAAGCTCGGTTAGGGCAAGGGCTTGGTCTCATTAGTTGGATTGGAATCCCCAGCTCCTAGGAGTACGCCTGGCACAGAGGAGACGTTCAATAAGCATTTATTGAATGAGTGAGTGAGTGAGTGAGCGAGCGAGGGACTACTGGCTGCTAGGATGCCCGTGACCCAGGCAGACATCCAGGTGGATTCGCTGAGCATGTTTGCTGAGTGCCTACTGGGTCCTAGGCACCTTTTTAAGGCAATGCTTGCATTCCAGTGGGAAGAGAGAACGAATCGTAATGGACAAGGTAATGCTCACTGGTGATACACACCATGAAGAGACTCCAACAAGGCAGTGTGATGGAGAGTGTCAGGGAGGAACGGGGTGCGGGGGGAGCCGAAGACGGCCCTAGGGCATCCTCTCAGAGGAGCTGACATTTATCCTGAGACCTGAACCATAAAAAAAGTGATAGCCGTGCCAAGATCTGGGAAAGGAGTATTCCAAGCAGAAGAACAGCAGGTACAAAGGCCCCACCGCATGAAGGAGCAGGACTGAGGGTCCGCGGAGAGGCCACACTTGCGGCCACTGCTGATTCCCTTACCAGCACCTTTGAAGGGGGCATAGGCTGGTGTCTGGTCTGGGACCTGATTGTCTTCGTGGTACAATCACAAAACCAAACTTGGTGCATCCCGGGCTTTGGGGTGGAGGGCTGCCTTCCCATCTTGTCCACCCCCCCCACCCCTATAAATGAGGAAAGGGTTGGGCTCCTAAGACCCCTCCCAGCTCTGCCATAATAGCATCTGATGCTCTGTGTGCGGGAGGTTCACAACAGTTCAGGTGGTCCATCTGGAGGGATCGTGAATTAGTTGTGCCGCTTCCATTATTAATAACCATGATGTCATACATTTGTGTGGTTCCTGATGGGCTGCAGAGCACTGTCTCCTGTGGACTCATCTGCCAAGTGGGGGAGGGTTAAGAAGGGGGGGATGGTGGTGGTGGGCAGAGAGACCTCAGATACCGCCACATGCTGCTGCAGGCTCACCCCAGGCTGCTGCACCCCCGAATCCCTGCTTCCTCAGCTGCAGAGCAGTACACGGGAGAGCCTACTTCCTGAAGCCCTGGGGCTGTGAAGTGAGAATCAGCGTGTCAGGGCCTGGCATGCCGTCGTAGGCACTTGGTAGCTGTTGGTTCCCATTTTACAGATGAGGAACCCAGAGCTAAGAGCACTGTGGCTTTTCTGGTCCACTCCTATATCTTCATTCTTCCCAGCCCAGAGTTGAATTGATTTGCCTAAGGTTGCACAGCTAGTAAAGGACTAACCCAGGACTTTGGGCTCCCACGTCCTTTTCATAAACATCACGCTGTTTGGGAATAATTGTCATGGTTAATAAAGACAGACCTTCACACCCCATCTGCAGATGATCAGAATTATTGTTGTTTTGTTGAGAATCCTAAAATTGTAAGGTCTCGGGTTCTGAGGCATGATAGCCTTTGTAAAGCATTCAACGAATATCTCAAACATGTTGGAACCTTCTGGAAGAGTGTGTAGATGTGAAAGAATGACCTCCTGAGGAGAGTTGAGAGCAGTGGTTTAACCAAGAGTGTCCTTTCCTGTCACCTGAGGGCTTGTAACAGAAGAGTTCCTCGTTCTACCCCCACTGTCTGATTCAGAGCTTCTAGGGATGGTACCTAGGCATGTGGAGAAGCCCCCTGGTGCTGGAAGTCCAGCCTGTGGATGAGAAGCCTGGCCAGCTGGATGCCTGGGAAGTCTGGCAGGCCCTCCATCTGCCTCCTTAGCTGTGGCTCTGACCCCTTTGTCCCCAGCTCACATCAGCCATGTGGAAGGAGCATGAACTGTGGAGCCCCACAAGCCTGAGTTTGCATCTCCTGCTTTCTAGCATGTACCTTGGCCAAGTTCCTTTACCTCTCCCAAGCCTCAGTTTCCTCATCTGTAATATGGAATGCTCACTCTTCCCTACAGGGTGGCTGGGTGGATTACAGGAGACCATCTATGTCAGATATCTTATGAGATATCTGTGCCTGGCACGTAGTAGGTGAACAGGAAACAATAGTTTCAGTTATTATTATGAAAAATGAATTATAATAATAAAAACAACTGCAGTATTTGTGAACTGGTTGCTACTAAAGGGTTCAATAAAAATAGACCAATTTGCTCTAAACACCAGCCTTTTGAGAAGAGAGTCCACTCCATATTGTAAACACCAGTCCTTGGGTCAAAGAATTACCTGCTCCGCCATCTTCCCACACCTCTTCGTTGCTCAGCTCCGGCTCTGGTGGGGAGCCGCGGGCTGCGTGGGAACCAGGGCCGGCCTCACTCTCCACACCTCTGACAGATCCATGGGCTCAGAGGCGGGGACGTGGGGTTTGAAGGTCATTGTTGAGTTCGGGCTGTGCTCCCCTACGTCAGCCTGGTCTCCCGTGCCTGAGGTCACTGTGTGGAGGCAGTTGAGAGGCAAGCACGTGGGCTCGTGGGCGTCACAGGACGTTGCACTTCTAACCTACTCTGTCATTCATTCATTTATTCTTCAGCAGTGGGTGGAGTCCTTCCGTGAGCTCAGCGCGGGGCTAAGCACTAGGAGTGCGCCTGCGTCCTCGCGAAATTCAGAGTCTAGCCAATCCAGCCACTCACGAGCCATGTGGCGTAGACAAGTTGCATTTCCTCTCCAGATGTCAGTTTCCTCATCTCTAGAATGGGATTGTTCTGGCTACTTCACCAGAGGCAGATATTGGTGTTTTGAGGCCCCACCCCTTTCTGGAGTGCTGTCGAGGTTTTAGAGTCTCTACTAGAAAAGGCGGGCAGAGGACAGGGCTTCGGAACCGGGAGGAACTCCACTCTGCTGCTGGCTCTGCCAGGTACTTGCCGTGTGAGTCGCTGCATTTTTCAACTTCTCTGCGTTTCCTTTTCGCTTATCTGACGTGGTTACGGCACCTTTGTCGTAGGGCGCTGTGAGTGTGAGGTGAGATGATGATAAGGAGTCAGTAAACGTGTCCCCCATTTCCTTTCTGTCTGTCAGTAAACGTGACCCCCATTTCCTTTCTGTCTGGCTCTTTACTGTCCTGCGCTTTGCTGCTTTTGGAACGTGACCTCTACCCACTGCTGCCCAAGATGATCAGGTCCCCGGGAACGGGCAGGGGCAGGCAGACAGCCCGCCCGGAGCTCAAGGAAATAAGCACATCTCCCTTGGTGAAAAGTGGGCCTGGGGAGGTGGTTCCAGCCCAAGAGGAATCAGGGCCAGGATGCAGAGCCAGGAGTCCTGGGTTCCGTCCAGGACCTGCCACCAGGTCACTGTGTGTCAGTTGCCAGTTCCCTCCCCTCTCTGAATCTCAGTGTCCTCACTGAGGCCAGTCTTCCAGATCCCCTGGCGTCTTCCTGCCCTGAGAAGCCCATGGGCCTTTGATGTGCGCGCTGAGTAGCCTCAGTAAGGGAGTGGGCTGGTGGGGCATGGGGGTCTCACCGGTGTTTTCTAGCCTGGGCTCTACTGGAATTGATAGTGTGGAGAAGCCAGCAGACAGACTCTGGTTTCTAATTGGCAGAGCTGCTCATGGGAGGGGAGGCAGATGAAGGGACATTAATAGCATGAAATTAAATTAAAAGAAGGGCATCACTCCTTTTTTCTCCCTTAAAGAAGACCCAGAAGGCTCAAAGCCACCTGCTTGACAAATAGCTTTTCTCTCATTTGAATTCAATAGTGTGTTTGGATGGGAAGAGTTTGTTTTCAGATGATCAGGATGGAGGCAAGAGATTGCAGAGTGACCCTGGAATCCAGTCATTTACCGAACGTCTGTTGAATACTTCCCAAGTCCTAGGCACAGGGATGCAGCAGTGAACAAAACAGACAACGGTCAGTGCTCTCCTGGAGTTTATAGACTAGCGGAGGGAGGCATACCGTGAACAAAGGAGCTCCTAAATGTGTAACACGTCAAATGGGTTAAGTGCCACGGAGGAGAAGCAAGTAGGGTAAGAAGTTCAGAGAATGCCAGGGGAAAGATACGGGGGCTCTTGTATGTAGGATGGTCGGAGAAGTTATCACTAAGGTGACATTTGAGCAGAGCCTTGAAGGAAGTATAGAAATGAATACACTAATTTAAGCAGAGTTGTCTTTCTCCACAGTGTACCTGAGAGCCTATGGAAAGATCTCATTTGAGGCTGAAATGGTCAGCTCAGTCAGGCAGCTCGGTCTCTGGGCCATCCTGCTTTAGATACAGGATACCAGGTCTAATTCATGATCGACGTTATACCCGCGTTAATGATAATAACAGTGAGCTGGATACGACTCTAAGTGAATGGGTCTTCAAGCCTTCAAACGCCTGTCCACATAGACTGTCTTATTCAGTCCTCTAACAAGGTGAAGGTATCATCTCTGTGTTGCAGATGTGGAACCTGAGAACTCTGTATATGGAGTGACAAGCCCAGGACCATATCCCAAGTGAGGGACAAAGTGGACATTCAAACCCAGACTCTGCCACCCATCAGATCTGTGTTTCTCCCTGCGGGGCAGCTGGGCACCCAGCATACCACCTTGCATGAAGCAGAGGATGATATTTATTTTTTTGAAAACAAAAATAAAACCATAGACTAAGAGGATATGATGACTAAATGCAATATGGGGTCCTGAATGGGATCCTGGAACAGAAAATGGCCGTTAGTGGAAAAACGGGTGAAAATATGAATAAAGTCTGTAGTTGAGTTAATGTCTGAGTGTCAGTTTCCACTTGACAGAAGTACCTTGGATATGGAAGGTGTTAACGTTAAAGGAAGTTGGGTGAAGGGTGTATGGGAACTCTCTTCTATCTTTGCAATTTTTCTGTCAATATAAGATTGTTCCAAAGTGAAAAATTTATCCAAAAATAAATGAATAAATCCACATACACTCCGACTCGCCAGCCTCCTCAGGTTAATGAGGAGCCATGATGGGTCATCAAGTAATTGAATCCCTGCTGCTACTAGTTATCCCTAGAGTTGCCTGTGTGAGAAGGAGCAAAATTATAAACCAATGCCTGTAACCACGCTGGAAGAGGAATGGAGGAGGTATCGCCCCCGAAGGCTGCCCCCAGGTGAACTTCTCATATACCGTATAACCTATATTTTAGGCTATACCAAGTATGCCCTTTATATGTGATGAAAGGTCACCAACTCATTCTCACTTGATGCTGTCGCAGACAGATGGAAACCTAGTTTTATTTGTAGGCTGCCTCATGTGACTCTATGAATCGGGGTGACTAATGGCAGTGAAAGAGTGGCGGGAGGTGGTGAGAACAGAATCAGAGAGGGAAGGTGTAACGCCGGTTTTCTCTTATGGTAGAAAACATCAGGGCCAGGGCACGGTGTCTCCTGGAATGAAGGAAAGAGAGCAGGGTCAAGGGCTTCCTTGCCGTGATTTCCTACTCACAAAGCAAGCGGGCTGGGGATCAGTCCCTCCAGCTGAAAACCACTGAGTCCAGAGCAAGTGATTGGTCCAACCTCACTGTGCAACTGCCCGGGAGACACAGCTTAGCCTGTCTGGGTGACCTGGCCTCCTAACGGTTTCCAGAGGGCTTGTTCCTTGGCATGTGGGCATTTAGTTGGTGTAGCCCTGAAATATAGGACAGGCAGAAGATGCTCAAAGGGACAGGAAACCATCACCACGAGTCTGTTAGAAAGTATCTAATGTTTAAAAGAGTAGGGCAGCCACTCCGAGATAGACTTTATTTTAAGCAGGCTCTGATCTTGTGAAATAAAGAAGTCCGGCATTTCCCATAGTGTGTTTTCTAGAACACAAGTGCCATGGATGGAAAGATGTGTTACAGGGAGAAAATAAAAGTGCTCTGTGTGCAGTTTTCCAAGCTTGATTGATCAGAACACTCATATATATACACATACGGTTTTATATATATACTTACATATGTACATATAAGGAATAGATTTTATATACGTGTGTGTGTGTCTGTATAAGGAAGATGCATACATATATAAGATCGCTGAACTAGAGTGCTATACAGAAACATTTTGGGAAACACTAAAGTTATCTGAGGTCAAAGCTGAAAAAAAAACACCCCAAAATGAATGCTGAATTGTGACTCTAAAACTTGTTCCTGCATGTTCGTTTTAGCAAGTGAGTTTCCCACATTTTTTTTTCCTATTTTGTTAACTTGACTGCCCTTTTCTCAGAAGAAAAATGGCAAATGGCATGCAGATGATCCTTCCCCCTCCGTTGTGTACTGTGTCCAAGGGAGACTGAAGTACTGCGTGTGTTCCCTGAGATGAGGGTAGCCAAGCCATGGGACAGCTCGGTGGTGGGTCTCTAACCCAGAAACCCACGTGCGACATTGGTATTTTGGGAGCTAAAAAAGAACCTCATTAAAATTGCCACTGAAGCCCCAAATTCCACCTCTGTCAGGTGTGGTTTTCACACAAGGGATCCCCAGCACTTCCACATACACAGGTGTGTTTGTCACCCTGTAAGACGAGCATCCTTACTGCTCCCAGTGCCAGGTCATTGGACATGCCAGGCTAGGTGAGATCGCTCTTTGACTACATGATGATTTCTAGCTAAGCTAATCCTCACCCCACTCCCTGGTACCAGACTTTCTCACCCCATGTTGCCCACAGGGGAGAGTCCTGAAAACTGCCGACCTGACCTTTGGAAACTGCCTGCCAGCCCCTTCCCAGCTGGGGTCCCACCTCAGCTTCCACGTCCCCTGACTCTTTACCCCCATGTGTAAATTCTGCCCCCACCCAAATCCTGCTTCTCACTCCCCCAGGCATGTTCCCAACACGTCCGTGTCCCGTCTAAGGTACAGGGTCCAATTCCATTTTGTGATTGCCTCTGTTAGAAACTGAACTTCAGTTTCCTACCTGGCATATTATATCAATATGTACTTAGACTCCACAAGTAAAGTGAAGGATAAGTAACAGAAAGAGGGACAATTTAAGGAAGGAATTTTCTTTATAGGTTAGATGTCGGGGAGAGGGAGCTTTTCAGATATCTCATTTGAGGATGAAACGGTTCATTCAGCGAGGCCCTCAGACTCTGGCCTGTCCCCCATCAGACACGTGCGACCTCAGATGTCATTTGAAGTCTCTAAGCCTCTCTTTCCTCGGCCATAAACATGGATTGACGCTCCCACTTCCCTCTTGGGGTTTTGATTCAATGCTGTGAAACTTGTGGAGAGCCTAGAGCAGTGCCTCCTGCATAGAAAGCTACCTGTTATTATTCTTAGGATGAGAATTCCATCAACCAACTAAAAAAACAACCAAGTTGAAAAAAGTGTGCAAAGATGTAAACAGGTCGTTCAGAGAAGTGAAAATGGCTCATAAACATATGACTAATGCTCTAGGTACTAAAAAACAAAGGATGATAAATAAAAATGCTTATAGATGGCAAAAATGTGAAAAAATAGAGACAGTCTAGTGCTGGCGAGGGTCAAGGGGACTTGTGAGCCTAAATTGGTATCAATGAAAATGATAAAGGCACATACCTGCCCTGATCCTGAAATTCACCAGCTCTGGAAACACACATGTACACAAAGATACACACACACACACACACACACACATAAGGGTGTTACCGTGCAGTGTTGTTTGCAGTTGAGAAAGCTTAAAAATGACCTCAAGATATAGCAGGGACGGTGCTTTAGAAAATTATGGTGAATTTGTACTGTGGAATACTTTACGGCCATTTAAAAAGAAAGAAGTGAATCTATAGGTCCTGACATGGGAGGACATTTACAACATGCATTTAACTGGAAAATGGTTTCTGTGCGATATGTTTACTCTGATCCCATTTTTATACAGAAACAAACAGTTATATATGTGTGTGCACGTGTAGATGTGTTTCTGTGTTCATGGAAAGAGCATGGGAAAATACCAGGGAACTGTTAGTGGTAGTTTCATCTGGGGAGTAGAAATTGGGAGGGTGAAGGGGGACTGGTCCACATTTTCCTTTAAATACCTCTGTAGTTTTTAAAAAATATATTTTTAAACAAAGAAAACAAAAAAGAAAGCCCAAGAAAATGAAGAGCAAAGACTAATCTTTATAGCACAGGATTATTGAGAAGATGAAATGAGATCATGCTTGGCAAACATTTAACACAGTGCCTGATGATTACTAAGTACCCAATAAATGCTTCTGTCCTCCTGGCCCTCCCTCCATAGACTCTGGGCTACCCTGCCCCTCTGAGTCCATCCCGGTGTCTTCCCCAGACCGCGAGCTCAATAAACACGCAATGGTGATCACAGGCTGGACAGCACACCAGGCGCTGTGTGCGCCACCCCAGTGCCTGCCCTCATGGAGCCCCTGGTCTGGGGAACCCACCCTGTTTCATTTCCCAGCCGTTCCCTGGGTCCTTTCTTCTTGGTCTCCTTGTAAAAGGCTGCCTTCCTTCACTGGTTGCTGCCGGCCACACCTCCTGTCTCCCAGAAGGAGCCTCTCACCACCTCCCAGCGTGGGGCCGGCTTTGTCACCAAGCACATTCCAAGGGTGAATCTTATCATTTGGGTCAGGTCTGCTCACTGCTTTTGTTTCTTTTCTGTTGCCGCTCACGGCCAGGCCTTCCCACTCCCAGGCGGGTGTGTGGGCTTTCCTGGGTCCCTTCCCCCACTAGCTTCCACCTGGCTTTGATGAATTCCATCATGTCTGCTTAAAATCATTTCACTTCCAATTTGCTAATTTAATTCTAGTCTTACAGAATTTTGGCAACCCTGCCAAATTGGGTGCCAGATGCAGATTTAATGAGCATATTTTCAGTTCTTTTTTTTTCTTGTCTGCATGGAGATGCCGAAGAGAACGGGTTCTGGAACTAGTCCCCAGGGGGCTCCCTGGAACACCCCACCCAACGTTTGACCTTGAGGCCCCGGGCATGACCTTCCAGCCAGGTCTCTCCCAGTCTGACAGGCAGAGTTCATGTCTGCTCCCCTGGGAAGGGAGCTGTTATTGCATCATCCTCCCAGTCCTAGAAGCCTCAACCCAGTTCCCATCGTTTGGGCTTCACAGGAAGTGTATTTGGAGAAAATTACTTATTTCCTTCAGCCCATGTCTTCCAGCAGCCATGTGCAGCTCAACAGATGTTCACGGATTCGTCTCTTTTACAAACACATACCGAGCGTTTTCTAGAGTGATTTCTCAAAGTGTGGTCTGTTGACAACCTGCAATGGAATTCTGGGGTGGGGTGGGGGGAGGGGCGGGTAATGCATATTCCTGGACCCTCCCCACAGTTGTAGCATCGGTCTGGATTCCACCCCTGAGGGGATGCTCGTGCCTCCAGAAATTCCAAGTGTTACCTCATCTCAAACTCATACGGACCCCTTACGGAAACATTTTAATCTCCAAGAAAAAGACTCAGAGAAGTCAAACGGGTGGCTCAGGGCCCACAGTGGCAGGCGTCAAAGCTGGGACGTGGCGTGAGCCTTTCGGGTCTCAGTGTAGGGCTTTGGCCGTCTCTGGTCGCAGTGGCTCAGGGCTGAGAGCTGTTGTTCTCCATCCCAGCGGATTCACAGCAGGCCTGTGCCTGCCCTTGTGCATCCACACACACCCTGCTTCACGGACGAGGACACGGAGACCACGTTCCCACCGCCAAGCCGGCAAGTCTGCAGCGCTGTCAAAGCAGGGGCCACGACTCACACCACATCTGGTTCTGAATTCTGTGCCAAGAGACGCAGAGGGCTGGATGGTGGAAAATGGTTGTTCCCTCGAGGACCAGGAGAAATGGGCAGAGCTCTCCAGTTCCGGCACGGAGGCCTGCCCTGCTGCCGGGCGAGTCACATCTATCCCGAGCCTCGGGCTTGTCGCCAGTACAGGATAGGGTTGGCTACGGTCGGTGATTTCCAAACTTCTTTGGAAAGTTCTCACTTCTCTGTGGCCCCAATAAAATCTTGTACAGTATGTATAGAGAGACAAAACTGGAGAGGCCTGGACTGGTTCAGAGCTTTCCAGGAGGCAATTTGGAACATCTCATTTAGCATTAGCATGGGTCATCTGTGTGCATCCTCCGGCCACCCCGCCCCCCAACATGACAGGTGGCTACAGCCTAGCCTTGGGCTCTGGCACCTCGGGCTCCCGTCCGGGCCCTACCACTTTCTGGCTGTGTGAGCCTGGCAAGTTGTTTCCCTTCTTTGAGTCTCAGTTTCTTCCCTGTGAAATGGGGACCATAGCAAATGAGGTGAGGATGAAATGAACTAGTGCATGCAAAATACTTAGCACAGTGCCTCGCATGTATCAGTAGAAGGTATGGTGACTCTTGTTTTCCTTTGATGGGATAGGATGTAAAACATGAGAAGTTAACAGTCATGGCAGAGATTTCCCAGGGCCCTAGAAACACCATGTCGTATGAGTGAGTGCTGTGGACGGTGAGGCCCGGATATTTATGAGTCTATATATTTCAACAAATTTTTTAGCCCCTGCAGGGGGTGAGATCTTCTAAGAGAGAAACTCCCTGGTGGAGTGAGGGGCATGGTTTCGACCAAGATTCCCAGGTGGGAGTCCCAGAGTGGGAATTCAGAAGAGGCTGGCAGGGCTTACCTGGAGCAGAGGCAGGGCGGGGAGCAGCTGAGCTGCTGTGAGTGGGCCTCTGTCTGCTTGCTTCTGTGAGACCTGCTACCTCAGGGCAGGGCCCAGTCACAACCCAGAGGCCCAAGGACGGGGCAGGATCAGAGTATCACGGGCTTCAAGCCCACGGGGGTGCCCAGTGGTTCCCAGTGCTGGTGGCGAGAGGTCAGAGAAGGAAAGGTTGGGACACTGCAGGGACCTGCTGGAACCTCCCGTGCCCACAGTGCCACAGGGTTGGGGACAGTGAGAGTGAGAGAGTGAGTGGCACCGAGGAGGGGATGTTTTCCATCTCAGTGGGACTATTTCTGGCTCTGCTCCTGCAGTCACTGTGGAAACTGCACGTGCCCAGTTCAGTGTGGAAACATGACGAGTTTTTCAAGAGTGATGTACACTAAGCAGCCAGCCAGGAAGCTGCCGCCACTGCTGCTGGCAGGGTAAGAGTGTGTGTCTGCCCCCCCCCCCGCTCCCCCCCCCCCGCCCCCATCTCCTTCTCTCTCTGCCTGGGCTGCCTTTCTCCTGGAGCTGTATTTGGGGGAGATGTGTTCTGTTCAGCGTGGTGGGTAGGCAGAAAAACGGCCTTCAGAAGACGTCCCCATCCCCATTCCTAGAACCTGTGAATACATTACATGGCAAAGAGGAATTAAGATTGCAGATGGAATTATGGTTGCTAATTAGCTGAATTTTTTTTTTAATAAATTTATTTATTTATTTTTGGCTGTGTTGGGTCTTTGTTGCTGCGCACGGGCTTTCTCTAGTTGCAGCGAGCGGGGTCTACTCTTCATTGTGGTGTGCGGGCTTCTCATTGCAGTGGCTTCTCTTGTTGCGGGGCATGGGCTCCAGGCATGCGGGCTTCAGTAGCTGTGGCATGCGGGCTCAGTAGTTGTGGCTCGTGGGCTCTAGAGCACAGGCTCAGTAGTTATGGCACACGGGCTTAGTTGCTCCGCGGCATGTGGGATCTTCCCGGACCAGGGCTCGAACCCATGTCTCCTGCATTGGCAGGTAGATTCTTAACCGCTGTGCCAGCAGGGAAGTCCCTGGCTGACTTTTAAATAGGGAGATTATCCTGGATTGTCCACTTGAGCCCCGTGCAATCACAAAGAGCTTTAGATGTGGAAGGGGAAGGAGACTCAGCGTCAGGGATGTGACGTGAGGGAGGCTCCACTGCCATGGCTGGCTTTGAGGATGGAGGAGGGGGCCGTGAGCCCAGGAATGCAGGCAGCCCCAAGAAGCTGGAAATGGTGAGGAAATGGACTCTCCCTAGAACCTCCAGAAGAAACAGAACCCTGCCAGCACCTTGATTATTGCCCAGTGACCCGTTTCGGACTTGTGACCTCCAGAACTGTAAGAGAAGGCGCTTGAATTGTTTTAAGCCGCTGCGTTTGATGGTTGTGTGTTACAGCAGCAGCAGCAGGCAGTGACCGGGGAGGCTGAGACTATCATGGGGAGAGGTCCGCAGAGAGGAACGCTGCAGCCACGATCTTTTGTTTTCCTGAGGTCTGATCATTGCCTGTTGCCTCGCTCTGGACACGGGTCCCCTCTGGTCAGCTTGTTCTCTGAGTGGCCAAGTGACTGTGCCCTCTTTTTCCTCCAGGCTCCCTGTCCTGTCCCCTCTAAGTGACTTCTCATTCCTCTGACACTTGGTGCCACTCCTGGGGTTTGTCACTTGGGGACCTTGCGTTGTCTGCTTTAGCCACCAGCGTGCTGCTGCCCCTGCTCCCACACCCCTCCCCCCGACCCCACTCGCTGGGCATTGCCAGCACCTAGGGGGAGCATTAGTGACTTCTGCCTGTTGAAGTCGGTTGTGCTCCCAGCTGGTCGGAGCCACGCTCTGTGCTGTGTGCTGAAAGGGCCTGGACTTGAACACAGGGTGCCTGGGGTTCGGTCCTGGTAACTCCAGCCCTGGGCTGATCACGTCCCTCCTTCCTCATGGAGAGGCTGGAGGGAAACAGGATTGGTGTGAAAGCCTTTGACAGCACTGCTGTCCCGGTGAGCATGGCTGTCAGTGTTACTTTTCTCTCCCAGAGCTGAGTCCAGAAGTAATAGCTCCTCTTCCCACTGTGGCATATGTCACCACCCTGCCTGGAGCCCTTCTCCCCTTGTTTTAGACACTTCCCGCATGCCTAGACCTGGGGAAGCCTAGAGAAAATGTGGAGAACCAGGGCTGGGATGTGGGTGAGGCGAGTGAGGTGCCCAGGGTGCAAAATTTCAGGAGGTCCTCCCCCTCAGCGTCACGCAAACGTGGTAGGGAAGTCTAACCCCACACTCCCTTAATAGACGAGGAAACTGAGGCCTAGAGAGTGGAATGCCTTACTCCAGGGCACATGCGGGAGCTGGCGGTAGAGCTGGGACCAGAACCCAGGTCTCTCCCCTTCAGCTCCAGGACAGGCCCGCTCTTCTTCCAATTAAATGCATGAGTGAGTGGCTGAATGACTTTATTACTCCAGCATATATTTATGGAGTGCTTATTCTGTGTTAATAGTGTGCTAGGGACTGGGCTTCAGTTTGGGAACAAGGCAAGCAGGGTCTGGTCCTCACCTGAGAATTTATATTCTGTGAGGAAAGAACAAGTAATGAGGCAGTTCGTTCTTTAATTACAACGATGATGAATGCTATCCAGGGGTTGGAAGTCATGGGCTGTGAATGGTTGTTTAGGTTGTGCACTGCACAAGTGCATGTAGCAGTCCTATCGTGGGGCCTCCATTAAGGAGGTTACAGTACAATTTGGAAGACAGGACTAGTATATCCTTAAAGTACCAGTACAAAATCATGATTACTGGTTTTAACCACCATCATTGTGTTTAAAACAACAGGCTGGAAGGAGGGCCCAGAATTGCAGCCCTCGTTCCTTCTTCTCCAGGGCTCTGGGCCCTCACCTTCTTTCCCTCCCTGTTTGATAGTCAGATCACATGCAGTCAGCCCTCACTGGGAGTCTCAGAGGAGGAGCCCTGTAGCCAGAAGGGCCTGGGAGACCAGCAGGAATGAGGCATTGCCCTCTCTTGGGGGGCAGAGCGCCTGTTGTCCTGGACAGGGTTCAAAGGCAAGGAGTCCTGTGATGGCAGAATAGGCTGGAGTCTTCAGAAATAAAAGCTTCTCTGCCTGGACAAAGTCCAGCTCTCGGCATCACCTGTTTTCTAGAATGGTGGGCCTGGAAGGAGTCTGGCTTCTAGGAATTAGGTGTCTCCCTGCCACTAGTGCACTGCATGGCTTTGCACCCCGCGCATCTCCGGATGTTTCCACAGGCGTGGAGAAAGCGAATGGAAAAGCATGGGGAGGTGGGTGTTGCTTTACTAAAGTACCTTGCCTGTCTGTCAGGCAAGGCCAGCTCCTGGGCAGCCATGGTGTGATGTCCTGGGGGCCAGCAGCACCCCTCCCACACACTAGTTGGGGGACTTTAGCAAGCCCCTCACCTCCCTGAACCTCACTTTATCTGTAAGACAAGAGTGAGAAAGACCTATCTCACCCAACTGTTAAATTTGAAAAGAAGGTCCAGTGTGTGCAGGGGCGTTTTAAGTCTCTGGTTTATGAAATTGTCACCAAATGAGGGCATTCCTTCCAGAATCAAAAGGCCATCTAACTGAATAGATAAAGAAGATGTGGCACATGTATACAATGGAATATTACTCAGCCATAAAAAGAAACGAAATTGAGCTATTTGTAGTAAGCTGGATGGACCTGGAGTCTGTCATGCAGAGTGAAGTAAGTCAGAAAGAGAAAAACAAATACCGTATGCTAACACATATATATGGAATCTAAAAAAAAAAAAGGCTCTGAAGAACCTAGGGGCAGGACAGGAATAAAGACGCAGATGTAGAGAATGGACTTGAGGACACGGGAAGGGGAAGGGGAAGCTGGGACGAAGTGAGAGAGTGGCATGGACATATATACACTACCAAATGTAAAATAGAGAGCTAGTGGGAAGCAGCTGCATAGCACAGGGAGATCAGCCCGGTGCTTTGTGACCACCTAGAGGGGAGGGATAGGGAGGGTGGGAGGGAGGAGATATGGGGATATATGTATATGTATAGCTGAATCACTTGGTTATACAGCAGAAACTAACACAACATTGTAAAGCAATTATACTCCAATAAAGATGTTTTAAAAAAAAAGAATGCATTGTAGAGTTGCAATAAGTTGAAAACTTAATTATAAAGATTTAAATTCTTGAAAAAAAAAGAAAAAAGGCCATCTAACGTATTTCCTGAGTGAGAGATCCATCCTGGCTTTCAGGAGGAACAGAGAAAGGCACGTGGTACTCTGTTTGTTTCTTTTTAAATAAGGAAGAATTATTCTGACTGGTAAATAAATCAACTCCTTGGCAGGGAGTTTAAAGAGAAGGGGTCCTTAGAGATGGGATTGTTCTAGTCTCTGGTTTGACAGAAGGGGAAACTGAGAGCTAGAGGAGAACATGATTTGTCTTCGGTCACATGGCTGGTTAATGGCAGAGCTGGGGTCCTGCCCACTTCCTGTGCCACCCCACACCCTGCCCCATATTCTGGGAATTTAGCTATTTAAGGAACAGTAGGTAGAGACAACCTGTCAGGGAAACAGGAGGGTGACACTGGTGAGAGTAAAAGGATAGGAAGGTGGGCACAGTCTGGACAGGGGGTGAGCAGGGTGGGCAGGAGGGAGGCAACAGCATGGAAGGTCTTGGTTCCGAGTGGCCAGAGGTGGAACGCCCTTCAGATTCCCCTCCTCCTGGAACGGCCCGAAGCCTCAGCCCATCTCCGGGTTCCCAGGATGTGCAGCCGCCACAAAGGTAAGCCTCAGGCTGTTTGGGGTCCTAGGTTGCTGCACAAAGGGCAATGTTGGGGACCATGGACCTGCTGGTTTGGCAGAGTGACATGTTGCTTGTCCTGGAAAGTGAGTTCCTGAATGTGGTGATGTCAGGGGCAACACCCTGGAAGGCAGGCCAGTGGGGGTGTGTTTACTGGCTGTTACTCATCACTCATTCACTCCGCATGCCAAGCGCTGTGCTAACAAGCACCGGAGGTACACAGACGGTACACGTTGTTCTTGCCCCAAAGGTGCTCGCCGTCTGTGGGGAAGACGGACACACAGGAAGATAACTATCCCAGTGTGGTGGGGTCGGTGTTGCAGCAGAGCTCTGGCTGGAGGGTCAGGAGCAAGAGAGAAGGGGGTTCCAGCCCGGTCCCTGGTCAGTGGAGGGGCTGGGGGAGAAGGAGGAACTACCAGGGCCGAGCTTTCAAAGGATGGGTGGGAGTTCGCCTGGCAGAGAGGGGAGGGAGGATCTTCCTGAAGAAGGGTTTGGAACCTGGGAAGAAGGTGGCGTGTCCAGGTATTAGGTAGCTGAAGAGCAAGGAGTAAGGAAGAGTGTCAGGTGATGGGTGAATCTGGAAGGTCACGGTGGCCGTATGGGGAAGAGGCTCTGATACCCACTTAAGGAACCTGGATTTCTAAGGGCGGTCAGCAAGCACTGGAAGTGGTTATGGCGCACCGTGATACTTGCTTACTCTGGGATGCAGAAACATCCCTCTGCGTGGTGGGGAGAGTGGGCCCAGTGGCAGTGGGTGGACAGGAGTCCAGGGGCTTCAGAGACTCTTACGGAGCCAATTCCCTGAGAACCTGGGGACCTATGGAATGTAGGGGGTGCAGGAAAGGGAGCAGTCAGCCGCAGCTCCTGGACTTCTCAGCCACACCTCGGATGCTTTGCAAGGCCCCTATGCTGAGGTTCGGGGTTCCATCCTGGTGGTGGGCCGCTTACCTGGGACAGCAGTAGAGCCAGGGCTGGTCTGGGGCTGTGAGCCCCCTGAGGTCCTGACTGACACCCCATCTGCTGGTTCCCTCAAGGAGAGCTGAGAACATGTGGAGGCTCTGGAGCTGTTGACTCATCTTCACCAACACACCCACACTCAGGGGTGGTGAACTGAAAGAACTCAGAGTTTATCCCCTCGTTCATTGTCATGAATTACGCTCAAAGCTCTGTGAGTGATACAGAGATGTGTCACACACATCCTAGTCCTGTCCTCAAAGGTCATGTGGCTTGTCTGTGATGCTGACAAACATTTGCATAAGTATTATGTTCCACATACACAGGGGAGTAAAGGGAAAGGCCACAATAAAGAGACCACGTGCTATAAATGAGAGATCATTTCTGGCCAGAGAGGGGAGGGCACGGTGGGCTTCATGGAGGAGGTGGCATATGAGCTGAGCTCACATGGGTGGATGCGGTTGGATTTGGCCACAGTGAAATGGAGAAGAGCATTCCAGACAGGCAAAACTGCACAGAAGCAGGCCAACTGTGAGCATGGTAGTTTGGCAGGAGCAGGTGTTCTGTAGGGGAGCATTGATGTCAGGGGCAGCCTGGCTATTAGTAGAGGAGATCTCAAGTGTAGACTTTACTCTCCAGGAAGAACCACTGAAGAATTTGGTACAGGGAGGGGCATGGTGAGAGCTGAGTGTCAGTTTATCTGGCCTAGTGGAGAGGGTGACCTTTCAGACGCTGCTATGTACTGGTCCAGAGGAGGGGATGACTACTGAGGTCTTAGCAAGGGTGACGGAAAAAGAGGACTCTATCCATATTTATTGACGTTTATTGAGGCTTTAGGCCAGGCACTGTTCTAAGCACTTTACGTGGATGAACTGAGTCTCCCCAAGTCCAGCCATGCGGGTGCTACTGTTATTCCCATTTTACAAATTAGTTTACCGCAACCAGAGATGTTAGGTAAATAACCTGCCTAGGCAGGTCACACAGCTAGGAAGTGTAAGAGGCAGAGATTCGAACCCAGGGGCCTGTCCTCTTAACTTCCACCCTAGGAATGGCTTCCCAAGGGGACGGAGCAGATGAAAGGTGGCCCTGCCAGGGTTGGAATGGTTTCTCCCACCTGTCAGACCCCCCCGGAATGGTGGGGCTGTCTGGCTCTGAGGGCTGACCCTGGTGCTCTTCACCCCAATAAGCTGTGGGGGCCCCTCTGGGCCTGATTGGTTCACCGATTCAAAACAGCCTACATATAGGAGGTGACAATGTAAATAACTGATGCAATGGAAACTTTCTATGGAAAAAGGTACCCACTCAAACAGCTACAAAGTCCAAAAAAAGGAACAGCAGAGCAGACCCAGAGGGCTCTGTAGCAAACAGTTTCCTTTGGCACAGCCTTTTCTATCTGCCTGAGGCTCTGAGCTGGTGGGGGAGGAAGCCAACAGCACTGGACAGGTGGCGATCTAGACCAGAAGCTTGGCTGGATACCTGGAGGGCCCGGGGTCATCAGGCTTCCCCTCTTAGCTAAGGAGGTAGCCATGTGGGTGCAGAAAGCAATTCTTCCTCCAAACACACACCCTGGTTCTCAGTCTCCTCCGGAGGCCTTGATTGGGGCCCCTCCCCTCTGCGGACCAGTGGTTGAGGTTTTGCAGTCCCCAGTGTCTCCCAGGGCTTCAACCTGCTTTTTTTTCCCCCGTGCCCTCCCTGTCAATAAGTTGCATCAGTCTTGTTATGGGATCTGAAATCTTCTTATTTTAGCACACAAAATCATTGTAAATATAAGTAAAGCTAAAAGATCAAAAATAACCAAAAGAGGAAGAGGAGAAGGCCATTTTTTGGAAAGTTGACTCTGTATTATTTAATTCTTACACCGACCCAAGCTCTGCACTGTTGCTCCCATTTTAGAGATGAGAAGACTGAGACTTGAAGTGTTAAGTGACTTGCCTGAAGCCACACAGCAACAGAGACCAGTGGTGCCTGGTTTTATCTAACACTGAAGCCTGGGGCTCTCCTTCTGCTGTGCAAGGCTGTCCACATCTCTCTGTTTCCTCAGCTGTCAGATGGTAGCATCAGTGTGACAGTGCGATAATAGAAGGACAACGCTGGCACATGGTAGGCACTCAACAAATGTGGGTTTCCTTCCCTACCCCTCCCTTCTGCCTCTACAAACTGGGGAGATGTGCTGAGCCTTCTTGTGGGGAAATAGCCCAAGTTTGGAGATCCTTGGGAGGAAGGGAGGTAACCACTGATTTTCTGGCCCGTCTTCCCTACTTGATCGAGAACACCCTGTGGCAGGGGCCAGCCCTTCTTCACCTTTGCACCCTGGCGTCTAGCCCAGTGACAGGGAGTGTCTTGTCCAAGGTGGCTGGATGCAGCCGGACCTCAAAGAAGGACCAGTCCAGTGGGCTGTTTATTGCACCCGGCTGCAGGAGATTTCCGGTGAGAGAGGGCCATCACTAGGTGTGGCCTGGTATGGCAGGAAACAACAACTCCCTTCTACCCCTGGCAGCTGTCAGCACCTCAACCTCACGTGCAGGCCCTGGGGTTTCATCTGCACTTTCTCTTCCTGCCACCCTTTATTCTCTTAGACTCCTGGGCTAGGTGCCCTCTATGTGCATTCAGGGCCTTCCTCCCCGCTTCCCTGCAGTGTCTTAAAACCGTGGATGTTTCTCCTGCTAATCCCCATATAGAGTTTGGGGGACCGGATATTCTTGCCTATCACTAAACGGAATCCATTACTCTGCACTTGAAGTTCCTCTTTTTCTGTCCTCAATACAAATGGAAATATATCACCATCCCCTATTTTTAAAAACTCTGCTTTTACTGGAAAACATTTCCCAGGTCTTCTCAAAATATGTCCTGTCCATATCAAAGGCTCTGAGCTGCACTGCCTCTCTTTCTGCTCATCTTTCTTGTTTGGGACACCTCACTCACTACTCCATGGGAGAGAGCAGCTTCTTGTCTGGAGAATGGGGCGAGGAACCAGGAAGGATCCAGAAGCAGCCCGTGAGCTGTCCAGTGCTTGTGGCAGTGTTCTCAGACCGAAATGCAGAAACGAGGAGCAAAGGAGCGCATCCCAAGAAAGGAAGAGCCCGAAGCCTACCACAGGGAAGGAGGCAGGAAACCTTGCAGAGCCAACCCCAAAACAGGATCCAGAAAGAGGAGAAGTGGACGGAGGGAGGACGACTTGGATGGTCTCCCACTGTAACTGAAGAAGAGCACAGGCATTAACTGAGTGCCTTTTGTATGCTGGGTCCACGCTACATCTCTCACACACGTTGTCTCATCCAGTCCTCACAACAAACCCAGGGAGGGGTGATGCTCTTCACTTTTTACTCATGAGGAAAGAGGCTCAGAGAGGTTAAGTAATTTAGCTGAGGCCACACAGCTATTAATGGGTGAAACCAGGGTCTGAAACCAAGTTCCTGTGATATCAGGGCTGTCTCTCTGTGCTTTCCTGTGCTGCTTCCCTGGTGTTAGGTAAATGAGGTAGTAATTCTCCACATTTCCCCTCCCAATTGCTAAGTAGCCCCACATAATACCCCGAGATTATTCCATGTGATTCTGCCATGTGAGTCCCGGTGTCTTGGATTTTTGTGTTTTCTTATTGGTTTACAGGCCACCGTAACAGAAATAAAAATAAAAATTAGAAAGATCCGTCCCACAATTCCCTGCCCCAAGCAGATCAGACTCAGCTTATCCGTGTGCCAGCCCCATCTGCAGATGTCCCATTCACAGTGGAGGGACAGTCTGTGTGTCAGGAGCGCAGCCGTGGCCTCAGAGCGGGCCTTGTCTACTTTCTCTGGGATCAGGGTGTGAGGCCCCTTGCTGGAAACCCAAGCCCCCAAGCTCCCATGCCAGCCCTTAGAAAGCCACTCTGTTGTTACCCAGTGAGGCTGGCCCCTGCAGGCATCGGGGGTTTTCTTTAACCCTTCATCAGCTGAACTTCCCCTGCAGTGATACCAACCCCCAGTGCCCAGGCCGGATGTGAGGCACCCTCCACCTGCCAGTGGAGGCCGTGCTGTGATGCTTTGGTTCCACAAGGAGGGTGGGGAGGGGAGAGGACAGGCCTCCCTCCTTGTGGTTTTGGGTGGGGCCTGCAGAGGAGCTGGCCCTGGTCCTTCCTGCCCTGGGTGGATGTCACCTTGCAGATGGGCCCCTCTTGCTCTTGTAGGCCTTCCATGTTCAGCTGCTTTCTAAAAAGAAGACAGTTTTATATCATTTTAAAATTGAAATTTTTAAATTCTAAAAGTGATACATGCTTATTGTAAAAAAAAGAAGAAGAAGAAAAACAGTATAGAAATGTATAAAGAAGAAAAGGCCTGCTCTGAACCCCACTCACTGCACAGTCCCACCCCTAGGATGTGACTACTTAATCCTGCAGGTCCTTTGTGGCATTAAAAGCTACACAGATATGTGTGTGTCTGTGATGTTGCTTTTCCCCTTTTTTCACACCGTCCCATTGAGGGGAAGTGTGTATAGCAGCTAAGTGTGTAAGTGTGTAGGCTCCGGAGTCAGACAGGAACCAAGGTTCACCACGTGTCAGGTCTCTTCGCCTCACTAAGTCTCATGTGGAAAATGGGACCAGCAATAGTGCCTCCCATCGAGCAGGCTGTGAAAAGTAAGGGAGGTCACCGTGAGAAGTGTTGAACCCAATATTCAACACACAGATAAAGTCACAACAAATCTCTATTATTGGTAGGAGTATATATTTTTAATTAAGAAAAGTTATTGTCCCATTATTATACCATTGGGTGGATTTATCATCATTTACTTATTAGGCCAATTCCCTGCTGATGGGTATTAAGGGTGTTGCCATATTCACTGATAAAAATAATGCTGCAGCCATTGTGTGTGTGTGCATCTGTGCATATGTTGTGTAAGATGTGTGTGTATTTGTGTGTGTGCATTTGTGAAGCTGCTGGGTCAACATACATTTTGGTAAATCCTTCTCTTCAACACTGGATGGTTAGCAGTCATTTTCTTCTTTGCCAGTCAAATCGGGGGGAAAGGTGACATTGACTTTTAGCATATAGCCTTTAATTATTAATGAGGTCAAGCATCTTTGCATCTTTATTACACATTTTAATTTCTTGAGTAATGATCTGTTTATTGCCCCTCTCCATTTCATTAGCTGTGCATCTTTTCTTATTGTTTTGTGGGTGCTTTTTACGTATTATAGATATTGACCCTGTTTTATATATGTTGCAGATATTCATATCTAGTCTGTCATTTGCTTTGTAACTGTTAATGGGGTCTTTGTTGTATGTAGTGCTTAATTTTTTTATGTAGTCAGTTTTATTAATCTTCTCCTTTAAGAGCACTGAGATCTACTTCAGGCTTTGAACATTACTTTCCAACACTAAATTATGTAAATATTCGAATAGTTTTGGTGTTTTCATGGATTTGCTTATATGTTTTGTTTATATCTTTAATTGGAATAAATTTTGTTGTAAGTGTGGTACATGTACTCTATTTAAAATAGAATTCTACACCCTCCCTCACTCTGTATCCCATTTTATTGTCATGCCATTTATTATACCTGCATGTTTGTTTCCTGCTCATCTCCCCTGGCTTGACCCTCAGCTCTACAAAGGCAGAGACCCTTTCTGTTTTGTTCATTGCTGCATATCCAGTGCCCAGAATAGTGCCTAACATATAGTAGGCACTTAGTAAATATTTGTCAAATGAATATACAACCAGCCAGTTGTCACAGCTCTCTTTAAGTAATCCATTCTTTCTCACTAATTTGGAATTCTATGTTTGGTAGCCTTTTCTGTTTCTTCTCTTGTTATTGATCTATTCAGATTTTCCCCCTCTTCTTTAGTTTTACAATTTATGATTTTCTAGAAAATCATCAATTTTCAAATTCACCGACATCAAGTTATGTATCACATTCCCTTAAATTTAAAGGTGTTAATATACATGATTGCAATGCCTTTCTTAATGCTTATTTGTGATTTTGCTACTCACTGCTAGTCAGATTAGCCAGTGGCTTGTCCGTGTTGTTTGTCTCAGAGAACTAATTTCTTTTGCTGTGGTTGCTGTACTTTTCTCATTCATTCATTTTTGTTTTCAATTTTATTCATTTCCTCCTTCTAGATTTTTCTGGTTTATTTTATTCTTTTTCAGCTTCTTAGGTTAGACGCTTAATTCATTTAGCTTCAATCTTTCTTCTTTTATCATAAAAGCGTTTAAGGTTTGTATTTTCCTCTAAATGCAGCTTTGGTTATATTCCACAGGTTGTTAAAGTAGGATTCTCAATGTTGTACATTTATAAATATTCTACAGTTTCAGTTTTGCTGTCCTCTTTGACTCAAGCTTATTTAGAAAAGCATTTTTAAATTGTCCTGTGCACAGTTTCTTTTTTTTGGGGGGGGGGGTGTGTATTTCTTTGCTCCTTGTTAGTTGCCAATTCTCTTGTATTGAGAACTGAGCCTGTGATATCCATGTTGGAATTTGAGATTTTCTTGCTGTCTACTACAAAGACATTTGAGATAAAGGTGTTTTGTTTCTTGAATATAAATGAAGTTAAGCTTACTATCTTCAAATCCTCTGTATTTTTCTTATATAAGGTTACAGGTACCATCAAATTTTGAGTAATGAGCTCAAGATCTCAAGATGTTTCCTGGGTTTTTGGTTTGTTTTGCCTTCTTCTTGTCCTAAGAATGTGTTATTTCATATACTTTATGGTTCTGTTGTCCAGGGTGACGGTAAAGGTTCATGATTTTTGTCTCTCCTTGGAGAAACAGACGCATTGGCAATATAAAATGCCCCATTTATTCTGACAGTTTTGCATTTTGACTGATATTAATATTGACTTTCCTGCATTCTGTTTGTTACCATTTTGCCTATTGATGTCTCTTTGCCATTTCTTTGATTTCAACCTTTATCAATTTGTGTGTTACTTCCAAACAGCATATGGCTGGATTTTTTTTCCCCAATCTAGTCTGTCCTAGAGTAATTTCATTTGCTCACATTCTTGCATTTATGATATGTTTGGTCTTACTTTCATCGTCTTACTTTATGTCTTTTGTTTGTTATACTTTTCCCTTTCTTGTTTTCTTTTCCCTTTCCTAACTCTTGCTGGATAATTGAATTTCTTTGCTCCCCCCAACAGTGTTTTAAAAGGTCTGTATCTTAGTTTTCTTCAGAAATGGTTACCCTTAAATCAAAAATAAAACCCATACCTCTCTGTCGATGTCAAGAACTAAATGGTATCTAATTTCCAACAAGATGAGACCATTATTATCAACATTTGTTTAGATTTGACTTGCGTTTTTGTACTCTTAGTGTTCATCATTGTTTCCTGTGTATCCTGTCTTGACCTTTCTTGAATTACTTATTCTGATACAGTCTTTATTTTGTTGGAGTAATTCCTGGAGTAATTTTTTTTAAGACAAGATAAGTGGGTGGCGTCCTATTTTTAGTGCTTCTCTGTTTGGCTTTGAGACTCGGCTGAGTAAGGGATCTTGGGGCTTTAACCGTTTTGCCTCAGAGCTCTGTGGTCTTGGCTTTGTTGCTCTCTAGCCGTTAGTGATGCAGATGTCAAGTGCAAAGTCAATCTGATTCTCAGAATTTGCATAGAGACTGTCAGAGAGGACGCTGAGTTTATTGCTCACTGGGCAAGGGGGAACTTCACCTCCGTGGAGCCTGGGCGTATCTGGAGGAGCGAGGCGAGGTCAGGATTCGTTGAGGATTGGAAGTCTTTAAAATGGGTATGTCGGCATGGGGGTTGACTAGGATGGTGTAAGAAATACAATACAGCAGTCGCACACGGGTAGAAACAGTGAGGAGGAATTTTGAGGCAAGGCAAGGGATTCAAAGAGCTTACGGAGCCCTCAGCATGTTTCAGTAATGAACAGTCAAGCCATTTGCCAGGGCTAGGGTCTCGTGGAAGCACTAAGTAATCCTCAGGAAGACTGTAAGGTGTGTGGGCAGGTGGTTTCTGTCCCCCACCCCCCACCCCCACTTTGGTCTCTCTGGCACCTGAAGGATTCACTCATTATCCTTGGATATCAGGAATTCCATCCCTCCTGCTCTGCGCCAACTCTGCTGCCTCTGTGTGAGTTTCCTGGGTGTTTAGCAGGTGGGCCTCTCCCTTGCCCATGTTGCGTGAGGCTGGCTGAGCTCTGATTACACTCTCTGTCCCTCCCACTTGTCTGCTTTTCCTCAGACTTGCTGGCCAGCTGGTGCTACTATGGATGTGTTCTTACTTGTGCATTTCTCTTTGCATTTCAGTGGTGTCTGGGGGAGAAGAGGTAGACAGATGGGCGCAATTTGCCATACAGAACCTCAAGTGTGTGTCACATTCCTGGTGACCCCGATGCAGGTGTGTCCGCCGGGCTCTCCCACCTGCCACCAGAGGCTGGAGTGGCATTTAGGTTACGCCGAATGAAAGAGAGGAGAGCCGTGGCTCACTCCTCCCACCTCATCCCATCTTCTCCTCTGGCCACACCCCTGGGCCTGACCACATTACCTCACTGATTAAAACGGTTTGGTGACCTCACTCCCCTACAAGATCAAGTCCAGACTATCTCATATACCAAATTCTTTTCTTTATACTTTTTAAAATAGATTTATTTATTTTCATTTATTTATTTTTGGCTGCGTTGGGTCTTCATTGCTGCGCACAGGCTTTCTCTAGTTGTGGCGAGCGGGGGCTACTCTTCGTTGCGGCGCGCAGGCTTCTCATTGCGGTGGCTTCTCTTGTTGCAGAGCACGGGCTCTAGGCACGCGGGCTTTAGTAGTTGTGGCACGCAGGCTCAGTAGTTGTGGCTCGCGGGCTCTAGAGCTCAGGCTCAGTAGTCGTGGCGCACGGACTTAGTTGCTCTGCGGCATGTGGGATCTTCCCGGACCAGGGCTCGAACCCGTGTCCCCTGCGTTGGCACGTGGACTCTTCACCACTGTGCCACCAGGGAAGCCCTATTCCAAGTTCTTTCCCTGCCCAGCTCTTCCCTCATGAGCTATCACTGCCCGTTACCTCCAGCCATATGGACCGTGTGCAATTTCTCGAACCTTCGGTCAGTTTGGGATCTCCTGTCTATTTACACTGCTTCCTTTGTTTGAGATGCACTCTCTCCTTCTCACACATTCAGACACCCTCAGAAGTGACTGCTCTTTTCTTTATGCCTTCACCATGTAGCAGCTTAAATCCAGCGATGCTGGAATACATTCCTTTGATTTCTTGCCCCTCACCCATCCCTACCCCAACTGTGATCCCCTTGAAGGGAGGGAATAAATTTTTGCTGTCTTCTATCTCCAGGACCTACTACCCAGCCTGGCCCCAAGTAGGCACTGAACACACGTCTGTTAAATGAATGAACGGCCGAATTAGGTTCTAAAGAGGATTGTTCTGTGCTGTGTGTGACACACCATGCCTGGCTCTAGGGGCGGGGGGGATGAGTCAGACCAACCTGCCCCAGGTGTAGGCTGTCTACCGAGGCTTTAAGACTCCTGGAGTCTCTGCGCACAGGGGCTGCTGTTACTTACCCTGAGAGGCCAGCAGATGTGCTCCGGGCATTCTGGGGAAGCAGGACTTAAGTCCAGTTTGGCGGGAGCTGGCTGAGCCTCCTGAGGAAGGATGGGTAGGATGTGGCCAGGTAGACATGGTTATGGGGGGGAGGGGAGTAGCATGTGAGCAGAGGCTCAGAGGTGGGAAATTGTGGACTGTGTCTATAGAATAACATGTTCTGAGACATTGGTGTTTCTATACTCGGAGGGATAGAGCCAGCTGTTTTTATTAATAATTTGAGATCTGTTGGAGGGCATGAGGTCAGATCTGGAGATGATGGAAAAACATGGAGTGGTGAAAAGTTTGGGTGACTTGGACAACAGAATTGGGAAATCATAGACAGGAGCCACAGAGCAAGTTCAAGCATTCCGCTGTGTGGTGGTGCGATGCTGCCCTGGGGTGTGGGACAGGGCTGGCTGGATTTGAGAGCAGCAGGTATAGCAGGGAGGGGACAGCAGAGGGGCTTTGGTTAGCTGTGCATTTGTAGGAATCAGCAGTAGGATGTAGTTGCCAAAACGTTAACTTTTCCAAGACTGTGTCAATATAAAGCATGGTGCCCAAGAGAAGGAAGGTGACAGTGCCCCAGGCCTGCGTGCAGGTTACCCCAGACCTAGATCACTAGATGCACTGGAATGGTACCCATAGTATGACATGGGCTGAACCACGTGCCAGGCATGGGTCTGGGCCCTTTACATGTACTGAATCGTTAAAACCCTGGGAGGTACTTGCCATTCTTAGCCCCCCTCATCAGGCACAGCAAGGCTCAGCAACTTTCCAAAGCAGAGGTAATGAGGAGAAGGCCCAGGCTGGAACCCAGGTATCCCGGCATTAGGTGCCCTGTTCTCAGCCACCAGTCCACACCACCTCCAGCAGACACACCAGAGTACAGCTCAAGGCAGCAGCGTGGATGTGACATGCCATGCTAGATTCGACTAGAACAGCTCAGGCTTTCTAGATCATGAAGCATGTTCCTCTGTATTTTCTTGTTTGAGTCTTACCACAGCCTGATAAGTTGATTATTAAAAACTGGTGCGGTCAACGTTGTTGCCTCCCTTGGCCCTGAATGCTCTGTTTTGTTTCACGGTTTGGGGAATGCAATGCGCACTTATGTCTATTATTGCGTTTAATTCTCACCCAGGCCCCAATAGGGGTCAATTTTGCAGGTTGTCTTGGTTTTTCTCTTGCCATGGAACAAATTACTCCCAACACGGCGGCTTCAAACAACCCTCCTTTGTTAGCTCACAGTCCTGTAGGTCTGAAGTCGGGCACGGAGTGGCTGGGTTCTCTGCTCAGGGCTGAAATCAAGGTATCCGTAGGCTGAGTTCTCATCTGGAGGCTCGGGGGAAATGCCGCTTTTCCAGGCTCATTCGATTGCTGGAATCCAGGGCCTAGGTGGTTGCAGGGAGTCAGCAGGGGGTTGCCCTCAGCTCCAAGAGGCTGCCCTCAGGTCCTTTCCACACGGCCCCCTCCACCTGCAAGTCAGCAAGTGCACATGTCCAATCCTCCCCTTGATTCTAAGCCCTGTGACTTCCTCTTCTGTGACCAACCAGAGAGAAATCTGCTCTTAAAGGACTTTCTCAATTAGGTCAAGCCAGGGAATGATCTCCCTATTTTAAGGTCAAGTGCGCCCTATAACAGAACCTAATTGTGAGAGTAAAATCCATGATATTCACAGGCCTAAGGATTATGCGTGATGCATACACCAGGGGGGACAGGAAACCTAAGGGCCGTCTCAGAATTCTGCCTACTTACTGGTGAAAAAATAGCGACTTATAGAAGTTAGGTGCCAGGTACAAGGTAGAATATGGTAGGCGCCAGGGCCACCACGCCACACCGTCTCCCCAGGGATCACGGGGCTCTGGCCTGGAGCCAAGACAAGCAGCCTGGGAGGAGTTGGGGCCTGGGCTCCTGGGACCAGGCAGACACTGTTCTATGTCTAAAGAAGTTGACCAAACTCTTTGACCATGTTTTTCGACCGTCCCCTGCAGGATTCGGGGTACGAACCCGGCAGCCTCAAACTAGTTCATGGAGGAGCCTCAAGCGACACTGGCCAGGAGAGCTCTCCCTTCCAGAGGGAAGAGCAGAGCGTGAGAGGAGGCAGCTGCTGCAGGAGTGGACATGAACGCTGGTTTTCAAAGAGAGCAGCGTTTTAGTTTCGGTCATCGGAAGTGGTGGCTTCAGCACAGGTAGGAAACGGGCGGCCAGTGAATATGCTTGCTGGGCACTCCATGTGGTCTTTCTGTTTCCGTTGTTGTTTTTTGTTTTTGTTTTTGTTTTGCGGTACGCGGGCCTCTCACCGTTGCGGCCCCTCCCGTTGCGGAGCACAGGCTCCGGACGCGCAGGCTCGGCGGCCATGGTTCACGGGCCCAGCCGCTCCGCGGCATGTGGGATCTTCCCAGACCGGGGCACGAACCCGCGTCCCCTGCATCGGCAGGCGGAATCTCAACCACTGCGCCACCAGGGAAGCCCCATGTGGTCTTTCTTGCCCGAGCTTGCCAGAGTCCTTCCTCTTTCAAATGGATGATGATGGTGACGATGATTGCCTGGCTTGAGCCTCTGTGAAAGTTGGACGTCCTCGGGACTTCCTTGGTCAGGGGTAGAAACCTTGAGGGCCAACACTCTTTCACTGCCCCACACTGTCTCCCCCAAAATGCAGTCCTGTCTCCCCAGTCCCTCAGTTTCCATTCTGTCCTTGGCAACACCACCGCTTAAGGAACCACGGCCTCCCTACGTGCCACCCTCACCATGCCGTCCTGCTGGCCAACTCCACCCACTTCTCTGTGCCCCACCTCTGCCTCCCAGGATGGCTCTTGCCTAAAGAGGCCCTGCCACCCCCTCCCTAGTTAGAACATCACAGTGGGTATTGAAGACAGAGCAACATCTTTCAGGGCCCTCCCGGCTATGAAGAAATGAAAGGATGTTGGGTTCTCAGCCTGAGCTGCATATTAGAATCACCTGGAGTTTTTAAAAATTCCACTAGCAGGGTCCCATCTCCAGAGAGACTGCCTGAATGGCCCTGGGAGAGGGCCCCAGCATGGCTATATATAGGCCCATTTAATTTGTTTTTAGCTCTTCAGGTATGAGTTGTGGTTTCAGGTTAGAAGTTCAGGCTGTGATCCAGGTTAGGTGTGTGGTGTTAGAAGCTCTTTGGGTCAGGAATATGTCTTTGGATGTTTCGTGTGGCTGTGGAGTGCATCAGAATCACCCAGGGAGAAGGAGAGGGAGGGGGAGAGTGCCTCCGTTAAAACAAAATGGACTTCTTGGCCCACCCAGGCATGTTGTCTGGAGGTGGGGACACAGGCATCTGTGTTTTTATTCTGATGCAGCCAAGGTTTGGGTGCTCTGGGGCCTCCTTCTGGGGCCCCTGGAGATGCTTGTCCTGTGTTTGGGTCTGTGGGCTCAGCTGCGAGTCCCAGCGGGTGCTTCCCAGCCTGCTGTGCTGTGAGCAGCGCTCATTCCCTTCCTCCAAACAGAAGTGTTCTCACTTACAGAGGGGAGGACGGGGACTCAGGCAGCCCTCAGAGACAGCATCTCTGTAGCTGTCTGAACGGTCCGGTGGCTGGGCCTGGGCCTCTGTCCACAGCTCTGCCGTACCACGTGGACCCCCCTAGACCCAGGCCGTGATCAGGGTTCTCCGGAGGAGGTGGAGGAGTCACCCCCTGGACTCCGATGAAGGATGACTGGGCATTTGAGCCTCGGTTTGAGGGCGTGTTTGATGGGGTACCTAGTAGTGGAGGCTGTGAATCTTCCCAAGTTCAAATTCCAGTCCCAGCCTTTGCTGCTTTGGGAGGCAGATTGCTTAGACTCTCTGCCTCGTCTTTCTTCCTTGGAAAATGGGAGAGTCATGGCTCTTGCCTTACAGGGCTGCTGGCGAGATACAGGTGAGGCCCTGGGATGTTGCCAGACACGTAGCAAGGGCTCCCCAGCATAAGCAGCCCTCTGACTCATGCAGGCAGGTCGACCACCACTCCACCCTCCTCACTGCAGCCCTGTGCCACGTCTGCCATACTGTGCCATCTGGTCCCGGTACATGAGTCCCTAAGAGAGAGTCAGGGTGAAGTTAAGGGCTGATGCTGCACATGGGGCCTGGCGCTTTGCAGACAAGACTGAGTCCTGCAGAAACCACAGTGAGGCTGGTTCTGTTGCCTCTTTTGTATGGGAAACTGAGAACAGAGAGGTCCAGTAATTTAAAGACAGTCACACAGCTAGTAAAGAGCAGAACCTCTGGCTACAAAAGACCCAGTACTTTCTTCTCCACCAAGAGGCTTCCAAAAGAAAGGCAGTAACAGCTTCAAGGAGGACTTCTCCCCCAAGAGTATCTACCTTTTAATAGAAATCAGTAGCACCATAATACAAACGAATGGGTCCCCCTTCCTCGGCATCCTGGGGTACCTCGTTGTACCTCGATTTAGCATTTGTCTCCTTGTGCACATATCACAGTTAGCTGTACGTGGTCTCCTCCCCTAGCGGTCTCAGGGCAGGGTCTGAATTTATTCAGCTAGGTGTGCAGTTGATACTTGAACTATGCTGGAAGTAGAAACTTCTGAGGGTTGCAAGCAGAGAAATGGGGACACTGTCATGGGGAATACAGATGGGGGAATCCTCCCCAGACCTGGCGCTTGCCCTTCCCTACTTCCCTCTCAAACTCTCCTTTTTGTCCACGGGGGCCCTGGCAGCTGCATGGAAGCATCTGTAGGGGATGGGACCGGCCCAGAGGGAAATGAGCTGTCAGTTCCAGCGAGAACTCTGGTCCCCACCCCTTCCCGTGCTCCCTCTGAGGAATCCAAGCGTACGTGATTAATGGGGTGCTGACTCAGTGCTTCTGGAGTGTCCAGGCACTCAGGGCCCACTGCTGGCACAGCTGCCCCAGCCACCAGTGGGGAGGCTGGAATATATGGCATCTGAATGAGGTGGAGGGCTCGGGCCCAGGCAGGCAGGGGTGCCAGGTAGGAGCTGGCCGCGTGCCGGTCTTCCGCGGCCTTGCAGAATCCCCCGTGCCGGGGGGACCCATTAATACCATTTGAGGCTTGGGAACGGGTATGTTGGAATTATTTCAGAGCAAGGAGTTGTGGAGTCATGGCCCCTCGCCTTTAGTACAGGCCTGGACTGGGGCTCTCTCCAGAGTTAAGGTAATTTTTGAATAAGCGATTGGAAGATGAATCTAATTTAAAGATGCCTGTGAAAGCATTTTCTTAGTAGCAAAGCTTTCTGCTAGTAGTTTTCAAACATTTATAGTTTTAGAAACCATTTTAAAAAGTCAAATCCTGCGTGGAATGCGAAGTTAAAGTGGTAGTTTATTAACACACATTTATTTTCTAAGTTGAAAATGTTAACACCTATTTATTATGAGAATCCATTAACAGAGCAATGACTCAGCTTCGATGCATAAAAACATTGAAAGCTCAGGGTCTAGATCAAGCGTCAGCAAACTACAGCCCGTGGGCCTAACCCAGGCTGCCGCCTGATTTTTGTAAATGAAATTTTATTGGAACGCCGCTATGCCATTCGTTTCAACGTTATTTATGGCCGCTTTCCCACTCTAATGGCAGAGTTGAGTAGTTGTGACAGAGACTGTCTGTCCCACAAAGCCAAAAAGATTTACTATTTGGCCCTGTGTAGAAACAGTTTGCCGATCTCTGTTCTACATGATCATTGTATCGGAATATCAGCTGTAACATCCAGGATTGCTTCGTCATTTTTGTTTTGTTTGGCTCGGTTCCACGATATTAAGAAAATTCTAAATGAGACCATGTGAATTGGTAACAGATTTCTCATAGCTGAACTTGCAGCCCAGGATGATCTTCAGTTCAATGTTATGTAGACATCTAGGGAGGAGGAGAAGGGAATTCTGGTTTGCATCACTAACGGTGTCAAACATTTTCTTGGATTCCTTCTTACTACAGCACTCAGGAAGCACACAATCATTTATGACATCTTCATGAGAATCCGTTCTCATATCACTGAAAGCTTTAGCATGTACTTGTTCGTGTGGCTTTACAGAAGCGTGTATAGTCCTGAATTTTTAAAACAACAACATAAAGATACCCAGTTAGAAGCTCCAGTCTTTCTAGTTGAAGACACATCTCAATACTGAAGTTCAGGATCCACCCAGGCCTTAGTCCAAGGTCTGTACAAACCACGTTCAGCCGGCCGCCCCCGTTGGCTCGACTCCGTGTTACGGCGTGCCGTAGAGCATGTTGGGAAGTTCGGGTCCGTTTTCCGTAACAGTTTTAATAGGCGTCAGACTATATTTTTAGAATAAAATTCTCACACGACATTTGAAGAACCTCTGAAACACCTCTGCAGAGCACAGTTTGCAAACCGCCTCTTCGGCAAATATTAGTGGTTCTTGTTTCTGTGCTGAAGGATAACGGAGGAGCTAAGGATGCTGAGAGTTGGGGTTGGGAGGCAGAGGAGTAGGTCGTGAAAGACGGTGGAGGAGAGAAGTGAGGGGATGCTGTCCATGGTGGAAAGGGTCACGGGGCAGGGAGCAGCGGGGTGGTCAGTAGTGGGAAAAGTACTTGGGAAACACAAAGAAGCCCCAGGAGCTCCTGCCAAAGCTGGAGGTGTCTCCTAACAGCTGTTGGTGACTTAAACACAGCTCTCCGGAGCTGCTCTAATAACTTCCAGCCATGGGCTTGGAAGAAGAGGTCCAGAAGGTTAAAATATGCTCAAAGACATGGTGGGGGGAGAGTGTGGAAGGCTCTTACAAATGGCTTCTAATCGTCATGCCAAGGACCTCTGAGGCCACTCAGCAGATCTGGGCGGGGGAGAGGAAGAGGGATGGCCGAGGGGTCCTCTGGGTCAGCATGCCAAGCTGGTTTATGCAGGAGGAGTGCACGTGAGCGTGTGCAGTGCTTGTGAGTGACCTGGATGGGGACAGATGTCAAGGCCCCAAGGAGGTGGTGACTGGTGTTGGGCAGTGGCTTTGGGCATTCCAGGCAAAGCCCACACAGCCAGGAGTAAAACCCAGGAGTCTCGGCTCCCAGGCCCCCTGCCTTCCCCTCGGAGGGTGCAAGGAAGGGAGGGGCAGGCTGGTGGCTTCGGGAGGCTGTGGGCTGGAGAAGGCCTCTCGGGGATAAAAAAGCACAAGTTCTTTCTGAGGTTTTGCTGCTCACCCCATAGAAAAAGAACAGTGTTAGATTTTAAAAGGGTGACCTCATTTTTTTCTTATTTACATAGCCCTGTTTGTTTCTATAGCCCTTTAGAAATAGCAGACGTGTGCTAAGCTTAGTGCTTCCCCCACCACCAGCGGCAGAGCCACTGTGTGGGGAGAAACACCTTTTCATCTAAGAGAGGGGCAGCCTTGTTTCCGAGGACAGATGGGAGCAAAACAGGACAGGTAGGAAGTTTCGTGGTTTTTCGTGTCGCTTTTCCAAAATAGCCACATGCCTGCCTCCCACTTCCTGCCTGGCTCGACTCAGGGTAGATTTTCTCCTGCAGAGGACTTGTGTTCTGTGAATTCTCAGAGAAGCTTGAAGGGATCCGTCAACAAGCAAACAGGCTCGACCCTGGACACCTTGAGCTTGGCACTTTGCGTCCCGCCTCTGCTGCTTACCAGCTGTGTGACCTTGGGCAAGCCGCTTCACCTCTCTGTGCCTCATCTGTAAAATGGGGATAACAACACTACCTGCGGTGGCTGTGCAAATTAAATCAGCGAGTATGTGTGAAGGGCTTAGCCCGAGGCGGTCACACAGCAACTCTTAATAAATCTCTTAATCCACAGCAGCAATTGTGATGTCCATCCCCCACCTGGACAGTTAGTTATAGCAACCTCCCAGCCACCTTCCCTTCCTGCCGGCCTCTCTGCTCCAGCCCATCCCTATGTTGGCCCAAAATAATAGAAAAAGCACCAATCTGACCGTACTGTCTCTTCCTTAAAATCCGCCCAGAGCTGTCAAAGCCTGTGGCCAGGATGCACGAAACTTTCTTTCGAAATGGCCAGGTGTAAATCTTCTAAGCTTTGCCAGCCATGCAGTCTCTTGCAGCTACTCACCTCCATTGTTGCTACGGGAAAGCGGCCATGGACAGTGTGTAGAAGAACTGGCGTGCCTGTCTTCCAGTAAAACTTCATGGACAAAAACAGGCAGCAGGCTGGACTTGCCAAACTCTGACCTAGAGTCGAGCCCAACTCCTTAGCTCAGCATTCTTAGTCCAGCCGTTCCCATCATCTCCATCCCTCTTCTCCTCCTCCCAGGCTCCCGGGGAACTCCTCACACTTCAATCCTTTGCGCATTCTTTCTGGACTTTCCTCCTCCGCCTCCTGTGTGCCCCTCCCCCATGGCATTAGGAGACTTTGCTCTGGGACTCTGTGGTCCCCTATCTTTACTTCTACTCTGTCTTTACTGTTAGAGAGCGCCCCCAGGCAGGAATCCTGCCATCCTCCTATGACACTGCAGTGCATGTTTTGGTCTTTGTATCCTCCTATGACACTGCAGTGCATGTTTTGGTCTTTGTGTTTGTGATCAAACACAAAGATCTGCGAGAAGACGGTTGCCCTCAGGGAGCTTACGGGCTTGTTAGGAAGCTAGGATGTGAGCTGGTGAAAAGCCAGCCAGCAACCTAGGCAGGAAACGAGAGTGCGTGGATTTGTCGGGGGACCGATGACAGGTTGGAAGAAGGAGAAGGCATTTGAGTCGGACCTTACAGGATGGAAAAAAGACTATCAGAGAGAGGGAGGTCAGGAAGGCTTTCTGTGCTGGGGAAATGGCAAGAGAAGAGCAGACTCAGTTCTGGGTTCAGGGTGATGAATGGACAGACCCGTAGGGTGAGGGTCTGATTGGGGGTTGGGTGGGTGGTGAGGGAGTTTGGACTTTATCCTGCGAGCCAGAGTTTCTCTAAGTGTGATCCACAGCTCCCTCCGCTCCAACAGAATTGCCTGGGGTGTTTCTTTAAAATGTAGTTTCTGGGGCTCTGTCTCAGACTGGAGGCTAGGAGCTGCAGGGGGTTAAGGCCACGGTCTGTAAGAAGCTACAACATTGTTAGGGGTGATGATCATGAATATTCTTCAGATGGATGTCGCCTGCGGGCATCACAGCCAGGCTGGGGAGAGTTGAGGTAGGGATGCTTGATCTTCTCCCAAAGCAGATGAGGACACCCGAGCTCAGACATGGCAAGTGACTTGCCCAAGGTCACACTGCAAATTACTGGCAGTTATGGGCCTGACTAGTTCTGGAACAGGGCCTGGGGTGGTCCTGGAGGATCCACAGAGGGAGGAGGGACAAGCATGGTGACTGTCCCAGCGCCCAGAGCAGCCTGGTACACACTGGTACTTGGTTAGAAGGTGCTGAACAAATGAGGGAATGGGTGGGGTGGGTGGATGGATGGATAGCATGGGGGCAGAGGAGAGTGGAGGCAGTTTTGAGATAGTTCTGATGTTGCAAGCCTGAAGGTTTAGAAGAGCAGTGATACCAGAAGCATAGGAGAAGAAAAGATGAGTTTGGTGCTAAGCGTATTGAATTTGAGAGGCCAGCAGGATGGCCCAGCCAGGAGGTTGGCAGCTGGAAGGGCAGGGTTGGGGAGTTCCGGGGACAAGGCAGGTGATGTGTGCAGCTGTGGAAGCTGCGAGTAAGACAAGGTGAGAAACGTAGAGAGAGACAAGCAGGGGATTAAGGACCCAAACCTGAGGAACGAGCACAGGTATCCAGGAAAAAAAGGTTCGGGTGAAAGAGTCAGAGAAGTGCTCGGAGGGCCAGAAGAGGAGTCGGGACGGGCCGGGGCAGACGGAGAAAAGAGAGATTTCAACAGCCAGTCACCTGGGTAACTCAGCTTGGGCCCCTCTTCAGAATAAAACCAGCCAACCTCAAAGAAATTGTGCCATAGGCAAACAAAAACGTCAATCCAAAGAAAACCAAAATCACGAGTTTCTGTTTGCTTGGGATCTGTGCTCCCTGCCGGCAGAGCTGCAGGTGTGGGAGAGTGGGCGACTCCTGCAGCCGCCTGTCCCACCTGTCGGGACAAGCCCTGCTGTGTTGTCTCCGCCCGGTTCTGGTTGGCATGCTTGCTGGGGATCACTCTGTTGCTTGGGGCCTTCGTCTTCCTCTCCTGTGCCTCACTTTCCCCCTTCCCTTCCACCTCTCTCTCTATTCATCCAACAGATATTTATTATTGGTAATAAAGCTCTGTGCAGAGGAACTCAGCTGAGGCCCCTAAACACCGTGGGGCCTATAAGTCACCCACTGGAGAGATTTTTAAAAAAACATAGATTTCTGAACTTGCAAATTCAAGTTGCCTAAAAGTAAGAAGGAGCCAGAGATGCCTGGGTCCTCACAGCCCCATCTGGGCCGCTTCTGTGTGGCTGCCTCTGTGAATGAGCCATTCTGGATGAACTCTGCCTGGGCTGGGTCGGGGAGGCACTGAGGTCCAGGTGTCAGGGTGTTTCCCCCATAAGGCCCTAAAAATATAGCATCTGGGCCAGCTCTATCTGGCCTCCCTGGAGCTTTCAGAGTCTCTCCTTTCATTGATCCTGCTTGTGCCACCAAACTTGTCCCCTCCCTCCACCCCTAACACACACACACACACACACACACACACACGTGCGCGTGTGCACACTATGACACAGTGACACCAAGACCTCCGTCACCATCATCCATCCTCAAAGGGGTAGATCACCTTTAAAATCAGCCCTGCCTGAACAGATGGTAGTACCGCGCACCGTTTTAAGTGACAAAACACACACATTCCTGCCTCTGAATATATTGTCACCTTATCACATATTGTTTTGTGAGATATTAAAGATATGAACATATCTATAAAATAAATATAAAGGTATTATCTTTTACTTATATAAAGTATGTAGTAGATGACAAGATGACATCAGGAAAGGAAAGGAATCAGGCGGTTAGGGCGGGCCCACCAGAGAAGTGGCGTTTGAGCAAAGCCCTGAGGGTTGAGAGAGTGAGCCCTGGGGCACCTGGGGAAGAGTGTTCGGGCAGAGGCGGGATCCTGCCAGGCGGGAACAGCAAGGAGACCAGTGTGGCTGGAGGGGCAGGGGTGGGGGCGGAGGAGGAATATGGTGGCAGAGGGTGAGTGTGTGCAGATAATCGAGAAGCTGCTGGAGGTCCAAGCCCTGGAGTGGCCTGATCTGCCGAATGTTCTGGAAAGCCCAGCCAGCTGTGTGTGGAGACACTGCAGGAAGCCAGGGCAGCATGGGAGGCTGGTGTCAGCATCAGGAAGCGATAATGTCACAGACCAGGGTGGCAGCCGTGGAAAGTGGTGGGATTCTGGGTATAGTCTGAAGGCAGAGCGGACATGATCCACCAGCAGATGGGATGTGTAGTGTAAGAGAAAGAGATTAGGGACGAGAGCCCTGCTGGTCGTCACATTTGCTCACTCTGCTCTCAGGCTAGTCAACCTCTCTAAGCCTCAGTTTCCTCATCTGGAAAATGGGGCAGTTGGATCGATAACTTCCCAGATCTCTTCTGGCTTGAAAACTCACCCCTTCAGCTTAGGTCACTGGTGGCTGGCTTTAAGGATGTGGAGTGGAACTCGTGCTTTAAAAAGGGGGCTTAGACTAGACACAACTGACAGAGAAAGAAAAGGGAGAGGAGCATTGCAGGCAGAGGGAACGGCAGGAGCACAGACTAGGGTGCAGGGTCAAGAGGCCCAAGGGTGATGCTGAGGAGCAGTGAGCAGACTCCACGGCTGGGGCCGAGGACCTCGGGAGGAGGATGCCGGGGGCTACAGGGATGGGCCCACTACGCCCTTTGGAATAAACCAGCAGGTTCAGGGCCCGAGCATTTTTTGCAAATACTGAGGCCCTCAATTTTGAGCCTTTTCAGATGGATACGCTCAGGCAGGAAGGAACAAGGCTTGGCTGCTGTCCGGGGAGAGTTAACCTCCTGGCCCAGCATTGCATAACCGCAAAGCCTGCTGAGTGCAAGGAGACTCTTCTGTGTGGCAGCCAGAGTGGCAAGCCTGGTGGCTCTGGGCTCTGGCACCGTCCCGCAGCGAACAAACAGCCCTCCCTTCCTAGATAATGGCCCTCATTGAGCATTGTGTCCGTGGCCAGCACCCAGCGCAGGGCAGCTCAGCCTGGGTAAGTTTCCTCTCTCGGCTGCCTAGCAAAATGTTTACACTAAGCCTTTCTAGTAAGACGGTTCCTACGAACCAGCAGGCGGAGAAGCTAGAGAAAAGTGCCCCCCAGCGACCCTACTCCCGGCTCAGAGAAATGCTTTTGCACACCCCACGTGTGAACCTGGGTTGGTCATTGCCCTCCAGGACTCTTGTAAAATAAGGCATTGAGCTGGAAGATGCATGAAGGTCTGTCCGGCTCCAAAATTATTGGCATTTTCTCTAAGTGAAGAATGAGTCCATTTTCTCATTGGGTGGGGGTAGAATTAGTCTGTCCTTTAATATTTCACAAAGGGCCTTTTTCTCAGGAAGGCATGTGTGTGATTGGGGGGAGCTGAAGATAAGAACTCTGAACGCTACCGACTTGGATCTCTCCTACTGTGCCGTTGGCACCAGCAAAGATGCTGCGCCTCTGTGCGTGTGTCCTTCAATGGGGAGGAGGTCACCCCAGAGGATGCTGCACTTTAAGAGGTATCTGGACCAGCCGTAGGGGACACCAAACCATGTGGACAGAGGAACATTTGGGGAAACTGGAGTAGAGAGGACTGTCATCAACCATCCTAGGGGTCATCCTGGAGAAGAGGGGTCAGAGGTGTTCTGTGGGGTCCTCGGGACAGAATCAAAACCAGTGAGTGAAAATCGCATGGCTCATCCTTAGGAAGACGACTGGAACAATAGGCCCCATAATACTCCAGCCCAAAACACACATACCCTTTGACCCATGGTCCCACTTCTGGGAATCCGGCCTATGGAACAATAGCACCAGTCCGTAAAGATATGTGTACAAAGGATGTTTATTGCAAAATTCCAGTGGCAAAAAAATTAGAAAAAAGTATGAAACTCAACAGTAGGGAGGGCTCGAAGGTATTATATTCAACCCGTGGCCCATCATTCAGCTATTTAAAAAGAATGAGGGGATTCCCTGGCAGTCCAGTAGTTAGGACTCTGCGCTTTCACTGTTTCACTGCTGAGGGCCTGGGTTCAATCCCTGGTTGGGGAACTAAGATCCCATAAGCCAAGGTGTGTGGCGTGGCCGAAAAAAGAAAAAGAAAGAGAGAGAGACAACCCTGTCTCTGTTTAGAAAGGCAGTGGAGTGCAGTGGTTAGGAACACAGAGGCTGGAGGCAGACTGCCAGGGTTCAGATCCGGATCCCGCGAACTGTGTTACATGACTCTCTGACCATCAGTCTTCTCTTTGGTGAAGGAGGAATTATAATAGTGCCTGCCCTATAGGCTTGATGCAGGTGCCTGGTGTATAGGAACTGCTCAAAAAATGTTGGCCTTTGACCTAGAAAGATTGTCCGTGAGAAAAGCAAGGTATGGAGAAGTGTACACAGGGTGATTCCGTTTTTACAAAAATAAAAAAATGCTCCCCCCCACCCCCCCCTTGAAAAAAAAGAAGAGCAATTGCTGCTGCCCCAGGCCTCCTGAGAGCAGTCCCTAAGGGGAGGCTCACGTCGTGGGGAGGAGCGTGCGCCAGTGCTCTTGAAGGTCCCTTCCAACCCTGAGACTCTGAGACTCTGTGGGCCCATCTTGGCGATCTCAGTGTGCCTCCTTGCCTGGCGTTTGACCCCACCAAATAGTCTGCTGTGCGCAGTATGTATGCCAGGAAAGACTTGTCATTTTCACAGACGGGGAGCAAGGACTCGTTGGTGGCTTGGTTGTATAACAATGCTCATTGCCCCAGTGTGGGGCTCATCCGTGGGGCCCATCAGCTGGGACTCTCCAGGTGGGGCCCAGACCCCACTTGGCTTGTGTGAGCCACGCCAAGGATGCCATGGCCTGGGCTTGAGATGGACTCTGCCTCGGTCGGCCTCAGACATGCTCAGATCCACCCCCCAAGTGCCACAGGCTTCGGGAGTAGAGGGAGAGGTGGCAGGCTGAGAAGACCCCCAGCTGGGGTGTACCTGACGTGGAAATCAGAACCATTTCCTCCGCTCCAGTTAGAGCCCCTTGAGATGGGCACAGAGCGTTATATTAGCAGAGGGAAAGCACACTTGTTTAAAGGGCTAGTACTAAATTTATTCATGTATTTAACAAATACATTTAGACTTTTAAAAATATTTCAACCAAACAACGACAGCAAAATACACAATAATAGAACAAACAGTGGTAAACCCACTAACCCGCTTAAAAAAGACTTCAGCAAACACAGCAGAAGCCGCTGTGTAGCCTTCCATCATCGCAGGTCCCTCCCCGCGCCCCCCAGAGGTGACCAGCCTCCAGAACTTGCTGTGAACATCTCAGGGTTGTTCTCTGAACACCTCCTATGTGCCAGGCAGAGTGCTGGGTGCTGATTCACCCTGGGGAACAAAACAGACACGGTTCCCACCTTCATGGGACTGGTGGAGTTGGGTGAGACCCCGGTCCCTCTATTAGAGGCCTTCGGTGAGCGCCGGTCTTTGGTTACGTAAAGGGTCACCTGTCCATCTGGGGCAATGACAAAGGCGAGCCTGGAAGAAATCCTGACACCTGCCCTGTCACCAGCCTTGTGATGGGGGGCAAGTCTCCTGAGTGTCGGTCTGTCACACATGAGCTTTGAACTAGGTGACATTCAAGGGCCTTCCAGCTCCGTGATTATGGGGGGCGTGGGGGAGCCTAAACCACATCTGCCCAGGGACCCGCTCCATCACTCTGGCAGGCGGAGGGGGTGAGGGGGACCTTGGCTGTTCATGAAAAGGGGGGCACACCCTCGTGCATCCAAAGTGAAACGGTGGGGGGAGGCTTTTGTGCAGGACACAAACCGCTAGTAGAACATGAGGTGGTTTTAGGGGAACATGGGTGAAATCCATTTTTTTAAGAGTAATTTCTTACTATTAAAACAGTTAAATAAAAACCTAGAGTTGGCAGTTACACCCATGATCCCTACTGCTAAGATGAGGCTATATTTTAACAAGTCAAATTCAAGTCAATGTAAATTAAAGTTTTATATAAATAACCGTACAGATGGTATGTGTTTCTGGCGAAACGTGGCATGGTGGTCACCAAATGGCACAGCATTTCCCAAACGAGAGCTCATGATGTAAAGGGTGGGGCCCACCTGGCATCTTTAGAGGCCGGCAGAGCCAGCCTGGAACTGGCACGTCACAGCCCAAGAAGTATTGGAGGAATGACTTCATGAATGGCTCCCTCTTTGAAACAGCAGGAGAGAAATTCCCTTCAGATCTTAGTGCCAAGAAGAGCTGCGCTTTCTCTGAGAAACTGCTGTGCTTATCATCAGGACACTGAGAAGGTACGACTAACTGTGTTGTCCTTCCTTCTTTTACTGCCAGGAAGCCTTACCCTGAACCTAGGGCCCAAACAGCCACCACGTGGGGCTCCTAAGCTACTTCTCCATGGTCTTTTACCCCCTTCTGCTGTAGACCTTATATCTCCCATTTCCCCTGGGCTGATGCATCATTTTTAACTCAAGCTCCGATTTTGTTTGTGTAAACCATCTCAGGTCCTCTGTGGAATAAAGCAAGTTAAAATGGAAAAAAAAAAAAAAAGGGAAATTAATTAATTAATGAATGAATCAATTCCTGTACAAACTGCCTAAGACCAAAGCATGCTTGGCTCTACTTAGCCTGTTGGGATTTCCTGACAGGAGGTGCTGCTTCCCGGCTAATGTCTGGGTTAGACAGAGACGGTGGCCACTGTCGCTTCTGCACCCCTAGATCTGAACCAGCCAAGCGCTGGGGACCCACTCCTCCAGGAGTTGAACTTTGAGGCCACCTCAGAAATGGGACTCTCTCTCCAGACTCAGGGCTGGGCATGGCTCTCTCCCTACCAGAGAATCGGGTTTGCAGGCAGCTGTTCCCTTGGGCATTCCTGCTCTCAGTCCCCCTGTGTGATTGGTTCCTACCAGCTGGTTCTGCTGCTGGCCCCAGACTGCCCAGACTGTGACAACATCTTCTGTCTGACTCCCATACTGCCCAGTCCCGTACATCTGCTGCCAGGCCCTGTGCTGTCCTGAGGGCTCATAGCACCCACTCCAAACTTTATGATCTCCCTGGCATTATGGCCTCAGAACCTCTGGGGGCCAGGGTGCTCTCAGAAGCACCATGAAATACTAATACTTTTAAAGCAAATGAGTAAAAACATGATGCTAAGTGAAAGAAGCCAGACACGAAAGACCATGTATTGTATAGTTCCGTTTATATGAAATGTCCAGAATAGGCAAATTCGTAGAGACAGAAAGTAGATAAATTAACAGTTGCCAGGGGACGGGAATGTGGATTGACTGCTAAGGGGTGTGGGGTTTCTTTTGGGAATGATGAAAATGTTCTGGAATTACATAATGATGGTTGCACAATCTTGTGACTGTACTAAAAACCACTTTATCATATATCTAAAAGAGTGAAATTTATGATATGTGAATTATACTAGATAGCGTCTAATATAGCAGGTTCCAAAACGTTACGTTCATGAGACAGACACTCAAAGTTTAGAAAATTCTATTTATTAATAGATTAATATAGTCACTAGTCTTGAAAATGAATACACCCCCTTTTCCAGAAAGGAATCAAGGTGACTTCTGTAAACTATCCGTTAGCTAAGGTTTTCCACCATTAAAACTTCATTCATTCATTCGTTCTTTCACTCACAGACACCCATGAGTGCCTACCATGGGGCAGGCACACAGAACGTCAAGGGAGTTAAAAACACAGTTCTGGGGACTTCCCTGGTGGTCCAGTGGTTAAGACTTTGCCTTCCAGTGCAGGGGGTACAGGTTCGATCCCTGGTTGGGGAGCTGGGGTCCCGCATGCCTTGTGGCCAGAAGGCCAAAACACAAAACAGAAGCAATATTGTAACAAGTTCAATAAAGACTTTAAAAATGGTCCACATCAAAAAAAAAATTGTAAAAAAAACCCAAACAAACAGCTCTGCTCTATAAAATCTGTAGCTGGAGATACGATATGTGAAACCATCAGTACAGTGAGGGGTACGATAGAAACTGTCTTGAGCCCAGCATGTAATAGTAAGCATTCAAAAACTGGCAGCGGTCTTTGCCACAGGAGAGGGGAGCTATGAGTGACCTGGACAGGGAGATGGGTGTGATCCTGTTTGGGAAAGAGAAATCGCTCACTTGGGCCAAAACCCATTAGGAAACCCATTTGGAGAGGTTTGTGGCATGTTAGAAGGACTTAGAGTTCTTGGGAAGGGAGTGGGGAGTCCCTGCAGGCCAGTGAGCAGGGCTCTGCCTTGCCTGCCACCCAGGGAGGTGACTCAGCAGCCAGTGGTCCTGGCTGCCCTCCACCACTCCCTCCCCGGGGCATCCCTGTAGTTCCCCCTTCTAGGTGCCCCAGAGCCTCCCGGTCCGTGCCCTGGAAGGGGGCACCGTATTAATCCTGCCGGACTCGTGGGGACAACTAACAGAGGCCACCCACTTTCTGCATGACAAACAAGAAACACCATTGGGTCTCCTGAGTTTCTGGGTGAAGGAAAAAGAGACCAGGATTTCAGGCTCTCAAGGTCCCACCCCTGCCCACCTTCCAACCCCTGCCCTGCCCATCTTCCAACCCCTGCCCATGTGTCTTTTTGAATTATGGTTTTCTCTGGGTATATGCCCAGTAGTGGGATTGCTGGGTCACATGGTAGTTCTATTTTTAGTTTTTTAAGGAACCTCCATACTGTTCTCCATAGTGGCTGTATCAATTTAATTCCCACCAACAGTGCAAGAGGTTTCCCTCTTCTCCACACCTTCACCAGCATTTATTGTTTGTAGATTTTGTGATGTTGGCCATTCTGACAGGTGTGAGGTGATATCTCATTGTAGCTTTGATTTGCATTTCTCAAATAATTAGTGATGTTGAGCGTCTTTTCCCGGACAAAACCATAATTCAAAAAGACACATGTACCCCAGTGTTCATTGCAGCACTATTTACAATAACCAGGACATGGAAACAACCTAAATGTCCAGCAGCAGAGGAATGGATAAAGAAGATTGGTACATATATACGATGGAATATTACTCAGCCATAAAAAGGAACAAAATTGGGTCATTTGTAGAGACATGGATGGACCTAGAGACTGTCATACAGAGTGAAGTAAGTCAGAAATAGAAAAACAAATATCGTATTTTTTTTTTTTTTTTTTTTTTTTTTTGCGGTACGCGGGCCTCTCACTGCTGTGGCCTCTCCGGCCGCAGAGCACAGGCTCCGGACGCGCAGGCCCAGCGGCCACGGCCCACAGGCCCAGCCGCTCCGCGGCATGTGGGATCCTCCCAGACCGGGGCACGAACCCGCGTCCCCTGCATCGGCAGGCAGACTCCCAACCACTGCGCCACCAGGGAAGCCCCCAAATATCGTATATTAATGCATATATGAAGAATCTGAAAAAATTGGTATGGACGATCTTGTTTACAAAGCAAAACTAGGGACACAGACATAGAGAACAAACATATGGATACCAAGGGGGAAAGGGGTGGGTGGGATGAATTGGGTGATTGGGATGGACATGTATACACTACTGATACTATGTATAAAGTAGGTAACTAATGAGAACCTACTGTATAGCACAGGGAACTCTACTCAGTGCTCTGTGATGAATGCTCTGTGGTGACCTAAACGGGAGGGAAATCCAAAAGAGAGGGGATATATGTATATGTGAAGCAGCTGTACTCCAATAAAAATTTTTTTTATAAAAGGTGAAAGGTGGTGGTGGGGCTGGCCTCATAGGGCTCTGGAGGGGGGCACTTAGGAAGATGATTCTAGGCCCTGATGAATTAATTTTTCACATCAACGTACCGCTCCTGGTTCCTGAGTTCAGGATACCATGTTTGTCAGGGCTAAGGATGGGCCAGGAGCACAGAGTCAGATCCTGGGTGCAGATTCAGGGAGCAGGGTACCCTCGAAGAACGTTGGTCTGAGAATGAGGGGCCTGGGCTGTGGATCCCGCCTGGTTACGTTCCAGCCCTGTGTCTGGGGAGTCCCTCAGCCTCACTGAACCTCTGTCTCCTCATCTGCGAAATGAGATGATAAGGCCCTAACCAGAAGGCGGTCTTGAGGAACTTTTCAATTGTGAAGTGATGTTCAGACCTTGTGATTCCAATCTAAGGGGGCAGAGGGAGCACAAACAGTGGGTCGTCTCTGCAGGGAAGAACCAGGTAAAATTAGATGAGAGGATGACTATGAAAGCCTTTACTGAGCTGTAATCATGGCACCCGTACAAGGTAGCATTATTCATATCATTGTTATTATTTGAAATAGAGGTGTAAGCACAACCCAGAGGAAGGGGGAAATTGGTTCTGTCTGGGACACTGGAGGAGACCCCGGGGGGGACTGGCAGCATTGACAAGTAGGGTTTGGCCAGACAAAACAAAATGGAAGGAGGGGGACCAGGCAGCAGGGCCGAGGGAGGAGTTTGAACCCTGGCCAGGAGGCAAAAAGGGTGGGAGGAGTGGGACACAGGTGAGAGGGTGTGGGAGTAGGGGGCTGGGAAGCTGGAGAGGTGGAGGGCGTGGGGCCCAGGGTGGAGCATCACAGCCAGCAGGAGGGTCAGGTACTGTACAAGAAGCCTGGAATGTCCTGGGCGTGGGGTGGTCTGTATCCACTCAGGCCTCATCAGAAGGATTGTTTGAGGGCCAGACTCAGGCCTTCTGGGGGAGTGGGCCTCAGGGCAGCTGGGAAGACCCAGGCCAGGGAGCAGAAGCGTCCGGGGCGGTAAAGTCCTTAGAGCCCAGCGATGGTCAATACCCTCTTTTTCAAATACGGGAACAGGCAGCACAGATGGGGGACGACTTGCTCAGGGAGCCCAGTGAGGCGGGGCAAAGCCAAGTCTCTAGATCTCCAGGCCTGAGCAAAATTCACGCCTTAAGCAAAACTCCATGTTTTCCTATTTCCTCGATTAAATGTGCCGGTGCCATGCGTGGAGGTTATGTGGGGAGGTGGCTGCAAGCAGAGCACGCTCGGCAGCCACCTGCTTGCCTGGACTCCCAGTCCAGCCTTTATTGAATGTGTGCCCCTGGGCAAGTCACGTGACCGCGTGTGCCTTCCATGCCTCATCTGACCAGTGACCTGTGCTTAGAGCTTTGGGAAACACAGAGCCCTGATTCCCAAAGGGTTCACCTCCTGCCCTACACCCCCAGCCCATGACCTTCTGCCAGGTGGAATTTTCAAAATCATCTGGTTTGGATGGAGAAAAGGATGTGTGGAGTGCAAAAGCCTTTTTTTTTTTTTCCCCCTGTAATGCAGTCTTAGAAAATTATGCCTGACTATGTCTCCTTGCTTAGTGAGGACAGAGCACGAGAGATTTAGGGGGTGGGGGTTAGAGAAGGCTGAGAGTCGCTCCCCTCAAGGACACAACAGTGCCCCCCCAAGTGCTTGCAGAGTTCAGTTGTCATCAAAAAAGGAAGACCCAGATCAGGACCCAAAGTGAGACTTCCTAACAAGAAATTGAGGTTAGAATTCAGTGGGTATTAAATTAAACCCAGCTCCCTGGGGCCCGAGAAGCTGGGCTGGTTGTACGCTGGCATACGGGTTAACCTCCCCTAGGTTAGACTCACAGAGGCGCCCCCCCGCCCCACGCTCAGTGACCTGTATTTAGGAGTGGGGCTGAGCCTGGTTTTCAGGAACTAGTTATCGTGTCCCTCTCTGGCCTATCTTACAGGGTCTCTTTCAAGAGCCTGACCTGATCCCTTTATGCAGTAAGACTCCCCTAGGCCACTTGCTTTGACCCTCTCTTGTTCTCACTAATTTACCCACCCTTTGGCAAACATTAATTATTAAGCACCATTTATTTGTATGCCCGCTACTGTGCTAGGTGAATGAGTGAGGACCTTGGCCTAGAAGAAGTCTGTCTCATAGGGGGAGAAAAGCCCATAAAGAAATAAATTACAACATGGTGTGAGATGCACAGAAGTGTTTGACTGAATGCAAGAGGGTTGCAGAAAGCTTGCTGGGGGATTTGATGTTTGGGGTGATGTATTAGTGGGGCCTGTCCAGAGAAACAGAACCAACGGGACTTAAATATATATAGAAAGAGATTTATTTTAAGAAATCAGCTCACACAATTGTGGAGGCTTGGTAAGTCCCAAACCTGCAGGGTGGCTGGGAGGCTGCAGACTCAGGGGTGTTGCAGTTGGAGTCCTAAGGCTGTCTGCTGGCAGAGTTCCTTCTGTCTATGTTCTGTTAGGCCTTCAACTGATTGCATGAGGCCCACCCACATTATGGAGGGTAATCTGCTTGACTCAGAGTCTACAGCTTTAAATGTTAATCTCATCTGAAAAATAACTGCATCTAGAACAATGTTTGACCATACATCTGGGTACCATGGCCCAGCCAAGGTGCCATCACAGGTGGGTTTGGAGGACATTGAGACATTTGCCACATGTGAGGGAAGGACAGGGCATTTGGGGCAATGGGAATGGCATGTGTTCTGAGAACTCTTCAGCTCCCTGTGGCTAGAACACACATATTGGAGGGAGAAGGGAGAGAAGAGGCTGGAGACGCAGGCAGGAGCCCACTGAAAAGACCTTTAAAGCCACACCCTGGAGCCGAAACTATGTGGGGAGCCTAGAGGGTCTTGGGAAGGGGAGTAACTATGGACTAGAAACAGCCTCTGGAGCCCCTTCTTCCAGCACACTCAGTGTAGACAGCTCCATGGCTCTCAGCTCCTGGGTGACAGTGGGTGGCAGGGTACAAGGGTTGGCTAATTAGCTACCTCCAAAGGCTCTCCCCAGAATCTGAGAGAAAACAAAAGAGCATGCCAGGTGCCCATGCAATGGCTTGCAGACCTCTGAGACAGTCAGGTCATTGACACTACCTGAGGGGCCACCAGGCTGCCCAGGTGAACAGGACCAGCTGTTCCTGCCCTTCATGGAACCTCAGTGGGGAGGCTGGAGTTGGGAGCATTGAATGTGCTCTCTGCAAAACTGGACACTGTGGGACCCTCAGCTGGAAGGGCCCATCTTCCCCCTGTGTGTCAGACTCCTAGAAGGGCCATTGGCCTCTCTGCCGATGAGTCACAGCCCAAAGATTTCCTAACAGCTGGAGCACAAGTGTCCACCTCCACATGTACCCTGAGAATTATTAGATGGCAGAGAAAGCCCCATTTGAAAGGATGACATCGTAATATTGGAAAACAAGATAGAATGCCTTCCATGAACCAAAAATGTTGATAAGTCTTAGGAAGATAGGAAGCCCATGAGATGGGGTAGATGGAGAAATCAGAGCAGAAGACACTACAGCCAAGACTCTAGAAGCCTGAGTGATTTTTATCCCAGAGAAGCCAAGTATAGGTCAAGCCGAGAGCCAACAAAACAAAGAACAGGAATGGGCTGCCAGGGTTGCAGAGTCCCTTGAAGAGCTTTTCAGGAGAGGAATTCCAGTGCAACCCCTCTCACTTTCTACATGCAGAGGCAGGCAGCCAACGACAGGCCGAATCCCAAGAAATGCTCTCTAAGGAAAGTAGTGGGGCCAGGATCTAAGAGACAGGCCCAGCTGAGGGAGTTCCAGAACTCTCTAGCCAGCTCAGTGGTGTGGTCAGGGACAAGCAGGGAAATATGGCAGCTCTGCCTTGGAGTGGAGGATGTCACTGTGCCCAGTGTGGAGTAAAGCCCTTCTTTTGGCAATTGCAGGAGTCCACTGGCCAGCTTCCCCTCCACAGTCCTTACAAGGAGACTTGCCATCATAATGCTTTATTACTCTTTTATAAAGAACCCTAAATAGGATGGGTTCATGATTCCATCATCACATTCAAGGGCAAACCTGTCAGAAAAATAGACCAAAACCTCATAGGAAGCTCTAGCCAGTTCATTGTTTCACCAGTATCCTTTTTCGCTTCTTCTGCAGTAATGAAAATTTTATCAGGGTACATGGCCACCCAGCTAAAGACTACATTTCCTAGGCTTCCTTGCAGCTAGGTGTGGCTCTGTGGCGGCTGTGAACCCAAATCACAAGTACAACTCCCAGGCTTGCCCTCTCCTGTCTCTTTCCCTCTGAATAGGGTGTGGACAAAGGAGATGGAAAGCAAATGCTATGGGTCACAGAAGAGATAGATCAAAGATAGCCGCACTGTGAAGCCACCATATTAGCCCACAGCCACTTACACTCAGACTGTTACACAAGACACAAGTAAACTTCTCTCTTGTCTAAGCCACTCTTATAGTTGGATCCTTGTTACAGGGGCTAGAACCTGTATCCTAACATGTATACTATCTTCACAACATAGTTCTTCATTTATAAATATGTATGGACACCAAACATTAGAAGAAAACCAATAGCAGAAAAAAAAGGCCCAAAATGGAAAAAAAGAAGAGCTCACTCCAAAGGAAGGGAGTTCAAACATAAGTGAACCCTAAAATAAATTACCATTAGTATCCTTGGCAATAATTGAGAGATTATCTCATTTAATAGAAAGGAATCAGTATCTATGAAGATGGAGCAATCCAAGAAAAGGAAATAATTATTGAAAATTTAAAATGTGACTCCTAAAAAAATGCAGTGGGTGAACTGAATAACACAGTGAATATAGAGGAATACCAAATTGGTAATCTAGATGTTCAAACTAAGAAAATACCCCAGAATGTAGAGCAAAACATCAAGGAGAAAAAGTTGGTGGATAGATCCAGGAGGTTCAGTATCCATCAAATAGGAGATCTGGAAGCAGTGATGACAGACAGTGGCAGAGGGAGAGGGAGGCATGGAAATAGTCAAAGATGTACCAAAAGAAAATTTCCCTGGGTTGAAGAAACATGCACAGATTTTTAAATTGAAAAACCACACTGAATTCAGGACAGGAATCAGTGAAAAGGAACATTTAGACATTCAATCTTACTGAAACTTCAGAACATCAAGGATAAAAAATGAAAAGCTTCCAGAGAGAATCAAAACTTAACATCGGAATCTCTCATCAGTAACACAAGATGCCCAAGGACAGTGGACCAGTGCTTTCAAAATTCTGGAGGACAATGATTTTGAACTAAGAATTCTATCTCCTCAAACGTTGAAAGCAAAATAAAGACTTTTTATGTGTAAGAATTTAGAAAGTTCAGAAATTCCCTGGTGGTCCTGTGGTTAGGACTTGGTGCTTTCACTGCTGGGGCCCGGGTTCAGTTCCTGGTTGGGGAACTAAGATCCCGCAAGTTGTGTGGACAGAAAAAAGAAAGTTTATCATTCAGTCAGTCATTCATATTTCTGGAAGAAAAAGAAAAAAACCCTGGAGTTGTTTCTATCAATACAAAAAGGAATCCAAAAAGATGATGACAGAGAATTCAAGAAGTGAAGGAAGCCATAAATACTGTGTAGGAGCATTGCTTGGTTCTTAACTTGTGGAATACTTTTCTTCTTGCGACAAAGTCTTAGTCATGTGGAATTACATTTCTTTCTCTTGGGTCTATTCATATGAAGTGTTTCCCCAGGAAATGATCTCTTTACAATCATATTGTTTATTAGCTTCAATTTTTAGAATTAACCTATAGACTAGACTTAATTATAATATGGAAGAAAATGTAAACATTATGAAACTTGACAATATAAGAATACTGTAATAAATGTATAACTAACAGGAATTGAAAGGTGGACAGAAGAAAGGAGGTGGAAAGGTGGGAGAGTGCACAAATTTCTTCGTTGTTCATAGAAATGAATGGATCCTGTCTAAAGTTGACAGACCAGGAAATAGCAATTTAAGTATATTATTGGAAGATGTTAAAGGCAACTGCCAGAAGAACCAAAAATATATAATGGTGAGATGGTGTGGAAGGAAGTTGGGAGAGAGGGTAAATACAAAAAAAAAAAAAAAACCCAAAAACCCTCAGCCTTCACAGAGAGCCAGTACTGTAACTGAGTGAGGATGGTTTCTAATTCTGGGACCTGGAAGACACTGAACCAAAATTCGAAGTGAAATTAACAATTTTAGAAGAAACGGGCTGCACAGCCACACCGGGGCTGTATCTCATCAGTACGTGTTGCCATGCAAACATGCCGTGCCTGTGACTCCAGACATCAGATGTGTCGTGACTGTGGGAAGGCTCATTCATTCACTCAGCCAGTGTTTATAGGGAGCTCATTTAAATAAACAGATCTGAAGACTGACTTGATTCATATCTTCAGCTTCATGTCCCACCACTAAGCTCTACACCCCCGACCCTCTAGCCACACTGACCTACCTTCTCACACACTCAGGGTTTCCCCCAGCCTCATCCTGCCTTTGCTCACACTGGTCCCCTTTTCTGGTTGGTGAAATCCCGAGAGTCCTTTGGAGCCCAGTGTACCTTCTCTAAAGCCTCCCCTTCCTCCCCACCCCCAGCCTGTACTCAGAGCAGCCTCCTTCTATCATGGCATCTACCACACCTTATAATCTATTTTTGTTTGTGTCTCTCTTCTCATAGGTTTTGTATTTTTCATGTCTTTTTTAAAATTGCGACATAACATACATATAATTCTGAACACACGTCATAAGGTTACAACTCAAATAGTTTTTACGTATATACACTCATGTAATACATATGTAACCAAATCAAGATGTAGAACATTTCTAGCACCCCAGAAACTCCTACATGCCCCTTCCTAGCCAATACCTATGTGCCCCACCAGCGCTAACCACCATGCTGATTTCTAATACAATAATTAGTTTTGCTAAACTTTAATTAAATGGACTCATACGGTATTTAGCCTATTGTGTATGAACTCCTTTGCTTATTATTTTACCTGTGAGATCCATCTGTATTTTTGTCTGTAGCAGTACTTTGTTCTTTTTAATTACTGTGTGATAATCCTTGTATGAATATACCTCAACTTATTTATCTATTCTGTTCGTTGTTGGCATTTGGGTTGTTTCCAGTTCTTTGCTGTTTCATAACATAAATCTACTATGAACGTTCTTGTTTGCATTTTTGGGCAGACATTTACATGCATTTCTGTAGGAAACATTCTTAACAGTGGAATTTTTAGGTCATGGGATAGGTGTGGGTTTGGCTTTGAAGATTTTGCCAATCAATTGTCCAGATGGTTGTGTCTATTTACTTTCCCACCAGCAATGTACAAGAAGAGTTCCAGTTGCTCCACATTCTTGAGTTTGGTATCATTTTGTTTGTTTCACCTTAGCCATTCTGGTGAAAGTGTGGTGGATTTAATTTGTATTTTCCTAATGAGTAATGGTGTCGAACACCTTCTCATATGCTTGTTGACCATTTAGATAACCTCTTTTTTTTTTTTTTTTTTTGTGGTACGCGGGCCTCTCACTGTTGTGGCCTCTCCCGTTGCGGAGCGCAGGCTCCAGACGTGCAGGCCCAGCGGCCACGGCTCACGGGCCCAGCTGCTCCGCGGCATGTGGGATCTTCTCGGACTGGGGCATGAACCAGTGTCCCCTGCATCGGCAGGCGGACTCTCAACCACTGTGCCACCAGGGAAGCCCTAGATAACCTCTTTTTTTAAAGTACCTGTTCAAATCTTTTGCCATTTTAACAAAATCATGGTAAAATACACAAAACATAAAATTTACCATTTTAACCCTTTTTAAGTTCAGGAGTATTATTTTCACAGGGCTGTGCAATATCGGTGACTCTCCAGAACTCTTTTCATCTCTCAAAACTGAATCTCTGTACTCATTAAACAACAGATCTCCATTCCCCTTTCCCTGCCAGCCCCTGGTAACCACCATTCCTTTCTGTCTCTATGAAGGCAACTCTTCTAGGTACTTTGTGTAAGTGGAATCATATAGTATTTGTCTTTTTGTGACTGGTTTATTTCACTTTTAGCATAATATCCTTGGGGTTCAACCATATTGTAGCATGTGTCAAAATTTCCTTCCTTTTTAAGACTGGATAATATTCTATGCATGTATATACCACATTTTGTTTATTCATTCATCCATCAGTGGACACTTGGATTGTTTCTACCTTTGGGCTATTGTGAATAATGCTGCTTTGAACATGGGTGTACAAATATCTCTTTGAGACTCTGCTTTCAATTCTTTGGAGTACATACCCAGAAGTGGAATTGCTGGATCATATGGTAATTCTATTTTCATTTTTTTTGAGGAACCACCATACTGTTTTCCAAAGAGGCTGAACCATTTTGGATTCCCACCAACAGTGCATAAGGTTTCTCTCCATCCTTGCCAATTCATGTCATTTTCTGGGGTTTTTTTCTTTTTGTTTTTTTAGTAGCCCTTCTAATGTGCATGAGTTGGTTTCTCGTAGTTTTGATTTTTATTTCCCTAATGATCAGTGACGTTAAGCATCTTTTCATGTGTTTTTTGGCCATTTGTATATCTTCTTCGGAGAAATTCAAGTCTTTTGCTCATTTTTTAATCTGGTGGTTTGGTTTTTGTTCTTGAGTTGTAGGAGTTCTTTATATATTCTTCATATGACCCCTTATCACATATATGATTTGAAAATATTTTCTCCCATTCTGTAGACTGCCTTTTCACTCTGGATTGTGTCCTTTGGTACACAAAAGTGTTAAATTTTGATCAAGTCCAGTTTATCTATTTTTACATTGGTTTCCTGTGCTTTAGTCTCATATCCAAGAAATCATTGCTAAGTCCAGTGTCATGAAGCTTTTCCCCTATGTTTTCCTCTAAGAGTTGTACAGTTTAGCTCTTATGTTTAGACCTTTGATTCATTTTAACTTTGGCCATTTTTAATTGGGTGGTGTGCCTTCTTAAAATTTATTTTTAGGAATTTTTTATATTCTGGATGAGTCCTTTGTTGACTATGTATTGAAAATATCTCCTCCCAGTCTGTGGTTTGTCTTTTTACTCTATTATTGGTATCTTCTGATGAGCGGAAGTTTTTCATTTTAATGAAGCCCAATTTATCAACCCTTTCCTTTATGATTATGTGATTTTGCTTTTTGTGAACGGCGTAAGAAGTCTTTGCTGGCCCCAAGTTTATGAAGATATGTTCTTTTGTTTTTTCCTACAAACTTTATCGTTTAATCTTTTGTATTCAGGCCAGTCATCCTTTTCACATTAATTTTTGTGTATGCTGTAGACAAGGTTCATTCTTTTCCATATGGACGTCCAGTTGCATCAGTACCGTTTGTTGAAAAGGCTAACATTTCCCCCACCAAATGCAATCACACCTTAGTTATAAATCGGGTGACTGTATATGTGGGGGTCTGTCTTCTTACTCTGTTGTTTCCACTGATTTTTGTTGTTGTTCTCTCCCTTGTGTTGATACCACACTGTCTTGATTACTGTAGCTTTTTATAGTAAGATCTATAATGTATGTCTGTTTTCATATTACTGGCCTGGCATTGAGAAGGCCCATGTAATATTTGCAGACTGAGTGAATAAATGAAGAAATGAGTTGCAAAGCAATCATTGTAACTGCTGTATCGTTACTAGTATAGTTTATAGCCATCTTGCCACATGGGCAAGAATGGTGGAGACCATAGGTATTCCCTACTTTTGTCATTGTCCATTTTGGAATACACTTTGTATGTCACCCCGTCTCTCTGGTCATTTGTCCTTATAGAGTTTATGATGTGTGCATATATGTGTCATAGTGTGTTCTATATATTACCCTTTAGAGTGGACCAAAGGACCTTAACTACCTAGGAAGCTTGTAGGCAGGTGTGACTTTTGTACCATGGGCATTTGTATAGAAACAAAATGACATCAAAGGAACAGCTAGACCTGCTGGACACCCATGAGGGAGCAGGCCATTGGGACAAACGTGGAGTACAGGTGTTTCTTAGGACTGGCAGAATGCGAATGGCTAGAAGACAAGTCTGCCTGACTGTGCCCAGCTTTCATTTCGGGCCTTGTTCTTCCTTAGGCTCTTTTACCCACAAGTACTTCCTGGCCCATTTAAGATAAGCAGGTCGAGTTAAGTTCAGATGCTCACCAAGTTCTTACAGGTGTCCAGAAGCCTCTTTTAATCCTTACCGGAACAAGGCGGTTATAAATAAATAACGAAATAGGTGGGTGGATAGGTAACTAGATTTATAACAGTAGGTAACTTCATAAATTGATTAACTACAAGCATCTGGGTTTCACTGGGCCCTTGTTGAGTTCAGGCTACAGTTCCTGATCTTACTTCATTTTCAGTCTCAGTGGGAATAAGACTTAAACACAGTAGCTACCTTTTTTGGTGAAAGAGGGAAAAAAGAACTCTTCCCAAGGCCAGTCCACAGGATGGGAAGGAATGCTGCTAGGAACAGTATTTGGTTACCTGAAGTGTTAGGACTGTGATTCATATCTGAGTCCTGTCTGCAAGGCTGGCATGGCTCCAGCTGCCTTGAGGGTCTCCATGGCAGAAGTCACCCGATGACCCAAGTTTAGGTTCCAGCTCTGCCATTACCAGCTTTGTGATTTTGTGTCTCAGTTTCCTCATCTGTAAAATGCAGATGATAATGGTCCCTGCCTGATAGAATTATTGTGTAAAACACTAAGAATGGCCCTGACACATACTAAGAGTTCAGTTGTTTGGTCTAGACACGAGGCATTGGTGAGGACCATCTTTGCCTTACTTATCACAACCACAAATAATCAGGCTAAGTCTGGGCTTCTGAAGGTCTGGCAGAGTGGAGTTCTGGCTGCGTTGTTGTTTGGTCTTGACTGTAAAACCTGTTCCTGCTCTCCCGGAGATGTCTCTGGAGATGGCCCCTCCCCTGTGATGTTAATTCCACCTCGATCCCTGGGCTTTCTAACAGGAAGACAAACACCAGCCAGTTATAACTCACCCGGGATTACCTAGATTTCTCTTTGCTATGAATAGAATTTGCTTCTCGACCAGTGTGTACAAATTCCAAGCCTTGTCTGGGTCTTGGGGTTGGAAGGGAGGAGGGGAAGGGAAAGTAGGAACACAGAGACAGTCATCTAAGGGAAATGATTTGGGAGCTGCCCAGACAGTGAATAATCCATCACTCATTGTTGATAGAAAGCATTTATCAAGAAACTCAGCCCTGAGGTTAACAGGGTCATGCAGAGTGATTGCACATAGAGAGGAGAGTGGTGTAAGTGGAGATGGCTATGGTTAACTGGAAAGACTTCCTGGAGGAGCTGGGTGCTGGGAAAACAGGCAGAATCCACCCAGGGCCCTTCTGACCAAGGTCAATGCTCTTGGGGGTTTTCTAGGCAGTGGCCTGAACTCAGGGTTCACATCCTACCTCTGCCCTTTCTTGTATCATCTGAAGCAATTAGCTTCACCTCTTTGAGCCTCAGTGCTCTCAAAAGGGCATCTGTGTGAGGATCAATATGTTAATGTTTAGTATAGTTTGGGCACACAGTAGATGCTCATTTAACTAATTTTAAAATATTTGTAATATTTTACTCAGTGCTGGGTCCAGTGCCTGGCACTGAAATACAAAGGTGAATAAGGCCCAGCCACTGCCCAGTTCAGGAAGAGACAAGTTTCCCAGGAAGATACTGATGAACTGGTTAAGCCACAGGTCTGACCCAAGGCAGACATCTCAGGCTTCTCAGGGAAGCAGCACTATTGGACCTGTTGGACTAGTAGAAAACTTCTTCCCAACATAGGCAATCCATCAGACCCTAGGTGCTGCCTGTTTCCAGGCCAGAGGGTGTGAGGGGCTGGTCACCCTGGAAACCTGATCCAGCCCAGCATCACACCCTGGGCCACCCCATAGGACCAGACTGTGCCTTCTACCTGCTTTCTGAGGGTCAGTACTGACCCCAGCTCAGTTGGAAGATCTGTTTGGCAGAACTGAGCCTTCACAGTTTGGGGCTTTTTCTTGTCATTCTAGGACCTGGGAGGGAACTTTTGAAATCTTCTGCCCACACCCTGAACGGCCTGCACACGGGGCTCGGAAGCCCCAAAGCCCTGGAGGGGAGAGAGGCAGCAAACTCACCGTTCCCTGTGACCACATTCCGGCCTCGAGCACTGCATGTGTTGAACCTCCCCGCTACACTACAATCCTTTTCTTTCAAGTCTAACCATCAAGATTTTCGCCATATTTCAAGGCCTAGTTCAAGCACATGTGCTTTCAGGAAGCATTCCCTGACTCCTCTGTGAAATTAACCTCCAGACTCCTTTCTCTGTCTGTTCCCTGGGGACTGTGTTCAAGTAGAGAGGTCAAGAGCCTGTAGGTTAGAGTTAATGCAAAGTGAACGTGCTGGGTGGAGAGAGGAGGCTGGACAGGCTGGGTGGGGCCTGATTGTGAGGAAGCTGAAACACCATTGGCTCCATCTCCCTGCAGTTGGGAGCTATTGAGAGTTCTTGACAGAGGGAGGGGCCTGGTGAAGTTGGCAATTGAAGAGATTTCACTTTCCACAGTAAATGGTGGGGTGGGGTGGAGGAACATTGGGGGCCTAGAGGTAAGGTGATTAGTTACAGGAGGCAATTAGAGGAGTTTCATCAGTTTCCCCAAATATGGGGCTGTAGAAAAGTTTATGTCAGATTTTTACAAAGGGAGTTTCGTAAAAATGTAGATTCTGAGGCTGTTTTCCCAGAGATTCTGTTTCAGTGGATCTGGATGGGGCTAGAACCTTTGCTTTTAGAAGATGCCCCAGGACATTTCAGTGGAGTGAGGGTGGACTGTTCAATAATGGTGTTAGGACAACTGACTAGCTATATTGAAAAGACACTAAGCTTTATCTCTACCTCACTCCTTACACAAAAATAAATGCCAGATGGAGCCAAGATAGAAATGGAAAGGAAGGGAGGGAGGGAAGGACGGAAGGAGGAACAGAGGGGTGGAGGGACAGAGAGAGGGAAGAAATAAAAAAATCATAAAGGGACTAGAAGAAAAGTGGGCGACATTCTAAAGAATAATCTTGGACACGAAACCTATAAGTCATAAAAGGAAAGATTGATGATGCATTTGACGACAAAGAAACAAAATTTTTCTGTTCAGCAAAGTTAAAGACTAATAATAAATAGAGAAATATTTGCAGTTCATATAGAAAGGATTAATATCCCCAGTATCGAAAGAGTTTGTATAAACAAATAAATATATAATTCATTAGAAACGTACGCAAAGGATATGAAAAATAATTCCCTGAATGAAATAATTGTTTGATAAGCTTATGCACAGTTCTAAGCCTTGTTCTAGAGAACAAGAAATACAGATTTAAAAAATAATAAGCGGGCTTCCCTGGTGGCGCAGTGGTTGAGAGTCTGCCTGCCGATGCAGGGGACGTGGGTTCGTGCCCCGGTCCGGGAAGATCCCACATGCTGCGAAGCGACTGGGCCTGAGAGCCATGACCGCTGAGCCTGTGCGTCCGGAGCCTGTGCTCCGCAACAGGAAAGGCCACAACAGTGAGAGGCCCATGTACCGCAAAAAATAAATAAATAAAACATAATAATAAAAATAAATAAATAAGGTATCTCTGTGGTAAGCAGACTAATGATTACCAAAGATGTCCACATCCTAAGCCCTGGAACCTGTGAATTGGTTGCCTTTCATGACAGAAGGAACTTTGTAGATGAGATTAAATCAAGGATGTGGAGGCGGGGAGATTATTCTAGATTATCCAGGTGGGGACCAACATAATCACAAGAGCCCTTATAGGTGAAAGAGTGGCAGAGCAGTTAGTGTTGGAGTGAGTCGATGTGAGAAAGATGTGGCCAGCCACTGCTGGCTTTGAAGGTGGCAGGGGCCAGGATCCAAGGAGTGCAGGCGACCTCTAGCAGGTGGACAAAGCGAGAAAATGTTGACGATCACACAACAGAGCTGTGTCAGGGGCTTCCTGCTACAGGTGACTGGGTCCCATGCAGGCAGAGTGACTCCAGGCCTCTCCCACGGCCCTTGCTGGGGGAGACACACAGAGCCTGAGAAACAGGGTGGCCGCCTATGGTGAGGAGTCCAGGTGCTCTGCCCCCTGGCTCTCTTCAGGTGCCCTACCTGCCATCCTACCTGCAGCCCAGATCTGCCTTCTCCTGAGGAGCTCCCAGGGAAGCTGAATCAGAGTTAGGCAGTCCCTGCCATTCAGGGGAAATGGCCCCAAACAGAGAATTGGAGGACTCAGGAATTTTCTTCCATTTGGCCTGAACACCTCCTAGCTGGCTCTCCATGGGCAGGTCATGCCTCTCCTCTGGGCCTCAGTATCCTCCCAGAAGCAAGTTAAGATGATGGGTACAAAGTGCTGTGAGTCTGAGGACAGGGTATTCTCATGCAATTCATCCATTTGTCTGTAACGGAGGCCAGGATTCAGGCCCCTCTGAGAGCTGTCCTGCCCTGGGCCTCACCAACCGGGCACCATTTCACAGGAAGCCAGTGACCAAGAGGTACACTGGAGGCCCCAAAATCTCCAGCCTCAGTAGGAGAACCATCTAGTACAGCTTTCATGGAGGCAGCGGGATGGACCAGCCCATCTGGTCCATCTGTGTGCCAAGATTGCAATGACTTCATCCATGAGTATCTTCAGTTCTAGCTTGAGCCCTGGGTTGGTACGAAACATTCAATCTGAAAAGTGTCCCAGAAAATCAGGTCCATAAGACCTGTCACCACCTGATCACCTGCCTATGCTTTTGTCCCCACTGCTGTTACCACTTGGCCCTGCCCAGCTTGGGAACCAATACCTCTCTTGTCTGGGGGACTTAGAAAGGCTGTACCACTAGCTGAGTGGTTCAGCATTGTGTTGGCTTCTTTGGAGGCCCTGCTTTGACCTACAGATTCAACATCTGCTCTCATTTTTCGAGCACCAGCTGTGTACCAGACACAGGCATACCTTGAAGATGTTGTGGGTTTGGTTCCAGACCACCACAGTAAAGCGAGTCACACAAATGTACTGGTTTCCTAGTGCATATAGAAGTTATGTTTATACTATACTGTGGTCTACTAAGTACGCAATAGCATTATGTCTAAAAAAAGCAATGTATGTACCTTAATTAAAAAGTACTTGATTGCTAAAAAATGCTAACCCTCTTCTGAGCCTTCAGTGAGTCATAATCTTTTTGCTGGCGGAGGGTCTTGCCTCTGCTGATGGCTGCTGACTGATCAGGGAGGTGATTGCTGAAGGCTGGGGCAGCTGGGGCAGTTGATTAAAATAAGACAACAGTGCAGTTTGCCGCGTTCATTGACTGCTTCCTTTCACGAACAGTTTCTCTGTAGCATGCAATGCTGTTTGGTAGCAACTTACCCTCAGTAGAACTTATTTCAAAATTGGAGTCAATCCTCTCAGACCCTGCTGCTGCTTTATCAACTAAGTTTATGTAATATTCTAAATCTTTTGTCATTGTTTCACAAAATCATTTTGATTTCGTCTTCACAGAATCTTCACTAAGAGTAGATTCCATCTCAAGAAACCACTTTCTTTACTGATCCCTAGGAAGCAACTCCTCATCTGTTAAAATTTATCATGAGATTGCAGCAGTTCAGTCACATCTTCAGGCTTCACTTTTAATTCTCTGGCTATTTCTACCACATCTGCAGTTACTTCCTCCACTAAGGTCTTAAACCTCTCGAAGCCATCCATGAGGGCTGGAATCAACTTCTTCCAAACTCCTATTAACATTGATACTTCGACCTCTTCCCATGAAATCACACATGTTCTTAATGGTATTTTAATGGTGAATCCTTCCCAGAAGGTTTTCAATTTACTTTGCCCAGATCCATCAGAGGAATCCCTGTCTATGGCAGCTATAGCCTTATGAGATATATTTCTTAAATAATAAGACTTGAAAGTTGAAATTACTCCTTGACCTATGGACTGGAGAATGGATGCTGTGTTACCGGCGTGAAAACAACATTAATCTTGAACATCTCCATCAGAGCTCTTGGGTGACCAGGTGCATTGTCAATGAGCAGTAATAGTTTGGAAGGAATCTTTTTTTCTGAGCAGTAAGTCTCAACACTGGGCTTAAAATATTCAGTAAACCATGTTGTAAACAGATGTGCTGTCGTCTAGGCTTTGTTGTTCCATTTATAGAGCCCAGGCAGAGTAGGATTCAGCATAATCCTTAAGAACCCTGGGATTTTTCAGAATGGTTAAATGAGCATTGGCTTCAACTTGAAGTCACCAGCTGCGTTGACCCCTAACAAGAGAGTCAGCCTGTCCTTTGAAGCTTTGCAGCCAGGCAGTGACTTCTCCTCTTTAGCTATGGAAGTCCTAGATGGACTTCCATATAAGGCTGTTTTCTTCTTCCAGATAAGGCTGTTTCATCTACATTGAAAATCTGTTGTTTAGTGTAGCCACCATAATGAATTATCTTAGCTAGATCTTCTGGATAACTTGCTGCAGCTTCTACGTCAGCACTCGCTGCTTCACCTTGCACTTTGATGTCATGGAGACGGCTTCTTTCCTTAGACCTCTGCTCAACTTCAAAATTTTCTTGTGTAGCTTCCTCACCTCTCTCAGCCTTCATAGAATTGAAGAGAGTTAGGGCCTTGCCTTGGACTAGGCTTCAGTTTAAGGGAACATTATGGCTGGTTTGATCTTCTATCCAGACCACTCAAACTTTCTCCTTATCAGCAATAGGCTGTTTCGCTTTCTTATTCGTGTTTTCACTGGAGTAGCTCTTTTAATTTCCTTCAAGAACTTTTCCTTTGCAGTCACAGCTTGGCTAATTCTTTGGCACAAGAAGCCTAGCTTTTGACCTATCTCAGCTTTCAACATGCCTTCCTCACTAAGCTTAATCATTTCTACCTTTTGATTTAAAGTGAGAGATGTGTGACTGTTCCTGTCAGTTGAACACTTCAGAGGCCACTGTAGGGCTATGAATTGGCCTAATTTCAACATTGTTTTTGTCTCAGGGAATAAGGAGGCCCAAAAAGAGGGAGAGGGACGGTGAATGGCCTGTTGGGACAGTCAGAAAGAACACAGAGAACTTTGATCCATTAAGTCTGCCATCTTATACGGGCATGGTTCATGGAGCCACAAAACAATTGCAATAGTAACATCAGAGATCACTGATCACAGGTCATCATAACAAATGTAATAATAATTAAAAAGTTCGAAATATTATGAGAACTACCAAAATGTGACACATAGACAGGAAGCGAGCAAATGGTGTTGGAAAAATGGCACTGATAGACTTGCTCGATGCAGGGTTGCCACAAACCTTCAATTTGTAAAAAATGCATTGTCTGCAAAGTGCAGTAAAGCGAAGCACAGTTCAGTGAGTTACGCCTGTACTTCCTATACGTGATAATCACATTGAGTGCTCACAACAGTCTGCGGCCTAAAAGCAGCAGAGCCAGGATTGGCATCCAGGCCAGTTCTCTTTCCACAAGGCCAGGGCAGCCCCTCAAACAGAAAGACTTCCCCTGATAACAGTGGTGGCCATTATTTCTTGACTGTTTACTACATTCCAGGAGGTACTGTACTAAGCGTTGCATATGAAATAACTCAATTTAAACCACATGTGGTACTTTCATTGTCCCCATTTTATAGGTAGGGAGACTGAGGCTTAGAGAGGTTCCCAAAATTTCCAGTTAGGAGGTGGAGAAGCCAGGGTTCAAACACAAGCTGAGTTGCAAAGCTGCCTTTGGGGTCTCATGCTGTGTTGCCGTGTGTGTGGGCTTGGTGACTGGACACCTGCCCCTTCGCAAGAGCCCATCATGTCCTTTAAGCCTGGACACCGGTCTGTGTTGCTGCATTTCCCTGTATCCCAATGTTCCCAGGCCTGGGCTCTGTCAAGCTCTTATTAGACTCCCCAGGACTAATATTGCACTGCAACCGCCTGTGTGAGTTACTGTGTTTGTTTGACTGCTCTAAAAGGGACCGAGTAGATGTGGCTTAAGACGAGCTAGACAGTGTCGTTCTCTCATGGGGGCAGGCGACTCTGCTTCACGCCATCCCTTGAGGTCAGTTTCCCTTCCATGTGGTCAGAGTTGGCTCACCACAACCACTGCTTCCGTGTTCCTTCCTGAGAAAATGAGGACGTGGAGAGCAGACACCTTTCTTTCTGGCCATGACCTATGAGCTACATCTGTTGGCCAGAGCTAGTTGCAAGGGAAGCTGGTAGATACAGTCCAACTGGGTGACCACAGATCCAGCTGATACTCCGGGGCTTCAATTACAAAAAGAAAGGGGAGCGGCTAGTGGGAGACATTTTCAGTCTCTGCCACGTTCCCCATTCCCAGCCAGAGCTCCACCATTGGCCTTGGCCACTCTCTGTCCAGACTTCCTTCAGTGAGTCTCTGACAGCCCCTTCCGTTAGTCTCCAGACCCACATCTTCACACTCACCCTCTCTTGCCACCAGCTGAGGCCCCAGCCACTTTTACTTTTCTTTGCAGCAAAAGAATTCTGCCCCGTCTTGTACACACACACACACACACACACACACACACACAGTGTCACACACAGAGATTCTCAGAAGGGGCACTGGTTTTGGTGTTGGGTCCTTAAATAAAAACACTTACTGTTTGCCTCCTGTCCAGCCTGTGGCCTTCTGTGCTGGGTTTCAGCTTTGGAAAATAAGGGGAAGGCTTGCTTTCCCGGTGTTTTTAACATTGGTATGTTTTATTATTTATGGTCAGTAAAATTTTGACCAGATTTTGGCATATTGGGGTACATGCATGCATGTATATGTGTAACTAAATTATAAGAACTTTATGCTCCAAGTCTGGGGCAGATTGACCTAATAGCCCCTGGACATCAGGCTCCTGTCCCTGTCTTGTCTCAGTCTTCTCTAACTTGGCTGGTGACCCAAGCTCCCTAGTCAGGAGCCCGTGCAGATTCAAGTTGGCCCCCTGCCAGGACTGGTGGAATTGACCACCTGACAGAGCCCACCTCCCACCTCCCACCTCGCCTTTGGCCACGTTGTCCCTGCACCTTGGATACGAAAGTGGTTTCCAGTTTGGTTTCAGAGCTTCAGGCCCCCTTGCCTCGGCCCTGTTGGCTCCTCCCTCACTTCTCACTCCCCTGAGGCCTTTGTGACTCCAGCCCCAGCACCCTGCTGTCTGTCTCCCTTGTCGGGCTGTCCTAATAGCTAGACCTATGGGAGCTTCCAGAAGTGGGAGCCAAGTTGTCTGATATGCTAGCCAACTGGATCTTGAAACTCAGGTTCTCTTCATGGTTCTAAGCTGGCTTCTAAGCCAGAGCTCTGAAGGCTGTGGCCTCAGTGGCAGGCAACGTGGACCCCATAGCCATTCTGCCACCATCAGCAGAGGACATCCATCCTCCCTCTGGCCTGAGGCTCAGGCCCCTGTTGGCCCGGCTTCTGGGCCCTGTCAAGAAAACCCTCTACCTCTGACCTCATGCCACTGGTGACTTTTACAGGTGTGCTCACCAGTTCTCTGCAGAGGCAGCTTTTTCTTCTGTTACTTCAAGTTTATATTAAAACTTTACACAGACCTTCAGAAGCACAGAAGATAGAAAAGAGCCATCTTCTTAGTGTCACTTGGTCACAGTGATTGGAAACAGTCCTGCTAAAGGGACTAAAGAGTTAAGTAAACAAGTGATGATGCCAGCGTGAACGGTAATCCATTCCAAGGCCGAAGCCTTCTTCCCCCTCATAGGGTTGCCCCAGTCCTGCTGCCACCTTCCATTGCCTCTCGTATTAAGGACCTCTGGCCTGGCATGAGGTGTGGCAGCAGAGAGCACTGGCCCAGGAGCCCGAGGACCTGTGTGGCCTGAAATAGTCATGGCCCCCTGCAGCTCAGGTGCCCTCTATGCAGAATGAAGGGGTGGGCCTTTCGGCCCTCGGGCCTCACTGACCCACTCCTTCTGGGTCGCCGATGGTGCTGACGTGTCCTGGCTGCTCCTGCCCCAGAGGGTGCTGGCAGGAGGGCCCTCTTGGGAAGAGCCCTGAGCCCGGCTCACAGGTGCAGCCTGGATGCTGACCCCAGGCAGGTGGTGCTGGCCCAGTGAGTCACCTGATGACACAATAGTCACCTGTCTCCCTCATCCACCCCACCCCTCCTACCTGGCCTGGGAATCTCCCAACCCCAGCCTCTGGGCACTTCCCCACCTGCCCCTGGAGAGCCTGTGGCTCGGTGAAGGGAGAACCACAGGACTCGACGATGTAGAGTCCTCCTTGGCCAACCGACCCTCACCCAGACTGATCGTTCACCACCCAGTCATGTGAAGGGTCCCTTCCATCCACTGGAAGAAGCAAAGCTTACCACTAGCTAGTATTCTGGGGGTGCTTTGAGATCCTTGCATGAAAGGGTCACTAGAGGTACAGCCAAGCCCGGGAGTTACAGACCAGTCCGGAGCACAGTTCTCCATCTACACTGCAGATGCTGGCTGCCTCATCTGACTTTTCTATGACTCAGCACTTCGGCCCACATTAGCTTGGATAAAGGAGGCCTGGGGGTAATGCCACCAGGATGGACTCCCCAACCTCAGTCTGCTCCCCATTTTTCCTGTCCAGCAGCCACAGTGAGGTTAGGACGTACGTTGAAAGGCCCCTTTGATTGTTAAGCCTCTGGACACCCACTGATGCTCATTGCCAGGGATACAGTCACGTCCTGTGGGGCCAAGCTGGTACCTCCATAGAACAGGGAGCCACAGACTGCAGTGCCCATTGTGCCACAGTGGACCCAGGGGGGCATTTATTCACCGAGGTGGAGGTGAGCCCTGGCCACAGACTGCAGTTGTGCCACAGTGGACCCAGGGGGCATTTATTCACCGAGGTGGAGGTGAGCCCTGGCCACAGACTGCAGTTATGCCACAGTGGACCCAGGGAGCATTTATTCACCGAGGTGGAGGTGAGCCCTGGCCACAGACTGCAGTTGTGCCACAGTGGACCCAGGGGGCATTTATTCACCGAGGTGGAGATGAGCCCTGGCCAGAGGGTGGTCTGCCTCAGCTACCATCACTGTGCCATTTTTAGGGAAAATCACATCATCCTTCCAGGCCTCAGTTTCCTCATCTGTCAAGTGAGGGGATGAGACTAGGCAACCAGTCTCTAGGAATCCACAGGAGACCATGGTGTCATTTCAGTCCTCACAGCAAAGACCAAAAGTTTGTACCAGACCCCCAGAGATGGTACCTGTGCCTGGTTTGGGTCACAAGGTAAATATTGACTGTAAGGGTAACCATTTGTTCTGATTTGCCTGGGACAGCCCTGGTTTATTGCTGTTGCTCCCCCATAATTATTATTGTACCTCTTTCACTCTCAAAAGTGTCCTAGTTTGGATGATATCTTACATGGCCACCCTACTGACAGTAATATGATGAAATGAGATTTCCCTGCTTCAGGAGGATGCTCTCTGCCTGAGTCAAAGGAGGGCTTTGACTGCTCAAAGAATAGCCTTGGAGGGATGTCATTTGAAGACATGGGTGATCTCATGCATCATTCACTGCCCCTGTCTGAAGTACCACATGAAAAAGTTCTTTTCAATCAATTCTCTGCTTCCTGCAAGGAACTTACATATTTCTTCCTCTCTGGATATAAAGACTCTGTAATGGACCATATCTCTCTTTTCTCCTTGGCTGCCAGGAAGCTCAGATATAAGTGTATAGCTGAACTATAGAAGCACTGTAAGCCATTATGATTGTTATACCAATATCATTTCCATCCCACCAATCCTGACCTCCTGCCTTATTTACATTTTCCTTTGCTCTGATTTGTTATTCTTTTTTTTTTTTTTTCTTTTTTTTGCGGTACGTGGGCCTCTCACGGTTGTAGCCTCTCCCGTTGCGCAGCACAGGCTCTGGACGCGCAGGCTCAGCGGCCACAGCTCACGGGCCCAGCCGCTCCGCGGCATGCGGGATTTTCCCGGACCGGGGCAAGAACCTGTGTCCCCTGCATCAGCAGGCGGACTCTAAACCACTGCGCCACCAGGGAAGCCCTGTTATTCTTATTTACAACTTTCTTATATTTATTTATAGCTTCTCATTCTTTTAAAAATATTTATAAAATTTTGTTATAGTTACATTGAAGTCTCTATAGAACCAAGATGGAAAGAAACAAAAAAGGAATAAATTTATAGAATATAATTTTTAGTTGGTTATTGAACTACCTGCCCTTCTGTGGCATGTTACTATGTCTGAGGTCCTGCCATCTGAGCGAAAATTATTTGAGTCTTTCAGACTTGTTAACTTTCTGAGCACTCTGTGAAAGTAGAAGGAAACTTTTCAACACTGCATCAGCAAACACCCAATGAAAATAAAGGTGAGGTCATGAAGGGAGCCTGAGATCAGGATGCCAGGGGCAGAGCAAGCCTGCAGGAGAGGGAAGAAGGCTGCAGAGACACGGTCACCACCCCCCCCCCCCAGACCCTCACCCAGGGGACAGACACCTGAAGGTGATTGGGGAATAAAATCTGGCCGTGGGGAGCCTGAGTTCAAGGGCTGGCCCTGCCTCTTAGGAACATGGAACCTTAGCAGGCCACCCTCCCTCTGCAGTCCTTAGTTCTGTCCACTGGAAAGTAAGGTGGCTGGCAAGACAAAGTTCACAGTGACTTCCAGCTTTGAAATTCTCACCATGCTCCTGGGGAGAATGGCTCTGCAATGCCCTTGGAGCCCAGGAAGCCTAGGCTGCCCGACTTTTGGCTGGCCCTGGCAGGGCACACACACTTGGGGCTCTGCTCTGATCAGCTTTGCCCCTCAGTTTGGCAAGGACCCCCATTCTGAACTACTTCCAGGGTATCCCTGGGGCACTGACTAGACAAGGAAAGGTTGAATACCTGGAGGAAACTTCCAGAATGACCCTCCAGCTATTGCTTGGCAGATCTGGTGGTCACGCTGTGTTAGACTATGAGCTCCCACAGGCTGGGGCAGTGGTTTTAGCTTTTCTATGAAACACTGGTTTGGAAGGTGGGTTAGCAAGGGTTAGCAAAGCCATGAATGATGCCCTTCCTGGACACCCTCAGAACCCAGGGCCAGAGAGAAATACTAACCCGAGAACAGTCCCCCTCTTAGAAAGCTCATCTCCAAAGAACCCACCGGCCCCAACTCTTGCACCAGCCATGGGACCGGCCGGGGTTCCTCCTACAGCATCCACATCCATTTCCATGTTGGACCCCACCGCAGCCCGAGATGCAGTTGAGGCAGGAATTGCTGTTATCCCATTTCATAGATGAGGCAACTGAGGCTTAGGGAGCTGAAACCCACTTGGAGTCACTCTCTGAGCAGAGACCGGAGCCCAAGCCTCCCATCGCTAAGTGCCCTGAGGTTCCCAGAGCCCACCCTGCCTCCTGCTCCCAGCGCTCCACACAGCCACCGTCCTCAGAACCACAGTGGGCATCCCTGGGAATGCAGACAAGGGAGGCACCAGCAGTGCTTCGATGCACAGAGCCTGGAGCCCTGGGTTCAGGTCGGGTCTCCCTGGTTAACCTGTAGGGATCTCACCAGGTTGGAGCTGCCCGAGCTGTGGATGAGTCGCAGTAACTCTCTCTTCTCTTCTCTTCTCTTCTATTTCTGTGTGTGTGCTCTTGTCAAGTAGAAGAGCGTGAATTCCCCTCCGCGGCCGTTCATCTCCAACACGGGACAAAAGGGGAGAAGAGGCGGGACGGAGCTGCCCGCGGTGTCCAGCGTGGCTTCTCTCGTGCGGGGACCAGGGATGCCTGGGCCATGCACACAGCCGTCTCCAGCCGTCAACGGTTCACATAGCACACAGGGGACTTGTGGGGGGCCACTTGCCACTGCCAACTGAAACAATACAATGGCAACACTGACATCCTTCATGACGTTTCCACGACAGACATTCAGGCAGAAAGTGCTGGCGCGTTTTCTGTCTGCAAAGTAGAGGGCCATGCCTCACTGACGTGAATAGACTGGGCCCTGATGACCTGCTCTGAGTCCACTAGCACCCAGTGACACTTGCAAAAAAAACTCCCGAAACCATCTTGGGTTTGGCTTCCACAGCTCTTGACCAATGTGGCCCAAGCCAGACGTCTCCTTGGGACTCTTGGATTATTCGTGAATGCGGCCTGCCCCGACCTTCCCTGAATAGCATCTGAAGTCCCGTGGAGGTCATGGATCCTGAACAAAGTGTCAAGGGCACCAAGAAGGCTGAGGGAAGTCCCCGGAAGCGGCTGACCAAAGGAGAGGCCATTCAGACCAGTGTCTCATCCAGCGCCCCGTACCCAGGCAGCAGCACCGCTGCCACCCAGGAGGGCCCCTTCCAAGAGCTCCTAGCCCCACAGCCCTTCCCAGGCCCCTCATCGGTTCTTAGGGAAGGCTCTCAGGAGAAAGCAGGCCAGCCACAGAATCCCCCCAAGAGGTCCTCCATCGAAGCCTCGGTCCACATCTCGCAGATTCCGCAGCACCCTCTGACACCAGCATTCATGTCGCCTGGCAAACCCGAGCATCTCCTGGAGGGGTCCACGTGGCAGCTGGTTGACCCCATGAGACCCGGACCCTCAGGCTCTTTCGTGAGCCCTGGGCTCCATCCTCAGAGCCAGCTCCTCCCTTCCCATGCTTCCATCATTCCTCCCGAGGACCTGCCTGGCATCCCCAAAGTCTTTGTGCCCCGTCCCTCGCAGGTCTCCTTGAAGCCCACAGAAGAGGCACACAAGAAGGAGAGGAAACCACAGAAACCGGGCAAGTACATATGCCAATACTGCAGCCGCCCCTGTGCCAAGCCCAGCGTGCTCCAGAAACACATCCGCTCGCACACGGGTGAGAGGCCCTACCCCTGTGGCCCCTGCGGCTTCTCCTTCAAGACCAAGAGTAACCTCTACAAGCACAGGAAGTCCCACGCCCACCGCATCAAAGCCGGCCTGGCCTCGGGAATGGGCGGAGAGATGTACCCCCCAGGGCTGGAGATGGAGAGGATCCCTGGGGAAGAGTTTGAGGAACCCACTGAGGGGGAAAGCACAGATTCGGAAGAGGAAACCGGCGGCACGTCCACTCACCCCGCAGAGCTGTCGCCGAGGCCCAAGCACCCCCTGCTGTCCAGCGGTTTGTACAGCTCTGGGAGCCAGGGTTCCAGCCACGAACGCTGTTCCTTGTCCCAGTCCAGCTCAGCCCCGTCGCTCGAGGACCCTGCTCCCTTCGCAGAGGCCTCATCTGAACACCCCCTGAGCCATAAACCCGAAGACACCCACACGATAAAGCAGAAGCTGGCCCTCCGCTTGAGCGAGAGGAAGAAGGTGATCGACGAGCAGGCGTTCCTGAGCCCGGGCAGCAAAGGGAGCACTGAATCTGGGTATTTCTCACGCTCAGAGAGCGCCGAGCAGCAGGCCAGCCCCCCAAACACCAACGCCAGGTCCTACGCCGAGATCATCTTCGGCAAGTGTGGGCGGATCGGGCAGCGGACCGCCATGCTGACGGCCACCTCCACCCAGCCCCTCCTGCCCCTGCCCACCGAAGACAAGCCCAGCCTGGTGCCTCTGTCTGTGCCCCGGACGCAGGTGATCGAGCACATCACCAAGCTCATCACCATCAACGAGGCCGTGGTGGACACCAGCGAGATAGACAGCGTGAAGCCCAGGAGGAGCTCCCTGTCACGGCGGAGCAGCATGGAGTCGCCCAAGTCCAGCCTCTACCGGGAGCCCCTGTCCTCCCACAGCGAGAAAACGAAGCCCGAACAATCACTGCTGAGCCTCCAGCACCCGCCCAGCACCACCCCCCCTGTGCCTCTGCTGAGAAGCCACTCAATGCCTTCTGCCACCTGCACCCTCAGTACCCCCCCACACACCTTCCGAGGCAGCTACTCCTTCGACGACCACGTCGCCGACTCGGAAGCCCTGAGCCGCAGCAGTCAACTGTTTACCTCCCACCCCCGGATGCTCAAGCGTCAGCCGGCCATCGAACTACCTTTGGGCGGGGAGTACAGTTCCGAGGAGGCGGGGCCGAGCAGCAAAGAGGCAGCCTCCAAACCCGCAGATGAACCGGAACCCAGGGAAAGCGACCTCACCAAAAAGACCAAGAAGGGTTTGAAAACGAAAGGGGTGATCTATGAATGTAACATATGTGGTGCTCGGTACAAGAAAAGGGACAACTACGAAGCGCATAAAAAGTACTACTGCTCGGAGCTTCAGATGGCAAAGCCCGTCACCGCAGGTGCGCACGCGTCTCCGGAAGCCGAAAAGAGCCAGGCGGAGCACGAGCCCTGGTCCCAGATGATGCATTACAAACTGGGGACCACCTTGGAGCTCACTCCACTGAGGAAGAGGAGGAAAGAGAAGAGCCTCGGGGACGAGGAGGAGCCACCCGCCTTTGAGTCCACGGAGAGTCAGTTCAGCAGCCCCGGGCCATCGGAGGCTGCTCGGAACCTTCCCTTGGAATCCGCCAAGTCACCAGCAGAGCCGAGTAAGTCAGTGCCCTCCCTGGAGGGATCCGCCAGCTTCCAGCCAAGGACTCCCAAGCCAGGGTCCAGTTCAGAATCAGGGAAGGAGAGGAGAACCACGTCCAAAGAAATTTCTGTCATCCAGCACACCAGCTCCTTTGAGAAATCCGACTCTCTGGAGCAGCCCGGCGGCTTGGAAGGGGAAGACAGGTCTGCGGCCCCGTTCTCATCGCCCCCACCCGCCCCGCATGGACGCTCGGCTCACTCCCTGCAGCCCAGGTTGGTCCGTCAGCCCAACATTCAGGTTCCCGAGATCCTGGTGACCGAGGAGCCCAACCGTCCAGACACAGAACCGGAGCCGCCCCCTAAGGAGCCCGAGAAGACGGAGGAGTTCCAGTGGCCCCAGCGCAGCCAGACACTTGCCCAGCTCCCAGCAGAGAAGCTGCCACCCAAGAAGAAGAGACTGCGCCTGGCGGAGATGGCCCAGTCATCCGGGGAGTCCAGCTTCGAGTCCTCCATGCCTCTGTCTCGCAGCCCGAGCCAGGAGAGCGGTGTCTCTCTGAGCGGGTCCAGCCGCTCTGCCTCCTTCGAGAGGGACGACCACGGAAAAGCCGAGGCTGCCGGGCCCTCGTCCGACACACGCTCCAAACCCTCGGGCACCCACATGCTAACTGTCCCCAGCCACCACCCGCACACCCGCGAGATGCGGAGGTCAGCCTCAGAGCAGAGCCCCAATGTTTCCCACTCCACCCATATGACCGAGACACGCAGCAAATCCTTCGACTACGGCAGCTTGTCCTTGACAGGCCCTTCTGCACCAGCCCCAGCAGCTCCAGCAGCCCCAGCAGCCCCAGCAGCCCCAGCAGAGAGAAGGAAATGCTTTTTGGTGAGACAGGCCTCTCTGAGCAGGCCTCCCGAAACCGAGCCAGAGGCCACCCACAAGGGAAGACAGGAGAGTGAGGAACCAAAGCCCTCATCCAGTAAATCTTCGGCCAAAAGCCCATTGCCCCCGATTTCCTCTGCAGCCACCTCACACAGCGGGCACCCGGGAGGCAAGAGCCAGGCGCAGGACAGACCCCCGCTGGGGGCCACGCCACCCTACACAGAAGCACTGCAGGTGTTCCCCCACCCCATTGCTCAGCTCCCCTTGCAGGAGAAGCCGTACCTGCCCCCGCCCGTCTCCCTTTTCTCCTTCCAGCACCTCCTACAGCATGAGCCAGGGCAGTCTTCAGAGTTCTTCTCCACCCAGGCCATGTCCAGCCTGCTCTCCACACCGTACTCCATGCCCCCGCTTCCTCCCTCCTTATTTCAAGCCCCCCCACTTCCTCTCCAACCGACTGTTCTGCACCCAGGCCAACTCCACCTCCCCCAGCTCATGCCTCACCCAGCCAACATCCCCTTCCGGCAGCCCCCTTCGTTTCTCCCCATGCCTTACCCTGCCTCCTCAGCACTTTCTTCTGGGTTTTTCCTGCCTCTGCAATCCCAGTTCGCCCTTCAGCTCCCTGGTGATGTGGAAAGCCATGTACCCCAGGTCAAAACCAGCCTGGCCACACTGGCAACAGGAACCCCTGGCCTCTCCCCCAGCACAGAGTACAGCAGTGACATCCAGCTGCCCCCCGTGGCTCTGCCGTCCAGCTGCTCAGCACCCACGTCAGCCCCTCCGCTGGCCCTGCCTGCCTGTCCAGACACCATGGTGTCTCTGGTTGTGCCTGTCCGGATCCAGACCAACATGCCGTCCTATGGGAGCGCCATGTACACCACTCTTTCCCAGATCCTGGTCACCCAGTCCCAGGGCAGCTCAGCAACTGTGGCTCTTCCCAAGTTCGAGGAGCCCTCATGCAAGGGGACGACTGTGTGTGGGGCAGATGTGTACGAGGTTGGGCCCAGACCGGCTGGGGTAAGTGAAGAGCAAAGCAGAGGTTTCCCGACTCCATACCTGAGAGTGCCTGTGACATTACCTGAAAGAAAAGGCACTTCCCTGTCATCAGGGAGTGTCTTGAGCCTGGAGGGGAGTTCATCAACAGTGGGGGGAAGCAAACGTGTCCTTTCACCAGCTGGCAGCCTTGAACTTACCATGGAAACCCAGCAGCAAAAAAGAGTAAAGGAAGAGGAGGCTTCCAAGGCAGATGAGAAACTCGAGCTGGTGAAACCGTGCAGTGTGGTGCTTAGCAGCACCGAGGATAGCAGGAGACTAGAGAAGTCCCACTTGGGCAGCCAGGGCCAGGGCAGGAGGGAAGTAGAGACACTGTCCAGCCTGTCCTCAGATCCATCTGACCCAAAGGAAATTCCTCCCCTTCCTCCGCCCTCATTGCCCCGTGTGACAACCCCAGGCTCAGAGGCTATGAAGGAATATGCCCAGCCGTCTGGTAAACCTCACCGAAGAGGGTTGCTCCCCCTGAGTGTGAAGAAAGAAGATTCCAAGGAACAACCTGACCTCCCTCCACTGGCACCTCTCAGCTCACAGCCTCTGTCAGAAATGTCCCCCAGGCCAGCCAAGTTGCAAGAAGGTACGGACTCAAAGAAGGTACTGCAGTTCCCCAGCCTCCACACGACCACTAATGTCAGTTGGTGCTATTTAAACTACATTAAGCCAAATCACATCCAGCATGCAGATAGGAGGTCCTCTGTTTACGCTGGTTGGTGCATAAGTTTGTACAACCCCAACCTTCCAGGGGTTTCCACTAAAGCTGCTTTGTCCCTCCTGAGGTCTAAGCAGAAGGTGAGCAAAGAGACATACACCATGGCCACAGCTCCGCATCCTGAGACGGGAAGGCTTGTGCCATCCAGCTCCCGCAAGCCCCGCATGACAGAGGTGAGTTCAGCCTTGTTTTTCTTCTCCCCACTGATTTTAAAAGTCTTTGGTGAGCTTTTAAAGCCACATTCTCCTCAAGTTCCATTTGCAAAATGAGAGCCAACTGAGTGGGCAGATTTCCTCTCTATCAGCTGTGACTGATCACCTTATTTATTGGGTTTCTTTGTCAGTGTCCCTCATATCATTGGACTAGATACCTTTCAATAAAGTGAGCTCTAAAGCGATCCACTTTCCCATTAGCTTCTATTGAAAAATCAAAGACACAATCTCAGCCAAAAGACAGATGGAAAACTGCCACTCCAACATACATTTCTCCCTTATCTGGTTAGTCTTTTCCTGTTCTCACATCTACTATTTCTGTTCTCTGGTGCCACTTGAAATCTTCCCATTGTCAGAGAGTCTAGAATTGGACGCAAATGACTCCTGAAATATTCCTTCTTTCTTTTCTGTGAGTAGGAGAGCAAATAGAGCTTGGCTGCAGTATCCCTCTTTACCAGTAGGTGGCAATGTCACAGCTTGACTCATCTATGCTGGTGATAGCGCACAGCCCCGACCAAGGGCTCATGTTTACTCCATTGCCTCTGACTTGAGGCTGCATCAGGAGGCATAAAATGAACTGATCCCTGCAAGTTCAGGAAGATTGACATTTGATAATTCCAAGTTTGCTTCAGACCAGTGACACCTCCGTATCCTGACAAGGCCAGCATAAGGATTTAGGCCATGATGTGCTATGCTGACTTGATATTTGTGGAATAACCATTGGTCTTATTGGTTGCGTAGCCTCACTGTGCCAGGCATCGCTCTGTGCCCTTGAATCCAGTTGATACTCATCTCTACCTGTGAGGTAGCAGTATCATCTTCATTCTGTAGATGAGGGAACTGAGGGTCAGAGGGTGAGAGAGGTCGAGGTCACAGGGCAAATATTTGGCAAACCCAGAATTTGAACCCAAACCTGTCTGACTCCAGAGAGTCTATTTTTCTTCTTTCAGTTATTTGAGGAAAGAAAACCTTAAAAGTGACTGCAAGTTTAGAGATGTTCATTAGTGTGTCTTCAGATTCTTTGACCAAATAAGTCCCCTAAATTCCTATTGTAGATAAATGAACAAAACTATGTTCGATAACTTCTCCTATATTTGTATCCTGCTCTTTTATTGAGTGACTTTTGTGCATTGAATTTGTCCTTAGCTCTACTGGATATTCTTCACCAAACTGTTTCCTAAATTTATTCTCTAAATATCCTTGTCAGTCTACAGACATCCTTAAATGAGGTTTCCACTTTCGCCATAAACATCATGACTGATTTTCTCTCCAGTGTCTCTTACTGGCTATGGCTACTCCCAAGAAGCTGTTGTAATTATATTCACACTCAGAACTTATAGTGCACTTACTATGTACCAGGTGCTGTGCTCAGTGTTACTTTTATCCTCACAACCAACCTTGACAGGGTTCTATATCACTATGTGATTGATAAAGAGACAAAAGCATAAAGAAGTCAGGTGACTTGCACAAGACCCCACACACAGTAAATATCCTGGATTCAAAACTAGATCTCACTCCAAGGTTCTTCTGGATGCTCAGGACTGTCCTCTGTTTCAATGATTGAACACTGAAAGGTGGTTTAAGAAAAACAAAGAGTTAACTTGGCTTAACTGGGTTTGGCAAGCATTTGTTCAAAATGCTGCTTTCCTAAAATGAGCTGAACCGTGCACACTTTTTCCTGGAATATTCCATTTGATTCACTGGCATGTTTCCTACCAGAAGCTCACCAGTCTGGTCCGTTAATGTAACTGCATGGCCCACTGATTGATGCCTTTCTATAATTACACCTCTTTCTGGTCTCTGCTTGCATATTTCCAGTGACTGGGTGCTCAGAACCTCTTAGTAAAACCCAGCCCATCTTGGGACAGTGCTTTAAGAAAGGTCCCTATTATACTGAGCTGACATTTGTCATCCCATAGCTTCCATTCCCTGTCAGTAGCTCTGAAAAGGCCCTTTGGGCTATATCAGCATTTCAAAGCTCTTCCTAACCATCTTTGTGCAGGTCTAGGCCACCCAATCAGGTTTGAGTTTGGTCACATACATTTTTTTTTCAATTTTAAGCCCTGGAGAAACCCAAGCTTATACAAGAGTTCACTCTGCAGCCACATTTCATCCCCCAGGTTCCTCCTTCCTTTTTCTCTTTGGGGATCATTTTGACAACCACAGGCACTATTGCGAAGAAATTAAGAGCAAGGGCTTCAGTGCCAAGTTGCCCGAATTTGAATCCCACTATCTCACTTACTAATTGACCTTGGGCCAATTACTTAACCTCTCTGCACCTTGGTTTCCTCATCTATAAAATAGAGACAATAATAATTCTTGGCTCATAAGTCTGTAGAGGTAATTAAATGAGTTAAAATATGCAAAGTGTGTTTAGAACAGTGGTTGGCACATTGGCACTTGATCATCATTATCTGCAGTTATTCACATTATTATCATTAAAAGCTAAAGTGGATCCCTGCTCAATTCCAACAGTGTTTCCTGGTAGAGTGGCTCCTGCCACCAAAACCAGCCTCCTCTAGCTTGGCCCTGACATCACAGCTGGTTGTGAGACAGAAGTCATTCATCAGCCTGGGGGAGGCCTCTTTGTCCTTCCAAGGATGGCCCAGATGGCAGACTGAGATGGAAGTGAAAACAGCAATGCTCTGGAAATCCCTGGGTATTGCATAAAATCACCTGCCTTCTGCCAAAGCAGCAGTCCATAGCCTCACTTGGTTTCCACTCCCCATCTCCAATTCTGAAGAGATTTTTTTGGGGGGGGTCACTGAGTCATAGAAGTTGACCCTGGAATGAATCTCCAAGATGGTCTAATCCCCTCAGACTCTGAGGCCCAGAAAGGTGAAGTAATTCACCCAAGGGTGGCTCCGCATGCAGTGGCCTATGTGGGGCTAGAACTCAGATTTCCTGATTCCCAACCAGCTACCTTTCTGCTCAGCCCCAGCCCATCCTTGTAGGGGCAGGTGTGGTGACTGGCACAGGGACTTCTGTCCTTAGATTGCCCCAGCACCAGGAGACAGGGTTGCTCCTCCTGTGGGCTGTCAACAGTGCAGTTCCTCGTGACCTTAATGACAGTGACATGAAGTAGGATAAGAATCTCACTGCTGGCCCCAGCCCCCAGCCCAGCATCGCTGCTCCCTATTAAAGGGTGCACCCACCCCTGCCACCATCAGAGGATCTGGGGGACATGTTATCCAGCCAGCTCTCACCACCGAGGCCCTTATCTCTTGAAGAGAACAGCTTCCCTGAGATGCACACCCGCCAGGCCCATCAGTGGGCGGCACAGCTTCTCTGTGTCCGGCTCGGGGGTGGGGGGCTAGGGGGGTGCTATTGGTCAGGGCCTTCAGGAGACCTGCGTTCTGCTCCCAGCAATGCCCTTAACTTGCTGTGTGACCTTGACTTTCTCATCTCTAAAAGAGAATTGGGCTGGTTAATCTCCAAAGGTGGGGCCTTCATTGATGCATTCAGCATTCCTCAAATGCCTTCTCTGAGGCTGGTGTGACCGAGGAGACCAAGATGAGGACCTGTCCCCAGAAGCCCCTAGACTAGCGAGCAAACGCAGCTCTCATGGGAAGGCCTGGTCTTCCCCTGAAAAAGACCTGGTCAGAGTCCCAGTTCTGACTTCCCCTCTCTGAGGATCCGTTTCCCTCCTTCTGTAAAGTGGGGCTAAGAGCACCTCTTCACTGGGTAGAGGGAGGATGAAGTGTAGGTGTGCGATGCCATCGAAGGCATCATTCCGTGACCACCCGTTAACCAGCCATGATTTTGTCGTTCCTGCGGTGGGCCAGGTTCGCCTCCCTTCGCTGGTTCCCCCGGAAGGCCAGAAAGAGATAGCTAGAGTGGAGAAGGAAGAGGAGAAGCGAGGGAAGCCGGAGGAGGACGCTCCTGCCTCCAAGAGAGGGGAGCCGGCGAGGATCAAAATCTTCGAAGGAGGGTAAGAATCACCTTTGGTTTGCAATGTCTGCTTCCCATGCAGTAAGAACTCGCGCCCGCCCGAGGGCTGGGGGTGGTGTCATCTGCGTTCAGAGGTGGTGAGCATCTCAACGGGCAGGGCTGTGCCCACAGGAGCCCTGGGCTTCCGGCCTTCCAGGAGGTGACATCTTTGTGCGACTCGCTGACCACCTCTGTTAAGGAGTGTGGGCTCCTTGGTTGGGGGTGGGGTATGCCAGGTATGTGCTGGGGACTGGAGCCGCCTGGGTCTTCCCCCAGCCCCTCTTTCCTCACATGCTGGCTGGGTTCCTAGACCCCGCATTGGGATTGATAGTGATTCTCCCAGGTCCTGTCCGGACTGCTGTTAACCTTGGTGTATGTTCCCCAGAAGTCACCTCTGTCCTCTAAGCAGCCACCGTGGCAGGCCTGGTGTCCCACAGGGGGACTCGGGCTCTGCTGACAAGGCTGTTTACAGGGCTGATAGCGCACTGCACCTACCAGCTGTGTACACCGGTCTCTGTTCTGACTGGCTGGAGTCCAGGAGTCATTGGTTGGTAAACATTTAGAATAATACCCCTGGTTTTTCACCGTTGGTTCTTTGTCTTTGTAAACCTCATGATAGAAACATCTCAGAACTCTCAACTGTGGGGCTCACCGGGCTCCAGCAGGCTGCCTGGTTTCAGACCTGCTTTGTAGAAGTGTTGTGCAAGCTGTGTTCTTTGTGACCACGTGTGTGCTTCTCGGGACGTGGGTGTCTGTACGCAGGTCCCGTGGTGTCTGTCTCAGGGTCCTGTGTCTGTGTCCCCAGTGTGATCAATGCAGCCCTCGTCCTACCCAGTCCTGAGGGATAACAGCACGGAGGAGACCCTGCCTCCAAAGGAGGATGGTCCCCTTGAGCCCCAGCCAACACGGAACGTTATGGTACCTACAGTCCTCCAGCACCTGCAGGTGCCTAACTCACAAGGTCCAAGTGGGAGGTGCTGGATTCCTCTGTGGCGCTGGGAGAGCAGACACTACCCAGCTCCCCAAGGCCACCAGTGGGCATCCTCCGGTGGCACTGACCAGCAGGGGCTCTCAGGAGAGGGAGGGTTTGGAAACTGAACTTGGGGGTTTGGGTTGTCATAGTGACAGGGAGGGGGTCAGGGAGGGCAGACGTCCTGCAGTGGCAGGGACCCGACCCCTGGGGAGAGAAATATCCTTTTCAGAGTTCCAGTAACTGCTCCACTGAAACACTAGACCAGAGATTTTTCGAAATATGTGCCCTCTTTCCATCTGGGGACTGACGGGTATCCTCTTCTGCTACTTGGTTAGAGCGCCCCCGTGTGTCTCTGTGTTCTCACATCATTGGGGTCCTCCAAAGGCCACATAAGACTTCATCCTGGGATGGGTGCGTCCGTCACAGCCTTCTCCCAACAGTTTCAAGGACCATCTGTGGGGCCCCAGGGGGTGGCTGAGTGTTAGCGGCCATGAAGGAGGGGGTTTGCTTCTGCCCTGACAGGCAACGGTCCCCAGACTGGAGATCTGGTGCCAGGCGGCTCCCTGCTGCCCTCATTCCCCCCCGGGAAGCCTGAGCCCCGAAAGGGCAGTTGTCAGGAGCCTGTCCCCACCACAGTTAGTTCACAGCTTCAGCCACCAGAGTCTCTGCCACACGGTCTCCCTTCAGCTGAAAGGTGAAGGCCACACCTGAGTCCCCTTCTCCTCTTCCTACAGCCTAGGCAGTGGTCCTCACTGTAACCTACCCCCACCGTCCCACCCAGGTCATCACTTAATCCTACCCGCTCTGTTCAGAATCTCCCTCTCTTCCCAGGTCCAGCATCCCTGCCCCCGAGCAGCTCTCCCACTTACCTGTTCCACTCAGACCATCCCCTCCCCTCTCCAGCTCTGCTTCCCGTCTGTAAAAGGGGATCATGACATACTTTGTGGATGGTCGGGGGATCCTGTTGCCGCCCGGGTAAAGGCTGCAGTTCATGGTGCTGACAATGGGCAGCGGAGCATTTTTTCACCATTGTGTGCGTCGCTTTCATCCCCTCCAGGATAACCTCACTCTATCTGTCAGCTGCGAAGAACGTCACCCTCACTGCCTCTACTTGTCACATCTAATTTGAGCACTTTGGTGGGGGGTTATGTAAAGCCACCGGTCAGGTCATCTTCTCCTACAGCCCCGCTGTCCCATCTGGGCCCCCGCTGTACCTCCCACCCTCCCTTCTGGTGACCCCTCAACATTTACAGCTCTCTTGGGGCTGGTGTCACCCCCAGGAGGATTGGCAAATCTGGGCATGAGAGTGTGGGTTGCCACAGAACTGGGGGCGCCTCTGGCATTTCATGGACAGGGCTGGGTATGTGACCATCCTATCACCAACCACAGAACCACTTGTCCCACCCAAAATGCCAAGGGTGCCCCCACCCAGAAACACTGACTAGAACCTTCAGGCACACCCACCTGAGGTCACCAGGGCTTTGCCTTAGGCCCATTCCTTCCTCCCTCCCTTTTTTTCTTTCTTTCTTTTGTGTATTTTTTTAACACAGCAAGTGTTTGTACTTCACTCCAATACCTATTTGACGAGGGTCTGCAATGGGGTTCTGTTCCTGGGAGTCACTCAGAGATCCAGGCCAGCCAAGGCCGAGAGAGTAAGATGGGGCAGTGGTGCCTTGTGCACTGACTCTTCAGGCTTCCACCCAGAAGCTTCTGCTCCCATCTCATCTTCCAGGGCAAACTGCAGGCCTCACCCAGCTCCCTGAGAGTAGGGAAGCACAGCCCTGCCGTGCACAGGGGAGGACCAGGGCTCTTGGGTAGATAGCACTGACCACTCCAGAGGATTTACCGTACATCTGCAACTTGTTTCTACTCAGTGATGTTCTGAGATGTAGTCAGGTTGATCCATATAGATCTAATTCATGGCCATGAGTCAAGAGACCAGACAGCAAGAGTAGATGCTGGATGAGTCCAGCAGGCAGGAGTCTTCTCATCACTAGTCTCCTTGCTGTTCTTCTTGATCTCCAGCCCAGCACTTGATCAATCGCTCAGTCCATCCAGGAGGAGCTATTTATTCAGTGCCTTGTGGGTGCTCTGTGCCAGAAGATGCCCAGAGCCAAGGGGGTAAACTGGGGTTCTCCTCTCGAGGAGCCTGGTTCAGCTGCAGCACAAGGCCCGGTGCTGAGGTGTGGACCCCCAGTATTGAGATGCTCACAGCAGGCAAGGACTCCCGAGGCTGGAGTAGCCAGAGCTGGCCTCCTGGAGGGGGAGGGCTAGGCCTGGAGGGTTCGTGAGACTGGGACAGGCAGAGAGGAAAGGTGGGTCGGTAGTCAGTCTGGGTATGATGGTGACTCACGCACCTGGTCAGTCGGACTGGTTTCTTCTGGCCATGAGTGGTCTCCCTAGTCGCCGTCATCCACCTCCTTGGCTTCAAACCTCACTGTGCCAAGGACATTAAATCTGAGTGTCCAGCTGGGACCTCACTCCTGAACTATAGACCATTGCTTCTGATGCCTCACAGCCACCTCTGCCCGGGAGACCAGGGCACCTCGAACTCAGCGTGAGTTGGACCAAGCCCTCCAGTTGCCACCAACGACATCTCCTTCCACATCCAGAGCCCAGATGATGTGCCCACTTCACACTCAAAACCTTAGTGTCATCTTGGACACCTTCTTCTCCCCCAACCCTCCCCGTTCCAATTAGTCCCCAAAGTCTGGTGTCCACACCAAGTGGTCCATGACTCAGAGGTGGTCTCTCTGCACTCCCTGCACCACGGCTCTTACCCCCTCTCTCCAGGCCCCCATGTTGGTGCTATTGGGTGTCCTTGATCATGGTTCTGCCTGTGTCACACCTCTGCTCCAGGGCCTTCTGTGGCCGCCTTACCTGCCGGATCCAGTTGAAACTCAGGCTGGTCTTCCCGGCCCCACAGCCTCACTCACCCCTGTTGTGCTTCACCTTCTGTGCCTGCTGGGCTCTGCCCATTGCCAAATCCTAGCCACCTCCAAAGGGCAGTACTCAGCGCTCTCCTCCGATTAACCTCTCAGATCCCTCCATACTCCCTAGTTCTCTGCGTTACTTCTGGAATAACAGTGGTACTGAAATCCATTCCTGTCTCCCCTGCAAGTCCCCTCTTGCCTTGGGTCCTAGGGCCATGCTTTGTCCACGCTATGCATCCGTTCCTATTTACTGCATTGATTTCCGGCACACAGCCCCCGCCCTGCATTCCCCATCCCTTCCACACCCGAACACAGTCTGCATCTTTCAGGCAGCCTCCGGGAGTGCCCATCAAGAGCATGTTGACTTTCTCACCCAGCATCCCTGCATTTGCCTCGGTTGTTTTAGAAGGGCTCCTTTGTTACGAGAATGTTGACTTTACACCTACAAGGTTATACGGTTCATTGAGGGTAATGCCTGTGTTGTCCTAACTCAAGTTCACTTGTTGCAAGGAAAGCTGAGAGCTCAGCCCAAAGGGCTGGTGTGGAAGAAGAGGCTGGAATTGATAGGACCTACCTGGATGCCAAAAGTGCTCATCCAGGCCCAGCTGGGGGGGTGAGCGGGGGAGGGGTCGGTGCTTAGGCCTGAAGGGAATGATGGGATCAGAGGGTGAAACCATAGAGGTCAGGCCCAGCTGGGGTGGGGAGTCCTCAGAAAGGTGGCCGTTGTCAAGGGGCAAGGGGTGGGCTGGGTTTAGAGGGGCAGCCCAGCCTTAGCTTGGAACTGGAATACAGGGCAGGGGACAGAAGCCCAGCTGTGGGCTGGGCCAGTGAGCGTGGGTATGGTGACTCACAGGCATGGGGCTGTCCGGGGCTGCCCCCCAAGCCCTTCAGGCCTTCAGCAGAAGGCATCCACGCCAGACCCTGCCACTGCCAGTGGCAGGACTCAGCCATTGAGGGAGGGCCATCTGTGCTCCTGTCCAAGGGTACTGACTCCCATCTCTTCTCAGCTCCCCAGTACCGCCCAATACATCCCTCCAGCCACTGCCTCTCTCCTAGCCCATTCAGTTCCGTACATGCAAACTTAAAGTTTCCCGCCTTAACAACACCCCTTTGACTAAGGGCTTACTCGCCAGATTTTTCTGTTTTCCTCAGAAGGAAAACTCCGGAAAGCGCCGACTATAGTTGCTCACGCCTCACCTTTCCTCCCGTCCTCGCTCAGACTCATGCCAGTGGGGCGCTGGCCTCATCACACCTCAAAAGCTGCACTTACCAAGGTCCACAGTGACCTCCAACGCTGAGGAATTCCGTGGTCAGTTCTCATGTCTCTTCTTTCCTGAGCTACTGACAGCATTTGACACAGGTGACCCCTCCACCCTCCTCGAAACACTTTGTCCCCTGGCTTCCAGGCGGCCATCTTTCTTGACCCTCCTCTTCTTTGCCAGCAGCACTTTCTCGTCATCTTTGGTGATTTCCCACCATCTCCTGATCTCTAAACATTAGGGCCCCCAGGGCTCAGCCCCTGGGCTTCCCCTTTTCTCTGTGTAAACTCACTCCCAAGGTGGCTCTGTGTACCATCTATAGGCTGATGACTCCCAGACTCGCCTTTCCCGCCAGACTTCTCCCCGGAGCTCCGTGTCAGGTCTCAGCCATCTGTGTGATGGTCACCTGGGCGTTCAATGAACTCATCCTTAGAACACAGCACAGCAGACGCTGAAGAACCACTGCGACTCCTGGGGCTCTTGGTATATTTGTTAAAGAAATTATTTTGAAAGTTTGCTTAATTTGGTACAGTTCCACTTGAAGGAGTTATATTTTTAACAGGTGTGCTTTTCTATCTCATGTATTTTCATTTCTAATAGCTGAATTTATTTTTATTGAGGTCTAAGAGTTTATGCGGTATATCCACGTGTTGTTTATCGTGTACCTGTATTTTTAAAGCAAGCACACATGCGCACGCGTACGTGTGTGCGTATTTATGAAATAGTAGCTTGGAGAGAATAGTTTTAATTTTAAAAAATTTAAAGTTTGTTTGCTAAGAATTTTTCACAAACCCATTCCTTCTTGGACTTTGAAACCTAAAAGAAACCTAAAAGTGCAGCGTATTTTCTATCCTAATTTCTACTCTGTATAGCCCCATCTTACTGTGAACTCCAGATTAAGGACGTTGTTGAAGTATGCCTTTGGGAAGATTTGTTACCTCTATATTTATCGGGGAACAAATTGATTAAACTATGAATTACATACATCATAATAAGTTGGAGGTTTTGGGATAGGTGTAAAGAATAAACTCCGCAGGTAAACCGCTCTAAAAATCCAAACTGGAACAAAAAAAGCCCGCTACCAAAGCGTTCATAACGTAAAAGTTGTGATTTGTAAACATAGGCAGAGAAACTGTGTGCATTTGCTCATTCGCTGAATGTCTTTTTGAAAGTTTTTTTGAGTGGCCAAAGGAAAAAAGATATACTTTGAAAGAATGAAGCAAAACCACTTGTTCAAACTCTGCACAGGCAACTTCATTTTTCCTGTTGTCAGGCCCCAAATGGCTCTGTCTCACCTCCATTAACAAATCCTGTCAACTCACCCTGTGAAACCGTATCCAGAATCTGCCCATTTTTCCCACCTCCTGGGTCAGACCACTGCCAAGATTCATCTGGTTTGTCACAGTGTCCTGCTGTGATCTCCTGCTTCCACCCTTACCCACTACAGTGTATTCTCAACCCGGCAACCAGAATGACCCTGTTTAACACCAGCAGACCCTGGCACTCCCACTCTGCACCCTCCACAGCCCACAAGTGGCCTGTGTGTGCTGGCCCCAGGTCCTCCCTGACCTCTGCCTACCTCTCTACCCCTTGCTTCCTGTGCTCCAGCCGAGGATCTCTTTGTCAGACATGCTTCTGCCTCGGGGCCTTTGCACTTGCTGTGCCCGCTGCCTTGAACACTTTTTTTTTAATAAATTTATTTATTTTATTTATTTATTTTTGGCTGTGTTGGGTCTTAGCTGCTGCGCGCGGGCTGTGTTGGGGCGAGCGGGGCTACTCTTCGCCTCAGTGTGCGGGCTTCTCATTGTGGTGGCTTCTCTTGTTGTGGAGCACGGGCTCTAGGCACGTGGGCTTCAGTAGTTGTGGCACGTGGGCTCAGTAGTTGTGGCTCGTGGGCTCTAGAGTGCAGGCTCAGTAGCTGTGGCATATGGGCTTAGTTGCTCCGTGGCATGTGGGATCTTCCCGGACCAGGGCTCGAACCTGTGTCCCCTGCATTGGCAGGTGGATTCTTAACCACTGCGCCACCAGGGAAGCCTCTACCTTGAACACTTTTTCCAGGGTCCCGCAGCTCCTTCACTCACACTTTGGTGAAGCCTTCCCAGGCCACCCTCCCACATGTACCCTCCTCTAGCATTTCTTATCCCCCTTCCCTTCCCTGCTTTATTTTTCCCCAGAAAGTCACTAGTTTGTTTCTGTTTCCTCCACCAGAATGTACACCGTGTGAGAGGACAGGAACTATGCTTTATTCATTGCTGTATCCCCAGTGCTGAAAATGGTGCCTAGCAGTGCTAGAGAATGTTTATTCAGTGAAGGAATCTCCCTTTAACTGAGACCTCAGGTGAAGGACAGGATCCCTGACCTCAGCAGCTCTCAGAATCCGTGACAGGGTGGACGCTCTGGGTCTCAGGAAGGAGCAAGGACACAGAATCAGGGCCAAACCAGGCCAGACAGGACCAACCCACCAACCTGGAGTCAGGCTTGGTCTGGGAAGGTGAAGTCAGGTGGCCTCGGCTATGGGGCAAGCACCTGGGGCTGGGAGCCAAGGTCGTTTGCTTGCTGACCTGCCTTCAAGTGTTACAGGTAAAAATGAAACATGATTCCAAAAAGGACCGGCTCATGGGCTGCCAGCTCCTAGGCCAGTGCCTGCTCTGAGCAGATCCCTTGTGTCTTGGGGGCCGGGGAGAAGTGGTCTTCGGCACCCAACTCTGGATAGAGGCTGCTGTCCTTCCTGGGTGAGTCCAGGCTGCCAGGTCCCTGTCTTCTTCCTGATCCAGTGCCTTGGTTTCTCTTTAATTCTCAGACTTCTCCCTGGAAGTGTAGACAGGCAGCTCTGAGTGTGGCCCCAGTGGGCCTGGAGTGAATTGTCCAACCTCCATCACATGCGCCCACACTGGTTTTGTTCTCTTTCTGTTTCCCCCAAATCCCGTTGTTTCATCTCTCCTAGGGAATGTGACCTGAGCTTTGAGAAGGGGGTGGGAGTAGGGGAGGGTGGGATATTGCAGAGTCCAGGTGCGACATCCAGTGGCTCAGACCAGGGAGACCACATTAGAGATGGGGGTGGAGCTAGAGGACTTCTGGTGAATTGAATATGAAGGGTGAGGACAAGGAGCTTGGAATGTAGAGTGACTGCCATGTTCCTGGCTCGAGTAACAGCTGGATGGGTGGTGCTGCCATACACCGAGATGGGCAGGGATGGGGAAGACAGTAAGAAAGGGGCTCGGGGAAGGGGAGATCAGAGCTTGGTGGACATGTTCACTTTGAGATACCAGTCAGACATCCAAGTGTTCAGGGAGGCGTGTGGCAATTGGATATGTGAGCCTGGCCTTCAGGGGACAGGAAATACACCTTTGGGACATGCGTTTGTCAATGCGTAGATGCTGTTCAGGAGGATGGAATTGGATGGGGTCACTTAGGGAGAGGGGAGGAGAAAAAAAGAATAGGGCATCCAGGACTGAGCCGGAATATGCCAGCAGTCAGAGGGCAGGTAGAGAGGAAGCTGCAAGAGTCTGAGAAGGAGAAGCCAGAGGAGTGGCGGAGACCTGGCAGAGTGAGAAGTCATGGAAGCCAAGGGCAGAGGGAGTTCAAGGTCATCTGTGCTGAGGGCCGCTTACAGGCCCAGGACAGGGAGGCCAGGCAAGTGTCCACGGGATGTGGCCACATGTGGGTCACTGATGGGGCCTTGATGGGAGCTGTTTTGGGAGATGGAGTCCTGAAGGCAGCACATGTAAGTAAACCTGTCCCAAGAGGCTGCCTATGGAGGGAAGGAGGAAACAACGAGGGGGTGAGGGGTGGGACCGGGGTGAGTGTGTATGAGGCTGAGCAGGTGGGTGTTTACACAGAGAGATCCTCAGTGTGCTTGTGCTGCTGGGGGCGTGGAGGTGGTAGGCACAGATGACAGTGCCGGGAGAGAAGGGGCCGAGCGCAGGGCGGAGTTCTAGAAGAGGTGCAAGGGGTGGGGCTGAGCTGATGTGAAGGGGGTGCTTCTCCTAGAGTAACAGGAGGAAAGACAGATGTGGGTGTGCTGCAGGCAGACTGATGGTTTGGGCGGGGGAGTGGGGAGGGTTCTCTCAGCCCCCATCCAGACCTCTTCTCACTGTTCCTGGACAGCTACATTCCCAGCAATAGATGTGTGAATGGCTGTTTTGAAAACAAAAGCAGGAAATGTCTGTTCCTAGGAAGCCACTTAGATTCTTGGAAAAGTTATTCCTTTGTAAAGATTATCCTCCAAATAAACATCTCAGATGTTAAATTGTCTAGTTAGGTTGACTGTCTGCACTGGCCTAGCATCTTTCTCCTGAGCACTCAAAAGACTTCCCAGGGAACACTGGCTCCAGGCATTAGAGAAAGCTGATTATGTCACTATGAAACCCAAGTCACCAACAGTGAAAAAAAAAAAGAAAAGAAAAAAAGAAAAGACATATTGATCACGGGGCAGACTGAGTGTCTGAGTATGCTGGGGCCAGAGTCCCCAGAGCCCTGAGGATGGTCAGGGAAGACCTAAATGCATCCTATTAAAATTTAAAGGAGAATCCATTTCTCAAGAAGACACTGCCTCTGGTTGCTGTAGGGGGTCAAAGGCAGCAAGGGGCTCAGCCTGAGGGTTTGGGGTGTGGGAAGTGGAGTCCCCATGCCAGCAGGTGGTGGCCCCTGGCAGCTACAGCGAGGACCAGGCATCCCCTGGGCCTGGACAGCATCTGCCTGAGTCCCAGCCTCCTTCCTGTCCTGGGGAGTCAGCCTGGGCGCCCAGGAGGAAGCTGGCTTCTCCCCTTCTCTTCTGTAGGCGAAGCAGCCTCTTAGCTAACAGTGGCATGCGTCTCTCTCTCTCTCTCTCTCTCTCTGTTTCAGTTTTTATTTTTATCAAAATTGCACAGAGTTGAAAACGCCAAATTCTTCTACAAATTTCGTTATGGAAAACAGCAGCACCCTTCTTTCCCCCACATTTTCTGCCCGGCCCCCCACCCCCAGAAGCAATAACTTTCATCTCTTTTAGCTGACCTCCATATCTCTAAATAATGTGCCTGGGTTGCTACTACCAGGCGCTTCAGCTTAGGTATTAGCTAGTGACTCAAGAGCCTTTCCTGGTCCACATATGCCCCCTCATCCCCCCTCCTCTCATTAGACTGTACCATCTATCCTTCACAGCTATGTCACGTAATGAACTGTAGTTACTCTGGCTTTCCTGTACAGCTTTTATTTTCTCTAGGAATAAAAGTTGTGTATGCGTTAACTTCATTAGTTTTCTATATATGTATTGCTAATTCAACCCCCCCAATTCTCACCTCACCAACTCTCCCCTGCAGATGTTCAGATGCAGCGGGTCCTCTATAAACTCATCTTGCTGACACAGTCCCTCCCTGAGGGGTCCAGCTGGCCCCTGGCCCTTTGCCTGGGGCACAGCTGCCATCCCAGGGCTGCCTTCACTCTTCGCCCTGGAGATTCTCTTACCTATGTTGGATCTCCTCATCGACTTACGTCTTCCTTTTCCCCGGTTTACTTCCTCATTGTCACAGAGACCACCCTTCAGCATGGTCTTCTTGAGAAACGGCCCATGAGAGGTGAGCTTTTTGATGCGTCACATGACTGAGAATACTGGAATATTCAATTCCTCAGTTGATTGATGTGTCAAATTCCGGGTTGAAAGAGTTTTGAGAGCATTGCTCCCTTGTCCTCAAGCTTCCAGGTTGCTCTCAAGAGTTCCAGCTCCATTCTGATTTCCGCTCCGTCCTCTGCAACTGGCTAAGGCTCTTCTCTTCCTCCTTAGTGCAGTGACATTTCACAGGCATGAATCTCGGTGTGGGGCTGTTTGCATCACTCGGCGACTCTTTTAATCTGGCAAGTCAGGGACTTCTGCTTTAAAAAATCTTCTTGGTTTCTGTGATGATTTCCTCTTCTCCATTTTTCTGTCTCCTCTCTTTGGAACTCCTGTTATTCTGGTGTTGGACCTCCTGGCTCTTTTTTTTTTTTTTTTTTTTTGGCTGCATTGGGTCATCGTTGCTGTGCACGGGCTTCCTCTAGTTGAGGCGAGCAGGGGCTACTCTTCATTGCGGTGGGACTTCCTGGCTTGTTCCTCTAATTTTCACACCTCTCTGTCAGAATCCCCATCTCTTTGTATTTTTGCTCTACTTTCTGGGTACTTGTCTCCATTTTGTCTTCCAGCCACTCATGTTTTCATTTTTCAAGAGTGCTTTCTTTTCTCTGAACATTCCTTGTAATAATATCCTGTTCGTATTTGGTTGATTTCAGTATTTTCTCTCTCAGAGGCTATTAACTTTAGTTAGTTTTGTTTTGTTTTTAGTGTTCTTTTCCATTTGGTTTCTGTTTCCCTCAGGTTCCCTTCATCCTTGTGTTGTTTATTCTCTTCTCTCAGGTGTCTGATAACCTCTGCTGTCTTCCTGTGTTAAGAGTGGGAGGCTCAGAGACGGCTGGGCGCCTGGGTGTGAGAGCGAGGCTTCCCCGTGACTGCCCATCTGGGCTGTTCCACTGGGGAGGCCGCAGTGGCAGAGTCTTACGTCGTTCTTCTTGGGCGAAGACTCCAGTCTCACGCCTAAAGATGGCAGGGTTCATTTCCCATAGCCTGGGAGCCACAGAAAGGAAAAAGGTGGGAGGGGAAAGGGAGAGGAGTCTCAGCTTCCAGTGATGCATTCACTCCATCCCTTCACTTCTTTGTGATTCCCCTGCCCTGCCCTTACCTGGCCTGATGTCCCCCTCAAATGCCTTCCATCTCCCCCTTTGCAGAGAATAAACCTCCAGGCTTTCTCAGGGGTGATCTCCTGGCTGCTGGAGTTGAGGAAGGGATGGGGTCTGACTGCTTCTAACAAGACTTTCCACTAGTCATCCTTGTCTTGGTTCCCTCCATCCCCACCTGCAGAGTCCTTGAGGGGCCCTGTGGTGTAAATTGGGTTGGTTCTCACATTCCCTGCTGTCAACTTAGATTCCATTGTCTTGAGTCTGCAAAGTCCTTTTCACCCATCCATCTCTTTCCAGCTTCCACAATTTTATTGTCAGTCTCCTCTCCTGCTCTTTTCTGCTTTGTGGGTTTATTATGCCAAAAGAGAGAGAGAGAGAGAGGGAGGGAGGGAGGGAGGGAGGGAGAGACAGAGACAGAGACAGAGAGAGAGAGAGAGAGAGAGAGGGAGGGAGGGAGGGAGGGAGGGAGGGATGGAGGGAGAGAGGGAGGGAGAGAGAGACAGAGACAGAGAGGGAGAGAGAGAGAGAGAGAGAGAGAGAGAGAGAGAGAGAGAAAGAAAGAAAGAGAGAAAGAAAGAAAGAAAGAAAGAAAGAAAGAAAGAAAGAAAGAAAGAAAGAAAGAAAGAAAGAAAGAAAGAGAAAAAGAAAAAGAAGGAAAGGGAAGGGAAGGGAAAGGTAAATAAAGAATGTTTCCCCACCATCTGCAATAACAGACTCCTAGTAGGGTTGTTTTTAAATATGTTTTAGGCACAGAATTCATTCTTCCAAAGAAGTCTTCAGGGAAGGTCACCCTCTCAACCTCCCCCACAGGTTCCTGGGGCCCCTGTGGCACCTTCCTGAACTTCTAGGACTCAGAGGAACACGGAAAGGGCCAGTGTTGTAGGAAGTCTGGAAAGTCCTTGGGCATTGGCCTGAGACAGAATCAGATTCTAGGCCCACCTCCAGCAGTTACTGGCCAGTCCCTAAAGTAGGACAGTGGTATCTACTTCACAGGCTCCTTGTTAGAATTGAATGGTAAGATACTACGGGCTGTTTTCTCGGGTCTGGCTTAGAGGAAGTGCTCAGCAAAGAGACCACTTCCTTCCTTGCTTCCTTTCTTCACTGTCTTTACTTCCTTCCATCTTCTTTTCCTCCCACCCACTTCCCTCCGCCAGCATGACTGTAATCTTCCCCAGGCTCAGGTGGTCTTTCTTCCCAGTCAGTAGAAAGCCACTGAAGGTGTAAGCCAGGCTCTGTCTCTGATGGCTGTGTGCGGACAGCACATCAGGTGGGCAAGAGGTCGAGTGTGATCTATGGACAATAAAAATGAAATCAGAAAAGAAAAATAACACATGGGCTGGGCAGATGGAGAGTCTGACACTAGGGTCCACCTGAATTTTATTAGCTGCAAATCACAGGAAACTTTACCTTTTCCATCTTTGGGTGTTGTTTGAAATGAGGCCTCACGTGGAGGGAGGTAAGTGGGGTGAGTCCTGGAGCTGGAGACTTTGGGCAAATCATGTTTCCTCTCTGGATTGCAGTCTCTCCATTGGTAATTGGAGGATGTGGGAAAGGGCTTGGGCCTTGGAGTCCAGGGCTGGGGACTGTCCTGGCTCTGCCTTTACTAGAGCTGAGGCCTTGGGCAGGCCTTTGATCCTGGTGGACCCAGGTTTCTCATCTGTAGCATGAATGATGGCCATGTGGCTTGGGTGAACCGTCTCTGGCTCTTGTGATGTGCTGTGTGGGATCTTTCCAGCTCTTGTCAGTCGATGAGCCATTTCAGCTCTGCACCCAATACTTGAGGAAGCTGTTGCTCAGAGGCAGCTTACAGGGAAAGGTCTGGGCGAGGGGTCTGTGCGGGCTGGTTGCAAGCCCTTGTCTCTGCCTCAGAGAAGCTGCCTTTTCTAAAGGTCAGAGAATCTAAGCCAAGCTCATCTGCAGGTACCCCTTCCTGGGCAGGAGACCTTGACAGTGTGCCCCGTCCTGAGATAAGACATCTGTTGGGAAGAATTTCCTCTTGGAGCCCAGAGTTGGGTGTTGGGTATTGCTTGCCTGGACACAGGTGAGGAGATGAGGGGGGCAAAAGACATGCCAAATCTCCAGAACCCACTCGAAAAATGAGGAGCTTAAAAAAATAAGGAGAGAGTTGGTCTGCAGTCTCTTGGTCTCTTGGAGGAGGGGTCCCTGCTGTGATCTGTCCCCCCCAAGCATCAGCTGCACCTTGGTGCCCCAGGAGTGAAGGCCCAGTCCCAGGAGACACTGATACTCTCCAGCGGCCACATCCCACCTGCGCCTGCCCACCTGGGTGCCTTCAGTCATGCTTTTGGTGCCTCTCTGGAGGTGGAGATGCCTCTCGGTGCTGTTGTGAATGTTAAATAGAACCAGACGCGTGAATCAGCTGTCCAGGGTCTGGCATGCTCCATCCCAGCGCCCTGCCAATCAGAGGGGCTGAGTGGCATCCTTCACTCCCGCCCTCTGAGCAGAGCTCGTATCTCAGTTCAGCAGCAGAACATGATGAGAAAATCACGGCTTTGGTATCAGCCAGACCTAGGTTCAAATCCTGGCTGTGCTACTGATTAGAAAGTCACTTAACCTCTCTATGGCTCCGTTTTCTCATCTGAAAAATGGGAATAATAATAGTAACCTATTGATCAAATTTGTTGAGATGTAAAGGAAACGAAGATGTTGGTGTATAATGTACCCAGCACAGTGTCTTATTCTGCCATGAATGATCAATATTTCCTTACATGATTGTCTCTTCAAGTAAGGGGTCAACTAATGTCTCCCCCTTCTGCAAGCACATTGTGGCAGAGTGTAAACACTGAAGCCAAACCACCTGCGTGGGAATCCTGGCTCTGTCACGGCGACCAGCTGATCTTAAGTGAGTTATGTAATTGCTCTGTGCCTCAGTTTCCTCATCTGTAGGATGGAGACGATAATAGTAATTACATCTCAAAGAGTTCATATGAGGCTTAACTCATGTAAAGAATTTACAGTGCATGATGAATAATAAGCACTTAATAAAAGTCCACTGTTATCATTATTATGAAAGCGTCCCTAGAAATCATTTGATCCAAATTCCTCACTTTGCCAGTGAGGAAACCATGGCCCAGGGAGGCGTTAACACAGCACAGCAATGATAGAAGCCAGCCTCTTGGCCTTCACTCAAAACACACCAACAGGAGGAAGGGAGGAAGGCTGTGTGGTGAGTGTGTGCGAGGGTACTGGACCTGTGCCATTCTCACCGTGACTGTGGTGATGGGAGGGAGGTGGCATTGTGGTGAATCAGGCTGCGATTCTGAAGCACTTTCAGCTCCCGTGAAGAGAGACATTCAACTCCAGAGGATTCCTTGGGTTCAAGAGATAACAGGGTGGCCTGGTTGGGGAGCCAAAGCCAAGCAGGTTAAGGAGGGCCTCCCCTCAGGGGTGGACCCTGCACGGGGAGTTAGAGCCTGACCGGGCAGGGAGACCTGGCATGGCCTTGGATGGAAGCAACATACCCTAGAGAATTCAGGGGTGATGGTTCATGGGGTTGGCAATTTACGCTTAAGCAGTTCAGGAAAAAGAATTTTTTTTAAACTATACTTTCAGCTTTTCTGTATGTTTGTGATTGTTTCAAAATAAAAACTTAAAATAGAAAAGAGAGAGAACCAGTTTGGCTCAGAAGAAAGGAGACCAGGGAAGCCAGGAATTGAGGAGAGTTTAAAAGGGCAGAGGCTGCCAGGGGCCGCCGGGCAGATCTCTGGACAAGTGGGTCAGCCAAGGCCAAGAGAGGAAGCGAAAGGCGTCAGACCAAGGAAGGAGCGGGGCCTGAACTCCGCGCAGAAGTTTGGATCTGTGCTGTGAGCAGGCGTCATGTGTCACCATGGGTGGCTTGCAGACCAAAGAAGGGCAGCCCAGCTGGCGGGAGAGTTTGGGTCCCCAGGAGAGTGTGTCCCAGGGCACAGCAGCCAGCAGAAAGCAGATTGGGCTGGAGCCCGGGCAGCAGGGGGTGGGCGTGCTGGGCAGGCAGGCTCCCAGGAACAGAGTGGCAGCAGACAGGGCGGAAACAGGAGCCAAAGTGAACCTAAGGCAGCCAGGGAGAAGCCAGGCTGTGAGCAGGGTCTTGTAACCCGCTGGCGAGTGTGGCTGGCAGACTGGGGCCAGGAGGCCACCAGCCAGGGGCCAGGCTGGGCTTCTGGGGACTGAAGCCAGGAGCAGGCAGGGCGCCTCCCCAGGGAAGACGGCAAGGACTGGAGGCAGCTGGTGGGCCCGAGGGCAGGGAGGCTTGTCCACAGGCTGTGCTCTTCAGCCGGGGGCCGGACCTTTAGGGGCCAGGGAGGAAAGTGTGCTCGCCCAGGGGGGCCAGGTTGGATGCAGTCTGATTCAGGAGGAAGGGAAGCCATCCCCTAGTAGAGAGGAGGAGACCAGTTCCGGTAGACTTTCAAAGTGTCAGCAGATCTAGCAACTGGGCTGCCTCAAATCCGTCTCTCGGAAGTTTCTGGGACTCGGGAGGTCAGGTCCAGACTCTATAAACCATGATTTTCCTGAGCTTTGTAACCTCCTAGTGGCTGCCCTCTGGCGGCTCTGGTTTCACCGTCAAGCGGTAAACCCTTCCCGGGAGGAGGCAGCTGGGGACTTGTGTCCCCCTCCTTCATGGTCAGGAGTGAGGAGGGAGGAGCCCGTGGGGCAGAGTGGAGGTGGGGACTTGAATGGGTCTGGACCAGGGGAACAAAGTGTCCCCAGGGAGCCAGCCACGGGCTGAGCGGTGACCCAGGGGCTCCAGCTGGAGCTGAAGGAGGCAGCGGTGCCATGGATTCATACTGGGCAGGGGGCCGTCCCCCACCCGGACTCCAGCACGGTGCCCGTGGGGTCCAGTTGCTGCAAGAAAGGGCAGAGCAGTGACCACGGCTATCCGCACGCTGGTCCAGGCTCTCTTCCTTCCCCCTTCTAGGGGCCAGAGTGCCTTTAGTCAGCCAGCCCTTACCTGAGGCGGGGGAGGGGCTACTGTGAACGCGGGGGGCGGGGGGCTTTGCCTGGGCTCTAACAGCACTGGGCATCCATTGTGCTGGCTCAGATCCCCACGAAGCGTCCTCACCCTTCACCCTCTTCCTTGGGCCTCCTCTGCTCAGTGTGCCTGGAAGGGCCCTCCCAGCAGGGACAACACACTGAAAGTAGCCAGCTGGGCTCCCCCAGATGTCGGGCCAGCGCTGGCAGGAGCCCGGCCTCCTCACTTTTCTACCTAGTACAGCCATGAGATACCCGGATGAGGGTCAAGCACCTGGTCCCCGAAGGATGGAGTGAGGAGGCGGTCTGGTTTTCAGCAGGCTCTGCACGCACCCTGACCGTCCACCGTGGGGCCGGGCACCCTCTCAGCACCCCACCTGCTGCCCGGGCCTGGGTGCTATCCCTCTGCTCGCGAGGAATCAGGGTGATCGCGCCCGTATCATGCTGGGAAGGTTGCTTCCGTCCTTGCAGGAATCCCTCACGTGTCTCGTCCCCTCCTTGGACTCCTGGGCCTTTGGCTTCCATCCTCCCTGGCCCACTTCATACCAGGTGATCGTGCACCTGCTTACCCAGATGAGAGCCTCCTGCAGGCTGTGATGCAAACCGTCAGGTCGATTTCAGGCGGCACCTGGACAAACGCTCCTTATTACATTTGTCATGTTTTATTTTAATGTCTGTTAGGAATCTGTAACCTGCGCGTGCACCTGAGATTTTGTGACTCTGAGCCCTTGGGGTGAAGCTTCGCTGGGGCAGGAAGCTCAGGCTTCTGCTCAGGCAAGCCTGTCTCTGAGCTCAGACTCCTGGAAGGCCCGCGATGTGGGTCCCTGGTGTGGGTTTTGAAACGACTCTGAGGACCATCACCGCAGGCCTTTATGCAGTTCACGGGAAGCTCACTTCCTGGGGGGTCAGGTGTGGCGATAACCGGGAAGGAGGCTGGGCACGCCGGCCTGGGCTGTCTTCTATGGTCTCAGGGAAGACCACTGCGTCTGGAGTCTGACAGACCTGGGAGCCGCCCTGGCTCTGCCCTAACAGGCTGTGTGATGTGGGGCAGACTGTTAGCCCACCTGTGCAGCTGCTCCTGACCTGGAGGGTGATGGGAGCAGTGCCACCTCCTGGGGTTGAGGTGAGGACTAAATGAGAAGACGGCCTCGAACGCTCCGCCCCAGCGTTTGGAACCAGCATGTGTCTGGAGATGGAGCCTGGCATGCCTGGAAGGAAGCCGGCGGGGCAGGACAGAGGCAGGGATGGGTGGGGTCAGGAGCGTGGCCTCTGGGGCCGGGCCACCTGGGTTGAGTCCTCACGCCATCACTGCTGGGTATGTGACCTGGAGCAGGTTGTTCAGCCCTTCTGGGCCTCCCTTTCTCATCTGCAAAGTGGGGAGAGTACTGATGACACAGCCAGGGGCTGTTCTGGGGACTGAACGCTCAAAAACGGCAGCTTGGCGAGTCCCGCAGCTGCTCTCCTGCACCTCCTGGCTGGCTTTGCGCCTGTGTCCATTGACCAGGAGGGCTGGACAGTGCTCAGGAAACACCTCTGAGGACATAGCGGTGAGCTGAGCCTGAGGACGAGGGGCAGTTAACAAAGGCAGAAGGTGGGGGAGGAAAGATTGTTCCAGATGGACAAACTGGCCCAAGGCTGGAGGACCAGGGTGCTGGTGAGGCTGAGGCTGGAGGGGGAAGGAAGTGGCAGTGAGTGGGGGGCGGCCTGAGAGGACGAGAGAGGTGGGTAGGCTTGGAAGGGCCCTGGGATGGGGTCACAGGTGTCACTGGGGGATGGGGAAGGACCACTGTCCCTTTTCCATCAAATAAAAGAAGCTATATCATTCATCTCATGTTTTTCAAAGGGAAAGTGGGAATGCACAAATGAAAATAACTATAAATTGTAAACACTCCACGCATTTGGGGCTATTTTGAAATCCCCAAAGCCTGGTATTCCGATAACTCCACCAGACATTTGGCCTTAAAGCCGGCTCAGAAAGAGCCCTTACTAGCTCCCCAGGTCCTTCCAAAGCACGCTGTGGTCGATTAGGCCCCAGACCGTCTCCCTAGGCTCCTCTCTCGGCCCAGCCCGACCCTCTGTACATCCCAGGCTCCTCTGCTCTTGCTGTGACCTCCACCTGGAGGGACCTCTCCTCCTCTCCAGCTCCAGATCCCCACGGTGGACTGTCCTTAGAGCCCAGGTCAAATGTCCCCATTCCACGGAGTCTCCCAGACCTTTCCCCACCCTGCCACTGCCTGCCAGACATCGCCTCCCCTTCCGAAGCCCCCGGACCTGTTATCTCACCTTATCTTGACATTTATTATTTTCTGTTTGGTTCAGACAAATGGATGTTTCCCCTGATGGCCAACGTTAGAGCCCACGGGCAGGGGAAATCCATTTCATACAAAGCGTGTACCGTTTACCACGTGTAAATTTTTAAATGTAGGCGGTGGGCCGATCACCACGATCTGTGGCTTGCTGTGGTACCACTGACTAGCTGCGTGGCTGAGAGCAAGTCTCTGTGCAGCTCTGGGCTCAGTTTCTCCATCTCTGGAGCAGAGGCAGCTGTCTCCGCCTCCCAGGCTGTTGTGAGGCTGGAGGACACATACGGCATCTGCCTGCACTCTCAGCAAACACCGAGGAGATCTGCAGGAAGCCTCAGCAGGCTCTGTTCTCATTCAGCTGCTCCGAGCTGATTCTGCATCTCATCTGAACTTCATTCTAGCCGCGGGGTTGCCTTCTTGCCGCCGGTTGCTCTGAAAGGCCCTTCACCTTCACGTGCTGTAGATAGCGGTTGTAAGCGATGCTGCAGCCAGACAGGGCCAGCGCTGCTGGAGAGCTTCCCTCGGGCTTTCTGGAGACACGGTGTGCTGACTCAGTTCTCTGCTGGTACCGGGCCTGCTGCAGGGAGGTGCGTGGGGATGGAGTGGTCCTTTGTGAGGAGCTCACACCCAGAACCATCAGGCCCGGACCCAGGTTGGGGGCAGCAGACTCTGGCCTTCGTAGTCCTGGCTCTACTGTCCACGCCTGTGTACGTTTGAGGGGGGACCTCAGGCAACTTACTGACCTCTGGTGACCACTGATTGAGATGCAGCACATGGCCTCCTAGATGGAGCCCTGTCCCACCTGGCAGTCCCCTCGCCCTGCTGCCCCTACCCTTCCACCAACCTACCCTACCCTCCTTTGTAGTAACAGCAGCCGTTGTCTGTTGAGGGCCCGCTGTGCCCCAGGTACAGAACTCAGCGCTAAGCACTTCACAAATAGAATTTCTAATGCTCGTCATCCCCTGCTGAATAGCACTTATATGTATACACACACACACCCCCATTCTCCAGATGAGGGGTGGAGGCTCAGAGAAACGAAGGAACTTGACCATGGTCGCTCAGGTAGTGAGAAACAGAGCAGGGATTCAAACCCAGACCTCTGTGGCTCCAAATCCTGTGTTCTTTCCTTCACAGCCCCCTGCCACTAACTGGGGACCCTGCTTTCTGCATCCTCTGACTCTCAGCCACCTGCGGGGCAAACCCCAGCTGAACCCTGTTCTTACCCCTCCATGTGCCCGTGGCCAGGCCCTGAGTGGACCCCAGTGAATGCTTATGGATACAGATGATGATGATGGTGGTGCTTCCCCAGGGCCCGTGGTGTAGGACGGAGTTGGCAGGGGGAAGCGTCCTCTCCCCTCTCCCACTATCTCTCCACGTGCTGGAGAACATTCCTCCCGTCAGCAGCATCTTCTACAGCCAGAAGAGCCAGAAGGGTGCGTAATCCAAAAAGGAGCCTTGAGAGATTGGTGCTCACTGGCTGTGTGACCTCGGGCAAGTTACTTTACCTCTCTGAGCCTCCGTGTCCTCATCTGAAAAAGAGGAATGCCATTACCCACCTCACCGATTTCTAGTAAGGGATAAATGAAGTCCTATAATTTGGAAGATGTCCAGTAAGTGCTGAAGGATCACAGATGTTTGGTTTGTATTATTATCACTGCTGCTCTGTCCAGTGCAGAAAAGGGCTGAGCAATAGTGTCAAGTCCAGTAGCCAGAGGCAAAGGCATCATGGGCAACTCTGTGAGACTGGAGGCCTGATCATAAAGGTGACATGGAGCTCTGACCAATGAGAGTGTTGCTTCACACTCAGGCAGACCATAAAGAAGACCCTTCTGAGACTGTGTCAGAAGCTGTAATCTTTTGAGACTTGCAGCCCCAGGGTGAGCACTGGAATTAACAGAAACGAGGAAACCGGCTCGCAGAGGTGAAGGCTGTAAGGGGACTGAGGAGAGCAGAGCGTGACAAAGGCCACACAGGAGATGGCCCACTGTGTGAGGTGTAGTTCCCAGTCCATGAAAAATGTCTTCAAGGAGGTTCAGAAGCTTCTGCTTGCCCTGTACATCAGATGATTCCAAAAGGGCCATGTCCCTGGTGACCAGCACCTCATTTTCGCACTCTGGGTTTGCTCTCTCACGTCCGGCGCCTGGTCATGTCTGGTTCACTGCGCTGGGAACAGATGAAGTGTTCTCTGCTAAGCGGTCAGCACATCTGCTAATCTCTGGCAAGGCTTCATAGACGTGGCATTTCTGAAGGCTAACCCAGCCAGCAGTGGCAACAGTCTGATCTCAACATACGCGCTCCGGAAGCTTTCAACAGCCATGCCTCTCACCCTGTCTCCCTCTGTGCAAAGTATCCAGCCCTTCTGTCATGCTGAGAACTGTCCAAAGCATAGGAAGCTTTTAACTGAAGGGGAGATGAGATATGATCGGTCGGCAGGAGCTCACGTCGTCCGTGGGCCATTCCTGCTTGTGTCTGTGCCATGACCTCAACCCCACATTCCAGTGGTGAGGACGCTAAGTTGGCTGCAGCTTTGGTCAGTCACTTAAGGTGAGGGGTTGGTGAAAGGCTGCCTGTAGACATAAAGCTCATATGGTCCAGTCTACCAGCCCTCCCTGGGAAGTCTTGTCTCCTGTTTTTCAAGTGCAAATAACCAAATCCCTCTATCCTTAAACTTGGAGTTTCTTCTAAAGCTGCTCCCCATCTTGCACCTCTGTCATCCTGATATAAATCTGACAGTTCGGTTAACGTCACTGAGGCTTTCATGACCCCCGCATTTTCTTTATTGGGCCCTGATCCTTTGTCGTACTGATTTCCAGCTCAGTGACTGTGCTGTGTCCATTTAGATCCCAGCTAGACCTATTTGCCTGCAGCCCGGCCTGCCCCGCGCAGGAATCTGTTGCTATCTTGCCCCAAATCTTAGAGGCCATTCAGTCCGCACTTGCGCGCTGTCCGTGGCCGGGGCCGCCGCCCGAGCTTGCTTGGCCCCACGTTTTTTGCTCTGGGGTCGGAAAATTCTTTCTGAAAATGAGCCCAGACCTTCCTCCCTGTCTTGGTTCTGCTTGTGGACTGAGCTGCCTCCCAGGAGGCTGGCAGTGGCTGCACCTGTGACCTAAGGTATCTGCGGGCAGACTTTCCATGAGCCCGGTTTCTCTTCTGCTCCCAGCTGGTGCGGAGCAGACCCCCTCAGAGCAAAGGGCCAAGAAGGTGGCCGCCATCATGGGACGCTTAGAACGACCTCTCTTTCCTCTTCCCACAAGATTTGAGCCTGTAAGTCTGAGGCCCGAGCGCACAGCCCACTGTGTGTTCCGCAGATTGAAGCAGCCGATGATGCCAACCAGCCCCTTCTTGAGAAGGGGTCTGATGTGCCTTGCAGCAGCTACCCCAGTGCCTTCAGATGTCTGGGACAGCCTTGCCACGGCCATTACCTCACAAGTATTCCCCAGCACAGAAATGATACCTTGCATTTATGATGGGAATTTAATACAGTTCACGGCCTTTTCTCATCTTATTTGCTTCTCAAGGCACATGAATCTCTGAGCATCGAGGAAACACTGAGGCTTCCCAGGGTGTGGTGACACAGCAACTCATAGCCATTGGCCCACAGGCATTGATCAGGCACCCAGTGTCTACACATATTTCATCAGCTGCCACCACAGATGGCCTCAGTCAGGGTGCCCTCGAGCTGCTGTCGCACGCAGCCCCAGAGGGCTGCTTCCAGAGCAGGGCTGTAACTGAACACCTTCCCCATCCCCCTCTGCCCACAAGACACAGGCCAGGCTTTTGCGCCAGCCCCTGAGGTTTTTCTAAGCCAGCCTCCATTCTTGCTTCTTGCCATATAGAATCATGCCAAGGCTTCCACAGTATAATTCCTGTAACACACGCCTACCACAGAGTAAACACTCCACAAATACTAGCTGTTTCTTTTTCCATGACAAAAGAAACACCTCTGACCCTGGCTGACTTTCTTTTTAGTGTTTTTTTAGCAAAGAATAAGACATGCATTCAATCTCCAGGATCTGGTCACTTCCCCATTCTGGGCCTGTTTCCTGTCTGGGGAACAAGGAAGTGAAGCTGGGAAACTAGCCGACCATAGTCCTGCATCAGGCCGGGCTGGCTCCAGCCACAGTGGGTGCAGGGGTGGGGGGAGCAGTCTCTGGGTGCTCTGGGCCTTCCCGTCTTAAGAGGGACAACCTGGAGAGGTTGGGAAAGTCTGGGGAGGAATCTGGAATCCATCATGAGTGCGCCTGTTGGAGGCCTGGAGCAGAGAAATCTTGGGTAGAACAGCATCCTTTGGGCACTGTCGTGTGCAAAGAGGGGTTGCGCTAAACAGAACTCAGACTACAGAAGGTCAGCAACTCTAGCTTATTAGGGGGAGAGCTGCCCAGAGGTGGAAGGTGCTGCCTGGGACACCGAGGGACCCCAGGTGCCAGAGGTAGATGCGCCCATGGCGGGGTGTGGATGGGCTGCCCTGAGAATGACCACATCAGAGGATGCACGAGGCCCCTCCCACCCAGGAAGTCAGAGGTTTTAAGGTCCTTCCGAGCATGGTTGTGCTTTCGCAGTAGATTTCAAATTGATTTTAAATTCACAGAACTCTTTTTTACGAAGTTCGGTTTACATAGATGCCTATTCTGCAAAGCAGCGCAGTGTGGTGGGGCAGGTGAGGGCCCAGACCCTGCTGCTTGGTCTCCCCCGCCATGAATCCTGAGCACACTGTGAAAGTCATTGTTCTAGACCCTGCAGGTCAGGGCCTGCTGAAGGCTGGGGCACCCCCATGTAATGGGCACCTTTAAGAAGTCCACTCCTCCTCGGTAGTTTCATTTCTCTGAACACGACAGGCCCAGCTTCTGGCATCCTGTCTCCCTCCCTAATCTCGCTGTCTGGTCGGAAACGGGGCCTTGGCTGCATTCTTCGGACCTGAGCTGGCTTCAGCGCAGGTTGGCTGCCTGCTCGGTGGTTCTTGGGCTTCTGCACTTGGTCATGCACTGCACAGCGTCTCAGCTTTACAGTATCCATTTCTTTAGAATAAAAGTCACCTCCTCTCCTTAGACCGGTGCTGGGCATCAAGACCCCTGAGCTCCTGTCTTCCGGGTAGCTGATGCCGATTGCTGATGACCCCCTAGAATGAAAACTCACACCAGGAAAAGCGAGGAAAGGGCCCAGATGGCACACACGCAAACCTGCAAAATGGACGAAGGCTGGCCTCCGTGGTGGGAGTCCCGGAAGCTGTAAAAGAAGGCTCCTGACTGGCTCTCCCCTCCTGCCCCTGTCAGACAGCCCCAACTTCTCAAATCTGTGTCCTCTTTCCGCCCGCCCTTGCCTCTGCCGTGGCTGGGGCTCTAGACAACTACAACACCACTCCCCAGCTTCCAGGCCTGTCAGCCCACACCATCCTCCACCCTGCACCAGATGGGGGCTCCCAAAGCAGGAGTCTCACCAGTCAGACCCGACTCACCCGGAAAGACCGGGGTGAAAAGCATTTCTTCTGCAAAAGCCACCTAAGACCCACCCTGCTGGTCCTCCTCTGATCCTCCATGGCACTTGGTACGTTGTCTGGGTTACGGATTCTACCTCTTTGTTTTACAGTCCTTTAAGTAGCTGTTATTCACACTCAAGACTGAGGTCAGAGTCTCATTTAGCTTTGCGTTTCTGGGCCAGGCTCAGACCAGGTCTTAGTAAGTATTGTTGAGTAAATACAAAGAATACTGCTTAAAATAGACCCTCCGCTGGTGGGCTCTGAGCCCGTGCTTGTGTTACATATGTGCCGTGGAATTCCGGGCACAGCAGGCCTGTCCCTGGACAGCACATTAAATGCCCTCCATCCCGGATGTAGTGATGTGATACGATGTCTGCAGAACCCTGACAAAACGAGAGTCTGGGATGTGCCCAGAACCCGGCGTGAGCTTCCCCCATGACCCACAGCTCAGCCTCCCCAGTACATTTGTCACCAAGGGGTGTGTTCCCGACCTCTTGGCAACTGAATATTTTTAGCAAATACACAGCTCAGTGCCAACTGGCACTTGCTCCTCTTCCCACAGACATCCCTTCCTTTTTGAGCTTCACCCGGAGAGCAGCGCGTCACTGCAGACAAGCTGGTGGGCTCGCTGGGGCCGGACCTCCTGGGGGCCAGTGACCGCCAGGAGCCGACCCTGAGCCTCCCTTCATGGGACACAGGCTGCCCGCACAAGTGGCCCTCCGAGCAACAGTGTGGACGTTGCTGGCCGCGTCTTCCTCTTGCTTCGCATGATTATATCCGAGCTGTGTGCCCCTGGGGGAAGGCATATTTGACCACAAGATCATAATAAAAACAGACATTTGACAAGACTTTAAAATATCCAAATTTGGAGAAGAGGTGACAGTTTTATGATAAAATATTGATCTATGAAAACGTCGATAATATACATGCAGAACAGCCTCCTAGGAGCTCAGATTAGGAAGGTCACTCGGAGGTCATTGAGTTTATCCCCTCATGTAAGAGAAAAATGAAGCTTGTTGGAAAGAGAAGTCATGGGTTTGAAGGTCAGACAGGCATCTACTGGCCGCATGACCTTGGGGAAATCTCTTTGAGCCAGAAGTTTAGCTCTGGGCTATTTCTGCCTCTCGTGTTTTATTTGCCTTAAACTGTGTTTTTAAAAGAGGAGATTTTTTTATATATATATTTATTTATTTATTTTTGGCTGCGTCAGATCTTAGTTGCGGCATGCGGGATTTTTGTTGCAGCTTGTGGGCTCTTCGTTGCAGCGCGTGGGCTTAGTTGTCCTGCGGCATGCGGGATCTTAGTTCCCCAATCAGGGATCGAACCCATGTCCCCCTGCATTGAGAGGCGGATTCTTAACCACTGGACCACCAGGGAAGTCCCAAAAGAGGAGATTTTTAAGTCTTAGAATTTAATAGCAATTAAGCACCTGGTAACTTTGTAACACGTGACCTGGTTTCAAATTCTGACTCTGTTAACTTACCGGCTGTGTGACCTTTGGCAGGTTACTTAACCTCTCTGTGACTCCATTTTCTTATGTGTACATTGGGATGATTAGAGTCCCTGCATCAGGGGGCTGCCTTGTGCTTTAAATGAGGAAAGGTATGCAAAGCATTTAAAATACTGGTTGGCACACAGTAAGAGCTATATAAGTGTATGCTAATATTATTAGTTTTCTAAAAATCTGGATTTGTGGTTTTCTTGAAAACCTGGAAGATCTGACAGCCTCATACAACACTTGGCTGGAAAGGTGTATCCACTGTTCCTTTAGAGAGGGACTGTGCGCTGCCTTCCAGCTCACTTTAATCCCGACCCCTCCCCCCTCCTTATACCTCCTCTGTTTTGCACAGTCATGTGGCCAGCTCACCCCACCCTCCCATCTAGTGTCCTGAGCCTCCATTTGGTCAGGAATGAATATATCTATTTATATTTTTTGGATAAATATGGAATATTTGAAGGATAAATATATGCATTTTACAGCATTGTTTACAGGAGCAAACAGGCTAATAAGCTGAAAGCTGCCTCTATCAGTGAGCTGCCATAACCACTCATTCCCTCCTGCTCTAGGGCCTCCCAGCACTAGTGATGGGGAGCTCACTACCTCATAGAGCAGCTTCATTGCTGAGTCTTCGTCATATGCTGAGTCCAAGAACAACAACTCACCCATCATCTTGCCTGAAATGCCATTTAATTTCCACCGCATCCCCTCTTTTGGAATCTGGAGCAGAGGATGTGTCACCTCCTTTGGGAGCTGTGCTCTGAGTTCCCAAGTGCTGGGTGGAAGCTTCAGGTTTCAGAAATGCCTGCCAAGAGTCTAGAGCCACAACCCAAGGGGTCATGTGCTGAATGATCAAGAGTCAGGCAGCTCAGCATCTCCAGTTGCAGGATTGGAAGAGACGCGGCTGAAGGCAGGAGGGCAGACTGTGTCACGCATAAGAGCGCTGGGGTCAGACCTGGGTTCCAGTCCCTGCCTTGCCACTTTCTAGCTGCCTTGTGACTTTGGGCAAGACACACAACCTCTCTGTTTCTGTGTCCTTCTCCGTTAGATGAAAATAATAAGACCCTCCTGATTAAGGGGTTGTGCAAGATTCTTTTTTATTTTCCTTTGAGTCCGTGAGTCTTAGACCTACAGCATAAGAATGAAAAGAGATCCAGAAGATTCTGGCAGCTCCACACCCCTCCTGGCAGCCTCACTTACCTCCTGACCCAAGGCAGTGGAACAGAAAGCTGCTTCCATGGGAGGGTCCAGGACCCCTGGTGCTGCGTGACCTCAGGCAGTCAAGCTCAGGGCCCCTTTAACTAAGACATTCTGGAATCCACAGAAACAGCTCTTTTTTTTTTTTTTTTAAGAACAAAACCAAGCATTTTCCAGACTGTCTGACATCCCTGGCTTGTCAGATCAGCAGAAGACAGGCAGGTGGTGGGGCTCAAAGAGCCGTGAGTCAGCTGTGCCCAGGCGGTGAACTGTCTTGCAGGCTCAGAACAGGCAGGAGGCTTGGCGGGCGCTTCTTCACCGGGTGAAGGGCAACTTGTGGCACAGGCCTCCAAAGGGCAGCCTTGGGTGGAGGGTGGGGGGGCCAGCAGACCTAGGAGACAGGACCATGCCCCTGGGGTCCCCACCATGCTTTTCTGGCTTCCTTCCCTGGCTCTTTGCATGGCATTTTTCTGCAGCTGTCGACACCCTCGGTCCCACCCAGAGCTGGTGGCCTTTCAGGAAGGGCTGCAGGGAGAGTGATGCCGTTCTCATCTGTCTGTGGTGTTACAGGACCCTGAGAATGTCCATGAAGGAAGGTGCTAAGGAAATTGGTCAGCATCACCTAAAAGCATCCTTGCAGCGTCGGTGCGGGGACGGGGACAAGTGGAAAGATCGCTGATGGTGTGATCTTGGCCATGTCACTTGAACTCTTTGGGCCTTGGTTCACATTTCTATAAAGTGGAGACAATGGCAAAGGGCTGATGGGAGGACTGAATGACGTGAGGCATGTGGCGGTGGTTGGTGTATCTCAGGGCAAAGTTTGACTATTCCCAAGGGAGGGGAAATGACTTACCCAAGGTCACCCAGCAAGTTCACACAGGAGCCAGAACTCAGACCCAGGTCTCATGCTGACTTCTGCCTTCTGACTTCTAGCACAGTGGTTCCTACCAGGAAGTGGGGAGTGTCCAGCCAGCCAGTCCACCATGGTTACGGGGCACTGGCTGTGTGCTGCGTCCATGGGGAGCCCACGGTGTCAGGCTGAACTTGTGCTCAGGGACTCTTGGAGGGGGAGCGTCTCCGCTGAGAGTCTCTAGCAGACGCGAGGAAAGAAGGCCTTGGCTTGGCTTTCCTCCGTGCAGCGATGAGGACCGAGCACTTGCTGGGTACCAGGCACTGAGCTAGGCCCTGGGGATGCTCTAGTGAATGAGGCAGATGTGCCCTCCGCATGGGGTTCATGGGGACTCCATTGTGAGAGGCCACACAGTACACACAGCTTGACAGGCACCGTGAAGGAGGAGTGGCGGGACCCCAGGCCCAGGGGTGTGGGAGAGGGCTCCGAAGGAAGGGGCCTTTTGGCAAAGCCCTGAAGGAAAGAGGAGCTGGTCAGTAGCAGGCGGGGGGGAGGGAGAAGGCCAGAGGAAAGGGACTGGGAGGCACGGGATGATGTTCAGTGTTGTTGATGGGGAAGTGCAGGTAAGAGAACAGCTGGAGAGGTAGCTGGGCCAGGTGGTGCCCGGGGCCTTCTGCGCCCGTTGAGTGAGGGGCGGGGCTTTATCCTGAGAGCAGTGGGCGGAGCATTGGATGGTGGGCCCTGGGCTGGGAGGAGTGTATGTGGGGAGAGCCCTCTCTGGGTGTTTTGTGAGGAAAGGATGCTGCGGGTTAGGAGAGGGGATGGTGGCCTGGGCTAGTGGTGGCAAGGAGGTGGGCCTCCCTGGAGCATATGTGGGATGCGGCATTGACGGGCTGTGCTGATGGGTTGACAATGAAGACTGAAGGAAGTAGAGGCACCAGGGACGCTGGCCTGGCCACCATGGGATGCGCTGCCGTTTACTGACACGGGGACCCAGGAGGCGGTAGTACAGGTGGGGGGACATGGAAACATGGTTCAGGGCACGTGGGCTGTGAGGTGCCTCCAGACCACCAGGGAGATGCCGAGGGGGCAGTTGGATGCAGAGCAGAGGGGTCAGAGCTGGAGAGAGAGACAGGGGAGCCATCAGCATCCAGGTGGAAAGTCAGGCGTGTGCGGGGAAGCTCACCTGGGGGAAGGTGTGAGGGGAGAAGAGTGCAGGTTGGTGCCTGGGGAACACCAGCATGGGAGGCGGGGGTCAAAGAAGGAACTTGCAGAGGAGACCCGGTCACCAAGCCAACAGGTGTCTCCAGAGGGCGAGCAACAGGGCAATAACGCCTCTGCCACTTGGATTTAGCACCCTGTGTTGTTGGCAAGAACAGTCAGCAGGGAAGCTGGGCTGGGGCAGTGAGGAGGCGTGACTCTGCCAGCGTGACGGCCCCTTCCAGACTCGGGCTGAGAAGGGAAGCAGACAGAGCGGTCGCTGGAGCGGGCTGAGGTCCGGGGGACTTTGGGGTTGGTTGGTACCGAGAGAATTGAGCTTGCGTCCGTGTTGGTGAGATGTGTCTGAAGGCGGAGACCTAAAGCTGCTGGGGAGAGGGTGGGACCTTATAGAGAGGGGCCTTGCACAGGCTGGAGGGGCTGACCGTGAGCTGGGAAGGGGAAGAGGGTCCAGCTCACAGTGGACAGCTGCCCCATACCTGTCCCTGGACTTGGCCCTTTGAGAACCACAAAGCTGTACAACCCCAGTGGCCTTCAAGGGGCAGAGAAGTCAACAGGCTCCAGGCTGGCCAACCAGGACTGCTCTCTTCAAGTCTCAGGACCCGCAGTGGCCACCCTCCTCCAGATATCCACAACCTGGACCCTCCTGGCCGCCTCTTCCTCTAACCTCTTTTCTCTGGCTCCCAAATCACATTCTCTCCTGGTTTTCTACCAGGAGATCTCTGCTTGGGGTGGCTTTTAGTGCCATCTTTCCCCCTCCCTTACGTTTGGGTGCCTCCTGGGCCCTCTCATTGCCCTCTTCCTGTTCTCATACTCTCTTGATCTGAACCTACCTGCCCCAAAGCCCGTCCATCCCCCACAAGGGGTGACATGCACTAAAACAGTCTGCTAGGAGGCCACCCAGACACGCGTGTGAGGGGAGGGACGAGGGCTTCATCATTTCCCAGTCCTCAGAGTCTGGAAACCAGGGGCCCTGCACTCTCTCCCCCGTCCCATCTCCAGCCGAGCCGGAAGCTCTCAGGACCCAGATTCCAGCCACCTGGCCTCTCACATGGCCTCCAGGGATCACTTGGGGTCATAGCGGGCAGTGTCAATAGCTTTCAGGAGCCTCCTGGGGCGGCTGGCCCACCCGCTGGGCCTCAGCGCCAATCTACGTGTCCCATCCTGAGTCCCATGGATTTCCAGCTGTGTACTGGACATTTCCTCAACTCACACTCAGCCGTTAAGGACAAGGGTCCCGTATCGCTTCTCTCTAAGCTCGCGATGGTACCACCTGAGCTGGCCAAGCTGAAAACTTTCGATCTTTGTTACTCCTTCATGGTGGCCCCTGCGTCATCCAGGTGGCCACCAAGGCCTGTAGATTCTACGTCCAGAAGGACTTGAATCTCTGTCCTAGAACACGTGCCTCGTACCCAGATTCTAAGCCTCTCTTCTTCCAGACCATTCCCCATGGTGCCAAGGAAGCATCTTCTCTTTAGACTTTGTTTATCTTTAATAAAACTTTGATCAAGTCTCAGCTTCTTAGCATGGCATTCAAGGCCGATGGTGACCCAGCCTGTCCTGCCCCCCAAACACTCCAGGCCTCTTAGCACCCGTGCCTTTGCTTCTGGGGTCCCGGCCTGGGGCCCTCCCTTCCCGCCTCCGTCTCTCAGCATCCTCTCTGGCCCCTTCCAGCCCAGGCTCCTCCTTTGTGCTACCCAGCAGGTTGTGCAGGTTGTGGAGTGTGACAGAGTGGTATCTGGGGTTACATACATGCCTCCCCACCCCACCCCCAAGTCAGGGCACCACCCACAGAGGGTCAAGCAGAGTCCTTTCTCTGTGTGTGTGTGTGTCCATTCAGGTGACCGCAGGTGGTTTAAGCTCGCTGTGGAAGGGAGAACGAAGGGGCTGAGAACAGCCAAGGTAGACGGACCCTAATGCCTTCTTCTGAATTGGCGTAAGCACAGGGGGAATCCCACGTGTGGTAGAAGTCAGGGCGGCTGTGGGCCTGGGTAGGAGGGGGTGAAGGAAGGGGGACTCCGACAGCGCCATCATCGTTGGAAGTGGGGGGCTGTCATGGACCCGCCAAGCAGAGCCAAAGTGGAGGTTGGTGTCCAGTGCCAAGGGGAAACCAAGCCATTCTCGCTTCTTTCTTCTCCAGATGGGAAAAGGGCACCCCAGCTCAGACTGGGTCCCAGGGGGACAAAGGGACCTAGGAATTAAAACCCAGGTAGCTGGCTGAGGTCTGGGGGGCGTGCTGCGTGAGGGTGAACTGCTGGCACCGGGAGGCAAGACACCCCCTGCCTGCCCCCAGGGTGGTCTCCCTAAGAGCAAAATGAGTCCCTCTCCCCTTAGCCCCCCATGGCCTTCCACGCGTCCCCTTGAAAGCAAGACGGTGCTTTGTCCTGGATCAGGGCAGGAGCTGGCCCCAGCCTGAGGACTGGGCGCCTAACACTGGCCCATCGGGACCCGTAATAGGAAGAAACGGTGGTGTTAGACAACTTGAGAGGCACCGGTTGGCCAAAGCTGAGGCGATCCACTTGTGCTCTTGGAGAGCAGTCCGTGCGTGAGTGTGTGGGCACACGCGTGTGTGTGTGTGAGAGAGTGTGTGTCACTGTGTGGGTGGGGGTGAGTGTGCCAGTGTGTGTGTCAGTGTGAGTGTGATGCATGTGTTTGTGTGTGAGAGTGGGGAGGTGGTGTGTGTGTGAGTGTGTGTGTATGTGTGTTGGTGATCGCTGTGCCGCTGCCTGCCAGCTCCCTCCCTCAGAGTTCCCTCCTGCAAGCCCATCCTTGTGGCATCCTCTCAGCTGTAAGCTGATGGCCCCAGTGGAGCAGGACTGAGTCCCAGCCGCTGTCACGTCCTCACCTCCCCCCAAGCCTCTTCCTGCCTCTCTGCACCACCCCACCCCCGAGTTTGGGTGCCAACTCCTGGCCAGGGCCTGATGTGCGGGGTGCGTGTGGGCACAGGCAGGCTTCCTGCAGGCCAAGAGACCACACCTCCGCCAAGGCACCCGCGCCTTCAGATCCCCAGGCCTCGTGAGTCAGAAAGCTCTTCTCCTGGATATGCCAGGATCCCCTCCCTGGACCCCGTCGCAGCCTTCCGTGTCCCCATCGAGACACTCACACATCCACAGCATTAGACCAGCGTGGCATTTCGACAAGGAGGGTATCAAGTGAGCCTGTGAGACTCGTGGGTTCCTTCCGAGTGGAAATAAGAACATTCTGGTTCTGGGCCATGAGCGCAGTGGCGCTGAGGTCCAGCGGGTGGGCCAGCCGCCCCAGGAGGCTCCTGAAAGCTATTGACACTTCCCACTATGACCCCAAGTGATCCCTGGAGGCCATGTGAGAGGCCAGGTGGCTGGGATCTGGGTCCTGAGAGCTCTGGCTTGGCTGGAGATGGGACGGGGGAGAGAGTGCAGGGCCCCTGGTTTCCAGTCTGAGGACAGGGAAATGATGAAGCCCTCGTCCCTCCCCTCACACGCGTGTCTGGGTGGCCTCCTAGCAGACTGTTTCAGCGCGTGTCGCCCCTCGTGGGGTACGCACAGGCTTTGGGGCGGGCAGGTTCAGCTCAAGTTCTGTCCGTTTCTGGCTGTGGGAGCCTCCGGCTCTTAAGGGCTCTTCGTGGAGACTGTGATTGAATTCGGGCAACGTGCCCAACACAGAGTGAGCACTCCATCAGTGGCGGCTACCAGAGCTGTGGTCGTTGTCTGTTTTACTCTGTTACACGGTGGCCCAGAGCGGCTGCTCTTCGGGAGCAGAAGCCGGCACCGGGGCCGGGTCTGGACCAGAGGCCCTCTGTGCCCCTGCGGCTTCCCTCCTGGCAGGGAGCACCAGAGTCTGCCGCCTCCGAGGGAGAGAAGGGGGCAGACCCCCTGTGTGAGGGCAGGGCAGGTGCAGGGCTCCGTGGCGGATCCCCCCACCCGTGGTTCTCTCTGCTCCGCGTCTGCCTCTCCCGATGCCCCTAAGGGCTGGATGCAGCCAGGAAGCGCGCGCATCTTCTGAGGTGGGAACCTGCCTCTTCTCCTACTTTTTTGTTCCTTTACCATGACGCCTGTTGCTCATAGGTACAAATCAAACGAAGAGTATGTATATGTGCGAGGCCGCGGCCGAGGGAAATATGTTTGTGAGGAGTGTGGAATTCGCTGCAAGAAGCCCAGCATGCTGAAGAAACACATCCGCACCCACACTGACGTCCGGCCCTATGTGTGCAAGCACTGTCACTTTGCTTTTAAAACCAAAGGTAAGAGACGGTCAGCGGGGCACTGGCCCTGCCCGCTGCAGGGAGCTCCCCTCTGGGAGCCCCAGCACAGAGCCCGGGGTCCGGACCTCTCTGCCTGGGGCCTGGGCACCCCCGATTCCTGGGCTCCCCAGTGACAGAGCAGCCGCCTCCAGACTGGGCAGTGGCACCCCTCGGCTGCCCTGCCCGTGCTTTTGGATCCCACGCCGGCCCCTCCACCCTCCACCCGTGCGAATCCCACCACGGCCAAGCGGTGGCACTCTCGCACACAGTTCCTGGTTTTGTATTTGATCTCATCACCCCTTCCTTCTGCATGTCTCCTTAGCCCTTTATCCACCGACCCGATGAGCTCCAGCATCCACACTGGTCACTGCCGCTCTTGAGTTTGGAAATCCATTCCACCCCGAGCCACTTAACACACTCGCATGGTCACCTCTCATGCCACACTTTGCCCCTGCCTCCACCCCACCTCACCACTCAGACCACGTTCCTGCCCCGTCCAGCTTCTCTGCACCTCTTGACACAGGGCCGGGCTCTCCCCGACCCCCCGAACGGCAGCCCTGTCATTCCTGCCCCCGACACTGCACAGCAGGGTCAGCTCAGGCTCTGTGAAAGGAAGGAAGACTGGCCGGTGAGGGTACGCAACCAGAGCGCTGTGATGGGTGATGGAGGTGGCCAGGGCCACTGCAGCCACCCAGGACCCGGGTGTGGACCAGTGAGGCTGTGTCCACGAGACGCGGACCGAGCTCTTCTCTGCTCCTTCCATCGGCTGCTCCCACAGGGCAGGCAGGAAAGGCATCGCAACCCGCTTCTTCCTTCCTGGTAGCTGAGCAGACTGAGGTGCCTCAGAGGGAAGCCTGGGGCTCTCGAACCCCTGGTGGCTTCAGCCTGTCGTGCTTCGCAGTTTCCTGGCTCAGGGTTGGGCACGAGGGTCCTGCCTTCTCCTTTGGGCAAGCTGGGGGCCTCCACACCAGCCCCCACCAGAGCCACGTGGTTTTTCAGTAGCTGGAACTGGAGAGCTTTGACGCCTGTCGACCTTCCTTTTGTTGGCAAAGCTGCTCCCAGAAAGAGCAGTGGGCAGTGGCTCTGAGGAGGGCCCCTCCGGGTCTTTGAGCCTTCCTTACTTCCCCCTCCTCTTGCTGGTCCCTTCCGTTCTCTTGGTGCTAGGTCAGGGAGCAGTTTATCTCGTCCCCTCGCTCGTGGCCCCCTCTCTGACCGGGTGCCCATCTCTGGTCTCCTGACCCCGTTAGGCTGCCCTCCATTGTCCTCTCACCATCATTCTCAACTGGAGCTCAAACTTTCCCACCAAGGTTTCGGTTTGCATAGAGGTGAGCATCCTCCTTCCTCGCCCTGACCCTCTTCTTTCTTGGTGTCTCGTCAGCAGCATTCCAAAGGGCGTTCAGAGAGAACTGGTAGGCCTGGAGCCCTGCTGTGTCCAGGACAGCTCACCTAGCATGCCTCGGTCCTGCTCGTGGGCTCTGTCCCACGCACGCCCCCTACAACCCCGCTTTCTCTGGCCTTAGGCGGCCAGTTCGGACTTTATGGTGGAGAGAGATGGGAATAATCCACCAGCAGTTCAAATAACAGCCTTTGACTCTGAACACCAAAAACCTGTTTGTCCAAGCCCCACTTGACGGTGCAGAAAATGGGTCCCTCAAAACAGAAACGACTGTTAAAGCCGGAGCTGTAACTATAAGCCAGGACCCCTGCCTCCTGGGCATCACCCCCACCACCGTCCTCTCTGTGAGCACTTGCCCCCTTGTCTGGAAGGAGTGGCAAAATCAGGTGGCCAAGCAGGTGGCGCCCAGAGTGGATGACAGCTGCTGGCCCTATTCCCAGGGTGTGCCCAGGGGACCACACCATTCTGTTCTCAGCATGAAGAGCCTGGCCCTGAGAGTGCCTCACGCCAGGGCCGTGAAGAGCTGCCCGCCACCGTGGAGAACCGTCATCCTGCCACGTGAGACTGGAGAGCCCCACGGGGCTGAGTTCCCAGCCAGAGCAGTCTCCCAGAGCAATCCCTCTTCAATTCCCTCTGGCTTTATTGAGAGGAAAGGCCTGGTCTTTTTCTGTCAGGTCTGAGAGAGGCCTGGGTCCCTGGCAGGAGCACCCCTTTTCCAGGAGATTCCTGCATTGGAAGCCACATGCCGAGCTATCTGCCGTCCCTCCCCCGGTCCCTCTGAGCCAGCACACAGCCCTGGAGGGTCCAGAGCTCCTAACCTGAGGGGAGGGTCTGCAGGCCCTCTGAGTGCCCTGGGGGTGGAGCCTGGGGTGGAGCCCTGAAGGCCCCGCCCAAGAGGGTTTGCTCTCACCCTGTGATGGGGGGAGGGCTGAGCCCTCTGCAAATGCTCCTAGAGGCTTCTGGAAGATGACACCTTCCAGAGCCGGAGCAGTGAGCGCATCCGAAATCCTGGAACGTCAACCTCTGGGACTTAGAGGGGGGCCAGTAAGGGTGGTGGCAGGTGGATGCAGAACCAGCTCCCTCTTGGCTCTCTCTGAACAAGGCAGGGAGCGAGGGAAGCCTCAGGATACTGACACTCCTGTTTCTCCCTGGAGTCATGGACCCTTCAGCCACCAGCCCAGATGCCAAAGGTCCCCTCCTCTCAGGGCTCCTGCCTCCATACAGCTGCTTCCATCTCCTCCCTCCCCTCATCCTTGGGCTCAGGCCCAGCCAGGCTGCATGAGAGATGAGGCTGGGCAGGTGGTCCTCAGGGCCCTCCGTCACCACCACCTGGCTGCACCCAGCCCGGGAGCCCTTCCTGTCTGTCTCCGTCTGCCTGTCTGTGTCTCCGTCTCTGTGTTAGACATCGTGGCAGCAGCTCCGGCCCCTGGGCGCTAGCAAGGGGTTGTCTCGGTGGGTGCGGCCAGGAAAGGCCCACTGGGATGTCCCTGCGGGGGTCTGGGGTCCCATGTCATCTTCTCAGAAGGTTCCCAGAGGCCAGCAGAGTGGCTGTGCTGGGTACAGGCCGTTGCACCGATCGCCTCGGGACAGAGCTGGCAGCTTGGGGCAGGCCTCAGGGACCGAGGAAGGGTGGTTGGTCAAAGCCCAAAGCTGAATGGGGCAGGGTCACCAGCTGATGCCCTCAGTGGAGGGTACGCCTCTGTTCCAGACACCCATCATTTTCCATCCACCTGCCTTTCCTCCTTCATTCCAGGATTGTTGGGGTTTTGGTGGGGAGCTGGGACGACGGTGAGAAGCTGTGAACTCTGCTTGGCAAGCCCAGGCTTTGACCCTTGACAAGGAAATGGTGTCCAGGCCAAAGAAAGGCACCTGAGGTCATTTGGTACACCTCCCTCAATTCACAGAGGGGGAGGTAGGCCCACGGAGGGGAAACCAAAGAGGGCGCCGGATAACACTCGGGGCTGTGCATCCGGTCCTGTAACCCCGTGGCCTATCTGGGCAGCCACCCAGACTCCCACCTCCTCCCTGCAGCCTCCAAGGGCAGGGGCAGAGGAGAAGCTGGCGCCCAGGGCCTGCCCGGTGCCTCCTCCTGGGGGTTCCTCAGCCCAGACTGACTGGCAAAGCCAGCGACAACACGAGCATCACCTCAGCATCTCTCTCCTCCTCACCCCCGTGACTGTGGCAGCGTCCCCCGGGTGCTCAGTAAGAGCGATTACTTGGTTGGGGGGGCACACAGTGTGGGAAGGAAGGAGGTTCCACGTGGTGGGCATCTGCTGCCTGCGAGGCACACTCTGCTGTCACTCTCCATGTTTCCTCATCAGCTCCTCCCAGCGTCCCCGAGAGGTAGGTATTACTTTACAGTTGCAGAAACTGGGGCTCAGAAGGTTAAGAGACTTGCCCAGGAGCACACAGCTAGCAGGTGGAAGAGCCCAGACTCAAACCCAAGGCCATCAGCCTCCTACACATGCTGGTTCTGCTCTGCCAGCGTGGAGCGCGCAAGGTCTCTGGAGTCCTGAGACCTGGTCCCACGTGGGGCTCTGCACTAGCTAGCAGTGTGGCTTTGAATTGTTGGTTTGCCGTGTTGGTGAATGGGAGCCCTCCCACAGCATCCCGTCACCTGATCATGTCGTCTAATGGCATCATCAGCGCCAGGGCTGGGAGTTAGAACAGAAGCAGGAAGACCCTGGGCCTGGTGGGCGTGGATCACGTGGTCTGTGAGGTTCCTTCCAATACTTTGCTTCTGGGATGAGAAGAGCATTTCCCGCTCGTGGTTATTACGCACCTGTTGTGTGCTCATCATCTCACTCGGTTGAGTAGAGACCCGAACGTTCCAGGCCGAACAGGTACAACAATAATGTCATAGCCAGAATGAGCAGTGTGCATAGTCTCCTGGGGTCTGGGATAGTCAGGGGATGGCAGGCTGGTCTCAGAACCTCAGAGGATATTCAGTTTCTCTGGCCCGTGGAAGACCCCAGATGCCTTGACCACCCCCTTGACGTCCTGCTCAGGCTTAGCCTGCTCACAACAGTGAGGGCAGAGGCCCACAGTGCGGGACAGGGGATGTTGGGGACCCTCCGGCCCTGGAATGACTCGAAGTTATGGCTCTGCTCTCCATTTGGCCAGGAGCAGAAGATCCAGGTTTCTGTCTAGTTAAAGGAAGAAAATCTGACTTGGGAAGGATGGAGTCACAGACTAGGACTAAGGGAAGGAAAGAGGAAAGAAACAGCTTCTCTCCATCCTTGCCGCCCTAGGCCTGCACACCTCAGGCAATTCAGCTTAAGATTCCCTTTACCCTCTCAGCAAAACCCTAAGGTTCCTTAAAATTCTCAGAATGATTAAGAAGCACCCTTCGGTTCATCCATGGGCCCTCTCTCCCTATTCACCCATCTACCCACCCGTCTATCCTCCTGTTTATCCATTTCTCCCATCCTCCCATCCAAATAGTTTGTCTTCCTATCCATTTATCTTCCCATTTATTTTCTCATCTGTTCCTCCACCTCTCCCATTCGCCCTCCCACCAATCCATCCTTCCATTCACCTGCCCATTCTTTTATCCTCCTGTCTGCTTGTTCTCCCATGCATTTGTGTATGCTGCATCCAGCCAGCTATTCTCCCACTCACCCATGTCTCCTCCTTTCCCATTCTCCATCCTCTCATATGTTTATTGATCCATTTTCCATCTATCCTTCCGTTTATTTTTATCCTCCATCTGTCTATCCATCTGCTTATCTACTCATCCAGTGTCCCATCCATCTGTCCAGCTCCTTCCTGCTCATCCTGTTCATCACTCCATATTTCCTCTTATCCACTTATCCATCCATCCATCCATCCATCCATCCCTCCATCCATCCATCCCTCCATCTCTCTCTCTATGTGTCTGTTCTTGGAGTCCATTCTTCCCTCTTCCATCTATCTGCTCAAACTTGCTAACTGATAAGATTAGTGAGACAGAGTACCTGACTCAAAGAATTGACAATTCCTTGTATGAACTACCATATGGAAATTCAGCAACCTACAGAGCAACAGTGAGCACATCCCAGTTTGGAGATGATAGCTGAGCCCAAAGGAGCATCCTGAGGCATCTGGCCTGCATCCTTCTGGGGCCGGCTGGAGGCCCTCTGCTGCGCCTTCATAGAGCATACCTGCCCACAGGGCTTTGTGGCCTGGGAAGTGCTGTGCGCACGTGGGGGAGAACTGGTGTCGCTATCTTTCCCCTCATTCCACAGAGCGGCCACCTCTGCTCTTCAACCCACTGCGGACAGGGTCAGCCACACCCCGAGGGCTTCGTAGACTTGGGGAGGGGCAGAGCCTTAGTTCGGCCTTCCCTGCACGCACCACCACCCCCGGCCGTGTCTGCACGGCAGTGACCTTGGAGGTCCAGGAAGGGGACATGACTCTCTAAGGAAGTCAGGACTTGGGCCCCAGCCTTCTGGCCCCCAGGTCCGGATCTAGCAGATTTCTCTACGCCTTCTGCCCTCTCTCCATTTCTAACAGCAACTTTGTCCTGGTTCCTCTTCCCAAACCCTAAGCTTCTTCCCTGTGGGCTGCCCTAACAGTGTCCTCAGCCAGAAGGGCATCCTCAGTACCTATCCCCCATGCTGGGTTAATGGGAGCCCTGATGTCATCCCGGTATTTGAAATGGCCGGGAATCCTGTTTGATGAGCGTCACCAGCTCCTGGGCCCAGGGTTAAAGGCAGGAAAAACTTATTGCACGTGACTTGTCTTTTAATTTCTTTTTTGTTTGTCTTTTTAATCAGCATCTCACTTCTTCATTCTACCCTTTGTCCCCTCACACCCCTCACGCACCCTCCCCCAGCTCCTCAGTGCCATCCTGCACGGGGTCTGCGGCTGCGCATCCCACCTGAGCACCTGGGCGGAGCGACGTCCCAGCACCTGCCAGCCAGGCGCCACCCTGGGCCCCTGCCCTCCAGCCGAACCTGAGTCTGTTCTCATTCCTTTCCAGGGAATCTGACTAAGCATATGAAGTCGAAGGCCCACAGCAAAAAGTGCCAAGAGACGGGGGTGCTGGAGGAGCTGGAAGCCGAAGAAGGTAAATGAATTGCCAACTCCCGCCTCCCCCTTCTCCTCCTGTCCCCCTTGCCCTCCCCTTGCTTTCTGTCCTCCTCTCCTCTGCTCTGCCTCCTCTCCCTCTTCTGTGCCCTCTCCTCTAGTTTTCCCAACTGCAGGGCGACAGAGGTTAAATTCACAGGATGACCGCCCCCACCCCCTAGACTTACAGCGCATGCTGGGAGCCGTAGCTGTGGTGCATTCAGGTCTGCCAGGCAGGTGGAGCGCCCGGCACCCCGTGGGTGCTCAGTGAATGTATGGTGAATACATTAGCACATGAGTAATTACAGTCAACATTGATTGAGCACCCACTCTGTGTCAGGCATGCTCTAGACACGTGCCATGATTATCTTGGCAAATTCTCACGATGACGCTGTGAGGTACACACCCACACTCACACTTACACACTCTGGGCATGAGCCTGACGCCCGGGCCTTTTAGAGCTAGAGGTTTTCAGACAGACCTGACAGCCCCAGGTCACCTCCCAATCCCATCCCCTATCCCAGCACCGCACCCTGACCTCAGTCCCCCGTTAGCAAGATTAGAGCCACATTAGAGCCAGTTTCTGAGAAGACAAAGCAGTGTGTGTGGCTGTGCCCTGCCCAGCCTCAGCATCCAGGGAGGAGGCCAGAGGGGCTTTTTTGGCAGGTAGATGAGCGGCCAGAGGTACTCCTCCTGCACTGGGCAAACCTTTGACCAGATTCCCTAAAATCGGAATCAAGAATTACAGTGTGACAAGGAGAGGTGTGTGCGTCTGTGTCTCGTTTGTTTTTGTTTTTCTGATTTGGGAATGTATCTACAATCTTACAAAAGAGTTAGGTCGCATTTCCTTTTAGGTGAAACAAATCACCTTTATTGAACAGAACACAGTGAACTTGGGGCTGTACCCCCGAAAATGAGGATGTGGGGTTACCATTCTTATCAAAAAAGCACATCAGGCCATTTACAGATGTCTCACCGAGTCCTCATAACTGTGGTAGAAACTTGTGTTGCCCCGTTTTCAGTTGAAGACATTTAGTAAAGCTCAGACAGAAACGCTGGCTGCGGTGCCTGGCGGGCTGGATGGGCCAGCTGCACCCAAGCCCAGAGCCCTCCCTGGGTGGGAGGTGGGCGTTCCGACTAGCACTGCACCGGGGGTCCACTGAGGGACCCTGAGCTGTCCCTGCCCCTCTCCCAGCTTCATTTTCCCAATGAGGCCAAAAAGGATGACCTTATTTGAGGATGAAATCAATGCATTCATTCCAGAAATACTGAGCACCAGACCCGTTCTAAGACCTGTTCTAGGTGCTAGAGATTCTGCAATGAATAAAACATAGTTCCTGCCGTCGGGAAGCCTGCGTTCTAGAGGGGAGCTGGGCAATGAACAAATGTGGAATAGGGCAAGGGTGATGAGTATGAAGCAATACATCCTTGAGGGGGCTGGGAAGCGTGGGGAGTGGCCTCTCTGTTCGGTGGTGTGAACAGAGAACATGAGGCGAGGTGTCAGGAAGCCAAGTGGGGCCTGGAGAAGGGCTCTCCTTGCAAAGGGAACAGCCGGAGCAGAGCCCCTGAGGGCCAGAGTCGGGGGGAGATGAAGTCTGAGAGAGCCGTGGCTGTGAAGGCCAAGGGATGGACTTGGCCGCCTGGTGGAGCAACGCCCTGTGCCGTTCCCTGACTCCGTATGCAGAGGATGGCCGGTAGGGGACGCGGCTGGAGGCAGGGATCCAGGCTGAGCACGTGTTGGACTTGGGTGGGCCGAGGGAGGTGGGGAGACGTGGTCGGATTCTGGATACATTCCGCAAGTAGAGCCGAAGGGGTTTGCTGACGTAGTGGGGCGGGGGGCGGGGAAGCATGAGGGAACAAAATAGCCAAGGATGACTCTGAGGTTTATGGCCTAAGAAACTGGAAGGATGGAGTTGCCACTTCCTGCGATGAGGAAGGCTCGGGGAGGAGCTTGTCTGTTAGTCGCGAAGTGACGGTTGGGAGCACAGCTTAGGAAAGATTGCCTACGGGTGGCCGGGCGGGCGCCGCAGCCCCGCCCCTGAGGTTGAGGAGGTTGAGCACCAGCGCCACCGTGTGGCCGGACCCCCTCGGCGCCCCAGCGCGCTTCGTTCCTCCGGTCCCAGGCCACAGAAAGGCGGAGCTTTGTGGAGACTTGACAGTGAGGGGCGTTGGGAATGGGCCGTCCGGCTGGGGCATCCCATAGAGCCCTGAGCGAGTCCAGATGTGGGGGGCTTTGCGAACCCTGTGCTGGGCAAGGGACCCTTGGCTTCCATCACTCCTGCTGGGTGCCTGGGGCAGGCCACCGGCCCTCTCTGCCCATCAACTTCCTCATCTGTAAAAAGGGACATTAGGATCCTTCCTGGTGAATATCAGGACTCTGACTAGTAGCACCACCCCTCTGACCTTCAACCGCAAGATGAGATGCTCTCATTGCTGCCTGTCTGCTGAGGTTGTGAGGTACTTGAGATGAGAATAGCTGAGGTTTATTGGGTACTTACTGGGTGTCCGACCCTCACGGTCCTCCCAGCAGCTTCATGAGGTGGTGCTTATTAGTCTTACTCACATTTTACAGACAAGGAAACTGAATACAGAGAGAAAAACTAAGTTATTCAACATTATACAGCAAGGAAGGGGTGGAACTAAGGTTCAAACCCAGACCATTTCCTGCAAGGGTTGTAAACCTTAGTCCTGGACTCTCTGGGTGGTGTTGGGGAAGCACTTGCCTGCTCTGGGCCTGGATTTCTCCGCATGTAAATGAGAGGTGAGGCGAGGTGAGCTCCGCCCCCCACCCCCCACCCCAAAGTCTTAGGCGGGAAAGTAAATGCGTGGGGCAAAACTTAGAGATGTTTTGCATCCCCTCGCCAGCCCTATTCCTTTACCAATCCCCAGTCCCTTCCCCACTCTCACTGTTCTGCTCCTGGCTGCCAGGAGGCCATGCCTTTGGCCCCATGGCCCTCCCTTCACCTGCCAGCTCCAGCTCCACCCCATAGTTTTTGACCTACATCCTCTTGAATGCCGACTGTCATCCACTGCATGCATCTTACTGCTGTGTGTTGAGCCGTTGGGAGGCACAAGTGCTGGGCTTTCTACCCCCAGGGCAGCTCTGCATGGTGGGGTGCAGAAGCCTGGTTGCACCAGTGGCCTGAGTCAGCTTGTGTGTCCAGCTCTCCTGGTCAGTAGCTGAGTGGGTACTGACATGAGCTGAGTGTTGGGCCAGCAGGACCCAAACCCTCAGGAGCCTGCCAGGTGGGCTAGATGTTAGCGGAGCTCCCCATGGAGTCCTGATTGCTGCCGATTTCATAGATCCCCAAACTAGGCCTGTGTCCTGTTAGTGGTGACCCAGCTGGTTGGGCTGCCCCACCAAAAGCCAGACCAGGAGGCTGGTATTTCAGAGCTCCATTACCCCCCAGCTGGGAGCACCAGGGGTTCTGCAAAGACAGTACCTTCTCTAGACATGAGTGGCTGGGATGAGGTCCTGCTCTGCAGCCAGCCTGAGGCCAGCTTAGCCAAACCCCCGGAGAGGCCAGGGCCTGCCACCTGCCAGATACCATTGTATCAGCCAGCAGCAGCCTAGCTGCAGTGGCAGACGTGTACGTAAACTGACCATGCCCAGCGCTGCTGGACTGGCCAGCGAGGCTGCTGTGTCCCAGAGTCATAGATTTCTTCATGGATGTATTAAGAGTGACTATAATTATTTGAGTCCTTGCTGTGTGTCAGGAGTGTGTTTCCTCCGCCTAGCAAACCCTGTGAGGTGAGACTGTCAAGTTCATTTGACAGAGGAGGACACACTGAGGCACAACAGGGTCACTTAACTTGCTCATGGTGGAGCCAGCACTGAAATACTAATGAAAAAAAAAACAAAGAAAAGACCTATCTTGTTTGCTATGGTTCAGTCCCAGCCATACTACTTACCTTACCTGGACAAGTGACTTCAACTCTCTCACCTTGGTTCCCTGTCTATAACGCGAAGATAAGAATAGTGCCGACCTAGCGGGATTATTTGAGGACTAAGTGAATTAACACATGCAGGCCCTAGAACTGAACCTGGCACATGGTAGATACAAGGTAATTTTTGCTGTGGTTATTTACAAAGCATTCCCATCCTCTCAATGATCTTGTGCCACTGCCGTGGCTGTCAGGCCCAGTTTGCAGACTGGGACTCTGGGGCTTAGAGCAGAGCAGCCTGGGGCTGGCTCTGACCTCGGGTCTCCTGTGTCTGCCCCTCAGGAACAAGCGATGACCCGTTCCAGGACTCGGAAGGGCGAGAGGGCACAGAGGCCGTGGCGGAGCACCAGTTTTCAGACCTGGACGACTCGGACTCAGACTCGGACCTGGACGAAGATGAGGATGAAGACGAGGAGGAGAGCCAGGACGAGCCATCAGGACCGTCCTCGGAGGCACCCCCGCCCGGCCCGCCCGCCACGCTGCCGGCAGACTCCTCACCTGTTCAGGGCCCCCAGCCCCCAGATGCCACCTCTGGCAGCCAGGCCACCAGGAGCAGCTCAGTCTCAGAAGCCGAGCGCTTGGCAGCCAGCAGCTGCTTCATGTCCAGCCAAAGCATCCTGTGCCTCCCCCGGCTGGGACCGGCCCCACCGGGCCCCATGGAGAAGGACACAGGCTCGGCCCTGAGCTCCAAGGCCGTGTCCCCAAGGAGGCTGTGGTCCCCGAGCAAAGAAGCAGGCAGCCGCCCACCACTCGCCCCAAAACACTCACTAACCAAAAGCGACTCGTCTCCCCGGCGACATTCACCTGCCCGAGAGCCACCGGCCTCGGCCCCGAGCCCACCTGGCCCCCAGACGGGCCCTCTCCCCCGTGGGTCTCCGAGACTCGAGCTGTCTCCTCTCACCCCCCACCCCCTGGGTAGGGAACTGCCCCCTGAATGCGAGGGCGCCACAGACCCAGGCCCGCACAGACACTCGCCCACGAGGAGATGGTCTCCAGGCCAGGCCGAGTCACCGCCACGGTCAGCGCTGCCAGGGAAGTGGGCCTTGGCGGGGCCGGGCAGCCCCTCGGCGGGCGAGCGCGGCCCAGGCTCAGGGCTGGCCCCAAGGGCTCTCTACCCACCCGCGCCTCTACCTCACAAGCTGCTCGCCAGAAGCCCAGCGGAGACCTGCACCTCCACGTGGGTGAGTTCCCATCCCCGGGGTGGCTGGGCCGCTTCTCGCCGGCAGGTGGGGGGCTGTAAGCTCACGCCTCCCTGAGGCCTCAGACCTGGAGCTACACGCCTGCCAGCTCAGCGGTTACCAAGAAGACGTGTACTGGGCACCTCCTGTGCCAGGCACTGTGCAGGGTGCCTGAAACCAGTTAGTTTAGTGTCCGAAGCAGCAGAGCACGGACTCTGGAGCTGGACTACTCAGGATTAAAACCAGGTTCTGCCACTTATAAGCTGTGTGGCCTTGGATGGGAGTGTAAATACTTGTGCCATTTCCTCCCCCCGCAGCCCCATCGCCATTCCCACGTATTCTTTGAGCAGATGGCAGAGCTCAACCAAAATCATCACATCTCCAGCATGACTGCCACCAGCACCCTCAGAGTCACTGCAGCCAACACCCTCCCTGTCATACCGTCAGCACTGTCACTGTCACATCACCACTGCCATCTGCCATCATTACACTCCAGCCACCCCATCAGCTTGATCACGGCTGTCACAGTATCACCGCTGTCATGATCGCCAGCACTGATATCATTATCATCGTCAACTCACCTTTCCCCTCCCAACACCTCTTCTGTCACCAGATTGTCATAACCCAGCACCGCTGCTCACCACCAGCAGAGATTCAAGCTCCAGGGGAACACGAGCTAGGAATCTTAACTTGGTTTTTAATTTTGCGGTCGTGTGCAAATTCCTGGAGGTGGGAGAAGGCCAAGAGACTGGAGTGGGAACTCATGTTCTAGGGTTAGGTTGGGTCAGTATCATTTGAGGAACAAGAGAAGCCACAGAACCGAGACAGAGGGCCAGGTGCATAGGGGCCAACCAGGCAGCCCCGTCCTCGGAAGACAGACAAGCTGGTTGGAGGCGGGGGACCATGTCCTGAGTGTACCCATGGTCACCGTTCCAGAGAGGGCGCCCACACAGGGCAACACCGTAGGCAGGGGTTGGGACTCGGTTCTGGGCCAGCTCAGCCAGGACTTGCTCTGTGATCTCAGCGAGTCCCCCCCTCACTCTAGGCCTTGGGGTCTCCATGTGCCCAGCACATAATCCTCGCCTTACTCTGTCTTATTTTCTGACCCCAGCAGAAGGCCGAGTCGCCAAGTCCCTCCTGTTCACCTGGCCCTGCTCATCCTCTCTTCTCCCGACCCTTCTCCACCCCCCATGACTTCCACGGCCACACCCCGGCCCGGACAGAGGAGAACGTCTTCAGCCACCTGCCTCTGCACTCGCAGCACTTGACCCGCGCCCCGTGCCCCCTGATTCCCATCGGCGGGATCCAGATGGTACAGGCCCGGCCGGGGGCCCACCCCACCCTGCTCCCCGGGCCCAGCACGGCCTGGGTCAGCGGCTTCTCAGGGGGTGGCAGCGACCTGACGGGGGCCCGGGAGGCCCAGGAGAGAGCCCGCCGGAGTCCCACCGAGAGCTCATCGGCCTCCGTGTCCCCCGTGGCTAAGGTCTCCAAATTCACACTCTCCTCGGAGCTGGAGGCCAGGGACTACCCCAAGGAGAGGGGCAGGACGAGCAGGGGCCTGGGCAGACCTCCCGACTGGGAGCCCCGCGCAGCCGAGGTGCCCGCAGAGCCCGTGCCCACGCACAGTCCCTGCACCCCACCCGAGGCCTCGCCCCGGCCACCCCAGGGCCGCCGGGCAGGGTCCCGGAGCCCCCGCCTGGAGTCACCGCGTGCGCCGGCCAACCCCTCGGCCTCCGCCACCCCGCCGCTGGACCGCAGCAGTTCCGTGGGCTGCCTGGCCGAGGCCTCCGCTCGCTTCCCAGCCCGGAGGAGGAACCTCTCCGGGGAACCCAGGACCAGTCAGGGCTCCCCCGAGCCCTCGGGAAGTGGGGGGCCCGGGGCACCCCCACAGCAGCCCGAGGACCGGGGGCCCCGGAGCACTTAGCCTCTCCCCGACCACTTCAGCAACTGGCTTCCGGTGTTTGGCCACAGACGTTTCCAGCCGACTTCCTCGAATCATCTTGCTGTCACGGGCTCCCTGTCCCATCTGTTGTTCTGTCCAAGAAGCTTCTGCTCAGCCCCCGTCTGTCTTATCTTCCCACCATGTATGCAGTTACCTGTGCCTTTTTCTGTGACCTTTTGTTGCTTGAAAAGATACAAACAACACACACACACACACACACACACACACACACATGAAAAACCCCACGAGGTATTTGAGGCTGTGAACATTTAGGTGGGGCTGCACCTTGGGCCACTGTGGTCAGCAGCTACCCCCCCCCCAAGGCTGGCAAGAGGCGGTCAGTTGCTAAGAGAAAGGGGAATGCACTGAAGCAGAGAGAGAGAGAACAAGAAACTTTAAAGATATATATAATTAAATGTAAAAGCAAGCTCTCCTATGTACAGTTGTTTATGGTTCCTATTTATTGCTGCTTTATTCCACCCCAGCTAGTGGCCTCCCCCGGCTCCCGGCAGAAGGGCCAGCAGCCCGAGGCAGAGGGACGGGCAGGGAGACTCCACGGGCAGGCCCAGAAAACTCCGACTTTCTTTTTCCTAGGACTTCGACACAAAATATTTGGAACGGGTAGAAGGTAGGAGCTGGTTGCTTCCCCAGGACTCCCAGAGGTCCAGGTGGCCTACGTCACGATCCCGTCCTGGCACTTGACCGGTAGACAAATCCGCCTGCCCCCTGGCCCAGCACCTCTGCTCCTCACTGCACCCTCCCCCTCTGTCTGGGCTGGGAAAGGAGTTCCTGACCATCTCCACTGGTTCCTGAGCACCTGACCTCGGCCTTGCTCTCAGGGTCCCAGCCACTGGCTGCCATCCTTGTTCTAGAAACTACCCACAAGGCTGAAGTGACAGGGCCCAACCCCTGGGGGTCAAGATCCAAGGTGCGTTGCCTCGCCATTCCTGAGGCCAGGCTTGGGCTTCATTTTACATTTGGTCCCTGGGGTACAAAGGGCCCTATTTCCTCCATGGCTGGGCTTTTCCTGTGCTCAGCACTGGACGTTTGCAAGGACTCATTTCTGGACCACTTTGCAGCACGACTGGTCCCCCTGTCCCCGTCCCACACACCGTCAGGTCTCCACTACCCCCAGGAAGTACCCAAAACCATGACTGGTGGGAACTGCCCAGGCCTCCTATTGGTTGGTTTAAATCTCTTTTAAAAAATAAAATTAAATATATATATATATATAAACCTGGTGTTTGATATTTCCCCTAGCCTCCTATTGTCCAAGGTCATTTGAATTCTTCTCCAAAGCAATCAGTAAGAGCTAGTGCCTCTTTCCTCATCCCCATCTCCTCCTTTACGAAGCTGCCCCGTGTTTCCTGGTGCAAAAGCCTGCTTTGTTTAAAAAAAAAAAAAAAAAAAAAAAGACTAGAAATTAAAATCCCGAGTTGAAATATGGAACTTGAACTCTAGCATGTTTACCCAGCCCTGGGATGGGTGGGGTTTTCCACAACATTCTGAAATCATTTTCTTTAGTTTCTACCAGGGGGAGAAAGCATGGGGACCACAGTCATGGCCCAGCCAGGCTAGGTGCTAACGCTGCAGAGCAGAGACCTCCTTGGCCAGTCCCCATTCCTCAGGCAGGCTGCATGAATCGTGTGGCCATAAGGGGCTCCTGAGCTGTTGTTTAGACGGGACACCATAAGGTGCATAGGGCTGGGGCACTTCTGTGAGCTCCCCGCCCTCCGGCATAATTCCCTCCTCTGCCCATTCAGGACCTTTCCCTGCTTGGCCTCTGCTGCCAGGACAAACCAGCCACAGGTCAGCCTCCAGCCAGACCACCTAGTTCATTTCCCTTTGGCTAAGACAAAAAGGGGACAATAGGGAAGGGCCTACCTGGGGGTCTGCTGGGCTCCAGGGTACAGGGGGTGGGGTTAGCCAGCACCTCCTGGCTGTCTGACCCAGAGTCTGGGGCTCCCGGCCCCCCTGGAAGAAGGCCAACGAGCCCAGCCTTTGCTGTACTGGCACTGGTCAGGTCTGGCAGCAGGTGGGAAGGAGCCTGAGCCCCAGTCACAGCCTAGGCCAGAGGCCGGGGCTTTCCTCATCATTACCTTCCGGCCCCACCCCAGGGGGCTGCCCAAGGACTGGAGACTTCAAGCACTGAGGCCTGGGAGCTGGATAAAGGGCATTGCTTCAGCCCAGGCTTGAAATATTCCTGGGCCAGATCTTCCAGCCCCAGACCTACAGAGCAGCAGACTGGGCTCTGCTAGACTAGCCCGTGACCTTGGGGGTGGCTGGGCCCCTCCCCCAAGCCCTGCGCCCCAGCTCTCCTGGGCGTCACTCCCCCCTGTATTCAGACAGCCCAGCTGCCAAGGTTTCCTTTCTGGAGGCCTGTGTGGCCAGCAGGGGAGAGTCCTCACCGCCACTGGGGCTCACAGGCACAGGCAGAGGGGATGGGGGCCGGGAGTCACTGGAGAGCCATTTCTCAATGACAGAGACACACTGTGCAAGCAATCTGGCCAAAGGGCTACTGCCCTACACAGGTGCCCAGAGAAATGGAATTGATGCCACCAGCCCTGGCCGTGTGTCACTGAGCATGGCTCTAAGCCCCTCTGCCAGCCTCTCTTCCGGCTCCCCCAAGCACAGAGCTCCCAGCCCACACGCCCACCCTCATAATGTAGGGAAGACTCTCACTCCGCACTCTCCCCCACCCCCTACCCCGGGACCCACTGCCCTGCTCCCAACCACTTGCACATTTACAGCTTGCCTGTGACCCTGTTGTCCCTGTTAAGGGACACGGTAAAGAAAGCAGTGCTGATCTGTTGGCACGGACACCCGTCATGTGCTCTGCTGAAATGTGCCGGATGGCCATTCCTTGATACAGGCCTGCTGTGGTCCTCGGGTGTCGGCAGGGTTGGGGGGTGTGGGCCAACTTGCCGAGGTTTCAGAGCCAGCCTTGTCTTGGGGATTCCAAGCCACCTGCCCCCCAGGGCTACCCTCCAGGATGCCCTTCACCCTCAGCAAGCTCAGGGCCATTTTGGGTACTAACCTTGCTCCTCTCCAAGGCGCCTTTTTACAAGCCTAATCTCTCTCCCCCGCCAAAGCCCCGACCACTACGACCCTCCAGGAGGCTGACAGCAGTGAACTTCCCACTCTCCCACCTCCATCAACTCCAACTTCCAGACCCAGCAGTCCCTCCTCGAAAAAATCTGAAAGAATTAGTTTCCGGACCCCTCTAACTCATGCTCCATCCTCACCCGGCCCTTTTGAATAGGAACAAGCAAGATAACAGAGCTGAATTGCTCTCTAGTCCTTTCTTCAGGCAAATCTTTAAAGCAAAAGTCCTCCCTGGGCAGCCATTCATGGAGACAGATCCACAGCAGTGACCAAGGGGAGAAGGTTCCTAAAGACCTGTCCCACCAGGTCTGCTTCTGCATTGAGAATCCCCTCCGCTTGCCATTGGAAAACCGCTTCGGCACTTATGATCACTTTACTAAACCTAGTGTTGAAAAAGGAAGAAAAAAGAAACCGAAAAGAGAAACGTATAGGCAAATGTAAGATACACGCTCTCTGTAAGATAAAAATTCGCCTTTTTTTTTCTAAAAGGTGTACGTATTCTGTATGTGAAATTGTCTGTAGAGAGTTTCTATGTTCTTAAATGGCAATACATTCCAAAAATCGTACTGTAGATATGTACAGCAACCACACTGGGATAGGGTAGTTTTGCCTGTAATTTTATTTAAACTCCAGTTTCTCCACTTGCATCTTGCAATGTTGGTATGGTATATATCAGTGCAAAAGAAAAAAAAAAAAATCTCAACAAAAAATCCTGCAGGTCTAAAGCACAGAGTCTGATGTACAAAAGGAAAAAACTGCTCAGTATTGATGTGTGTGACCTTTGTTGTAAATTACATCTGTACTGTGAATGAGAAGTTTTTACAAGTATAATAATTGCCTTTATTACAGCTCCGGCTGAGTGTTCAGCCTGAGGGTATTTTTTAAAAAAAACAGCACCTTGGAATAAATTTGAAAATCCCAACAGAGGCCTGCTTGCCCGGCTCATGGTTTTTCTTAGGGTTGTAGAATGGAGGGACACCTGGAGTCCCAAGTGCTTCTTTTGCTACAGAGAATCAGGCCCAGAGAAGGCAAGTGAGCAGGCCATAGCCACACAGCCTGGATTCAAGGGGGCCCCTCCCTTCCCGGCTTGGCAGGAGGCACAGGTCCATTGCCACGTGGTTTGGGGTCTATATTCATTTCCTAGGGCTGCCGTAACAAATTAACAAACTAAGTGGCTTAAAACAGGAGAAAGTTATTCTCTCACATTTCTGGAGGCCAGAAGTCTGACGTCAAGGTGGTAGTTCCTTCCGGAGGCTCTGGAGGAGAATCCGTTTTATGCCTCCCTCCTCGCTTCCGGTGGCAGCAGGCGATCTTTGGCCTTTGGTTTGTAGCCACATCACTCTCATCTCTGCCTCTGCCTTCGTATTGCTGCCTTCTCTGTGTGTCTCTTCTAAGGATACTCGTCATTGGATTTGGGGCCCACCCTAATTCAGTATGATCGCATCTTGATCTAAATAAGTTCACACTCACAGGTTCCAGGGGTTAAGATATAACTGTGAGCCAGGCTATATCAGTCACACTTAATTTTGAGGGGTCACCGTTCAGCTCACTACAAGGTAAGACCTGGAAACTGATCATGACACAGCTATTTACTGCCTGTGTGATATTGGGCGAGTTACACAACCTCTCTGGGCTTCTGTTTCCTAATCTGTAAAGTGGAGGGTTGTTGTGAGCATTAACTGAGACAGTGTATACAGCATGGCTAACAGAACCTTGAACATAGTAAGCCTTCGACAAATATCCTCTGAGCGGACCTTGCACAGGGTGCTGGGGTCACAGAGATGAAAAAGACAGGTATAGGTCCCCACCTGTTGTATTCAACGATGACTCGCTGAGTGCCAGTGCGGGACTAATCATCAGATAGAACAGTGAGCAAAACAGACAGTCCTGCCCTCAAAGAGCTTACATTCTAACAGGAGAGGCCATCCTTAAGCAAATAATGACATCATGAATTACTCAATGGCAGTGGCCATAATTGCTGTTGTGGGAGAGAGCAAAGCTCTAGTCCAGAGTGAGTCAGACATCTGGAGACCTTTCCTGGAAAACTCTTGAGGGTCCGGGGGTCGGGGGGGTGGGGAGATGGTGGGGGGGATGGGGTGGGGGCGGGGGTGAGGGGGATGGTGGGGGTGGGGGCGGGGTGGGGGGATGGTGGGGGTGGGGGCAGGGTGGGGGGATGGTGGAGGGTCGTGGCAGCGGGGGTGGGGGGAGTCCAGGAGAAGGAGCAGAGGAAGAGGTAGATGGACAATCAAGAGAGGTCCTCAGGGTAAAATGCCGCCCACAAGTTCAGCACTAAGAACCTAAGAGGGCCTGCTTGTTTCAGCAGCAGGGAGATCATTGCTGACTTAGGGAAAAGTCGGCCTAGCCCAGCGCCTGGCCCACGGGAGGCCCTTGGTAGACACTGCCGAGTGTTGAATGAATGGTGGAGGCCCGGGGTGGTGGCTGGGGAGTGAGGAGAAGGGGGCAGTGGGGACAGCAGATCCAGACACCCTCCCAGGAGCCTGCAGTGGAGGGCAGGGGACAGCTGGGGCAGCAGCTGGAGGGGTGTACGGAGTCCAGGAAAGAAAGACGTTGAGTGTGGGAAGGAGATGGTGAGACCCCAGCCTGCTTGATTAGGAGGAGATGCAGACACCTCTCCCAGCCTGACCCAAGGGAAGAGGCGCAAGTGACGTCCGCGACAGAAGTTGAGGACATTTTCTCTGTGCAATGGAGTAAGGTCACCTGCTGAGAGGGGAGGAGGCAGCTGCAGGTGGGGGAAGTTTGGAGACTTGAGAAGGTGTGAATGGCCTTTGAGGGGAGTGGGAGAAAGCCGGTGTGGTACCACTCCTGCTCAACGTGTGGTTTGTCCAGCAGTGTTCAGAGGCCACGCTGTGAGCGTGGAGAAGGTGGCCAGGTAGATTCATTCCGGGGGGTGGGGGGTTGCCCGGCCACGGGACAGAAGGAGTGGGGTATGGGAGGTAAGAGAATTGGCCAGTGAAGAGGTGACGTTATGGACCCCTGAAGTCACGGGCTCGGAAGGAAGCAAACAGGGGTGGCTTCCACAGAGCAAGTCCAGTGGTCAAGTGACTGGGGATTTGGATGAGAACAGAGAAGAAAAGGCTGGGAATTGTCTTAGGTCATTTTTCCAGAGGCAGGACAATTGTGGATGAAGGTGGTGTGGACCACATGTGTGGGTGCTGAGCTGGAAGGAAAGAGGACACGACTGGAGATGAAGACGCTGGGAAGCGAGTGTCCAGGATGCCAAGTGGGTCGTGCAAGTGGCCTGTGCAGTCATCTCCGGTGATTGCAGCGCTGGGCTGGAGACCTGAGCTGTGAGCCAGGCTACATCAATCAGCATGGGGGCTGTCACGCTGCAGAAACAAGCAACCCAGAAGCTCAGGAGCTGAAAACAATGAAAGCTGAGGTTTTCCCTTCTGCTATGTGTCTGAGGTGGGTCGGCCGCAGAACTGTACTCTTCCTCATCACTCAGAGACCTATAGGCTGACGGAGGCTTTATCCCGTGCTCCCGTGACCTCAGAGGCAGAAAAAAGGAGACAGCTGTGAAACATTGCATTGACAACTAAATGCTCTACCTGGGAACAAACATTCCTCCTTTCACATTTCATCAGCCAAAGCAAGTCACACGGCTGTGCCTAGCGGAAGAGACGAGGGATATATGGATACAGCACTAATGACAATCACACGAGGCTAGGACATAGTGTCAGAAGTGCCTAAGCGCTGAGCAGATGTCAGCAATGGGACAGGGGAGGGGCAGGGCCTGATGGCATTGGCCTCAAAGGTGCTGGGTTTTTACAGCGAGTGAAAAAACTAATGGCGCGGAAGGAGGCCTGGAAGCGAAGATGGTACCTGGCGCTGCCATCATGGGATGTGGAAGGCAAGGAGCAGCTGCCTGGGAGCAAGTCCTCGGCGAGAGCCCAGGTCTCAGTCGAGACCAGTGGGAAAGTGGAATCCCAGCAGGCCCAGAAGAAGAAGGGCGCAGTGTCCGCCAGGCCCTGCCTTCAGCATTTACAAGCCCTATTTCCAGTCCTCACCACAGCCCAGGGAGGTGAGAGTTACTGTCCCCATTTCTACAGAAGTTCCAAAAGGCCCCCACCAGCCAAAGGTGCAGGGCTAGCCAGAGGCAGCGTGAGGACTGCCTCTAGTCCGGCTCCAACGCAGCGCCTCCGAGGACCCCAAGTTCCTCCCTCTGCTCTCCAGCCTGCGCTCTGGCCCCAAGGGGAGCCCTGGGTCTTCACCTCCTTCTGCCCAGGCACCAGTGGGACCAGGCGGGCCCTGGCCAGAGCTCCTTCCCGGCAGCTGCCCGACGGCTCAGCAGTGCCGTCTGGTAGCCACGTGGATCCCCGGGTCTGAGGCTGCAGGCACAGGGATGCGCTAGCAGACCCCGGGGCTGGGGATCCGGTGCTTGAGAGCGTGGAAAGCGGATGTGAATTCTCTGAAGAACCAGACTCCACAGCAAGCTGCGGGGCCCAAGGCCCACCAGTCGCTCACACCAGGCCTCCCACAGCCGCTCTGGAGTTCACGAAGCAGTTTCCCTTTCGGAACGAGGCAGGTTGGGCCACATGTCCCCACTTCACAGAAGAAGAGAGCCCAAGATCATACCCTGACAAGTGGCAGGGCCACCAACCCGGGTTACACTTGACCCAGAGCCTCAGGAAGCCTTGGGCTGCTGCCTGTTGCCGCCGAGGCCTCAGCCAGGCCTTGCTGCTCCCCCTTGGGCCCTCACCCTAGGCCTGGACGCTCCCCCTTGGGCCCTCACCCTAGGCCTGGACGCTCTATGGGCTCAGGACCCGGAGGTCACGCTCGGTGCTAGAGACTCCCAGGGACAGACCGTTGCCGGCAGGGTGGGCTCAGAGGGCAGGCCAGTCTGAGATGGGCGTGAGCAGAGAGAAACAGGAAGCAGCAAGAGTCAGGCGAGGACAGGGGACGACTGAGGAGGGAGCAGAAGGGGGCTACACCACATGGGGCTCATCACGGCCACCTGCTCAGGAGCCCCTGGTCCACGGACAGACTTATCACCTCATCACCTTGCAGACGAGGAAGACAGGGGCTCAGACGGGTGACGCTGCTCCCAAGGTCACAGTGGTAAGGGGCCGGGCAGAGACTTAAAACCAGGCCCCCACATTCAGGAGTGGTTGGTTTCCTATGGAAAGAGAACCTGGGCCTCTTTTCTACCTAGTAGTCCTCAAACCGAGGTTGGGGGACCCCAGCGGACATATCCCCCAATCTTGTCATAGCATCAGCCACTTTAGGGAGACCCAGCTACTAACCTCCCCTTTTTAGAGATGAGAAAACTGATGTCTGGAGCCCGGAAGAGCTTGGCCCAAGGCCAGGGCCGGGATTCCTGAATCCTCAGCAGAGGCACGTGCACCACTCCGCCCACCCCTCCTCTACCCCAGGCCCAAGTTCACCTGCCCGGCTCTGCCTTTTTAGGAAAGGAAAAGAGCAGCCCTGGTGGTGGGCAGGTGGGCAGGTAGGTGGCCGTGCTAATCCACCGGCTCCCGGCGGCTCTGGTTACCATGGTTTGGGGCCTGGGCAGCCCTGGCTGGGAGCGCCAGCCCAGCCAATGGGTGCTGCCGCTGAGCTTCTCCGCCAGAGCCATACAAGGCTTTGCTGTAGCCCAGTCCCGAGCCGGCACAGGGCAGCCCCAGCGCCGGCAGCCGCCCCGCCCGTGAGCCTGCCAAGCCGGCACGTCCTCAGACTCTGCCTAATCCAACCTGGAAGCAGGCAGGGCTGCGGTGCACGTGCACCACGCCCAGGGTTTCCCCAAGGTCAGGAAGGTAGCACTGCCAGGGCAGAGGCCAGAGTCAGGGCAAAGACTTAGCCAACCATGGTGATCCCAGCTGGGTTCAGGGGTGGTGGAGCCCAGGTCCGGTCCAGGCTGAGCCATCCCTCAATAAGATGACCTTCTGTTCCCATCACCCCTTGGCCTGAATGGCCACTCGTCCTTCCCCATTCACCTCTGGGAAGGGTCTCAGCAAAGTGAGCATCTGGTTCCTTCTGGGGTCTTCTCAGGGTCCAAGCTTCAACTCATCTTATCCATCCTGGGTCTAAGGCTGCATGCACCTCTTGGAATTGGGGTGTCCATTACTGAGGGCACGTTGTGAGAGTCAGGTATGCATAGGTCCCCTTGTGGGCCTATTGTGGGTCCACTGTCCCTGCCATGGGTCTGGGCCTGGGATGGTGGAAGCAGGTGGAGACAGGCAACCCCTGCCCACCAAAGCCCATCCCATCTGTCAACTCATAACACCTCTGACTTAATGCTCACAAGATACCTGGGGAGGGGCTTCCCTGGTGGCGCAGTGGTTGAGAGTCCACCTGCCGATGCAGGGGACACGGGTTCGTGCCCTGGTCCGGGAAGATCCCACGTGCCGCGGAGCGGCTGGGCCCCAGAGCCATGGCCGCTGAGCCTGCGCGTCCGGAGCCTGTGCTCCGCAACGGGAGAGGCCACAACAGTGAGAGGCCCACGTATCGCAAAAAAAAAAAATTTTTTAATTTAAAAATTAAAAAAAACAAAGATACCTCGGGAGTGGGAACTATTGGCCCCATTTGACAAGCAAGGAAACCAAGTCATAGAGAGGTTATTTGCCCAAGGTCAGGGTGCCAGGATTCAATCCCAGAGTGGTCTGACTCTAGACCTCTGTAGCTTGCAGACTTCCTCCTCTAGGAATTTCAGATCCTGGAGGGACAGGGGACTGCCATTTAGACCAAAGTGTGAATGGAGGAGCGAAAATCATTGTCCGAAATAAGAGGGTCCTTTGCTCCTGAGCGGGGTAGGGCTTTTCCCAGGCCAGGCCCCCAGTGCACCGCCATTGCCCAGGCCATGGTCACGGCTGTGCACGTGTGCAGCAGCCCCTGTGGAGCTTCCCAGGCCATCACTGACAGTCAGGTTTGTCATGGAAGCCACTGGGTTCAAGCATCCTTGTGTGTCCTATGTGGGCCAAGCTGAGCTCAGGGCCACGACTGCGGTACTCCCCAGGGCCACCCAGCAGGTGAGGGAAACGTGCCGGCACTAGGGGGTGGCAGGCCAGGCTGGCATCGGGCTCTGTTTGCTCACCCAAGAAAGGAGGAGATAAATATAGACACAGGATTACTCAGACACAGCCAGGGAAAACCGGCTCTGAGCCTCCACTTCAGCCCTGGCCCAGTCTCACCTTCACCTGCCTGCCCACCTGGTGCCTGCTGCCAGGCCTGCCCTGCCTGCTCCCAGGACTCCCTGTCTGCAAACTTGGGGACAGCCCTTCCTACCTGCTCTCTGGGGGCAGGGAAGAAACTGAAACCCAGAGAGAATAGGACCTTTGCCTCAAATCCCACAGTAAGTTGGGAGTGGGTGAAGCTAGATCTGCACCTGCCATCAGGAGTCAACTTTTCAGGCCCAGGCACTACAGCAGCCCAGACTCAGTTTCCCCATCTGTGAGATGGGGGCCTGGTACACCCAGCCCTCAACTTCCTTGAGCCTGCATGGAGGATCGAGTTGGAGACCGCCCAGCAGAAAGGGGATGAGACTGGGGTCTCAAGCACTAGGAGATACTGGCCCGAGCGGCACGTGTAGGGCTTGGGCACTGGGACTCTGGAGCCGGACAGCATGGGCTCAAATCCCCGCTCTGCCATTTTCAGCTATGAGATTTTGGGGAAGTTACTTAACACATTGGTGCTGAAGTTTCCTCACCTCTAATTTGAGAATAATAAAAATTATTATTCTATACTATGATACAAATATTATATATAGTATTATTTACATATAGTATAATAATAATAGCCTAACAATAGCACTGGTCTCCAGAGTGTTGTTGAGGATTAAATGAGATGAGATTAGTGCAAAGCACTTACCCAGGACCTGGCACAGAGCAACGACTCCATGCATGTTTATTATGATATATCCAGCCAGAGTAGGTTGGGGGCCAGGTACAAGAGGCCTGGGTGGGTAGCTCGAAGTCCCCACCCTCCAAGGGAACAGCCCAGCCCTGAGCTGAACGGTACACTGGTCTCTTCTGTGCTGTGGCCCCTGCAGCAGCTCCCTGCCCTCTGTGCCTGGCCTGAAAGCTTCAAGAGTCAGGCAGACATGGATTTGAACACTGGCTCCACCACTTACAGGCTGTGTGACCTTGGGCAAGGGACTGGCCCTCTCCAAGCCTCAAATCCCACTTTTATCCCTCCTGGGATTGGTGTGAGGGTTAAATAGGGGAACCTGTGGGAAACACGCAGCTGAGCCAGGCAGATGGACTCTCCACACTTGAGCTCACCCTGAGCCCCTTCTCTTGTTTCCTCCGGCTTCTTTCAGTGGCTATGAGCTCGGCCCGGGAGAGGCCACCTCTAGGCGCACGACCCTCACACATGCAAGGCCCTCGGGTGTGGGGAACATGCGCCACTCCCCACGTCATGCAGGAGTGCAGGTCCCTCCCCATGGGTCCTGGGGACCTATAAGTTCCCCCTGCACCCCTCATGCACTTATGCATGTCCACACAGGTGTCTGTACCCCTTCCCCACATACCTGCACACACACACATGCATGCATATGTGGACACACAGGGCACAACTCTGCACGAGCTCAGAGAAGCAGGTGTGCACAGGTGTGTCCCTGCGCACCTCACCAGCACGCACGCTCCCACAGTCAGGGGTATCCCAGCCAGGCCCGGCCCTGAAGTGGCTGTCTTCAAAACAGAGAAATGCAGACAGCCGGGGAAACTCTGCCAGCGGACGTGAGGGAGGGGCCCAGGGGAAACCACACGGGCAGGAATCCGGGCAGGTGTGCCAAGCCGAGGCGGGGCCTTAGGGTGCCAGGAAGTGTGTCGGGGGGCGGGGCATGTGCAGACACTGGCTCACTCTAGTCTCCTCTCTCATCACTCCCTGTCCTCAGCCTCTGAGACTTGGAGGCCAAAGGGTCTCACAGACCACCATCCTCTACCCAAGGCAGGCAGCAAGCAGGTTCTACCTGCACAGCCTTGCTGCATGTCAGGGCACTGTGTCTCTGGGCTTCAGTGGCCTGGTCTAGGCTGTGAGGGGCCACACTGGGGAGTCTTACTCACTGGGGACTCAGAAGAATCTATGACCACAGAGATCGACAAGAGGAGGAGTGTTGTCATTGACTCAAGTCAGAGATGACAGAGACAATGTGGAAGTCACTAGAACGCTTCAGGTAGGATTCAGGCTGACTCAACAGCCACTGTGTGTTATGTAAGGCACTTGCATCTATCAACTCCCTGAATGCTTACAAGGGGACCCTGCTCCCCTTTACAGATGGGGAATCTGAGGAGCAGACGTGGCATAACCTCCTCAGGTCCCAGAAGTGGCTGATTCCAGATACCAGTCTCTAATCACCGTGCTGTGTGACCTCTGCTGCAGGGCACATCTCACACCCTGGTGGAGTGGTTTGCAAGTGAGGCCTAAACACTGCAGACAGCATGAAAGTCACTGTCCCAAATGTAGGGATCTCTGGCCCAGGTGGCAGCGAGGCCTTCTCAGGCCCCTGCAGCATCAGCCTTCTCCAGGTCGCAGCTGCAGGCAGGGGAGGGGGGCAGGCTGAGAGCCATCTGGGGGTTTTGGCCTCTTCTGCCAGCATCCGTCCCTGGAGACCAGCTGAGGCTGGGTGGGGGCCTTGTCAGTGTTCCAAGAGAGGACAGGCACTAAGGTGGGGACATGGCCACTGCAAGTTCAACCCTGGGGTGGAGAGAGGTCATCCTCCAACTTCTTTGTATAGAAAACATGGTCTAAGAGGGACCAGAAGCCACAGAGTTCCCGAAGAGACTGAGCGGGGGAGGGGCTAGCGAGGGCCCCAGCGAGGACCTGCCCAACTGCTGAGTCTCTGAGGTCAGGGCTGACGCTGGTGGCCTCCTGCGAAAGGCCCCCAGGCCAACTAGGAACCCCACACTCCAGATCTGTCTATTTGCTGGGTGGGACTATGGGGGAAGGGCGGGCTATGCCCTGATCTCCAGGACCTCAGGATAAGGAAAGGAAGAAAGGAGTCAGTGCATGAAAAAACTCCATCTGGGGACCTTCCCTACACCCCAGCAGCCACTCTGCTTGCCTCCTGCAGGTTCTATTCACAGACTTGGCCATTTACTTCCTAGGGGAGCTAAAATGGGGAAATGACAGTGCAGTCATGGGAGGACCAGAAGGCAAGTGACATGCCCAAGGCCACACAGGGCAGAAAGATTCTGACTCCAGTCACGACTGCTCCTTCTGGGGACAACCAGACGGACAACCTCAAGGCTTCCTGCTGCACTCACCAGGGCTGGCCACAACAGCAGCTCCTGGAAGCCTGGGGAGCCCTGCCTGGCCCTCCAGCCCAGGAAGAGGGTCCACACTCTCAGGAATAAGGGTGGCCGAGTCGCACTGCCTCGGGTTCCCACCCGCTCTGCAGTACCAGAGTGTGGCCTGGGGCAGATGACTTCGCTTCTCTGAGCCTCCAGTTCTTATAAACAGCAATGCCTACCACTCAAGGTTGCTCTGATCATTAGATGACATCGCACTTAGAACGGTCAAAGCATGGCCCGGCATGGCACACAAAAGGCCTCCCTGTAGCCCCCTGTAGTTTCCAAAGATTTCTCAAGGCCCCTGCAATCCTTTCCAAAGCACATCTAGAGACCTCATTACCCAGCACAGGACTTTGGGGAAAAGCAAGACAGACAGTGTCATCCCACTTGTCAGCTGGACAGACCCAGGCCCAGAGAAGGGGAGTGACTTGGGGGAGACACACAGCAAGGTGTCAGGGCTTGGAGGCCTCCTGCCCTGCTTCCTTCTCCCACACCAGCTTCATGTAGAGAAAGGGCCCGGACCCCAAATAGTGTCTCCAGGGCACCCTGAGGGTCTTGCTGTGGCTAAGCGACCTCTCGACCTCTCTGTTCCACCCACTGGCGCTTCCTCCCCCCACCCCCCCCCCCCCCCCCCCCCCCGCCCCGCGGCTGCTGCCCTCTGATCCACACAGGGCGCTTGGGCTGCCAGGACCTTTTAGAGGCAGAGCCGCTGAGATTTGGGGAGGGGACCGGCCTCCCCGAGGTCTCCTGGGGTCCCCAGCGGGGGAGCTGAGACCGGGTCCCGGGGCGGCACGTGGCAGCGCTGCCCGCTCAGTGAAGTCAAGCCCCGCCGCGCCCCAGGCCCGGCACGTTTGTTGGCAGAGCCGGGAACAAAGCGTCCTGCGCATTCCTGAGCGCTGACTCATCGCCTGCACGTAGCGCCCGCTGCCGCCGCTGCTTTGCCCAAAATTGGTCGCGAGGCGAGGGCGGGCCGAGCACAGCCGCTGCAGGTCCTCCGCTCGCTTGCCTGCTCCGCGCTGGCTGCGGGGGCCCCCAGTCCTAGGATTTCCTGAAACAGGCAGGAGAGGGAGAGATACCGGGGCCCCCGCTGGTCCCCGCGATGGCCGGGCAGGGTCAGGCAGTGGGACCACCTCGTGGGAGTGAGGAGGGTGATAGGGCGCAGGTGGCGGGCTGGGGATGAATTCCGGCCCGAGGGCACTGCTTATCTTTGAGCCTCAATTTCCCCATCTGCCAAATGGGGATGTGCCAGGCATGGTTGCAAGCACTTGGTATGAATTATCTTCCGGAATTCGTACATCAACCCAATGCGGAGGTTCTATTATTATCACCGTTTTACAGGTAGGGAACCTGAGGCATGGACACTGATTTACACGAGGTCAGGTGCCAGTGAGCTGCAAAGCTAGGATTTGAACCCGGATTGTAAGGTTTCGGAATCTGCACGTATCCTCTTTACGCTAAAGTGCAGATCACAGTGTCTGGCGCGCAGCGGGTGTCCTCCCCGACCCCTGTCCCTTGGTGGTTGAGACCAGGTCCCTCACTCCACCTCACTAAACCTCCATTCCCTCACCTGTAAAGTGGGTGCCTGCGGAAGGGCGCCCTCAAGGGGTTGCCAGGGAAATTACAAGTGAACATCCAAGTGTGTTCTGCAAAAGAAAAGACAGATTTGGCTCCACAAGACTTCCAACCTACCAAATGTAAGGTAGATAGCTAGTGGGAAGCAGCCGCATAGCACAGGGAGATCAGCTCGGTGCTTTGTGACCTCCTGGAGGGGTGGGATAGGGAGGGTGGGAGGGAGGGAGACACAAGAGGGAAGAGATATGGGAATATATGTATATTTATAACTGATTCATTTTGTTGTAAAGCAGAAACTAACACACCATTGTAAAGCAATTATACTCCAATAAAGATGTTAAAAAAAAAAAAAAACTTCCAACCACCGGTTCCTGTGGTCATCTGAGCCAACACGAAAGTACAGAGAGGAGCCGAGCTATGCCCGGGGTCACCAGCCAGGCCAGGCTGCACTGGGCTGGGCCTCCTTAGGGTGCCCAGGAGGCTGGGGAGCACGGAGTTGCCTGTACCCCTTGGGAAAATGAGGCAGTGGGAGGATCCCTGCCATGATCCCTCTGCCATCCTGGCCTCTTTCCTCATTGCAACCTGGTTTCAGAGAAAGTGGAGCTCTTTGGACCTGTGGGATGTCGGGGTCAGAGACCTGCCCAGATTTTGCAGGAATGAGGTGGCCACCAGGTGGCTTTGTTCTCAGGTGCAGAAATAGACTGGGCAGCTCTTCCCCCGGCTGTGATGCCCCACCTGGGGCTTGTCTGATAGTCCAGGTAAGGCCCTAGAAGGAAGTCCCCCCCACAAGCCAGGACTGGTTTGAGTCCCAGTGGGCCTGGGCCACCACGGCGCAGATGTGAGCTGACTCCGCTTTGAACTCAGAAAGAGGTCAGCTCCAGTGGGACGTGCAAAGCCTATAGGCAGGCCTCCAAGCTCCTCTCCTCCCTGGGTCCCTTAAAGTGTTTGCAGCAGCTCCTAGGACATGCCATGCTCTTTCAGACCTCCCAGACTTTCCCCATGCCGTTCCCCTTGCCTGGAATGCTTCTCTGCCTTCAAAGCCTCACTCGGATGTCTCTTCTGCTGGAAAGCCGTCCTGACCCTCCCGGCAGAGGCAGGCACTCACTCCTCTGGGGTCTGGTAGCTTCTTGTCTGTCCTTTCCTTTTGGCCAACACAAAGCCAGACACAGAGCACACACTGGCGCTTAGGGCCAGGGCCGTCATCACAGACACTCCCAGGTCCCTATTCCAGGGAAATGCCTTCAGGGCTCCTTTCCCCAAATCCCAGCTGGGCCAGAAACCCACAGAACCAGCCCAGGTCTGACAGAGCAGGCTCAGCCTGTCTACTGCATGATGGCAGAGGGCACGGCCTTGGGACCTGAAGACCCTTCTCTTCTGCTCCTGCCTGTGTGACCTTGGGCAGCTCGTGCAGCTTCTCTGAACCTCACTCCCTGGCCCTGCCCTGCCTGCTTCCCAGGCCTGTTTGGAAGATCAGATGAATGAAGGCAGAGAGAATGCTTGGCATGTGGGCACAGCTTCCCACACAGCTGTCACTATTACAGACCTGCCTTGTGCCTGGGGCCTGGGTTCCAAGGCTGGGTGGCAGACGGGCAGGCAGGCAATGAACTCAGAAGCAGCAGCAGCCCCGGGCTGACTCAGGCTGAGGAGGCCCTGGGAGAAGTGGTTGCTTTATGGTCAGCCTGAGCCAGCCCAGCTCTGGCCCTCCCCAGGCGTCACCCAAATCTGAGGCCGCAAGGCCTCCCAGGCCCATTCAGGGTCTCTCATCTGGGGAGATAAAGGCCCCCTCCCCTTGGATGCTGGATCCATTCAGCTGGCTTCTGTGTGACCCTGGCAACCCTCACCCTCTCTGGACCAGCCTTGGGGAGTTCAGGGCCAGGGGCAGGCAGCGGCCTCCCAAGGCTCTCAGGCATGTCTTCTAGGCAGGCATGGTTGGGGGGGAGGACGCCCCCACTGCTTCTGGGCCCCAGAGAAATGGCTCCTGCTCTTTCCCTCCCTGATACCTGCCCCAAGATGGTGATGAGAGCTCCCAGCATCCTCCCGAGAGTCTGGGGTGATTATTTTTATTTGACACATGAGGAAACTGAGTCCTGGAGAGGGGAAGGCCCTCACCCAAGGCTGCACAGCCAATAGTCAGGACACTGGTGTGTGGCTCTGCAGCCAGAGTCTTCAGGGACCATCTACTGCAATCCTCCATCCTCTTGTGGGCTCCTGGCTGGTGACGGCTGCCTCCCTCCCCCCTCCCCCCGCCCTGCCCCCCAACACCCTAGGACAACAGCTCTGTGCCAGGGTTTGGACAACAATCACCAGCTTATGAGATCCTCACATGAATACAAAATGAAGGAGGAGGTAAGACCTCAGAGAACTGCACTTGCTTGGCCCAGGCCACACAGCACAGCGGGGGAGTGAGACTCAGTTTCCCATATCTCTGCTCTGTGGCCTATACCAGCTGCTTTCCCAGTCTGGAAGGGGTTCAGGGTTCCAGCAACACCAGACCTCAGGGAGCCTGCAGGGAAGCCCTCTGGTCTCCAGACACCCCCTGGCTACGGAGAGGAGGTGTGCCTGTCCTGCCAGGGTGGGCCCACCAGGCCCATCTGGGCCTGAGGCTCCTTGCCAGCTCAGATGAAAGCATGAGGTCATGGGGCCATCTCAGCTCCCTGTCAGATCTCGCTGCTGTGACTCGGCTCTGCCTTCCCCAAACCTCCTCCTCCAGGGAACTCCAGCAATGGTCTGGCCTGGCCTGGGCTGCTCCCACTGCCTGCCTGCCCACCCGCTCAGGGCCTCCCACCGCGAGCCACCGCTCACTCACCACCCAGCACAATGCTCACTGCGTAAACAGACTACTCTCCTCCCCCAAGCTCCCAGGGTTCCGCTGCCTGCAGCCCAGGAGCTAGGCTGAGGCATGGGGGCATTTTCCTGCTGCCCTCAGACTCAGGCCCTGAGGTCAACCCCCAGGACCTGCTTCTGGGGACTCTCTGGCCTTGACAGGAAAACCTAGAATTGAGATTGAGGCCTCAGGCCAAGGGCTCAGACTGACCTGAGTTCAAATCCCAGCTCCTTCCTTGCTAGATGGGTGACCTCCAACAAGACACCTCAGTTTACCTATCTGAAAAAGGAGGGCAAAGATAATTAGCTGCATCCCATGAAGATTCCATATGGTATCCCGATGCCAGGGTAGTGTTTAAATGTGCAGGCAGATCTAGATAAACAGTAGCTGTAATTAATTCTTAAAGTGCCGGGCACTAGTGATCCCAGGATGTGTCCAATGAATGACGGGGAGATGGGGAGAGAAGGTCTGGCTCTTCCTTTGATGATGGAGTAGCGTCAGGGAAGGGCTTCCTGGGTTGGAAAGCTCCAGAGTCCCTTCTGCAGGCTGAGCACCCAGCTCCCCTCAGTGGGTCCAGAGGCTCTCCGAAGAGGTCTTTCTGGACTGTGGCTGGCCTCACACTTTACAGTGTCCAGGCACCCAAGAAGCACCTCATTTCATGGAGGGCAAAGCCGAGGCTCAGATGAGAGAAGGGGCTTATCTGCAGCCCCCCAGCTGGAAGCTGAGCCCCAGCCTGCAGCTCCATGTCCCCCTCGCCCCAGCCCAGGAGCTGCCTCCTGGACCAGGGACACCCTCACTGCCCAGTCTCAGAGAGCACTCTGGGAGATTCACAGAGCTCATCTGCGCACTGGAGGCTCTTAGTGGCCCTGCTGGAAACCCAGTTTCCCAAACTCATTTGGTAATGTAGTCCAACCTGCTACCAGTGTTTTCCTTGGAACGCAGGGCAGGAAACTGGGTTCTGCAGCCATCAGCCCAGGAAGCCTTTGTCTTTATCTTCTCCCATTATGCTTGGGAGGCAGCTGCCTGAGCCACGGGGAGCCAGCAGGCCGGGGCTGCAGACAGTGGAAGAAGAGTGGACCCAGGAAAAACTTCTCTAACCTCCCCATTTCCAATTCAATGGGTATCTATTGAGCATGTGATCTGAAGGAGGGGGCAGAGGCTAGGGAGGTCACGTAAGTGAAGGGCAGGGGGAGTAGAAATAGCACTGACCCTGCGGTCAGACAGACCTGGATTTGAACCCTGACCATTACAGGTCAAGCTCTCCAACTTCTCAGAGTCTGAAGTTGTGTCTGAAAATGGACACACTGACACACCTGGAAAGGTTATAGTGTAAGGATGAAGTGACAGCAAGAGCCTGACCAGGTTCTGTAAAAAGCTGTGGTCAGTCATAATTATGATGACCACTGATGGAGCCCTTCCTCATTTAATCCTTACATAGCCATGGTACCGTGATTATACCCATTTTACAGATGAGGAAACTGGGGTTCAAAGAAGGAGGAAAGGCACATGCGATGAGAGGCAGGCCTGACACCAGAATCAGAGCCCTTAGCCATTAGCCTGACCTCGGAGACACAAGATAAGGCCTAGCCAGAGGTGGCTATAGTTGAGAATAATGTGGGTGTTCAAAGGTGGGTTAGGACTCATGTCTTGGATGGATTTGGGAAGGCTTCCTGGAGGAGGCAACATTTGTGATGGGTCTTGAGGATGGGCAGAATAAATCAAGTAAGACTGGAAGGAGGAGAGGAGGCCCCACCTTGCACAGAGGCAGGGAGGCAAGAAAGTGTGCAGCGTATCCAGGGAGTGACAAGCCCAGTGGGCTGGTAGGCCAAAGCCACGGATACCCAGGTCAGCACTGGTGGGAGAAGGAAGGCAAGATATCTCCAAGTCAGATCCCAAGCGGGCCTGATGCCAGGGTGGGCATTTGGGCTTCACAAGATGCTTCACCCTGATGCCAGGCCAGGTCCTGGCTGCAGAAGCCTGGTTTCCATAGGAAGGCAGCGTTGATCCAAATCTCAACACACCTCATGTCAGGTGTGGCACCACGTGGTGTCCAAAGCAAACGTGGGTGAGTGGAGCAAGCCAGGCTGGCCTCAGGTGCTTGGAGGTACTGTGTGACCCGCGGCAGAGTAAGGGCCACTCATGCTGCCTCTGGCCCGTGGCGTGAAGACGGCACAGTTTCTACTAACATCCCGCCGACACAGTCACGCACACACCACCACTCCTTTCCAGGAGTGTGTCCGCACCAAGAGGGCCTCACACGCCCTGCAGCCCGGGGTGAGGAAGGGAGGGCAGATGCTGGCCAAGAGAACCCCCCGCGCCAGGCAACGGGCCCAACCTTCCATGGGCTCTGCCACAAAGCCTCCCAGCAGCTGGAAGATAGGATTTTTCTTCTTAGACGCCTCTGATGGATGTGGCCTCTGACACTCAGGAAGATTAAGCAGTGGTGCGCCCTCGGTCACAGGGTCAGTGAGTAACAAAACCAGAGCCCAGACTGGCCGCCCCTGCCCTGCACTACTTCTGGCCTGACACAGTGCTGGGCACTTGTCCACGGGGGGAAGGGGGGAGATTGGAGCCTGAGTCACAGGGCTTTGAAGCTGGCAGCCAGAACCTCAGAGATTCCAGGGTGGGCTGGCCCCTGACTCACCCCCATACCCTGAGCCGGCCCCAGGCAGCGGCTTCAGCTCCTGGCCGCCCTCCTGCCTGCCGGAGCCCAGCTGTGCCCCTACTGGGTCGTTCATGGCTCAGGATTCCCAAGAGCTGGGCGGGCAGGCCGAGGCCTTTAGGCGAGGAAGTATCCCAGGCCCATCTCTGCTCAGGAATGTCGGCCTAGAATCACAGCGGGAACCCCGGGCCTTGCCATCCTGATGATGAGGCACTAGGCACTTATATTAAGCTAACATTTAAACGAAGAACAAAATACTGTATTTCTGCGTGGACCAGCCTCCTGGTGGCTCACCCCTTCCCAGAGGGAAGACAGCCTCCTGGTCGGGCACTGGGTGTGCCCTAGAAAATATGGGTTCCAGGCAACAGGGTGGGTGTGACTCTGAAAAACTATTAGCTGCATGTCTTGGCTGGTGGTGGTGGATGGAGGAGAAGACTGGGGTTCCAGCCCCTCCAAGTGCAGGGCCTAGGCCTCAGAGAGAAGAGTGCAGGCATTCTGAGTTCCCAGGATACAGGTCTGGTAGGGTGACCTCTGGCAGGCTGTTCCTCCGCCCTGGACCTCAGTTTCCTCGCCTAGGTATAGGCCAAGGGCCTTTCCCTCTCTGGCTGCCTGTCTTTTTCTCTTAAAGATGATGTCAAGTGTTCATCCACAGAGCATTTTGAAGATGGTATTAGGCAGAAAAAGGGACCTAAATCTTCTTCATCAGAAGGGGTGTCTCTGCAAGAGCAGGGTTTGTCTGGTGAGATCAAGTCATCCTGTACATTCACTCCAGCGCTGGGCACAGACCATGTGCCCAAGCCGGTGTGCTGGGCCCTGGGGTGGGGATTCCAGAGCAGACTCTGTCTCGGTGAGCTCATCGGCTCAGCGGGGTCACACCTCTCCCCAGGAAATAACCAGACGTTTCCAGGACAAGTTTAACACACCATTCAAAGCTCTTTGACCTTTCTAATTTCTCTAACCACATCTGTCATGAAGGAAGATGGATGCGTGGGAGATTGGTTGTGTAGATGTATAGATGGAAGGATGGCTAAAAGGTTAGATAATGGATAAACGGATGGATCAATACAAGGAAGGATGGGTGGAAGGATGGGTGGGTGGGCGGATGGATGGTTGGATGGATGGGTGGGTAGGTGAATAGATGGGAGGATCATTGCATATGTGTGATATAGGCTGTTGGCCCCATAGCAGATAAGTATAAGGGAAAAAGGTCTAGCCCTGCCTCTTGTTCATTGTGTGACCCTAAGTCACTTCTTTATCTGTAAAGTGAGAATCTTACCTGGAAAGACCTCATCTGTCAAGTGAAGAGTCATGAGCCCAGTCTGCCTCCTGGTTCTGTTTTGGGTATCCAGTGAAATAGGTGTGGACCGCCCACGCCTACCTAGCGGCTGTGACCAGGCCTCGGCCACTGGCCTCGCAGGCATAGGCAACGTGCTGTTTTAGCTGTGGGAGTGATGCACCCCTCACCCCCCATGGATGCAGGCCTATTCCTGGGTTTCCCACTTCCCCAGGCTGCACAGGGCGCTCTGCCGGGTTAGGAGAAAAGAGGTGACCTCCGGAGAAGAGTTGCTGCCAGAGGGCTCCGCGTGGGCTGTATTTTTAAAGGAATAACTGATGTGTCCTGTTTGTTATTAATCTAAGTGTAAACAGAACAGGGTCCGCGAAGGGAGCACACAGGCCTGAGGGTTAGGGCTTTGGGGTTCCACAGTGTTGGCTCTGCCACTTCCCAGCTGTGTGACGTTGGGCGAGGCATGAGCCTCAGGTTCCTCAGTTATAAAATAGGAACTAGTTATAGTACCCACCCCTCAGGTATGTTATGACAATTAATGGAGATAAATGTATGTAAATCCCCTAACACAGAGCCTGGAATATATATATATATTTTACATCTTTATTGGAGTACAATTGCTTTACATTGTTGTGTTAGTTTCTGCTGTACAACAAAGTGAATCAACTATCCGTATACATATATCCCCATATCTCCTCCCTCTTGCGTCTCCCTCCCACCCTCCTTATCCCACCCCTCTAGGAGGTCACAAAGCACCGAGCTGATCACCCTGTGCTATGTGCAGAGCCTGGAATACATTAAAAGCTCACGAAATGCACACCTACCCCAGTGGGGAATTGGGCCCTTAGCATTTTGGAGGTAACTCCAAAACTTCAAGTGCAAAGATTTCCATCCTGGATGCTGAGTCCCTGGGTTTGTTTTCTTATTTCAGAAAGTCCAGCGGGACTCACATGCCTCTTGACAAGGGAGCCTTTACTGAACAGTGTCTGTTTTTAGCTGAAATTCCAGCAGTTCCATGGGCCTCGCTGACCCTGTTCTGATTACCCTCAGATTAATAACAGACAGGGCACATGAATGATTCCTTTAAAAGTAGTTTATGTGGGACCTATAAATCTTTCCAATGGGCTGAGCTGGAGGGAGGAGGAGAATTAGGAAGGGGGTGTCCTCTGAGGGAAGAGGCAGAGACCAGGGGAGCTGGCCCCACAGGGCCGAGGCCGCGCTTGCAGGGACCGAGCGTGGGGACGATGCTGTGGGTGGTGGCAGGCCCTGCTGGCTCAGGGTGAGCTCTGGCCGATGGCAGGAGGCCCAGACCACCCACCGGAAAGACGCCCTGAGGCTGAGTGGCCCCAGGCTTAAGTGGGGGCGGTCCTGACCCACAGCCAAGGGAACACAGCTTGGGGGCAGGCCATGATGGGAATGTCTTACTTCCCTCAGTCCCTAAATCCCCAACTCAGGGTGGCTCCAGAGCCAAACCCTCCCCAGCCCCCCATTCCCTGTAGGCTCCGGACATCTCCCCCTGGCCAGCCCCTCTGCCCTGCTGCTTACTCTGCTAAGCTGCCTGCACGGTATGTGCCTGCAGCTGAGACACTGTGTCCCTTCTGCTGGGGCTGCAAACAGAACTTCCTGAAACCTGGTGGGACCAGGTGGCAACAGGAGAGTGACCGGTTTTCTAGAAGGTGAGAGAGCGAAGGGTTCCAAGCTGGGAGCGAGAGCGAAAGTGATGCAGTTACAGCCTCTGCAGGGCTTGCATTTGGGGAGCTGGAAACTCAGGGCAGGTTGATTCTGCCTGCTGTAGGCTGTCAGAGCTGAGAACGCACCCCGCGGTCACTGGGAAGGGAGGAAAGCTGTCCAGGGAAGCCAGGGAAGGGACAGGACTTGCCCACACAGCATGAAGAGCAAAGCTGGGGCCGCTCCTGCAACACCAGGCACCTGCTGCAGCCCTTTCCTGCCCTGTTGGACGTCACCACAAGGACGTTTAATCCTCACTCCTGCGCATCCTCCATCCCACTCAGCTGGACAGCTGTTCGATGGGACCAAATTTACTACTAGTGCAGGGGTGATCGAGGGAACTTTGGGATCCATGGGAAGGTAGCCTAGACCCGTCCCAGTGCCCCAGTCTTCCTGAGATCCCAGTGGGATCCTTCTTGACAGTCCTTCTCAAAGGGACCCAGGGTCTTGGGCTCGGCTTGGACCCCTGGGAGCTTCACTGCTGTGCAGGAAAGGGTGGGGCTGGATTAGCAGCCGAGAGAACATGTCCAGCCCATCACTGTCCTGAGCAAGTTGCTCCTCCTGTCGGACCTCAGTTTTCTCATCTGCCAAATGGGAGTGAAGCGCAGAGACGATTTCTAGAGGGCAGTTCCTAGCACGGTGTCTCACCCAGAAATACACCTCTTCTGCCAGCCTGCCCTCTCCTTCTTGGATTAGGCTGGTGCCAAGCATACGTGGAGCAAATTATTTTGTGTGCAAAACAACTCCCTCCAACTTCTGACAGGGTGACCTTCCGTGAACCCCTGCTCCTCCACCTGTAGACTTTACCAGTCCAGTCAGGTAGCGGGGCCAGGTGAGAGTTGAGGCAGTGCTGCAGAGCAGCTGGCTGGGGCAGATGGAAGGAGCCAGGGCAATGGGATTGGGGGTTCCGTGCAGCCACACCAGCCAGGAGGCATAGAGGTGACTGTCAGGGCCCAGGCCAAGAGACATAGGGGGATGGGTCTGGCTTTTTTTTTTTTTTTTTTTTTTTGCGGTACACGGGCCTCTCACTGTTGTGGCCTCTCCCGTTGCGGAGCACAGGCTCCGGACGCGCAGGCTCAGCGGCCATGGCTCACGGGCCCAGCCGCTCCGCGGCATGTGGGATCTTCCCGGACCGGGGCACGAAATCATGTCCCCTGCATCAGCAGGCGGACTCTCAACCACTGCGCCACCAGGGAAGCCCGGGTCTGGCTGTTTTTAACTCCGCTGAATTTTCTCTACCTGGAAACCAACTCTTGCCAGTGGGGTAACGTTGTTCCCGGAATTCTTTCACCCCATGAGACCTGGGCTCACTCAGGTTCCCAGGTCCGGCCTCTCCATTTCACAGGAGCCCTGCTTTCCCGGCTCGAGCTGAGGGCAGGGAACGAGGGAAACTGGAGTCGGGCACAGCTTCCTGAGCTGACCCTGGTTGCCGGCTGTTGACCCCTGCCCTGTCGTCATCCTCCTTTCACACCGGAGAAGGATCCTGTCTCCTGGTCCATTTAATTCTTCTGTTATGTTTCCCAGACTAGGAGCCTCTGGTTGCCTATTGTCCTGAGCGGGCACTTTGCATCTGTGCAAAGATTAGACACGTTAGAACCTTCGCTCTCACTCTATGCTCTTTTCTCTTTTACTTTGTCAAATCCGAGATCTTTCTTTCTCGCTACACTCTGCTTCCTTGTCCTCTCTCTCGCCCTACCTGTCTTTATCAGCCTCCCTGTTCATTTTCTTCCCCTCCCTGACCCCCTCCTTCTCCCCGCTGACCTGCTTTTCCTCTGTCTTCTCTTCACGGTTCAGTACTTCGAATCCTCTTCCCCCCCACCACCCCCGACCCCAAGCCTAACCTAGCTTAATTCCGTATTTATATTCCCTTGGAGACTCATAGAAATGACTGAGAGCATTGCTCACCTCATTCCAGAAATACTCTTCTAAATTCTTAGAGAGGCACCAGGCGGGGTAGGGCGTGAGCGCTGGGTGGGGAGTCACTGTGCTTTACTGGAGAGACCAAGACCCAAGTTCCCATCCGGGCTCTGCGTCCACCAGCCGTGTGACCTTGGCCGGACTGGGCTCTTGTCAGAGTCTCCATTTTCTCCCGGGCAGCAGTGGAGCTGGTACCCAGATGAGAACAGCTGTGTCCGGGGCTGTGAAGGCGAGGGGTCTGTAGTGCCCTGAGCACACAGTAGGTGCTCAGAAATGTTTGTTTCTGCTTCCACTGCAGCCTGAGCCAGCCTAGGGGAAGGAAGTATCTCCCTGCTTTGTTCCGTTCTGCCCTGCTCTACCAGGATCGCATACGTACCTGTGTACACACATGCACAAACCCTGGGAAGAAGCAGAACTGCCTGTTTTCTCATGGTCATCTATTTCTCCCTTCTTAAATATCTAATGGTAAAAGAACAGCTGAACACAGGAACTAAAACTTGGGCAGCCTGGGTTCCTGAATTTCCACAGTTCAAATCCAGGCCTTTATTCATTCATTCCCTCCTCCTCCGTCGGAGAGCACTCGCTCAGAGGCTCCTACTGTGCGGCAGGCAGGCTCCAGGCCCAGCCGTCTCTGGAGCTCTGGACCTCGAGATCATGAGAAGATAAGCCCAATGACATGAGTCAGGCATAAGAGCACGGGTTCTGGGAGTTCTGAGAAATGAAAGGGCCTTTCCTCTTGTGCCTGAAGACAGGGTCCCTGAGAAGGGTGGGTTCTGACCCAGCATAGGGGCGGGAGCAGAACACTGGCCCCCAGGGAGCCCCTCCACCACTTTGCCTTTTTTGCAGAAAGTCACAGAGGTGAGCCAAGGCTTCCTGTCATGTCCGAGATGGGAGGCCTTCTAAGGGGCACTGGATGTGTGTGCCCACAAGCCATCGGAAGGCCCCTTCTTGGTATCAAGGGAGTCTATGAGCCGAACAGGTTAAGCACCCAGCATTTTGGCTTTGTTCTGCAAACAAGGTCACTGAGGCCCAGGAGAGATGTCCTAGGCGGTGGCTGCACAACTGAACAGGTTCTGGAGGGGACCAGAATTCCTGTTCCCAGGCCCCGGGGCTGGGGTGGGGGCTGGGGAACAAGGGAAGAAGGGTGCTTCCTGGGGGGAGGGGGGAGGAAGCAACTCCAGGCTGGTCGGAGGCCAGGGGTGAGCTGTGTCCTTCACTGGGGAAAGCAGGCCCAGAGAGGGCTCTGACTCGCCCAAGGCCACACAGCCTTGAGCAGATCTCACACCACCGAAGGGACACCCACCACCTGGTTGGCAGTAGGCAGGCAGGAAAGGGAGGTTTTTGCTTATGGGACCTTTCACTCCAAACTCTGAGCTCTGGGCAAGACCTGTGGAGCAGCCTCGGAGAGTGAGGGAGGGGGCTCAGGACACTTGGGGGATTATCTGAGGAGGCCCAGTGGGACTGGGAGGGGTCCCTGGGGACAGCAGGGGAGCCTCAGGACGCTGGGAGGTGCTCCAGGCTCAGAGGGAGGAGCAGGGGCCTTCCCTCCCCCCTCTTTCCTCCCCCCTCCCGTTCCCCACACCGCGGGGGCTGGGGCGGGCCAGGCGCCCTGGGAGGAGGCGTTGTCCCTGGCTCCCGGCCCACCGGTGCAGCGGGGCAGGGCGGACGGGCAGGGGCGGGGCCGTGCCTGGTGTTATAAGTGGCAGCCAGGGCACCGAGGCAATGAGCTATCGGCTCAGCTTGGCAGCAAGTCGCTGGCAACAGGCGCGCTGCCTGCTCCGGTCCAGCCTGCTCACTCTGCCACCACCATGGTCGCCATGCCCACCGCCTGGTGCTCCATCGCTCTAGCCCTGCTCGTGGCCCTGCACGAAGGTGAGCCCCCTGGCCTCGGCTGCTGCAACAGCCTCTGGGGTTGTTTGTCTGTGTCTCCCCCTGGGGCTGCTGTGCCCTCAAAGCCAGCTGAGGGCACACAGGGGCAGGCACGGTGGCTGCATGGGGCTGTGCAATTAGAGGTGATGCAGTCCCGGGGCAGCCATTAGACTTTCCCCCCCAGAGCCGCTGGGGCTTCCCCGGGGTTGGCCCAGAGCTCCTGAGCAGTGAGAATGCCAACTTCCTCAATTATGCAGGAGGAGGAGCCCGGCGGGTCCCCCATCCCAGCTGTGCCAGGCGCCCTGACCCACCTCTCCACCTCTCTCTCCCTCCTGTGTATGCAGGCAAGAGCCAGGCCGCTGCCACCCACACCCCAGAGCAGCCAGCGCCCTTGCCCCATGCCCGAGGCTCCCACCTGCGGCTTCGCCGTTGCTCCTGCAGCTCCTGGCTCGACAAGGAGTGCGTCTACTTTTGCCACCTGGACATCATCTGGGTGAACACTCCCGGGTGAGCTTCCGTGGGGATCCAAGTGGGGCTGCAGGGGGCAAGAGTAGGGGGTGCTGGCATGCCGGGGAACCTCTGGCACACTGCAGAGCTCTCCCTGGGGGTATTGGGCTAATATCAGTATCAATCAGCTTTTGCTTCAACTCCTATGTGGGGGCTGCCTGAACAGTATAGAGGGCTGTCTCGTGAGAATCCTCACAATAGCCTGGTAAGAAAGTATTGGCTCCATTTTCCAGATCAGGGTAGTGAGGCTCAGAGAGGTTAATGCCTCTCCCAAGATCACACAGGAAGGAGTAAGTGGTAGATGGAGACTCCATCCTAGGTCTGCGGACGCCAGAGCTCACATCGGCCGTACCGTGCTGCCTCTGCATAATGTTCCAAGAATAATACGATCAATGACAGCACCCACGTCTTGACGGCACCGGTCCCTACGCCAAGCACTGCTTGTGCATTACCATCTCACGAGCCGCCCTCCACCCCCATCCTCCCCATGAGGCAGGTACTGCTGTTGTCGCCAAATGACAGATGAGAAACCTGCTCTGTGTCACCTGGCAGAGCCAGGGTGCGGGCCCAGGGCTGTCTGTTCTGTCTGCACCCGCACTGCCTCCGGGCCACTGCATACTTCAAGTTGAAGTTTCTCTGTGTTTGTGTTTTTTTTCCCTTCCCCAAATTACAGAAGACAAGAGAAGCCCGGCACGTAAGCGTGTGTGGAGCTAATCCGTGTGTGGAGGGAACCCTGCCAGTCCCTGTGTGCTGGGTCTACCTGGAGTCTTTACAGCTCCAACCACATCGTCTAAAATTAGCACTGGCACCTAAGTTGCTGGTCCAGCCGGCCACAGGGTCCCTGCCCTCCCCTGGCCTGCCTTGGCCAGACTGAATCTGAACTCAATCTCAGCTGATCACACACACACACACACACACACACACACACACACACCATTTTTAAGTCAAAATTCTAAGAAACAACTTTGCTGTATAGTAGAAACTAACACAACATTGTGAAGCAACTATACTCCAATAAAACTTTTAAAAAAACAACAACAGAAAAACAGATTCTAAGAAACATTTATCACCCTTCCAGACAAGTGGTGACCAGGTGGGGGCAGCTTAGCTCTGAGCCTGCATGTTTACTTCTGTGAGATGGCATTTCCTCCTCTCCTCCAGGACAAGCTGAGGGTCTTCTTTGAGGACAGGGGGACCAGCCTGGTTGCATCAGCTCACGTTCCTGTCGGGGTGGGCAGGGAGGGGCGGGCAGGACAGCTTCCACCCCCTCCTCCCCATGTTGAGAGTCCTACTGAGCAGGACCCGTGGGAGTTGAGGGGGAGCAAAGGCCCAGAGAGGGGAAGGGTCTTGCCCTGGGCTACCTGGCACCTAAGGAGGAGCCTGTGGTGGGACTTCTTGAGGTGAGGAGCTGGTTACTTTTGCTGCCACCCTGGTGGCATGGGTGGCCGTCCCAGAGTGCAGTGTGGACAGTCTCAGCTTGCCAGCGGTCCTGGTTTATCTAATCCTCTCTCTCGATTTCTCTCTCTCTCTCTCTCCACCCTCACCACTACCTTGCTGGCTGCGCGCCCACAGACAGACAGCTCCTTACGGCCTGGGAAACCCGCCAAGACGCCAGCGCCGCTCTCTGCCAGGGCGCTGTGAATGCTACAGCGCCAGGGACCCCGCCTGTGCCACCTTCTGCCATCGAAGGCCCTGGTAAGTGGGCACCCAGCCTGCAGGGTCCAGGGGTGGCTGCTGGCCTGGATCTGCCCTGGAGGCCAGCAGAGGAGCAGGGTCCTAGGGGCCCAGAGACTGCCCTGGGGTGTTGGGCAGCATACCTTCCTGTGGGGAACCAGTCACCCCTGAGTGCCAACCCGTCTCACTGCCCAGCTCTGGGGGCTTCTGAGAGCATTACGTCCCTACCCCTGGGCAGGGGGGATTCTCCCTAGGTGACAGCTGAGGCAGCTTAGGCCCAGAGAGGGGACAGGACTGGTCCTGTCAGGCCACACAGCTAGTCAGATGGAGAGCTGGGCCTTGGGCCTTGTCCACTGACAAGGGGTTCTGGGTTCGGACCTGAGGCTCAGGGAACTTCGGAGCTTTCTCGGTTGAGAAGTAACTTCGGAGCTGGGAGGCCATGGCACCATCCCAGGGTTGTCACAGAGCTGCTGGGAGAGCCTTTGCCAAGTCTCTGAACCCTCTGGGCCTCAGTTTTCCCGTCTATAAAAGGGAGGAGAGACTTTCTTCCTTCCCTCCTCCACTTGGAGCATTTGGGAAAGTAGAAACTGACTTCACCATCCCTAGCCTCCTATTCCCATGACAGTTTACAAGAAACTTCTCCCCTGAGACTCCAGCTGTGGCTCCACCCCTGCCTCAGTTTCCCCTGCATAGGGCCTGGCTCAGCTGCAGGTGGCTGGATTCTGGGAAGGCCAGCCACCCAGCTGCCTCTTTCTGAGGCTAAGAGCACATTCCCCATAGCTCAGTTTTCCTCAGTCCCCACCCCACCTGGGAAAGGAAGGATGCCAGGTGCACAGGGTGGAAATGGATCTGCTCCTGAGGGCAGGTCGGTGGGTGGCGGCTGGGCCAGGCTTGCAGCCAGGTGGCCTTGGGGCTCTGAACAGCCCCTCACTTGGGCCCTAATGCTGTTCTTTTAGGACTGAAGCTGTGGCAGTCCCAGGCAGCGGGTCCTCTGCAGCCGTGTTCCAGGCTGACAAGACATGGGCCACAGCAGGAGAGCTCCTCCAGCAGCTGAGGTGAGGGGCACCTGCACTGACTGAGCATCTTCTGTATGCCTTGCACATTTCCCAATAGAAGCTCAGAGAGGTGAAGGTGTTTGCCCAAGGTCACACAGCAAGCTGTCCTCTGGCTAACTCCAGAGCCTGTGCTCTTAACCACTATGCTCTTTGTTACCACCAGACCTGGAAGGGGACTTTTATAGAGGGTTCGAGGGCTGTGACTGTGGAAGGTCCACAGGTATTCATTCAGGCTGTGTCTGAATCAAGCATCTCCCACATGCTGGGGTCCAGAGAGGCCAACCACCCGGCCTGCCCCCTCTCTGTGTCCCAGACTGGATTGCCTCCCTGGCGGCCTCAGCATGGCTCAGCTCAAGGCTTGGCACCCAGGAGGTGCCCATGAAAGTTTGTCCAACCAAACTGACTTGAGAACAGAAACCCCACAGCCGGGCTTCCCTGGTGGCACAGTGGTTAAGAATCCGCCTGCCAATGCAGGGGACACAGGCTCGAGCCCTGGTCAGGGAAGATCCCACATGCCGTGGAGCAACTAAGCCCGTGTGCCACAACCACTGAGCCTGCGCGCTAGAGCCCATGAGCCACAACTACTGAGCCCGCGTGCTGCAACTACTGAAGCCCGTGCGCCTATAGGCTGTGCTCCGCAGCAAGAGAAGCCACCGCAATGAGAAACCCGTGCACCGCAACGAAGAGTAGCCCCTGCTCACCGCAACTAGAGAAAGCCTGCACGCAGCAATGAAGACACAAAATAGCCAAAAAGAAAAAAGGAAAAAAAAAGAAAGAAACCCCACAGCAACCATGCAGCACAGTGACTAAAGGGGCAGCTTCTGAGCCAGAACTTCCTGACTTGAACCCCAGCCCTACCACAAACAAACTTTGTGACCTTGGTCTTATCACTTAACGTCTCTGTGCTTCTGATTCCCGTCTGTGAGGCGGGGACAGCAGTGCATCCACCTCATGGGCTTGTTGTAGGTTAGACAGGTTGACACACATGAAGACACTCAAACAGGGCCTGGCCTGAGGGAGCTCTGGAGGTCTTTGCCATCCCCACCTCTGTCCCTCAGGGCTCCTCGTGGCTGGCCAGTGCCGGGGTGCAGCCTGGCCCCTCGGGGGCTCCCATTTCTGTGGGGAAGCAGAAACATAGGAGAAAAGGCAGAATGGTGGGATGGGTAGGACCCAGCCTATACTTAGGAACTGTCTTAGGATGAAAAATTTCAAGATAGGACTTTGCAAGTGTTCGGCACTCCGTCATTAGCAAAGAGTTTACTTTGCCAACCTGTACTCAGTCTCACACAAGTTGAGGCCTGATTTTATTTTACAGACCAAGAAAGGGGCTCAGAGAGGTTGAGACCCTTGTCCAAGTTCCCATAGCTGGGAACCAAAGCCAGCCTCCTAGCTCCCAGTCTAGAATGCCTTGAGCCAGGATGAGGCCACTTGGATGACACGAGTGCCCACCAGGGTCTCAGCCAAGTTCAAAGGGCAGCTAGGACCCATACCTGTCTGGGTTGGACCACCTTGAGCTGGACCTTGAGGAATGGGAATTTTAGGGGGTGGAGTTTGGGTGACGGAAGGTAAACAGCCTGGAAGGAGCAGCACGGACAGAGTTGTGGAAGTGGGAAGGCGGTCGGGGGAATCCACTGGGCTGCTCTTAGCCGTCCAGTCACTCTGGTTGCACTTGATGTTGAACATCAGTTTTGCCAAAGCTCCCTGTGGGCAGAGCAGCTTCTAACCTGGTCTGGCCTCTCCTTGATGCTCAGACCTTGTTTTCAGGGTCAGCTGTGGCCACCCGCTGACCCCATGGCTGTGAGTAAGGGATCCGTCCCCTATGGCCGCTGCCTCTCACAGGGAACTCTCAAGTGATCTATATTTCCTGAGATGCTTAATTGACCTCTCTCGATTCCAGGGACATTTCTGCAGCCCAGATCCGCTTTGCTAGGCGACAGCAGAAAGCAACAAAGGAGCCCAGGCCTACACACTCCAGGTGGAGGAAGAGATAGCTCTGGAAGCCGGAGGAACTCTGAGAAGAAAGCCTGCGTGGAGCCGGGAGGAGAGGGCCATCCTAGGGCTGGGAGACCCTCCGCCTGTTTCCTGGGCCAGGAAACCCACCTGCTGGAGTTGGTACGAGCTCTGGCCTCCTCGCCCTGTGGAGGGGGCCTCCCTCAAGGCAGCTCCATGCCCTCACACTGCCCGGGAAAGCCATCAGCCCCCAGGCTGCAGCCCGGCCCCCCATGCTGGCTCTGGCCCGACAGCCCTGCTGAAAGGAACGGCGTGGGGAGTGCGCTAACCTGGAGGCCACATTCCAAGAGGTGTCCTGTCTAGTGGCTGCAAACCAGGAATGATGTGTGGTGGTGGACGTTCACAACTAAGCCAGCCGTAGAGGCTGGATGGGTCTATCCAGGACTGAAGTCCCAGTTGGGCCCCGTCTGTCCCCTCCAGCTCTCCCTCCCCAGAGTCCTTGTACCCTCATACCCGGGGACACTCCTGATGAGAAGGGCCTGGTCTGCTTCACCTGTCTGTATATAACTTATTTGCTCTGAGAACTTTGAAAATTCTGATTATTTATTTTAATGTATTTTTTTAGACTCTCAATTATTTACCTGCGAACTTGCGTTTGTAATAAACAATGAAAGGGTGCTCTAGTATTTTGTCTTGCCTGAGGAGGGGGTGGGAGGCATCTCTCAGCAAGGGGCTGCTTGGAAGTGAAGGGAGCACAGGAAGGGGAAGAAAAGAGCCTGGGACAGGTGGCTCAAGCCCTGCGTTCCACACCCCTTTGCCCTGGCTGGACATCTCTGGTTGCTAACCCACCCTCTCTGGACTTTTGTCTATCATGTGCCTGGACAGCCATTTGCAGTTTTCTTTTTTTAAGTTTATTTTATATTGGGGTATAGTTGATTAACAATGTTATGCTAGTTTCAGGTGTACAGCAAAGTGATTCAGTTATACATATACATGTACCTAGTCTTTTCAAATTCTTTTCCCATATAGGTTATTACAGAGTATTGAGCAGAGTTTCCTGTGCTATACAGTAGGTCCTTGTTGGTTATCTATTTTAAATATAGTGGTGTGTATATGTCAATCCCAAACTCCCAATTTATCCCTTCCCCCCACCTTTCTCCTTTGGTAATCGTAAGTTTATTTTCTAAGACTGTGAATCTGTTTCTGTTTTGTAAATAAGTTCATTTGTATCATTATTTTTAGATTCCACATATAAGTGATATGATATGATATTTGTCTTTCTCTGACTTACTTCACTTAGTATGGTAATCTCCAGGTCCATCCATGTCGCTACAAATGGCATTATTTCATTCTTTTTCATCAGCCATTTGCAACTATGACATCCAAGGTCCCAAGACCTATGTTTCCATCAGGCCAGTAAGCGCTGGCCAGACCTTTCCCAAAAGCGTATTTGGAAGGGGTCAAGAGTGTGAGGGTGCCAGGATCCACTTCTGCTCTAGGTGCCCTGTCCCGCCAGGGGCCACCCCTGAGGTCTGGAGCAAGTCTCTCCAGTGAGGGCTGGTGTCGGAGGGATTCCAAGGCTGTGTGCAGCCCTACTGGCCGGTGATGGGTGTTGTGATGGAGTCACAGTGTGGCCCTTGTCCCTCACCCTGGGCCTCGGACAGACCCCGCTGGGGTCATTCAACACTGCTCTGACTTAAGAAGCCCAGGGCTCTAGGCCTGGGCTGGCCAATCATGCCAAGGCCCAAGAAGCTGCACACCTGAGTCCCAGGGATGGCCAGAAGCCAGGGCCACCCCCACTGGCAGCTGCCTACACCCATAGCCTCCATTACTGCCAAATCCCCCTGCAAGCAAGCTGTCCCCTTTTCCCCTGGCCGGCCTCTGCTGGGAACGGCAGGCTGTGGCCTGGGCCAGCTATTGAAAACTAATTCTTTACACACCTACTGTAAGCCTGCCTTGTCCATGAAGCCAGCCCTGACTCCCTCATGGGAGAATAACATGTTGACACATATTAAACTCCTACTGTATACTGGCACTTTACCCAGATGAACTCACTTCATCCTTGCCACAATCCTATGACATAGGTACCTTTATTATTCCCATTTTACAGATGAGGAAACTAATGCATAGAGAAGGCGACTGACTTGCCTAATGCCACACAGCAAGTAAGTGGAAGCATCAGGATTTGAACCCAGAGTCTACAGTACACATGTACGTACGTACGTATTGAAAAAACATTTGTTGATTGAATTCATGGATCACCACTGTAATATGACATTGAACAAATCTTTCCCTTTCTGAGCCTCAGTTTTTTAATCTATAGAACGGAAAACAATAGTCTCCACCTTGTAGTGCTGGTGTGAATGCTAAATGGATAAGTTATGGTGCTGGGCTCAGCCGTGGGCCTGATAAGAGGCAGGAGCTGCTTGTCAGGCCATCAGTGGTGATGATGTAACGCGTGGGACAGCCACAGAGCTGCAGGACCTGATGGGAAGGGAGATTGGGGCTGGCTGGGGTGCAGAGGAGTGGTCAGAGAAAGACTCAGGACTAAGATGCTACTGCCATGGCCTCAAAGAACAGTGAGACTCAAATCAATAGAAAGAAAATGAAGAGGGAGCCCCAGACAGAGGAGACAGGAAGGGTAAAAGCTTGGCAGTGGGAGTGACAATGGCATTCCCCATGGAGGACCCCATGTGGCCAGAACACGGTCGGGGGAGATGGCAGCAGGACATGAAGCCAGAACACCCTGGAGGCCAAAGTAAGGAGGCTGGATCTTGTTTCATGGGCCCTGGGGACCCATGAAAGATCTACCAGCACCGGGGACCTGGTCAGAGCCTGGCTTTGGAAAAATGCCACCAGAGGGCCGCACAGGGCAAGAGCAAATGAGGAGACAGAAGACAGAGAAGCAAGTTCACTACTGGCTCTTAGGGGTCCATTCTGGGTGGTGAGGGTTGGTGTGATGGAGCTGGCCTAGTCACTTACTTCCTACCGCAGCCCAGGATCCCAGCACACCTCTCAAATCTCACTGAGCCTGACGCCAGGGGAATCTCACTCCGCAGAGGCCCAGCATCCCATTCAAAACGACCCTGCCCCCTTGGAAATCCCAAAGCAACAGCCAAAGGCAAGGCTAGGCAGCTGTGTGGGGCAACCCCACGACGGCAGATGCGATAGACGCCAGGCAGAGCAACGTAGGCTGAGGGTGTGTCAGAGGCCCAGGGAATTAGGCATTCACTGCCCTGACCAGAGTTCAGAGATCAGCGACCCAAGTGATTAAGTGACAGAGATGATTAAAGGGAGGAGAGGAGGCCCAGGAAGCAGGTAAAGAAAGGCAAGAGGATAACATAATCCCCTGGATCCTGATTTCCAGGAAACCGGGGCCCCTGGCTTGGGCCCTGCACTAAAGAGAGCCCTGCTCTAGCCCTCCGCCAGCCATGCCTCTCTCCCGAGATGAGAAGTGTGCAGGGTCAAGGGTCGCGGGCACTCAAAGTCTGAGCCTGCTTCTTGACCACATTCCAGGTAGCCGGGGCCCCAGAAGTGTGGGGGAAGGTGGGATAGAGTTTGGAAGAAGCAGAGGAAAATTTACGAAGAGCAGCTGTCAAGTCGAATTGAACCCTGGGAAGAAAGGCGTCAACATTTTAGAAAGTTTGTCTGGTTTTTGTGGGACAAAATCTCCCCCTTTTCCTGCCTTTTGCTGCCTTTTCCATCAACTCTCACAGGTTTGGTCAAGGATTTCTGAGCCAAGTTCGTGTTCCTTTTGATTGGAACACCAGGCAGAGATAGGCCAGAAGGGGGCACAGGCTGACCCAGATTTATGCGGGTCACATGCACACGTGGAAGCAGAGGCAGAGGGGAGTCCGGTCCCATGTCCGGGGCTGTGCGGCCTGATACATATCTAGGCTGCAAACCGGCCCTTTCCTGCCCTGGGCTGCCTCTCCCTCCACCCCCTCACCCAGCCAAGAACCCCAAGGAATTAGTTTCACTCTTGCTTTCTCACTCTCTGAATCTCAGGGTTTGGGGTTGAGAAAAGTCATCTGCCTATCAGAGCAATGAATCGTTGGAATGTGGCCATCCATACATTCAACCATTATGAACAATCACCGTTCAAAGACTGGTGAACAAGACAGACACAGGCCCTGCCCTCACAGGCCAAGAGAAGAGCCCTTCCAGAAAGCCCTGTTAATATGAAGACAGAAGTGATAGCGAACGTTTATGGAGCGCTCATTAAGCTCTCACTGCATGTGGATTCCTTGGTTCCTCGCAGCAACCTTACGCAGCAGGTTCTACCATTATTATTCCCATTTTAGAGAAGAGATAACTGAAAGGTTATGTAACTCACGCAGATCTCACAGCTAATACGTGGCTGAGCTGGGGATTTAAATCTCAGGCTCTCAGCTTGTTTGCTGTCCTGCTGCTCTAAGAGGGTAGGTCCACAGTGTGATGGAGCCCCTGGTGGGGGAGCCCGGGAGGCTTCCTGAAGGAGGTGATGTCTAGGCCAAGATCGAGGAGATCAGTCAAGGGAAGGAGGAGGGTGGATAAGAGTGTTCCAGGTGGAAGGAACAGCAGAGGTGAAGGCTCTGTGGGGAAGAGAGTTATTCTCAGCCCCTCTCAGGGAGCAAAACAAGGAGGGGGCATGGGGAAGGCTGGAGATGGGCAGGCAGGAATGGGCAGCGCCCTCCTGAGCGCCTGGCAGGGGGAGGGGCTACAAGCAGGGAAATCCACAGCAGCTATCACCACCACCTGCCCCCAACCTTGCCACAGCCTCAGACAATTTCTCCCTGGAGAATACTACCATCCCTGAAACATGCCTTTGGATCAAACCACACTTGCTGCCCTTGACGTCTCACAGGCTGGCAGGGAAGATCGACAAGGGCAAAGTGAAGGGACAGGAAGTAGGTAAGCTATGGGCTGCCCTTCGAGCTGGGGGGCGGGGGTGGAGGGGAGGGTTTGGAGAAGGAGTAGGGTTTGCACATGCTGGGATGAGGGAAAGGGCTGGAGCATGGAAGAATCCGAACAGAGGCAGCCCGTCTGATCGGCAAGGGCCAGGCTGGGAAGAGCATCCAGTGCCAGGAATTTGAACTTGAGCGATGGGGAGCCAGCGAAGGTGGCTAATCAGGGGTGAGAGCCAGGACAGGAGCTGGCCTTGGGCGGCTGGCTTACCCTTGGCCCTTCCCACCTCCCCAGCCAGTGCTTCCAGCTCAAAGGGGCCCTCCCAGCCCCTCAAAGGGGAGAGCAGAGTGTGGGCCTCTCCTCTGCCTGCCAGGGACCTGAGCCAAGAGCCCTCAGCAGCTCGGAAGGGGGCCATGTGCGGGCCCGCCAGGAACTCTGGAAGAGGAATGTGGCCTAATTAATTCTCCAAAGCTCAGAGGGCCTCGCCTTGTGGGAGCAGCTGCCAGGACAGGCCTGCCAGGACGCCACGGGCCCAGCCCGTCTATCACTGTGTGCGGGGACAGCAGGCTGGGAGGCCCAGAGACAGGGGCCCAGGGGGCCAGCCCCTTGCCTCCAGGCACACACGTGTCCTCCAGCCCCTTCACAGTAAATAATGCAATAATAGTAACAGTAATAGCAACAGCGCTTGAGGGCTTAAAGTGTGCCAGGCCCTGTGTGAAGCCTGTTGTACTCACTTCTCATCTAATCATTACAAGGAACCAGTGAGGTGGGTACCGTTATGATCTCCATTTTGCAGATAAGGAAACTGAGGCTCAGACGGGTGAATTTCCCAGACCAGGATCCTGCAGTCAGAAAGCACAAGCAGGGAAGCTGGGATTCGGACCTAGGGAGTCTGGGCCCCAAGACCGTGTTGTCATTACCACCATGCTGGGCTGGCTCAGCGGGGGAAATCAAGGCCCAGGGAGGGGGGATGCCTTTCCCAAGGACAGTGGATTTAAAAACAGGCCCTGGGATAGTGAATGGGGTAAGTACCTGCAGGGAGAAAGGCCGCGCCCCTGTCCTCTGCTTGGATCGCCTTCCCCTGAGGTTTCTTATGGGGCTCTTCCTCTCCTGGCCCATAGGTCACCCTCAGGGACCTGTGATTCACTACTCCAGGCAGGCGGGGCTGGAGGAAGCGATCCCGTCTCCTGGAGTCTCCACCCATTTTGTCCCAGTGACATGGTAACAGCACCGCCGGCTGGGCGGCACGTTCTCAAAGACTCCTCCTAGCGACCCTAACCCCCCTCCATGGGCTGGGGGTTGAGGGTACACCATGGCCATGAGAGACTCAGAGTGATGCAGAGACGGGCTGGACCAGGGCCTTTCAGCTAGAAAGTGGCAGACCCAGGACAAGATGGGCACCCAGACTGGCCTGAAGCCAAGACTCTGCCCTTCCCCGACAGCAGACCAGAAGGAGGGCAGTGTAGCCACATCCCATCCCTTCTCTGACCCTGTTTCTCATCTGCTGTATGGGGATAAGAGGACCAACCATATAGGCTTGTCCTGGAGTTCATTAATAACAGCTCACACACTATGGGGACTTCTTGTGTCAGGCACTGTCCCAAGTACTTTATTTAATTTTTAAAAATTTTCCAAAACAAGATTTTATTCATGGCTATATAACATATCACCATAAGGCTGTACCACATGTATTTGTTACTCTGTAGGTGTGTATTTAAGTTTGTCCCATTTCCCACCAATCCAATAAACACCGTGTGCTACATTTATACATAAATTTTATATTCATTCCTAATTCTTTTTTGCTGCATATTTTTTATTGGGACTTAATTCACACCCCATAAAATTCACTGTTTTAAAGTGTACAATTCAGTGGGGTTTTTTAATATATTCACAGTTATACAACCATCACCACTATCTAATTCCAGAACATCTCCATCACCCCAAAAAGAACACCTCACCCTTTAGCAGTGACTCCCAATATCCCACTTCCCTGGTCCCTATAAATTAGGAATCTACTTTCTATCACTATGGATTTGCCCCCTTCTGGACATTTGATATCAACGGAATCATACAATAAGTCGCCTTTTGTGTCTGCCTTCTTTCACTTAGCATAATGTTTTCAAGGTTCATCTATGTCGGAGCATGTGTCAGTATGTCATGCCTTTCCATGACTGAATAATATTCCCTTGTAGAGACAGACCACATTTTGTTAATCCATTTGTCTGCGTTGTTTCCACTTTTTTGGTTTAAGCATGTTATTTTAGCCCTCAGCGACCCTCTGGGGAGATGCTGTGTCATCATCGTATAGACAACAAGATTGAGGTCCAGAGAGGTTAAGTAACCCACACCAGGTCACTTAGCTAGTGAGCAGCAGTGGTGGGCTTTGCCCCAGAAGTCTGGCTACAGAGACCATGGGCTTAACCACTAAGCATCACTGTCTCCTCAGTCAAAGTAAGATAGTGTAGGTCAGCACCCACGGCAAGCAACTGCACCAGAGGTGGCACCCATAGGGCACTTAGCGAAGGGTGGCTTTTCTCAGTGGCATTTCTGAAGGTGGCAGAGCCCCAAGCTAGAACAGGGGTGTCAGGGCACCCAGTGATAAAGGATTGCTATCTTGGCACACGGGTAGTTCTCCCAGGGGACACCTCTCCACACCTGGGGGGAGCTGCTCCCTCTGCAGCACATCTTTGGCCTGCACCCCAGAGCCCATCTCTCCACGCATCCCCACCTATGCAGCCATGGCTCCTCTCCTGGCCCCAAGGCCCTGCCACTGGGCAGCTGAGGTAGGATCCTTGGGTGAGGTCAAGGTCAGAGCCGCAGTTGAGGTCATGTGGATGGGTCGCTGCCTCCTCTGGCCTCCATCTACTAAATAATGAGATAAGAAATCTTAATACTTTCTCTTTTTTAAAATTACAAAGTTAGGACAATACATACACAAGAACTTGTGGCTTTAAAAAATTGAAAAGAGGACTTCCCTGGTGGCGCAGTGGTTGAGAGTCCGCCTGCCGATGCAGGGGACACGGGTTCGTGCCCCGGTCCGGGAAGATCCCATATGCCGCGGAGCGGCTGGGCCCGTGGGCCATGGCCGCTGAGCCTGCGTGTCCGGAGCCTGTGCTCCGCAATGGGAGAGGCCACAACAGTGAGAGGCCCGCGTACCACAAAAAAAAAAAAAAGGAAAAGAAAAGAATATGGGAGCTTCTAAAATAAAGTTTCCTCCTGACGTCCCTCTCCAAGGCAACTACTCTGCGAGTGGGGTAAGTGGCCTTTTCCTGTGGATTCAGGTATGTGTTTCCTAATGTTTAGAGGTGTTTAACATAACAAATGGTGACGTGAGTCTCCCTATTCTGAGACCTTCTTTTCTCGCTCCAAAGGCCTCTCACTTTCTAGACCGGTTCACAGAGATCCACCCCCATCTGAATTTTAACAGCTCCACGTGGTCCCTGGCATGGACAGACTGTTGTTACTTGACCATCACCCGCTGATGGCTTTGGGAAGGCCTCCATTTACCATTTTCATGAACATGCTGCAGTAAACACCTGTTTATACATCTTTGTCCTCAAAGAACCGAGTTTTAGACATGAAATTGCCGGGCCAAAGACAAGCACGTTTTAAATATTCTGCCAAGAATGAGGTTCTAATTTGCAATCTTGTCCCCACTAGGTGCAAGGGCCCTTTCCTCACAAGCCTTCCAGCACAGGGTTTTATCCATCTCTTATTGTTTGCTACTCTGATAGCAAAACCACTTCTTCACAAGGAATCTGATATGCAAAAGAGAGACACCTGATGCCACCCGGATTGGGGAGGGTGAGGGGCCTGGAGACACTCCATGTCCCACCCTATCCCCTGGTACAGAGGACCCCTCCTAGGGTCTTCCAGCGCTGCTCTCCAGGATCCTGTTTGGCTGCAGGCCTGTCCCTCTGAGGCTGGCGTGAGCCCCCAGCCTCTCAGTCCTGCCCAGTGGTTTGGCCCTTCACGGAGCTAAGGATGGAGGAGGGGCTGGCCAGTCTACTTCCTCAGCTGACTCCACCCTTCCCAAATAGATGCGCCTTTGAGTAGGGCGCTCCTGGCGACAGCATTGTCATGGCTAATCACGTGTGGTGGGGGACGGTGGGCACCTGAACCTGCAGATGTTTTGGAGAGGGGGATCCTGGGGAGTCCTGCCTCCCCCTCAGCCTGCAATCCAAACTAGCCTTTTCGAAAAGACTGGATCCTGGTCTTGCCTCTGCCCAGGCCTTGCTGTGTAGACCCAGGCGGGTCACTGTCCTTTCTGGGCTCCGAGCGCCCAGCTGCCAGGCCGGGGAAGTCCCTCTCGCAGGGTAGTTGCTGAATCTGCTCCCTCTGGAGACTCTGCACTTGCCACGTGCATGAGTCACTCCGCAGGGGGGAGGATGGCTCCTGCTGGGAGTCGGCAGACTCAGGGCAGGGGAGGGCAGGCTCCCGCCCTGCACCTTTGATGCTGCGTGGTGAGCTTGGCACACTGGAGTCCCACCTGGCTAACGGGAGACCAAGTGTGAGCACACGCTCGCAGGGCACACCAACATGTGAAATGTATTCTTGTGTGCCGCCTGGGGATCCTTCTGCCGGTGTCCAGGCATTCAGGTTTGTGTCTCGTAGGATGGTTGTCCATACACAATCCACCTGTGTGCACGTCGACACGTACAAGTATGTGTGCCTGAGTGTCCTTGAGAGTGTAAGTCTTCGCCTGGTTGTGGCTGCCTAGATGTGTGTGCATACGTGTGCCTACATCCGTGTGCATGCATGAGAGTGCAGGCGTACCTGCAGGATGTGCGTGCAAGTCCATGATTAGGGATTACAGGTGTGTGGGCGTGCCGGTGACACAAGCATACAAGCTAATGTGTGTATTTGTGTCTGAGCATGTGTCAGAACACATGCATAGAGTGTCCGTAAGTGTCGATGGAGAGCATCCACGTGTGTGGATCTAGAGGTGCTTCTGTGTGCGTGTGGGCACAGCTGTGTATGGAACTACTGCAGTGCGTCTCTCTGCTGATGCAGATACACACAGGTGTGCATTTGCACCCCAGGAGGTGCCACCTCAGGGTCTGCAAACCATGACATCTCCTCCAGGGCCCATCCCACATGGCCTGGACCTCTCTCCTCTACGCACACTGAGGAACCAACAGAGGGACAGTGTCATTGCTTTCATTACAGGCAGATTGATTATTTCAGTAATTAGTAAGTCGTTATAAACCTTACTGAGTTTAAGTACAAACATGGATATATCATAGATGCAAAATGCATATGGAATCTGAACAAGAAGCACGAAAGTGAAGGATTTCCCACCCCAATCTGGGATGGCAGTGGTGGATAAGTACACGCAGGGCTCAGAAAGGCAGGAGAGGGAGGGGGCAGAGCAGAGAACCCCTGCTTCTGTTTCCAAGACTGCCCAGCCCTGACCTCCATCCCCACCCCCACCAAGGGAGATATTGTTCTGGGCCCAGATGCCCCCAACTCTGGCTTGAGTGGGAGTGGGGGAGTGAGGGTGTCAGACCATCCCCTGCTCTGACAGCAACCAGGCAAGACAGGTCCCTTCTCAGACTCCCTCTGTAACTCAGGGATAATCATACCTACTTGGGGTTTCTCAAGGAACCTCAAAATATAAGCTCTGATATCTGCCCACCTCCTTCCTCCCCTCAGAACAATTTCTATCCCCACACCCCAGCTCCTCCGCTTCTCTCTCAGCCTGAACTGCCTCCTTGCCCCAGGCCTGACCCACGAACTGCTACCCGCCTGTCCAAACCCACGCCCGTGCCACCACCCAGCCACACATTTGTCATCTCAGCTGGACTGTGAACTCCCAGGGTAAGAAAGGCTCAGGCATTCCTGGGTTCCTAGAGCCCACACCAGCCTGGCACGGCTTAGATATCAGGCACAGTTTGATTTTAGAAACTGAAGATAAGGGGAGGGGAGGGAGGAGGGCTCTGGGAGGAGCAATGTTTAGTAAACACGGCAGGTCGTTGGGTGCCCCAAGACTGGATGAGTCAACCTGACCCTTGGCCTGGAGGACGGAAGGAAAAGCATCATTTGTCAATCTCCACCAAGTGCCAACATCACCCATGCACTTGATCCCCACCACACACCTGGGAGGTAAGCAGTACTTTTATTCCCATTTTACAGATGCAGAAACTGACCCTCAGAGAAGATGAATCAGCAGCAGAGCTGGGACTCAAGCCCTCCTAACTCAGCACCTTCACCAGGCTCTCCCGTCATGTTCCATCTCTCCTTCTCAAGCCCCACCCACATTTCCAGCACTCTGCAGGAGTCCGTGGCTCTATCCCAGGGGCTTTGGAAAATGCCCTCAGGAGCAGCCCTTGATCATAAAGGATAGGGGTGGTGGATAGATACCCCAGCTTCCTCACGCCATGGGTGGGGCGACCCTGAGACTGGTTCCACGCTGTCTCCCGGAGGTCCCCAGTGGGGCTGAGCCCCGCTTTCCACCTGCTGCTCATTAACTTGCCTGTGTTGGCTGCCCTTCCGGTCTTACTTCCACGTCCTTTATAGCTTCCTGGAATCACCTCAAAAATAAATCCATGCCCTCAAATCCTAGCTCAGGTCTTCTCCGAGGGCCCCAACCCAAGACTGAGGGGCAGCAGCCATGAGTCCCTAGGAAGCCAAGAGGACCTCGCTGCAAAGGGATCTCTGCCTCAGAGGCCCTGAGACACGTGCAGGGCCAGAAGCACCTCAGCACAAGTCTGGGGCCATGGGAGGAGCCCCGGCAGGCGGGAGGCCAGCCCAGCTGCAGCTCTAGCGCTGTGCACAGTGTCAGGTCGGGGTGCAGGGCTGCAGGTACACCGGGGTAAAGAGGACAGCAGGGTGTGAGTGCAGTAGCTGATGGGAGCAGCACTTATCTTAGTGCCCGAGACCACACCCGTACCTCCCTCCCTTCTGCAGAACTGGGCCAGGGACAACTATGTCCTGGCAGGTCCCAGGGCAGATCCCGGCTGGAAAACCCCAGGGCACCCCGCTGACCCTCTCCTGCTCAGCGCCTCTGGTCTGGGTCCTGGCAGAGCAGGGATGCTGCCTGGGGAAGGTCCTAGACAGGGATCTGAGCAACTCAGTGCCTCAGTTTCCCATTCATGAAATGGCACAGGGCCCTGGTGGGGCTGAGGAAGTGAATGAAGGCATCCCAGCATACCTCAGAGGGATTCTGTTCTCTGATTCTGCCAGGAAATTATCTGCACACAAAACATTAGATGTGGCACATCCTACACCCCTAAGCCTTTCAGAAGAGGGTATTACTTAATGCAAAGGAGTTAAATTCTAATGGTGGAAATTCAAGCATTGAGAAGACATAGCTTGACTTTGCAGATTGGCCTTCCTTACACCCCTCAAACCACACCATGTCAACCCCCAGGCAGGCAGTGGAAAGAGCACAGGCGTTAGTGCCAGACGGACTTGGGCTCCAATCCTTGGTGACTCAGAAAAGCCCCTCAACCTCTCTGAGCTTCAGCTTCGTTGGCTGTGAAATGGGTTGACAATGCCCACTGACCCAGGTAAGCATCTTCTATCTCCTTTAGTCCTCAGTCTGGTGAAGAAGTAACTCTGATCCCCAGTTGATGCAGTAGAGACCCAGAGAAGAGGAAGCCGGTGCTAAGGAGGCCAGCCCCTGCTCACGTGGGTCCACAGTGGTCCAGGACCTGCCTGCCCCCTACCCAGGGACCCCTGAGGCCTGGGCTGTGCCCTGTCCATTCCAGCATTCCCCTGCTTGGCCCAGCCCTGACCCGAGGCTCACCTACTGCCCCGTTCCTGCACCTGGCCCGTGGGGCAGCCAGGGCTGGGTCTTCAGTATCGGCATTCCTCTGGGATAAATACCTTTGGCCTCAGGAATGCTGGGAGCTGGGCCAGCTGGGCCATGACCTTATCCTACTCCCCTGGGACGCTCTTAAAGCCTCACAGCACCTGGGCGAGGCAGGCATGGCCCAGCCACAGAGGGAAACTGAGGGCCACTGACTTCATCCAGAAAAGGAAACCAGAGGCCTCCGTGGTTATCCTCAGTAAGGATCAGGACAGCAGAAGATGAAAAATGAAATCAAAGCAAGCAATGGACTGGCAATTCCACTTCTGGGTATATACCCCCAAAGAAATGCCTAGAGATGTTCATCAGAAAATGTATACTAGAGGGCTTCCCTGGTGGCGCAGTGGTTGAAAGTCTGCCTGCCAATGCAGGGGACACGGGTTCGAGCCCTGGTCTGGGAAGATCCCACATGCCGCGGAGCAGCTAGGCCCGTGAGCCACAATTACTGAGCCTGTGCGTCTGGAGCCTGTGCTCCGCAACGGGAGAGGCCGCGATAGTGAGAGGCCCGCGCACCGTGATGAAGAGTGGCCCCCGCTTGCCGCAACTAGAGAAAGCCCTCGCACAGAAACGAAGACCCAACACAGCCATAAATAAATAAAATTTTTAAAAAAAGATAAAAGTGTACAGGTTTTAATTAAATAAAAAAAAAAAAAAGAAAATGTATACTAGAGTATTCAGCCTTCCTATGGGAGCCACCGGGTTGCGAGGCGCGTGGTCTTCGCCTCTCCCGGCCATGGCGTGTGCTCGTCCACTGATATCAGTGTACTCCAAAAAGGGGGAGCCATCTGACAAAAATGTCACTTTGCCTGCTGTGTTCAGGCCCATTCGACCAGATATTGTAAACTTTGTTCACGCCAGCTTGTGCGAAAACAACAGACAACTCGATGCTATCCGTGAGTTAGCGGGTCATCAAACCAGTGCCGAGTCTTGGGGTACCGGCAGAGCTGTGGCTCAAATTCCCAGGGTTCGAGGTGGCGGGACTCACCGTTCTGGCCAGGATGGTTTTGCAAACATGTGTCTTGGAGGCTGCATGTTTGTGCCAACCGAGATCTGGCGACGTTGGCACCCCAGAGTGAATACAATGCAGAAGCGATATGCCATCTGCTCTGCGCTGGCTGCCTCGGCCTCACCAGCGCTGGTCATGTCTAGAGGTCATCATATCGAGGAAGTTCCTGAACTTTCTTTGGTAGCTGAAGATGAAGTTGAAGGCTACGAGAAGACCAAGGAGGCTGTTTTGCCTCTGAAGAAACTTAAGGCCTGGAATGATGTGAAAAAGGTCTACGCCTCTCAGCCAATGAGAGCTGGCAAGGGAAAATGAGAAACTGTTGCTATACCCAGAGCAGGATACACTGCATCATCTGTAATGGGGATAGTGGTATCATCAAGGCCTTCAGAAACATCCCTGGAATTACTATACTTAATATAAGCAAACTGAACGTTTTGCAACTTGTTCCTGGTGGGCATGTGGGATGTTCCTGCATTTGGACTGAAAGTGCTTTCCGCAAGTTAGATAAGCTGTGTGGCACTTGGTGTAAAACTGCCTCCCTCCAGACTAACTATTGATACAACCTCCCCATGCACAAGGTGCTCAGTACAGACCTTAGCAGAGCCTTGAAAAGCCCAGAGATCCAAAGAGCCCTCTGAGCACCACGCAAGAAGATTCATCTCAGAGTCCTGAGGAAGAATCCACTGAAAAGCCTGAGAATCATGTTGAAGCTAAACCCGTATGCAAAGACCATGCGCCGGAACACCATTCTTCTCCAGGCCAAGAACCACAAAATCCAGATGCATAGGGCTGCAGCAGCACTAGAAGACAAATCAGATGAGAAGGAGCTTCCAGGCAAGAAGCCTGTGGTGGGAAAGAAAGGAAAGAAGGCTGTTGGCATTAAGAAGCAGAAGAAAAAAAAGAAGAAAAGAAAAAAAAAGGAAAAAAAAAAGAAGCAGAAGACGCGTTTGGCGGGAAAAAAGGCGGCAGTGACCAAGAAACCAACAGCTGAAAAGAAGCCCACAGAAAAGAAACCCCACCACAGAAGAAAAGAGGGCTGCTGCATAAACTTAAATTTGTTTATTTTGTAAAGGTCAAATCATTTTGGACAGCTAATTTTGAATAAAGACCTGATGAAAGAGACAGTGGAAAAAAAAAAAAAATGCTCGGACTGCCCTGGTGGCGCAGTGGTTAAGAATCCGCCTACCCATGCAGGGGACACGGGGTCAAGCCCTGGTCTGGGAGGATCCCACATGCCACGGAGCAACTAAGCCCGTGCGCCACAACTACTGAGCCTGAGCTCTAGAGCCCACGAGCCACAACTACTGAAGCCCCTGCCCCTAAAGCCCATGCTCTGCAACAAGAGAAGCCAACCACGATGAGAAGTCCGCACGCTGCAACTAGAGAAAGCCCAGGTGCAGCAACGAAGACCCAACGCAGGCAAAAATAAATAAAATAATAATTTTTAAAATGTTCATAGCAGCACTATTTATAATAGTCTCAAACTAGAAATTATGCAAAACCCCAGCAACAGTAGAATGAATAAGTAAATTGAACTACAGCTAACAAAATAATATGGATGATCTCACAAACAAAATGTATGAAACAAGACTCCATCCCATAAGATTCCATAGATAGAAACCTACAGTTTTAGTGGTGTTAGAAGTCAGCAAGGTGGTTTCCTTGGGGGGATGGGGTCAGGCAGTGACCGAAAGGGGACAGAAAGGGGACTTCTGGGGTAGCAGTAATGTTCCATTTCTTGATCAGGCTACAGTCTGCATGGGTGTTCTCAGTTTGTGAAAAATCTTCAAGTTGGGCGTCTATGAGCTGTACACTTTTCCGTACAAATATTATGCTCTTGAACTTTATGTCGGAATCTTATGGTATGCCCTCTTCCGTGTCTGGTCTCTTTTGTGCAACATTTTGTTTTTGACGTTCATCCATACTGCAACATGTAACAGGATTTCTTCTTTTTCATTGCTGTGTAGTATTCTATTACCTGAATGGCCCGCAATGTGTTCCTCCATTCCACTGTTGATGGAAGTTGAGCTGTTTCCAGTCTGGAAGCTATTACAAATAGTGCTGCTTTGAACATTTTTTTTTGCACCTGAGTTTTGATGAACGTATGTATGTATTTCTACTGGGGGTATACCTAGGGGTGGGACCGCTAGGTCATAGGATACACACATCTTCAGCTTCGTTAGACCCCGACAGTTTTCCAAAATGCTTTACAATTGCGCACTTCCATCAGCTGTACATGACAGCTTCACGTCATCACTAGCACCAGCATGGTTGCGCTTTGTCTTTTAGCCATTACGGCAGGTGTGAAATAATTCGCATTTCCCTGCTGCCTAGTGAAGCTGAGCGCCTGTCCTAGTTTGGGTTCCCTAGGAGCTGACCCTGAGACAAGGATTGGAGAGCGAGTAGTTTCATTGGCAGGTTGCTCGCCTCCTAGGGCTGCCGTAACAAAATACCGTAGACTGGGTGTCAAAACAACAGATATTTATTCTCTCACAGTTCTGGAGTCTGGAAGTCCAAGATCAAGGTGCCAGCGGGGTTTGTTTCCGGCAAGGTCTCTCTTCCTGCCTGGCAGATGGTCACCTTCTCACCGCATCCTCACATGGCCTCATGTGCGGAGAGGGGGAGAGATCTCTGGCGTTTCTTCCTCTTCCTATAAGGACACCAAGTCTACAACATTAGGGTCTCATGCTTATGACCTCATTTAACCTTAATCCTCTCCCTAAAGGCCTGATCTCCAAATACAGTCACATGGGCGGTTAGGGGGACACAATTCAGTCCATCACAGCAGGCGATCCTAGAAAAACTCAAAAGGGAGTGAAGAAGCGACAGAGGGGCAGGGAGGAGGCTCTGGAAGTGTGTGTCCACGAGCAGGTTACCACCTCGGGCATCTGGAGGTTAATCCCACAGGGAGACTCTGGGAAATCGCATAAACCACACCCCCGAGAATTATCCCACTCAGGGGACCAGGGAGCTGGGTTTTTATACACCGACGCCTGTCAGTCACTGGTTGAGGGCTGTGTCAAGGCATGAGAGGGTGTCAGCTCCCTGGCATCTCCCAGGCTCACAGAAGCCCGGAGGCTCAGAGCTGTGGGCGCACACGCTACAGCACGTCTACGCACGCTAGTCACTGTCGAATTCTCCCTTGTGTGAAGTGGTTACTCTTTTGAAGCTGGATTTTGAAGGATGTGTATTGATTGACCAGGGAGGAGAGGGCATTCCAGCAGAGGGGACAGCATAGACAAAGCCCTAGAGAAAGGGTTCGTATTGTCCAGCTCAGGCTATATAGGGAAGCGGAGGGGTATGAGACTGAGGCGGGGTCAGCAGAGACTCTACCATGAAGGTCGAATGAGAAGATGCGCCAGCCATATGTGTATCTGCTCGTACACCCAAGCTAGGCTGCGTCCCTAAGACCATCTCAAAATGCTGTTTTCCAGGGCCCCCGCAGTCCTCTGACGATGCACCACAAGCACACCCAAACCCCAGGATGCCTCCCATAGCCGGAGACACAGATGCAACTCCCAGCAGAGAGGCTGCAAGCCAGGGCCAGAGCAAAGACAAAGGGGCCAGCAGAGACCTAGGCCACAGCGTGGGAATCAGGAGAGTCAAGAGCTGACCCCAAGGTTGACCTTAACAAAGGACCTTGAGCTAAGGTACAGGGTCCTGAAACACTGAGAAGGACCCACTTAGTACCTAGCCTTAGGCTACCTGAATTCAGAATGTGCTGCTCCTCTAAGGTCTTCTCATGGGTCAGAAAAGCTGTGTGTGTTTGCACTGTCTGTGGAGCCTGCATAAGGAAGGCAGAGGGTCAGGGAGAGGCTGGGCCCAGGGGTGTGGGCTTGGATGAGCACCCCCCAACCACTGTTTTGGCCTGAGGGGGACTGGGAAGTGGGAATCTAAGACAGGTCTGGGCAGGGTTTGACGCTCTGCAGTCAAAGTCTGCTTTGCTCTGCAAAGCTATCAGTTTGGAGTTCAGCCATATCCAGTTCTGTATCCAAATAACAAGCATCTTCTCTACAAAGGTGTAACCCTGACAGGGACCAGGCCTCGTGAACATCTGTTTGTCAGTCCAGCCTTTCTTTGGCAAGTTGCGTCTCCCCCACTAATCCTGCTCTGTCTGTGTGGCTCAAGTTGGGCAGCCCCCCCACACCCAGGCAGGGGGACTCGTGAACCACGCCTGGCCAGCCAGAGCCCCAGCCCCAGACACCATGATTGGATAAACGCATGACCCAAGCCAGGCCAATTGGAGTCTTCCTTGAGACTTTTGTTAGAGCTTCCTGGAAACTCTCTCATCTTCTGAGATCATGAGCTGTAAAGAAGAGATTATAGCAGCTGGTGGACAACTTGCACCATGGAGAAAAATCTGCCCAAGAAAAAAAAAAAAAAAAGGCAGGCAGCCCTAGCTGGGAGATGAAGAGAGAGACAGTCTTCATGGTGTCAGTTAAACACCTGGATGCAACATGTCTGAAGTTCCTAGACTCCTCATTTGCATGAGCCAACACATTTCCTGCTGTGCTTATGGTTCATCAGGGTTTCTGCTGCTTGCAGTCTAAAATGTTCTGATTAAAATACTAGGTGAGAACATAACCAAGCCCTTTCTGTACCTTCATTCCTCAGAGATATACAGAGATATGCAGGGAGTTTCTTTAAAGGGACTTTGCAATTGGCATGTTGCAATGAGGCAAAGATCCCTGTCCTGCTGCCCTTCTTTCCCAAGCGACAATTGACTAACTCATAGCAGAGTAAACACTGCCAGCAGTTTACGTTCAAGTGTTGAGAATGCTACTCTCACTGGAAGGGCCGAGTCCTGGTAAGCTGCCCTCCACCTGACTTCCCAGAGTGTTCTGGAAGGTGCATCTTTCTGACCAACAGTCAGAATTAATGACTTTTTCATTTGCTGAAATGTGGGGGTCAGAGCTATATAAATTTAGGAGAAAGGAAAGAAAATATTGCATTTTTGCAACTCCAGCTTGAATGGGCAATATTGCACTTTGCTGGACTTGATTTGTTTGTTAATTCAATGAAGCCCAATAATCCACCCAAATTTATTTAACCAGAGGGGGTTAGTTAAATAAATTATAATGCATGGATTTAAAAAGAAGTAAGGTAACTCTAAAATATACCATCATAAAAATATGTCTAATGTATGAAGTGTTAAGTGCACTTTGCACAATCGCATCTCAATAAAGTGGTTTTTTAAAAAGCGATTTGCAGAGTAATATGTATAGCATATGCCCATTAATAAAAAAAATACCTGGCACTCCTACCTCTTGCAGAAGGCTTGTCATTTATACAATTAGATGGGGGGTGGGAAGGGAAGGAAAAAATAAGCTATTTGCAATTAAAAGTAACTCAGTTCCTTTGGAGGATTCAGTCCATGCAAACTTCCCCTTCACAAGAGGTCCCCCTCCCAAGATGAGGGTCTAAGAACTAGAAGCTTGGGTGTCCTCAAGGCATCAGGGAAGGGCCCCTCCTTGGTCTCATGTTTCTCTTGTCAGAATGTCTTCTCCTGTTGGTTATGAGCCTTGGTTTCCATCCCAGCTGCCATTACCTGTGCAGCAGGCAGAGCCCAGGGCCGGTTTTGGCTTGGTAAAGACTGTGGAGACTCCAGAAGAGGGGGGCTGATCAGAACCCCTGCAGTCTGGCTGGGACTTCCGGGACAGTGTGGCCCTGTCCAGGGTCCTGACTGGCAAGTGACCCACCAGAACCCTGAGTGACCTTCTGTGGGCTTCTGTGTCCTCCCATTGTTGGGGTACTGGGAAATTGAGGTATCCCTTCCACATCACGCAGAAGACAAGCGTGACTAGGGGCACTATCCCTGGTCTTCCCTCTGCCTGCACTCTTAGTAATGGGTTGAATGCTGACCCCCCAAAAGACATGTCCACATCCTAACCCCCAGAACTTGCAAATGTGATTTGGCAAAAGCGGCTTTGCAGATACAATTAAGTTGAGGGTCTCAAGATGAGATCATCCCGAATTATCTAGGTGGGCTCTAAATCCAATGACAAGTGCCCTTTAAAGAGAAAGTCATAGGGAGGTCTGACGCAGAAGAGATGATTCAGAGACGGAGGAGAAGGACATGTGAAGAAAGAGGCGAAGACTGGTGGAGTGATGGGGTCACAAGAAATGCCAACAACCACTAGAAGCCAGAAGACGCAAGGGACACACTGTCCCCTAGAGCCTTCAGAGGGAGCACAGCCCTGCCAATACCATGATTTCAGACTTTTGGCCTCCCGAACTGTGAAAGAATAAATGTCCGTTGTTTTAAACCACTTGTTATGGCAGCCCAAGAAACCAATACACATTTCCTGCTGCCCTCTCTATTCTACTGTGGGCGTGGACCAAAGTTCCCTCCAGATAGCATCTACAGAGTTCTAGAGTTCCAAAAGTGGGCAGAAGTCCCACTCTGGGGTTCTATCTTTTCCACAACCTCTCCCAGGCTGGGGCTCAGAGGGAAGTGTGGGGCACAGTATCCCTCAGGCAGCCTCTTCGCATCACTCTTTCCTCCTCCAAATCTGTTTATCCAACTCTCTAGTGGCTCCTCTGAGAAATGGAAGCACTGCCCACATCCTCCCAAGGTGGGCAGGCGTTTCCCCTGCATTGTACCCTAAATTATTTCTACCTGTGCCTTAGAGTATAAAACTCCATGTTCAGTCCTCTAAGTTTGCTCTTGACAAAGTTCTGGGAGCAGGGAACTCAGCTTTCTCTCTCTTATAGTAGGTGGTGCTGATTCTCTACCTATCTTCTGTTTCCCTGCTCCTCCTCTTAAAAACACCCTGGTTTTCATTTCTGGAGTCTGTCTTACCCTCACGCCACCCACATGCTTCTGGGGAAACTGACCCCAACCTCAGTTCCAGGGGCAGCTCTAAGTGGTGTCATGGAATCCCATCCCACTTGATCCAGAAACTCAGGCCTAAATGCCAGTACAGGGTGCACTTCTGGCCACAGGAACAGGCATGTGACCTTAGCCAAGATGAAAGTGCTGGGAGCTTCTGTAAAAGGTGTTTCCTTGCTCTTAAGAAAGAACCACCAGAAGGGATGTGCTCTCCTTTCCCTTAAGTGTCCTGGTGGTGAATGTGTGGGCCAGACATCTGGCAACTCTGAGGGAAACTAACCCATGGATGAAGCCATCAGACAGAGGAGGGCATAGTCAAGGGACTGCAGAAAGATGGGCCAGAGTTGCTGGATTAAGCCAGCCCTGAAGCCCACCCTATCTCTGGAATCTGGTTACCTGAGCCAGTACATCTCATTGTTGAAGCCAGTGTATGTTAGACTTACTATTACCTGCAGCCCAAAGCATCTTAACCAATATGTCACTTACCGAAGCCAGTTTTTAAGACTATTGTCTTATTATGGACTTTGAGATCTTCTTTTGGGAGTCAAAGCTAACTGAGCATTGTTCTTTATTCCTCTTATATTACTGTTCTAACAATTTGAATCCTCCCTGAGGCAAATGGATGCCTCCAGCACAAGGAAGCATGAGAAAAAATACACATTACTATATTGCAAAGAAATTATCCACGTTACCCTAACATTCGCACAAAAATCTGGGGGAAGAACTTCTAAACTGTTAGCAGTAGTCACCTCTGGTGAAGAGAACTTGGGGGAAATGGATCTCCCTTTCTATTGGTATTACTGTGACATTTGCATGTTTAGTGTAAGCATGAATTATGTTTGTAATTTAAAATCCTGAGGATTAAAAAGTCATTCAAGGCATCCAGAATTCCCCAGGTGCCTGTTACGGCTCAGCTGTCAGTTTTGCAGGAAGTTTATTTGCAGGACAAAGCAATGACTCAAGAAGAGTAGTAACAATATTTCTTTAAAATTTAGCTTTTCGTTTTCGACAACTTACACCGGCCTGATCTAGCTGCATGAATACTCCCCGCCACAGGAAACCCTCACCAAATCTTTGCCAAATGGTAGCTGGCAGGACTCCAGTGTCTTCTGGGGTCAGGAGAGGGGCTGCAGCTCTGAGTCCTCCAAGGCCTGGCCCCTCTCTCCCTTCCATCCCGGAGATTCAGGGCAGGAAGCGCATGCACCTTTCTGAACTCTGAAGGTCCTCCTTGCAGACTCCCAGGACGGGCCCATGCTCCTCCTGCAGGAAGGATGCCGCATCCTCCTTGGACAGAGCTGAGGACCTTCAACATCTCCGGAGAGGTCTCCAGGCTCTGGGGACCAGAGGCCACAGCCCAGACCCCAGTGCCCCTGGAGCACCCTGATCTGCCTCAGGGTCCCCGTCATTCCCTAAGGGTCCTCTTCTAAGCTTAGTCCTAATGCAGCGTTCAAGCCCAACGCGCGGGTCTCTGGCATTCCCCCAGGCTGGTGGAGCCAGGAGCCCCAGGGTGAATGGAAGGAGCCTCTGCCCCCCAGGAGAAACCCCAGGGCTGACCCCATACCCACCAGTAAGGGCCGGAGAGGCTGGGCTCTGGGCTCAAAGCTTGGGGAGAAGAGGGAGAAAGATGAAAGAGCTCGAGAAGAGACAGTTTTCCAGCACCTGCTCACCCCTGCCCGCCACCCTCTCTTCCCTGGACCTCGTCCCAGGACTCTGTCCCTCTCTAGAGCCTCTGGCTCCAGGATCAGAAAAAGCCTCAGTGCGGGCCCCAATTCTAGAATCTCAATTCTCAGAAAGGCTGCCACCCCTGCCTGGGAGTGGGGTGGGTCTGGATTTCCCCCATGCTCATCTCTTCCGTGAAGGGCTGGGCACCTGCTGGAAGACATCCTGTTCCCCATGGGTACCCAGACCCCTCCAGAAGCCCTGAACTTCCTCGTCCACCTCTGACCCCTGCCTGGATGGGCAGCAGCTACCCCTGAGTCTCTTGCCCAGTCTGACCCCTTTGTGGCTTCCTGGTCCCCAGGGAGCCACATGTACCAGGCCCTGTTCTGGGCATCACGTTCAGAGATGAAGGCGGGTCCCTGCTGCAGGGCAGCAAGGGGGCAACGGGTGGACGGATGCCCACATGAAAGCATCCGCTGTGGCTGCCATAGTTTGCACAGCTGCTCAGCCCAATGCAGGGTGTGGACGTGATGCTGAATGGACGCCAGCCCCTTCCTCGACAAGCAGGTCAAGTTCCCAGCAGCGATCTGCGTGGACACCCTCGCCAGATGCAGCATCTCTCGCAAGTGTTGCCTCTTCAGGAAGGTCTGCCCTGAGCACACGAGTTAACAAGTATCCCCTGCTCCACTGTTCTTTAAAGCACGTATCGTATCGCCATCTAGCATTACATGCTCGGTTTGCTTTTTCCCACACTGGAACGTAAGCTCTTTGAGGGCGGGTGTCTGTGTCGTTCTTCCATCCCCAGCCCCTGGGATGCTGCCTGTGCACTGACTATGTATTTGTGGATTCAGTATATCTGCATGAAGGGTGGGGTTGAACACAATTCTTGTCCCTCCCTCTGCCTCACCAGTCACCTAGCCAAGCAGTCCCCAAGTCCTGTAGAAAGTGTCTCTCCCCCTGTTCTGTCGTCTCTCTTCCTCCCCCTCCCCAAACTCTAAGCCCAGCCTCACCAGCCCTTACTCTGTATTTCTTAATCTCCAAGGCCCAGTTCCAATGTCACCTCCTCTGTGAAGCCAGCTCAGATGCATCTGCGGGCACGTTGCATAGTACGTGATCATGGCCCCTTTTACTCCACACCACAGTCATTTGTTTATAAGTCTGTGCCTCCTGCTCCCTCGCCCTCCCTCCCCGCCACTGCCGAATAGACGATCTTCGGAGCTGGGCTGGGGCCCAAGTCTCTGTGTGCGGCTAGGGCTTCTGCAGAGGGCAGGACTGAGTATCATATCAGAGCTCAGGAACTGTCTGTTGGATGAATAAAGGGCTGAATGGAGAAATGAATGGATGAGCTCCCCGTTAGTGAGGGGTAGGTGAAGGCGCAGGCAGATGCATGAATGAGCGAGTGAAGAAGTTACTGAGTGAATGAGTCAGTGACTGAGGGGTGGCGCGGAGGGAAGGGTGAACGAGCCTGCGAAGGAGGGAGAGCCATGAGGGTTCCCAGCCTTCTCCAGCAGCCCTGGCAGCAGCCAGCCCCCACTACCCCTGGGCCTGAGATCTGTGCCAGCCAGACCTCCGATGCCTCCTCCCAGAACCAGCTCCCATCAGCGCTGCTCAGCACACGCTCCCGACGCTGGCCAGACGCTGCACCGGGCCGTGAATCAAACAGGGCCCTGCCCCGGGGCTCCCGGGACCGGGGGCGGGGCAGACAGCCTCATAAATAAACTCGATGCCATGCTGGGCAGACTTGTGTTCCAGCAGAGAAGTGAGCTCAGGGTTGGCTCTGGAGCCTGGGGCAGGCAGGGCAGAGCCTGATGGAGGGGTCTGGGAGAGCCTCAGGAAGAGGGACCTCAGAGATGGGCCTGGTGGAAAAAGGGCACCAGGAACAGGAGGGACCAGCTCTTGCCGGTTACTCTACTGGAACGCCCTCACCAACCCTGCAAAGTGGACGTTGCTTTCCCCATCCCTGGATGAGGCCTCAAAGTTCAGAGTGTGAAGGATTGGCTGAGGGCACACAGCCAGTGATGGGCCCAGGCACTAGCGTTGCTCCCAGGCCTGTTCACAGCCCCGTCCCAGGTAGGAACAGGCAGCTCTGTTCTACAAGAAAGGAAGCTAAGGCTCAGAGAGGGCAAGTGACACAACACCACACAACTGATAAGCAGAGAACTGGAGTTTGACCTCAGGCACTGGGACTCCAAGCTCTGGGACCACTTCCCCACACTGCCACCTACTGACTGGGAAACTACGGATGAGTCATTTAACCTCTCCAAGCTTCCTGAGCTCCTCATCTGTAAAATGGGGTTAAGATTGTCTGTTGCATATGATGGTTGGAGGGAGGATTAAATAAGTGTCTGGTCAAAAGGAGTGTCACCACGTAAGCAGTGATAACAGTAATAAAAATGACAATACCAGTACTACTACTACTACTAATAGTTTATACCAATGGGACAGCATTATGTTGAGAAAGGAAAACTTGGCTGGAAGTTAGAAGGACTGGCTGCAAACCCCAGCTAGGACACATCCCTCTCCTCTCTGGGCCTCAGCTTCTCCAACTATAAAATGTGGGGAAGGGAAGACTTGAAGATGTTTCCTGACCTGGTGGTCTCTGAGTCCGGGCACCCTGTTGTCTTTTCTTTTTCTTTTTTTTTTTTAACATCTTTATTGGAGTATAATTGCCTTACACTGTTGTGTTAGTTTCTGCTGTATAACAAAGTGAATCAACTATACGTATATATATATCCCCGTATCCCCTCCCTATCCCACCCCTCTAGGTGGTCACAAACCGCCTAGCTAATCTCCCTGTGCTATGCGGCTACTTCCCACTAGCTATCTATTTTACGTTTGGCAGTGTATATATGTCCATGCCACTCTCTCACTTTGTCCCAGCTTACCCTTCCCCCTCCCCATATCCTCAAGTCCATTCTCTAGTTGGTCTGCATCTTTATTCCTGTCTTGCCCCTAGGTTCTTCATGACCATTTTTTTTTTTTTTTTTAGATTCCGTATATATGTGTTAATATACGGATTTGTTTTTCTCTTTCTGACTTACTTCGCTCTGTATGACAGTCTCTAGGTCCATCCACCTCACTACAAATAACTCAATTTTGTTTCTTTTTATGGCTAATATTCCATTGGATATATGTGCCACATCTTCTTTATACACTCATCTGTCGATGGACACTTAGGTGGCTTCCATGTCCTGGCTATTGTAAACAGTGCTGCAATGAACATTGTGGTACATGACTCTTTTTGAATTATGGTTTTCTCAGGGTATATGTCCAGTAGTGGGATTGCTGGGTCATATGGTAGTTCTATTTTTACCTTTTTAAGGAAACTCCATACTGTTCTCCATAGTGGATGTATCAATTTACATTCCCACCAACAGTGCAAGAGGGTTCCCTTTTCTCCACACCCTCTCCAGCATTTATTGTTTGTAGAGTTTTTTGTTTTTGTGTTTTTTTTGTGGTACACTGTTGTGGCCTCTCCCATTGCGGGGCACAGGCTCTGGACACGCAGGCTAAGTGGCCATGGCTCATGGGCCCAGCCGCTTCGCAGCATGTGGGATCTTCCCGGACCGGGGCATGAACCTGTGTCCCCTGCATCGGTAGGCGGACTCTCAACCACTGCACCACCAGGGAAGCCCCCTGTTTGTAGAGTTTTTGATGATGGCCATTCTGACTGGTGTGAGGTGATACCTCATTGTAGTTTTGATTTGCATTTCTCTAATAATTAGTGATGTTGAGCATTCTTTCATGTGTTTGTTGGCCATCTGTATGTCTTCTTTGGAGAAATGTCTGTTTAGGTCTTCTGCCCATTTTTGGATTGGGTTGTTTGTTTTTTTGATATTGAGCAGCATGAACTGCTTGTATATTTTGGAGACTAATCCTTTGTCAGTTGCTTCATTTACAAATATTTTTTCCCATACTGAGGGTTGTCTTTTCGTCTTGTTTATGGTTTCCTTTGCTGTGAAAAAGCTTTTAAGTTTCATTAGGTCCCATTTGTTTATTTTTGTTTTTATTTCCTTTCTCTAGGAGGTAGGTCAAAAAGGATCTTGCTGTGATTTATCTCATAGAGTGTTCTGCCTATGTTTTCCTCTAAGAGTTTTATAATGTCTGGCCTTACATTTAGGTCTTTAATCCATTTTGAGTTTATTTTTGTGTATGGTGTTAGGGAGTGTTCTAGTTTCATTCTTTTACGTGTAGCTGTCCATTTTTCCCAGCACCACTTATTGAAGAGGCTGTCTTTTCTCCATTGTATAGTCATGCCTCCTTTATCAAAGATAAGGTGACCATATGTGTGTGGGTTTATCTCTGGGCTTTCTATCCTGTTCTGTTGATCTATATTTCTGTTTTTGTGCCAGTACCATACTGTCTTGATTACTGTAGCTTTGTAGTATACTCTGAAGTCAGGGAGCCTGATTCCTCCAACTCCATTTTTATTTCTCAAAATTGCTTGCTATTTGGGGTTTTTTGTGTTTCCATACAAATTGTGAAAATTTTTGTTCTAGTTCTGTGAAAAACGCCATTGGTAGTTTGATGGGGATTGCATTGAATCTGTAGATTGCTTTGGGTAGTACAGTCATTTTCACAATGTTGATTCTTCCAATCCAAGAACATGGTATATCTCTCCATCTGTTTGTTTCATCTTTAACTTCTTCCATCAGTGTCTTATAGTTTTCTGCATACAGGTCTTTTGTCTCTTTAGGTAGGTTTATTCCTAGGTATTTTATTCTTTTTGTTGCAGTGGTAAATGGGAGTGTTTCCTTAATTTCTCTTTCAGATTTTTCATCATTGGTGTATAGGAATGTAGGAGATTTCTGTGCATTAATTTTGTATCCTACTACTTTACCAAATTCATTAATTAGCTCTAGTAGTTTTCCGGTAGCATCTGTAGGATTCTCTATAGTATCTTGTCATCTGCAAACAGTGACAGCTTTACTTCTTCTTTTCCAATTTGTATTCCTTTTATTGCTTTTTTTCCCTGATTGCTGTGGCTAAAGCTTCCAAAACTATGTTGAATAATAACAGTGAGAGTGGGCAACCTTGTCTTGTTCCTGATCTTCATGGAAATGGTTTCAGTTTTTCACCATGGAGAATGATGTTGGCTGTGGGTTTGTCATATATGGCCTTTATTATGTTGAGGTAAGTTTCCTCTATGCCTACTTTCTGGAGGGTTTTTATCATAAATGGTGTTGAATTTTGTTGAAAGCTTTTTCTGCATCTATTGAGATTATTATATGGTTTTAATCCTTCAATTTGTCAATATGGTGTATCCCATTGATTTGTGTATATTGAAGAATCCTTGCATTCCTGGGATAAACCCCACTTGATCATTCTGTATGATTCTTTTAATGTGTTGTTGGATTCTGTTTGCTACTATTTTGTTGAGAACTTTTGCATCTACATTCATCAGTGATATTGGCCTGTAGTGTTCTTTTTGTGTGACATCTTTGTCTGGTTTTGGTATCAGGGTGATGGTGGCCTTATAGAATGAGTTTGGGAAGTGTTCCTCCCTCTGCTATATTTTCTAAGAGTTTGAGAAGGATAGGTGTTAACTCTTCCCTAAATGTTTGATAGAACTCTCCTGTGAAGCCATCTGGTCCTGGACTTTTGTTTTTTGAAAGATTTTTAATCACAGTTTCAATTTCAGTGCTTGTGATTGGTCTGTTTATATTTTCTATTTCTTCCTGGTTCAGTCTTAGAAGGTTGTGCTTTTCTAAGATTAGTCCATTTCTTCCAGGTTGTCCATTTTTTTGGCATAGAGTTGCTTGTAGTAATCTCTCATGATCCTTTGTATTTCTGCAGTGTCAGTTTTTACTTCTCCTTTTTCATTGCTAATTCTATTGATTTGAGTCTTCTCCCTTTTTTTCTTGATGAGTCTGGCTAAAGGTTTATCAATTTTGTTTATCTTTTCAAAAAACCAGCTTTTAGTTTTGTTGATCTTTGCTATCATTTCCTTTATTTCTTTTTCATTTATTTCTGATCTGATCTTTATGATTTCTTTCTTTCTGCTAACTTTGGGGGTTTTTTGTTCTTCTTTCTCTAATTGCTTTAGGTGTAAGATTAGGTTGTTTATTTGAGATTTTTCTTGTTTCTTGAGGTAGGATTGTATTGCTATAAAATTCCCTCTCAGAACTGCTTTTGCTGCATCCCATAGGTTGTGGGTCGTTGTGTTTTCATTGTCATTTGTTTCTAGGTATTTTTTGATTTCCTTTTTGATTTCTTCAGTGATCTCTTGGCTATTTAGTAGTGTATTGTTTAGCCTCCATGTGATTTGTGTTTTTTACAGTTTTTTTTTCCTGTAACTGATATCTAGTCTCATAGCATTGTGGTCGTAAAAGATACTTGATACAATTTCAATTTTCTTAAATTTACCAAGGCTTGATTTGTGACCCAAGATATGATCTATCCTGGAGAATGTCCCATGAGCACTTGAGAAGAAAGTGTATTCTGTTGTTTTTGGATGGAATGTCCTATAAATATCAAATAAGTCTATCTTGTCTAATGTGTCATTTAAAGCTTGTGTTTGCTTATTTATTTTCATTTTGGATGCTCTGTCCATTGGTAAAAGTGGGGTGTTAAAGTCCCCTACTATGATTGTGTTACTGTCAATTTCCCCTTTTATGGCTGTTAGCATTTGTCTTATGTACTGAGGTGCTCCTATGTTGGGTGCATAAATATTTACAACTGTTATATCTTCTTCTTGGATTGATCCCTTGATCATTATGTAGTGTCCTTCTTTGTCTCTTGTAATAGTCTTTATTTTAAGGTCTATTTTTTGTGATATGAGAATTACTACTCCAGCTTTCTTCTGATTTCCATTTTCATGGAATATCTTTTTCCATCCCCTCACTTTCAGTCTGTATGTGTCCCTAGGTCTGAAGTGGGTCTCTTGTAGACAGCATATATACGGGTCTTGTTTTTGTATCCATTCAGCCAGTCTATGTCTTTTGGTTGGAGCCTTTAATCCATTTACATTTAAGGTAATTATCATTATGTATGTTCCTATTACCATTTTCTGAGTTGTTTTAGGTTTGTTTTTGTAGGTCTTTTCCTTCTCTTGCGTTTCCTGCCTAGAGAAGTTCCTTTAACATTTGTTGTGGAGCTGGTTTGGTGGTGCTGAATTCTCTTAGCTTTTGCTTGTCTGTAAAGGTTTTAATTTCTCCGTCAAATTGAAATGAGATCCTTGTTAGGTAGAGTAATCCTGATTGTAGGTTTTTTCCTTTCAACACTTTAAATATGTCTTGCCACTCCCTCTGGCTTGCAGAGTTTCTGCTGAAAGATCAGCTGTTAACTTTATGGGGATTCCCTTGTATGTTAATTGTTGTTTTTCCCTTGCTGCTTTTAATATTTTTCTTTGTATTTAATTTTTGATAGCTTGATTAATATGTTTCTTGGTGTTTTTCTCCTTGGATTTATCCTGTATGTCACTCTGTGCTTCCTGGACTTGATTGACTATTCCCTTTCCCATATTAGGGAAGTTTTCAACTATAATCTCTTCAAATATTTTCTCAGTCCCTTTCTTTTTCTCTTCTTCTTCTGGGATCCCTATAATTTGAATGTTGGTGCGTTTAATGTTGTCCCAGAGGTCTCTGAGACTGTCCTCAATTCTTTTCATTCTTTTTTCTTTATTCTACTCTGCAGTAGTTATTTCCTCTATTTTATCTTCCAGTTACTTCTCTGTTCTTCTGCCTCAATTTTTCTGCTATTGATTCCTTCTAGAGAATTTTTAAGTTCATTTATTGTGTTGTTCATCATTGTTTGTTTGCTCTTTAGTTCTTCTAGGCCCTTGTTAAACATTTCTTGTATTTTCTCCGTTCTATTTCTAAGATTTTGGATCATCTTTACTATCAGTATTCTGAATTCTTTTTCAGGTAGATGGTCTATTTCCTCTTCATTTGTTAGGTCTGGTGGGTTTTTACTTTGCTCCTTCATCTGCTGTGTGTTTCTCTGTGTTCTCATTTTGCTTAACTTACTGTGTTTGGGGTCTCCTTTTCGCAGGCTGCAGATTCGTAGTTCCCATTGCTTTTGGTGTCTGCCCCCAGTGGGTAAGGTTGGTTCAGTGGGTTGTGTAGGCTTCCTGGTGGAGTGGACTGGTGCCTGTGTTCTGGTGGATGAGGCTGGATCTTGTCTTTCTGGTGGCCAGGTCCATGTCTGGTGGTGTGTTTTGGGGTGTCTGTGAACTTATTATGATTTTAGGCAGCCTCTCTGCTAATGCGTGGAGTTGTGATCCTGTCTTGCTAGTTGTTTGGCATGGGGTGTCCAGCACTGGAGCTTGCTGGTCGTTGAGTGGAGCTGGGTCTTAACGTTGAGATGGAGATCTCTGGGAGAGCTCTCGCTGATTGATATTATGTGGGAGCCGGGAGGTCTCTGGTGCTCCAGTGTCCTGAACTCGGCTCTCCCACCTCAGAGGCTCAGGCCTAACACCCAGCCGGAGTACAGTACCCTTTTGGGAAGTCTGAGGTCTTCTGCCAGTGTTCAGTAGGTGTTCTGTAGGAGTTGTTCCACATGTAGATGTATTTTTGATGTATTTGTGGGAAGGAGGGTGATCTCCACGTTTTACTCCTCCGCCATCTTGAAGGTCCTCAACCCTGTTGTCTTAGGTTTGCCCTGTGCATGAAGTAACCTTGGGTTCTGCCTGATGGTCCCTCATCACACACTGGTGTGAGGGGACGCAGTGGGTTTGGGCCTGAAGACACATGCACTGGAGGAGGACAAGAGGCCCTTGGACAGGGAAATAGATGTTAAACCGGGAGGACCCAACACGCTGTCCCTCCCACACAGCCCCAGCTCCTGGCCAAGGGGTCACTCAGATATTGTCTGCTCTGGGTCCCTCATAACTCAGCATATGGGGCGTGCCTCTGCCCCTTGGCCTCAATCTCTCCGCTCCCTGCCAGCCCCCTGAGGAGATGCTAAGTTTTGGTGAAGAGAAAGCAGAAGAAGGCAAGGAAAGAAAACCTGGAAGGGCTAGGAGAAGAGCCAGAAAACACTCTGGGCAGGAGGGTGAAGAGCATGGTCTTACAGGAAGGTGGGGGTGGGGATGAGAGCGAGGCTTGGGGCAGGGTGAGGTGGGGAGGAAAAGAAGCCATGTGAGGGCATCGGAGGTCTCTGTGACATTTTTTGGAGGCCCAGGCTGAAGGCAGAATCCCCTTTACTAACATTGGTAGCCTTTGTATGGCCCCTCGTTGTGTCCAGTGATGCTGGGGGCCAGGCCTTTCACACAGGTTACACCGGCCCTGAGGGTGGGCCTGCCTCAGTGGCCCCAGCCCCACAGGTGGCTACACAGGAGGGCTGAGGGATGTTTGCGGAACAAAGGACTTGGTTCAATCTCCCAAAGGCTCTGAGTGGAAAAGAATGTAAACATCATCCAGTCCACCTTTCCTCACCTGCCCCTCGCCAGGGAGGGAGGACTTGCTCGGGGTCCCACAGTGAATGATGTCAGGGCCAGAACTGGAACCCAGTGTGCAGTGTTCCAGCGCGGCAGTGGAGGGTCCCTCCGCCCTGAGCGGTGGCAGGAGGAGCCCCTGTCTCTGGGTCTGGTTTTATAACCAGCCACGAGACTGGGCTCGGGGCCTATGGCTCAGCTGCCAACCTCCCCAGGTTGGAAGAGCATTAAATGGGGCCTCAATGATGCTCACCTTTGACTCCTGTGTAGGTGAGGGTGGTGGCAGGGAGCACACTGATGTGGCATCTGGGGGGCTCCAGGGAACCTGAGCCCAAGACAAGCCTCCACTAAGGTCTGAGTGACCCCAGGCCCTGCAGGGCCAGTGGCAGGGAGGCAGGCAGCATCCTTGGAACTGAGGCCTGGTGGCAGAAAGAGGAGAAGCCAGGTGACCCACCAAGATACCCCAGAGGCAGTCGTCACTGAGAGACACAGGGAGGCCAGGCCAGCTGCATGTTAAGAGCTTTTACAAGCTTCCAGCTACAGTCAAAGGCAGGAGATCAGCTTGTAAACAGACAACAAAATCTCACAGAGACAAGCACCCTCAGACACGTCCTAACCCATCTCTCCAATGGGCTCAGAGCCGGAGCTGGCCTGCTCAAACTCCCCACCCCTTTCCAAGGAAGGGGCAGCTCAGCCTTGGGTCTGCAGAGGCCAGTCCTTCTGGTCCTTCCCCATCCAAACTCATCAACAAAACCCCTCTGGGTTTATTGCCTGCCCTCCTTCCTTGCTGGACTCCAGGAAGGGTTTTGCTGACCCTTCCTCCCAAACCTTCCATGGCTCCCCATGTCTACAAGGTGCCATTCAGACCCCTCAACTTGACCCCCCAGCATCTCCATGATCTGGTCTCTGACGTCAATCCCCACTGCTCCCCTCTGCCCTAGAAACAACTCTCAGTCTTGTGGTGCTCTCCCCATGCGAGCTGCTCATTTCAATGTGGATTTGGTCTGTCAAGCCCAGTTTGGCCCTTGCCCTTAGCCTTGTGGTCAAAGGAGGGATCCCAGCTAGTGGGCATGCTTTTCCTGTGAATGGCAGGTGGCCCACGTGTCTGCCCCAATCAGTAGAGCCATGGTATAGGGGAATCCCAACCCTACCATTTCCTGGAATTGTGACCTTGGGGAAGTGAGCCTTGATTTTCTCATCTGTAAAATGGGAATGGTGATCCCTCCACAGGATTCAAAGTTCTGGGCACAGTGTAGATCCCAGAGATGGCTCTCAAGACACTTTAGCTGTTATTATCAAGATCAGTGCTGTTATTACTGCACGCAGTCGCATGCGGCAAACATACTAAGCAGCAGGCCACCAGCAGGTAGCAAGGCTGTCAAACCGCTTCACCTGAAAATATTAGGAACACTCGCCTCCAGCTCAACTTAAATACGGGAAGCTGAGGCCCAGGGGCCAGAGCCAGTGAACAGCACAGAGCCAGACCAGCAGCCACATCTCCTGTTTTCTAAGCCAGAACTCTTCCCCTACAAGCTGCCACTGCTAAGAGCCAAGTTCAGACACCAAACTTTAATTATGATTAAAGTCTCAATGTATAGACAGAAAACCTTAGCTGCATATAAGAATCTTTATTATTTATTCTCACTTTTAACGTCCCCCCTTTAATACTCCTATGCCCCTTCAGAGAACTCCCCTCCCTCCTCCTCCTGCGCAAAGCTCACTCCTCCAGCTGCTCTTTCTTCCCCCACCTCCTTTCCCTCTCCATCCCTGGGGAGGCCTTTCTCTGACCTTCCCTGGTAGAGCCAAAGGGCAAACGCTGGCTTGCCTTTTTGCTACTCAGCTAAAAAGCTGAATTCCTTTTCTCCCAGGGCCCTCCTGGATTTAGTTATTGTTGTTCTTAGCCTCAAGGGTCTCCTCTGTAAAAGAAAACCGGAACCTCCCTCTCTCCAGCCTTTATCCATTCCTGTTCCTCCCATCTTGCTCGGTGCTTTGTGACCACCTAGAGGGGTGGGATAGGGAGGGTGGGAGGGAGGGAGACGCAAGAGGGAAGAGATACGGGAACAAATGTATATGTATAACTGATTCACTTTGCTGTAAAGCAGAAACTAACACACCATTGTAAAGCAATTGTACTCCAATAAAGATGTAAAAAAAAAAAAAACAATCAATGAGCGGACAAAGCAAACCTTCTTCTAGCCTCTTCTCCAGCCCTGTTCCTTGGTGGCAACCTGTTCTTCCCAGGTTCCATCTCCTTGGCTTCCTCTCCCACTCCCCAGCCCATAGGGCTGTCTCTGCTGCCTCTCCACCCTGTGCCCAGACTCCTCCTTTTCAAATCCACGGTGACGCCACTTCCCCAAATCGCTGGACTCTGGGTGGCCTTCAAGCTGCCTGGCCTGCCTGCGTCAGCTTCCCCTCTGGGCACTCTCTCCCGGGGGCTGTCTGACACTGTCTCCTCACGACTCTGCCCATGATTTCTCGGTCCCCATGTGTCAGCTCTTCCTCTATCCAAACCATGACATTCTGTCTTGGGCCCTCTCCTCCCAGGTTCCTTCACTTGGCATTCCTACAGGTTGAATTTCCATCTCTAGGCAGCGATTCCTAGAGCCCCATCTCCAACCCAAACCTGTTTCCTGAGCCCCAGGCCTGGACACCCTACTGCCTCCTCTGGGTGTCTCTAAGGCAACTCCAACCGAGCGCATCTAGAACCATCTCGTGATTCTCTTCTGTGAAACCTGCTTCCCCTCCCGAGCCCCCATCTCTGTATACAGCCCCACCATCCACCCTGTTTTTCAGGTTGAACACCTGGGAGTCACTGGTCCTTCCTCTTTCTCACTCCCACACCCAGTCTGTCACCATGTCCTGCTGAGTCCACCTCCCAAATGCCTGTGCAGTCCATCCAGGCCTCCTGATTCCATGACCGCGACCTCAGTCCAGACTTCCCACCTCTCCCCTGGTCTTTCAAAGCCACATTTACCCTGCATTCCATTCTCCTTCCAGCAGCCAGAGGGGTCTTTCTAGAACACAGATCTTTTTATGTCATTTCCCTGCTTAAAACTCATCACCGTCTGCCAACTGTTCTCCAGTAAAACCCCCAAGTGTTTGGCATCTGGTGCCACCCTTCCCCCAGATCTCTGAGCACCAGCACTCTGGCCTTTTAGCTTTTCTTTCAATTTGCTGTATTTCTTCCTGCCTCTGGGCTTTGCTCTGGCTGTTTTCTCTGTCCAGAATGCTTTTCCTTCACCCCCTGACCCATCCTCAAGAGATCAGGCCAAGGGTTGCCTCCCACATTTCCCCCCGGGGCCTCTGGGATTTCAACAGCTGCCAGGTTGTCTACACTCACCCATGGGTGCCTGTGGTTGCTTGATTCATGTCTGTCTCGGCTCCTGGACTGCAAATCCGTGAAGACCAGGGACCATGTCTGTCCTGCTCAACCTACAGCCACACCGCGCATGGCCGACAGCATCCCAGGGCCCCATCTGCCCAGGCCATCCCCCTGTCCACACAGCCAGCGCTGACTGCCCCAGAGACCAACTCCAGCCTGGAATTCACGGACTCACCTTTCCAACATTCCCAGTCCTTAACCCCACACACATACCTTCCCCATCCACACGGGGGAGCCTCCCCCCTCCTCCCTTTGCTGTTCCCAATTCCCCCTCCTCCCTCTTTCTCTAACGATGTTCATCCAGAAATAGACAGTTCAAACCCACCATCCTCACTGATGCATCTGTTCCCTGACCACACAGCCCATCTTCCTCTGGATTAACAGGCATCTCTCCCTAGCTTCAGGATGAAATCACAAGGTACTTGGGGTTCTTCCCAGTTGGCCCCAGCCTACATTCTCAGCTCCCCACCATCCACACCTGACACCTCAGAGTACAGCACAGGAGGACTTGGCCTTCAAAGCCATGTTTCCTGGATTCAAGCCCTGCCTCTACCTCTTACAAACGTCAGGATCTTGGGCAAGTACTTTGCTAAGCCCCAATTCCCTCCCATGTAAGATGGGAAGGGTTAAGAGGCCTCACCTCATCACATTTTGTAGGGATTGAATAAGGAAGTCCACAAGAAGTATTTAGCTCAGTGCTTGGCACCGAGAAGCTCTGAGCTTCTTTCCTCTATCGTGGCCCTAACTGGGTAAGAGCCTGTCCCTCCCATGGGTCCTGTGTTAAGAGGGGAGGCTGAGTCTCTTTCATCTCTGTATCCCCCTTGCCTAGCTCAGTGCCTGGTCCCAAGAAGATTCAATAATGCTTATTAATGAGTAGATAGACCACACACTTGACACAAATCTTCTCGTTGTTCTTCACTTTCATGTGTATAAATCTTATCTCTCCTAACAGAGTTTGAGCTTCAGGGTATGCGGGAGGTGGTATAGGGAGAAGGAGAGCTGGGGTGTCTTCAGGTCAGAGCATCCAGAGCTGGGAGGGAGCTCTGAGCTTCTGACGTCCCTGTACCCACCACGGTGCCCAGCCCAGAGCAGGGAGTCAAGGAGGCCTTGTTGACAGATGGGCCCGCCATCTTCCCCAAGGAGGAAGCATGTTTCCCCCTCCGAGATAGCGCCCTAATTACTCCCTGGTCCCTCCCCTCCACACACATCTGCTTTCTTAGGCAAGAGCCTGCTTGACTTCCACACGCAGAGTTCTTTTGGCTGGAGGTTCTGAGCCAGCTCGACCAGTTTCTTCAGAAACTACAGCAGAAAGAAAGGAAACGTTTTCTTAAAGCCACAGGGCACAAAACAAGAGCACGGGATGGATCAACTCTCACCAGCAAAAGACCAGCCGTGGACCAGCTTTGACCAGATCATCTCAGCACGGTCCGAAAGGCAGGCCCAATGGCGTAGTGGAAGGGTTAAGTGTGTTGGACTCTGCGCTCAGAGAGTCTTGTGTTTATTCCAGGCTTTGCTCCTAACCCACTGGGTGACCCTGCACAACCGACTTACCCTTTCTAAGCTCAGTTTCCTTGTCTATAAAGTGGGGACAATATTAGTACTAGCTCAGGAGGATTTAATTAGATGAGTTATCAAAAGGTTGGCTATTATTATTACTATTACTATTATACCATTGAATATCAGGTCCAGAAAGAACCTCAAAGGTCATTTGGGAGGAGAGGACACTGCAGCCTGCAGAGGTGGCCTGATTTGGCTAAAACATAGAGCAGATCAGTGCTTTTTCCTCTACCCCTGTGTTAAGAGGGGAGGCTGAGTCCCCTTCTCCTGCCATCTTTCAGAGAACCAAGAGGGGTTTGCTCTCTTATCCCCAGACTTGGAGACGGTCCCCTACCTTGATTTGAAGAGCACAGATCTGGGGGACTTGAAGTGGGGCATGCAGCGAGGTCCATGCCAACAACTGACCTGTGATCAAAAGGCCGTTTTTTCACAAGTGGGCCCCCTCCAGCTGGGGGTGGCCATAACCCTGCTGACACCATGCTGCAGGGCACATCGTGGTCTCTGCTTGCTGTCCTTCCGGAAGGCAGGGGACTGTGGCTGGGTTCACTGTGGACACAGCCTGGACTTTGCAGGGATAAAAATCTTGAGAGACAAGGCCCTGTCTGCTCCCCCTTCCCCCGCTGAGCTCAGCAATCTTAACCACTGCTCAGGGAGGTGTTGAAGGTCGTCGCACTGGGTCAGGAAGGCAGATCTCAAGCAATCTGTAGGTGAGGTGGGGTCTGAGATGTGTTTTCAGGGCTGAAGGGGACCCCAAGCTGCACTTGGAGAAAAACAAAAACAGGAAGGCCTGCCATCCTTTAAGCAGCCACTCCCTCCTTGGCTCAAATCACATGTCATTCCAGTCAACCTTGGCAATAGGGCTTCCCTGGTGGCACCGTGGTGAAGAATCCGCCTGCCAATGCAGGGGATGCGGGTTCTAGCCCTGGTCCGGGAAGATCCCACATGCCGCAGAGCAAGTAAGCCCGTGCGCCACGACTAGTGAGCCTGTGCTCTAGAGCCCGAAAGCCACTACCGAAGGCCGCGTGCCACAACTACTGAAGCCCACGCGCCTACAGCCCGTGCTCCGCAACAAGAGAAGCCACCGCAATGAGAAGCCTGCACACCGCAACGAAGAGTAGCCCCTGCTCGCCATAACTAGAGAAAAACCCACGTGCAGCAACAAAGACCCAACGCAGCCAAAAATAAAATAAATAAATAAATAAATAAATAAAATCTTGGCAACAGCTCCTTCTCCACTGGGTGGTTTGTGAGGACGGAATGGGAAGCCGCATCTGTACCAGGGTACCTAGAAAGGGGGCATTTGCGTTAGGGCCGCACGGCGAGGGAAGATGCCAGGGAGTTTTCTGTTGAAGTGCAGAGGTGCCCCTTAGAACAGACCTTCCTTGTTCAGGTACAAGTCCCTAGGCCAGGGTGGAGGAAGCACTCCCCTCTTAACTCCCCAAACACAAAGCCAGGAGGCCCTTGTGGCCTGACGAAGGCTTCTTCCACTCCCGTTGGCTTGCGGAGCTGGCCTCTGATGCATTGGTGAGCAAATCTGCATAGGGACCAAAAACCCTCCATGCTCAGTGTTGTGTCTTAAAGATTGAGATAACCCATTGTCCAGAAAAGACCCCAAGTATCTGGCCCCCTCTCCATGAGGGAGGGGAAGGTCTGAACTGATGACCTGGCTCAGCACAGGGTCTGGGATGTTGGTAGAAGAGCTGGTTCTGGTTTCCCATGTGGCTAGAAGCCCCTGGCATGGCGGTTTGCTTTGGGGCCAATGGCCAAGTGTGTGGATATGAGTCTAAGAAAGCTATAACCGTGGATCCAAAGTGTGGAGATCACAGGAGCACAGGCTCCACTGCAAGGGAGGACAAGGGTCCACGAGGGTGTGCAGCTCATGTCTTCCACAGCGCCCCCATGTGGTGGCAGCAGAAGCAGTAACACTAATGGCCTGATGAGAACTAGTTTCTCTTTTCCTGACACTGGAAGCAGGATTCTTCCCTTTGGACAGAGAAACCTTCTGGGTCCTTTCGGACAAGGGTAGGCAATGGCTTCAATCAGGAGATATTGGCTTCCCATTAAGTTGTTCAGGTGGGTATTTGAGTAATTAACTGCAAACTTCATAGACTTGTGACCAATACTCCCAAACTCGTGAGGCGCATGGTTTCAGCATAGAACGTGACTATCTCATTGGTTCCTTCTAACAGCCCATCAAGTGGGCATAACTATGCGCCTTAAATATATGAGGGCGCTGAGGCTCCAAGGGGTCAAAAACACGTGCAAGTTCGCCCAGCTGGTAAGTGTGGACCTGGGACTGGAACGATCTCTACTTAGTGCTCCTGGGATGGAACAGAAACTTGAGGGCACACCCAGATCAGCCCCTCTCATAGTGGCTCTTTCTTATCAGACCACAGCTTACCCATCTCCTCCTCAAAGAGGCGTCTGAGCTGCAGAACCTACAGTGTATTTCATCCCATTACATCTATACATCCAGACAATATCTCTTTCTTTCTTAGAAAATTATCATAATGGTCATAACCTCATTTTTATTAGTAGTTTTAAAATTCCCGGGACTTCCCTGGCGGTCCAGTGGTTAAGACTTCGCCTTCCAGTGCAGCGGGTGTGGGTCTGATCCCTGGTTGGGGAGCTAGGATGCCACATGTCTCACAGCCAAAAAACCAAAACGTAAAACAGAAGCACTACTGCAACAAATTCGATAAAGACTTTAAAAAAATGGTCCACATCAGAAAAAATCTTTAACAAGATAAAATAAAATAAAATTCCCTTCGTTTGGTCTCTCTCCAAGAACGTTAGCCCCACGAGGCAGCATGCTATATGTCATGCTCACCACTGAGGCCCAGGGCCCAGCACAGAGCCCACATAGTGGGAATCCAACATGTATTGGTTGAATGAATGATTGAACAGATGGATAATGGGGACTTGAAAGCATGTCTTCTTTGGATGGAGTGAAAAGTCAAGATGATCACAAGGGAGGGGAGAAGATCCAGGGGAGACACGGGCCCCATCTCTGAATTCTAAAGGGCTGTCCTGGAGCTACAGGACCAGGTAGGATGGGAAGTACAAAAGCAGGGTCACTTAAAAGCAGAACGCTCCGTGGCTGGGGAAACTGGGTCCCCTGGGAGGAGCTGAGCGCCCTGCCCTGTAGGTACAAGCAGGCTCTGACTACCCCTTCCTGCCCCTACCTGGGCTGGACTCCGACGATGGTTAACTCAGGTTTGTCATGACTGCTCAGGGACTCAAAGCAAAGCAGGTGAAGGGGCCCTAAGGAAGAAGTGAGTTGCAGGGTCTCCTGGGGGCTTATCAGGGGCAGGGATCTCTGGGCAGAGACATGGGTCTGTTTGCTGAAACTTGCTCATGGCAGCTTCCAGGCTTCCTGATCAGGTAATTGCAAACAAAATGGACTGGGGCCTGGACGGCAGCTACAACCCCTCTGTGCAGAGAGGCGCCTGGGATGGGGCACGCAGGAGCAGGCCCTGAGCCATAGAAGGAACCAGTCACACTCAGAACGACTAAGATTCTGGCCTCAGAAACTTTCTCAGTGATGATGATGGTGGGCAAGGCCCAGCCTCTCGCTGGCCGCAGGCTTCCCATCTGCAGACCGAGAACCCACTGGACACCCACTCTGCACCTGGCCAGCACTGGGGACAAGGAGCCATCGACCCTGCCTCCCAGGCAGCCAGGAAGGAGGGCACACTCTGCACCCAGCAGGGGGTTGGGGGTAGTGGGGATCAGCAGAGTGCTTCCGGAAAGAAGCTGGGAGATCCCTACTCTCAGCTCTTTCTCTGCCCTTGTCCGGGAAACTCTGACCACCTAGAGGAGATCGGAAGGTGCTCAAGAAGGGTCTAGCCTGAGGCGCTGTAAGACTGGCCAGCAGCACCTGGGACTCTGATGCCTGGGTTCCCTGGAGGAAGTGTACATTTCTGTTCATTTATATTATGCTCCTGTGTATCTGTATTTATATATACATGCGAATCACATATTTGTGCATTTGTGTATGTGAATCTCTCCACTCTCTCATGTGTGTATGTTTCTATGTCTAATTCCATCTCGTATGTGCCTACGCATATGTATGTGCCCTTGTGTGTACGTGTTTCTAGGTATACATGGGAGTCCAAGTGATTACATGAGTTATATACATACATTCATTCCACAAATATTTCTAGAGTGCCTACGATATGCTACGTGTTGTCCTAGGTGCTGGGAATACAGAGATGACTAAGAAATCCAAAGGCTCTTTCCTCATGTAGTATAAGAGATGGGCAATAAATGAGCGAATAAATAGATAATCTGAATAAATAATCTCAGATTGTGATCACTGCCATGATGGGAAAAAAAAGCAGGATAATTAGAAAAGAGTGACTTGGGAAGCATTATTTCATCTAAAGAGGTCAGGAAAGACTTCTTGGAAATGCAGAGCCTCAGGCCTCAAACCAGACCTCCTAATTCAGCATCTGCATTTTAGCAAGATTCTTAGAGGATTTGCATGCACATCAGAGATTAAAACCACTAGGTTAAAATATATTAACATATGCGTGACATGGAGTGACAAAGGGAACATAGGCAAGTGCTACAGATCTGCTTCTGCTATTCGCCATGAGATAATAGTTGGGATTGATCAATTTCTTCCTTCCCTGGGCAGAATTCTTTACCCACAAAGGTCACCCAGTCATTGCTATGGATCTGAGACCTTGGAGGTCCTGCCCATCTAGAGCTACGGCCGTCTTCAGTTAACTTTTAGCTTAAGACATTTTCCATCCCTGTTACTCACTGCTCCCACTGAGTATAAGAAAGCTGATTTCCTCATGACAGAATCAATAACCCCAGTCACACTGTAACCTCTTTTCTACTTGTTTGCCCAATGACATAAGGAGTTTCCAGTGGCCAGCTGGCATTCTTAACTTCCACTTGAATGCAAATATTCTTGCATTCTCTAGTGGAAACATTCCTTCCTCGGGTACCAAAACTTCTAAACCCCAAGTTTGGGGGGAAGGCCATTAGGCGGAATTGTGAGCACTGCCACTCCTGCTTCGTTCCTTGGTCCCCTGGCCATATATTCTAGCTCTGAGAGAAATAATACCATGTATAGGTAGCCGATTAAGAGTGAATATAGCATCCTATAGGATGGCTCCCGACACCATAGTGTCTTTTAATTCCATCTGGCTCTGGAACCAAGTTTTTCATTAGGTCGTTCCATAATTCTATAGGCCCATCAATTTCTTGGCAATGGGGTACCTGTTATGACCAATGGATCCAACTAGCTTCAATCCACTGGCTTACTCCTCTCTCTGTAAAATGAATTTCTTGGTCTACTGCAATGTGTATGGGATACCATGACAGTGGATGAGGTATTCAGTGAGTCTGTAGATGATTCTCCTGGCAGAATTATGGCAGGCAGGGAAAGCAAATCCAAATTCAGAGTAAACAGCTGCTCCAATGAAGAAAAATTGCTGTTCCTCCCATGAAGGAAGGCATCCAATGTCGTCTACCTATCACCAGGTGACATCCACACCTGCTTTGTCACTGAGTCCATTGAGCAAGTGCTGCGGTGGCCAGGAAAAGAGATTACCTGGCATCCACAAGGAGGTCATGTTGATCACCTGTTTCTTTTTTTTTTTCGGTACACTGGCCTCTCCTGTTGCGGAGCACAGGCTCCAGACACGCAGGCTCAGCGGCCATGGCTCATGGGCCCAGCCGCTCCGCGGCACATCCTGGACCGGGGCACGAACCCACGTCCCCTGAATCGGCAGGCGGACTCTCAACCACTGCGCCACCAGGGAAGCCCTTTTTTTTTTTTTCACCTGTTTCTTAAAGCCCTTTGTTCCAGGGTCTTCAGGAACTTTCGGTGAGGGCTCTCCTAGGACGAAAGTAAGCTTATGGCACTGGATCCATTCTGAGGGTCCAATCGCATGCCTCTTCCCCAAGCTCCTCTTTCATCAACCCTTCAATCTTGTCTCTTCCAAGTCCCTGTCCGTCTGACCAAGTCATTAGCCACTTCCCATGAATCACTGTAGAACGTAAGCCTCTGTTCTTCCAGACCAAGACAATGAGACACACCAAAGTCCTTCTCACGGGAAGATTCCTCTATTCTGTTCTCCAGGGATGCCTCTAAATGGGGCTGTAATAGCACAGCATCCCACTTAGAGCCGGTACCAGCATACCATGCAGAGTCATTTGTCAACCAGGCTCAGAATGTTTTCTCCTCCATAAGCTGGCCATAGGGAATTCTTGTGAGAGCCTAAGGTGTAGGCTGAGAAAGATGTAGCATGCTGCAAGTGTGAGCCACCTCTTATGCAACACGCTTGTGCTTTCAGGACCTGCTTTGGTCCAGACAATTTATACCATCTCCATTCGATGAGGGAGTTCTGTTGGGCATGCTCAATTTAATGGCTAGGTGAACCCAATAAGATGGCAGTTCTCTTGAACTAAACAATTACTTCATAGTCTATGGCCAGGTGTTTAGCCTCTGTCAGTGCCAAGGGGCAAGCCAAGAGCTGTTTCTCAAAAGGTGAATAGGTATTTGCCAGAGAAGGCATGACCTTGCTCCAAAAATGAAGGGTCTCTAACTGTGATGCTGCTATCTCGTCTTGTCAAAACACTCCATACAGCATCGCGACCTGCCACAGACTTTCAGCACCATTGAATCTAGTGTATCATAAGAACTTGGCTTGAAGTCTTAACCTGCTCAGATCCCATTTAAAGCCAGCAGCTTTTCTGATCACTCAGGCACTGGCTTGAAGTAGTAGACACAAATGTGGTAGAGGTTGCCGCTAAAATCCAAAGTAGCCCACCAACTGATGGGCCCCTTTCTCAGTGATCCGGCATGTAGAGTTTAACAACCTGTTCTTCACTTTGAATGGGATATTCTGAATTTCCCAGGCTGATATTTTCCCAGAAGCTTAATTGAGTCCCCTATATTTTCTCAGGCTATTCTTTCCTCACCCCGCCCCCACAAACACAATTGTATTTCAAGATACTTGCCATTTTGTGATCTTTAGGTCCCCAGTGTTCTAGGTGAGTGGGATGTCCTGTGGCATGATGAAATGATCAAGGTCCTTATGAACTAACTTGTTAGAGGGCCAGACATGGAGTTGGAGAGTTGACACAGCACCGTGGCAAGATGGAAGGCGTACTGCTGTCCTTGCCATGAGAAGTCCAAGTACTTCTGGTGTTCTCTGATTATTAGAATTGGTGAAGGAAAGTATTCTCTGGGTGTCAGATATGCACGAACGTGTTCAGTCACAAGACCACATTGGGAACATCATGGAACTGTAATCGGAGTCACCAATATATATTAATGACAGTAATCCATTTTCATTTTTTTAAACTCATCCATCTTATGCACTAGCCAAACTAGAAAGTTAAATGGAATCACCGTCCCCGCATCTTTCCTTGATAGTAGCGTTAACCTTCGTGGTCCGCGGAAGAGGTGTTATTGTTCTGACTTACTATTTTGATGTGGTTTGGAAACCTACAGCGGTTTTCACTTGGCCTATCCAGGCTCCATGGGTCAGGGAGCCAGGATAGTAAATCTGCCAACCCTGAGTGTATCTATTCTAACAATACACTTAGAACCTACGTAAGTAAACGCATATAGTACTGCTGTGTGCCATGGAGCAGACTCAGATCAACCTTCCATTTATCATCTGATCCTGATAAAGCCCTAATCTAATCGGGTCAATCTCGGGGGTAATCTGGGTAATCTTTAGGAGTCAGCACTCGTTCAAGGCTAGTATCTAATAATTCTCAAAGATCTAGGGTCTTTGCCAGTACTCCGTTACCTTGAAATGCGGCCACAGATCCCTTTCAGGAAGGACAAGAGAAGCTTTAAGGAAGTAAATGATTCTTTGTTGTATTATTATTGAAGAGTGTTTCCTCAAGAAATACTTCCCTTCTCTTTCATTCAACAGACTGTGGTTCTGCATATTGACTAGGTGAGGTTCTGAAACATTTCTATTGTGATGGCTCAAGTCACTTTTTATTCATAAGCTGCACATCTATTTTATTATATGAATCAATATAGGACCTTAGTGGGCTCCCCATCTCTTCCTGCCTTAAATCCATCATCATTAATCATGTGCAAAAAAGAATCCTGTTGTTTGGACCGTTCTAATTACCATGAAGCTCTGCACCCTACAGTGGTCACCACACACACCCAGCCTCTGACTTTTAAGTGCTACCATATGGCCTCTGTCACGCCAGGATCCTCCCATTTCCACTGACACCAGGTGCCCATTCAACCGTGGCAACATCCATCAGCATGCCTGGCCCACAGAGCACCGTCATTGGAGGGGTTTTTCAAAGGGATTTAGCATTTCCCTCATCGGTGATTTTTTTCCAAGGTCTTGGTCAAGGGAGTCCTTGGGCTCTCTTAGGGGTCAGAGTTTGGAGTGGGAGGATTCTTCTTTCTTCTGAATTTCATATATCAAGAAAGTCCTGGGCTTCCCTGGTGGCGCAGTGGTTGAGCGTCCGCCTGCCGATGCAGGGGACACGGGTTCGTGCCCCGGTCCGGGAAGATCCCACATGCCGCGGAGCGGCTGGGCCCGTGAGCCATGGCCGCTGAGCCTGCGCGTCCGGAGCCTGTGCTCCGCAACGGGAGAGGCCACAACGGTGAGAGGCCCGCGTACGGCAAAAAACAACAACAACAAAAAAGAAAGTCCTGTCAGTGCCTCAAACCAGAACATTGAATCCAGAGCTCAGCAACATCAGGAAATTCATCCAGACTGAAAATGGTGCTCCTTCTGAGAACTCATCCCCACATGTATTCTCTAGGATTTTGCCAAGATAAATTAGCAAAGTCTTGTAGTTCTGTCAGTGAGTAAACTTTCTCCTCCAAGGTTTGCCTTTATAATTGGTCCCCAGGAACATGCTGGAGTCTGATCTAGTCATAAGCCTAGGGAACAGTGAGGAGTGTTGGTTTTCCTTTGTAAGGTAAAACCCTAGGCAAGGAGTTTTTAACTTAGGCCAGACAGTCTTGTCTACTAGCGGAACAAGGCCAGTTTGGCCAACATGGTGGACGGCATAGGGTTTGGGAGTCAGGATTGTTGAGTCTGTCATTCTCAGGCATAACTCCATTTTGATTCTCAGTTCTCACCCTTTCTGGATTAATTCTTTAAATGTTATGAAAGGACCCTGCAAAGTTTGAGGATTCAAGCATTAGAATTCAGCAATCCACCAGAACGAACCAGCCCTGCCTCAATAAGAGATGAGACTCTTTCCCAGTCCTAGAAAGTTCCTGCGTTTCAGTCCGTGCCTTGAGCCAAGGCTCTAGGGACTTTTGTTCATTATTTTCTTTCCTTAAGCTATCCGATGCCATTAAAAACAGACATTCCGCTCCACAGTCCTCAAATTCCTCCTGCCCTTTATTCTGTTCTATGGCATGGGTCGTTCAAGCCCCTGATGTCTTGCCTTCCGTGGGTACTTCATCTTAGGTGACCACAAGGGACACTTTAATTAGCTGTTTCATCACTGGGGACCATGAGCTTCTGGGTCTCATCCCTTTACACTAGCTGTTATTTCCCTGCCTTCAGCCCTAACTAGGGCAGGAACCAATCCAATATTCCCAGGATTCCCTCAGGGTCTGTGCCTGCACCCCAATTATGGCATCAAGATCTGTACTAATCAGGGTACGTGTTGGCAAACAACAGAAAGAAACGCTGGTTGGCTTATACCGAAAATACATTTAACAGACAGGCATCAGAGAGTTCACTGGCCCTGTGCAGAAGCAGGGGGACCAGGCAGGGTCCAGGGAGACGCAGACCAGGCCTTGCTACAGGAATGACAGCCCCAGGAGCTGCTCCAGTGCTATCCCCACCAGCGTCCCTGTTCCACCACGACAATCCTCGCTGACCCTGCACCTTAGGCCACTCTTTCTTTCAGGGAGCCACATCCGTGTGTGTGTGTGTGTGTGTGTGTGTGCGCGCGCGCGCACGCATGCTGGTAGGAAGCAGAGGAAGACCAGTGAGTTGCTCTGCCTTACAGGATTTGTGGGATAATGGAAACAGCACTAAATTAGAAGTGGCCTATGCCAGGCTGGAATCTCAGCTCTACCATCCACTGGACCCAGCTGTGTGACCTTGAGCAAATCCCTGACCTTCTCTTCATGGGCCTCAGTTTCATCATCTGGAGAATAGGGACTATATCCATCCTTCCAGCCTCGCTGAGGTATTGTGCTTCCACGGCCTCCTTTTCTCGTGGGTAGGACTTAGGTCAATGTGTAATGAGACCTTTATTTGTGAAGGAAAACAATCACGTTCCTCCAGTAGATGGTAGGCTCTGTGAGGTCAAGGACTTCGTCTACCTGCTCGGTGCTGTTTCCCCAACACCTAGAAAAAGGCACGAAATGTACCATGGGCCCAACAAATATTTGTTGAATGAAAGAATGAATAAGCGAACAGATCAGGAAGGGCTTTGTAAACTGTCAAGGGCTGTGCATGTATAAGTGCTGGTGCTTTGGAGCCAGAGAGACCTTATATTAACTATTGCTATTATTGTTGTTGTCATTATAACCCCTGAATTGTATATATTCAGACAAGCTGAACTATTTTGTAGTGCAATAAATGTGCCCTTCTCCTCTCTCTGTCTTTGCCTGAGATGCTCTTTCCCCTTCTCTCTCCCCCCACTCTTGTGTCCTCTCATCCTCTGCACTCAGGGGAAGCTGCCCAGTGTCCCCTGTGAGTCCCCGCTGTCACCTGCACACCAGTCTCAGCACTGGCCCACCGCACTATGACTGTCTGGGAGTCATCTGCCCCATCCCCTCCCTCCAGCTACTCCAGGACTTACTCCAGGGCTGCAGTTATGCCTCCTCGTCTGGAACCTCAGGACCCAACCCAAGGTCCAGCCCACAGTGGGGGCTTAGAAATGAATGGATGAATGAATGACTGTTTTCAAAACTATAAAACCAATCTCTGTCTTTACTTGAGGACAGAGTCTGAAGAAATGACCTAAACCCGCAGAAAGATGCACTGAACTTAGACCCCGACAGAAACTCCCCGGCCATGTCATTTACTAAACTTTGCAAGGGAGGGACAGAGGGAAGAGACATTCTTTCTTTCTTCCTGGAGAAAAGTTGGGGACTAGGGAGGGGAAGTGAGATCCTTGGGAAAGCATACCTTCACTGGCAGGGAGCTCATTACCTGCGGGGCCAGCCTCCTCTGTTACCAACTTCCTGCAGCAACCGGGGTCCACTCAGTCCTTGTGTCTCCGAACCACACCCTTCACCTATCCCACTATGCCCTCTCTCAGGAGGCTGTGACTTTGCAGAGCCGGCAGTCAGGGACCACCCCACCACTTCCAAAAGAAGAGAGAGTTTTCTGATGGCGGTGGTCTAATAAGGGAGCAGGCTAACTCAGTAGGTAGTAAATGCCTGATGGTGGGAATGTGCACAGAGAGATCTGTCTTTATAACGCAATTGCACTTATGGGAGAACTCTTAGGTGAACCTTCTCCCCTGTCCATTTGAGCTGTGCGGTGAAGCCGTTTTCCCAGGTAAAAGCCAACGGAAGTGTATTCCAGGCAGAAGGAATGGCACATGAAAAGGCATGGAGACAGAAAACAACCTACATGTTTGCAAAAAAGACAAATCGTCTTGACTTTCAAAGCCAGAACATGGGGGCCTAATATTTGCTGAACACAGACAGTGCACAGACACTGGGCTAGGACCTGGGAAGATGCTGCAAACAAGACACACAGTCCCCACGCTCATGGAATTTATAATCTAGCGGGGGAGCAGATAAGAAACAGACAAATAAGTGAGGGCAGTCATTTCAGATGGTTACACATGCTATAAAAAATAAAACCGGGTGACACAATGGAGAATGGTCGGGGACCTCCTCTCTGAGAAAGTGATGTGTGAGTTCAGATCTGAAAGTAGCAAAGAAAATAGTCATGCGAAGAGCAGGATGAAGTAATTCCCAGACAGAGGGAACAGCAAGTGCAAAGGCCCTGAGGCAGGAATAAACTTGGGATTACGGAGAAACACAAGGAGGCCAGTGTGGCTGAAGCATAGGGAGCAGGGGGAGCACACCCCATATTTGGCTGGTCTCACCTGCCCCAGTCTCTCCCCTCTGCTTGGATGCTGGACCTCCTGGGTAGGCTGAGTGTTCAGAGCAAGACCCTCACTCCTGCTCCCCAGTCCCCACTGCTTCAAGGATCCTGGTTCTTTCTGGCAGTAAGTTCCTGCCCATCTCAATCTTAGCTCAGCGAACTCAGCCTGCTGCATCCTGCACAAGCAGCCCAGCCTCTCAGCCCATCCCCCAGCCAAGATCCCAGTACCCACCCCAACCCCAACCCAGGAGCCAGGGTTCTAGCCCTGGTCCAAAGGGGCTCCAGTCACCAAGCTGCCATCCCTTTAGACCCAAACCACCCAAGGAGCCAGCTCTGGGGGACAGTGTGTGGAGCGGGGGGTATCAAGGGACTGCACATGGCAGGAGATGGTAGAGCCAGACACGAGATCCCAGACTAGATAGAGCTGCTGGGAACAGGGAGGGGGTCTGGGCTCAGCATTCCTGGGCAGTCATGCCATCTCCCCGGCAATGAAGTGCGGCAGCAGGAGCCTCCCACTCCCCCAGAGGACTCATCCTCCCTGCTCTCTGATGAGGGAGCTGTCGGTTACAGGAAGGCAAGGCTGTTAACAGGACAGCTCCAGGGAGCAGGAAATTAACCCACCAGCCAGAGACAGGAGGTGCTGGGTGGCGTAGGCAATTAAGGGGCCCTACAATTACTGCGCCTTCAAGCTGGGCCAGGGTTCTCAGGGAAGCGATGAAGATGCTGCTCAGCTGGGGGCCCCGCTGACCCTGGGATGGGGGATTCAGCCCTGCCTCCCTCCCTTCCTTCTCTTTCCGCTCCTGTCTCCCTTAGGCCCCATCCCCACCTCTGTCCAGCCACATGTGATTCACAGGCTCTGCTCATTCCCATCTTTGCATATGCTGTTCCTCCCACCTGGAATGCCTTTCCCACTCCACTCTACCTCACTTAATCCTGCCTTCCCATCAGCCCCTGCACAAACCCTATCTCCTCCAAGTTTTCCTGGACCAGTCACATAGGAAGGGACAGTTCTGAGCTCACATAACACAGCCCCTTTGTGTTACGGTGAGGAAACAGACTCAGAAAGGGCAATGTTTCCTCTAGGGTCACACAGCAGAACTAGGACTAGAACCTGAGACTCCCGAATCTTGAAGTAAGTTTTTATCCACCACACTGTGAGCTCATTAACCAACAGCCAACCTGGGTATCATCGTGTGCAAAACCCAGGACACAGACTGAGGGCCACAGAGGTTTCAAGGAGCCGCGATCGTATTTGTCCAGCATCTGCTTCCTTCTGGATTCTGTGCTGGGGACTAGAGATGCTGTGACAAGCAGACGCAGACACGGCCCTGCCCTCAGGGAGCTTACAGTCTATGTGGGCAGAGGATGCTTCGCAGGATCACCCAGAGGTATGTTCCATGGTAAACCAAGAAAACGGTTCAAAAAAGAGGCCCCAGGGCTTCCCTGGTGGCGCAGTGGTTGAGAGCCCACCTGCCGATGCAGGGGACACGGGTTCGTGCCCCGGTCCGGGAAGATCCCACATGCCGCGGAGCGGCTGGGCCCATGAGCCATGGTCGCTGAGCCTGCGCGTCCGGAGCCTGTGCTCTGCAATGGGAGAGGCCACAGCAGTGAGAGGCCCGCGTACCGCAAAAAAAAAAAAAAAAAGAGGCCCCGGGCTGGCGGGACCTTGTGACAAAGACATTTAACCCAGCCTGGGACCCAGGACAGGCCTCTCTGGAGATGCTGTGCCTGGGCTGCAATCTGGAGAGTGGAAGGCAGCAATTCGGTGATGAAGTGAGGCAGGGAAGAACGTTCCAGACAAGGGGACTGGCATGTGCACAGCCCAGCAGAGGAAGTCCAGGATGGCGGGAGCTTGGATTGAGGAGAAGGTGGCCTGAGGTTCAGCAGGGAGGCCGTAAGGCCCAGATAATGAAGGACCTCTGGCTAGGACATTTGATCTTTATCCTAAAAGCACAGTTAAGCCTCTGCAGAGTTTCCATCAAGGGAGCTGTGTGCTCTGGTGAATGTCACTGGCTGCAGTATGGCGGAAGGGTCGGAAGGGAGCCAATGAAAGGGGGGCCTGCCAGAAGGCTCCTGCACAGTCCAGGTGATGCTGGTGTGGACAGCACAATGCTTGCAGGCAGTCAAGGAAAGAGTGTCGAGAAAGGGGTGTGTGAGGATGGAACCTCCTGGGGCAGGTCCAGGGCAGGGGGTGGGAGCGGGGGACAGGCTGGGGAAAGGGGTTGAGGGAGAGAAAGGAATCAAGGTAGCCCCGCTCCAGGATTCTGGTTCGTGCACTGAGGTAGGGGTTAGCCACTGAGATGGAGGCAGTGTGGGAGGAGGAGAATAAGCTGAGCTGAAGGTGCTTTCAAGAGACTGAGGCTCAGGGGAGCTGGAGACCCACAGATGAGGGGGCAGTGAGATGCCACCGGGATCGTGTGGTGGGTGCAGGCAGCTACTCTGAGCTGTACCTTCTCTGTAGCTCCTTTAACACGGCAGGTGCCATTGCTCCCATTTTCCAGAAGAGGAAACTGAGGCTCAGACTGGAAAACAATTTACCCAGAGTTCCACGGTGAGGACCTGGCAGAACCAAGGCTGGAACCAGATCTGCCCTCCCTGAGTTTTTCCCACTTCAAGCTGTGATGCCTACCTGGCTCGAGCCTAGCCCAGAGGAGAAAGCAGGGCCACGCACATATGCAGCTGGGGCTGCAGGGAGCTTGTTAGCATCTGATGGGCTCTTGGTGGGAAGCGCCCCCTGCAGGGTTACCCCTGCAGAGGAGAAAAGGGTGGGGAAGGCAGCCTGGAGGTGAGCAGGGACCCCACCCTCACAGTCAAGGCCACTAACGTCATGGCCCTTCTGTGCATTGCACGAACTTATACCGATGCCAACGTTTTGCTAAGCCCGCTGCTGCACCCTTCATACCCAAGAAGGACTGCTACTGTTCCCATTTTTCAGTTGAGGAAAGAGAGGCCCAGAGAGAGGACAGTCACAGATGAGTTAGTGGCAGAATGCAGAAAGGACCCAGACCCAGCTCACTCTCTCCAAGGGCTGGAGGGGTTTAGTGAGCAGCTGGTAGAGGCAGAGACAGAGAGACCCTGGGCTCAAGGGCTGCCCAATCCCTCCTGTCCACCAACACCCCCTCAGCGGGCCCTGGGCCTCTGGGGTGCAGGCCGGAGGGAAGGGGGAAAAGGGACGGGATGCGAGTCCGCTAGGAGCTTTTAAGAGCCTTTGCGGCCACCTGAGCATCCCCACTAGCATCTCTTCACTCTTCTGCCTGCCACCCCCCACCGCCCAGCCCCCGGAGCCCAGGGCAGCCTCCTGTGCCCAGGCAGTGGAAGGGAGAAGGCTATAGTAGCCTCTCGTCCCCATCAGGGCTGTCTACTCAGTTCTCCTCCTGTCGGCGCTTTGCGGGCAGTGCAGCCAGTGTTAGACTTTCTGGCCCCTTTGCTCAGAAGAGACCTGAACAAAGGGGACCAAGACCAAGCAGCAGCACCAGTTCAGGTGGGGAAGGAACGGTCCATGGAAGGGTGATCGCTAGCCCAGCCTGGAGAAGCCAAGCCCGTCCTGTGAATCCTTGGATCTGGGGGTGTGGTGGGAGGGTCCAGCTGCACAGAAGCGGTTGCTGCCCTGCAGACCCCAAGGGAAGACAAGGAAGGGGCAGAGCTTGGAGGCCCAAATATGGGGGTGGGGTACTGGGGGCAGGGAAAAAGAAGAAGGGGTCCTGGACAGCAGGGGGCTCTGGTGCAGCAGAAATCCAAGCAGGTGATTTGCAAGGAGCCTGCTGGCCTTGACATGGGTCTGGAGGTTACCAAGGCTAGAACATGATTCTGGAGCAGGGAAGAAGAGGCACCCACTCGTAAGACCTGGTTGTCGAGGCGCAACCACAGCACAAGGGACCCAGTATGGTGTCATGAATAAGAGCCCAGGCTTCAGAATCCACAAGGATGGATGAGTTAGAATCCTGGTTGCTGCTGTGTGGCCCTGGGCAAGTCTTTCCCTCTCTGATCTTCAGATTCCACCTCTATAAAATGAAGATGCTCATCGCGCTTTCCCCACTGGAGTTGTTGTGAGGCATGGTGCCTGGAGGGCAGTAAGTGCTCAGTGAATGGACAAAGTCCTTCATAAGGAACACAGAACACATTCAGACATCAGGACCGGCAGGAGGATGTCCACGCCCCCTCCCCCCCACCCAGGGTCCTTTACTTTCCCACACAAGTTAGGGTGGGTACCCAGCTCTTTCAGAGCAGGGGGAGGGGGCTTCAGAGCAGGAAGAAAGGGCTGCAGGGGCAGAGAGCCCGGCAAAGGACCAGAGATGGGGCTGGGACCTTGGCGACTTGCCAGGTTTGCTTCCTTTGCTTAACAAGCTTCTCAAGCATTTATCAAGCACCTGCCCCCTGGCAGGCTTTGTATCAGGCACAGAGGTTTCCGGAGAGAAGACACACTTGTCTTGCCCTCCAGACCGGAGCAGGGATACCTCCTGCTGACCCCAGGTGGGGCTGGGTGCTGCCTGTCCCAGGAAAACACCTCCTGGTGCCAGGTCCAGCGCTTGACCTCACAAGGCCCTGCTACTGCCACAGATAAAGTGACCTGTGACTCAGCAAGTAAAAGTTCTTGAAGGCTGGAGGTCAGGGAGTGGGCTAGTGGCAGAGCCAGGCCAGCTCCTATTCTCAACCTCTCTCTCCTGCAAAGCCTGCTGCTCGCAGAGACTCTGGAGCTGACAAGACTTGCTTCACATCCAGGCTTTGCTACTTGGTACCCGGGAGCCCTGAGGAAGTTGTTCCCGCCCTCTCAGCCTCAGGTGCCTCACTTATGAAATGGACCCCTTAGGCCTGCTAGGAGAATACAGGAAACAATTTAATGATTTATGCTATATGATTTGCCTTTCCCTTTAATAAAGAAAGCTCCTCTGCTCCAAACTAATCCTGTGAGGTTGGTATTGGTACCCAGCTACAGCAAAGGAAAGGCTCAGAGAGGTTAAGTGACTGCCCAATATCACACAGTATAAATCAGGGCCGTCAGACTCCAAAGCCTGTGCTCTTTCTAGAGCACATACTACCTCAGGGAAGATTGACTGTTCCTTCTCTATAATGGACTCACCTGAAACCAAAAAAGTCCTCTGGAAGAACAGTTCTCAGAGAGCTGTCAGTGATGAGGGGCCCTTCTGGGGTTCTGACCCCCTCCATCAGAAGCCTAATGTCCTGGGTAATAATCCTGGCTGTGCTGCAGACTGGATGACCTCGGGCAAGGGCAAGGTCCAAGGCTTGTACCAAGCCCCAGTCTCCCCCTCCTTAAATGGGGGGAAGAGTTACTTAAGCATCGGACATATGGCATCCTCTGCCTTTTTCCTTGCTTCTCACCTCTACCTGCTCCATCCCAGAGACTGACCCCCAGGCTTCCCTCTCCAGGGAGCCCCTAAGATTAGCCCCCACAAACAAGGCAAGAAGCTGCTGTGCTGAAGGGTGCTTCAACTTCTCAGAAGCATGGTCCCCAGCCGGGATTGGGGCTGCAGGAGCCCAGCTGAGATGCCCTCTTGATGCGCTGGGTTTCCCTGAGGATCTCCTGCAGGCCCTTGGAGCAGATAGCCCAGCTAAGGAGGTTCTGCATCTGGAGGGTCTAAGAGACCTGGGAGCAGGGTCTGGGCGGGCAGAAGCAGTGGACTGAGGGCTGCCCTGGCCTGCTCTGGGCTCCTGCCATGGTCTCGGGCACTTCTGGGTTCCCCTGGCCTTAGGGAAGCTTGGAGGCTCATCCGGACTTGGAAGGGACCCCCAGACCTGAGATGCCTAAATTATAATTAAATTCCCTGATCAAGCCATCAAATAAACTGGATTGCCTTTACATGAGCGTGGAATCAGTCAGCTAAAATGTCACACACATGGCTCCCCTTCCCCAGCCTGCACGGATGATCCTACAGGGGGAAGGTACTTCCATTAAAAAGGATTCTGCATTTTGGAGAGATCGTGGAAGAGGTCATATTCCGAGAGAACTGCCAAGACACCCCACGGCCAAGCCTGAAGTATGACTGCAAGTGCCGGGGAAGGAATTTCTGGCAAGCCTGGTTCCTCGTGTTTCACCAAGACATCCAGCATGGCTCAGAGAAGGGCAGCATTCGGGAATTAAACACCTCTCTGCCTGGCAGGATCTGGCGGTGGCAAAACCTGTGCTGTCGCCAGAGTGGTGCCCCAAGGGGACCACTTGTTTGCATCCGGAAGCAGTTTTAGTTGCATTAAAAGGAAGGTCTCTCTCTCTCTCTCTCTCTCTCTCTCTCTCCTCTGTACTTCCCCCCACACACACTATAAAATTAACACTGGTTAATAAAATAAATTTGGAAAATACAAAAACAACAAAGCAAAACCACACAGCCGTGTCTGCCCCAGCACTTTCAGCCTTCTGGAGACTTCCTTTTGTCCCCAGGCTTTAGAACACTCTCCGCTGCCTGCCGCAGCACAGCTAAGACTTCCTGAGCACTTTCCTTTTGCTTTGAGTCCTTTCTCTGCCCAGAGGCTGCTCCCTGGTTCACAATCTTAAGGTTGTTTCCATTTCTGCTATTCTAAACACAATTGCTATGAATACCTGTGTGCCGGAAGGTTTTCCCCGATTCTGAAATACCCCCTTAGGACTGGTGTTCAGAAGCGGGTGGCCAGTCATACAGCAGAAGAGTGTTGAAGGCTCTCTATCCAAAGACCCTCTTTAAAGGATGATTCTCTGAGCCTGTGAGAGCTGGAGACCATGCCCCCCAACCTGGGAGCCCTCCACATTCTTTGTCCCCAAAATGGCCAGAGGATATCCCTGGTAGACTTTCCCTTCTGCTCAAGGCCCACAGGGATGGGAGGGGGTGTCACCCCGATGGCCCTGGAAAGCTGACTGGGGCTCCTGAGGAGACAGAGGTTCATGTATGAAAAAGCAGCTCATCGACTGGAGATTTCTCCTTGGGGCTCACAGTCAGACACATGGGTGTCTTTCTGTCTCTGTCACGGACTAGCTGTGTGACTTTGGGCAAGTTACTTACCCTCTCTGAACCTGTTTCCTCATCTGGAGAGTGGAGAGGATAATGACACCTACTTCCCTCGAGTGGCTGTAAACATGAAGTGAAATGATGCGTGTATTTACAGTACTGTAAGCGGCCAACACAGTGGAACCATTGGATGGCTACTTTAGCTGCAGGGCCCTTTCAGTCTGAAGGGTTTCCTCTGACTTCTCCAAGTCTTCATTTCTCCAGGGGTAAATGGGGCTGAGAATGATTCCTGCCTGCCAGAGTTGCCAGGGAGCAAATGAGCCTGCCTGGATGAGAAGGAGCACCCTGTCAACTGTAGAGGGCGTTGTGGTCATTTACTTTGCATGCTGTTGGTATCCTATCCGGAACTTACTACCTATGGCCGAGGCCTGGGGGCAGCTCTGGGTGATACAGCCTCTTCCTCCAGGGAGCCAAAGCCTGCTTCTAGCTCTACACAACAAGCCGGCTCCGACATCCACAGAACCCCTCCCATTCCAACCCCCAGGATCTGGGGTCACACAGCACTGGGGTCCAGTTCCGGTTTCATCATTCTAGCTGTGTGTCCTGGGCCACTGGCTTCTCTGAACCTCAGGCTCCTCCTCTGTAACATGGGGACTCCCATCCTGCTTCACAGAGTAGTTAGAGCAGATGAGCTCACGGGGCACCCAGGAGACGCTCATTGTATGTAAATGTCCTTTTCCCTGCAGATCTGGAAGCCACAGGGCCCCCTCCCCAAGCTGCCTGGGCACATCTAAAATCACCAGGCACATTTCTGGTGTGGAGCCCACACTGCCCTGGTGTGACCACGGTGAGGGCTGCTCTGGTCTGTGAGGGTCATAGGCAGTGGGTGGGCTTGGGGGCCGTGGGAAGGGGGAGAGAGAATGGGGAACCCAGCTGTCTGCCGGTTTGCCAGGACCCCCAGTGGTGGGGGGCGAAGAGAGCATAGCGCTGCCCCACCCCCTTCCGGCTGCCCCAGGAATGGGAAGTGCAAGTCCAGGGGGCCGTCTGCGTGTGCATGAGAGCCCTCACGGTAGATGGGTGGTGTGTGAGTGTGTAGGTGTACTAGACTGCCAGGGCTATGTGAAGTGTGTATCCTGTGTGGATGTGTTGGCTGTGTGTGTGTGTGTGTGTGTGTGTGTGTGTGTGTGTGTACAAGATTATAAAGCCATATGCAGTTGGAGATGTTCAGGTGTGGGCCGTTGCCTCTGGGGGCAGGGTGTGAAGGTGGAGGTGGGCTTCTGGAGGAGGGTGTACCTGTCTACGGGAGCGGGGGTCTTCCTGGAGCCCTGAGGAGTCCCTTCCCAGACACTCCCCTTGGTCATAGCTGCATAGTGCCTGCCAGAAGCTAGAATCCAGCGGAAAGGGCTCTGCCCTCACAGCAGCCCAGGCTCCCTCACGAGCAGCCAGACTTGCCGAGAGCACATGGCCTTGGCCTGCTCCTGCCTCCCAGCCCTGGTACCCCCAGCTCACCAGAGCCCGGGTGGGGCCCTGGGAGTGTGGTCAGGCGAGGTGAGCTCTCTCCACACCCCACGGCCAAGGGCCACAGGGAGACCCGAGGGAAGGGCCAGGCAGGCAGGCGTGCAGGAAAGTATGAAACCTCAGGGACCAGGCTGCTAGGCGATGCTATTTGTGGACGCTTCCTCCTGGCCTGGCAGCTACTGTACCTGAAACCTCACAGCAACCTCCCAAGGTGGGTGTCATCATCACCCCCATTTTACAAAAGAGGAACCTGAGGCCCAGAGAAGTGACAGAACCACTCTTCCAGGCCGGTGCTGGCCCTCGAGCCCCATCTGTGACACTGAGTGTGGCACACAGAGCCCCTCACCATGATGTCTGCCATGGGCCAGCTTGTGGGTCGGTGTGCGCCCTCCCCGCCGCCCTGTAAGGCTAGCGGCTCCGGCTCCTGTTAAAGGAGAACAAGACACCCAGACACATGCCCCTCCCAGGGTGGAGCTGGCTGTGGCGAGCAAGGGCTCAGGGCTTTTCTTGCCATTTCAGGCGCACGGGAATGTCAGAGCAGAGAGCTGGGGTGGCCACAGAGGGTCCGGGGTCCTCCTCACTGGAATGTCTCAGCTTTAAGCCCACCTGTAAGGAGGGCCACCACTCGCCCCCATCCCAACCAGGAGCGCTGTGGGCGGTGGTGGGAGGGGGGGCTCCGGGACATGAGATGGGTCAGCAGGCCCCCACCTGGCACGAGCAGGTGTCCCGTCCACGGCAGCCCCAGCCTGGGACTCGCAGCTCAGCCTGAGAGGGAGGCCTGAGCTCACTGGCATTTCCAGAGCTGCCGCACGCCAGGATGGGGGCCAAGGGCTGGTACCCATCACAGCCCACAGCCGATTGCTTGTTAATCCACCCTCCACAGCCGGTCCAAGACAACTTAATTAGCCTGAAAGAGCTGTTGGCAGCCTGCCGGGGTAGGGGGCAGCCAGAGGAGGAGCCCCCCACACCTTGCAGGGAGGGACCTTGATAGGAGGACTAGATCACCCCTGATTCTGAGGAATGTGCCCATTCCCTGTCATAGGGACCCGACCCACCATGGCTCTGCCAGGTCTGGCCAACTAACCCCACTGGACAGATGAAGAAACTGAAGCTCAGAGGGGGTCAGGGTGGCCCAGCCTCAGGCAGGATCTGCTCTGTAGTATTCATGGGAGATGGACATTTTGAAAGTGGGGTGATGCTAGCTGGGGGCGGGAAGAACCCAGCCCTCAAAAAGCTGACAGGGGAGAGATTGAGGTACCAGCAACTTAACCACTTAGACGGAGGGATCCCAGGTTGACTTTAGGCTGCAGGAAGGGACCTGAGCCAAATCTAGAAGGAGGGAGTGGGTGGCATGAGGCATAGAGGGAGGTGGGCTCCTACCCACTCTGAGGGGCTTGGACCATCCTGCCCAGCGCTGGGGATCCTTGCGCCTCAGGGAGCTTGGCCAGAGCCAGATCTCTGATAGGATAATGTCCCCTGCTCCCCACAACCTCCAGGGACACTGGGAGCCCAGGTGCCGAGGTGATCGGGAGCTGCAGTGATCAGGGTGGGCTCAGGCTGAAGCAGACACAGCCATTGCCCTCCAGACCCTGAGCCTTCTCCATCAGTGCCGGGCTGGGCACTGCGCCAGGCGCACGGGCGGAGGATGGGTGTATGTGTGTGACAGCACAGAGAGGGACACAGGACACCCAGTGAGCTGGAGCTCTGCCCCACCTGTCAGGTCCGAGGTTGAGCTCACTACCTCCCCCATCTGCTCCCTCCTCCCACCTCAGAGAAGACCCACCATCAACCACCCAATTTCCCAAGCCAGACACTTGCTGCCTCCCTCCTGCTCACCCCCCAGTCCTGCCCAAGTCACCTCCCAAACCCTTGGAATCCAATACCCCCATCCCACCAAATCCAGGCTGCCGCCACTGTCCCTCTGAATTGCAGCCAAGTCCCTTGTCACCCATTTCCCTGCTCTGCCTGCCACACACACGCGCATGCACACACACGCATATTCCCCATGAACTGTCAAAGGAATCCTTCCAAAACTCAAATTCGACAGGTCAGCCCCATTGCCCTCCACAACCTGGCCTTCGAGGCTGTGGGGACTTTCCTGCTCACCTCACTGAGATGGGAACAGAGCAATTTAAAACTTGGGCTCCGCATCAGCAGATCTGGATCTGCATCCTGGGTGGGCCACCTGGTGACTGTGTGATCTTGGATGAGTCACACCACCTCCCTGAACCCTTTCCTCACCTAGGAAACAAGGCTGCCATGACCTTCACCAAGAAGACTTCATGAGGTACCAGGTTGGGGCCGTGATGGGTGCCTGGCTTGCAGCGGTCTCACCGCCTGGCACTGACCAGCACTGGCTAGCTCCCAGCTGCCTCTCCATACCCACCTTCAACGCTCAAGGCTTCCTGCCCCTGCAGCTGGTCCTTCTTGTGGCTCCAACAGCCCCCTTAGCACCTTGCTCTACATCTGTCTGCTCCCTGGCCTGTCTCTACCTGTGAGCAGGAATAGAGCCTGGGACAGACTCGGATTATCAATACATTTGATGAATGAATGAATGCAGTACAGATCCCTACAGAGGGACACGGTCACATGGAGAAGCACACAGCACACACACACACTCACACAGGGTACCCTCTTTGCCATCTGTGGCCCAGATGGGCTGAGGGTCAGAGGGAGCCTCTAGGTTGGTCCATCTTTTCTCACACCCCCCTTGGTACAGCCCAACTCAGCCTGAGCCTAGAAGAAAACTCAGAACCTGTTTTCTGAGGTTCCAAGAGGGTGTGTGCCCTGCCTCCATCACAGGGCATCTGAGCCTAAGACACTCAGGCCTGCAGGGGGCAGCCTAGGGAAGCACAGAAGCCCACTGGGCAGGACCGCCTAAAGTGGGGGGCGGAGTTGTGGCTGCCAGCTGGCAAGTGCCTGGGCCTGGCAGTGCCACCAAACGCCCACTTGCACCAGCCGTTAGTTTCCAGGGCCTGCCCACGAGCTAGTGGGCATGCTGGGCCCGGGCTGCCCTGGGGAGTCCTGCCAGGAAGAGGCAGCCTCTGGGAGGGTGGCCTGAAAGCGGGGAGGGGAGGGGAGGGGCAGGGCAGGGTGAGGACGCCAGGCTGGAGGCCCTCCACTCGCAGTGTGGCCCGGGACAGGCTGCAGCACTTTCAGGGCCTCAGGTGCCTCTTCTGCATAATCGAGGGGGGTCCCAGGGCTCCCTCCATGCAAAACATCCAGCAGTGGGGATTCTGACCCCTTGTGAGGGGCCATTCTCAGAGGACTGTGGCCATAAGAGCTTCACTCAGCAGGGAGCCAAGGCCTGAAGCCTCTGGTGGGGCTGCCCCTGGGAGGGGTCCTGGGAGCTGGGGCTGAATCTTGAGGGATGTGGTGCAGACACCTGTGTACATCACCAGCAAGGCGCTATCCACACTTAAGCTCTTTTCATCTGACAGTAATACTACCTGCTTCAGTAAATGTTTGCTGAGTAAGCACATCAATACAGTAATTAAAGGAGGGGTGAAGATGATGATGATGGTGATGATAGTGATGATGATGGTGAAGATGATGATGATGGTGAAGATGATGATGATGGTGATGATGATGGTGATGATGATGATGATGGTGATGATGGTGATAATGATAGTGATGATGATGATGGTGATAACAGTGATGGTGATGATGGTGATGATTATGATGGTGATGGTGATGATAGCAATGGTGATGATGATGGTGATGATGGTGATGATGGTGATGATGGTGAAGATGATGGTGGCGATGGTGACGATGATGATGGTGATGGTGATGATAATGATGGTGATGATGGTAATGATAATGATGGTGATGATGGTGATGATGGTGATGATAATGATGGTGATGGTGATGATGGTGATGATGGTGAAGATGATGGTGGCGATGGTGACGATGATGATGGTGATGGTGATGATAATGATGGTGATGGTGATAATGGTGATGATGGTGATGATGATGGTAATGGTGATGATGGTGATGGTGATGATGGTGATAATGATAGTGATGATGATGATGGTGAAGATGACAGTGATGATGGTGATGATGATGATGGTGATGATGGTGATAATGATAGTGATGATGATGATGGTGAAGATGATGGTGATGATAATGATGGTGATGGTGATGATGATGATGACGGTGATGGTGATGATAATGATGGTGATGGTGATGATGATAGTGATGATGGTGATAATGATAGTGATGATGATGATGGTGATGATGGTGATGATGATAATGATGGTGATGATGATGGTGATGATGGTGATGGTGATGATGGTGATGGTGACGATGGTGATGATAATGATGGTGATGATGATAATGATGGTGATGATGGTGATGGTGATGATGATAATGGTGATAGTGATGATAATGATGGTGATGGTGATGATGATTGTGATGATGGTGATGGTGATGATGGTGATGATGATGATGGTGATGGTGATAATGATAGTGATGATGGTGATGGTGATGATGGTGATGATGGTGATGATGATGATGGTGATGGTGATGGTGATAATGATGGTGATTATGGTGATGGTGATGATGATGATGGTGATGATGGTGAAGATGATGGTAATGGTGATGATGGTGATGGTGATGGTGATGATGATGATGGTGATGATGATGAGGTGTTTTACAGATGAGGAGAGTGGCTCAGAGTGGTTCAGTGATTTGCCTAAGTCACACAGTAGTAGGCATGGAGTGAGTTATTCCCTCTGGTGCTGGGTGCTGGCAGAGCTTTGGAGAAAGTGCTAGAACCAACTCACGGGGGTTACCAGCACTCAAGCCGTCATAACAGAGACAAACCCTGGTCCTGGCTCCCTCCAGTACCCCTTTTGCCACAGAGACCAGGCCCTTCTCTGGATAGCACCAAGTAATAACAATAATTAATAAGAAGAAGGCCCAGCTGTGAGCACCCTACACCCCTATGAAGCTTCCTCATCCTCTGACTTCCAGATGAAGGAAAAAGGCATGAGAGAGGTTAAGAACTTGCCAGAGGGCACACGTCTTACTTCCAGTACTTTGGCCCCAGAATCCACACTCCCCTCATTATGTCTCGGGGAAACTGTTTTTCCTGAAGGAGCTTCTGGCCACCTCCCTCCGTCTGCTGTTCACCCAGCACCATTTCCCACCTGCTCAGTTGGGGCACAGGTGACTTAACACTAGGCCCGGCCCCATGGACACCACCCCACTCCAGCCAGGGGAGACAGACAAGGTGCATGTGATTCATTCGGGGCAGGAGGGCCCCTAACCAGAGGTGTCAAGGGAGGTAATCCCTGAGCTGAGTCTCAAGGAAAATGGAAGACAATGGCCCTTGCTGGCTTCCCATTCTGGGTCCAGGGGGAGCCCCTGAGTTGGGAGAGACTAGCCCCATGTGGGTGGGAGTGGGCGCCCTGCAGGCCGAGTCCAGACTGGTTCCCGGACAGCAGCCAGCACCTGGTCATCACAAAGTCATGGTGGGGCCGTTGAGAAATCGCCATTGGGTCCTGACAGGCTGTGGGTGCTCCGGAGCCAAGCTCTCCGCCAGCCTTCCAGCCCTTTCTCAGGATGGTTGCCGTAGCTGTTTCCTTAGGGTCTGTGGGTACGAGAAATAGATGTTACAGAGGCACCACCCTCCAGGCACGCGGAGCCCAGAGTCTTGGGCCACCAGCCCAACACCCGGAGCCCAGAGCTCAGAACCTGAGCAGAGCCTGGCCGGAGCGGGTGAGGGCACCAGCCCGTGTCCAAGCCTGCTGCCCTCTGCAGCCTGGAGCCCAGCCGAGGCCTGCACCTGTGCCTCAGGGCACCATGTCCTTAGGCTGCGTGAGTCGTCCCAGGATTTTAGATCTGAGTTCTCCTTCACCGAGAGTCACTGAGTGCCAAGTGACCTGCATCATGAACTCCCTCCCACCCCCACCCCCATCCCCACCTCCAGTGATAAGACTCAGACTTCCCCCTTCAAGTATCCCTGAGTGATGTTCCCAGCATCCCTGGTGACCCAGCCAAGCCCTGCGTCTCGGTTCTGGGGTCCCTCATCACCAGCAGCCCTCTCCTCCTCTGCACTCTCCCAGCCATCCCCACCCTGGACGTTGTCCTCCCCCAGAACTGCCCCCTGATATTTCCTCCCCCCCAGGACTGGCCTCTCTGTCCACTGCCCTCCATCCTTCCCTGTCGGGCCGGCTTCACTCTCCTGACCCTGCTCTCAACCTCATCTCACCACCTTTCTCCTCCTCCTGGGCTCCCTCCCTGTCCAGCCTAGACACCAAGGGGCCTTTCTGCACCCAGAGTCTTGGGCACCTTGGCCCTCAAAAATCTCCCACCCTGTTCTGCAAAGGCCCAGCCTGAGGCAGATCAGCGGCCCCCTTCGCCAAGGAGCCCAACTGTCCCCGAGCCCTGGGCTCCCCCCTCCCCCGCCTCATCTCTCCTCTCTTCCCCTTCCCTCCATCAACAAACGCACTTACCTCTTGATAACGATCTTTCAAACCCTCCCCTTAGCCCCACACTCGGCTCCAGCTGGGCCCCATCTTTCTTCTCCCCAGCCTGGTGGCATCTGTTCAAATGTGACCTGTGTGCCCGTCTCTGCCTCCTCAACCCACTGCCGTCCATGCCGTATCCCACCAAAACTCTTTTCACCCATCACTCGTGCTACATCCTGAGAGTGGGAGCAGTTCGGTTCTCACCCTGGGGCCAGGCAGCCGGCACTCTGCTTACCACTCTCCTCTCTGCACCCTGCTCGGCTCTATGGCCCCAGGTCCTGGTGAGGGTCCTCCTGGCTGCTCCTTACTCCACTGGTAGGGCCCTCTGCCATCCTGTTTCACAGAGAACTGGGCTCTCTCCTCACCCTGCTTGTTCATCCCGCACCCCCCCAGGCACCCGTGCTCCCAAACTCACCGCTGCCGATCTCCATGCCCAGGGGTCCAACTGCCTCTTCAGTGTGGGTCAACCCCACCCACATAACTCACTTAATCCTGACACAGTAACCCCATGAGGGAGGTACTATTATTATCCCCATTTTGCCGACTGGGGTACTAAGGCACAGAGAGGGTAAGTGAGTTGTCCAGGGTGAACAGCTGATAAGCCTCTGAACCAAGCTCTCCTTCCTGGAGATCCCACAAGAACCTCAAACTCACCGTAAACAAAACAGGTTCATTGGCTCTGCCCTGAACTTCTTATTCCTGGCCAAGCTGGCTTTGGGACCAGACAGTTACAAGCGTCTGGACCGTGGGCAATTTTACTTAATGCCTGTGAAGTACTCAGCACAGAGCTCAACCATGGTAAGTGGCCAATACAGGCCAGCTGCAATTGTCACCCCGGCCCTTTCCGAACCTCTGCTTCCTCATCTGTAAGATGTGGCTGTTGGGGACCATCCAGGCCCAGGGCCCGGCCACTTGGGAGAGCACTGCGGCCCTGGCTACTCAGCACAAGGACTTTTTTGCACTTAATCTAAGCAACACCGATTTATGACACTGCATGTTTGGCATAAATGCACTATTTCTCTTAAGCCAAAATAAAACTCCAAGAAGCTGTAAAAACCCAGGAGTTGGGAGGATTCTCTGCAGGGTCAATTAGGGTGAATTAGAACCTACAGATGTGAGTCTCCCCGGGCACACGACGGCAACCTGGGTGGGTACACTTCGGAATGCTAATGAAAGCAGCTGCTCCAGGTGGGGGAGCAAGCTCTGCCCTCCCTTCAGGCCCAGAGAGAGGGAAAGCCACGTGGGATGAGGCGGGACAGGACCTCTGCCACCCTGGGCTGTGTGATCTGGGGCAAGCCTGGGCCCAACGCTGAGCTACAGTTTCTTCCTATGGGGTTACGATGCATGACCCGGGAGAGGGAAGTTCAGGGCCTGGGGTGGGGATTTCAAATGATGTGTGCAGCCGTTTTCATTGCTTGGGCAGAGATCTCAGGATCTGTAATGGTGGTTGCAGGAAAAATGGGATTAAATTCACCAATGTTTGCTTGTGTATACGACCGTCTCCATAAAGCAAGGTCATACCCCACCTCAACGGAAGCAGCCCAAAAGTCCTTCTTGTTTTAGGCAGGGGAGTGTGTGTGAAGCTGTATTTGGTCCCAGACTCTGCCCTTTTACCAATCACTGCCACCCCAAGGGAGAGTTCCCACTTTTCCCATTCTACAGATGAGGAGACTGAGGCCTGACTCCAAAGCTCAGCATCTTGTACACAGGCATGTGACCCAGGCCCCAGCCTTTCCTACCTCTGGCTTGCTGAGGTCACACCTCTGCCCATGGCCCTGCGCCCCCAGTGCCCAAGTGCCTGGCAAAGATCTTGGAGCCCCAAAGCTCAGCTCTGCACGTATAGGTGGGCAATCAGGAACGAGCAGGTACCCTCTCTCTGAGCCTCAGTTTCCTTATCTATAGAATGAGGATGATGACGGTAGCTGCCCCGGGCAGTTAACTAACACAGCTTGGCACAGGGTAAGTGCTCAACCAACGTTAGACAGTTTAAAGATCCGTTCTGGAGATAGGATCTATGACTCTCACTTTGCAGCTAAGTAAACAGAGACTCAGAGAGGTTTAGCAACTTGTCTAAGGTCACAGAGCTCTGGAGCTGTGGTGGCGGGGTGCGGGGTGCCTGGGGAGCAGGAGCTGGGGCTCAAACCAGGTCTGCTTGTCCCCATCGGGGTCAGGATGGAAGAGGAGTCACCAAGCCAGAGCGCCCAAGGCGGGGAAAGGAACTGGCAGGGAAGAGAAGGGAAGGAGGAGAGAAAACAGGAGGACGCCAGGGCAGAGGCAAGGCCAGATGTAAGCTACTGCCTTGGGCAGAGGGCCTGAGCCAACAGGGGTCAGTGGGGGCAGTGCCCGGGCTGGCAGTGGGCACTCTCACCTTCACTCTGTTCTCTGGTGGCCAGTGACCTTTACAGCTCAGCCTGTGCCACTCACATCCTAATGAGGCCCTGAGGGCAGGGTTGGGGGGGCACATCCACATGACAGAGTTCGGCAGGGCCTCCCACCGCTGGGGCCAGAAGCTGGACTCTGCCCCTTCCCCCGTGGCCAGGAGCGCCCCCTCAGGGGCTCTGTTCTGGGCTGCAGGGGTGGGAGGCTAGCCTGAGCCCTGAGCAGCCAACAGCCCAAGGTGGCCTCCAACGGACCCCAAGACCCCGGGGGCACCTGCAGGGTGGGTGGTGCCCAGGTCCACCCACAGCTGCCAGGCTCCGTGCCCCCGCCTACAGGCCCCACCCATCTCTCCTGAGACCCCTGACAGCTGGGAATTCCTGCCACATGACCCAGTCATCCTCTCAGGGCTGGGAACCTGGCCTGGCAGCCCAGACTGGGTTCTGGTTACAGCTCAGGCTGCAAGCTGGCTGTGAGGCCAGGACAAGTGACTTCCCGTCCCTGGGACTCAGCTTCTCCAGGTCAAAGGATGGGTGAGCTGCAAGCTGAAAGAACTCTTCCTACCCAGAGAATATCGGGATCTGGAATCACAGAGGCCAAGTGTTGGAAAGAACTTTGGGCTATTTCCTAATACTGGTCTGCAGCTTGACGAAGTCAGGGTCCCCGGGGGGATGTGTGAACATGTAGATTTGGGGGCTCCCTTCCATCCCTGGCAGATCAGTAGCTGGGGAACAGGGAGTCTGCAGATTTAGCAAGTGCCCTGGATCCGTGCCCTCCTCTCACTTCGGACTTCTGGGGGGGTGGGGGGGTGGGGAGGGGTGGTCTTCCAGATGCCCAGGGATCCTAAGCCTCCCAAAATCTTTAAGGCTTCATCCCCTGGGTCTCCTGAGACCCCCCTGCCCAGAGCTGGGCTCCAGCCTTCACTACCAGCAGCAACTCCTCCATAGAATTCTCCACCAGCTTCTCTCCATCTTGGTCCTCTTCACCCAGGAGGCCACAGCTACTGGCCCTTCCAACCACCCCTCCTGCCCAGGGCAGGAGCCTGCTTTTTGTTTTCTTCTTCTTCCCAAGGTTGCATACAGTAAAGGACACTGGTTTTAAGTGAACGGCTCGAGGCGTAGTCCCCGTGTGGACTCCATGTAACTACCACCCTGTTAAGCTCTAGAACATTTCCTTCACCCCAGAGAGCTCCCAGTCAAGCCCCTCACCCCCTGCATCTCCCCGCCCCACTATGCAGACCTCTAGCACCACAGATTAGAAACGAGAGGCCTCTTTCTAAGCTCATCTCTTGTGCTCATCAGGCTGGACCAAAGGCCCCCTGAGGACAGCAGCTGGGCTTCCCGTTGGCTGGCAGTGCCCGGCACAGGGCAGGTGCTCGGGAAGGGCTGTGACTAGAAGGACAAGGTGGCTGGAGGTTGCACCCCTGCTCTAGCTGCTGCCATAATAAGGCCCAGGCTCCCTGACCCATCATTCTAGCTTCCTTCAGTATCCACCACTCCCGCAGCCCTCACGCCCTGCAGGACACCTTGACATGTGGGCACACAAGGTGGGCACACAACACCCCTACCTGCCCTAGCCATGCCTGTATCCGTGCTCAAACACCTCTATCCTGCAGGGCCCCCGCCTCACCCCCATGCGTTGGCTCCCAGAATTCCGGGATCACATGTCTGCAGAACTCCAGGATCTGCACTTTCTCTGCAGTGCCTCCAGCCCCTATCCACTGTGGCCTCACTCATCCTGGAAGGCTGTCTTCTGTCCCCAACCCAGCACTGCCTCAGCCCGCACAGCGACCTGGAGCCACCGCACTGAGCTACTCGTGGAAGGTCAGCTTTCCCACACGCCCACACTCTCACACGTGTGACCTTGGGACGAGCACGCTCCCTTTCCAAGCCTCAGTTTCCCTGTCTGTAAAATGGCCCTATCAGTCTGGGTGGCTTCAATGTGCTCTTTTTTTTTAAATTAATTTATTTAATTTATTTATTATTTTTGGCTGTATTGGGTCTTTGTTGCTGTGCGTGGGCTTTCTCTACTTGCGGCGAGTGGGGGCTACTCTTCATTGCGGTGCACGGACTTCTCATTGCAGTGGCTTCTCTTGTTGTGGAGCACGGGCTCTAGGCGCGCGGGCTTCAGTAGTTGTGGCACGCAGGCTTCAGTATTTGTGGCTCATGGGCTCTAGAGCACAGGCTCAGTAGTTGAGGCGCACGGGCTTAGCTGCTCCGCGGCATGTGGGATCTTCCCGGACCAGGGCTAGAACCCGTGTCCCCTGCATTGGCAGGCATATTCTTTTTTTTTTTTTTTTTTTTGGCAGGCATATTCTTAACCGCGGCGCCACCAGGGAAGCCCCCAATGCGCTCTTTTGGCTCTGATGTTTCCTGCAGATCCACCACCCACAATTAGTGTAAATAAATGCTTATTAGACAAATAACTAGCCCCAAAGAATGAGTCATCATTGATGGTGGAATTGTAGGCATCAGCTGCAGGTGATTTAGAGGCAGAATTCCAAGTGTGGTGGTTAAGTCTGGAGTCGGACTGCCTGGGTTGGAAACCTTGGGTCTCAACTTTCTCATCTGTAAAGTGGAGATCATAGTAGGGCAGGTGAGAATAAAATGAGAGAGTGCATAGAAACAGCTGGAAGAGCGCCTGGCACTCACTAAGTGCTCAATAGGGTTTAGCTCGCATTGGTGTGCCCACCGCCCACTGCCCACTGTCGCTCAGCAAGGCCCTGGAGTCCACATCAGCGACCAGCGGGTGGAGCCAAGTGTGGCAGCAGTATCTACCTGGTGCCACCAGAGGGCACCATGATGCAGCCAAAGCTGCCCAGGTGCGCCAAGGGCTCCCTGACATCCTGCGGGGCAGTGCCCGCCAGAAGCCTGCCAGCTGGGAGGGCGAGGGCAGAGCCCCGGAGACCCGTGCAGTCCTTTCTCCAGGTGATGCCCCACACCACCTTGGCTTGATATTCTGTCCATTTCTAGCACAGTCTGTGACCAATAGCAGCCCAAAGGGCACCTAAACCTTCCCAAAAGGGTGGTCAGACCCATTCAACAGATGGGGAAACTGGAACCTGAGAGAGAGAGAGGCCAGCTCCAGGTCATGAGATGACCTCTGGCCTCCCTGCTCAGACTGACCTCCCTGTACATCTCACTAAACGTCATGGGTGTGACCTCCCCCACCCGTCCACAATCAAGGCTGGGAGCCAGCACCCATGTCCACCTGACACTCCTTGACAAGGGGAGACACACCAGGGGAAGAAGCACATCTAATGGTGGGGAGACCTCAGGGATGGGGGGCTGGAGAAAGTGCTGGAGGTGCACAGAGAGCGACAAATACATATGAGGGGAAACGGGGGCAGGCGGGCATGGAAGACAGGGAGAAGCGGGAAAGACATTTGAAAGAGACATAAGAGAAAGTGCCTGGGATAGAGAGAGAGAGAGAGATGGGCGTGGGGAGGAGAGGGACAGAAAGAAAGAATGGAGAGGAAGGGGAGATGCAGAGGCAGAAGGATGCAGAGAGAGAGTGATGCAGGAAAAGAGAAGCGGGGGCGGGTGACAGAGAGAGATGGGCATGGGGAGGAGAGGGACAGAAAGAAAGAATGGAGAAGAAAGAGAGATGCAGAGGCAGAAGGATGGAGAGAGAGGCAGAGAGAGTGATGCAAGAAAAGAGAAGGGGGGGGCAGGTGACAGAGAGAGATGGGAGACAGAAACAGGAAGAAAGAGCTGTGGGCAGGGAAGCAGAGACCCACCCTCCTCCAAGACCACCCGAAGCAGCTTCACTCTGGGCTGGAGCACGAGAAGCCCCTGTTCCCTCCCCCGGGCACTCAGCCAGAGCTTTGCCCTCACCCTTCTGTCCCATCGCCCACCGGGGCAGGGCTTGCCCGCCAGACACCCCCCCTCTTGGGGGTCGTGGTTGAGCCGGTTCCCAAGGGCAGCTAAGGCAGACAGGCAGGGTCCCTGGGGCTGTGTTGCTAGGAGATCCAGCCGAGCGCCCCAGCCTGTCTCCTGAGCCTCTCCCAGGGTAAGGCTCAGTACCCACCTGGTGGCGGGGCGGGGGCCAGGGTCCCCCCAGCTTTCACCCCACCTGGCGCTAGCAGACCTCTGCCCTGCATTCTCTTGGCAGAGGGAATGCACATTCGGTGACCCCACCATTCGCCAGGCCTCCCTGGCTCCTGCCCCAAGCCTCAGGCCTGCTGTGCTCCCAAGAAGCACTGCACTCCGCGGCTCCGGTTCAGGTTGCAGGAAGGCTTGTTCAAATCTCAGCCTGCCTTTTACCAGCTGTGTGCCCCTGGGCAAGTCACTCTCCCCCTCTGAGTCTCAACTTCTCATCTTTAAACAAGGATCATAATAGTACCCATTTCATAGGGTCCTCCAGAGGAGGAAGAGCCATAATGGAGGGAGAGTGGGGGCGCTGGGAGGCTGGTTTCAAGCTCTGTCCCTGAGCCGCCCGGGCTGCAGCTGGGAGCACCTCCCTGCAGTCCCCAATTGGCCCTGCCCTTGTTCTCCTTTGGGCGGGCTGGAGTCTGATTCACAGCAGCCTCTGGGGAAGAGGTTGCCCTGAGCTGAGCCCTCCCCCAGGGAACTCAGACAGACACCAGGAGGCACGAACCCCAGGGCCCAGGCAAAGCCACCCCCACATCCTTGTGTGCTGCTTTGGGGCCTTAGCTTAGAGCAACTTACCTCCCAGGCCCTGTTCCAGGCACCTTAGCAAACCCACAAGGGCCCCTGTGCAGGTACGACCATTATCTCCATTTTACAGATGAAGACACAGAGGCACAGTGCTATGCCTTTGCCCAAACTCCCACAAACAGGTGTGCGGGAGCTGGCAGCGGGCAGGCGGCTTCCAGAGCCCAGCTCTTAACCTCCAGCCCGGGGGTCAGCCTCCCCAGGGAAGGCAGAGGGCCAGGGCTGCTCCCTGGTGCCCCTACCCCAGCTCTGAGGCCTGGCTTGGGCGGGGCCGGCGAGGAAGCCTTGAAGGCAGCAGGCGAGGGCCAGCCCCAGGCCAAGCTGCAGCCTGGGCCACCCAGCTTTGACTTACCATCTGTCTCAAGGCCGCTGCTCACCTCAGCCATAAATCTGTGGCTGCAGGGCTGGCCTGGCCCCTGGCAGGCTGCAGGGGGCGACTCCAGGGAGCGTTAGAACGTGCCACCCAGAGAAGTCTCTTCCCCAGCCTGCCCTGGGGCTGCCTCTTGGGGGAGATCTAAGAACCAGGCCTCCCTTACCACCAGCTAAGGCCGCACTTCACCAGGATGCTCTGGGGTTCCAGGACCTGTGGCCATACAAGGGGCATCCGGCCCAAAGCCCCTTCCCCAGGGCCTGTTCCCTGCCTGTGTCACCTTGTCGCCTCGGGCCTCAGCAGAGTCAGTCCGAGGCAGTGTGTGGGCTGGTGGACGGGGGGCCACTCCAGGCTCCATGCCTTCCAAGGCAGGCCCATGGCTTTGTGGAGACAGACGCCTGACGTCAAGGCCAGCCCTCTCCCACTCTGGCCCCATGAACACTGCAAAACCCCCGACCTTTCCCTTACAGTGTAGTGAGATGAGAGAAGCCAGCGCTGAGCCAGGCACCCAGCGGGAGCCCGTCCGCCGAGGCCAGGCTTCCATTCCGCCTCTATCCCCCCGCTGGCACTAGGCACAGAGCCAGGCGGGCCAGGAGACTTCTGCATACTTTTCCGGGGACACTGGGCCCTTGGCCGGAAGCGCCCTGCCTGGGCTTCAAGAGATGGGTCCAGGGAGCTGAAAGAGAGAGATCCCGAAGGGACATGGGGTGGGATGGGGATGGGGGTGGGGCTACATGGAGTGGGGGGACACACATGCCAGCCGTGTCTCTAGGTATTTTCCTGGGTGAACTTTCTACCAGCATCGCACCCCACGGCTCCCGCTCCGTGTGCGGGCCTCTGGGGGCTCCTGAATTCCCCTTCCGCTACTTGGCCTCCCTGCCCCCATACAGGCACCCCCTCCAAAGTGAGCTCAGGCCCTTTCTGGCTACGCGACATTGTGCAAGTCACAGGGCTGTGCATGGGACTGATGTAAGATAAAGGAGCATCTGAGCTGCAGTTCTGTTCTGGAGACCGGTGAGGTCTTGGGTCTCAGACTGTGTGTGAGACTGTGAGAGAGCATGGGAGGGTGTGGCCAGGCCAGCTGAGGGCGGGTAGATGTGAGTATGCACGTGTGTGCATGTGTGCTCACATGTGTGTCTCTGTGCACACACATGTGCTGTGTGCATTGCTCATGTGTATGCTCACACGTGTGCGTGTGTACACACATGCATGTACAGTAGTGTGTGCACATGTGCTTGTGTACGTGTCATATGAGTACACCATGTGTGTGCTCTGTGCACACGTGTGTGAGTGCACGCATATATGTGTGGGTATGCACGAACATGTGGGGCCGCAGCAGGCAGGTCTCCCTGGCTCCCCTGAATCCCTCCCCGCTTTGATTCCTTGCCTCCTTTTCCCACCATCCGTCTTCCTCAGCATCCTCCACTCCTCGCTTCCTTCCGACCCAGAGGCCCAGCTGCCCGGTATCCAGACAGCAGCCACGATCGCGCTGTGCGCTCACGAGGACCCTCTAATCCTCTTAGCTCTCACTTAACCCCCCTGCCCCCAGGTGGAAACAGCCCCTGCCCACACTCAGCTGGCCTGGGGGCAACACGGCAGAGGCCAATGGACTCCCAAGCCGGCCCTCAGCAGGTTAATTGGTAACAATGAACCCCAAATCCTCACTTGGGGTTGAGAGGGACACTTGTCCGTCGATAAGCCCCTTTCCTAGCCATGATCCCTTTGATCCCGACAACCTCTTTTGAGATGGGGATTGGAATTGCACGTTCGACAGTGAAGGGCATTGAGGCCTTGGAGAGGGAGGGGGCCTTTCTTGAGGTCACACAGCAGGTCAGTGGCAAAATTCGCTCTGCTCAGGCCACTCCCATACCTGAGGCCTCAGGGAAGTGCACTGGGGTGCTCCCCGGGGGACACTCAAAATCCTAGGGCTCTGACATCTTGGGGGTCTCCTCCCTACCAGATCTCTGCCGAGCTCCTGGGGCTCCAAACCCCCCAGGTAGTCCCCTCTCCTTCCCTCTTGCCTCCACCCACCATCCCAAGGTTCCTGGCAGCCACCTCCTGGCAGACCTACCTTGCCTCCGTCCATCCCCTGGGGCCGTGGGTCCTGCTCAGGACCGCCGTGGTGACAGTCCAGCCTGCATGCCAGTCTCCCACGTGTTGCCTATCCAGAGCCCCAGTGGCTCGTTTGACAGCAGTCAGGCTGGCATTAATCTGGTCTTGCTGTTGGGATCACGGGGGAGCCAGCACTGCCCAAGCCACACCCCATCTGCCGCCCCACCAACCCACCCACGTCAGCACCCTCTGCCTTCTTGTCACTCACGGCCCTCAGACACTCAGACCACCCTGGTTTCTTTCTGAATTCTCATCACTCCCATGGTTTTCCTCTCCTTGTAGACTTTGCCCCCTCGGATCCCTGCGCCTAGAATGCCCCCTCCCTAAACTGTTTGCCTGCCAGACCCCTCAGTTCTAGACCTCAATGTCCCTGCCTCAGAGAATCTTCCCTGACTCCCCAAGCTAAACTAAGCGTCCCTGTTATTCAGTCTCCAGGCACGTTTCACCATTTGCCTGAGTATAGCCCTTTACGTCTTTATTTGCTTCGTATCGGTCTCCCCCACTAGAGCATAAGTTCCTTGCCTGAGGTCAACGGGACACGTATGTCCCTGTATGTCCAACACAGGTCATAAAGAAGCCAGGCACATAGTAGAGTGTGGGTAAATATTGAGTGAATAAATGAAGGGTGGAGAGATGAACAGGCAAGATGTACCCCCACCACGCCTGCGTGAATGAAGAGCTGGGTGGTGGAGAGGGTGGGGAGAGCTGGCCGGGTCTGGCAGAAACAGCCCTACTTCCAGGGGAGGTGGGGGGAGGTTTCACACACACACACACACACACACACACACACACACATACACCCAGCCAGCTCTCACAGGAGTAGGCCAGTCCCGAGGCCTACCATCGCCTCCTCAGAGCTCTCCTCCTCCCTCCAGGACCCCCAGGGAACAAGGCCCCTTTCCCCTAGACCCACGTAGACTCTGATTCTAGCCCAGGCCCTGACCCCAACTTGCTGTGTGGCCCTGGCATGTCCCTGCCCATCTCAGCCTTGGCTTCCTCACCCACAGAGCAGGGGAGTTGAGAAGGATGATGTTCCTCTGTCTAGCCAGCTTCCACAGAGGCCCCCAACTGTCACCCCCTGGTGTTCACAGCCCCGGGTAATCATTGAAGAGGGCTGATCAGGGTAAACAATGGGATAACATGAAAATGCGAGTGTGGCTCCTGAGGGACGGAAAGGCAGGGAGGCTTCAGCTGCTGCTCCTTGAATCACTCTCTCGGAGGAATCCAGCCACCATGTTGTGAGGACACTCAAGCAGCCCAGTGGAGAGGAACTGAGGCTTCCCGCCAACAACCAGCACCAACCAGCCGGGTGTGGGAGCTAGTCACCTCAGAAGCAGATCCTTCCGTCTCAGACAAACCTGCAGACGACCCCAGCCCCCACCAAGATCTTGTCTGCATGAGAGACCCTGAGCTAGAACCGCTCAGCTAAGCCAATTCCAGATTCCTGATCCATAGAAGCTCTGTGAGATAATAAACATTTATTGTTTTAAGTCACAAAGCTTTAAGGTTACTGGCTACACAGAATGAAGTAACGAATACCCCTCCCAACCCCCACCCTCTGCTGCCTACCCTGATGGTCTGACTCACTGGCCTTTCAGAAAAGCCCCAGACTGATGTTGCTAATGTCAGACTCAACTAAGTTCAGGGGGGAGCTCATCATATCCCCCCATCTCTCTACTTCCACACTTAGCCATTGCCAACTTACTTCCCCAGAATCAAAGACAGACACGTGGGTGTACATTAGTGCCTTCCTTATCCCCGGCACCCAGTCACTGACAAACCTGGTCTCTTTTATCTCCTGCACATCCCTAGAATCTTCCCTCTCTTGGCCATGCCCAAGTGCCCTGGCCCAGCTCAGGCCACGCTCTCACTCACCTGTTCAGCAGCCCCTCTCTGGTTTCCCCGCCTCCATCCTCGCTGCTTCTACCAGCCAGCCATCCCCCACACTGGCCGCTAGCGGGAGGGACTTTCTAAAACACAGATCTGACCCTGTTGCTCACCTGCTCTGTAACTTTCTCTGGCTCCCCTGTGGCCTACGGTCCAGACTCCTCAGCCTGGTGTCGAAGGCTTTTTATCATCTGCCCTTGCCCTTTACCTCCCCGGGCTCATCTCTAATTCCACTTTGTTTCAAATTAATGTTCCACTGATACTGAACCACCTGCAATTCTTGGGACACAAGAGTTGCATGCCTCCATGCCTTTGCTCACACTTTCTCCACCTGGACTCCCCGCCCCTTCTTTACCTGGAAAACACCTACTAATCTGTCAAACCCCAGCCATCTGATCTTCCGTGAAGAGCTGGTCTCTCTCTCGGCCTGCTGCATTTTGTTGGATTGCAACAATCCATTTGCATGTCTTGTCTCCCACGGAGTGACAACCTCAAAAGTAGGACGTGTCCTTTTCATCTCTATATTCCCAGTACCTTGCTCAGAGTCCAGCATACAGAGTCCTTAAAAGTTCTTAAAATGGAAGAACTCTAGGTTGACCTTCAGGGTCAACACATTTAAAACCCACTTTGGATGGGAATATCTCCAAAAGGTATTACAGTCTCCCCTGCCTTTTTTAAAATAGTTTTGGGGACATGATTGAACCTTGCTCAAGTGTATGATTTGTGTCAATACAGACACAGCGTTTTTCAGAAGGAGCCTTGGAGGTCACAGTAGAGGAAGGACCTCAGGTCTGGAAAGATCAAGTGACTTGCCCAAGCACCTTGTGTGATGAATGTTAATGAATGTCTGGCCTGCAAGACGGTGACCTCCCTGCTCTGCTGAAGGATTTTGAGCTCTTGCCTCGTCCCTGCACTAGATGGCCCCCAATTCAGTGTCCTTTGGGTTTTTTGCATGTTTTATAATCTTCCCATTTCAGCACTGTACCAGTGTACCTGTTCCCCACCTTACCCTTCTAATATTTTCCTTCTGATCCGCTGGAGGCAGGAGAACCACGTGACCAAGCTTGACGGAGCCACATGGAAAGGAAGAGTTATGGCCCTGGCCTGAAATCTGGGAGCATCACTCCCCTGGGGAGCGTGGCGGGATGATGGGGCTTTGTGATGCCTTCCTGCCTCCACTGTGCCCCAGATATGACAGCTGTCGAGAAAAAAGACTGAAAGGGTTGGGGTGGTTCTAGCTGAGTGAAATGTCAGCGTAACTAAGAGATCCTGCAGGCAACCCCATCCTTGGGCAGGTGACTCCACAGGGGAGGGAAAAGAGGCAACTCCTGGACCCTGGGCTCCACCTAAAGGAAACCGCCTTCCCACACTCCCCTATCAGAGGCAAACCGCCTGGTGTGAGAGGTAAAAGGAAACAGTACCTCTGGGCCAGGGTGGGGAGAGGGGAACTGGACAGGTGAGAATAGCTCTGCTTTATCCTGGGAGCGACCGGATGGGGGCAGAATGGGGAGCAATGAACTCAGAGATGTGGATTCTTGTCCAGCTCCACTATTAACTGCATGCCCCTGCATGGCAAGCGGCAACTCAACTAACGCCTCTGGGTGTCAGTTTCAGAATGTGTGACATGGGGATATTCCCCACATCATGGGGCTGTAGTAGGATTAACAAAAATAACGTGTAAGAACTTAGTAAATTCTAAAGTGCAGCACAAGGCAATATGGCCTTCATTCATTCATTCCACAGATACTGACGGATCACCTACTATGTGCCAGCGAGGCAAAGTTCCAGGAACTGGGGATGTAGCAGTGAACACGACAAAGCCCCGGTTCCCATGGAGCTGACACTCTGCAGAGGGAGACACATGAGCGAGTAATAATTTACCAAGCGGTGTCTCAGTCAGAATGGACGCAGTTATGCTGCCATCAGTGCCTTAAAGCCACTAAGAATCATTTCTCACTCACACTACATGCTCTTGGAGGAAATCCCTGCAGGCCCACCCCACACTGTCCTCATCTGGGGACGCAGGCTGAAGGAGGCTCCATTCCCAACTTCCACAAAAGGGAACATGGCAAACTGCACCAAAGTCCCAAAGCCCCCGGCCCCAGTCCTGGAAGTGCTACAGGACACTTCTGTCCCATTTTACTTGCCACCAGCAAGTCACATGGTCACATTCATCTTCTCCAAGGGGCGGGGAAGTGCAGTCCTACTCTGTCCCCAGAAGATATAAGTGCAGCATATTTGGTGGAAAGCATTAATGCCCACTATGGATAGATTCATGGCTAAGTACCAGGAAAAAAATAAAGTAGTGTAAGGAGCTGGGTGGGTGGCGATGAGGGAGTCTGAGAAAGGCCCTCTGAGGAGGTCACATTGGAACAGATACATAAATAAAGTCCAGAGCAATCCTGTAGGAAGAGCACAGGACACGGGAAGGAGGAGCAAATGTCCTGGGGCAGGTGGAGAGCCAGGAGCCCAGTGGGCTGGAGCCATGAGCCAGGGGCAGGGTTGGAGAGAGAGAGGCATTCAGAGAAGGAAGTGGATCATTCGTCACACTTTGTTGGTCAGGGTTTGGCCTTTCCTGAGAGAGATAAGATGTTACAGGTGGCTGCCAGCAAGCAGTACCCTTAGTGGATAAAGGGTAAACAGTTCCCGGAGCCAGAATGCCTGAGGCCAAGGCGCAGCTCCATCCCCTGCTAGCATAAGACCTTGGGCAAGTTACTTGACCTCTCTGAGCCTCAGCTTCCTCTCCGTAATAATTGAGGGTAATAAAAGGACCTGCCTCACAGGATTATTGTGATGATAACGTGCTTAAAACAGGGCCAGCGCATTGTGAGTACTCTAGCAGCACCGCATTGTGAGTACTCTAGCAGCACCGGCTATCATTGCAATCGCTTTCCTCCTCAGCCTGGAGAAGTCCCTCCCTTCCGCTTTACCCCATCTCCCGGTCACCACCAGCACCCATCTCTAACAGGGATCTCATCTTCCCTCTCTTGAGTCCCAGAGCCTGTGAGGCCTGAGTCCTTCCCCACCTCTCTGTCCTTGTGATGCTCTCCTCAGCTTCTACATCTGCTAGGTGGGACCAATCCTCCCCTGCTGTCCAGGTGATGGACCCCACGCTCCCCAGTGAGCACAGACTCTCCCCCTGCCCCACAGGAGGTGGGTGCTCCTCATGGCTGCTGGATGGATTCCTAGCTGCCTGTGCTTTCCGCCACCCACCCTTGGGGGGGTGCTGGGAAGACGACGGGTCCCTCCCCTTCAGTCGCCCCCCACTACCCCAGCTCTGGCAGCCAAGCTCTCTCGTGGGCAGAAGCTAGCACCTCACCCAGGAGGGGAGAACAGCTGCAGAGATGGTGGGAGAATTCCTCCCGCTGCTGGTTTTGTAAAACAATTGATTAAAGACAATGCAATTAATTATTCCTTGATGAAATAGTGGAAATTACCCAAGAAAATGAAGATTTCAGCAGCAGAACATTAAATCCCTCTAATTATGTCATTCCTAAAAAAGGGGGAGGGGGATAAAAAGGATAGAAATGGTGGGCCAGAGGGAGGAAAAGAAGTGTAAAAATAGATGGGGTGACCCTGGGGCTCATGCCAGGTGAGTGGGGGGTGGATGGAGGGGGTCACCACCCTGGTCTTGACCACATTGTTTGAGGGAAAAGTCTGAGCTGACAGAGCTCTCTGCAGGGGATGGCGAGCAGCCTGGCAGGCTAGACCCTGGGATGCATGCCCTGGGCGCATTGGCTCCTTCTCACACTGAATCCTGGTGCCTCATCCCCATCTTACATAGGAGAGCATGAGGCTTGGAGAGGGCACATGAGTTGTCCAAAGATGCACAACTACTAATTAATAGAGGCAGGACTTGAACTCGGGTCTAACTCCAGAACCTGTACTTTTTCAACCCCACACCTGCTGGAGTCTACAGCAGTAGGCACGGCAGATGCCCTTGGCAAAAGTGGCTCTGACTGCTAGCCCCCTGAGAATCTCAGTGGCCCCCTGAATCTCAGGGCTGGGTGTAGGGGGAAGGGTAACTGCCAGGTGCTGACATCTCTGCCTATGGGAATTGGGCCTGAGGTCCCCTGGGAAGGGATCTTTCTAGACTTCCATCCCCTCTGATCCCTCTGGGTGTGCTTTTGCAGGCCAGGGAGGGGTGGCAAGTGGGACCTGCCATGGGCCTGGCCTGGCTTTCTCTCCCTGGGAGCTCCAGATGCTCCACTAGGGAGCTGATGACCTAGATTCCAATCTAGGAATGGCTGGGATTGCCATATAGCCTTGGGCAAGTTCCCTTGTTTTCCTGGACCTCAGTTTCCCTATCTGTAATAGTAGATATGGAGCCAGTGGATATATGGGTCCTGGATATATGGGTCCATTTGAGGATACTGGACCCAGCCCTACCCCAGCTCCGATGGTGAACCCAGTTCCAAGAAACCAGGATCAGCTCTAGAGTGGGCAGGGGGAGGAGATGGACAAGGGAAGTCCCAGAGCCAGCAGAGTAGGGGCTGTGGGTTCTAGCTTCTGGGGCTGGGCTAAAGGAACCAGGAGGAAGCCAGGGGCCCTGCAGTGGGCAGTGGGTGGGAGGCCATCCAGGGACGGAACTGGGGTCGGGGTGGGAGGAGGGAAGAAGAGGAACATGTAATGCAGTCAAACCACTCACCCCCATTCCTGCCTCCGGAAACCAATCAAGGGGACCAGTTGCCTGGAATGGCCAGGTCTGGCGGGGCCTAAAGCAAGGGGCGCTGATTCTTAGCACTGCCGAGGTTCTTTTTAGAGCTTGTTCTGTTGTTACCCTGCTCCTGGACCGTATCTGAGCATAGCCCATAATGCTTCTGGACACTCTCAGGCACTATCAGTCTCATTTTTTTTATTGCGGTATAGTTGCTTTACAATGTTATGTTAGTTTCTGCCGTACAATGAAGTGAAGCAGCTATGTGTATCCCTATATCCCCGCCCTCTTGGACCTCCCTCCCACCCATCTGGGTCACCACAGAGCACCAAGCTGAGCTCCCTGTGCTACACAGCAGGCTCCCACCAGCTATCTATTTCACACGTGGTAGTGTATATATGTCAATCCCAGCCTCCCAGTTCATCCCCCCACCCCTTCCCCCGCACCGTGTCCACATGTCTGTTCTCTACATCTGCGTCTCTATTCCTGCCCTGCAAATAGGTATTTTCCAATCTAATCTAGCATCAGAATTTCAATTTCTCATTCGGTCTAAACATTTCACCCTTTCCCTCTCAAGCTCAGGCCCAATCCAAGCTAAGAAACATTCAAAGGGGATGGGAGGCCTGGTCCTCCAGGAAGATTGGGGCTACCAGGCCCTTTCTGTAGAGCATTTCTTGTGGGTCTTTGGAGTTTCCCTCACTGGAATCCTTCAGCTGGTATTTCCCTGACATGGGCAATGATGTCTATAGCTGAAATCTCACGACTGTCCCCAGCTCCTTCTTCTGGGGGCTCATCCCACTCAGTCCCCAAGAGGTCACCTGGCCTTGGCAGGCAGACCCTTCACGCAACATGTCTTGCTACAGCCTCTCCGACCCACAGAAGAGCCTGGGCTTGCCAGACTCTCTTCCCCACCGTCACAGACAGTTCCAAGCCACCACCTCCTTCTAGACTCTTTTCAAGTCAGGGTCAGGCCTCGGCCACTATGCCAACCAAATTCTTAGGGACACATGTCAGCTTTTCCAAATGCTTCTCCTGAAGGTCCCCTGCTCACTCAATTAAAGTGGGAGTAGGGGGGCGCACCCCACCCCTCCAAAGGCATCCTCACTGCCCACCGCCACGTGCCCCACCCTTGTCACTCTCACCTCCCTTTATATAGCATGGAAGCGGGCACTGAGGATCACAGAACCAGCCTGGGCCTGGCAAGGCCTGAAGAGATCTACATCTCAATTTAAAATGTGGGTGTTCTGGACACCAGTTACTCTCAGAAGCCCTCCAAGCACGCCATGTCCCGTTCGGACAGCCTCACATGAAAGCAAGCCCCAGCTCCTCCAGCTGGTTCCGATTCCTTCTTTGGCCATGTCCCCATCCCTGTCACCTATCCCAGGCCCAGCCCCGACCCTCTCCCTGTGGCAGGACCCCATAGCCTCAAGTCCGCTGTTAGCAGCACCTTCACTCCAGCCATCCTACAGTGCCTGTGGAGACGGTGGCCCCGAGCAGACCAGCTGCAGAGCCAGGCCCCAAACTCAGGCGCCAACTAGCAGGCCAGTGCTCCTTCCACCAGCTCAGCCCCCAGCTATCGCTCTCCAGGAGGGATGAGCTTATTGATGGAGGGGCTGGGGCGGGGAGGAATCACTTCCCTTCTAAGGCAGCAGCAACAGTTCCTGCAATAGCAAGGTTGGGAGCTGGATAGACTTGGGTTTGAACCCTAGTTCTCTTACTTTCCAGCTGGCTGATTTGAGGCAAGTCACCTCATATTTCTGCACCTCGGTTTCCCCCTCTGTAAAATGGGTATGATAATACTGAACCCAGAGGGTTGCCAGGAAGGGTGAGTTGAGATGAAGTCTTAGCCAGGCACTGGCACGAAGTGGGTTCGTTCCCTTAGGACTCCCCCCTTGCAGTCAGGACACCGGGGTTCTACTTCAAACCCAGAGACCAATTTTCTGGCCAAACTGGGTCTTGAACTTCCCATTTGTGTCCTGGAGAGAAAAGCCGCAGTGTGGTGAGGCAGATAGTGGGGGCCTGAGAGGCTAAGGAGGGGCTTCTGGAAGAGAGTCTTTAGAATTAGGGGTGGTAGGGGCACAGCCCAGATGGGAAGGGCTGTTCCTCCCACCCATCAGCTCCCGGACCCCTCCCACCAGGGATGGCACTGTAGCCCCTCCCCCAGCTCCAGCACAGATGGCAGGAAGGAAATGCCAAGGCATGGAGGTAGGGAGGGGCCCCCCAGCCCCCGGAGGCTCCAGCCCTTGCCAAGCTTCCCACAGGAGAAGGAAGCAAAAGCCCCCTCCCTTGCTATGGCACTGCCCTCTGAGAGCCACAGCCCACTGATGCCCTGGTGCCTTGTATCCCGTTGTCATGGTAACCAGGACTAGCTGACGTGCCGACAGGCAGACCAGGAGCTGCTACCACATGAATCACTTGAACTTGATGTGACAGACACAGGCGGGTGGCCTGCACAGAGGTGGAGGGAGGTGGTGCCCTGTGGGCAGGGGAGCTCAGGCTGAATCTCTCCAACCATGACAGGTTTAGGGGCTCCAGAAGCCCGCGAGACCCTAGAGGTCCCCAGTGAAGGTGAGGCTGGCCCTTGGACCAGCCATGAATCCTCTCCAAGCCCCTATTTCCTTATTTGTAAAATTGGGAGAATGGACTGGATGGGAAAGATCAAATAAAATAATGAGCAGGGGCTTGCTTTGTAAATTCAAACCTGACACAAACGGCTGTTTGGGAGAGCTCAAAGGCTCGGTTCTCGTGCAGACTTGGACTTCAGTCCCTCTTCTGCTCCTTGCTGGTGCCATGCCAGCCCCAACTTTCTGTTCTGTAGAATGGGGGTAATACTGCCTCCCTCACCGGATTCAACTTTTCACTTAGCCATTTCATATTTATCAACCCCATCTACATACCGAGCACCGCGTTACGTCCTAGGGACACAAGAGCAGACGAGGCAGACCCATTTCCTGCCCTCACTGAGCTTACATTCTAGTGGGAGGGGCAGACCTTAAACAAGCACACAGACCAACAAAGTATCTCAGGTTGTGATGAGACTCTGAAGAACGCAGACGAGGAACTGAGCTGCAGAGCAAATGGGCTGAGGGCTTATTTTAGGAAGGATGATCAGGATGGATTTTCTGAGAAGGTGACATCTCAGCTGAGACCTAAGTGAAAAGAAGGGGCTGGACTCTCAAATGAAAGTGAGAGTGTTCCAGGCCAGGGACAGCAAGGCAAGCATCCTGAGGTGCGGTTGAAGCACAGGGGGAGGACGACTGTGGCAACAGCAGGGCAAACAGGTTAAGTGTGAACAGGGATTTTATCCCAAATGCAATGGGCAGTGGAAAGCCAAGGAGCTTTGAGTAAAGAAGCAATGGGACTTGATTTCCACATACACGCTAAGGATGTTTTTGCTGCCAAGTGGAGAATGGGCCTTCCTTCAGCAACCAGTCCAGGTAGAAGCCTGCTGCAGAGGTCCAGAGAAGAGAGGAGGATGGCGTGAACACCAGGTGGGGGTAGGAACAGAGATGGAGAGAAGCGGTCAGATTCAAGATAATTGTGGGAGATAGATTCACCAGGACTTGTTCCTGGTCCAGATACGGTAGGTGAGGGAAAGGGGAGAAAGAAAGATAACATCTGGGCCTCTGGTCTGAGTATATGGGGGTTGGTGATGTCAATTTCTAAGATGAGGAAAACTGATTCGTTTGTAAAACATCTGCAAAGATGGGACTTAAGTTCATGAGAAAAGTCCAAGGGACTGAAGTCCTCTCTCCAGGGGAAAAACCACACTCATAACAGAGCAGCCTTCGGACAGGCCACTTCCCTCCCCCTGTCCCCAGGGGGCTGCCCCAGCCTCTCTGGAAGAAGTGTTTGGAGAGCCTACGTGGCCAGGGGCCTCAGTTTGAACTCTGTTTTGAAAGTGACAGAAACGTAACTCCGACTTCCATAGGCACAAAGAAGGATTTAGTGGCTCGCAGAATGCAAGGAATTAACCCATGGGAACCTGCTCTGCTCTCTGCCTCTCCCCACAGGCCAGCTCTTCCATTCCAGCCGCAGACCCACTTCTTCCCCAAGGCAGCAAGCACGGAAACCTCCGGAGTTTTTAAAAAGAGAAATCAACTATTATTATTATTATTTTTTCTCTTCAATAGGCCACCTTTGGTCTAAAAATATTAAGAAATATGACAATGACCTGTGTGTAGAGGGAAAAGACCACTCCAAAAGCACATATATTAAAAAAAATTTTTTTTCACTGTTCTAAAAATGATTCACATACAAAAGCAATAAAATTAATCTATAACAGGAAAAATATGAAAAAATTCATAATAGCATTCTCTCAATTTTTATATCCTATAACTTCCAATGACTCTCTTTCTAGCTGAAAAACTCTGAGAATTTTAATTGGTGAGGATTGCATTATGTACAACACTTAGGCCAATCAGCTATGCCAGGGGCTGGGTATCTATAAGAACATGGCAGCTCACACTATGGCCGCAGGGCTGGAGGGGGCTAGGGAAGGGCTGTGATTCCCAAGAGACAGTGCGGAGTAGATAATACTCCCAATGTCTTTTACGTGGTATGTGTCAGCTGAATTCCCAACCAGAGAGATGGAAGGGAACCATGAGAACAAGGAAAAATTTGCACAAGTTTGGAGAACTGAGCAGTTGTTACTTGGAGGCCCAGGAAGGGCAGCCAGAGAAAAGCCCATGGCCCCAAAGCCATCTACTGAGAGCAGAGGATAAAAACCATTGTCCCGATGGAGTTTGTCTGTGTGAGAAGCCAGAGGAACAGTGTCCAGACTCTTGGACTGGTTGGGTAGCGATCTAACTATGCATAACTGTAATATCTGGTAAAAGTTTGAGAAAGACCTTTATCTCCCCCAGAGACTGGGGCTGCCAGCAAAAGGGCTGCAGATGGAAGCTGAATTTGCAAAGCAAACAAAAGTGCAAGTTAGTCAATTGCTTTCTAATGAGTTTCAGGCTCTGGAGCCACTCACTAGCTGTGCAGCCTTGGATAAATTAGATTTCACATCTCTGAGCCTTGGTTTCCTCTGATTTTAAATGGTGAATGTATAAAAAAATAAAAATAAATAAGGAAAATGTAAAGTGTAAATGCAAAGTGTAAACTGAAATCATGTATGAAGGAGAGTGCTTCTCTCATAAGGTCAAGTGAAGAGTAGATGATAGAAGGCAGGTAAAATACCTGCTCCAGAGCCTAGCACATAGTACGTGCTCAATAATATTATCTAATACTTTCATCACTGCTACAGAGGAGGTGTGTGAAGGGGGTAGGTCAGAGAGCGTTCCATTAACTTTCAAGTGCCTCTGAGAGGACAGTTTCAATACAGGAGGCTTTAATTTGCTGCCATGACTCCACCCCAGGCAACTATAATAGCAACTTTACTCTCTGATCACCTGCCATGTGCCAGGCACTCTGCTAGGAACTTTACTTCCATTATCTCCTTTTTGAGCATTATCAGCGATGATTTGAGACAGTGTATCAGTTAGCTTTTGCTGCCTAATAAGTCACCCCCACATTCATAGCTTAAGACAACAACCACTTACAAAGCTCATGATTCTATGGTTGGGAAATTCAGCTGGGCTATGCTTCTGGTCTTGGCTGGGCCCACACAGGAATCTGCAGTCCACTGCTAGTTAAGTGGCTCCACTTCTGAGAGTTGCCTGGCTGTCATCTGGGTGATGGGGATGACTGAGCCATGTGTCTCTATTCATCCAGTAGGGTAGCCCAAGCTTTTTCACACAGCAGCTGGGCAGGGTTCCAAGGGAACATACGAAAGTGTGCAAGACCTCTTGAGGCTTTGGGCTCAGAACTGGCACTGGCACTTCTACTGCATTCTGTTGGCCAAAGCAGGTCATAAGGTCATCCCAGATTCAAGGGGACGGGGAGAAGCTCCAGAGTTCTATTGCATGGGGCATGCTCAGAAAGGGGTGGAGAACTGTGGCCAATCCTGCAGTCTACCACAGATAGGGACCAGTATTACCGCCATTTCACACATAAGAAAATTGAGACTCAAAGAGGTAAAAATGTCTTGCCCAAATTATGCAGCTAGTAAGCGTGGCAGAGCCAGGATTTGAACTCAGGGGTCTCCATGCTCGACTGCACTGTGACATTCAAACTCCATTCTCTCAGAGGAAACTGGCGCAATCCAAACAGCCCCATCTAACAGGCACCAGAGAGCTTGACTGAGATGAGGGTGGCGCAGGAGCAAAACAAGTTGAGTTGAGGCAGGACAAGACCGGGAGATTCAGACAGAGCCTGTGGCCATGACAAGGATGCCAGTTTTGTGACATGGACTTCAGCCTGCCTCACAAAGCCACAGAACTCAACAGGACAGGCCGGAGCTGACCATCTTCCAGGCAGAAACCTTGCCTGGGCCTCTTGCTGGCAGGGGCCCGCCGTGAGTCCTCGGTGAGGGAGCTGCCTCTGGTGTCTGCTACTGAGTTCCCTCCCAGACCACGGGTGGCAACAGCGCCGGCCAGAAGATGGAAGAGTCGTCACAGGTGAAAGTAGAGCTCTGTCCTCCTGAGAGCACACTGAGCTGGTCTCTGTCCGTGCCCAGGTGTGAGCAGAGGGGTACTGGGCTGGCCACGAGATGCCCCACCTCCTCACCTCCACTGTGACCGGCCCCTCCCCCACAGAGATCCCAGTGCCAGGAGCACAGCTGTGCCCAGCCAAGCTGCCGGGTGCCAAGCCGGGCCTGGCGGACTCCCTCTCATCTGTCTCTCTTTACCAGGAACAAATGGGAATGAGGGAATCAATTAACAAGGCTCCTTAGCCAAATGACTGCTGCTCCCTCCTTCCCCAGCCTGTTAACCCTTTGCTTCCAAGGCCGGGAAGGGCTGCCCTGGCTGGCCGACCTCGCTCAGCCCTGGAGCCCCCAGCTGGATGCTGTGCTCCTGCCTTGGCTGTGACATTCAAACTCCATTGAACTTGGGCCCAGCTGCCAAGCTGAGGGACCAGAGCCAGAAACCTCCACTCAGCCTCGGTGGAATTGGGGTCCGTCTCCAAGGATACTCAGGGGCTCTGGCCCACGGGGCAGGCCTGGCCCTTTCTTTTCTCTCCAGAGACCTGGGCCCCTCTCCTGGATGAAAAACCCCTGAGAAGAAAGTTCAGGCCGGGAGGGTGGGTCACAGCCAAGCCTCACCTGGGGACCCCACTGGGAAAGGTAGGGGCCCAGGAGACAGGGCAGGACACATCAGGCCGCACTCCGTAAGCCCTGACAACTCAAGCTTCAGAAGCAAATGGTCAGTCTAAGCATTCTCTCCGAGGAACTTAGACAGGCAACTGTGGTGGCCTGGTTGTCCGGAGTGCTGGGTTCAAGTTCCGGCCTGAGAACTGACATGGGGTCTGACAACGTTTGGAATGATTAATCAATAGGCCACTCTTTCTCCCACCTCCTCTCACTGAATGTCTTTATTTGTTCTCCAGGGGTCTTCCACCACCGCCACCGCTCCCTTCCCCCCACCCCACCTGCCAGCCTCGCGCCTCGCCACGCACTCAGGCTTTGGCTTGAGCCACGGCATTACACAATTCAGGGACTGCCACACATAGCCTGATCCACCATATGCTGTGGCATTGGGGTCACAGAGAAACGTAGACGTGTGCTCTTGGCCTTTTACATCCAAAAGACTGTCGGATTCTAAGTTCAGACCGAAAAGAATTGAATGCAGCTTGCATGGAGAGAGCTATCTGCGCCCACCCCCTAGATTGGATAAAAGACTCCAAAGGCTGGGAAGGGGGCGGTGAAAGGGACCAGAGAGGACAGGTCAGCGGGGAGGACCACCCACCGAGCCCTGACACTGGAGAGTGAGCTCTGGGCCCAGCCAAGGCCTGAGATACATGTCAGTTCACCCATTCGTTCATTCATTTCACAAACGGACAGTGAGTGCCTTCTGTACTCCAGACACTGTTCTGGGCACAGTGGACAAGTGACAAGGGCCCTGGCCTTGGGCAGAGCGAGGCTGAGGACGTGAGAGTCACTCAGTGATGGCACTCAGCCATTTACCCACCTATTGTCCAGGAGGAGTGAAGCCGTCTGTGCGCTGAGCCTTGTCTCAGCAACCCCCCACGTCATCCAATGGACACAGCCCCTTCCTGCCTGGCTTCTGTACCCCAGGACATTTGTGAGACCCCTGGGTGAAGGTGGGCCCAAGACAAGCCGGGAGCAATGGGGGAAGGGAGGAGAGGCCTGAGCTGGAGACTGCCCAGCAAGACAAGGTCATGCTAAAGCCACTGAGCTGCCCTTCCCTGTCCCTACAGTGTTTGCCAGTTTCCCTTCTTCCTGCAGAAGGGGATCTGGGCTGCTGAAAACTCCAGAAACTCACCTTGGGCCCAAGTTCAAAACTCTCAAGCCAGGGCTCCAACTGGCCCAGTGAGAATCATGAGTCCATCACTGAGCCAATCAGCACTGCCCAGGAGGGGGAATCTGTAAAGGATGGCAGCTCCCATTCCAAAAGCAGGGTGAGCACAGTGGGGAAATGGTTCCCTGAAGACAAAACCACCGATGTCCACCACACTGACCTTGGGCATGTGGAGATACATTGAGCCTCACTCTTCTGAGCTCTAAAATGGATCTAATGAGAGTGCCAGCCTCACTGGGCTGTCTTGAGGATTAAAGGAGATCATTCAGATGAGAGTGCTTCTCACACAGCAGGTACTGAAGAAATGGAAGTCAATTCTCTGGCCTGTCACACCGTCTCTAAAATGGGTGGGTGTCCAGGTTCATCTCCCCAGCCCCGATGCCCCAAGATCCCGTGGCCCCAAGCCTGCATGATTAGCGTGAGTGAGCTCAGACCCTCCTCTCAGAGGTCAAGAGCCCCCCTTTATTCCTCAGGACTGGGAAAGTCCTCCTGCTGCTCTGCCCATCCCCCACTTCAGACTCTCCACCTCCTGTGACTGCTCCCCAACCCTCTGAGTCCCTGCCTGGTGGGTGTCCTAGGGAAGAGCGCATGCAGGGCTGTGCAGAGCTGGACCACCAGAGTGCAGATCCCAGTTCTGCCTGTCGCTTAAAGGCTGGGCAATCTCGGTCAGGTTCCTTAACCCCTCTGTGCCTCCCCCATTTCCTCATCTGTAACAACGGGGCGTGCTAACAATAGGCACCGCCCCATGGGGTCGCTGTGTCTGTGGCTGGCCCGTGTAAGTGTCAGCTATTCGAGTTCTCTCTCTGCTGGCTCCCACTCCACCCAGCTGCGGAAGTAGCTTGGATGGTAAAGAGGGAGCTGAGCACTGGGGACAGAGCGGTGCCCAGACTGACTGCCGCACCCCCGGCCTCCTCAGTCTCCTCGAGTTCCCTGCCTGGTGGCGGCAGACACATCAACAGGCAATTTCAGTGTAGCATGACCAGGGCCACTCTCTAGGGAAGCCTGCCGGGGGCGTGGTTAGTGTGCACAAGGAGGGGCCCGACGCCGAGGAGGGAGGCCAGGACCTGCTGCGGGGCAGGCGACAACTGGAAGACAGTACAAGTGGGCTGGGTGAAGGGGGTTCAGGGTGGCGGTCCAAGCAGAGGGGCCAACAGTACAAGAAACTCAACCATGAGGGTGGGCCAGGAGACAGGTTGGTGGGGAGGACCCAGGGGGTGGCAGCTCCCACCAGACTGTGTGCCTGGGTGTGACTCTGTGTGATTGACTGGGGCCGTTATGTGTATGTGTGTGGCTGTGTGGCGGACGGTGCGTTTGTGGGTTTGTTTCTGTGAGGGACTGTGTGTGAGGGTGTGAAATAGTGTGTTTAGAAGTGGGGCGGAGCTTGGCATGCCTGTTTGAGACACTTTAGGGTGTGACCACTGGGGGGGAAGTTGTATGTGTGTGATTGTGTGTCCATGGGTGTCCCTAAGCTGTAGCTATGTAGCTGGCTGGCTGTGACCAGGAGTGTCTCTATGTGAGGTGTGTGTATGTATTGAATATATACATAGATGTCGCATGTGTGTGTCTGGGTGTGGGTAGTGTGTGTGTGTGTCTTTGTGTAGGGGTGTGTGTGTGTGTCTGTGTGAGACATATGTATACTGCTGTCTGTGGAGTCCAGGGCAATGAGAGCTGCTTCTCCCTCTTCCAGCCCTGCTGCAGAAGACACACACACACACACACACACACACACACACACACACACACACTCATGGGGCTGGGAGGGGTGGCTGCCCGTCGCTGCCACAGCCAGTCAGAACTTGCTAATTTGCATGTTAATGAAGCTCGGGGAGCTTTCCAGCTCGAGACTGACAGGAGCCCCCGGCACCCCCCTACATCCTCCCCTGACGGGCCTGGGAGGGGGGAGTGGAGAGGGCTGAGAACCGGCAGAGGGAAGAAGAGGCGGAGGAGGCTCTGGGCTGAAACTTCCCTTTCTCTCTCTCTCTCCTCCCCCACCCTGTGCAGGCCCCAGGCCCCTCCACGTGGCCGCCGGCCCCTCGGCCCCCCTGCACTCTCCCTCCTGGCCCAGCTTAGGGAGAGGGGGCTGGGACAGAGCCCTGGGGCGCTGGCAGAGGCGGCTGCTCAGGGGTCCCCACGAGGTGAGGTGAGGCTGCCCTCCCCGGCCCCTCCAGGGAGCACCCGGCAAGCCACCTGGGGCAGACGTCGTGGGATGCACATCTGAGAGCGAGGGCGGCTTGCTGCCAACACAGCCAGCAGGCCCTCCCTCCTGCCCCCCACCGCCATCAGGCTTCAGTGTGGCAAAGGGGGTCCCCGTGAGCTCTTCGGCCTGCACCTCTAGAGAAAGGGCTCAGTCCGCGTGGGATCAGAGCTCCTGCCCAGAAAGGGAGAGAGGCGGGCAGGGTGGGGGGCAGGGACCGGGACGATAAGATATGTAGGGAGACTGGGGTACAAGTGGAGGGTGCCTTCCGCCCGGCCTCAACCGGGGGTGTGCTCCCAGGGAGGGAAGGCTGGGTGGCAGGTGGGAGGTCAGAGCCCTCGCAGCTTTGATCAACAGGTCAGTCCTGGTGGCGAGGCTGTCTCCCGCTCAGTCCAACCCCTCTGCATTCTTGTCTGTCCCAGGGTCCTTCACCCCTCCCCTCCCCCCACACCCCTCCTGCCCGCTCCCCTCCTTCGTTTCTTAATCAGCCACATCCCACAGGAGGCTGGGCTCTCTGGGGAGCCCTCCGCAGCAGGCTCCCACAAACACTGTCTGGTTTTGTCTCAGAGGTGTGTCCCCTGCCTTGGCAGACAGACGGTCTCCGGCTGGGGGTCCTGGCTGCTGCCTCCTCAGCTTGGCTCCCAGCGGGCATTTCCTCCCCTTCTCCCCCATCACTCTCGGCCCTGGGTCTGGCCCGCTGCCCCCCCTGTCTCTCCCTGAGCCTGGGTCTCCATCTCTCCCTCCTTCTCTTCCCTGAATGCTCAAATATTCATATTCTATCCCCGCCCCCCTCCCTCTGCCTTGCCCTGTAGGTCCCTGGGCACCCACCCCTGCCCCTGCCCTGGCCCCCAGGTGTCCCTTCACCAGAGCTGGGAGGCGGAGAGGTGAGGCTGCCTGAGGCCCTGGGTCTCTGCAGGTGAGAGGGGAGCCGGGCAGTTGCTGGTGTTAATTGCAGGGAGGATGTCTGGCAGAAATAAGGTGGTTTTTCTGCTTCAGTGACGACTGTTACAATCAAATTGTCCACAGACAATTAGCGGAGTGGGAGAAATAAGAATTAGATTTCTAATTATTTTCCCAGTAAAAGCTGCCTGGACCCGGTGGGTGAGGGGGAAGGGCTCCTCAGTGGAGCCAACAGGCACTCTGGTGGGCCCCGCTCCCCTGGGCAGGGGGCGCCTCATAGAAGCTCCCAAGGCAGGAAGGAAGGGGCAAGACTCGCCCAGCCAGGGGCTGGAAAGGGCAGAGAATCTGGCCACGTGGGTCCCAGAGCCAGCCTCCATGGCCTTAGTTTGCTCGTTCCAAAATGGGGGAATCATCATTCCCAAGCAGCAGAATTGTGGTGAAGAGTCAAGGAGGTGAGGTGGCGACAGCGCCTGGCAGACATTGGCACGGCTCCAGCTCACACACACGTGTGTGGACGTGCAAGCTCACACGCTCACCCCCACACGGGAAGCCTCTCCTTCCACCTCCTCTGCTTCCCTGCATGGCAAGGCCTGTGTCTGTGACACAGGGAGGGGGCTCTTAGGGAAAAGGGGACTGAACCCAAAGAGAGCCTCACACAGCCAAATTCCTCTCCCTGATCTGTGAGCCTCCCTCCTCCACATCTCTCAGATGAGGCCACCTGGGGTGAAGTGAGGGTTCAGTGACGCTGGGGGTGAGCCTCAGGCCCGGCCCAGGGCGCATGCTCAGTAAACACGGCTGATGGTGAAAGTACTATCCAAGGCAGCCAGACCAGGCCCGTAAGGCTGCACACAGGGCTCTGTTCGGAGTGTTCTGGGATCATCAGACCCAGCCTTCATCGGGGGCCCAGACGCTCAGAGAGACGGACAGAAGACCAAGCTGAGAAGGACCCACCATCAGATAGGACAGTCCTGGGCTCCTGTCTGAGCTGTGCCCTTTCTAGCTAGTCAGACAGCGTCTACTTCCCCTCTCTGAACCTCAGTCTTCTCCTCTGTAAAGTGGGAAGAGAGCAGTGGCCTCCTCAAGGAGTTGCTTTGAGGCTGTGACAATAATTTGCTCCTGGAACGTGCTTTAGGGGAGGGAGGGGCTGGTGGCACAATCACCTAGACCCGAACACAGTCACCCCTTCCCCCCATGCCCCGCCACCGTGTCCGTGTCCTGCACGCAGACTCGGGGAGCGAGGGTGGGAGCCTCTGGGCCACCCCCGGCCTTCAGGCCCTGCCCCCCGTGCAGCTCAGCTCACTAACGTCCTCAGGGCCCAGGCCTGGTGGCAGCCAACACACCTGCACGCAGAAGAGCCCATGCACGCGCCATACCTGATGGCGCTCTCACCGTCACGTTTGTACATGCGTCGCACAGGCACACACACACACCCCCTTCCCGGGGCAGCCAGAACGTCCCGGAGTGAACTGAGGGGAAACTCACGGCCGCACCCACCAGGGCTGTGCTGAGGCCGGCAGCTGCAGCCCGGCGGCAGGATCTGGCATGGGTGAGGGGAGCTGCCGGGAGCCCCAGCTGGGCGTCAGGCAGGAGGGGCTCTCAGCTGCCTCTTGGGCTCCAGGCCACCTTCCCACCTCTGGGGCCAGCTGGCTGGGCTCGGCAGGGTGGAGGCCACCTGCCGGGAGGTGGCAGAGCCTCTGCCTGTATTGCTCTCCCCCTCCCCTATCGCCCTCATTCAGCAACAGTGACGTGACCCCGCCCGCCTTCCCCCACCTTCGGTGCCGTCTTCCCCCTCCTCTCCCATCTCTCCATCTCTGTCTCTGACTCCCTCTGTCCGTCGCTGGGCCCCTGGATCTCGGTCTCTCTGGGCCTGGGTCTCCCCACTACCCCGGTGCTGGGCTATGTAAATGTGGTATTTCCCGTCTCCTCAGCAGGGCTGCCTGCTTGGCTCACGTTTAATTTGATCCGTGGCGGCGCCTCTGCGGAGCCACTCATCAAAGCAGGAAGACAATTAGGTGAATGTCAGGGTGGCCTAGGCCCCACGGGGCGACCAGGGCCTGGGACTGGGGCCCTGAGGGGTGAGGGGCAGGGGCCTGGCTGCAACCTTCGTCTCCCTAGGGGCCTGTCCATACTTGGCCCAGAGTCTGTGGGGTGGCCAGCTGCCTGGACGGCCCCAGCGAAGACCAAGCTCCCCTCTGCCCAGGACCTGGTGCCCCTGGACTTGCAGAACCCCCTCCCCACCCCCAGGCCACAGACGGCAAGGGGCCTGGGCATCTGTGTGACTACAGTCAGGTGGACTCATGGGCTGGGCCCGAGTTGGGATCGGGAGACCGTCCGAGCTCTGAGCTAGTTCAGGGTCCACTGGGAAAAGCATACATTCTTTCCACAGGCCCTGCCCGGCCCGCCCATGCCGGCTCCGAGCCAGCAGTCCTCTCCTGAGCTTCAGCCTGGCCTTTTATCCTCCCTGTTCTGTCTCACTTCCACTCCTTCTGTCTTTAGTTCTCTGGTTATCTTTATTTCTCTGGTCTCTTCCCTCTCTCTGCCTCTTTTCTCAGTCTCATCCCGTTATTCCCAAACTCTCCCTGTTCTGTGTCTTATACCCACCCCCACCCCCCATCCCTCATCGTGTCCTCGGTCTCCTGGGACCTTCTAGCCTCAGCTACTTATCTATAATTCCCCATCCCTGTCCATGGCTGACCCTGCCCCAAGGGGTCACTTAAGACTGAACTTCTAGGTAAATCCCAACATGTCTCCAGGCTTGGATTCCTCCCCACTGCCCTCCACGCCCCTGTCCCCGGACACCCCTGAGTCTCTGCCATCTCCCACCCTACTGGCTTCTTCCTTTTAGGCGTCAACACATTCAAGTCTCTCCCTTCTTAAAAACAATAATAATAATAAAATACATGTTAAAGAAATACTCTCCTTGACAGCCCAACCTCTTCCACCATGGCCATCTCTCTCCTTGCCCTCCAGGGAAGCTTCTGGGAGAGTTATCTACAGTTGCCTCTTGACCCACTGCAAGCTGGCTGCGGTACCCCTCGCGCCCTAGAAACAGTCCTCACACAGGTCACCAGCAACTTTCTTGTCACTCATTCCCACGATCACACCTCACTTGCATGCCAGGATGGCATCAGAACAACTGAGCTCTCCTCTCTTCTTGACTCTCCCTAACTCCCAAGACACCCTCCTGGCTTTGCCTCCACCCCTTTGGCTTGTCCCTTCTTGGACTCCACCTCTGCCCTGGCCTCTCACGGCTACTCTCCATAGCTGTCCCAGATCCTCTTCTCCGTTAATCCTTCACATGACCCCCTAAGTAATTTAATCCATGCCTCACCACCCACCCAGGCTTCAGTCACCACTTGTGTCCACACCTCTGACCTTCTGCTCTCGCCTAGCTCTTTCCTGTGCTATCCTCTGCCTCCTGGTCCCTCCCTGCATGTTCCATGGCTCTTTCAAACCCAGGGCGGCCCAAACCAAGCTTTTCCTCTGACCCTGCACCCTGTTCCTCCTCTTGGTTTCCCCAGCTTGATGACTAGAACCTTCATCTCCCAGTTTCCCAAGTCAGAAACCTGGAGGGCAAGCCAGAGCCCCTTCCCCCACTACTTCCAAACAGTGGGTGATGATGGACAGCAGAGTCATCAAGTCTGCCTCCAAAACATTTCTCTTCTCTAAGGCCTTGAAAGTCCACCCTCACCTTCCCCATCCTCCCTAGGCAGACCTGCTCAAGCCAAGATGTTCTCATTATTCCCTTGGAGGCATCTTATGCTTCTCCACCTGTAGATGTTTACTACTCTTTATCCCCACATGGAATGCCCGCTTTCTCTTCTTTGCCTAACCCATGCCAAATCCATCTTGCCCCTCTTCTTGAAAGCCTAGCTCCAGCCCCCTGCAACGAAGTCTCTCCTCTCTGCCCCAGCTGGCAGGATCTTCTCTCACCCTAAGCTCCTGGACCCTTCTTGTCTGGTCCACGCCTGGACACACATCATCTCCACTCTTCCTCCTGTACACACGTACTTCTACATTTCCCAGACTCCTTTATGGTAAGTGAGCCGTGTGACTGATCCTGGCCAATGAGCTGTGGACAAAGATGAAATGGGCACTTCCTGGCCAAAGCATACAGGAGTTAGTGCACGACCTTCTAGCTGCTACAGCAACCAAGAAAGCCTCTTTTGAGATGATGGAGCCTCAAGATCAAAGCAGCATGGAAAGCTGACTCACCCCATGAAGGGCAAGAGCCCTCAGATGCCTGGACCTGCAGCAGACTTTGCATAAGGAAAAAATAAACTTTTATCACGTTTATCCACTGAGATTGAGGGGTTATTGGTTACCGCATCATACAGCCTCTCCTATCCAGACGAATACAGCCCTTTCTGAGTGTTATTTCCCCCATCTCTAGCCTGAGGATAACCTTCTGCTCCTCACAGGGTGGTTGTGAGGATTAAAGTATTGAAAGATCCACACTCAGCTCCTGAGTTCCTGCTACAAGCCAGACTCAGTGTAAGTGCCAGACTATGAGATATCCTAGCTGGGCATGTGTTATGAACTGAATGTTTGTATCCCCCCAAATTCGTATGTTGAAGCCCTAACCCCCAATGCAATGGTGTTTGGAGGTGGAGGGCCTTTGGGAGGTAATTAGGTTTATATGAGATCATAAGGGTGGAGCCCTCCGTGATGGTATTAGTGCCCTCATGAGAAGAGGAAACATCAACCATTTGCAAGCCAGGAAGTGTTCTCACCAAGAACCAAACCTGCCAGCACCTTGATCTTGGACTTCCCAGCCTCCAGATCTGTCAGGAATGTTTGTTGTTTGAGGCACCCAGTCTGTGGTATTTTGCTATAGCAGCCCAAGCAGACTACGACAGCAGAGTTCCATTTATCAGAGAGAAAAGAAGCTAGCTACATTCAGCTGCTCAGGTTGCGTACTGAAAAATTCCGGGGGTGGGGTGGGGGCACTGACAAAGATTATAATGTGGAAGCCACTCCCTGGAGCTGTGAACTGTAGTAACCCTGTCGTATTCCCAGTCCCAGTGCTGTTCTGAACCCACTGATAAACATGGAGACTAATTTTGTTATTACAAAAGGAAGAATTGGGGGTAGGGGGGCTTGAAAAGGGCGCAGGAGAAACAGGAACAATGGTTATAATTTCATAATATTAATATAATAATAATAATGTCAGGAAAATTTCACATCATGCTACTATGTGCCAGGTACTGCTCCAAGCCCTTTACTTAACATTTATTCATTTATTTCTCACAACAACTGCCCTGTGAGATAAATATCATCTTACAGATGAGGAAATCGAGGTAGAGATAAGACAGGTAAATTACCCAACATCATGTGGCTTATAAGTAGCAAAGCTAAGATTTGAATCTGGGCATTTTGTTTTCAGAATTGCTCTTAACCCTTTTACTATATGGGTTCCTGGGATGAAGGCAGTGTGGGGTTCCTCAGCCTCCTCCACTCTTTACGTCTTCCATCCCTGCAACCCCCATCCCCTGCTACCTTGGCCTTGATGCAGAGTCCAGGACCACTTTGGCATCCAAAGGGCAGGGGATGTGAAATATCCAGAGGCCACCCCTTTGGCCTGGCATTGATAATTCATGATGGGAGGGATGGAGGGGAGAATTCTCCAAACATGTTCAAGGGTGGCAGATGGGCATAAACAGGAGTTTGGGCAGGACCAACTCCGAGCCTGAATCCTTTGGGCATAATAATAAAATAATAAATGCAAATGTGACCTCCCATGTGCTCGTAGGTTCTTCAGCTCTGTGACACATCGTGCCACAGACAAGAACTCATTTAATTCTTACATCAACCCATTTCACAGATGAAGAAACCAAGGGTCAGAGAAGCCAATTGCGCAAAGTCATTCAGCCATTAGGTAGCAGCGTCTGGCAGACCCCAGGGCTCAGGGACTGTCCACATCTCCAGCTACGCTCAGAAGTGCCAATCCTCCTAAGAGAACCCCCCATGTCCCCAAGGATACCTCCTACTGGGAACCAGGTCTCCTGCAGCCTGGCAGAGGTCTATCTGCCAGGGTGAGTCTCTGCCTCACCCGCCCACCCGTGCGCTAGGGACAGAAGGGGGACTTTATGTGCAATCTGCCTGACTCTCCAGAAAGCACTTAGGTTTACGATGTGCATGAGATTGATCGCCAGTTGGCGCAGCTCCCGCTCGCTCAGTGCCAGCCCAGCGCTGGCAGGAGGCTGCCCTCCCACCCCCCCTCTCAAGGAGCATCAAAGCCGCCTGCCAAGGCCCCTCGTGAGGGTCCTTCTGCACTAACAAGTGCCGAGTGGAGGGGGGAGCTCTGCCCAAAGGCCTTTCCACGGCACATACACCCCCACCCCATGGTAGTTAAATAGCTCCGGGTTTTATGCCAATTCCTGCCTCTTCTGCTTCCCCTCTAACAAGCTGATGCTTTCAAAGGCCCCACTAATTGGTGTTTGCACCTCACACACCACGATACTTTGGTAGTCACTTAGGACGTGGGTCCATCCGTCATACCCATGGTACAGAAGGTTGCTCACCTCACTGCATCAGGGTGCCCAGCCTATGTGCTTTTGCTCCTGTGTGCACACGGGGGCGTGCCCGTGTGCCTTGTTTCACACGTGAAGGACGTGTCTGCACAGGCACACTTATGTGCACATGTGTGTATAAATGCTCCTTTGGAATATCTCTTGTGTACCTACATGTTTGTATGTCAGTGCACATGCACAGGCAAACACTATCATCTGTGCACATGGAAGTATGCGCTTGTGTGTGTGCGCAGTTCCCTGGGTGGGTGTGTTTGCGTGCATATGTGATAGAGCTTGTGTGTGTTTAGGCATCCACTTATGTGCTTTGCGTGTGTGTGTGTGTGTGGACATCTGCTTACAGACAGGCATGTTCATGCGAATTTTTGCAAGTCAACTAATAAGGTATATGTTCATGCCCAAGTGCATCTGTAGTTGTGTGGGCCTGTATGCCTAAGCACAGGGAAGGGTAGACATGTGCATTTGTGTCCATAGAGGTGGGATGCAGGGATGAGGGAATCTCTCGTTGGGGTATCTACGTGGCATGCATGTACTTGGGCATTTGTATATGACATGTGGAGAAAAAGTGTAACACAGGAGTCAAGGGCTCACAGGCTTTGGGTCTGAGGCCTGGCTCTGCCATTTTCTAGCTGTGTGACTTTGGGATGATCAAAGAACCTCTCTGATCACCAGTTTGCTCATCTGTACAATGGAGATAATAAAATCATCTATCTCATATTGTTGTTATGAGGATCAAATGAGATAATACACACAGAGGGCTAGTCCGATCTTCCCTGCCTGCTGGGAACACCCACAGTGTGTAGAGACTGCCCCCCACCAGCCTTGTCTGGCCTCAACACGGAGCTGGCTGCCCAGGAGAGACCCTGCAGGCACCTGGGTAGAGAAATGGCCAAGCAGGCCCAGACCACGCAGTAACAGCTACAACCTCTGAGATCTTTGTCATAACCAAAGTGAGTTCACACTTTTATTACCTACCTTTGACAGGCGGGAAACTGAGGTGCAGGAGTAGGTAGGAGTTGGTGGCAGAGCAGGGACTTGCTGTCAGAAGACACAGCCTACAGCAGGGCTGTGGAAAGCCAAGACGTCCCTCATTTCCAAGGGAGAGGGGGCGGCTTCAAGAGGGTGGAGTAATGCACACCTTCATGAACCCCATGCACCGATACACAAACCCGGAGCAAAGGGGTTTCCTTACCTGTCCCAGCCTGGGGAGCCTGCCTCAGGGGAGCATCCCTGTTGGGGACTCAGGCTGAGTATGGCGACCCCCAAAGTGCCCAGCCCTGTCCCTTCTGTAAACACAGCTCTAGTGGATCCACACCATTTACTCACCAAGACACTGAGGCCCAGAGAGGGGAAGGAGTTTGCTCAAGCCCGTAGGACAGAAAAGAACTAGAGCAGAAGCCCCCAGGAGGCAGGCCATGATTCTCACGCCTTGCTCTCCTCATTCACCATGCAGCCTCCACTGGCACTGACCAGGCTGGTGAATCATGGGTTGGGGCAGAGACCTCCCCACGGGCAGGTCACAGGGCCTTCCAACCCATCTGGCGGTCAGCCCAAGAGTCCACCGTGTCCCCATTTGGGGGAACATGGCCTCGAGACCTGGGCTCCTGCAACCACTATGTGTTATCTTTTTTTCCCTCATATTTTGCAGGGTGATTTTTTATGTTACTTTTTAAATTTAACAAACATGAAAACTTAAAAAACAATCACAACCAGTAGCAGTAGCAGCACTGCACCCTTGCCAGTTGACGTTGCCACTGTCATTAACGCTGCCATCCCCCAGAGTCATCACCACCTCCAGCATCAGTCTGACTGTGCCCCCCACCACCAATTCCCACCCCTTAGGCTGTCGCTACCCCCAGCCCTTCATTAATGACTCGGAATTGGTCTTCTGCCACCCTTTGCATTTCATTTCTCCTCCCACTCCCAGGCTCATTCCAGGATCATTTGACCTGAAGCCCTCCCCAGATCTGCATCCCTCCCTGCTCCCCTGAGCCCCTGGCCTCGCCTGTCCTGCAGAAACTGCGGGCTGGGCTTTGGCCCTGAAGTCCTCACTGGGGGCTGGCAGCCAACAAGGGAGCCAGGAGGGGCAGGAGTGCCGAGCGCCCCCTTCCCCAGGGCTGGTGCCCCACCCATCCAGCCGGCGGCCTGTCTGCCTTCCTGAGCTCATTAACTGCAGGTCACCATTCAGCAGGAAAGACAAGGCGTGGGTTCTGCGGGCGTTCATTAGCCGTGAGAGGAACAGTGTGTGTGAAATTAGCAGTCACCTGAGGACCTCGATAATTTCATAATTAGGAGGCCTAATGGCTCCAGCTCTGGAAGCCAAATGACTTAACCCCTTGCCTGCTGGGTGCCTAACCCCCAGCCCAAGCCTGCAGTCCCCTCCCTGTGACCCAGGCGTGTTCATTTCTGCCACCCCCATGCTCAGCATGAGGGTTGACACAGAGGGAGTGTGAAAGCAAAGTTTATGGGGAAAATGAATGAATGAACAAAAGGGTATCTGAATGGGGAAAGAACTTCAGCCCCCGCTGCAGTGATCAGGGGAGGAATGACTCTCCATCTGCGGGAGGAGGTGTGTGGCTGTGTGCGTGCCTGTGTGTGTGTGTGTGCGCGCGTGCGTGCCTGTGCACACATGCAGGCATAAGGGCACACAGACGTGTGGATCTGTGCTGTCTGCTTCTAAGAACCTTGTGTGTGTGTGCACGCTCACATCTATGACATTCATTCTGCTGCCTCCTGTGCTCTGTGGGCGCTCTGTGATGGGGCCCCACGTGCCTTCCTTGAAGCCAGACTCCCCTGGTGCCATCTAAATAATGGCGACCCCATAATTTCTACAGGGGGCATTTGGTGGGAAAAGCAGGCCTAGGGAGTTGCCCTGAACCTGCATTTGCATAGCAAGTACACTATTTTAATCTAGACTGAATGTTCCATTTGGGAGTCTGGTGTTAATAAGGATGGGGGGGCACTAAAGTCACACCCTGTAGTATGTGGAGCTGATCCTGACAGCCTCCGAACACCCCCAGCCTCTCTCAGCCTGCTCCCCTTCCTCCCAACCTTGCCCTGGTCCTGAAGAGGTGGAGGCTGAGGTGGAAGATGGGGTGCACTGGGTTCCGGGTTGGACCAGGCCCTCCCCAATCTGGGCACAACTGATTCTGAGGCTCTGGTGACCCTGCCTCCCTCCCCGAATTGTTGAGCAGTGGTTGGGGAAGAGGTGAATGTGGTGAGAGGGGAGGGGAATGAAGAAAGGGAGAAGAGGAGATGTGAGAAGAACAAGAAAGGGATGGAGAACAGGAGGGGAATGGGGTAGAAAGGCAAGCTGCAGAAAGGATGGTGAGAGAGAAGAAAAGAGGAGAGAGAAGATGGGAGGGGAGGGGCGAGGAGGAGAGGCAAGGAGTCTGAGAGCATTATCAGCACTTAAAAAGCGAGCAGCTCGGTTCTTCTTTGGCACAAATAATGGCTTTTTATGAATAAATCATGTGTCAGACGCCTCCCAGGGAGTGGGCATGGAGGGGGGCGCGTCTGCTGGGCTCCAAGTCTGGCAGGGAAGGGCCAGTTGCGGACCCCCAGCTGCAGGGGTATTGCCCCCTTTCTCCTGATGGGTCCCAGCAGGACAGAGCTGTCTCTGGAATTACCACTGGCCTGAGCCAGGCGGAGCTCAGCCATTACTCTGAGGTGGTCCTGCTGCTCCCTGCGCAAGAGTCTGGCCCATCCCAGGGTTGGGAGTGTTCCTCTGTTCTCCTCCCCTCCCCTCCCCTCTCGCAGCAGATCTGCCCAGAAGATGCTCCTGGCAGGGGGACACCAGCTCTAGTCCACCCGGAGAGAGGGATGCGCCAAGACAGGCAGACACACCCAGAGAGGGAGGCACGCAGCGACGCAGCGCGCACAGCTCACACGGGAACGGTCTCCACAGCCCCGGGCACACGTGTGGGCACACTGGGAGCTGCAAACACTGTCATTCCCACAACACACACACACACACACACACACACACACACACACACAAATGCTCAGGCATGCGCACACTCAGACAAGGAGACCCCAACCATCACTCAGCCTGCCCCCTCCCAGCATGTGCGCACGCGCGCACGCACACGCACGGGCCCACACGGACAGATGCGTATGGGGCTTCATGGACACACACAGACCTGCACACGCACAACAGCAGCCCACCCTCCATTAGCCTAGGGTGGGGGCAGCTTTGCAGCCCAGATGGAGCCCAGACCCAGCTGGGCTGTCCCTGAGTCTGGTTGTGGGGTGGGGCTGGGGCATCACTCCCAAGGGAGAGCTCATCTCTGTGCTCACCCCCCGGCGAGGACACCTACCACACCCCGCAGGGAGGTCTCGCCACCCTCCGCCAACGGAGCCCAGAACCAGTACAGGTCCTGCTGGCTCTGATCTCCTTTGTTCCTCTGCTCACAGCCACCTCCCCAGAGGTGGGCAGCCTGGCATTGGAGGTACACATTCGGGCAGGAACCCCAGCTCTGCCCCTCGCCAGGAGAGTGACCTCAGAGAATAATTCCAATTTTATTTGCTCCTCAAAACAAATCTGAGACTGGTGCTACTGCCCCATCTTTCAGACCAAGAAAGTGAGGCTCTAAGAAGAGTGTTGGGCACTCCTTTCTAGGACCAGGCCCTTTTCACAAATCCTAGGAGCCCACAGTGTCCTGATCTTCCTCCCCTCCCTACACTGCTTCTACTCAGCCAATGCATTTCTCTTCCTGTGCCAAGGTGCTCTAAGGTGTTCCTCTGAGCAGACCTGGCTCGCCTGCTTGTCCCACTCTGCACCACCCGCCAAGCCACTCCCAACACCTCCATGACAACCTCCGTACTCTTACTTCTCTGACCTCCCTCTCCAGCTCAGACACCTTCCTGGGCTTCTGAGCCCATTATCCAGCTGGACATCTCTGGGCCACCATGTTGCCCAATGCCAGGGAATGCCATTCACACAGTACATATGCTCCCAAACATTCCTCCCAAATCTCAAGGGGTCCCATGAGGCATAACTCAAAGTGAGCTTGTCTGAGGCTGAGTGCACCATCTTCCCCAGGGCTCCTCCTGCCTTGAAGTTCCCCGTCTCAGTGAATGGCCTTGTCTGCCCAAGTGCCCAACCAGAATCAGGCATCATTTGATCCTCATTCCCCGTATCCAATTCACAACCAAGTCTCGGTGACTCTACAGCCAAAATATACGTGAACTCATCCTTCCCCCTCCAGCCTCACTTCCCTCCCCCGTCCCTCCTGGTTTGAGTCACCATCAGCATCTCTGGCTTGGCCAATGACCCTCTCCCATTGTTGCCCCTTCTGGCCCACCTGCCTCCCCATCATTGTTCATCTTTCCACCTCTGAGCTTTGGCCATGCTAAATTGCTTTTTGTTCTGGAATCCAAATGATCTCTTGACTCTGGATCTCTGATCATGCCATTCCCTCTGTCTGAATCCCTTCCCTTCCCAACACCAACTCATCCTTCAAGGCTCAGCTGAGACAGCACCCCCTCCAGGCCCCTTCCCTGACTCCTCAAGCCCGGGATGGGTGCAGCTGTCTCATTCATTCCCACAACAGCCCCCTGCTTCCCCCATTCTTTACATCTCTGACCTAAAATCGCCCATTTACTCATCTCTGTCCCCCTCGAGCCTCAAAATTCCTTGAGAGCAGAGGTTGTGCCTCTGTTGCTCTCCATGGTAGCCCCAGTGCTTGGTATAAGACCTGGCACATAGCAGGTGCTCACTAAATTTTCCATGGATGAATGAATGATTGCAGGACCTGTGCTGCCACTTTACATATACAGCTGGAAAAAGCAGGGAATAAATTCAAACAGAAGTTTGTGTGCCTTCAAAGGCCTCCTTTCCACCATCGCTGCCTGCCTTCCTAAGCCATTTTCCCTCTCTGACCGTTTTCTCATCTGTACAACGGGAACAAAAATTATACCTAATACAGGACCTGGCATGAACACGTTCTCAGTTAATATCTGTGCCTTCTCTCCCAACTCTGAAGCTTATTCAGGACAATATCCCCAGGCCAGAAACTTCCTGCATGCACATGTTCGCAGAAACAGGTGCAGAGCTCCACACAGGCACATCTCCAGCATCCAAAACTCAGTAGGCGCTTAACCAGTGTGTTGAGCAGACAGACATCAGTGAATGCTGACACAAGACTCAGACACAAAGCCACAATGGGCTCGGGCACGGGGACCCCCGCCTCCATGATCCCTACCAATTATCCTCTTCCTCCGCAGCTCCCCCTACTAGCCCAAGGCGCGAGAAATATTTAAAACAATTTTATTCATGAAAATATGCTGTACAATGCACTCTACACGGCCTCGACACGGCACACACGCACACGCACACGCTGACGGCACGGCCACGGTACACTGCCTACGATATGCGCCGGGGACGCCGCGCCCACAGACCGCCCCGACCGGACACTTATAAATATGGGAGAGAGGAGCCAGGACTGGCACGAAGAAAGGGGTGTCGGGTTGGGGGGCTGGATCCGGAGCTGAGGCCCACTGGGGAGGCTGAGACCAGTACTGGGGTATGGGGACGGGCGGAAAGGGAGAGGGACTTCCACCTGGGAGGGGAGAAACTGAGGCGGGCAAGGATGGGTGGGCGGGGCTGAACTGTGGGGCTGGAGGTCGGAGAGTGGTTTAGGGCCGGAGGACAGCTCAAGGTGAACAGCCAATAGGTAGGTGTGAGTGTGTTTCCGGGAGGGGTTCCTGGCTTGGGGTGGGTGAGGCTAAAACCAGTGGGAACGTGTCAATTGGGAATCAGACTCGACTTTGGGGTGGGCGATTCGTCACGCGGGGGCCCCGCAAAGGAAACTGAAGATTCGGAGACGCCCCCCCACCCCGCCCCGCCTCCCGGTTGGCTTCCCAGACTAGCACGGCCCACCTCATTCCTCCCTACTCCCACCCAGCCCGGAATCCAACCTCCACTCCCAGGCTTCCCGCCCTTGGGAGTAGGGGGAGCGGGTCTCAGGAGTCTGGGCAAGAATGGCAGGGTGCCCCAGCCCCTCTCTACCACTTCCCTCGGCGGTCAGCTTCCGAGGGATGTCTCTAGCTGGGATGGGGCTGCCTCCTGGATCCCCTCCGTGGAGCGGGAATGGGAGTGGGGACCCGGGGATCAGGATGGGAAGACAGAGGCCCCTGGGGGGGGGGGGCGGGGCAGGGCACCGAGGGCGCGGGAGGCGGCCCTCAGCCCGGCACCCAGCTCTGGTTGGGGGGCGGGGCCCCAGCCAGGCCGGGCGGCGGCGGCGGCAGGGCCGAGTCGAAGTTGAAGTCCATTTCGTCGCTGTCCATGAAGTCGTTGAGGATGATGGACTCGACGTCGCACTCGAGGCTCCCGCTGAACATGTCGAGGTCCAGGTCGGCCGGGAAGCGGTCGGGCGCGGCACCCAGCGGCCCTGCGGCGGCGGCCGCGTACGGCCCCGGCAGCGCGTCCAGCAGGAGGCCGCCGGGGGGGCCCCCGAAGACGGCCGCGTGGCCCGGCGGCGCCACTCCCGCCGCGCCCGCCTCGCCGGGCAGCGTCATAAGGCTGATGGGGTGGGCTAAGGCACTGCGCGAGGGCGCCGGCGGCGCGTACGGGGCCACCCCCTTGCCCGGGTAGGCGGTGGCCGCGCCCGCCAGTGCCAGCTCCCCGGGCGCGCCCAGCACCGGGCCGGCCCTGGGCGCAGGTGGCGGTGGCGGCAGCAGCGCGGGCAGCGCCCCCGGGCGGTAGGGCGCGGCGGCCGGCGCAAAGCTGGCCTGCTTGTTCTCCTGGATGGTCTGCATGGGCAGGCGGCGCAGCGCGCCCAGCGCCGGCGGCCCGAAGCCCCCGCCCCCGCCGTAGGCACCGCCCTTGCAGCCGCCGAAGTAGGCGGGCGTCCCGGCGCGGGCCCGCGGCCCGTAGGCATCCTGCGAGCCGTCCAGCAGCGCCTCGGGCAGCCCCGCCCCGCCGCCGCCGTGCAGGCCCAGCGGGCCCCCGAGCTCGGCCAGGCGGGTCAGCTCCCCCGGGCAGCGCGCACCCAGCGCGGGCGACAACGCGCTCGCCGGGCTCGGGTACATGAGCGGCGACGACGGCGCCAGGGCCTCCAGGGCCTCGTCGTCCTCCAGTTCGGCCGCTTCCCCGAGCAGGGGTCTCCCGCCGCCGCGGAAGTCGGCCCACGCCTCGTAGTCGTCGCTGGCGTGCGAGGCCGGGCTCGTGGCCCACTTGGCCGCGGCAGGCACGGGTCCAGGGGCTGGCGCGCCCTGGGGACTGTCGTCGGGGCTTCGCTCCGGTGCCTGCAGCTGCTTTTTCTTGCTGGCCTTGCCCTTAATGCGCAGGAACTTGGCCCCGTTGTCCATGGACACGGCCCTGCGCCGCGGGGTCTTGCCCGTCTTTCCGCCCTCAGGGTTCAGCATCCACCAGGAGCTCTTGCCTGTGCCCTCGTTCTGCACGCGGATGAACCGGGTGTGCAGAGACAGGTTGTGCCGGATGGAGTTCTGTGGCCAGAGACAAGGATAGGAGTGGGGGAGTGGGAAGTGAGGGGGTAATTGATGGGAAGAGGAGTGGGAGAAAATAGAGAAGTGAGAGTATAAGAGAACGGGAGAGGAGCCAAAAGGCGGAGGGAGAGGAAATAGGGAAGATGAAAGGGTAAAGGGAAGAAGGGGGGAACAGGTGTAAGTACCAGGTCGGACAAACTCAGACTATCCATCCTCTACCCCAGACCCGCCCCATCCTTCCCGCTCCCCTGCCCCACACAGGCACTGTCTGTAGGGTGAGGCCAGAGCTTTGGGTCTAGCCTTTCCAGGGAGGCAACTGCTAAGGGACCTGCAGCGGGGGAGCAAAGACACCCCCCCCCCAACTCAGCCAAGCCCCGCCCGGGGCTAGCCAGGCTGCCAGGGCCCCCTAGCAGATTATGTAAGGGCTCATGCCGCTGCGGCTCATTTGTCCGCTCCCCACCACCCTGCCAGCCTGGCATGGCGCCAGGAGCCCGAAAACCCAGGGCTCCAGAAATCAATCTCGCGGTGACTGATTAAGCCCTGTTTAGAACTAATTGCTCTTTCGTGTGTGGGGAGAATAAATTACCTGCTTTAATTTCGTGTCTTTAAAATGCAACTGCAGGTAGAGAAGACTGTTAACCCTTTGCTGGGAGGGCCTGACCAGGGAAAGCAGAATAGGCTGGGTGTCCCCAAGGTGGGTAGAGGCCCAGACTTTCCCCCAACTTCTCTGAGCTTCTGTGAACTCCACAGAGGCCTTGGATCCCAGCAAGCCCCTCAAAGCACATCCACTGGCCATGAAGACCCCAGACCCCACCTCTGCTCACTGCCCACCTTCAGGTCAGCCCAGGTCCCCTCTGGGCTGCAGCCCTCCCTCCCCTCCCCTCCCCACCCACCTGATGCAGAGTAGCTCTGCCCTCAAAGCCCCTTCCTGGTGGAACCTTCACAAAATCTCCACAAATCACGTGGCATCAGGCCCATTTACAGACAAGAAGACCGAGGCTCAGAGAGGTGAAGTGGTTTGCCCAAGGCCACAGAGCCCTTCGGCTGCCCCTGGTCCTTCCCTGGGCTTCACCTTAGGCACACCTACACATAATCCTCTTCTAAATTTCCGTTGGGCCCCATATCACTGCCTGCGTTTGCCAGGCCTGTCCTGGGGACAGAGGAAGGCTGGGGAGTCCACAGCTCCACTGACCTGGCTCCCCACAAGAACCTGGAGGAGTAGAACTTCTGCAGGGCCTACCATGCCCCACCTCTGAGGCCTCCCTGCTGGTGGCCTGGACCTCCTGGCTCAGGCACTGCTGTGGAAACAGCAGGGGTTTGGGTATCTGCAGGGCTGGGCAGGATGCCTGGCTCTTTTCAGCCACCTAGCTATGTGACCATGGCTATTGACTCAACCTCTAGGAGCCCATGCCTCAGTGAGCTCCTCTGAAAAAAATGGGCGACATCCAGTAACCACCTCAGAAGGCTGTTAGATCATCACCTGAGATAACGTGTGTGGGTGTTTGGTGAACACACCAGGTGCCCATAAACGCTGGTTAAATCCCTCACTCTGGCCAGAAGACCTCACTTCTTAGCTCACTCCACAGACCCGCTCTGTCTCTACAGTCCTTAGTATCAGGCCCTGAGTGTAACTGCGCTGGGCACGAACAACTCTGGGGAGCTGGCATTACCCCATCTCATGTACCAGGGCATGGAGGCCAAAGGCGTGATGTAACTTGCCCTCGGTCCCACAGGCGGCAATGCCAGGTACCACTCCAGATCTGCCCGGCATACGGACCTGCTCTCATCCGCCCAGCTCCAGAACCTCTGATCCGCGAGGGCTCTCCCTCCTGCCTCCTTCCCGCCTGTCTCCAGAAGGAGGGGTCCTCCCTGCTGCCCAGGGCACCCTCCCACCCCTCACCTCCAGTTCCAGGTACTCACCTGACTCTTCAGGGCCCCAGGCTCCCTATCTCTAGCACTTTCTGGTCTTGGGAGATAACAGCTAGGGCTTCAAGGCCCGTCCCAGCATAGTCCTGCCTGGCTTCTCCTGGGGCCCTGAGAGGAGGGGAGCTGGACCCCCAGGGAGTGGTGCTCCCTGGAGTAGAAAGCCCCGCTCCTGCTCCCGCCCCTGCACCTGGCTCCCCAGCCCCTTCCCAACAGTTGTGTTGGTTGGGGGGGGCCTCAGAGGCCTCAGTTCTCCTCCCCTGGGGGATTATCTGCCTTACCAGAGGCTCCAGCTCCCAGCTTCTCCAGCTGGAGGTCAGTCAGGCTACACCTCTTTATCAGTGTCACCACGTGCCAGCCCGGTTCTGAGTGCTTGGGGGTGGGGGGAGGAGAAAGGACACCGCCAAGTACGGGCACCTCCCGAGTACCTGCCAGGTCAGCCCTGAGTACTGGAAGTACTGATAGAATACATTCTATCAGTCTCCACACAACGCAGGGATTGTGAGCCCTAGTCAAGATGAGGCGAGTGAGGCTCAGAGAGGTTAAGTAAGTTGAAAAGATCACACAGTTTAAGTGGCAGAGCCAGGCACTGATTTCAGGTTAGTCTCGTTCTGAGTCTAAAGGACCTCACGTTCCACCATGGCAGAGAGAACAAGTCAGAGAACTTCCAGAGAATCTTAGGAAACCAGTCCTCCATTTCTTCTGAAAATTTCCATGACGTAACCAACCCTAGAAGCTGGCAGTATGGGAAGCTGGGAGCGTGTTACAAGGTCAAAATTCCTTCAAGTCTTGTGCTTCCTTTGTAGAATTCAAAGGAATCTTGCACTGTACTCCGTAATACTTCCAAATTTTCTGAATATCAATAAAAATGTTTTAGATACCACCAAGAACACATGTTCCAGGCCTATGAAGGTCTGCATCCTTCCCCGCTCTGTTCCCTGCCCAGCCAGGTATCCCTGAGCCCCAGCCCAAAACCACAGCTGGTCGGACCCAGAGAGAAAAAAGGACTTGCCCCAGTTCACCCAGGGATTCGAGCCCAGGCCTCCTGACCCCCAGCTTGGTGGCCCTCCTTCCCCAGCAAGCCTGACCTGGGGCCAGTCCCTCCTCCTCTATGGGCCTGTTTCCCTCGCCATAAATTGATGAGATGGGCCACTGGATTCCAGGCACCTTTTCAGTCTGACAATAAAAAGTTCTTGGAATCATTCAGTCCAGAGGTTTTCAAACTTTTGTTTTTTTTTAAAGTAGTGGAACCTTTTTAGTGAATGGAATCTAATGCAAAACTTGAGTGTGCAACACTCAAGCCATCGGAGGTGGGGCAGGGGTACCTGGAGCCCTGCCTGCTCGGCACCCTCCCTTGGCGCTCTCACTGAAAACGAGGCCCTTGCGGAGGGATTCTGCAGGCCAGATGGATGGGGCAGTTGAGGCCTAGAAAGGTGCCGTGCCTTGCCCAGGGTCACCCAAGGAGGTGGCCCAGAGCCGGGCAAGGACCTAGGCCTTGGTCTGCTGAGCCAGGCTCTTCACCAGGTGTGCACCAGGGCTGTGCCCCAGGAGGCAAGGCCAGGCCCTGCAGCCCATTCTGGGTACTCAGGTCCCAGCCACCTGGTACCCATCAGAGCTCCCGGCCAAGATCCAGTGGCAAGCGCCGATCACATCTCGCCCACAAGGCCTCCTGGGAGACCAGAGGCCACGGAGGAGGTGAGGGAGACGCCTCTACCAGGCAGCAGTAACCAGGGCTCCCTCTCAGAGTCACCTAGCAACCCGCCACCACAGCTACGGCCCCGGCATGCCCCGGTTCCCCTGGTGCGCAAGCTGGGCCCGGCGTCTGGGGCCTCACACCTCCCATACCTCCATGCAGGCCTGGGGCAGGTTCCCAGGGGAGGTGGGACCTCCCTGACTCAGTGCCTCAGAGACCATCAAGGGGCAGAGGGAAGGGACAGTAGGTGACATCCCATGCCCATCCTACTCTCCCTCAGAACCTGGGCGAGAGGCCAGCCCCCTGGGGCCTCAGGCACCAGGGAGAAGAGGCTGGTACGGGACAAAGAGCACGGGATTCCAGTCTTGGCTTCAACACCCACAAACAATGGAGCAAAAGATGCTTTGAACCTCCATTTCCTCAAACAGCTACCTGCTTGCACCCTGTTTCCCTCCAGGCAGCAGCTGGAGGGATCCTGTAAATAACGTGGACCACAACCAGTCCTGCCCAGAACGCTCTGATGCCCCCATCTCACTCCGAGTAAAGAACAAAGGCCTTGCCGTAGCCCACAAGCCCTTCCGTGACCTCCCAGGCTCCTGCCCTGACCCTGTCCTGCTGCCAGGAACCTGCCGGGCACCATCCCACCTTGGGGCCTCGGTTGCAGGGGCAACACTGTTCACCCAGATACTCACATCCATCTCTCATCTCCTTCAAGTCTCTGTTCAGATGTCACCTATGTGAGAAGCCCCATCCCACCCACTTTTTTAACAAGTGCTTCTCTGCCTTGCCATTTCTCGGCCCCCTTAGCCTGCTCTGAATTTTTCTAAAGCAATTAGCGCTTTCTAAAGTACCATATAATTTCTTTATATTGTGTTTATTATTTATTGTCTGGTTTCCCTTATATTAGAAAATAAGTTCCATGAGGGATTTTTGTCCCCCCTTTTTTTCTTGTAACCGGACCCCATGTGTTTGGTATACGCTAGGCATTTCATAAATTTTTGCTGAATGAAGGAGAGACAGAAAAGGGGGGGAACATTGTATGGCAGGGAGAATTAATGAGACTGTCATTAATTAGTGGCTGGCACACGATAGGGGCTTCTCCAAACTGGGCTGAGAGAGGGGAATACAGGCCGGAATGGGAAGCAAGCATGGGGCGGAGAAAGGCAGGAGCGGTCGGAGCCACAGAAGGAAGCGCAGAGAGGAGGGGCTTCTGTGCAAGGGGAAGAAGGGCTCCCAGGGTGAACAAGGCGGCTGCCCACCCCAAGCCCCACCTGCTCGCTCCTGCTCCCCAGATAGACTTGGGGAACCCAAGGCTTGCTGTGGCCAAGCTCTCTCACAGCCTGGACCACGTGGGCCAGAAGACGCTGCAGCAGCCCCTGTGGGAACAGAATAACCTCGCCCTTGCTGACGGTGCCTCCCTCGTGGACAGGGTCTGAGCCATTTGGTAGCGGCAGCTCATCTATCCAAGAGGACACCCTCATCTATTCCCAGGACACCCTTCGCCCACGAGCGGTAATGCATTCATCTGACAGCACAACCCCATTTATCCAGCACACCAGTCCCATTTATCCAGCAAGTACAACCTCATTCGCTAACAGCACTCCATTCACCTGACGGGCCCCCTCATTTATCCAGCAGGACACCCTCATTTATCCTCCAAGTCAGAGGCTCTCCTTCCTCCTGTGGTGTGGCTGTGTTCTCTGATGGTGCAACCCGACTGATCCAGAGGGACATCATCTCTTCTACAAGTACACTTCATCCCGATAGTACAACCTCATTTATCTCATAATGCAGCCTCACCTTGCCTCCAAGTACCACCTCATTCCCTGACAGTACACCCCGTTTATCTTCCAGCACAACCTCATTTCTCCTCCCAGCATAGTTTCATTCCCTGATAGCTCAAGCTCATCCAATCTTACTTCTCCAGCCAGAGCCCACCAGATCTCAGGGCTGAAGAGTAGGGGCAAAGAGGGGGAGTTTGGAGAGAGAAGAAGGGTCCCACCATTTGCTGTCCCCTGCCTAAAGAGGGCTGCATGGCACGATGACTATATCCAATCTCCCCAGGCCCTAAAGGGCCCACGGACTTTGAGTTCTAGGTTGCTCGGCCCAGCCAGCCCTCGACCATTGCCCCACCTCCCATTTGGTCCCCTCGAGAGCTAAAGAGGGCCCACGGGATGGATCTCCTTCAGCTCTCCAACAGGGGAAAAAAACCCACCTGATTCGATTTGTAGCATTTGCTGATTTCTGTGGCATGGATACTCCCATCGTAGCCAATTTTAAGCTGGCAGCATGATGTCACTGAGTGCAGAACTGGGAAGAAGTGTGCACGATCAGCTCTCACGAGCCAGTGCAAGCCAGCTCTCGCACACCACTGGCCCGCGCTCAAATACCGAGGCAGGAGAAGGGCACCACCTACGATGTGCCAGACCTAAGCTCGATTCTCTAGATACGTTTCTTCTTTGAATCCTAACAGCCATGCAAACCGTGAGTAGGTGATGCTATTTTACAAAGTGTGGGGGGGGGGGGACTGAGGCTCAGGTGGGTTAAATGACTCCTGAGGCCATGAAGCTGCGAAGTGATGGAGCCAGGTCTGGGTCTCGGGGCTGTTGGATTCCAAAGCTAAGGCTCTTCCTACCCACACCACCAATGGGGCGGGGAACACTGCCCTGCTGCCCACCTCAGAGGCCATCCCTGCCCTGGTTCTCAAGCCCAATCTTCCTGGCTTTCATCAGAGACAGGAGACTCAAGTCTTGTGCTCCCCACCCACAAGCCCCGTGCTACCTCCTGGCCTCTGGCACCGAGGGGATTCCAGGACCCTCCCAGTTCAGTCCTGGGTCTTGCGTCCAAAACCAGGTATGGATTCCTCTCCAGGCTCTATCGCTGTCCAAGGTTCAGCCCGGCCCCTGCCTCAGGAAGCCGACCCCAGCTATCCAGTGGGGGTGGTGATCCAGCTCCACCCTCTAGTGCCTTCCTGAGCAGAGATCACCTCTGGGGGGCATGAGTGCTCTGATCCCCTCCATGACTCCCATTTCCTTTCTCCCCGCTTCCTTCCCTCCTTTCCTGCATAAAGAAGGGTTAAGGGCTAGAGTTGGAATCCCAACTTCATCCATGTGACCTTGGGCCTCCCCCGTAAAAGAGGGTAACTATTGCAACGTCCGTGGGGGAGGGAGTGTGGCTGGGAACTGGATGAGATCCCACATGTCAAGAGTCTTCCTGACTCCCTGTCTCAGCCCCAGGCACAGCTCTCGTACAACACCCCACCCCCTCTGGCCCAGGAACACACCTGACTCAGAGAGAGCCACAGACTCTGGGGGAGGGTGGCCAGGGGAGGGTGTCCAGCGCCGGGGGGGGGGGGTCACTGGCTCTGCTGCCTGGAGTACTCAGTCCAGACAGGATTCCTGGCAGAAGGGGTGGCCTGGATGACCTCAGGGCCCTGAGGCCACATGCAAACCCTTGGTACTAGGGTGTGTAGTGAAGGAAGGGTAGAAGGGCAGGTGGGGGCATCAGAGCCACAGGTGTTGACAGGTGAACGGGCTTGGGGTCAGCAGTGGAACAAAAGTGAGCAGCCAGGGGCCAGGAGGAACCAAATGTCCAAAGCAAGGCGTGAGGCCAAGGGACGGGCCCTGGCGTCCCCCACCCCTGCCCCCGCAGAGACAACAGAACCCACACACCCAGCCTGGACAGTACACAGATCAGCAGCAGAAGTCCCAGCTCACCCCTACTCAAAAGCCCATGGCTCCTCGTGCCGCCAGCGCTTGCGTCCAACTCCAGACTGACATTCAAGGGCCCTCTGGTGCTCTCCAGCTTCATTACCTCCATTCCCTTAAACCCATCTGGGACTCCAGCCGCCCTGGATGTCTCACACCTCCATGCCTTCACACACTCTGTTCCCTGTGCCCTTCCCTCGCTCTCTGCTCAAGTGGTTCCTGCCGCTCCATCAGGGCTAGCTGTGCAGCATTTCCTAGCCCACTCTGCAAGCCCCAAAGATAGCTGCTCCTCCCTTCAGTGCCACTGCAAAAATCCACCTGCACGCTGGAGTAGAACTCTAGGTGAGGCTGCCTCCCCACCTGAACTCTGTGGGGCAGTCCTTGGCTCACAGCAAGTCCACACATAGGTCGGAACTCTCAGCAGCCATGAAACACTCAGGCCGGGCAACTCTGTGTCGTTTCTGTTCAACAAGACCTCAGGCCGGAGCTCCAGGCCTTGCCTCCTCCCTCCCGGTTTCCCCTCTGGTTCCTGCTGCCTCTGCCACCTCCCTACTTCTCCCCTGGCTTCTCAGGAGACTTCAGCAAAGTGAGAAAGGAAAGAAACTACCATTTGCTGAGCACTCGGTGCGCTGTGCTGGCACTCAACAATTAAAATCTTACTGAGTATCTGTAACAAACCTCTGAGCTGGTTTATTTATTATTACAGATGAGAAACTGAGGCTTCAAGAGACAACTGACCTGCCCAGGTGGGTAAGTATTGAGGCAGGAATTCACACCCAGGGCCCTTGCTCTTCCTCCTACCCTGAGAGGCCTGTAGGGAGGAGCCTAGGCCAGACAGAAGCTCCCCTGGGGAGGGGGTGCCAGGTGCTGTCCACACTGGCTCAGCAACCTCTCCACAGACTCTTCCCTCCCTCTTCCAGGACTAAAGGGGATCCCTAAATGCCAGGCCATTCAGGCCTCTCCCAGCCTCTCCTCATCGGAGCCTCCTCCCTCCCTCTGCCGGCAGCACATCCAACACCCCTGCCCCCGGCCCTGGGAGCAGCTGCGGTGACCTCACCCAGTCCTGCCCCGGGCCTGGCTCTGGGGAGGGCTCAGCAGCTGTGCCCCAGCCCTACAGGCTGGCTCCTGGGGGGGGGAAGGGGGGGGAAGAGTGGGCATGGTGCCAAGAGGACCATCTGCTCTCCCAGGGGCATGGCCACCCGCATAGACACTGCCCTCGTCCCCAGGGGCCGCCCTTGGCCCTCTGTCCCCATGCCGAGAGGCTCCAGGAGCTCGGGGCAGCCCACCCAGACCGGGGCACCAGCCCTCATCTGCCATCTGTCTTCTACTGGAGCCCGAGAGGCCCTTGCAGGGCATGTTGGAGCACGAATGTCCACTGAAAAATGAACAAGTGCTCAGGGTAAGCTCCGGGGGCAGAGGCCAGAGGCCAGGCCTGGGTGAGCTGAGCACTGCCTGCCCCAGCACCAGCCCTGCCGAGCCAGGAGCAGGTGACCCCCTAGGGGCTTGGGGGGAGGTGGGCCTCCATCCACTCACATCTGCTCGGCTGGCAGGTGCCTCTGGCTGAGGGCAAGCCCCTTCCCCCATGGCCCCAGCTCAGGTTACAAAAGAAGGCAAGGCCAGCTGAGGACAGGGGGAGGGGACTGGAGGGGTGGAGGAGGCATCACAACTTCCCAGAGTGTTGGGGGAGGTGAACTCGGATCCCGAGATGAGACTGAGGGCCAGAGAGGGAAGGACCATGCCCAAGGTCGCAAAGCCCGCCAGTGGGCAAAGAGGAGCCAGCGCCCAGAGGCAGGCAGCCCCGGATTCGAGGGTGACCTTGAGTAAATCACTGGCCTCGCCTGTAAAAATACAGTGCCTAAAACCTGCCTGCTTGCTTCCCAAGGCCATGGGGAAGGCTCTGTAGGCTAGAGAGCAGTGGTTGGACCTAAGGGCAGGATGAAGCTTGGACGTCCTGATCTTCTGACACCCCAGGGACAGAACGGGAGGGACTAGAAGAAGAAATCCTACCCCCGACCCCAAACACATACACAAGTCAGTGTCTCTCATGGATCAGGGCCCAGGACCCCTACCCTACACAGCACATGTGGAGGTATCTCCTTTCCTTTCCCAGAGCAATGAATACCAATAATGGTATTTGCTAAGATTTCACTGGGGACTTTACATGTAACTCTCCTTACATGCAATTCTCACGACAAATCTTGGACATAAGTCTTATTATTATCCCACTTTGCAGAGGAGGAAACTGAAGCTAGGTTGCCCAAGGCCACACAGAGGGTAAGTGGCAGAACTGGGACTGCTCCTCCCTGTTTGCCTCCAGACTCCTACCCACACCACTCTGTCTTACCTCTGAGATCCTCAAGGCACCAATGGGTGCTGCTTGGCACCTCAGGCATCTTGGAATCTTGGGGCCTCCACCCTCTCTCAGGCTCACCTTCTCCCCTGGACCCCAGTATCGGGCCCACATTGGGCACCTGAGCCGGTCTCTCCCCCCACCCCAACCCTCATACCATCCTTTCTGCCCATGGCATTCCTCATCCCCCACAGCTTGGAGTGCCAGCTCCTTGGTGTGGCATTCAAGGCCATTCGCCATCCAGCCCCTGCTTGCTTCCCCAGCCTCAAGTCCTGCTGGGCTCCGGTTAACACAGCCAGACCCTGTGGGGCTCCTAGAGTCCTGAGGGTTTGACTCCTTTGCCTGGTTCTCCCCCCTCACCTCCAAATTCCCATAGCTCATTATCTGGCCCTCCATCATGGCCCTGGGTAGTTTTTATCCACGTCTTATCTCCCCAGCTGGACCTGCAGGCATTTCGAGGGCAGGGAGCCTGTCCAGTTCCTCTGAGCAGTGCTGCACACTGGGTGCCCAGTGGGTGTAGGCCTGGATTAAAGTGAGTAGAGGAAGCGGCCATCAGCCCTGGGGCCTGCAGATGGAGGGGGGCGGACAATGTCAGCTCTCTCCCTCTGGGAGCTCTGGATTTGAGAAGGGGTACCAGGGATCCCAGAGCCACCCCCGAGGCTGGAAGTCCCAGGGCCAAACTCTAAGGGAAATCAGAGAGACAGTGCTAGGGCTGGGGGGCAGGGGGGTAGCCTGGACTGGCCTGGCCAGAGCACTCGGTTAGGGAGGAGTAGCCCAGGGGAGTTTCATTTCTGTCCCTTCCAGTGGGATACTGTGAGAGCCACTTTGTTTCTCTCAGCCTCACTTTCCTCATCTGCAAACCGGGGATGGTAGCAGTACCAGCTTCATGGTTTGCGGTGAAAATTAAATGGAAGCACACCTGTCATGGCATGTGGTTGTTCCACCCTGAGCTGGAAGAGTTCTGTGTGGCTGAGGCCAGGGTCAGAAGACCGCTGGGGTGAGTGATGTGGCCGTACAGGTTGACTGGGGCCAGGTAGCCAAGGCCTAGAGTGGCACGCTACAGCCCCAGGACTGGATCCTGTAAGACCAGCACCGCGCTGTACACAAGGTCTCGCCTCCCCCATCAGACAGGGTTCTAGCAGAGAGCAGGGGCTGCGACTTTCCACTTCCTCGTGGGCCAGCGCCAGAGAGGCCTGCTGAATACACGATGTTTCCCCTCCCTCCGGCAGCCAAAGGCTCTCAGTGGCACAGCACATCAGACGCGGAGGGCGGGCGAATGCATTGTGGTGTTTCAGTCCCTTGGAGCTGACTGCATGGGGCTCAATTCCCTGGAGAACCCAGAAAAAGAGTGAGGAGGAGAGATGTGGGCTCAATCTGGGCAGCCTGTTTAGAGAAGAAGGTGGTCCACCCTGGGAGCGGAAGATGGGAGGGGGACTTCCCTGGAGGTCCAGTGGTTAAGAGTCCATGCTTCCACTGCAGGGGTTGCGGGTTCAGTCCCTGGTCAGGGAACTAAGATTCCGCAAGCAGAAGCAGAGGAAGCTACCATCTAAGGCATCGGTTCAGAATCCGACCCGTCATCAGACAGACCTGTTAAAATATAGATTCCAAAGCCCACCCACTGAGAGTCTGATACAGAGGGACCGAGACAGGGGCTGCAGATTGCACTACCTAAAAGCTTCTAGGTGACTCTGCCAACAACTAAGGATTTAAGGCAGATTCTCAGAAAGACACACTGGCTTCCAGAATCACCTGGGAGGTAGGATTTTGTTCAAACTACCCAAGCACCCACCTAGTTTCTGAGGGGTGTCCCCAGGGTTCAATCCATGAGAGTCGATAGCAGCCTTGGTGAGCATGTAACAATGGCAGTGGTTTGGGTTGAGAACTCCAGTGTCAGGTATAAAGATGGCAGTGTGAGGGCTGCCTGGGATCAGAGGCAGCAGGGAAAGTGGGAGGGAGGGCAGGGCCTGGACAAGGCCAGCAGAGGGCCCAGAGGTCCAAACAGAGCAGTTTGGGTTTGGTTGGCTCCCAGGGGAACTGAGGAGCCCTGGAGGGCTCTGGAGTGAGCATGAGTGAGCCCTGGGGCAGGAGGGCTGGCTGGGGCGTGGGCTGATACTACACTGGCATTGGAAGATGGCGAAACATGGAGGAAACAGGTCTGCATCTAAATCTAGGCTCAGCCTCTTCTCAGCTATGCTACCTTGGCCAAGTGACTTCATCTTTCTGAGCCTCCATTTCCTCAACTGCAAAATGGGGCTATTAACACATACCTGGCAGGACGCAGGGAGGACGAAATGAGAGGATTTATGTGAAGTGCCCAACTGACTGCCTAGCATCCAGGCATTAATCCTCTGAATTCTCGGTCCCCTTCCCAAAAGAGGCATCCCCCTTAGAGACCAGAAAGGCTTCTCTGCAAAGAGGGAGGCCCGGGGGGTGGGGGGGGGAGGGCGGGGGGGGGAGGGTGTGGGAGGCCCCTCCCCCACACGCCACCTGGCCCCCCTCCCACCTCCACATATGGGTCGGGGGGTGGGGAGAGGCAGCAGACAGCCAAACCCTCCCAAACAGGAGTTGGTTTCCATGGTAACCAGGATGCCAGGAGGAAGGGGGGCGCTCCAGATCCAGCTGTCCCCCTGAGCGCCCTACCAGGGCCCCAGAGCCTCTGCTAATGCCCACCTAACACCCTGCACCCCCCATCTGCCTGCTCTGGTAGCCAGCTGGGACTGCCAGGAGCACTCCCTTCACTGTGCCCTGAGTTTGTCTGCCACCTGGGTACTGCCAGGGGCAGGGTAGGCAGCCCCAAGCAGGAGTTCCCAGTTTGAGTCCATCCACACCTGTACTCACGTGCTTCCACCCATGATAAGTCCCATTAGGTACTCTGTGCTCTCGGTCCCAACTAACCCCTCATGGCTCCTAGAACCAGAGGGTTCGTCAGTCACAGCCTCGAAAGGGCCACAGACTGAGTGAGTTAAGGCCCTTTGGACACAGATGAGAGCACTGCGGACCAGAAGGGGAGAGAGCTTTGCTCCAGCTCACACACGCTAGATCAGGGTCCCCTACAGGTGCTCTGCCCACCACTCACCAACTCCCAACTCCACAGCTCCAACAGACCCCAAAGGGCTGAACTAGGACACCCTGAGCGATGCTCCAGAGAGATGGGTCATGGCCAGGGAGAAGGAAGGAAGGCCTAACAACTTGAAGGTCCTGTCTAGCAACAGAATGGGCAGTCCCAGAGCTTGCGGGCTCCAGGTCCCTGGGAGTGTGTGAGAAAGGGATTGACCTGGGAAGGCGGCTTGGAAGCGGGTGATGGGCTCCACCTCTCTTGGAGATCCAAAGTCAGACTCAGGTGTGGAAGGAGTGGGCACCAATGTGTACCTGTTTCTCAGGTACCCACTCCCAAGCTGGGAGGCAGGCAACAGGCTGCAAATAGGAAAGGGGTGCTGAGGAGTCAGCCACAAGTTAAGGGGGACAGTGAGGTGAGGAGGGTGCTCCCCCTGCTAGAGCTGGTGCACTCATATCCCAGAGGCTCACATCCACACACGCGGCCCGCGACCACACCCTCACCCTTCACAAGACATAGAGAGACGGGCTTCCATAGCCCCCAGGACCCAACGGAGTGGCCACCACCAGCTGCCACTCAAAGATGGGAGAAGGTGGGCTGCAAGAAACAAGCCGGCACCCTTTCCAAATCCCTCCTCTCCAGTCCCAATGGCACAGGAGGAAATGCTTGAGTTTGGGGGACAGGACGGGGTTCAGTTCCCAGGTCTGCCACTTCTTAGGGATGTGACCCTAAGACAAGTCACTTCACCACCTGGGAAACCGGGATGCTAACACCCACCTGGAAGGATGGAGGACAGGATTTGAGGGGATGTGGGCTTGGCTGGTGGGCGCCTGCTGTCCGGCGCTCTGAGCCCTTCCCCCTCTCTGGCAGAGCCCCTCCACTCCACTCAGTCCTGAGCTGGGTCCTCAGGGCGTGCAGAGAGGGGAGCCTCAAACCGCAGAAAGTGGCGGCTGGGGGGCGCTGAACTTTCGAACCCGCACACACCTCCCCCCCCCAAGCGCCGTTCATTACCTTAACAGGAGTTAAAAATAACCGTCTCATCTCTTTAAATTAGTCTGTCTGCAATTACCGCCTGGCACGGCGCTGCCCGCCATCGTCCCGCTGGAGCGGCGCCAGGTGGCAGGCGGGGGCCCTCACCCTGTCTGTCGGTCTGTCTGTCTGCCTCCAGGTCCCCCCCTTCTCCCCGCAGAGGCGCAGCCACCCCAGGGGCCTCCCGGCGGCCCTGCCTCCCAAGCTCCCCAAGTTTCTGGGGAGGGGGCCGCCGGGCGGGCCACGCGGCGGGCAGAGTGTGGGGCCTTCGGGGAGCAGAGGACTGGGGGGGAGGGGCGCGGTGGCGAGGGAGGGGCGCCGGGAGGCCCGGGAAGCCGGAAGGGCCCGCCGCGCGCCAGCGCTCGTGGGTGGGTGTGAGCAGGTGGCCGTGGGAGTCTGCCGGGCGTGCCAGCAACTGTGCCAGGAGCGGCTGGCACGGGCTCGTGCCCAGGAGGCGGGCAGCTGCCAGCCCCCCGCTCGTGCAGCGCGGGGGGTGAGGACACCCCCCAACCCGGGCTCACACCGCCTCTTCCCGCACCTCCACCAGCCCTCGGGGCTGGGGATCCCCGGAGGACAAAGAAGAAGGAGGGAGCCCTGCTGGAACGGGCTGGGGGGAGGAGAGAAAGGGGAGCCCCTGCACGCACAACCACCGCTCAGTCGGGCTGTAGCAGGACCCTCCTCCCGGCCTCTCAGATCAGTCCCTCCCCTCTAGCCCCCACCCCACCTAGGACCTACTGGCCCGCCTGGGCCGGATGGGGGGGGACACCCCCCCTCCTGATCCCACCCCACAACAGCCAAGCTGCTCCAGGCACTGAGGGAGAAGGGAAATCCCCATCCACTGGGCTCCTCCCCCACCAGTCCCGTGGACAGGAATGGGAGGCACCCCGGCCTGGCCTGGGAGCTCCCAGGGGAGCTGGCAGCCTGGAAACACAAAAGCAGGCGGAATAACTCCAAGGGCGCTAAGTGGAAGGCGCACCAGGACCCAGAGCAGCCTGGAAGGCTTCCCGGAGGAGGCAGGTGGGGCTAGAGTGTCTGAGAGGAAGTAGGAGGCTCTACCTGGATGTGGGATATCCACACTTTTGGGACACTGGAGAGGGAGGGAGACTCCTGTCCAAGCCCTCGTCCCAGGCCTGGAGACCCTCTGCCCTGACGGCAACACTACCAGCCTCTCTGGTGGTGTTCCCAGCACCAAGCCCAGACTCCCTTCGGGCTTCAGCCTGTTGGGTGCCTTAGGCCTGCTGTTGGTCTTGCCTCCTCCAATTCCTCTCTGCAACACCTCTGAACTATCTCCCCACATCACAGGTGGGACCACAGGGCAAAGGCCAAGCACAGGGCCCTCACTCGGCCTTTCCCACGCCACAGCCCTGCCATCCCACGCTCCTAGCCCTGCCCAGGAGCCCTTGGTTCCAGCCTGGCACACCCAACAGTCTCCCAAACCCAACATATGCAACTCCACCTCCTTGCCTTTGCGTATGCAGTCAGTATCCCTTGGAAGACTTTCTCCCCAATTCTACCCCCCCCCCCACCCAGAGAAGACAGACCAGATCAAGTGCTCTCTGTGAGGGACCTACCCCACTCTCCCCACACCCCTACTCCCACCCCCATTCCCCGGCCCCCAGTCCTGCCTGCAAGACAGAGGGCTTGCGTGTGGAACTGGCCGAGCCCTGATGCATCCTGAAAGCAGGTGCAACGCCTTCCCCTTCGGTCCCCCCACTCCATCTAGCACAGGGTTCGGTACACTCCAGGGACTCAAGTGCAACACTTACGTGGGGGAGGGGAGGGAGGAAGGAACAATGGGGTCCCTGGCCCCAGCCCTGGCACCTGCGGTGTACCACAGGCTCTGCTAACCGGAGGGTGGCTGGGAGTTGGGAACGGTCCGCCACCAGGGCCCTGGAGGGACTGACTGGGAATGGGGGAACAGGCATTAGGAGGGACAGGAATGAGAGGGGAAGGAGGCTCCCTGGGGAGCTGGATGGGGGGTGGGGTAGAAGGAGGACAGCCACTGAGGGGATGAGATGGGAAAGGCCAGGGGCCTCTCTGAACAGCCCTCCTCCAGTGCCTTGGGGGTCTCTGCCAGGGCCTAGGTCAGGAGCCCAAGGCTGAGGCTCCCTCACCAATGCCCTAGCCCAGGACAAGCATTCCTGAGCCCAGGCGCAGGGAGAACCAGTGTGTCCCCAGCAGCGTGGTGCAGTAGAAACTGCATCCAATGGGCAGGCGGGAGGCCTGGGCCATCATCCAGGGCCTGCCGCTCACTGATGACCTGAGAGGAGTCCCATTCTCTTCCAGGGCCTCAGTCTCACAGTCTGAGAAATGAACTCATGGGAGTAAATTATCTCCAAGTACCTTCCCAATCACAGTCTAGGATTTAGATCTGCCCCTGTTTGAAAGCTGTCAGTGTCCCCCTCCCACATCCAGTGCCAGCAGGACACTATTCCAGAGGCTCTGGGTCCCTGGAGGGAGACACATCTGGACTGGAATCCAGTTTTCCCATCTACTGACTGTGTGACCTTGGGCAGTTCACTCCTCCACTCCCTGCCTCAGTGCCCAGCCCTATAAGTAGTGACAGTAAAACCCACCTCAGGGAGTGCAGAGAGCATTAAAGGAGACACCTGGCACAGATGCCTGAAGGTGCCTGGCACGGGGCTTGGCCCTGAGACCCTCAGTGAACTGCAGTTCTCTCCCAGCTTCAAGCCTCATGTTCCCTCTTGCCATCTTCCCCATCATCCCTCACCCATCAAGCCCAGCTGGAGCTCTGCCTCCTGCAGGAAGCCCTCCTGGCTTATTCTGGCCCATAGTACCCTCCCTGGCCTCAGCACCCTCTTCACTATCCACGTATTTCTTCACTCTTTTACCAGACATGCACTCGTAGTTCCCAGTGCCAGGCTCTATGCTCGGTGCCGTGGGCACAGAGATTGTTCTGACACTGCCACTGTCTTCCAAAGCGGGTGGGGAAGGGAAATGAGACAGGACACAAAAGACTAAGACCTATGACAGGTAGGGAGAGGGCCAGAAAAGAGGGAGTCCTGAGCTAGCTAAAAAGGGTTAGGGAAGGCTTCCTGGAAGAGGCATCTGAACTCTGTGCCCTTGAGGACAGGGACTATCTACAGGGAGAAGTGAAGGGTGGGACAGTACATGGGAGGGAGGTGGGAGCAAAGCACAAGGGCAGGACCCATTTAGGAGGAACAAGTGTTCCGGAGGGGGTTGAGCCCAAGGGGACCGGAGAGAGGATGGAGAAGGAGACTCATGTGGGCCCCTCCAGCCTGTGTCCCCACCCAGTAGTGGCCACAGACAGACAGAGAAGTTGCCAGTGTAAAGCCTGAGAGCCATGGGCTCCCAGGGCAGAGCACCGTGGCCCCTACAGTGCAGCCCCTGGGCATCTTGAGCTGTCCATGTCCGCAAGCCTCCCCTCCTCCCCCAGCACACCTCCTTCCTCTGACCCTGCCTATAGGCACCACCAGCCAGGGCCCCTTCCCTCCATTCAGGCATGCCTCCCTCATAGAGACCCCCCTCTCCCACAGGGAGTCTCACAGCTCACAGGCCCTAAGCATGGCCCGACCCCCACCCCACCCCAGTCTGCTTTCCCCCAAAGGCATCGACTATCCCCATGCCCCAACAAGTTGGCCAGGGGAGGGTCTGGAGGCCACAATCCCGTCAAGACCCTGTCGTCGCCCAAGATGGCTCCCCCCTTTCCATTGGTTGGTACTGAGGCCTCCCTGGGGTGCCCCTCCCCTCTCCCCCTCCCCCAAGTGCATCTGGGCTCAGAAAGCCAGGGAAGTGGAAGACAGCCTGGGGTGGTCATGGGCAGATCCCCAGGTCTCGGTACCTTGCCCTCACACCAGCAGGAATCATCACCAGCCCACCACGCTGATCCAAGCAAGGGGGGCAGCAGCTGCCCCATGGAGAACTCAGATCTCAGGTCACCTGACCAGTTCCCCACCCTAGGCTGGCTGGTGCCCTAGAGTGAACTCCTGGCACCACAGAAAGAACTGTGGGCCTAGGGTCGCATTCCTCACCCTGCGGCCAGCTCCAGGGAGGGCAGTGGGAAAGATTTGGGAGGAAAGCAGCCACTGGCCTCAAGTCATTATTTCAGCTCTTTAAGGAGGGTGCCCTGGTGGAGAGGGTAAAACAAGAGTAACACAAAGCAAACTCGTGGGGTTAAGAGGGGGGTCCCCAATGTATGAGGCCCGAGAATAGGTTCTTCTGCTATGCCCCCAAGGATGGGGTGAGGGTGTCCCTCGAGAGTGCCTCAAAGTGGCAGTCCCTTGTCACCCCACCAGAGCTCCCACCTCGCATCCAGAGCGTGCACACAGCTGCTCCCAGCACGCCCCCGCCTGTCTGCCGGCCGGCCCCACGCCCTGGGCACACACTCTGTGACTCCTGGGGGTGCCCCAGGGCCTCCCTCTAGACCGCCCGCCGGGAGCCCAGACGCATCTAGCAGCCCCTGGAAGCCCCAGCCGACGACTCCAGACCCCCTCCCCTGCCGGACGCCCCCACCTTCCAGCCGGCCGAGCTGTTGCTGTCGCCTTTATCCTTGAAGTAGGGCACGTAACGGACCATCCAGTCGTAGATCTGCGAGAGCGTGAGCCGCTTGTCCGGGGCGCTCTCGATGGCTTTGGTGATGAGGTCGGCGTAGGACAGGTTCCCCCACGCGTTCCGCCGGGAGCTCTTCGCTTTCCGCAGCGGTCCGACCTCCGCGCCCAGCGGCGGCGCTGGGTCCATCGGCGGGGCCGTGGCTCGGCGCTCCGGCCCGCAGTCCTCAGCGCCCTCGGCCACCCCTGAACCCAGCGCTCCGTCCTCGTCGCCGACCAAGTCTGGCTGCGGCAGGGGCCAGGTACACGAGCGCGGCCGGCTCTGCGGCGCGAAGTCCGGGTCCACGTCCACCTGATGCGCTCGCAGCTTCGCAGCCATGGTCCCGCCCGGCTCGGGCGAGGAGGGGAGGGGGGGCTCCGCGGATGGTGGGCGGGCGGCTCTGGGATTTGCGCGCCCCGGGGAGGCCCGCGGGAGGGGTCCCTGGCGGCGCCGGCTCAACCGCGGGGCGCCATGGGCCGGGTCGCGGAGACAGGGGGCTGGACGCGCTGGGAAGCCCGAAGGGAGGGAGAGATGGGGGCAGTGAGGGAGCGGCGGCCCCGGAGCCCAGCGGGCACACACCTCGCCCAGCCCCGCTTCTAGCACCTGCCGCCTGCCTGCGCCTGCAGCCACCACCGCCACCGTCTTTGCCGCCGCTCCCCCGGCGCCGGCCCCGCACGCGGGCCCCGCTCTCCCGGGACGGGGCCGGATTGCACCATGCCGGAGCCCGAGCCCGTGCCGGAGCCCGCGCCGCCGCCGCCCCGTGAATGCCGCCGCCGCCGCCGCCGCTCCGGCTCCAGCGCCAGCTCCCGCGCCTGCCGCGCTCAGCGCCGGCTGCACCTCGGATGGGCGGGGGACGGGGAGGGGGCGGGCCCGGCGCGGGAGAGGGCGGGGCGTGCCCGCCCGCGGCCGTGGAATCCTCGGCCGGCCGGGTGCCCCGCCCGCGGGCTGGAGGTGGGGGGGCGGGGCTCCCGGCCGGGGGCGACCCTGCCGCAGCCCCAGCACGCAACAGCGCCGCCTAAGGAGCAGGGGAGGAGCGGCGGGTGCGACCCCGCCCCCTACTTTGAGCTGGGGGAGGGGGCGCGGGGGCGAGGCCCGAGCGCTCTCATTGGTCCGCAGCAGGGCTGTCCCGCCCACGGACTCGGCAGGATCCCTCCCCGAAGCGCGTCAGCCGGTTATTGTTACAACCCGGGGTTTCCCGGGGCAACGGGGATGGGGCGGGGCTCAGAGCACTTGGCTCCGCCTTCTATTCCTGGGAGGAATGCCCCGCCCCTGTTTCTAGACACCCCCCATCACCCCCACCCCCACCCCGTCCCGGTGTTTCCAAGTCTTCAGTCCAGAAACCTGGTGGGGTGGATGATGGAGCTCTCCTGTTCTTTGTGCCCTGGGCTGGAGAAAGGGAGAGGGTCAAGAATACCTGTGTTCTGGGTCAGGCTTGGCCACAATTTTGGCTTCTCCATCTGCAAGTTGTTTTTCGTGGGCTTTCAGGGTGCGTGAAGTTTAACGTGTAGTAGAATCAACCTGGCGAGCTTGTTAAAACATATTGCTGTGCCCCAGTGTGGTAAGTCTGGGTTGGGGCTTGAGACTCTGCATTTCTGAGAAGTTCCCAGGTGATGCACCCTGGACCACACTTTGCAAACCACTGCTTTAGAGTCTGTGGGAGGCTCTTGCAGGGGCTGTTGGAGCAAACACTTGCCCCAAATTTCATCCTGTTTGGGGAGAAGTTGCTCGTTCATTTAACAGTTATTTATTGAGCACCTTTGATGCACCAGGCACTGTTGGGGCTACTAAGGCAAGAGCAGCAGCAGAGACAGATGAGGTCCCTCCCTCATAGGCTAGTGGAGAAGTCAGATGTAAGTCAGATCATCATACAGCCTCAGAAGGAAGAGGTCGGATGAGCAGTTGGGCAGCCCATTACCTCATCCCACAGGGCCCTAGGCTAGGTTTCCAGCCAACACTCCACCTGCCAGCCTTTGCTTGGTGCATCCCCTCTGCCTAAAACACCCTTTACCCTCCTCAAGGTCCTCCGAAGGTTTTCCCATTCCTCAAAACTCAGCTCAACGTATCCCTGACACCTTCTTTAACCCAGCTCCCAGCACTTGTCCTTGTCCCTTGCTTGCCCAGACCACTGCTGCTCTGCCAGTAATATCTATGTCCCGTTAGCCCAATATTTCTCTTTTGCCAGTCAGGAAACTGAGGCCCAGAGTGGGCAGGTGTCTTGCCCAGATGGAATGGCCAGGACTAGAATCTAAGCTCACCAGCCAGTACCACATTCCTGGAGAGGCTGGAGACTGCAACTTGCAGAAAGTTCTCTGGGCAGTGGGAAGGCTGGTCCCAGACCACAGGAGACACCCCTCTCTCAAAAATTTCTTCCTTTCAGCTTAGGTCCCAAGGAGTAGGGCCAAGGGTGAGGGTGCGGGCAGGGCTGGAGGGGCCCCTCCTCGCCGCCCCCCCCCCCCAGGGTGGGAGCAGGTCCAGCTTGCAAATGCCTGGCGTGGCATCTGCCTGAGTCACATCCCGAAGGCAAGGGGGCATGGGAACCATTGGCTGTCCCCTTTCTGCTTACATATACACACACGCCCTCCAGGTGGTTCTGTTTAGAGTCAGAAGGGCCCTGAAATCACTGCTGGACCCCCTCCCACAGTTCTCATATGCCCTCCCTGCCTGGGGAGCCCATGCTGAGGACTGCCCCCTCAGGTACCCTGGAAGCCAGGCCGGCCTCCTGCTGGTCTTCAGCCCTGGCTTAGCCTGCTCTGTGAGACGGGGCCTGCTGGGGGCCATACCAGAGCTGGGAGGATCCTTAGCTGGGGGCCTGGCACAGGCTGCCACTGCGGGGCTGGGAAGCCAGGTTGGCAGAGACGCCCTAGAGGCTGACTCAGGCTCTGCTCCGGCCCCTGCCCCTCCCAGTGTCCACAGCTGCTGCCTGGAATCTCCTCTGGGACCCACACTGGCACACTCAGCCCCCGCTCCCCCCCGCCACACACACACACTCACACCTACCATGCACACCAACGCTCATTTTTCTCTACTCACAACTTGGTTCCTGCTCACATGTTCATTGTAAGGCTGTATAACATAGTGATTAAGAGTATGGACAAGTTCCTTAACTGCCCAAAGCCACTATTTCCTAATCTATAAAGGAGCATCGTCGTAGCACGAACTTCAGAGGCTAGTTGAAGGATTCCGTAAAATCGTGAACGTCTGCACCAGGCTCAGAGTAAGTGCTCAATAATCCTAGCTGTTATTATTACTGTTGGTGTAATATCTTCCCTCCCTATTTGTCCCAGGTCACACTGTCCCACCTACTCTCACCACGCACACACTGGTGTCCACTCACACACTCAGGCTCACTCGCATGCACACTTGCCTATGTCCCTTACACGTGTGTCCCAATTCTGCAGACCCTCAAGTTCCTGTGGTTCCAACCCCAGGGCCCTCCCACTCCCCTTCCCTCCTCCACACTGGCTCTCAAGCTCCCAGTTACCCTCCCTACCACTCCCACATTCATTCCTGTTCACAGACAAGCCCCCACTTGCTCACCCTCGCTTTCCTCCCCCTTCCACACACAGGCACGTTTGCTTCTGCTCACACCTTCCCTTGTACTTAAACTCACTCACATTCCAATGCACACACACTCGCTCACTCACACACAGACACGTGCTTTACCCGGTCAACTTACACTTGGATCACAAAACCTGTGCACATACACCCGAACGATCCCAGGGCACGCCTCGGTACCTCAGTTGTCCATCCCTCCCAGTGACAAGCAGGCACTACCCACCTCTCCCGAGGCACACTGCCCTCGGCAGACCCCTTCCTGAGCCACGCACTGACCCCCCCAGCCCCGCAGGACTGTATCCTCCCAGCTGCTTCCCCTCCTCCAGTCTCAGCTCCCCAGCCCCTCCCAGCTCTCAGAATAGCCCCTGCCGCTGTCGCCACCGCCACCTCCACTGCTGCCACTGCTGAGCTGTCAGGGCCCGCCAGAGCCCGCTTCCCCAGCACGGTGCCAGCTGTCTCGGCTCACTCGGGGCAAGTGAGGACAGAGGACAGGCTTCTCTGAGGTCTGATGGGCGTAGCTGCTCTGCACCCCCAAGAACCCCCTTCCAGAACCCACCTGGAAGACAGTCAGCTTTCAGGGGAGCCCACTGCCACTTGCCCAGCATTTTCCCAGTCCCCAAAGGACTTTGCCTGTGTCCCTTTTGGTCCTCAAAAGCCCAGAGAGGGCTGCCTCTCCTTCATGGCTGAGATAAGCCGAGGTCTGGGGGGAGGGGTTTGGTCAAGGCAGAGCAGTGAGTTGGGAGCAGAGCCAGACCAGGGCCAGCCATTCCTAGCCCCTCCTGGGGGACTTGAGGGGACCCTCCCCTAAACTGCACAGAGAGCAAGAACCACCCCCCTGCCCCCACCTGCCGGTACTGAGAGCAGAGCCTGGTTGACATTTGATGCCACAGTTGTCAGGAAAAGAGAACAGCACAGGGGTGATGTCTGGGGACGCCTCTGGAGGGGGAGGGGCTGGTGCCCAGCGGAGGCCTCCAGGGGTAGAAGGGGGAGCGTCTGCAGAAGCCAGAGGGGACATCAGGACAGCTGGGAGAGCCTCCAAGGCAGGCTCAGGCCTGGCCCAGGGACAGTGTCAGGGAGTGGGCGGGGCTGAGCTGAGCCTGCTGGCTGAGGGGGACAGTGCAGCCGGGGAGGGCACTGAGGCAAGGCCCGAGGCGCCTTCGGCTGCCTTCACAGTCCAGGCCTGGGCCAGGGAGTCCTGCGGGCTCGGGGAGGCGGCTTAGACCCGTGGCTGCTCCGTGCCCAAAAGCATGGGGCCCAGGTCAAGAGGGCCTTGTGTCCCCCTGGGCCAGGAGTCGGTACCGCCACCGACAGTGGCAGAGAAGTAGTGCTGAAGTGAGCTACTCTTATAGGCCAAGCCTGTCCCATCCACCATCCCACTTAACGCGATATCCTTATCCCCCTAAGTTTTCTTGAGCACTTGCTAAGTGCCAGCCCCTGCGGAGTACCTGCCAGGCATGATACTCCTTGGGAGCAAGAACTCTGCGCATCTCGTTCACGGCTGTGTCCCCAGGAGCCAAAGCGGGGGCTGGCACAGAGAATTTCAATAAACATTTGTGGAATGGCAGGATAAGCGCATTGTATTCTCACAACCACCCAAGAGGCAGACGCTATTATTCCCATTCTCTAGATGAAGAAAGGGAGGCTCAGAGTAGGGAAGTGAGTAGCCTGCTTCCCTGAGACTCAAACTGGAGTCTGGGTTTGCTCCTTGCACAGCACTAGAGGTAGGGGAAAATGAGCTTCGGGGCAAATCACTTCCCTTCTCTGAGCCTCGCTTTCCTCATCTGTGAAATGGGAATGGCTATACTTACCTGTAGGGGATGATTAAGACCACCTGTGTAAAGTGCACAGCACGGAGCCGGCAAAGAGCAAATGCCAGACAGATGTATGCCCCCCTCATCCTACTCCGTGTTGGGCTTGCCTGATATTCTAAATTTCCACACAACCACACCTGGTATCCATGATGCCTGTAAGTCACCCCTTTATCTGTACAACAGGAAGGAGGCGTATGAGTTTGCTGGGGCTGCTGTAACAAAGTACCGAAGCGGCTTAAAGGAACAGGAATTTATTGTCTCACAGTTCTGGAGACTAGCAGCCTGAAATCAAGGTGCTGGCAGTGCCACGCTCTCTCTGAAGCCTCTAGGGGTGAATCCGTCCTCCCCTCTTCTAGCTTCTGGTGGTTGCTGGCAATCCTGGCGTTCCTCATCTGATAGACACATCACTCCTCTGCCTCCGTCTTCACGCGGCGTTCCTTTCCGTCTCTTCTCCACGTCTTCATATGGCATTGTCCTCTCTGTGTCTGTCTCCTGCTTGTGATGACACCAGCCACACTGGATTTAGGGCCCACCCTACTCCACTGTGACCTAACCTTAACTAATTACATCAGCAAAGACTTTATTTCCAAAAAAAAGATCCAATGCTGAGGTTCCAGGAAGGGCGTGGATTGGGGGTGCGGGGAGACACTATTCAAACCCAGTACAAGAGGTGTAAATGGAAAAGGTGTAGGATTTGGAGACCAACAGGACCGGGTTCGAATTTCACCTCCTTCACTAGGAGGCTGTTTGACTGTAGACTTCTCTGAGTCTTGTTTCTTACCCATGTAGAGCGAGGACAGCAACTCTGACCTCCCAGGGACGTTGAAAGGAAATGATGAAATGAGCGCTTGACAGCCATGCCCAGCAGAAGAAGACCCGCATCTCACTGTGGCCTCACTGCCCTGGCCCACCCCGTCCTGCCCACGTGACCTCTCCTCGGGATTGTCCTGACCTAGCCTGTCATTTTCCTGATCCAGTGATCCTGTCAGAACACTGAGCTGCAGTGTTCTGCTCCTGGCCCTGCTAAGTCACTTCTCTGTTCCTCAGAGCCTCTGTTTTCTGATCAAACAGGTGAGAGGCCTGGAGCAGATGATCTCAAAGGTTCCATCTGAAGCTGAGGCTCGCAGAGCCCTGATACCTCCTCACAAAATATTAAAGTAGTCTGGAATTCTATAGAGCCGTGCCTGTTCAGAGAAGGAGTCCTAGGGAAGGGAGTGAGGTTTCTAGGAGAAGGTTGCCTCTTCCAGCTGCCCCCATCTTACCAGGTCCCCTGCAGCCCACCAGGCCATGGAGGCAGCAGACTTGCCCAAGCCAGTGAGACTCTGCCTGTGAGGAGCCCCCAGAGGGCCGCCCACGGCCCGCTGGGTTTGCTGCTTCTCCCCTCGGCCGCAGCCGCAGCCCCATCGCTGCATGACAGGTAGCTATGGAGAGAGGCAAGTGCCAGCCCCATCAAGGACTTCCTGTGTGACCCTGGACTGGCCCCTTACCTCAGTTTCCCTGTCTGCAAAATGAGGATCACAACACCTACCTCCGGAGTGGGCAGGAGAATGAAAGGAGATGATGTGGAGAAAGAGCTACGTAACCTCTGGGGCATTGTGAGGATGTCTCTCTCTGGCCTTCAGCGTGGCCTTGCCCTCTGTCTCCTGGGCCCATGCAAACATCACCACCTCCCCAGCCTGACTCTCGGCCTGAGGACCCACAGCATGAGGCGTGCTGGGAAGAGAGGCTGTGGAATCCCAGTGAATTAGGATAATCAGAGCAACCAGTCCCCCTGAGACACCGGCTGATAGGAGGAGGGTGGAGGCCAACAGTGACAGAAGGCTTCCTGTATGCCAGGCACCGGGCCATGTGCTCTCACTCATTTCATCCTGACAGCCACACTCTGGAGCCATCGGCACTATTCCCATTTTGCAGATGGGGAAACTGAGAGCATCTGCTAAGGAAACTGAGGCAACAGCTGCTGGGGAAACCTCACAGGGTGGTTGTGAAAATGATATAATAATAATATTTAATAAATGTCATCATCGGGGACTTCCCTGGTGGCGCAGTGGTTAAGAATCCTCCTGCCAATACAGGGGACACGGGTTCGAGCCCTGGTCTGGGAAGATCCCACATGCCGCGGAGCAACTAAGCCCGTGCGCCACAACTACTGAGCCTGCACTCTAGAGCCCTCGAGCCACAACTACTGAGCCTGTGTGCCATAACGACTGAAGCCCGTGTGCCTAGAGCCCACAACAAAGAGAAGCCACCGCAATGAGACGCCCACGCACCGCAACGAAGAGTAGCCCCTGCTCACCGCAACTAGAGAGAAAGCCCGCGCACAGCAACGAAGACCCAACACAGCCAAAAATAAACAAATAAATAAAGTAAATGTATAAAAATAAATAAGTAAATAAATATCATCATCATCATTATCAAGTGCTTACTTATTTATCAAGTGTAGCCTCTATGCTAACTGATTCCATGGTTCTGCCTTGAGCCTTAATTAACCCTGAGAGGTTGGCGGGGCAGCAGGGGCTCAGAGAAGTAAAAGAACTTCTCCCAGGTCACAGAGCCAAGAGCTAAGACAGAGTTTTCCAACCCCAAACCTGATGTTTTCACCACTGCAACTGCTTTCTCTCACCTTGTTGCTGCCTACACAGGTGAGTAATGCCACGTAGTGTTGGCACAGACTGCCCGAGCCAAGTGCAGCTGACAGGGCAGCAGGGATGGGATATGCCATCGTTTCTATCCATGTTTGATGAAACATGCTCAGCCCACACCCTTAATTTCTACTTTTTAATCATTGCAATTTGATACTTGGACGAAGTGAGGAGAAGCCAAAAATGTAGTCCATGCAAATGACATCACTTTCTTAAGCTCTCATCACCCAGGAGCCCAGATATGGCCCCCTCAGGTAGCCTGGTCCTGCCCTGCCCAGCACCCTGGGACCTGGGTCCAGCCCCAGCCTTCCTCGCAGCTGCTTCTCTGCTGCTCCTCTGGGTGCTCTGCGTGGCCCAAGCATGGCCTACACTATAATGACTGCAACTCTAGCTGCAGGTCCAGGCCAGCTGAATGTATCCACGTTCTGCAGCTGCCTTTCGGAGACCTCCTCACCCAGTAGAGGGACCTAATGCCATATACTCTCACCCCAGTCCTGGCTGTCTTCTGTGCGCTTGTCCTTAGCCTTCATTTTATCTCCTGGACTCCCCTTCATGGCTCAGCATCAAAAGATCACAGGAATGGAGCCCAACAGGCCCAGGTTAGCTTCCTGGCTCCAACTCGGTGACCTCGGGCACTTCTTCTCCCTGAGCCTCAGTTCCTTATCCTTAGGCAACTTTGGCAATACCTACTTCACAGGACTATTGTGAGGATGATGACAATAATGACCAAGATAATAACAATAATACTTATCAGGGGCCTAACAAGTGCTAGCTCTATGCTAAGTGATTCCATGGCTCTCACTGATCCTTTATCAGCTGGAGAGAGTGGTATTATTTTATTGTCATCCCCATTTCACAGATGAAGACGTAGTTAACAGAAGTTTCCGGCATATATTAGGCACTTGACAAGTATTAGTTCTGTCTTACAGCTTTTGTTTTTTTCAACAGTCAAAATTCATAAACTAAATCAGCTACGTTCAAGCCGTGCTGGGATACACAGCCATTGTTCCCACCTAGGACATCTATACGTGTCCAGCTTGCTCTGTGACTCCAGCCTGGCAAACTGCATGCCTGGACTGTTCCTTGTTCTGAGATATCTCATCCTCAGACCCTCCCAGCTGAACCTGTGAAGAGGCTGCGTGGGGATCAGGAGACGTGGCCCCAGGGCCAGCCCTGCTAATGTTTCTCTGCACCTTTTTGTGCCTCAGTTGCTTTGTTTATGTCTCAGGGGAGGGTGGTTGGAAAGGAGTGGTAGACAGCAGGTGCTCCGAAACTGTTGGTCCACAGCCTCTCCATCCAACTTAGTCATGTGAATCAGTCAGAGTTAAAGATCAATCCAAAATACTGACCAGCCCAATACACAAGCGAGCCATAAACACAGGGAACCAACCAAGGGTCAAGTGTGGAGAGAAGCGGGCATGGACTCTACTTGTGGGGCTGGACGGGCCCTTTGTGCCCACGGTGCAGCAGGTGCAACCCACTTTGCCTGCTGGGAAGCATAGTTACCCCTTGTATTCTATTGGAGTAACTATCCTCAGTTTAGGTTTATGGTTCATCTCTCCTCCCATTTTAAAACAAAACCCTTACTCCTTTCCCTCAGTTGATTGTGCTATTGTTATCGTATGTGCCATTTTATATAAACTGGAATCTCCCCCAAGTCCCTTTTTTGGAAGTGGACGTGGAATGAAGGATGGATGAGGGCGAGAAGCACAGGTGCAGGAAGTAAGTCACATGTAGGGTAAAGACAGAACCAAGGCATCATCCACTCCCACCCGACAAACTCCCAGCATCCTTCTTCCTCTGAGAAGATTCCCAGACCCCTGTGGACATACCAGTCCTTCCTCCTCTGTTTCTGGTGCCTGTTTCTTGTTCTGCTCACGCTGGGCTGTACTTATCTGTTCCCACATCTGTTTACTGGTCTGTGAGGTCCTCTAGCACTGGGTCTTATCCTACTCATGTCTCAGATCCTGCACAGGACCTGCATGGGGGGAGGGAGGGGGTGGGGAAAGGGAATAAGAGAGGCTTCACAAAGGTGAAACATTTGAGATGGGTCTCCTGATAATTCCCTGAGCACTTATGAGATGCCAAGTGAGCTTTCCAAGAATAAGAATGACATATCCAGAAAAACATGTACCTAAAGGGCCTCCTACAGAGACAGGCACGTGATAGGCACTCAAGAAGTGACAGCCATGGTTACAGTAGGGAAACACTGGAGGCCACCTGGAGGAGATGACGTTATGCCACAGCCACGCAGAGGAAAACTATGTAGCTCTTAAATAGAATAAATAGCACCTCCAGGTGCTAACACAGAAAGGTGGCCATAATGTGACATGAAGTGGAAAAAGTAGTAGTGCCTACAACATGCCAGGCACTGTGTATATTATGATTCTGTTTCTATCAGTTCTACACATGTACATTCTATTTGCATGTACGGATGCACATATATAAAAAGTGCTCTATATATAAAAAGGATTCTCCCAAATTGTTAAGATTAGTTAGTTCCAATCAAGAGCCAATATTGGGGGTTGGGGAGAGCCTTCCGTTTTACTTTATATAGTCTTGCATTATTGAATAGTTTTATAACAAATTGAGAACAATGAAGGAAAAAAGAAGTAAATGCTATAATGAGTGTCCCAGGAAGAGTCCAGCTGACAACCCCAGTGACTTGGCAAAGGGGTCCAGCAGCCTGGTCTCTATGCCTCCATCACCTCCATCACCTCTGCTGAGTGCAGAGGGTGGGTAGACACTGAGTCTGATGGGGAGGCCCATAGGAAAGGCTCCAGGGAACCAGGGAAACCAGAGTTAGGTAAATTGCCCTCCACTGAGGAGGGATGTGACTGGTGACCCCTCTGGAGACACAGGGGTCAGGTCAGATCCATGAGTATCAGCCCCAAGCTTAGGAGACTGGTCCTGTGCTGGAGCTGAGCCCTGCTCTCTCTGTGGGCCTTGAGACAGAGTCATGAGGACGAGACCCCATGCTCTCAGATCAGGCGGGAGCCTTAGAAATCATTAAGCCCATTGCCCCCTCGTCCCATTATCTGGATGGGAACTTAGTCCCTGAGACGGTGTAAGGCTTCTGGGTAGGGGCAGAGCTGGCCAGAATGGAGGCATCACGATTCTAAATGGGAGATCTTCCGGGCTCCCTCAGAGCCTCCCAGGTGGGAGGGGCACGTTGAGTAGAAAGAGTATGGATCTTGGAGACAGACAGACCTGGTTCTGGACCTTGATGCCTACCCTTGAGACCCTAGAGCCTCAGCCGCCTCCTCAGGAAGATGGAGACGACACTGCCTATCTGAGGGTAATTGTGAGAATTGAAGCCAAGTTTAGTAGGACTTAATATGTGGTGTTAGGGGTGAGTGGTGTCTTTAAGAAGAGATGGGAATTTATGGATAAGGACAAGGGTAGCTGGAGAGTTGGACTCTGGTCTTTAGGGTTCACGGCCTGATATACCTTAGAGAATAAAATCTACACCCAGTCCAGGCAAGAAAAGGTGGAAGAGGGTAGCAGTTAAGAACTCGGGTCTGGAGTAAGTCCCTGATGCAAATTCTAGTTCATTTCTAATCATGGGCCATCTCTAGGCCTCACATTCTTCATCATAAAAATGGGGATAATAGCAGTTCCTACCTTTCAGGCTTATCATGAAGATTAAATGAAGTAATGCACGTATTAGTAAATTACCTAGTACAGTGCCTGGCACTATTTAGGGTTATAAGGTAGAGGCTCTCAAGCCCTTTCTACCTGTGAGAAAAGGATCCAGAGTTCCTAATAGACATCAGGTTATGGCTGGAAGAAGAGACCATCAGAAACAGGAGGTGTGTGCCTTTGGCAACCACAAGGTGGAGTGGTACAGAGGGCAAAGGCCTAAGAGTCAGAAAGATTCGAGATGAATACTAGCATCGCCATCTTAGCTGTGTGACTTCTAACAAGTTACTGCACTTCTCCAAGCTTCAGTTTCCTTACCCCCCAAAATGGATTGCTGTGCCTGTTACTGCTTGACCTGAACATATGAGAGTAAAACTCCAGATTACTTTGCCCAAGCCTCCCTCCCTCCATCTCCTTCTTCCCCAGCTCCTCCCTCCCGACCACCATCTCACAGTCTCCAGAACAGAGCACTGGGCTTGGAGTCTCAAAGACTTGCTTTCCAGACCCAGAACATCAGCTGTTACCTGTGGGACTTTGAGTAAATCACTGTGCTTGGCAGAACCTCAGTTTCCATGTCTGGGATGGGGAGATTCCTCCGTCCTCGCAAGGTTACTGTGAGTAACAACTGAGGCAATAAATGTGAACATATGCGAACGTGCCTCACCCAGTACTTTGAATAAATGTTCACTGTTCACTATGGCTGAATCTTTACAGTATTTTTCCTTTGGGCCACTTTTACATTTTACAAGTCATTTTAAGAACAACTTAATCTTATTCTCCATGGCCAAAGGATCACCTTGAAACTGAACATGGAAAGAACGTGTAGATTGAGTCCAGGGCCTGGCTTAGGTCTTGGGTCTAGCTCGTAGCCTTGGCCAAGGCCCTTCATCTCCCTGAATCCTAGTTCTCTTGGCTATAAAGAGGCACTGAATTTATCTGAAGGAAACCAAAACACTATTTCGAAAAGATATCTGTAGCCCCATGTCCATTGCAGTATTATTTACAATAGCCAAGACATGGAAGCAAGCTTAGTGTCCACAGACTGAAGAATGGATAAAGAAAATGAGATGTGCATGTGCGCACACACACACACGCGCACACACACACACACACAGGAATACTATTCAGCCATAAAAGGAGGAAATCCTGCCATTTGTGACAACATGGATGGAACTTGTGGGTATTATGCTAAGCGAAATAAGTCAGACAGAGAGAAACAAATACTGTATGAACTCGCTTGTATGTAGACTCTAAGAAAAAACTAACTCATAGATATGGAGAAGAGATTGGTGGTTGCCAGAGGTGGGGAGTGAGGGGTGGGCAAAATGGATAAAGGTGGTCACAAGCTACAGACTTCCAGTTATAAGACATGTAAGGTACAGCATGATGACTATAGCTAACAATACTCTTGTCTATTTGAAAGTTGCAAACAGAGTAGATCTTAAAAGTTTTCATCACAAGAAAAAAATAGTTATAACTAGTGTGGTGTGGATGGTAACTCAACTTACTGCAGGAATCACTTTGTGATGTGTCCATATATCAAATCATTATGTTGTACACCTACAACTAATACAACATTGTATGTCAATTATATACTATTTCTTTTAAAAAAGAGGCAATAATAATACCTACTTCACAGGGTTGTTGTGAGGCTGATAATGACAATAATAATAATAACAACAACAGATGTAGGAGAGGGCTGGGACCTGGCCTCACAATCAGCCACCAGGGTAGGCCAGCTCTGGAGCGGTAGACCAGATACCCAGGCAGATGGAGGTGTTTCCATCGAGCAGACCATCACTTGCAAACACACCTAAAAACATTGCCATCACCTGTGCTTCAGCTGTTACTCCAGGTGAGAGGGGGAGCTGGCTTGGGGGCTGCAAGTATGAAACTGGGTTCCCAGGTAACTCTCGGCACAGCCTCTCGGCAGACAATAGCTGTCTCTTGAAGCAAGGTCTGGAGTTTGGCTGGGAGGGTCTGAGGATGAGATATCTCAGAACAAGGAAGCAGCCCGGGCATGCAGTTTGCCAAGCCGGAGTCACAGAGCAAGCTGGACACAAGCAGATGTCCCAGATGGGAACAACGGCTGTGTACCCTGGCTTGGCTTGAGCATAGCTGATTTAGTTTACGAATTTAGACTGTTGGGAAAAAAAACGAAAGCCATAAGACAGAACTAGTACTTGTCAAGTGCCTACTGTGTGCCAGAAACGTCAGTTACTACATCTTCACCTGCAAAATGAGATGACAGCAAAATAATAGCAACTTTGCTGGGTTGATTAAGGATCAGTGAGAGCCATGGAATTACTTAGCATGGAGTCTGTATTCCATGAGCTCTTGGTAGATAGAAGCCCATATTATCATAAGGCATAGGGCAGCCGGGAGGTGGTTCACTGAGCCAGCGATCACAAGAAGGGGTGGGAACTTCAGAGGAAGTGATGGATTTGGTTTGGGGGCACTGAGTTGGAGGTGTCTGTGGGACAGCCAAGGAAGACATCTGGCAGGCATTGATGTAAAGCCTAAAGCTCTGGGATGAGCTGGGGACAGGAGATACGAATTTGGGGGCCCTTGGCACCAAGATGGAGAAACCATGGGAGGGGGTTAAGACCCTGGGGTGATGTGAAGCAAGATGTGAAGACAGCAAAGAGCTGAAGGATGCCAGTGTATTAGGGGGAGCAGAGAAAGGGCAGACTGTGAAGGGCTCCAGGAACTGCTAAAGGAGCCTGGGAAGGAGCAGGCAGGGAGCTAAGAAATGGTGGACTCGTGAAAGCCAAGAGAAGAGAGTAGTTAAAGAAGAAGGAACTGGTAAATAGTGCACATGTTGCAGACAGGTCAAGAAAGCAAAGCTTAAAAGAATGTGCCACAGTATAGGTTTTCTCAGACCAGTGCAGGCCAAAAAGTGAGGCAGCTGCTGCTCCCAGGGAGGGCGAGGCCAACCTCTAAAGCTCACGTAGGAAATCCTAGCACACTTCCCTGGTGGTCAGTGGTTAAGATCCTGTGCTTCCAATGCAGGGGTGTGGGTTCGATCCCTGGTCAGGGAGCTAGATCCCATAGGCCTTGGGGCCAAAAAACCAAAACATGAAACAGAAGCAATATTGTAACAAATTCAATAAAGACTTTTAAAATGGTCCACATCAAAAAAAAAAAAAACTTTAAAAATAATTTTAAAAAAAGAAAAAAGAAATCCTGGACAGTCAAGGGACCTCGAAGTGGAGCCCAAAGGCCCTCGAGAGGCAATGTAGAGGAGGGAGGTGCTGAATCCCTCTGCATGAGGCCTTGCCATGTCTCTAAACAGCTCTGAGCCTCTGTTTCCTCAAATATGAAGAGGGGGTAATATGCAAACTTTATAACAGGGTTGTAAGAATTGGATGACATCCTTTTATAAGATGCCTGGTACATAGTGAGGACTCAACAAAAACTAGTGCTTTCACTCCAAACCAAGAACAGTTAAATTCAGGTCAAGTATCCTCTTTTGGGGAACACAGGGAATACTTTAGAAAGATTCACACTGTCACACCTGTCTTACTTCCAAAGACTTGGTGATGGGGTACCCCAGGCATGACCGCCAAGCTCCCCTCCAGCCCCGTCCTCCCGTGCTCTCCCCAGAGAGAGGTGGTCATCTGTGGATGATCCGTCCATTCAGAGGACAGTGGGGAGCCTGCCTGGCCAGGCTAAAAAGCCCAGGGCCTGGGGAAAAGGCAAGAAAGCTGTGCAGAGTGTAACAGAGGCGCCCAGGCGAGGTCCAGTTTAGGAAAGTAAGTTAAGTTGTTCTTAAAATGACTTGTAAAGATTCGGTCACAATCAACATTTACACCAAGTACTGAGAGAGTCACGTTCACATATATTGTCTCAGTCGTTACTCCCACCAGCTTGTGTGGAAGGGGGAATTCTCCCTACCCCTGACATGGAAACTGAGATTCTGTCAAATAAAGTGATTTGCTCCAAGTCCCACAGGTGACAGATGATGGCTCTGGGATTGGAAGGCCAGGAAGGAGAAGCCAGCTGGATTTGAGAAGCTAGGAAGGAAGCAGATGAAGGGAGGGAGACTTGGGCGATGCGATGTCTGGGTTTTACTGTAATAAATCCTGGTGGAGTGGGAATAAGTACAGGGAGGTGCGGGGACCTGACCACACAACCACCCACCTTCATGGGACAGCTTTGCAGAGACAGACCAGACACCTGAGCAGATGGAGGTGTTTCCACCTAGCAGACCGCCACCTGCAAATACACCTCAAAACACTGCCATCACCTGTCCTTGGTCTGCTACTTAGGGAGGGAGTCGTGACAAGGAAGGAGGCAGGTTTGGGGGCTGCCTGCCTGATATGAGCCCCACTGGTATCCGTGGTGGCCAAGAAGCCAGGAGCAACCAGCCCACCACAGGCCCTCCGGAGGGGGGAAGGGGTCAGAACTTTCTGAGCTTAAGTGTCTTCACGAGGGAAACTGAGATAAGATAGCCTACATCACAGGGCTATCCCAAGAAATATGTAAGAGAACACATAAAGGGCACCTGGAGAGTTCCTGACATAGAGCATGTGATTCTCTTTCACTTCATACTTGTCAGATGAGGAAACTGAGGCTCAGAGAGGGGCAGTGACTTGTCCACGGTCAGATATCTAGTGAGCTGGTGATGGAACCAAGCCTAGGAGCCAGATCTCCTAATATCCAGGGGCCCTAACCCTCAAGCAGTAGATTATTCTTTCCCCTTGGATGGGGGTGATGTGTTAACCACAACACCCTACCCGTTCAGACCACATTAACAGAGGTAGAGTCTAGACCTGCCTCACACCTGTGTCCAACACCATAGCCACTAGTCACAGGTGGTTACTAAGTACTTGAAACGTGGCTGTTCCCAAAGAGGATGTGCTCTAAGTGTGAAAACACACCAGAGTTTGAAGATTTTGTATGGAAAAAAAAAGTTTGATATCTCATTAATGATTTTTATGTTGAAGGATTTATGTTGAAATAATATTTCGGACATATTGGGTTAAATAAAATATAGTTTTAAGTTCATGTTACCTATTTCTCCTTCCTTTTTTTTTTTCTTTTTTTTGCCACACAGCTTGCGGGATCTTAGTTCCCCAACCAGGGACTGAACCCGGGCCTCCAGCAGTGGAAGTGTGGAGTCTTAACAACTGGACCACCAGGGAATTCCCACCCCTTACTTTTTTTAAGGTGGCTACTAGAAAATTTAAGATTGCCCACGTGACTCACCTTATATTGCTGTCAGACTGCGCAGGTCTCAAATGTAGGAGGAGATGGGGCTCCCCCTCTCTATGCAGAGGAGGCCTGAGTTGAATTCTAGACCGCTCATCTCAAGAGGCACAGCGGCAGGGAGGAGCGTATCCAGAGAGAGCGGGGGAAGCAGAATGAGGCCGCAGCTTTGCACAATGCCAGGGGCACCGCTGACATCGTGGTCCAGTGGGGCTGTATTCAGTGACCCCACAACGATGTCATGGAAGGGACAGTTGAAGGACCTGGACTGGTTCCATATGGAGAGAAGACTTGGAGAGGGGACGTGATCCCTGTCTCCAAATAGCAAAGGACAGTCACGGGGCCAAGGGAGCAGATGTGTTCCGTGTGGCCTGAAAGAGGAGAGCTGAGGTCTCAGGGGGAGCTTCAGGGAAGCAAACTTCTGCTCCGGGACAGGCCAGGACCATCCTCAGAGGAGGGTGAAGGGAGCCTGGTGAGTTTTTCTTAGGAGGGGTTAGCATGGAAGGAAGAAATGTTCGATGACCTACAATGAAATGTCCTCACACCTGGAGGCTCTGGAGCACCTCTGGGTGGGTGGCTGCCCCAGGCAGGTCAGGACAGAGAAGTTCCTGGGGTTCCAGCCTAATAATAATAACACTACAATAATGGCTTATTGAGCGTCTACTAGGTACCAGGGGACTGTACACATATTACTACTATTCCTCTCACCCACCCTGATGAGGCAGTTACTACTTCCCCTACTAGGTAGATAGGGAAACTGAGGCTGAGATAGGAGGAGTGGACAGGAGCCTTGTCCAAGTTTATACATCTCCTGGGCGAGCTGGGATTTGAACCCAGTCTGGCCGATAGCAGTACCCTCAGGCATGGGGCAGCCTCCTTGGGGAGCCAGAGGGGCAAAGGCCAGCTGAGCCGGGGGACTGGCTCCTGGTTCACGGGAAGCCAGGGCCCCACTGGGCTCTCCAATTAGTGAGAGCAGAGAAATCAGAGGCAGCAACAAGCTCTGCTAATGAGCTGCCACATTAAACAATGAGTCACACTCCCATACGGTGCCGCTCCAGCCCTAACCCGGAGCAAACAAGCTGTGAGAAACAGTTTACGAAACAGCGAGGTGTGACTGTCTCCCTGCTGCCACCCGCTGCTGCCACCACCACCAGCACTGCAGCCACCACCCAGCCCGCCGCCCACAGGCAGACACAGGCGCAGAAGAGAGCCTGGGAGGGGCTCCCAGCCAGCCCTGGCTTCCGAGCTCAGGGGAGTCCCCGTCTCCGAATGGCCCCAGGACACTCCCTAAGTTGCAGCTTCCACTGCCATTCTTGCCATCTCCTGAAATGCTGGGGGCTCTGTCATTGGACCACTCTGTGACCTAGGGCAGGTGACTTAAGCTCGGTCTCAGTTCCTTTATCTGTATTATGGGGATAATAATAACATCTAGCTCATATTCCAATTGTGGTGTTTCAATGTGATCATCACATGAACTGCCTGGCACCCAGTAGGTATGCGGTAAACACTGGATCCTTCCTCCCCCCTTCCCCATGTAGGGAATCCAGCTCAGAGCCAGACTCATAGAAGGCTCCCAATAATAGTGACTGCTTTCCTTGTCCTGTCCCATATTATACTTCTTTCTGTCCCTGGCCTACCCCCTCCTAAACTGTGGGATCCTGTGAGCAGGAACCGTCCTACTCATTTCCACAGCCCCAGGCCCAGCACAGGTGAAGTTGAAGAGCAACAGGCTTTGGGGACAGATCCCATTTCACAGATGAGGAACTTTATGCTCAGAGCAGTTAAGTAGCAAGGGGTGGTGGCTTTGCAGTGCATCCACTCGGCTCAGCTGGACTACATTTCCCAGAATTCCCTTTCCTCTAAGGTCCTGGTTAGAATCTCCTAGTGGTTCTGCTTCTCTAATTGAACCCTGACTGATACACATGGCAAAGGTTCCACAGTTTGTTACTGATGGAGCTGGAGTTCAAAATGTTTGCCTGTCACTCAGCTCTAGATTTTCAACTATTCTACTGGATAATAATAGCTAACACTTACATAGTAACTATGTCAGTTTTATCTCATTTAATTCTCATAACAACCCTATAAGGTAGTTTTTATTATTATCATTCCATTCTTACAGGTGAGGAAACTGAGGCACGGCGAGGTTAAATAATTTGTCCAAGGTCACACATTAATAAATGGGGAATCTGAGAGTCAAACCCGGAAGTCTGGCTACACGATCCATCTTTTTATCTGTTACATTATTCTACCTCTCAACTCTAATATAACTCTTTCTCTAAGCCCCAATTCTCCTCAATCTATAAACTGGGGATAATCATACCTAACATATAAGATTATAGTGATAATTAAATGTGAAGATGTAGTTATAGGGCTTCTGGGAAGATGAAACAACAGGGGGTAGATTTGCCCTCTGTCCCGAGCAACTGAAAAGCTAGATAAAGTAAAGGAAACAGCAGTTTTCAGACACAACATCAGGCAGCACAAAATAGCAATCCCTGAGAGAGGAGAAACTAATGAGGTGAGCCCTACGATTGCCAGCTTCTTCCTGGAGAGAGTTTCCAGGCTGAAGCACAGGGAGCGAGGTCCCAGCTGTCTCCTTGCTTTGAGGAGGTAGAGCAAGGAGTCTGGGGAGGCCAAAGCAACTGGAGTTCACAGGGCAGAGAACTGCAGAGGAGAGAGCTTCTCAGAGAGAGAGAGCCTCAATGATCTGTAAAGAGTTCCCCTCAAGCCTTCAACTGAATATTTAATAGCACTTGTATGTGAGGAAACTACCCAAGTTTGAGGAAAGAACATCTCAGAGAAGCAGAGGAAACAATTTCCAAAGTACACACAAAACCTGGAATGCTTTGTATCCCTACCAAGCAGAGTGAAAGACCTCATAAATCATGGGGCGTCAAGTTGATTATTTAGAAGGGTGTTGTTTCAGTAGTGGAAAAACAGTAATCATCCTGCCTGATAACATTGAAAAGCAAGTCTCAGCAGAATCAAACTCTTTTCAAGTAACTTGACTGCATCCTAGAACAAAGCTCAAAAATATTTAATACACAATACTAAAATGGCCAGCACACAACAAGGTAAAATTCACATCTGGCAACCAGCCAAAAACCACCATGCGTGCAAAAACGCAGGAAAACACAACATATAATGAGGAAAAAGTTAATCAACAGAAACAGACCCCACAATAACAGAAGGTAGAATTAGTATACAAGGAAATTATATACAACCTAACAATATAACTATATTCCATATGCTCAAGAAGCTAAAGTAAAGATTGATTGTGTTAAGTAGAGACTGGGGGAAATGGCCCAAATCAAACTTCTAGAGATGAAAAAATACAATATCTGAGATGAAAAATACACTGGATGGGATTAACAACAGATATGATAACACAGAAAAAAGGAGTAATAAATTTGAAGACATGGCAATAGAAAGTATCCAAAATGAAATAGAGAGAAAAAAAATTAATGGACAGATTATTAATGAGCTGTGGGACAACTCCAAGAGGAATTACACTATGTGTAATTGGAGTCCCCAAAGGAGGAGGGGAGCCAGAGAATATTTGAAGAAATAATTTTAAAATTTTCAAATTTGATAAAAACTATAAACCATGAATTAAAAAATCTCGGTGAAAATCAAGCACAAGAAACATGAATGAAACTTCACCAAGGAAAGTTTATGGTTGTAACTTTACAGTAATAAAGTTGCTTAAAACCAGTGATAAGAGAAAATCTGAAAAGCAGCCAAAGAAAAAGAAACATGTTACATACAAAGGAATAAAGATAAGAATGACAGCAGACTTCTCATTGGAAAGAATTCAAGTCAGAAGACAGTGGTACAACTGTCTTTAAAGTACAGAATGTAAAAAACAAAATCAAACCAAACCCATAATCTATAATTCTATACACAGTGAAAATATATTTAAAAACAAAGGTAAAATAAAGACTTTTTCCAAAATGAAAAAAACTGAAATAATTAATCACTAGCAGACCTGCACTATAAGAAATATTATAGGAAGCCCTGAGACAAAAGGAAATATGATACCAGAGTGAAATCTGGATCTTTTTTTTTCTTTCTTCTATATTTTATTGCATTTTATTTAATTTGATGTTTTTAATAGATATTACATTTACATAAAGAAGCAAAACAATATAAAAGTTATATACTGAGAGTATGGTTCCCACCCTCTTCTCTCCTCCCTTTTAAAACACTTTATTAGATTTTAAAATTTACCCTTCTAAGATTTCTTTATGCAAATATGAATATTTTTGTTCCTCTTCATTTCTGCCACAGAGGTAACATCCCAGATACATTGTTCCATTTAAGGTCATGGGTTTAAATACACATTGTTCAGTCTTTACTTTGAAGAATTTCAAAACAATGGGAAACACAAAAGAATAAGGACCTCTGGAAATTGTAACATTGTGGGAAAATACTTTTTTCTTATTTAAAATAATCTTTAAAAGATAATTTATTGGTTAAAACAAAAAAAAGTATTTTGGGTTTATAACATATAATGTAAAATATGTGACAAAAAGAGCATAAAGGCTGGGAGGGGGGAAATGGAGGCATAGTGTTGTAAAGTTCTTATTCCAAACATGAAGTGATATAATACTACTTGAAGGTAGACTGGGATAAGTTAAAGATGTATACTATAAACCCTAAAGTAACTACTTTAAAAATACAGCTAATTCAGCCAATAAGGGAGATAAAATGAAATTTAAAAAAAAATACTCAATCAGAAAAAGAGGGGAAAGGGATCAAAGAACACATGGGACAAATAGAAAACAAATAGCAAGAAGATAGATTTAAACTCAATCATATCAAGAATGACGCTAAATGTAAATGGTCTAAAAAACACAATTAAGAGGTCAAGATTGTCAGATTGTTTATTCAAAGCAAGATTCAACTACATATTGCCCGCAGAAACCCATTTGTAAATTTAAATAAAATATAAATTCTATCAAAAACTTATAGATTTGCAAGGATAAATAGGAAAATACACAATTATATTTGGAAATATTTTAATATCCTTTTCTCGATAATCAATAGAACAAGCAGGCAGAAAATCAGCAGGATATAGTAGACTAGAATAACCAATTTAGCTTAACTGACATTTGTAACACACTTCACCCAACAACAGTAGAGTACAAGTTTTTAAAGTGCACAAAAAACATTTACCAAGATAGGCCACATTCTGACTATACAATAAGTTTCAATAAATTTACTGTTAGTCAAAGTATGTCTTCTGACCACAATGGAATTAAATTAAAGATCAGTAAACAAAAAGACACCTGGAAAACCCCCTCAAATATTTAGAAACTCAGTAAGATATTTCTAAATAACCCATGTTTCAAAGAAGACATTAGAAGGGACATTAATATATTGAACTAAATGAAAAGGAAAATACAACATATCAGAATTTGTGGAATGATACTAAAACAGTAGTTAGAGGGAAATTTATAGGACTAAGTACCTATAATTAGAAAAAGAGAAAGATTTCAAATCAGTGTCATCAGTTTCTACCTTAAGAACCAGAAAAAGAAGAGTAAATTAACCCCAAATCAGCAGAAGAAAAAAAATAACAAGAACAGAGCATAAGTCAATGAAATAGAAAACAGAAAACTAATAGGGAAAATCTATACAATCAAAAGCTGGTGCTGTTGTTGTTGTTAGAAGATCATTTTTCCAAATGACTGTTGGAAAAATACCAAATGAATAGGATGCAACAGAGCACAAACTTTGGAGTCTGACAGTCCAGACTTCAGTTACAGCTTGGATATTATTAATTATGTGATTTTATACATGTTTCCTCATGTATAAAATAGAGTTAATAGTACCTGTCTTGCACTTTCATATCCAAGTACACCTTGTTTCATTGTGCTCTGATTTATTTCATTTTTTTTACAAGTTGAGATTTGTGGCAATGCTGCATCGAGCGAGTCTACAGGCACCATTTTTCCAACAGCATTTGCTCGTTTCATGTTTCTGTGTCATATTTTGGTAATTCTCACAATACTTCAAAGCCTCCACCAACAAAAACTGTTATGACTTAATGAAGGCTCAGATAATGGTTAGCATTTTTAGCAATAAAGTATTTTTTAATTAAGGCATGTATATTGTTATTTTAGACATAATGTTATTGCACACTTCATAGACTACATTACAGTGTAAACATAACTTTTATATGCACTGGGAAACCAAAAAAATTCGTGTGACTTGCTTTATTTCAATATTCACTTTACTGTGGTTATCTGTAACCAAACCTGCAATATCTCCAAGGTATGCTTGTATTGCTAGTGGTGGTGAAAATGTAATACAGTTGGCCCTTTGTATCCATGGGTTCCAATCCACAGATTAAACTAACTGCAGAGCATGTCTCATGTTTACAGTCTGTGGTTGGTTGAACGCACGGATGCAGAACTTATGGATAAGGAGGGTCGACTATAGGACTTGAGAATCATCGGATATTGGTATCTGAGGGGGGTCCTGGGGTCAATCCCCCACCTATACCAAGGGACGACTACAACCCCTTAGAGCCAAATTTGTCAATATTTATCAAAAATTTAAATGCATTTACCCTTTTGTCCAACAGTCCCAGTTCTGGGACTCTATTTTTTCAATAGCTCTTTTGAGATATAATTCCCCTAGTACACAATTCACCCATTTAACGTGTAAAATTCAATGACTTTTAGTTTATTCACAGAGTTGTACAACCATTACCACAATCCATTTTGAGAGATTTCTATCCCCCCCAAAAGGAAACTCCATGCCTATTAGCAGTCACTCCCATTTCCTACCAATTCCCTCAGCCCTAGACAACCACTAATTTAATTTCTCTCTATATAGATTTGCCTTTTCTGAACATTTCATATAAATGGAATCATACAATAGATAAGCATCTGTGACTGGCTTCTTTCACTTACCATAATGCTTTCAGTTTTCATCTATGCTATAACATGTATCGGTACTCTCTTACTGTTTATTGCTGAATAATATTCCATTGTATGGATATATTACATATTTATCCATTATCAGTTGATGGACATTTGGATTGTTTCTAATTTAGGGCTATTAAAACAACACTGCTATGAACATTAATGTAACAAGTTTTGTGTAGACATATGTTTTCATTTCTATTTAGTATATGTGTAGCAGTAGAATTTCTGGGTCAAATGATAATTCCATTTCTAGCATTTTGAAGAGCTTCCAAACTGTTTTCCAAAGTGGCTGTAGCATTTTACATTCCCACCAGCAATATATGAGAACTCCAATTTCTCCACATTCTCATCAACTGTTAGGGAGCGAATGTTTGTGTCCCACCCCCCTAAATTCATATGTTGAAGCCCTAACCCCCAGTATGGCTATATTTGGAGATAGGGCCTGTGAGGAGGCAAAAGGTTAAATGAGGTCATAAGGGTGGGGCACTAATTCTATAGGACTGGTACTCTTAGAAGAAGAAGAAGAGACACCAGAGCATCCTCTGTGTGTGTGTGTCTGCACAAAGAGTCCATGTGAGCACACATCAAGATGGCAGCGATCTACAAGCCAGGAAGAGAGGTCTCACCAGAAACCAAATGACCTGACACCTTGATCTTGGACTTCACAGCCTCTAGAACCCTGAGAAATAATTTCTATTGTTAAACCAACCAGTCTGCAGTATTCTGTTACAATAGCCTGAGCAGACTAAAACACCGACACTTGTTATTGTCTGTCTTTTTCATTATACTATCCTAGTGAATGTGAAGTGGTATCTCATTGTGGTTTTGATAGCTAGTGATGGTAAACATCTTTTCAGGTGCTTATCAGCCATTTGTATATCTTCTTTAGAGAAATGTCTGTTCAAATACTTTGCCCATTTTTTCAATTTGGTTATCATTTTATTGTTAAACCTACAAATACTCTTATACTCATATAAAATGATACATATGAAGTCTGTTTGTTGTAACAAATTGGAAATAACCTGGGTGTCCATCATTGGGAACTGTGTAGTTCATCCACACTATGGAATATTATGCAGCTGTAGAAAAGAAAGAGAAGGTCACAGAGTAATTTATGAAAAGTACCCTAGGATATATTGTTAAATGAAAATAAACAAGATGTAGAAAATAAACAAAATGTAAAAATAAAAAATATATATTAAAATATATATAGTATTCTTCCTTTTTTAAAGAAAGAGGGAGAAATAAGAATATATATATGTATATTATTAGCTTATATTGCAATAAAGAACCATTGCAAGGATCCACAAGGAATTTTTTTAAGTGATTACTAATGTGGTAGAAGGTAGGTAATGAGGTTGACAACAACAGGGATAAAACTGAGACTTATTGTATAGTTTTATGTAGTATTTTGATTTTTGAAGCATTTAAATGTGTTACTTATCCCAAACACTCAAGATTGAGATACGAGAGTTTAAAATTTCAGTAAAGTATAGCAGGTGTTTCCCCGAGATGTAGGCCTCATTCTGTTCCCTACAGATGGACGTCCGTCATAAATGGGAGGAGGGTAGGGCATGGCCACACGAGGTTCCTGGCTTACATCATTCTGGATCCCAGAAGAAAGAGAAGCATTTTCTCACCCAGCATTTTTAGATAAAAATCTCAAGGAAGGACCCGGTTTGGTTCTGCTTGAGTCACATGCTCATCCCCGAGGTAAGAAGCAGGAACTGCAGTTTGATGCCCCATCAATACCACAAGGAGTGGAAGTACAGTGAGAATGTCATTTCTTCAAAGTAAGAAAGATTCTATTAACAGAGGGGGCAAGGGACACTGTACAGATCAAAGCAGCAGGCATCTACCTGAGCAGGGGAGACAGGCCATATAAAAAGACAATTCTTAGAATGTGGTGCATGCCATGACATAGGTGGGCACAGTGTGCTGTGAGAGCCCAGAGGAGGCAGCAGTCTAGCCAGGAAGACTTCTCGGAGGCGGTGATGCTCTGGCTGAGTTTTAGATGAGGAGCAGGACGTCTTCAGGGAAGGGGAAGAAAGAATATGGACAGTGTTCCAGGCAGAGGGAAGGGCAACATGAGCAAAGACCAAAGACGGAAGATGGTATTATGAGCTGAACTGTGTGCCCCCCAAATTTATATGTTGAAGCCCTAAACCTCAGTACCTCGGAATGTGGCTATATTTGGAGATAGGGCTTTAAAAGAGGTAATTAAGTTAAAATGAGGCCATTAGGATGGGCCCTAATCCAATCTGACTGGTTTCTTTAAAAGAAGAGGAAATTTGGACATACAAAGAGACACCAGGGATGGGTGCACAAACAGAGGAAAGACCATGTGAGGACACAACAAGAAGGCAGCTGTCTGCAAGCTAAGGAAAGAGGTCTCAGGAGAAACCAAATCTGCTAACACCTATTGCTTATCTTGGACTTCTAGCCTCTGGACTGTGAGAAAATTAATTTTCAATGTTAAGCCCCCAAGCCTGCAATCTTTGTTATGGCAGCATGAACTGATCAATGCAGGCAGCATGATGCATTTAGGAATTTCTGGCTGCTCTGCCTTCCTGGGCCACAAGGTGTGAGGCAGGAGTGACAGGTTCTTAAGCAGGACAGTTACAAGCACAACTCTGATCTGGGAAGCATGTAGATTAGTGGATATAAAAAGAGCTTATGTTTCCTGAGTGTCTATTTTGCCAGACGTTGTGCTCAGTTCTTTACATGCATTCACTGGTTGAATTCTCACTACAGTCCTCTAAGTGCTGCTATCACCCCTTGGTACAGTAAAGAAACTCAGGCACAGAGAGGTTAAGTGATTTGCCCAAGATCACACAGCCAACAAGTGATGAAGCTGGGATTAGAACCCAGGTTGATCTGACTCCAGCCCTAAGGAGGAAGGATACTTAGAATTTGGTGCCTGCCTGAAGTGGCGGGTAGTGGAGGAGGATGCAGACAATGATGGGTTTTGAGCCCAAGTGCCCAGTGGATGGTAGTGCCACGGGCTTCTGAGACCCGGGGGAGGGTGGGCTTGAGACTTGGGAGGTAGTGTAACATGAATAGGTCAGTACATGAGACTTGAAGCCAAAAACCTGGGTTCAAATCCCAGTGCTGCTTCTACGTGTGGCCTTGGCCTTTCTGAACCTCGATTTCCTCATGTGGGAATAATAGTGATATCTATCTCAAAATACTCTATAAATGATATCTAACATTCGTGTTTTCTGAAAATTCTCAATAATCATAGCTACTGTTGCCATTATAACCACAGGGAGCATGTGGGAAGTGCTGTGTGCTCTTGGGCGGTGCATTTGACCTCCAGACATACTTGCTTCTTCCTGGAGCTCTCCCCACCCCACCCCACTGTGGCAACCCTTCTGTGCTTCAGGGCCCAGGCCTGCTTCCTCCTGGAAGCCCTCCCCACTGCTACTGCTCAGGGCCCTCTGACACTTCAATAACTTGTCTCCAAGTAACTGTTCTGCCCTGGTTCGTTGCTGAGGAAGGACTCCATCAATGTCCATGGTCTCCCTCCCTCCGTCCCTTCCTTCTCTCCTTCTTTGTCACTCTTCCTCTAGAAACCCGAGGCATCCTTGCCATCAGGCCCTGCAATGTGATCACCTGGGTGACAAGAAACCCCAGTCTCACTTCTAAACACCTTTGCTTTCCTAAAACCCAGTCACAAATTGGAGTGATGTAAAGCAAAGAGTGTCAGAGGTGGCCCTCTGAGACTTGGGTGGAGCACAGGAGCCCCACTCCCTCGCAGGTAATGGCCCGGTTAGCTGTCTCAGCCTTAGCTCGGCCCCCTTCAGACACTGCATCCTTCATTCCTGGGGCCTGGCTTCTGACCCATAGGGGCTCTCATTTCCTCCATGTGAGCTTTACAGAGTAAGAATCAGCTGATCCAAAGCAGATCTCCTAGGGTCTGCCTTGCTCTCTGCTAAGGAATAGGGACTGATCAAGCACCTACGGAATGCTGGGCCCTGTACCAAGCACAGCCAAGAAAAAAGAAAAGAATCAGAGAAAGAGCTCATCCCTGGGGGCTGAGGGCAGGGCAGGGAAGTGGGCTGGGAACCAGGGGAATAGCCCCCAACTCCCACACCCCCTACTTCCAACAGTCTCCACAGGGTGAGAGGCCCAGGGGGCCTTCTGTCGGGGTAGGTGAGGGTGAGGGAACACTCTTCCAGGCAACAGCCTCCCAAACACCCACCCTTCTGCGCCCCTCATCCCTCACCCTCTCCCATGCTGTCACACTTTTTTTTAATATAAATTTATTTATTATTTATTTACTTATTTTGGCTGCATTGGGTCTTTGCTGCTGCACGCAGGCTTTCTCTAGTTGCGGCGAACAGGGGCTATTCTTCGTTGCGGTGCACAGGCTTCTCATTGCATTGGCTTCTCTTGCTGCAGAGCACGGGCTCTAGGTGCACGGGCTTCAGTAGTTGTGGCACACAGGCTCAGTAGTTGTGGCGCTCAGGCTTAGTTGCTCTGCGGCATGTGGGATCTTCCCGGACCAGGGATGGAGCACATGTCCCCTGCATTGGCAGGCAGATTCTTAAGCACTGCGCCACCAGGGAAGTCCCTGTCACACTTATTAAATGAGATAATCCGAGCAAAGCACTTAGCATCCTGCCTGGCTAACAGGAAGCTCTTGATAAATGCCTGTAGTCACACCCCGTCCCCCACATACTGTCACACTTTCAGGCGCTTGGACTCCCGCGTGCCGTCCACTTTCCAATACACCTCTCATCCTCCAGCTACACACACACACACACACACACACACACACACACACTCTCACACACAGGTGCACTCATGTCACACACATACACACCCTCCCACCCCACCCCATTTTCTCTCTGTCCTGAACTCCCCCTAGAGGCGCGTGGGCCAAGAGTCCAAGTGGCCAGCACAGGGCGGTGGGAACAAGCTCGCTCCCGTGGCCAGCCCCATCACAGAGACCTGAGTGTGGAGAAGCCTGGAGAAGGGGACCGGAGGCTGGCAGGAAGGGTGGGAAAGGAGGCGGGCAATGAGGAGGGCTGGGCCAGGCTCACCTCAGTCTTTTCAAGTGAGAAGTCTGAGCCTGAGACCAGCCTTTGAAAGCAACACTGGGGGTGGGGGACAGAGGAAGTGGCACGAGACATATTGAGCCTCCACAGGACCAACCTGAGCTGGGAGCTCGGGTTTGGAAGGGCCATCGCTGAACACAAGGCCTCTCCTACCTCAGGTCAGCACCAGGACCCTGCACCTGATGGGTCTCAAGGCTGACAAGGGCCTGGGAGGGTGAGAGGGGAGGAGATCAATGACTTTGCCCTCCTCCCAGCTCCACCCCCAAGTGTCACGTGCAAGAACCGTGATCCTTGGACAGAGTCAGAGACAGACAGGCCTGGGACAGACAGACAACCTATGGAAATAAACAGGAATGGCGACCTGGGTACCGGAAGAGCAGGCAGGGGAAGGGAGGGGCTGAGCTCCAGGCCCCAACACATACTCAATACCCTCTGTGGACACTCAACATGGACACCCGACACAGATATATAGACACACAGCACAGAGACATAACCCAGCTCAACAAACGCAACGGATACACCACACTTAGCCACACTGTGCAGACACCTCTCACCCAACTCACACACCCACATACACACAGTACACTCAGACACAGCACCTCTCACCCGGCTCACACACCCACATACACACAGTACACTCAGACACAGCAGTGCGCTGAGCATCCCGAGATTCACTGGACACACACCCCAGCCAAAGCCCCACACAGCCAGCAGAGATGTTCCCTCCGCCCACACTGACAACCAGGCGCACACTATTTAGGACACAAAGGCATAGGCACACAGACATATATCATCTCAGGGACACACACACACACACACGTCCAGACATGTCGACACTGCTCCCCTCGCTCCGCTAGTTCTGGGGTTCTCCTTCCTTTCTCCTCACTGCTTTTGCTGGTCTCTGTTTCCATCCTGTGTGTCTCTTCAAGACTTATTAGGCCAGAACCCTTCAGTCCTTAACACTTCCCCATTCCTGGCCTCCTTTCTGTGCCAAGGATTCATGGATGCATGCACACCGTGAGGTCATGGGGTGCCCTGGGGAGCAGTCTCGGGCCAGAGGGCGTTCCCCTGTCACTTTCATCATCTGCAAGGCTGAGGGTAGGGATTTCAGCAGGTGGCTGCCCCTCACCCCAGATCTTGGCCTCCTGGTTCCTTGATCAGCCCACTGGAAACCTCCCCCACCCCCCCATCTGCTCCTCTGGCCGCCTGCTTGCAGTTCCAGAACACACTGTGCTTTCCCTGCACCTTTGTCTTGGTACAAGCAGCTCGCTCCTCCTGGAGCGCCCTCCCGACTCCAGCTGCCAGTACGCCTCATATTTTTGAATTTCATGGACCAGTTAAAAACTTCAAAAGGAAGTTTGGGAAATGACAGAAGGTTGCCAAGTTTTCATTTCATTAGGAAGGATATTTAATATATAACTACCATCCTCGATCCACCATCGTTTCATAAAAAGAACGCTTTAATACCAGCAAAGTAGGAAGGCCCTAATCTCAGAATAAAGGGTCATCCTTTACCTTGAACACATTAGCTTTACGTAAAACCCACAGCATTGTCCTTCTTCTTCTCATTTCGCCCATGAAGCACTGGAAACCTCATCACAGATCATGTTTGGAACCACCAAGTCCTCAGGTCACGGGGCACCTCCCCCAGGAGGCCTGCCCCACCCGACCCCTCTCCCACCCCTCCCCCAGAGTTGGTCTCACTGCCCAGCAGGCTCTCTTGTGTTCTGTCACTATAGCCACATTGTCATGGTTTCCCAAGGGCCGACACAGTTAAGCACTACCAGGTGCTTAACATGGATTATCTCATTTTATCCTCATAACCCTGCAAGGTGAATATTTCGTAAGCATCTTCCCCCAATCCTGCACCCCGTGCTGGAGAAGCTGATAGAAGGTAGCAGCTCTTTCTTTGGAAAGAACCGCAAACACAGGTCTGGGCTGCAAATCCAGGCTCTCCGCTTCCTGGTTTTATGATTGGGGCAAGTCACTTCACCACTCTGAGTCTCAGTCCTTATCATCGATGAAAGAGAAGCAACAATTCCTACTTCACAATGTTGTCCTGAGGGAGTGCACGTGGAGCTCCTAAGATAGCACCTGGCACGTGGAAGACACCGGGCAACGTGAGTTACTCCCCTCCCACGTCCCCAGGCTCCCCCCACACCCCAATCCCGTGACTTTCCCTATACCTCATTCTCCCGACTGCCTTCCCACATTTCTTTCCAGGCTCCTGTGTTAGACCCTACTGCTTTTCTTCCCTCTAAAAGTAGGTCAGCTCCACGGAACAATCTTTGGCCCTCCTCCCTCTTCTGTCTCCTCTCCCTCGCTGGGTGATCTCATGCAGTCCCATGGCTTTATGTATCGTCTAGACACTGACTCCAAATTTTATATCCACAGTCCTCATCTCTCCCCAGACCTCCAAACCTGTATGTTCAACAGACACCTCCCCGTATAGACCTCATGGGTCTCTTGGAGTTTATACATATAAAACAGAGACTTGATTCTTCTCATCCTAAACCATTCCTCCACCAATTTTCTCATCTCAGTAAGTCACACCATTATTACCCAGGTGCTCAAGCCAAAAGCACATTTGATTTTCTCTCTCACCCCTCACCTACAATCATCAGCAAATCTCACTGCCTCTTATCTCCAAAGTATAGCCCAAACTTTTCATTTCTCTCCAGCTCCATTACTCTCACTGGAGTCTGATTTCTCATCATCTCTCATCTGGTTCACACCAGTAACATCCTAACTGGTGTGTCTGCACTTACTTTCACTCCTTTAAAAGACTGCTTTTAAAGTACATCTTTAGATCAGTTAGGGTGAGCCCTTCAGCTTGGTTCTTTTTAAAAATTTCCTTGGCTATTCTAATTCCTTTGTATGTTCCCATAACTTTTGGAATGAGCTTGTCATTTTAAAAACAAACAAACAAAAACCTGCTGGAGCTCTGACTGAGATTACTTTGAATATATAGATCAATTTAGGCATAACAGACATCTTAACAATATTAAGTGTTCCAGTCCATGAATATATCCTATCAGCCCTTTGATTTAGGTCTTCTTTACTTAAATACTGGATAATAGTGTTCAGTACAGAGGTTTTGCATGTCTTTTTCTAAATCTATTTCTAAGTATTTTATGCTTTTTTACTATTATAAATAAGCTTTTAAAATTTCTGTCTTCCAGGTGCTTACTGGTAAGATACAGAAATACAACTGGTTTTTGTATATTGACTTTGTAACCTGCAGATATGTTAAATTCTCTTATTAGCTTTGGTAGTTGTTTTGAGAATCCCTTAGGATCTACAAATAAAAATAGTTTTACTTCTTCCTTTCCAGTCTTTATACCTTTTATTTCCTTTTCTTACCTTATTGCACTCACTAGGGTCTCCAGTACAATGCTGGATAGAAGTAATGAGAGCAAGCATCTTTGCCTTACTCCTGCAGAGGAGAAAAACATTAATTCTTTCACTGTTAGGTATAGTATTAACTGTAGGTTTATCATAGATGTCCTTTATCAGGCTGAGAAAGTTACCTTCTATTCCCAGTTTGCAGAGAGGTGTTTTTGCTTTTTAAATCATGAATGGGTGTTGAATTTTGTCAAATGCTCTTTTTCCTGTATCTTTCAAGATAATGTTATGGTTTTTCTACTTTATTCCGTTAATGTGGTGAATTAAACTGATTGGTTTTTTAAATATTAAACTTTGCATTCCTAGAATAAACCTCACTTAGTAATGATGTATTCTCTTTTTTATACGTTGCTAGGCTTGATTTGATAATATTTTGTTAAGGTTTTTTCATCTTTGTTTATGAGTGATATTGAACAATAATTTCCTGCTCTTGTAATGTCTTTGTCAGGTTTTTGCATCAGAGTTGTATCAGATAAGACTGCTACAAATTCTTTGCAACTTTCCTTTGAGAGGTAGAGTCTGATTCTCTTCTTTTTGAATATGGACTACCTTAATGACTTACTTGACCAAGAGACGTGCCCTTCCAAAGCTAAGTCATAGAAGCTTTGCAGCTTCTTCCCAAGTCTCCCGAAATACTCACACTTAGAGCTTCAAGCTGCCATGTAGGAAATCCAACCACCCTGAGGCCACCATGCTGTGGCGAGACATAAGCTAACCAGGGGGCCACGTGGAGAGGGAGAGAAAGATGTCCAGCAATTTCCAGTTGTTACAGCCACCAGACATTTGAGTCACCTCAGCTGAGACCCCAGATATTGTGGAACATAGAATAAGCCAACCCACTGTGGCCTGTCCAAATTCCTCACCCTAGAATCATGAGATATAATAATAATAAATTAGTGTTTGAAGCCACTACCTTCTGGGATAGTTGTGCAGAAATAAATAACTAGCAGAATCATTTATGCTGGGCTCATAAATGAATGGGGATATGTTCCCTTGTCTTCTAGTTTCTGAAAGAGTTTGTGTACAGTTGGTATTATTAATTCCTTAAATATTTGATAGAATTTATCAGTGAAACCATCTAGGTGGGAACTTTTTATATTATGAATTCAATTTCTTTAATAGATACAGAGCTATCCAGATTTTCTGTTTTTTCTTATAGAATGATCTTTTTAAATGCCAATAAATAACATCACTCCCCTTATGGAAACCTCCAATGGCTTCTCCTTGCACTAAGAATAAAATCCAAAGTCACTTTCATAATCTCTAAGGCTCTGTATTATCTGGCTCCTGCCTGCTTTACAGATCCCACCTGGATGCACATTCCTGATATCTACCGGGCTGATTCCTTAATGCTGTTTAGATTTCAGCCCAGGTGTCACCTCCTTAGGGAGGTCTTTTTGAACAACAAATCAAAATAATCTCAATCATTCTATATCATATTATTCATTAAAAATGTATAGCATTCGTCACTATCTGACATTATTATTACTTATTATTATTAATAATTACTTATTATTACTTATCATTATTTCTACGTGGTCTCTACCATGTAGAATTTCAGGTTTTTGTGGCAGTGACCTTGTTGGACTTATTCACAGCTGTGTCCTTAGAGTCTAGGACACCTTGTCATAGAAGATGGTAAATACATACTTACGAAATTGTTGACTTGTTGCCCTGGAATCCCCAGTCCTGACCTGGGTGTATGGTGTTGAGAAGATGCTGAAAAATGGGGGTTTGAAGAGTCTTGGCCTCTACCCTGATTGGTCCCTGGAAATGGCCAGCATCAGATGCAAGAACAAGCACGCTTTGTGGCCACGCTTTGCCCACAGGCTTTTTTTTTTTTTTCTCCTACCAGGGTCTGACTCCAACCTGGCTCCCTCTTCCATCACCAGCAGCTGGAAGGTAGCTTAGAGGCCATTTAGGAGAAGGATCCAAGTACAGCACCTGGGCTCAAAGAAGTGGCTACTTGTTCTAGTTTAGAAGCTCCTTAGTCCACGTGTCTTTGAAAAAAACACTTCCTCCCTCTGGCTTTCACCCGACACACTGTAGACACTCAATCATTTCTGAATAATGATCCACTTCATGCCTACATTTCTACAATCCCATCTTATCCCGTGCCCTTGTTACAGATGAGGAAACTGAGACATGGAGAGGCTAAATGGCCCTACCAGTGCCACAGAGTAAGTTCCTGGAGGTGCTGAAGCTCATAGATTTCCCCCTCGATTTATGATCCTACCAACAAGGGCATCAATTTCAGAGATTAACAGCTGCAAATGATGGCATCAAGTCAGCTGCCCCAGCAGCTCTCCGAAGTGCATCTCCAATTCAGGTTTATCTTCATTAAGCAAGTAATTCATTACCAGGCGGTAAGCATTCACATCAGAGTGAGAATATTAAAAAAGTAATTATATTTTTCACAGTGCGGCTTTCTGGGTAAATTGTATGCAAATTGCTGTCTAAATCAGGCTGGCAGCGCCTGGGCAGGTCTCGGCGCTCTTTGAGGGGATATTTTGGAGGCTGGACCAGTCACCTTCTGCTCACCTCAATGAGTGTCCAGCATAGGATCTTGCATTCAGTCAAGGAAAGCTCAAAAATAGTATTAATTATTACTTCTTAACTCTGTCAAGCCTCAGTTTCCTCATCGGTAAAATGGGGCTCCTAGTAGGACTAAACAAAAGAATGGAGAAGACAATCTCTAGCATAGTATCTGCCTGGCATGGACATGAGAAGCACATGACCTCAGGAAATGGCAAGACAGCTTCAGGGAAAGGGAGCTGTATCAATGAGGCACTGAAACCTACAGGCCCAGAGAGAGGGTGGGGGCAGCTGCTGGGGGGACGAGGGACACTGGTGAGGGGTCAGGAGGCCTACCTTCCTTCTCATCCTGGCTCTGCCACCAATTCACTGTGTGACCCCAAATTCACCGCTTCTCCTCTCTGGGCCATACTCAATACACAGACATAATTAAACCCTGAGTAATCATCACCCAGCAGGTACCCACAATCCCCCAGATAGCACTGACCTCCAACCTCCGGGAGTGAGAAGGTTCATGCTGGAATAGGGTGCTTGAAGTGCAAAGACATCAATTCTCTCAGTTTACAGGTGAGAAAAAGAAGCCCAAAGAAGGGTGTGAATGACCCAAGGTGAGTGATAAAGTCAGGACCAGGATCCCAGGCCAGGGCAGTTCTAATACGTACTGTTAGTACCCACCTGTCAAATGGGCACTTGAAGGCCTGTACTGGAAACTGTAAAATGCGGTGTGCACATAGGTATCATCAATTTTATCTCAGGGTTGGAATACAGTCCTGGGATTTGATCCAGGGCAGGTTACTTCCTGTCTGAACCTCAGTTTCTCCATTTGTCAAATGAGGCTGTTGGAAGAGATATCACTATGGGCTCCTCCAATGAAACTCAGAAGGGAGGATTTTAATGACATCTTTTCTATTCCCTCCCTCTGAGAGAAGCTCTGGGTCTTCCCAGGGACTTAAAGGCAGAAGTGTCCGGGCCTACCCAAGGGGGTCTTGGGGCCAGTTCCCAGCCTCCCCTGCCCACACACTGGAAACCTGCTGGTGGTGATAGTTTGGGAAAATGCACTGTACCCTTGTGATGGGGGACCACCTGCTGAACAGCCCAGAAACCCAGAGCCCCAGGCCACAGGGCCAAGGCTATCCCAGAGACAGTCTCAAATTGGGCCACACAATTCCATGCAAATGTGGCTACAATGGGGCACAGCGCTATGTTGGGGGCCAAGGCACTGCCTGGAGCTCCATTCACTAACACAGAGCTACACCCAGACACACACTCAGGCTGGCACACACAGCTACACGCATGGGTGCTCAGACAGGAAGATACAGCCGGATACGGCTACACCTGGTAACACCTTCACACACTGTTAGGGGCACCTAACAATAGCTAGCCACAACTAAGTCCTGGGTAGTGGTCACCCAGCAGTGACATCTAGACACAGACACTCTGGGAGAATGCATGGCTCCTTTCTGACCCAGCTCCTATTCACAAACCCTCACCTGTGCAGACCCTCAATCCCACACCCATGGGGCTACTGAAAAGTCTTATCGCCACCCGGAGACAGCAGGTTCCAGGAGGCACAGGTGAGCACCTGCCTCTGCCCATGCGCAGACACACATCGCTGCGGCTCCTGTATCTGTGAGGTCCTGCTGTTCTCATGTCTTCCTCAGGCATCACTTCAGAGATCCAGGATTTTTGAGAAAGGCCAAACCATGGCTCCTGCCTCCTCGCCACCTTGACATCTCTGAGACACAGCCCAGGCAGCAGCCAAGCTCAGACTGAGCCAGTCAGGGATCCTATGTCCTTCACAGAGGCTGCGGTTGTGGGGGTTAAGGCCTGGCGTGGACTTTCAGAGCTTTCTCCGGGCTGTGAAAATCCTCCCTGGCTTTGGGCATTTCCTCTTTGGCTGGCCTTTCTTTTTCTTTTTCTTTTTTTTTTTTTTTTGCAGTAAGCGGGCCTCTCACTGTTGTGGCCTCTCCCGTTGCAGAGCACAGGCTCCGGACGCGCAGGCTCAGTGGCCATGGCTCACGGGCCCAGCCACTCTGTGGCACGTGAGATCTTCCCGGACCGGGGCACAAACCCGCATCCCCTGCATCTGCGGGTGGACTCTCAACCACTGCGCCACCAGGGAAGCCCTGGCTGGCCTTTCTTTAACTCATCTTTCTGGAAGAAACTCAAGTCTCCTCCAGAAACATTTCATGACCGTGCTTGGCATGGTCAAGCCTTGACCCAGGAGTCAGGAGCCCAGGTTCACAATCCTGGCTCCTGTGCTTACACACTGAATGACCCTGAGCCCATCTGTTGCCTCTAGGCCTCAGTTTCTCCTTCTGCACCAAGAGGGTGGATGGGATGGGGTGGGATGAGGAGGACAGCATTGAATAGAGCTTCAAAGGCCCTCTCTCGTCTCAGATTTCTTGAGCTCTGCTTTCCCCAAGGGCCAGGGCTGGTGACTGAAGCAACCAGGACTGGACCCTAATCTCCTGCCACCTGCTCTAGTGTTCTCACCACACGGCAGGCTTCTGACCCCAGGCCCCTAGCAAAGGCAGAGCGGAAAGAGAATGAGAGAGAAAGCTGTGGGCACATACTGTGCCTGAAGGCAGGGATTTCCACTGGATCTGAAGTTTCCGCAGGGTGTGGTATACAGGACTCACTTAACAACGTTTGCTAAAACCAATCCAATCCACTCCTTCCTAGCTCTGTAGCCTTGGGCAGGCAACTTGGTGTCTCTGAGTTTTCTCTAAGTGTCTTCCACTATAAGACGGGGATAACCGCTCGCTCCTGGTTACAGGTAGTCATGAGGACCCTGCAAGGCCCTGCACGAGAAGGGACAGCACCTGCCCTAGAGGGGCCCCACCAACAGGCATCCCCACCCCCTTCCCCTCCTAGCCTCTACCAGGAGTGAGCCTCCCTGGAGCCCTCCCGGCTTAGAGAGGAAGGCTCGCCACAGGAACGCGGTGGGGAGAGTGCTCAGAGGAGGGGCCGTGCTCGCCAGCATCCTGACCGAGCTTGGGCTGACCAGAGCAGCTTCCTTCTCAGCCTTGCCACACCGAGGGAGCAGCAAAGTCCTGAGCAGGCAGCTGGTCTCGGGGGAAACGGGAGGGAGATGCACACTCACTGGCTCACCCACAGATACAGGGAATCCAAGTCCCGGAGGGCATAAGCCATAAAGCGTCCATCAACAAAAGGGACGCCCTCCCTATCAGCCCTGGCAGGCTTCCCCCGGAACAGGTTGCCCACTGCCTCCCAGGGCTGCCCGTTCTGTGGCCTGGCACGTGCTGAGCTAAGCCTGCCTCCCTGGAGATTCCCTCTCTTGGTCCCAGCTCTGCCCTGCATGGCTGCATGAAGGCATCCGCTCCTTCTGCCTCATGACAGCCCCAGGACCTGCAGACCAACCCGGTGGCCCACCACTGCCCTTCACCTCCCGGACCTTCTTCGCAGGCCAGACAGCAATTTGGCTGGTGCTTCTGTAACAGGGGTCTGAATCCTCTCAGCGGCTCAGACATGTCCCTCTGTATCTAGGCACGTGCTCACGTGCGCACACACATATGTGCATCTCCACTGGGCCCCTTTCCCAGATACAGTCCAGCCCAGAAGGGCACGTCAACCGTCTCCTGCACAGAGCTGCTGTCCCTCCTCTCCCGAGTCCCCGCTGTGGCTGGAACTGCCCTGGAAGACGAGGGGCAGGGAGACATGGAAGCAGCCTGAGAGGACACATCTCCCACCGGGAGCCCTTCCTCTTCCCCCACCCCCTGCCTTCTGCCACTTCCCTATGTCAGGGCCATGCTGATGACACCAGAGAATCCATCAAATGCCACCCCCATGTCAGGTCATGTCACAACATAATTAAAGCATTAGATCTTCGTGATGAAGCCGTTGCCATCAATTCTGAGAGTGACTGATCCAATCTACAGAAAGGGGAAATTTCTCTCCACCCGCCACAACTGCCACAGCTGCCTTCCCCCCCAAGAAGGGAGACAGAATTGCTGGTGTTATTTAGGGCTCTGGACCTCGGGCTGGGAGTCAGGAGCCGAGCTATGAGGGAGGAGGGTCTGGCCTTGTGGTGTGTGCCCCTCCTGCCTGTGGGTCCGCTGGGGACAGCAGAGCCTGGAGACCTGGGGACTCCTCCGAGTTCAGTCACTGAGTCTGTCTGTGACCTTGGAAAAGACAGTGCCCACCTCTAGATTTCAGTGCCCCCTTCTGTAAATGGGATGTGAGGGGTTGGGAGGGTTAGGGAGGAAGATGACTTGATCTCTAAGGATAGTGGAGGGAAAAGAAGCAGGAGCCCAGGGGTCAGAGGGCTTAGGTTCAAATACTGACTAGCTGTGCAGCCGTGGTCAAGTAAGTTCTCTTTTCTCATTCTCCTCACCTCTAGGAAGGGGAAATTATTCATGCCTCACAGGATTACTGTGAAGATGAAATGAGAAGGGGAACGTAAGGGCCTAGCACAAAAGAAATGTTTCAGCTTCTCAGTGCACCCATCCCTATGCTGTTGGATTCAAGGTATTGGTCAAGGGACTGGATTTAGGACTGGTCTTTCTTTGCTCAGGACTGCTAAGTGGGGGCACAAGAAAGCTGGGACTGCAGCGCTGGAATGCAAACAGAAAAGACGGAGCAGGTGGGAACAGAAGAGTGGTCTCTGTCTCAGCTCAGATGATGTCACCATCCAGAAGTTGGACACAGGAGGAAGAGGAGCCAGGCCAGTGCTAACGAGGGGTCGGGGATGACACAAGGGAGAGAGGGAGAGGCACTGATGGGTTAAGGCCATCACCCTATGGTTGGCATGTCAGGAGAGGAAGTAGGTAAGAACCAGGCAGGTGGCCAGAGCCTTGGGAGGTGGTGGCAAAGGCAGAAGCAGTGAGACGAGTCTGAGGCCATTGCAGTGATCCAGGCAAGAGATGAGGGTGCTCGGTCTGAGTTTAAGCAGGAGTCGAGGGGTGACTCCAGGGTCCTTGGTCTGAACAACCAGAAGTGACCATTTATGGAGTTACCGTTTATCAAGTTTGAGTAACTCTCTGGGAAGAAGCTCGAAAGTGGTAATTAGGAGATTGTTTAAAGCTGAAGATGCCTAATAGATATCCAGGCGGAAACGTTGAGCAAAGTGGGTGGATACACAAGTCTGGAGTTCAGGGCAGAGATGTGGGCTGAAGAAATACACTTGAGACTTGAGAGTTATCAGCAGATAGATAGTACCTAAAGCCAGGAGCTTGGTGGAGATCCCCTGGGAAAGAGAAGAGGTACAAGGACTAACCTTGGAGAACTGCAATGTTAAGAAGTTGAGGAGATGCGGGCAACAAACACTGGAGACTGAGTAGGGGAGATCAGTCTGGGAAGAGGAAAGCCAGGCCAACGTGGTACCTGGAATATGAATGAAGAAGGAAGGAGGAGGAAGTGATCACCTGCATTGAGGGTAAGATGAAGACTGAGAACTGGCCAATGACAATGTGGCGTAAATATTTTTTGGATGAATAAACTGGGGTGCTGGTTGGGTTCTCGGATGGAACCTGGCCTCATGGATAGTGAACGAGGTGATGATACCAATTAAGCAGTAGAAAAGGAGGCTTGGGGTCAAGCATACAAAAACCAGGTTGGAAGCCCTAAACCCTCCCAGCCTCAAGTCAGACAGGATTGGTCCTGCAAACCGGGAGGAGACCCACTGCAGGTAAATCAGGTGATGGCAGCTATCGGGGGAGGGAGGCCTCAGAGGCCAGCCAGGGCCTGAAGGTCAAGTGCAGACCACAGATTCAGTGGCAGAGGCAGAATTCAAATGCCACAAAAGCCTGCTGAGAATGTGTTACATGCCAGGCACTGTGCAAAGCACAGTGGGGAGAACCCAAAGGCATAAAACATGGTCTTTCCTGGAGACATTTCCCAACTAATGGGGGAGAGAGACAAGTAGACAGATGACCCAGGTGCATGATAGATAGTGCCAACCTTTCATGACTCCTTTTAGGGCCCAGACAAGCTCCTCTTACCAGACCCCATGAAAAGAACATCTCCTTTCTTCTGAAAGGCTCTTCTGAGCCATCTAGGTTTTGAGTTTCTGATTTCGGACGTTACTTCTTCATTCTCTTGTTTTTGGCATCACCCTCTGGAGTTGACCTGTGGGGTCTGCTTAAGCCCTGATCCTTTAAGGCAGTCATTCATATAGGCACCTAAAGGTGGGCTGCAGACCCCGAAAGAGCTCCTGACCAGCCTCCTGGCCACCCCTGGCTTGTTCTGAACCTGCCTGCACACCAGTCCCATTGCAGTCGTGCTTCCTTTGTGTAGATGACTCAGGATCTTGACTTTCTGGGTCACATACAAGCTCCTTCACTTCAGGCAACTTCAGCTAATGGGCCCCACTCTAGCCAAGCCCCTTCAGGCCCAACTCCCAGGCCCCCAAATCCTACCATGGTTGAGTCTGAGCATCGTTTTCCCAACTATGCCCTTGGCTCTGCTCACCGAGGAACTGATTCTCCTTCCTGGCTATGAGGTGTGTCCACTCAGATCTGGGCCCTCCTGGCCTCCACCCCTTTGAGCAGCACACCCACTCTGCCGAACCCCATCCCTCGGGTGGAAGGCAGGTGGTACAGGAGAAAAACAATGGCTGCAGGAGCACAGAAGGGGAGCAGACTTGATTCTAGCCCAGGGGTTCTGAGGCCTTTCCTGAATACGGCACACTGAGGCTGGCTGGGTGGGTTTTGGGAAGTGCAGTTATTGCTGTGGGGTCTGTGGGAAGGCATCCCGGATGGAGGGATGAGCACGAGCAAAACATGAGGTATGAGGGAATGGTCTTCTTGGGGAAAAGGTAGAGTGAGATACTGCCCTGGGTAGAGATGGGTGCCCAGGGAGAGGAGGCTGGAAGGTGGGTGGGCTACAGCCACCTTCTACAGCCTGGAGACTGCCAAGTGCAGCGTAGGCAGAAAGTCCTCTGATTTTTCTAAAGCCTGCCCTGACACTGGTCAGCTGCTTAAGATCCTCCAAGCTGCCCAGACCTGGTGTTCCTGGCTCTGTGACCCAGCACCTTCCATCCAGGAGACACCCAAGTCAGGCTCCAAAGGCCCTGCCAGGTCCCTGGGGGTAAGATGGAGGTTGAGTCTCTGAATAACTCCCCAGCTTACTGTACCTGCATCTCCCCTGGAGCCTAGAGTCAGGGTGTCAGAGTTTTAAAGAAGGAGATTGAAATCATATCTCAGAAGAGAAATCATGCAAAGGGAGAGAAGCAGAAGGTCCTATTTGGAGAGCTGGGTAGAGGAAAGGAGTCACTGATGAGACAGGGGTTGGGGGAAGAAGACACGCAGAAACTCGGGGCACAGAATTAGGATTGGGATGGACCTTCAGAGCATCCTGTTCACCCCTGTGCAATGCAGGAGTCCCTCCTCATCATCCTGGCCTACCCCCACATGCACATCTCCACTGACAGAGCACTCACTACCTCCTGAAGTGGCCATTTTTTCCTTGGTCAGCTCTGAGTTTTCCTGAGTCTAAATCCTCAGTTCCACTCAAGGTCAGAGTTCTATGTCTTAGATGCCACAGAAATGATTCCATTTCTCCCTTCACGCTGCAGCCCTGCAGGGATGGGGGAAGGCAGAACCTGGCGACTGCCCCCTGTGGATTTTCTTTCTCATGAGGTTGCTGAACCAGCTTGGGAGCCAGCCTGTGGGCTTGTAGTCAAGTCTTGCATCTTAGGTCACTATCTGGAGTGTGCAGAACAGCATCTATGCCTGAGTGTGCGCCCGGATGTATATGTGACTAGTACTATGTGTACACTTATGGCTGAGGGTTTGCAAGGGTGAAAACCAGCTCTGCAACTGTGTGTAAGGAAAAGCATCCCTTCACACGTGCCTGGGCTAGGGTCGTGTGTGAGCACCTGACCACGTGTGAGTATTTATGACCGTGACTGTATGTGGGTAGGAGGGCTCGTGGCCATCTGCCCATGAAGGGTTGGGTGTGTATGACTAACTGTGATCACAAGTGTGATTCTGCACACGGAGGACTCGCTAGCGCTCTATGTAGACATGTCCAGCCGGGTATTTGTGGGTCCATGGCTCTGGTTAGATTGTCTCTGACTGTCTGGTTGTGACTCTGTGTGTGCAGAGCATGTGTGCGACAAATTGGAATTTAATGCATATGTGAGACTATGTTCGTGACAGATTGTAATTTAATGTGTTTGAGAGACTGGCTGGGGCTGTGAGCATGTGAGACTGTTCCATGTGCGCCTGTGCACGAAGATGTGGTTGTGTGTGTACGTGCTTGGATGCCTCCATGTAGCTGTGTGTCAGCATCGGTGGCTGTGTGTGCAACTGTGGCTCAGTGTGTGTGTGTGATGCTGCAGTGTGTGTCTGTGAGTCTCTTCTGCGAGTCTGTGTGTCTCTGAATGGTGGTGGCTAAGTGCAAATGAAGGTGCCTATGTGTGAGGGTGAAGGTGGGAAGGGTGAGGACAGTGCAGGATAAAAAGGGGACTTGCTCGAAAAGGTCTCCCCAACCCCATTTTAATCAGAAACGGAGCAGCTGTTAGTCTGAATAGACACTGCACAACGGCAGACGTCTTAATCTCTTCTGCATTGTGATTCACTCGGAGAAGCCCTATTACTCAGCTTTTGATAGGAGCTTACTTGTCTCAAGTGTTTTCATTATTGCCCTAATACTATCTATTAACATACTGGAGGGAGCGCGCTGCTGTCTGGAGATGGCATCACTGGGCTTTTAAAGATTATGGGCCTTGCAAATACATAACATTTTACTGTCTTGCAGACGTAATTCACTGGGAAAAAAAAAAAGTCTCACGTAAATAGATAGGTAAATAGATAACCAAGTGGGGAAGAGAGGGAGCTGGAGGGGGAAGGAGGATGTATGACCCAAAGGCACTGTCATCTCCAGCTCAAATAATCGCCTTTCTGAAGGGAGGAGCCAGACAGACATCTGTCTCATTTGGGGCACCTCTAGCCTCAAATCCTTCATCTTTGGGTATCCTGGGGTGGGGGGACCTCCTGGGCTTCTCTGAGGGGTGCAAGATTGGGGCAAGATGCAGGGAAGTGTGTGGTGGAAAGACTGTAGGTTTAAGTGCCAGGGGGCCCAGGTTCAAACCCCCGTTCTGCTGCTGATCTGTGGGGTGAACTTTGGTCCCATCTCTGTGCTTTGTTTTCTTAACTGCAAAACAGGAGTCAGAACTATATCATCTAGAAAACCAGCTCCAAGGTCTCAGTTCGAGCCCCAGCAGGGGCTTGAATCACAGCAATCAGCATTAACTCATCAACCTGGATTCCTGAGGAAGAAAAGGCTGACGTATCTCCAACATCTCAGACCTGGCAAAAAGCAAAATGGTCATGTAATCCAACCACCACTTCTCTTCCTGTCGTGTGAGTGCACACCCATGGTGATAGGAATCTCACTACTTTCTTTTCCTTTTTTGCTTGTTCTTGTGGTCCAAGATGGTGTTTGAAGCACATGCAAACCTTCCCCTTCTTCTTCAAGTTTCATTGAAATAATAGAAAGATATGTAAAAAGAATACATCCCAACACAGCCCAAGAAAACTAGAAATTATGGCATCATAGGAGATCAACAAGTTTGAAGGATTTCTGGAAGACAAAAAGCAGACAGAATCAGATTTATGGAGAAAAACAGAGTGGTTAAATCAGCACAGAAGGAACTGACTAAAGAGATGTAAACTATTCTTTCCAACAGAGCCTTGGAGAGACTCCAAGTACAGGGGGCAGGGAGCAGACCACAGTGCAAACAAAAGGTAAAGAACTGTTGAATTAACAAGTGGCCAGACAGCCCCTTCCTCTCTATATATATACTGATAGAATGATTGGCTGTGGAATTTGCCTCTGATATGGAAGCCTGGTGGACTGTTTTCTAAACAACATGAAAGACCTACCTTAGGAGGTATGATAAACTGTTATACTGGTGGCAATGAGCCATCCATCTCAGTAGTCACATCCTTGTGGAGTTCCCTGTACATTGCCTTTGGACTTGGCAAGGTAACTTGCCTCCACCAATGGGATATCAGCAAGCATGATGCAATTATTGGGGCTTGTCTGCTTGGAATACTCTCTCTTGGACTCTTGCCACCATTCTGTAAGGAAGTCCACCCTATCCTCCTGAAAAAAGAGGTTCTGGAGGATAAAAAAACACTTGGAGAAAGAGGCCACCTGGTGGAGAAACTAGGTGCTTCAACAGACAAACCAGCACAGCACCAAGGCCCCAGACATGAGAGGAAAGCCTTCTTAGTCTTAACCCAGCCCAGCTGCCGGCTGAATGCAGCAATATGAGTGGATCCAGTCAATGCCATGTGGAGTAGAAGAATGATCCCAAGCAACTCATAGAATCACGAGGAATAACAAATCGTTGTTGTTTTAAGGCACTAAGTTGTGGGATGTTTTGTTATGTGGCACTAGATAACTGATACAGGAGGGATGACTATGTTGGTGTTGAGGCCAGAGAAGCAGAACAGAGTTGAATCTCTGCAATGGACATGGGAAGGAGAAAAGAAAGAAAAGACAATGAGGCAGTCATGCTCAACAATAAAGTCTGTTAAAGTACTTCACGCAGAGAATAAAGTCTTCCTTACTTCAGTAACCAGAGGGTCCCCAGCCTGTCTGTGCGTGGTCTCCTCACTCTTCCTAAAGGGAATCCAACAGTGTGCAAGCCTCTCCCACTCTCTCACATACACAGAGCTGCAGACAGTCTCCCTTTTAGGAAAAGGCCCATCCTGGAAGCAAGACTACACAGCCAAAAGAAACTCACACTAGTCTCCTTAATATACATATATATATATATATATATATATATATATATATATATATATATATATACTTTTTTTGTGTGTGTGGTACGCGGGCCTCTCACTGTTGTGGCCTCTCCTGTGGCGGAGCACAGGCTCCGGACGCGCAGGCTCAGTGGCCATGGCTCACGGGCCCAGCTGCTCCGCAGCATGTGGGATCTTCCCGGACCGGGGCACGAACCCGCGTCCCCTGCATCAGCAGGCGGACTCTCAACCACTGCGCCACCAGGGAAGCCCCTCCTGAATATATTAATCAACCTAATTTTAAATTTACAAATCTGAAATAACCATCATGAATCACCTTTGAGGCAAACCAAGAGCATGAGGAAGAACAAAATGAAAAACAAATAATTCATCCTAGAGGAATTTGAGATAATGTAGGAGACAGAGGGGAACTTTAAAAGAATTCTAGGTTGTATCCTCAGAGACATCCAAAAGAATTTGCATTTATCAAATAAGACTAGATTTTGATAGAAAACAAGTAATCAAATAAAAAGAAATAATCCTTGAAAATTAAAAACATGAAGATAAAGTCAAGGAAATTTCCTGGAAGATAGAGTGAAAACACAAAGAGATAAAGAAAAATATGAGGAAAATAATAGACCTAATATTTATCTCATAAGAGTTTTAGACTGAGATAACAGAGAGATTAGAGATGATGTAATCACTAATGGTATAATTTTTAAATATTTTAGATTACAGAAAAATTGAGATCTGAGTCCTCAAACTATAAAAAGACCCACCAAGTGGTAAGGAGAAAACACACATCCTGGTGACATTTCTAAATTACAAAATAAAAAGAAAATTCTCTATGCTTCTATATTATTTTGAACCTGCAATTCTACACCAGCCAAATTATCAAGCATGAAAGCAAATCTAAGATATTTTCTGATAATAAAGGACAAAGGAAATTTACTATCCATTCACTCCTTCTGAAGAAATAATTATACACTACAGAAGAACAAAAAAAGGAACTCAAAAAAGAAAATGTTAGAAGTTTTTTTTTTGTAATTTTAGAGAAGAGAAACCAGTAAATGTCTGAGTCTGAATAATAAATGAAAATGAATCTATAAAACTTCATACAATTTTTAAGAAATGATTTACTTTAAAAGTATAGAAATAAAATAAACTAATAACCCTTGGAACTAAAATTTCAACAAAATATGAAAGATAGGCAGAGGTTTAAAATACTATTGGAAGAAAAAGTGCTTAAATAAATTTATTAAAAATTTAGAACACTAGAAAAACAGAAATAGTACTTATAACTTGCAAAGAACAGAGAAAAAATAGAAATAAAGGAAAGTTGATCAATCAAACAGAAAGCAGGGGAGAATCCAAACCACAATAAATATGAATAGGTTAAACTCCCCTGTTAAATGACAGAGACTCTCAAAATGGGTGAAAGAAATCTCAACAACATACACACATAAATGTATATACACACATGTTCACACATAATGCAGTTATTTTAAAGAGTCACATTTTAAAAATATAATACCAAAAAGATTAAAATAAAGTAATAGAAAATGAATATATGCTAATAAAACAAAACAAAAATGAAGGCACAGAAATATTAGTATCAGATTAATTCGAATTTAAGATAAAAGCACTCACAAAATGTATACTCTACCAAGAAGGTATGACAATCAAGTAAATTTTGTACTAAATAATTGAGTATCAAAATATAAAAAGAAAAAATTCAATACTACAAAGAGAAATTGTCAAACTTGTAATGATACTTGATTTTTACATGCCTCTTCAAAAATTGATAGATCAGGGCTTCCCTGGTGGCACAGTGGTTGAGGGTCCGCCTGCTGATGCAGGGGACACAGGTTCGTGTCCCGGTTCGGGAAGATCCCACATGCCGTGGAGCGGCTGGGCCCGTGAGCCATGGCCGCTGAGCCTGCACGTCCGGAGCCTGTGCTCCACAACAAGAGAGGCCACAGCAGTGAGAGGCCCATGTACCGCAAAAAAAAAAAAAAAAAAAAAAAAAAAAAAAATTGATAGATCAAGTAAAAATAAGTGAAGCTATAAGAGAATCTGAATAATGTAATTTAAATTTTGACTTGAGAGTTATTTAAGAAAATTTACTGAACTGAGATTTTGATTTGAGAATTATATAAGAAAATTTACTGAACTGAGAATACACATTTACACATTCGTTTTTTGGTACATTTTTTATGGTACATTTACAAAAATTGACCATTCATTAAAATTGGCTTAGAAGCAAAATCTTAATTCCAAAAAGTGGAAATCATTTGGGCTACATTTTCTGACTACAATGTCAAAAAAACAAGAGGCAAAGACAAAAGGGTAGCAAAACACTATAACAATAACTCAACAACTTGGAAATTTTAAAACACTGTTATATATAACTCCTGGATTAAAGAGAAACTCAAAATTGAAATGAGTGATTTGTTATAAGTTAATGACACTGAGAGCATCATATAACGAAATGAATTCTCAAGGCCAATGCAGTATTTATAGAAAAATGTATAGCCTTGAAAACATTTATTGGAAAACAAGAAAGAGAATTGAATCCAAGCAGCTGGGAAAAGGAAAACTAGGGGGAAAAAAATAAAACCTCTATAGGAATAAGGAATTAATAGAGATAAAAGCAGAAATTAATGAAATGAGAAACAAATGTAGACTTGGTAAATAAAGCCAAATGCTGTGTCTTTCATTTATTTATTCCCTTAATGGCTCAAGAAGAGGTAAAAATGCTAATATTCATGGATGAAATCAGATCATCAAAGATATACTTCTAAAAATGGCATCAGGCCCAGAATGGATTTAACAATGAGATATATCAAACCTTCAAGGAACAAATAACTTCTGTTATTTAAATGATTATAAAGCATAAAACAAAGATGGAAAACTTCCCGATACATTTTGTTGAGCTAGCACGACAAATAGAGTAGGCATCTGTTGTTTTTACTCCTCAGAATTCATTCATCCTTCTAATAACCACATCCTGATTTTCCTCAGAGGGAGCCCTCTCCACTCTACTCTAAATCCATGTATTTCCAGGGAAGGTGACATCATCCCTAATTCCAGGGCTGGGCCCACAAGCCATCAAGCTTTGCTTTTCCCTAACTGCTGTGAACGACTCGGGGATAGCCATGTGACCCAGTCAAGGACAAGGAAACAACAAGAGATTTTTTCAGTGACTTCTGGGAAGAGGTTGTGTTTGGCACTAAGGCTATAGATCCTGGAGTGGACATATGCCTGCGATGTGGACCCTGAGATTAAAGCTGAGGCAAAGAGAAAGCAGAACCAAGAGATGGAGAGAAAAGGAGCATTGATTATAGCATTTAAGCCCTGAATGCAGCTGTGTCTTCAGGTACACCCTCCCCCTGTACCCTTCAGCTCTCTGGACCAATGTTTCAATCAGCTAGAGCTGAATTTTCTATCAATTTTAGCTGAACTTACGAACCCTGACATACCGAAACTGAATGAAGACAACACACACAAGAAAGTATAGCCCAATCACAATTACACAGATATAAAACCCATACATTAAATGGTAGCAAATTTAATCTAGCTATATATTAAAGACCAGTATCTTATAAGAGCAATAAATCATGACCAAATAAGTTTTACCCCAAGAATCAAGCATAGATTTTAACATTGTAAACTAAACTTTAGTTTTTAATTCACTATAGTGGTACATTAAAGAAAGAAAATTAATGATCATCTCCATAAGGTAATAAAAATTTGTAGTAAGCTACCTTAACCAGATAAAGAATCCTGCAATGGTCAGTTTTATGGGTCTGATTGGCTAGGCTATGGTCCCCAGTTATTTCCAATACTAATCTAGGTGTTGCTGTGAAGGTATTTTGTAGGATGACTAAACACCATAATCAAGTGACTTTAAGGGAGATTGTCCTAGATAATCTGGGTGGGACTGATTCAACCACCTGAAAGGCTTTAAGAGCAGAACTGAGACTTTCCAGAAGAAATTCCACCTGTTCACTACAACTTTTGTTCACGTCCGGCAGTTCCAGCCTGCCCTTCCTGACAGCCTGCCCTATAGATTTTGGCCTTGCCTAGCCAGCTCCCACAATCACATAAGCCAATTCCTTGCAGTAAATTTCTTAAAATTTATATGCCTCTTAGTAGTTCTGCTTCTCTGGTAGAACCCTGACTGATACAGGTTTCTAACTGAAGCAAACATCATACATACCTGTGGACCACAAGAAATATTCCTTCTCAAGGAGGGACAAGACAAGGTGCCCACTATGCCCAACATTTTAAAAGGATGATCAGAGAAGGTCTTACTGGGAAGATGTTGTATGCAGAACAATGTCCCTTCCCCCTAAAAATATCCATGTCCTAACGCCAGAACCTGTGAATATGGTATGTTACATGGAAAAAGGGACTTTGCTGGTATGATTATGTTAAGGGTCTTGAGAGAGGTGATGATTCTGGATTATCCAAGGGTGTCTGATGTAATCACAAGGCTGCTTATAAGGGAAAAGAAAGAAGCAGGAGATTCAGAGTCAGAGAAGGAGAAGTGAGTGATGGAACCATGAGCCTCGGAATGTGGATGGCCTCTGGAAACTGTAGAAGCCCAGAAAATGAATTCTTCCCTAGAGCCTTCATAAGGAATGCAGCCCTGCCTACCTGTTTCGGACTTTTGACCTCCAGAATAGTAAGATAATAAATCTGTGGTTTTTTTGTTTTTTTGTTTGTTTGTTTTTTTGCGGTACGTGGGCCTCTCACTGTTGTGGCCTCTCCCGCTGCGGAGCACAGGCTCCGGACGCGCAGGCTCAGCGGCCATGGCTCGCGGGCCCAGCCGCTCCGCGGCATGTGGGATTCTCCCGGACCGGGGCACGAACCCATGTCCCCTGCATCGGCAGGCGGACTCTCAACCACTGCGCCACTAGGGAAGCCCTAAATCTGTGTTTTTTTAAGCCACTAAGTTTGTGATCATTTGTTACAACCACAATAGGAAACTAATAGGAAGGTAATATTTGAACAAAGACCTGAGGGAAGAGAGGAGGTAAAACAAGCATGTATCTGGGAGAACTGAGTTGCAGTTAGAGGGAAGGCAAGAGCAGAGGCCCTGTGGTGGGAATGCTCGAGGAAATTTAAAAAAACAGGGTGCTCTGGGCAGCAGAAGCCACAGGGAGGGGGCCAGGAGACAGGGTGAATGAGGAGTTGAGTTAGCGAGGATGGGGCCTTGGACTGTAAGGACTTCAGCTTTTACTCTGATTGACACGTAGAACCTCTTGAGTGCCTAGATCAGAGGGGTCCACGATTCAACTTACACTTTACAATGACCCCTCTGTCTGCTATGGGTGACCAGGAATGTGGTCAAGGTGACCAGCTTTATCATAAACCGAGTGAGCTCAAACTTCAGAACTCTACACTCTATGCACGGGCCCCTTCCAAGACCCCAGCAATGCATCCCACGGTCATATGCTTTGTAAAGTCACAAAAGTGAGATATTGTAACCACCACGGTGGTGGAGGCCACTTGATCTCTTTCTTGATTTTTCTGCCGTATCTATTCTCAGTGCTAGAATGGCCACGGGAATTTTGGGGAGCCAGCTAGGGAAAATTGAGCTGGGAATACCTTTAGTTTGAGTTTAGTGGAATATGTTTGTGTGTTTCACAGTTCTTTCCATGTTACTGGGAGTTACTGCCAGCTGTCCTGGAGTGAGAATGGCTTCTAGGAATCAGATTACCACCCACTGTGTTGACTTACCCAGATCGTGAAGTGAGCACTTTAACTGAGTGTTGTCAGCTCACAGAATTTTTAAAAATTAGTTATTGCACAAGAAAATTTGAAAGACCCAGAAATCTTAGAGTTCATACATAAAAGACACTTGGTAGAGCTTTCTCTAATTTGACAATTCTAAAAATTTACTCTGTTTTACCAATAACAAGTTATGAAAAGTGGAGGAAGCTTTTCCAAACTATTGATAATAATTTTAAAAAATAAGTAACTGTAGTAGAGAAGACTTTTGCAGTCTTTCTATGAAAAAATCTTGTCATATGAAAAGATATGACGAAGAATATGAAGCCAAAACATATAGGGGAAAAGGTAATATAGAGGTATGCCAGGCAATTAATTAATAAAAAAGATTGTGTTATTTTTTCTGAATTATGTCAGATGTTTGTGGTATTTATCTGCCTTTTAAAAGTTTGTAATTTGATGTGATTTTTTCATTTCAATAAAGATTTACTTTCATTCCTCATTTAGAGTTTTTCATCTTTTAATTTTCTTCTTATTGAAGACCCCTGAGACTACGTATGCCTTAGGCCCCGCAGGACCTGGATCTGCCCTGGGGGTGAGTAGGCCAAGGGGGCGGGGCTGTGCTAGTCCTTGGCATCTTTGTCTCAGATCCTTTTCTCCTCTCCGCCCTGCTATGCTCTGCAGGGAGTGGCCCTGCTATGCTCTGCAGGGAGTGACCCTGCAGACTGTCTCCAAGGATCCTGAGTCAGCTGTCTTGTGGCAGGATCCAGCCTAGGAAAGGTCTGGTGGGAGATGAGTGGGCTGGACGAAGGGAGAAACCAAGTCTTCCTCCCGCCTCTGGAAGCATCACTAGCCTCTGCTTTGTACCTCTACCACCTGACAAACAAGCCTACATTGGTTGCAGCTTCTTTCAAGGTAACTCTTGACCCTGGGTGTGGACACCACCATTTCCTGTCTTCCCTAACAGTCTGCAGGTGATCACAGCTTCCTGCCGTTGACAGTCTCAGGGCTGCCTCCCAATGCCCTATTTGCCTTCTCAGCTTTTTCTTCATAGAGCATGCTAACTTTTTGTTAAAGTATAGCATACGTTAAAAGTGGTGTACAAATCATGAGTGTAAAGTTCAGTGGATAGTCACGAGTTTATTTATCCATAGATTAGGAAAGAGAACACTGCCAGCACCCCGAAGGCACCTCATGCCCTGTCATCACTCACTCCTTCCTCTCCAAGGTAACCACTACTCTAACCATAACTTTGTTCTGCTGTTTTTGAAATTTATATACTAGAATCACATAGTATGGCTTCTTTCACTCAACATTGTTGGCAAGACATTGAATGTAGCAACAGTTGATTCATTTTCATTGACATAGAGTATGCCCTTGTATGACTAGTCCACAATTTCTGTATCTATTCTATTCTTGATGGGTGGGCATTTGGATTGTTTAATGTTACTGTGAACATGTTTGCGCATGTCTTTTGGTGCACAAGTGTAAGCATTTCTGTTTGCTATATACAGTAGGTGTGGAATTGCTGGATCATAGGGTTAGTGTATGCTCAGCTTTAGTAGATATTGCCAAGTGGTTTTCCAAAGTGGTTGCACCAGTTTGCATTCCCACCAGCAGGGCAACCCTGTTGTCCCATATCCTTGTCAATGCCTAGTACTGTCATAGGTCTTTTTTTTTTTTTTAATGTTTATTTATTTATTTTCTTATTAGTCATCCATTTTATACACATCAGTGTATACATATCAATCCCAATCGCCCAATTCATCACACCACCACCACCCCCCCACCACCACTTTCCCCCCTTGGTGTCCATACGTTTGTTCTCTGCATCTGTGTCTCAATTTCTGCCCTGCAAACTGGTTCATCTGTACCATTTTCTAGGTTCCACATATATGCGTTAATATACGATATTTGTTTTTCTCTTTCTGACTTACTTCACTCTGTATGACAGTCTCTAGATACATCCATGTCTCTACAAATGACCTAATTTCGTTCCTTTTTATGGTTGAGTAATATTCCATTGTATATATATACCACATCTTCTTTATCCATTTGTCTGTTGATGGGCATTTAGGTTGCTTCCATGACCTGGCTATTGTAAATAGTGCTGCAATGAACATTGGGGTGCATATGTCTTTTTGAATTATGGTTTTCTCAGGGTATATGCCCAGTAGTGGGATTGCTGGGTCATACGGTAATTCTATTTTTAGTTCTTTAAGGAACCTCCATAGTGTTCTCCATAGTGGCTCTGTCAATTTACATTCCCACCAACAGTGCAAGAGGGTTCCCTTTTCTCCACACCCTCTGCAGCATTTGTTGTTTGTATATTTTCTGATGATGCCCATTCTAACTGGTGTGAGGTGATACCTCATTGTAGTTTTGATTTGCATTTCTCTAATAATTAGTGATGTTGAGCAGCTTTTCATGTGCTTCTTGGCCATCTGTATGTCTTCTTTGGAGAAATGTCTATTTAGGTCTTCTGCCCATTTTTGGATTGGGTTGTTGGTTTTTTTTAATATTGAGCTGCATGAGCTGTTTATATATTTTGGAGATTAACCCTTTGTCCGATGATTCATTTGCAAATATTTTCTCCCATTCTGAGGGTTATCTTTCCATCTTGTTTATGGTGTCCTTTGCTGTGCAAAAGCTTTGAAGTTTAATTAGTTCCCATTTGTTTTTTTTGTTTGTTTGTTTTTATTTCCATTACTCTAGGAGATGGATCAAAAAAGATCTTGCTGTGATTTATGTCAAAGATTGTTCTTCCTATGTTTTCCTCTAAGAGTTTTATAGTGCCTGGTCTTACATTTAGGTCTCTAATCCATTTTGAGTTTAGTTTTGTGTATGGTGTTAGGGAGTGTTCTAATTTCATTCTTTTACATGTAGCTGTCCAGTTTTCCCAGCACCACTTATTGAAGAGGCTGTCTTTTCTTCATTGTATATTCATGCCTCCTTTATGAAAGATAAGGTGACCATATGTGTGTGGGTTTATCTCTGGGCTTTCTATCCTGTTCCACTGATTTATATTTCTGTTTTTGTGCCAGTACCATATTGTCTTGATTACTGTAGCTTTGTAGTATAGTCTGAAGTTCGGGAGTCTGATTCCTCCAGCTCCGTTTTTTTCCCTCAAGACTGCTTTGGCTATTCGGGGTCTTTTATGTCCCCATACAAATTTTAAGATTTTTTGTTCTAGCTCTGTAAAAAATGCCATTGGTGATAGGGATTGCATTGAATCTGTAGATTGCTTTGGGTAGCATAGTCATTTTCACAGTGTCGATTCTTCCAATCCAAGAACATGGTATGTCTCTCCATCTGTTGGTATCATCTTTAATTTCTTTCATCAGTGTCTTATACTTTTCTGCATGCAGGTCTTTTGTCTCCTTAAGTAGGTTTATTCCTAGGTATTTTATTCTTTTTGTTGCAATGGTAAGTAGGAGTGTTTCCTTAATTTCTCTTTCAGATTTTTCATCATTAGCATATAGGAATGCAAGAGATTTCTGTGCATTAATTTTGTATCCTGCAACTTTATCAAATTCATTGATTAGCTCTAGTAGTTTTCTGGTGACATCTTCAGGATTCTCTATGTATAGTATCATGGCATCTGCAAACAGTGACAGTTTTACTTCTTCTTTTCCAACTTGTATTCCTTTTATTTCTTATTCTTCTCTGATTGCCATGGCTAGGGCTTCCAAAACTATGTTGAATAATAGTGGTGAGAGTGGACATCCTTGTCTTGTTCCTGATCTTAAAGGAAATGCTTTCAGTTTTTCACCATTGGGAATGATGTTTGCTGTGGGTTTGTTGTATACAGCCTTTATTATGTTGAAGTAGGTTCGCTCTATGCCCACTTTCTGGAAGTTTTTATCATAAATCGGTGTTGAATTTTGTCAAAAGCTTTTTCTGCATCTATTGAGATGATCATATGGTTTTCATTCTTCAATTTGTTAATATGGTGTATCACAGTGATTGATTTGCATATACTGAAGAAAGCTTGCATCTCTGGGATAAATCCCACTTGATCATGGTGTATGATCCTTTTAATGTGTTGTTGGATTCTGTTTGCTAGTATTTTGTTGAGGATTTTTGCATCTATATTCATTGGTGATATTGGTCTGTAATTTTCTTTCTTTGTAGTATCTTTGTCTGGTTTTGGTATCAGGGTGATGGTGGCCTCCCAGAATGAGTTTAGGAGTGTTCCTTCCTCTTCAATTTTTTGGAAGAGTTTGAGAAGGATGGGTGTTAGCTCTTCTCTAAGTGAATTCACCTGTGAAGCCATCTGGTCCTGGACTTTTGTTTGTTGGAAGATTTTTAATCACAGTTTCAATTTCATTACTTGTGAATGGTCTGTTCATATTTTCTGTTTCTCCTAGTTCAGTCTTGGAAGGTTATACCTTTCTAAGAATTTGTCCATTTCTTCCAGGTTGTCCATTTTATTGGCATAGAGTTGCTTGTAGTAGTCTCTTAGGGTGCTTTGTATTTCTGCGGTGTCTGTTGTAACTTCTCCTTTTTTATTTCTAATTTTACTGATTTGGGTCTTCTCCCTCTTTTTCTTGATGAGTCTGGCTAATGGTTTATCGGTTTTGTTTATCTTCTCAAAGAACCAGCTTTTAGTTTTATTGATCTTTGCTATTGTTTTCTTTGTTTCTATTTCATTTATTTCTGCTCTGATCTTTATGATTTCTTTCCTTCTACTAACTTCGGGTTTTGTTTGTTCTTCTTTCTCTAGTTCCTTTAGGTGTAAAGTTAGATTGTTTATTTGAGATTTTTCTTGTTTCTTGAGGTAGACTTGTATAGCTATAAACTTCCCTCTTAGAACTGCTTTTGCTGCATCCCGTAAGTTTTGGATCATTGTGTTTTCACTGTCATTTGTCTCTAGGTATTTTTTGATTTCCTCTTTGATTTTTTCAGTGATCTCTTGGTTATTTAGTAACGTATTGTTTAGCCTCCATGTGTTTGTGTTTTTACATTTTTTTCCCTGTAATTGATTTCTAATCTCATAGTGTTGTGGTCAGAAAAGATGCTTGATATGATTTCAGTTTTCTTAAATTTACTGAGGCTTGATTTGTGACCCAAGATGTGATATATCCTGGCGAATGTTCCTTGTGCACTTGAGAAGAAAGTGTAATCTGCTGTTTTTGGATGGAATGTCCTATAAATATCAATTAAATCTATCTGGTTTACTGTGTCATTTAAAGCTTGTGTTTCCTTATTAATTTTCTGTTTGGATGATCTGTCCATTGGTGTAAGTGAGGTGTTAAAAATCCCCCACTATTATTGTGTTACTGTTGATTTCCTCTTTTAGAGCTGTTAGCAGTTGCCTTATGTATTGAAGTGCTCCTATGTTGGGTGCATATATATTTATAATTTTTATAACTTCTTCTTGGATTGATCCCTTAATCATTACACAGTGTCCTTCCTTGTGTCTTGTAACATTCTGTATTTTTTTTAAAGTCTATTTTATCTGATATGAGTATTGCTACTCCAGCTTTCTTTTGATTTCCATTTTCATGGAATATCTTTTTCCATCCCCTTGCTTTCAGTCTGTATGTGTCCCTAATCTGAAGTGGGTCTCTTGTAGACAGCATATATATGGGTCTTGTTTTTGTACCCATTCAGCAAGCCCGTGTCTTTTGGTTGGAACATTTAATCCATTCACATTTAAGGTAATTATTGATATGTATGTTCCTATTACTATTTTCTCAATTTGGGGGGGGGGCGTTGTTTTTGTAGGTCCTTTTCTTCTCTTGTGTTTCCCACTTAGAGAATTTCCTTTAGCATTTGTTGTAGAAGTGGTTTGGTGGTGCTGAATTCTCTTAGCTTTTGTTTGTCTGTAAAGCTTTTGATTTTTCCATCAAATCTGAATGAGATCCTTGCTGGGTAGAGTAATCTTGGTTTTAGGTTCTTCCTTTTTCATCACTTTGTGTATATCATGCCACTCCCTTCTGGCTTGTAGAGTTTCTGATGAGAAATCAGTTGTTAACCTTATGGGAGTTCCCTTGTATGTTATTTGTTGTTTTTCCCTTGCTGCTTTCAATAATTTTTCTTTGTCTTTAATTTTTGCCAATTTGATTACTATGTGTCTCGGCGTGTTCTCCTTGGGTTTATCCTGTATGGGACTCTGTGTGCTTCCTGGACTTGGGTGGCTATTTCCTTTCCCATTTTAGGGAAGTTTTCGACTATAATTTCTTCAAATATTTTCTCGGGTCCTTTCTCTCTCTCTTCTCCTTCTGGGACCCCTATCATGTGAATGTGCTTGCGTTTAATGTTGTCCCAGAGGTCTCTTAGGCTGTCTTCATTTCTTTTCATTCTTTTTTCTTTATTCTGTTCTACAGCAGTGAATTCCACCATTCTGTTTTCCAGGTCACTTCTCCGTTCTTCTGCCTCAGTTATTCTGCTATTGAGTCCTTCTAGTGTAGTTTTCATTTCAGTTATTGTATTGTTCATCTCTGTTTGTTTGTTCTTTAATTCTTCTAGGTCTTTTTTAAACATTTCTTGCATCTTCTCGATCTTTACCTCCATTCTTTTTCCGAGGTCCTGGATCATCTTCACTATCATTATTCTGAATTCTTTTTTTGGAAGATTGCCTATCTCCATTTCATTTAGCTGTTTTTCTGGGGTTTTATCTTGTTCCTTCATCTGGTACATAGCCCTCTGCTTTTTCATCTTGTCTATCTTTCTGTGAATGTGGTTTTTGTTCCACAGGCTGCAGGATTGTAGTTCTTCTTGCTTCTGCTGTCTGCCCTCTCATAGGTCTTTTTTGTTTTGTTTTGTTTTGTTTTGTTGTTGTTTTTTGCAGTACGTGGGCCTCTCACTGTTGTGGCCTCTCCTGTTGTGGAGCACAGGCTCCAGACATGCAGGCTCAGTGGCCATGGCTCGCAGGTCCAGCCACTCCGCAGCATGTGGGATCTTCCCAGACCGGGGCACGAACCTGTGTCCCCTGCATCGGCAGGCGGACTCTCAACCACTGCGCCACCAGGGAAGCCCAGGTTTTTAAATTTTAGCCATTTTTATGTGTGTGTCATGGTGCCCCACCAATGTTTTAATTTTCATTCTCTTGATGACTAATATGACTGAGCACCTTTCCATATATTTAATGGTTATTTGGATACTTTCTTTTATGTTCAAGTCTTCTGAGGAGAAATGAGGTGTTAAATGGGATAGTAGGAGAATGAATGGATTAGGACATTCACTTTTACCTGTAACATCAAGAGTCCACTTGAGCTTAGTGGCCATGAATTTAAAATGAGACTGGCCAGCATGTCTTATGTTTTTCTCCAGACTCATACATTGCACAGGGGAAAGAGGGAGCATATGCAGAACTGGAGTTAGTCAGGGTTGAGAGTTGCCCTAATGAGGGACAAGGGAGGTGAGAGAGTTATGATGATGAACCATAGGCTCTAAGCTGAGTAGGGTGGAAAGTAAGGACAGTGAAAATATAGATGGGCAATAGATTGTAGGTCCTGGTGAGCCGAAGAATTGTTAGAGTAGAAGAACATGAAGAGTGAGTTGGAAAAGTTCCAAATGGTGATCAGAAAGGTTAATGGCTTCAGCTGGGTTATGGAGATGTCAGCGTTGTTGGTCATGATCAGGTGTATGGCATGACCACAGCCATGAGTGGATGAGGTAGGTGGAGGACCAGATCATAGTAGAAACCAAGGAATTGAGGGACCAATGTATTGGAAAAATGATTTATTTGAATGTCGAAGTCACCAAGTTGGGGAGAAGTTATTAGAATTTGCCAGTAGAAAGTATTAGCAGAGTAATAAACATATTAGCGCAGAAGGGCCTGATTAGAATTGAGAAACAGAACTGTTTGTACATGTGAATTTACTATTTAAGTCAGATGATATTTCAAATTAGTGCAGAAAAGATGGGTTATGCTAAACAGTATTGGGTCAACTATCTATCCACTGGGGAAACAATAAAAATTTACCCCTGCCTACAAGAGTAACTTTTAAATGGATTAAAAGACTGAACATTAAAAACTATATAACCACTAGAAGACAATAAAGGAGAGTATTCTTATAAAATTGGGATGGAGAGGGCTTTTCTAAGTAATATATGAGATCCCAAACAATGGTAATAATTAATATTTATTTCATGGTCTCCTATGATGGTTACCATTCTAAGAACCTTTAATGTGTATTAAATCATTTAATCCTCACAGCAACCCTGTGCAGTAGGTACCCTTAGCCTCATTTTATATATGAAAACTAAGGTACAGAAAGTTTAGGTAACTTACCTAAGTCACACAGCTAAGATAACTCCAGAACAGAATATAAATAATTGACACATAAAACTTATATATGACCAAAAATTAAACAAAATTTAAAGAACAAGGACAACTCGAAGAAAATATATTACAAATTATATAACTTTCTTTTTTTTTTTTTTGCGGTAGGCAGGCCTGTCACTGTGGTGGCCTCTCCCGTTGCAGAGCACAGGCTCCAGACGCGCAGGCTCAGCAGCCATGGCTTACGGGCCCAGCCGCTCCGCGGCATGTGGGATCTTCCTGGACCGGGGCACGAACCCGTGTCCCCTGCATTGGCAGGCGGACTCTCAACCACTGCGCCACCAGGGAAGCCCCTATAACTTTCTTTTTTAAACAGCTTTATTGAAGTATGATTGACATACAATAAACTGCACATATTTAAAGTATACAATTTGATGAGTTTTGACATAAGTATACACCTGTGAAACCATCACCACGATCAAGAATGAACATATCCATCACCCTCAAAAGTTATTTATAACTTTCAAAATTGTTTATTTCCATAACATACATACACAAGGAGTTCCTACAAATCAATGAGACAAAAACATACAATCCCATAAAAATGGGCAAAGGACGAAACCAGGAATTCACAATACAAGACCTACAAATAGCTAGTGATTATATGAAAATATGCACAGCCTCAGTAATGATGCAGGAAATGTAAGTTTAAGTGATGAGATAGCATGTTAACCTGTGTCAACAGCAATAATCGATAAACAATCTGTAATAAAAATAGAAAAGAGTTTTATTTGAGCTAAACTAGGACTATAGCCTGGAAGCCAGCTTCCCAAATTACTCTGTGAAACTGCTCTAGAGAAGCACGGTTTTCAGCACAGTTTTATATCTTGTCAGAACAAAGAACGTTAAACAAATCAGGGATATATTCCTTCAAGGTTTCAAAAAAAAAGGACCAGCACGTACACAGTGAGTCGCTATGGCCTTGGCACCCGGGAAGGGAGGCTTGTCATCAAAGGAGTACCAGTATTGGCGTCCCAGGAAGGGAGACATCTAATCTTTATTTTTAACATGGACATTCTTTACTTCTGGTCAATGTGCTCTTTAATGGTTAAAGCAGATAGATGTATAATGCAAGTTAAAGCAGATATATAAAGCAGATAGGCCACAAACACGCTGTTTTAGTTAGCATAAAATTCAAGTTAAGTTATATATAAGCCAGAATGACTTCCCCATACCTCTATATGTGAAAATTTTTTATCACCTTACTGGTGAAAATTGGCAAGGTTGATGCTATCCAGAGTTGTTGAGGGTGTAGACACATGGGCTCACTCATAGACTGTGATGACAATATGTGTTTGTATGCATACTTTTGGAACAGGGTAGATATTCTCCACATCTAAAATGCACACAACTTCTTTTCTAACAACTCAAACTTCTAGGAATCCATCCTTCAGTAATACTCACGTGTATATATCACTGTATAATGCAGCACTTTAAATATGAAAACATTGAAACATGGGGAGGGAAAATCCTGAAAAGACCATTAATGATTAAATAATGTTTAAAATGGTATAACCACACTGTGGAATATTATATAGCTACTAAAAAGAATAAATGAGATTTATAGCTACCAATGGGAAAAAAAAGCAGAACATTATTTTTATTTTTAAAAACTCTGTGTATATGGAAGACTTCCATCTTTCAGTCTATGTACTTTTGAATTATATCATTTCTTAACAAGTAGTTTAAAAATACATGAAAATGGGGGCTTCCCTGGTGACACAGTGGTTAAGAATCCACCTGCCAATGCATGGGACACGGGTTCGAGCCCTGGTCTGGGAAGATCCCACATGCCGCGGAGCAACTAGGCCTGTGAGCCACAACTACTGAGCCTGCGCGTCTGGAGCCTGTGCTCCGCAACAAGAGAGGCTGCGACAGTGAGAGGCCCGCGCACCGTGATGAAGAGTGGCCCCCACTTGCCGCAACTACAGAAAGCCCTCGCACAGAAACGAAGACCCAACACAGCCAAAATTAAATTAATTAATTAATTTAAAAAAAGATGCCTCTCTTTTAAAAAAAAAGACATGAAAATGAAAAAAGGAGTGCATGCTTTTGAAAAAACAAATTTGTGCAATACAGAACTACAGAAGATGTGAACATCCTCCCCACATTTATTAATTCTTGAAACAAGCTAATTATGCACCAAAGGAACAAAACATTGTCCCTGTCCTCATACAGTGTACCTTCTATTAAAGAAGGAAGAGCAAGTACATCATCTGCAGGTAAAAAGGATGCTTGATTTAGATGGGAGACGGAGAAAAGGCCTCTTCGGGAAAGTGAGATTTAGCTGGAAGCTGCAAGGCTAAACAAGAGTTATCCAGGCAATGAGTAGGGAACATAGTGTTCATGAAAAGGCATGGAAGTGGAGGATATGACTGGGGTGGAGTGCACAGGTGACTGGAAACCAGAAACAGGCTCAGGGAAGGGCTTGGGGACTGACTGGACGTGAGGGGACTTGCAGGAGAAAGAAGCGTCTCTGCATTTTCAAACTGCTAACCTCAGGGCCGCATGATTTATGTTCAGGAAAATTCACACTTTTTAGGTTGGCAGTTTGATGAATTTTGACAAATGTGTACAGTTGTGTAAGCACCACCACAATCAAGTCTTAGAATACTTCCACCACCCAACAAAGTTCCCTCGTGTCCCTTTGTACTCACCCCTTTTTCCTACCGCCAGCCCCCGGCAGCTGCTGATCCACTTTCTGTCACAATAGTTTTGCCTTTTCCAGATTATCACCGTGGAATCATGGAGTATGTAGCCTCTCTGGCTGGTTTCCTTTACTTAGCATAGTGCTTTGGAGATTCATCCATCAATTGTGTGTATAAGTAGTTCACTCTGTCTTATCACATCCGTTGTACAGATGTACCACAATTAGTTTATTCAGTCACTCACTGATGGACACCTGGATTTGGGTTTTTTTTTCCCTGGTTTGAGGCCATTATGAATAAAGCTTCTGAGAAAATTCACGCACAGGTCTTTGTGTGGATATACTTTTTCATTTCTCCAGGGTAAATACCTCAAAGTAAAATGGCTGGATTCATAGCAACATCTTAACTTCATAAAAAAACTACCAAACAGTTTTCCAAACTGTCCCATTTTGCTTTCCCACCAGCAATGTGTGTGAATTCCAGTTGGTCTCATTCTTGCAAGTACTTCATATTAACAAGTTTTTTAAAATATATATATATATATATATATATATATATATATATATATTATTATTACCTAAGCCATACTAATAGGTGTGTGGTAATATCTCATTGTGGTTTTATTGTGCACTTCCCTAATGATTGATGCTACTCAGCCTATTTCCATAGGCTGATATACTATCTATATCTCTTCTTTGGCAAATGAGCCTCAAAGCTTTTAATTTACATTTAATTGTTTGCAAAAGTCCAACATATTAAATAACAAATAAATATGAAATACTACAGTTAGGGGTCAGGAGTCCTAGTTCCTTAGTTTCCTTCACTGTTGCCCTCCTTGTCCCCACTCCAAAGCCCTGACCTTTGAGAGTACTCCACGTTGCAATGTTCCAATCCAGACCAGGATCTGGCTAGCTAGTCTTCAAAGGTGGCCCCCCAACAAGCCACTCCCCCCAGTATCCAGGCCCTTGTGTATGCCCCTCCCACACCCAATCTGGGCTGGCCCTGTAACCAGTTAAATGAAATAAAAGTGACGCTTCCTGACTTCTGTGGCTGGGTCAGAAGAAGCCATGAGCTCCGGCCTTGGTCCTTTAGAATGTTCACTCTGGGAGGAGCCAGCTGCCATGTAAAAACTCGAACTGTGCCAAGACCACTCTGCTACGAGAAAGCCCAAGATAGCCAGGTAGAGAGCCTGCATGGAGGGAGAGATGCCTGTCCATCCCCCAGCTATTCCAGCCATTCCAGCCCAAGCACCAGACATGTTGAGTGAAGGAAGCCGTCTTGGATGTCCCATCTAGTCAGGCCTTGGGATGACTCCAGCCCCTCTGTAGTCAGCCCCTCTGCCTACAATCCTCCCAGAGTCCATAAGTTAGAGCTACCTATCCGTGTCAACCTTTGGAGCCATGAGATATAATCATAAACTGCTGTTTTAAGTCACTAAGTAGTGGCGTAGTTTGTTACACAGCAACAGCTAACTAAAACATGGATGATGCCCAGCTTGGGGTCTGGCTGACTTAGAAAGGCAGTGAGGTCATCCCCGAGTCAGGGAATGAGAAAGGGGGCTGCTGGCTGTTGTCACGTTCCTTCTTTTTCCTTCTACATTCAGACTCTCTGGATGTTGTCTTATATCCCTACACTGTCAGTGCCAGAATCGTGGGTGGCTACAAGAAAACGGAGACTGAGCAAGAAACAGGAACTGGGAAAGTCAGAGCAGATGCCAGGCCCAGGAATGAGCCCAGCTGCAACAATAATAGGACAGTAATTCCTTACATGTTCACAGTCCTTTACGGTTTCTGAAGCCCCCTAAAATGTGTTATTTATTTGACCTTCATGCCAGCTTGGTGAGGGGGGCATTATTACTCCCATTTAAATGGAAGAAGACACAGAGGCTCAGGAAGCTTAAGCGTGGTAGAGGGCACAGCCCTGGTACATCTCATGCGGGAGCCCTTGTTGGGATGAGAGAGAGAACTAGGACTAAATCAGAACTGGTTTGGGATGGGGACTGGGGGCAATAAGTTATTTAAGAAGTTAGTAAAGGCAAAGTCAAGGCTTAATTATTTACTGAGCACCTACTGGCACTAGACTAAGTTCTTGACACACCTCATCTTATTTACTCTTTCTAATTACCCCATGAGGTGGATACAGTTTCCCTCCTCATTTTGCGCAGGTCTCTGGCACCACCGTTCAGAGCTGTAACGCCCAACGCTTACCACTCCAACCCATCTTGTCTCTATAATGTCATTACCAGATCTCTGAACGCTGATTCCGTGGCTAGAATCTTGTGCCTGGATGATGAGCACAGGGTCCTGGCTGGCCTCCTTACCCCTCCTGTGTACACCGGTATCCTCCCTGCCCTTGAGCTCATGGTGGTCATGCTGTTTCTGTGCTCAGAAACCATCAGGGGCTTCCAGTAGACCAGGCTCCTCATCAGTGCCCCACCCACCCACCCTGCCCATAGTTGGAGGGATTCATTTGTTCATACATTCAACAAATATTTATCAGTTGCCCGCTGTGTGCCAAGCACTGTGCTGGGGAGGAGAACATAGGGTATAATAAGATAGACACCTTCCTGGACCACAAGGAGCCTGCAGTCTAGAAGTGTATATGGACAAGTTTCCTAAGGGCACAAAAGAGATTTATAGAGAGCTATGGGAGAATACAGAAGAGGGAATGACCTAACCTAAGAGTAAGGTGAAGGATGTAGGGGGATGAAAGGGGAAATGTTGAGGGACAGCAGCATGTGCAAAGGCCCTGGGGCAGAAAGGAGCACTGTAAATGCAAAAAGAGGACAGGAATTCCAGATGAGGCTTAAAAGGCAGAGACTAGATCACGTAGGGTTTTGCAGGCCTTATGAGGAATTTTGGTTTTGAAGCGGGCATGGGACGCACGGGAGCAGAAACGGTGATGAGGAGTTTTTGATTAGTAGCTTGAGCTGTCTGCTGATTCCACTTGGACACAAGGCATCATCTGAAATAACCAGTTCCCAGATTTGGCCTCTCATGTGGAACTTTTGCCTTGACAACTACTTGCAGCTCTCTCTGGCACCCATTATCCTCTGGAACTGGTGGAGGCCTGATGGAACCGAGATAATTGGTTGCCTACCCAACACCCAGCCCATTATTCCTAACAGAAGTCTTCTTGTGTTCAAGGAATCCTCCTTCCTATATGGGGCCTGTGCTTCAGAGCAGCTGGCCCCAGCCCCAGGGGAGAATCCTGGCTGCCATTAATCAGTATTGGCAGTCCCGCTCCCCTGCTAGCGGCTGGCCTAGGCACAGGCATGGAAGGAGGAGTCTGATGGGAAAGGCTTCTCACTCAGAGACACCAGGAGGAGCATGTCTCTTCTTCCACTGGACATTGTGGTGTCTGGATGAAGTGCCTGGATCTGAGGCAGCCTTTTTGTGACTATGAGGGGAGCCATCCTGAGGACAAAATCAACACACTCAGGGTAGCAGCAAAAGATAGAAAGAACCTGGGTCCTTGATGATATCATTGAGCCACTGTATAGGAGCTCATCCTCCCTCTCTGGAGGGAGTTCCTGTTATGTGAGATAATGCATTTTCTTATCATTGCTGAGTTTGAGGTGTTCTGTTACTAGTATCCAAAAGCATGCTCTACCTCGGGTCCCAGGCTCCCCTGCCTGTGTCTCTGAGGCTGACCTCTGTCCATATGCACCTGTGCAGTGCTCCTCTTACCTAGTAGGACACCCACTTTGTTGGCAATCTGGTTATGGCACTGTAGCCCTCTTTGCCTCTAGCCCCCAGGAAGCCAGTTTTAGACCTTATACCATGTCTTAGACCTTGGATCCCTCAAACATAATTTGCACCCTTTTGCACTGCCTCCACATCTTTATAACTGAGTCTAAACAGGCTCTTCCTACATCCTGGGTGTTCTCTAGCTAGGCTGCCCTTTGTCTGGTCCCCTGGCCTATTTCAGCAAAAGATCAGGCAGAAGCTGTTACACATGTTGAGACTGGCAAGGCTGTAATCCGGAAACTGAGTCCAGGTCAGAGTTTGGGACCATGAGGAAGGGGAATGAAAGATGGTGGCTTAGGACCAAGAGCACAGGTGGCAGGTCATGGAGGAAGCAAGAGCTCAGAGGCCTGTTTGGATAAAAAACAGTGCAAAGTATGGAGGCAGGTCTGCCAGCTTGAAAGAGTTGGGCAGGGCTGGGTACCCCCTTTAGATACCTAGCATCCCCCTCCCCATCCCATCAGTCCTCACCCAGTGTCTTGTGTAGACTTCAAAGTTCCCCTGCAGTAAACTACATGGACTCTCCCTAGTTACGGTGGTTCAGACTTTGACTCCAAGTGAACTCAACACCCTTACTCCTGCACTGGGTGCTGGAAATACCATGATGGATAAACGACAGCTCCTGCTTTCCAGGAGCTCATTGTCATCAAAATGGTCTGCAGTCCCCGCCCCTAGTCTTGCAGAATCTGTCCCTATCCCCCATCCCCAAAGCCAGAACAGCATCCTCTTCTGTCCGCATTCTCTTTTCCTTATGATTTCACTCAGTATTCACCTCTGCCAGGATGTTTTCCCTCACTTTCACCTTTGGGCACATTCCATGCCATTCCAGCAACCCTTGGAAATTTCTTATTGAACTCTGTCCAGCTGGGATTAACACAGTATGTGTCCTTTCAGCCTTGAGAGGTACGGGGATGTGTGTGTGTGTGTGTGTGTGTGTGTGTGTGTGTGTGTGTGTGTGTGTTTTCACCTCATTCTAGCCAAAAGCCACGTCCGCCAGTACGTGGTCACCTGAACAAATTTGGAAGGCCTCCAGCCTGAGCCAAGGCCCTCCTGCCCTTTACTCTCCCCCTGAGCCCCAGTCCTGCTTTTCTAGAGGTTTCTCCTTGATGTTCTGCCAAGACCTCAGACTCATCACACCCAAAGCCATCCTTCCCAACCTGCTTTCCTATTTCCCCATTCTGGGCATGTAACCACAGCAGCCACCCAGGCACACAGAGTCAAGACCCCTCATCTGTTCCCCAGCAGCACATGCAAGCTGTCCTACAGCCGCAAACAAAACTCACAGACCCCACAGCTCGGCGAGAGCTGCCCCCTGTGAACAGCTGCTCAGTCACCTCACACAAAACACACTCTTATAAAACTCACGCAAAATTCAGAGGTGTGGTCAGTCACACAAAAATGAAATCAGAACACACAGAGAGTTATGCAGAAGCTCAAGCCTTCCTGCAAAGTGACATGAAGTCACGTGTAATGATAAAGACATGCCCACGCTACACAGACGTGGTCCTGGGTGACAAGCTCTTCACCAGGAGCATTCTGGAGAAATGAAACATCGTGAAGTCCAACCATCTTGAACCCAGACCGAGCCCATCAGTCCAGCTGGGGGAGGGGGCAGGGGTTGCCTTTCCCCTATGCCTGACAGCCTCGTGATTTGTGCCTGCTCCATGCGTCCTGGTGTCATTACTCACCCTCAGTGCCCACAACATGACTGCCTAGCCTGGCATGTTGCCTGATATACTCCAGGCCTGCCTCTGCCTGTCCTCCTGGCCCCAGAGCCAAGTTGCATCCATGAGATGCGGGGAGTGGAGGTCACAGAAGGACTCAATCTCCCAGGAAAGAGGACCACAAGATGTTTCTATCACCCCTATGTCTTCCAGGATCCCCTATGCTGAGCACTTGGCCAGGGGCTCAAGGACAAATGCCTCTCTGCTCCCGGACCACAGCCAAATCCAAGCTGCCTTAAACAAATTGGAAAAGAGGGTCCCAGCAGCCTGAACCTGGGGTATAGGCACCGGTGGTTAGAATCCAGGCTTCTTGCTATACAGGCAACCTGGAGGCTACTGCCCCCATCACCTGCCTTCCTGTTCCTCCACTCCCAAACACATACACACACACACACACACACACACACACACACAGAGAGAGAGAGAGAGAGAGAGAGAGAGAGAGAGAGAGAGAGAGAGAGACTGCCCCAGCTACGGGTCTGCTTTCCTGAGGATAGGCAGTTCCTAAGCCAGTCCTGGGGCTGATGCTCACTGCCAGGGCAGTGGCAGTGTGGATGAAGAAGACAAGATGAATTACTTACGTATTAATGAGGTAGCGTGGAGGACCTGGGTAGGTGGCTGGAGGTGATGATGAGGCCGAGGGAACCCAGGTTGATAAAGAGCTGAAGTTACAAGACAACTTCTATTAAGTTCAAAACAAGAAAGATTTTTTTTCTTAACTGCTGACAGCTGGGAACAAGGGTGTCTTGCACATGTAGAGCCTTCTGGAAGGAGTTCTTTCCAGTAATGCAGGCTCTGGCTCAGTCCCTCTAACATCCTGCCTCTGCCCGTGAGGAGCAAGCAGGACCACAGTTAACTGGATTCCCTAGGGGTTAGCTGCTAGCAGATTCTGGGGAACCTTGTCAGAACTGCTCGTTTGACCTATGGACATCCCTTTCTGTCCTGGAACATTATTTACTCCTGTTCCCTCACTGGTCCATATACGGGGAAAGATCAAATAATCAAGTGCTGTTGGGATAGCTGACCAACCATTTTAAAACAACAGAGCTGGAGTCATCATACTTCACTCTTTACACACAAATAAATTTGAAGGGATAAAAACATAAAGTGTAAAAATGAAACAACACAACCACTAAAGCAAAGTGAATATTTTTATTATTTAAAGGAAAAGTGGCCTCTCTGTGCATGACATAAAATACAAAAGGTATAAAGGAAAAACCTGGTAGACTTAACCACATACAACTCAAGTACTTATGAAGGACAAAAAAATAAATAAGATTGAAAGTCACGATGAAGTAAAAAAAATTAGGGATATTATCTCTAATATATAAAAGAGTTCCTACAAATACAAAAAAAGATAACTATTCCAGTAGAGAAATAAGCAAAGAACACGATCAGACAACTCACAAAAGAAATATGAATGCCCATTAAGAATTAAGCATAAGTTCTAGTTTAATACTGATCAAAGACTTTCCAATGAAAAATAGCATGAACTGTCACCTATAAGATGGACAAAAGTTGTTTTTTCTTTTTTAAACTGACAAGAGGATCTATCGTTGGCAATGATGTAAGGAAAAAGGCTGTCTCCTACATTGTGTTCACGGATTGGAAGACAGTATTGTTAAAATGTCAATACTATTCAAAGTAATCTACAGATTCAAGGCAATGCCTATCAAAATCCAGATGACATTTTTGAAGAAATAGAAAAAGCCATCCTAAAATTCATATGGAATCTCATGGGCCCCCAGGTAGCCAAAACAATCTTGAAGAAGAAAAACAAAGCTGGAGGACTCAGACTTCCTGAATTCAAAACGTACTACAAAGGTTTAGTAATCAAAACAATGTGGTACTGGCATAAAGATGTACATATGGACACATGGAATAGAGTAGAAAGACCAGAAATAAACCCTCACATATATGGTCAAATGACCACACATATGGTCAAGGGTGCCAAGATGATTTAATGGGGAATGAACTGTCTTTTCAACAAATTGTGAAAACTGGATATCCACATGTAAAAGAACATCATATATAAAAATTCACTCAAAATGGGTTAAAGGCCTAAGTGTAAGACCTAAAACTCTTAGAAAACATAGGGCAACACTTCATGACATTGGATTTAACAATGATTTCTTGGATATGATACCAAAGGCACTGGCAAACAAAGGAAAAAATAGATAAGTTGGACTTCATGAAAATTTAAAAATTTTATACATCAAAAGATAATGTCGGGCTTCCCTGGTGGCGCAGTGGTTGAGAGCCCGCCTGCCGATGCAGGGGACACGGGTTCGTACCCCTGTCCGGGAAGATCCCACATGCCGCGGAGCGGCTGGGCCCGTGAGCCATGGCCACTGAGCCTGCGCGTCCGGAGACTGTGCTCCGCAACGGGAGAGGCCACAACAGTGAGAGGCCCGTGTACCGCAAAAAAAAAAAAAAAAAAAGACAATGTCAACAGAGTAAAAAGGCAACCCACAGAATAGGACAAAATATTTGAAAATTGTATATCTGATGAGATTAATATCCAGAATATATAGAGAACTCCTAAAACTCAACAACAGAAAAACAAGCAACTCAATTCAAAAATGGACAAAGGACTTGAATAGACATTTTTCTAAAGAATGTATACAGATGGCCAATAAGCACATGGAAAGATACTCAGCCTCACTGATCATTAGGGAAATGCAAATCAAAACTACAATGAGATACTTCTTCACACCCTTTAGTATGGTTACTATCAAAAAAACAGAAAATGACAAGTGTCGACAAGGATGTAGATAAATTGGAACCCTTGTTCGCCATTGATGGGAACATAAAATGGTATAGCCACTGTGGAAAACAGGAAGGTGGTTCCTCAAAAAATTAAAAGTAGAATTACCATATGATCCAGCAATTCCACTTCTGGGTATTTACTCAAAAGAATAGAAAGCAAGGTCTCAAAAAGACATTGGTACACTCATGTTCACAACAGCATCATTTACAACAGCTAAAATGTGCAAGCAACACAAGTGTTCATTTACCGATGAATGGATAAGCAAAAAGTTGTATATGCATACAACAAAATATTATTCAGCCTTAAAAAGAGGGAAATTCTGACACATGCTACAACATGGATGAATCTTGAGGACATTATACTAAGTGAAATAAGCCAGTCACAAAAAGACAAATGTCATATGATTCCACTTATATGAGGTACTTAGAATAGTCAAAATTATGAAGACAGAAAGTAGAATGGTAGGGGAGGGATAAATTAGGAGTTTGGGATTAACATATACACACTACTGTATATAAAATAGATGATCAACAAGGACCTACTGTATAGCACAGGGAACTATACTCAATATTCTGTAATAACCTAAATGGGAAAAGAATCTGAAAAAGAAAAGATATACACACATGCATAACTGAATCACTTTGCTATACACCTAAAACTAACACAACATTGTGAATCAACTATACTCCAATACAAAATAAAATAAACTAAAATTAAAAAGAAAAAGAAAGAAAGTAGAATGGTAGTTGCAGGAGCTGGGGGTAGGAGGGGATGGGGAGTTATTGTTTAATGGATGTAGAGTTTCAGTTTTACAAGATGAAAAGCGTTACGGAGATGGATGATGGTGATGGTTGCACGACAATGTGAATGTACTTAATGCCACAGAAATGTACACTTAAAATGATTAAGATGGTAAATTTCATGCTCTATGTATTTTATCATAATTTAAAAATTGGGAAAAAATCTAAGAACAAAACTGACCAGGGTGTCTATCAGTGGCAATTGTGGAAGGAAAGGGGCTCCCTTTACACTGCTGGTGACAAAGATGTGAACAGGTTCAGAGTTTCTGGAGGCCAGAGAGCCAATGTACCCATAGCAGTAGCTAATATACACAGCCCTTACTACCAGGCAACATTCTAAGTGCTTTGCATATAATAACTAATTTCACCCAGACAGTAATCCTGCAAAGTAAATCCTATTATTATGCCCATTTTACAGATGAGGAAACTGAAGCCCAGAGAGGTTAAATAATTTGCCCAACATCCCTTTACTAGGAAAGGGCAAAACTGATATTGAATCCTAGACATCCAGCTCTACTATGTCATACTAGACCAAAAATGTTAATTGTGCAAACCCTTTGTCCTAGAAATTCCACACCTGGGAATCAGTCTTAAGGAGTTAATTAAGCAAGTGCACAGAGATGTATACACAAGGATGTGGCTCTCTTTGTCAAATACATTAGAGAAAAAAATGGGATCAATATAAATGTCCGTCAGTAGGAGATCTGTTGACTAGATTATGTTACTTCCATGAAACAGAATGCTATGCAACCATTAAAAAGTATGATGTATATTTATATCCACTGATACAGAAAGATTTCAACAACATATTGTTGAGTGGAAAAGCAGGTTGCAAAACAGCATGCGTAGTGGGATCCCATTTAGGTGAAATTATATATATATCACTCAAGATCTGAGAGGACGCTCACCAAAACGCTAAAGGTTATTATCTTGAGATGGTGGGGACTTCGGGGAATTTTTATTATCTCCTTTCTTCCTTTCTTGTGTTGTTTGGATTTTGTACAGTGAGCGTATATTATCTTTGTAAACAGAAAAGGCAATTTTCAAAAATGAGCCTCCTGGAATTGGCATATCCTTATTTGTACCTCTCCACACTTTGTTCAGCCAACCTGTAATGAGAACCTCCTAGTCATTAGGCTCCGGATTGGGAGGAAAAAGAGAGAAATGGACACTTCGAAGGTATCAAGGGCAGAGACAAGGCCACAGTGGGAAAGATGGGGAGAGAGACGCATACATTCTGCTTGACTGAGACAGAAACTGGCCAGAAGCTGAAAGGCACCAAGAAGAGGAGCCGGTGAGCAGGGAAGTTGAGAAGGTACAGACACAGGTACTTGGTATGGGCGCCATGTCTCGCTCGCAGGTTGGCTAATGCTGTCTGTCCTGTTAATGAAGTGAGTGATTAATAGCCAAGGGGATAGAGAGCTGGTATATGAGATTAATCCCAGTTAATGAATCCATTGTTAACGGCATTAAAGAGCAACGGGGTAGGGGGAGGCGGCCTCCTCTCAGCACATCCAGGCCTGGGCTGGCTTTGCAGCCACCAGAAAGGGAGGCTTTGGCACGAGGTGGGAGAGAGTGGAGAGAAGGACGGGCGATGAACATGCGAATCTGGTGCTTTCCCCGTGCTCTTTTGTGCTAGTCCCCGTGCAGCCTTCAGCGGGCGGCATCAGCATCCCCGTTTCACTGGGCCGTGAGGATGACAGTTTGCCCGGCCCTGACTGCTCTGCGTTCATCTGACTCCAGGCCAGTCTCTGGCTTCCGGCCACACTGCCTTTCAGGAGAAGCTGAGTGACAAGGCCCAGGGAGCGGGGTGGAGGGTGAGGAGAAGTGGTCACTGTCACTGGAGACAGGGAAAGAGGAGCTCTCCAAGAAGCAGGGCAGGGAGGGCCCCTCAGTGGTAACCTGGAGGCTCAGAAAAAGTGGACAGTGGAAGGGCTTGAAGGACAGCAGAGTCTGGGGATGAAGTGGCCTTCAATTCACTGCCTCACTTCCAAGGGACCCACGTCTCAGGACTGTCCTTAGGCAAAGCATCAAAGTGGAGAAGTCTGTCTGCCCAGGCTGCCTCTACCCTGGTCCCAGCCCACCACCCAGAGCCATCTGAATGAGGGAACCTGGCTCACTCGTGCCTGTCCCCATGCCTCCCCAGCATAGAGATAACATTTCCTGAACCTCAGCTTGTCTAGGCTCAATGCTAGAAGCTGAGAATATGCTAATTTGTTTAACCTTCCCAATAACCCTGAGTAATAGGTATTCTTGTACCCATTTTACAGAAGAGGACACTGAGGCTCAGGGACAGACACTGTCTTGCCCAAGATCACACAGCAAGTTAGTGGAAGAGGCTGGATTTCAAATCAGTTGTGCCTGGCTCCAAAAACTATGCTCTCATTGTGAGCTGTAAGTCTGCCTTCCGCTAGACCAGTAGAACCTCAAAGTGCAGTCTCTACACCAGCAACAGCAGCAGTGGCAGCATCACCTGGCAATTTACTAGAAATGCAATGCTTGGGTGCCATCCCAGACCCACAGGAGGGTGGGGCAGTGACTCTGTTTTAACAAACCTGCATGGTTCTGAGACCCAATGCCCTATACAGCACTCCTGTCTTGGCCAAGGGAAAAGCTCGTCCAGGGTGATAATGCCAGCTGAGTCTTCTGGGTCGTCTTGCTCTTCCAGCCCTGAAAATGCTGAAGCACCCGAGAACCCCTGCTCTCCTCCATCTACACTCCCTCTGCATGATCTCATCCTATCCCCTGGCTTTAGACATCTCTACACTGACAACTTCCCAATTTGTATCTTCAGTCCTGACATCCTCCCTGAACCCCCATCTCGTACTTCCCACTACCTACCTGACATCTCCATTTAGATGCTCATGACATCTCACAATTAAAGTGTATCATGATTGTCCCCAAACCTGCTCCTTCCCAGCTTCCCAATCTCAGTGAATGGCACCAACATTGACCCAGCTGCTCTGGCCCAAAGTCTTGGAGTCAACTTCTACTCCTCTCTTTATTTCATAGCCCACATCCAAACCAACAGGAAATCCAGTTGGTTCTATTTTTAAAATATATTTCATATCTGACTGCTGTTGACCACCTCCAAATCTGCCTCTGAGGTCCAAACTGGCTTTCTCTTCGCGCCTGGACTCATACAGTCATTCCCACTTATGCTCCCTACAGTCTTATCCGCACTCAGCGGCCAGAGTGGTCCTTTTAAACATAAATCTGAGGTTATGTCACTTTCCAGGTCAAACCCCTCCAGTAGTTTTCCAACAATGTAGAATTAAATCTTAGTTCTTACCTGACCTCCAAAACTCCATACAATCTACACTTTCACATCCCTCATTTTTCTCCAACCTCATCTACTCTCTCACTACACCTGCTAGTCACACCACAACCTCACCACCCTTATTGCCCCACCTTGATTACGGCAAGCATGCTCCCACCTCAGGGCCTTTGCACGGGCTGTTGCATCTGCTCAGAATGTTCATACAGTTGCTTCATTCAATTCTCTGCTTAAAAGCCAGAGCGACCTGATATTTACTCAGTTTTGTTTTCTGCACAGCATTCATTATGTCATAGATTTATTTGTTTTAATGTCTATCTCCCCTACCAGGCTGTAAGCTCCATGGGGACAGTGCCTTTTTGTGTGTGTGTGTGTGGTGTGTGGGCCTCTCACTGTTGTGGCCTCTCACGTTGCGGAGCACAGGCTCCGGACGCGCAGGCTCAGTGGCCACAGCTCACGGGCCCAGCCGCTCCGCGGCATGTGGGATCTTCCCGGACTGGGGCACGAACCCGTGTCCCCTACAACGGCAGGCGGGCTCTCAACCACTGCGCCACCAGGGAAACTCGACAGTGCCTTTTTGTTTACTCAGCAACCTGAAAGGTGTCTGCCATGGGAGCTGCTCAAACTGTATTTGCTGAATGAATGAATGAACTTCTGGGAACTTCTGTTTCCCCACCTGTAAAAGTAGGTGTGCTCACCTTATAAAGTACCTGTGAAAATTGAATAAATATGCTAAAATACACAGGTCGTGGTTGGCATAATGTGGAGCCTCAAGATTTGTGTTATTTTTGGAGCTCACCTTCCTTCCCTTGCTTACGAATCCATGATGGCTCCGTATTTCCTACCACTTTGAGTGTGAGCCTTGACCAGCCTAGCTTGGTCAAGGGTCGACTACAACCCAGTCTGCCTTCTCACTCTCCCCTGGAGGAAATCACAACAATAAACACCCATCTGTAGGGTACTTTACCGTTTCTCCTACACTGACATCAGTCTTCTGAACCATCCAGCGAAGTTCATACCAGTATGCCCAGTTACAGATGAGGATACTGACACCAACAGTGTGAGTGATTTATCCACCAAGGCAGCTTCAGGGCGTGGCCAAGATGGGAATCGCCCCTCGTCCTATGAGGACAACTCCCCTGCTGTTTCTCCTGTTTCAGGATGCCTTTCCCCTGAACACACGTCCTCACTCCTGACCTTTCAGCTATGCCTGGACTGCCCTCTCCTCTGCTCCAAGTCTCAGTTCCACTCTTGCTCTGAAATCCAGCTTGCCTTCTTCTGGAAGCCCTCCTGGCTTTCTCCTTCTCCTCAGAGCTTCTCTAGTACTGGAGTCTGTGCTCTGATGGTCTCCTATGTGTTTTCTCTCTTCAATTCTAAGAGCAGTGACACATGATTTTTAAATTACGTTTGCCCTATCGGCAAAGAGATCAGAGAGATAAAGAAGAAAAAGTCGAAGTTCCCCTTTGCTGCCCCCTCCCCAATCCCACCCCTCTTCCAAGTAACCACTGCCAACAGTCTGGCCTGACCGCTGGAGCCCCTTCCAGGCATTTACACGCCAACACTAGCTCATACGCTAACAACAATGCTGAATAGATGGGATCATAGCCCACCTATTCTTCAAGTTGATTTTTTTTGACTTGGTGATGTGTCCCAGTGATTGTGCCACGTCAGCACTTACAGACTCCCTCCTAAAGAGCTGTAAGACGGTGGATGCCCCACGATTTATTTCACCACTTCTCTATTGAAGGACGTTGGGAGTGTGGGCAATTTTTCCTACTGGAGAGCGCCACCGCCCTCACCCTGCGCACCGGCAGCCGGTGTGTATGCACCTCCCAAAGCCCACGTACGTGTGTGCGTTTCTGCGGGAGGGAGTACTAGAGTGGAGTTGCAGGGGGAATGCCGCCCCTTCGAAGAGGCTGGGCCCATCTGTACTCCACAGTGACCCACTCTGACCCCAGGCTCCGAATTCACAAAGCACTTCCACAAGCACTATTGCAAATGCTCCTCACAAGAACCCTGAGAGGTAGTGACATTCGTACCATTTTACAGGCGAAGACTGGAATCCAGCCCCATCCTGTCGCTCTCCAGAGCTCATGCTCAGATCCAGTTCTGTGCAGACAAGACAGGTCCCCAGACCCTGGGAGCGGTGTGGGGGCAGGTGGGTGCTTCAGGAGTCCCAGCGGGGTCAGGACACCAGAGGAGCACCATGTTCGCAGGTGGGGGAATGTAGAGGTGAGGCACTTGGTGGGAGCTCAAAAGCCCGAGGAGGGGCTTTCTTCCCACTCCTTCCATGGCTCAGAGGAGCCTGGGCTCAGGCTGAGAAGCAGGGCTGCTATGTTGCCATGGAGACGGAGGGATCCTCTCTCCCTCACAGCAGGAATCTCAGTGATTGGGGGGTGGGGGTGGGAAGAGGATGTTTCCCTGGCAGCACCAAGGGTTGGGGCTAGGATGCCGGTCATTCCTCTCCTCCTCTCTCCCTTCCTTTCTCCTCCCACCCCACACCATGGAGGCCAGCAGCCAGCAGGAGGTGTGGTGGGGGTGCCGGGGGCGCCGGTATAGACCTGGAGGGAACACAGGCAGTTGTGGGGCTGGGATGAGCAGGGAGTTGGGGGCTCCCACGGGAAGCTACAGAAAGTCCCTCCTTTTAGACTTCCTGTGTGTCAGGGGCCCTGTCCTGCCCCGAGCCCTGCCCAGATTCTCTTCCAGAACAGAGAAGACACCCACTCGGGAGGTCGTGCAGTCAACCCCACTCTCTGGCCCGGCCCACGCTGACCTGAGGCACACGTGCATGTGAACTAGTTACACACACACACACACACACACTGCCAGCCACTCCCACTCAGAGTCACACACTGATATGCTCATACCTTGACATGTCCACACACTCATTCAAACACAGTCACTCCCAGACACGCAGACCACATGCACCTGCTACCTGCTGCACAAGCGTGGTCGCGTATTCATGCACGCGTGCAAGTGCACGTCCTCTCTCCGCCTCTCTGACTGATCATCAGTCCTGGAAGCTGCTCTCCGTCCCCTTCACATCTCCTCCTGCTCACTCTCCCTCTTCTCTGTCTCTCCCCTGCTCCCCCCAGCCCTCAGCCTGCCCTTGGCAGGAGCCCTGCCCTCTGGGCTCAGCCCTGGAAGGAGATGCTGTCATTTCCAAGGGAGCAGATTCTCAGACACAGACAACACTCAGCCTTGAAAAAGCAGGAAGGGCTGAGGCGGGAGGCGATACCCCATCTCCCTCCCTCCCTTTCTAGATAACACTCCTGCCTGATCCTGGCTGGACTGAAGAGCAGCAAAAGCTACCCACCTCCCCAGACGAAAAACCTCCAACAGTAAATAAAATTGTGAATATCCAGATAACAACGGTTAATAATTGGCAGCTAAGCGACTAATTACTGAGGGCTGGAGTAGCAAGTACTAGGCTAAGTTCACGGTCCCACTTATTCCTCATATCAGCCTCCAAGGCAGGGAATATTCCTTTCACAGAGAAGGAAACTGAAGCTTAGAGCGCTCATGTAACTGCCAAGTGATGGAGCTAGGCCTCAAACTCAGGTCTGCCAGACTCCAGTGATCCCTAACCAGGGGACCCCTAACCTTCAGCTGCCAGGGTTCCATGAACTGAGCAAGGGCACTTTGGTAGGAGGTCTGGGGTATCAGCTGGACGACTGGCGCAAGAAAGCAGACAACTGCTGGTTGAAATCAATTACTAGACATCTCTGTCCTTAGGGTCCTTTGGTCATTCTCTGCCTCCCATGTAGGGGGCTTTCATGAGTGGTCTCTGCAGCTCGAGTCCCCTGCTCTGTGTCTGGACTTCTCCGTTCAGCCCCTCCTCTTGGTGTCACTAGTTTGCACATGCTTCCAACCCGCAATTGCAAACCAATTCTTTCGCAGAGAATTGTTCTTGTTTGTTTTCCCTTCCGACCTGCTCCAGCCAGGCCCAGAGAGCTAGTGGGTCCGACTCCAATGGCTCCTCAAGGAAGGTGTTATAAACACAACTTAGTTAATTCCTTAGAGGAATTCTGTTCTCAGTTACTATTTTTTTTCTCCCTGCTACACTGAGATTATACCTTCCTAGCTTTTTGAAGGTAAAATGTTCTTTTCTTTTTAGTGTCCTTACCTGACAAAATTTCAAGTTGCCAAATTCTATGAATTCCACCATTTTTTAAAACACAGAAGGGTCTGGAAACTACTGATTGCCTACTAATTTAATCCAATCCTTTACTTTCACAGGCTGGAAAAATGAATCCAAGAGAAGAGGCTTGGCTTGTCAAAGAATCAGCTTTCTTTGTGAGTTGCACAAACTCTGGGGTCAAAGACCTGATTCAAAGCCAGCCTGGCCACTGTGTGACCACAACTGGGCAAGACCTGTGTGAGCTTCAGTCCTCATCTCTACAATGGGCTGATGGAGAATCAAATAAGACACTGCATGGTTAACACTTGGAAACTATAAAATGCTATTAAGGTTAGCTGTCATGTAACCCTTCAGCTGCAAAGCTGGAGCCAGAATCCAGGCTTCCTGACCTTGGCTCTGTCATTCCTCAGTGTGTTCCAGTGGATGAGGGTGGCTTGTTGACTCAGAGACCTGGATCAGACCCCAGCTCCTCCATTCACTAACTGTGCAACAGTGGGGAACGTAACTCAGGTTCACAATGGTTCTTCATCTGAAAACAGGGAATTATAATACTTAACTTGTGCTTGATGGAATTAAACAAGTAATATACGGGAAGGGGCCTGCACATGGCTACCTGACAATAAGTCAGTGTTTTCTCAACTTCCCCCTCAAACTCTTCCCTCCAGCTGTCATTCTCTGAATTTCTTCAGTGGTCACCAACCTCCTGCTTCCTTTGAAGGCAGATTTGGTTTTGGAAAGAGCCCGAGGTCACTGAGAGCCTTGTCTGGCCAGAGAGGCAGATGGTTAGTAATCAAGCGCAGGAAGGAACACCCTTTGGATGTGCCGATGGGTTTCAGCTCTGCGAGGGGGAGGAAGACCTTCTCCCCCAGTGCCTCCAGAACCAGCTGTGAAGGAGGCTGGCCTTGCTGGGGGGCCCGCAGTCCCACTCTGCAGGGCCACTCCTGGAGGCCATCGAGGGAAGCAGGCCCACACCTCCCAGGATGGGGGTGGTCAGCATGTGTTGGCATCTCCGAGGGGGTGATTCTGGCCTCTGTGACGGCCTCTCTTCCTCGCCGCGCCAGATGTCAGAGCCAAGATGACACATCATTCAGTCCACTCCCCCATGTTTTTTAAATGAGAGAACTGAAGCCCTTCCCTCCCCCACCTGTTCCCTGATGGACAGAAGTGAAGCTTCCAGTGCGACTCAGAGACTGACCTTGGTGATATCCAACCCAACGTTCTCTCTCTTTCCCACCCCACTTTACAGATAAGGGCACGGAAGACAGGCAGAGAAGAGCCATGTGTCCAAGGCAGCGACAGGACCGCTGCCCAAGACTCCTGCCCCTCGGCCAGTGTTCTTCTACTACCGAGGGACACAGTTCTTTATCAGAGGAGCAAATGACTGCTCTCCCAGTCTTTCCTGAGAACATCCACAGAGGCAGAGGAAGGAGGGCCAGCCCAGGAAGAAATGCTGGGAGGAGTAGAGGCCACCCAAGTGGGTAGCACTACATGCTTTCATCACAGGTCTTGCCCAGGAGCATTTCATCAGCAGAGGAGCCAGCTGGGCAGCAGCTCTGTCCCTGACCCCCAGGGTGACCCGACAAGCCCCCTCCTCTCTGGCCTTCAGCATCCTCATCTGGAAAAGACAATGAGTGTTGCACTGCATACACCCCTGGCTCTTCATCCCATGACCCCAAGGGCTGCAGCCCCCAGGGTCCCGTAGCAGGACGGGACGGCCAGGGTGGCCGGGATGCCCTGCCCCACTGACTCCCGTGGCGCCCTCTGGCGGAACAGCAGAGATCACCAGCTACAGAAATCCACCTCAGACTCCCACTTCACTAGTTTCCAGTATTATCTTTGCCCCTCGGTCCCCCCCAGATCTTCCAACCCCCTGTGGCAGCTGCTGCTGGGGCTCAGACAAGCTAAACTGCTCCACCTAGGGGCACTCGGCCTCCACTGCAGCTTCGTGGAGGGAAGAAGGCTGGACGGGGGCTTCCCTGGCTGCCTACCAGAGCTGGCTCTTCATTTTACTTGTCTCCCTGTCCTCGCTGCTACCTTGAGGAGGGCAGGTCAGGGATTTTGAAGACCAGGAAACTGAGAAGGTCAAGCAGCAACCATGTGGCAGAGTCCAAACCAGAGCTCAGGCCTCCTGATTCTAGCAAGCTTTTTTTGCCTTTTTTTTTTCTTTTTCATATTCCAAGGGCATTTCTGGGTGGAGTGACCGTTAACACGTAAGAGATGAGTACGTCTTCAACCACTGCTCTTCAGTGGGGCAGAAATAGCCTTAAATCGTTGTGACCCTTCTTTCGGTTGTTTTCAGAGTGATTTGGGGAGGAGCGGGGTCCGGGCTGTGGGGAGGCCTGGAGGAAACACTGGGGGCTCAGACAGACTAGGGGTCAAGCCCTGGCTCTATCAAGGACTCGGCTGGGCCATCCCGAGCCCACTTCTGGGAGAATCTCTGAACTACCTGCAAGGTGGAATTAACTTTCTTAACTGGGTTCTTGAGGGGATTAGCAACCAAGTATGAGAAACACCTGACACATGGCAGGTCTGGTCTCAGCAAGTCCGTCAGAGCCATCCTGTCTCTCCTCCACCAGAACCCGGCACTCCCTCCAGCCCAGAGGAAGAGCCAAAGTCCCCATGGCAGCCTTGAGGCCACTTGCTGCCTCTCCTCCCCTCCCCTCCCCCACCCCTCCCCCGGCCTCCTTGCTGTTTTCCGAACCTCTGGGTGCGGGGCCACTGTCCCCTCTGTCTGGAGCGATATCGGCATAACCTGCTCTCTCACTGCCTTTGGGTTTTTACTCAAATGTCACCTTCCGGGGGGGGGGGGGGTCTTCCCTACCTAAAATTTCAACATGCCCCCTCCCTGCCTTCCCTGCACAATTTCGTTTTTTCTCCTCTTGCATTTGTTACCATCTAGCATACTATCTAGACCTGACTTACCCCTCTAAGCCTTTACCCTATTCCATGTATCTGATGCTGAGTTCTTGGCATATAGTCGGGGCAAAATAAATATTTGTTAAATGTGTGGGTGACTGTTCAGATCATAATTTTTAAAAGAAAGAAAAACCGGGGCACTGACCCTGCAATGCATCTTGGAAGCTCAGACAATAATGAACGGGTAAGACTTTTCTGTCTATAAAACCTTTTCCTAGGAAACAGTCAGTGTTGTCCCCAGGACACTGGGAGGAGCCTGGGGAGCGGTGGCCGTGCTCACTTTATAGATGAGGAAGCAGAGGCTCTGCGGCACAAGGGCTTGTGTCTGGGTGGTCGCACAGCTGCTAAGGGGGAGAGCAGGGAGAGCCCAGTCTGCGGGCTCAAAGGCCGCAGAGTTTTCTCCTTACCACGTTGCAGCAGCTCCCATGGAGCCAGGGAGCTGGAAGTCCTTACACTGAAGCACTTGGTTGAAGGGTTGTTCTTAGCATAAGCACAGTACTTAAGTGGCCACCCAGTCAGCTTTCGGAGGGCTATCCCAGGGGACAAGCAGAGCCTTTCTTAACGTGTGTGAAAGATTACTGGGCACCAACTCTACAGCAAGACCATGAGACCAAGCAGGGGCAGAGAAAGCCAGACTGCTCAGACCAGTGTGGCTCCTTCCCAGAGCGGAAGCCACTTCTGTCAGAGGAGCCCAGGGGAGTGGATGGACGCAGAGAGGATCAGTGACGTGTCCGGGAGGGAGGCACAAAGCAGGACACAGGGATCTTGGGCACTTGCTGTACGACCTTGACCTTGCCACCGTGGGGCCCAGTTTCCCAGAAGTCTCTCCTGTCTTCTGGGCCACAAGGCATCTGTGCTCACCTCTGGCATGGCACCCAACATGCTGTCAAGATATTCAGCCTTGGGGCTTTCCTGGTGGCTCAGTGGTTGAGAGTCCACCTGCCGATGCAGGGGACATGGGTTCGTGCCCCGGTCTGGGAGGATCCCACATGCCGTGGAGTGGCTGGGCCCGTGAGCCATGGCCGCTGAGCCTGCACGTCCGGAGCCTGTGCTCCGCAACGAGAGAGGCCACGACAGTGAGAGGCCCACGTACCGCAGGAAAAAAAAAAAAAAGATATTCAGCCTTGGGAATTCCCTGGTGGTCCAGTGGTTAGGACTCTGCCCTTCCACTGCAGGGGTCACAGGTTCGATCCCTGGTGGGGGAACCAAGATCCCGCATCCCGCACAGCCAAACAAACAAAGGAAAGATATGTCAACCTCCCTCTCTCCTGAAGCCAGTGGTTCTCAACCAGTGGGGATTTGCCCCCAAGGGACATTTGGCAACGTCAAGATATTTTTGGTTGTCACAGTTGGAAGGATATTACTGGCACCTAGTGGGTAAAGGCCAGAGATGCCGCTATACATCATATAATGCGCAGCCTCCCACAAGAATTAACCGGCCCCAAGTGTCAAGAGCACCACTGTGGAGAAACCTTGCTCTAGACTGTGAGCTCTTGGAGGGGTAGGAAGTGTCAGATTCTCCTCTGCACAGCCAGTGCCCACCGTGGCACGTGTGAAGCCATCCAGAAGTGGTTGCTGATGGGTGAAGGCCAGACCAGGAACCTCTGAGTCCCCCTGACTCTGGGAGTATATGATTTAAAACACCTGACTCTACCCTGCAGGCCCCACCCTGCTTCTCATTGGCTGGGCTAATGGGCCTGGGGTTGGAGGCCAGAAGCCCCCGGGAGAAGGGGCTCAAATCACCTTTGCCTGTGGTGCTACTTCTCCCTGAGGTTCACAGTCCCCCAGCCCTGTCCCCAAGTCACACCTGTCTCAGAGCCGGCGCTGGGCTTTAGAATCAGACCAACGTGTGTTCAAATCTTAGCTCTCTTCTCTCTCACTCTCTGTGCCCTTGGATGTGTCCCCTCTCCTCCCTCCCTCGACTGTAAACCAGGAGCACAATCCCTGACCTGTCCCTACTGGGCTTTTGTGAATATGTGTAAAGTACTGGAGTGACATGAAAAAATCTTCCTATTGAAGGTGAGAGGCTGGCTGGTTCCAGTTGGAGAATCCTGAGTTTCAGGGGCCCACCTGGAGAGGACGGCTTCTTGGAGAATCTCTGTTAACCACGGCCCCAGTTGGGCTATGGCCAGTGGGATGCTAGAGGAGCAGGATCTGATCCAGATCAGCAATAGCCATGGTGATTGGAGAAGACGTGCGGGGTAAAGAAGCAGCCCCTTGAGAGCAGGGAGGTGCCTGTGCTGTTTGCTGGCACGTCCCTTGTGCTCACCCTAACATCTGGCACCTGGAAGGCTGTCAGTGAACACTGGCAGAACAAGTGTATATTCACTGTTCCTCCTGAAGGAGCCCCTCTGTGTCTGTGCCTCATCCTAGCCTTGTACAGATCCCACTGAATCCCCGTAACAGCCCCACAGGGAGGAGCTCTATCCACAAAGGAGCCGAGGCTCTCAAGGTGAAGCCTCGTGCCCGGGGTCGTCTAGCTCACGAGTGGCATCTCTGTGATTTGAGCTCAGATCCATCTCTTACAAAAGCCCACAGCCTCTCCCCCAAACACCCCACATACCCTCTATCCAGGGGTCAGAAGCTCTTTTGAGAAGCAGTTCTAGAAGTTCCCTCCAACCCAAAAGACTCCATGTTGCATTGTGGAGAGAAACCAGGAGCCAGCTGGGCTCTCACCTCTCCCCCTCCCCCATCCCAGCCCCCCACAAGCCTCATCCTCACCAGTGTCAGGGAGTTCCTGGAGCTGGGAGAGACTCTAGCCAGCACCCATCACCATTCCTGGCAGAACCTCTGGAATCGAGGTCCAGGAATCTGCCCTTCTCACCAGCAACCTCTGAACCCTATTCCAGAACCTCTGCAATGGTTTAACCCCCCGAGCTAAACATGCACGTAACAGGGCGCTCAAGGCTGTGCACCTCCCCCCGCATTTCCTATTCCAGCTCCTGCCGGTCTCTTCAAACATGCGATGTCCCACCTCACAGCACGGTGTGCCCTTGCTAGAACCTCCTGGCACCCTCACACCTCTGTGAGCACGTGCCTTTCCCTCTACTGGGTATGCCTTTGCTCGTCTTGTCAGCCTAGCAAATTCCTTCTCAGCCTGGACCAGCCGATCCATTAGGCATGGCAGGCACGGCGCGTCGGGCTCGCAACACCTATAGGGACCCACGGAAATGTTTTCCTTTCTTTTCAAATCAGAAGGAAACAAATTTAACTTTTAGGTCAAAGAAAATGTTTTAATACTGTATGTACTATTAATAACTTGTCTTTATACCAGCGAGGTAGCAAAATATCCTTTTTAATTGTATGTGTGTGGGTAGCACTTGTGCATCATTTAATTTTAATAGTGTATACTTGCACTTGTGCACGTGTGCATGCACACATGTGTGTGTATATGTGTGTGTGTGTGTGTGTGTGTGTATGTGTAGGAAGAGGTCCATGAAGGCAAAAGTGTCTAGGACCCACGAAAGTCGTAACGCGGGCCTGTCCTCAACCTTTCAACACAGCTGTTGAGTCACTTCCTCTAAGAAGTTGCACCCCGGGCACACCCCCAACACAACTGTCTCTCCTCTGTGTCTCCACTATCCATTTTCATGCTTAGCATATGGTATTACAATCGTTTGCTACCTGTCGTTCCGTAGGGTGGTGAAGTTTGTAAGGGAAGAGGTGTATCGTGTACATGCCAGTGTCCACAGCACGTAGCTTTGGGTATATGGCAGGTACTCAGCAAACGCTACCAAATTCAGTTGAAGCTCCTCAACACCAATAAGGAATAAAGGCCTCACTTCCCCAGGTCACCCAGTAATATACATAGCAGAGCTGTTTCTGATCACCTATTCACTGAGATATGCCCTTACATGCGGCCACTGTCCAAAGCAGCAAGAATCAGTCAGTAGTAAGGAAAGCAAACATGGTCCTGCCCTCAGGGAGCTTGTATCTGATGGCTGCACCTGCCAGCCTCTACCCCTCCTACTCCCCCATCATTTTCCCATCCTGCCCCACTGATGCTCCCCCAGTGCAGGGATAAGGAAAGAAAACACTGGTAGGGCAACCTCCTTCCCCTACCTGCTCCAGCCCTGCAGGCTCCACCACCTCTCCCGAAGGGACTACATTCCACCTTCTTGCCCTCCTGGAAGGTGGCGACTCCAGTCCCACCTGCTTGTTAATTTCACGCTCAGTTTCCGGCTTGACCGACCTACTTTCTGCTCTTTCCCCACATGGCTGCCCAGCATCGCTGGGTCTCTCCCACCCCTGGGGCTGGATTTCCTCAGCCTCTCCCTCTCCCTGCAGCCAGGTATCCCCTCTGAGACCTCAGTTCTCCCCACCCCCACCCCAGAGCAGAGGCTTCTTTGGCCTGGGGAAGGGCCAGCAGAGGTCCACAGAAACCGGCACAGCCCTGGATTCGAATATCAGCTCCAAACCTCCCAGGCCCAGGGTCCTGAGCAAGTCATGGCCCAATGTGAGCCTTCTGTGTTTCCTCACCTATATGGGAATCTGCCCTGCAGGGTGGTATAAGAAGACAGCATCTGTAAATGGACGGGCATCGCAAGCACAGATTCAGAATTATCCTTTATCCCAGCCCCACCCGTGGACCCGCTGCCCTGGCTGGAATTTCACCATTTCTTTCTTTCTTTTTTTTTTTTTAACTTTTCATTTTATATTGGAATATAGCCAATTAACAATGTTGTGATAGTTTCAGGTGCACAGAAAAGGGACTCAGCCATACATATCCATGTATCCCCTCTCCCCCAAACTCCCCTCCCATCCAGGCTGCCACATGACATTGAGCAGAGTTTCCTGTCCTATACAGCAGGTCCTTGTTGGTTATCCGTTTTAAATATAGCAGTGTGTACATGTCAGTCCCAAACTCCCTAACTATCCCTTCCTTCCACCGTTCCCCCTGGTAACCATAAGTTCGTTCTTTAAGTCTGTGAGTCTGTTTCTGAGAATTTCACCGTGTCTAGAGAAGGCTGGTCCATCCCCCTCTGCCCACAGGCGTGCCACTGTCCTTCCCGGACAAGCGCTTTTATCCACCTCCTGCCCTTCTCCAAGGCCAAGAGTAGGCTGTGCCCCTTGCCCTCAGCCCCTCTAACCACAGCGGCCTGTATTTCTTTATACCCACTCAGGATTAGTTGGAGGCAGAGTTTCTAATTGGTAATCCTCATTTGGCATTCATCATAGAGACCTACATCTGGGCTTTCCTGGGAGAGCCCCAATGTCAAATATCCTGCCTTCCCATTCCCATGAACGCATGGCAGAATAATAATAGCTAACATTCACTGCGGCCTACTCTGAGGCAGGCACTGTTCTCGGGCTTTGATGAATCAACTTCTTAGCCTTTACCATGATTCTAGGAAGCAGGTGCTATTATTACTCCCGATTTTCAGTTGGGGAAACTGAGGCACAGAGGAGGGAAGAAACTTGCCCAAGGTGGTGGGGCTGAGGTTGGAACCAAGGCAGACTGGCTCCCTGGCTCCAGCCCTAAGCCATTCCCGATGGCAGCCTGACTGCAGGCTACAGTCACTTGCACTCAGAACTGGCTCAAAAATCCCTTGGTCAAAAAAAAAGGTGGCACACACTGTATGTAAATTTCCATATGGCAAATGGGACTGATAGCCTTCTCTTGGATTCTCTTCTCTCGGGCAGCAGTTCATGGCAGAGTGGGGGGTTTCTAGAACTTTGTACTCTCTCCAGTACAATGGGCTGGAACTAGCTCTGGGTGGTGTGTATACATCTGGAAGGCTCGTGTCCCTGCCAGCTCCCAGCAGGTCAGACTGCATGGATGCTCTTCTGAAGGGTGTGTCTTGGGTACGCAGAGGGCACAATGATCGTCTAATCCACTCTGAGGAGGACCAAGGACACTGCATCAAGGGAGTGGAGCAGCACCTGGCCTCGGAAGTGCAATGCAGAGATGCAGAAACATGCAGCAGGACCTGTCCACGCTGCAAACTCCGTTTGTAACCACAGCCGGGGAGGGGGGACAGGGCAGCCACGTGGTTGCCGTGCAGAGTGGGCTTTCCAACCCCACCCCCCACCCCCACCCTGGCACAGCAGTGGGGTTCTGAGCTCAAGGAAAGGTGCCTGGATGGGGTCTGACCTCTCCGGGGAGTCAAGGGGAGGGGAGACGCTGAAGCCCTCCAACTCTTGAGTGGAGAACTGTGGAAATGACTTTTTATCCAGCAAAGTTCATGTACTCTTAATAATGGATATTTGTTTCTGATTATAAAAACAAAACATGCTTATTGCAAACATTAAGAAAAATTTCAAAAGTCATCTATAACCTCACAATCCAGAAATAAAAACTGTTAACACTTCGGTGCCTTTTCTCAAAGCCATTTTTCCAGGCCTATGTATCTTTACATCATTTGGACTGTATCATGAGTATTTTCCCATTCTGAAAACTCTCCAAACTATGATTTTTAATGATTTTGTATTGTTTGTTCCTTCGGGACATCTTGCAACATACTGAGCTATTCTCTTCTTGTTGGATATTTAGGTTACTTTCTATCAACCCCGTTTCCAAACTGCAATGGCTATTGCAGCAAGAAGATATACTACCCAGTCTTTTTGACTGAAAGAATAAACGAACAGTTTCAGTCCAGAAGTTAAAGGCTCTGAACAAGCCAGAGAGGGGAGTTTGGATCTGATGCTGTGGTTGCCAGCAGGTGGAAGGTCTGGAACTGGCCGTCAGAATGCTCTTTGAACTCTCCCAAGGCAGGCTTCTCCAAAGCCTTGGCCTTCTCACATGCTGGGAAAGGAGCTCTCCCTCCCCCAGGACTGGCCTAAGGGACAAAGCCCTGCAGGAACCCCCGGGAGTTTGCCAACCAATCTTCCCTGGTGGAGCAGGACTGAAAGAAGCACTCGCTCTACTTTTTACAGCATTCAAAGGCAGAACTGTCAAAAGCTGGCCCCCAAATGCTCATATTATGTGGGAGAAAGTCTTGGGGAGAAAATGAGGAAGGAGGGGAATTATGCAATTGAAAACATGTACAAATCCAGACAGAATAATGAAGCACAGACACAAGATTTTGCACTCAATGGAAACTGCATTTAGCCATGTTGTGTGGTTTGAGAAAAAGAGATAGACTGACTCGAGACAGATGCAGATACATGGGGTGAGGAGAAAGAGGGGAAAAAAGAAAAGAGACAGAGATGCAAGGAGAGAGCCAGCAGCAGCCAGGTGGAGTCCCACGGAGCAGAGGGGAGGGAGCAGCGGGGCTTGGTGTAAATGGCTTGTCTTCTCCCTGTCTCATCTTCCGTCTTGATGCCTGGGTCTGCAGAGGGTTGGCCCCATGGGTCCCAAGGCCTACACTAGTCCTGACCTGGGCAAGAAGGAAACCGAAAGACCTCCACCCCACACCCCCCCAGTCTGGGGGCTTGGGATTTTTTTTCTCTATATATGTTTATATACTTTCTGTATTTCCAAGTTTTTTTCAAGGCTGACCACTGATGGAATACTACTTAACCATAAAAGGAACCAACTATTGCTACATGCAACAATGGATCTCAAAGCATTACACTGAGTGAAAAAAGTCAGCCTCGAAAGGTTACGTACTGCAAGATTCCATTTATATGACATCCCAGAGATGACAAAATTGTAGAAATGGGGAGAAGATTCGTGACTGCCAGGGGTGAGGGATCATGGGAGGAAAGTGGATGGGTGTGACTATACAGGTAGCTCAAGAGAGCTCTTTGTGGTACACTCTGTCTTGAGTGCAGTGGTGCTTACACAAATCTGTACCTGTGATAAAATGACACGAACTATACACACACAGTGTACCAATGTCAGTTTCCTGGTTTTGATATGGTACCCTGGGAGGAACTGGGTGAAGGGTCTTGTGACCTCTCTGTACTGTTTTTGCAACTTCCTGTGAATCTATAATTCTCCATTCTTCCTGTGAAAATAAAAAGTTACCCAAATAAAGTTAGTAAGAAACAGATCACATATTATTCTTAATCTTTTTTTTTTAGTAAATTTACTTATTTATTTATTTTTATTTTTGGCTGCATTGGGTCTTCATTGCTGCGCGTGGGCTTCCTCTAGTTGCGGCGAGCTGGGGCTACTTTTCTTTGCGGTGCACGGGCTCCTCATTGCAGTGGCTTCTGTTGTTGTGGAGCACGGGCTTCAGTAGCTGTGGCACGTGGGCTCAGTAGTTGTGGCTCACGGGCTCTAGAGCACAGGCTCAGTAGTGGTGGCGCCCTGGCTTAATTGCTCCGCAGCATGTGGGATCTTCCTGGACCAGGGCTCGAGCCAGTGTCCCCCACATTGGCAGGCAGATTCCCAACCACTGCGCCACCAGGGACGTCCCACATATTATTCTTATACTCAGAAAAGTTATCTCAAAATGTTAAGTGCCATGCAGATGAAAGCTAAAATAGTTATGACAATATGTAATTACCTAAGGGTTATAATCCACATAGAAATTCTTGTTTAAGCGGAAATCCTCCGGGAGAATAGAAGGCTGAACAGAAACCAATTGGAGGATTTGCAGAAAGCATGGCTAAGAGAGTAGTGCTGTCTGCCTCTTTCTGGCTGTGTGGCAGTGAGCAAGTCACTTCACCTCTCTGAGCCTAGATTCCTCATCTGTAAAATGGGTTCCCATACAGATTAAAAGAGACAGCACTCTGAAGCATATAGTGCTCCATAAATATGAAGTCCCTTCCTTTCTCGAAGCAGCCACAAGTACACTGGCCTGCAAGGACCTTGCCTTCAACTGCTGGGGCCAGCAAGGGAGATTAATGCTGAAAGGGCCATTAAGAAAATCCCTTAAATGCCACCAAGTATGCTATAAAAAGTCTTATATGCTACCAATCATGTTATAAAACTATTTGAGCCCCACCACAATTTGGGGGAAAAAATACCCATTTTTCTCTGAGAAAGTCTTTCTGGCCTTATATTTACCTTTTAGAGTAAATTTTAAGGGCATCACAAATGTGGTAGCATTGAGAAAAAATGCTATGGCTTTAAAACACAGACAAAAACAGCAATCCCGTTAGTATTTCTAAATTATAAAAGAAGAAGGTAAATCTCACTGCTATGGTAACTGTAAAACACTAATATCAATTCAGGTTTTGAAGTGCAATAGTATTGGTAGGTGGGGTCACCTGTTCCGAAGGGGTCTCAGAGGTGGATAAACATGCGTGCAGTGACCTGAGGAGGAAGCCGAGGTCTCCGGAGCAGCGGGGAAGCCCCGCATCGCCGAGACGCCTGAGCTCTCTCTGCTGACGGAGATTCTGAGCGTTGCTAGAGTTGAATCTAACCCTTTCCATTCACAGATGAGACCCCCCCAAAAGGGGGATAATGTACCCAATTCTCAGGGCCCACAAGTGGCAGTGGAGGATATGTTTTTGGAAATACATCAGTATGAGGAGAGATGCTGGCTTTCAGAGTAGCAGTGTAGCCTCTTGGAACAGTAAGGACATTTTAGTGACACTTTTCAAGGTACAGCATGCTTCTGTGGAGCTGTTGCCTTTGCTTCTCCCAGAATCCTCCCTCCTGCTCTAAGACTCCCTCCATCCAGGGCCCTGCTCGGTGCCCAGTGGAAGGTCAGCAGTCTCCCGCTTGACTTCCCTCAGTGACAGCAGCCCACTCCTTGCTGGACAGCTCCCGTCGTCAGAAAGCTCTCCCTGCCAGCCAGGTGTTGATGTCTCTGACCCAGCCGATCGACCCCACACATAACCTGTCATTCCGCCGTTTGAATTCCATTCCTGTACATTTCAAAGACGAAAACATCTTTATGAGTCCCTTGTTGAAATTCAAATATAGCTGTGAACACCTAAAGCCCCATGTCAGTGGAGACCTTTGAAGTGGAGTGTTGGCAGGAAGCCCCATGATGGAATGACTTGGGAGAGTCGGGGTGCAATGAACCAGGAGGCTGGGAGGCCAGGAGGCCCAATGTGCTTTATTCAGGGGGTTTTGGGGTTCTCCAGGGCCTGTGTCTCCTTGGAAGAGAAAACAGAAGCCTCTAGAAAGGCAGACTCCTTCCTTTCCGGTATCTACAAGTCTGGCTGCTGGAAACAGTCCTATCACAGGCAGACTGTCTCCACTCTACAGAGATTCAAAAGGTCCAGAAACTTCTTGTCAAGATGGTACTGTAGGTTCGTGTTTTGAATCCCATCTCCACGCACTAAACTCAGAGCGATAATATAAAAAGATAAATTCAAGGCAGGAATAGCCACGTTCAAACCAGGATAAACATCTTCGTGGACCAGAAATGCAATAGGCACTCAAAGGGCTTTGTAGCATGGAAGCTAGGGGTCCCAGCACTGAAGCAGGGCGAGCAGTGAGGAGTTAGGAATTTGGCTCCCTCGGGTAGAAGAGGCTAAATGCGGCCTGTGTGAGGCCAGGGCCAAGCTTCACACTGGTTCAGTGACTGGATGTAAACCACACCCCCGCCGCGGCCCCCCAGCATCAAGGATGAGAGCCTGAGTCATCGGCATGAAACCTGGTTCTGGAAGGGGTCCCAGCATGGAGTCTGCACTCTGAATCTGAGCTCTCATATATTTCTTTTACTCTGGAAAATTCTCAGCCTTTATTCTTTCATCTTGCTTCTTTTGCATTCCCTCTGTTCTCCTGGAACTCCTGCATAGCAGTCTGTCAACTGATACTCCACGTCTCTTAACTGTTTGGGACATAGCACGCCAGTTATCTCTCAGGGTCTATTTTTCCCTTTTTCCTTAGTAATAGAATCTCTGGCTTTTAATTAGGCACATGACCACTTGGAATAAAGACTACATTTCTCAGTCTTCCTTTTAGCTACAGGCTCTGTCCTGCTGTGGGACCTATGGGAAACTATGTGAAACAGGCTGTATAATTATCCAACCAAGGAACAAGGAAGCTGGAACATTTATCCATGAATTACTGTCCCCTTCTGGCTGAGGGTCTTTCCTGGGGCTAACTCCCCCAGTACTCTAACTGCCCCTGTGCAAGCTAAGCATGCTTCTGCAGCCAGAAAATGCACTCGGATGGAGACGCAGGAAGCTGTTATCCTGTACTCTGCTGGTGTCAGCTAAAGGAATGTGGGCCAGGCACCAACAGTGCCTGCAACATATCTACTGCATTAGATTCCCTCTAACTTCTATACGAACCCGTGTCCCCTGCATCGGCAGGTGGACTCTCAACCACTGCGCCACCAGGGAAGCCCATCATTCATCTCTTTATCTCTTGCTACATCCTGGGTGAAATCCCCAGTTCTCTCTTCCGCATAATTAATCCTATCTTCTATCATGTCCAATCTAGACATAGTCTGTCTCTTTAGTTTATTTCAATAAATATATTTCTCATTTCCAGTGTTTCTAAGTGGTTTTGTTTCATTTCTGCTTGTTTTTAATTTGTAATTTATTATTCTCTTTTCATGGATGGATGTTATTCCTGACTTTATTCATTAATTTGCCTTGTGTGTTTCGGAATTTTAGTTTGTAGGCTTTTCTCAAGTGGGATCAATTTTTCTCTGACTACTCACCCTGCCTAGCGGACGGCTGGTTTTCCCTGGAATCCTGGGACCCCTTCCAGAACCAGTTTTATGCCCATAACTCAAGGTAGGAGTTTCACATGCCCCGTCACTGAACCTGTGTGAGGCTTGGCCTGGCTTCACAGGGGGCTCATTACATGTAGAGGAAAGGTAACTACGCATTTACTAATCTAACAAATATTTTTTGAGTGCCTTCTTTGAGGCAGGCCTGCCCTAGGGGTGGGAATACAATGATGATCTAGACAAGTAAGTATTAATATAAATAAGTCTATCATTTATTATCAGAGAATGATTTCTGACCTTAGAGAAAACTGAAGCAGAGTAAGGGAGTCAAAGTGATGGAAGGTGGGGGTCAGTATATCTTAGGTAAGTCAATCAGGGAAGGCCTCTCTGTAACATTTGAGCAGAACACTGAATGAAGTGACGCAGCAAGTTATGCACAGATCTGGGGTGGGGGGGGAAGAGCATCTCAAACAGGGAAGAGCAAGTGCAAAGGCCCTGAGGTGGAAGAGCACTTGTTATGTTCAAGAAACAGAGAGAAGGCCAGGGATCCAGCAGAGTGAGCCAGGGGAGAGGGATAAACAATCTGTCTGGAGAAGTAGTCTGGGGCCAAATCCTCCATGGAGGGCCTTGGTGCAGTGGTGGGCTGGAGCCAACTCAGACTGGCTCTGGAGTGCTTGTTGTTCAGTGATGTCATGTTGTAGGCTTGAAGTTGGCCTTGGAGGGAGAACATACACCCCAATTAGCAAATGCTACAAATCAGCGCTCCCCATCCCTGAGAACCCATTGCTAAGCATTTACCAGCACACCACTGCTTGTAGGTGTGGTGAGTAATTTGTTCTAATTGGAATAGGAAGCCATCAGAGGGTTTTGAACTGTGGAACAATGTGATATGGTTTCATTTAAACAAGGTCAGAACGGAGAACAGCCCCTAGGGGTGCAAGAAGGGAAGCAGGGAAATGGATTAGGAAGCAATTGCAGTGACCAGGTGAAAAAGGGATGGGAACTGGTCTACAGATCATGGGGAGGAAGCGGTTTTAGTTCCCTCTTCTGTTTTCTGGTGTGATATCCCTTAACATCCCGTTTAGCCTCTGTTGATAAAGTGATTCCACTGGCAGGGAGCAACAGATTTTCCTAGAAGGAGGGCGGGCTTTGGAATCAGTGGGCCTGCATTTAAATCCTAGATCCACTTCTTAATAGTATTCCTTGGGGAAATTACTTAACCTCTCTGAGTCATAGTGCCTTGTGTGTAGAACAGAGATAATACCTGAAAGGGTGGCTGTGATGAGTAATGAGGCAAAGAGTATGAAATTCCTGTTTACCCTTCTTTCCGGAGCACAGCACCCTGGCCCTCACTCCCCGAGGGTCCCTCTCTCTGTAGGACATGGGACTGAAGCAAAAAGAGTTAAACTACTGGTCATCCAGTTCCCCAGGCTGTCAGCTGGTCTTTCCTGGTTCCCAGGTGGGCCACCAGCGCCACCTAGTGTCTAGTCTGGTTCTTGCAGGCCAGCCTTTCCTGGATGGTGTCTTGATCATGAATCAATCACCGCAAGGTTAAAGACTCCTTTGCCAGACAGAGCCAACAGCACATTAATTGTCCTAACATTCATTGTCTGATCTACCAACAAAGCTTGCTCTCTGCTGTCGCTCAATACCTCCTTGCATGACAGTCTTGACTCCATATTCAGATTGTAGAAGGCAGGCCCTAGGTCTTCAGAATCCATTCCTCTTTCTTGAGCAATTATTTTGTGCCAGGCACTCTGCTTTAACCCTTAAGGCAATTACATCCTTATTCTTCATCTGGAGAAACTGAGGCCAAGACATAAAAGGTGACTCACTTAAAGTCACTGGGTAAACAATCAAGGTAAGATTTGATTCCGGGACCTCTCTTTGCAAGTGCAAGCTTTTTCCACAAAAGCATCCAGCACAAGCTGGGCAGCCAGAAGATGCTCAGGTGATCATTTTATTTATTAGGCCCTTTTAAAGTAGCGAAGCAAAGAGAACACTAAACAGGAGTCAGGCCCCACACTGGGGCTCAAGATTTGCCATGAAAAGTTTGCCAGGTCACCTTGGGCAGATCGACGCCCCTCTGTGGTCTTTGGCAACCCCATAATTAAAGACAAGGACGGGACTACGCGGTCCCGAAGCCTCCCTCAAGTCCTGATGTTCAACAGTTGCCAAGTTGAGAGGGGTCTAGATGAGGGTTCACGATCTGGGCTCTGAGGTCACTGTGCTGGTGAGCCCCAGCTTTGCCACTCAATAGCTGTGATGTCTTGGGTGAGCCACTTACCCTGGCCTCCATTTCCTTGTCTGTAAAGCGAGGATAATGAAAGTGCTCACCTCCCGAGCTCACAGGGTTGTTATCTCTTAGACCCTCTCAAAACAGTGCTTGGTAGAGAATAGGTTATACTTTCATGTTACTTTTTAAAAATACCATTCTATCCGCTACCTAATTCATTTTTGCTGAACCATTAAACCAGATCACATGAAAGTCTTGTGCATCACAAACAGGGTTTTCCACTGTTTTATTCCTGCAAGCTCCAAGACATGATCATACACATAGCCACAGATAAGACAATGTCATCTGTCTGACACACAGGTTCCTCCCAGGATCATGTGGGCTACAACTTAAATAAAACCTGAAATCCTTCAGCCCAAAGACCACTATTGTACCGCAAGTTCCATCACTCAAGATGTCCTAAACTGGGCTCCTCTGGACCTGTTTCTCATGAGGGAATGGGGGTGGGGGTGGGAGTACACTATCTGATCATTTACAAACGCCTCTGTTACAGGTCAGGCACTGTGATAGGTTTTCCTGTAGCTAAATCAGAAAATAGCATGCACTGACAAAGGGACCAAAGACCCTGTCCCCTCTGCTGGGTCTCTGTGAGGCAGGAACCAGGGCTGGGCAGTGGAATGGCGTGTCCTCTCCATCCTCTTCTTAGGGATCTCCTCCTGAACAGGCAGGTGGGGAGGCTGGAGAGCTTGCTGTGTGATGGGATGGGATAATGCCCTTCCCCCATCAGAATCCCAGGCCGCTGGAGCAGCTCTGTCCAATAGAACTTCCTGAGATGATGGAAGTATTTGATATCTATGCTGCCCAACATGGAGGCCACTTCACCAGTAGCTTGTGGCTAGTGCAACTGAGGAACTGAATTTTACACCACATTTTATTTAAATTAATTAAAGTTTAAATAGTATCTTGTGGCTAGTGGCTATCATATTAGATAGAGCAGCTCTACAGCTATAAGGCCTCAAGGGCATCCTCCTGGCGAGATGAGGAGGTACTTGAGACACAAAGTGATGTGCTTAAAGGTATCCAGTGACTCCTTGGCAGGACTGAAACCAGAACCTAAATCCTTCTTATTCTAGGCCATTTTTTCCCCCCACATCATGCTTGGAGACTTTGGCCATTGCTCTTCAATGGCTCCATGCCTTTCTTCAGGTTAGGTAGCTCCCCTTCTCCACACTCACCTGCTCTCTGCTTGGTAAACTTCTACCCATACTTCAAGACCCAACTCAAACATCATGACCTTATTTCCAACCCTGGCAGTTCCTTGTTTCCTCCCTCATCTTCCTGCAGCACCTTGTCTACTTAGCTACCAGAGCACTCATGACGTAGTTACCTATTTATTTGTCTCCCTGCTTGACTAGAATCCCCTGGAAGTACAGACAGTGTTTTATTCTTCTTCCTATCTCCAGAACCCAATACAGGAGACAGGTCAGCAAACGTGTGTGGGATCAACGTACTGAATGTACAACAATTTGCAAGTTTCAAATAAAAACAAACTTTCCCAGAAGACAAGGAGTTGTAACCAGCAATCAGGATGCCTGGGTTCTGTTTGGGACTCATGCTCAGCTGCTGTGTGACTATGGGTAAATTGTGCCCCCTCTCTGGGCCTGAGGAGGTTGGACTTGGTCAAATCTAAGGTGGGTCCCAGCCTCCTCTAAGGGCCTGACTCTGAGGGACCCCTGGCTCAGCAACTTGGGCAGGGCTGGAGGGGGTTGCAGGGAACGGTGGTTGGAGGCGGCCACAGACCATGGAAGGAACAGCTGGAAATGAGGCCTGAGGTCGCTGAGGCTAAGGTGCTGCTGGGAGATGCAGCCATGTCAGAAGCTGCTGGGCCACCAGGCCAGGAGTGTACAGGGGAGCCGTAGACACGGTGGAGGGAGGGCTGGGAGAGCAGCAGAGGTAGGAACCAAAGGGGAGGACAGGAAAAGGATGGAACCAACCCAACAAGACAAAGGAGAAAGATGGAGAAACACAACAAAATACTGATTGTAGAAAATCCAATCCATTTCTGGTTAGACTCTCATTCATTCATTCATTCATTCATTCCACACATTCACTCAAAAACATGTATTCATAGATTTCCGGAACTCGGGGGCTCTTAGATCATTAGACAAAGAAACTGAGGACCAAAGTGGGGAAATTACTTATCCCAGGTCACATGGGAAAGAGCCCAGGTGCCCACCTTCTCCACTCTGCCAAACCACTGTGCCCACTGAACGCCAGTCATGTGCCTCCCTGGTGTGCCCAGCACTCGCTTTGAGTTGTCAAGGCCTTGGGCCAGTCCTGCCAGGAACGGCAGCCTCTTCCAGATAGCAAAGGAGGCCTTGGGGTGATCCTTGGCCTCCGCAGGGCCTCACTCCTGGTGGAGCAGCTTAATAGAATGAGCCCTGGTCTCAGAGCTGGACAGTTCTAGATTCAAGTCCCCAGAAACATCTGTGTGTGTGTTTTTTTAATGGGTGAATTTGGAAAGTCACTCAATCTTTCAGTGTTCTCATCTATAAAATGGAGATTATTCCTCACAGGATTATGCTGTAAGGTTTAAATGAGATAATATGTGTGACCATGCCTAAAAGACATCAGTAAACGTTTGTTAATAAATAAGAAAGTCAACAGCAGCCCTGTGAGGGGTCAGCTGGCCTGACCCCTCACAGCTAGGCCATGGCGTTCTCCTGCAAGCATAAACAAGTTCACAGAACACCGACACCAGACAAGGTCGCTGTAATGGTGATGCAGCGAGACAAAAAGTATACCACCACATCCAAATACAGACAAAAACAAAATCCTAAGAGTGACCGACATCTCCCTCTCCCGGGCAACACGAGTGATGGTGGTCTCTGCACCAATCACAGCCTTTGCCCTCCTCCCGTCCCTCTCTCAGATAAAAATAAAGAGACCGAATCACCCCATTGCCTCTGCCTTCTGACAGAGCCTAACCCAGAGCAAACTCTTGTTTATAGCAAGCGCCTCCTACCAGTTTCTTTCTGAGATGCCGCAGGCTTCTACAAGGAGCACCATGGCCTTCGTGCAGCAGGTGATAAACCCAACCTTGTCGACTACAGGTGTGTTCCTGGTGATCTTCTGCTGTGGGGCAGCGATCAAGATTTAAATGGTGGAAGTTCAGTCCCCATGATAGAATAGTGGAGGGACACACACACATACACACACATATGTATGTATAGGTATATGCATATATATTATACATATAAATTCTTGTCTGAAGCATCTTTCCTTCAAGTATACAGTCTGGGTGACTTACTACTCTGCTTACGAACAAAATTGGCCCTTTGGTCTAACTGGGCTTCGGTAAAATTTGGGAAATAACTCTCGTGGGCAAAGGAAGAAATGGAGACAAGGAGGCAGATTAATATTTACATAAATCTAACCACAGGCCAGACTTTATCTCACTGAATCCTCATGACCATTCTATGGGGTAAGTACAGCATTATTTCCCCTAGTTGACAGATAGGGAAAGTGAGGGTCACAGACGTTTGGTAAGTGTTTGGGCCATTACTTGAAGCAGTACCGGCTCCAAAGCCCATGCTCCTTATACCCAGCCCACGAGCTCCTTTACCCACCTGGGAAAGAAGGGATGAGCAGTGCTGGGCCTGCTCTGCCCTCCGTCCTTGAGTGTCTTGGCACCTGGCCACCTGAATGCAGCCTCTCTAGCCCCAGTGGCCCAGGTAAGGCCTAATAACTGGTTGTGAGCAACGCATAATCCATCGGCGATCAGAAGCCCTTGATGAGTTACCACTTTATAAGTGGGGAAACTGAGGCTCATGGAGGTAAGTCCTCTGTCCTATCTGGGCTTCCTCCAGTGGTTGCTGGAGCTGGCTCCTACCAGCTTACAAGGGCAATGGCATGTATCTCCTCCCAATTCAGTGTTCAGTGATGTCCCTTTGGTCCTTGATATCAGCCATGGTGTGACTATTTACACCATAAAAAATTGGCAAATGCTATAAATCAGAGATTTGTGTGTGTGTGTTTGTTGTTTTTTTCCCCAGAGAGCCAGTTGTTAAAACATTTACCAGAACACCACTGGCTTCCTCTCTGCTGTAAGGAAAAGGAATTATAAATGTCAGTGGGGAGATGGTCAGGAAAAGCTCCCATCAGGGTCCAGGCAAACAGATCCTCAACCTAGCTTTGCTGTGATTTTATGATCAACGTCCATGTGATCTGTGATGTGTTTGTGTCAGAATCACTGAGGGTCTCGTTGAAAATATTTCCTGGGCGCCACTGAAGCAGAATCCCGGGGGGCAGGACCATAACCTGTATTCTACCAGGTCTCCTCAGATGATTCTCTTGGTTCCTGAGTTTGAGTATCACTGCTCTGCATCCTCGTCATTGTAAAATGACTCCTCAGACACAGAGGGCAAAGCTTAGGCCCTCATAGAAAATGCACTCCAGTCTCTATTTCTTGAATGCCCACTGTGTGTTTGCCGAGGGTGAGTGAAGACAGGCCCAGGTGTGCTGCCGTCCTCACTCCCCATCCCTGAGCTGATGGTAGAGAGCTCACTGGTCTATCGACATTGGAATCAGACAAAATTCCACCCTGTCACCTCCCAGAGAGTTCTAGGTAAGCATGCCCACTAGATGTTCCAGTAGAATTTATTAACACGTAGGAAATGTGTAGTTAATACTTAATTATCTAAACAATTTGAAGTCAGAAGAACGGGGTTAGAGTCCTGGATCTGATCCACACTAGGTTAGTGACCTAAGGCAAGTCCCTTGACCTCTCTGGGGCTCAGTTGCCTCCTCTGTAAAACTAGCATCTACCGTAGAGGTTTACAAGACTCAAACGAGATAATGCTGGGAAAGCAAACTCATTTACACAGTGCTAGATGCACATTTATTTCCTTAGCTCTCTCACCCTTGCAGGTGGGCCCTCCTCAGCTCTAGAACCATGGCCTGTCTCCCTAACCAGGCTGTGGGCACCTCAGAGCAGGCCCTGGGCTTACCCATCTCTGTGTGTGCTTCACACATAATAGGTATTTCCTAAAGGTCTGTGATTGAATATGAATGAATGATCTACATATAGATATAGACAGACAAGACCACCCACACACAGATACATGTGGATACTGGTATGGGATTATTCACAGACAGGTGGCATGGAGTTGTGAATAGAGCCCAGGACCTGGGGTCAGGAGTTTCAAGTGTTAGGATGGGGAACTGTATCTACTGCTGCATAGTAAACTACTACAAACTTACAGGCTTAAAACAACACATATTTATTACCCCACAGGTTCTATGGGTCAGGAATCCAAGCCCAGCTTAGCTGAGTCCTCTGTCTAGAGTCCCACAACACTGCAGTCAAGGTGTTGGCCAGGGCTGCAGTCTCATCTGAGGCTCACCTGGGGAAGGATCTGTTTCCACACTCACTCAGGTTGTTGGCAGAATTCAGTTCCTTGCAGTTGTAGGACTGTCACTTTTTTACTGGCTGTCAGTTGGAGGTTGCCCCCTCAGCTCCTAGAGTTGCCTGCAGTTCGTCACATGGGTCCCCCAAAATAGGCATCCCCCAACATGGCAGCTTGCTTCTTCAGAGCCAACCAGGGAGTGAGTATGAGAGAGACTCCAGCAAGATGGGTGCTATAATTTTGTCATGTAACTATGTAATCACTTATGTAATAACATGCCTGCCATCAGTCTGATCACCTTCGCTATATTCTATTGGTTAGAAGCAAGTCGCCGGCCCTGCCCACACTCAAGGGGAGGGAATTACATGAAGTCATGAATGCCAGCAGGATGGTGGGTGACCTCTTCAAGAGTCTGTCCATCACAGCAGCTGAGACGAACCTCATGAAGGATCTTCCTTGTGAAGTCGGTAGACAGACTTGTGGGATAGTATAGTTCTGAAAAATCTTCTAGCCACTTCACTTAACATATGAGAAAACAGAAGCCCAGAGAGACAGAGTCACCAGTAAGAATACAGCAGAATCAGACTAGACTCCGAACCCTCTGACTCCTAATCTCCACCATACTCTACTGCTTCTCTCCTGCTTATTGTCAGAACTTTGGGGACAAAAGACAAAAATTAAGGTGACTCTGAAGATGTAGCTCAGTGACCACTGGAATGTCTTGGAATATCTACAGAATAAATCCAAGTCCTTAGCACAGCACTCAAGGCCCTTTGACGACCTGGCACAGTGGAGCTTTTCTGTCTCACCCCTTGCCAACCCCACTCCCCTCACAAAGAACCATTTGCAACTACCTGGGGGTCCTTCAGTCCCTTTGCATATGCTCCATCAGGAAGGCCTTTCTCTTTCTATGTCTAGGAAATAAACAAACAAAACAAATCAACAAATAAATACAGCTACTTATCCTTTGAGTCCCAGCTCAAATGCCACCTTCTCTGTGACGCCCTCCTTAATTCTTGTAGGCAGAATTAATCACTCCCTCCATTCTGCTCTCTCAGAATCTTGACCAGCCTCTCATCATCCCTTTTTGCATGCCTTAGAGTTGTTTTTGAATTCTGTTTCTCCTGTGACACTAGGACCTTAAAGCAGGGTTGTTGGAAAGATGTGAAACTTATTTGGTTTAAACAAGTCTATTCTGACAGCTGGCCTTGTCAAGAGACTGCCACAGCCTCTCCTGCTGAGCTGAGACACCACCAAGGCTAATGAGAGTATTTCTTTCAAAGCAGATGTCTCCAGAAGCTCATGGCAAGTCAAGGAAAGGCTAGCTCAATCCCCAGCCAATTACATTCTCCTCTGTAGCTCCCCCAGCACTTTGCTCCATTCAGTAAATAGTTACTGATTGATTGACCAGACTTGAATAGTCATTCGACAATTGCAATTGATGTACACCCAAGGCTGGTCCTCTACTCAGAGTTCAGGTTACAGTGATGAATAAGGCAAGGAAAGGGCATGACAAACCTAAAGCAACTGGGCTTTGGAGACAGAAAAGGTGTGATTCAAAGCCAGCCTCGGTTACTTACTAACTGTACGATCTTGAGCAACTTATTTAACTTCTCTGACCTCCATTTCCTCAGCTAAGGTGGGGATAACAGTGCCTACTCCGTAAATGTTCCTGTGTGGATTATGTGAGAGGCTATATATGCCTGGCACGTGCCCCGTCCCCATTCCTAGAGAACCATTGTTCATGCGGGCAACAGTCACCCTACACTGAGATGAGTGCCATCAGTGACAGACATGAGGTGCTGGGGGAGGGAGCAGTGAGTGGAGGGAACTGTTCTATTGAACAGAGAAGGAGGAAGGAGAGGCTTCAAACAGGATGAGCAGTGGTTGGCCAGGAGGATATGCCGGTCAGAGGGAACAGCACGTACAAAAGCAGGGCTGTCCTAGCGCCTGATCTACATTTTTGTCTGTTCCCAGGTAAGGCGGCATCTAAGCCCTGAAGGTAACACAGAGATCAAACAATCTCTTCCTTCTGTGACAGATGATGATGTTTTTATTTCTGTTGCCATACTGGAGAAAGTGCCTTTTCTCTCAACCAGAAATATGAAATAATCCAATTTGCAACTAAGTTAATGCTGAGCATTAAAATGCACTGAATTCCAAAGTTCTGATTCTAAGGAGAATGTTACCTGAGTCTCACTCCCAGTGCATGTGACACATTTTTGAATAGACTTTATGGAGTTTGATGCTGTTAAAATGAGACATATGTATAACCTGTGAGTGATACTGCTGCTGTGGGAATCCTTGGAATCGCTTAATATTTTTACTTCCATGATTTTCATGGCCTTAATAACTTAGACTCCAAGAATCCTAGAATGTTAGTTATAGAAGACCCCTCAGAAGTTTAGCCTCCACACCTTCCTGATGAAGAAGCTGAGGCCAAGACATGGGGAATGAGCTGCAAAGACCATACAGCAAAATACTTAACTTCTGACACTGGAACATGGACCTCTAAGCTTCAAATCCAGTGCTCCTTCTCCTGTACTATGGTTACTTACTCCTGAGGGACTGTTGTCAGTTGAGGGTGGGTCTTTTCAAATTGCACACTTCAGTTAATAGATGTTCATTTTAAAGATTCATTTCCTTTGGGTTCGATGGGTTGCTTTCCACAAGGTCAATACTAAAAGGTTATGTCAAACCTCAGGTTCTTGACTGTGTCCTTAAGTACTTAGGCCCTGAAGGTGATAGAATCACAGAATCTTAGGACTTCCCTGGTGGTCCACTGGTTAAGACTCTGTGCTTCCAGTGCAGGGGGTGCAGGTTCGATCCCTGGTTGGGGAACTAAGATCCCACATGCCACGCGACGTGGCAAAAAAAAAAAAAATTAAGAGTCACAGAATCTTAGAGTAGAAAGGGATTTTAGAGGTTTATCTGGTTCAACTCCCCTTCCACCAAAGAAATACCCTCTGAACATATTCAGTGAACATATCCGTTTCTCCTGAGGGAATTTATTCTGTTGTTTGGCCATGACTCCAAGGCTCATTGTGCAGAATTCTGTTTCTCTACCTACTCTGTCCTTTAAGAGAAAGGGAAGGCAGGAAATGGTGCTCACTTATTTATGTGATCATCCCAATATAAGACTGGGAAAAAAAGTTTCAATAACGTGCCCAAGTTCACCCATGATAAGTGGAAGATTCAAGCCAGCGTGTAACTCTCCAGAATGTTGAGACTCCCCCATCTCCCAGCCTTCTGTCTCTCTTGCACAAAGCCCTTTCAGCACGCTACTCTGGAGCTTTCCTTTTAAAATAAAAATCCCCTGCTTAAATGCCTTTGATGGCTCTCCAATACCACTCGAGGTAAACAGTCCAAACTCTTTAGATTACTAACCAAGGCCCTTAACAATCTGGCTCCGAGTGGACTTGCCAGGTTCACTTCCCTCTACTCTTCCAGCGCATCCCAGCTTCTCCCTGAGGATGCTTTTCTGTCTCTGCACTTGCTGTACTTGCTGCCTGCATGCCCTTCCCCTCTTTCTCTGCCTAAAGAATTCCTAGTTTCCTTTTAAGGTCCCTTCAAATGTCACCTCCTTGGCAAATCCTTCCCTAGTCTCTCTGAAGAATCAGAGACTTGCCTCTTTCCTGCTTTCTCCCAGCACATTGTACACCTCTTGTAACAGCCTCTTTTGCATTGTCATGGTGCTTTGTAGTCTAAGATCCTTGAGGACCGCGGTGGTATTTCTTTGCATTCCCAGTTCCTGGCACATAATAGATGTTCCATAAATATTCAGGAAATAGAACTGAGGTGTAATCCGTTTCCAAATGTTAATCCTTCCATTATTTGAAGACCCATCTACAGCCTTGACCTATGACATTCTAGTCCTAGTTTTTTCTTTCCTAGGCTAAGTATTCCCAACTCCTTCAGCTGTTTCTTATAAAGTCTGATTTCCAGAGTTTTATCATCTTGGTCATTTGCTTCTTTCTGGGTGACAACTTGTCAACATCACTCTTGTAAAATATGAGTCCCACCGACAAAACTCAACAGCCCAGATGAAGTCTGACCACAGCAGAACACAGTAAGAGGGCCACAACCTCTGACTTAGATGTAGCATTTCTTTAACCATTGCTGTGTGCCAGGAGCCTCTGTCTATCTTATTTTCTTTCAGTCTTGCAATAATCTGGTAAGGTAGGTATTATTTCTCTCATCTTTTAGATGAGGATACCAGCCATCTGGTAAAGCACTTCAAGAGTAAGTTTAAAGTCACAAGCCCAGAGCGCAAAGTGAGCTTGTGGCCAACTGATACCTTTAGATCATTTTTACAACAACTGCTGTCAAGTTAATTTTTTTTCCAGTTACCGGGTTTAAGGGCAACTGAGGACAAAAAGAATCAGTGCCTATAGAAGGGTGTGGAACCAAAGCACAGAGAAAAGGCAGGTTGGATTAATGACCAACTTCCTAAAAATAACAGCCTTTATCTAGGAGCTCAGACAGAGCCTGGCATTTCTCAGCCACATAGCTTCCTGGAACTATTTTTATTTGGTATTTTACAAGAGGAACAAGAGCAGAAGTGTCTTAGATAAACAGTGAGGTTTGAGGCTCAGCATTCCTCTGCAAAGCCCTTGCACCATCAGAATCTGAGCAGCCAGTCTAGTTGGGGCCCTGTGAGTTACAGAGGAGATGATGAGGAGCCTGTCTCCAGTCTGGGGCCTGGGCCTGGAAGGGCCCCACTGTGCACATTCATTCCATAAAGATCTACTGAGAGCTGCTGTGTTCCAGGTATGGTATGAGGAGCTGGGTGTGTCCTAAAGCAGGGGTCCCCAACGCCCTGGTGTGCGGGCCACACAGCAGGAGGTGAGCAGCGGGCAAGTGAGCGAAGCTTCATCTGCCGCTCCCCATCGCTCGCATTACCGCCTGAACCATCCCCTGTCCCTGTCCGTGGAAAAACTGTTCTTCCACGAAACCAGTCCCTGGTGCCAAAAAGGTTGGGGACCGCTGTACTAAAGAACACAGGGAGAGTTCCAACCTTCTGAGCTTATCATCCGGTGGCAGACACAGACACAAAGGATACATATGCAGTCGAGCAAGGGCAATGCTCTCCAGGCTGCTGGGAGGGCAAGACGAGAGGCATTTAGCCCATTCTGCGGTGAGGATGGAAGAGAAGGGATCCGAGGAAGCTTCCTGCGCAGAGTGATCTTAATTGATGAGTAGGAGTTAACCTGGGGAAGGTGGGAAGAAGAGACAAAGGAAGAAGAAAAAGTAGAAGGTATAAGCAGAACCTCAAATGCAAGAAACAGCATAAAGTTCCCATAAAGGATGGGAAGAATTACAAGCAGTTTGGTATTTAATTAAAGCTCTAGAGGCAGAGAGATAGACAAAAGTACTAACTGTCTGTTGTGTGGTAGGCCCTGTGATAAAACCTTCACATACATTGTTTCAGATCACTAACTCACTGTGCGACCTTGTACTGTACCTCTCTGGGCCTCACTAGTAAAATGAGGTCAACATGAATTCCAAGGTCCTGTCTAATCTCAGCCTCTGGCCTGAGTGGCGAGTTACAGTCTGAATACTCAAGAGGAAGTGAATTCTATCAGACTTAAAAACATTTACCAAGTATATAATGTGTGTAGGATACAAAAAAAAATACAGATTAGGGCTCCCCTAGTGGCGCAGTGGTTCAGAATCCGCCTGCCAATGCAGGGGACACGGGTTTGAGCCCTGGTCCGGGAAGATCCCACGTGCTGCGGAGCAACTAAGCCCGTGAGCCACAACTACTGAGCTATTGAGCCTGCGCTCTAGAGCCCGCAAGCCACAACTACTAAGCCCCCGTGCCCCAACTACTGAAGCCCGCGCACCTAGAGCCCATGCTCTGCAACAAGAGAAGCCACCGCAATGAGAAGCCCGTGCACCACAACGAAGAGTAGCCCCTGTTCACCGCAACCAGAGAAAAGCTTGCGCACAGCAACAAAGACCCAATGCAGCCAAAAATAAAATAAATAATTTTTAAAAAAAAAAATCTTTAGAAAAAAAGAAGATACAGATTAAAATAGCTGTCCGGCAGGGTGGGCTGTGACAAAGGTCTGTGGAAAGGGTCAGATGGTGAGCTGTGGGGAGCTCAGAGTTGGGAGAGATCACAGCCAGCTTGGAGGGTCAAAGCAAGGCTTACTGGAAGAGATGGCTTTGTGATGGGCCACAGGGCACACAGAATGTCACAGGAGGCTGAGCAGAGGTATTCCAGGCAAAAGAAACAGCAAGAGCCTGACAAAGGCAACCAAAAACTGTACTTCTGCTGCCTCCACCTGCCCCCTCCCACACCATCCCCGCCACCCTTCTGCCCTCTCCACCCCTCCTGACCTCTCCACCCCTCCGTCCCTGCACATCCTCTGCTCACCCTACCCAACCCACTCTCAGGATTCTTAGCTGATAGCTGAGACTCGCCATAGCTAACCCTCATTCCCTCTGTCCAGTTTATTGACTATATCTCCCCAATATGGACCCTTGGCTCCAGCCACACAAAACTACTTGCCATTTCTTAAATGTGCCCTTCAGTTTTCTGTCCCTAGCTCATTATACCTTCTCCATACAATGCCCCATTCCCCTAATACTCCCTCTGCTGCCTCCAATTTTCCCTACCCATCATTCAAGTCCTCCTTCTCTATGAAACTGAGTCTCTTCCAAACACTGCATCATTTTGATTGCATTTCCCTCATGGCACTTATAACTTCCTGCCTTGTATTATAATACTCTTCCTCATGGGACTGTAAGCTCCTTGAGGGGAAGTGCTGTGCCATGTTGGGGTCTCTCCCAAGGGTCTTGCACAGGGAGCACTCAATAGCTGGCCAGCCAGCCAGTAAACACATGGGCTGTGAGCAAAGCAATCAGAGGCATAGTCTAAATGAACCTGTCCTTAGACCATCATTTAAGGAGAACTGGGGTCCTTCTGTCATCCTTTGGTTCTCCAGCATTATTCCCCTACACTCAGGCATGTGCTTCAGTGGTATCAAGCCCACCTCTAGTTCCAGCAGTGGACCTTGTCATCCCATCCTCCTAATTGCTTCCAGAAGGTTCAGGACTCCCGATGAATCAGTCAGAAAATGTCCAACCATTCTTCTGATCCCAAACTTAGCAACCAGATGAAATCTGTTTAAACTGCCCATTTAATGATCTTAGGCAGCCCTGAAGCAAAAAAGGAGACACAAAAGGCCAACAACCAGGAGAAGATGTGAAAGGGAAAACATCTAAATCAAGGAGGAGGCTAAGAGCTCACACATTTTTCAGTGCCTCCCCCCATCACCACCATCCCCACTTTCTTTAAGCACCAGAAGCCGTTTTTCCTCTTCACTCAACAACTCTCCCTCAGGGTCACTGCCCACCCAGCAACATGGTAAAAGTAGAGCACTGCTCCCTCGATTGTCAATCCTGGAATAATTGCTCCTTCTTGCGCTCCTTTATGGAGGACTCTGCAGGGTTATTCCTTAATGTGATATATAAAACAGCGGACCTGGGGTTTTCTAGTATCCCTTCTTAAAAAAATATTACATCCTGATTTGCCTGTTTTCTTCCCTGTCCATTGCCTCTGTACTTCTTGGCTTACCACCAGCTGTGACTCTTTTCCAAGGGTCTGGTCATAGCCCAAATCCACTCTCCATCTGCCTCTGGGTTTTTAAACCCCTTACATCTCCTTTTAAAAATTTCAAACATCAAGCAATTAATGAAATCTATGATGTGCTGTGCTCTGGGATACTAAGTGGAATACAAGTGAGGTACTACCTTCAAGAAAACTACTGTGTAACTTAAGACACTTCAAGGTGACACACTTCATACAGAGATGTTACCAAGTGACAGCACAGAGGAGGAAGCTATTAATCCTTCTTGAGAAGTGTCAGAAGGAGTTTTGATCTGGATCTAAAAAAGAAGCAGGGATCCGAAAGATAATATGTACACTTTTAATTTTTTCAGCAAACATGTAGGAATCTCTCCTTCATGCAAAGCCTCGTCTGAGGTATTAGAGCTACAGGTGTGAACAAGGTTTCTGATCTCAAGAAGTTTTCATCCTAGGAAAGGTGTTTTTAAATGTGTCCTAATAATGGTGACACAATACATATCTTGCTATGAAAGAGTTACAAACTGCCAGGGGAGTTCACAGAGAAACGTTTAAGAGAACATTTCTCACTGGGTATAGGAGGCAGAATTTTAAGATGGACCCTAAGATTCCTGGTCCCCTGGTGTATTCGTCCTGCTTAATCCCTGCGACCTTAAAGAGGATGAATTTTACTCCAGTGATTAGGTTATATGTCACAGTTGCCCTTAAGTAGGGAGATTTTCTGGATGGACCTGACCTAATTACAAATCGTTTAAAAGCTGAGAGTTTTCTCTGGTTGAAGAAGGAGAAATCAGAGAGATTCGAAGAATTCTCTTCTTCGATTAGATATGAGAGAGGCTCTCTGTCAATGAGATGGCAAGGACCTGAGAGTGGTCCCCAGTTAACAGCTAGCAAGACAGTGGGGATCTCAGCCCTGTGACCACAGAGAAACAAATTCTGTCAAGAAGCTGAAGGAGCTTAGAGAGGACCTTTCCCTAATCAAGCCTCTGGCTAAGAAGATGGCTGGCTGGCATTTTGATTTCAGCCATGAGATACCCTAAGCAGAGAACCCAGCCACACCATGCCAGACTTCTAACCTACAGAACTGTGAGCTAATCAATGACTGTTGTTTTAAATTGTTAAATTTGTGGTAACTCATTGTGAAGCAATAGGCACTTACAACACTCTCCTTTCATTCATTGTTTACAAACTAGTTTCCCCAACTGTGGGCTCCTTGGTTCAGGCTGCATCTAGTTATCCTTGTAGCCTGAAGGCTATTCATAAGACAGGTACTCCCTAAAATTCCATCAAATGAGTGTTTAAATGAGACACAGGGATGCAAATGGGCACCTGGATGTAGATCAGGATCTGGATATACTCTGTCCATTCTCTCCTCCCAAAGATGGGGAGACTGATACTGAGACCAATGCCCAGACAAAAAGAGGAGGCTCCCCTTCAGTCCAGCACTCCAAGGTCTGTTCCAGAGACAAAGCAAGCCACCTAGCCCTAGCTGCCCCAGCTGAGGCCCCAGCCTTGTGGGGATGGGACCTTCTCCCAGACTTGTCTTAGGTGGACTTCAAGGAGCATTGTTCCCAGAGGATCATTAATCAGGGATCTCTGTGTGACTTGAGAGTCAGTTCTAAATCATACCTATACTCACGCCACACCATCTCAACAGGGGTCTTCACCTTTATATTTCACTGTAACACCTTAGCTATAGGTGAAAGCCAAACATATTTCAACCAGCCAAAATAGAAGTTAAAAAGTCCTTGAGCCTCACTTATTCATTTCTTATGAAACATTTTTATGTTGTTATTACGTTTATGTTATGTTTTAATGCTTTAACACAAGGAATGCTGTGTACTCTCCACCTTGCTTACAGACAGTTAAAATTCCCTGTGTACTCCTCCCGCAATGGCATGCCCACCCCAAACCCTAGAGATAACCTCTCCCCTGAATTTGTTTACTGTTTCCATGCATGTCTTTACACTTTTACTGCATGGGTATGTGTGTCCCTAAAAAAATGGTACTGTTTTGCTTATTTTTAAACTTTATATAAGTGACGTCATACTGCTTATCCTTTTTTTGTTCAGTGCCGTTTCAAAGACATTTTCATGTTATTACATGTAGCTCTAGATCAGGGGTTGGCAATTTTTTCTAGAAATGGCCAGAGAGTAAATATTGCAGGCTTTACAGGTCAGAAGGCCTACTGTGGCACAAAAGCAGCCACAGAAAGCCTGACTGGATTCCAATAAACCTTCATTTTCATGTAAGTTTCACATGTCATGATATATTCTTCTTCTTTTGATTTTTTTCAACCATTTAAAAAATGTCCAAAACAAAACAAAACAAATCATTCCTAGCTCTTGGCCTGAAGGAAGTCGGGCCAGATTTAGCCCAAGGACCATTGTTTGTCAATTCTGCTCTAGATCATTCATTTTTATTGCTATAGTGTTCTGTTGACTTCACATTCATAAAAAATGAATTTACTAAATATTTACCAGGTTCAAGAAATTCAGTAGATACTACTGTAGATCAGACACTGATCTACTCTCAAAAAATCTACTATGTAAGTAGACAAGATAAGGCGTGTTAACCAATAAGGAGGCAGAAAGTGACCAAGGTCCTAAGAGAGGTTTGCGTGGCCTACCGTGAGAGCCAATACGAGTGAGGCAGGAGAGCTCACTTCACATTGGCATAGTGTTGAGAAAGTGGGCTGTGGAGCCGGGCTGCCTGGATTCCCGTTCTGGCTCCACCATTTACTAGCTCTGTGACCTTAGACAAGTTGCTTTACCTCCCTGTTCCTCAGTTTTCTCATCTGTAAAATGCAGGTCATAATAATACTGCATAGGTTTGTTGTGGAAATTAAATTGTCATAAAGATTAAATAAGATAGTGCCCATAAAGCACCCAGAAGAGTTCCTGGTTCTTACTTAGCATTACATAAATGTTGGTTTTTATTATTCAAGCTGGATGATCATATGAGGCTTTGGAAAGGCAGCATTAAATCAGAGTTTTAAAAGATTGTTACAGTTTAGACATACAGAAGTGGAGAGCAAGGCATTCTAGAACATAAAGCAGTATATAAAAAAGCCTAGAGTAGCAAAGGGCATATGTAGAAAAGGAAAGCAAAGGGCAAATGTAGAAAACTACACATGAATCAAAGGGTAAATAAAGAAGAGAGAGAAATAAATTTAGAAAGGAAGGCTGTGGCCAGATCATAAAGAGCCTTGAACACAAGGGTAACAAGTTTAGACTTTGTCCTGTAGGCACTAAGGACTTAGTAAGTTTTATGAACTGGGGACTGACAGGATGCTTCCAGGATCTGGCAGCTGTGGAAGACAAGTTGAGAGAAGAGAGTCAAGAGTTAGGTTACATCCCCAATAGCCTAGGAAATAGGACGTTGACTAGGGAAAAGGCAGTGTGCTTTGGCAACTGACTGTATGTGGAGGACAGGGAGGAATTTTAAGAAGCACTACCATGATTTTAAGACTGGGTGACCGGAAGTATGGTGGCGCCATTGTTGAAATGGGGAACAGATAGAAAGAGAAGGTTTAGCATGGAGAATCATGATTTTGGTCTTTAACCCACAGAGTTTGAGGACTCCACAGGAATTGTCTAATGGAACCGGAGCTAAGAATAAATAGGTCTGTAGACAGAGCTGATGATATAGACTAAATGCTTTGGGTTAATCCTTTTAACAACTCAATATGATAGGTATGTGACTATCCCCATTTTATAGAGGAAGAAACTGAAACCAGGGGAATTTAGGCTAACTCCACAGCTCATCATCAACCACCCCTCTACTGACTTTGCAGCTGCCCTTTCCAGTGCTTCATCCCAGGACAGTCGCTCAGACCCTTGCTTAGAGGCTGACAATTTGATGCAACTCCAGTAAGCTTAGATTATGTACCTTCTCAGCTTTAGCAAATTAGAAGCAGGTATAAAAGGGATAGGCATAATGACAGCAGGAGAAGTGGCAGCTGAAAACCAGAACCTTTGTGGAAGCACCATGAGAGCCCCAAAAGCACAGCATTCTGGGGCCATTTGTTAAGGTGGAAGAGTCCTTAACTCAATAGTCCAAGAGGACTGCTTAATAATAAAGCCTGATTGCTACCAATTCATGTTTATAATAAATCAAGAAAATACTAAGTTTACTTCTGTTTCTTAAATAAGGATGGCTAGGAAGTTTATAAAATACCTTTAAAAGATTTTCATCTGATATGGATACTTTTTTTTTTAATGTTAAAGGAACAGACTCTCAGCACTCTGGGGAACTTCTCTTCAAAAGCGGCTTTCCTGACAGCAGAGGTTTTGATACAATTGTTTTCCCTCTCACTTGTGAGCCCTAGAAGTATGTGAAGGATAACCCGGGCTGTGTAGCTCTGGAGAACCCTCTTCCAGGATTCCCATGCCTACTCACACTAGCATTGGTAACCTCCTCTTTTCCTCTCCTCTGCTTTCCTCACTGGACTGCTTCTCAGAAAACGGGCAAAGAGGAGAGGTAGCAGTGTGCTGGGGTCAGAAAGGGTGCTAACGTCCACAGCAAATGCGAGCAAAAGCCTCACTACACAGCACCCAGTGGAAATGAAGGAATAAAACACTCATCCTGTCGCTTGTCAGGTGGTAAAGTGATACCAAATGAGGAATAAAAAGACCAGAGTCATCTGGGTCCTAGCTCTGTTGCTTACCAGCCCTGCACTTCCCTGTTTCTATCCTTCTGCCTAGAATGCCCATGCCTTGTGAACTTATCCCTCAAGGCTGGCCTTGGGTCTTGAAAACTCTTTCTGAAATGAAAGTCTGATTAAGTCACTCCCCTACTTAAAACTTCAATAGCTTCTTTCTGCCTATAGCAGGCATTCATAAACCTTTTGGGCTCAGGACCCCTTCCCACTCTTAAATATTACTGAGGACCTCGAAGAGCTTTTTAATGTGCCATTTGTTACTTCTAACAATACTTACCATATTAGGAATTAAAACTGAGAAATTTCTAAAATTTTATTAATTCATTTAAAATTACAAGAAATCCATTACCTGTTAATATAAACACACTTTTAGTGGAAAATGTCTACTATTTCTAAGACAAAATATTAATGAGAAAAGCGGTGTCTTACATTTGTACAAATCTCTTTAACACCTGGCTTAAAGAAGACAGCTGCATTTTCAAATCTGTACCCGCATTTAATGCATTGAAATATCATTTGTCCTATAGTCTATGGAAAACTTCACTGTATGCTCATCAGAGTAAAAAAAAGCAAATCGCATTTAGCATTATTATGAAAATAATTTTGAGCTCTCTGACCCCTGAAAGGATCTCAGGGACACCCAGGAGTCCCAGAACCATACTATGAAAACCACTGGCCTACAAAATAAATTCTAAGGTAGACATACAAGGACATTAAATGTCATTCTAGGCACACAAAGACCTCCTTCCATGTTCTGGCTTCCTTTCCCTGTCTAGCTTCAGCACCGTCATCACCACATTCACACTGTCTCTCATACTCCCACCCTGCCAGTCACACCAACCAGCCATCTGCTATCACATGTCTTTATGCCCTTGCACACATCCGTCCCTCTGCCTGAAATGAGCTTCCTCCTTGCAGACTCTTTCAAGAGCCAACCTGAAAGTGTTTAACTCTCAGGGAGTCTCCTTTGACCCATCCAAACAGCTGATGACTCCCTGCTGGCAGAGCACAGGCTTTGAAGTCAGGTTGGAGATGAATCTCCACTCATTTACTGGCTGGGTGACCTTGGACAAGTAGCTTCACCTCCCTGAGCTTCAGTTTCCTCCCTGCTAAAATTGGGATGATCCAGGTGGACGCGGCGTTTAACCATAGGAGTGTAGCAAAGAGTGTTCACTACCAGAATGAGCCTGTCTCCTGGCACATGGAGGGGCTCAATGCGTAAGTAGTTGTTGAATGGATGGATGAACCAATGAAGGGACCGCGGGAGCTTCTATTTCCTACGCATTTACTTACTAGGTCTCCAGCACTGTTTCGTGGGCTTCACAAGCATTAACTTATTTATCCTCACACCAACCCTCTGGATTGAATGCTACCCCGTTAGAGGTGAGGGTCCTGGGGTAGAAATACAAGGTAACTCGCTCAAGGTCATCCATCACTCTTAGCAGGGCAGGGATTCGAGCCCCGGAGCGCCGCTCTTCGCCCGAGGCGGCGCCGCGCGTCTGCCAACCTGACCTGACGCCTCTTGGGTCCGCCATCTCCCTCACCCGCCCACGCGCGGGCTCGGAGCGGCGACAGCGGGACTCGAACCCAAGTACCCGAGCCCTCTCCAGACCTCAGTTTACCCACCCGTGAGAAGCGGCGCATAGGGCCGGTGGGGACGCGGGTCTGGACCCCGGGGTCGAAGGCAGGAGGCGGGAGGCAGCGGAGGCTAGCGAGGCCTGGGCGCTCGGCGGCGCCCTCCCGGCACCGCCCCCCCGCGCGGGCCCAACTGCCGAGGCGCTCGCCACCCTGCGGCCTGAGGCCCGGGGGGCGGGGCCGGGAAGCCCGCGCCCCGCCCCGCCCCCGCCTCAGCCAACGCCGCCGCCGCCTCGGTCGAGCCCCCAGCCGCGCGCCAGCCCGCCGGCCGGCCGGCAGCCGCTGCTCTCCGGAGCCGCCCCCGCCCGCCCCCTCCGCGCGTCCTCCCTAGCTCGCTGCGCAGCGGAAACATGGCGGCGGGCAGGGAGTGAGCCGCTCCGCGTCGTCGCTGCGCCCGCAGGTAAGCGCCTCAGCGGCCGCCTCCGGTCTCCCGGAAAGCCCGCGCCCTGAGGGGCTGGGCCGCCAGGGGCCGCCCCGGGTGAGAAGGAGGCGCCAGGACCGGCCCGGCCGCTGCCCCCGCCCCTCGGGCCCGACTGTCCGTCTGTGTGTCCCGGCCGGTCGGCCTGTCTGGGGTCCGAGCGCGGCCGTCCCCCGCCGTGTTCTTGGGCCCGGAGCTCCGGCGGCTCGTTCTGCTTCCGCGGCCGGGCCAGCGGGGCCCAGTGTCCGGCCCGCGGCCCTGACTCAGTAGAGGCGCCCCGGGGGCCCCGCGAGGGAAACTCAAGGACACGGGGATCTCTGGAGGGTCCGCATCGCGGGCGGTCCGAACGGCGGTCTCTCTGTTCTGGCCGGCGGGGCTGGGTCGGCCCGAGAGTGTTGGCTTTGGGCCGAGGGCCGGGAGTCGGAGGGGCTGTCAGTCGACTCGGACAGGAGAGCTGAGAGATGCCTGTGGATCCTCGCCGGCCGGATCCGATTCGGGGCGGGCGAGGACCGAGGTCGGCGGACAGCGTGGCTCATCCGAGGGTCGGGGGCGCGAAGGGCGGGGAGCTGTCAGCAGCGGTCCTCCGGGCTGGCTCCGGCGGCTGGGGCTGCGCCGAGACAACTCACGTGTGCCGCCGGAAACGGGCGCGGAAAGCAGGTTTCCAACCTCCGACGGGGGCGGGAGCCGCTGGGCACCGAGGTGAGCCAGCGGCCAGGAGGGCTGGACACGTGGGCACAGCTGTGGGCCAGCCCCGGAGGAATGAAAAGGGGTTTCCTGGAGGTAAGTGAACCCCAAAACATCTCCAGACTGGAAGGGAATTTAAAAGTCATCCAGGGTCCCTTTCCCTCATCCCATGCCAAAGTAGCTTTGAAAATCCTAAATTCTACCCTAATAATTTGACAAGTCTGAACATCTCCTCCAGTGATGGGAAACCGATCTCTTCCCAAGGAAACCCAAAACCTATTAAGTTTCTGCAAGAAGCTCTTTCGGCCCCAAGGATTGACCTGCTTAAATATAAAGTACTCTATTCCGTTTCTCACTTCTGTGCCGTGTTTTGAACTTAAAAAAAAAAAAATCTAGTACTGTTTGTTTAAACCAACTAAAAGAGTTATTGTGGAAAATTTGGGGGTTTCCCTCATTATTTAAAATGTCTATGAACACTTTATCAAATGAGCAAATGTATATCGATTGGAATGCACCATGCAAATAGAAGAGCTTATTATTTTTTACACTGGGAAAGAATTGAGTCTGGCATCCCTAGTTTGATGCCAGACTGCAATTTAATATTTAGTTGGAGAGGGAAATGCTTTATTACATTGAACTCTTTGCTCTCTTTCTAACTGCCAACACAAGGCCCAAAATTACTATGAAAAGAACATTTTTTTGTTGTTGCTCATATACCAGCATTATTTTTTACTTGCCTTTTTATCACTGAGCCTTGGTTTGTGGGGTTAAGTTTTTAAGTACTGTCTTTACCAACAACTTAAACCCCTGCCTAAGCAACCCTGCAGGTTAGTAATTTTTTAAGCTTAGCAGAGATGTGATGACCTTGTAGATAAAACGCCAAGCTCTTGTATCCAGGACGCTGTTTATATTCTAAGCAAAATTTCACTGTTTTTATAACATAGACAAGCACATAACATAGACAACACAGCGGTCAGAATTAGTTCTTTATCTTTATTCTTATATCTTCATTTTTTTCACTTGGTCAGTGGTTTTGAAGTTTCTAGCACATGTCAAGTTTTGATTTCTGTTATGTTTGTTGGGTAAAACTTTGTATAGCATCATTCTTTACAGAACTGTGCAGACTCAGGAAAAGCTCTGGTTCCTTCCCTTCAAAGGACTTGGAGTTAATGGTAGGAAATACTAAAAAACTCTGTGAGAAAGTACTGGTGTGAATATCCCACTGAAAATGTAATCTCAACATCTTCTAACATTTACTCTATACTTAATGTGTCTATTATGTGTCAGGCACTATGCTATGTACTATGTTTAGCTGGGTAGAAAGAGATGAATAAGATACATTTCCAGTCCTTGTGAAGTTGGTAAATTAGATGCTGAAATAGGTCATCTCAGAATAAAAGGTGAGAGCTATGCCTGTGATGCTGTGGTTGCATCAAGGCGAGGGTGCTTAGACTAGTCCGGGACTTGAGGGAAGGCTTGAGGAAGACATGACACCTGACCCAAGTCTTAAATGGTACGTAGAAGTAAGTCAGGCAAAGATGAGTAAAAAATGTGCTTCAAACAGAGAGAATAGCTTGAGTAAAGGCATCAGTGTGAGAAAAGGAATGGCTTGCCTAGAAAACCGCAAGCAGTTTGGGACTGCTAAGAAATAACGATGAAGATGTAAGTGGTAAGTTGTGAGGCCAGAAATACAGTCCGAGGCCATGTCATGGTAGACCCTGTATGCATAAGTATCTTGAAATGAATTCAATGGGTGACTTTTTTTTTATCACTGAAAGGTTTTTATAGATATGCTTAAATAACATTTTTTAAATGTGGTTATAGGGATGAGGAGAGAGGGATGAAGTTGAGAGAATCTGTGAGGCTTTATGATTGATTGCGTGTGTAGATCAGAGGGTGAGGAGTCCAGGGTGATGCTCATGTTTTTGGTTTGGATGACTAGGGGGATGATGGTGACATTAACTGAGACAGGAAACACTGGATAATGATTTCAGTTTGGGACTTAGAGGTTCTGTGATTTCTTGAGTTAGGTCAATGAGCAAATGTAGAAGTAAGATAGAAAAAAAAGGTTGTGGTCAGAAAGTGGAATATTAGAGTTAAATTGTCTGATGTGGAGCTCTTCTAGGTGACAGCTAGGTCTCTGTGTGTGAGATGCTGAAGTACAGCAGAGGTGAAGGTCGGGTGAAGCTGAGTATGACAAGGAACTGCGAGGCTATTGTATTGAACGAGTCTTCTGCATGGATAGTGAAATGATTTAGGATGCTAGGATGCAGGGAAGAGAGGGATTGGGACCCAGGTGCAGTGAATATAGGGGATTAATCGGGAGGGTGGTAGATGACAGATGAGGGGGAGGGGTAAGGAGTGATATAGCCAGGTGGTGGAAACCTCAGAGGAGGAGGAATTTTTAAACACAAGAATGGAGAAGTAATGGTTTTTGACTTTTCCTTCCTAGAAGCAGGATTCTGATCTCTTCATCTTTATTCAGGTCTCATATTAGTCATTCTGTTGGCTCTGAAGAATCTGTTCTAACTCTTGGAAAGTAGGAGGGCAGATATCCTATATCAAATCCTTTCTGCTGATACTTAATGACGAAGTCCATGGAGGGTTTTTTTCCCTGATGGTCAGTGGATAGATAGGAAACAATCAGTAGTGAGGATATACTCATGGTTTCTGGGAAGAGTATAGTGGCAAGAGCCTAGGCTTTGGGTTAGAAAGATGGATTCAAATCTAGGCTATGTCACTTGCTAGCCTTAGGACTGTAAGCAAATTGTTTAACTTCTGTAACTTTCAGTGTCCTTATGTGTAAAAAATAGATTTCTACTTCATGGGGTGTCACAGAGGTTACATGAAATAATGTGTGTGTGTGTGTGTGTGTGTGTGTGTGTGTGTATACACACTAGAGAAGCAATTGGCACTTCAGAGATGCAAAGTAAATGTTAATTCTCTTCCAACTACCTTTAAGGGACTTAAGCTCTGATGACAGAAATGAAATTTTTTCATGCTTACCTAAATTGTAAGGCAATAAGTACTCTAAGGGAGGTAAAGCAAAGTGATACAGGAGTTCAGAGGATGGAGCCATCATTTCTCAACAGTTGGAACAAGGTTAGGCTTTACACTCAAGATGAATTTTATTTGAGCCTTGGAGAACAAATTTAAATAGATTAAATAATTTAGGTGGAGCTCCAAAATGGGGAAATTATAGGATATGTTTTTAAAAATTGATAGTTGCCAGAGGTCAAGTATTGTATTTGTGTAAGTCAATAAGCCCACTAGAGAGGTGGGCTGGGGCCATAGTATTAAAGACCTGAAACTTTGGAGTTTGGACTTGATTCTAGATATTCGAGGGAGCCATAGATTGTACATCCTCCCTTTCTACCTCAGTTTCCTATCTGTAAAATCTATAGGCATTAATTTAGACACTTTGGATTTGTGTTTGAAATAAACCAAGTAAATTCACATTTGAAAATAAGTTCCTATGTAGACCAGCTTTCAGTTAAAAAAATAACTACTAGGATTTATTTTGTAGTTGTAGCTTACTTAATCTTTTGCAATAACCTTGTTTGGTAGATAGGCTTAGTGGAGTTAAAAAAACATACAAGATCTCACTGGTAGAAAGTGACTAAAGATGTTCTCATTTCAAATTCTTTCTTATACTGCCATACTGATTTAGATTTGAAAAATAAGCCTGGGTCCTCAGTGTCACTGAATATTAATAATACAACCCAGGGCTGGTCACTTTGCTTCTGTGATCCTCAGTTCCCTCATTTATAAAATGAGGAAAGGTGTGGGTGTAGGGCTTAACACTTTACATAATGTGAATAAGTACATACTAGATACTCAGATGTTGCCCCCACCCCCTGCAATCTGTAAATGAGGGAATTTAACCAAACCATTGTCAAGGCCTTAGTGCTAACTCCCTAGCTATCAGGGAACTGCTAGAACTAATTATTTTGATAACCTTTGGCCATATAAACCCAGCAAGTCTTATCCTCTGTTAACCTTTGTCCCAGCTCCTCCAATCATATGTCTTTCTTCTGTACTGTTATTCCTGTGCTGACTTGGCTTCCTCTTCCTCTCTCCCAATCCTGCTATTTTGCTCCCTTTCAAACCTTTCCACTTGTTCTCTGAAACTCCTGTTTTCTACACTGTTAACCATTTTATGGGATGTTTTAATGTGTGTTCTGGCCTTAAATGGAAGCCAGGAGAGTAAGATCGCTTAATCTAGCCCTTCTGAACGGGTGCAGCTCATTCTCCCAGACCACTCCTTGCAAAAGGAGAGAGGTAAGGATGACTGTAATTTTTTATGCACCACTATTTCATACATTTCCAGACCGCTGCTTCTCTGCCTTCTTAAAATCCCTGTGCTCTCTGGCACAAGGGCTATACCACTCTTGTCTTCTTATATAATAGATCTTCTCTATCATTTAGGACCTAGTACACACAGTCTTCCTTTCCATCTCAATTTTTGGCCTTACCCTGAGTGGCTTCAGTACTCACATGGATGATCGTTTCTTCAACACATTGACCTCTTCAACTGAAGTGATCATCATTTTAGCTAATCAGCTCCCCTAGTCACACCATGAGCTTTGTTCTCATGCAAAGATGGCCCACCTCTGAAATTACGAATGAAGACATGCAGATTTGTTCAAAATTTCTTCTTCTGCCTGACCTTTGAGGATCTACTAGATCTTTTCTTTGACCCCACCAAGGCCTGTCTTCACTTCCTTCCCTATCCAGCTTAATTTTCTTAGTCTCTTGCTATTTCATTCACTCTCTTATCATTATCTTTTATTCCCTTGCTCTTTTGTCCTTCTGTCCCTGTCTGGGCAAAATCCCGAACTAATCTCTCTCTCCTTGCCTATACTAGCTCTCCTGAGCCCTGCTGGAAAAAACATCACAGTTATACAGATTGCTGCCATTGGGGAGATGGGAAGATGAAGAAGGATAGGTGATTACAATTGCATGTTATTGAAGTATGTCACACATTTTTCTACTTAATTTGAAACATACAATAACCCTGTTAGAGAGGATGCCAGATCATTATAAACTCTATTTACTGATAAGTAACTGAGGTGTAGGTGGATTAAATGATGTGCCCAATGCCAAATAGCTAGTAAATGTCAGAATGACAACTCAAAACCAGGTCTTCTTACTACAGATTCTGTGTTTTGTCCAGAATGACTCATTGCTTTCTGTGACTTCCTTTTTAAGACTCTGGGCTGTCTGAACCTCCTGCTGGTTCTGTTGTAAGTTGTAATATATTAATTTCCTTCCATTTTAAATTATATAAAGGCTGATGCATTATTTTCCCCTCTGATTTACTATAGTTGTTACCATTGTTAGCTTTTAAAATTGAAGCATATACATATTGTATATTCATTTTAATCACTATGTCTATTGCTCATTGATGTATTATGGGCACATTTCTAAGTGTTTTCTTATTTAGTAGAATTGCTTTACACTCACTTTTGTAGACTTTCCTCTGGGGCATTCAAACATGGTGGAACTAGAGGCTGTTTTAGTCATTATGTTCTGCAAAGTATAATAGAAAACATGAGAGCCAGCATACTTGTTCTTGGAGATATTTAAGAAGAGAGCAGACAACTGTTTGTCTTAGGTGATTTAAAATTTTGGACTTCCAGTCCTGATTTTTTGGTGCTCTGTCTTATCTCCAGTTATCTCAAGGGACTGCCGGAAAGTCTCCAAGCTAAATTAAATTTATTTCTTTAAATATAAAAGTTTATAAAACCTAATAGGCGGGCTTCCCTGGTGGCGCAGTGGTTGAGAGTCCACCTAACAATGCGGGGGACGCGAGTTTGTGCCCCGGTTCGGGGGGATCCCGCGTGCCACGGAGCGGCTGGGCCCGTGGGCCGTGGCCGCAGGGCCTGCATGTCTGGGGCCTATGCTCCGCGGCGGGAGGGGCCGCAGCAGTGAGAGGCCCACGTACCGCAAAAAAAAAAAAAAAAAAACAAACCTAATAGGCATAGAGGGTCACAATTCCAAAATAAGAGCTTAAAACATTGTCTAATTTCTTTATGTGTGTTTTTTCAGTTTTTCATTTATTCATTCAACAAATATTTATTAATGTCTGCTAACTGACAGACACTGTGCTGTGTACAGTGACAAGGATGGAATTCACCTGTGAAGCCATCTGGTCCTGGACTTTTGTTTTTTGGGAGTTTTTAAATCACAGATTAAATTTCAATGCTTGTAACTGGTCTGTTCATATTTTCTATTTCTTACTGGTTCAGTCTTGGGAGATTGTATCTTTCTAAGAATTTGTCCATTTCTTCTAGGTTGTCCATTTTATTGACATATAGTTTCCTGTAGTAGTCTCTTATGGTCCTTTGTATTTCAGTGGTGTCATTTGTAACTTCTCCTTTTTCATTCCTAATTTTATTGTTTGGGCCCTCTCCCTGTTTTTCTTGATGAGTCTGGCTAAAGGTTTATCAATTTTGTTTATCATTTCAAAGAACCAGCTTTTTGTTTCATTGATCTTTTCTTTTGTTTTCTTCATCTCTATTTCATCTATTTCTGCTCTGATTTTTATGACTTCTTTCCTTCTACTAACTTTGGGTTTTGTTCTTCTTTCTCTAGTTGCTTTAGGTGTAAGGTTAGGCTCTTTATTTGAGATTTTATTTCCTGAGGTAAGCTTGTATCACTCTAAACTTCCCTGTTAGAACTGCTTTGGCCATGTCCCATAGGCTTTGGATTGTCGTGTTTTCATTTTCATGTGTCTCTAGGTATTTTTTGATTTCTTCTTTGGTTTCTTCAGTGATCCATTGGTTGTTTAGTAGCATATTGTTTAGCCTCCACATGTTTGTGTTTTTTGCATTTTTTTTCTTGTAGTTGATTTCTAATCTCATAGAGCTGTAGTTGTAAAAGATGCTTGATATGATTTCAGTTTTCTTAAATTTACTGAGACTTCCTTTGTGGCCCAGCATGTGATCTATTCTGGAGAATGTTCCATGTGCACTTGAAAAGAATCTGTATTCTGCTGCTTTTGGATGGAATGCTCTATAAATATCCATTAAGTCCATCTGGTCTAATGTGTCATTTAAGTCCTGTGTTTCCTTATTGATTTTCTGTCTGGATGATCTGTCCATTGATGTAAGTGTAGTGTTAAAGTCCCCCACTGTTATTGTATTACTGTCAACTTTCCTTTTATGTCTGTTAACATTTGCTTATATAGTATATTGAGGTGCTCCTGTGTTGGGTGCATATATATTTACAATTGTTATATCTTCTTCTTGGATTGATCCTTTGATCATTATGTAGTGTTCTTCTTTGTCTCTTGTAGCAGTCTTTATATTAAAGTCTATTTGTCTGATATGAGTATTGCTACTCCAGCTTTCTTTTGATTTCCATTTACATGGAATATCTTTTTCCACCCCCTCACTTTGAGCCTGTTATGTGTCCCTAGGTCTGAAGTGGTTCTCTTGTAGACAGCATATATATGGGTCTTGTTTTTGTATCCATTTGGCCAGTCTATGTCTTTTGGTTGGAACATTTAATCTGCTTACATTTAAGGTAGTTATAGATGTGTATGTTCTTATTGCCATTTTCTTAATTGTTTTAGTTTGTTTTTTTAGGTTTTTTTTCTTCCTTTCCTCTTTTGTTCTCTTCTCTTGTGATTTGATGACTATCTTTAGCGTTGTGTTTGGATTCCTTTCTTTTTTGTGTGTATATCTATTACAGATTTTTCATTTGTGGTTACCATGAGGTTTTAATATAGCAGTCTATATGTATACATGATTGTTTTAAGTTGCTGATCTCTTAATTTCAAATGCATTTCAAATATCCTGCATTTTTACTCCCCTCCTGTCACAGTTACTGGTTTTGATATCATATTTGTGTGTGGACGACTTCCTACCTATCCTGTATGTTTACCTTTGCCGGTGAGCTTTCCCATTTTCATAATTTTATTGTTTCTAGTTGTGGCCTTTTCTGCTTAGAGAAGTTCCTTTAGTATTTGTTGTAATGTTGGTTTGGTGGTGCTGAAATTTTTTAGTTTTTATTTGTCTGTAAAGCTTCTGATTTCTCTGTCAAATCTGAATGAGAGCCTTGCTGAGTAGAGTACTCTTGGTTGTAGGTTTTTCCCTTTCATCACTTTAAATACACTGTGCCACTCCCTTCTGAACCACAGAGTTTCTGCTGAAAACTCAGCTGATAATCTTATGAGGATTGCCTTGTATGTTATTTGTTGCTTTTCTCTTGTTGGTTTTAATATTTTCTCCTTGTCTTTAATTTTTGCTATTTGATTACTATGTGTCTCAGAGTGTTCCTCCTTGGGTTAATTCTGTATGGGACTCTGTGCTTCCTGGACTTGGGTGACTGTTTCCTTTCCCATGTTAGGGAAGTTTTCAGCTGTTATCACTTCAAATATTTTATCAGGCCCTTTCTCTCCCTTTTCTCCTCCTGGGACTCCTATAATGCTGGTGCAAATGTTGGTGCATTTGACGTTGTCCCAGAGGTCTCTTAAACTGTCCTCATTTCTTCATTCTTTTTTCTTTATTCTGTTCCATGGTAGTGATTTCCATCACTCTGTCTTCCAGCTCTGTACAGTGACCAAGGTGAATGCCATAATTTTAAAAATGCACAGATAGGCCACAGAGTTAAAGAATATATTTATGGTACATATAACAGCTAAATATTACTGTCTGTATTAACTAGGGATTCCTACAAATAGGTTAGAAAAAGACAAATCAATAGAAGAATGACAAGGTATAAAAGAGGCAACCTAAAAGTTTATTAGCCATTTGCTGGTAATTAGTTCCTGTAGGAAAATTAAAGTTCTAATGAGATGTCATTTCATACCTATTAGATTGGCAAAAATTAAGAAGTCTGATAATACCAAATAATGGTGGGAATGTAGAGTTAAGGGAGCTCTTGGACACTGTTGATGGAAATAGAAATTGCACAACCATAGTGAAGAAAAATTTAGCAATATCTGTTAAAACTAAAACACACATAACCTACAATCCAGCAATTCCACTCCTAGGCAGATACCATTTAGAAACTCTCCTATGCATGTATAAATAGTTATGCAACATTTTTGTAGCAGAAAGTTCAAACTAGTCCAAATGTCTATTTATAAAAGAAAGAAAATATTGTAGTATATTTACCTAATGGAATCCCGTACAATAATGAAAATGAATGAACTAGATCTATATAGTAACTTGGGTGAATCTCACAAGTAAAAAGTTAAGTAAATAAAGCAGATGGCAGAACACATTTATATTGTATAAAGCCCAACATTCATGTATTATTTAGGGAAGCATACTTACATAATAAATGTTTAAATAAATGCATGGTAATGATAAATATCAAAGTAAGGATAGTGGGGATCTCTGAAGGGTAAGGTGGGGAGAGAAGACCAGTAATACTGCTGGGAAGAGCACGCAGGAGCCTTAAATTGTATTGGTAAATACTTTTTCAACTAGGCTGTAGATATATGGGTGTCCATTCATTATTCTTTATATATCTGAAACATTGTATTATATATGTATTTTTAAAGAATAATAGCATGTAGTTTTTATTATGAGTTTAATGCAGGGAGGGAAGGAGCAGCAGAAATATAAAGAGATGTTATTAGGATGAATCATGTAACTGTTTTCTACAGGTCTGAAATGGTCTAAAATAGGCAACTTCAAATGGCTCAACGTCATTCGATCTAATGTAACATGGGCTCTCATTGAAATATATTCAAAGTAATATGGGAACACAAGGGCAGGAACAATTGACTACCAAGGCAGAAGGAGAGAGATGGTCTTTGGAAAAGCTTCAGAGAGAGAGAGAGAGAGAATGACATTTAAACTGGATCTTAAAGGTTAGGAAGGAATTCACTAGATAGAATGAAGAGAAGAAGGCCTTCCAGGTAGACAGAAGTAAAGACCCCTTTGCATGGATGGAATCCCCCAGGTGGAATATGTGGAGGTCACAGAAATGTAGCAGAGGAAGAGACTAAGGAGGAGAACAAGCACAAGGAGGAAACAGGCACATAACAGTTAAGTAACCTGTCCAAGGTCACAGGACTAGCAGATGGTGGAACCAGGATTTGAACTCCAGCGACCTAGGTCCAGAGTCTCTGCTCTTGGCCAGTAAGCTATTCTCTGAATCACTACATTATAAGCAAAATCAGGAGAAACCAGTGTTTTGAATGCCAAAGGAACAGCGGTAAGTTTCAAAAAGAAAGGAATAGTCAGCAGTGTGCAAGGCCCTATGGAGGTAAAGTAGGAATACTACAAAGAGACCATTGGATTAAAAAAAAAATCATTGTGCTCTCAGTTACAGTAAGGGATACCAAGATAATAGAGATGTGGGTATCTCAGAATAGTAGTGATTCAGTCCACCAGTTCTGTGGACGAATGATTATAATTCCATTTAATAATGAAGAAGATGGAGTCAGGGAGACTATTTGGAATAGATCCTCTCTCTATTTAAGTATTTGATATATCAACACAGTTGAAAGGATTTTCATCCTCTGCTGTCAATATCATAGTTTCTCTAAAACTAGGATTAATACTGAAAATTTTGTTTATTCTTCTGTATCTTCTGGTTTTAATAAAGATAGAACTTAAGCTATGTTGATTAGTGGATTTTCAGAATTAGGTGATATTCTAAAGATCAGTAGTTCAATTTACAATATCTCATACACGAAAAGGTGAAAGAGACCTTATAAGTACTATGGTTTGTGGAAAGAATTAAGGCTTGGTGGTTAGGAGTCCCCATTCAAGTCCTAGTCTGCCACTCACAGGCTTTATGATTTAGGCAAGGGGGTGACAGTAGGTGATCTCTAAGATTTCTTGCAACTCTCAAGCTCTGTGACTATTAGGTCAACTATTCAGTGAAGAAAATGACGCCTAAAGGAGGGACATGGTTTGTCCAGGGTCATGAAAACTGGAATTGATTCTCTTGACACTGGGTCCAAGAAATCTGATGGAAGAATCATCGAACATTTGAGTGGCTGCTGTATATCAGGCAAGTGTTAACTACCTAAAAACATACTTGCACATGAATCGTTTCACAGTTTATTCATCCAGTGTAAAAGTAACAACCATCATCATCTGTGTTTGTTTGTTTATGTATATCCTGCCTTATTCCAGAATGTGTTTAAAGCATACCTATTCTGTGTAACAAACCATACTTAGAAAGGGATTAAACTTAAGTGTCTGTCAGACACACTGCAAAATGCAAACATGTGTTGATCTCACCCACCCTCATATAAATATTATTAGCTCCATTGTATATGTAAAGTAACTGAGACTCAAAGATATCTGGCCAACATTATACAATTTATTAGTGATAGGACTCAGTTTCAAACCCAGACCATCCTGACTTTAGCCCTAATGCATCTTTCCATTTTACCATGTATACTTCCCACAAGCAGTGTTATATATCTCTGAGGCTTCATCAATACAAGAGGCAAGGTTTACCTGTAAGAATTAACTTGTTTTTTAGCTGAATATATCCTGTTCTACCACAATAGGTAAACTAGAAGGATCCCTGAATAGAAGAATGAAACACTTTAGTGAATCAGTCATTCTTATTTTTAGTTTGAGCAAACTTATGAACAATTTCCTTGTTAGGGTTAGTGCTCATATTTTAATAAATTGCAGGGACTTCCCTGGCGGTCCAGTGGTTAAGAATCCGCCTTCCAATGCAGGGGACGTGGGTTCAATTCCTGGTTGGGGAACTAAGATCCCACATTCTGCGGGGCAACTAAGCCTGTGCACCACAACTGCTGAGCCCGCATGCCGTAAATTACAGAGCCCACACACTCTGGAGCCCATGCACCGCAACTAGAGAGAAACGCATGCACCACAACGAAAGATCGCACATGCTGCAATGAAGATCCCATGTGCTGCAACCAAGACCCGATGCAGCCCCAAAAATTAAATAAATAAATAAATAGCAAAGTTTCTGTACCCCCTCAACCCTTGGTGTATATCCGCTGTCTCCTTAACCAACAGATACTTGCCAGCTATGTACTAAGGATACAAAGATGAGAATACGATAAGATTCCTTCCCTCAGTGAGCTTACTATCCAGGTGATAGTTGGGATAAAAAGTTATTATAACTTTACCTCTGTGGTCTTCCTCCCCAAAACCTGTAACTCTAGTCTAATCATGAGAAAAACATTAGACAAATCCCAATTGAGGGACATTCTGAAAAATACCTGAACAGTATTCCTCAAAACTATCAAGGTCATCAGGCAAGGAAAGTCAGCCAAAAAGAGCCTAAGAAGACATGACTACGAAATGTAATGTGTTATCCTGGGAAGGGTAATGGGATCCTGAAACAGAAAAAGGATATTAAGTGGAAACTAAGAAAGTCTAAATGAAGTGTGGACTTCAGTTAATATTGTATCAGTATTGGTTCATTAATTATAATGAATGTACCATGCTAATGTAAGATGCTAATAATAGGGGAAACTGTGCAGAGTATACGGGAACTCTGAACTATCTTTGCAGGCCTCCTGTAAATCTAAAATTGTTCTAAAATAAAAGCTTATTTTTTTAAGTAATAATAAAGTTAAAATAATTTTATATGCTATTTCTTTGGAATTTAATTAAAACACATTTCTTCATAAAATGTTCCCAGTTTGGTTGACTCATTTGATGGGACCAACAAGCTGCAGTCTATTGATTGATGCATGTGCTACATGTGTATGCTAGGTGCGTGCCATATAAATTTTTTCTATCTCAGTGTCTTATACATACAGATGACAGAAATATGCCAAGTGCTAGTCAACAGAAAGGACTCACACAAATGTAAAAAAAATTCTTACTACATAATATTGCTTGTTAATTGAAAGCACAGAACACTTATTTGGAGGGATTGTGGCTAAGTACCTACCATGCTGGCTTGTAAGCAAAAATGATTCAGTTCACATAGGAATGTTATTTTATTTGATCTGTTTGTGTGACACTATAAAAAGGTGCTAATACCTGTTATCACTGTATATGAGTGTGAGTTGGATAGTTATTTTTTCTAAAAATGCTTTATAAGATTAGTGTGATTCTTGGAGTGAGATCAATTTAAAAGTCCTGGACTTAGTTTTAAGAAAAAACTTCTTGAGAAATCGCTTAATCAGAGTTTACAGTTCTTTTACTAAGTGTATCTTCCTCCTCAGTTATAGTTGTGCCTACATGTAAAGGAAACCACTCACAGAAATTTATCTTCAAAGGATATATTCTGTAAATAATTATTTAATGAATTTAGATGTCCTGTCTCTATAGAAAGCTTAGAAAATAATACTAACAGATAACCAGTAGAGCTAGCGATTCTCTTGCTTCTTTATTAATCCAGAACTTACTCTCCAGACTCCCCAACTCTTAACGCTCTTATTTCCACAACACCTCCACTTAATTAATGCAACTTTACTTAATGAATAAGCAAGGATTGCTTGTTTTGGCTGAATTCTATTAACTGCCTTAACAATAAATAGATTTTTTTATGCTGACCTTGACAGTTAGGTGTCAAAGTTGCCTTCTTGAGAACAGCTAGTTGAATTTGGTAAAAAGTAATGTTTTTATTGACTTCTTTATTCTTTTAATATGTTAAGTTCCCTAATGATGGCATTTAAATTAATCATCTGAAAGAGAAATGTCAGTTCAGGCAATCAACTAATTTGTTTCTGATTATTAGTTATTAGTGAAAACCTATATTTAGGTGCTTAATACAGTAAATGTTTAAATAATAAGTGCTTAATTCATATTAGTTATATCCAAATTTGAATTAATGGACTGTATTCATTATACCTAATTTTTTCTTTGCGTGCTCCTATACCTTGTATTGAGAAGGAACTGTATTTTGCACTGAACACGTTTTGGAAATAGCTTTGTTGTCTGATGGATAGGGGTTTAAATCCCATGTCTGCCACCTCTAATCTACCGAAAAGATCCTTAGATCATTCTGTTGATCGGACAGGTTCAGCAGTCCCCGATGTATTTGTAGGTCTTGTCTTTTCTACAGATTAAAGAACACAAGATTCTGGAAGGCAAGGCAACACCTTAAACTTTTAGTGCCCCCAGTATACCATGGTGGATTCTGGTACAGTGGTGGGCTCATAGTATGTTCTAAATAAATATTGTTATAATAGCCTTCTTCTGTGTTACTGGGAAATAACAACTATTGTTTGATACAGTGTAGGAGGAGACAACTAGACTTTTGTTGAGTGTTAAACTTTAGTCTAAGCTAGTATTTCCCCAATTTACCTGATCATCTGGAACACTTACTAAGAAATAACAGATACCCTGACCTGGACATCGTTTCTGTAGATTTGGGGTAGTGCCCTGGTGATCCTTCTGAAAAAAGCAGTGCATTTTTAAATATTGGTAGTGTATTAACACTTTTTGATTGTAAAGGGCAGAAATCCAACATAAATGGATTACAGACAAAGGGGGAAAAAAGGAATTTATTGCCTCACTTATTTTGAAACAGGGCCTAGGGAAGGAAGGTATTAATCTGATCCTTGCTTCTGGATTGTATCCTAGCTTTATCAGGCAAGGAATGCATAACAGAGGTGCTTGAGGGGACCCTAGGGGATTCAAGGGAACTCTCTTATTTTTTCATAGCTGTAGGTCCTACCTTTCTGCCTTTGTTTGTACCATTTTTATTTTAGCCCCGGGTAGTTTCCGAACTCAGCAAGGCTCGTGTGCAGGCTCTAGGCAGAAGGAATCTTTTTTTTTTTTTTTTTTAACAAAAGTGATATTTTCTTCCAAATACTTTCAGATTGACCAGTTTAACTCAAGACTGATACTCTCCATTATGCACTGGTATGATCTGACAGGTTATAAATATTTTTAATATCTCCCCTATTTCATATTAAGCAGTTTGTTTTTTATAGGAACTGATTCAAGTCTGTCTGCATAGCCAATACATCCTGTGTTTTCCCTACCACATCTTGTTTTTGCAGTGTGCCTCGGTAGTGGTGAGTCCTGGTAGAAGACCACAGTTTGATAAGCCGTCTCCTACTGCATAAGGATGGCCAACCTCAGCATGAGACAGAGGTCTGCACTGTGCTGTTCCCAACCTTGATCCAGTCAGTTCTACATCTTAGGGACTCATTTATACCACCCCTCTTCCACGTACCAATTTCTGTCTCATAAGCGTCTTTGGATAGAAGCAATAGAAGCCGACTCTGGTTAACATAACATAAAATTTACAGTTTTAACCATGTTTAAGTGTACAATTCAGTGGCATTATGTACATTCACATTGTTGTGCAACCATCGGCACCATCCATCTCCACAACCTCTTTTCATCTTGCTAAACTGAAACCCTGTACCCATTAAACAGTAACTCCCCATTCCTCCCTCTCTTCAGCCCCTGCCCCACCGTTCTTTCTGTCTCTGATTTTGACTACTCCAAGTTTCTCAAATGAGTGGAATCACACAGTATTTTTCCTTTTGTGACTAGTTTATTTCACTAAGCATAACGTCCTCAAGATTCATCTGTGTTGTTGCTTATAGAACTTTTAATGAACTAGCCCATCTACCTTTTTGACCTCTTGTCACTTTTCTCCTTGCTTTCTGTGCATCAGTCATACTTGCTTTTTTTCTGTTTTGTGGGCTATTCATGCCCCATCCCCCTTACATGCCTGTTCTCTCTGCCTAGAATGTTCTTTCCCCTTCTTTGCCTGGTTACTTTCTGCTCATTCATTGGATTTCAACTAAGACATAACTTCTTCAGGGAATCCTTCCTTTATCTCCCAGAATCTATTTAATCTCTATGTTTCATGATTTCATAATACTATGTGACTTTCCTTTGTAGTACTTATAATAGTTTTAAATGAAGCATCTATTTATGTTTTTTTGGCTGAGTAATGTCTGTCGTGATGGCAGGGACCATGTCCTATGTTCAACATTGTATCCCTGGCACCAAGTATGTAGTAGGTGTTTCAGTAAATAATGTTACATATATAATAATATTAAAATTTGTTGACTTAATGAATTTAGCTCTGGAGATTGATGGCTTAAGGTCTTTCTATAAAAATCTACTACTTATGCGAGCCTTACTTGACTTGAAGAAATGTCCCTTTTCTTTGAACTTGAAAATCCTTATTCATTGTTTGTCAGATGCTTAACATTTACACAAGTAATCCTTATATCATCTTAAATCTTCTATTTTTTCATATTATTTATCCTTTGTATTTGCCAATTTGTCTTCCCCTTTTAAACAGCCACTAGTTATTTTTTTGACTTTCTAAATTACAAATCTGGTCTGTTGTGAAACCTTTAGGGCAGTGCTTCTTAAACTATGCATGTTGAAGGAGGAGTATTTTTCATTCATTTTAGACTAATAATCTTATAAATGTAATAAAAATGAATTGTTAGAAACCTGAAATTTAAAAAAAATCTAAGTATAAACCACAACATTTTATTAGGTTTAACAATATAAAACTGTTCTTTTAAATTATAATACAGAGTTTCTAAGTGATTACTCTCAGTTTCTGTACTTATTGCAAGCTGGTAACCATTTGCTGATGAGAACTGTACATAGAGTACTAAACTGCTTTAGATCTCTATGAAGGAACACCAGGGAGGGGGTCTCAAGGTGAGGCAGAATGTATAAACTCTGCTTCCTTACTGTCCTACCAGATAAGCTCTGTAGTTATTATTGTTATGTTTTGCATAAAAATGTGTTTGAAGATAGTTCTTTTTTTTTTTTTTTGGCTGCGTTGGGTCTTCGTTGCTGCGCATGGGCTTTCTCTAATTGCGATGAGTTGCGGTGCGCGGGCTTCTCATTGCGTGGATTCTCTTGTTGCGGAGCATGGGCTCTAGGCACGTGGGCTTCAGTAGTTGTGGCTCGCGGGCTCTAGAGCGCAGGCTCAGTAGTTGTGGTGCACGGGCTTAGTTGCTCCGTGGCATGTGGGATCTTCCCAGACCAGGGCTCAAACCCGTGTCCCCTGCATTGGCAGATGGATTCTTAACCACTGCGCCACCAGGGAAGTCCCTGAAGATAGTTCTTTAAAAAAGGTTGAAAACCTCTAATCCGCAGAATATGTTCGTTGATCTTTATCTGATTCTAACCTAGTTTTCTGTTTCAGTCACTGCTTCCTGATGTGTATTCCTATGCTTGAATCATTTATCGTTTTCCACAGAACATCACACAAGCCCTTTTACTACTTAGTATTATACTTTTCTACTTCCCTCTACTTAATTAGAATTTCCTAAACTTCCTTCTCTGTCTGGAATAAGATGCGTGCCCTAAATTTTGCTTCAAAAATCACCTCCTCTGTGAAGCCTTTTCATTTCATTTAGACAGAATTGGTCTCCACCTTTAACATACCTTTAATAACTACATATTACATTCTGTTATAATGTATTTGCTTATCTATCTCCATATAGATTAATATTGTTCAAGTCCTAGCCATCCTTATATCCCTAGCCCAGGGACCAGCACATAGTCAATAAATATTGACTGGGTAAATTGGGAAAGTCATCAATATTGTGCATATTTCAGACATAGAAGTTTCTTATTTGGTCTTGGACAAGCTGTGTGATTTTCTCTTCACTAGGGGACCTATCCTTGGGTGTTGAGTATGACATATATAATAAAGTTTGAAATATTGGTCCTAGAAAAATACAAGTAATGATCCTCCTACATTGAAGCTCTGTGTGAATAGGGTATATAGAGAAGGAGGTTAAAACTGGATTAGCCTTGAAATTGGTTTGATTGAAAATTTAGAAATCTGATCCTTTAAATAGCACCCTTGTTTTGTTTTATCTAATTGACTTTGTCTGTTCTTGCAGTTTTATGAGTGACCTATAAGTGATCTCCTATGGTGAGACTGTTTGGCCTATGGAAAAAGTACAAGATTTGGAGTCACATGACCTAGATATTCTAATCCTAGACCTAGTGATTACTAGCTTTGTAAACTTTATCAGTCATTTAAACTCTCTAAATCTTGTTTTCTTCATTTGTAATGAAGGGATACTAATATTAGCCCTTTGCACCTCACAAGATTGTGAGGGCCAAATGAGGTAAGAGTATATGAAAGTATATATGAGAGTATATGAAACCCCAGAAAATGTACTATTGACTGTTTGCTGTTTGACTTCAGAGAAGTTAAATTCTTTGTACCTTAGCTTATTTTCTTATAAAATGGGAGTAATAATACCTGTATCATAGGTTTATTGTGAGAATTAAGTTATTCATAAAAAAATGTCTAGCAGATTGACTTGGGTGTTTGACTAGCAGTCAATTTACATTTTCTTTAGCATACACCCTTTCTCATCCCCCACCCTGAATTAGGATTGGATAATAATAATGGTAAGAAATGACAGCAAGCAGAGATTAATTATTTATTTACTAAATGCTGGTCTATGCTTAATTCTGTGCTAGTTGCTATGGGGAAAATGGAGATATAATAACAATGCCTTTCATTTCATTTTAGCTATTCAGTATTTATTTAGCACTCACTCACCATGTGCTAGATACAGAGGATAAAGAAATAAACATGAAGCAACCCGCCCATCAAGGCTCATAATTTAGCAGACAAATAATATTAGACAAATAAATAAATTGTAATACAGTATAGGGCTATAATATAAATGTGTACATTCCAAGGAAAAGAGAATGATTATGTATGAGAGTATGAGGAAGGCTTCTCAGAAGAGGTAATATATGAATTAGGTTTAAAGGATGCATGGAAGTTTATCAGGTGGACTGAAGCGCTGGAGGAGAGGGCATTCCAGATGGAAGGTATCAGCATATGCAATGTTTGGGACTACGTATATAAGTTGAGTGCTACTATGGTATTAAGGTTGAGAAGGGGTGACTAAAGATGAAGTGAATCTGTTCACATTTGAGGTGGCAGCCTGGGGTTTAGTGAAAAATTTTGAGGATAGGCAAGTACTAGAAGGAAAAAGAATATTAATAAAGATGAAGTAACTTTGAAAAAAACAAAAGATGAAGTGAGAGGGTAGGCAAGGGCTGGATCATCCAAAAGATCTGTACACCATCCTTAGGAGTTTAAACGTCACCCTGTAGACAAAGGGAATCTGTGAGAGTTTGGAGTAGACTACAAAGAGGATCTCTTAGACGTTATAGGAAAATCACTTTGATGATACTGTGGATGACCGGACCTGGGATCGTTACAGACTACCTAAATGCTTTCAGATTACACACTCATCTGATTCTTCCAACATGCCTTTGAAAGTTGGCAAAGCAAGAATTAATCCCATTTGACATATGAACCAGTGAGAATTAGAGATGACACTGGAAGTTAGTCAGGGTCAGTACTTATTGAACAAGGACTAAACCTAGGCCTTTTCCCAATCTAGTTTTAGTTTCACTACAATACATTGAAACTCACAATCCCTTCTCCCAAGTGAGATTGAAGACTTGTTGGGGATGTTAAAGGGTAATTTCTTTAAAAGAGTAAAGTCATTTATTCACAATAGCCGAGATATGGAAACAACCTAAGTGTGCATCGATAAAAAAATGTGTATATATACAGTGGAATATTATTCAGTTAAAAAAGAAAGAAATCCTGCCATTTGTGACAACATGGATGAACCTGGAGGGCATTATGCTAGGTGAAATAAGTCAGACAGAGAAAGACAAATACTGCGTGGTGTATTTTAAGAGTATGTGGACTCTTAAAAAAAATTGAACTCTTAGAAACAGAGAGTAAAATGATGGTTGCTAGGGGCTGGAGGGTAGAAGAAATGGGGAGAGGTTGGTAAAAGGGTTGGGGGGAGGTAAAATCACGACTCACACAAATACAAAATGAACAGAAATTTTATTTAACTCATTAGTTAATGTAGTGAACAGAAAGAGTACGAAAAATGGTTCAAAAGAGGACTCAAAGTACCACATATTTATAGTCAGGGTATTCTGAAATTAGTTTAAAAACAAATGCAAAAGTGCTCCATATTCACAGAGCAACATCAAGTGAATTCCTTGTACACAGTTTGCATTTCAGTGGACAGGAATTATTTCCATTAATATCAATTTTCAGCAAAGCTATCAGTTTACAACAAACTTGTAAAATTGCCTAGTCAGAGATAGACCAAGTAACACATTTCTGTAGGATCAGAGAATCTGGAAGCCTCCATCCTTCTATTGATAGAACATGCCATTTCAAAACCTTTCACTGGGGCTTTCCTGGTGGCACAGTGGTTAAGAATCCGCCTGCCAATGCAGGGCACACTTCTATCCCTGGTTCAGGAAGATCCCACATGCAGTGGAGCAGCTAAGCCTGTGTGCCACAACTACTGAGCCTGTGCTCTAGAGCCCGCGAGCCACAACTGCTGAGCCCACATGCCATAACTAATGAAGCCCACACACCTACAGCCCGTGCTCTGCGCAAGAGAAGACATTGCAATGAGAAGCCTGTGTGCCACAACGAAGAGTAGACCCCACTCGCCGCAACTAGAGAAAGCCAGCATGCAGCAACGAAGACCCAACGCAGCCAAAAATAAATAAATAAAATTTTTAAAATTAAAAAAAAAGCCTTTCACTATTTTTCCTTATAGAATTTAAGACTAATTCTCAAAACATTCAGATTGATAAAAGACATTATAAAATTTAGGGATAAATTGTGTGGTTGGACTAGATTTGCTGTAGATCAGGATCTTCTCTAGTTTTCTCTACTAGTCTGTTGTTATGAATAAGTGATTCTTCATCTCAACAGAAATGTCCTTTGGAAAATGGCTGAGTCATAAAGTCCCATTGTGCAACCTTGGTCCCCATTCTCACTTTCTGTTTAGATTACCTGCCCAGTACACTTAAGTGTTTGAATTACCCCTTCCCAGAAATGACAACTCTGTCCCCAAACCCATCAGCCTAGATGTTTGGACCCTAATGCCCATGTTAAAAAAGTCTTCTAGGTGTCAGCTGTCTGGATTTTCTAAGCATTACCTCTGCAGTGTTCCTTGGCATAATGCTGTCTTCCCCATTAGCTCTGTGATGGGTTTTAGAAGAGTCTTTTGCTGTAATACAGTAGGTGCATTCCTAAGAAGCTTTATGTCATGGATAATTAGTATGACAATACTTGTTTAAGGGATTTTTTTTCCGATATGAAATTAAAGATGCTTATATACCTCTAACTATATGACTATAAAATCTAAAATTTTGAGGAAATCCAGTATTTGTTTTTGTTTAACTTTTGCAAAAGAATCTTTCCTTGCCTGTCTCCTCTAGCCTCACTTTATAACATTTATTGCCCATTGTTAGGACAAAGCACTAAGTCACTCAAAGCAGTTGTTTTACACTTAAACAATATCTTTGTCTTTTTCTTTCTTTCATTTCTTTATCCCCTCTTCCCTTCACTTTCCTTTCTTTCTTCCCTCTCTTTCCCCCTCCCTCCCTTCCTCCCATCCTTCTCTCCTTCCTTCTCTCATTCCCTCTCTCTCCCCTTCATATTTCCAAGTAAGATATGTCCGGATGATGCAAATAATGTTTCCTAAAGCCATATATAGGTATATCTCTTTGATTTAATGCTGCCAGCTTAAGGTTATTCATCTATTCATATCATCTGTACTACCATCAGTGGGTTTAAGGGAACATGATCCCCAAAAGACTGCCCCCACTTCAGATGCCAGCCTCAAGTGTGGTCCTCAGACCACCTACACTTCCAACCAATTGGCTACAAATCTGGCAGGTTCCTGTGACCCCTCAGGTTCAGTGATTTACTAGAACAACTCACAGGACTCAGGAAAGTGCCATACTTACGACTACAGGTTTATTGTAAAGGATGCAAATCAGGAACAGCCAAATTAAGAGACACATAGGGCAAGGTCTGAGTGAGTCCTGAACACAGAGCTTCCCTGTCCTCTCTCCATAGAATCAGGGCACATCACCCTCCTGGCACATTGATGTGTTTACTAATTAGCTCACTCCACCGAGCTTCAGTGTTCGATTTTGGCTGGGGTTTCATTATGTAGGCCTATGTGGTTGGTCTTTCTGGCAACCAGCCCCCATCCTGAGCGATCTCTTTAGCATAAACTCACATGTGTCCAAGGGGCTAATGTATAACAAAGATACTCCTATCACTTGGAAAATTCCAGGGATTTTAGAAGCTCTTTGCCAGGAACCTAGGACAAAGAGTAGACAAGTTCCTTATTATACAGCAACTGGCATATAAAAGAAAGTTTAGCATAGTAGTTAGGAATAGTGTAGTAGAAGGTTATTTTATTAAGTTTTATTGGAGTGTAGTTGCTTTACAACGTTGTATTAGTTTCTACTGTACAGCAAAGTGAGTCAGCTATATATATACATATATCCTGTCTTTTTCTTTATTTCCTTCCCATTTAGGTCACCACAGAACATGGAATAGAGTTCGCTGTGCTATACAGTAGGTTCTCATTAGTTATCTATTTTATACATAGTGTCAATAGTGTATATATGTCAATCCCAATCTCCCAATTCATCCCCCTGCTGCCTTCCCCCTTGGTATCCATACGTTTGCTCTCTACGTCTTTGTCTCTGTTTCTGCTTTGCAAATAAGATGATCTACACCAGTTTTCTAGATTCCACATATATGCGTTAATATACGATATTTGTTTTTCTCTTTCTGACTTACTTCACTCTGTATGACAGTCTCTAGGTCCATCCACATCTCTACAAATGACCCAATTTGTTCCTTTTTATGGCTGAGTAATATTCCATTGTATATATGTACCACATCTTCTTTATCCATTCCTCTGTTGATGGACATTTAGGTTGCTTCCATGTCCTGGCTGTTGTAAATAGTGCTGCAATGAACATTGAGGTGCATGAGTCTTTTTGAATTATGGTTTTCTCTGGGTATATGCCCAGTAGTGGGATTGCTGGATCGTATGGTAATTCTATTTTTAGTTTTTTAAGGAACCTCCATACTGTTCTCCATAGTGGCTGTATCAATTTACATACCCACCAACAGTGCAAGAGGGTTCCCTTTTCTCCACACCCTCTCCAACATTTATTGTTTGTAGATTTTTTGATGATGGCCATTCTGACCAGTGTGAGGTGATACCGCATTGTAGTTTTGATTTGCGTTTCTCTAATGATTAGTGATGTCTAGCATCTTTTCATGTGTTTGTTGGCCATCTGTTTGTCTTCTTTGGAGAAATGTCTGTTTAGGTCTTCTGCCCAGTTTTTGATTGGGTTGTTTGTTTTTTTGTTATTGAGCTGCATGAGCTATTTGTATATTTTGGAGATTAATCCTTTGTCAGTTGCTTCATTTGCAAATAGTTTCTCCCATTCTGAGGGTTGTCTTTTTGTCTTGTTTATGGTTTCCTTTGCTGTGCAAAAGCTTTGAGGTTTCATTAGGTCCCATTTGTTTATTTTTGGTTTTATTTTCATTACTCTAAGAGGTGGGTCAAAAAAGATCCTGCTGCAGTTTATGCCAGAGTGTTCTGCACTCTTTCTTTGTTTCTATTTTATTCATTTCTGCTCTGATCTTTTTGATTACTTTTACTAACTTTGGGGATTTTTTTGTTCTTCTTTCTCTAGTCGCTTTAGATGTAAGGTTAGGTTGTTTATTTGAGATGTTTCTTGTTTCTTGAGGTAGGATTGTATTGCTATAAACTTCCCTCTTAGAACTGCTTTTGCTGCATCGCATAGGTTTTGGGTCGTCGTGTTTTCATTGTCATTTGTGTCTAGGTATTTTTTTTTATTTCCTCTTTGATTTATTCAGTGATCTCTTGGTTATTTAGTAGCATATTGTTTAGCCTCCATGTGTTTGTGTTAACAGGTTTTTTTTTTCCTATAAATGATTTCTAATCTGATAGTATTGTGGTCAGAAAAGATGCTTGATATGATTTCAATTTTCTTAAATTCACCAAGGCTTGATTTGTGACCCAAGATGTGTTCTAACCTGGAGAATGTTTCGTGTGCACTTGAGAAGAAAGTGTATTTGGCTGCTTTCAGATGGAATGTCCTATAAATATCAATTAAGTCTATCTGGTCTAATGTGTCATTTAAGGCTTGTGTTTCCTTATTTATTTTCTGTCTGGATGATCTATCCATAGGTGTAGGTGGAGTGTTAAAAGTCCCCCACTATTATTGTGTTATTGTTGATTTCCCCTTTTACGGCTGTTAACATTTGCCTTATGTGTTGAGGTGCTCCTGTGTTGGGTGCATAATTGTTTATAACTGTTATATCTTCTTCTTGTATCGATCCCTTAATCATTATGTAGTGTCCTTCTTTGTCTCTTGTAACAATCCTTATTTTTGTATTTATTTTTTTGGCTGTGTTGGGTCTTTGTTACTGCATGCGGGCTTTCTCTAGTTGTGGCAAACAGGGGCTCCTCTTCGTTGCGGTGCACGGGCTTCCCATTGCAGTGGCTTCTCTTGTTGTGAGCATGGGCTCTAGGTGCGGGGGCTTCAGTACTTACAGCACATGGGTCCTAGAGCGCATGGGCTTCAGTAGTTGCGGCGCATGGACGCGAGGGCTTCAGTAGTTATGGCTTGTGGGGTCTAGAGCGCAGGCTCAGTAGTTGTGCCACATGGGCTCAGTTGCTCCACAGCACGTGGGATCTTCCCAGACCAGAGATCAAACCCGTGTCCCCTGCATTGGAGGGTGGATTCTTAACCACTGTGCCTCCGGGAAGTCCCAACAGTCTTTATTTTAAAGTCTGTTTTGTCTGATATGAGTATTGCTACTCCAGCTTTCTTTTGATTTCCATTTGCGTAGAATATCTTTTTGCATACCCTCATTTTCAGTCTGTATGTGTCCCTAGGTCTGAAGTGGGTCTCTTGTAGGCAACATATATATTGGTCTTGTTTTTGTATCCATTCTGCCAGTCTGTGTCTTTTGGTTGGATCATTTAATCCATTTACATTTAAGATAATTATCAATATGTTCCTGTTATCATTTTCTTAATTGCTTTGGTTTTGTTTTTGTAGGTCTTTTTCTTCTCTTGCATTTCCCACTTAGAGAAGCTCCTTTAGCAGTTGTTGTAAAGCTGGTTTGGTGGTGCTGAATTCTCTTAGCTTTTGCTTGTCTGTAAAGCTTTTGATTTCTCCATCGAATCTGAATTCCTGGGTAGAGTAATCTTGGCTGCAGGTTTTTCGCTTTCATCGCTTTAAATATGTCCTGCTACTCCTTTCTAGCCTGCAGAGTTTCTGCTGAAAAATCAGCTGATAACCTTATGGGGATTCCTTTGTACTGGGTTGGCCAAAAAGTTTATTTGGATTTTTCCATAAGATGTTACAGAAAAACCTGAATGAACTTTCTGGCCACCCCAATATGTTATTTTTTGCTTTCTCCTTGCTTCTTTTAATATTTTTTTCTTGGCATTTAATTTGTATTAGTTTGATTAATATGTGTCTTGGCATGTTTCTCCTTGGGTTTATCCTGTATGGGACTCTGTGCTTCCTGGACTTGATTGACTATTTCCTTTACCATGTTAGGGAAGTTTTCAACTATAATCTCTTCAAATATTTTCTCAGGCCCTTTCCCTTTCCCTTCTTCTTCTGGGACCCCCTATAATTCAAATGTTGATGCGTTTAATGTTGTCCCAGAGGTCTCTGAGACTGTCCTCATTTCTTTTCATTCTTCTTTTTTTATTCTGCTCCACAGCAGTTATTTCCACCATTCTATCTTCTAGCTCACTTATCTGTTTTTCTGCCTCAGTTATGCGGCTATTGATTCCTTCTAGTGTATTTTTCATTTTGGTTGTTGTGTTGTTCATCACTGATTGTTTGTCTTTAGTTCTTCTAGGTCCTTGTTAAACATTTCTTGTGTCTTCTCGATCCGTGCCTCCATTCTGTTTCCGAGATCTTGGGTCATCTTTACTATCATTACTCTGAATTCTTTTTCAGGTAGATAGCCTATTTCCTCTTCATTTATTTGATCTTGTGGGTTTTACCTTGCCTGCAACATATTTCTCTGTCATCTCATTTTGTCTGATTTACTACGTCTATGGTCTCCTTTCCACGGGCTGCAGGGTCATAGTTCCTTTTGCTTCCGTTGTGTGCCCCTGATGGGTGAGGTTGGTGCAGGGGTTTGTTTGGACTTCCTGGTGGGAGGGACTGGTGCCTGCGCTCTGGTGGGTGGAGCTGAGTCTTTTCCCTCTGATTGGGCAGGGCTGCGTCAGGTGGTGTGTTTTGGGGTGTCTGTGAGCTTAGTACGGCTTTAGGCAGCATGTCTGCTGATGGGTGGGGCTGTGTTCCTGTCTTGCTGGTTGTTCAGCATGAGCTGTCCAGCACTGGAGCCTGCAGGCAGTTGGGTGGAGCCAGGTCTTGGTGTCGAGATGCATACCTCTGGGAGAGTACACACCGATTAATATTTCCTGGGCCCAGGAATTCTCTGGCAGTCCAGCATCCTGGATTTGGCGCTCCCACCCTGAAGGCCCAGGCCCAACCCCTGGCTAGGGAACCGAGAGCCCACAAGCCACACTGCATGGCCAGGGAAAAAAGAAAGAAAAGAAAAAGGGAAAAAAAAGAAAAAGAAAAGAAAACAAACAAAACCCAAGACAAATAGCAAAAACAAAAACAAACTACAACAACAACACAACACGCACAAAATGAAAAAAAGAAGAAAGAAAGCAGACACACCATATCCAAGACAAATGATAACAACAAAACCAAACTAACGGAAACAAATAAAGAAGCAGACAGGAAACAAACAAACAAATACAAGAGAACAAACAATGAAAAGAATTAAAAAATGAGAACAATCAATAAGGACTAAACTAACAAAAACAAAAAATAAAACAAAAACAGAAAGCAAACAAACAAAGCAAAGAAAACAAAATAAACACATGGAAACAATCAAAAAAAGAAAAAGGAAAATGAAATAAAAAACAGAACAAAAACAAGAAGAAAAACACAAAACAGCAGAAAAGTAAAGTAAAAATAGAAAAACAAAAAATATATATTAAAAAATAAAAATAATAAATAATAAAAACAACAATACCATCAACTGAACAAAACAAAACAGACATAAAAAGAATAAGAGTAATAAGAATATTTTCCTGGGGCCTCCTCTGTCAGTGTCCTTGCTCCCACAGTGAGCCACAGCCAATCCCCGCCTCCCTGGGAGGCCCTACAATACCTCTAGGCAGGTCTCTAGACCTGCTGTGGGCCCTGTGGGGCCAGCTCTGACTCCGACCTGGCCCAGCTCCCGTGTGTTCTTGCTCCCAAAGTGCACTGCTGCTAAGGCTAGACCCGTCTCAGTTGTGGGAATGCTCTGTTGTCTATTCAGGTATTCCACAGGACTTACCAAGCCGATCACGATCACAGGGATTTAATCCATGGCTTGTGCAGCTGCACAGAAGTTCCTCTTCCTTAGTCGCACTGCCCCTGGGGCTTACTTTTGGTTTTCACCCCACCTCTATGTGTGCGCCACTCTCAGGCCAGTTCCCCACCCGGGCGGGAGGAAGCAGTGGCTGATAGGGGCACGCTTACTCCCTCAGGCCGGAGAGGGGTGTGGCAGCCACAACTGAGGTGTACACAAATGGCCTGCAGGGCCCAGCAGGCAGTTGTAACAGACTGGGGCGTTCTCACTTTGGTGGGAGTCCCTCCCAGTGCCTGCAGAGGCAGGGGCTGGCGTGAGGGGGCAGTGGCGGCTCCGCCCCTTGCACACCGCTCAACAATGGTTCTTTTCCTAGGCAGACCACGTTTCCTCTAGGGCCATTCCCAGCCACAGAGCCCCTCGCTCCCATTCCCTTTGTTGTATCCACGCAGCCAACAACGGTCCTGTCCAGGGATCTGCTGTTTTAATGTGCTTTAGCACTCAGCCCCCACCAGCATTGGCAGATTCCTAGCTCCAGAAGGTTATTTTATTTCTTTACCTCATGAGGTCATGGTAAAGATTAAATGTGATCATCAGTGTAAAGCACTTTACACAGTGCATAGTGAGTCTTGAATATATATTAGCTACTATTAAGGGGTGTTTTAGTTTCTTACGGCTGCTGTAACAAATTGTATCACAGACTAGGTGGCAATTTATTCTCTCACAGTCCAGAGGGAAGCACTCCAAAATCAAGGTGTTAACTGGGCCATGCTCCCTCTGAGGCTAGGGAGAATCCTTACTTGTCTCTTCCTAGTTTCTGGTAGTGGCTGTCAGTCCTTGGCTTGCAGCTGCATCACTCTGATCTCTGCCTTTTTTGCCACGTGTTGTTCTCTCTGAGTATGTCTGTCTTCACACGGTGTTTTCTTTCTCTCATAGGGACCCCAGTCATATTGGATTAGGGCCCACCCTAATGACCTCATTTAAGTTGATTATATCTACAAAGACCCTATTTCCAAATAAGGTCACATTCACAGATACCAGGAGTATACAATTTGGAGAACATAACTCAACCCATAACTGTCTACCCTCTGGCCCCTCAAAATTCATGTCCTTTCCAAGTGCAAAATACATTCACCCCATACCAATATCCCCCAAAGTCTTAACCCACTCCAGCATCCAATCCAAGTCCAGAATCTCACCTAAATATAACCAACTCAAAAAGTCTCAAATCTCATCTTCTAAATCATCTAAATCAGGTATGGGTGAGACTCTGCTATGATTCATCCTGGGACAAAATTCCTCTCCATCTGTGGACCTGTGAAATCTAGAACACAAGTTATCTGCTTCCAAGATATAATGGTAAGACAGGCTTCGGAAAGACATTTCTATTACAAAAATGAGAACATGGAAGGAATAAAAGGATCACTAGTCTAAAGCAAATTCACAACCCAACAGGGCTAACTCCATTAGACTTCAAGGCCCGGGAATAATCCTCTGTGGCCCAGTGCTCTGTCCTCTGGCCTGCGTGGGCAGGCCCACCCTTTTAACCCAAGAGGGTCCCATTGGCCCAGGCATCTGCATCTGTGGCTCTGCCCTGTTGTTAGTCTTCATTTCATTCCATCTCTGTTCCTTTCAGTCCAGGCTGGCAGCACTTCTGCTGATATAAAATTCTCAAAAAACCTTGTCAGTCTCCCATGCAATTTACTGGTGTCCGAACCATCTGACAAGAGGGTCCTCCACAGATCTTTCCTGGATAACCATGTCTCTGTTCCTAGCTTCTGAGGTGTTTGATTGTGTCCTAGAGTCAGGCAAATGATGATCCAGCCATACGCTTGGCCCTGTTTCCAGAGCATGCTGTTTGGATAGGCAGAGAATTTTCCAAATCATCAAGTGCTGGTTCCTTTTTGCTTAACAGTTCAATCCTCAATTTACCTCTTCTCATATTCATAAAAACCAAAGAGAAACTAGGCCACATTTCAACAGTTTGCTTAGAAATCTCCTCAGTTAAATATCCAAGTTCATCAGTTATAAGTTCACCCAATGGCTGAACACAATTCGGACAAATTTTCTGCCACTTTATAGCAAGAACAACCTTTCCTCCAGTGTCCAATAACATGTTCCTCATCTTCTTCTAAGGCCTCACTTAAAAGCACCTTTAATGTTCATATTTCCATCTCTTTAAGGCAATTTAGTTTTTTTTTCTGTCAAGCCTCTACTCATTATGCAATTCCAAAGCCACTTCATTTTTAAGTATTTGTTAGAGCAGCACCCCACTCTCATCAGTACCAAAATCCATATTGGTTTCCTGGGGATACCAGAAGCTGGAAGAAGCAAGGAAGGATATTTCCCTGCAGGCTTCAGAGAGAGCATGACCCAGCCAACACCTTGATTTTGGACTTCTGCCCTCTAACTCAGTGAGAGAACAAATTTCTGTTGTTTATTACATTCAGCTTGTGGTTCTTTGTTATGGCAGTCCTAAGAAGGCAAAACCAAGGGTTTTATTTGGAGGTACTGTAGTCATTAGTGAAAGACAGTGAGCATGTGGTATCTCCCTGTATCCACAGGGTTTCTTGCTATTTCTCTTTCTCTCTTTTAAACCATATTTGTGTCTAGCTGCACTATAAAGTTTACTTTCGTTATGTTAACAGCTTATGATTTGACTCTGTTTTATCTCAGGAGAGCAGCCTTAAGTGGTTGGTAGGGATTCTTTGGTACCAAGAAGACTACACACTTTTGAAAGGAGAGGGGCTTTAGTTTTATAGACCTTCCTTCTGCCAGAATGCCTAGTACTGGTTCTTGGTTTCCTCCTCATGAATACTGTTGTAACACCTGCCTCCATCAGGGTGAAACAAGAAGAGCTGCAATGGCACTTCAGTTATGCCTTGAAAAGGCAGTTGATGCCTAAATGATGAATCACATAATAAGTCCTTTACCACTACTTCTAATGGACATCTGTGTTTTTCAGTTTTGAGTTATTTTTCAAGAACACATTCTTTTCCTATCCTAATGAAGACCTATACTTTCTTGAATTCCTCTTAGCCAATCACAGTGTTTGCAGGCCTCTTAGAAGATACCCCATAAATATTGTTTTGCCTTGAAGAAGGCTTATGCATCTCACTGCTGGTGAAAGACTAGCTCTAGTGATAAATAAAAGATGTTAGTTGCCAAAGCTGTCATTTCAATTTGTTTTGCTTGCACTGAGCTCGTTAATAAATTGCCACAGTCATAATATGAAAGTAATGAACCTTCTGGAGGCCCAGCTGGGTCACAGAGCATTAACAGGGACCTTCAGGGCAACTGCCATTGTTATACACAGTTCAGTTAAAGGGTTTTAGCCTTTTTTTTTTTCTTTGAAACATATATATTTTGCAAAATCCAAATCCTGTTTTATCACTTGTGTACTTTCTAAGTGAGTATATTTGAATTCAACCCAACAAAATGTATCTGATGCCTACTACTGTCAGGCAGTGTATTAGATCCCAGAGGCAAAGATGAATAAGGCATCCCTTAGGGCTTCACTATCAAACTGGGAGACGTATGTAAACAAATAATTGTAATACAGTATTTAAATGCTGTAAGTATGAACCAGATATAAATAATAGCATAGAAGAGGAAATGATTATCTAGGGAAGAGAACTCAGAAGGCTGAGGAAGAAGAGATTCATTGATTTTTGAGTTAAATTTTGAAAAATGAGTTGTAAGTTGACAAGTAGAGTGTATAATGGGAAAAGGGATTTCATTGCAGATAAGTTGAGGGACTATAGATCATGTAGAATAACTTAGGGGAAGAAGGTAAAGAGGAGAAGATGGGTAGATGAGGCTGCAGAAGTAGTCAGGGGCCAAATCTTAAAGGATTTAGGTTTGAAGGGCTATGTATGCAATGCCAAGGACTTTGGTGGATTTCATTCTATAGGCTGCATGGGTCCATTGAAGGATTTTAAGCAGAGATGAAACATAATTGAATTTCTGTTTTAGAAGGATTACTCTGGTTGCCATACACACAATGGAATGGAAGTAGAGAGAGACTAATTAGAAGGCTATTGACTAGTTTTGTGGAAGCAAGTAACGCCTTGTGTACTACAAAGAGCATGACCCAGATTGTTTCAAGTCCCAGTTCAACCACCTACTGACTTTCTAAACTAACCCTGAAATTTACTCATCAGTGAAATGGGAATAATAGTAATCTCTCACTGGATATTATGAAAAATCATATGAAATAACATATATACGTAGAATTGCTCCAAAGAGCTGAGTATAAATGTTAGCTGTGGACTTCCCTGGTGGTGCAGTTGTTAAGAATCCGCCTGCCAATGCAGGGGACACGGGTTCGATCCCTGGTCCGGGAAGATCCCACATACCGCAGAGCCACTAAGCCTATGTGCCACAACTACTGAGCCTGCACTCTAGAGCCCGTGAGCCACAACTACTGAGCCCAACATGCCACAACTACTGAAGCCTGTGTGCCTGGAGCCCGTGCTCCACAAGAGAAGCCACTGCAGTGAGAAGCTCGCGCACCGCAGTGAAGAGTAGCCCCTGCACGCAGCAACGAAGATCCAACGCAGCCGTAAATAAATAAATAGATTTCTTTTTTAAAAATAAATGTTAGCTGTTATAGTTCAACTTCTGTTTTTGTTGAGTTTGGGGTAACTTATAACCTAGTTTAGGGTTTTTAAGAAGCATTTTCACTTTCCTTCTACCACTCTGTCCCAATAAAACAAAGAACTCAGAACGTTTACAAACATTTTATATCACAATAAGATCTACATTCCAGGATTTTCTAAACATTTAAAAAAACAACATAACTAAAGCTTTTGCCTTTGGATGCCCTGCCAGACTCAACTGGAGAACAGGCTTAGTGTCTTTGTTTAGTCAGTGGTGTAATCGAAAAAGACTGGAGCCCTGGCTCAATAAATGAGCTTTTTAGCTGAGAAGTAGCATCAGAGTTTACTCTGACTCTGTTTCTTCAAGTGTTATTAATAAGAATAATGTGAATAGGTGCCCTTGCTACCTTGCATCTCTATTGTGAGGATCACCTTCTTTCCTTAAGTAAATACTCATTAAACTATTTCAGGTACTGTTATAAAGAATGTAGAAATGAATCAGATCTGGATCCTAATTTCAAGGGAATCACAGTGCTAAAAGAACTGTAAAAGATGTATACAGATAACTGTAATACAAATAGGATAATTGTGAGTCAGCTAACTTTGAAAATTAAGAAGGACTTTGAAGCTGGAAGTCATATTATACAAAATATTGTGAGATTTCCCAGGTGGCACAGTGGTTAAGAGTCCGCCTGCCAATGCAGGGGACACGGGTTTGAGCCCTGGTCTGGGAAGATCCCACACGCCACAGAGTAACTAAACCTGTGCGCCACAGCTACCAAGCCTGCGTTCTAGAGCCCGAGAGCCACAACTGCTGAAGGCCGCATGCTACAACTACTGAAGGCCGCGCACCTAGAGCCTGTGCTCCACAGCAAGAGAAACCACCGCAAAGAGAAGCCCTCGCATCGCAACGAAGAGTAGCCCCCGCTCACAGCAACTAGAGAAAGCCCACATGCAGCAACAAAGACCCAACACAGCCAAGGATAGAATAAATTAATTTTAAAAATATATTGTTCTGTTTTACAAAGTATATCTCACATGTTCTTATTATTTAAAGTGCTTTTCCAAGTAGAGCTGAGACAGTCACTTTCTAGTTACCTGTGGAAAATAAATGATGAAGGTAGATTCAGATTTTAGTTAGATATTTTTAAACCTGCATGCATATTTTGATCCCAGGCTTGGTCAGGCTTAATATTCACTATATCCAAGTAACTTGGTTACGGTACTCTCTGAGCCTCAGAGGCATGTGTGTGTGTTTGTGTGTGTGTGTGTGTAATAGAGATAATATCACCTACCTTTCAGCTTTGTTGTGATGAAATGGCAATTATATGTAAAAGTGCAAAAAAATTCATGTTCATTCATTCCTTCAGTCTCTGCTCTAATCTACCCACCTTTTCACTATTGCTCAATGTTGAGCTCTGAGACAGCAGCTTCTTTGAGATGTTTTAAGGTTTCTTTTTTTAAAACTTATGAAAAATTTCAAACATATGATAAACTTGAAAGGATTTTGCCATGGAAAACCTTATGTCCACATGCTAAATTTTACCATTGCTTGTAAAGATCACATGTCAGTTTATCTATCCCTCTACCACCCAGCTATATTAAATTTTCTCCAGTGATTCTTTAGGACTTTTCTGAAAGACGTTTTTTAAACTAGGTTGGAGGCCAGGAGTGCAAATGCATTTCAAATATTTGTAATTACATTACATTTCTCCTATTTACATTGTTCTGTACCTGCAAAGAATGTTATTTACAAGTTTATTCATTACTTGGATATATCTGTGTTCCTATACTATCATTTCTAACCTTATCTCATCCCATTTGCATTGTCCTGAGAATGCCTTCAGTTAATTTTTTTTAACATCTTTATTGGAGTATAATTGCTTTACAATGGTGTGTTAGTTTCTGCTTTATAACAAAGTAAATCAGTTATACATATACATATGTTCCCATATCTCTTCCCTCTTGCGTCTCCCTCCCTCCCACCCTCCCTATCCCACCCCTCCAGGCAGTCACAAAGCACCGAGCTGATCTCCCTGTGCTATGCGGCTGCTTCCCACTAGCTATCTACCTTACGTTTGGTAGTGTATATATGTCCATGCCTCTCTCGCTTTGTCACAACTTACCCTTCCCCCTCCCCATATCCTCAAGTCCCTTCTCTAGTAGGTCTGTGTCTTTATTCCTGTCTTACCCCTAGGTTCTTCATGACATTTTTTTTCTTAAATTCCATATATATGTGTTAGCATACGGTATTTGTCTTTCTCTTTCTGACTTACTTCACTCTGTATGACAGACTCTAGGTCTATCCACCTCATTACAAATAGCTCAATTTCGTTTCTTTTTATGGCTGAGTAATATTCCATTGTATATATGTGCCACATCTTCTTTATCCATTCATCCGATGATGGACACTTAGGTTGTTTCCATCTCTGGGCTATTGTAAATAGAGCTGCAATGAACATTTTGGTACATGATTCTTTTTGAATTATGGTTTTCTCAGGGTATATGCCCAGTAGTGGGATTGCTGGGTCGTATGGTAGTTCTATTTGTAGTTTTTTAAGGAACCTCCATACTGTTCTCCATAGTGGCTGTACCAATTCACATTCCCACCAGCAGTGAAAGAGGGTTCCCTTTTCTCCACACCCTCTCCAGCATTTATTATTTCTAGATTTTTTGATGATGGCCATTCTGACTGGTGTGAGATGATATCTCATTGTAGTTTTGATTTGCATTTCTCTAATGATTAATGATGTTGAGCATTCTTTCATGTGTTTGTTGGCAGTCTGTATATCTTCTTTGGAGAAATGTCTGCTTAGGGTTTCTGCCCATTTTTGGATTGGGTTGTTTGTTTTTTTGTTATAGAGCTGCATGAGCTGCTTATAAATTTTGGAGATTAATCATTTGTCAGTTGCTTCATTTGCAAATATTTTCTCCCATTCTAGGGGTTGTCTTTTTGTCTTGTTTATGGTTTCCTTTGCTGTGCAAAAGCTTTGAAGTTTCATTAGGTCCCATTTTTCATTGATTTTTATAATGATTACCAGCTGAAGTGATAATATTTCAATATATTGGGTTGAATAGAATGCATTATTAAAATTATTTTCATCTTTCCTTATTTTACTTTTTATAATTAAAATTATATATTATAATTATTATATATTAAAATTATATATTAAAATTATTTCATCTTTCCTTATTTTACTTTTTATAATGTGACTAATAGAAAACTTAAAATGACATGAGTGGCTTCAATTATATTTCTGTTGGATGGCAGTGCTCTAGACCCTGGGTCAGGGGAAAGAGCAGTGGAATATAGACTGGGGGAAATGTTTTTTCTCATTACACAAATACCCCTGGAGATTCCAAAACACCTTCACCCAGTGGAGCCTTCCTCCCCGTCAAATTAATCCTACCTCCTACCTTTTGCTGAAAATCAGTGCCTTTAATGAGCCTGCCCTCACTGATAGGAGTGTTTTGTATTCTTCAGATATGTCGGGGGGGGGGGGCGGGGGGGCGGGGAAGTTATGAGTCACTGCTGTATGTTAAAGAGTATCGCACAGGTTCAACACGTATCAGTGATTTTGATGAAATAAATTTCTGGAGTTCTCTTAACTAATACTAGCGAATAAAATTGTTCTCTGAAATAACATACCACTAAATCCTGGTCTAGTGAACCCCAGAGACTTAAAATGAAGAAGAATTAAAGTAGATTTTCATTAAGGGATGAGTGCTGGGTCAAAAGCTGAGGAAGCTGAGAAGGGCATATTGTGTCCTAAAAGCTAAATTTCCGGGATTAAAAAAAAAAAAACTCAGAAAGCTAAACAACCATAAATTTCTGTCTCTGAAGTGAAACTGGACATGTTTTTTTCTTCTCGTGCCTCTTGGTTCTTGCTGATTCTGTGGTTATATACAAACATTTTCTGACTTGCTTTAAAAGGTGTTATTCTCTGGAATTAGCATGAGGAAGGTTTCTAGTAAATGCTGAGTGACTGCTAGCAAGTGGTACCACTCTTCTGCCTTAGCTGTTTAGAATGCATATTATATATTCTTTCTGTATCACCCTCAAATAATTTTTTTTAATCCGATATGCCTTAGCATAATACCTATCTCAAAGATTATTCCATGCTCTCTCAGTCAAGTCAGTTTTCTAGAGAAGAGAGCCCTTTCCTGAGGTTGCTGTTTCAGATTCACATAAGACACATTTCCCTGGAAGCCCCTTTGTATAGTCTAGCCTTCCTATTACCATGAAGAAGTTGTCTCTGTTTCCCAACCAGAAATGGGTGTCAGGGCAATTGCCTGAGTAGCTCACAGGAAGACAGCTGATCTCATTTGATAAATTTCCGTTACTGTAATAGCAATAGGATTTTCTATGAAACCATAAAATCATAGAGGTGGTTGATGAAGAAACGGGCATGCAGCTAGTTTGTAGTAAACATGGGACCTGCCTGAGTTCTTATCTTTTGGTTTTAAAGTGAAGAATTTGAAGCCCTGACGAAGTGATACTCAGTGACAGAATGAACCAGGCCAAGTTTAGGTCTAAGTTGCATCTCAGTTTCTTGGTACAGGGAAACCGTATTTGCCCCAAGTTTGTAATTCTATCAGATTCCTACAAGATCCTGGATAATGTCAAGGATTCATAACTCACTTTTTTAGGATAAGAACCTGAGACTTTGGCGGGAGTCGGGGGGGGGCGACTTACAGAATGGTTTATAGATACTGCTCTGTTAATGAGCCCAAATTACTTTATGTACCTGTCTCTATGGCTTAAGCAGTGAGGATTTACTCTATTCTCAGGGCTGTACATCTCAGGAGTTAGTTTCCTGTGTAGGACTCTATCCTATTACACTCCAACAGAATAAAGTTGATCTTGAGATCTCTGGTACTGTGTAGCGTAGACATCTCTCAAAGGTCTGCTTGGGCAGTGTGAATAGATAAAAAATAATTAACAGGTTAGTAGTCTCTTATCGGTCCCCAAAGCCATATGAGTCTGACCTCAGGTTTTAATTTTGTCGCTATGAAAAGCTTTTATTAAGTGGCTCCTGTCTGTAGATGGTGACATGTGTTCAGATCTTCACTCTAGAAAACCTTGGAGAATTAAGTCACTCTTAGAAGCTTAGTGTTCTGGATTGCTACAGGTTTGTTCCATTACACATTAAAACTTTATTTTTAAAAATCATTTTAGGGCTTCCCTGGTGGCGCAGTGGTTGAGAGTCCACCTGCCGATGCAGGGGACATGGGTTCGTGCCCTGGACCGGGAAGATCCCACATGCCGCGGAGCGGCTGGGCCCATGAGCCATGGCTGCTGAGCCTTTGCGTCTGGAGCCTGTGCTCCACAGCGGGAGAGGCCACAACAGTGAGAGGCCCACGTACCGCAAAAAAAAAAAAAAAAAAAAAAAAAATCATTTTACTTAGAAATTATCCTAAAGTGGATTATACCCTTCTTCCTTCTGTTTAGTTTGTTGGGTCCAATTTAACTGTTTCTTAGTGACTGAGATCCTTGTGGGGTATGTGTGTATATGTATAAAGGATACAAATTTTCATGGGCTTCTAGTAGCATATTCCTAACTCTGTTTTAACCACAAGCCCATGTTTAGTGCATAATTTTGCAAGATGTAAGGTTTTTAGCAATGCATATTGTTGTAAAAACTCCTGTATTTAAGTCTGTGGGTCACAATCAGAAAGGTTTGAAAGCCACTGCCCTAGGAAACTCTTTTCTTGTGCTAATAATAATTTCTTACATTGCGTAGTACTTGACTGTTTGCCAAACTTCCCTCTATAATATGGCCTATGAAAAGTAAACTAGGGTAGGGATTGATTTCTTGTTGCTTTTAAACTATAGTAGGCAAGCATAACGGGACCAAAGAGAGGATGGACTTTGAAATTAGTCTTTAATTTTAGCCTTTCCATACAGTACTCATATGCCCTTGGATGCTTTAATTAATCTTGTTTAACTTCAGAACCTCAGCTCTTTTTTTTTCCCCAACCTAAATGGGAAATGCCAGAATTGTTGGGTGTTTTAAATCAAGTAATGAAGACAAAAGTGCCTTAGTAGGGGCACCGTGGATGAATCTCATAAACAAAATGTTGAGTGGAACAAAGTGGACATAAAAGAGGACATGAGATATAATTTCATTTCTATAAAGTTCAAAACAGGCAAAACTAACCTAACAATAGTAGTCCACATAGTGCTTACTCTTGGGTGGAGTAATGATTGGGAGAGGGCTCAAAGGAGTACTTCTTTTGTGCTAGTAATGATCTCTTTCTTGGTTTGGAAACACATTGTAAAAGTTCATTGAGTTTCATACTTACGATTTATTTACTTTTTTAAAATAATGAGTTTCAGGTAGACAGCATAATAATTCAACAGTTATGTGTACTACAAAGTGATTACCACTACAAGTCTAGTTACCATTTGTCACCATACAGTTGGCCTCCTTCACCCATCTTGCACGCCCCCACCCCACCCCCCGCAACTCGCTTCCCTTCTGGTAGCCACTGATCTGATCTCTGTATCTGTGAGTTTGTTTTTGTTTTATTTTGTTCGTTCATTTGTTTTTTTAGCTTCCACATATGAGTAAAATCACATGGTAACTGTCTTTCTCCATCTGACTTATTCAAACCTAGCATAATACTTTCCAGGTCCATTTATGTTGTCACAATGGCCAGTTTTCTTTTTTTATGGCTGAATAGTATTCCATTGTGTATATATATCACATCTTCTTTATCCATTCATCAACTTAGGTTGTTTCCATATCTTGGCTACCGTATGATGCGTGTGCTTCTCAGTATGTATATTATACTTTAACAAAAAGTTGTTTTTAAAGTATTCAGCACAGAACCTATCACATAGTTAGTTCCCTTCTCCTATGATGGTTCCATTTTTTTTCCTGACCGTTCAGTTGCTTTGTTCTGTTATGGTTCTGTCTCCTAATTCCAATTTTATACCTAGGCATGTTTAATAAATATCTACTGATGGCAGTTCTAAGTGGCGTAGTTGAAGGAGTTTAGGTCATTCAGGCAAGGTGAAATTGAATGACCACTGTGGTCTAGAAGTAAGTCAGGAATATGAAGTTTGATTTGATGCTATTTTCTAATCTTTAGATGATGTGATATTTTGCTTTTAAGTGAAAATTAAATGGAGATTTTTCTGATTTGTGTAATATGATTTTATCTGGTAGATCAGCTTTATTATTGAATTTTTTCATCGTGGGATATTGAACTTATTCTGTTATTTCTGGCACTTTTAATATAAGCCCACCATAGTGTAGCAGGCTTTGAAATGGTCACTACCACACCCTGTAACACCTTATATATTTTGCTTAGGTTCTTATCACTGACAGAGAACCATACTTACTGTTTTTACCTTATTGTTTTTGTAATACAAGTATAAAAATAGAACTTGTGTATTTGGATATTTATGCAAGATCTTGTTATAAAAAACTTAGAATTGTTGAAAATTCAATTTTAAAAATTGATAAAGTTATTTTTTTCTGCTAGGTAATACGTGGGATATAAAGTAAGCCTACCTGCCCTCGGGGAGGGCAGACTCCTCTAGGAAAGGTTTGTGAGGTAGGCAGAAAAATTTGTCTACACTTGTTTTTGTTCTTTTGGATGTTGGCCTTTGAGAGAAGGTTTCTGATAGATATACCAGCAAGCCTCCAAGTTACAGAGAGTCGTGGTGATGATTGTATGGATGCCAATGGAGCCCAGAGACAGAGAACTGACTATGATTTCATCAGTGATCAGTAATACTACGAAGAGTTAAGGAAGTGAGGAAGTAATTTCTGTCTGTCGACACTTATTTGTATTAATTCATTAACATAGAGAATGTCATTTAACCTTCACAAAGCCTTTGGAGTAGATACTACTATTTTTGCTTTAAAGATACAGAAATTGGGACTTCCCTGCTGGTCCAGTGGTTAAGAATCCTCCTTCCAGTGCAGAGGACACAGGTTCAATCCCTGGTTGGGGAACTAAGATCCCGCATACCACAGGGCAGCTAAGCCTGCACACTCTAGAGCCCACGCGCCACAACTAGAGAACCTGCATGCCACAACTACCTGACCCATGTGCTCCGGAGCCTGTGCACTACAACTAGAGAGAAGCCCGTGTGCCGCAAAAAAAGATCCCACATGTGGCAATGAAGATCCCACGTGCCGCAACTAAGACCCAACACAGCCAAATAAATAAATAAATAATTTTTAAAATAAATTAAAAAATAAAGATACAGAAATTGAGGGCCAGAGACATTTAGTAACTTGTTCAAGTTTACATAGCTAGTGACAGAGTTGATATTCAAATCCAGAGCCCATCTGTACTACATGCTATATATAGATAGTAACATTAGCCAAATAAAAGGATGTGTTTATCAGAAGATAGTCTAGCTTGGAAACATGCTAAATGGGAGTTCATAAAGAAAATTGATAGCAGGTTCCATCTAGGACCACCCAGGAAAGGGAATGCTGTGACTCAAGGACTTAGTTTCTTGAAAGTCCCTGTGAAGCAATTTGTGTTCCTGTTGTGAGATGGTTGAATGGAGCTGTCAAACCCTGATGCAGGTCCACCTGTTGCTTGTTTTTTTTTTATTATAATTGTGTTAAAATATATATATAACATAAAATTTATCATTTTAAGGCATTAAGTACATTTACAGTGATGTATAGCCTTCACTGCTGTCCAACTCCAGAATTTTTTCATCATTTCAAACAGAAACTCTGTACACATTAAATCATCCCCCCCGCCCTCTTCCCAGCCCCTGGTAACCTCTGTTCTACTTACTTTCTCTATGAATTTCCCTATTCTGGTTATCAAGTATAAGTGAAATCAGACAGTAGTTATACTTTTGTATTTGGCTTATTTCACTTAGCATAATATTTTCAAGATTGATCCATGTTGTAGCATGTATCAGAATTTTATTCCTTTTTATGGCTGAATAGTATTCCATTTTATGTATATGCCACATTTTGTTTATTTATTCATTTATTGGTGGACACTTGAATTTTTTCTACCCTTTCGCTATTGTGAATAATGCTGCTATGAACATTAGTATACAGGTATTTGTTTTAGTCCCTGTTTTCAATTCTTTTGGGTATATACCTAGGAGTGGAGTTACTGGGTCATATGGTAATTCTATTTTTTTTTTCTACTAATTACTGTCATTTTCTCACAAATAACAAACAATGAACAATTGTGCGATTCATGGCTAGTTAGTAGCCGGGAGTTTAGGTCTACTTGAAGCTTCATTGAAAGCACTGGGAAATACAAAATAGCACCGTGGGCCAAAAGGAAATTGGATTGCACCACTTGTCCCTAAGATAGACCCTAATAATGTTGAGAGTAAAAGGATTCCATAATGTGAGGCACCACTGAAACACAGGCAAATTCTGGAATGCTTGAAAGGGCAGAAATCTTTGAAGGCAGACAAATCCAGCCTACCAGGGAATATGGGCCTGGAGGATCAAGCCTCACGACTCCACGAGCAATGACGTGCAGACACTCTGCAGTAGAAGTGTTGATGGGTGGTAAAAAGTGTGGTGCCCGGGCATTACAGCAAGAGAATGGTCACCTTCAGAACCTTGAAAAGTACAGTAGTACAGCACAACAGCTGGCATACAGGGGCTGGCATCGAGTGAACAGGCAAGAAGAGTTACTGACTGGAGGAGGGAGAGGAGGTGGGAGATGGTAGAGCTGAAGGATCGTCAGCAATAGGAGACGGAGGGCAACCTGCAATTTCACTCATGCCTGACGTTGATGGCACAGGTTCTGGTTCCTTGCTGGATTCCATTCTGTCTACCCTCTTGAAAAAAACGATCCAGTGATGTCTGGGTAGTAGCTTGTTCGCAAGATAATTCTATTTTTAACTTTTTAAAGTTTTCCACAGCAGCTGCACCATTTTTTAGTCCCACTAGCAATTCACAAGGGATCTAATTTCTCCACGTCCTTGCCGACACTTATGATTTTCCTTTTTTTTTTTCTTCATAATAACCATCCCAATCATCCCAATGGGTGTGAAGTGGTATCTCATTGGGACTTTCACTTGTACTTCCCTAATGATTAATGATGTTGAGTATCTTTTCATGTGCTTATTGGCCATCTATATAGATAAATGGAGAAGTATCTCTTCAGGTCCTTTGCCCATTTTTCAGCTGGGTTGTTTGAGGTATTTTTGTTATTGAATTGTAGGAGTTCTTTATAAATTCTAGATATTAGTCCCTTATCAGATAAACGATTTGCCAATATTTTCTCCCATTCTGTAGGTTTTCTTTTCATCCATGTGATAGTGCCCTTTGATGCACAAATTGTTTTTCATTTTGATGAAGTCCAATTTATCTTTTTTCTTTTGTTGCCTGTAATTTAGATGTCACATTCCAGAATCATTGCCAAATCCAGTGTCATGAAGATTCTCCTCTATGTTTTCTTCTAAGAGGTTTATAATTTTAGCTCTTAAGTTTTGGTCTTCGATGCATTTTGAGTTAATTTTTGTATATGGTGTAAGATAAAGGTTCATCTTTATTCTTTGGCATGAGGGTATCCAGTTTTCCTAGCATCATTTGTTGAAGAGTATCCTTTTCCCATTGAATGGTGTTGGCACCTTTGTCAAAAATCATTTGACCATATTTATTAGGGTTTATTTCAGAGCTCTCTATTCCATTGGTCTGTATGCCTGTCCTTATGCCAGTACCACACTGTCTCAATTACTGTAGCTTTGTAGGAGGTTTTGAAACCAGGAAGTGTGAGTCTTCCAACATTGTTCTTCATTTTCAAGATTGTTTAAGCTGTTTGAGATAGCATGTGAATTTTAGGGTGGCTTTTTCTATTTCTACAGAAAAGGGATTTTGATAGGGATTGTCTTGAGTCTGTAGATCACCTCGGGTAGTATTGTCACCTTAACATTAGTCTTCTAATTCATGAACGTAAATGTCTTTCTACTTCTTTCTTTAATTCTTTCAGTGATGTTTGTAGTTTTCAGTGTGCAATACTTTAGTTTTGTGACTGTTATCTTTCTCACAGTGAGTTAATAGAGTAACGTTCTGGTTTATCCATTCTTATTTCATGACCTGTTAATGCCCTGAAGAATCTGTTCTATTTTTAACAGAATTGCGGTTCTGAACTCGAAAAGCTGAGGGAAGGATCCTGGAAACTGGAAACCTAACTATATTACTGCCCTTGGGAAGCCCTTCTAGGTGTTCAGCCTGCTGGTTTCTTCTGATTAAAACCTAATTTCACTGCAGGTCTCCTTCAATCTACAGTAGTTCACATTTCTAATTTTTTTTTTTAATCTTTTGCTTCTAGATGTCTCCATCTTGCTAAGGAGGAAATTCCTATTGGGTATAGCTGATGGTACCATGCAAAAATCAGATCCTCAAAAAGGTCAGAACCTGTTCTTATATGTAATAGAAATGGAGAGTTACCTTCTGTCAGGCTGTGTGTGAGTGTATGTGTCACAACAAGCTGTTTGAGTAAATAAAAAAATCTCACCCTTTCTTGCCAACTTACCCTGCAATTTTCACAAATCCTGCACATCAGTTATACAACTCTTTTATAGTTTGCAAAGTACTCTTCATGTAATTATCTCAAATAGTCTTTACTGTAAGCTTTTGAAATAGGGACTGTTGCTATTCCTCTTTTATGGAAACAATGAAGGGTTAAGAGACTTATTCCAAATGTTGTTACTATAAACTGCAAGATTTAGTCCTGAATCTTTTGCTTCTAAATCTTACCCTTCTCACTACATCACAAGTTCATAATCATTATTTAGATTATTTAGTTCATATCATTAGTCAGAATTTAGTAGAAATGTAAGTATGGATGCTCTGTGAACATTGGAAATAATATATGTAGAAGTTAAAATAATATATGAAAAAGTTAAAACCCCTTTATGGGTGTAAAATATAATTAATAAATCAGATCTTGATATTGAATGTTTAAATATAATCTTTGGGATGATGCCAGACTCCTTATTGTGTACATACCATTGTCTTATTATGGCAAATGAGGCTCTTCGTTTGCTGGTACTTACCTTTGTATTCTCATCTTCCTCAGTTCCTGTCATTTGTCTCTGTAGCTTACCCTACCACTTTCCTTCTACAGCAGCTGCTGGCTGTTGTCCAAACACATGGGCCATTTCCATGTCTTAAGTACTGTATTCCCTTTGCCTCAAATGCCTATTCATCTTTCTTCTGACAATCCTAGCTTAACTTCATGTCCTCTGTGAAGCTTTCCTCCTCTCCCCAAGCAAAGGCAATCATTCCTTTCTCTTTTCTCAGAGCACTTTGTATAGCAAATCTCTCTTATCGCAAAAATCACATTGTATTATGATAGTGTATTTGAGTTGTTGTCTATCCTACTAATCTGTGAGTTCTTTGTGAGCATAGACTGGGACTTATTTGTCTTCATGTTCTTAACACTCAGTGTTACTCCTAGGCTTAGCTACGTTTTGTTTAATGAATGAAATAACAGCTTTCCTTAAAGGATCTGTACACTAATCTAAGTGGGAGACTGACCACGTAAAAAATACTCAGAAGTTTATAACTATTTGTAAATGAATATAGTACATACTTGAAGTAGAATAGTGGAATGATCACAGCCAGGCGGAGTTATTTAGGGAAGGATTCCTCTAGATCAGGGATCAGTAAACTATGGCCCATAGGCCAAATCCTGCTGGCTGCCTGTTTTTGTAAATAAAGGTTTACTGGAATATAGCCATGTTCATTTGTTATTGTGTATGGCTACTTTCATGCTACAATGGCAGAGATGAGTAGTTGTAGCAGAAACCATATGTCCCATAAAACTGAAAATATTTACTATCTGGCTCTTTACAGAAAGTTTTCTACTCCCTGCTCTAGAAGATAGGTTTTGAATAGAGGTATGAAAAGAAGAGGAATGTGAATTGATGAAGCATGAGTGTGTATCATAATGCAACAAAAACAGCCATAGTAGTAGGAATGCCAAGTGGGAAAGTTTGACTGTAATCCAGTTTGTCAGAGAGAACTGTGTTGAAGAGATGAAATGTCAAGAATGCTTTGGATTGAGAAAGAGGAAACATAGAAATCTAATGAAAAGAAGTTGTCAAGTAAATACTCTGGGCCTATAGTAAGAAAGTTTCCTAAGTAGTAGTGGGGCATGATGATGATGCTGATGAAGGAGAAGGAAGCAGCAGTACAAATTAATATTGATTTGAGCATCCACTGTATGCCAGGTACTGTTCTATGTGCTTTATGTGTATCCTAGTTAAACTTCTGCAACTGTATAAGCTAATTGCTGCTGTTGTCTTTATTTTGCAGATGAGGAAACTGAGGCACAGGGGATTAAAGTTACTTAGCCAAGGTTATACAACTAGTAAATGAGAGAACCAAATCAGAACCCAGGCAGTCTGTCTGCAGAGTCTTCATAGTAGAGGAGGGAAATCTGGGGATATTTGGTAAAAAACAACCATAAGCGTGGAGTAAGGTAACTAGTCTTAGTAATTAGGAAGTGTGCTCTCCCATCATGATAAAGAGAAAATGAACGGACTATAGAAGAATAATACTGGAAGGCAGAGGGTCCAAGTAGAAGAGTGTACTATGGATTCAGCGGAATGGCAGGGAAAAAGAGGCAGATTCATTACACAGTGAGACACGTTATACTGTTAGTCATTGAGTTTAACTTTGGTGAGGCCAGAAGGCAGTTAACTTTCCTTGCACATATGAAAGCTGTCTTAAAATGCCTGAAGAGCTGGCTTACTCAGTTGAGATAGAGATTAGCAATGGTTTTCAAGGAGCTAGAGGGCATTCAGCCTCCCCACAACAAGTATATTACAGTCAATTCAGTGCCCACTCTACACCTGAGTATATTAACAGCCAATGGAGGTGTCAAATCGTAACACCCCATTGCCTCTCATTCTGTGTTGTTCCTGTAGGGGAACTTGTTCCTGTCCAACCCCCATCACTACTGTGATAAAGATTTACCCCCTTGGACCACTTTTCAAAAACGTATGCATGTATGTATTAAAGTAATATATATGCAGTGTAAAAAAATTACCAACAGAAGTATACCAAAGAGAAAGTTTCCCTCCCATCACCATCTTGCTCTCTAGAGAGAACCTCTATTAAAATTTGGATGTATGTGAAACTACTGTTATGGATGGAAGTGTTCTGGGATTCCCTCATGGTTGCTGAGATAGAAAAAATATTGAGAATCACGTCCCTAAAGCCAGGGTCCACTGCCAAGAATGGAAGGAACTTCCGGGGGAGATGTGGGATCTTCATCACTAGAAGAGTAAGCAAAGACTTGGTAGGGATGTTAGAAAGAAGATTCAAGCATTGGCTAGGGTTAGTGGAGTTAGAGGCAGGGAGAGGAGGAGGCATTGAGCTAAATGACTTTTAATATTCCTTTCAAACCTATACTTCTGTTTTCATACCAACAGACTGATTACCCCAACAGACTGAGTGGAGGACAAAGTGATAAGAGAAAATCCAAAATATAAAATCCAGATTTATAGAACAAGTTACTTTGCAGCAAACATTGAACTTATTTTTTTAAAGATTTCTTTTAACTAACCATTTTGGTGTGTTCAAAATGTACTTAATTTTTTATTAAAAATTCTGTTTACACTTAACCTTTCACTACTATATTTACTGTGTAAAATGAAGGTGGCACACATTGTTCATTATTCCAAAGAAGGAAGATGTTTCAAAGTATCTGCCAGGTTAAGCTGTGGTGCATAGGGAGGAAATAATTGAGCTGGGTCCCTAGTGCTACTTCCCCTTCAGACTCATAGTATAAAGGAAATTAAAGGGGACCTTAATGTTCCCTTTAATGAATAGCAAAGTTCAACCCCTTCCTTTTCCAAATGAGGAAAATAAAAACCAAAGACAATATCTTACCAGCTCAGAGTCTCACAATAGCCTAGCTGGACTCTTAAAGATTAGCGATAAAGTATATAAAGTGCCTGCCACAGTGCCAAGTATATGGTAGATGAAGATGCAGAAGGGAAATAAGATCATGGTGATGGTACTGATATTGTTGTTATTTCTTCTGCCCCCCCCATCACTCTTCTGTAAGCCTTCAGAGAGAAAGTTGGTGATGTAGATATGTACACTGTCCATGCTGCAAACCTAAAGTTGCACAGTGTTGTAATGATGAAAGCAGGAGCTCCATACCCCCATAAAATTATAGGCTCTCAGATTTGGGCAGGACCTTTAAAGGTTACCTAGTCCAGCCTCCCTCTTCCTTCTCATGATTTAGTATTTCCACCAAGAGATTATCTTACTTCTACTTCTATACCCTCAATGATGGCAGATTCATACCTTCCCTTCCCAGAGAGTTCATTCCACTGTCGATTACCTCCGACTGCCAGCAAGTTCCTCCTAGTAATGAGCTGAAACCTGTCTACCTATAGCTTCCACCCACTGATCCTAGTTCTCTCCCTTGGGGTAATTGAGCAAGCAAAGCAAATCTCTTCTCTACATGAGAATGCTCCAGATATTTGCAAACAACTTTCCTGTTTCTCCTGAGTCTTCTCTTCTCCTAGTTAAACCTCCTCAGTTCCTTAAACCCTCAGTATCCTTGTTGCTTTCCTTTAAATGAGATTGTATGCCTGTATCTTATTCAGAGTCTAGGACCTCAGTTGGAACATAAAGCTCTACCTTCGAAGTGTTCTAACTGGCAGAGTAGGAGATCCCATACTGTCATCTGCTTCATTCCCAATATTGACTGGAATGACGATGGTGGTGCTGATGGTGGTGCATTCTTTATTTCATGATATCAGATCCATATGTCTGCCAGGAGGTATGATGTGACACCATTGGTACCACTAAACTTCTCCCCTGTTCAAGAAACATGAGCCAGAAGCATTCTAAAAACGTTAGCTTCTTCTGTGTCCTGGATCACACCTCCTGGAAAGGTTAACATTATACATAGTTGAAGTCTAGTAGGATTACCTGTAAGACAAAAGGGAGTTATGGCTTTTCTGCATTTTCATTAGCCATTCATTGCTAGCAGTTTTGCTTGTTAAAGGAATATTGATGTTCTCTAGGGTTCTTCTCTCTGTGTGCAAATGCAGAGATATATAATTGCTATAGAGGGAATGGGGGTAGGGATGATCACTAAGAAGAAATCTGTTCCACCTTCTTTGTTCACGTCTGCTACATGCACAAGACAGGATTTATTGCTCTCTTTGAGAAAGGGATTGCCTGGCTTGCTTCCTCTCCCCCTTCTTCTGGCAGATCATCCCAGAGGAATATCACCATCTCAACACCCTTATCTCCGAATGGAGTAAAAGTAAATGAGAAGAGCTGGAGGCAGAGAATCAGCTGAGAGGCACTAGGAATACTTTCTAATAAGAGGGCATGGCTAATCAGTGGCACAACCCAGACCAGTCCCTTTTCTGTCTCCTGCCTCCCCTGTAGCTTGTCCTCCGTGACCACAGTGGGACAGGTGTTCTGCTTCCAACTTTTCTGTTTTGATCTCTGCTTATCAGCATAGGATTATGGTTTATTAAAACCACAGTTGCTCTCTACCACTGATGCAGTTCTGTCTTGTCTTAGTGGATTTTCAGAAGTACATTTGATTTTTCTGTTTTCCAGTTTTCATTTCTGAGGGAAACATTCCTCCTTCCCTGTTCCCTTCTTCCCTTCCTGCCTATCCCCACTGTCTCATTAGTATGTGCACGTAAGCCTGCATTACTTCTTTTACATTTTCCAAGCTCTATGAATATTTGAAACATGGCACCTATGGACATCCTCCACTTAATCTAGTTTTACCTCGTTAAATCCCAGATATGCCTCCTATTATTCAGCGTCCAGATCAAGCTCATAAGCATCAGTGCTTCAGTTTTGCTGTAGGAAAATGGGTAGACTGTCCAAGCTGGGCTATTTTATGTTAGAAGCACTTGTTAAGATTTATCTTTTGTTAGTTTTTTTTGCTTTTGTTTTGTTTTGCTTTTGAGGAGAAGGCAGTGTAGTTAAGAACGTAGTTCAGGTTCAAATCCTGGCCTTTCTACTGACTGTAACCTTTCAGAAAGTTATTCAACCTCCCTGAATATTATTTCCTCATTAGTAAAAAGGGGCAATGATACCATACTAAGTGGTATCATACTAGTGAGGATTCAACAAGATGGTGTTATTGAAATACTTAGCACAATATCTGGTACATAGTAAACAATTAAAAATAATAGCTATATAATGTTAATAATTAGTATTATTACTGTTGTTAATATACAATGATAATTTACAACTAAGTTTTTCTTAATATAATATATGAAGAATCTTTTTGACTTTTCCTTGCTTCGGGGGATGCTCTGTTGTGCTTGTTTTATCACATTTTGAAAGGATGCTTCCATGGCCTTGTAGATTTTTCTACTACATGTTATCTTTCCCTCAAGTGTTTCCAGAAATACCGGAGTCTTTATGTTCTGTAGATTTGCACTACCCAATACAGTAGCCACTGGCCCCATGTGTCTATTTAAGTTTAGGGAGCACTAAGTACAATTAAAAATGCAACTCTTTAGTCACACTAGCCATATTTCAAGTGCTGAATAGCCCCATGTGGCTAGTGGCTACCCATTGGATGACACAGATATAGAACACTTCCATCATCACAGAAAGTTCTGTTGGACAGCATTACTTTAGATATTACTAGAATATGCTCTTGTGCTCTTTTCTTAGAAATCAAAGAGGGTATATTTTCTAGAATTCCAGAGATTACTCTCTTAAATGTTTCAGTGCTCCAGACACATCCATTTTAAGGATTCAGGTTACTCTTCTTGCTCCAGCCCCTTAGTGTCATTAACTGTCTTTTGGAATAAATACAGGCACTTTTACTTCTCCTGAGAAGAATGCATTACCAAAGTTTTTAAAGGTCCCAGTCTGCAGAAGAGGAGGCCGAAGGGAGAAAGGACAGAGCAGAAGTAATTCTAGCGAATTACTAGAGAATCCATATGTGAATATGAGAATCCATAGGGGCTAACTAGTAACAGGAGGTTCTAATGTCCTATGTCCTTTTTGTAAGTACATACATTGTATAAGTCAGGATCTGAGCTTTCCCTCTGAGAAAGGTAGTAAACAGCAAGTTTTCCTTAATGATCCCTGTTATCTTTATTATGCACTTTTAAAGCCATTTTTTCATTTGCTCTTCACAGCAACCTAGTGAAGCAAGTAGCATTGGGATGAGCATCCCTACTTTACTGATTTAGAAAACACAGGTTCAATGCAATTAACAACTTGCCTAAAATCGTCAAGGGAAAATAGTCTTGCGATTCAAAACAGGATAAAATTTTAACTTCCAGTTTGGTTTTCTTCTGTTGTTTTTATTTTGTTGTGCTCTATTTTACCACCAATCAGACTGTAGTAAAAGGAAGAGTGAGGATTCTTTAGGACAACTTGAAAACTGAATAGTGTTATATGAGGTAGTCTTAAAGAACTGCTATAGCTTCATTTGTCCTATGACCATGTATATTAGTGTGTTTGGACTGCCATAACAAAATACCACAAGTGGGGTGGTTTAAACAACAGAAACTTATTTTCTCACAGCTCCTGAGGCTAGAAGTCCAAGATCAATATGCCAGCGGGGTTGGTTTCTGGTGAGACTTCCCTCCTCGGCTTATAGACAGAGCACCTTCTGGCTTTCTGGCTATGTCCTCACCTGACCATTTTCTCTGTATGTGTTGGTGGCAGGGGTGGTTGAGAGACAGAGACAGAGACCAGTCAATCTCTGGTACGCTTCCTTTCCATTAGCACACGAGTCCTATCAGATTAGGGCCCCACCCTTATGACCTCATTTTACCTTAGTTACCTCCTTAAAAGTCCTGTCTCCAAATACAGTCACACTGGGGGATTAGGACTTCAATATACAAATTTGTGGGGGTGGTACGTAATTCAGTTTATAACGCCGTGTTAATGTATTTTTAGTATCTTTTGATTTTTTGGCCTAACCTGGTTAGTTGGAAATTTGGTATTTGCATGGGACCAAATGTGGCAAATATCTATATTTTTTATTTCTTTTTTTTTTTTACATCTTTATTGGAGTATAATTGCTTTACAATGGTGTATTAGTTTCTGCTTTATAGCAAAGTGAATCAGTTATACATATACATATGTTCCCATATCTCTTCCCTCTTGCGTCTCCCTCCCTCCCACCCTCCCTATCCCACCCCTCCCTGCGGTCACAAAGCACCAAGCAGATCTCCCTGTGCTATGTGGCTGCTTCCCACTAGCTATCTACCTTACGTTTGGTAGCGTATATATGTCCATGCCTCTCTTGCGCTTTGTCACATCTTACCCTTCCCCCTCCCCATATCCTCAAGTCCATTCTCAAATATCTATATTTTTTATTTCTGTGAATATTGAGGCTTAGTTCAATTTAACCCGTGGTACTTAGCATAAAGTACTATCCAACCCTGAGATATTCTAATAAGCAAAAACATTATATCTAAATGTCCTACTTTTCTTATAATGTAGTCCAATTTGTTAGTACCAGTAAAGTCTCAGTCCTTTACAGGGTAATAAGTGTCCCCCTTCCTCCCACCCCCATTTTACAGATGGAGAAATTAACATACAGAGAAACTGACTTGTCAGAGGTCAGAGCAAGGTATTGGTGGATCCAGGGGTAAATCCCAAACCTCTTAACTCCCTGACCAGTTTTTAGCCCATTGACTATGCAACCTAGCGGTAAGTATATTTTTACCCCATCCTGGAGGTAAGAGGGGTTAAGAGACTTGGCAAGGAGTGAATTTAAGGAATTCCTCACTACTAATTATGTCACTCGTTATCTTTTTCTTTTAACCATGATGTCTTTTTTGTCATTAGCATCAGTTTTCAAGGTTGTGAGAGGAGGTTGGAAGTTTTGCTTTTTAAATACCTAAAAATATTTCTATAACAGTTCAGCCAGACTAGAGATTATTATTAAGAAAGGAAAGAAAGGAAAACTTATTATTTAATGAATTTGTTCTCTGTGTTAGGCACTGTGCTAGACATTTTGTATTATATTTCTTAAATGTCATTAAAACTTGTCATTTCTGGAAGGTATGCATTCTTGCCTTTTTTATAGTCACTTTTTTACTAGTATTAGTTGAATTTAGTAGAAAACTACCTTACAAACGTCAGGGTTTAGATTCTAAATAAAATTTTAGTATTGTAGAAACTAAGAACCTTATCAGAAATCTTTAAAGATAAGATCTCTTTATGTTTAAGCACAGTTTTCTAGTTTGTTGTGTCTTAACCCTTACTTGGTTTTTACTTAGGTGGGATGACTTGTTTTGTCTGAGATTAAATCAAGCTTGCTCTTCCACTTGACACAAAATCATATTTTCTGTAAAGCCTTTTCTTCTACCTCTACATCTGAAATAGTTAGAATTCTTTTAATTACTAAGCAGGTTGAACAACCAAGCCATGTGGAAAACAAGGGTTTAATGAGCCTCCAGAACCAAGATCCCATGAGCCATTAGTGTATTCTCTCCTCCATCCCTCACCTCTGCTTCTTGCCCATTGGCTTCTTGCTTGTAGATCTGCTTTCTCAGATATAGTAAAAATTATAGCCACTGACATTGACCACATTTCACTTTTCTTATCATACACTTGGCATGCCTTCGGCTGCAGCCACATTGAACTACAGTTGGACAACATGGCACTGTCCAATAGTAATACAATGTAAGTCACATATGTAATTTAGATTTTTCTAATAGGCACATTGCAAAAGGTGAAAAAATAAGGGGGGATTTAATTTTAGTAATATATTTTATTTAATCTACTATATCTAAAATACTATTTTGACATGTAAGCAATATAAAAATACATAATGAGCTATTTTATATTCCCTTTTTAATACTCAGTCTTCAGAATCTGGTATATGTTTTACAGTTACAGTAAATGTCAATTCAGACACTAAAGTTTTATCAGAAATACTTGATCTGTATTTAGATTTCAAAAAAATCTATCGTTGAAAAACTAGATTCTCATACCCAGTTTTGTTCCAAACACACTTAAAAAATTTTCACAATAACTGCACCAAATGTCAATTTTTGAATTTAAGTTAATAAAAATTAAAGCAAAATTAAATTTACTTCCTTAATGACACTAGCCACATTTCAAGTGCTCAGCAGCTGCATATGGCGAGTGGCTACCATGTTGGACAGAGCAGGTCTGCCATAGTGTTTCACGGCATCATTTCTTTCCTTACCTAAAATAATTATGAAAAATTTTAAACACAAATTCAGTTATGATACCCTAATATCTTTTGTCTCTGTCAGCAATTTTTAAGCCTGATCAAGTTTGTAATCTTTATTCATGATTTAGAGAAGAACAAACATTAGCAGTTTACTAGAAAGACTGGCGACATCAAACTAGGACAAAATGCAAACACTTGGAATGGGACACTGGCCAGTGTGACTAGAGTGTAGTGGAAAAGGGAAAAGTCATAACAGATAAGATCACAGAAATAGCAGTAGCCAGATCCTGCCTAGCTTTGTAAGGTACTCAATGGGAAGTTATTTGAGGTCCTTAAGCAGATAAATGACATTATCTGTCGTGTGTTTTAAAATGCTCACTCTGACTTTTCTGTGGAGAATAGGTTGGAATAGGGCAAGAGTAGAAGCAGGAATACAAGTTAGCAGGCTGTTGTAACAGTCCAGATAAGAGATAATAGTGACTTAAACTAGAGTGTGAGTGGTGAAATTAAGAGCAGTGGATTGATTTGGGATATGGCCCGACAGAAACTACTGATGGATTGAATTTGAGTGTAGAGGAAATAGAGACATCAAGGATAATTTCAAGGATTTTTAGCTTGAAGAGCTAGGTGATGGAGATGCCATCTCCTGGTTTGGGGAAGACAAAAAGGAGAACAGCTTGGCAAGAGATAGGGTTCTGTTTCAGCCATGTTAAATTTGAAATATCTGATTGATAACCATGTAGAGGTGGCCTAAAGGTAGTTGTACATATATATAAGCGTAGAATTCCAAGAAGAGGCCAGTGCTGGAAATATGAATTTGGAAGAAATCACAGTGGAGTGGTGAGCAGTAAAACCCTATTTGAATGAGGACATAATGTGAGTAAGTGAGGAGGCAATAACTTATTGCCTTTAAGACGACTCTTAATTTCCCATGAAGGAGAGCAGAGAAATTGAAAGATATAGCAGGAAGCATATAAGTGGAATTAAGAGAAGGTTGGGCGACAGCATGTTTGTTTGGGGTTTTTGTGTGTTTGTTTTGATAGGAGATGATGGAGCAGTAAGAATACTGATGCAAACGCTCTGTTAGAAGTGAAATACTTGCAAAGTCCTTAAGAGGATGAGAGGAAATGGGATCTGGAGAAAAATTGTAGGGTGGACTGTTGATTAAAAACAGAGACGCTTCATCCACAGCAGCAGAAGAAAAATCAGAAAGAATGATGAATAAGTAGATTCATTCCTTCACCAGATATTAACTGAGCACCTGCTTCTATACTATGCTTTGGGGATATACCACTAAACAAGATCAAGCCTGAATCTTCCTGAAATGAGTGGCATATAGAAGGTTCTCATCTATTATTTTTGTTTTCTCAGTGAACGCTGAATTAACGTCATCCCCTAAGAGTGAAGGTGAAGGAGGGAATATTTGTAGCATGAGGAGAGAGAAAAATACATGAATTTATTTTTTTGGAAAGGAGAAAAGCAAACATAGTAGGGAAATGTGGCTTGATTTCTGGACAGTGTTAAGTAAGTAGCATTTGAGAATTTTAGCCATGAGTTTAAGGTGAGACCAGTAAGCTTGCACTTGTTTTTCTTTAGCACTCGTGAGCTATTGGACTAGGCATGATATAGGTGGATAAGTGGTTTTAACCAGAGTTAGGGTGGAGGCTTTACTAGGCAAGTTTCACCAAAAAAAAGAGGTGGGAAGGAGTTAAGAGTATTTGCCATGGAGTGATTTTAGTGAGGAACCATGGAAACTGAGCTGGGTAAGAAGAGAAGTGAAAACATGATGGGTAAATAATGGTGAGAAAGTGGTGGGGGTCAGTAGGTGAATCTAAATTTTCAAACAAGGAAAAGGTATAGAAGTAATATATACTCTGTATAGAAAATTTGAAAATATTTGAGGTTAGAAAGGGGAGAAAACAGTACCACCATCCAAAGATAACCATTTGTTTATATTTGCTGTGTTTACTTCTGTTTTTTTTTTCCTGGCGATAACTTTTTAGGGTTGTGTTAAGTTTGCTAGACCTTCCATAGCAAAGGCTACAGATTGGGTCATTTAAACAACAGAAATTTATTTTCTTAAAGTTCTGGAGGCTACAAGTCCAAGATCAAGGTTCAGCAGGGCTAGTTTTTTCTCCTCGGCTTGTAAATGTCTGTCTTCTCCCTATGTCTTCACATAGTCTTTTCTCTATCATTGTCTCTGTCCAAATTTCCTCTTCTTATGAGGACACCAGTCATATTGGATTAGGGCCCACCCTAAATTTAGAACTCATTTTAACTTAATTACTTCTTTATAGACCCTACCTCCAAATACAGTCACGCTCTGAGGTACTGAGGAATGAGGACTTCAATATGGATTTTGGGGGGGACACAATTCAGTCCTTAACATAGGCGTTCTTGGGTTTCAGTTTTTTACATAATTGTGATTATTCCTTGAATATAATTTTTGATCCCATATTTTACCAGATAATGTTATAACTTAAACATTTTCCCATTTTATTGTTTAGGCTTTGTAAAAATGTAACAGCTGCAAAATACTTTGTCAAGTGACAAATGTATTGCAATATCCTAATCAGTCTTCTGTTTTGAACATTTAGGTGCCCCCTCCACCCCAATTTTTTTGTTATTATAAACAATATTAAAGCTTTTTAAATAAAACCTCTTTCTGTATTTTGGATTATTTCCTTAGACTAGAATCTCAGAAGTTGATTATTTTATCAGAAACTATTGCAACATACTGCTGAATTGGAGAAGTATTGCATCTTGTACTTTCTTTCTACATGACTGTTTTCTCTCTTCCTGCAGTAATAGACTGGAATGATGTTAGAAAACATAAATATGGTCACCTATCAGAGTCAGCATCCCAATATCAAGGTAAGAATAAATCTATTTAGCATGGAAAAATTTAATTTGACATCTCTTACCATAAAACCTTTGTTTTTAGAGGTCTGAGTGTACCAAGAACTCACTGGTTAAAGCAAATATAGTTTGTAGAGGTACCTGTCAAATGCAGTATGCTTTGTGTTGAGCGTGAAATCAGGAAATTTAGATTCTGAGTCCAGGCAATCTCAAATTAGCTTCATAGCTTTAAGAACAGTTGTTTATCCTCTCTGGATTTCCATCGTTTTTAAGAGTAAGGCAGAATTGGGTGGTGTACTTCCATAACTACTAGTAATGAACTGAGTATCTTTTAAAATGAGAGAATTGAACTACACAAACTCTCAAGCCCTCATTTTACCCCAGAACTTCACTGTTCTGTCATTTTGGTGTGTTTGTCATGATAACTTATGCTGTAACATTTTTTTCTTTAATAGAAGCTACTGACATCCTGGAGCTAGGTAAGATTTTTTTGTGTGTGTTTCTGTTAAATATGGGGAATTACTAAGCCAGGGATTAGATTGTAACTAGGTAAAGAATTCCATGTGTCTCTGTCTCATGAACTAGTGAATCCTGTGCTCTTGTCTGCCTAATGAGCCCACATAATTCATCTTTGCTGTCATGACAAACTCTCCTTATCAGGAGGCCACAGACCACGCTAACAAAAAGGGAGAGAGGTGGTTAATTACATGAGTACAAGAAGGAATGGGAACTGAACCAAACTGGAAGTTACTTCTTAATTCACTAAATCCAGAGCTAAAACAAACCCCCATTGTCCATAAATCAGAATTTGTTGGGATTTTCCCAAAAGAAATTATTCATGAGATATATTGAACTGAAATTAAACCTAAAGATTTTCTAAATTTTTTAACTACATAAAAACTGAAATATTAAAATATCAAACAACAGGAGTCAGACTGATACTGCATTTGGTTTTCATCCCTGAATAGTGTACTTCTGCACTAGGATTTTAGAAATGAAACTAATGTTAATATTTCTCAATCAGCTTTCAGGGTTCCTATATAAATGTCAGTCTTAACTTCTTAGAGTCCTTTAAAATTCTGCATGTTCCTTAAATATTAAATCCTGATACCTTCATTAACTTTTGTTGAAGTATTGTTATATATTTTGTTATTGCAACTTCCTGTGTTCAGCCCTATTATTATCATTTTCTGTTTGCTCCCTCTTTCCTTTTCTTCCAGTAACATATTACTTTCATTGCCCACTGACAAAGAAGGTAACGTAAAGTAGTAGAACACTAGACAAGGAAAGCCAACTTTGCCACTTAGTAACTTTGTGACACTAATCCTTGGTTTTCTGATTTGTAAATGGGGATAATAATCCCATTCTACCTACTTCACAGGGTTGTTAAGAAGATTACATGAGCTAATGGATGTGAAAACATCTTAAAAACTCTCAAATACTTTTCAACTTTGGAGGATTATTATTTTCATTTGTTCAGCGACTATCCTCAGACTTTAAGTCAAATCTTGTGACATTCTTTGAAGTGAAGCATTCTATGAATATGAGCTGAAGAAATGAATGAAATGAAATAATGCAGGTAAAGGGCCTGACACTTGATAAACAATAAATGATAGTCACTTTTTATAATTCCTTAAAACTTTCCTCAAGCTTTCTAAGGTACTGGTGTGTGGTAAAAAGCATGGACATAAGAATCAGACAGGCCTTGGTTCAAATTCCTTTTCCCCACTTACCAGTTTTGTGACTTCAGGAAAAATGCTTAATCTTTCTGAGCCTAAATAAAACCCATCTTACTTAAACCTACTTTTCAGGTTATACTTAACAGGGGAAATATTGAACATAGTATGGCATGGTGCAGGCGAACAGAAGGCACTCAGTGATAGCTGCTGCTGTTTTGGGGTTTGTTGCTAATGTGAACGATAATAACAATTCTAGTTCAGTGACATTTAAGGTATGTTGTGAACAACATATTCTGTTGACAGGGAATTGTGAAAAGTGGATACTCAATTCAACATGAAGTACATAAAGTGATACTAAAATTTGAAAGTATGTTTTTCCTTGTGAGAGTAGAGGTAGCACAGCCAGGCATAGCCTCTGGTAAATTAATCTTGCATATTTCATTTTGTCCATCAAGCATAGAGAGTAGTCCCAAATACCAAACTGAAAGAAAATTCAGTAGATTTTTAGAATCTCAGAGTTTGGAAGAGGCCTTAAAATAATCCAACTTGACTCAACATTTCAAAATCCAGCATTTTGTGTTTCTTGTAAAATGTCTTGTCTTAAACTCCCCAAGCAACTCACTTCATATTTAGACAGATATTTATTGGGCCAAAATCTGTTTCTTTGTCAATTCTATTAGTCCTTCCTATAACTTTTAGAGCCTTACGGTATAGGTTTAGCTGGTTTTTCACTCACTGGCCTCTAGTTATTTGAAAGCAGCTCTAAGGACTGCTTTCTCACTGCCACTCTGTTACTTTTCCTAGTTCAAGCAACCATCACCTCATACCTAGATTGTTAGAAAATCTTCCTAACTAGTCTTCTGCCTGCAGCCTTACCCTCCTCGAATCCGTTCTTCACACTGCAGACAGAGTGACTCCTCCCACAAACCCTTTTGTGCTTCCTCTTCTCAGTAGTGTAGTATGTGAGACTCTCCGAAACCTGAACACTGCTCTTATCGACAACCTCTTTTCTAAACTGTCTTTATCTACCCAGTAGCCATACCAAAAGATTCAGGTTTAGAACTGCGTTTTCTCACTTCTGGGCCTCCATACTTGCTTTTCTCTCTGTCTGAAACAATAACAACAAAAGAATTCCCTCTCTCTTTGGCTGACTCCCTTCATATCCTTTTACACTTTAACCAGAAGCTTAGCGGTTACTTCCTGTGGGAATCCTTCCACAAACCCTCCTATAGCACACTCCATCTCCAAGGGTAGCACTTACCCCAGTTTATTACAGTCGGCTGTTTAATCTCTATCCCTCAATATATTGAAGCTCTATGAGGGCAAGAACAGTATTTTGATCATGGTTGTATCTCCAGCATTGTGTATCTTTGATACACAATATAAATATTTGTTGGATGGATGGATGAGCCTTTGCTTTCTTATTCACGCTAAATGTTCATTATTCCTTCAGCTGGTCCTCATGTGACATGGTTTTGTGTCTCTTCATCACTTAGGTCACCATTTAGGCTTTGCTTTGTTCTATCCCTCTCAAAGTATAGCTCCCAGAACATTTAATTTCCCAGGTGTGATGTGATGTTACTAGTCCAGAAAAGAGTAGGACTACTACTGGTTTGCTTCTTTTCATTCACTCACTTTTCAAACTTTTATGGCGCCTCTATTAAGTTTCAGGCACTGGGTTAAACAGTGAAGATTTTTTAAAGTTCATAAAAGATATCCTCAATCCATAAAGACCTTACATAAATAATTATGATAATATGATGTAGAGAGTATGGAAATAAAAGTGTGAATAAGATGTTATAAGAGATTGGGAATGGTGGGATTTGTTTTGGGAAGACAGGTAAAGTAAAAATTCTTTTTTTGGCTTGGTGTTTTATCTTTAGATGATCCATTAAAAAACGTCAGGCTATTGAACTAAAAGGCCTATGGACCGTGTTTTAAGGATGAACTACTGTATATCTTATAAACTTAGCTTTGGACATTTTAGGATAACTGGGTTTTGTTAGTGCTGGTTATGCCAAAACTAAGTAATCATTTGAAAGTGCCAAGAAAACCTAGCGTTGAGGGTTATGAAAAGGACTTGCTCTATTTAAATTGATTGTAAAATTATATGAAACAAAGTGCTCCTGGTGCTAGAAGAGAGTAACTGATGAGAGGAACAGAATACAGAATCTAGAAATAGATCCAAGTGTATATAAGAAATTAATGTATAATCAAGGTGACATTTCAAATCCGTGGGGAGAAGATGATTTGTTCAATAAGTGAATTTGAAGCACATTTATTGAACAAAAGTGAAAAGGAAAGCTGTATCTTTGCCTCATTTGTCTCACAAAATAAATTCCAAACAGATCAAACATTTAAATGTAAAAAAATGAAACTTCAGAAATCCTAGAAGAAAACAGGGGTTACTATTTTTATAATACTGAAGTGAGGAAAGCATGATATGAAATCAAGAAGTCATAAAATAAAAGACTGAGAAATTTAAGGGCAAATCCTATCAGACTGAGACAAGTGTCTTCAACATATATGACAAAGGACTAATGTATCTTCAATCTACAAAGAACTCTTAGAATCTGTGAGAAAACAAAAGAATACCTCAGTGAAAAATGGCAAAAACAATATAAACTAATAAGGCTAAAAAGATCTTCAACTGTATTAGTAGTCAAAGAATTGCAAATATAAGTGTAACAGTGTTTTGTTTTTGCACTGATAAGATTATCAAAATTTTAGAAATTGTTAAAACAGTTTTAGCAAGGATATAAGAAACATACTCTGATGCACTATTGGTAGGAATTCTGTTGTATCAAAACATAAAATATGCATACTCTTTGACCATTAATCCCACTCTTAGGAATTTGCCCCAAGGACATAATCTTAAAGATGTTAACGATATGTACACAAAGGTGCACATCAAAAATTAGAAAACAGTGGGGCTTCCCTGGTGCCGCAGTGGTTGAGAGTCCGCCTGCCGATGCAGGGGACACGGGTTCGTGCCCCGATCTGGGAAGATCCCACATGCCGTGGAGCGGCTGGGCCCGTGAGCCATGGCTGCTGAGCCTGTGCGTCCGGAGCCTGTGCTCTGCAATGTACAGCCAAAAAAAAAAAAAAAAAAAAATTAGAAAACACTTAAATGACCATCAATAGTATTTAACAAATACTTTTGTTCTGTAAATTATGGTGCACATAAACAATGGACCACTTTTCAGGCAGTAATCTTGGAGTCCAATTTCTGATCTAAAGACTATGATTGTCTTTACTGCTCTTAAGAATTTGGGTTCCACACTTTAGGTGGAACAAGAGTTCTTGTAGAGGAATGTGGACAGAACAATAGCCAGCATGAATGGAGGTGCCTGACATAACCATGTTAAATTAGGAGCAGTTGAGGGATTTGGGACATATTTAGGGGATTAGATATATTATGTCTAGGACCAGTGGGTAAAGGTTAGAAGATGGTAGACTTTGGCTGATTCTGACGGTTAAAAATCTATCCATTTGTGCTATTGAACCATAGCCAAATAATGAGTTTCTCATCATTGGAATTATATAAGCAGAGGCTAGAGGGACCATTCACATCTCAGCTTTTATATCACCTCATCAAGATGCCTTTCTTGACCATCCTGCTTAAAAGAGCACACACACTCTCTTTTTCCCTCTTACCTTGCTTTATTTTTTCTTTATTTGAAAAGGGCCAGAAACTGTACGGTTATTATCTGGTGTCCCTGTTACCTTCTGGACCAATTGAATTGTATTTATTTATTTATTTATTGTCTCTCTTCCCCCTTACAATGTAAGCTCCATGTGGGCAGAGATTTTGGCTGTTTTGTTCTTCACTGTATCACCTGTGCCTAGAACTGGGCTTGGCATATAGTAGTAGTTGCACAATAAATATTTGTTGAATGAATGAATATTAGAGAAAGGAATTAATGCGTTCAGCTGGTGGATCTCTTGTGCTTTACATTTTAGGGGACTTCTAATTTTTTAAGGTACTTCTATGCAACTTGTAAGTCTCCTCAGGGCAGGGATCTTATTTCCTAATAATAAATGTAACTATCATGTGGTATGTTTGTTATAGTTTATAAAACACTTTCATAAGCATTATTCAGCAATACAAATGAGATGACTGGCTTTCTCTCATCTGTAAGATGTCAGCTCAGATGTTTCCTGTGTAGAGCATCTGTCCATAACTTCACCACCTAAGAGGGTTCCCAGTCTCTATCTGTCACATCACATTATTTTATTTCCTTCAAGTACTTATCACTTATTACCTTATTTAGTTGTTTGTGTCTTAATTGTGCCTCATCATGCACCAGAATGTAAATTCCATGAGGGTAGGGACCTCCTGCCTTATCCTAGCACTTAGAAAAAGTGTCTGGCACATAGAGGATGCTCAAACATCAGTTGAATGAATAATTGAAATCACTCTGTAAATTATAAAATATCAGTTAATAATGTTAATCTTCACAATAATCCTTGACCCAAGTATGGATTAGATTTCCCTGTTCTGCATTCTCAGGGCAACCTGTACTACCTCATTAACTTAAATTTATCATAATTGTGCCAGATTCTTTGTGTTATTATTTATTTAATACTACTGTTTATCTCTAAACTGCAGGCTCCATGAATTTCGGAACCATGTCTATCTTGTTCCCCTAACATTTAACACAGTGCTTTTGCACTTAGAAGGAGTTTAATAAATATTTATTGAATGAATGAGTGTGTGTACAATCTTGTGGGATATTGTCTCTGTCTTTCAGATGAGTAAACTGATGCTTGGAAGGATTAAGTAATTTATTCAAGATGGTTAGTTATAGAAACAAGACTTTAACCAGCATCTTCTGACTCTCAATATCATTCTTTCAATTACACTATTAGTTTCTAGGCATAGAAGTTAATCAGTACTACGTAGGGAGCCTTTGAAAATACAGATTCTCAGACCACACTCAGAGACTACCGAATGAGGACCTCTGAAGATGGGTCTCAGAACTGTATTTAAAGAAAAATTATTTAGGAGATTTTGATGGTAAGTAGCATTTGAGAATCAATATTATATCTTAGGGGTTGGCAAACAACTATTTGGGGGCCAAATGCAACCCACTGCCAGTTTTTATAAATAAAGTTTTAGTGGAATGCAGTCATGCTCATTCAATTACATATTGTCTATGGCTGTTTTCATGCTGTAATGTACAGGTTGAGTATTTGTGACAGAGACTGAATGGCCCAAAAAGCATAAAATTTTTTCTGTCTGCCCTTTAAAGAAAGTTTGCCAACCCCTGATCTATATTTTATTGCCTGTCCTATTTCTTTTGTGATATTTTAGTGCTTGGTAATGTGGTAGACATGTTTGGCTTCATTATGGGACACTATAATAGGTGCTCAGATATTCTTATTGAGTCAATAAAAATTATTTGGCAATTTACCTGATAATAAGGGACTAAGCTATAAATAGCCTAAGCAATCAAATTTAAGAAAAGTACTAATCTAGGTATGGTTCAAGCAAGTGAACCCTCAACAGGGGGTGAACTGCTTTTAACAAAGAGATTCCTTTTCATTCAGTTGGTAATAGGGTGCTCCCTAAATGGTAGAAGATGTGAGATTTCTTACCTATATAATAGGGATTGGTTACCATAATTGATATGTGTAATAGAGAACTATAATTCATACCCTAATTATTTTGGTATCCTGATGCTGCTATAATTCCTAAAGCCAAAGTCTTTTGGATGCTTTTGGTCAGAACGCAAACTTATACAAGCAACCCAGGACTGACCAAACCTCTTCCTGCACTTTCCTTATACAGTAGCTGTTACCCACATGTAGGTATTTAAATTTAAATTAGTTAAAATTAAATAACATTTAAAATTTAATTCCTCACTCACACTAGCCACATTTCAAGTGTTCAGTAGTGACATGTGTCTAGTGGCTACCTTATTGGTCAGCACAGATACAGAACATTTCTGTTATCACAGAAGGTTTTAGTGGGCAGTGCTGCTATAGATGCCAGAGTTCAAGAGCTGCAGTCTAGTCAAACCCAAGACTTACTATTTGACTTATTTATTTGTAAGAATGGAAAAATAATTTTTAATGTTTTCTTTTTCTAACAGCCAATAGTGATGAAAGTATTCAGTCTTTGCTTTAGAGCCATCTCAGCTAAGAGCAAACGCTTTATTAAATTCTGATAAGCTCTTTAATCTTGACTCCAGGAAATACCCATCTCATTTACCCTATGGGCTAACTGTCTATTCAAGATGATTAATCATTGGCGAGTGCATGAAATAGTTCAGAACTGACTGTGATTTCTGGCCAAATCTATTTGGCTTGGTTAGGATGGTGGGAAAGGAACCAGTTTTAAAACAGAAGCTATAAAGTCAATAGAGTATAAAGTCTTGGCATCATCTTTGCAGTGATTTAGATTTCATCATTCAGTGACTCGTTTTTATTCCCAGCATCTAGTGCTTTTTGCATGGCCCAAAGGGGCCCTGTGCTGCTCCACTGCAGAGGAAGCTTCAAGAAATGCTGGTTTGCTACAGTGTTTTAGCTTGTGAGAGTCTCTGGGACCTTCCCTGCTCCATCATGGGGTCACCTCTAGGTGGGTATTAGAGGGAGATTCGTAACTGATTTAACCTTTAATAAAGAACTTGGTAATCTTTTGTGGTCCAGTAAGATATGTCTTTAATAGCCTATCCCTTAAAATGTTTTCCCTGACCCCAATAAGTGTCACCTTAAAGATTGTTTCTCTAGCACAGTGTTCCTCAAACTTTGAGAGGCCCTAAGGCCACTTCAAGAGGCTAAAAGATTCTGTAAATTTCCCAACCTATTCTTAGTTACTTTCATCAGAAATGCTTCTGAGTATCTACTTTTCTCTAAATTAACAGATCTTTGTCATTTTGCACCTCAGAGCAATGCGACAGTGGCAGGGATAGGAATGGGTTTAGGGGTGGGTGAGAGAGAAACAGTTTTTAGAGTGAGGATTCAAGTATAATCTCACTCATTCTGGCTTTTCCTGCCCTCGACAACTCGTCTTACCCAATGTCTCAAGATAGTCTCTTCTTTATTCTTTCTGATCTGAGATGGTAGGATTCAACCACATTAGGTGTTAAAAGCAATCATTTGATGGCAATAAGGAACCTTGACAGGAGTCAGATTGTTCAGAAGGAATCTCCTCACCCACTTTCTGCCTCTTCTGTTCTGTTTTCCATGAGCTTCCTGGATACTTCTTTGAGACACTGGTATGACTTGCTCTAGCATTATGGATCACTTTAGGGACTAACATGAAAAACACCTCTGGTCATCTTAGACTGTGATTTAAAAACATTGATCTAAAATGATCCACTCAGGTCACCTTGATTCTTCCCCTTAATACTCCTTTGAGCCCAAACAGGGCAAAATAAGTTTTCTTATGCTCCAGACGAGTCTGAAAATAGCCTAATGTTTAGTGTAGGTTACAGCCTGAAAGCATTTTTTAGGAGGTTGACTGTGATAGAGATTTCTATTTCCTTTACAGGTCATTTTACCTGGGACAAATACCTAAAAGAAACATGTTCAGTCCCAGCGCCTGTCCATTGCTTCAAGCAGGTAATTGATTCTCAACATCTTTAGTAGGTGGGAGGCAAGTAGTCTTTTCTGGTCCTTAAACAAGCAAAACATGAGGTGGGAGCCCTTGGGCTTCTCACCTGAAGTCCCCAGAATAAAATCCTATGGGAAGAATACAACTCAAGACTCAAAACTCACTGTGAGTTTTAGACATTCTCCCCAACTTCATCCCAAGTAACACCTTCTCCATCTCTTCACCTCCTTGAGGCTATTCTGTGTTACTGAAAACAGTCACTAATTTTTACTGCAGCTGTTAGTTCAGGCAGATAGGAAACAGAGTTATGGCCCTTAGACAATTCTTGAAAGTGGAGCAGTATTCATATCTCTGTGTTCAACTCCCCTGCCACAATCTTATCTTTCCATAAGGATACTGGCACTGAATCCCATGGGGGAGTGTGTTAGGACCTCATCAGAGGACATTCAGAGCTTCCTACATAGGATTAAGTGCCCCATACAATGTACAGATGATGTTGACTATATCAGTACGTGATAGGCTAGTAAACAAAGAAGTGTACTATTGCTAAACAGAGCTATACATCAGGAAGTTGTTTATATCTCCCTCCCTTTAGTATTCAATCATTATTTCCACAAACTGTCAATGTTTCACTTTGAATTTTAATTTTGTCTATGCTCTAAATAAAATAAATAAAAGTACAAATTTAAGACTTTTGCTCATTTGAAATAACAGGGACTAAATTCATACTCCCACCTGAAATGATTTAAAAAGACAAAATATATTAAATAATGGTTTTCAAGTTACTGAAGATCAGGCAGCCAAGCACAGTGATCTCTGAGAGATGGAAAACAAATGAGTTGATCCCCCTTATATTTAGTGCCTTAAGATAGTTTTGAGACCATGGCCCAGGGAAGGGGAACCCACGTTGAGCCTGGGAGATTCCCTAAGTTTAGGAGATGGAACTGAGAGCCCAGGGAGACTAGAATTTTCAGAACAGAGTACCAGAGAGGAGAAAGCTGCACAGAAAGAAAACTGTGGAAACCCCCCTTCAAGTGTCCATCAAAGTACCGTTGTTCAGTATATGCATGTGAGCATCCAAGCCAAGGGAAAAACCGTCTGAAAGGATTAGAAGGATAGTAAAAGGATAGAGCCTGGTGTTCACACAGGACTGGGAATAGTACCTGATCCCACCAGCTAGACTGGAAAATCTCATAATTCATGTGACATTGGGTGGAATACTTGGGAAGATCCTGCTCAGTAGTGGGAAATGATGAACCTCAGGATTAGCATGCTCTGAACCTGCCTAACAAACTAAAGGCAAGACTCAAAATGATCAAATTATTTCCCAGTAACGTAACTGCATCTAGGAACACAGCACAAGAAGGGAATGCAAAAATATCCAGCACCTAACAGGTAAAAGTCACAGTGTCTGGCATCCAGTCAAAGATAATCAGGCATGTAAGGAGGCAGGAAAGCATAACTAATAATGAACAGAATAGTCAATCAATTGAAACAGAACCTATACAAATCTTAGAATAGCAGATAAAAACATTAAAACAATTAATTATTTTAATTGTGTTCCATATGGTTGAAAGTTAAGCAGAGAAACGGAAGATATAAAAAGACTCACATTGAACCACTATGTGCAAAATGAAAAATACACTAGATGGGAAACAGTTAATGGTAGAAAACAAGATTAATAAATGTGAAAACTTAGCAATAGACGATATCCAAAATGAAACACAAAGAGAAAAAAGAATTTTAAAAAGATGAAAAAGAGATCAGTGAGGCATGGGATAACTTCATAGACCATGTAATTGGAGTGCCCAAAGGAGAGAAGAGATGGGGGACTGAAAAAGTACTTGAATATAAAAGGGCAAAAAATTTTCCACAATTGAGGAAAACTGTAAATCCACAGATTCAAGAAGTTAAATGATCCCCTAAAAAAAAGAAACAAGAAGAAAACTATACTAAGGCATGTCATAAATTATCAAAACTAGGGATAGAGAACATCTTAAAAGCAGCCAGAGGAAAAAAGACACCTTATATACAGGGGAACCAAGATAAGAATGACATTATATTTTCTTGTCATAAACAATGCAAACAAGAAGAAAGTTGAGTACCATCTTCAAAGTGTCAGAAGAAAAACTGTCAACCCAGAATTCTATATCCAGCAAAAATATCTTCCAAAAATGAAAGCCAAATAGAGATACTTTCAGACACACAAAAACTGAAGGAATTCATCACTAGCAGACTCACTGTAAGAAATGTTAAACGAAGTCCATCTTGCAGAAGGAAAATGTTACCAGATAGAATTACAGATCTACACAAAGGAATGAAAGTCACTAGAAGTTGTAATTACAAGGGTAAATACTTAAGATGTTCTTATTAAGTCTCTGTAAAGATAATTGACTGTATAAACAATGATAATAACATTGTGTTGTAGAGGTGATAACATGTATTAGTAAAATGTATAATAACAATAGCATAAAAGCCAAGAGGGGAGAAATCTTAAGTATACTATTATAAAATTCTTATGCATGAAGTAGTATAAAATTACTTGAAGATAGACTGATAATTTAAATATGTTTAAACCCCAAAGCAACCACTAAAATAATAGAAAACAAATAGCAAGATGGTGGATTTTAAGTCCAGCCATATCAATAATCTATTGATAAATGGTCTAAATGGCCCAGTTAACAAGCTGAGGTTGTCACATTGGCTAAAAAGTAAGGCCCAATTATATACTGCCTGCAAGAAATTATGCTTTAAATATAAAGACACAAATAGTTTAAAAGTAAAAGAATGGAAAATTTTACCATGCTGACATTAAGCCATAATAAGGCTGAAATGGCATATTGATGTCAAAGTATATTCCAGAGGCAAAGGATATTATCAGGTATAAATACAATAATTTCATCATGAAAAGGGGTCACACAGTCCTTACACGAAGCAAAAAATGATAGAACTGTAAGGAGAGATAAATCTAAAATTTGTCTGTAGGGCTCTCTATAATTAAAGAACAAATAGAAAATCAGCAAGTATATAGTAGACTTGAGCAATGCTATCAACCAACTTAACCTAATTGATATATATAGAACACTCCCCAGTAACAGAATATACATTCTTTTCAAGTGCATACAGAGCATTTACCAAGTTAGACCATATTCTAGACCATAAAATAAGGCTTGATAAATTTAAAAGGATTTAAGTAATACAAAGTATGTTCTTTGATTACACTGGAATTAAATTAAAAATCAATAGCAGAAAGTTACCTAGAAAATCTCCAAATATTTGGAAACTAACACCTTTCTAAACATCTCATGGATATTTAGAAACACAAAAAGGGATATTAGAAAGTATTTTCAACTAAACGAAATGAAAGCAGAGCATTTCAGAATCTGGGACACTGCTAAAGCAGTACTTTGAGGGAAACTTATAGCACTAAACGCCTATATTAGAAGAGAAGTTTAATTTAGTGACCTCATCTTCCACTTTAAAAAACTAGGGGAAAAAAAGAGAAAGTAATAAAAATAATTATTTTTTTTAAAATATATATATATATATATTTGCGTTACACGTGCCTCTCACTGCTGTGGCCTCTCCCGTTGCGGAGCACAGGCTCCAGACGTGCAGGCTCAGCGGCCATGGCTCACAGGCCCAGCCACTCCGTGGCATGTGGGATCTTCCTGGACCGGGGCACGAACCCGTTTCCCATGCATCGGCAGGCAGACTCTCAACCACTGCGCCACCAGGGAAGCCCTAAAAATAATTTTTAAAAAGAGCAAGAAAATAATAAAAATTAGAGCATAAGTCAATGAAATGAAAAACAGAAAAACAACAGAGAAAATTATTGAAACCAAAAGCTGGTTCTTTGCAATGATCAGTAAAAGTGATAAATCTCTAGATAGATTAATCAATAAAAGAAAACACAAATTACTAATACCAGAACTGAAAGAAATAACATCAGTATTAATTCTACGTATATTAGAAGGGTAGTAAAGGAATATTAGGAACAAATTTATGCCTTTAAAATTTGACAAGTTAGGGCTTCCCTGGTGGCACAGTGGTTGAGAGTCCGCCTGCCGATGCAGGGGACACGGGTTCGTGCCCCGGTCCGGGAAGATCCCACGTGCCGCAGAGTGGCTGGGCCCGTGAGCCATGGCAGCTGAGCCTGTGCGTCCAGAGCCTGTGCTCCGCAATGGGAGAGGCCACAACAGTGAGAGGCCTGCGTACTGGAAAAAAAAAAAAAAAAAAATTGAGAAGTTAGATGAAACAGATAATTCTTATGAATGACACAAATTACCAAAGCTCACTCAAGAAGATAGAAAATCTGAATAGCACTATTTCTGTTACAGAAGTTGAATTTGTAGTTAAAAACTTCCCCACAAAGAAAATTCCAGGCCTAGGTAACTTTGCTGGTGAGTTGTTCCAAACATTTAAGGAAAAAGTAATGCAAATTCTACACAGACTCTTCCAGAAAGTTTAAGAGAAAGGAATACCTCCCAGCTCATTCTATGTGATAAGCATTACTCTGATATCAAAACCAGGCAAAGACATTGAAAGGAAAGAAAACTACAAAGCAACATCCCATATGAAAATACATGTAAAAATTCTAAACAAAAATTTTTTTCAGTTTCAATTTTTATTCTCTCAGCATCAAACATCCTTACCTTTTTCTGCTACTATATCTTGATTTTTTAAAAAAATTTTATTGGCATATAGTTGATTTACAATGTTGTGTTGGTTTCAGATGTATAGCAAAGGGAGTCAGTTATACAAAAGTTTAAGAAATTGAATCCAACGATATATAAAAATAATTCATGACCAAGTGGGTTTTAATTTCTATAATGCAAGATTGATTTAACATTCAAAAACCAATCAATATAATGCACCATATGAACACACTAATGAAGAAAAATTATGATCATCACAATAGATGCAGAAAAAGTATCTAAAAACATCCAATGTCCATTACTAATAAAAACTCAACAAACAAGAAATAGAAGGGAATTTCCTAAATCCTAAACTTTAAAGGGTATCTGTGAAAAGTCTAGTAATAGCATACTTAATGGTAAAAGAGTAAATGTTTTCCCTTCAGGTCAGGAACAAGATAAGGATGTCTGCCCTTACCACTTCTATTCATTGCTGTAGTACCAATGTCACCAGGCCAAAAAAAGAAATAAAAGCAATCCAGATTGAAAGACCAGAACAAACACAAAAGAAAATAAATCAGTGGCAAATAAGTGAATTGATGGTCAATATTATTTCATTAGGGAAATACAAAGTAAAATCACAATGAGATATCTCTATACATTTGTTTAAATATCACTCATAAAAAAAAGACTGACCATACCTAATAGTGGCAAGGATGTGGAATAAATGGAACTTTCATAAAATACTGGTAAAAATGTAAAATGGATCAATTACTTCAGAAAATAATTTGACAGAAAAACTTCAACACACTATTGAGCAAAACAAACAAACCAAGAAAACACTAAATAAACTAGGAACTGAGTAATACATCCTTAACATGAAAAAATATGTATACCTCAGAACTAAAGCCGGCATTTTACTCAATGGTTAAAAGTAACTCAATAGAAGATACAATGGAAAAGAGACTCCCATTTACAAAAGCAACAAAAAAATAATATTTAGGAATAAACTAACAAATATACAAAACACTTATATAAAGAAAACTTTAGAAAACACCTTAAAAGCATGATTCATTTAAAAAAATTTGTAAAGTAAATGTCAAAATTAATAGTTTCTGCTCTTCAAAAGACACTGGTAAGAGAAGGAAAATATAAGCCATAGACTTAGAGAAAATATTGATAAATCACACAACTGATAGTAATACTCTCCAAATCTATCTATTGATTTGATGTAATTCCTATCAAAGTCCCAGCTGGCTATTTTGCAGAAAATGACAAGTTGATCCTAAAATCATATAGAAATACAAAGAACCCAGAGTAGCCAGAACAATCTCAGAAAAGGGCAACAAAAGTAGAGGATTTCCTGATTTCAAAACTTACTACAGAGCTACAGTATTCAAGACAGTGTGGTACTGGCATAAAGATAGACATATAGATCAGTGGATTTGGTTTGAGAGTCCAGAAATAAACTCCTACGTTTATGTTCAATTGATTTTGAACAAGGATGCCAAGACAGTTCAGTGGGATTTTCAACAACTAATGCAAGGACAAACTGGATGTCCACAAAGAAAAGAATGGCGTTCGACCCTATCTCCACACCATATACAAAAATTAACTCCCAAGTGGATGATAGTCATAAGAGCTAAAACTATAAAACTCTTAGAAGAAAACACAGGAGTAATCTTCGTGACCTTGGATTAGGCAATGGTTTGATATGGCACTAAAAGCATAAAACAAAGAAAAAGTATTGTAGATAGATTGAACTTCAAAATTTATCAAAATTAAAAGGTTTTATGCTTCCCAAGACACTATCAATAAAGCGAAAAGTCCCAGCTGCCTTTTGGGAGAAAATATTTCCAAATCATGGATCTGATGAGGGACTTGTATCCAGAAGATATGATGAACAACTCAACAGTTAAAACAATTTCATTTTTAAATTGGCAAAGAATTTGAATAGATATTTTCCAAATATATACAAATGGCCTATAAACACATAAATGATGCTTAATATCATTAGTCTTTAGGGGAATGTAAATCAAAACTGCAATGAGATATCACTTCACAAATACTAGAATAGCTGTAATCAAAAAGGCAGACAATACAAGTGTTCATGAGGATATCGAGAATTGGAACCCTCATATGTTGCTGGTGAGATTATAACATTCTGTGGCCACTTTAGAGAACAGTTTGGAAGTTATTCAGAATGTTAAACATAGAATTAGCATATGACCCAGCAATCTCCTAGGTGTATACCCAAGAGAAATAAAAACATATGATTACACAAAAATTGATACACAAGTGTTCGTGGCATAATTATATATAAAAGCCAAAAAGAGGAAACAATCCAAATGTCCATGAACTGATGAATGGATAAGCAAAAAATGTAGTATATCCATTACAATGGAATGTTATTCAGCAATGAAAATAAATGAAGTACTGATAAACACTACAACATAGATTCAACCTGAAAACATTGTGCCAGGTGAAGAAAGGAGCCACTCACATATTGTGTAATTTCATTTATATTAAAGCTCCAGAATAGGCAAATCCACAGAAACAGAAAGTAGATTAGTGGTTTCCAGGCATTGGGTTAAGGGGAGAATGGGGAGAGACTGCAACGGGTATGGGGTTCCTTTCGGGGGGGGGGATTGATGAAAATGTTCCAAATTTAGATGGAGTGATATTTGCACAACTCTGTGGATATACTGAAACTCACTGAATTATACACTGTAAAAAGGTACATTTTCTGGTATATGAGTTAAATACCTACCATATGACCTATCCATTCTACCTTCAGATGTTTACCCAAGAGAAAAGAAAGTGTATTTCCGACGAAGATTTATAGATGGATGTTCATAGATTTATTTGTAATAGTTAAAAACTAGAAACACAACAAATGTTCATCAGCATGTTATACTACTCAGCAGTGAAAGGAAATGAATTATTGATACTTTCAGCAGTATGGATGAGTATTAGAGTAGTTATGCTGAGTGATCATATCTACAAAAAACCTAAAGCCAACATCATACTTAATGGTGAGAACCTAGAAGCTTTCCCACTAAATCAGGAACAGGAATATTCCCTCTCACCACACCTTTTCAGCATCATACTGGAAGTCCTAAATGTAGCAATAGGACAAGAAAAGGAAATAAAAGATATACAGATTGGGAAGGAAAAAATAAAACTGGCTTTGTTTGCAGGTGACATTATTGTCTGTAGAAAATCTGAAATAATCAACAACAACAACAACAACAGCTAAACACCTAGAAGTAATAAGCAGTTGTAAGAAGGTTGCAGGATACAAGGTTAATATACATAATACAAGCCTAAATCAAAATTCCAGCACATTATTTTATGGATATTGACAAACTGATTCTAAAGGTCACATGGAGAGGTAAAAGATGTAGAATAGCCAAAACGGTATTGAAGGAGAAGAACAAGGTCAGAGGACTGACACTACCCAGCTTCAAGACTTACTGATAAAGCTATAGTAATCAAGACGATGTGGTGCATATATATGGAATCTAAAAAAAAAAAAAAAAGTGGTTCTGAAGAAAGTAGGGGCAGGACAGGAATAAAGATGCAGACATAGAGAAGGAACTTAAGGACATGGGGAGGGGGAAAGGTAAGCTGGGACAAAGTGAGAGAGTGGCATGGACTTATATATACTACAAATGTAAAATAGATAGCTAGTGGGGAGCAGCCGCATAGCACAGGGAGATTAGCTCTGTGCTTTGTGACTACCTAGAGGGGTGGGATAGGGAGGGTGGGAGGGGGATGCAAGAGGGAGGGGATATGGGGATATAAGTATACATATAGCTGCTTCACTTTGTTATACAGCAGAAACTAACACACCATTGTAAAGCAATTATACTCCAATATAGATGTTAAAAAAAAAAGTAGAGCAGAATGCATGTTATATTTTAATTCATATTTTCTATAGTACTTAGGAAGCTCAGTTTTATGCACTTTCTGAATGTCATCTATTTTAAATGGCTTTTCATAATGTCGTACTTTTCAGAAATGTAATGTTCATTTTATATCATAGGAAGGAAACGTTTTAATTTAAAAAAAATCTTAGTAACCCAGTTTACTGAAAATTGAGTTTATTTGACTTCTGTGTTTGAGAACTTGTCTTTAAAAGCCAAATATATTGGCCAGTGAAACAAAATGAAGCAGTTATCCCAATGGAAGATCTAATTAGTAGCTACATGTTTACCATTTCCTTAATGGGCTATTATCCCTGAAAGTTTAACTGAATTGGTTTTTTTTGAAAATTCATAGATTGACAGGAGACATTGGCCTTCTTGCATTTTCTTTTAAGAACATCAGTTCTTAACAATATAATTGAAGTAATAATTATTTATAAATACTTTTAATAATCCATAGTTTACTTAATTTTTTCCAGCTGTGGTTTCCTTAAGGGTACAGCAGGGACAATACAATTTTACCTTAAAGAGTTGTGAAGTTTATATAATCTAATGAATGGAAAACACTTCATAGACTATAAAATGTAGTACAAATATAAAGTATCAGCTATACTAACATAGGTTATTTGGATCTATTTTATTGTTGTTTTTCTTGTGTTGCGTTTTTCCCTTTGACACATGTTCCCTCCCAAAGACTGTCCTATTCACATATCACAGATTTGATGGTTAGGGTAGAAAGGAGTACACATGTCCTTGCCTACAAATTTTAGTAGTTGTGTTTAAAGAAAAGCTCTTTGATAGAAATTAAAACCCCCTTAAATGATCAAATAGTTGTTGTATTTATTATGCATTTAAGTTTTCTAATGTTTTAATTAAAAGGCTTAAAATTCTCAAAAAAAAAAAAAAGGGAATGTGGTGTTAGCAAAAGAAGAAACAGATAGGTAAACGGAACAGAATAGAGAGCCCAGAAATAGTCCCATAAAAATACAGTCAACCTATCTTTGACAAAGGAACAATGCCAATACAGTGGAGCAAAGTTTGTCCTTTCAACAAAGGTCTTAACAACTGGACAACTGCATGCAAATAAAAAAGGGAATTTATATACAGATCTTACACCCTTCACAAAAATTAATTCAAAATAGACCACACACTTAAGTGTAGAACACAAAACTATAAAGCTCCTAGAAGATAACATAGGAGAAAACCAAGATGACCTTTGCTATGGCAATGACTTTTTAGATACAACACCAAAGGCACAGTTCATGAAAGAAATAATTGATAAGCTGGACTTCATTAAAATAAAACCTTCTGCGCTATGAAAGACACTGTCAAGAGAATGAGGAGACAAGCCACAGACTGGGAGAAAGTAATTGCAAAAGACATGTCTGACGAAGGACTGTTATCCAAAATATACAAAGAAAACTTAAAAACTCGAAATAAAAAAATAACTCAAAAAATGTGCCAAAGATGTTAACAGACACCTCACCAAAGAAGATTGGCAGATGACAGAAAAGCATAAAAAAGATGTTCTAAATCATATGTCATCAGAGAAATGCAAATTAAAACAACAGTGAGATACCACTGCATACGTATTGTAATGCCAAAATCCAGAACACTGATAACACCAAGTTCTGGCAAGGATGTGGAGCAATAGGAATTCTCATTCATTGCTTGTGGGAATGCAAAATGTTGCAGACATTTTGTAAGACAGTTTGGTGATCTCTTATATAAACTAAACACACTCTTACCGTACAATCTGGCAATTGCATTTCTTCGTATTTACCCAAAGGAGTCGAATATTTATGTCCACACAAAAACCTGTATATATATATATATATATGGATGTTTATTGCAGCTTTATTCATAATTGCCAAAACTTGGAAGCAACCAAGATGTTCTTCAGTAGGTGAATGGATAAATAAACTGTGGTATAGCCAGACAATGGAATATTATTCAGCCCTAAAAAGAAATGAGCTATCAAGCCATGAAAAGACATAGAGGAAGCTTAAATGCAGCTTACTAAGGGAAAGAAGCCAATCTGAAAAAGCTATGTACTGTATGATTCCAACCATATGACATTCTGGAAAAGGCAAAACTATGGAGACAGTAAAAAGATCAGTTGTTGCCAATGACTGACTGGATGAGTAGGCAAAGTACAGAGGATTTTTAGTGCAGTTAAACTATTTTGTATGATCCTATAATGATGGATACATGTCTCCATTAGACCAAATTCATAGAATATACAACACCAAGAGAGAACCCTAATGTAAACTGTGGACTTTGGATGATTATGATGTGTCGGTGTAGGTTCATCAGTTTTAACAAATGTGGTAGGGGATGTTGATAATAGGGGAGACTCTGCACCTGTTACGGCAGGATGTTTATGGGAAAGCTCTGTACCTTCCTCTCAATTTTGCTAAGTTTTGAACCTAAAACTGCTCTAAAAAAAATGTGGTCTTAACAAAAAAGTAATGAATTATTGATACATTCAACAAATGGATGAATATCAGAATAGTTAATGCTGAGTGAAAGAAAGTAGACCCCCAAAAAGTACATTCTCTATGGTTCCATTTAAATCTAGAAATGCAAACCAGTCTACACTGACAGAAAGTAAAGCAATGTTTGCCTGGAAAGAGGGGTCTGGGAAGAGCTAGACAGAGAGATTATAAAAGGATATGCAAGACTTGAGAGTGCGTCCATGTTCCTTATCTTGATTGTGGTGATGTTTTCCAGGGCGTACGTGATGTATATGGTGTCATGAGTGTATACATATGTCGGTACTTACCAAAGTGTGTAGTTTATTGTATGTCAATTATAACTAAAAGTTGTTTTAAAAGATAGGAATTGATTTATAAGTTAATGTCAAAGTAAGAAAAAAAATCAACTGCCAATGGTTAGTCTTTGTGGTAGACATACAAACCAATACACTGAAATGCTCCATGAAGAGACACTAAGGATATGATAGTTTAATAGGATGATTTCTAAAAATAAAATGTTAAGAACACCTGGAGGGTTAAGGATTTGGAGACAATAGGATGAAAAACAGCATTTAAGCAAGGGCCACTTGAGACATTCTTGTCCTTTTCTTACTGGTGAGTCAATATTTGATGCTTCAGTGGAAAGTAATTTTTTCCCTTTCATTTTACATTTCAGTGTTTATTTTGTATGAAACACATCCTAAGTATTAGGGAATAATTCAGGGGGGTTGTTCCTGACCCAGCTGTAACCAGTTTGAGTCCAAAGCATAAACTTTCAGGTTCCATCTCTTAATATCCTTACTGAAAATGCCGTGTATTCTTAGTTCGTCTAATCCCCATGGCTTGTTCTTCTCAGTCCTACACACCTCCAAGCAACGAGTTCAAGATCAGTATGAAATTGGAAGCACAGGATCCCAGGAACACCACATCTACCTGTATTGCCACAGTAGTTGGACTGACAGGCGCTCGCCTCCGCCTTCGCCTTGATGGCAGCGACAACAAGAATGACTTCTGGCGTCTCGTTGACTCAGCTGAAATCCAGCCTATCGGGAATTGTGAGAAGAATGGGGGTATGCTGCAGCCTCCGCTGGGTGAGTAACTAGACCCAGGCTCTCCCTAGCCCATTAGTTATCTTCCTCAAGTTGTACATCCTGTTAAAGGAAAACATAGGGTCCTCTGCCTATCCCTTCTTTTTCATATGGTCCAAAAGAAAAGGCCCACCTAAAATGAAATGACCTGAAAAATCTGGACCTATCCATTCTACATTAACTTATGATATCCAAGTTTCTCTCAAGCTCTTCTTTTTCTAACAAGAAACCACACATTTCATCCTTCTTTGTCACTTCCCCTTTACCCTGAGAAAAAGAATGGAAGGAGATCTTGACGTTTAACTTGCCTCAAAAAACCAGAGTTTTCACCAAATGCTACAGTGATAACAGGAAGTGAGAGAAAAGTCTCCCAGTAGAAAGGATGACTATTACAAAGATCCGTTATCTCCTTTCCCCTAAATTTTTACTTGGTCCTTGGAATTTTCTCACTTTGAGTCAATTATTAAGTAAAATGCATTATTTTACTTAAACTAATAACCCCACTGTATTTTTCTCCTCAAGATCAGATTCACCTTTTTTTGCCTCAATATACCTGAATGATTTAGCCCATCTCATCAGTTACTACTAATCACTATTGCAGTGAGTCTCAACAGAGGATAGAGAGAGATGGGTTATAGGCTATGTTCCCTTCAGGAGGCTGTGCTAAATTAAATGAACATTAGAGGACAGTATCATTTGAAAGACCTCCCCAGGTGGTTATTTAACATTTTCCTCCATTAAAAAAAATTATTTGTAATGTAAACTTTCAAATGTATACAAAAGTAGGAAAAATAGCACAGTGAATGTCCATGTATCCCTTATCCTTGATAGTCAATCTTGTTTTCTTTGTACCTATACACACTCCCTGCCTGCTCCTGCCCAATTGCCTAAACATAGTATTTTATTGTTAAATATTTAGTATGTATCTTTCATAGTTAATATTTTAAAAGCATAATCATAATAACATTATCACATGTAAATAATGATAATTCCTTAATATCAACGAATTTTTACTCAATGTTTAAATTTTCCCTACTGTCTATCTGTCTGTCTGTCTCCCTCTTTCTCTCTCTCTTTATTCCATTTTCTCTGAATCAGGATCCACATAAAATCAACATATTGCAGTTGGTTGATATGTCCCTTAAGTCTCTTTTAGTCTGTGGGTTCTTCTTCTGTCTCTTATTTTTTCTTGCAATTTATTTGTTGAAAAACCTGAGTCATTTGTCTTTAAATTTTCCCACAATTAGATTTTGCTGATTGTATCTCTGTGGTATCATTTAACATGTTTCTCTGTCCTCTCTTTCTAGAAATTGGTAAGTAGATCTAGAGGCTTGATCAGGTTAAGTTTCAATTTTTTCATAAGAATATTTCATAGGTGGTGGTCTTTATTAGGAAGCATATATGGTCTGGTTGTCTCTCATTTTATAATGTAGCAGCCATTACTGCTTGTGGTCTAGAGCAGGGGTTGACAGATTTTCTTAAAGAGTCAGATAGTAAATATTTCAGGCTTATGGGCCATACCTTCTCCGTTGTAACTAGTCAGCTTTGTCCTTGTAATGTGAAAGCAGCCATAGATGATACATAAACAAATGGGCAAGGATGTGCTCCAATAAAGCTTTATTTACAAAAACAGGTGGCCAGCCTTCTGGCTATAGTTTGCTGACCCCTGATTTAGACCCATCACTTCATTATGGTTGCAAAATGGGAAATTTTAATATTATCATTCAGTCCACATAAATTAAATGGAACATGTCTATTAACATAAACTTTCATCAACTATTTGGTTATCCTAAAGTACAGTTCATGCAGGAAAGACAGTTTAAATGCTTGACTCTTTTCTTTATTTACCAATTTTCAAAATAATAAATTGGATTACCATCATCCTCCAAAATTATTTATGGATAGTGTTATCGTTGTTGTTGTTGTTCAGTATCATAAACTCAAAGATTCATATATAGCTGATGTGTTTCACTCCATTACACTAACTGTCCTTACTGATTCTTGAATTATCCCATCTTTGGCGTCATATATATATATAAATCATTCTTAAAGTGAAATCTATAAAACAGTATATTCAGAGAAATCCCCTTCACCTTATCCCTTTCTTCTGCTATAGGGTAACCACTTTCTTTTAATTTAATGGTTTATACTCCATTTTTTAAAAAATAAGCAAATATATCCGTGTGAGTGTGTGTGTGTACATACATACATATGTATTCCCTGTCTTCTTATGTAAATGACAGCATATTATACATACTTTCCTCAATCTTACTTTTTTCATTTAGCAGTATATCCTAAAGATGACTTCTTAGTTGTATGAAGATGTTCCTCATTCCTTTTTGTAGCTGCATAGTACTGTAAGATTCTCAACCTACTTTATGAATCACTGTTTAGAAGCATCTTGATAGGCTATTAAAAAATGTAAGTTCCCAGGGATAATGGTGACCATCTAAATCGAAATCTTTCCATAAATTCTCCAGAAACATACAGATCAAAAAGGAAAGAAAATCAAACCACCCATAACTCATGCCTAAACATATCCAGGAGTCAAGAATACCACAGATGGGAATGTAAATTGATATAGCCACTATGGAGAACAGTATGGAGGTTCCTTAAAAAACTAAAAATAGAACTACTATACAACCCAGCAATCCCACTACTGGGCATATACCCTGAGAAAACCATAATTCAAAATGAGTCAGGTACCACAATGTTTATTGCAGTTATATTTTCAATAGCCAGGACATGGAAGCAACCTAAGTGTCCATCAACAGATGAATGGATAAAGAAGATGTGGCACATATATACAATGGAATATTACTCAGCCATAAAAAGGGCTTTTTCCGTTTCATAAAAAGAAACGAAATTGAGTTATTTGCAGTGAGGTGGATAGACCTAGAGTCTGTCATACAGAGTGAAGTCAGAAAGAGAAAAACAAATACCGTATGCTAACACATATATATGGAATCTAAAAGAAAAAAAAATGGTCATGAAGAACCTAGGGGCAGGGTGGGAATAAAGACGCAGACCTACTAGAGAATGGACTTGAGGACACAGGGAGGGGAAAGGGTAAGCTGGGACAAAGTGAGAGAGTGGCATGGACATATATACACTACCAAATGTAAAACCGATAGGTAGTGGGAAGCAGCCGCATAGCACAGGGAGATCAGCTCGGTGCTTTGTGACCACCTAGAGGGGTAGGATAGGGAGGGTGAGAGGGAGGGAGACGCAAGAGGAAGGGGATATGGGGATATATATATATATATATATACGTATAGCTGATTCACTTTGTTATAAAGCAGAAACTAACACACCATTGTAAAGCAATTATACTCCAATAAAGATGTTAAAAAAAAAAAGAATACCACAGATTTCAGTAACATGTTGTCTACATGTTCAGATATAAAGATCTGAAACCACTAGAACTAGTACCCACCCCATACCAGAATGAAGAGTTTTATGTAGGTAGAAACTGCATTAAAAAGGGAGAGGGCAATGGGAGCCTGACACAGCCAAAATCACCCCCAGAAAAAGACAGTCCCATCCAGAGTGGGAAATACTGAAAGAGAGCTAAGAGCTACTTGATTAGAGCCTTGGCTACTGGAGAATCAGAAGAAAGAGAGTGAATTAAAAGAGTGAGGGACGAGAGATAGCAGTCTTGGGAAGACAGCTACCTTTGTGGGAGAGGTAGCTATAATATTGAAGGAAAAGAAGGAAACCATGGGTAGTGATTTAGAGTTATGCAGGAACAAAAGAGAATCATAAAATCAAAAGACATGCAAACCTTCCCATCCCATCCCAAATAGGCTCATCTACTAAAGAAACTGCATTTCACTATGCCAACAGAAAACTCATGACCCAAGATCCCTGCCAAGATGGAGCATCCTGTTTTTTGTAAGCCCAGGAAAATATAAGACATTTCAAAGGATTAGGAAACAGCAGTCAACATCTATAAAAAGCTTCTACGTGAAGAAAAACAGAAATAGAGGATAAAACCATTTTAACTATTGAAAATTCTACAGCCAAAATCAGTGAGTAGCCAGAGGAAAACTGTTGTACAATAACCCATCTCAAATAAGTATTGACAGATATGAAAAATACCTTGAATCAAAAATTGTAAGTCAGACTAGAAATGCACAATAGACAGGAAGATGTGAAAATAGAATTGTTCAAACTCAAGAAAAAAATTGAAAGAAAAATAATCTCAGTTGAAGACTCAATTCCAGGGTACCCACTGGGATAATAGATTCAACTGGAAATATAATAAGGGACATTGAGAAGAGAAATAAAAATAAATATTAGAGAAGGTTTAAAAGTATCAGAAAGGAACTGTTAGATATAGAACATAACAAAGATCCAATGTGTATATGTATGTGTACATATATATTTGGAGTCCCTGAAGAAGATAAACAGAATTAATACTTAAAATTGTAATATAAGAAAATTTTCCAAAAATTAAGGAACACCTAAACCTTCATATTGAAAGGGCCTACCTTATTCCTGGAAAAATTGATCTAGATTGGTCAACTCTAAGACATATTCTAGTACAACTATTATACTCTAAGAATAAAGAAAAATTCATCTAAGCCTCCAGCAACAAGGCCAAATTACTCACAAGGGAAAGAAAGTCAGGTTTGCATCATACTTCTCAACAGCAAAATACAAAGCAAGACTAAGTGGAGCAGCATTTTTAAGAAATTCAAGGAAAGAAAATGAAAAGACAGGTTTTATATCTAGACAAGCTGTTTTTTCAAGTCCTGAGATTATACTGAAAGAGTTTTCAGCATGCAAGAACTCAGGAAATACTGTGGCCCCAAGCCCTTCCTAAGGAATCAATTATGGAAGAGCTCCATCCAAACAACAGGTGATCAATCTAAGACAAAAACAAAGGTAGGGACAAGAGTAGAATAGTATGGTATCAGTCTGGGTCCAGTGAAGAAAGAGAACCCACACAGCAGTTTAAACACAGAAAGTTTAATATACATGTTAACTATAACAGAGGATTGGAGTGAGGGATTGGCTAGTCAAAAGGCAGGAGAACTCTAAAGAATATAAGAAGAGCAGACGTAAGGAGAAGCCACGACGCTGGGGCAGAGATAGCGCTCCCAAGGAAGAGCCTCCCTTCCCCCATCTCAGGGCTGAGATGTAGACCTTGTTGGAGGGGGCACAGCTGTGGCTCACTGGATGAGAGAAATCACTGTGGGGCCACAGCAGTGGAACTTGCTAGAACTCTGTCCTCCAGGGTGCTGAGAAAGCTGTTCATGGAGAGGTGTGTCTTTGGAGAAACTCTTCTACAGAACCACTTAAGATGGGGAGGGTGGTGCTGCTACGGGCTGCCCTGTGCTCCCGGACCTGGACCATAGGGAAGATGGGGTGCTGCAGGAGCCTGCCCAGCCAACACGATGCAGCCAGAAAGCAAGCCCCTTTCCTCCTGTCGTATCTGTAGATGGGGTCCTGGGTATCACTTAAAACTGATAAACCAAATAGTAGAAGCCTAAGTGAGGAAATAAGGGAATTAAGGACATTATAACATATGTTAGTATAAAGGTAACTACTAAAACAAAATTCCAGAACTTCCTAAATACCAAAGGAACAAAAAGATCAAGAAACAGATGACACAAAGAGATGAACTAAATATGGAGAACGCAGTAAATAAAGCATAATGTGACAGAGTTGAGACCAAATGTGTAATTTATATTAATAAATGTAAATGGTTTAAACTCACCTATTAAAAGAAAAATATTTCAGATTGGTGCTCAAAGTCAAACCCAACTTTATACTCTGTACAGGAGACATACCTAAAGTAAAGTGAGTCAGAACAGCTAAAAATAAAAGGATGATCAAGGATATATGAAGGAACTTCAAACAATATAATAGCAGAGGTTACAATTCTGTTATTAGACATAGTAGAATTAATAAAAATAGAAATTATGGTAGATGCAAGGAGACATAGACAAACACATTAATAGGAGAATTAACACACCTCTCAAGACAAGACAGGCCAAGAGGACAAAAAAAGTAAAGGGTTGAAGACTTTAATGAATAAGATAGATCATATGTGTGTGTGTGTATATATGTATGCATATCAAACTTTATACCCTGGTAAAGGCCCTTCCACCTTGAAATTTAAAACTCTTTAAACAACTTTTGTTTGAAAAATGGAAATATAAACCAAAATTTTAAAATTCCTAAAACATAATGATAATAAACATCACATCAGAATTTGGAGATATAATTAAAGCAGTGGTTGGAAGAAAATTTATAGCCTTAAATACCTGGCATAAAGAAAAATGAAAGGATAAATATTACGAATTTAAATTCCCAATTAAAACAGCTAGAAAAAGTTACACTCCAAAGCAAATACAAAGGAGAAATAAGTAGAAGAAAAAATAAAGATAGAAAGAGATTAATGTGGTAGAAAATAGAAAAGCAGTAAATCAAAATACTGTGTCTTTGGAGAAAACCTCAACAAAATAACAAACCACTAGTTAGCCTAATAAAGAAAAAAAAAGAAGAAGCGCAGATATACAAAAGTAGAAATGACAAAGGCGGGGAATAGCCCTATGTAAACTAGGAAAGCTAGATGAAATAAGAAAATACTGTTTGTCAAAATTGACCCTAGGAGCATCACATATGTTTTCAAAGCACTTACATCAAAGTACTGCATGCAGATTATTTTAGAGGGAAATCCTACAAAACCTTGAAGACCAGATAATCTCAATGCTACTTAGGTGTTGTACGTCAGTGATACCCAACGGAACTTTCTGTGATGGTGGAAATGTTTTATGTCTTTGCTGTCCAGTATGGTAGTCACCAACCACATGTGTCTGTAGAGCACTTGAAATGTGTCTACCGCAACTAAAGAATTGAATATTTAATTTTATTTTAATCATAATTTAAAGTTAAAAACCTATGTGGTTGGTGGCTACCATACTAGACAGTGCACTTCTAGATCATAGAAAAAGGAAAATATCCAAATTCTTTTATGAAGCAGGTAGAACTTGGATACTTAAACCTGATTTAAACACACACACACGTGCACACACACACACACAGCCTCGTGTGAATATTATTACAAAACACCTAAATAAAATATTAGGAATTAGAGTTCAACATATTTACAACAATAATTCATCAAGACAAAGTAGTGGTTTTTTTCTGGGAATGAAAAGAATATTTAACTTCAGAAATATCATTAATGGACTTCACCATATTAAAATAGCTAAGGAAGAAAGTCATATGAACTTCAGCAAAAATCAGCACACTACTGAGGACTCACATTTCTCGATTTCAAAACTTACTACAAAGCAACAGTACTCAAGACATTGTGGTACTTATAGATAAGAGGATTAGATTTGAGAGTCCAGAAATAAACCCATACATTTATGCTCGGTTGGTTTTCAACAAGGGTGCCAAGATAAGTCAGTAGGGGTTTTCAACAGCTGGCACAGGGACAACTGGATATCTACATACAAAAGAATGGAGTTGGACCCCACCTCCACACCATATACAAAAATTGACTCCAAGTGGTTAATAGACCTAAATGTAAGAGCTAAGACTATAAAACTCTTAGAAGAAAACATGGGAGTAAATCTTCATGACCTTGGATTAGGCAGTGGTTTCTTAGATATGGCACCAAAAGCACAAACAACAGAAGAAAAACTAGATAGATGGGCTTCAAAATTAAAAGCTTTTGTGCTTCCAAAGACACTATCAAGAAAGTGAAAAGACAGCCCACACGATGGGAGAAAATAGGCAAATCCAAAAGGGCAGAGAGTAGGTTAGTGGTTTCCAGGGATTGGGTTGAAGGGACAATGGGGGGTGGCAGCTAATAGATATGGGTTTTCTTTTTGGAGGAGTGATGAAAATGTTCTAAAATTAGATAGAATGATGTTTCATAACTCTAAAAACCACGGAATCGGATATTTAAAAGTATGAATTGAGTTACATCTCACTAAAGCTATTATTTTTTCAAAATCACATGTCCGATTCAACAAATAGTATTGGGAAAACTGGATATCCACATGAAAAAGAATGAAGTTGGACCTTTACCTTACACCATTATACAATAGCTAACTCAAAATGGATCAACAACCTAAATGGAGGAGCTAAAACTGTAAAACTCTTAGAAGAAAACATAGGGGAAAAGCTTCATGATGTTGGAATTGGCAGTGATTTTTGGATACGACACCAAAAGCACAGGCAACAACAAAAAAAATAGTTAAATTTGACTGTATCAAAATTTAAAATTTTGTTTATCAAAGGACACTTTTAACGGAGTGAAAAGGGAACTCATGGAATGGGAGAAAATATTTGCGAATCATATATCTGGTAAGGGGTTAATATCCAAAATATATTTTTTAAAACTCCTTCAGTTGAACAACAGCAAATAAACAACCTGATTAAAAAATAGGCAAAGGACTTGAATAGACATTTCTCTAAAGAAGATATACACGTGGCCAGTAAGCACATGAAAAAATGCTCAGCATCAGTAATCATTTAGGGAAATACAAATCAAAAACACAATGAGATAATACTTCACACCCATTAGGATGGCTATTATCAAATAAATAGAAAATAACAAGGGTTGGTGAGGATGTGGAGAAATTGGAACCATGTGTATTGTGTATTGGGAATGTAAAGTGGTACAGCCACTAAGGAAAACAATATGTTTCCTCAAAGAAGTTAAAAACAGAATTACATGTGATCTAGCAATTCCACTTTGGGGTAGATAGGCAAAAGAATAGAAAGCAGGGACTAAAGGAGATATTGGGATACCTATATTTAGCAGCATTATTCACAATATCCAGAAGGTCAAAACAACCCAAGTGTCCATTGACAGAAGAATGGATAAATAAAATGTGGTATATACACACAGTGGAATGTTATTCAGCTTTAAAAAGTAAGGAGATTCTGACACATGCTACAATGTGGATGAATCTTAAAGATATTATGCTATTATAAATGAAATAAGCCAGTCACAAAATGACAAATGCTGTATGATTCCACTTATACAAGGTACCGAATATAGGCAAATTCATAGCGACAGAAAATAGAATGGCGGTTGCAAGGAGCTGGGAAAGGGGAGAGGGGAATGGGGAGTTACTGTTTAATGGGCAGAGTTTCATTTGGGGAAGATGAAAAAGTTCTGGAGATGGATGGTAGTAATGGTTACACATTGATGTGAATGTACTTAATGCCATTTACTTTTGAGAAAGAAGGGGAAATATACGTGTATACACACACATGCACATATATATAATGTACATGAACTTACATATATTTTGTATACTTAGTTTTATAAAAAGAAACACAGGACTGTTAAAACCAGAAAATAATGGAAAGGTTCCCTATTGGGAGTGTCTGGGAATAGGGTGGAAAGCATAGAAACGAGAGTGAGACATCTCTAAAAATACCCTTTTATATTCTTTTGACTTTTGAATTATATAAATGTCTTACTTAATACATAAAATTAAACCAAAAACAAACAGATGAACAAGCCATATCCTAAAATTGACTATAAACAGAAACAAACTGAACTCTGTATCAAATGGATGTCATAACCACATTGAAAAAAGAGTTCAAACAACTTGAACACAGAACCTTCACAGTACACCCGCAATGGGACATATTTCAAAGGAAAATGGAACTGCAAAGAAATTCTGACTTTTTCTTAATGATGTTAGTGGTTTTGCCCTAATAATCTGAAACTATTTTGCATGTATTGAAGACAGAGCAAATGAGTAAATAAGATACAAGTATGGGATGGAAAAGATGAAGAAGAACCCTTGCAGTGTAGGATTTGAATTGGAGGTATGTTATGAACTCTTAACTTAAAATAGGTATATAAGTATATATTAATATGTATTAAAATATACATAAATATATATTAATGTAATACTTATTCACTTAGAATATATATGTATGTATATGTATATATTCTAAGGTAATACATGTATATGTATATGTATGTATATATATGTATATATTCCAAGCTCTATTGAAAAGGCCTGGAAACAATGACTCCTCAGTAGCAATGGGAGCATCTTGATTTGATTTCTCATTCTCCGCTAAATCCCATTCTCCGCTAAAAGGAATCATGGCTCCTTGGAGCAATGGCTGATTCCAAGACTGAGCAACAGAGAAAATGTAAGGTGAGTCTGGAAGATCTTATTATGCCAGAAAGCAAAGAAGTCTCAAAGATTGATGGGTGCATATCAGAGGGATACAGGAGCCAGTTTAAAGGGACTCTGACTAGCCAAAATTGGAAAAATATGACCATCAAAGAGAATAATAAAAATAGAAGAACAATAATAATAGCCTCATGGGTCCCTAGTGATACACAGGAAAAAAATTAAAGTTGCAGAGAAAGTTCTTCTTTACAGAATATCAGCTAACAGATATAAAGAATGATAGAAAATTATCATTTCGGCAACCACCATTTAAATGGATTCAGACCAAGATAATCAATGAATGCTAAAACAAAGAAAAGAAAAGCTTATTGGAGAATAGGATATTCACACAGTCTCAAAGTTTCTCCCCACTGATTATTAATTACAAGGGGAAATTACAATGAAGAAATCTGTCGGTCATTTCTTAATAAGTGATCAAATTCAGTATCATTAATAATTAGACACACTGACATTATTTACTGCTTGAAGCAATGAAATGAGAAGTACTCAATATCCCTTGTGTAGTATCTTTGTCAAAATTGTTTAGCATGAATGTAATCATAAGGAAACAATCAGAAAACATCCAAATTGTGGGACGTTCTATAAAACAGGCCAAACTCTTCAAAAGTAACAATTTCATGAAAAACAAAAGGCAACTGGACTATCCTAGATGAAAGGAGACTAAAGAAACTTGACAACCAAATGCAATATGTCATCCATGATGTATTTTAAAAATTAAACACTTATAAAGATTTGGGGACAGCTGAAGATGTTTTTATTTAAATGTATTGGATATGATAATATTGCAGTTCTAAAGGAGAATGTCCTTGTTCTGAGGACAAATATCTTGACGTATGTAGAGGTGAAGTCTATATCATGATGTCTCTAACTTTCACATAGTTCAGAGGAAAAAGTGTGTGTAGATACATGGAAAGCAATTGTGGTGAAGTGTTATTAGTTGCTGAATTTAGGTGAAGGGTACATAGTTTGCTCTTGTATTGTTTTTTGCTACTTTTCTCTGGGTTTAAAATTTTTCAAGATAAAAAGTTTAAAATAATTTATGTATATGATTATACATATATATATGTGTGTGTGTTCATGTTCCCCAGGCCTCCTCTGGACTTCTCCCCAGAGTTGCTGAATCAGAATTTCTAGGTAATGGGGCTTGGGATTCTGCATGGTAAAATGGCTCTCCCGAGACTCTTAACACAGTTGGTCTGTATTTGGGAAGCATTGCTCCAAAGAGCATTCTTCTCCATTAAAATCTTGTGTGGTTTGTGTGTGTGTGTATGTGTGTGTGTTCTGTTCACACAGGAACATTGGTTACTACTTTGCAGAGTCCTCCAGAAAAAAGGTGAAAAGGTAGAATGATTCTCAGGTGATGTCAACCTTTTCCTCATATCCCCTTGTTTTACTGGTCCATTCTATACTTAGACTGAGGTTATTTCTTCTAAACAGGGCTATCTGGATCACTAATTCTCAAACATGGCTGCCAGTTAGAATCACCTAGAGAGCTCTCAGAAATTTCAGTGCCTAGGCCTTACCTCAGATCAATTAAATCTGAATTTCTGGGAGTGGGATGATGTATTCTTTAATGCTCCCCAGGTGATTTCAGTGTCCAAGTTTGAGAGTCCCTAGGCTAGAACAAAGCTGGCCTCTGATGAGGCCTCTAGTCAAGTGTGTCAGGATCCCAGTATAAACTGCCTACTCAGCAAACTTAGTCACGTGCCCTGATGTCTATGTGGGACATTGACTTGAAAGGAACCCTCTTATGTTCCTGACACTGATCAGTCTTCTCTTATGCTAAATAGCTTCCAGGGCCTGTCAGTAAAAAGGGGGATTTTAAAAGATGCGTATCCCATTTATGGTTATGGAAATTTGAACTCTGTTTATAAAAATTTGGGAGGGGGGATGAAATTTTAGAGAGAAGTAACTTTAACTATGGTATCTTAAATACTCATTTTACACAGGTAATTTTAAAAATATTCGCCAAACTCTCTTCTCTGCAAGGCCCCTGACATTGAGTAATGCCAGACCCATCTATACGTACACCTATCTCAAGACTAGTCATAACCCCACCCCCAGTTAAATAAATCTGAATTAACTTGTGTTTGAGTGTGTATGTAAGAGCGGAGCATTGAAGTGGTGACAGCATCCTGGTCGAAGCAAAAGGAATTCTAACAGTCCTTCCCAAATACAACCTGACTGAACATACACTTCTTCCTCAGGGAAGACAGTTTGTTCAGCACCTCTCTTCCAGTTCTCGTTTCTGTCCCTCTTGGGGTAAAATTTAGATAGCCCACCCAACCTCAGTTTGGAAGCACTGCTTTAGTTCAGTGTCATCATCTGACAAATACAGAAATAGGGAAAGGGAAGTTAGTTGTCCAAAGTTGTACAGTGAATTGGTGGCATGTTTCTGTACATGTATTTGTATGTGTACATGTATGTAAAGCTCCTCTGGGAGGAGAGAATGATTTGGGGATCATCTTGACAGCCATAGAGTCTAATAACTTCATAAAGCTTGGAATTACTATATAGGACAATGGCAGGGTAAGGAGTAGGGCGCATTCATGTGCTTCCTGGTATGAGTGCTGTTCTGTTACCTGCCACCAGAGGGCATGAACTATGATTAGATTCTAGACCTGCTGATCTACATTGAAGTTCAGAGCTTGCTCAGACCACTGTTGGTTCAAACAAACGAACCCTAACCTATTCAGTAGTCCCACAGCCTTAGGAGCATATGAAAGATCTTTGTGACTGATTGTTTATAAATATTTTAAAAAGAAATCTTAGCTAAGCACAGAACACTTGCAGCATGCCTGGGTTTAGAATTGGAGACCTGGTTTTATAATATTAGCCCAGGCACTTACTAGTTTAGTTGTGTGGCCAATGGTAAGTTGCTTTATCTTGACTTTTAACCATGAATTTCAGTTGCCTCACCTGCCACATCATTAATAAACTTTGCCACACATGGTTGAGGATTAAATGGGGTAACATGATAAAGCATTTATCAATTCCTGGCACCCGTTTCATAAGTGGAGATTTTTCCTTTGTTCAGTAAAACTCTCATGGAGCTCATATTCTGGTTGGAAAAGACATACACATTACATGGAAAAAAGAAAGAAAATTTAGGCAGTGATAAAAGGTAAGGATAATAAGAAGGGAGCAGGATCTAGGAGGCTATTTTAGGTAGGGTAGTCTAGGAATGCCTCTCTGAGGAGGTGATATTTCAGCAAAGAACTATCAAAGATTTGAGAAAAGTGAAGGGTGTCTGAGGCAGAGGGACACAGCTTGGTGTGCTTGGGAAACAGAAAGACCAGTGAATGAAAGGCAGGGGGGTGGCAGGAGATGAGTTACAAGAAGTAAGCAAGTTCCGTATCATGTAAGTTTTGTTAAATACATAAAGACTGCAGATTTATTTTGTGTTATAGGATGTAAGCATAAGAGTGATGTGATCTGATTTATAGTTTTAAAAACATAACCATATCATTCTGGTTGCTGTGTGGAGAATAGACAGTAGGGAGGCAAGAGTAGAAGCAGAGAGAAGGGTTAGAAGGCTGTTTTAGTAGTCTGGGCAAAGTTTGGCTGTCACTTAGATTAGGGTGTTAGTGGGCAGAAATACAGAATGGTAAGGAACGGTTCGGTTTAGGGTATATTAGATGTAAGAACCATCAACACTTGCTGATTAATTGTATTTGAGAGACAATAGAAAGGGAGGAACCAAGAGTGACTTCTAGGCTTTTTGGTCTCAGCACTTGGGTTTAAATAAGTGGTTCCATTAACTGAGATGAGATGACTGGAGGAAAGGGGGTAGTAAAATCAAGAGTTCTGTTTTAGATTTACTCATTTTGAGATCTCTTGGCATCCAAGTAGAGTTATAGAATAAGGCAGTTGAAAATATGAGCGTGAGACTCAGGACAGAGGTTTGGGTTAGAGATATAAATTGGCAGTCATCGTTGATGGGAAAAAAGTGGGGACCAAGAAGAGAGAACCAGTGGCCAGACACTGAGGTACTCCCACTTTAGAGGTTAGGATTTCTTACCCACCTGGCCTTTTCCTTGCAAGCCATTGTTTAATTTGAGGAGACCCTCAAATTATTGTTTTTACTCTTCTCTTCCTTTTTGCACAAATTTACAACTCCAGTTCTTTTACCAAGAGAGACAGCATGGTAGAACTGAGTGATTAAATATTTGAAGACATTAATGTGCTGATTAATAATGAAGGCTCTGGAGACAGAGGAATTCGGTTTAAATCCTGCCTCTGCTATTTACTAGCTTAGCGACCTTGGATATTTTACTTAATTTCTCTAATCTCAGTCTTTTCATCTATAATAATCAAAATAAAAGCCAGCATTCATTTAACACTTGTCATATACCAGGCATCGTTTTAAGTGCTTCACATGTATTAACCTATTTTAACCCTTAGAACAACCCATTGAAGTAGTTACTATTCTTACCCATTTTATTGTTGAGGAAATGAAAGCCAGAGAGAGGTCTTATAATTTGCCAAACATCACACACCAGGTAAGTAGCAGAGCTAGATTTGAATCTAGGGAGCCTGGCTCCAAAACCAGTGCTACTTTTCTCTTATCAAATTCACAGAGTTGTAGAAGTGATTAAATGAGATAACCCACTTAAAAGTGCTTAGCACATGGAGGCTGGCAAATAATATGAGCGTAATAAATATTTTCTTATGGAGGCAGCATAGCATAGTGAAAGAGAATCAGATGGAAAGTCCTGGGGCTCCAGCCTGACTACAGGAACAACTTACGTGATCATGAACAAGTTTCTTAGCCTCTCTGGACTTCAGTTTTGTCATCTACAATATAAAACCTTCATACTATATGGCCTCTGAAATCCCTTTCAGTGTTTAAACATTCTATCTATGACTCCCCAGGACAGATTGTGAATACATCTGAATTTGGTAGGGGAATAAGGTACTCAGTAATTCCTTGGGTTGACAACATTTCTACTTTGCCCTTCTACTCTTGAAGAAACTTGCTAGGAGATAGTGAAACGTAGTTAAGAACCATGAGGTTTGGAGTAAGACTGTCATGTAGTGGAATCTGTTTCTACCACTTACTACCTTGGACAAGCTACTTCTCCTGAGTTTCTCTTTCATCATCTGCAAACTAGGGGTAATGATAGTGCACACCTCATGGCATTATTTGAAATATCCTGTGAGAAAGCGCCTGTAAAGTATTTAATACATGATAAGCATTGAATACATATTAACTATTATAATATTATTATAAGGGTTTCCAGAGCTGAGAGGATTTCTTTTTCCCTCAAGTACCAGATGAGATAGAAGCCTCTCAGTAACCCACTTCTAAAGAATTGAACTGGGAATTACATGGTGAGGCACTCTCGTTGTTGGGAACTGAGGGCATGAATCAGAATTTTCTAACTGTGCAGTCATTCCTCCCCGCTCCCCTCTTATACGAAGGTGTAGGGAGCATTTCTCTAGAGCAGCTTTGCCTTATCTGTAGGTGTAGTGAATCATTCATGGCAAATCTGCACTAGGTTTGGATTGCTTCAACCCTTCCCTGACCTAAAGAGAGTTGTTTTACTCACACACAAACCAGACCTGAATTTCTGGAGAAATTTGTTTGTCTGTTTGTTTGTACCGTGGTCAAAGGAAGAGTAGTAGTCAAGACTCTTTTGGAGTGTAAAACCCCAACCCAGACCAGGTTAGAGGAGGGCAATAGGAGGAGGCAGGAATTAGTGACTCATGTAACTGCGAAGCCCAAGACCTGGTGCTGAGTGTGTCTGGACACAGGGTTTTAAACACTCTAATGTCTCCATCTCCTGCTCTACATTGGCCTTATTCTCAGTTATGTTCTCCATTTTAGCAGTGCCAAATCTACAAACTTACTTATAACCATGATCTCAGAGAAAGAAAAGCTCTCTCCAACATGCACATCATATCAGAAAACAGTTGATCCAACTTGGGACATACATATACACTTTTGGTCTAGGGGAATCTGATGCTTTTAAATAGCATTATTTTGCATTCCATGGCCAGGTAGGTAGAGCCCAGTGTAGACATCCCCACCAAATCACATAAAATTAGAGTTTTTTTGTCTTTTGGGGGTTTTTTTTTAACAGAAGGAAAAAGAGCTAGGCAAGCAAAAAAGAAGTGGTAGCAGTTTGACAGGACTGTGTGAATTGCTATCCCCACTGTTTATGAATGAGCTATCCCAAGAAGTCTCCTGACCCTGGGAAACCTCACTTGGTAGCCTAGCCAGCTTTGAGACTAAAAGTTTAAATCATGTGGGGGTGGTACCTCTCTTATTTGCATTTTCTTCTCTCTTCTCACATCCTCCCCTTTAATTTAATTATAGTTCTTAACTAATACTTTATCCCAAAAGCTGATTCTTCCTTTTTCATTTCACATGCACATTGATAATTTAGTGTAGTAAAGAGTGTGGGCTCAACAGTCAGATTGCCTGGATTTCAATCCTATCTTTGTCATTTGCTCACTTTGAAATCTCAAGCAGTTTACTTTATACTTCTTTCCTCATCTATAAAATGAAGATAATTTCTCCCCTACTGGGTTGTCTTGAGGATTAAATTAGATAGTCGGTAGAAGGTGCCTGGCACAGTATCTAGCACACAGTGAAGTACTCAGTAATATCAGATACTGTTGTTGTTGCTGTTTCTCTGCAGCTTCGGTTCAGCCTATCTGTTCTTTGTCAGGAATGGGAAAGCTGAGGTAGATTGGGAGACTATCAGAAAGCACTAGATTGTGGTATCTCAGGACAGAGGGTTGAAGCCAAATTGAAGGAAGCACTTGGAGCTCTAATTGGAAGACTTAACTATGATAATGATCTTATTTTTACAGTTTGTTAATTAAATGGTATATTCTTATTGACTTGTCATTGCAGAATGACAATGGACAATCAACATCCCTAGGCTTCTTTTCACTCTTTTGGAAAATGAGGGTTTTTTTGATAAGATGATCCCTTCCATTTTTATCAATGCCTGATCCTTCGTTAAGTAAAAATGAATATCAAAAAGTGTTTTGTACTCTGTGTATGTGTGTGAGAGAGAAGGAAAGAGAGACAGAGAGCGAGAAAGTGAGAGCAAAAGTGAGAGTGTGTTTACATTGAGATAAACCAAAAAGATTTACTTGTATATTGGATTTATCAGACATACCTGGTTTCTTCTTAAGAGATTATTATATCCCTGTTCACACTCTATGGTCTAGATCATTTCTAAGTGTTTGTTATTCCTATCACAAATCTATTTTGTATTTTTCAAGGAAGCTTTTCAGGCATGATATTTGTTGTGTAATACTTGTTTTGGCTTCAGGAAACTTGGTTGGGGACTTTACTCCACTACTTACTTTGCAACATTACCTTGGGCAAGTTACATTCCCTCTTATATGCCTCATTTCCTCATCTGTCTAATGAGGTATTTCTTCTACTTAACCTTTAAGTCCTTCCCTAACCATCTGTGATTCTATAACTATCACAGCATAGGTTGTGGCAGGCGTAGCTGGATTCCAAAGGGAAAACTTGATATAGCAATTCCCTTTGAGACATATTTTTTATCTGTTGCCCATTATGTTTGCTGCAGGATTTCGGCTGAACGCTTCCTCTTGGCCCATGTTCCTTTTGAAGACACTAAATGGAGCAGAGATGGCTCCCATCAGGATTTTCCACAAGGTACAGTGTCCCTCAGCTATCACCAGCTCCAAATTGCTTAAGGTCAAATGCTTACATTCTTTCAGTTACTGAGCCTCTGATGTCTACATTATATATGTGGCCTGAGGATGCCTTCTCAGAAACTAGTTCAGCAGAAGGATTTTTTAAGTACCTTAAAAAGCCGCAATTATCCCCAGAGAAATATTAGACTGATAAATTAGGATTTCTGCGTTTTGGGTCCTAGCTCTGCCAATAGTAAGTTTTGACCTCATCTGTTAAGTGGGATTCTGTCTACCTCATAGGGTTTTAAGAAGTTAAACATTTTTTTTTATTAGTAAAACATATAAAGTGTAGTATAAATCTAAAGGAGCTATTCTTACTATAGATCATGCAGTTCCATAAGGTCCATATTCTAAACAGAGAGAAAGGAAGGAGACTATTTTTTGAGTGCCTACAGTATGTTTGGAGTTTATCCACACTCTCTCATTTAAATACCCACAGTTAACTTTATGAAGCAAGAGTTATTATTTCGATTTAGTAGTTAAGGAAACAAATACTTTTGAATAAGGAGCTTGCCCAAGGTCGCATGACTAGTAAGTGGTGTAACAGGGATCCAAAACCTGTATTCAGTCTTGCTGATTTCTCGAGGGATGAAGCAATCAGTCTGCTCTTAGTTGATCTTTAATGAAGTTAAAGTTACTGTAAAGGTGACTGAATTGGGGTTGCCTATGTTGCCATTTAAGTCTAAACCCTGAGAGTACCCTGGTTCCCAGAATACAGTATACTGGACAACTTGAAACCCTTCCACTGCAGAATACCTAAAAATCATGGGGGGTAAGGGGCCAACAAGTATTCTTTTAAAGGCTTTGCTGACCTTACTAGAAAGTAAGATAACTCCAAGGCCAAAATGAGGAAGGAAAAGCAGAGTGTTAGGTATACTGAACCTGCAGGTGCCGTAAGGGGCTTTGCGAGTCTTACTTTCCAAGGACCTTGTCTTTTAACAACCACAGTAGGATAGAAGTTGAGGCCTTGGGCCCATGCAAGGCAGAAAAATGTACCTGGGACTGCCACGTAAAAAATCAGATTGGATCCCTCAAATGTTTACTCCTTAGTGAAAAGACTATTGCATTGATGAGGAAGAGTCTCTGCCTGGGCCATGGGTAGGGGTAGGAAGTGAGTCATCTCTTCTGATAAGACAGTCTTTCCCCATGGAAGTCCAGGGTTCAGATATAGTGCCTGTGTTGTTTCAGAACTCCAGAATTGTATGGGATATTTCTGAGTGCCTGGCAGAAGCAAACCCAAAACCTCTCTAGAGGGTTTGGTTGTTTTCAACCCAGATGTCATAGAAGTCCCAAAAATGAAGTACCACTGAAGATCAGTTCAGTACAGTTCATAATTACAGAGCCCGCAAAACTCACAAAGCAAATCCTGCATGATGAGACTTCAGTAGACAACAAACAGTAAGACTCTAACCTCAAGCACTTTCAGATAATAGAAATATCAGATAGAGATTATAAATTAAGTATTTGAAAATGAGTAAGGAATGAAAAGAAGGAATTTAAAGATGAGAAAAGTACAAACCTCTATTTTTTTAAAGACAAAGTTGAAAAAACAACAAATTGACTATCTAGAAATGAAACTTAACCATTAAAAGTTTTAAATCTTAGGTAGGCGTATAAGCAATTTAGACCTAGATAGAGAAGAAAGAATTGAAAGACACGTGTAAGGACTTTCCCTAGAGTGCAGTACAGAGAGATAAAGAGATGGAAAATACATTAAAGAGAAGAGACAAAGAGAATACTATTAGAAGGTCCAGTATATGCTGAACATGAACTCTAGAGAGATTAATTAGAAAGAATAAAGAAAAGTCAGTATTTGAAAAGATAATGACAGAATTTTCCAGAGTGTGTAATAAAGACAAATATATACCTTAAAACATCATGGTATAACTAAAGTCAAAAGAAAAGATCTGAGCAAAGTAATCACACAGAATACAGTCATCCTCTGTGAGGGATGGTTCTGCACCTGTGGGGGACTGGTTCGTGGACCCCCTGAATATGAAAATCCACACATACGCAACTCCCTTATATAAAATGGCATAGTACAGTCAGCCCTCCATATCCACAGCTTCCATGTCCATGTGGACTGAACCTTCAAAAGGATTACAGTTAGGCTGACAGCACATTTCTTGACAGCAGCAGTACAAGCCAAAAGGTAACAGAATAATATCTTCAGAGAACTAAGAAAAAGTAGTTGTCCACCTAGAATTTTATATCTACTTATACTATTATTTCAGAATGAACGTAAAATCAAGACATTTTCAGCAAACTAATACAAACAGATACTAATATATCTGCTGAAAGAACAATTGAACAGTATATTTCAGGAAGAAGATAACTGGGGACTTCAATCCGCCTGCCAGTGCAGGGGACATGGGTTCAATCCCTGGTCCAGGAAGATCCCACATGCTGGGGAGCAACTAAGCCCGTGTGCCACAACTACTGAGCCCACGTGCCACAACTAATGAAGCCCACACACCTAGAGCCCATGCTTCGCAACAAGAGAAGCCACCACAATGAGAAGCCCATGCATCACAACGAAGAGTAGAGAAAGCCCGCACGCAGCAACGAAGACCCAGCGCAGCCATAAATAAATAAATAAAAGATAATTGAACTGGAAAGTAAGAATGAGATGCAAAGAGTACTGCTGAAGAAAGATGGTTTAACATGTGAGTAAAACTAATCAACCATTGCCTATAACTGTATAAACCAGTTATACTAGCAGAAGTGATCAGTTGGCAGTATAACAATGTGGAACTAAATTGTCAAACACCTGTTAACTCAGGAGTAGTTTAAATATTCTGAGGTTCTTGTATTGTTTAAAGATGAGCTTTAGACTTAATTATGTCAACTATACAGTTATGATCTGAAGGGGATCCACCAAAAGACTAAATATAGAATGGTTAACGTATGAATTGGGGACTTCCCTGGTGGCACAGTGGTTAAGAATCTGCCCGCCAGGGGAGCTTCAAGAAGGCAAAAGAGTAAGACGTGGAGATCACCTTCCTCCCCACAAATACATCAGAAATACATGTACATGTGAAACAACTCCTACAGAGCACCTACTGAACGCTGGCAGAAGACCTCAGACCTCCCAAAAAGCAAGAAACTCCCCCACATACCTGGGTAGGGCAAAAGAAAAAAGAAGAAACAGAAACAAAAGAATAGGGACGGGACCTGCACCAGTGGGAGGGAGCTGTGAAGGAGGAAAGGTTTCCACACACTAGAAGCCCCTTCATGGGCGGAGACTGTGGGTGGCGGAGGGGGGAAGCTTCGGAGCCACGGAGGAGAGCGCAGCAACAGGGGTGCAGAGGGCAAAGGGGAGAGGTTCCCGCACAGAGGATTGGTGCCGACCAACACTCACCATCCCCATCCCGAGAGGCTTGTCAGCTGACCCGCCGGGACAGGTGGGGGCTGGGAGCTGAGGCTCCAGCTTCAGTGGATCCCAGGGAGAGGACTGGGATTGGTTGCGTGAACACAGCCTGAAGGGGCTAGTGCGCCACAGCTAGCCGGTAGGGAGTCTGGGAAAAAGTCTGGAGCTGCCGAAGAGGCAAGAGACTTTTTCTTGCCTCTTTGTTTCCTGATGCGCGAGGAGAGGGGATTAAGAGAGCTGCTTAAAGGAGCTCCAGAGATGGGTGTGAGCCGTGGCTGTCAGCGCGGACCCCAGAGACGGGCATGAGACGCTAAGGCTGCTGCTGCCACCACCAAGAAGCCTGTGTGCGAGCACAGGTCACTATCCACCTCTTCCCTCCCGGGAACCTGTGCAGCCCACCGCTGCCAGGGTCCTGTGATCCAGGGACAACTTCCCTGGGAGAACACACGGCTGGTGTGTTCTCATGCTGGTGCAATGTCATGCCGGCCTCTGCTGCCGCAGGCTCACCCCACGTTCCATACCTCTCCCTCCCCCCGGCCTGAGTGAGCCAGAGCCCCCAGATCAGCTGCTCCTTTAACCCTGTCCTGTCTGAGCGAAGAACAGACACCCTCAGGCAACTTACACACAGAGGCGGGTTAAGATCCAAAGCTGAGCCCCAGGAGCTGTGTGAACAAAGAAGAGAAAGGGAAATCTCTCCCAGCAGCCTCAGGAGCAGCAGATTAAATCTCCACAATCAACTTGATGTACCCTGCAACTGTGGAATACCTGAATAGACAACGAATCATCCCAAATTGAGGAGGTGAACTTTGGGAGCAACAATATATATATTTTTTTTCCCTTTTTCTCATTTTGTGAGTGTGTATGGGTATGCTTCTGTGTGTGATTTTGTATAGCTTTGCTTTTACCATTTGTCCTAGGGTTCTGTCTGTCCATTTTTGTTTCTTTGGTTTTAGTATAGTTTTTAGCACTTGTTATCATTGGTGGATTTGTTTTTTGGTTCGGTTGCTCTCTTCTTTGTTTCTTTTTTTTAAATACTTTTCTCAAAAATTTTTAAAATTATTTTTTATTTTAATAACTTTATTTTACTTTATTTTATTTTATCTTCTTCTTTCTTTGTTTTCTGCCTTTTATTCTGAGCTGTGTGGATGACAGGCTCTTGGTGCTCCAGCCAGGCGTCAGGGCTGTGCCTCTGAGGTGGGAGAGCCAAGTTCAGGACACTGGTCCACAAGAGACCTCCCAGCTCCACATAATATCATTCGGTGAGAGCTCTCACAGAGGTCTCTATCTCAACGCCAAGACCCAGCTCCACTCAATGACCAGCAAGCTACAGTGCTGGACACCCTATGCCAGACAACTGGCAAGACAGGAACACAGCCCCACCCATTAGCAGAGAGGCTGCCTAAAATCATAATAAGGCCACAGACACCCCAGGACACACCACCAGATGTGGACCTGCCCACCAGAAAGAACATCCAGCCTCATCCACCAGAACACAGGCACTAGTCCCCTCCACCAGGAAGCCTACACAACCCACTGAACCAACCTTAGCCACTGGGGGACAGACACAAAAAACAACGGGAACTACGAACCTGCAGCCTGCGAAAAGGAGACCCCAAACACAGTAAGTTAAGCAAAATGAGAAGACAGAGAAACACACAGCAGATGAAGGAGCAAGGCAAAAACCCACCAGACCTAACAAATGAAGAGAAAATAGGCAGTCTACCTGAAAAAGAATTCAGAAAAATGATAGTAAAGATGATCCAAAATCTTGGAAGTAGAATGGAGAGAATACACGAAACGTTTAACAAGGACCTAGAAGAACTAAAGAGCAAACAGACAGTGATGAACAACACAATAAATGAAATTGAAAATACTCTAGAAGGGATCAATAACAGAATAACTGAGGCAGAAGAACGGATAAGTGACCTGGAAGATAAAATAGTGGAAATAACTACTGCAGAGCAGAATAAAGATAAAGAAAGAAAAGAATTGAGGACAGTCTCAGACACCTCTGGGACAACATTAAACGCACCAACATTCGAATCATAGGGGTCCAAGAAGAAGGAGAGAAAAAGAAAGGGACTGAGAAAATATTTGAAGAGATTATACTTGAAAAATTCCCTAATATGGGAAAGGAAATAGTTAATCAAGTCCAGGAAGCACAGAGTCCCATACAGGATAAATCCAAGGAGAAACACGTCAAGACACGTATTAATCAAACTGTCAAAAATTAAATACAAAGAAAACATATTAAAAGCAGCAAGGGAAAAACAACAAGTAACACACAAGGGAATCCCCGTAAGGTTAACAACTGATCTTTCAGCAGACACTCTGCAGGCCAGAAGGGAGTGGCAGTACATATTTAAATTGATGAAAGGGAAAAACCTACAACCAAGACTATTCTACCCAGCAAGGATCTCATTCAGATTCTATGGAGAAATCAAAAGCTTTACAGACAAGCAAAAGCTAAGAGAATTCAGTCCTACCAAACCAGCTTTACAGCAAATGCTAAAGGACTTCTCTAGGCAGGAAACACAAGAGAAGGAAAGGACCTACAATAACAAACCCAAAACAATTAAGAAAATGGTAATAGGAACATACATATCAATAATTACCTTAAATGTAAATGGATTAAATGCTCCAACCAAAAGACATAGACTGGCTTGAATGGATACAAAAGCAACACCCATATATATGCTGTCTACAAGAGACCCACTTCAGACCTAGGGACACATACAGACTGAAAGTGAGGGGATGGAAAAAGATATTCCATGCAAATGGAAAGCAAAGGGAAGCTGGAGTAGCGATTCTCATATCAGACAAAATAGACTTTAAAACAAAGACTATTACAAGACAAACAGATGGACACTACATAATGATCAAGGGATCAATCCAAGAAGAAGTATAACAATTGTAAATATGCACCCAACATAGGAGCACCACAATACATAAGGCAAATATTAGCAGCCATAAAAGGGGAAATTGACAGTAACACAATCATAGTAGGGGACTTTAACACCCGACTTTCACCAATGGACAGATCATCCAAAATGAAAATAAATAAGGAAACACAAGCTTTAAATGATACATTAATTAAACAAGATGGACTTAATTGATATTTATAGGACATTCCATCCAAAAACAACAGAATACACATTTTTCTCAAGTGCTCATGGAACATTCTCCAGGATAGATCATATCTTGGATCACAAATCTACCTTGGTAAATTTAAGAAAATTGAAATCATATCAAGTATCTTTTACAACCACAATGCTATGAGACTACGTATCAATTACAGGAAAAGATCTGTAAAAAATACAAACACATGGAGACTAAACAATACACTACTTAATAACTAAGTGATCACTGAAGAAATCAAAGAGGAAATCCAAAAATACCTAGAAAAAAATGACAATGGAGACATGACGCCCCAAAACCAATGAGATGCAGCAAAAGCAGTTCTAAGAGGGAAGTTTATAGCAATACAATCCTACCTTAAGAAACAGGAAACATTTCAAATAAACAACCTAACCTTGCACCTAAAGCAATTAGAGAAAGAAGAACAAAAATCCCCCAGATTTAGCAGAAGGAAAGAAATCATAAAGATCAGATGAGAAATAAATGAAAATGAAATGAAGGAAACTATAGCAAAGAACAATAAAACTAAAAGCTGGTTCTTTGAGAAGATAAACAAAATTGACAAACCATTAGCCAGACTCATCAAGAAAAATACAGAGAAGACTCAAATCGTTAGAATTAGAAATGAAAAAGGAGAAGTAACAACTGACACTGCAGAAGTACAAAAGATCATGAGAGATTACTACAAGCAACCCTATGCCAATAAAATGGACAACCTGGAAGAAATGGACAAATTCTTAGAAATGCAAAACCTGCCAACACTGAACCAGGAAGAAATAGAAAATATGAACAGACCAATCACAAGCACTGAATCTGAAACTGTGATTAAAAAATCTTCCAACAAACAAAAGCCCAGGACCAGATGGCTTCACAGGCGAATTCTATGAAACATTTAGACAACAGCTAACATCTATCCTTCTCAAACTCTTCCAAAATATAGCAGAGGGAGGAACACTCCCAAACTCATTCTATCAGGCCACCATCACCCTGATACCAAAACCAGACAAAGATGTCACAAAAAAAGGAAACTACAGGCCAGTATCACTGAGGAAGATAGATGCAGAAATCCTCAACAAAATACTAACAAACAGAATCCAACAGCACATTAAAAGGATCATACACCATGATCAAGTGGGGTTGATCCCAGGAATGCAAGGATTCTTCAATATACACAAATCAATCAATGTGACACACCATATTAACAAATTGAAGGAGAAAAACCATATGATCATCTCAATAGATGCAGAGAAAGCTTTCGACAAAATTCAACACCATTTATGATAAAAACCCTGCAGAAAGTAGGCATAGAGGGAACTTTCCTCAACATAATAAAGGCCATATATGACAAACCCACAGCCAACATCGTCCTCAATGGTGAAAAACTGAAAGCATTTCCACTAAGATCAGGAACAGGACAAGGTTGCCCACTCTCACCACTCTTATTCAACATAGTTTTGGAAGTTCTAGTCAAAGCAATCAGAGAAGAAAAGCAAATGAAAGGAATCCAAATTGGAAAAGAAGAAGTAAAGCTGTCACTGTTTGCAGATGACATGATATTATACATAGAGAATCCTAAAGATGCTACCGGAAAACTACTAGAGCTAATCAATGAATTTGGTAAAGTAACAGGATACAAAATTAATGCACAGAAATCTCTTGCATTCCTATACACTAATGATGAAAAATCTGCAAGTGAAATTAAGAAAACACCCCCATTTACCATTGCAACAAAAAGAATAAGATATCTAGGAATAAACCTACCTAAGGAGACAAAAGTTCTGTTTGCAGAAAATTATAAGACACTGATGAAAGACATTAAGGATGATATAAACAGATGGAGAGGTATACCATGTTCTTGAATTGGAAGAATCAACATTGTGAAAATGACTCTACTACCCAAAGCAATCTACAGATTCAGTGTAATCCCTATCAAACTACCACTGGCATTTTTCACAGAACTAGAACAAAGAATTTCACAATTTGTATGGAAACACAAAAGACCCCAAATAGCCAAGGCAATCTTGAGAACGAAAAGCGGAGCTGGAGGAATCAGGCTCCCTGACTTCAGATTATACTACAAAGCTACAGTAATCAACACAGTATGGTACTGGCACAAAAACAGAAATATAGATCAGCAGAACAGGATAGAAAGCCCAGAGATAAACCCACGCACATATGGTCACCTTATCTTTGATAAAGGAGGCAAGAATATACAGTGGAGAAAAGATAGCCTCTTTAATAAGTGGTGCTGGGAAAACTGGACAGGTACATATAGAAGTATGAAATTAGAACACTACCTAACACCATACACAAAAATAAACTCAAAATGGATTAAAGACCTAAATGTAAGGCCAGACACTATCAAACTCTTAGAGGAAAACATAGGCAGAACACTCTATGACATAAATCTCAGCAAGATCCTTCTTGACCCACCTCCTAGAGAAATGGAAATAAAAACAAAAATAAACAAATGGGACTTAATGAAACTTCAAAGCTTTTGCACAGCAAAGGAAACCATAAACAAAACCAAAAGACAACCCTCAGAATGGGAGAAAATATTTGCAAATGAAGCAACTGACAAAGGATTAATCTCCAATATTTACAAGCAGCTCATGCAGCTCAATAACAATAAAACAAACAACCCAGTCCAAACGTGGGCAGAAGACCTAAATAGACATTTCTCCAAAGAAGATATAGATTGCCAACAAACACATGAAAGAATGCTCAACATCATTAATCATTAGAGAAATGCAAATCAAAACTACAATGAGATATCATCTCACACCAGTCAGAATGGCCATCAAAAAATCTAGAAACAATAAATGCTGGAGAGGGTGTGGAGAAAAGGGAACACTCTTGCACTGTTGGTGGGAATCTAAATTGATACAGCCACTATGGAGAACAGTATGGAGGTTCCTTAAAACACTACAAATAGAACTACCATACCACCCAGCAATCCCACTACCGGGCATATACCCTGGGAGAATCATAATTCAAACAGAGTCATGTACCAAAATGTACATTGCAGCTCTCTTTACAATAGCCAGGACATGGAAGGAACCTAAGTGTCCATCAACAGATTAATGGATAGAAAGAAATGAAATTTAGTTATTTGCAGTGAGGTGGATGGAAATAGCGTCTGTCATACAGAGTGAAGTAAGTCAGAAAGAGAGAAACAAATACCGTATGCTAAAATATATATGGAATCTAAGAAAAAAAAAAGTTCATGAAGATCCTAGGTGTAAGACGGGAATAAAGACACAGACCAGGCTTCCCTGGTGGCGCAGTGGTTGAGGGTCCCCCTGCCAATGCAGGGGTCACGGGTTCATGCCTCAGTCTGGGAAGATCCCACATGGTGCTCAGCGGCTGGGCCCGTGAGCCATGGCCGCTGAGCCTGCACGTCCGGAGCCTGTGTTCCACAACAGGAGAGGCCACAGCAGTGAGAGACCCGCATACTGCAAAAAAAAAAAAAAAAAGACAGAAACCTACTAGAACATGGACTTGAGGATATGGGGAGGGGGAAGGGTAAGCTGTGACAAAGTGAGAGAGTGGCATGGACATATATACACTACCAAATGTAAAATAGATAGCTAGTGGGAAGTAGCCGCATAGCACAGGGAGATCAGCTAGGTGGTTTGTGACCACCTAGAGGGGTGGGATAGGAAGGGTGGGAGGGAAGGAGACGCAAGAGGCAAGAGATATGGGAACATATGTATATGTATAACTGATTCACTTTGTTGTAAAGTGGAAACTAACACACCACTGTAAAGCAATTATACTCCAATAAAGATGTTAAAAAATAATGATAATAAATTAAAAATAAATAAAATAAAAATTGAAAAAAGACACATGCACCCCAGTGTTCCTTGCCGCACTATTTACAATAGCTTGGTCATGGAGGCAACCTAAATGCCCATTGACAGATGCATGGATAAAGAAGATGTGGTACATATATACAATGGAATATTACTCAGCCATAAAAAGGAACGAAATTGGGTCATTTGTTGAGGTGTGGATGAGCTAGAGACTGTCATACAGAGTGAAGTAAGTCAGAAAGAGAGAAACAAATATCGTATACTAACACATATATGTGGAACCTAGAAAAATGGTACAGGTGAACCGGTTTGCAGGGCAGAAATTGAAACACAGATGTGGAGCACAAACGTATGGACACCAAGCAGGGAATGGGGCAGGGTGGTGGGAGTGGTTGTATGATGAATTGGGCGATTGAGATTGAAATTTATACACTGATGTGTATAAAATTGATGACTAATAACAACCTGCTGTATAAAAAATTAAATAAAATTCTAAAATTAAAAGAAAATAAGGAAACACAAGCTTTAAATGATACATTAAACAAGATGGACTTAATTGATGTTTATAGGACATTCCATCCAAAAACAACAGAATACACATTCTTCTCAAGTGTTCATGGAACATTCTCCAGGATAGATCATATCTTGGGTCACAAATCAAGCGTTGGTAAATTTAAGAAGATTGAAATCATATCAAGTATCTTTTCCAACCACAATGCTATGAGACTAGATATCAAATAAAGGAAAAAAATCTGTAAAAAATACAAACACCTGGAGGCTAAACAATACACTACTTAATAACCAAGAAATCACTGAATAAATCAAAGAGGAAATAAAAAAAAACCTAGAAACAAATGACAGTGAAAACACGATGACCAAAAACCTATGGGATGCAGCAAAAGCAGTTCTAAGAGGGAAGTTTATAGCAATACAATCCTACCTTAAGACATAAGAAACATCTCAAATAAACAACCTAACCTTACACCTAAAGCAGTTAGAGAAAGAAGAACAACAAAACCCCAGAGTTAGCAGAAGGAAAGAAATCATAAATATCAGATCAGAAATTAATGAAAAAGAAATGAAGGAAACGATAGCAAGGATCAATAAAACTAAAAGCTGCTTCTTTGAGAAGATAAACAAAATTGATAAACCATTAGCCAGACTCATCAAGAAAAAGAGGGAGAGGACTCAAATCAAAATTAGAAAGGAAAAAGGAAAAGTTACAACAGACACCACAGAAATACAAAGCATCCTAAGAGACTACTACAAGCAACTCTATGCCAATAAAATGGACAACCTGGAAGAAATGGACAAATTCTTAGAAATGCACAACCTGCCAACACTGAATCAGGAAGAAATAGAAAATATGAACAGACCAATCACAAGCACTGAATTTGAAACTGTGATTAAAAAATCTTCCAACAAACAAAAGCCCAGGACCAGGTGGCTTCACAGGCGAATTCTATTAAACATATAGAGAAGAGCTAACACCTATACTTCTCAAACTCTTCCAAAATATAGCAGAGGGAGGAACACCCCCAAACTCATTCTATCAGGCCACCATCACCCTGATACCAAAACCAGACAAAGATGTCACAAAGAAAGAACACTACAGGCCAATATCACTGATGAAGATAGATGCAAAAATCCTCAACAAAATACTAGCAGACACAATCCAACAGCACATTAAAAGGATCATACACCATGATCAAGTGGGGTTGATCCCAGGAATGCAAGGATTCTTCAGTATACACAAATCAATCAATGTGACACACCATATTAACAAATTGAAGGAGAAAAACTATATGATCATCTCAATAGATGCAGAGAAAGCTTTCGACAAAATTCAACACCCATTTATGATAAAAAACCCTGCAGAAAGTAGGCATAGAGGGAACTTTCCTCAACATAATAAAGGCCATATATGACAAACCCACAGCCAACATCATCCTCAATGGTGAAAAACTGAAAGCATTTCCACTAAGATCAGGAACAAGACAAGGTTGCCCACTCTCACCACTCTTATTCAACATAGTTTTGGAAGTTTTAGCCACAGCAATCAGAGAAGAAAAGTCAATAAAAGGAATCCAAATTGGAAAAGAAGAAGTAAAGCTGTCACTGTTTGCAGATGATGTGATATTATACATAGAGAATCCTAAAGATGCTACCGGAAAACTACTAGAGCTAATCAATGAATTTGGTAAAGTAGCAGGATACAAAATTAATGCACAGAAATCTCTTGCATTCCTATACACTAATGATGAAAAATCTGAAAGTGAAATCAAGAAAATACTCCCATTTACCATTGCAGCAAAAAGAATAAAATATCTAGGAATAAACCTACCTAAGGAGACAAAAGACCTGTATGCAGAAAATTATAAGACACTGATGAAAGAAATTAAAGATGATACAAATAGATGGAGAGATATACAATGTTCTTAGATTGGAAGAATCAACATTGTGAAAATGACTCTACTACCCAAAGCAATCTACAGATTCAGTGCAATCCCTATCAAACTACCACTGGCATTTTTCACAGAACTAGAACAAAAAATTTCACAATTTGTATGGAAACACAAAAGACCCCAAATAGCCAAAGCAATCTTGAGAACGAAAACGGAGCTGGAGGAATCAGGCTCCCTGACTTCAGACTATACTACAAAGCTACAGTAATCAAGACAGTATGGTACTGGCACAAAATCAGAAATATAGATCAACGGAACAGGATAGAAAGCCCAGAGATAAACCCACGCACATATGGTCACCTTATCTTTGGTAAAGGAGGCAGGAATGTACAGTGGAGAAAAGGTAGCCTCCTCAGTAAGTGGTGCTGGGAAAACTGGACAGGTACATGTAAAAGAATGAAATTAGAACACTCCCTAACACCATACACAAAAATAAACTCCAAATGGATTAAAGACCTAAATGTAAGGCCAGACACTATCAAACTTTTAGAGGAAAACATAGGTAGAACACTCTATGACATAAATCACAGCAAGATCCTTTTTGACCCACCTCCTAGAGAAATGGAAATAAAAACAAAAATAAACAAATGGGACTTAATGAAACTTCAGAGCTTTTCACAGCAAAGGAAACCATAAATAAGACCAAAATACAACCCTTAGAATGGGAGAAAGTATTAGCAAATGAAGCAACTGACAAAGGATTAATCTCCAAAATTTACAAGTAGCTCATGCAGCTCAATAGCAAAAAAAAAACAATCCAATCCAAAAATGGGCAGAAGACCTAAATAGACATTTCTCCAAAGAAGATATACAGATTGCCAGCAAACACATGAAAGAATGGTCAACATCATTAATCATTAGAAAAATATAAATCAAAACTACAATGCGATATCATCTTACACCAGTCAGAATGGCCATCACCAAAAAATCTAGAAACAATAAATGCTGGAGAGGGTGTGAAGAAAAGGGAACCGTCTTGCACTGTTGGTGGGAATGTAAATTGATACAGCCACTATGGAGAACAGTATGGAGGTTCCTTAAACAACTAAAAATAGAACTACCGTACCACCCAGCAATCCCACTACTGGGCATATACCCTGAGAAAACCATAGTTCAGAATGAGTCATGTACCACAATGTTTATTGCAGCTGTATTTACAATAGCCAGGACATGGAAGCAACCTAAGTGTCCATCGACAGATGAATGGATAAAGAAGATGTGGCACATATATTCAATGAAATGTTACTCAGCCATAAAAAGAAACGAAATTGAGTTATTTGTAGTGAGGTGGATGGACCTAGAGTCTGTCATACTGAGTGAAGTTAAGTCAGAAAGAGAAAAAGAAATACGATATGCTAACACATATATATGGAATTTAAGAAAAAACAAAGGTCATGAAGAACCTAGGGGCAAGACGGGAATAAAGACACAGACCAGCTAGAGAATGAACTTGAGCATATGGGGAGGGGGAAGTGTAAGCTGTGACAAAGCAAGAGAGAGGTATGGACATATACACTACCAAACATAAGGTAGATAGCTAGTGGGAAGCAGCCGCATAGCACAGGGAGATCAGCTCAGTGCTTTGTGACCACCTAGAGGGGTGGAGTAGGGAGGGTGAGAGGGAGGGAGACACAAGAGGGAAGAGATATGGGAACATATGTATATGTATAACTGATTCAGTTTGTTAAAAAGCAGAAAGTGACACACCAATTTAAAGCAATTATACTACAATAAAGATGTTTAAAAAAAAGTACAAATGTTACTACCTAAAAAGCCATTCTTACAGAAAAAAAAGATCTGTAAACTCCTGTTTGAGACAAAAGAGACGGATCATTCAACTTTTTTATATACCTGTACCTAAAAAGGAAAGCAAATTGCTATTGTATGTTTAGATGCACTTATATAACGTCATGATATTTGAAAAAAAAAAAAAAAGGAGAATCTGCCTGCCAGTGACTTCCCTCCTGGTGCAGTGGTTAAGAATCCGCCTGCCAATGCAGGGGACACAGGTTTGAGCCCTGGTCCTGGAAGATCCCACATGACAGAGCAACTAAGCACATGCGCCACAACTACTGAGCCTGCGCTCTAAAGCCAGTGAGCCACAGCCACTGAAGCCCACGCACCTAAAGCCTGTGATCCGCAAGAAGAGAAGCCACCGCAGTGAGAAGCCCACGCACCGCAATGAAGAGTACCCCCCACTCGCTGCAACTAGAGAAAGCCCACGTGCAGCAGCGAAGACCCAACGCAGCCAAAGTAAATAAAGGGAGGAGGGAGGGGAGGAGGGAGAATCCACCTGCCAGTGCGGGAGACACGGGTTCAAGCCCTGGTCCAGGAAGATCCCACATGCCACAGAGCAACTAAGCTCGTGCGCCACAATTACTGAGCCTACGTTCTAGAGCCCGCTCACCGCAACTAGAGAATGCCCGTGCACAGCCAGAAAGACCCAACGCAGCCAAAAATAAATAAATTTATTTTTTAAAAAAATCTGAATCAATGGAGAGGGAAAAAGGGAAGAAAATTCAGTTGATTTTTAAGGAGAAAAAAGAAGTTAAAGGTACAACTTGAAAAATCAAGTTAAATAGAAATGTAGACAGTATGATAATTGTAATAAATTTATATATATCAGTTATCACAAGAAATTAGCTTAAACTCATCAGTTTAGTCAGACATAGATTAGATTGTTTTTAAATCTAGCTACATGCTGTTTACAAGAGACACTGCTGAAATATGACAGAAAGGTGTTGAAAGTTAAAGAATATAAAATGTATACCGTGCAAACCTTTATCAAAATAAAGCTGGTGTTAACTATACTGAAATTAGACAAAGAAGACTTGGTGCTAAAAAGCATTAAAGAGGTTAGTATCTAATGATAAAAAATATATACTTCACCAAGAAGATAAAAGTTATAAATATACATGCTCCTCAAAAACATAGCCTCAAAGTAGGAAAAGCAAAATTTGACAGAATTATGTGGAAAATTTGGAACATCCACAATCATTAGGAAATATTTTAATACACATCTCTCAATAATTGATAAATCAAACAGACGAGAAAAAATGGTATATCAATCAGCATAAGCTAATCAGTATTAAATGTTGATCAATTTTTGAGAATCAGTTGCATTCCTATTTAACAGCAGCAAGTGGTTTGAAAATAAAATTTTTAAAGGTACTCTTTAAGATAGCAAAAGAATTACAATACGGCCAGAAAAAAATATTACAATATGGTTTGTAAAAAGCATGAGACATTTGTAAAGGAATTTTTAAACTTATACTGAAGAAGAAATCTATGTTAAAGAATACTTAACAGATGGAAAATACTATCATGTTCCTGGATGGAAAGGCTCAATATCATACATACAAAGGTTATTTCTTCCCAAATTATAAGTTCACTGGGATTCCAGTCAAAATACAAGTAGGGTTTTTCTGTGGAACTTGAAAAGCTGATCCTAAAATTCATATGAAAGGTCAAGGAGAAAGAATAGCCAAAACAATACTGAAGAATAACAAGGTAGGGAGACTTTTTCTGCCAGATATCCGTTTAATAAGACGTTATTGGTACACGATCAGACAGTAAGACGAAGGGAAACAGAATAGAGTATACAACACTTTTTTGGAAACTTTATCTATGCAACTGCATTGCAGATCAGCACCCAAGAACTAGCTACACTACTGGAGAGACTGTACATTGTTACAACTGCTTTGGAGGGCAATTTAACAATATTTAATAAAGTGGAAGATGTATATATCTATCCTATAACCCACCAATTCTACTCCTAGGTATACACCCTGAAGAAATCCTGCCACATGTGAACAAAGGAACAAGTGCAAGAAGGGCCATTAAAACTCTTTTGAAATAGTAAACAATTCATAACAACCTTAAATGTCTGTCAAAAGAGAATGAATAAATTATGATATATACATGTAATGGAGTACTATTAGCAGTTAAACTAGAGCTAAATTTATCAACATGGATACGTTTCAAAAACAATGTTGAACAAAAAAAGCAAGTTGTAAAAAAAAAAAAAAATCAAGTTGTAGAATGATATGTTCAGTATAATACTATTTATATAAAATTTAAAAGTATGCAAATGGTTTGTACATATAAAGTATAAAAACATGCATGGGGAAGGGCACAAAAGGGGATTCAGCCTTATCTGTTACCCTTTATTTCTTGAAAAAAAAAAAAAGGATCTGAAGCAAAGATGTCAAAATAACAGGATTAGCAAAGTAATACTTTGGTATACTTTGAAATTCATTTAAAAGAAAGACTAAAGCTCCATTATAAATCCTATATAGCAGTCATTTTTTAATCATCCAAATGAAATAGTCTTTTGGCATACATAGCCTCTCTCTTTGCGTCTAGGTCTGTGTATTTCTGTCTCTCATTTAGGAACCACCATCACCTTCTCACAACTTCTTCAAAATGGGAATGAAGCTGGAAGCTGTGGACAGGAAGAACCCTCATTTCATTTGCCCAGCCACTATTGGGGAGGTGCGAGGCTCAGAGGTGCTTGTCACTTTTGATGGGTGGCGAGGGGCCTTTGACTACTGGTGCCGCTTCGACTCCCGGGACATCTTCCCTGTGGGCTGGTGTTCCTTGACTGGAGACAACCTGCAGCCGCCTGGCACTAAAGGTAAACGCTCTTAAAATTGGAACCCAAGTTGGTAAGGGAGCCTACCTAGATCTCTCATGGTCAGCATACCTTCACCAATAAACCTCACTCGTAGGCAAAGGAGGAGCAAGGGCCAGCAACTTAGGTAAAAACCGATGTCTACTGAAGAGTAATCAGAAACAGTAAGAATTTAAATGTCACGTGAAGCTAGACATGGAGTTTGGCATAAAGTAAAAATTCCTTGCTCTAAATATCTTGGCTTATTTTCAGGCAACTAGCTTCTCATCTCTCTTACTCTTACTACTAGCCTGTTTCAGGGTTTGAGTAGTATCATTCTTGAGGTGCACATTCTGGGTTTGTAGATGAGCTGGAGTAACATTGTATTATATAAAAATACTTAACAAGCACTGTAGCATAATGGAAAAAGCATGTGCTTTGAAGTAAGATAGACTTAGATTTGAGGTCCAGCTCTGCCTTTTGCCAGTTGTGTGGCTTTGGTCAGTTAGTTCACCTCTCTAAACTTCAAAATTCCTTGTCTGTAAAAGAATACCTACTTCATAAAGTTACTGTGAAGAATAAATGAGATTACATGGGTAAAATGCTTACATAATATCTGACAAATACCAAATGCTAAACAAATGTTTTTACTGTATTACTACTACTATTATTATAGTTATTATATATTTATTATAACTACTATATAATATGCTATATTATCATTATAATACTATTATTAAAATAACCACTACCTATAGGAGAGTATATATAAAGTACTAGAATAGTGCCACAGAGTAGTTGAACAGTCAGTGATATTTCTAATGATCACAATGTTGGAGATCATCCAGGATAGAGTTTGAGGTAGCTCTTTTTTTTTTGGCTGCATTGGGTCTTCATTGCTGAGTGCGGGCTTTCTCTCTAGTTGTGGCGAGCGGGGGCTACTCTTCGTTGTGGTACGTTGGCTTCTCATTGCAGCGGCTTCTCTTGTTGCGGACCACAGGCTCTAGGCACGTGGACTTCAGTGGTTGTGGCTCGCGAGCTCAGTAGTTGTGGCGAACAGGCTTTAGAGCGCAGGCTCAGTAGTTGTGGCGAACGGGCTCTAGAGCGCAGGCTCAGTAGTTGTGGTGCAAGGGCTTGGTTGCTCCACAGCATGTGGGATCTTCCCAGACCAGGGCTCGAATCCATGTTCCCTGCATTGGCAGGTGGATTCTTAACCACTGCGCCACCAGGGAAGCCCGAGGTAGCTCTTAATAAAGAAAATAAATAATAAGAATTTCATCCCCTCAAGTACTTGTGAGTCTGAGGGAATGGAAAGTCACCCTTCCTATTGTCTTTGGGTTTCTTTTCTAAACCTCTATCAAATTCACTCATTCAATTAGCCAGATATTTATGTAGCACCCAACTGTGAGCCAAGCTGAGGATACAGCAGTTACAAGATGAAAAACATTCATGAAGTGCTCTCATGACACTTCCATTCTAGAGGGATGAGATAGTCAATAAACATTTAAGTCAAGAAGTAAACAAGATGATTTCAGGTAGACAGTTTCTCCTAAGGAAATAAAGTATGATAAGAGTGTGACAGTAAAGGTGTGATTATGAAGAGAGTTACTTGTTTAACAGCTTTATTGAATATAATTGAAGTAAAATAAATGGCACATAAAGTATATAGTTTAAAAAGTTTTGACATATGTATATATCCATGAAACCGTTACCATAATCAAGGTAATGAACATATCCATCATCCCCAAAAGTTCCCTTGTTCCTCTTTGTGGAGGGGGAGCTTTTTTAGATACAATTTTTTTTTAGGAAAAATTGTCTGAAAAGAGATATTTGAATTCAATGACAAGAAGAAGCCATCCAAGGAAAGAGAATTCCAAGCAGGCAGTTGTGACAAACCTACAAGGGTGTTGAGACACGAATGAGTTTATTATGTTTCAAGGGCAGAAAGAACACTGCTCTGACTACAGTGCACTGTGTGAGGGGCAAAGTGGCAAAATCGTGTAGGACCTTGTAAGCCAGAGTGAGAATTTGGATTTTATTCTAAACATAGTGGGGAATCATTAGAGGGTACTATGTAAGGGAGTAACAAAATCTGATTTACTTTTTTAAAAAATCACTTGTACTTGTATCCAAGAATACAAAAGAAACTTACGACTCAACAATAAAAAAGATAAATAATACAGTTGAAAAGATGGGCAGAGGACTTGAATATTTCTCCAAAGAAAATATACAACAGGCCAATAAGGACTTGAAAAGATGCTCAGCATCTTTAGTCATTAGGGAAATGCAAATCAAAGCCACAATGAGATACCACTTAACACCCATGGGTATGGATATAATCAAAAGACAGACAATAACAAGTGTTGACGAGAATGTGGAGTAATTGGAACTCTCATACATTGCCGGTGAGATTGTAAAATGCTGCAGCCACTTTGAAAGCAGTTTGGAAGTTACTCAAAATGTTAAACATAGAGTTACCTGTGACCCAGCAAGTCCACTTGTGGGTATATACCCAAGAGAATATAAATCATATGCCCACACAAACATGTACCATGAACTTCATGGCAGCATTATTCATAACAGCCAAAAAGTTGAAATAGCCCAAGAGTTCATCTGATAAAAAGATAAAATGTGTTACATCCATATGACATATTTGGCAATAAAAAAGAGTGAAGTACTGATACATGCTATAACATAGATGTACCTTAAAAACATTATGCTAAGTGAAAAAGCCAGTCACAAAAGACCACACATTTGCAGTTATATGAAATGTCCAGAATAGGCAAAAACATAGAGACAAAATACACTAGTGTTTTCTAGGGGCTTGTGGGGCAGAGGGAGGAAATGGTAAGTGGCTGCTAATGGGTATGGGGTTTCTTTGGGTGATGATGAATGTGTTCTGAGGTCAGATGCGGATGACGTTTGCACAACTCTGTGAATCTACTAAAAACACTGACCTGTGCGCTTTAAAAGGGTGAATTTTATGGTATGTGAATTACGTGTCAATAAAGCTGTTACGTAAAACATCACTTGCGCTGCTTTATGGAGAATGGGTTGTGCCATGATAACTGCAGAGGAGGAAAAGATAGAGTTGCTTGGATTAGGTTGGCACTGAATGGAGAGAACTTGAGATGGGGGCAGTGTAGGGGAGAGAAGACAGACTTCCTGCCTCAGGAAAGTGCTACTCCTCTATATGCTTCCAGAAACAAGTGCCCTGGGGTCAGTGTGAGAAATCCATTGCCCTCCCTCTGCAGACTCTGTGAGATAATCTCTCTGTGGAAGTAGCAGGAAGAGAAGTGCCTTAAAAGTGATAATGGAGTCATTTTTGCTTTCTTGAGACTAAAACAGGATAAGCCTTGGTGCTCCGGGGTATATTCAGTTAGTAGGTTGATTTTCTTACTTTCTTGCTTAAAGAACTCTGCTATTTTAACTGGTAAATCTCCTAGGGCAATTGGGCAGTTCTCAAAAGCCAGAGAAGCTTGAGAATCTTTGTGTTCAGAAATTACTGGACACGTATTTTCTTCTGACTGCACGCTATGCTGATAAGAAATATGGCACACCATGTGGCTGACGATTGCAGAGGTGTTTGCTGGCTCTTTCCTTCTCTTCAGTGTATCTCTGGAGATCTTAGATTTTTAACAGAAGGACCAGGCTTAGAAGGTAGGAGGTTCTTCCAGTTGGCATTTCCAGACCAGGTCCTTCGGTCATCATTCCAGCAGCTGGGTTGTTTCCTGCAACAACTCCCTCCTCCCACACCTCATACCCTCAGTAGAGCTTATAATGTAGCTTTCAGTAATAGTACTTGGGCCATCTCAGTGTCCTGGCTAAGAAGCAAGTGATACAACGTGGAAAAAATGTGATTACTCAATTCATTTCACAAAACAAGATGTTCTCTATGTGTAAGCCTGTTCTCTTTCTAATCATACTATCTCTTTCCTTTCTACCTTCTGGTCATTAGTGTGCAAATGTTAAAAAATTCAAGTCTTATACGATTGTTTCTTGCCCACAGTAAGTAGGAAAAATTCCAATATTCATTTGATGTTCTTTTACACACATTATTTCTTTTTATCTTCTGCTAAATCTGAACTAGGTATTATTTTCAGATACATTTTATTTATGAGAAAAGCAAAGTTCAAAAGATTAAGTGACTTGGTTCTATTGATAGCTGAGTCTAGAGGGAGAGGCCATGGAGATCTTTTAGCAGGGCCATCACTTTGAGCCATATTACCATCACACATCTTCCTGTATACTCTCCCCATTCTCCTTTGGGCTCTCTTCAAAGCTTCATTTGAGACCCTGGGTTTTGGCGTCCAGATCCTGATATGAAATAGGAAAGAAGCAGTGTAGCGTAACATCAGAGAATTGAAATGAAGCCTAGCCCCAGCTAGGGCACAAGCTTGTTTTATGTCTTTGAGCCAGTCATTCCTTGTCTTTGAGCAAGTCATCTAGTTTGAACTAGATGATCCTTGAGGGTCCTTCCACCCCTGCGTAGTGTACAGGTTCCTGACCTTGAGGATAGGTAACAGGTGACTCCTATGACTGTCTTCTACTTGATTCCAGATCCATCAGCTCACCTCCCACCTAACTCTGTACTCCACCCACACAGGGCTCTGCCTCTCTAAGGGGACTCTGCATGCTAGCTGTTTCTCCTTTGTTAAGCCAGTAGGAATCCTTTTTTAGGTCCTAAACTCCTGGGCCAAGCCACTTCTGATGAGCAGCAAACGCCAAGCTTGCAACTAATCCAGGGTACTGGTTATAAAAGGCTGAAGGTTTTTTTTTTAGCTGATCACTTTTTTTGTGTGTGACTTAAAATAAAACTAAAACAGAGGCAAGCTTTACTTTTTAAAATTAAAAAACCAAATAAAGAGTTCAGTCCACTTGGCATGACTATAATGTTAATTAGGCATTTAATAATCTACTAAACTGCCCCCTCCTTTGCTCTGAGTTCAGGTGGGCAAGACAGTTTCAGATTATAGCTTAGCTTCCTGTGTAATGAGATCCAAGCTATTTCATTTTTTTTTTAATATGTATTTATGTATTGGTTGTGCTGGGTCTTAGCTGGGGCACGTGGGATCTTCCTTGTGGCATGCAAACTCTTAGTTGCAGCATGCACCTGGGATCTGGTTCCCCAACCAGTGATCGAACCCTGCATTGGGAGCGTGGAGTCTTACCCACTGGACCACCAGGGAAGTCCCTGTATTTTTATTATGTGTTAATATATTATTATTCTGGATTATACATCAGTCTCTTTTGTCTTCACATAGTGTGAATTTGGTCTGGCTGCTCTCTATGCTGTTGCAAATATGATGGTCCAGTAGAGGTGCAGCCCTTGAGCACACCTGTTGGAGTAAATGGTCAGCCAGGCTTCCTTTACCCTTTCAGTCTACCCTTTCTACCTGCAGCATCATACGAAGAGAAAATTTTCAAAATCTGACTTACTGCTGTGGCTGAAATGCTGGAGAGTACTCTCTCTGACCTGGAGAGTAAGAATTTGATACTTAAAAACAAAACTCAGAATATCTCTTCCATTTTTTTTTTTCTGTGAAACTTTTTTTTGTGTGTGTGTGATACGCGGGCCTCTCACTGCTGTGGCCTCCTCTGTTGCGGAGCACAGGCTCCGGACGCGCAGGCTCTGGACGCGCAGGCTCAGTGGCCATGGCTCACGGGCCCAGCCGCTCCGCGGCATGTGGGATCTTCCCGGACCGGGGCACGAACCTGCGTCCCCTGCATCGGCAGGTGGACTCTCAACCACTGCGCCACCAGGGAAGCCCCTTCTGTGAAACATTTTTAAAAGTGTGTCCCATACTTTATGGATGGATGGTCTCTTTCTGTTAGAAAACTACATAGGAAACTATGCTGTAATCACTTTGGAATTCTGGGTCAGAAAGAGGGTTGGTTAAATTGTAATCCTAAACTATGCAAGGAAAAACTAGGTAGAGGCAAGAATAACACAACTAAGGCTGTCACGAGGTCAACTAATGGGCTGATTTTCTTCAGCCAGCCATCAGTTCATTCAAGTTCTAAATATAAAGTCATGACTAAGTGCTAGTCATTGGATCAATTGATAGGAATTTTGCCTTTAGAGTTTATAGTTTTGTGAGCATATAGACCAATGGAGAATTATGACTTTGCAGTAATAAAGTACAGAAGGGCCCCTAACCTAGATTGGAGGATTAGAAGTTGAAGGTCAGGGAAGGCTTTCAAATGAAGTGACATCTAAGCTGAAATATGAAGGATGGGGAGGTTGAGAAAAGAGTTGTAGCTAGCAGTGGGGAAGATGAGTGGAAGCCCAAGATTTTTTATAAAGTGTGATTGAGGACCTCAAAAATGTTTAAATGACTAGATTGTAGGGTGTAAGGAGAGGAGTAGAAAGAAATAAAGCTGGAAAGGAAGGCACAGGAAATATACAGCTTCCCTTATAGACCATTTTAAGGATCTGAGTCTTTTCCTTAAGAGCAGTAAGAGCCATTGAATGGGACTTAATCAGTAGAGTTACAGGTCAGATTTGTGTTTTAGAAGAACCATTCTGTTAGCAATAAAAGACTGGGTGGCTTCCAGAAGCTGGAGTCAGAGGTGTCAGTTAATAAGCTGTTATTATATTTCAGGTGAGAGGGAGAATTGAGGCAGAGACATTGTGGTGAAAAGATAAGATGGGGGGCATGGAGTATTCTTTGAATAAAGAAGCTAAAATGTGAGTTCTTAAAGTTTATTTTAACACCTATCACAACTATTTTATTTATTTAACAAAGTTACCACTGCAACCTGTAAAATAATACTGGTTTTTCAGGATAAGGATTAATGAGGGAGCTAAAATTCTTCTTTCTACCGTGTCTAGAAAGTTAGGATTCACTTCTGCTTGGAGTCCTCGTTAAGTGGAACTAATTTATTAACTTCATTTTTATATCACCAGCACTTGGCACATAGGTATTTATTCAATAATATCTGTTGAGTAAAACAGATCATGCTGTATTTTCTGATTCCATATCTGTTCATCATCATCTAAAGCCATTATTCACTCAGGTACAAAATGAGAGTGCTACTACAATTTTAACAGCAGACTGAAATTTATTTAAACTAATGTTTCTGTTTCTTAAATCTTGGAAACCTTGTGGCCAAAAATAAAAGTGTCAGAGGGCTCCCATCGCCAGAAAGGTATATCTTTGAACCCATATTCACTCACGTCTCTGTCACAAAACACATGTACACCTGGGCTACCCCCTGCTCTTCCACCCAACTTCTTTTTCTGCTAAGCCACACAAGCAGGAGAATGTCCTCTCTGCAGGAAGCTTCTGGCGGCCAGTACACCCTCTCCTCTCCTGAGAAGCTGTGTACTAACCATGTCAGAAAAGGCGGGGGTGGGGTGTTTGTTAATAAGTGAAACAGATTCCCTGGTGCCCTTAATGAGGACAGCCACTTGGCTATCTGACAATTCTTCCTTCTACCCTCTCAGACATACTAGTTCCAGGCCTTGCCTTCATTTAATATCCCATTCCCTCCCTACACACACACACACACACACACACACACACACACACACTCTCTCTCTCTCTCTCTCTGTCTGTCTTTCTCTCTCTCTATTATTCTAGCTTCGGCCTTGTATTCTAATCACATTTAGAAACTCTGGCCTTTATTCATCCATCTACCCAACAGTTGTAGAGCAGCCCCATGTTAGCAGTGCTAGGTTCAGTGGAGATTTTAGAGAAGTACCTACTTCCCAGGTTGATTGAGTGACTGAAATGAGAAAGTGGGTGTGCAAGTGCGTAGAACCATATAGCACAGAGTAGATGCCCCCTTTCTGTTAGTTATATCTGAATTTAGATGTCTAGACATCCCAAGAAAAGGGAACTGCACAGGGAGACACTTAAGTGCTCTATTTTGGTCAGGAAAAATATTTATGAGATGAGGTTTGTATGGTGAACTAGTACTCCCATGACTGCTTTTCTCTTGATTGTATGCTGATGGTACATAGCTAGAAATGGGAATATGAAGAAATGAAATGAGTGGCACTACATTATGAAGCAGGCGATCTGGGTTCTCTCACTGATTCTAATTATATCTGCTTAAGGGACAGTAAAACCCCATGTCTCTCTTCCAGCTTCCTTAAGCTGCCCCTTGGCTCTGCCCAGTTCTCTCTCCTGCCTTCACCAACCACAGATGCCTGAGAGTGGTAGCAATTTTCTGGCACATATAATGAAACAACTGGCATCTCTCAAACTCCTGGAAATAGTGAGATGTGATGTAGGCAGTTCATAAATTTGACCACACCTGCTGTTTTCTTGGGAATACTTAGACCCATGTAGTTTTCTTTGGCAAAAAGCTTTTATTAACACCTGCTGTGTGCCAGCATCAATATATATCAACTTGCAAAATGCCCTATTTTAAATAAGTGTAGGTGGTTCTCAATAAAGTCACATTGGAAACCAGTAATGGAAACGCCTTGTGTAACATTTTTCCCCTTAATTCGCTAGATGGTTTTTTAAGGAGATACTACAGTTATAAATAAGAATTTCTGAATCTCGATTATGACTTACTAGGAGACAAACAAAACGTAAACATTCATGTATATCAGGAAGATGAGGGGAACTGGGCAAACTCGTAGAGCAGAGAAGAACAGAAGATTATGAGGTGATATGGCAGGAAGGCAGGAGTTTAACTGTAAGCTTTTTAGATAGATAGTCTTATGCTGAGGAAGGCTGGAGTGTATTCATTTGACTGTATGGCTGACCGGCAGGTGCTTCATCACAATGTGCTTTTATGCCACCTATCCAAGTGGCTTAGACTTGACCAGACACGTTAGCAGACCATCTTCTGAGAATGTGTAGCCCTCCACTTGCTGAAATTGTTCCTGAATCCTCTTACCTATTGCCCCAGCCACTCCCTTGAGTTTTAGTAATATGAGGTTTTTGAAGGTGGCTCTGGTCCTATCATGCATGATTTTCTTATCCTTCTGTTTTTCCCACTCTCTACAGATTTATCAGCCTGAGAAGTCCCCAGGAAAACATGAGATGTCTTTATAGTTGCAGAGGTCCTCTATCCATGCTGTGGGAATAAGAGTCAGGAGGGAAAGAAGGAGCTAGATATGAGGAACTGAATGTGTTAACTCAGCTAGATAGGAGCAGGAGGCAACCCATGCTTTATTACGTGAACTGGAATTTAGAGCAGTGGAGTTTCAGCCTGGGCATCAGCCCAGCTGGCAATACATAGCTGAACCCAGCCAAGTTGAGCAAAGCTAATAAGGAACACATCCTCTAAATTACTATGCCAAGACCAAGGATACACTGCTGTGAATGGAAACAAGATCCCAGTCCAGGAAACTGATAAACCAAATGGATTTCCCCCTGTTCTTTTTTTCTTTTCCATTGTTCATGTTCTATGTCATGTAGACACACACACACACACACACACACACAAGCTGGACTTATATTTTATGAATCAGTTTCCAACTCCATATGCTGTGTTGTTGCTGCAGAGAGGAAAGATCTGATAATGAATTCTTTGGGGGCAGTTAAGACTCCTAACTAAGGATTACTGGAGACATAGAAGTCCTCAGTTCCCTGATGCCCTTCATTATTATAACTAGGCATGTTTAGTTCTTTATCTTTTCCTTTATTTGGGGATACTCTCTTGTTTATTGGTTTCAGAGTAACATAGTGGAAAAAGCATGGACTTTGTAGACTGAAAAATCTAGATTCAAATCCTAGCTTTAGCTGTGTGTCCTTTTGCAAGTCTTTTAACCTCTATGAGTTCAGTTTCTCCATCCTTAAAATAACCAAATATAATGGTTGTCTTAGGAAGAGATGAGGCACTTTTGTGATTCTTTGAGTTGCAAACTGAAGTAGCCACGTTTTTCATGGAACATCATCTTTACTTCAGAGAACAACTGACTCCAATGTTTGGCAGACACTCTCTCCAAAATTAAGTGAGACAGTCACTTCAAGAAAGACAACCTGGGACTTCCCTGGTGGTCCAATGGTTGAGAATCCGTCTTGCAATTCAGGGACGCCGGTTCAATCCCTGGTCGGGGAACTAATCCCACATGCCATGGGGCAACTAAGCCCACACGCCACAACTATTGAGTTCGCGCACCTAAGCTAGAGAGCCCACACGCTCTGGAGCCCATGTGCCACAACTAGGGAGAGGCCCAAACACTGCAACAAAGAGCCTGCATGCCGCAACTAAGACCTGACACAGCCAAAAAATATATATATATATAAAAGACAACATATAAGCATTTGCTGTAAATGATAAATTTAAACTTACAAGTGAGTATTAGAATTTTGGAAAACTTCTTTCCACCAACATGAGCTTAACATCTTCCCAATATGTAAAGAATTCAGAGTCATTCTTTACCATGTCCTCTCTCATCTAGAAGTGACTTTGGTTAAGATTCAGCTAGTTGCCTTAGTGTTAAATATGAGATGTCAGGAAAGTAAAAAGTCATAGGATCCTAGAATCTCAGGGTTAGAGGAAACCTCAGAAGTCCTCAAATCAACCTCCCACCTAATTCCCTGAGAGCATCCCCTGTAAATACTCATCTATCCCTTACTTGAATTCTTCCAGAGACAGGGAGACTATGTACCCTCCCAAAGGAGCATATTCCTTCCATTTGCGATAGCTCTAATGGCTAAAAGTGTTCTTTTTTTTTTTTTTATTTTGAGGTGAAATCTGCTTTCCCCCAGTATCTATCTGTTGGCTCTAACTCTGTTTCTTGTTTCACTTGAAACCTTTTCAGAGGACTCTTGATACTCTTGTTCCTCCAGGTCTTTTTTCTTCAGGTATTTCTGAGATTGTATAGTTTCTAAGGTCCTCATCATCTTGATCCACTTTGGTTGACAGTGTTGTTCCTAGAGCGAGCTCCACACGTCGGGAATGGTCCAGCTAGTGCAGAATAGAGTGGCACTCTCGCTTCCCTTAAAAGGGAACTATACTGTGACCTAACTTGTTAAAGATAAGGGATTGCATTTTTTTTTATTTTTATATTCTCAAATGGTCACAGTAGATGTTTAATGTTACCCCTTACCTAGTCTCAGCACAAATTGAACCAAACTTCAGGACATAATGGCCATGTTAGGTAAGGGGATTTTCTAGTAAATCTTTTTTTTTTTTTTGTACTGAGGGGTAAGGTGGTAATTCAAAAGATTTAGAAAGTGCTTTTACAATTATCTTTTATGACAGTACCCAAGTTGTGATAAACCAAGTATTTCCCTCAGTAAAAGTTTTCATCAGATAGGAGGATTCCTCTTTCATCTCCATGATAATTTTTCTTCATTCAAATCAGTAAGGGACTTTCCTGGCGGTCCAGAGGCTGGGACTCCATGCTTCCACTGCAGGGGCCATGGGTTCAGTCCCCCTGGTCGGGGAACTAAGATCCTGCATGCCATGCAGCACAGTCAAAAAATTAAATTAAATTAAATTAAGTTTTAAAAAAATCAGTAAGAATCATATAGTATCTGCTCTGTAGAAACATGGAAGCCTGCCTTAGAGCTGAATTCACTCATGTACATGTGGTCAATATTCACAGTATACTGTATAGCCAGAATTATTTAGAACTTTCCATGGAAAAGAATGTAGGTCACACCTACTGTATAGCTCAGGGAACTCTACTCAATATTCTTTAATAACCTAAATGGGGAAAGAATCTGAAAAAGAATGGATATGTGTCTGTGTATGGCTGAATTGCTTTGCTGTACACCTGAAACTAACACAGCATTGTAAATCAACTATACTCCAATATAAAATTTAAAAATTTTTAAAGATTGGATTTAAATCATAACCTCAATTGTAAATTTTCTACAAAAAAAAAGGAATATAGGTCACAAAAATATATAACCTTTTTTGAATCTGCTATTTAGTAATATGTTAAACTAATTACTTTTTATAATGTTTTTTAGAAGGATGTTTAATGAGCACCATCTTAATAAGGAAGGAAGTTAGGGACTTCCCTGGTGGTCCAGTGGTTAAGAATCCATCTTCCAATGCAGGAGATGTGGGTTCGATCCCTGGTCAGGGAACTAATATCCCACGTGCTGAGGGGCAACTAAGTCCACGCGCTGCAACTACAGAGCCCACGCACCACAGCTAGAAAGAAGCCCACACACTGCAAGGAAAGATCCAGCATGCGGCAACTAAGACCAAACACAAACAAAAATAAATAAATAAATAGTTTTGAACAAAAGAGAAAGGAAACCCATACAAGGTCTCAAATACAGCAGACACTTTGATACATTACCTTAGTAAATCTCGCAAACCCACTGTGGGGTTTATAGTATTTAACTTTGTTTTACATAGGAAGAGACTGAGGTTCAGGAAGTTTCCCAGGAGGAATAAGAACTAAAATTTGTTCAGTCCCTAGGTCATATCAGGCCAGTGCTTATCACATCCATATCCTCAAACTTTATCTCAGTTAAACCTCACAATAACTCATAGCTCAGAGAGGTTGAGTGATTTGCAAGGTTTTGAACCTAATGGTTTCTGACTTCAAAGTCCTTTTCTTTCTATTATACCACACTTCACTTCTCTATGCCTCAAAGGAGGTTTAGAGATAACCAGTAGGTAAATAAGTCTGAGATAATTGTGAATAAGATTGAGTGAGTTAATGAATGTTAAGGTACTTTGAGAATTTTAAAGTGTGATTCTCAGGTGAAGGGTTTCCATCAGTGATTTTGGAAAAGCATAATGAAATTTACCAGAAACTCCAGGGTGCTTTACCCCAGCAACTGGGGATTTGGATGAGTTTGAAATGTGTGTTGGGAGTAGAATGAGAAAGATCAAGAGTGGGAAATAGATCCTTTAAAGCACCAATAACTAGTTACTGTACATCTGGACAAGAAAAGTCAGTTTTCTAGTCTAGTCACTGCCAGCTGTTCAGTCATAGAAAATGAAATACAATAGTTCTCACAGGAGAAGTCATTCATAATTGAGTGGAACCACCTGTATATATAGTTGTTCAATCAACTGTGCCAGTTGAGGTATTCCTAGGAAATTTAACTTTCATGGAAATAAAAGGGATTGGAAAAGTCATCTAAGGGCACTGGTAGGACCCCTCCCCCCCACCCACCACCAAGGATAGTTGGAGTACCTGCAAGTTTCTCTGTCCTTTCTTTCTACTGCTGGTATAGTGACTGCTAGTCTGGCTTTCTGCTTTATACGGGCCTGGAAGCCTATTTGGATGGGGGCTTGTGGTGCCTGTCTGGTCACTTGTGCTTTTTAGTGACAATGTATCACCACACCTTTTTTTTTTCTTTTTTCTCATATTTATGTGTGTTTTTGTTTTCAAAATTATGTTAACATATCTCAAATAAAATAACATTCTTGACTGACTTGGCGGAAGCTAATCCCCAACCCCATCAAAACAAATAAAAACTGTTAATTTTATTTTCCACATTAACATTGAGGAGTAATTGGATTTTTTTTTAATCTTTCCCAGTAATATCTGTTGGCCTACACCTGGCTTTCCGTGAAATACATGATGCCAAAAATTGAGAATTCAGTAAGTTCATTCAAAAATACTTACTGAGTTTCTAATGTGTGGTTGGCCAGTATGCTAGGTACAACAGGGAGTATAATTTTATTAGAGGAGATGAGATATAGATAAATAAAATATAAGGTAGAAGCAGTTGCTCATTTGACTTTCTTCTACATCCTGTTTATTTTTTAGAACCATAGAATTCTCATAAAACTTTCAAAATGGAAGGACCTTTTTAGAGATCTGCTAGCTGTGTGACTTTGAACAAGTTATTTAACCTCTCTTAGCCTTAGTTTCTTCATCTGTGCGTTGGAGGCAATAATAATTCCTACACACATGGTTGTTGTAAGGAGTTAAATGAGTTTGTATATTAGAACAACAGCTAGCACATACTAAGCTCTCAAGAAATGTGCGTCATTTTATAGTCTAAAGCTGTTATTTTATAAATTAAGACATTGAGACCTAGGAAGAGTAAGTCACTTCATCAAGTTTTATTTGGGTTAGCTATCAGATATGTTATTTGTATGATGATAAGTAAGGTGAATTTTTCATTGGTAATATTTAAAAGTTTTAAGTTTTTGTGTATTATAAAAACAGGTGCTTATAAAATTGTTGTCAAAAATAGAATGAAATATTTAAGAGTTACCCAGAAGTAAAGTTCAAAATAATACCATACAAATTGAATAGGGGAAAAAGAGGGAAGACTGGGGAAGGCTTCTTGGGATTTGTGTCATTTGCTGAAGGATGCCTAGAATTGTTAGCCTACTAGAGACGCAATAGAAAAGGGCATTCCAGGTGGACTAACATGTACAAGGCACAAGCTAAGAAAAAAAAATTCTGAAAATTGAAACACAGGGCGTATGGTGGAAAACTAAAATCAGATGACGTAAGTTAATAAGCAGGGCCTGTTCAGAGGGACTTAACCCAGAAAGTTAGAAGAGACCATTGAAGGGTTTTAACCAAAGGAGTGACCTGATCGTATTTGTGTTTTAGACAGATCTTTATGACCTGTTAGATAAGGGATAGAGATAATGGTGCGTGGGGGTATATTAGAGGCAAGGAGACCAGTTAGTTGGCCATTTCAGTGATCAAGGCAAGAGATGATGAGGATCTGACTTAAGGTAGTGGCAGGTGGGGCTGGAGTGAAAGAAATGAATTTGAGACATTCAGAGGACAATTCTCTGGGAAAAGGCATTTTCTTTTCTGAGCTACAGTCCTTTATGCTTTTAGTGTTAGAGAATCTTAGAACTGCAAACAGACTAAAATGCTAGGGAGATGCTAAGGAAACCATGGATTTGATGTCAAACTAGGATAAACTAAATGGAATAAATGCAGAGTTGGAGATAGAGTGTATTATCAGCAGAATGTGCCATATCTAAGCATAGGCAGGTATAAAAACCAGGAAACTAAATCTGAAATCAGTCAACACAGTTGCAAATCAAGAAGACCAGTTGTCCAGATGAATTTGTGATGAAAGATACACTTTCTCCTAACCTTAAACGGCACAGTACCCTGAGCCAGATTCTGACAGGCTAACTTGATTTCTAGATCAAGCACTGTTTATTTCAAGGGCTGAAATAACTACTGCACATCCATTATTTTAATTAATATATACTTACCTTTTGTATACTTAGGCATATTGCACGTTGCCAATTTTGGAGCAGAATTGAAGGTTCTCAGAGTGATTAAAAACTAGCAAGTGAAGAAATAGGCATTTCTTTTTTTTAAATGTTGCTCAAATTTTTCTTTAATAAAGAAAAATCAAAGGAATTATTTAACAAATATGATCAAATGACAAAGATGATTTGTTTAGGAATCCTAAGGGTAGCAGAGATGTATGTTAAGAGAGTACCACCATAAATATATATATATATATGTGTGTGTGTGTGTGTGTGTGTGTGTGTATATTCTATGACTAGAAAATGTTTCAAGAGAAAAATATTAATTCTAATTCAGTAAGAAAAGTTTCGTATTTCTTTTATCACAGAGACTGTAAAGTAGGTTAAAAGGCTAGAAATTGCTACTCACGTGTGGAACCCCTATCACAGCTGGTCCCAGATACTGCCCACATTACCCCCGGTGAAATGGAAAGCATCAGAGTAGTTTCATACTAATTATTAGCATGAGAGGGATGAGCAAAATGTGGGGAGGGGGAGACAGGACACTGACCTGTCCACACTCTTTAGCGACTCAAGTGGGCTCACTTTGGTCTTAGGACAGGATTCCCATTGGCTGTATCTTCTACTAGAACAGTGATTTAGGGTCCACAACAAACAGGATCAGAAACATCGTTCTGCCTTAGGTACCCCTTGGCACTTTCCTCTTTCCCTTTCTCTTTCTAACCCTCCCCAATCTATTCTGCACTTCTGCCTCCCACAGAGCAGCAGAAAGGGGAAAAGGCTCTAATGTTTGTTGGCCACTATGTGGCCAGCACCATAGTGGTCCCACTATATTGTTATTTCGTATAATCTTGACAGTAACACATTAGGTAAGTACTATTATCTGTTTTACAAATGAAGAAACTACACTGCAAAGAAATGAAGTAACTTCCTCAGACTCACACATTATGTTCAAATGTCCATGGTTCCAGCTCTAGCTTAGCCATTAACTTCCTGAAAGATCATAAGCAAGTTTTTTTTCCCTATAATCTTTAGTTTCTCCATCTATCCAAAAAAGGAGATTAAACTAGATGATATGTAAGCTCCCTTCCAGCTCTTAATATATTAAGATTCTGTTTGGGGCAAATTATCCAGTTAGTTACTGGAAAAGGCATAAGAGGTTAGTGTCTGTTTGTTCATAAAATTGCTATTGTTACTGGACCTAGTCAGTTAATCTGAATTTCCCACCTTCCCCGTTTCCTTTGCCATTGTTAGCAATTTGTATATTTTATTCTGATTTTCATTCTTTACAAATAATTCTTTGAAATACAGTTTAATTACACTATATGTTAAATTTTATATTGTTTGTCACTTAACATTATATCATCTGCCCTGTTCCACAGTCTTATGGCCATCATTTTTAGTGATTACATAATTTGGTTGAATGGATACACGGTTGTTTGCCTAATTATTCCCCTAGTTTGATAGTCCAAAATTCTCTTACAATAGTGCTATGAAAAAAATATCTAAGCATTTTTCAATTCTGAGGAACATATCCTTAAGATAGGTTCCCAGAAATACAAGTCAAAGAAATTGAATACTTCTAAGGATCTTGGCTGCACAGAGCCAAATCTGCTCATTTTTAAAATATACGTTTGTGTGTTCAACCAAGAACCTTCTGCTTAAAACCAACCAGAAAACAGCATCAGAATGACTTTTTTTTTCTTCCAGCATGTATTTGGATAGGAAACCCAGAGCCAAGGAGCTAAGAGATCATCATTTTTATATACCAATTACAGTGTTCCTACAATAGAAGTTGTTGCAAACCAGAAAAATGTAGGTAAAATATTTTGCCACTTTTCTACCATTCCACATGTGTGCTGCCTTTTGGAAATAGGCTTTACTCAGAGTTGACTACGGAACTTGAAGTATTCCCTGGGGAAGGGAATGCACATAGTAGTCCAAGGCCTGTGCCAGAAACTTTGGGGACTATGTGGAATGTAGATTAGCCTGTTCTTGGAGTTTTTAACCCTGCTAGGGAATTTAGACATGAACCACTAAAAAAGCAATCTAAGCAAACCAAAATTCTAGAATCAAATGCCAGATTATGGGTTACATTCATTCACTCAGTTAAGATTTATTGAGCACCTACCATGTATAAAGGAAAATTCTAGGAGGTGGAGATAACAGCATTTTCATTTTATGCTAGTTGGGAGAGACAGAAAATAATCAAGTAAGCAGTGATAATTGCTCTGTGGAAAAAGAGGGAAATGGAAAGTGCCAGGGGTTGGGGCATGGGAGGCAGGGGGTAAGTGGAGGTATTATTTTATACAGAGTGATCAGGAAAAGCATTGCTGAAAGGTACCATGGTACCATATGGATATCTGAGAAAAAGAAGTTCTTTCCTGGCAAAGGGAGATGCAAGTTTAAGTGCACAAAACCAATAGAGTGTTTAGTGCAGCAGTTCTGCAACTGTGGTCCTTGGATCGCATCCCCAAGACACTTTCACAGGATCTGAGGTCAAACAGTTTTCATAGTAATACTGATTCTATTTGTCTTTTTCCCTGGGTGTTTGTTTACATTGATGGTATAAAACCAATGGTGTGTAAAACTGCTGGCAACTTGGTACAAATCAAAGCAATGACACTAAACTGTAGTAACAGTAATATCTTTCACTGGCATACATTGCCGGGGGAAAAAAGAAGCCAGGTTCACTTAAGATGTCCTTGATAGGGCTTCCCTGGTAGCGCAGTGGTTGAGAGTCCGCCTGCAGATGCAGGGGACACGGGTTCGTGCCCCGGTCTGGGAGGATCCCACATGCCGCGGAGCGGCTAGGCCCGTGAGCCGTGGCCGCTGAGCCTGCGCGTCCGGAGCCTGTGCTTTGCAATGGGAGAGGCCACAGCAGTGAGAGGCCCGCGTACTGCAAAAAAAAAAAAAAAAAAAGATGTCCTTGATAAAGCAGCAAAATTTGTTTATATCATATTCCAACCTTTGAGGAGACTCAAAGGTTGGAATTTGATCAGTTTTATCAAGTTTGATTCATTTTGTCAAATTTCAATTGTTTTAATATTCTATGTGAGGAAATGAGAAGTATGGATAAAACAGTTCTGCTGCATACTGAAGTACTGTGGCTGCGTTGAGGAAAAGCACTTGTAGGGCTTCCCTGGTGGCGCAGTGGTTGAGAGTCCGCCTGCCGATGCAGGGGACACGGGTTCATGCCCCGGTCCGGGAGGATCCCACATGCCAGGGAGCGGTTGGGCCCGTGAGCCATGGCCGCTGAGCCTGCGCGTCCGGAGCCTGTGCTCCACGACGGGAGAGGCACATGCACCGCAAAAAAAAAAAAAAAAAAAAAAGATGTTGGCTTTAGGATTTAGGTATATGTATTTTATCTTGTTAAGGAAGTACCAGCTCTTCTTAATTTTCTTGAGTGTTAAATTTTGTCAAAAGCTTTTTCAGTATTTATGGGGATAGTCATCATATGATTTTTCTCCTAAGACCTGTTACCAATATAACTAATCACTATGGGGGAGGGTACAGAAATATTTATAGCTTAGTATGACAGGTTTATTATGGTTATATAGAATAGTATCCTTATTGTTTTGGAGAGATACATGTTGAAGGAATGGCAGACCATAAAAATGGAGCACAGAGAAATTTGCCAAAATGATATAAGAGTTTCGTTTCAGAAACAGAATTATGTTTGCTATATCCTGGGCCACTGTTCTTTTTACTGTACCACAGTTCATTGGGATGTGAATGTTAGGGGTTTATTTTATTCTTTCCTTCCCTGATTTCTTCTCATCTTTTGGTTTGGGAATCTTCCAGAAGACTGGCTTTATGTATAATTTTTCCTAAGACCCCAAGTCTCTTGGTCTTTTCCTCAAATATACTTGGCTGTATTTAATTTGTTGCTGGTTATTTAGTGCCAGAGAGAGCTGTCATATGTTTCCATGGAAACAGCTATAAGCTTTCATTCCTTATGTCTTATTCCTCAGGAAAGTATTTGTGATTAGCTTCCTTGTTTCCAGACCACCTTTGGGCTGACTTCACACATTGACTTCACACATTTTAACACACACACCTTCTCTTCTTCCTTCCCACCACCACCAATTTGATATGTTTTCATGAACTACTAATACGTGCTTGGCAGAACTTTGGTGCTGAGATATATGCCGTGTAACTTTGGGCATAGGGTCCCTTTGGGATATCAAGATAGATAAAAGAGTGGTATAGCTGAAAGCAAAATACAAGCCGAGATCGGATCCTAGGAACCCTAGGCTGCTCACCAAAGCCAAGTGTTGGAGAGTAGATCACAGAGCAAGCCAAGTACAGGAATCAGGCATCAGCAAAGCCTAGAACCCAAAGTCAGTTAGAAATGAGAACCACCAAGGGCTAATGACAAATTGCAAGGAACATATAAAACACATGGAGGAGGCCCAGATGATGTTTTCCAGACATTGCTCTACTAGTATGGGTCCAGGAGACCTGCTATTGCAGGTTTGAAATGGATATGGTACTCCTAGCACTAAAAAAGTGTGCTCTGGTTAAATTGTATAGCTAGTTGGAAAGACAAGACTTAAGAGTAGTGAAAGTAATTAGAGAATGAACAGCTTCCCCTCCTAGTCCCCCAAGATGTGAAGTTATGTTAATGTAGTGTACAGACAAAATACTAATAGATTCATGAGGCCATCCTGCAGATTAAACTTGGAATAGCTAAGAGTTTGAAAAGAAACAGGCAGAACTGAGAGGTCAAACAATAAGCAGTAGAGTAGATGTAGACCCAATATACTGATGGAAAGAGTGTGTTTGTCTGAGTGAGAATGCTCCTGCATGAGTGGGGAAAGAGTATTGGACAAGGGATCAAGAGACCTGGATTCTTTATCTACCTCTGCTGTCACTTTTCTTCTAGAGGAAATGCTTGCAATTTTTTTAAAAAACAACTTTATTTCATCAAAAGTCCAAGACCTCAAGAGAAATTTAATGAGAACATGTGTATGTTTGTCTAATTGCTCTGAGGGTTAAGAGAACTGAAGGAAATAAACACTGGTTGTGGAGCTCATATGTCTTGGGCACTTTACTATAACTTCCCATGTAATTTTCAGAAAACACTGTGAATGAAATTACCTCCATTTTCCAGAGGAGACAGTAGGCTCAGAAATGTTAAATGATTTATACAAAATCATACCACTTGCAGGTGGCAGACTGAAGATGGAAAACAGGTTGTTCTGATTCCAAAGCCCACGAACTTTTCACTAAGTCTGACTTTTGAATCATGCCAGTCTTCTACTAGACTCTATCCATCAATATTGTTTGCCAATATTTTTGCACCATAAAAGAGAACTGCTAACATATAAAAGAACAGGCTGAGTAGGAGAATAATTATGGTAGTTACCATTTACTGAGCATCTACTATGTGACAGGCACTGTGCAAGATAGTTTACATTATTCTGCTTCTTACAGTGTTGGGGTAACTATTATTAATCCCAATTTTTTTTAAATGCCCAGAGTGTTTGTGACTTTCCCAGTGTCATGCTAGTAGTATATGGTAGAGCTGAGATTTAAATCCAAGTCTTTATGACTCCAAAGCACAAGCATTAGCCATCGACCCAGGTTAAATTGGAATGATTAACTGTGAGGAAAGCTCTAAAAAAATATCAGGTGCACACCCACATCCATGTTCCAAACAGGTCTTTGGATTTGAATGGATTGCACTTAAGGGGCCAACAGAACACATTCAAAGGGAAGGGTCCAGTGTCGCCATTGATTGCCCAGAGGCAGGTTTTGGAGAACAGCATAGAGAGGCTATGGCACAGTTTATGGTGCCGGTCTTGTTATTATAATAGATGAAAAGTCCCTGCTCCTATCAAAGGCCAGCCCCTCCACATTTTCTCTTGATTTCATCCTCTCTTGCCTCTCTTCCGTCTGTCTCACTAGTTTCCTCCTCAAACCTCTCCTTTCTGAAACATCCTCATCAGCATACAAACATGTTCTATCTCCAGTCTTTTAAAATTCTCCCTTGATGGGCTTCCCTGGTGGTGCAGTGGTTGAGAGTCCGCCTGCCGATGCAGGGGACACGGGTTCGTGCCCCGGTCCGGGAGGATCCAACATGCCGCAGAGCGGCTGGGCCCGTGAGCCGTGGCCGCTGAGCCTGCGCGTCCGGAGCCTGTGCTCCACGACGGGAGAGGCCAACAGTGAGAGGCCGGCGTACCGCAAAAAAATAAATAAAAAATAAGGTAAAATTCTCCCTTGACTTTGCATCTCTCTTCCAGCTAATGCCCCATGTCTCTGGAATTTCATAGTGTATTAATTTCCTGTTGTTGCTGTAGCAAGTGACAACAAACCTAGTGGCTTAAAACAACACAGACTTATTAGTTCTGTAGCTCAGAAGTCTGAGTGAGATCATTCGTTTCTCTGTTCTAGTTTTACAGGGACAAAATCAAGGTGTTAGCCAGCCTGAGCTTTTATCTGGAGGCTCTGAGGAAGAATCACTTTCAGGCTCACTCAGGTTGGTGGAGGATTCAGTTCCATGCCATTGTAGGCTTGGGTCTCCATGTTCTTGCTGGCTGTTCGCCAGGGGATACTCAACTTCTAGAGGCTGCTCACATTCCCTGGCTTGTGGCCTCTTTCATCTACAAAGTCAGTAAGAGTAGGTTGAGTCCTTCTCACACTTTGAATCTCTCTGCTCTCCCGCTTCTGCTTCTCTCAGGCTTCCAGCTAGAGAAGGTTCTTGGTTTGTAAAGATTAACGTGATTAGACTGAGCCCACTTGAATAATCTATGATAATCTCCCTATTTTAAGAGTTCAACCTTAATTACAGCTGTAAAATCCCTTTTGCCGTGTAAGTAACGTATTTACAAGCTCCAGAGATTAGTGTGTGGACATCTTTGGAGGGCCATTCCATGCAGTAAAACTTAAAAAAAACCTGGCCTGTAGTCACTATTTCTATTTCCATCTTCCATTCACTCCTTAGCACTCTCCAATTGCTCTTCAGGCCCCACTGTTCCAGAGAAACTGCCCTTAGGAAGAACACGGCGACCTCCATGTTGACAAAGCCTGCTCTGCCCTCATTTTGCCCAGTCTCTCCGTAACTTCCAGCACAGTTGATCAGTCTCTCCTTCCTGAAACACTACCTTCTCTTTGTTTCTGGGATGTTACATTCTGTATATGTTCAACTCCTGTCTCACTAAGTATGCCTTCTCAGTCTCCTTTGGCTTAGGTTCCCCCACTTTTTAGCCCCTAGTTGTTGGAGTGTTCCAGGGCTCAGTCCTAGGCCCTCTCCTATACTCTTCTATATGCTCTGTCTCCTCCCAAATGATTTCAGTCAGTCCCATGTCTTTATATTACTGTCTATATGCTAATTACTACCAAAATTATATCTCTACCCTTGACCTTTCTATCGAATTCTAGACTCGTTTATTTGGCTACCTACTTATCTCCAGATATCTACAAGTCATTTAGCACATAATAGGGCCAAAGCAGATTCTTTTTTTTTTTTTTTTTTTTTTGGTGGTACGCGGGCCTCTCACTGTTGTGGCCTCTTCCGTTGAGGAGCACAGGCTCCAGACGCACAGACTTAGCGGCCATGGCTCACGGGCCTAGGCGCTCCGCGGCATGTGGGATCCTCCCGGCCCGGGGCACGAACCCGTGTCCCCTGCATCGGCAGGTGGACGCTCAACCACTGCGCCACCAGGGAAGCCCCCAAAGCAGATTCTTGATTCCCAACCTACCTCCTCCCAAACCTCCTATTCCTCTAGTCTTCCCGATCTTGGTAAATGATCAAAAACCTAAAATTCATCCTGAATTGCTCTTTCCCTTCCCTCTGCCATCTAGTTTAGTGGTGCTGTCAGCTCTGCTTACAAAATGTATCTTGTATTTATTCACCTCTTTTACCCTCATGGCTATCACATTAATCTCAGACACCATCATCTCTTGCATGGACTTCTACAGTCAGCATCCTAACTGATGTCTCTGCTTCCATTATTGCCCTCCTATAGTCCATTCTCCACAGAGCGTCCAGGGTGATCATTTTCAAAAGTAAATTAGATCATGTTCTTTCTGTGATTCAGAAGGCCCTACATGATCTGACCCCACCTATTTTTATGACTTCATCTTATGCCATTATTTCCTCTCTTCACCCTGCTTCAGTCTCTCTGGTCTCTTTGTTTCTTAAACAAGTCAATTTCATTATTTTCTTGGGACCTTTACACCTGCTGTCTCCTCTGCCTGGAGCACTCTGCCCTAGATCCTCACATGCCCAATGCCTTCTTGTCGTGCCAGTCAGTTCAAATGTCACCTCTCAAAGAGCCTTTCTTGACCATCCCTCAGTCACTGTCTATCACACTGCTGTTTTACTTTCTTCATAGCACTTATCATTCATTGAAATTACCTTTTTATTTATTTATATTCCTGGATTATACTACAGAGCCTACCACATAATGTATTCTCAATTTAGAATGTTTGTTGGAGTAATGAATGAACAAATAAGTGAAAGAATGGATCTTGAGTTAGTAAAAGGGAATCTTAATATGATGAAAAGAGCAAGGACTTTAGAGTTAGACATTCTGGATTTAAGTTTCAGACCTGCCTCATTACTTATGGGACCTTGGCCAAGTTACTGAAGTTGAAGTTGCCTCATCAGTTAAGTAAAGATAATATATGCTTCATAGGAAAGACTTCAAAGCTCATTGTTTGGGCTTCCCTGGTGGCACAGTGATTGAGAGTCCGCCTGCCGCTGCAGGGGACACGGGTTCGTGCCCCAGTCCGGGAAGATCCCACATGCCGCGGAGTGGCTGGGCCCGCGAGCCATGGCCGCCGAGCCTGCGCATCCGGAGCCTCTGCAGCGGGAGAGACCACAACAGTGAGAGGCCCGCATACCGCAAAAAAAAAAAAAAAAAAGCTCATTGTTTTTAATGCCAATATATACTACTATTTATGCACCCTAGTAAATTTTATTAACGATAATTATTGTCCATACTGCCATTGCAGATAGTATGGCACCACTTTCATAGTAGGTGCTCAATAAATGTTGGAGTAATTTTGCTTAAAGGAACTATCATCAAGGGACACCCATTTGTAAGCTACTTCCTTTCTCCATTCTCGGTCTTAACAGTTTCTGTCTGCCTTTTAGTGACATTATTGATCATTATAATGTCCAAGGAAATAAGATTAGAGATACACATATGCTCATGTATCAGAAGAAGTTTATCAAGGAGGGGAGATCAGTTATACACATCTTTATGTGCTACTACCCTAACTTAGATGAGCTTCTGCCTTTAGAGTGAACCTCATCATTACCTTTGCCACATGTAGAGTCATGGTACCTACCGTTTGTCTGTCAGCAGAGTCTTTATGTATTAGAGCTGGAAAGTTCCTTAAATGTCACGTGGACTCTTCTCAAGCTGGCTCCAGCATCTGTTTCACTTCTGTGGACTTAAGGCACACAGAAGTACCCACAAGTCCTCATATAACCATGCTTTTTTAGTTCCATGCCTTTCTACATACTGTCTCCTCTGAAGTACCCTACTCACCCTCCACCCTTGCCCTTTCCTAATGCAAGAACCATTCATTCTTCAAAGATTAGTTAAGGGAGTTCGCTGGTGGCCTAGTGTTAGGATTCCAGGCTTCCACTGCCATGGCCCAGGTTCAGTCCCTGCTCGGGGAACTGAGACTTTACAAGCCACGTGGCGCAGCCAAAAAAAAAAAAAGTTAAAATGTCACTTAATTTGAAATCACACCTGACAAGTCTCTCTTGCCTGTCTCCTTTGCTCCCTGTCCTTCCCTGGCAGTTAGCCACTCCCTCCTTCAGGTTCTTATAACCCTATGTGTGTATACATTTTGAATCTTTTCTGGAATTTTTTAATTTGACATGATTTCAGCTTTACAGAAAAATTGCAGCAGTGGTACAAAGAATTGCCATATACCCTTCACCAAGATTCTCCAATTATTAACATTTTATCACATTTGCATTATTAGTCTCTCTCAATACATAATACATATTTGTTCTGAACCATTTGGCAATGACTTGCATACATAATGTCCCTTTACTATTAAAGACTTTAGTGTATGTTTTCTGAAAACAAGGGCATACTTTTCTCTAGACATAGTGCTAATGTTAAAATCAGAAAATTAATATTGATATAGTATTAAGAGCGAATCTACAGCCCTTCTAGTTATTAAAACCAGAAAATTAAAGTCAGTGTAGTACCAGTAGCTAATCAATAAACCATATTCATATTTTGCCAATTGTCCCAATAATATTCTTTCAGGAAAAGAAAATTCTGGATCATGAGTTGTACTTGTCGTGTCTCTTTAGTCTCCATTCATGTGGAACTGTTTTCTGTCATTCTTCCTTGTCTTTCATGACCTTAATATTTCTTTATAAATATTTGTCCAGTTATTCTATAGACTGGTTCTCAATTTGGGTTTGTCTGATGTCACCTCATGATTAGATTCAGGTTATACATTTTTGACAGGAAGGCTCTACAAGTGATAGTCTTCTGAAAGCATTGTATTTGGAGATACATATCATTTATCCTAACTGCAGATAGTAACTTTGATTACTTGGTTCACATAGTATCTACCAAGTTTCTTCACTTCATTCCTTTGTAATTAGTTAATAATCTTGCAGGTAAATACTCTGAGACTATAAATATCCTGTTTCTCCTCAGACTTTCACCTAATAGTTTTAGCACCCATTGATGGGTGTTGCTTGAATCAGTTATTGCCCAAATGGCTATTTTATAATTCCCTCATTTCTTCTACATTTGGTAGTTGGGGTTCTACTGTAAGCAAGAGTTTTTCCTTCTCTATTTTTTTAATTTATTCATTTAGTTACATAATTATGGACTCTTGATTCTTATTTTATTCAGTAACAATTTCTTATTGTCATTATTTGTTTTGATGCTCAAATTGCCCCAGATGTAGCCAGTGGAAGCCCCTTGAAGTTGTCTCATGTGTCCTTTTGACATGGCCCCATCATTGTTTTCTGACCAGTGTGTTCCAGGTTCATCTTCCTTATCCCGGTCCATACCCAATGAATTGTGATTAATTGTATAAAGATCTACTCCTAACCATCTCAAGATTGTGCTCCTCCAGGACAAGAATCATGTTGGGTTTTTTCACCTTAGATAATTGGCAAGCCTTGACACTTAGCATTTTCTAAATTTTCAATGAAAAATTTAGCTGAAATTTACTGATGTGGTCAAATTAATTAATATAATTTGAATTGCCACTTCCTGGGCTCCGGAAGGAAGAGAGATTGCTTCCTTCCTCCTCAGCTACATGAGAGAATGTGTGCAGAGAAGACCCCTAAGACTAGAATCATGCCTGGCTCTGCCACTCTTAACTTCTCTGAGGCTTGCTTTCCTTACTTGTCAAAGGAGAGGATAATGTCTGCCTTCACAAGATTATGAAGGCCACATGAAATTACAAGTGTACAAGAATTTTGTCTAAGTATTGTTGGTTAAGAGAGTAATTCCATCAACCTTAGTAGCATCAAAATGTGTTGGAGAATATTCCCATCTCTCATCTTTCTCTGAAGTAGGACAGACATTAAATTACTTAATTATTTGCATGTGGAAAAATAAGAAAAGATTGTGTTTAAATGACAAACTCAATGTCACACCATAAGGGACAGAACTAGAATTAGATCTCTGGTCCCCTGACATCAACTCAATTTTTTTCCAACTAGGATAATTAAGTTAGAATGTGGCAGGACAGGGCTTCCTGATAGGGAAAACTTCGAAATCCTGGAATCCCTCAGGATAGCTTAAGAAATCCATTATTAAGAAGCTTTTAAATTAGTATGAAGCTTAATCTCGCTGCTGGCTACTCATACATGAACAGCATGCCCTGATTTTTCAGAACTGTTAAATATAATTGGTTCGTTTCTTCTGTCTGTATCTTTCAGGCCAGAGAGAGCAACCCCTTTGCCAGTTGGTGTCATGGACTTTTATTTCTAGCCTTAAGGGAAGAAAGAAGAAAAACTGTTTTCTGACACTTAGAAAGCCAATTAAAGCCCTGTTCAGTTCTTCTTTTACATCTGTTGACTTTTTTATTATACAAACATGTGCTGGGTACCAACTAAGATCTCAGCACCTTACCATGTGATGCTAGGAATTCCAAAGTAAATCACTTTCCTCACTGCTCAGCTCAGATTCCGTGTTTGTTACTGGAGGTATATGGGGCAGTCTTGGGGTTTATACTAATCAGGTTAAACATTTGGCATGTTCAGTTACTCAGTCTTAAGTGTGGAACAGGTAGAGAGTTGGATTGGAGTTTTTTCTAGGCAAATGTGTTGGAAAAAGAAGGGCAAGGAAGTGATTATAATTATAGATCAGTGGTTCTCAAACCTTTTGGTATCAGGAAACCTTTTATATCCTTAACCCAAAAGAGCTTTCATTTTGTGGGTTATCTATATCACTATATTATAAATTAAAACTTAGAACTTTTTAAGACATAAGAATATACAGGCACGCATGCCATTAGCTGTCAGAGTGATATCACACTTGTAGCATCCTGAAAACTCTACTGTGAGAGAATGAGAATGAAAAATGCAAATAATGTTTTAGCATCATGAAAATAATTTTCATCTCATAGACCTTCAAAAGGATTTCAAGAATCCCCAGAGATTCCCAGACTGTAGTTGGAAAACTACTAACCATATAACATTTTATTGATAAAAATGTGTCCTATATGTGTCAATTACATTGGTTGGTTAATTTGTTATTTGGTTATCTATGTTAATTAGTTATTTATGTTATTAGTTGTTTAATTGTGTTATCAAATATTTTCTATCCTTCTTGATTGTTTTTCACATTCTTGACTTATCAATTACTGAGAGAAATGTGTTAAAATATCCACTGCATAATTATGGATTTTTCTGTTTCTGCTTTTACTTATTTAAACTTTTGCTTTTATATTTTGTATTATTAGGTACATATAAATTTAAGGTTATTATAGCTTCCTTTTGAATTGACTATTTTTTGCTATAATTATCATTTATTTATAAGTAATTTTAATTCATTTCATTTCCACTTTAACTGGAGTTTTTTTTAATTGAAATATAGTTGATGTATAATATTATGTTAATTTCAGGTGAACTACATGGTGATTTAACATTTGCAGACATTAGGAAACAATGACCATGATAAGTCTAGCCACCATCTTTCCCCATACAAAGCTATTACAGCATTATTGACCATATTTCTTATGCGTGCGTGACATCCCCGTGGCTTATTTTATAACTGAGGTTTTGTGCCTCTTAAGCCCCTTCACCTGTTTTGCCACACCCTCCACTGCCCTCCCATCTCTCAGTCACTAGTTTGCTGTCTGCATCTATGAGTCTGTTTTTGTTTTCTTTTGTTTGTTTTGTTTAAATTCCATATATAAGTGAGATCGTACAGTATTTGTCTTTCTCTGATTTATTTCACTTAGCATAATACCTTCTAGATTCATCCATGTTGTCACACATGGCAAGATTTCATTTTTTTTTTTATGGCTGAGTAAATATTCCATTGCACGTATATACCACATTTTCTTAAGCCATTCATCTGTCAGAGGACTTAGGTTGCTTCCATATTGTGTCTGCTGTAAACAATAATACAGTGAACATTGGTGTGCACATGCCTTTAGAATTAGTGTTGTTGTTTTCTTTGGGTAAATACCCAGAAGTGAAATTACTGGATCATATGGCAGTTCTATTTTTAATTTTTTGAAGAACCTCCATGCTGTTTTCCATAATGGCTGCACCAATTTACATTCCCACCAACAGTGAATGAGGGTTCTCTTTTCTCCACATCCTTGCCAACACCTGTTATTTGTTCTCTTATGGGTAATAGCCATTCTGACAAATGTGGGTGGTATCTCATTGTGGTTTTGATTTGCATTGCCCTGATGATTAGTGATGTTGAGCATCTTTCCATGTGATATTTCTTTGGGAAAATATCTATTCAGGTCCTCTACCCATTTGTTAATTGGGTTATTTTTTGTTATTTTTTAATTTTTATTTATTTATTTATTTATGGCTGTGTTGGGTCTTCGTTTCTGTGCGAGGGCTTTCTCTAGTTGCGGCAAGTGGGGGCCACTCTTCATCGCGGTGCGCGGGCCTCTCACTATCGCGGCCTCTCTTGTTGCGGAGCACAGGCTCCAGATGCGCAGGCTCAGTAATTGTGGCTCACAGGCCTAGTTGCTCCGCGGCGTGTGGGATCTTCGCAGACCAGGGCTCGAACCCATGTCCCCTGTATTGGCAGGCAGATTCTCAACCACTGCACCACCAGGGAAGCCCCGGTTGTTTTTTTGATGTTGAGTTGTATGAGTTATTTGTATATTTTGGATGTTAACCCCTTATTGGATGTATCATTTGCAAGTTTCTTCTCTCATTCAGTAGACTGCCTTTTCATTTTGGTGATATGAATTGACTGTTTTCTCTTGAGGAAATGTCCCTTTTAGTCTAGTCATACTTCTTGTATTAGGACTGTCTTGTCTGATATTAATATAGCCACTTGCACTTTCTTTGGTTAATGTTCACAGGGTGTATATTTTTCCATCTGTTTGTTTTTTATCTTCCTGTGTCATCATATTTTAAGTTTTCTTATTTCAATGCCATCTTATAAACAGATATAATCGGGTTCGGTGAGGGGTGGGGCTTTGGTCTTGTATGTTAATTTTTTCTTATTGTTTTATTCAAACCACTTGTATTTAATGTAATTATTTATTTGGGTTTAAGTCTACCATTTTGCATTTTGCTTTTTGTTTTCTCTTTGCCTAAGTTCTCCCTCATTTCTTTGTTCCTCCTTTCTTGCCTTCTTTTGGATTAATCGAGTGTGTTTTATTATTCCATTCCTCTCTCCTTAGCTTTTAGTGATACATTCTTGTTATAATTTTTTAACTAGTTAGAATTATACATCCTGGACTTATTAAAGTTAATCTTAAATAAGCACTCTAGCCACTCCCCAAATAATGCAAAGTTCTTAGCAAATTTTGGCTCCATTTACCCTCCCACTTCCATCCTTTCTGCTATTGCTTTCATATAATTTACTAATACAGTTGACCTTTGAACGATGTGCAGATTAGGGGCACCACCCCCTTGTACAGTCAAATCTATATGTAACTTCACAGTCATCCCTGCTTATCCGTGGTTCCACATCTATGGATTTAACCAACGGTGGATCATGCAGTACTGTAGTACATGTTTGTTGAAAAAAGTCTGCATACAAATGGATACACACAGTTCAAACCCTTGTTTTTCAGGGGTCAACTATACGTATATTATAAACCCTACAAGCCATTTTTAAAATTCTTTTTCTAAATTGTCAGTATTCTCTTGTATCTATCCACATATTTACCCTTTCTTATGCTCTTCCTTCCTTCCTGCAGTTGTATTTTTTCCATCTGTGATTACTTTCCTTCATCCTGAAGAACTTCATTTTTATTTCCTGTAGTTTAGGTCTGTTAGTGACAAATTCTCTCAGCTTTGATTTTTCTGAAACAGTTATTTCACCTTCATTTTCTTAAAAAATTTTAATTGAATGAAAGATTCTTTAAATTCTGTAGTGCTTTACAATTTTCAAAAGTTTCACACAGATGACTTTTTATAATTGCATGGTAACCCTGTTTCTTCCCCCTACCCCTATATTGCCCCTCCCCTCCCTTACTGGTAATCACTAGTTTGTTCTCTATATCTGTGAGTCTGCTTCTTTTTTTGTTTCATTCACTAGGTTGTTGTATTTTTTAGATTCCACATATAAGTGATATCATACAGTATTTGTCTTTCTCTGTCTGACTTATTTCACGTAGCATAATGCTCTCCAGGTCTAGCCATGTTGCTGCAAATGGCAAAAAATTCACTTTTTTATGGCTGAGTAGTATTCTTTTCTATATATATATGGAATATATATATATCTATCAATATATATCAATATATATATACCACATATATATACCACATATATATATATACCACATATATATATATACACACATATATACACCACATCTTCTTTATCTATTCATCTGTTGACAGACACTTAGATTGTTTCCATACTATTTCACCTTCATTTTTGAAGGATATTTTCACTAAACATAGAACTCTAGGTTGGCAATTTATATATTTTGTCCCTTGAAAACTATCATTTAAAACTATCACTTCTGGGCTTCCCTGGTGGCGCAGTGGTTGAGAGTCCACCTGCCGATGCAGGGGACATGGGTTTGTGCCCCGGTCCAGGAAGATCCCACATGCTGTGGAGTGGCTAGGCCTGTGAGCCATGGCCACTGAGCCTGCGCGTCCGGAGCCTGTGCTCTGCAACGGGAGAGGCCACAACAGTGAGAGGCCTGCGTATCTCAAAAAAAAAAAAACAAAAAACTATTGCTTCTTACTTTCATAGTTTCTATTAAAAAGTCAATTGCTTCTGTAAGAGTAATCCTTTTCTCTCTAACTGCTTTTAAAAATTTATCTTTGTCTTTCATTTCACTTGTATTTTATGTATTTTATTTTCAGCCGTTTAACAGTGGTGTGTTTTGGTATATTTTTGGGGTTTTTTTTGTATTTTTGCTGCTTGTGGATTGCTGAGCTCTTTTTTCATTAGTCTTCAAATATTGCTTTTACCTCATTCTCTCTGTCTTCTCTCACTGGGATTATAGTTACTCATATTTTGGATCTACTGACTGTGTCCACATGTCTCTATTGCTCTAACCTGTTTTTTCCATATTTTTGCTTCATTTTGCATGTTTTCTATTGATTTTTCTTCAAATTTAGTAATTCTTCTGCTGGGTCTTGTCTGCCCTTAAATCTATCCAATGAGTTCTTAATTTTTAATATTGTATCTTTTATTCTAGTGTGTCCATTTAATTTTTTATATAGGTTCCAGTTTTCTGTGAGTATTACTTATCTTTTCTTACATTTTGTTCATCTTTTCCTCTACTTTTTAAAACCATATTAATTATGGTTATCTTAAAGTCTGCTTCATTATCTGGATAATACATGAGTCTTCTATTGTCTGTATTTTTCTTGATTACCAGTCACATTGTTCTGCCTTTTTTTATGTCATGTGTATATACGTACACACACGCACACACATGCACACACACTGGATATTTTATATAAAAGAACTGTTGAGGGCTCCCCTGGTGGCGCAGTGGTTGAGAGTCCGCCTGCCGATGCAGGGGACACGGGTTCGTGCCCCGGTTCGGGAGGATCCCACATGCCGCGGAGCGGCTGGGCCCGTGAGCCATGGCCGCTGAGCCTGCGCGTCCGGAGCCTGTGCTCCGCAGTGGGAGAGGCCACAGCAGTGAGAGGCCCGCGTACCGCAAAAAAAAAAAAAAAAAAAAAAGAACTGTTGAGACTCCAGCTGATATTTTCCATCAGAAAGAATTCTTCCTTTCCTCTTTCCTTTAGGCTAATAGGATAAGGGCCTGATCCCCTCAGTCTAATCATGGATTGAGCTAGTTCAGATCTGAATTGTACCTATGGTTCATATCCATGTTCCTTGCACCTGGTCCCTCTTGGGCTCTGGACTGAGAACCTAATGGGTCTCCATCTTCATAGTCCTGAAAAACCGCAAGAGATTGTCCTACCCTTTAGAGGTTTGGGGCTTGGTTCTTTGACCCTTCAGTCCTTACAATTTCAAAATATGACATTTATCTTGAAGAGGAGATCAGCTGTGCTAGAGGTAGACCTCCTCCTTCTAGTGGAACCTTGTCTCCTGAAATCACAAGATTATAGCAGTTTTCACTCTGCCTTTTTAGAAGCTCTCAGCCTAGCTTTGCAGCTCCAGTATGCAGGCTCAGAACTCAGCAAATGTCCCTTGGGAAAAACTGGCCACACAGATGGAACTCCTCAAGTTCCAATCTGTCACAGAGCCTCTCTGATTTTTCTTTCCTCCAGTGGAGCTCCTCTGCACAGGCCAAGCCTGACTGTCGGTTCATGCCCAAATTTGGCAGATGTCCTCAGGAAAGTAAACAGTGTCAGCTACTTCAGGAGCCCTCTCCACCCAGGTCTGGAATTCCAGTTCATCTAATCCTCACGATTTTTACAACAATGCAATGTCTTTTAAAGATAATTTATCTGACTTTTTCTAGTTGCTGCATCAGCAATGTTACACTGTCATGATCTATAACATCCTACCTGGAAGCACAAGAAATACCATCTTCTACCTACCCACTGTAATTAGTTTATTAACTTGTCTCCCTAGTTCTATTCTTGTCCCCTCCCAGAACAGCCAGAGTGCTCCTTTTAAGTACACCCAGTCACACCCTGCTCAGAACCCTCCAGTGGCTTCCCTTTAGACTTAAAATAAGTTTGGATTCGTTTTCATGGCCTACAAAATCCCACACAATCTTATTACTACTCCCTTTCTAACCTTATCTCCCACCACTCTCCCCTTCGCTCACTCAATTCCAGCTATACTGACCTCCTTTCCATTTCTCAGACACGTTAACATGTTTCCATCTCAGAATCTTTGCACTTGTTATATACCCTCTACTTGGATCTTCCTCAGATCTTCATAAGGCTTTGCCTTTATTTCATTTGGGAGCTCTGTGCAAACGTCACCTCCTCAAAGAGGACTTTCCTCACCCCTCTGTCTCCTTACCTTGCTTTAGTTTTAATCATAGCACTTACCTAACATTATACTGTATACTTACTTGCCTATTTTCTGTCTCCCCCGACTAGGAGATAAGCTCCATGAGAGTGGAAACTATGTCTGTTATGTTCACTGTTCTACCCCAGTGCTTAGATTAGTGCATAGCCTGTAGTAAGTGCTTAATAACTTTGTGGAAAGAATTAGCTACCCCTTACCATGAAAAATTCTCAATTAAGGAGAAGAAGGATTGGAGTAAAACTGAAAGTACTCTAACATAGGTGTCTACAGAATGTTTTGGAGTAAGTGGAATACTGATGGAGTTGGGACATAGTCAGACAAGGCCTCAGTAAGGAGGTGGCCCTGGAGCTGAGTGTTGAAAACTGAGTACTGATGTATGTCTGACCAGGAAGAATAGAGAACTCAACATATATGAACGAATTGGTGTTCAGAAAACAGAGGAGCTAGAACATGGGGGTGGGTGATAGGAAATGACATCAGACATAACTGGAGAGCAAGGCAGGGGCAGAGTCACAAAAGTCTTTGGATATCAGAATAAAGAATTTGGACTTTACCTTAAAGGTAATATGGAGCAAAGATTTTTAAGGTAAGGAAATATGCTATCAGATGTATATATTTCCATGTGTTTCACTACTCCTCACTGCAATAATCACACTAAAACTTTAAGTAGATTGATATAGAAAATCCCTGATTTGGTTGTCAGGGCCCAGTTTCAAAACATAAGTCCTTATCCCAACTCACTGTATAACCTAGGGAAGGCATCATTTCCTCTCTGGGCCTCAGATCTTCATTCTTAGCAGGAGAAGATTGTAGGTGAGATCCATTCCATCTCTGAGCCTGTGTTTATATGCTTTAACTAGATTCCTTGGGGAGAACAGTTTAATTTTTTCTGCATCTGCCAGAAATAATTAAAACTTCCAATTCTGGCCGATCAAAATTCAGTTCTCTTCTGAGATTTTCTACCATTTAGGTCAGATGCCAAGAAACTAGCTTCCTGGGATAAAACTATCCAAGCAGAAGTAGCAAGTCTTTTTTTCCCTCTGGCTGGGATGGGAATGCAAGTGGGAAGAGGGGGTGTTAGAATGAGTCTTTTTCTTGCAGTTGTGATTCCAAAGAATCCCTATCCTGCATCCGAGGCGAACACTGAGAAGCCCGGCATCCACAGCAACACCAAAACTGCCTTGGAGCCTCAACCAGGGCAGAGGGGGCGTAAACCAGGAAAGAAGCGGGGCCGGACACCCAAGCCCCTAATTCCCCATCCCATCTCTACCCCATCCAAGTCAGCTGAACCTTTGAAATTCCCAAAGAAGAGGGGTCCCAAACCTGGCAGTAAGGTAGGTAAAAATGGGGGTTTGCCAGCACGGGATAAATGGTTATAAAGGGGTAACTCATCCGTATCCATCCATCTTAGAAAGGGATGTGTCTGGCCCTACTCTCCCCCTTGTGTATGCTTTTAAGAAGAATCTCCTATATTGTCATCCCTACTTTAGCTACTTACCTGGGAGTTGGTAATGTTACAGATAAGATAGTATGGATAAGAAACAAATTTTTACTTTGAAAGTTACATTCATGGGAATTCTGGTCTAATATCTTCCATAGATGGAAGGCCCTGCTCCTAATTGTTTTTAACCTACCCAGAGTGGATGCCCAGGTATGTGAACAGAAAGAGAAAAGTGACTCTGTAAATGTATTTATTTTTCTGTCCCTGTACCTTCTTTTAAAAAAAAAAAAAAAGAAAAGAAGAAGAAAGAAAGAAAATTATTGAATATTTACTAAGTATCAGGCTCTGTACCTGACACCACTATATATCACATGATCTTCACAAAACCCTTGGAGATGAGTAGTGTTAATGTTATTAAATAGTCAAATAAGTTGAGACTTAAAGATGTGAAATGACTTCACTATGGTCACATAGCTAATAAATGGCAAGGGCTACAGAGATGGGTCTCCAGATCTTCTAGTTCTAAGGTCACTGCTGCCCTACCACATATTCACTCTCTCACATTTCCTGAGGGAGGTTAACACTTACCTCTGGTGTAGGAAAAGACTGCTTGGTCGAGCTTCACTGAGCACTGTTAGAAAGTATCACCTTTTAGTCATGACCAGTTCTCCATGTGTATCTTCCCTAGGGAAACCATTGGTATGAAACCTACTCAGCTGCTTCTCTAGGGCTTCCTTTGGCATCACCTTCTTTCTCCACTCACTTCTTAACTATCAGGGAATTTCTCTGCAACTCCCTCCCACACTAGACTACCTGAGTTCCAGTTTAGAAATGATACCCAGTTCTCCCTAGGCATTCCTTTCTAATTTCATAAGTTCCTCCCTAGGTTTGGTTGGTTGGGTGGGTTTGTTTTGTTTATTAGCTCCAGCTGACCTCAGTCCTTCTCGAATATAAGCTCTTCAAGGTCAGGAATCTAGTCTTTTTTTCTCTTTTTCTTCTGCAGTGCCCTATATCCCAATCTCTTGGGAAATGTTCAGTATATGCAAGATGGATGGATGTATGCATGCATGGATGGATGGATGGATGGATTTTAGCGATGATGTTCCAATTGAGATTATCTCTTATTTATTGGTTTTGAATTCTTGATGTCACATCCTAATCCTTCTATGTAACACATAATGCTCCTGATCTATTACCACTAACCCCAAACCCAGGGGTTCATTTTTGTGTCCATTACGGTCTTCTCATTCTCATGTTGTGGAGGAGAGGCTGGCTGAAGGCTCTAAAGATTCCAAGGCCAGGGAAGTCATGCTTTTGACGATGTGAAGGCACCTTGACAGATTAAAAACAGAGAAAACTTGTCTCTGAGGTTCCAAAGACAGAACCAGAACCAATGAGCAGAAACTCAAGCAGACAGACTTTGTCTCAATATAAAAGGAACAGTTAAATCTATTTCAAAATGCAAGTAGTGATCTCCCATCACTAGAGGTATTTCATCAGGTACCAGGTGACTACTGGGAGGGATGTTTTCAAGGAGTGGAAAGTAGAAGTGTTAGATGGATAGTTGGATTAAGTAACCTTTAAGATCCTTCAAAACCTAAGAACTATGATTCTCTGATTGCCTCAGCTCTGCTTTCTCAGGAAGTCCTAACACAGTAGCCCAAGTCCTCTTTCTTTCCAATCCTCCTGGTAGCAATAATTCTCATCTAATACTGTACTTCATGGCATGGCATTTGACTCCCTAATTCCCTTTCCTGTCCTTTTGCCTATTCCTGTAAGTGTATATGCCTTTACTTAACCCATGATATAACCCTCATGTTCATTTTTGAAGCAAAGTGGTCTTGTGACAAGAGCATAGACTTTGAAGCCAGACAAACTTAGATTTATAGCTCATCTCCAATTGTTACCACCTGTGTGACTTTGGGAACGCTTTGAGTACGGCCACGAGCCCCAGTTTTCTCACCAGTAAAATGGAGTTGCGTTAATATATGAATAGATATAATACATGTAAATGCACCTGTCTCAAATAGTAATAAAGCTTTACATCTTTCTGCTTTTTTCTACAATATTTGGGAACCTAACTCACCAGGTTTGTTTCTTCAGGGACCCCATGAAATCCTACCACCAACTCAATGAAGTTGAACTGGTATTTCCTTTCTTCCCTGACTCATTGCTTATTTGGATTTTTACTTGTGGCAATATCAAAAAATGAGAGGAAACATCCATATCCTGTGTGTGCGTTGAATGTTCTGTAAGAGTTTGCATGACTGCTTTCACAAGCAGAGCCATCCTAGAAGTCAGTCAGGTTTATACAGCTCCCACAGTGGACCCTACATGTGACATTCAGTAGGAAGGGATTTCTGGATCTCAGAAATGGTTATGTTTTCCTTGCATTCAGAAAGGCTTTTAGAAAACTGTTTCTTGGAAAAAGCCTTCTGAGATCTCTCTCCCCCAGAGACTGCCTGGACCAGCATAGAGGAGATACTAGATTCTTCTCAAATCATTTTTATTACTTCCCCCATTATTGGTATTCTATACTGTATGCTTCATTGAAAGACATTTATTGACACTTATCATATGCGGAGTTCCAGGTAGGAATGGTAAACAGAATCAGACCCTCAAGGAACGCCAGGCTAATAGGGGACACCAGTATGTAAATATATATTGACAATACACTGTGATAAATGCAACAATACAAAGTACAGAAATAGCACAAAAGAGACAGTAAAGCTTATCCAGAAAAGCTTCCTGGATAAACAGATATTTATAAGGAAAAAAAAAAGGGTATTCCAGGCAAAAGGGATGGTTTATTATTGTCAAGGCAAGGACCAGGTAAAACTGCAGGTTTTGAGAGAACTACTATAGTTAGAGATTACTGGAGTATAAGGTTTAAGATAAGAAATGACAGGTGATAAGCTGAAGAGGTAGGCAGGGGAAAGTAGTTTGTGGAGTTAGGGGAGGGAGGTTTCCATTGTTCACCAGAGGGAAACAAACTAATGTCAAAGTAGACTTAAGCCACAGGATTTTTTTTCCTTTTTTTGCTTTTTTCTGTCTAACTAATAAAGAACCTGGACTTCAGATGATAATATTGTATACAGTAGAAAAGATAGTGAATTAAGCTGTGGCTATACAGAAACCCAGAATCTTATACGTATTTATTAAACATCTACTGTATTGCAGCTTTGGGCAAGACGCTGTGTGGAAAAAAATATATATCATATGATATCACTTATAGGTGGAATCTGAGAAAATGTTACAAATGAACTTAGTTGTAATACTTTTAGGAAACAGACACACAGACATAGAAAACAAACTTATGGTTACCAAAGGGGGAAGTGCAGGGAGAGGTAAATTAGGAGCTTGAGATTACCAGATACACACGACTATATATAAGATAGGTAAACAACAGGGTCCTACTGTATAGCACAGGGAACTATATTCAATATCTTGTAATAACCTGTTATGGAAAAGAAACTGAAAAAGAATACACATATATAAGTATATAACTGAATCACTTTGCTGTACACCAGAAACTAACACAACATTGTAAATCAACTATATATCAACTGTAAAAAAAAAGATTAAAACAGTCCCATCCACAAATGTATTTCAGTTTCATGCGTGAATTAAGTACTAAGAATAGAGGAATGAGAAGACAAGTTACCTATCATGGGTAGAAACTTTTCCCCATCCATTTTGACAGAGGAAACCTCGGACTTTGCTGAACCCACCACCCACCTCACCAACAACCAGCACCCCTGAACCGGATACCAGCACTGTACCCCAAGATGCTGCCACCATCCCCAGCTCAGCCATGCAGGCCCCCACAGGTAAGAGCAGATCACAGTATTAGCTGCAACAAGCCCCAGGCCCCAGTGTCTATATTTTCTCTTTTACTGCACCAATAATTAGCCCCCTATCCATTTATAAATCTAAACAGAATCTTAAAAAAAAATTTTTTTTAACTTTGAAATAACTTCAGAGGAACCTCCATTCTGTCAAAACAATCAAAGAAACTTGGGTAGATGTTCTGTGAACTCAGCGTTGGGGATCTGGGGCATGGGGGTGGGGTGGACACGGGGCCAGCACCAGGAGCTTCCTGGCCCAGTTTGTAATTATACCCATCCTTTCCAGTTTGGGGTGCTCCCTCTTTAGTGATCCCTTCCAGAACCCTTCCAGCACAATAATAATTCTGCCACCACTCATATATGTATGACACTGCTCTGTTTTTTTTTTTTAACGTCATTGATGGTGGCAAATCTTGGTGCTGTGAAAGTATTTCCGTGCTCGTTTGATTGAAAGCAAAATCTGGTAACTAAAGTGGGTGCGTAACCACCTGGGTTGTGCGTATCTGTTCCCATTTCGTAAACTATATAGGGAGGTAACTCTAAAAGAGCTACCCCTTTAGAATAGATAAACATAGATATACCCTGTGGGGTAACTAAAAAGAACAATACTCATTTTTTATGTCTAAATTAAGATACATATGTGAAACCTTACTTTTGTTACTCTGCAGAAACTCCATCTTCTTAGGGAAATCTAAGCAATTGGAATGATCCCCATGGAAGTTAGGGTAGTCTTTTTCTTAGGAGTTGAATTTGTCTCCGCCCAAATCCTAGAATGTTAGCACTTGAAGGGAAGGCCAGCTATAGTTTCCTCCCCAAATAACCTTTGGAAAACAACAGAGCCTGCAGTGGCATTTATGTCCAGCTCTAGTCAGGGTACTATCATGTGATTTCTCCAAATGTATCTTATGCATCTAGCCCCAGCTAGTTACTGGGTTTGCTTAGTCCAAAAGTGGCATTAGATTAGTGAACAAAGCTTAGGAGCTTTGACCCTAAGCTCCATGGAAGAGGAAGTAAAGGTAGATGAACACCTTGGTGAAGATACTGATTACATTTTCCAGCCTCATGACACGCCCCCTAGGTGCCTGCATACCTGCTTGGTTTACTCCATATCCTTCTAAATATCACTTAGGTGCCTGGATGCCTTTTTAACAAAACCTAGAAGATTCATAGCAGTGGGAGCTTCATGACTGTGCCTCACTTTTCGGTTTAAATGATGTAGACCATCTCTTCTGGCAGTCTCGAAGCTGGCAATCCCTCCCTTGGTCTGAATCTCATAGCCTAGGAAAAGTGGCAACTTGACTTTGTATCCCTGTTTCCTGTTCTTGGCCAGGATCGCAGTCTTGACTATCGCAGTCTTGACTGATCACTGTTTCACCACCCCAGTTGGACCTTTGCTCTTTCTGTGTGACCTTGATGTCACTTCCTTTTCTGAGCCTCAGTTTCCACACCTATACAACGATACGATTAGTCCAAGTTACCTTTATAGACCCTTCAAATGTTAACAATAAAAGCTATTATAGGGACTTCCCTGGTGGCGCAGTGGTTAAGAATCTGCCTGCAAAGGCAGGGGACATGGGTTCGAGCCCTGGTCCGGGAAGATCCCACATGCTGGGGAGCAACTAATCCTGTGCGCCACAACTACTGAGCCTGCGCGCCTAGAGCCCATTGCTCTGCAGCAAGAAAAGCCACTGCAATGAGAAGCCCATGCACTGCAATGAAAAGTAGCCCCTGCTCACCGCAACTAGAGAAAGCCCACGTGCAGCCACAAAGACCCAGTGCAGCCAAAAATTAATTAATTTTTTTTAAAAGCTATCATAGATTGAAAGCTGTGTGCTACACTATATCCTTTATTACCAACCTTTCGGGGTTCTTTTAACTGCACAACACTTTTTAAGAGTTATTTTGATCAGAGCTATATACATGCTAATAGTTTAAAGGAACAATAGGCCTACAAGAATTATTACAAAAACAAGACGAACAGTCCCCTCTATACCCCTGTCATTTACTTCTCACCAAAGGCAATCACTTTTAATTTAGCTGATTCTTTTATTTATCTCCATGTATGTAAGTGGAATGTTTATATTGCTTTTTTTTTCTTTTTTTTAGCTTGAGGCATTTTCAACTGACAACACACTTTAACTCTTCCTTTTCTTTTTTTTTTGGCAACCCAGGATTTAACTCTTCATCTCCTTACCCGTTAACCCACCCACACATGCTTGTGTATCTTAATACTATGATATTAGAATTGTGATTAGATTGAAATTCATTCATTTGTATTGTAACTTGTTATAGGCTATTCTCAGTTGAACTGTAGAGTACTATGATTACTTTTCCTTTATTGTACAAAATTTTGTTTTAGAGTAAATCTTGATTTCTTTGTTATGTGTTTATTTTGCTATATACTTATTAACTCAGCCTTAAACTCTCTTACTGCCATATACATCTTTCTTTATGTTCAAGCACGTTTTATATTCTATCCATTTCAAACTCTAAAAGAAATCTCTCCTGGAGCCTTCTGAGTTCCTTGACAACCTCTTCACCTCTCTTTTGTGTTATCCCCAGTTTGCTCCTTCCCACATCTTTATTTTCCCATGTAATCTTTCTTAAATTTATATCTTTCGTTTTGTGTGAAACCTGTTTATTCCCTTTGAAGCTTCTCTTCATCCCCATTATTCTGAAATTTCACCTAGGATGTATTTTTACCTACCATGTGGACACATAGTATGCCTATTCCATTATTTGATTTCTTGAAACTTTCTTAAATTCATCAATGATTTTCTCCCACTTTTTCTCTATTCACTGTTCCTGGCATACATGTTATTCAGATGTTGAACCTCCTGAAGTCGTCCTCTATATTCTTGACCCTCTTTATTCTTATTCCTATTCTCTTTGTCTTTTTGCTCAACTTTCTTCAAGCTTTCCTCAACTCTGTCCTCTAAACTTTGTATTGAGTTTCTTGTTCCTGGCATTTTGCTTGTAAAAGTGTCATTATTTATTACTCTAGTGGCATTTTCCAAAGGGTATTTGGTAGAAAACCAGTCCTGCAAAATGCTCTGCATAAAGGGATTTTACATACATTTAGGAATTTGGTCACATACATTTAGGAAAGCCTTACACTCTGCTTACCCATTCTTGGATGTTTGCATCGGCTATGAAGAACTCTTTTTTGTTTTCTGAACTTTTTACTAGACTGTTTTTTTTAAGTACAGGAGGTACAGAGCTTTCCCGTGTACCCCCTGCTCCCACACATGCATGGCCTTCTCCATTACCAACATCCCCCACCAGAGCAGTATGTTTGTTTCAATTGATGAACCTGCACTGACACGTCATTATCACCCAAGGTCCATAGTTTACCTTAGAGTTCTCTCTTGGTGTTATACTTTCTATGGATTTTGACAAATATATAATGACATGTATCCACCATGATAGGATCCTACAAAATAATTTAACTGCCCTAAAAATCCTTTTTGCTCTGCCTATTCATTCTTTCCTCCCCACTAATCTCTGGCAACTAGTGACCTTTTTACTGTCTTTATAATTTTGCCTTTTCCAGAATGTCATAAAGTTGAAATCATTCAGTATGTAGTCTTTTCAGATTGGCCTTTTCACTTAGCAATATACATTTAAATTTCCTCTGTGCCTTTTCATAGCTTGATAGTTCTTTTTTTTTTTTTTTTTAGTGCTAGATAACAACATACCATTGTCTGGCTATACCAATAGTTTATTTATCCGTTCACCTACTGAAGGACATCTTGGTTGTTTCCAAGTTTTGGCAACTATGAATTACGCTGCTATAAACATTCATGTGCAGGTTTTAGTGAAAACAAGTTTTCACTTCCTTTGGGTAAATACCAAGGAACGCGATTTCTGGATCACATAGTAAGAGTATATTTGGTTATGTAAGAAATTGTCAAACTGCCTTCAAAGTGGCTGTATCATTTTGCGTTCCAACCAGCAGTGAATGAGCGTTCATTTGTTGCTCCACATTCTCGCTAGCATTTGATGGTGTCAGTGTTCTGGATTTGGGCCAGAACAAATAGGTGTATAGTAGTATTTCATTGTTGTTTTAATTTGCATATCTCTAATGACATGTAGAGTAGAGCATCTTTTCATATACTTATTTTCCAGTTGTGTATCTTCTTTGGTGAGGTGTCTATTAACAACTTTGGCACATATTTTAATCAGGTTGTTTGTTTTCTTATTGCTGAGTTTTAAGAGTTCTTTGTGTATTTGGATAACAGTCCTTTATCAGATCTGTCTTTTGCAAATAATTTCTCCCAATCTGTAGCTTATCTTCTCACTCTCTTGACATTGGCTTTCACAGAGCAGAAGGTTTTAATTTTAATGAGTCCAGCCTATCAATTATTTCTTTCAGGGATCCTGCCTTTGGTGTTATATCTGAAGTCACTGGCATACCCAAGGTCATCTTCGTTTTCTCCTATATTATCTTCTAGGAGTTTTATAGTTTTGAATTTTACATTTAAGTCTGTGATCTATTTTGAGTTAATTTTTGTGAGGGGTGCAAAGTCTATGTTTAGGTTCCTTTTTTTGCACGTGGCTATCCAGTTGTTTCAGTATTATTTGTTGAAAAGACTGTCTTTGCTCCATTGTATTGCCTTTGCTCCTTTGTCAAAGATCAGTGGACTGTATTTGTGTGGAACTATTTCTGTGCTCTCTATTCTGTTCCATTGATTTGGCTCTTCTTTTACCAATACCGTACTCTCTTGAAGTTGGGTAGTGTCAGTCCTCCAACTTTGTTCTTTCCCTTCAATATTGTGTTGGCTCTTCAGGGTTTTTCCCTCTCCATATAAATATTAGAATCAGTTTGTTGATAGCCACAAAATAACTTGCTGGGATTTTGATTGGGATTACCTTGAATCTATAGATAAAGTTGGGAAGAATGGACATCTTGACAGTATTTTCTTATCCATGAACATGGGGATATCTCTCCATTTATTTAGTTCTTTCTTGATTTCGTTTATCAGAGTTTTGTAGTTTTGTAGTTTTCTTCATATAAATCTTGTACGTATTTTGTTAGATTTATACCTAAGTATTTTATTTTTGAAGGTGCTAAGGTAAATGGTATTGTTTTTAATTTCAAATTCCACCTATTCATTGCTGTTATATATGAAAGTGATTGACTTTTGTGTATTAACCTTATACTCTGCAGTCTTGCTGTAACTGCTTATTAGTTCCAGGAATTTTCTTTTGTCAGTGCTTTTGCATTCTCTACATAGACAATCATGTCTTCTACAGATAAAGGGGGTTTTATTTCTTCCTTCCCAAACTGTACACCTTTCATTTCCTTTTCTTGTCTTATTACATTAGTTAGGACTTCTAGTACAATGTGGAAAACTCGTGGTAAGAGGGAACATCCTTACCTTGTTCCTGATCTTAGTGGGAAAGCTTCTAGTTTCTCACCATTAAGTATGATGTTAGCTGTAGGGTTTTTGTTGATGTTATTTATGAAGTTGAGGAAGTTTCCCTCTCTTCCTAGTTTTCTGAGAGTTTCCATCATGAATGGGTCTTTGATTCTGTCAAATGTTTTTTTCTGCATCTATTGGTATCATGTGATATTTCTTCTTTAGTTTGTTGATGTGATGGATTACATTGATTTTCAAATGTTGAATCAGTTTTACATACCTGGGTTAAACTCCATTTGGTTGTAGTGTATAATTCTTTTTATATATTGTTGAATTCAATTTGCTCGTATTTTGTTAAGGATTTTTGCATGTATGTTCATGAGAGATGTTGGTCTCTAATTTTCTTTTCTTGTGAAGTCATTGTCTGGTTTTGGTATTAGGGTAATGCTGGCCTCATAAAATGAGTTAAGAAGTATTTTCTCTGCTTCTGTTTTCTGAAAGAGATTAGAGAGAATTGGTAAAATGCATTTTTAAATGTTTGGTAGAATTCTAGTGAACCCATCTGAGCCAGATGCTTTCTGTTTTCGAAGGTGATTAATTACTGATTCAGGTTCTTTAATAAATATAGGTCTATTCAGATTGTCTTTTTCTTTTTGTGTGAGTTTTGGTAGATTGTGTCTTTCACCAAATTGGTCCATTTCATCTAGATTATCAAATTTGTCAGCATAGAATTATTCATAGTATTCTTTATATTACCCTTTTAATGACCATGGACCTGTAGTGATCCATGTAGTGATCCATCTCTTTCATGTCTGATATTAGTAATTTGTGTCATCTCTCTTTTTTATTAGCATGTCTAAAGGCTGATCAATTTTATTGACCTTTTCAAGGAAGCAGCTTTCCTTGATTTTTCTCTGTTGACTTCCTGTTTTCAATTTCATTGATTTGTGCACTAATTTTTATTATTTCTTTTATTATGCTTACTTTGGATTTAATTTGCTCTTCTTTTTCTAATTTCCTGAAGTGGAAGCTTAGATTATTGACTTTAGATCTTTCTTCTTTTATAGCGTATGCTTTCAATGCTATAAATTTCCCTCGATTCACTGCTTTGGCTGTATCCCACAAATTTTGATAAGTTATAGTTTCATTTTCATTTAGTTCAAAATATTTTTAAATTTCTCTTGAGATTTCTTCTTTGACCCATGTGTTATTTAGAAATGTGTTGTTTAAGCTCCAAGTATTTAGGGATTTTTCACTTATCTTTCTGTTACTGATTTCTGGTTTTATTCCATTGTGGTCTAAGAACAGACATATTATATGATTTCTGCTCTTTTAAATTTGTTAAGGTGTATTTTATGGCCCAGAATGTGGTCCATCTTGGTGTATGTTCCATGTGAGCTTGAGAAGAATGTGTGTTCTGCTGTTGTTGGGTGAAATAGCCTCTAATACCAATTATATCCAGTTTATTGATGGTGCTATTGAGTTTAACAGTGTCCTTACTGCCTGCTGAATCTGTCCATTTCTGATAGAGGGATGTTGAAGTGTCCACCTGTAATAGTGGATTCACCTGTTTCTCCTTGCAGTTCTATCAATTTTTGCCTCCTGTATTTTGATACTCTGTTGTTAGGTGCATACACAGTAAGGACTGACATGTCTTCTTAGATATTTGACCTTTATATCATGTAATGCCCCTCTTTATCTGTGATAACTTTCCTTGCTCTGAAATCTGCTCTATCTGAAATTAATACAGCTACTCCCACTTTCCTTTGGTTAGTGTTAGCATGGCATATCTTTCTCCATCCCTTTACTTTTAATCTATATGTGTCTTTATATTTAAAGTGGGTTTCTTATAAACATCATAGAGTTGGGTCTTGTTTTTTGATCCAGTTTGAAAATCTCTTTCTTTTAACTAGTTTATTTAGACCATTGACATCTAAAATGATTATTGATATAGTTGGATAAATATCTACCATAATTGTTACAGTTTTCTATTTTTTTGCCTTTGTAATTTGTTCCTATTTTTGTCTTCCACTCTTCTTCTGCCTTTTGTGGTTTTAACTGAGCATTTTATATGATTCCACTTTTTCTCCTTTCTTAGCATATCAGTTATATTTCTTCTTTTACTTTTTTAAATGATTACCCTTGAGTTTGCAAATAACATTATAACCCAAGTCTGTTTTCAAATAACACTATACCACTTCACAGATATAATAAGAATCCTAATTCCTCCTGTCCATCCTTTGTATGATTACTGTCATTCATTTCACTTAGACATAAGTATGTATAAGCACGTACATGTATATATACATAAGCATACACAAATACATCATTACTATTTTTATTTTGAACAAACTGTTATCTGTTAGATCAGTTAAGAATGAGGGGACTTCCCTGGCGGTCCAGTGGTTAAGACTTCACCTTCTAGTGCAGAGGGTGCAGGTTCAATACCTGGTTGGGGGTCTAAGATCCCACATGCCTTGTGGCCAAAAAACCAAAACATAAAACAGAAGCAATATTGTAACAAATTCAATAAAAACTTTAAAAATGGTCCATGTCAAAAAAAAAATCTTTAAAAAAAATAATAAGTTCTTATTTTGCCTTCACCTATTCTGTCTCTGATGCTCTTTTCTTTGTGTAGAGCCAAGTTTCTGACCTATGTTATTTTCCTTCTCTCTAAGGAATTCCTGTAACATTTCTTGCAGGGCAGATCTACAAGCAACAAACTCCATCAGTTTTTCTTTGTCTGAGAAAGTTGTTTTGTTTTGTTTATAAATTTATTTATTTATTTGTTTTTGGCTGTGTTGGGTCTTCGTTGCCACGCACGGGCTTTCTGTAGTTGCGGTGAGCAAGGACGACTCCTCGTTGCGTTGTGAGGGCTTCTCATTGCGGTGGCTTCTCTTGTTGCGGAGCATGGGCTCTAGGCGCATCACTGTGCCACCAGGGAAGTCCCTGAGAAAGTTTTTGTTTCTCCTTCACTTTAATTTTTCGAGGGATAGAATTCTAAGTGGGTGGGTATTTTCTCTCAGCACTTTAAATATTTCACTCCCTTCTCTTCTTGCTCACATGGTTTCTAAGGATGTAATTTTTTTATTGTTGCTCCTCTATAGGTAAGATGGTTTTTTCCTCTGAAATCTTTCAAGATTTTTTAGCTTTGATTTTTTGCATTTTTGAATGTAATATGCCTACATGTGGTTTTTTTGTGTCATTTATCCTGTTTGGTGTTCTCTGACCTTCCTAATCTGTGCTTTGGTGTCTGACATTAATTGGGGGAAATTCTCTGTCATTATTGCTTCAAATGTTTCTTCTATTCCTTTCTTTCTTCTCCTTCTGGTATTCCCATTATGTGTATGTTACTCCTTTTGTAGTTGTCCCACAGTTCTTGGACACCCAGTCTATTCTGGGTGGAGGCTTTTTTTTTCAGTCTTCTTTTTTCTTTGCTGTTCAGTTTTGGAAGTTTCTATTGAGATGTCCTCAAGTTCAGTGATTCTTCCCTTGGCTGTGTCCAGTCCACTAATTAGCCCATCAAAGGCATTCTTCATGTCTGTTACAGTGTTTTTGATCTCTAGCATTGATTTTTTATTTTCTTAGAATTTCCAACTTTCTGCATACATTGTCCATCTGTTTTGCATGCTGTCTGCTTTATCTATTAGAACACTTAGCATCTTAATCATAGTTGTTTTAAATTTTTAATCTAATAATTCCAGGGACTTCCCTGGTGGCGCAGTGGTTAAGAATCCGCCTGCCAATGCAGGGGACACGGGTTTGAGCCCTGATCTGGGAAGATCCCACATGCCGCGGAACAACTAAGCCTGTGTGCCACAATTACTGAGCCTGCACTCTAGAGCCCATGAGCCACAACTACTGAGCCTGAGAGCCACAACTACTAAAGCCCGCGCACCTAGAGCCCGTGCTCCACAACAAGAGAAGCCACCGCAATGAGAAGACCACACGCCGCAACTAGAGAAAGCCTGTGGGCAGCAACGAAGACCCAACATAGCCATAAATAAATAAATAAATAAAAATTTTAAAAATAATAATAATTCCAACATCCCTGCCATGCCTGAGTCTAGTTCTGATGCTTGCTCTGTCTCTTCAAACTTCATTTTTTTGCCTTTTAGTTTACCTTATAAATAGGCCTTTAGTAATAATGGTAAGGTATGAGGGGAGGAGAAGTATTCTATAGTCCTATGATTAGGTCTCAGTCCTTCGGTGAGACTGTGCTCTTGGACTGTGAACTTTACCAGTGCTTCTTAGTCCCCCTCATGCCCCTTAGATGGGGCAGGATGGCTGGAGGGGGCTGCAGTTGGTTATTTCCCTTCCCCCAGGTAGATTAAGCTCTGATCAAATCCCAGCAGATTAAGTTCTGGTAAAATAATTTCTCCTGAGGGTAGGCCTTGTTAAGAAGGACAGAATGGTCTGGCATATTTTTAAATGGCTCCTTTTCCCCCCTCCCACTGCTGGAAGCATGAGGGCATTTTTCTCCGATATTCACTGTGAGAACCTGGTCGAGCTTCTGGAGGTAAAACTCACAAAAGTGTGGGACCACCCGCACCCCATGATTGGATCCCCCCTGGAGTTTTTAACTCTTAGACTTGTTCACACAGAGCTTCCAGTAGGAACCCTATAGTTCAGATTTTCCTACCTCTGCACAAGTTCCTGTGGCGGTTTCTTTTTAGTACATTGTGAGTCTCTGTGTTCACCGGTCTGTCTCTTGGTGGGGAGCAGCAGTTTGCCCTGTGACCTCAGTTCTCTGATGGATCTAAAAAGGATAGTTGATTTTGCAGGTTGTTCAGCTTTTTACTTGTTGTCAGGATGAAGTGGCTACTTCCAGGTTCCTTCCACGCTGCACCCTTCTCTGAATCTTTTCTTCAGCCTCTAATTCTGATATCGTGGATGCAGTAGAAAACCAAAACATGACAATATACAAAAATACCTTTATGACCTTAAGATTGGGAAGGATTTTTAAAATAAGACAATAAGCATAAATTAGAAAAAGTATGTAACCTTTATATTCCTGGAAAAGGTAATATCAGTATATTCGACTGTACTGTAATTAAAGCAGAGGCAGCTCATCTCTCTTCCACATTGCATCAGTTGAGGTGGTTCAACTGGGGGTCCAGTTGGGTCCACTTCCAAGATGATCCATTCATGCGGCTAACAAAATTGGTGCTGGCCGTTGGTTCTTCTCTCCACGGATGCCTCCAAAAGGTATCTTGGGCTTCCTCATCCCAGGGTGACTGGATTCCAAGAGCAAGTGTCTCAAGAAACAGGAAGTGGAGGCTACCATTTTCTTAAGGCTTGAGCCCCCAAATCAACAGAGCATCATTCCCATATCATATTCTATGGATCAAGCGGTCACAGAGCCCAGATTCAAGAGAAGGGGAGTAGACCCCACATCTTGCTGGGAGGAGGGTCAAAGAATTATGGACCATATTTTAAAACCACATCAGTCCACTTTCTGGACATAAATTATTTACATTTTTACCACTTGGAAGATTTATTCTTCCCCTTGCAAGATTCCCCATTAAAGGTCTCATCCCTTACAACATTGGGCTCCAGATCTGGCATCTCATCATCTAAGTCAGATCCAGGTGCAAATGAGACCTCTCAGGTGCAGTTTCTCAGATATAGCTCCTTGAGTGTAGTTCTTCTCAGACCGAAGACCTGTGACCTAAAGAAACATGTTGTCTACTCCCCACATGCCCAGCATACGGTGATGGGGTAGGCATAGGATAACTTATAGATACATTCATTCAAAGGGGAAAAAAGCTGGAGGCACGTAACAGTCACTGGTTTATAGGAATTCTGAAATCCAGCTGGGCATATGTTGCCAATTCCTTAATTAGATCCAATACTACTTTCTGGGAGTTGTTTCCATGGCTCTTTGGTTTTGTCCTCTGAATCATCCTTCCTTTTCCATAGGAAATCTGAGATTGCCTTCTCAGTCTTCCTCCTGATTGTAAAAGGTTGGGGGTTCAAAGAATTCTTTCCATTTTGTACCATCTCTGCCCCTTTTAATCTGAGCTAGCAATGCTTCTGCCAGAATTAATCTCTTAGAAACTTGAGAATAGAAGCCTAAAAGTCAGTGAGGGCTTAAAGGAAAGTGAGGAAAATCTTATTGGAAGATGGCGGACAGGAGACACCTGCTAGGTAGTGATGGAAAGTCTGGTAACACTGTCACCTGCAGTAACATGGAACTAGGAAATGTACCTGATGAACTCAGTGAAGTATAAGGAGATTTCCAGACAAAGTAATGAAGTGCCACCTGGCTTCTCACTGCCTATGATAAAAGTGTCAGATGAGAGAGATGAGCTTCAAAAACAAACATAGCAAATAAAAAAGTCCAGCACTCACAGTCTGGAAATGCTTCTCATTTCCAGTCTCTCCAGAAGGCAAATAGTTCTAAATTAAGAAAGGGTCAAATCCAGAATGGGACAATAAAAATCTTTTGTTAAGATGTCAGAATGATTTAAGACTATGCTTCATAGTCTCTTTCAGACCAAAAGGCCCTCTAAAAATCGTAAGGGCAAGTCTCACAGATACTCTTCCTTAAACAGTAAGATTTTTACGAATCTTAAGGGCATTGTCTCACAGCAGCTATACAGGAAGCCCAAAGTAGAGAAGGTCTTATCTTCAAGAGATTTGTGATTGTGGCTTTTAGCTAATGAAGTAAATTTCAATAGTATTCATAGAAAACCCCCCAAGTTTCATTCTGGTGGAAGCATTGCCACCTCAGACTAATAGCGCCAGAGATAGTGCAAAATAGACTAGTACAGAATCCTTTAGACCCCAACGTTTTACAGGCTTCTATTCAAGGCCCTTTCAGCTTCACTCACATTCTTTTTGTGGGCTTTTATGCTTCTTTCTGCTTCCAAGTCCCAAAGCCAATGTCATGTGTGTTGGACTTTTGTTACTGTAGCACCCTATATCTGATACCACATTCTGTTCCAGTAATCTTTTGCTACATAACAAACCACTACGAAACTTCATGGCTTAAAACAACAATGTGGGCAGTGCTGGGTGGTGACAGCTGGTCTCTCTTCCCTGCAGTGTCAGCAGTGGTGGCTTGACCCCGACTGGAGGATCCACTTCCACCACAGAGCTGACAGGTTGGCTCTGGCTGTTGGTTTCTCTCCATATGGACCTCGCCACATGTGGCTTTGCCTCCTCACATATTGCCAGTTGGGTTCCAAGAGTGAACGTCCTAAGAAAGAAGAAGTGGAAACTGCCAGTTTCTTAAGGCCTGGGTCCAGAAACTGGCACAGTGTCATTTCCACCATAGTTTATTGGTCAGGTATCACAGAGATCAGTGGAAGGAATGTCAAAGAATCTGGGAACCACAGTCTTTGGAAGGTTTTATCCTTTGGCTTTTGTATTTCACCCTTTTAATCCATATAGAATTTTTTTTTAAATCATCACTGAACTGGTTATATTTTTTCCTTTTTATGTGCTTTAATTAAGTAAAATTTACATACAGTGAAATGTACATATCTTAATATACAATTTGTTGAGTTTTAATTAATGTAAGCAGCCATGTAGCCACAGCCCCAGTCAAGACAAGAGTCATTTCCACCACGCTGGACGTTGCCTCATGCTTCCTTACGGTCAGCCTTCACTCTCGCCTTTATTCTGATTTCTGTCACCATAGGTTAGATTTTACTGTTCCTGAAATTCATGTATAAATGGAATCAGATTGTGTGTACTATTTTGTATTTGGTTTCTTTCACTCAAAATAATGTTTTGAGAAGCATTCGTCAATAGTTCATTCTTTTTTAATGCCAAGTGGTATTCCAGTAAATAAATATACCACAATTTGTATATCTGTTCTCTTGTTGATGGACATTTGGGTTGGTTCTAGTTTGGGGCTATTATGACTAACCTGCTATGAACATTTTAATAAGTGTCTTTTCACAGACATAATGTTTTCACTTATTTTCATTACTCTTTTCTCTTTGAGTTCCTCATTTTTATTTGTTTTGTTTTCCATGAAAGAGTCACATTATGACATGGAAATTCTAACCATTTCTTAACAGGCTTCAGCCGATTCTTCTTTTATTAAGTCTACCTTCACACCGACCTGCAGTGGCCCCTGCCCATTCTTGGGCCTTGTGTGAATTATAAAGACGGAGCAGCTTGGCTCTCATCATTCCCCACTCTTGGTTAAGGATTCAGCATTCTTGGGTCTGCTGAGTCAGTTGCTACTTTGTCACTCTGCTTTCCGGCTTCCAGAATTTTAAGTTGTCTCCTTTCTTGTTATCTGGCTCATTGTAGTGGGTTTTAAGAGAAAAAAGAGTTAAATATATATTTCAATGCATCTTGTTTACCCTTTTCTCTTTTTTCCTTTCTTTCTTTTTCAGCCGTCACCTTCCACATCCTGCCTCTCTCTTTTTGTTTTCTTCTCTCCATCTTGCTTCCCCTTAGATTTAGAATGACGACGGTGGAAGAATCCTCAGGCAGCATCTGGCTCAGCCCCTCCATTTTGTGGATGGCAAGCCTAAGGCCCAAAGAGGACAGCAGTCCGTCCACAGCCCACACAGCTGCTGCTCTTAACCTTTTTGCCTTTAATAACAAAAGAGACTTTTTGCCCTCCTGCCCTTCAGTTAGTGAGCCAGGACAGTGTGAAGAAGCAGAGTACCCCCTACTCAAGTGGAAGCCTAGAAGTCAGGTCAGCAGAAGGAATGCCGTAGCTGGCCAGGCAGCTGCGGGTCCTCTCTGGAGACCAAGAAGCAAGTCTGGGTAGGACTGCCTCTTTCTTCCGTGCTCGCCCTGCCTCTGCCCTAGCACAGTGGCAGGTGGGAGGTTGCAATTAGGAGAGTGCCCAGCTGTCTTGACAGGAGAAAGTACTGAAACAGAGAAATACATAAGTGGGACCCTCAGGTCCTTTGCATGTTTTTCTTTATTCCAGTTTTCTCCTATTTTCACTACTTTCTTTGAGCCTGAGTGTTGATGTAGAAGATAACAAAGGGACTCTAAGGCCCAGAACGGAAGGCAAGGCAAGTGACTGCTGGATTGACCACTCTAAGTCCAAAGCCAAACACACACAAGCACTAATATTGCCAGCGCCCCCAGCTCCATACACAGAGCATGTAAGAGGTACCAAGAATAGATAAGGCAACCAAGGACCGAAAGTGAAAGTACATACATCTGGAAAGTTGCTTAGATCTTCTTTTCAGCGTTCAGAAGACAAAGTGCAAGTTCTGTGCCTTGGCTGGTCTGGGCTGTTCTCCCAGCAGGCTGCGTTCCCAGAGCTTTGGTCATGCAGTTTGGGCTGGCAGCAACTGGGTACAGCCACCCTCTACCCCCTCCCACGGTGTTTCACAGCTTAGCAGCTGGGAATCCTGTAGAGACCAGAGCCAGGGTATGAAAGACGAGGAGAGCACTGTTGTCTGACTTCTCTACCCTGGATACTCTATAAGCTGCTTTGATTCTTTGTCTCCTGCAGTTTGTATTTACTTGAACAAGAATGGCAGCACAGGCCCCCACTTAGATAAGAAGAAGGTCCAGCAGCTCCCTGACCATTTTGGGCCAGCCCAAGCCTCCGTGGTGTTGCAGCAGGCTGTGCAGGCTTGCATCGACTGTGCTTATCACCAGAAAACCGTCTTCGGCTTCCTCAAACAGGGTCACGGTGGTGCAGTTATCTCAGGTAAGCGCCCCTGGGCTGGTATGGCTCCTAGTCAGAGGAGCGGGCCTTTTCAACTGGCTAATTTCTAGCAAGGCATCCTGGTTTCTACTTCACACCTGGAGGCTCTGGAGAAATACGAAAGTATTCCATTTCTCAGAGAGTCCTCATTTTCCACTCCCAGAGCCCCTCCAGGTCTTCTGCATATCGCTGCCAAGTAGAATACCCACGCAGACTCTGTCTCCTTGCCTAGCCTCTCCCATACAGAAAATATGTGGCTGCGTTGCTTTAAAGATGATCACAAGAAAAAATCCAGAGGAGGCTGTATTGTGGAAACAGTAGAGTTTCTCCAGACTGCCATAGCCTCCTAGCTGGCTTCAGGGAACCACAGAACTCTTCACTCATTCTTTTGACTCCTTAGCTTCCCAGTCCTAAGCCAGCCCTGATACAGGGGAATTGAATCTCAGGGCAGAGTGGGAAGAATCATCCCTCTCTTTCCTGCTATGAGAGTTTGAGTCAGTTGCACAGAGTATGGTTTTTTGGTTTGTTTTTTTTTTCACTGAGAATAATCACTTTTTCTGCTGTGCCCTGCTCTGTTTCAGTTTTCCTAAGTCCAAAACCCCGTTCTTACCCACCAAACCTGTGAAGACTTGATCTAGAGCCTTTCAATCTTTATTTTTTTTAATAAATTTATTTATTTTATTTATTTATTTTTGGCTGCGTTGGGTCTTCATTGCTGCATGTGGGCTTTCTCTAGTTGCAGCGAGCGGGGGCTACTCTTCATTGCGGTGCACGGGCTTCTCACTGCGGTGGCTTCTCTTGTTGCGGAGCGCGGGCTCTAGGCATGCGGGCTTCAGTAGCTGTGGCTCTCAGGCTTAGTTGCTGCGCGGCATGTGGGATCTTCCTGGACCAGGGCTCTCACCCGTGAGAGAGTGAGATAGGCAGGCAGATTCTTAATTGGCAGGCAGATTCTTAACCACTGCGCCACCAGGGAAGCCCCAGCCTTTCGGTCTTAATTGTACACTACTCCGTAATCTCCTGCCCCTGCCCTCTAACTAGTTGCAGTATCCAGCCTCAGGAAACCCAGCTGACATGGAAGACCCCATAAATACCACCTTTTAGCAGACATTCATTGAGTCCTTACTCTGTGTTAGAGGTTATTGCCAGACACTGGCCAGGGGAAGGGAAGAAAAGAAGATGACATGTTCAGGCTCTGCCCTGATGGAAAAGAAAGACTAGCTCACAGCTAACTGTGGGAGGTGTTATATAATATGTGAGAAATGCATGCAGGGTGGTGTGGGAGCCCGGACGAGGGAGTAATTGGCTGCATGGAGGATGGGGGCAGGCAGGGAAGGAATTTGCTATAAAAGGCTGAAAACTGCATGGGAAATCAAGCCTCCCTTTCCTTCTGAGGCCGAGGCCTCTGCCTGGCCTCTCCTTTGCTTCTGTGCAGCAGTCTACAGGGACCCGGCTTTCTTTACCACTTTTCTTTAGCAGCTCTCACCCACACCTTCTCTAGGGTTCTTCCTCTGCCCCAAAATTCGTTCCTGAGAATGACCTATCTCCCCATTTCCTTCCTGCCCTCAGAGACAGATGTAGAGGCCTTTTGCTTGTTAAGGATTATACAGATACATTTTGAATAGAAATAGGTGGGGACTTTAAAAGAAAATCAGGCATGGAATAGTTCCAAATGTTGCCGAAATTCTAGTTGCCCTTATCCAGATCAGATTGTGCGCCTCAGCCACTGCTGGCAATAGCTGTATTCTCCTCTTCGGCCCAGCTTCTCTGTTCTTGGGCAATTCTTATGGAAATGGAACCCCAAATGAACAGATTTCCTGGGGGAGGCCCAGCCAACTGATGGAGCAGATAGAATTATGTTCACAGTTGTTTCACAGGCTAAGTAAAATCATTCCAGAGCCCCAGGTGCAACAGACCTGCCCTGGCCACTCCCATCATTGCAAGCCCTGGAGTTGGAGGCAAAAATCAAACCCTCAAGGGAGGGAGGGGAGGGGAAGGAGGGAGGATACCGATTGCCTCTGTGTAACCAGGGAAGCCTGAGGCAAGCAGTGGGCTGGACTCCTCCTGCCCTGCCTGCGCTGCTGAGCTGAGGAACTGACGGCTCAGCCCTGTTCGCTTAACTCCACAGCCGTGTTTGACCGTGAGCAGCACACCCTCAACCTCCCAGCCGTCAACAGCATCACCTACGTCCTCCGCTTCCTGGAGAAACTCTGCCACAACCTTCGCAGTGACAATCTGTTTGGCAACCAGCCCTTTACACAGACTCACTTGTCACTCACCAGCACAGAGTACAGCCACAGCCACGACAGGTACCTACCAGGTAGGAGCTGGGACGGGGTCTGGGCTAAGAAAGGGGGTCAGGGAAGTAGCTGTAGCAGCAGCAGCGAGGGCCCAGGGCCAGCCCTCAGACCTGCTAGCCTGGCACCTACTACCCCAAGATCTGGTTTTCTGTCCCTTAACTTTGCTGTGTCTGGCACTTTTTGGTCTCCTCTCATCTGTACTGTCTCTTCAGGATCTTGTCTGCTATCTTTAGGATTAACCCTCTTTCCTCTGGATTTTTATCCCTAAAACAATGGTGGTTCATGATTCTCCCGAATCTGCATGTGGAGCCACCGCGAAGTCACAGGACATCTCCCCGTGTGAGTCTGGCAGCAAAGGCCTAACATAGAACTCCCTCGCCAGCGGGAAGGTTTAGTCTCAGGCTGCAGATTGAGAAATTTGCTCCCGGTGATTGGCCATCCACTCTTTCCTTTGGCACACGGCCATAACTCCTCCAGCGCCGCCAGTCGAGCAAGTCAATTCAAGTTCCTGCTGTTTCTAACTAGGCTGGAAAATAACTTTCTTAGTTAACATACCAGACCCACAACGGGAAAGCGGATGCCACGTGGCCGGATCAGTGACTAAGCACTTCTGAGAGAGGTTTGAGTGAATGGAACTCAGCATCTCTAATCTGGAGCACAGGACACAGAACGACAGGGAGGGAAGGGAAGCTTGGCCTTAAACGTAGCAAGGTAGGTCATTATGGGAGAGGGAGGAAAGGCTCTTTAAAGGAGTCCTGTGGACCTTGTCCTGGCCAGAGGAATAGAGAGGCAGTGCTGTCAGCGCTGGGGCTGTGCTGCCTGGTGATGGGGGAGCGGAACTCCAAAAGGTGGTTCCCACACTGTCTTCCCTGTTGTCTTTTCATCATTGTCAGAATCACTCCTGATAAAAGTGCCACTTGTGGAAGAATGTGCTGGGGAAGTGACTGCTCACCCGTCACCCCCCATCCATCGCCTCTATCTGTACTGCTGCACCCAAAGGAGAATTGCTTATATGACTTGCAGACAGGGCAGAAAGATGCCTGAATTTCAGACGCTCCTTCTGGGGTCCCCACCATCTGGTCCTTGCAGACATATCTGTGACCCTTTCACTGACCCTTTTCTTCAGAGGGAACTTCTCATCTGACCTACTCTAGATTGCTTTCTTTCAGCGTCACACTCTCTGAGAACAGAAAAGGGCATTCTTACTTGTAGTTAGGATATTGCCCTGGGAGTCTGGGCTGGGCACGGTGGAGTTGGTGCACACAAAGGCAGGTTGTTACATATCCCCTGCTGCTGGCATTCAGGAACTCTGAGCTGCACTTCAATAATTAAAATTAGCCCTACCTGAGATTCTGGAAGAATGGATACACGAGAGAGGGTAGCATGTCCGTGAGTGTAGCTGCTAGTCTAAAGAGAGATTTCTCAAAGAAATAGGAACTCAGAATTCTTTTTTTTTTTAAGCCTTTCTTTTTCTTTTTTTTTTTTTTTAATAATTTATTTATTTATTTTATTTTTGGCTGCGTTGGGTCTTCGTTGCTGCGCACAGGCTTTCTCTAGTTGTGGTAAGCGGGAGCTACTGTTCGTTGCAGTGCGCGGGCTTCTCATTGCGGTGGCTTCTCTTGTTGTGGAGCACTGGCTCTAGGCACGTGGGCTTCAGTAGTTATGGCATGCGGGCTCAGTAGTTGGGGCTTGCGGGCTCTACAGCGCAGGCTCAGTAGTTGTGGCGCATGGGCTTTGTTGCTCCGCAGCATGTGGGATCTTCCCGGACCAGGGCTCGAACCTGTGTCCCCTGAGTTGGCAGGCGGATTCTTAACCACTGCACCACCAGGGAAGCCCCAGAATTCTTAAATGCAATTAACACCGCTAACAACCAAGAGAAACGCACTGGTAGCAGCATGCAGAGGCTGGTAGGGGTGTACATCATGGGCCTGCAGTCGTGATGATAGTTTGGGATTGGGGCGTATGACCTTTCCTGGGAATTCTGTTCCAGTTTGCATCTCTCTGATTCAACTACCAGACAAGAGGAAGCAGGCTTTAGCCACTCTACCTTCTTGCCTCACCAGCTAAGAAGAGACAAAGACCAGGGTTATCACCTTCCGCATTGGCTGCCCCCCTTCCCTTCCCTCTTTTTCAGACAGATTCAGCCAGCTGTCTGTGCTCTCCTATGATCTCTAACCTCTGTTTCTCATAGTGGGTGCTCAGCAGCTTGGCTGCTCTCACCCTAGTTTCTGTTTGCTTCCCTGAGATGTTTTAACTCTGCCCAGACAAACTAGACCTTTGCCTAGATTTCTAACTCTTCTGTGCTCCCTCGCTTATCTTTTCTGCCTGCCTACCTCCCTCCCTCCCTGCCTTACTGACCCTTTGCTCCACCTCTGATCATTTTTCATTTCCTACAGTTTTCCGCTTAGTTACTCAGACCTCTGCCAAAGAGCTTGATGTGCATAAGGGCTTTCTTTTGCTTTGCCCTTTGGATCTGGTGTTTATTACTCCCACCCTTCTGCCTGGCTACACGCTTCTGCTCGTTCCACATATGAAGATACCACCTCTCTTATCCAGGAGCTTACCAGCCCCCTCTTTCTTCCCTACAGCCGTGTCTCCACACTACCCTACCCATTTCTGAATAGGGTAACTGACTACACATTTCCAATATAGCAAATAGTCACCAAGTGTACATCCCATTAGGCTTCCTTACCTAAGCTGAGACTTAGTTTTTTCCTCCAGTGTTTTATTTTGAAAAATTTCAAACTTATAGAAAAGTTGTACAGTAGTACAGTGAGCAGCCATGTACACTTCACCTAGATTTGCCACTTAGCTTTTTGCAGTATTTACTTTATCTGTTTCTCTAAGTATATATACATGTATGCGTTTCTGTATATTTTTTGTTTACTGAACCATTTGAGAGTTAAGTGCAGATGAGAGACTTGATCCTTAAACACTTTTGTATGTATCTCCGAAGAACAAGGAACACAATACTATTATCATTCTCGAGAAGTTTAACATTAATAAAATCTACTAGGTGATATATATAGTCCATATTCAGATTTCCCCAGTTGTCCCAGTAATGTCCTTTGTAGCTTTTTTTTTTTTTTTCCTAATCCAAGAGCCAGTGAAGGGTAATCCACTGCATTTAGTTATCCTACCTCTTTAGTTTTCTTTTATCTAGAGCAGTTTTCCAGCCTTTTTTATCTACCTGCCATGATATGACATTGGCATTTTGAAGAATTCAGGCCAGTTGTTTTGGTTCAGATCATCAAACATTTATCAAATACTTACTCTGTGCTAGATCCTATACTGGGCTCTGGGGAGACAGAGAGAGAAAACAGACTCAATCCCTGCTCTCAAAGAGTTCCCAGCTCAGAGAGGAGATGCAGGTAAACACGTATGTGGTAAGAGCATGGAACCAAAGGCACTCTGGCCCAGCCAGGAGTGACGAGCTGGGAGTATGGTGAAAGAAGAGGTCAGGGAAGGATCCCTCAGGGAGGCAATGGCAGCTCAGAGTCCCTTCTTAAGAACTACACACGTGGCTGTATCAAGTACAAGGCCTATAAAGATTAAGTGAGAAGGAGCTCTTTCTGGTCCTCTAAAAACTAATGGTATTAAACAGGAGATTGTATTAATTTAGCTGATCCCAGTGACTATTAATGTTAGCTGTAGTTGAAATCCACCTAGCATTCACCTCTGGGCCTGCTGGTTCCTCTCTGCTGCAGGAAGTAGTTCATTTGTCCCATGACAGTGAGTTCCTCGTGCCTGTCTTTCCAGTTCCATCCAGGTCTTCTAAGCTGGTTATAAAGTTGTTCTCCTGACGAAACCCCCAAAATCACAGAATAAAAGCCAGATAAGAACTCATAATTTCTTAGGATGCGCCTTCATTCCCACACAAGGTTTCCTCATAGAACTGTCAGAGTTTTAAGAACACTCAAATGTTTATAATTAATTGAAACTGTAGTGATTCCATTATTCAGTCAGTCAGTCAACCCAGTATTTATTGACAGCTCTGATTTAGGTATAGAGGGTTCCATTGTAAACTAGGAGTCAAGGTCGTTACACCCACAGAGTTTACAGCCTGGTAAAGAATATGAACAAATAAGCAAACAAATTAATTCATGGTGATGAGTGCTTTAATGGAACAAGTTCAGAGTTCAAGAGTTCAAACCCGGTGTGTCAGGGAAGACCTTCCAGAAGAAATGATATATACACTTGGACCTGAAAGAGTAGGATAATGAGGTAAAGGTGCCACAGACCCAAAGAGATGGAAGAGGGGATGATGAAGAATGTTCTTGTTGACTGAGCGTGTGAGACTGTGAGGGACAAGAGGAAACCTGACTTGTTTCAGAAATACAGTGTAGAAAAGAAGAATGTGAGCAGTGAGGCTGGAGTGGTAGCAAAGGCCCCGGCAGAAAAGGTCTAATTGACCAGGTTACAGACTTTATGTCATTGAGCAGTGAGGACCCATTGAAGTATTTAAAGCCATGACTGTGTTATGGAAATAACACAATCAGATATGTGTTTTCAAAAGCTCACTCAAGGTACTTACTGTGTGGGAGAATAGTTGGAGTAGAGCAAGAGGTAGGCCGCGGGACCAGTTGGAGGTTTTTGAATTCTGCAAGGCCTCCTAGATTTGGGGATTGTCCTTTCCTTTGATATCCAAATCTAAATAAAATTAAATGACACCCCCCCCCCCAGCCCATCCCACATAACCCAGGATGAGGTTACATTTTCCTCGTAGTAGTGCATACTTCTAGCTCAGAATTCCTGCTTCTGAGTCGGTTCTTAATCCCTTTTTCCCCTGTCAGTTCCTGTAGTTGATGGTCTCTCCTGCAGTGCTTTTTGCCCCAGCAGTTTGATCCAGCTCCTCATCCTTCATTTCCCTAAGGAAAAACCAACACAAGTCTGTTAGGTGTGCTAGACTTGTACTGAAGTCGTGGGTAGAAAGAAGGATACTTACCACAAAGGAAAGGAAGCAATTTAACATTTCTGTTTTAGTGTTTATCAGATGCTACAGCAAATATCTTACTGGCCTCTTTCACCTTAGGCCTCCGCCTATTGCCATTTTCTGCGACCCATTCTAGATTTGGAGGATTCCCTTTGCCCTCTGATTTCTCCGTTCCCTCCATCCCATACCTCCTCCCTTCCAAGCTATCAGCAGGCAACTCCAAATTAATTTATGGTGCAAAATAATTTTGTTTGCTTTTGTCTCAACTTTCCCCTTCTACACAATGCTCAGACCTTGCCTTTCATACCAAAAGAACCATTAGTGTAATTATCTAAAGAAAGTACCAGCTAGCCCAGATCTATACTTTCAGCAACTCAAAGAACAAAGGCAAGAGCTGTGGGTGGAGAGATTTGTTCCATCTGTTTTATGTTCCCTTTTTCCTTTTTTCTGCCTTCCTGTGGATTAATCCAGTTTTTTAATGATTCTATTCTATTTCTTTTGTTGGCTTGTCAGCTATAATTCTTTGTTTTGTTATTTTAGTGGCTGCTTTAGTTTGTATTATACATTTGTTTTAACGTATCACCATCTACTTTAAAGTAATAACCATCTCCCTTTACATATAGTATAAGAACCTTAAAACAGTATGCTTCTCACCTCCTGGCCGTTATGCTATTGTTATTATCCATTTACTTCTACGTATTTTATAAATCCCACTTTACATTGTGACTATTTTACTTTAAACAGGTCTTTACCTTTTAAAGATTTTTTTCAAATAAGAAAAAATTGTTTTATATTTACCCTTTTATAGTTACCATTTCTGCTACTCTTCATTCTTTAGTGTAGAGCCATTTCATACCATCATCTTCTCTCTGCCTAAAGGGCTTTCTGTAACATTTCTCATAGTCATGTCTACTGTAGTTGAGTTCTTCCAGCTTTTGTTGCTTTGAAAAAGGTCTTTTTTGTCTTTGTTTTTTTTTTTTTTTTTTTTTTTTTTTTTTTTTGCGGTACGCGGGCCTCTCACTGCTGTGGCCTCTCCCGTTGTGGAGCACAGGCTCCGGATGCACAGGCTCAGCGGCCATGGCTCACGGGTCCAGCCGCTCCGCGGCATGTGACCGGGGCACGAACCCGTGTCCGCTGCATCGGCAGGCGGTCTCTCAACCACTGCGCCACCAGGGAAACCCTTGTCTTTGTTTTTGAAAGGCACCTGTGTTGAGTTTAGAATTCCGGGTTGACTTTTTTGTTGTTCAGCGTGCTAAAGACGTGGCTCTAGTGTCTTCTGGTTAGCGTTGTCTCTGATGAGAAGTCTTCTGTCATTCATATCTTTGGTCTCTTGTATTCATTCGTCTTTTCCCTCTGGATGCTTTTTAGGCTTTCTGTTTATCATTGGTTTTAAGCAATCTGATTATGCTGTACTTTGGTGAGGTTTACTTCATGCCTCTTGTGCTTGGGGTTAACTGAGCTTCTTGGATATGAGGGTTTGTCATTTACATCAAATTTGAAAAAATTTCTGCCATTCGCTCTTCATACATATTTTGTCACATCTCCTTTGGGGACTCCAACTAGACATATATTAATCCTCCTGAAACTTTCCCACAGTTTACTGATGCTTTTAAAATATTTTTTAGCCCTTTTTCTGTGTTTTACTTTGGGTAAATTCTACAAATATGGTTAAGTTAGCTGATCTTTTCTTTGGCAGTGTCTCATCTACTGTTAATCCACCCCATGTATTTTTCATCTCAAACGTATTTTCATTTTTAGAAGTTCAGTATGGGTCTTTTTATATCTTCAGTGTCTGCTTAACCTGCTCAGTCTTTGCTTTACCTTCTTGAACATATGAAATACAGTTATAATCACCTCTCCAGTACTCTGGCCTAGGAACTCTAGCTGCCACGTTCTACCTGGACTCTCAGCTCCAACTCCTCAACTCAGGGAGATCACCGGGCACTGTCTGATCTTCCCCTCCCTGCACTGTAGCCAGGAAGCTGTCCACACCGTAAGCTGGGAGCAAGCCTAGGGCTCATCTCATTTGTTTCCCCTCTTTCAGGCGTCTCTATCCTGCACTATCTAATGCCCAGTGTCTGAAAACTTATTTTATATATTTTGTCTTTTCTTTTAGTTGTTTGAAGCAGTAGGGTGTGTCTGATCCTTGGCTAGCAGCGGAAATCCAGAATGTATCTTGAATCCATGGATATCTTATCATCTCTACTGCCTTCACCATCATCCTCCCTCTCTTGGCCTGAGAGATCCTTTCTGGCCTATCTGGTCCCCTCACTACCTCTCTTGTTCCTCTCTGGTCCATTATCTACTTCATAGCCCAAATGGTCTTCTTAAAGCATAAATGAGATTATGGCACTCCCTCACTTAAAACTCCTTAGTGGTGTTCTAGTGCACTTTTATTATTTATGTGGCTGCATCGGGTCTTAGTTGCGGCATGCGGGATCTTTGCTGTGGCATGCGGGGTCTTTCACTGCAGCGCGCGGGCTCTTCGTTGTGGCACGCTGGCTTCTCTCCAGTTGTGGCACGTGGGCTCCAGAGTGCACGGGCTCAGTGGTTGAGGCGCGTGGGCTTAGTTGCCCTGCGGCATGTGGGATCTTAGTTCCCCAACCAGGGATCGAACCTGCTTTCCCTGCATTGGAAGGCAGAGTCTTAACCACTGGACCACCAGGGAAGTCCCTCTAATGCACTTTTAATAAAATCCAGATGTCTTACTTTGGTTTGCAGTGTCCTGCATGATCTGGCCCCTGCCTACCTCTCCAAATTCATCTCTTTGTTCCCCACATTTTAGCTACATTGTTTTTCCCCATTTCCCTGAATATTCCAAGCTCAGAAAGACCTCAGGGTCTTTCTGTATGTGACCAGGCAGCAGCCCCTCACCATTGCACCAGGGAACCTACAGCAGATCCTTTCCCGTGATCTACCCAGACGCATAAAATTCTCTGCATGTGGGGAGTATCCTGAGTCCTGGACCCACATTCTTATCCTTTGTAGTTTTTCTTAGAAATCAACTGTTTAGCTAATGCTTTGGGATTCATTTAGGGCCTCCATTGAACCCTAAAACCAAGCACACTGTCTGGCACACCTCCACTTGGACTCTTCTTCAGAGCACAACTTGTCAAGTTGTCAGGGAGGCATCTCAGGGTCTCCTCATCTAAAAAGGTCCCCCTGTTATTTTCTGCCTTAATTCCCTATTCCTTTCTTAGGAATATTTACAACAGTTTCTGTTTTTTATGAGCTTGTATTTTGTCATCCTCCCCACTAAATTAAATATTCCATGAGGGGAAGGGTGAAATCTATCTTTTTCACCATTCTCAGTATCCATCACCCTAACTGTCACATAGTAAGTATTTAATAGTATTTGTTGAATGAAAGGATACTTAGTAGAGGATGTGGGACACGTGGTTCAGAGAAGGATATTTTTTTAACATGGGACAGACTTAAGTCTGTCTTAAGCATGCGTAAGAACTGTGCTAGCCTCTGAGTCCTATGTTGGTGTAAGAAGTTTCTTAGATCCACAACTGTAGTTGTTTTTTGATCATTCAGTTTACCCCCATGAAGGGGAAAGCATGCTTCTGAGTGTAGAGTCCTTGAATCTCAGAAGCAGAAATGGCTCTAGAGATGATCTAGTATCTAGCCCAGCAGACAGTTGTGTTCATCTGACTTCTGCTTAAATACCCCTAATGATATGTTGCTCACAGTCACCTCTGGCAATCAGTTTTATTGTTCGATACTTTTGATTACCAAATGCCTTGCTTTTTGAGCTGAAATCTACCTTCTTATAACTCCTACCCCTGCTCTACTCTCTGCCTTCCAAAAAACAAATCTACCTCCAGCCCTCTTCTCTACCCATGACTGCCCTTGGTGTCTCTGTCTCCTCTGACTTTTCTCCAGCCTGTATATGCCCATCCTCTTTCTCCTTTGCCATGAATTCTAGGCCTCTCACCACCGTTCTGGTCATCCTCCACTGGGAACTCTAGTTTTTAAGGTCAGCCTTGCAATGTGATACTCAGAAGATCTGCTTCTCACTGAAAATGGCTGTGTAAGGGCAAGGTCCTTGTCTGTGTTTACCTCTGCATACCCCATGCCTAGCACAGTGGCTGGCACACAAAGGGTGCTCAACAAATGATTGTTGAATGAATGAACGAGCTCCCTCTCATGCTGATTGTTCTCATGTCTCCAGCATTCACTGGTGAATTTAATTCAAGTTGATCCTGTGAGGTTAAGGGATTTCATCTCCATTTTATAGATGCACAAGCTGAATCCCAGAAAAAAGGTGGTGATCATTGACTAATCATCATGCCAGTAATAGAACTCAAGTGTTCCAGCCCCAACTTCTGATCCCTGGGCCAGTGGTTTCAAAGTTTGTTTTGTTTTAGCAGTAGAACTCCTTTTTTGCAAAGGTAAGATTATATGAAACTCTGGTATATAAAAGCTAGAACCAGAGCTGTTTTGATAGAAGCTGGGATGAGGCCGAGGCTCTAGCGAGGAGCTGGGAATTCTGCAGGGCTCTGTGGAGCACAGCTGGAGAGCACTGCAGTCTTCTGCCCTGGCATCATCCTGCTGAAGGCAGCCGGGGCCTCATTTGATCAGCCTGAAGCTGACTAGGACCTCTCAGAGCCTTGGGCATGATGCTTCATTTTTCCTCTTCATCTCATTAGGATAAGATTTAATGACCTTGCCTAGTCCAGGTGCCACCAGTCCAGCTTTTCAGACCTCTCAACCAGAATCCAGATTTCTTTTGCCATTCTTAGCATTGCCAAGAGAAGAGACACTTACTGATTTTGCATCAGCATCTGGTGAACCCCTGGCATTGTCATCATGATTATTCTTCACATCTGTTAGCTCGTGTGAAGTAGGTCTTTGCTGAGTAAAATGAGTACTAGAAAGGTGAGGTCATTACTGTGCTGATAAATACAGAAACTCGAGTTCATTTTTTTCTTGAGCTATTGCGGAGAACTTCGGTTTACACTCCAACTCTGAATGAAGAATAAAATACAACTCCCCACCTTTGTAAAGTCCATCCCATTCTGTTTTCTCATTTGATGTTCTCAGCATGACAAAGGGTGAGTTTTCCCCATTTTACAGATGAGGAAACTAGCACTCAGAAAAGACAAATATCTTGCCTTGAATCACATACCTAGTGAGAGGCAGGAGCCCAGAAGTAGAACCCAGGCATCCTGTTTCCTGGATTGGATTCCTGTCCTTGGCTCAAAGTGGGACATTGCTATAATCATCTCTCCTGGAAAATAGGAATCTGAAACCTCACCTGCAGAAATGGGGTGGGATATGGTTTAGGTATCCTAGAGCGCCTCAGAGACTTCTCTCTTTCAGAACCGTTTCTAGGAAGGGGCTTCATCAGTTAAATTTCCTGAGATATGGATGAATAGCTGTCTCATGCTAGATTTGACTGTAATCCCATGGTTTACCAAGCAATTTTAGATGAGAATTAGAAAGTAGTCCTAAAATCCTAAACCATCTTGCCAAAGAGGTCTTATTGTATACCAGACAGTTTCCTTGAATTTAGCGTTCATCAGAGGCCCCGTATGAATCCCAAGCATTACCTAAACACCTAATCTCTAAGAAAAACCACAAAGGACAGTGTGATATGGTCCAGGACCCAAGACATCCCCCATAAGCAGAGAAGGCAGTGGCCAGAGGATCTGACTTGGTATGGGTGGAACCCAACCATGAGAGGGAGTCTGCCTCAGGCTCTATAGTGCAAGGATTAGGGGCTGCTGCGTGGGGTTGGGCCGTGGCCTGGGTGTAGAAATGTCAGGATGAGGTTCCCTTTACGAAGGCTTTCCTAGCCATTCTCTTTTGATGTTCACAAACCCCTTGGGAGAAAGGGGCCTCCCATGCTGTAGGTTAGGAGACTGAGGTCCTGAGGGAAGCACCTTGTCTGCTGAGCGGCAGAGTCAAATTCTAACCCAGATTCTGTGCTCCATGCCCATGCTCTCACTACTGTACAACCCCAGCTTCCTTGGAATGTTTCCATAAAACAAGGCAAATATGAAAGGAGGGAGGAAGCATAGGAGCAGATCCTTTGCAGACAGGCCTTTAGCCAGGCATCCAGAAGCATTTCTGAGGTGTCCTGCTGGCTAAGAGGCTCAGCTTCTGAAGTGCCCTCCTCTAAGCAAATGTGTCTCTTCAGCACCTCTATTCCCTGCTCTAGCATCTTGTGTTAGGGCAGACTCTTCCCAGAATCTCTTCAGCACCCCTATTCCCTGCTCTAGCATCTTGTGTTAGGGCAGACTCTTCCCAGAATCTCTTCAGCACCCCTATTCCCTGCTCTAGCATCTTGTGTTAGGGCAGACTCTTCCCAGAATAGCTTTCTTTTTTTTTTTAAGGTTCTCCTTGTCAGAAAAAGCCTAAGACATCCAAACCAGAAGAAAACTCAGAGACCATCTAGTCTAAAAGGAAGTCTCTGAGGAGATCCATGTCCAGAGAGTGGCATTGGGCTTGACTAAGGCCACCTAGTGTGAGCCAGAGCCATGACTGGTACACAGGCACCCTGTGACCCAGCCCAGGGCTCTCTGCTTTGCTGCCTCTTACTCCACCCAAACAGATTCCTGGGAGCCAGCGCCCTGGCAGTCCTTTCAGGCTAGTCCCTGCTGTAACTCTGGTTTTACTGTTTTCCAGGTGAGACCTTTGCCCTGGGAAATAGTCTGGCCCGGTCCTTGGAGCCACACTCAGACTCAATGGACTCCACCTTGAATCCCACCAACCTTGTCAGCACCTCCCAAAATCTTCGAAACCCTGGGTACCGGCCTTTGCTTCCATCCTGTGGCCTCCCACTGAGCACTGCCTCGGCTGTGCGCAGGTTCTGCTCCAGGGGTAAGCTTTTCAGAGTTCTGGCTCTCCTGCCCTCTCTCATCCTTTCCTTCTTCCCTTCCTGAACCCTGGGAGGCCAGAAAGGACTTAACTCTGTTGCCTGTGAGGGCACCTGGAGGTTGGACTGCCATCTGGGCTACCATTGTGCCTGGCTAGGCCCCTGGGGAGCAATTGAAGCTCTGGGATTAGCTTGAGAATAACAGAAACTAAGAGCCAGCGACCTAGAGCCAAAGGGACAGGGAAGGAGTCCTTCATTCATTCATGAGCCATTTATTTGAACACCGTCTGTGTTTGTCATGGGGACGCAAAAATCAATCACTTCTTGTCCTTAAAGAGCTCAAAGTCTTGTGGGAGAGACAAACACTTAAATAGGTAACTTGAAAACAACATCTTGAGTGTGGCTAAAGAGATACACTTTGAGTTGCATGAAAGCTGCAAGAAGGAACACCTAACCCAAGCTTGGTATCCAGGGGAAGCTTCCTTGAGAAAGTGTCTGACATTTTAAATGTTGACTATATTAATGTATTAGGAGTGGTAGGCGGGGGAGAGCTTTCCAGGGAAGAGAGTACAGTATGGACAAGGGCAAAGGGATAAGAACTAACACAGATTGTACCAGCAACTACACGCAGTTTGGTATTGCTGAAAAACAAAATGTAATTCTGGGACTTCAAAGGGAAAAGCCTGCAAGCGTCAGGGGTTGTATCATAGAGGACCTTAAATGCCACGTTAAAGAGTTTGGAGTTGATCTTGTAGGTAATGCGAAGCTCTGGAGACTTTTACTTAGAGGCAAGCCCTAAACAGGTTTGTGTTTCCAGTAGATCATTGACTACTGTGTTGTGGATGGAGCTGAGGCAGGACAAGAGTAGAGAGACCGCTTAGGAGGTTACTTAGGTTTCTGGCCAGACCAGAAATGATAAAGGCCTAGATTAGGGCAGTGGTAGAAGGTTTGTAGAAGAGAGAATAGATTTGAAAACTCTTCATGAGGTAAATTGAGTCAGATTCAAGGGTTGTGAGGAAGGAGTGGGAATGTCTCCCAGGTTTCTAGAAGGGGTGACTGGATAGATGGCGGTGCCATTCACTGAGAGAGGGAACCAACCATAGAAGAGAAAGAAGGGGAGGGAGCTCGTGGGTCATCTACGTGATACACAGCAGGCAGTGGCTGTGCAGGTCTGATCCTCAGGGAAGAAGACTGAGCTGAAGTTAAATATTTTGGAGTCATCAGCAAATAGATGGAAGTTGAAGTTGTAGGGTGAATGACCCCCAACTCCCAGGAGTATGTCTAGAATGAAAAGAACAGTTGACCAGAGGAGGAGTTCTGGGGACCAACAAAGTTCAGGAGGAGGGAGCAGGAAGAGGATCCCACCAAGGGGACAAAGGAGTAGTCAAATGTGAGGAAAAACGTAAGAATTTGATACTGTGGTGGCCGGGAGTACAGAGAGTGTTTGAAGACGAGTACAACCCAAAAAGCTTCGGTAAAATAGGACTGAGAAATATCTTCTGGATATGGTGATTAGTGAGTAACTGGTGGTCTTAGTAAGAGCAGCTTCAGTGGTGCTGGAGGGTGGCGAGGGCAGATTGCCGTGGGTGGGGATATCAAGGAGAGTTTGATGAGAAAAAAGGAGGTGACCTTCAAAAGAAGGTCTTCTAGAGTGGGTGCACGCTGGGCATGTGTATCAGCAGACAACTTGAGCCTTCCAAGAAGAAGAAATTCAGAATATAGGAAAGAGGAGAAAGTAAGGCCTTGTGGGTGGTAGAAAGGATTAGGGACCAGTCTTAAGACAGAAGGAGGCACACCTTGCTCCCTGAGACTGGAGGGAAAATTGGCTGTGGCCATGAGGGAATGGAGAGAGGGCTGAGTAGGGAAGGGCTCCAGAGTGCCAGGAGATTGGACCAGCCATAAAGAAGACAGGAGGAAATGGGTCAAGGAGGAGGGGATGGTTTGCAGGAAACATGAAGGTCCAGCGATGCTTGGAGCTTGGAGGCTAGTTTGCCAGTTTACAAGAGCTATGGTTTTCTGGTGTGGTTCTTAGAAACCTAGATGTGGGGTGAAAAAAGACAGTTTGAGAGGTAAGTTTTTATGTTGAGCTAGCAGAGCAGGAAGGGGCGGGGAGCGGGGGAGCAGGTACTCAGTGGAGCTGGAAGAAGAGGAGTTTAGATCATCAACACTGGATCTGGGCAGGGTGGGGAAGAAGCAAGGCTGAGAGAAGGCTGAAGGATGGGGAGACTATAAGTTTGATGTGCTAAAAGGGTCTTTGTGACATAATGGTTATGGGGACATAGGTCCCAAGAGAGCTGAAAAGGTGGGATGTTGGGGTCAGAGAGGGGGATGTTTAAAATTCCTAAGTGGATTTGTTCCAAGAGATGCAAGAACCAGACAGTAACCTTGGCAGTAAGCATTTGAAGTATAGTAGAGATGAAAGTCTCTGGAAGCAAGGCAGCAGTTGAATGGATTGCCTCTGAGGATTATGGCAGGAATTGGGGTGGAACAGAAGGTAGTGAGTTAAGTACCCAAAAGTCTTCATTTAACAAAGAGCAGAAACCCAGAGATCTACAGATGAAAGTGATCCGGAAGGGCAGACGGTCAGTACATGTCTGGCCTGTGAAGAACACGAGCTTCCGTCGGAAGATGGTCTAAAAGCAGCAGTGGGGAGACAGGAGAATGCCATTTCCACACCCACTGTGGCCTCCCCCAGTCCAGGGATGGATGAGGTGTGAAAGAATAAGACGACTCCAGTAAGCGAGGCCTGCAGTGGCAGAGGGGGTTTTCAGGAAGGCCGAGACAGGGAGAGAAGCCTGGGATGCCCCTCCCGACCCTAACCCCAGCAAGGCCCCACATGGAGCAGCGTAAGGAGCTCTGAAGTAGAGGCAGAGCGGAGGGTTGGTGCCCTGCCTTGAGACTTAAGTCACCTCAGCTCTCAGGTCTTCGTGCTCCTCACACACAAAGTGGAGGTGGTGATACTGACCTGCTCTTTTCTCAGGCGTGTTAAATGGATCAAATGGAAGCAGGGATATGGGGTCATTTTGGAAACTAAATCATTCCCGAGGTGTGAGGGGGTTACTATTAGTGTTCTCTTCCCCAAAGCCCTGTTTCTGTTAGGAGTGCTTCCTTTTTTTTTTAACTTTATTATTTTTTTTATTGAAGTGCAGTTGATTTACTATGTAGTGCCAGTCTCTGCTGCACAGCAGAGTGACCCAGTTACACACATATGGGCATTCTTTTTTAATATAATCTTTCCCATTATGGTTTATCCCAGGATATTGAATAGAGTTCCCTGTGCTCTACAGCAGGACCTTGTTGTTTATCCAACCCTACTGACATATATAATAATTGGCGTCTGCTAGCCCCAAACTCCCAGTCCTTCCCTCCCCCGCCCCCTCCCCTTGCAACCACAAGTGTGATCTCTATGTGTGTGAGTCTGTTTCTGTTTTGTAGACGGGCTCATCTGTGCCATATTTTAGATTCCACACGTACGTGACATCATACTGATAGGCTGCCTCGCACGGCACTGGCCTCAGATGCCACTGTTGTCTCCCAGGCATCTCCACTCTTCCCTTGGAATACACTGGGAGTCTGTTGGCCAAGTCACAGTCTGAATCTCTCTTGACCCTGAAGATCCTCATAAAGCTATGAGAGAATTCTCTTTGGTTGGCCCTAGAATTGTTTCTCTCGAAGAATTTAGATGACAAGTCTATGCCCTCCCTTATTTCATTGATCCATATGGTCGGGCCTCAGTTTGTCAGTCTGGCCTCTTGTGGATGCGCCCCACCTTCCTTAGTCATCCTCAGACTGAGACACTCTGCCCTGCATGAAGAGTGACCACCAGCTGTACCCACTGGGTGGAGAGAGAGACCCCTGGTATAGTCTGTCTGCAGGAACGGGCATAGGAAAAAACAGAGACAGGGCACTAACTTCTCTCCTTCCTAGCTGTGTGGTCCTGGGCAAGTCACTTCACTTCTCTGGGCCTCAGTTGCCTCATCTCTAAACTAAAGATGATGATACTTCCTTCAAAAGCTGTTTTAGGGCTTCCCTCGTGGCACAGTGGTTGAGAGTCCGCCTGCCGATGCAGGGGACACGGGTTCGTGCCCGGGTCCGGGAAGATCCCACATGCAGCGGAGCGGCTAGGCCCGTGAGCCATGGCCGCTGAGCCTGCGTGTCCAGAGCCTGTGCTCCGCAACGGGAGAGGCCACAGCAGTGAGAGGCCCGCGTACCACAAAAAAAAAAAAAAAAAAAAAAAAAGCTGTTTTAAGGGTCAAATGAGCTGACGATGCTGGGGGTTCTGGATGTATCAGGCCACTCTCCGCCACATTCGGTGCATCCCAGTCGTCTCTTGCCTGGACTGTTATAGTAGCCTCCTTTTCAACTGATCTCCCTTGCTTCTGTCCTTGCCCCCCTAACGACTGTTATCAACACAGGCTCAGAGTATAAGTTGGTTCGTGTCACTCCTCTGCTCAGAACCAGCCTTCAGAAAAGCCAGTGGTTTGTCAGTGGCTTACAAGGTCCTCTGTGATGTGCCCTGCCACTCGTCCCGCCCCACCACATACATACATACTCTCAGATGTTATTTCCTGCCATGTTCTCTTCACTCACTCTGCTCCAGCACACTGGCCTCCATGCTAACCCTCAACATGCCAATCAGTCTTCTGCTCAAGGTCTCTGCTCAAATGTCATCTCAGAGATGCTCTCCTGACCACTGTATAAATTAGCAACTTCCTGCCTCCTGCCCTCATGGAGCGTATGTTCTAATGGAGTAGGCTAACAGACAAACATGTAAATATATAATAGTATTATATATGAGTATATATGTGTGTGTATTTGTAATATCATTATATAAGTATGTGTATAATTGTGTGTGTGTGTGTGTGATTCCTAGCTCCCCTGGGTAGAGGAATTAGCTAAGATGGTCCAAGAAGCTAAGATGGACATATTCATGTGTAGTATCTGCTCCCTGCTCTCCATCATCTGTGCAGTTGGTTTCTGTCTCAGCATCGCAGTGGACTTTCAGGGCAGGGAGAAGTGGCTGGCTCACACAGCCCTCTCCAGCTCCCTGTCTACCACCCCTCTAAAAAGCCTTTGGAATTTCTATGGCGCTAATCACCCTGCTTGCTCCAGCACACTTCTCTCCGGTCTGGTCAGTGCCCAGCTACAAGCGTGAGAGGTAACATGTTCCAGTCTCTTCCCCAGGGAGCAGGAGGGGTGCCAAGCCAAGTGTGCTTCGACTTTCAGACCTGGGACCCGGAATGAAGGAATATGAGAGAAGATCTTTAGCCTTTGCAAGACATGGTTGAAGAGTAGGGCCTTTCTGCTTTCACTGGTGTTTCACCTCTGACAGTTGGCTGTTGACTGGGCATCTCCTGGGTGGTGAGGATACTGACACGAGCAAGGCAGGGTCCCTGCCTCAAGACAGACCTAGGCTGGCGGGGAGACAGAAAAATATACATGGAACTATTACGTAGGATCATTCATTCATTTAGCAAACGTGTTTGAACATCTGCTGTGGCAGAGCAGGCACTCTTTTATGTGCTGTGAAAGGAAAACACTCTCCTCCTGCCTGTCTCCCTACGTTCAGTACTCTGTTCAGCACTGCTTCACTTCCCCTGCAGACGTTTGGGTTTCCACACACCAAGCAATTCTGCGATGCCAGCTGGGCCTCCTGCAGTTTTACTCAGTTCTGACACGAGCTCCCTGGAGGAAGCGTCAGATCCCACAGGATACGGGCTCCGTCCCACAAGACTGACCCCCCCACACACACATACTTCAGCTGCCAGTTCAAAGTCCACATTGTTACCTGTGCTTCTGACTGGCTCTAAATTCGAGGTTCCTGTGATCCCTTCCATGGGTTTGATTAACCTGCTAGAGCATCTCACAGAGCTCAGGAAAACTGTTTACTTGCTAGATTACCAGTTTTTTATTAAAAGGATGCAATCCAGGAACAGCCCAATGGAAGAGGTGCGCAGAGGAAGGTGTGGGGGAAGGGGTGTGGAGCTTCCGTGCCCTTCCTGGGTACACTGCCTTCCCAGTACCTCCACACGTTCACCAGCCCAGAAGCTCTCTGAAGCCCTGTCCTTTGGGCTTTTATGGGCTTTTATGGCGACTTCATTATATAGGCAAGGTTGCTTATTTCGTTGGCTGTTGGTGATTGAACTCAATCTCTAGCCCCTCTCCCTTCCCCAGAGGTTGGGGGGAAAGTTCCCACCCTCTAGTCACCTGGTTGGTCCCTCTGGCAACCGGCCCCCATCCTTAGGGGCTTTCTAGAAGTCACCTCATTAACATACCCAAGTGTGGATAAAAGGGACTTGCTATGATTAGCAAAAGACACCTTTATTTCTCGGACCACTTAGGAAATTCCTAGAGTTTTAGGAGTTCTGTGCCAGAAAAGGGGATGAAGACAAATACATACGTTTCTTCTTATTAATCAGAGTATCACAAGGACATAGCAGGGAATAGGAGAAGACAGATAAACATAAATGCATGGAATTACTGTAGGTTGTGATATGTGCTGGGGGTGGAGGAAACTAGAGTAACTGGATTGAGAGTGATTATGTGGGGACTGAGTACTTTTATTAGGATATCAGGGAAGGCCTCTCAGAGGAATCAATATTTGAGATGAAACCCAAATGTTGAGAAGGAATCAGGTGTGCAAAGATGTGGGGAAAAGACAATTTTAGACAGAGGAAATTGTGTGTCTGGGTCAAAGAATAAAAGCATGGCTTATTCAGGAGGCAGAAAGAAAGCCAGAGTGTCTGGAGCTTGGTGAGTAAAGGATGGGGGGAAGGGGGAGAGGAGATAGAAAGGGCCAGATGATGGGATACCGTCTAGACCATGGTAGGGGGTTCGACTTTATTTCAGGTACGCATTTCGAGGCCATTGCATTTATTGACATGATCCAATTACTTTTTTTTTTTTTTTTTTTGCGGTACACGGGCCTCTCACTGTTGTGGCCTCTCCCGTTGCGGAGCACAGGCTCCAGACGCGCAGGCTCAGCGGCCATGGCTCGTGGGCCCAGTCGCTCCGCGGCATGTGGGATCCTCCTGGACCGGGGCACGAACCCGTGTCCCCTGCATCGGCAGGCAGACTCTCAACCACTGCGCCACCAGGGAAGCCCAATCCAATTACTTTTTAAAGGTTGTTTTGACTGCCTTACGGAGAAAAGATTATTAGAGTGATGTGATGGGGGAAAGTGTCTAGAGATTGAGCTGTAACCAAGAGATCCATGAAATGCTTTGTGAGACCAATTATTTCAGGATTAGACAGGAAAAGTTTCATAAAGGAGCTGATCCTTGAAGGCGACCCTTGCTTAGCTAAGTCAGAGTTTGCCAGGAAAAAAAAAGGAGAAATTGAAGGGAGAGAAGGGGGCACATTCCAGGCAGAGGGGATGAAGCATGCCAGAGATCTGTGCAGGTGATGATCATACAGAGAGCTCAGATCCCACAGGGGAAATGGGAGGGGCTGTTTTTGAGCCAGGATTGAGATAAAAGCTCTAAGCAGACCAGTAAATTAACATTGAGATTCCTGGCAGCCAAGGCAAAACTGTTCTGCCTCCAAGTGTTTGGCTGACTTTGCTACAGCCTTGGAGGAGGCACTGGGTATTACTATCCATCACTTTTTTTCCCTTCCTGGGCCCCAAGGACTTGGCTATAATCTCACCCAGCTCCCGAGGTCTCTCTAGAAATGGTCCCCAGAGCCAAAGCAAAAGCAGCCTCACCTGCCAGCTCCTCCACGCCCGCCCCCAATCCAGGTCATCCCCTTACTTCACTGCTACCCCTGACTCAGGTCCAGGCAGAATCACAACCTCAGTTTAAAAACCATTTCCAGAATCAGACCTACCCTTAAGATTTGAGTGAAGAGGGTCTCAGGCCTTTGGTCCCTTTGTTGAAAACCCTTCCCTCCCCCGTTGCCTCTGGTTCCCCTGCTCTGGCACTGCTGAGCCCCAGTGGTCACACAGGGCCATTGGGACAGGCCAAGGAGCGTGCTGGGGAGTTACAGACCAGGCCCCGCCCGTTATGCAGGTGTCCTCCTGTCCTGCAGGGTCGGATCGCCGGGATGCCTCTCGACAGAGTGGCCGGGACCCCTCCTCGTGGACAGTCGAGGACGTGATGCAGTTTGTCCGGGAAGCTGATCCTCAGCTTGGACCCCATGCTGACCTCTTTCGCAAACACGTAGGTGCCCCTGCCTGACCCCTCCTGTGTCCGCTGGGAGTCCTGCTTCTACAACTTATAGACTCTTAAAGGGGCACGAGCTATATATACTTGTTCTAGGTTCCTTGAAACTGAGCACAGGCGACACCATACAAACTTAGAGACAGAACCTTGGGTCCCACACAGCCCTCCCTGGGCACTGAATTCAGCTCACTCCTTCAGTGTAGGATCTGATTCAGCCACACTCCCACTGGGTCCCAGGGACAGGACTGTCCTCTCCTAGGAGCACTCGCTCTCCTAGCTACCTGCCGTGGCCTAAGGCCAAGTTAAAGAGTCTCTTGCCAGGGGGCCCCCAACTCTCCTGCCTTATCAGAACCCCATCCTCTACTTTCTCCACTCTGAGCCGCCTCCATCTCTTCAAGTGGCCATTTGGCCCTGTGGCCAGGGGCTGCTGCTGACCCCCCTGCAGTGACCATACGCCTCATCTGGGGCTCAAACCCACTTCCCTGTAGCCCCTACCGCCTGGTGCTGTCCTGTGCTTTGGGCACTCTCACTGGTCACTCACTCCTTCAGGTCAGGTGGGTTTGGAGGGTGCTCTTAGGTCAGGCCTGAAGGTCTCACAGCTGCTCAGCGAGTGCCTGCTCTGTGCCTGGCTCACACGGAGGGGTCCCTGCTGCTCAGGAAGGAAGGTGACTCACCCGATAGCCCTTGAGGGGCGATACAGAAATAGTCCGTGATGAGTGACAAGTACACTGACTGGGGAGGCCACCTGGGAGGAGACGGAATTGAGCTGACCTCAGAGGTTTGGGATCCGGGGAGACTGCCTCTCGGGCAGCAGAGAAAGGAGATTCCTATAAACGTGTGTGAAGAGCTTAACCCGGGGGAGGGGTGGTCAGTAGTAGACGCTGGGGAGGGGTGGCTGGAGACAGACGCTGGGGAGAACAGGTAGGCTGTAGCATCGCACCAGGTTCACTGCCACGTGGCTGGCATCTCCCCGGGTGGCCTTTAATCAGGACCTGGGGTGGTCAGACCACCCAGGTCTGATGACGCCTCCCTCCATCCCCACAGGAGATCGATGGCAAGGCCCTGCTTCTGCTGCGCAGTGACATGATGATGAAGTACATGGGTCTGAAGCTGGGGCCTGCACTCAAGCTGTCCTACCACATTGACCGGCTGAAGCAGGGCAAGTTCTGAACAGGGAGACGCAGCCTAGACAACCGGGGGATCGAGCAGAGGGGCCATCCTTCTCCCAGGAAGGAGGGCCATCGGCCCCCTCCCGGGCACCTCAGTGGGGTCCGAGGCTGCCTCAGGACTCCAGGAGGCTGTGTGGAGCTGCCAGCACTGCCCCTCCTGCCATGGTATGTCCTTCCATGAAGGGCCGAGACGGGCATGGGGCCCAGGGTTGCCACTGCTCTTCCCCTCAGCCCTGCCTCGGCTCTGAGGTCTCGTGTATTTATTGCTCAGGCCTGGCCGGCCTCTCCCCGGGAATTTAGACTGAACGCCTTCCAAGTGATGGAGGAAGGGGCTGACCCCTGAGGCCTCGGAAGACGGGGCCCTGAAGTGACACTCGTGCCCGGTCCCCTCACCACCCGCTGGGCCTGGTGTGGCTCCCCGTTACCCCATGGCTCCTGCCTTCTTCTCACGAGATCCGCGGACTCCAAACTCATGGTGCAGACCTCTACCTTTTTTAAGAAAAGATCTTTTCTTATTAATTTATTGTTTCTGGCACTTGGGCAAGCCCTCCAGTTCATACCCCTCTCGCTCCAGACACTGGGTTTCAGGAGGAGGGAGACTGCCCTGCCCCGGCCCCAGCCGGGCCCTCTCCAGAGCGGTGTGGCCCCTTTTCAGAGGACATTACCTAGGGTCCCTGTCCCCTTGCCTCTCTTCCTCCGCTGGGCCCTCTGCAGCCTCGGCCTCATCTGTGGGAATGGGAGTCCCTGCCCTGCACTGTCCCCACCGCAGCTCCCTTGCCCTGGCCAGAATTTCTGCTGAAGAAGGTTGGGCTCAATGATTTTAAGCCAAGAAGGCCCTGAGATGGATGGGAGAAAGGGGTCTCTAGGCTGGAGTCTGGCTGTACCCACTCCACTGTCCACATGCTTCCTTTGTAAGCAAGTCAGCAGCACAGCTGCCCCCGCTGCCATCTGGACTTATTTTATGTCAATTTGTTTATAAATAAAAAACAATATAGATGCCAGTGTCTTTGTAATCAGTCAACAGATAATCGGCGTGCCTCCGAAGGGCAGGCCACTCCCCTTGTCTTGGTCTTTGCTCCTCGTTTTTATCTGAGGAAACTTGGACAAGATGCTCCCTGAGTTCTCGTGACTCCAGCAATCCCTAGAGAACAGGCTGTCTGCCACGTGCCCACTGGGGCCCCAGCATGGCGTAGCCCCTGGGGAGACGGTATGAGGTCCATTCTCTGCCCTCAAAGGGCTTTGTGCTCTGGTGCAGCCAGACAGCAGTGTGGAGGAAGCAGCCACAGGAAGGCCGAGCAGGAAGGACAGTATTCGGGTCAACAGCTCCAAGGAGCCTCAGTGGCAGGGGTGAGGAGAGATGCAGGCCAGCCTGCAGGGCACCTCCTGCGCCGTCCAGGGGCCACTGCTCCAGTCCAGAACCTCACTTCCCTGTTTATAAAGGGCCCCAGGAGGAGAAGGTGTGGGGCAGCAGCACAGTGCAGTGTAACCTGATAATGACTAACACGTCGCTGTGTGCCCCACCAGCTGCGCCATCTGAATTAGAACGATCTCATATAATCTTCACAACAGACCCACTTTATAGAGGAGGAAACTTAAGCTCTGATCGAACAGCCCGGAACTGCCAAAGTAGGCATTTAAAGCCCAGGAATCAGACTCCAAGGCCAGGGCCGAGGTTCCAGCCAGCGCAGCTGCCTTATGTGATGCTTCAGGTGGGTCAGTTCCCTCCTGTGGGCCCGTCTGGCTATGAGGGGGTTCGACGAGGAGACCTCTGAGGATCCTACCAGCCCTCACCAGCGACTAGTTCCAACGTGGTGTTTTCCACTTGGCCCCTGTGAGGTTCTAATCATGGGCCCCGTGAAGCAGTCAGGGTCGGGGCTGCCCATTTTCCACAGACTCCTGGACCTTTGTCCCGTGAGCTGTGCTGTTTATTCAGGGTACTCCCAAAGGGGGCCTTATTGGACCCTGGCGACAAACTTCTGGATGTGAAGGTGACACCAGCGTATGCAGGCAGGCCAGGTGTGCTGCCAGGCCGGGCTTGTGGAGCAAGATGGCTCCCACCCACCCTGTCCCTCGTCAGCAGGCACACTCACCTTTCCAGGGAACACTCGTTAAGGGCTTCTTGGTGCTAAGTCGTTTGTGGACGTTAGCTCGCTTAAACCTCGCTTACAGCTCTCAGAGATAACCACCATGTTCCCTCATTTTAAAGATGAGGAAACTAAAGCTTAGAGAGGTGAAGTTATAATACTTGCCCCAAACTCCACAGCTAATGAGGGGTGCGAGACAGCATACTGCCTGCCACACCCACCAGGCAGCCTTTGTCTTGGGTCCTGCTAACCATGCAGACTCGACTCCCACAGGCTACACTGGGGGTGGCGCTCACGCTGCAGACAGACCAGACACCCTGCCAGCATGAAGCAGGCCTTTCCGGTGGAGCAGTCCTTGCAGAGCCCACAGTCATCCACGACCATTCTCTGTTGCCCAGGTGACAGCTCAGGTGCAAGGGGATAAGACATGTTAGGGAGAAGTGGGGTTCACCTTGGTTTAGAAGCATCGTGCCACAGGGCAGCCAGTAACTCCCTAGTGCCATAGGCACAGCTTCCAGGTCCCCGTCAGGGACGTGCCTACTGGGTCCCTGTGCTCGGGAAGCCCTGCAGGAGGGCTATTTACAGTCTATGCACAGCACTCCTAGACCAGGTGATTTACAACTAGGGGTCATTTTTATCATAAGCACTGTTGCCTTGAAATGGTTGACATTCCATTTTTATCTGGTTTCCAAGGGAACAGAACTAGAAGGGTAACCAGATGTCAAATTCTGCAGAAGGGGAAAGGATTTGTTAGCGTTTCACTCATGCTGCCCTAACCTCTGGGGTCAGAATTGAACGTCATTTAAGAGAACAAGCAAAAAAAAAAAACCCAAAACCTCGACTTCTGAAACTGTTTCACAAAGCCAAGCCTTCTAATAGTGACCCGAGTCATCCAAAGAAGCTGAAATGGTGTCCGGTGGGTGAGACCACACCACTGATCCCAACAGGGCAGCCACCCACAAAGCGGGAAGGCGTGTGGGGAAGTGGGACTGGGGGACAGAGGCCTCCGGCAGCAGCTTCCTGGGCCCACCCTCATCGCCATGACAAGGAGTGACATTGACTCCCGTGCTGAGGAACATCAGGAAGGAAAAACCCAGGCACTTCAGGAGAGAAGAGCGCAGGCTCCGCTCAGGGCTGAATCCTTGGGGAACCTCTCTGCCCGTCCCCACCTGTGGTCCCTCCCCACCTGCCGGCTGTGTGGCCCGTGTCCCCGGGCTCCGCTCTGTCTCTGTTGCCCAGGCTGTTAGTCCTGAGCGGAAGTGTCCACAGCACCCTCTTCAGCATCTTTGTGGAACAACCCAGAGACCCTTCTCTGGGCTGTGTCACCGGTGGGCCAAGTGGACACAGTTTCTGCCCTCGTGCCCGATGCCACGACCCCTCCTCAGAAGAGCCACAGGTGACTTGCCCCTTGTCTCACAAATAAAGTTGAAAGCACGGGAAACTGTCTTGCCTAGGAGACTCCAGACGCTCCCTCCCGCCCCTGTTGTCCCTCAGCTTTTTTGCAGCCTCCTTACCTTAATGCCCCGTCACCCCATCCCATCAGGGAAGCTCCCCAGCTGGAAACGTCCAGGCCAAGCGTGAGAACTGTGTGTGTGTGTGCTTGTCCTCCAACACCAAAGCCACCGAGGATGCTGCCAGGGGCCAGCGGCCAGCAGGTCCCAGGGTACAGACACCAGGCCCGAGATATCTGTGGGCAGCTGGGCTGGTCCTGTCAAAGGATGGGCAGGAATCAACAGGCAGCCGCTGGTAGGCAAGGGGAGGAGTCAAGACTGAGGCTGGAGCGTCCCGGGGCCCTGATGGCGAAGGCTGCGTCCACACCACTCTTCCCCTGAGTTCCAGTCTGTTCTCCTGACAGCCTGTCCTCTCCCACTTAACGGCTGAGCTCAGCACTCGCCCCTGCCCCGTCCCCTGCCCCTCAGCTGGGGTCCCTGGTTGGTTCGCGCAGACACCCGTGCTTGCTACGGTGTGGAGGATCGCAGCCACAGGCGCCACCAAGTGGACACTCCAGATAACGTGAGAAGAGCCCTATCCCAGCCTCCCTCTGCCCCTCATCTTTGGGCCCGCCTTGCATTCTTTTTTTTTTCTCATTCTTTTACTTTATATATTTGTTTACATCTTTATTGGAGTATAATTGCTTTACAATGGTGTGTTAGTGTCTACTGTATAACAAAGTGAATCAGCTATACGTATACATATATCCCCATATCTGCTCCCTCTTGCGTCTCCCTCCCTCCCACCCTCCCTATCCCACCCCTCTAGGTGGTCACAAACCACCACCGAGCTGATCTCCCTGTGCTGTGCAGCAGTTCCCACCCACCTTTTATTCTTAACTTTAAATTCAAGAGGTTTTCTTCCTCCAGTGCCAAGTAGGGGTTGTCAGTAAGGTCACAGACATCCAGTGAGAGGACTAAAAGGGGCTGCTGTTCCACAACGCTGAACTCGTGTCCGCCATCACCCAGCTGTTAGCCTGAGATGCTCTAAATAACCCAGTTTACACTGCGGTGCGTTTCAGTATGTGAAATATCATTTTGTAAATGCTTACAATGAAAGACAATTTTTACCCCCGCCAATAAAGAAGTGGAACTGATGTTCAACTCACGTAAGGCTGTTAACAGAGCCCAGGGAAATATGTAATACAATCGTTTAAAGAGATTTCCAGCAAGAATGGGGAAAGATTTGGCACTCAAATCAGTTTGGGAAATTTCATGCCAAACAGCTGCCTGATAGCGAGGCCCCTAGAGAAGTATGTTATGTTCACGTGTTCGTTATGTTCTCTGGTACAGCCACGTGTGTGCTCATCTGTCAGGGCGCCTCTCCCGGCCAGCTGTCTGTCTCTGCATAACTCATCATGACTCGAGTTAACCGTCCAAGACAGCCACAGCCCCCACTTGTTACTGTGAGAGCAGCTCGTGATGGCAGAGTCCAGAGAGGCCTGAAAGAAAGGGGGAAGCCTGGAGAGCTTAGAGCCGTTATTCCGTAACTCTCGGCCGTGGATGCAGAGGCGGGTCAGCCCTGGCTGCTGGGTCCCTCCCCCGAGCCTCAGTGCCACCACCTGGGGCCTCGGGCCTCCTCCTTTCCTCCACGCCACAGTCTCCTTTCTCAAGTTCCCCACCCAAGCTTCTGCCTCAGTCTCTCAGGGAGACAAATTCATCGGCATCTTCAGAACGGCTGCTCAGAGAAAGAGGCAGCCTTCTCTCCATGCTGTCAAGCAGCTTCCCCAGTCTGCAGTATCCGCTTCTGGACACCACCCCACCCCCATCCCCTCACCCCATCGAGACTTCCAGAAGCAGTGTGGGAAAGTGCTACCTACATCTGCATCATGAAAAGCACTTTCAAAGCCCCCACCCACCCAAGAACAGATTTCTGCATTAACAAAGGCTGTGCATTACCCGAGTCCTGGTCCCCGGTCAAACAGCAGGTGACAACCCTGTCCTTCAAAAGACATGGCCGCGCCTGACCTATTTCTCAGGGCTCTTCTGGACAGCAACCTCCATCTCTGGCAAAGAGAAGAGCCTGGTGTCAGGGGAGCCGTGGAACCGGCTGCGTTCTGATCCATTCTGGGAGCAGCTGGGCCCTGTCCGTGCTCAGGGGAGCCTGGGATTGGTGACTGAGGCGGGGACCTGTGTGGGCAGGAGGGCCCGGAGAGACCTGACAGAAGGAGGAAGTATGTCTTCAGTCCCTGGGTTCTAGGAGCTGCCCCGAAGAAGCCCCACATGAAGCTGCATGAGACACCCGTTTACACTGGGGTGGGGAGTAGGGAGGACTTTTCCTGGCTCACTTGCCAAGCCTAGAAGCATTGTTGACTCTCCTGAGATCACAGAGGTGGCTGCACAGGCCCCACCCACTCCCTACAGCCCTGGTTCCCCCTCCCTGAGCCAAGCCCCCAAGCACCCTGGGGAGCTGCTGGGCAGGGGGCAGGGGTCTGTGGGAGTGGAGGGCTGGCACCTCCCACTCTCCCCCAGGAACCATCAGGACATGAGGGTCACAGTCCTCCTTATTCCTTCTATTCCCGTTTGCCCTGAATGTCCCCACTCCAGCAGTGGTGGCCCCCAGGCCCTGACTGCCTCAAGTATCCAATCTGAAGAGATGCAGGCCAGCGGTACCTGCCACGCAGACCGGAGGCTGAGTGTATGCGGGCGAGTGGAGGGGCTGGTGTGGGCACGTGTGTGCTCAGCTCAGGAGTGAGGACCCCTGGCCTAGCGGGAGGTGGTGGGCGACATACACGAGGGTCCAGCGCTGACCCTCATTCCGCCCCTCCTCACTTCTGCTCTCTGGACCCAAACCAGAGGATCTGGTCTAGATGAGCCTCGTCGAGCTGTACGTATATATGCAAAGGCCATCGTTCTGGGGAGGGGCCGTAGCTTTCATCAGTGTGGCCAAAGCAGAAGAACCTCGCTCTAAAACCCGCTGACCCAGCCTGACCCCTTCAGAACCTCTGCTGGGCTCACCCCGGCTTCAGAGCAGGCAAGGAGAAGCACAGGGGGGCCGCAACCAGTCCTCAAAGCCCTGGGTTAAGGCTGCTTCTCCAAAGGCCCCTTGAAAAGGTTTCTCTGGTGCCTGGAGGCTGCGCAGGAAACCCTGAAGGCATCGAGGAGGCCCCAGCCTGTGGATTGGTGAGGGAAGACAGGCCCACTGGGGCCAGTGAAAGGATGGGGGGAGGCGTGCCTCAGAGACCTGCGTTCCGGTCCCCTCTGCCCTGCTGGGAGCACAGGCCCTCGGTCCTCCCTCCTGTGGGATGGAGCGGCAGGTCCACATGCTCTGTTCTCTGGCTCAGCCCTGTCTGACTCTCCTCTTCCCTGTCCGAGGCTCTGGGCGGGTGGCAGCCCTTTCCTGCCGGCCCTCTGCCCACCCTCGCTCTCTGGCTCCACCCAGCCCCCGCCAATCTGTGAACCTCCCGGGAGCCTTGGCCCCTCCGAGTCCCCTGGGAGGCCCTGGGCTGACCCGAGAGCCCAGGGCCCCGGGAGGAGTGGCCAGCGGTGAGGAATCCCAGAAGCCCCTCCGAGGGAGACCCCTCCAGAGACCTCCAGGAAGAGATCACCGCGACACAGGTGCAGGAGCCCCTCATGGAGCCCCCAGGCAAGCGGCCCCTGCAGGAGCTCCCCGCAGAAGAGTCCGTGTCTGAGGACTCAAGTACCAAGGCGGCTCCCAGCAGGCATGTTCTCTACGTGGGCCACCTGAACCCCCAGTTCTCAGTGCCTGTGCTCGCCTGCCTGCTGCGAGACGCCCTGGAGCGGCTGGAGCTGCCGGTGGCGCGGGAGCACATCCAGGTGGTGAGGCAGCCACGCAAGGCCTACGCGCTGGTGCAGGTGGCCGCCCACGAGGACACCCTGGCCTCCCTGCCCTGGCGCCTACGCACGGCCTTGGAGGAGCACCAGGTCATCCAGGAGCTGGTGGCCCCTGGGAAGGAGCTGGTGCTGGGTGAGGGCCGGGAGCCCTCAAACCGCAGAGAGGTGAGCGAGGCTTTCCCTGAGCCTCCCTCGCGGCAGGCCTGGGTGTGGATGGCCTGTGCTGGGTGGGGTGAGGGGTGTCTTGGAGAAACTGGGGACAAATCTGCAAACTTGGGGGCTGCTACTCAAATGACTATGGTCCCAGAGGGACACTGGAGGGACACTGACCCTTAGAGTTTGCCTCCAGCCTGGAAGCACATGAAGGAAGACCCGAGTATCGAACCCTCCCTGGGCCCGTCTGCATCCGGCCTCTGGGCCGGGTCAGCCCAGGCACGAGGATACGCAAGGGTCCTGGCTTTCTCCTTGGCCGACCTCATCGGTTCAGTTGCAAAAACCAACACCTGCTCTGCCGGGCAGTACAGCAGAGAGTAGAGGCTCCACCCTGCCCTCAGGGAGCCAAGCTTCTATGAGCCAAGAGGGGGCAGACCTGGAGCTGGAGGAGGACCCAAGAGGGTCCTCCCTGCTCTCTGGGGACAAATTCCCCGGGGAGTGAAATCCAGGCTGGGGCTTAGGCAATGGGACAGGCACTTGGGGAAGAACATCCCCAGCAGAGGGATGTGGCGCATATGAGGGGACAGGGTGGGGATGGATGCATTTGCAGGGTGGGAAGCCGGGTGCTGTCCCTGGAGCTCGGGCTGCCGGGGGACTGAGGAAGAAAACCAGGCCAGAGGGCAGGGGCCAGGCCACCAAGGGCTGTGAGACCAAGGCAGAGGCAGCAAAAGGTCGGCTTCTGTGGGGGTGGGAGGGAAGAGTCAACTCACTTTTGAGGCGGTGGTAGTCACTCCGCAGGATGGGTGATCTTGGTTTGTCTTTTCCTTCGGGATGAAGACTCCATGCCATTTAAACTGTTGCAGAGCTACACAGCTAAACGGGCTTACATTTCAAGACCTGTGGCCTGATGGCATGTTTGTATGATAGCTGGTGGTTTTCTCAAGTCTCCGCTAAGTTTGTCTCCGCCGGGAGCTGCAGGGCTGGTAGGGATGTGCCTCTCATCACTACACCCCAGCCCACACTGAGCTCCCAGCCCTGGAAGCCACCTCTGGAGGCTGGAGGGCAGCAGGGAGCTAAGGAAGGGTTTTAAGGGAGGAATGACAGTGTGACTTGCATCTGGGGTCAGCGAAGAGGATGGATAGGACGGGGAGAGCCTGGAGGCAGGGAGTCCGATGGTGAGGCCCAGAGCAGGGAAGTGGCCCTGAGCCCTGAGCGGGCTGCTCCCAGAGCCCTTGAACAGAGCAGAAACAGTGAAAGGGACTCAGGAGGGCTGGAGGAAAGTGGAAATTCAGGAGGACTGGTTCAGCAAGGCTTTCAGGGAGATCAGGAAGAGGGCATCTCTGGGAGCCCCTCTCAATTCAGGCATGCAGCTCTGTCACAGGGGACCTCAGGGTGCCGAGGTGTCTCCTGGGATGATCCAACCCTGCGCCTCAGAGGCCGACCCGTAACCCAAGTGGGAAAAGAATGGCTGCAGGTGTCCCAGGTCCCACCTGGGAAGGACAGTTCTTCCTACCCATGTGTATCCCATAGTTCACCTGGGCAGAGGGCAGCCTCAGGGGAGCACTGGCTGGTTCCAGCCCCTGACCCAGCAGGGTTTCCCGCATTGGCCTTGGGATGGTGGGCAGAATTAGCCCCCTCTGCCTGGGAGGAGCGTCAGGACGCCCGTGTGGGCTGGGCCCTGGGTGGATGGGGCAGGTGGACGGGGGGATTCTGGCTGCCTGTCCCTCCTTTGGCCGCCAAGGTCAGGGCTCCCGGCTCTTGCCTGGGCCCATATGCCCCGCTCTTATCCCCCACCCCAGCAGAAGGAAGACAGCAGCCCGAGCCCCAGCCCCAGCCCCATCCTGGGCTCCAGGCCCCGGCTGGCCTGGCTCGCCGGACCCCTTCCTACCCAGGTCCCCACCCCACGGCAGGACTCCCCAGGCCGGCCCAGTGGCACGCGCTCAGACAGCGCCATCGCGCACCAAGAGATCCTGGGCCAGGAGCGCCTCTTCCAGGGCGCCTTCCTGGGCAGCGAGACACGCAACGTGGAGTTCAAGAGGGGGGGCGGTGAGTACCTGAGCCAGGCCTTCAAGCACCACCTGCGTCGCTACGTGTGCGCCTTCCTCAACAGCGAGGGCGGCAGCCTGCTGGTGGGTGTGGAGGACAGTGGCCTGGTGCAGGGCATCCGCTGCAGCCACCGTGACGAGGACCGCGTGCGCCTGCTGGTGGACTCCATCCTGCAGGGCTTCAACCCCCAGGTCTTCCCTGATGCTTACAAGCTCACCTTCATCCCTGTGGTCAGCACCTCTGCCACCGGCACCCCCCTCAAGGTGAGCCCTGCACCCAGCGCCCCCAGGCTGCCCCGGAGCCAGAGAGGCGGGATTGGGGCTGCACACTGTCCGGTGCAGCGCCCGCAGAGCTGCCGTCGCCCTTCCCCAGGTGATCCGCCTGAGCGTGCACGCCCCCAAGGCCCAGGCCCAGCCGCAGCTCTACGAGACGGACCAGGGGGAGGTGTTCCTGCGGCGGGACGGGAGCATCCAGGGCCCCCTATCCGTACACGCCATCCAGGAGTGGGGCAGGCAGGTAAGTGGCCCAGGCCAGGCAGGCAGGGTAGGGGCCACGCTGGCCCTGGGTCCCTCGGCCACCCACTGGGTAGGCTCGCAGCTGTCAGGTTTCCTCTGGTGCTCCCCAGGGGCTGGACTGCAACAACCCCGCTACCTCCGGTACTCCTCTGCGGTGTAGCTGGGGCCGCCGGGATAGTGGAATGTTGAAGTTCTAAGACAAACCAGAGGGCTGCGTACTGCATTTGGGCGGAGGCCCTTAAGACGGGGAGGCAGTGAGTGCTGGACACAGCACTTGGACACAGTCCCAAGGAAAAGCCTTTTCAAGAGAGAAACACAGGTGACAGAAAAACAGAAGAGGCCAAGGGGCTGACAGAGAGGGAGAAGGACATGGCGGGGGGCTGCCAGCCTGAGCCCGCCCCGGTACTTGTGCAGGCTGTGGAGGACAGGTCACCCCAGCGTCTGGGATGGTGGCAGGACTCTCCCCGAGACCCCAGGGCTGACTTGGTCAGGGGACTTGGCTCCTCCACCTACCAGGGCCAGTACGGTGCCCAGAGACCTTAAGCAGGCCCCCCAGGCTTCTGGGCCTTCCCTTCCTCCACCAGTTCAGCCCTGGTTCTGAGATGATGTCAGCTTAGGCACGCTTCTCCGATGTCCCCTCAGAAGTGGACGGCTGGGCTGAGCAAGCTGGAGGAGAGGCTGCGGGTGCTGACAGCCGAGAAGGAGCAGCTCCAGCAGCAGCTGCAGCGGTACAAGCCCATCTCCTGTACCTGCTGCGTCCTGTGAGGGCCCAGCGCTCTACCTGGAACACACAGGGCCGTCCTACTGACCCTAGGTCCCCCCAGTAAAACCAGTCTGGGCTGCTCAGAGGTGGATGGGAGCTCTGCACTTGCAGGCTCCTTCTACAACAGTGTGCTCACACGGGCTGGTCCCCATGTGGTGTCAGTCCTGAGAAGACCCTGATCTGTGTAGCTGAGAAACTGTGCTTGGCACGATCCCCAAGGCAACTTACTTTCAGAAAGAACGTGTGAAACCTTGGCCAGCGCTCTCCTTGGGCTGAGCTGTAAGGGACTGTCCCTCTGGGTCTCTGACTCCCGTTGGCTAGGCAGGTCCAGAAAGGGACTTGTCACCTTGGGAAAGCCCCTCTGCAGATGGCAAAGTACACTGATAACTGTGGTTACAGGGTGGACAGGCCACCCTGCAGACCCACCCCTGGCTTGCTGGGATTTGGGACTGTCAAAGCTCTGTAATAAATCACATGCCCCCAGGCAAGAATGGTTCTTTCTAGAACACTTGGCTGGTTGGATGCAGCTGGGTAGAGTCCCATGCCCAGCCCATTTCTGTCCAGGGGGCCCTGAGTTCCTCCCCCTACAAAGCTAAGGAGTAAGGGGGTAAGGAGCCTGGATGGTTGGGTCCCAGTCCATCTCCGCCTTGAAGACGGGTACCTTAGGGCAAATCACAATACTTCTGCTTTAGTTTCTTCATCTACAGGACAAAAGGGGACAGCTGGCACCCTGCTTCTCTCTAGCACACACCAACACCTGCACAGGGAGGGTCTGACTTCCATTCCATGCACCCTCCAGCCACTGGAGAGGATTCCTGCTCTGGCCATTTCCCCTGTCATCTCCACCAGTGGAGCCAGAGGCTCTATAAAGCCAACATGTGCACCCGGGCAAGAATGGTTCTTTCTAGAACATGCCTGGGCTCAAAGACCTCCTAGAGCTCCCCATCTCACCAAAAGCAAAGCCCAAATAACAGTCTACACAATCCCCCCTGACTTGGCTCACCTGCCCTCAAGGCCTCCTGCCTCTTGCTACTGCATTCCAGCTACACTGACCAACTTGTTTCCTGAGCACACCGGCCTCAGGGCCTTTGCACTGGCTGCTTCCACCTCCTGGAATACTCCACCCTCAAGTGGAGAGGAAAGGAACCTCCCTACCCATTCTATTGCAAATTACTCTCTTCTTCCCTGCTTCCATCTTTTTCTTTCTGCAGAGCACCTGTCAGTCACACTGTAGCTTTTATTTGTTGTTTCCTCCTCACTAGAATGCATGCTCATGGGGACAGGGATTTTGGTCTGTTTTGTCCACTGCTTTAAGTTTAGAAACTAAAACGTAGCTGGCATGCGGCAGATGCCCAGTAAATATTTGCTGATGAAAGAATCAAGGATACTCCTAAATTTGGGGCCTGAGGCACCAGAAAACCATGAAACTTTGTCGAAGAGGGTATTTCACAGGACTGGGGGTCCATGGAACACACTTCAGTGATCCCCTCTCCCTCCCCCAGCCTAGAGGTCCTTGGCCACATCCATGGAGTAGACAACAGAGGACCCCTTGTGGGCCAATCACAACTGCTCTGAAACTTGGTTTTCCCATTTACCAAACACACTGGTTATAGGGACCGAAGGTGGTAATGGATGCCCATCTCATGATGGACTACCAACCCACTGAACTGCTCGGGGTCACTGACCTTAGGGCCTGAGCCAGCTTCTCAGAAGCCACTGAAGAACTGCACAGAGGGGCTTCCCTGGTGGTGCAGTGGTTAAGAATCCGCCTGCCAATGAAGGAGACACGGGTTCGAGCCCTGGTCCAGGAAGATCCCACATGCTGCGGAACAACTAAGCCCATGCACCACAACTACTGAGCCTGTGCTCTAGAGCCTGCAAGCCACAACTAGTGAGCCCACGTGCCACAACTACTGAAGCCTGCGCGCCTAGAGCCCGTGCTCCACAACGAGAAGCCACGACAATGAGAAGCCCGCACATCGCAACGAAGAGTAGTCTCCGCTCGCCCACATACAGCAACGAAGACCCAACGCATCCAGAAATAAAATAAATAAATAAGTAAAATTACAAACAACAAAAAAAAACTGCACAGAGGATGTGCAGCTCGAGAGGTCAGAGGGGACCCGCTGCTGAGCGGCCCCCTCGGGCCAGGCGCAAGGATGCCCAGGCACCGCGGCCCTCGGAGGTGCTCTACAAAGGCAGAACCTGTCCGGATCCCCAGTGCTGAAGAGAAGGGTGGGGGGACTTGGCCAGGCTTACTCCCCAAAGAGAAGCCTCCGGGCACTGGGCAGCCAACACCGGGCGTGAAGGCCACCCTCCGTGCAGTCTCGGCTTCAGCCCTCGGCCCTGCTACTGCCCTGTCTCCACAGCCAGGGTGGCAGGCTGGTCGGGCTTTGCAGCCCCTGGAGAGCCATCCTGCGAGGCGGGGGGGCGGGGGGTCCCTTTTCTAGAAGGTTATGCAAGCAGCCAGCACTTCACAACCAGTCAGCGGAGGACTTCTCCAAGCAGGGGCGGGCACAGCTGACCCTGAGAGGCTTTGAAAACTGCCCACTGTCGTAGGGAGCTGCTGTCACCAACAGGCCTAAGAGCCCTCAGTTTGGGGAATGGCTCTTATAAAAATGACTGAAGACTGTCTGATGGGACCACCAGATGGGAGAAGGGGTTAGAATTCACCCAGTCAGCCACATTCAAAGCACCCAAACAAGTATGAAGGCCTCTGTAAGTGAAGACATTGTATCTCAGCCCATGAGAAACACAGACAGAGGCAGCTGGGTTGCCCTGGGTCAGGAAGCGGTGTTCCCACACGGGCTCTGGGGCCTCAGCAGTGATGGTGGCCTCGGACCAGTGCATGGAGGGACAAGAGGGAGCCCGCCTCCTTTCTGGGTCTCTCTGATGGAGGGGCTGTGCCAAATGGTGAGAAACATTTTTCTCCCAACACCCCCTTTCCAAATGAAAACCAGCAAAGCCTGCCGACCGTTGACAAACAGCCCGGCCCGAGCCCTTGAGCCTTGGCCTCAGACACACGTTGCAGAGGAGCTGGCTCATGGGCAGGTGGTCCCAATGTTGCCAACGTGCCACGAGGAGCGTGGATTCAGTATCTCGAATTTCACTGTGGAGGGAAAACCAGCGAGGCCGATGACCTGAAATCGGAAGGCCTGGGTGCAGGAGGGCTGCCGGGGAGCGGACGGGGGCGGTGAGGCTTCTTTGTACCTCTACGTGCCGAGAACCTAAATTTGAAGCCTCTTTGGAAAATTCTGGTTCCTATTAAAAAGAAAGGCTCCTCTCTTAGCTTTTAAACAATCAGATCACCACCTCAGCTGCTGCTCCCCGGGAGGACAGCCCGGCACTGACGGCTCAGGGGACGCACACACGCCGGCCCCGCACTCAGACGGCGCCCACCCGGCTGCGACACAAGCACTCCAAACAAAGTCTGTCTCTTGCTCTGCGTTATTTATTTCTTAAGTTAGAGTATACACCGAGTCCAGCCAGGATATAATGGGCACGAGCTCTGCCTGTCGTTATACCACATTAAGAAAATAGCTTTTCATACATTGCATTTCAACCGTAGTACCACCATTCTGGAAGGCAAAAGTCCCCTTGAGCAAAGCTGTAAAGTTCCCTCGAGCAAAACCCCATATGAGAGGGGTTTAGAGGCAGTTTCCCCAAAAGATTCTTTGTTAAGTGACCCCTTGATGCAAGGAGTGATTCCCGAGAAGAGAAGCGCGGCTTCCAAACTCAGACGTCAGAGAGACAGAGTTCTTGCCGTTCTGTGTGACGCCAAACTGACCGTCCTTTTGGACAACGAGTCCTCCAGCACAGGGCAGGGCCGACTCTGTTTCTGGTTTCACGGCTCTTGCTCAAGCAGTGCCCTCGGGTTCCGGCACTGGGCTGTGAGCACCAGCTGGACTCACCCCTCTCTGCCCACACAGGCCGCACGGCCCACCTTTTATAATGGCCTCGGCATCGGGGGAAGGAACAGCTACACGCTCGAAGCCACAGTGACGCAAGGTGGCTGGAGAAGCGCGGTGACCGATGGGCTCCCCTGGCACCCGGCCATCACCCGCTCCGCCCGGATGTCCTGCTTCTCGCCCGAGGCTGGAGGACCGCAAAGGAGAGTGTGGGACACCAGTCAGCACAGCGTGCGGGAGCCGGGACACATGGCGGGACATGCAAGTCACAAATACCTTCCCTCAAAATAAAATAATCTTAATAAAAACATAATTTAAAGGAAGTGTCAAAAGCTGAATGTAAAATCAAAGCTGTAAACTCCTGAAGTCCAAAGGCTCTCTTCAAGAATCATCCCTGTTTAAAAAAAAAAAATTGAGCAATTATATGACGTATGTTAAAGTAGAGAAGTTAGGATTTGTAGTCAGCTGCTATGTAAACTATGCCTGGTTTTCATCGAGGACCAGTCGTAGTAGGAGCCTAACACGAATGAGAAGCTAAATTTCTGATTCCTATGGAATTATACAGTTTCAAGACCTTACATGGACTCCACCTCTGCCCCAATACAAGTGTTCTTTTCCACAGCACCAGGCTCTTAACAGTGCCACTGACAGGGACTACATGCTCCAGGGGAGGCAGTTAGAAATTCCATATCATTGACCAAATATCTACCCCTTTACTGTTACAAAGTTTCCTCTCTCTCCACAGCAGTTACTTAGACTATCAAACTGCCTAGAGCAAACTATCTGGTGAAGATTAATGAGTACATCAGTGCTAAATGCTGACCTGGCAGAGTAGGCAACCAATGCCCTCCTCCTGATTTAGACCTACTTCTCATGTCACTCACCGGACTAAGCTTATCACAGGCCAGGCAGCTAGGGGCCATGGGACCGTGAGAGCAGACCTGCAAGTGAAGAGGCCCCCTGGTGGAGAAGGCAAGGTGTGCAGGATTCAGGGAGGTCGTGCCTGAGGCAGGAGCTCACCTTACCTGTGGGGGGACCCCCCCATCCCTGGTTCTCCCTTGGACCCCACAGAGTTCCGGCTGATGCCCCAGCCCCCTTCTGAGTGTATATTTCTGCCGACAGTTCACTCAGTTACCTTAATGGGAATTTATACCATTCTCGGCAGTCGCCCACAGCTACTGCACTTTATAAACTTACGTGGTCACAAAAGACAAATATTCCAAGTTTGTTCAATAACTGCTCCGATTTTAACGGATTTGAAGAATAAGCAGCAATCAACACAAAAGTGTTGTATGTATTGGTTTTAAAGCACTTCCGGGGCTTCCCTGGTGGCACAGTGGTTAAGAATCCGCCTGCCAATGCAGGGGGCATGCGTTTGATCCCTGGTCCGGGAAGATCCCGCATGCTGCAGAGCAACTAAGCCCGTGCGCCACAACTACTGAGCCTGCATGCCGCAACTACTGAAGCCCACGCGCCTAGAGCCCGTGCTCTGCAACAAGAGAAGCCACCGCAATGAGAAGGCCGCGCACCACAATAAAGAGTAGCCTCCGCTCACCGCAACTAGAGAAAGCCCGTGCGCAGCAACAAAGACCCAACACAGCCAAAAAAAAAAAACAAAAAATAAAACTACTTTTAAAAATAAAGCACTTCCTGGTGCAAGCTTGAGGGTCTGCAGAAATGACACTATGTTTTCCTACCTGTCACCTCCTTCAAGATCTCCAAGTTTATACAGCTACATGAAATAACATGGCTCTAAGAACCCAGTTCCCCCAGACTTGGTCAGATTGGCACCTGAATGCAGCAATCGGCAAGGAGACAATTGCCCCGTGCCTGGTGTCCCCCTGCTGGAGTCCCCAAAGCAGGGTGGGTAGATGTACTGTAACTGGGACGGGGCAGGGGGGGGTCTCACCCATTTGATGCCCACGCTGACCTGACCACTTACATCCTCTGGCAGATGAAAATTTTCAACACTAAACTTTCATGATATCCTTACAATTCTATTGTTATCACCATTGAAAACAAAATAAAACTAAAGCTTAAAAATATCACTTACGTTACCATCAGTCATGATTTATTGATGGAAACTTCAGTTCAGTGATTTCAGAGTCAGGGGAGCTGCTCCCACTTCTGTCACTGTAGGTGTCCCTGTAGAATTCAGATGGTTTATCAATCAGCTCCCACCAAACACTTGCTTCACTTCCCTCATTCTATAGCCACCACTACCACAGGGATGCTTGTCTGCACACAGCAGAAATCAGAGACATTATATCTGTAGCAGAAAGCTGCAGAGGCATTTTCTTCTTCTTGTTACAGAAGATACACATTCGCTTTATACTTCAGTCATGATGCCCTAACCACCGAGACAGGGTAACCGACTGGTTCCAGATAAAGGTAGCAGTAGGGCATGAAATCCACCCAGGCTGTGGCCGACACCCCGATGAAGAAACACAGTTCCCCATTGACCAAAGGGTCCCGGATGTGATCATGGCGCCAGATGCTGCAGAGGGGGAGACCTGGCCACCATGCCGGGTGGCTGGGGAAGGCCAGGGGTGGCACAGAAGCAGCCTGAGAAAACCCCAGAGAAGGAGAGGAAGCTTGCGTGTCAGCATGAGAAGCGCCCAGCAAGGCTCCCCGTTCCTGTGGTTTTGCTCATCACTGATGGTGTGATGATGACCCGCTGGAAGGCATCAGTGACCACTCGAGGGACTAAGGGAGCGTAACCCCACCTGGGCGAGAGCCTGCAGCCTTTCTGGAGGTAATGTGGGAGCCTCCCCACGGAGGCCAGGAGGAGGCCAAAGTACGGTGGGGAAGGCTTGATAGGTCTGGACAGGAACTCAGGGTGATACTGAACTCCAACGAAAAAGGGATGATCTGAAACAGAAATGCGAAAGAACCAGCTTCACTGTGTGTCTGCGTAACATGTGAAAGATGGGAAAAAATCTGGTTAAATGCTCCACATTTCTGCAGACCCTAAAATGATTTGAAAACAACTTATTGGGAGCCTGGGTAGAGGCAACCCCAAAGCACGGGAGAACCGATGCTCTCCCACCTGCACGCTGTCACCCTGCGGCCAAAGGCCCCTCCTCTCCAGGTTCCTGCCGCCCTTCCCCTCGCCACCCCACCCCCACCCCCACCCCCACCCCCAGCTCCCTGACTTGCACAGGATTGAGTCCTGCAGGTCACGTGAGATTAGGCTTGAGAACCAAGTCCAAGCTCTCATTCTGAAGAACGAGGACGTGAAGCCAGAGGTCAAATGGCAAGGCCGCAGCGCAAGGGTGAGCCACCCGGGGCCCCAGAACCTCGCTCACCAAGACCCCCAGACAGCGCCGCTGCCTGATGCGGTTAGGTCAAGGACAACAACTTACACTGCTGTGTTCTCCCCACATGCCAAGAAAGCCTGACTAAGTTCCCCACTAACCACCACGGCCCAAGCGATCACCTTCCAACTCCACAATTTCCATTCTCTCTCCTTCAACATCTTGGCCAACAAACTTCAAGCCTTGCTCCTCCAAACTCTTTTTCAAGACTGGATTCACCTGTCGAGGCACGAAGAACAATTTTGCTGGGCTCTCAGCTGACTGCGTGTCCGGCGTAACAGAAAGGAGAAAATGTGAAAGGTCACAGAGCTCAAATCCTCACCTCAAATCTGTGGCGGTGCCTCTCTTCCAGGTAATCTGCATCTCCGTAGAGTTTCCCTGGCAAAAGAAGCAGGCTGGCGTAAAGGATTCCGATTTCACAAAGGAGGCTATTCACAACCACATCTTGCTTCCCGGGTTGCTTCTTATCCTACCCGGCCAGGCCCTCTGAAGGTTATTTCTATGACTCTCCTACCGACCCCACCGCCTGCTCTAGCAGCACAGTTCAGACTAAATTCTTGGGCCTTGACTCTTTGCAACCAAGGAAAACTAACAGAAACAGACTTTCACCACCACCTCTCACACGTGACTACAGAAGCACAAAGCGCTCTGGCGGCACCCAAAGCCGCACGGCACCTGCTGTGCCTGGGGACCCAGCGCGGCCCGTGCCAGCGGGTGTCTTCCCTGAGCCAGGTGAGACCCCCAAACCACAGGACGTTAGAGCCGGAGGACTGGACGACCACCTACTCAAGTGATGCAAACTACGGTGCCTCCAAACCCCAGATAGATGCACGGGTGCCCTGCCAACGATGACAGTTTTCCCAGTGGGAAGAAAAGAAAATCCAATCGAGTTCTTTTAAGTATTTTCCTCCTCAAGTTTCCCCTACGTCTTTAGCATATATTAGTACTTGTAGAATAAAATCTATTTAGGTTGAACCGGATGAGACTGCCATTTTTGTGGGACAAAAGTCACCAAGATCAGCAGTTTCATCTGGTTCGACCTGATAGGAGAGTTAAGGCTGCAGTGGACTTCACCTAACCGCCTCATTCTGCTGAGGGGTCCACACCCAAAGTCCCCCAGGTCCCCGGCTGTATTGCCTGTGACCTCTCTAAGAGCCACAGTGCTTTCTTTGGCTATTACAGTGCATCCTAAGGAGTGTCACCAGGAGAGGAAAAAAGAACTTCAAAAGTAAGAACAAAACCAAAAACGCCAGCCTGGCCGCAGCACCAAGACGTGTGTCCTGGACGTGCCAGCCACAGGCTGGGCCCGTGGGAGGCAGCTCTTACTCATGACAGAGTTCGTGGTCTGGAACAGGGTTCTCCTCTTGCCCAGCCTCATGGTTCCGCCCATCTGGCCAGGGTTGTGTTCTGGCATGTCTATGACCTGGAGACGTTCCAAAAACAAACATGTGCTACCTAACCCTGCTTCGGTTAGGAGACAGACCGCCCGCACTGAGTGCAGTGAGCCCGTGAGGGGGCCCAGCCTTTCCTCAGAAGCGACACTTGCAGAGGAAAAGGCCTCCCAGTGATCATTCTTAAACCTTTGTTGGGTAAGTGTTTAATCCTCAGCCCGCCCTCCTGAGCCGCAGGACCAGACACAGCTGCCCCCTCCCCTGGCCGCTCCTGCCCTGACACTTGGGATCCTAAGTGCCTGCTCTAATAAAGACTAACACAGAAGCGTGGATACCAAACCAGACATGTGCGCACACGTTTCCTCCACTAGACTGACAGCTGCTCAGAGGAAAGGGATGCTCATCTGGGGTGGGCTGTGAACCAGGAGAGTTTGGTGAACATCTGTGGGACGCAGAGGCCGAGGCCCCCCAGCTGTGACAGCCCAGCCCACTGCCCGCTCCCCCGAGCACCTTCTGACCTGGGAGACCTTCTCTGGGCTCCCCTACCTCCCCAGGGTCCCACGCTTCAAAACCTCTGCTCTTTTCTTCCTGAGGTCTGAGTATTAGCAAAGTTCAATTTCAGGTCAATAAATACATACTAATGCTGTTCAAGTGCCCTGAGGTCAAGAGTCTTGTCCACCTTGTTTATCACAACATCCTCAGTATCAAGAACAGGCCTGTCACGCCTGGGCTGGGGATTCAAAGATGAATAAAGGCATTGTCTGTCCCCAACTGAGCCACATTCCTCTGATGGGAGACATAACACGAGGAATGCCAGCCTCCTAGGGCTCCAGCCACCTAGCGCTCAGGCCTACGTCACACAATCAGTACTAAATTCCAGCAGTTCTTTAAAAAAACACCCATCAAAAAAATAAAAATAAAAAATAATAATAAAATAAAAAAGCACCCATCTCCGAGGGTTGTTGGGGATTAAGTGAATTAATATGTACAAAGCAGTGAGCACAGTGCCTGGTATATAATAAGTGCCTGCCTAAGTGTTTCATGTCAGTATTGTTCTAAAGCGCTTCTGGGAGGTAGGAGGGCAGGGGTGGAGAATTACTTTAATCAGGCTGCGCTGGCACCTGTCTTAAAAACTTTCTGTGGCAGACTGGGAAGAGTAGTGAGAGACTACACGATGAAAAATAAAAGTTCTCCCTATCTGGGACGTCTGAAAGCGCGGGACCTCAGGGTTCTTTGGAATGAACCCAGTGGTCTCATTTCCCACCTCCAACCCTCAATCACGTTCATCAACGCCCCTTCCACACCCTTGCAGATGCTCCAGACACTGGACTCACCACAGGATGATTGGTGTTAGGGTCAAACTCCGTAGAATTGGCATCTGAGAAACCAAAATACCTTTGTTATAAAAATAGTTACAACAAAACTGATTTCTTAAAAGTTTCATTCCTAAGCTCTAAATCACAATTTCCCTCCTCAGTTTAAAGTTATTCAGTGATTAGAACCAAAACCAGGGATAACATTTTTAAGATATAAGATACTCAACACACAAACACAGGTGAATTTTTTCCCATTAAACCTGTAGCCCTCTGGGAAGTCAAGCTGCACAAAGTGGGGAAATCGGAAAGTCAAACCCGACGGCACAACTCCAAATCCTTATTGAGACAGTGCATCCTGCTGGCGGCTTCTGCTGTCTCAATTGTTTCACTTCTCGTCTCAGACTGCATCTCTCCTCAATGGGCAAGTACCGCTTCTTCATTTCTTTCATCCTCAGCATCTTATACACTGCACTACCCAACCGCCCCACTCAAGAGCTAAATCAAAAATTAACCTTTCTGTCCTTCACTGAAGTTACCGACTAACCATAAGGGAAACCACTGAAGACTAAAAGGGGAAGAACCAAGTCCCCGGCACTGCGCGTCTGCTTTGCTCTTTCTGTGCGACACGCGGGACATCGTTCCCCTCTGGGGCCTACACGAGGGCCAGGCCTCAGATGCGAGTCCGCTCATCACCAGGTCACTCATCCACCTGGGGACCCCAGTGGGTGCAGCAGCAGGAGATCATGGCTGTGAAGGGGTCCAGGGTGCCCGAGGGGCACCTCTAGGGTGGTGGGTGGTAGGACAGTGCCTGCCAGGAGCTCAGAAGCCAGCACCAGGGAGCGTGATGCCTACAGAACTGAGCCACCGTCCCCTTGGGGTTACTGTGAAAAACGTGACGTGAACCCAGCCCTAACGGTCAGCTGGGCACAGGCAATCATACTGGTAAAGTTGGGCGGTCTTTCTATTCCTCGGGCTGCTCCGCTGAGTTTTCTTAGAGCTCATAAGGGTCCCGTAGCAGGCCCTTCGCGTGGCGGCCCCGATGGGGCCACTGCACCCCAGGGCTCACGCCGTGTACAGCCGGCTGCCCCACTGGCTGGGCCCGGCCGTGGGACACAAGCAGGCTCAGTAAAAGCCGGCAGAGCAAGCCTGTCATTTCGGGAGCCAGGCAGTCGCCACGCTGTGAGGAAGCTCAGCTGAATTAGTGAACGATGAGACCAAACCCCTGTCCCCGCTGGACAGGACGAGCTCAGACACACCACGTGGAGCAGAAAACCACACAGCCAGTCCACGCAACCCACAGAGTGCTGAGAAACAGGAAACCACTGAGTTCTCAGTCTGGACGCAGTAATATAGTCCGTGAGGCATGGGGCCAATATTAGTGAGTATTCCCCAAGTGCCAGGCACTGTGCTGGGACTATTTATAGGCATTATTTCATTCAACTCCTACAACCATGTGACGTAGGTACCACTATGACCCCCATCTTACAGAAGAAACAGAGGTCCAGAAAGACTAAGTAAGTAACTTGCCTAAAATCACCCATCCTGAGTGATACAGTCAAAATCTGAGCCCAGGTCTGACCAGCTCCAGCACCCAAGTTCATAATAACCACACAGCCTCACACCAGCCAGAGTTAGTTTCCTTGCCGGACACCAGCTCAGGGACGGTGGCCGTGATGACAGGAGTGCGGGCATCGCCAGAGCAGCAGCTGCAGGGGCGGAGCCAGGCGACTTGCTCAGCTGTGTTCCCTCCTCCGGTGGTTGGCGGTTCCCTTGGAGGACAGCGCTTTCCCTCAGTAAATTCAGCAGCTCCCCGAGCTGCATCTGCGAGGTACTGAGAAACCAGGCCTGGCCTCCATGGCTCCCCCTCACCCAACAGCTGCCAGAAACACTGAAGTGAGAAGTTAACAAATGTTTAAGTAGACACTTACTTACCTTGCCATCCCAGCACATTTCTTGAAAATTCAACCACTGCCAACTGCATTCCTAAGCACACGCCTTGCAGGTGGAGGGGAAAAACACATGAAACTCCATTGAAAAGTCAGTTCCCACATTTCCAACCCGCCTACGTGGACTTGGTGTCCTGACTGTTCCCAGAATTCCAATTACAAACTCTCGTAATTCCCTGCTATAAACATGCAACCCCCTGCTCTGTTTTATCTGTACCAGATTTCAAAAACGGGGTCTAAGAGTATATGATGATTCCAGGTTTTAGAAGTCATGCGATTTTAGAAATAAATATTCTCTTCAGTACTTTAAAATTCAAGTCTTCTTACCCTCTCTCATTAAGTTCCCAGTTACGATTGGTCGTGTTGGAAATGACTAAAATTTACAGCACCAGGAAGCATCCAAAATCATTCTGCCCAATTAGACAGCTGGTGTTCCAAATAAGCATATAAAACGCAGTCTCACATGTCCTGCCAAACAGCTGGGTTCAGTAAATGGACAAGATTTCCTAATTGCTATTTCATTCTCTCAAAATTCCATGACAGCCACGTGGAGCTCAAGCTTAAATTTTTCCTTTTAAAGACCAGTTGGAATTTCTCAAAAAACAGAACCAAAAAGGCTTATACTTGAGCTGCTATCTGGAAAGATGGCATCTATGTTTGGTCTCGATGATCTCCATTTTACTTACAGGCTCCCACGGGGCACCTTTTCTTGTCTTTCCTACTCCTTACCCAAAAAAGGCTTCTTCTGTTTCCGAGCCCAGGAGATCGCTTGGATTTTTCCTTCAGTCCCTCGGACACCAAATCCTCCTGGAACCAGCACGCCACTGTGCAAGAGAGCATACCACAAGCACCCCTTTCCAGTCCAGCTCGCAATAACCCTCCAAGGAGTCACTTCCAAGACACTGGTGCCATGAAGTCACTCCACACACTTGGCTGCTGGGGCTAGGACTGTGATTTCAACACTGCCAATGAGCTGTGCAGAAACACTGTGGACTTAGAAAATGCACACAAAACCATCCACTTTTCTTACTAACATCAGAAAATGCTTATAACCAGTTAAGAAAAAAAAAAAAAAGATGTTGTACATAATTGTAATACCACCTCTGCACAGTATCTGTCCCAGGTAGGGATTCTTTCCTTAAGTTTGCCATTTTTTTTACCTCTTGGCTTGAAGTGCTCCCCTGAGTAGGAAGGGGGCCGTTGCTGGCCACACTGACCATGGCTGTATGGCTCCGTAAGATTCAGCTGTTCTAGTGAACTAGATATTCAGGCTTGATTTTTTACTATTGTAGACAAGAGCTGCCCGAAACGAACTATTTATGAGACTCGACTGACGGGTACTCAGCAAATGTTCTGGGTGAAACACCTTTAAATAATAAGCCTTATCCACAGATGCATTCAGTAAACATTATCAATAACATTAGAACTCGCTTTCTTCACATTTAATGAAACTGATGAGCCATATTCTTGTGAGGCTTCAGTCATCCTGTATGCACGTAGTCCTTTCAGCAATTAAAAGACATTGAAACAAGCCGATTACCTACCACCAGCACAAGAAAGCACAGCACTTGGTTCATTAAGACAAACCCCAAACCCCTGGAAAGCAAAGGTAGCGAGTTCTGCTTACTGAGCGCTGCACAGCTTCTGCCAGGCCTCGTGGTAGCGCACGGGCTCCTCCTGCAAGGTGCTCGGCTCCAAGTCTGTGGAATCTATGTACTGGGAGCGGCCAGAGGGGAGAGAAAAGCAGCAGCCTCGTGACTCCTGAGCGCTCACCATTTCTAAACAGTATTACCAACGCTCCATCTTTCTCAATTTTAAACTAAAGTTTAAAAACAACCCTAATGTATTTACACTTACTAATCTTTTTAAAATAAACTTTAAGATCTTTCTTATATTTTAAAATATGAGTTTCCTTCCCGAATCATTTAATTCCCAACTCTGGCTGTCCATCCGCTCTACACTCAGTCTGCTAGCGCAGACCCTGAAGTCCTCTCTGTTCAAGATGTCTCCCCCAGTCCATCTTCCCCCTAGGTCACTTCTCACTTTTCTCAACTGTGTTGAAGTATAATTTACACACAATGAAACACAAGCATTTTAAGTGTGCACTTCATGAGTTTTGTCCCACACGCACACAAATGTATGACCACCATTTCGATCAAGATCCAGAAAGTTCCTGTCACCCCCCCGCAGTTCCCTCTGCCCCCTGCAAACACCGTCCTCCCTGCTTCCTGCCTCAGACAATCGGGGCTCTGCTTTCATCACCGCAGGCTGTAGCTCCTCTAGAACTTCAGACAAATGGAACCATGCAGCATGCAGCCTTCTGTGTCTGCCGCCTTCAGCTCCCTGCAATGTCTCTGAGATCCACCCGTGTTGTTGTGTATCACCACGGAGTTTATTCCTTTTTACTGCTGGGTACTCTTCTACTGTAGGAATACACCACACGACATGTTTATCCACCGACTCGTCCTAGACTTCTGGGCTGTCCCCAGATTTTGGCTGTTATGACTAACTGGTCCATTTGTATAAAAATAGATTCTTTTGGTGGACATGTTTTCATTTCTCTCGAGTAAATATCGGAGTGGGATTTCTGGGTCACACACAGTAGGCGTGTGTTTACCTTCATATGAAACCGCCAGACTGTTTCCTCAAGCAGCTGCACCAGTTTACACTCCCACACCCTCACTGACAGGCTCAGCCACTCAGGTGGGTGGGTGTTGGTATCTCACTGAGACTCAATTTGCATTTATCTCCCTGACAACTGAAGGCGTTGAGCATCTTTTCGTGTATACCATGTGCATCTCCTATGAAGTGTCTGTTCAAATCTTCTGCCCACTTTTTTATTAGGTTGTTCGTTTTTTTCCTGCTCCTTCCTATTACCCTGCGGTGACTTCCCTGAACCCCAGGGCAAAATCCAGGAGTGGCCCAGTTGAGGGGATTCATGACCTGGCCCTCGCCAGCCTGTCTCCAGACACCCTCCAATTCACACTTTTCCATCCACTGAGTTCCCACCCATTCCACACCTCCAAGCCCTCGGATATGCGCTCCCTGCTTTCGGGAATGCCCTTCCCTGCTGCCTTATCCGTCTTCCCAACCTGCCCACGGGCCCCTCCTCACACGTCTTCCAGGGCAGGTTTGCCCCCTCTTCTGCCTGCTCCCTTCACACCTGAGAGACCTCACTGACTCGGATTCCCCTCTCGGCCACCACCATCTAACACATGATCGGCACAGGCTACCTCCAAGGAGATAAAATAAACGAATGATTGAACGAACTAGCAAAAAAGTAAGTCAGGGCAGGGTGATGGGATCCCACAATTCTTAAAACACATATAACAGCTCATCCTCTCGGCACCTGCTCACCAGCATAAAGCAAGCCACGTTTTCATGCCGAGAAGTCCCTGGAAAGTAGGAGGCCAAGCCCAGTGCCAACAGCGAGGGCAGCTGCTCGGGGCCATCGGCTCTGCCCCCTCCCCCCCGAGTCAACACCCCTCAGCACTGAGCTCCAGCTTCACTTCTAATTTCCATCTCTTCCTGATAGGCTCCATCTGGGAGCTACCTTGCTGGAAAAAAGGTATAAAGGGACAAGTGGAAGAGCTGACACATATGGTACTTACTCCCTGCCAGGTACAGTTCTAAGCACTTTATATGAACTCATTCAGTTCTTATCATAAGAGCCCTGTGACAACCTTTTTTTTTTTTTTGCGGTACGCGCGCCTCTCACTGTTGTGGCCTCTCCCGTTGCGGAGCACAGGCTCCGGACGCGCAGGCTCAGAGGCCATGGCTCACGGGCCCAGCCGCTCCGCGGCATGTGGGATCTTCCCAGACCGGGGCACGAACCCACGTCCCCTGCATCAGCAGGCGGACTCCCAACCACTGCGCCACCAGGGAAGCCCAACAACCCTTTTTAAAGATGGGAAAACTGAGGCCCAAAGAGGGCTAAGCAGCTTGCCCAGCATCACACAGCCTCAGAGGCCTGGCCGCCTGGCTCTGGAGCCCCTGCCCTGAACCCCGACACTCCACTGCCTCCAGCCTGACACGCCAGCAGCTCAGCTTCTGCCTGGCACGTCCAGAGCAGAACAGTGACTACCGTTCACCGGGCACTGCCCGTGTTCCCGGCCTCGGCTGGGTGACTGGACACTTGTTCCTGAGAAACCTCCCAGCTCCACGGGGGGGACACTGGCACAGGTGCCAGCAACTGTGCAGCACGCTTAGCCACCAGGACTCCCCATTCCCAGGGTCACCTGACGTTCAGATCCAAGGATGCACTCTCTTGGATTCTACTCTGACTACATCTTATTTCCTGAAAATGCTCGGCTGTTCTCTCCCAGCCAGGAGCCAACCACAAATCCTTTTGACTCCTAAAAAAGAAATTCTAAGCTCCAGTAACATAAAGCAGGTGTGCACGCAGCACCTATGAGAGCAGAGACGGCCTCCCTGTACCTGTGCGACACCTCCTCACCTTGATTTCCAATTTGTGGTTTATGGCCAGTGCAGAATGCTCCAGAGCTTTAATGACGGAGGCGTACGAGTCTGAGAACTTGGTGTATTTGCCCACGAGGGCAATAGAGCAGGTCTCCAGCAGGCGATCATATCTGTCATACAAAGGTCAAGAAACACCAAATCACTCAGAATGTACATACCCCCGTGAGGTCAAAATCACCTTTTAAAGAGAAGAAAAACACGTCTGGGAAAAATATGATAGGAGCAACTACTGTCTGTGTTCTATGTACTGAACAGTAAAGAGGAAGCAATTTTCAGATCAACGTGGCAGGCTTTGTAAAGAAAGTAGGATTTTGGAACCTGTTACAAAGAGATAGCTTCAAAATCCGTTCCAAATTTGGTTTTCTTTTTTTTTTTTTAAGTTAAAAAATTAACAAACACAGACAATTCACAAGAGTTAATGTGATGAAGGGAACAGTCAAATTATGGGGCATCCACACAAGAGTCCGTACTCATTAAAATTTTTCATTATAAAGTATAATTAGTAACACAAAAATAGAACTGTGCCATTTTTGTGGCTGCATAATGATATACAAGCAAATGGACACAGACTGAAAGGGAAAATGTCAAAATGAAAATAAGTATCGCTGAACAACAGCACGCGTGCTCCCTCTACAAATGCTCATTAGTGCCATCCAGCTGACTCGGCAGCTACGACACCACACGCCCAGTGCTCCGAGGCGCTGTGTGAAGATCTGTGAGGTGCTGTGCAAGAGCGAGGAGGCAAGCAGAGTGGGGACAGCTCTCAGTCTGATGAGCTTTGACAGCAGCAGTAAGAAAAGACTGGACGCCCTTGTCGATCCTTTTGTAGTATGGGGTGAGCAGCATGTTCCCAAACACAGCTCAGATATTTGGGAGCAGCCAGGAGTGCTTCAGCCACATCCAGCCATCCACGTGGGCCTCGGATACCAGTGCCAACCCACCGCAAGGAGGCCTGTTTGCGTGGGAGACAAGGGTGATAGCTGTGTGATCTGAACTCCCTGAGACCCGGGACCCGGGCCAGCTCTACTGGGACTTCCTCACCCATGATGCAGCTACGTGAGGGCTAAGATCCTTTCTTTACACCCCTTACCATGAAGGCCTTTTCTAGTGTGAGTTGAGAGCACAAGTAAGAAAGAGCTGAATTCCCTGAGCTCCTACAAAAAAAGAGAAATAAGGCTCGAACTCCCAGCTCCTTATTATGAAGCAAACCTGTCAGCCATCTCTTTCCACTTCATCAGCATTTTCCGTGGCTGCCTCTCAATAGGAAGGTCAAGTCTCCGGAGAAAATAATCTACAACCCCCTGCTCTTCTAACAACAAGGGGACTCGGTAGATGGACGAGACATCGTGGACACAGATCACCTGTTTAAAAATGAGCAAAGGTTAGTTAATTAAAACAAACAAAAACTAACTGGGCTGACGGACTCCTACCAGCTCTTAGGACCTTGGGAAAATAACTGTTTTAAATTTGAAAACAAAAAAAACGACAACTTTCTAAAAAATATAAATTACCAAACTGACTCAAGAAGAATAGAATACATAGTGGCTAATCTCCTATGAACATGGATGCAAAAATCCTTAAAAAAAAAAAAAAAGTTCATAAACCAAACCACAAATTAGTTAAAAAAAAAAAAGCATGTCCAAGTAGGAACTGTCCCAAGAACAATGGTTCTCAAAATTGGCTGTCATTGGCATCACCTGGGAGAGCTTCTAAAAATTCAAAAGCCCATGCTGCACCCCACACCACTGACATTTAACAGTGGAATTCACTACATGAATGGACTAAAGTGGGAGGGAAAATCACCTCAGTGGAAGCAGATTTAATAAAAATTCAAAACCAATTCATAATAACAACTCCTGGTAAATTAGGAGTGTTAGAGAAAATGTGAAAATAAAAAACCCCACAGCAAACATCATTTGGTTTGATATTTAATATTAATGCTTAATATTTAAAGTCTGAAACAAGCAAAACTGGTCACTAATCACTACTTCTATTCAACAGTGTACTAGAGATATTAGCTATTACAATTAGATAAGAAAAAATGTACATGAATTGGAAAATAAGAAAAAATTGCCACTAATTGCATATAATATAACTGCTCACCCGTAAAAACCACGGGAATTCACAGGCAAACAATCAGAACTAATGGGGCTTCCCTGGTGGCACAGTGGTTAAGAATCTGCCTGCCAATGGAGGGGACACGGGTTTGAGCCCTGGTCCAGGAAGATCCCACATGCCGCAGAGCAACTAAGCCCGTGCGCTACAACTACTGAGCCTGCGCTCTAGAGCCCGTGAGCCACAACTATTGAAGCCCGCGAGCCTAGAGCCCATGCTCCGCAACAAGAGAAGCCACCACAGTGAGAAGCCCGCTCGACGCAACTGGAGAAAGCTTGCGCACAGCAACGAAGACCCAACACAGCCAAAAAAATTAAAAGTAAAAAAAAAATTTTTTAAATCAGAACTAACAATTTTAGTAAGGTTGCTAAGCTTGAGATCAATGGGCAGAAGTCAGCAGGGTTTCCTATACATGGGTCTTATTTAATCAGGAAATATAATTTTTAAAAATACACCATTCACATAGTAACAAAAATTATGAATACCTATAAATAAAGTTAAAACACAATTCACAAAGATAAATAAGCCTAAAAACCACCTTTAAAAAGAAAACTGTAGAATATTATTGAAAGTTCTTTCAACACATGGAGCTGGAAGAGCTAGATATCTATACATGCAAAAAGATGAATTGCAAATTTTACTGAAAAGTTACTATCCATAAAAATTAACTCATAATGAACCCTAGACCTATCTGTTAAGCCCTAAAATTATCAAACTTCAGAAGAAAATCTTCATGACCTTGGTTAAGTAGAGTTCTTAGATATGATACCATAAGCACAACCTATAAAGAAAAAAATGAATAAATTGGGAGTTCATCAAAATGTAAAAGCTTTTATGCTCCCAAAGACAAAATTAAGAAAATGAAAAGGCATACACCTGAAATTAGCACATTATAAATCAACTATACTTCAATTAAAAAAGAAAAGACAAATAAAACCAAAAGAAAATGAAAAGACAAACCACAAGCTGGGAGAAAAAAATGTGCACATCATATATCTGATAAAAGACTTGCACTGAGAATATATAAAGAACTCCTATCACTCAATGAGATAAGCAACCCAATTAAAAACAGGCAAAAGATGTGAAGTTCCAATTTAAATATAGAAACAACTGTCACATTTTTTAATAGTAACTAATTTTAATGATAACCTATCCTATTATAGAATTGAATTACCTTCACTTGCTGGGACAGAAATATCTAAAATAACTGAAGTGCATGAAAAAAGGCTCTTCGTAACAATGAAAGTATTCTGATGTTCCATGTACTTAGTACGAAGCAGAATCCCTTTGATGGGCTCCTGGCTCAGGCATCGTGTCCAGGAACACTGATCTCAGGTGTCAGGCTACCCTCACACCCTGAAGCTTGAGCCATCGTGGAGATGGAGAGGACAGCTGCTTCTAATAGTCAAAGGCTTTCCTCTTGCTCTATTCACTTTAATGCCAGGGCAATGACTTTAATTGTTTTATATTCTCTCCCATACTCCTAGAAGCCTTGTGAATGGATTTCTCTTATTTTAGATCTTTTTTTTTTTTTGCGGTACGCGGGCCTCTCACTGTCGCGGCCTCTCCCATTGCAGAGCACAGGCTCTGGACGCGCAGGCTCAGCGGCCATGGCTCACAGGCCTAGCCACTCCGTGGCATGTGGGATCTTCCCGTACTGGGGCACGAACCCGTGTCCCCTGCATCGGCAGGCGGACTCTCAACCACTGCGCCACCAGGGAAGCCCGGATTTCTCTTATTTTAACCCTGCTCCCTCATCCACTCCTCTCTAGGCCAGGTGGGCTCCCCGCTTAGTCTCCTGATCCTCAAATAACCTAGCAGTAGAACAAACCATCCATAACCTAATCATACGTTCCTTGACCTCAACTTCCCTTCTACTCTCCTTCAGCCAAACCTGAACAAAGCCACAATCCCAACTTACCACCACTGGAATTTCCATTACATGCACCACACTTAGAAATATCACAGGTTCCAAAATGTTGAATTTCCTGTACCATAGGTAACCTCCATTAGCACAAGTAACAAAAAAGACTATATGTTTAGGGCCTACAACACCTTAGACAGCAGGCAACAGGAATATAAAGTTGAATAAAGTGATCCTTGCCCTCAAGAAGCTCAGTCTATGAGGAGAGACAAACACGGACGAACACACAGACATACAGGAACACTTACACACTAAGGGGCAGTATGACAGGCTTACCACCAGGACCTGTGAGACACACAGGTCACTCAGAGAAGATTAACCCTGAGGTTTGAGGAGGTTTGGAAGGTAAAGCTACTCAGACAATACCGTGTCCTAGCTGGGCTCCAAAGGATGAAAATGAATAGGAGATTGCCAGGCCTATTACAGGGAGAGGGGAACACCCACTCCGTATGGCTGGAGCAAACAGTACAAGGAGCGGGGACAGACAGGAGAGGTAAAAGATGTTCGGGGAACCACAGAAAATAAGGTGATGGAGAATCACAGGGCCGGTGGGTGTCAGTTCTTCTACAGAACAGTCTACTGTCTCAAATTATGAAATAACAACAAGGCTCATGAAACTGGCTAAGAGACATTAGGATAATTAGCAGCAAAAAATAAGTTATGTGAAGATGGAATTTCTACTTACTTGTTCAGGTTCAACATGGCAGAACATTGATATTTTCTCTTTCACTGACGTGTCGAGAGGATTTGAGCACCTGCACACAACCTAGACATTTGGATGGACACAAGGGGTTACAAAATTGGGTTTTTTCTCCTGACTGAAATTAAAGTAGACACCACACTGTCAAGCTGGATGAAAATGTTAACTCCTAGCACAATGCAATAAACTGCAAAAATGTTACTTGTTTTCAAAACTGAAATTCCTAAATCCCAAGTTGGAGAAACATGAGAGAGCGGCAGGACAGACAGATTAATGAGCCAACTGGAGTTTTCCTCAACCGATGTTCTTGGGTAGGAGGGACCGGAGCATGAATGATTGGCTGGGAGAAGAAGACAGGACCTCACACACACCAGGTAAGAAAATCTTTGCAAACCACAACCCAGTTCACTCAGCACTAACCCTACTTCTCCCCCATCGGCTCGGCTAACTAAATGGGGGCCAAGAAAAGGTTTTGGCTGCCATGGAGGCGTGATCTTAATTAGACAGATAAGATCACTCTGAAACGAGGTAACCAGGAAGTCTTACCAGATCTGGGGAAAGCCCAAGCCCTCTGAGCTCCCGAACACTGTTCTGGGTGGGTTTAGTCTTCTGTTCCCCTGTTGAACTTGGCTATTTTACAGAAGGAAAAAAAAGTTAATTTCTCTATGAAAAGGCATTTTCAGCTGTGACTTTTCCCCGAACCTCTTTTTATAATAGATAATTTGACCATTTACCTAGTTAGGTTTTTATTTTTGTCAAAGTTACACATGCATATATTTGAGAGTCAAGTAGTTCTGTGCGGTTTGTCCTAACAGCAGTAGTAGCAGCCCTGTCTACCCTTTCCCCTTTCCAAACCCTAGAGACAGCCACTCTTCCACTTTTTCTTTTTATTTGAAGTACAGCTGATTTACAATGTTATGTTAGTTTCAGGTGTACAGCAAAGTGATATATATATATATATCTTTTTCAGATTCTCTTCCGTTATAGGTTATTACAAGATATTGAACGCAGTTCCCTGTGCTACACCGTAGGGCCTTCACTTTCCCACTCTTGGATGATCCTCCTAGTATGCTTTCCTGCTACTTCTTTGACATTTAGTTTGAGGCATTTTCTATTGACTTCCTGTTGGGTAAGGAATCCACTCTTTTCATTCCCCTGCCCCCATTACACGCCCTGCCCTGTGTATGCAACCCCTATTTCATGATCCCTCTTCAGTGTTTACATACTTTTGAGTATTTACATACTGTGTACCATGAAAACCACGTGCCATAACTTTTCCTTTCTGGCCCAATTATTTGTTTTCCTTGGTTGGTTTTTTGGTTTTGTTGATATGCTGAGTTTTCTATGTACTAAATTTTCTTTATTCTCCTCTCACACTTAAAGATACATTTGTTGGGTACAGAATTCTAAGTTAGAAGTCATTTTCCCTAAGAATTTTTAAGGAAACAGCTTCACTATCTTTTAGCTTTTGGGATTGCTGTTGAAGTCTAATGCCATAATGACTCTTGGTTTTTTTCTTTAGAGTTCTTTTTAGAATTTCTGCCCCATTATTCCAAAATTTCACAACAATGTGCCTTGGTGGGGGTCATTTTTCATTTAATAGGCTGAGCGTTCAGTGGGCCCTTCCAATCTAGAAACTTCTATCTGGAAATTTCCTTGAATTATTTAGATCAAGAATCAGAAAACTTTTTCTATAAAGGGCCAGACAATAAATATTTTAGGTTTTGTGGGCCATAGTCTCTGTCACAACTACCCAACTCTGATTTTTTTTAAATTAATTTTTATTGGAGTATAGTTGATTTATAATGTTGTTAGTTTCTGCTGTACAGCAAAGTGAAACAGTTATACATATATATATATGTGTATATATATATATATATATATATATATATATATCTCCACTCTTTTTTAGATTCTTTTCCCATATAGGTCATTAGAGTATTGAGTAGAGTTCCCTGTGCTATACAGTAGGTTCTTATTAATGTTTTAATACAAATGAGCATAGCTGTTTTATTTTCAAAAACAGAGGGTGGGCTGATTTGGCCTGTCTGTTGACCTCTGGTTCACATCACACTTCCCTCTCCATTTCTATTATTTTTTTGAAAATCCCATTATTTGGATCAGAACTCCTAGACCAGCCTCTAATTCTCTTGCCTTTTCTCTCCTATTTTCTCTCTCTTGACCTTTCTTCTCTACTTCCTGGGTATTTCCTTAAACTTCTTTTTCATTCCTGCTATCCAATTTTTAATTCCCAGGAATTCTTATCTATCCTCTGAATGTTCTCTTCTTAAGGTACCCAGCTCTTGTGTAACAGATGCAGTTTACCTCCTCTTAATTCTGAGGGTATTACTGATATGTTGCTTTGTTTTCTTTTTCTAAGGTTTCCTTTTCCTACTCCCTGCAGAGCCTCAATTTCCTCTGTTTTTTCTGTTGTTCTGGTCTCTTGCACGCTAAATGCTTTCTCCAAATGTCTGGTGATCACCGGCTGCCGGCTCACTCTAAAAGCTAACCGGAAGTTCTGTGAGTGGGCGACCTTGTCCACCAGGGTCCTCACTGCGGGAATCTGGCTGGTCTGTTTTCACTGAGGAGCCTCTGAGGGCAGTGTGTTTTCTCCCGGGTTAGTTGCATACCCCAAGAAGAATCTTACAATCTCCTACGTAGACGGTCCCTGCCTGGCTGTGATGATTCTGCAAATCAAGTAGCAGAAATCACACTGTCCCTAGTGCCTGCTCATCCAGAAAAAGCCTACATTCTCTGCCAAGATGGGAGAGGGACTGATGCCCAATTGTGCATAACAGGGAAGGGGATGCCAGGGTCTAAGTGCTTCTGAAACGGCAGTTATAACGAGTCCCACCCCCAGCCCCAGAGGTGCCCAGTGCTGCCCATTCCTGAGTCTTTGGGGTTCTGCAGGGCAAGCAGGGTTGCTTCCCTGCTTTCTCCGCTGCAGGCTTAGAATCCAGCTCTCCCAGGTCTGCTCAGTCCATTTCTACATGGCCATCTGCTTTCTGCCTTCCTAATTTTTGTCACTACTGACTCCATTCAGAGTATTTTATCTTTGTGAATTTTTGCCTTAAAAAGAAATTCCCTCTACTCCAGTTGTAGTGGAGTTTCATCACGTAGTAAAGACAAATGGACACATGCAACCCACTGTCTTTAACTGTAATTTCCCTGATTAATTTTCCAAATGTTTTCCATTTGATCTTTTCAAAAAGTATGATTATAATAATTTAAAATTCACAAAGAAGTGTTTTATTCCCTGCTTCCTGCACCTCAAATATTTGAAACAGATAAGGAATGAAAACCATCCTCTCCTCCCTCCTCTCCATCCCCCAAAGTAAAGCTCTGAATGCCTTACCTGAGGAACTAGACTGACATGAATGTTACAGAAGTTCTCTCTTTTGACCTTGAACTGGAATTGACGGAAGGCCTCAATAAAGGGCATGCTTTCTATATCTCCTACTGTCCCACCAAGCTAGAAGAACAAAGTTAATTTAGAGGTTAAGCACTAAACCTTCCTTTTGTGGTTCAGGTGTCCAACAACCATACTCTGTCATCTCAATTCAATGATCAGTAACACTGTAATACAGACTCCCTGGGCCTATAAAATGTCATTTAACATACTGACACTGGACGTTTTTCTTTGTGCTAAAAGATTACTTTTTATGATAGGTTCAACATTCCCCAAGGTTATCATGGATCTTTCCACATCATTTCAAGAAAACGGTCAGGTGAAAGACGCACTAGGAATTTTATTTGTATGAAGAGTCACAAAGCAAAGAAATCAAAATCTTATCTACTTAGCCATAAATAACTTCTATATTAAAAAGCAGTTATAAACCAACTGCTGGAACTTTTGAGTCTCCTGTTTTCACAGGAACACGGAGATCCAACAGCTAGGATCAGCAAAGCAGGAGTACAGAAACTAAAACCAAAACAGGCTCATTCAGAGGGATGAACATTCCTGCCAGAGGAAAGCTGAAGGTCGGGTCACCTGACTTTCTCAAGAGACAGACGAGAATGCGTCATGCCACTCTTAGGAACTGCGTGAACGAAGTATTGCTTTCGATGGTGCAGCCACTCCACGTGATGGTGACTGTGCCCTTACCTGCCATGCTGCCCTTAGGAGGGTCAAGGGGTTCACAGGCAACTGCCTTATCAGTTGCTGGTGGGTGACTAAGGAGGAGAAAATGTACATCTGGTCACATGCGCAGGTACCACGGAGTTCCAAACAGACTCAACAAACCTCAATAACACACACTTGAGGCTCCAGGCCATCTTCATCCACGGGTATTAACGCCTGTCTCATTACCCACTCCTGGATTGCATCTGTGATGTGCGGGACGACTGAGGAAGAGAAAGGACATACGTGACCTACACGTCCCATCCCGTCCCATCCGCATCAATTGAGGCAGACACACCCTCTGTGACAACAAACTGCAGAGTAGCAGTGGGCCGTAACAGTATTTTCGAGACCCAAATGCCCTTAACAAATCACACTACCCCCGGCCTCCCTTCCAGATTTCCTGGTTGTGACTAGAAGCCCCACAGGAGAGTAGGAACTCGAGGGGTGACCTGAGCCACCCCAGAGCAGTGGCCTCAAAGCGGAATCTACCCTGGCCACTCCTACTGCTTACAGCTGGGGGCGGGGGGGGGGGGGCAGGGAGGGAGCATATCACACCCTTTTTCAAGGACAAGAGAGCACCAGGACCCTGTTCCATCACATTTCCAGCTTACCCAAGGGTAGATAATCTACTGCAGAGACAGGGAAGTGCAGCAGTGGTCGGGAGCACAGCATCTGGGGCCAGAATGCCTGGATTCAAGTCTCAGTGCCACCACTCGTCAGGTGTGGGTCTTTGGGCAAATTACCTAACTATTCATAAGTTCTATCTCCCTATCCGTTAACTGGAGGTAAGAGCTTCTACTTCCTGAAGTCATGGAAATGTAGCGATAGAGCACTGGGGAGGTGCTGAGCAGAGCCCCTGCGTGACGGTGCTCATGAACCCCAGCCATGGCTCAGCTCTTTTGAAACCACAGTCGTGGGGCTCAGAAGGCCAGCTCCTAAGGGGCAGAGACTGCTGTTTAACTTGCTATGTATAGAACCGGCAGTGCCTCAAGCACAGGATATTACCTATTCCACACACAGCAGCCAAAGTGGTTTTTTAAAATGCAACTCAGAGTTCACCACTCCCAGGCTTAAACTCCCGAATGGCCTCCCACGGCTCTGAGTAAAATGCAACCTCTATGCCGTGGCCCTTCAGGGGGCCCCGTGGAACCTGGCTGCAGCCCACCTCTCCCACCTGCCCCTTGGTCTCAGTGCAGGAAGTCTCCCTCCTGGTCCCTGACCAGCCCCCTTGCAGCCGGAGCCCTGGGTCCGCGTCGAGCTCCCCTTCTGCTCTTCCCAGGGCTGGCCTCCCAGCTCAAACGCCCTCTCTTGGAGGCTTTCCCTGACCACCTATCCAGACTGCCTTCCACACCACTCTCTCTTTCTCTCTCTCTCCTCACTCTATTTAGTTCCTTCTCAGCTCCTATCAGACAACTCACTTCACCAGTTTGGTTTTTTCTCTCCCAGAAGGTAACCTCCATGAGGACAACGGCCTCACTGGGCTTGTTCATCATGCACTCCCAGTATCAGCAAGGGTCTGACCACACTGGGCACTCAAGAAATCGCTGATGAGTGAACAAATGAATTAATACACTAGAGGCCTAGAACAGCAAACTGTATGATCAAGATCACTGCAACTCCTAATTGATCCCGTTCTGTGTTGGGAACTCAAGAGAAATACTCGACTGACTGAGCTCCTTTAATTCTCCCAGCAACCCGGATAGGTAGGTACTGTTATTATCCCCATTTCACAGAAAAGGAAATTAGACCTCAAAGAGGGGAAGTTCACAAAGCTGTTCACAAAGCTGGTTAAGTGGCAGAGCTAAGACCTACACATGACCCCCTAGCCCAGAATCCGGCCAGGGTGGCCCCAGGGGAGAGACAGCTGTCAGCGTGACCCTCAGCCTTCAGTCCAGTAAAGTCCAAAGTCAAAAGCAGATTTATTCTCATAACTCAGATGAGAGCCACTCTTCAGCAAGCCCCCAAATCTGGACTTATGCCATCATACTAGACCTGTGGCCTTCCAACACCCACTTTTGAAAAGCAGCGCTAGCCTCAAATGATCGCTGTGCAAAAACCTCCACCCAGCAGACAGACAGACGCTGCACTGGTGAAAGTTCAGGAGGACCCAGAGACCTGCTGCTCAGACTCCCTCTAACCCATGACCAGCCCAAAGGCCAATGGACACAATGGGAGTCCTTTTCCTTCTCCCTGTCTATACACAGAACGTCCCAGATGCGCGACATACACCGTCTGGCTGACTGCCCTCACCTAGCTGCTGTCATCACTTCACACTCATCACTGTGGAAAAACAACAGAAACTAAAACCAAAACAGGCTCATTCAGAGGGATGAACATTCCTGCCAGAGGAAAGCTGAAGGTCGGGCCACCTGACTTTCTCGAGAGACAGACGAAAATGCGTCATGCCACTCTTATCAGTACAATTCATACTAAGCAAATGTATAAATGCTGAAAAAGGAGAACTGCACGAACGAAGTATTGCTTTCGATGGTGCAGCCACTCCACGTGATGGTGACTGTGCCCTTACCTGCCATGCTGCCCTTAGGAGGGTCAAGGGTTTCACATGCAACTGGCTTATCAGTTGCTGGTGGGTGACTAAGGAGGAGAAAATGTCCACCTGGTCACAAGCGCAGGTACCACGGAGTTCCAAACAGACTCAACAAACCTCAATAACACACACTTGAGGCTCCAGGCCATCTTCATCCACGGGTATTAACGCCTGTCTCATTAGCCAAATCATGAAGCTGGACTGTCAGCTTCAATGCCATTCACAGAAGGGCGGACGCCTGCTCAAGTTACTTTTTGAGTAAACAGCCATGCAACTCTGAATTTTCAACTGAAGACATAGTTCAGTAACAATACCTTGATACTTTCATGATGAAATTGCATAAAAGACACATTTTTATACACAAAAGAAATTAAACTGGCTAAGACTTTTAAACCTTGAAGGCAAATCCAGTATTACCTTGGACGGTTTTCCCCAAGTAATCTCCTTTGCGTTCCTTGTTAATGACGTACTGATAGATCTTTCCAGTAGTCAGATTATTGTCCTTGGTGAGGCGGATGTCAAGGAAACGTTCATAGTTACCCAGGTCAAGGTCTACTTCCCCACCATCATCCAGCACAAAAACCTCACCTGCAGTGAACAGGGATAATGGTTAGGGTGCGTGAAAGATACACATACCATGGCACAACTTGAGTTCCCAAATATAAACACCTGAAAAGAACAAAGTCTGCATTAACTTGACAGGGAGCAGGGAAATTTATTTCCAGAAAAGTAAATATGACAAGAAAGAAAAATTGCCAATCATTCTGCAAAAGGTTAACTCCATACTTCCAGTTTATCGTCAAACTCAGTCTGAATTAGAAGATTCTGTCATGAAACAGCATGGAATGAACAGGAGGAAACTACAGCCAAGCAAGACACAGGGAACTTTACATGGTATGGCATCTGCCACCTAAAGATAAAGAACTTTTGTCTCAAGTCTCCTACCTGAGCAGAGAAAGGTTTGAATGTGATAACAGTAGGATTTGATCCAAAAACTTAAACAAGGTATATATGTTACAGTCGTGTTGATTATAAAAATCGGCTTTTGGGCCACACTTTAGTCCAAAACAAAGGTGTGAAATTGCTCAAGTTTCCTCCTATTCCTTTGTTTAACAATCATTCCTTGAAATGTCATTCTAGAAATTCTGCCCCAAACGGGGCCTTCCTACCATCACAATGGGAGACAAGCCCCAAAATAGGAAAGTAAAAATGGTCTTGTTTTTCCCTCATCCTCTGCTCTCAGGAATGCCGAAATATTGCTCCAATTTTTTCCATCCTTCCTGACACTATTTATTACATAAAGATTTTTGCTCTGATGACACTCATAGATTTTTACTTCACATTAGAAAGTAGGAGTATGAAAACAATTTAAAAACTTGAGGGACTTCCCTGGTGGCGCAGTGGTTAAGAATCCGCCTGCCAAGGCAGGGGATGCGGGTTCGAGTCCTGGTCCAGGAAGATCCCACATGCCGCGTAGCAACTAAGCCCGTGCGCCACAACTGCTGAGCCTGAGCTCTACAGCCCACGAACCATAGCTACTGAGCCCACGTGCCACAACTACTGAAGCCCGCGCACCTAGAGCCTGTGCTCCGCAACAAGGGAAGCCACCACGAGAAGCCCGCGCACCGCAACGAAGAGTAGCCCCCGCTCACTGCAACTAGAGGAAGCCCATGCACAGCAACGAGGACCCAACACAGCCAAAAATAAAGAAACAAACAAACAAACAAATAAATAAATACTTGAGAAGTATTTTTTAACATGTCTCAATAGTACATCTACCCCCAATTTTAAGAAATTACTCTTAGGCGATTCAGACACAGTTACTCATCACACAGTTGGTAGTAATCAGCAATAACAAAGAAGTATAGTGCTGTTTTCCTACCCTACCTTAACTGTTTCTCCTTTTCACTCACCTCGAAGGATGCTTGTTTTTACTATCCAAACTCTGTTAGCAAAACAGAATCTCAAGCATACAGATCATCGAAATTCAACATCTATCCGTTGCCTGAATCCCTACAAGTGGTCCTTTGGCCTCTGTCTGAACACCTCTACCAAAGGGAACTCACAAAATCTTCACCCCACTTTTGGAGAGCACTTACTATTATAAAGATCTTACACTGGGCCAAAATCCATGGCCTTACAACTTCTATCCACCCATCCTATTCCTAAAGATTGGGGCCACAAAGTATAAACATAATCCCTCTTCTCAAATATCTGAAGAAAGTTACTGTGTCACCAGATATCTTTCTTCAAGAGGAGAGACAAACTTTCATTCAGCTACCTAAAATATCATTCCTATTACAGAAACCACTGAACTCTAATCACTCCATTGCCTATTAAGATTTCTGCTGCTTCTCTGTCCAACTGAGAAAAGCATCACTCTGCTATGCTAAGGACCCCTCTCAGAAGGCAGGAAGTGGAGGTCATGGAATGCAAAATACACACAATTTCCAGGGGCTGACAATTTCTCTCACATATTACATAATTATTTTTAAATAAGAAAAAAGAAATGCATTTTGCTTACCATGCTCATAAGGAGAGAATGTTCCTGCATCAATGTTAATATACGGGTCAATTTTAATGGAGGTTACATGTAAACCACACGACTTGAGTATTGTGCCCACACTGCTGGCGATGATTCCTTTTCCAATTCCTGATATGACACCACCAGTAACTAGAATGTACTTCATTTTACTTGTTGACCTGGGAAAAAGAAAAAACATACCTCAACAAATCAAACTGATCTGGGTTCAAATCCTGGCTCTGCCACTTACCAGCCATGAAGTGTCTAGGAGCCTCGGTTTCCCTATCTGTCACATGACTTTGGAAGGTTGTTATATGGGATCCTAACAAATGTTTCTTGGATCACTCAATGGCTTTAGTCAAGTATGACTTGAAAAACAACTGCTAATTAAATAATACAGCTTTTGTTTAAAACTTTGACAGCTAACAACCTTGAGAGCCAACATAATTAAAAAAAAAAGCCAGCTCTGTTGATAGAACATTATGCCCCCAATGCTGGCTGACACTGCCGCCAGACACTGGGTTCTCAGGCAGGTGCTTCATTATTTTCCCTACATGGAGAAAAAAATTTCAATCTTGGATGAGCACTCCAATTCCCCATGAAAGAGATAATGTCTTTGGCTAAACTAAAATTTATCGCCAAGAAAACACAGCTCCTCTAGGTTATAGAAGACCGCATAAAAGAACTTCAACATTTAAAAGGAGTAGCAGTTAAAACTAAAGGTCTTTTAATTAAAGGTAGCTCTCTTCTGAAATGTAATAACTTGCTCCTTGCCAGCAATCTCCCCCAGGTATGCCATGAAGGGAGACTATATATATTGGAGGAAACGGACATCCGACAATAAACCAGTCTGAGCACATAATGGGCAGAGGACTCAAAGAGAGGGGAGATTAGATTAAATCCTAAGAGCCGGACAGTTGTGGCAGGGAATGGAAGAAACAGACTTCATGAGAGATAAAAGAGATGGATGGACGCAAGAACAGCAGGGGCAAGAGGTGAGCAGACAGACAGCGACAGGCTCGCCAGGGAGAATTGATCACTGGCCCCGGTTTTGGAGGCTCAGAAATAGCATTTGGTCAGTACACCCGAATGTGATCAAAATGAGAAACACAATCACAAGGAGAAGAGAATGCTTGCTTTGGCATATGGTCTGGGACATTTTCCTCCTCTGGGAACACTTCTTGTGAAGCCAAATTATAATAAAAATAAGCTAAGAAGGGAACAAGGAAACTGGGCAGTTCTGCTTGAAGCATTCCACCTCCCTGCTCCGCTCTGCTCCTCCCCAAGGCAGGAATAAACATACTTGGCAAAGAGATGAGAACGCTCAGAATGTCTTCCCCCCTCAGACAGCAAGGAAAAGACCCAACCATGTCCTGCTCTTTCTATTCTGTTGCAGCACTCCCAAAAGCATGCTCCTCGGTTTCGTCAAAATGCACGTGGGATTCCCAAAAAGGGCTCTATGGACAGATAAATCAGAGAAATGCTGGTTAAACAGTCAACTAGTTTCTTTAATGCAAGACCTCTGGGAGCCTTTAATAAGCTAATGTGCACTGTGATCTCCCAAAAGGGATATACAGTCAGCAGTTTCCCTAAACTTGTTTGACCCCAAGTTCCTAATATTTGGGGGAAACACTGCTCTGTCACTTCACAGCTGAACAGTGCCTTACAGACATGTGAACATCAGACCTGGCTACATTTTAGAGACATCCTAACCAGGCATATCCCTGAGACTACACCCTGGACTCACTGACTAAATTTTGGATGTTCCAGAAATTCCTCAGCCATCCTGCGTGGGTTATAGAGTGGGTTCCTTCTATAGAAGACTCATCTCATCCATTTGCATTTGATTGGCCCCAATTTTACTCTAAGAAGGCAACACCTCTCTTTAGGGGAGATGCCTGCAGTCCCCCACAGTGCCCTGCAATAAATATTCTAAGGTACTCAAGAGGCCAGGCAGGAGAGGCTGATGGGACCCAGTCACCCCATGTATGGACTACCCTGTAGGTAAGTGCTACTGTGCTAGACACTTCGGGGACTACAAAAATTACTCAGATTTGGGCCCACAGCTCAAGCTGCAGTCCATTTAGAGAGACAGAACATTTACAAATAAATGAGTAATCCAGTGATGGTAGGAAGCAGAGGGATGAGTGTGACAGGTATAAATGGAAAAGGAGAGCAGAAAGCTTTCAGTAGCAAGACCAGGGTAAGGACCATGGCCCATCAGAGAAAGGTGAGAGGAGTGAAGGGAGGAGAGGAACCAGATGGCTGCTGCTGTGTTGACCTGAGACTTGCAACGGCCTTTAAGGGAAAGGGAACAGCGTGGACAGGAAGGTACAGCTATCTACAGAACACAGAGGGAGGGCCAAGGAAAGACACTGGGGGTGAGGGGGTGAGGGGGAGATGGTGGGAAATAAATAGGAAATTTAGGCAAGGGTCCAAATCATGGGGCAACTTGAGTGCTCAATCTGAACTTTAGTCTGAAGGTGATGAGAGACATGGGAAGGTTTTCAAGCACAAAAGTAACAGAAATCAAGATGCATCAAAGGAATTCATCAAAGATGACACAACAACAAAGATGTTGTTATTAAATGCCGAGATCCAGTTCCAGCTCCACCACTTGTGTACTGGGACCTGTCAAGTCACAGAAGCCGCCTGAAGCCCAAGTCCTCACATCCGTTAAACGGGGATGAGAATCTCCGCATCGCCTGTGTCACAGGACTGCTGAGGATTCAAAATTATAATGAGTGTGGACGTAAGTGCGCCACGCACACGTAGTGAACTTCTTTAAAATGCAGCATCTTCGTTCTGGGCGGTCGGTAAGTAAGGAGACCAGCTGGGGGGCCGAAGCCGACCTTTCCCCGGCACCTGGAGGCCGTCCGGCTCCGCGAGCTCCCAGGACCCCTCCGCCCGCCGAAGTCCGGGCGCGCCGGAGGGGGCCGCAGCCAGGCCGCCGAGCCCATCCCCCACCGCGGCGGGCGTGGCTCGGACCTTGATCCCCCTCTAACGAAGCTAAGGCCGTGCCTTAAGGCCGGACGGCGAGGGCCGCGGCAGTCCGAATGGAGCGGCGACCGCCGAGCCGCTTGGGGCTGGCTGGGCAGAGGGGGCTCCCGAGCCTCTACGGCCCTCTCCGTCCCACGAGCCACCCTGGCACCCTGGCCAGGCGAGACAGGCCGCGCTGAAATGGGCGCTGCCGGGACCCGCAGCCCGGCACCCGCGGCCTTCCCCCGCCGCCCCACGCCCCCCGCGGCCGGTCTCCCCGGCGGCGCCCGGCCACGCGGCCCCGTGCGCGGGAGCCGGCTCCTCGCCGGCCTGGCCGCCCGCCCCACTCCCTTTAGGCACGCAGCCCATTGGGCAGGCCGGCGGGCCACCTCACCCCTGATTGGTGGGAGCTGTGTCTGTCACCGGCGGTGGGGCTGTCCCGCGCCGGGCTCTGCTCCTGCCTCCGACTCCTGCACGGGAGAACAGCTCCCGCGGGATCCCTGGAGTCAGCCTACCTGAGGCCGGCTTTAAATCCTGCCGTCGGCTTAAGAGCTGAGAGGGCGACGCTCACGCTGAGCCCCCGGCAGCCAGTGCACCAGCCCGACCGCATGCGCCGGGCAGTCTTTCACGGAGGCGGGCTCTAGGCGGTGCGCACGCAGAGGCGGGGGGCGGGGTGGGGGCGCGGGCCCGCCCCAGGGCGGGACCTGGGTGCGCCGGACTCACGGTCCGGAGTGCGCCGGCGCGAGGCCGGCGCGCTTTGCTAGTAGTGCTGCCTGCTTCTCCGGATCAATTTCTCAGCGCTGCTGTCGCCCGGCAGACGCAAGAGGTACGAGACGGGGCAGGTCATGGCGTCTTTGCCTTGTAGCCTTTGTCACAGCCAGTGGTTCAGGCTTCCTCTTTTGAGGGGGAGGAGACCATGTTTTGACTCACACCTGGCAAATCCATCGCCTGGCTCCAGCCCCCACTCCCACCCCCACCCCGCAAAGGCCTCCTAGGAGAGGCGAGATCCATCGCACCGTGTCCCTGAACCGTCCGACCTTGTGGGCAAGGTGGCGCGACCCCAACCCATCTCTCTCTCTCACGCGGCGCCCTCTGAACCAAGGGATGCCGACAGTGTCACTCTCCGCCTCTATTACAGGGAAGGCCAAGACGGCGGCTGGGCGCTGGCTCCTTCCTCATCTGATGGGAGTAAGAATGAGAGAAGCAGAAAGAAAAGCCGGTGTGAAAGCCTCAGTCGCCCAGCCGAGTTGGAGGCCAGTGTCGCTGCATTGGAGAGAGCCAAAGGAAGAGAAATCAATACGGCGTGACCACACTGCGCAGAGCATTATAGACCAAGGATTTTCTTTCCCCCTAAGGGCAGTGGGAAGCCATAGAAAGTTTTTTGAGGAGGCGGCTTGGTTTTGCTTTGAATAGTGAATATATGGTTTTTTCTCCAAGCACTATACAAGTGTATACTTAAAAAGTAAGTCTCTGCATCCCAGTGTTCTGTTTTCTTCCTTAGAAGCAGTTTGTCACAAGTTCTTGTATACCATCATGGAGGGATGTAAAGAAAAGGTGTGACATGATCAGACTTGTGTTTCAGGAAAATGACTCAACCAAATGGATTCCAAGAAACCAGTTAGGAGATTTCTGCAATGGCCCCAAAGAGAGGCTTCTGGCTTCTTCTGTCTGAATCACCACTTCTCCTGCTCTGCAAGCTGCACTCAGCTCCAGACCTAAAACATGCTTCGGGTGTTTTACAGCCACACTTCTTTCAAGAAACATTTGGTGTTTATCAAAGTGCCTGGGACACGATAGACACTGAGAACATACTTGTCGAAGTAACGAAGGAGCTGTAGAAGATATAAAATTAGCCACTCTACTGGGTGACCACTTCACCCTTTCCTCTCCTTCTGTAAACCTCTACTCTCTCTCAGCGGATGGTCTTGCTTCCTATTTCATTGAGAAAATAGAAGCCATCAAGAGAACTTCCTTGAGCTCCCACCACCCTATCCATCAACCTACTTTCGTCTGTGCATACAAGCTCTGCCTTGTCTTCTGTGCTGTGGACAAACTGTCCATGAGCCTCTTCTCATTGCTTCAAGTGCCATATCCTCTCATCAATTCAAGAATGTCCCGCTAGTAGTTCTCCCCTCCTGCGTCATCGATTTTCCCTCTCTCCTAGATCACTTCCACTAACATGATGCAGTTTCTCCCATCTTAAAACAAAACCCCTCCCTTGACTGTGCGTAATTCTCTGGCTATCCCTCCATTTCTCTTTGCCCCTTTTCAACACAACTCCTAGAAAATGTTGTCTATGCTTGCTGTCTCCAATTTCTTCCCTCTCTCTTGAACTCATTCTGTCAGGCTGTTGCTCATGTAATTCCACTGAAACTGCTCTTGTCAAAAATTAACTTCTACCTTCCCCCACCTCGTCTCCATACCAGCCTAGACTCACTAGCCCCAGATAAAGACACCAGTGTGGCTGCATATGCATGATGTGAGTGTGTGTGTGTGTGTATTTGCATATTTGGGCAGCTCCTCTCACCCACCTTGAGCTCACAGACTCCCTGTGGACTTCTGGGTGCAACCATCCTGTCCCCACATCCTGCCCCTAAACTTACTACTTCGCTAACAGTATTTGTCACAGCTTGGTCACTCCTTCCTTAAAATGTGTTCTTTACTTGGTTTCTAGGAAACCACTTTCTCAGTTTTTCTCCTATTTCATAGGCCTCTCCTTCTGCATCTCCTTTCCTAGATCCTTTCCTCCTCCTGACCTCTAAACATCGGTATGCCTCAAGGCTCAGAAGATCCCTTCTCCACCTATAGTCATTCTCTGGATGATCTCATTCAGGCTTTAAATACCAGACTTTAAATACTAGGCTTTAAATACCATCCTGACAACTCACAAATTTGTATTTCCAGCCTAGACCTCTCTCCTTATCTCCAGTTTTGGGGCCCTTCTAAGCACGAGGTCCCAAAGTCTGCCCTGCACAAATGTACAAAAGGCCACGCACCTTGTCTTCAGCTGCGACGATTCTTTGATGCTGTTCGTGCTCCAGAGCTCCCCCTGGGATCAGGCTGAGGCTAGACTCAGCTAAACCAGGGATTGCAACCTTTCTGTAAAGGGCCAGAGATAGTCAATATTTTAGACTTTGTGAGCTATACCGTCTCGGTCACAACTCCTCAACTCCATCTTCATAGCCCAAAAGCCACCATAAGTGATACGTAAACAAAGTAAGTGTGACTGTGTTCCAGTACAACTCTTTACAGAAACACAGATTTGGTCTGAAGGCCAGTTTGCAAACCCCTAAGCTAAACACACGTCTTGTCCAGCTGCTTCCTGCCCTATCCTGCCTCCCTCATTCCCTTACAGGGTGCACTTGAGAGCAGTCCTCAATGATTACCCGGGAACCGCATCTCAGACTTGGTTCCTAGGGAGCCCAACCTAAGGCAGCACGCCCCCTGCAGGTCCCTCCCATAGTGCGCTCGCTTACCTTGAGACGCTTCTCACAGGGTGCTCACATTGCCTGCTTGCTTGTCTGTCTCCTCCACACCAGATTGTAATCTCCCTGAGGTTACCTGACCTTTCCGCGTCTCAGTTCCCTTATCAGGTACAGTCTTGTTGGCCTTTTAATAACCAGGACCCAGCATATTTAATTCCCACTACTGCCCTGTGATACACATGCCACCATTATTGCTGTATTTCATATGATAAAGCCAAGACTGAAAAGCATCAATGCCCTCCCAAGAGCACATGTAAAGTTTCACTTTGAATCCTCTTTCCATTTTGCACCCCTCATTCTACCCATCACCAGATCTTGCTTATTGTTTTCTAGCCAAGGCTACTTTGAGTTACTTTTTTCACTTTCACATTCATATCCTAGCCTGGCATTCTGGTCGATTATCTGCTGGAGAAACGGGGCAGGAGAGAGCCTACAACTGTTGACTAAAATTTGTTGTTTTTTGGGTTTTTTTTTTTTTACCAGATTGGATTCTAAAATTACATTTTACTTAGTTTTTAATAACTATGTAAACAGTACAAAATTCAAAAGGTAAAAAGGAATACACAGTAAAAGCCTTCCCCCCCGTACCTATGCCCAGCCACCTAGTTTTCCTCCTCGAGACAACCACTAATACCAGTTTCTTGTTTATCTTTCAAGAGACACTCTGTGCACATGTTTGTATCCTTTCTTACTGGCTATATATTGTTTTAGCATGAATGTGTTATGTTGGATTTTCCTCCCTTGGGCGCTAAGCTTTCTTTAATGATGTTATTTGGCGAATTAGATGGTTATACCCTCACTTTGTTCATGAACGGATTTAAGGCCATTTGTGTGTGTGTGTGTGTGTGTGTGTGTGTGTGTGTGTGTAAAATATGAGAGAAAAATGACGCAAAGGAAAAATAAGGGTAGGAACTTTTTCTCTTCAGTGATACTCCATTGCCTTCAGGATAAAGTCAAAACTGCACTTTGATGTATGAGGCTGTGCGAAAACTGGCCTCAGTTTACCCCTCTAGCCACATGACCCACCCTAGGCTCCAGCCACACTGGACTCTTCCAGTACCCTGAACATGCCATTTGTTCTCTTTCTCACATCTGGATCTTCACACAGACCGCCGATGGAATATCCCCTTTGTCTTACTAAAGTCACATTTCAGCCTGGCCTTCATGTCCCTGAAGTAACTCATCTGGACAGCCTCCTTCCCTTGAGTTGGGGTTCATCTTTCTCCCCCATGTTTCTGTTGTTGCCTGGATTTCCCCAAGCATAGCACCTACAGATTGTGGGGAGGGGGGTTCTTTTTGTTTTAATTTATTGATTTATTTTTGGCTGCATTGGGTCTTCGTTGCTGCGCACCGGCTTCTCTCTAGTTGCGGCAAGCGGGGGCTGCTCTTCGTTGCGGTGCGCGGGCTTCTCATTGCAGTGGCTTCTCTTGTTGCAGAGCACGGGCTCTAGGCGCACGGGCTTCAGTAGTTGTGGCTCGCGGGCTCTAGAGCGCAGGCTCAGTAGTTGTGGCGCACGGGCTTAGTTGCTCTGCGGCATGTGGGATCTTCCTGGACCAGGGCTCGAACCCGTGTTCTCTGCATTGGCAGGTGGATTCTTAACCACTGTGCCACCAGGGAAGCCCAAGAAATAATTTTTTAAAATACATAAATCCACGTAAAGGCGGGGAGAACAGGAGAGATGACAGGAGTAAACATTTTGTTTGTTTGTTTGTTTTTGCGGTACGTGGGCCTCTCACTGCTGTGGCCTCTTCCGTTGCGGAGCACAGGCTCCGGATGCGCAGGCTCAGCGGCCGTGGCTCACGGGCCCAGCTGTTCCACGGCATGTGGGATCCTCCCGGACCGGGTCACGAACCCATGTCCCCTGCATCGGCAGGCAGACTCCCAACCACTGCGCCACCAGGGAAGCCCCCAGGAGTAAACATTTTGGAAGCAAGAAATTAGATGAATGAATGAAAACTGAGCAAACTTAACAGAGACAAAACCCCAGCCAGCAGTGGGGAAACTGAGAACCAAGTTGGTTTACACTGAGGGCAGGAGGGATTATTACAGGAATCAGACCTTGCACAACTGTAGGGGGAGCTGAGGAAGTGAAGGTCTGGAGTGGGGAGAAGGGGGATCAGAGAAGTCAGTAACAAATCCTCCTAGAAAATGATCAAAAGTGGACAACGTGGAGCTTACTGGGAAACAGAGAAGCAGGGCATGTCTGGCCGCTGGGAAGCGGGGCTTGTGCAGAGGCCTGTGGGGAGCTGGGGCCTCGGGTAGCTACACGTCAGTGGGCCCAAGCCTCTGGTGGTGTGCCCAGGGCCACTGTGGGCATTTGGGGAGAGGAACTGAGTGTGGCTAAGAGGACAAGTTGGACCCCACCGAGCATGTCTGCATCTGTCACCGTGTCACCTTCAGACAATAATGGTGCCGCTGAGCTTCTACCCCCCAATCCTCACAGCAATCCCTCCGTTGGACCCTCTCTCACACGGAACTCTATAGGGAAAGGGATTCCAGGAAATATGGTTCCACTTTAACCAAGTTGAGAGTAAAACTTGGAACACCTCGAGTGCAGGGGACAAGAATTCAGAAGGAGGCTGGACACCGGCTCCAGGGGTACCACAGCAGACCCGGCTTGCTCGTGCCTGGAATATGGGCTGAGAGAAGGAAATTCTGTCTAGGCTGATGCTCCTGTAGCTTTGGGGCTCTCCTTCCACTGAATGCATATCCCAGCTAAAACACCCTCTACTTATCCACTTGGAATTGTCACTTGCAGTTTTGAATGCCTCCAAGTCGTGGCTCTGCTCTTTGCCTTTCATTCCCTGTCAGACCCTGGCTTCCCATTCTGGTTGGCAGCTCCCGTGCCCATAGCCACTCAGAGTCCAAGCTAAGTCTTGTCACTGCTTGGCGGGGCGGGAGGGGGGCACGGGGTGGGGGGGCGGAGCTGCAGTGAATCCTCCCCACAGCCCTCCCAGGCCTTTCCTCCAGGCAGAAGGGAAACGCTGCCTTCATCCGTGAAGGTCCTCTTTCTTCTCCAGCGAGCCCAGCCTGCCTTTCTTACCTTCTCCGGAAAGCGCTGGCCTCAGGTCTGCATTCTGCCTCACAGCCTCCCTCTCCGGCATAACTCGCTTCTCCAGTGTGAACACCTGCGTTCTTTAGAGCCCTCCTCCACAGCCAGTGTGTGAAGGGTTCTGAACGCTCACTCCACTCCTACAGGCCCAGGGTGTGCTCTCTTGCCTCAATCAAAGGCCACCTTGCCCCGGCCGACAGGAAGCTAAGCCTCCGTGACAGACACCCTAATAGCTTAGCTAAGACAAATATTTCTCTCTCACTTACATAACAGCATTCGGGTGAGTGGTCCTGGCTGACAGGCTGGTCATCCAGGGACCCAGGTTCCTTCCATCTTTTTACTCTGCCTTCCCAAGGGTGTCATCCTCGTCTGCGTGGTCAAGGCCGGGTTCCTGCCGTGTCTGTATTCATATTCCTGCAGCAGTGGGGAAAGAAAGGAAGTGAAGGGAAAACGATTTCCTTTTAAGCAAATAATGGAGAAGTTGCCCACACCTTTTCTGTCACATCCCACTGGTCAGAACAGAATCAGAGGACCACGTCTCGGCCGTAGGGGAGGCTGGGAAATGTTATCCCTAGCAGGGTGACCATCTGCCCAGGTAAACTCTTACGACTATGGAAAAAGTGGAGAATAGATTTGGGGGGAAAACAGAAGGCCACCACAGCGTGGCTTCCACCTAAGGCCTAGGGATAGTCACTCTCTTCTGCATGCACTGCTCACTTCTGGTAATATCCCTTCCCCTTCCCCATCCCAGACAAAATTTACAGTCTACGCAGACCTAAGTTTTCTCGAAAAACATAAAAATGGCACCATCCAGTGTAGCAGATGCTGTCATCACCCTGCCCACATCCTTAGCCCTCCAGGGCACATTACCCTGCCTTCCAGCTCTTTGTTCCTGAAAATCTTCACCTAGGACTTTCTGTGGCTGCCAGAGCCAGCTACACACACAGGGCAGGCCTGATGCACTGGAGAATTAACGTCCTTCCCCTGAGTCTAATTCAATTCAGCTCACCTCAACCAATGCTGATGCAAGCCCACCTGTTCCGGGCTCCACGCTGGGTACCAAGGATACAGAGAAGCCCAGAGCTCCATCAGCACATGCTAGATGCCAGACGCAGTCCTGACTGCTTTACCTGCATCCCTCATTTACTTCTCAAGGCAGCCCTTTAGGGTTGATGCTCTTCTTCACTCTATTTTACAGATGAGGAAACTGGGGCTTAGGAAGCATTAACACCTGCCCAAATCCCCAGCTTGTAATCAGCAGCGATGTTTGTCTGACTCCAAGACTACTGAATCTGATGAGAGATGCTCCCTGGCCCGAAAGCAGGGCGGGTAAGGGAAGAACTAACAATCTATGTTGAACCCAACAAAGAAACATGTGAAACTAGACAGAGGATAGTTTCTTTCACCTTCTTGCTGGAGAGAACGTGTGCCGGTGAAGAGCTAAGGAACCACCACACCATCCCCGGGATGGCTTACAGGTGGATTGTTACCTGGGGGCAAATACAATTCTATATTTTTAAGCCACCATTATTTTGAATTTCTTAATAACAAACTCTTTTAACTCAGTGCTTCCCAATGCTTTTCACATTGTGGAACATGTAGAAAATGACAGTATTTATCTGACACATCAGGGTGTACTCAAGATTTGGGAATGTGTATATAGGACGGGGTGAAAATACTAATTACATTTTCTGGATAGTACATAATTATGAAAAGAAATAAAATACGAAGTATTTAGGAAAATAGTAACCACTGAATTAGGAGAAAACTTCCAAATAACATCTTTTCAAATTTTTGATAAGAAATCAGCTTGCTTCCATGAACATTTTATAATAGATTCTGTATTTGAAATGGCCACAAAATTCCTGATTATGTTCTTGCAGTTATGGTCTCTTCGAGTTCATGAATATCACCATTGACAAGAAATGTTCACAAGCAGATGCTGTGAATGGCAGTGAGAGCTACCATTTTCCCCCCACTTGTCAGAAACTCCTTTTTTGTTCTTAATAGAATTAGGATCCTTTGAATTTTACTTTAATGATGCAATCGTTCTCTAAATCTAGTGGTTCGGCTTTTTCTTTCACTGAAAAACGTAATGTTGAAATTTCTCTTAATAATATAAAGGTCTTTAGAATACAATAGTACTTTGTTCAAGTTAAGTACTTTAAAATTATGATGAAAATTTCTTCCAATTTGCACAGACAATGCTCTATTAGTCTGAATCATTTATCTTTAGGATTCAAACAATAACTCCAACTTAGTTCCCCAGTCATTTCACTTCTCCAAAAGTAAAATTTTTCTTTGATTCCATAAATGTTGTTAGCACGTATTAATATTGTGTGGAAGGACCCAAGACCACACTCAGGCTCAATGATTTGCTAGAAGGACTCACAGAACTCAGAAAAGGTGGTATATTCATGGTTATGGTTTATGACAGTGAAAGGGTCATCTTCCAGGAGGTAGCTGGTCAAGGGCTAGTCCCAAAGACCTTGGCAATGGGCCACCCGTGCCTGCTGCGTTAACTCATGACTACACAAAGATACTTTCCTAGGATTCTCATAATTTTTGATCAAGTTCATTTAGACTCAAAAATGTCAATTAAGGGCTTCCCTGGTGGCACAGTGGTTGAGAGTCCGCCTGCCGATGCAGGGGACACGGGTTCGTGCCCCGGTCCGGGAAGATCCCACATACCGCGAAGCGGCTGGGCCTGTGAGCCATGGCCGCTGAGCCTGCGCGTCCAGAGCCTGTGCTCTGCAACGGGAGAGGCCACAACAGTGAGAGGCCCGTGTACCGCAAAAAAAAAAAAAAAAAAAAGTCAATTAAGTAAGTCATATTTTGTAGCCAATTACTATCCTTCAAAAAAAAATTGTAAAGCGAGACTGGTTCACAATTTTTACATTTCCTTTCTATTATTTTTTCAGCTCATAAAGTCTTGATAAAACTCTCTTTGGAGAGTCAACCCATTTCTGTATGAAACAGCAGAAAGTAGTTTTATTGTCCTATTTCTTCCCATAAGGCTGAAAATATACATGGCTGAGAGCCTTGGGTTTTAATTCACCATTTTGATGACATCATTGATTGTGGAATTCAGGAAATCTTTACAGACGTTAACTTTCTATGAATGAAAGAATGTGCTCCTGAAATCTCAGGATTTGGGGAATGAACTTGTGAAGTAAAGCCTTGACATTGTGTTGTTGCAGCCACCCCAGGAGACCACATACTCACCTGGTGTTGTCCGTTCAAGGTGCTCATTTACCTCTGACTACTTCCTCCTCACTGGGTTCTGAGAATTCTGCTGCTGCTTCTAACTGACTGTGGTTACTGATGCCTGTAGATTCGTCACTCTGCAATGCAAAATTTTTGGAGCTTCTAGATTAGCTTTGGTTCTACGTCTGAGATGTTTTCAATGCATCCATAAGATTGTTTGGAAATGGCAACTTCTCTATTTGTTTCTTCAGCCCCAAACTTAGTGCTGCTGATTTTCACGTAGGCTGGTGAATTGAGTGATTCTGCAAATGGGTGAGATATTTGACTTGGGCTATTAAGTGCAGGCTGTTAACTTGCAACCGGTTTCTTGTGCTCTGCCTGAAAGTGTTGTAACAGAGCTTATAAAAGGACTTTGTTTCTTGCTTTGCGATGACAGACATTTACCGAAGATCAAGTCTTTTCCTGCAGTTTGCAGTTAGGTATAGGCAGAGGTGTTGTCTTTCTGCTCCTCCATCCTTAGCATGAAGCTTTTATTCTCACATTTGCCTCTATGTGTCCTCATGATCACAAGGTGGCTGCTTTAGCTCCAGCCTCAGGTTCACATTCCAGGCAGGGAGAATGGTGCAGCAAGGAGGAAGTGGCACCTCCATCAGGAAATCAATGCTTTCTCAGAAGCCTTCAGCACACCTCTACTTACTTCTCAGTGTCTAGAACTGGCCACCCTAGATGCAGATGGGAAATGTAGCTTTTTAGCTTGGTACATTGCCTCCTTGGGCAAAATCAGATATTGGTTTCCCTAATCTGGCCTCAACTGACTCTCAGATTTCATCTCATAATTCTTCCCCTTGACTTCTGTTCTTCAACCTTATTGATTATGACAGACAATGTTATTGCTCCATCAAGAGCCCTTCAGATCCCCTTTTCTCACTGTGCGTGTGGCCCCCAGCTTTGATATGCTTTTGTTTCCAATACCTAGTACCCATAGCTCTTTTGGGTGGCAGGGCAGCCTTTAGTCTGCTGAAGCCCACTTTGCCCACATAAAGTGTCTGGGCATTTACATCTCCTTGGAGTGACCCTAAATCAGGGATTGATAGGAATATGAAAGTCTCAGTTGCCTTCGATTGGGACAAACTCTAAGACGTAACTCATGAGCCAGAGCTCCCTTTGGGATCAGGCTGAGCCCACCCTCTGCAGGATTCTGCCTGAATTCAATCTTTTCTTGGCTTCCTTTTCTAGCCCTGCTTCCCCCGTGCCCTTCCTGGTTACTCCCCACCCCCATCCCTAAGGGAGCACTTAATAAATCACTTGCACACAAATTCTCATCTTAGCATCTGCTTCTGGATTCCTTGACTTAAAACACTGGCCTTCTCACTGTTCCTGGCATATGCTAAACCTGCTCCGACCACAGGACCTTTGTACACCATCAGGGAAGCATGTATCTCTCAGAAACATGTGCAGTCCAGAGTTTCACTTTGCTCAGGTCTTTGCTCAAGTATCACCTCATCAGTGAGAATTTCCTTAACCACACTGCCTAAAAGAGTCCCCCTCCATTAATTTCTTTTTTTCTTTTTCTTTTTTTTTAAAATAAATTTATTTATTTATTTTTGGCTGTGTTGGACCTTTGTTGCTGCGCTCGGGCTTTCTCTAGTTGTGGTGAGCGGGGGCTACTCTTCCTTGCGGTGCGCAGGCTTCTCACTGTGGTGGTTTCTCTTGTTGCAGAGCACGGGCTCTAGGCACACGGGCTTCAGTAGTTGCGGCACACAGGCTCAGTAGTTGTGGCTCACGGGCTTAGTTGCTCCGCGGCATGTGGGATCTTCCCAGACCAGGGCTCGAACCGGTGTCCCCTGCATTGTCAGGTGGATTCTTAACCACTGCGCCACCAGGGAAGCCCCCCTCCATTAATTTCTATCCCTGCTTAATTTTCTTTAAATTTCATTTATCGCTGCTTTAACGGGATATAATATATTTTATTTTTGAGGTAAGAAAACAGCTCTTTAGATTCCATTAGCATTTAATGAGGCACTGAAACCGAGCAGGACCCTGTGGGGTTCCTGGGCATGGAAGGCTTTCGAACAGTTGCTAGTCAGGGAAAGGAGGGGATGCAGAGACAAAGGAGGAACTGTCAAGAAACAATAGTGCAGCTTTAGGTCAGGGTCCTGGTTCCACCTCAAGGGATACACATAACAATATCTTTGAGCTCTTTTACAGAACTAAAACCCCTAACAAATGGAAGATGTTAGCATTCTTCATTCCAGGGAAGGTCACAGTTTGATAACCTCAAGAAGCTCCTCAGGAAACCACCTGAGGCCACATTAAAGGAGCACAGGCCCTGCACACACCCTGATCCTTATCAGCAGCCCCGCCCTTGAACCACTGCTATAAAATTCCTCACCAAATCCTCCCATGTTGGGCCACACAGTTTTTCACATCACGAGCCTGCTGTGTTCCCCTCTGCCTGGCAAAGCAATAAAGCTTTTCTTTTCTACTTCACCAAAAAACTCTGTTTCCGAGATTCAATTAGGCACCAGTGCACAGAGGCTGAGTTTTCCACATCAACACCAAAGCCGAGTCAGGAGCCCCGAAATCGCTCATGGTCTCAAGGAGGATCCAGACGCCACAAACTTGTACTTACATGCACTGCGAGGTTTCTGTAGTGGTCTATGCACAGGGTGATACAGGCAATCACTTTTGCCTGGGAAAATCCAGGAAGGAATCCAGGAAGAGGCCATATTTGACATTAAAGAAAGAGTACGTTTCTCAGGGAGAGAAGGTAGTTTGCAGCCCTATTGGGTGGAATAGCATATGAGAAGGCATAAAATCATGGCCTGTATGTGTGTATAAAACAGAGGGCTCCCCAGAGAGGGGCAGTTTACTAAGGAGAAAGCGGGCAATGACTTTGAGTGTTTAGCTTTGTCCAGAGGGCAGTGGAGAGCCATGGGTGGGGTTTAACCTGGTGGAGGGTCAGAGCTGGGTTTTAGCACATTTTCTCTGGTGGTGACATGAACGAAGTCCAGAGGGGAAAACAGGTCCCTTCTGCCAACCGTCCACTCACAGCTCCAGGTGCAGAGCTGAGCTGTTGGCACCAGAGGGCGCTATGACCTAGGACAAGGGCCTCTAGGCTTCCTTGCCACGTTTGTGGTCACCGCGCTTCCCTCAGAGACCAGTCACACTTCCAGCTGGGTCACAGTTGCTGTCTGGTTGTCAGCACACAAAGCCTTGGGAAGTCTTTTGTATTGCATCTTGTTATTTGATTTCTCTTTCCATGCGATAATGACTTGAGACTGAGGTGCTGCTGGCGGTGCAATGGGGAATAAACTTCATGTCTTAGAGCACATGCTCTAAACCAGAGGTGCTCCAAGTGGGACTCTTGGGGCCAGCAACAACAGCAACTGCTGTGAACATGTAAGAAATGCAGGTTCTCAGGGCCCATTCCAGACGTACTGAATCAGACACTCTGGCCCAGCAATCTCTGTTTTCATCAGCCCTTAGTTTGATTCTGATGCAGAATCAACGTTGAGAATCATTGGTCTAAGAAAGTACTGCAAATACTTTCCACACAAATGTATGGACGCCAAGGGGGAAAGTGGCGGGGCAGGGGTGGGGGTGGGGGTGGGGGTGGGATGAATTGGGAGATTGAGACTGACATGTATACACTGATGTGTGTGGAGTGGGTAGCTAATGAGAGCTTGCTGTATGGAAGAATGCACGAAATTCTAAAATTCAAAAAAAAAAAAAAAGGAAGTACTGAAGAATGCATGAAATTCTAAAATTAAAAAAAAAAAAAAAAGGAAGTACTGCACAGTGTAGTGGTGCCCTCGAAGGAGTGAGTCCAGTGTGATGCCGAAAGGCCCCAACTCAGATGAGCAAGAGCCATGGGAGGCTTCCTGGAGGAGGTGTCATAGGAGTCGGCAGCAAGGCAGGGGAGGGAAGAGAAAGGCATTCCAAGCAGAGAGAACAATTGTGCCAAGCCCCATAAGAGGGAGAGCTTAGTCTTTTAGTAGACCCCAGCTGGAAAGGGACTCACCCAGAGGGGCTCAATCTTTGTCCCCCCCGTGGACACTCCTGACTTTACTTCAAGGGGTCTCATGTTTTGAAAGGTATTGTTTTACCAAAAGCTACTCTAAATAGTTAATAATTCATCCATTTCCTGCTCTTTATTAATCAATATCTGTAGCACCAGTCAGAGTTTCTGATTAGCATGAGATGTTCATATTCACTACCCTGAATTAATAATAATAGTAACAACCGTTTGCCGAGGCCTGGCAGGCGCTTTATGTGTGCTAGCTCGTTTAATCGCGACCCTACCCCTCTGAGTGGTGGTACTGTTATCACTGAAGAGGAAACTAGCACAAGAGAGGCTGGTCACTTGGCCAAAGGCCCAACTGGATATGCTCTACCTTGGGTCAGCCCTCCTGCAGAGTGGGCTCTATCAAATAGCCTCCCTGTTTCTTGGGAGTGATGGAGTTCCAGCCCCAAAGAAAGATACCTGGCCTGTCAGCACATATACCCTTATCCTGAGCAAATGCACAGTCCCTGTTACGCATTTAGAAGTACTAAAATAGCTCATGGTACCTATTTCTATCTTGAGAGTTCCCTAGGGTTCTGGGACTCCAGGTCAGAATCACTGAACTAGTCCAACATTCTCTCTCTTCCAACTCCCACTACGTAGATAAGAATATGAAAGCCCAAGGACGGGCAGTGAGGTGGAGGCAGCTTTCCAGGACCCCCTCAAAGCATTCCCTGATAGCCTGAAACTAAAAAAGAGCTTGCTGGTCCTCGGGTCATCATCTCTCCCCATCTGCTCCCTTCCCCTTTCTCGGCTACCCTCCCTAGCTTCCTTCCTTCTCAAGCATCTACTGAGTCCCTGCTCTGTGCCAGGCCCTGGCACCAGGGATACAAACACAAATAAGTCCTACAAGCCAGCCTTTCAATTTCCTGTGGGCTGCAGTGAGTGGCTGCTACATGCTTTTATTAATTTATCTCCATCACAAAAGCCATTTCCCTGCAGTTGTCAGCAGCAGCAACACCAACTCTATCCTCACCCACTGGCTTTGTAGGATACAATATAGTATAGCCTGTCCCACCTCCCACTCCGTCCCCCCACCTCTCCGCCTTCTGTTCCTGAGATGGGCAAGCTCCATGCCCCATTAGCCCTAACTGAGGTGTATAGGAGGTGCTGCCTTCTCCCTTTCTCGAAAGGGACCATTTGGTAAACTGACTTGCTGTATCTGCCTTCCTCCCTCCTGCCCTCCTGCCATAGATGGCCCACTGCTCATCTCTTTTCTCCCTTCCTTAGGTCAGTTTTACAGCTAGGCTTCACCATCTGCCTAGTGGGTGAGCTCTCTTGGTCTATGTTTGTGTTAATAAATAAGGTCAGGAAACATTTTCTGTGCTGGCTCCTGGGAATACAGACAGAAGTTGGACCTAGTGTCTGCCCTGGGGGAGCTCAAAATCTGGGGCAGGAAGGGAAAGCTTCTATGACCACGTTGTGAAAGGGCAACTGAACAAGGGAGCTTAATTGCTAAGGGTTCACCTGGACTGCACTTGGCTGTATATGTTACGCCCCAGTGAGTACTGTGCAAACACAAGTGGCCTCTCTGGCTCCCTCAGGAAAGAGGGCAATCCTTGCAAACTCCACCTGCAAAGGGAAGCCAGGATACTTTGGGAGAAATCTCTAATAGCCAGGAGAGGGAAATGTGATCCAGCAAAAAAAAAACGCTGTTTGTTAGCAGGCTGGGGGTCTGTCCTCAGAGATGGACTTTCAGTAACCAATTCAGTAACCAAAAATCATAAAAATGATTTTTAACATTGCTACAAAAGTGGCATGTGCTCAGAGAAAAAATCTTAAGTGATAGAGAAATAAATGTGAATTTCAACCTTTGCCTTTGGTGTGTAAATTTCCAGATACATCTAATCACATCTAATCATATATATATATATACACGTATGTGTGTTTATATACAAATATATATGGAGAGAGTAAGAGATCATTTTAAAAACATAAATAAAAATATAATGACATTTAAATATATATAAATTGTCTGTATGGTAGTATTATATAGAGAGACAATATATATATTATTCAACTCTCTCTTTTTTTCAAAATAGAGCACTAAGTTGTGGGCATCTTCCCACGTTGGCATATATAGATAGCTCTCTCTCATTCTTTATCAGCTGTGTAGTATGAACATACCATGAATTCCTCAATCCTCTGCTGATACCCATGTATTTCCAGTCTTTTGTTATTACAAACAATACCGCAAAGAACTTCCTGTATATTTATCTTTGCTCAATCTTGCCAGCGTTTCTATGAAATAAATTCTTAAAGGCGGAATTGACTGGATCAAAGGACGCATAAATATAAAGTCTTGATAGGAATTGATGAATTCCTCTCCAAAAATAACGGACCAAATCTGAGAGAGCCTGGGGAGACTCCTCCCCAACACTGGGTTCCTTTAAGTTTTTGCCTACCTGATAGATGAAAAATATTATCATGTTGTTTTCACTTGGATTGGTTTTTCTGTGTCGCTCAAGCATCTCTTCGTGTGTTCATTGGCTGTTTGAATGTCAGCTTCTGTAAAATGTATTTTCCCATGATATTTGCCTATTTTTCTTACTCATCTTTTTTCTTTTTTACTTTTCTTTCTTTATACGTTTTTTAAAAGTTGATTTGTAAGAGCTCTTTGCATATCAGGTTCTTAGCCTTCATCTATCATATGGAAAGGAAATCGATATATTCTTCAGAGTAGTGTTTGTCACTTGCTTTGTGTATTTTTTTCCCCATAGAAGTTTAAAAATATTTATGTCGTCAGATCTATCCATTTTTCCTTGATAATTTCTGGGATTTGTGTCATGTTTTAGAAAGATTTTTTACCTACTCCATGATTAGGAAAACATTCTCTAATATTTTCTTCTAGAATTTTTATGGTTTTGTTTGTTATCTATACACAGTCACTCTGTGGGGAGTTTATTTTAGTGTATGCAATGAGTTACGGACACAGCTAGAATTTTTCCAGGTGGCCCATCAATTGTCCTAACATGTATTTTCCATTCACATATGTGAAATGCCACCCTTATCATATACCAAATTTGGTATCATATACCAAATTTCCTTTTCTCTTTTCCTAACCTTTCTGTAAGACTTTACCAGATCTTCTGGTGAGTTGCCCGCCTTCCCCCTGGCAGTGTAGGTCAAATTGTCTCCTCAAGGTGACTCTTCACCTCTCTCACAGCGTTCATTTATTCATTCAACAAATATTTCTGAGCACCTGCTCCATGCCAGGGACCATGGCAGGATTAGGAGGGACAGAGGGGATAACACATACATGGGCTCTGCTTCAGGGATGATTTTAGCAATTAACCCTCCAGGCCACTGGGATTTCCACGATTCTCAAGTTTCAGGGGCTCTTCACTGTCAGCCCAGGGACTCTCCTGGAAGCCACATGCAGACCTGGTTGCTTTCAGATGCCCCAAGCCATAGCTCAGCCAAGGCCAGTGGTAATGGGGCCAAAAAAAGTTCGATTTTAAATAAACCTGGCTTCCTCTCCACCATTGTTAGACCCTTATCCAGTTCACTCTGTTCCCATCAGATAAGAAAAAGCCAAAGCAGACAGGGTCATTGGGAACTATGGTGTGCTGTGAGTTTTCGGAAATTTTTCTTTTCTTTTTTTTTTTTTTTGAAGGGAGAGGAAGAAAACAGGAGAAAGGAACTGAGAAGACTAACTTATCTAGAAATTATCTTTGAATTCTGGCAGTGGAGAAGGCAGCACAGGGTCCATCTAGTCCTGTGACCTTGAGTGTGTCATTTAACTTCTCTGGGCTCCATCTCACACTCAGGGTCAACAGACAGGCGCTGTGGCAGGATCTCTTCTCACAAGATTTCGTCTGGGGCTTCCCTGGTGGTGCAGTGGTTGAGAGTCCGCCTGCCGATGCAGGGGACACGGGTTCGTGCCCCGGTCCGGGAAGATCCCACGTGCCGCGGAGCGGCTGGGCCCGTGAGCCGTGGCCGCTGAGCCTGCGCGTCCGGAGCCTGTGCTCCGCAACGGGAGAGGCCACAACAGTGAGAGGCCCGCGTACAGCAAAAAAAAAAAAAAAAAAAAAAAAGATTTCGTCTGATCCTCAGGACACCTTTGCTGGTCATCACCCCAGGTTTATACACCGACACCCAAGATTCAAAAGGGAAATTGACATACCTGAAGCCGCTCATTTAGGAAAAGCAGAGCTAGGATTCAATCTGAATTTGGTTCTGAATCCCTCACCCTTTCTACTTTACCACAGATGTCCCATTTTTATGTAAGAGATTGTCCCACTCCCTCCAGCCCCAGGTCAGGGTGCCGTGTTGCGCTACGGGACACTTCTGAGAAGGGCAGGAAGAAGGGACTTGCCCACCAGGAATCAGGACTCACTATAAAATGTGCATCCAGGGGACTTCCCTGGCGGTCCGGTGGTTAAGACTCTGCACTTCCAATGCAGGGGGCATGGGTTTGATCCCTGGTCAGGGAACTAAGATCCGGCATGCCTCACAATGCAGCCCAAAAAAAGACAAAAAAAAAGTGTATCTGGGATCCCCCTGAAAAAAAATTAGCAAAGATACCAAATGTTGAATTTGTAAACACTTCTAAATAAAATGTTTTCAAAGTTTTTACTTAGAGATTTGAGCTGAATCCTATGAACATAGATTTTTAGATAAGATTTTATGGCTACACAAAATTCCTGACCAAAAATTTCAAAAAATTACCTCTACAAATGACCATCACCACTCTTTTGCAACCATTTTGCACTTACAGTAATTGAAATTTTATTTAAAGAATCTAACAGCACTTCCTTTTCTGTCGTTGATGAAAGAAATTGCTTGAAAGAGTGTTAGTGGACTTTGAACTTTGCACAAGTATTTGTGCAACTTTGAACAAGTATTTCAAAGGACGAATAAAGCTCTTATTTGCAGAATGTTCATTGTTAGAGCAGCCACCCTGCAGCTGCCCTGGGCACCAACAAAAGAACACAGCTACCAGGGATTGATGTAGGTTCTGTGGAAGCCTGAGGTTTATACAATTTGCGGGGAGGAGCTCTTTAAGAAAAAGATTACAAAATTACAAATGTACAAGTAGGTCTGACAGGAGATTGCATTATTGGGCCCAATTCTTCACCCTTCCTTGTGTCTGTTTCTTTGCTGGATGACTTTGCAATTCTGACTCCTAAAGCAGCAGAGTATATTTCCACGGTTCTTGACTCTTTGGCCACATGACTTGCATGGCCAGTGAAGTGGGATGGCAGTGACAGCATGCCATTGCTGAAGCTGGAACTTGCCTCCTTGGACCTTTCCATCACCATGAGAAGAATGTTCCCTGGTTAACAGCCAGGTCCCAGGAGAAAGATGTGATCCATGGAGCAGAGCCAACCCCCTGAGCCCAGCCCAGATCACCCAGCTCCCAGCTGCAGAGCCCCAACTGATCTGCATCTATGCAGAATTGTGGTTGTAAGCCACTGAATTTTGGGCTGGGATGTTACACAGCAGAATTGTAGCAATAGCTAACAAATGCAGTTATAAAAGTGAAGATTTGTTCATAATAAGAGAATAAATTGCAACTGATTCTTAAATTTTAGCAGCTGACAGCACGAAATCTGGAAAAATACATAACATTTTTATGAATTTTCTGTCTGACATAGCTTTATAAATTCCTTCATTTGGGGGCTGCATTTTCTTTGGTTGCCTCTTCACGCATGACAATAATTTTGTGATTTTGTGTTTCCATAGACAGAAGAGAGAGATGATTCAGCCTTCCCTCTAGCATGGTTTATTTTCCAGCATGGAAAACAACTTTTTATTGATAATTTAGAAAAGTTTCTTCCAGTTTTACCACTTGCTAGTGGTCATGTTGTATAAATTTTTAGGATTATTATCAAACTGGGGAAAACCTCTGGCAAATTTCTCTCAGGGCATTTTAAGTTTTCTTGTGGAATGACTAATCCTAATCCTAAACCCTCTCAATTGATGAAACTCATCATCCAGTTTGTCGTCACTGTCCGTTTGTAGCAGCTCATTACGCGTTTTATGTTCTCTTAGTTCAGTGATTTGTGTCAAGTGCAAAAAATAGTACGTATTTTTTTCCAGTGTGTCCATGTGATCCAATCTTATCAAAGGATTATCAAAGATTCCAGGAGCCTCTTCATAACCTGCTTTTCAAATTTATCTCTTCGTCTTAATGAGTTACTACTTTTGGAATGACCTGAAATGTTTTTTGTTACCATTCTCTTCCACTGATTTTGTATTGGTTTCATTGTTCACTTTTATGGCTTTTATTTCAAACTCTATTAAGTTTTAAATAGTCGTGCCAATTATTTAATAATATACATTTAAAGATGACAAAATTTGCAGGTACCCTTATCTGTATTTCCAAATCAGAAATCTGTAATTTTGCAATTGTTTTATTGAAACTCAAAAGCCTCTCCTTCAGAGATGCCTTGACCACTGGACTCATGGAGCTTTCCCATCTCTTTCCAATCTTCTGTCTTCTTTCTCCTTTCTAGCAGTTGATCTGATGTTAAACTAGTACTGACGTGTTTGTTGTCTGTCTCCTCCAGGAGAAGCTAAGGAATGTTTAGATCAGTTATGTCCCCGAGCCCTAGAACATGGATAGATAGATGGATAAGTAGATAAATAAATGTTTGTTGAGTGACTGACTGAGTGAGTCTCCTAATCGGCACCAGAGTGAGGCTGCGCTGTGATTCCTGTCAAGCTGCTCCGCCCACTTCCAGGGCTGGTGAAAGCCAGGGTCTGCTGTGAGCCTGCTATGGCCTCAACCCCACCAAACTGCCCACCCACATCGCCTCTCTACTAATACCATCTCTATTTGTAAACTCTTTTTCATAAAAAAAGGAACAGACCCACCCTTTTTTGATATAATACACGTGTTCTCTCTCAACCCAAAGTCTCTGTTCAACCTATTAATTCCTTCGCCTACTTTTGTATTCTTAATAGAGTACGATCTGGCTTAAAGTGTTATTTTCATGCCCCTTAAACCGCTAATCACATTGCAGTCTCAGGCACAGCGTGCCCAAACTGAACTCACCTGGTCCCTGCATGGGAACAGATTGCCCTGCAGTTTCTCAGTTGCTCAGACCGTGAATCTAGAAACATCCTCACCACCTCTTTCCTTCCATCACCTCCTGTCATTTCTTTGATCTCCTCACCATTCTCTACCCTCTCTCTTTCCCCACAGCCAGCACCCTAAACTAAGCACCTGGACCAGTCTCCTGCTGAGTCCTCTGCCAGTCTCTGCAATGGTCTGTTAACACTTGCATATGATCACTGCCCTGATCTAGACCTTTGAAGGCTCCCCAGATCTCCTGATCTCCTGGGATGACACCCCAAGGCTCTGCGTGGCCTGCCACCTGCCTCTGCGAACTCACCTTCTACCGCTGCCCCCTGTTCTCTGTGCTTCCATCCCTCTGGCCTTCTCTGCATCCCTCCAAAATGCCAACTCCTGTCCTGACTCTGTCTCTGCACGTGCTATCCCCTCTGCATGGAACGGCCTTCAACTCGTCTGGTAACTCCTGCTCATCCTCGGTCTTAGCTTAAATGTCACCTCCTCTGAGAAGGCTTCCTTGACCCTCTAGACAAACCCAAGCCATCCATTTTATGCTTCTCTTGTGCACTGTTCTTTTCCTTCTTGACACTTCTCAAAACAGGTAAGTAGTTATCTGTATAATTAGTTACTCAATGTCTGTCTTCCCTATTAGACATCTAGCCCTATGAGGCACAAAAAAACATTTATTATAATAATGATAGCCTACATATATACAACCCTTACCATGTGCTGGGTACTGTTCTAAGCACTTTACATTTATCATCTCATTTAATCCTCATAATCACCCCTTTAAGATAGATACTGTATCTTTCCCTGTCTTAGGAATGAGGCAACTGAGACACAGAGAGGTCAAGTCACTTGCCCAGGGATGCACAGCTAGTAAATGGTGGAATCAGGATTTGAACCTGAGCTGAACTGACTGTTCCAGGGTCCTTGCTTTTTCCTACTGCCCTTTCTGCCTTCCACGTCTGTCTGGTTTCCCATCGTATCCCCAGCACTCAGCACAGAACACATAATAGGTGTTCCATAAATATTGGTCGATGTATGAATAAACGTGTATTCACTGAGTACCTATACTAAGTGTAAAACACTGGAGAAGTAAAAAATATGGATCCTACCTTCACCAAGCTTTTGTCCTAACTCTAAAAGCCTGAGAAAAAGAGATCTTTCTTGATAGGGGTACATAGAAAGGTTCTTAGAGGAGGTGCTTGTGGATTGTCCTGCAAGAACAGAGCACAGATAGGACTTATACAGGCTCGTGGGCAGGGGCAGCAGGGAGGCAGATGCCGGGGAGGGGAGGGTGGGAGCTGGCAGCCTGCAGAGGCACCACGGGCCTGGGTGGAAGAGTGAGCCTAGGGGCCGTACACAGAGCTGAGGGAGCCCAGAGGACAGGCTCACTTGACCAGACCGAGGGGAGCTCTCTGATCTGGGCCCCCAGGGATGAGTGAACATGTGCTGAGAGGAAGGGCTTTGTGGGAAGCCAGACCAACCTACGCAGAGCTTGCAGGCAGGAAACTTGCAAAGGGTGTTCAGGAAACAGAAGCATGTTCTGTGGGATATTTATAGGGTTCCACCGTCAAACTTATTTGGAAAATTCTGGTTTGAACAAAGTTAAATAGACTTCTTTCCTGCAGGTTTTCTCAGAACCCTTAATACGTTAAAGTTCACTGAATCGGCAAGACTGGGATATGTGTGCAACATTTCCGAAAATGGTTATAGACCCGTTTATTAACTTGACAACACATTACTTATAAAGAAGTGGCAGGAAAGCTGGCAGGTAGAACAGCGTGGGGTGTCCCAGATGCCAAGCTAAGGAATTTTGTCCTTGTCTTAGAGGCCATTGGAAGAGTCAATGATTCTTAAACAGGGTGAGCGTTAGGAGGCCGCCTCCGATGCCAGTGTAGGGAACGGATGTGAGGAAGGAAGGGAACTAACATTTATGGTCCACTTGCCACGTTCCAGCCGCTGTGCTGGTGCTTCACGTACACACGTGCACTTAATCTCTACAACTCTGCGAAGCTCCGAGCTATTTTCCCTACTTGAAAGTTGAGGAATCTGCGGCTCAGAGATGTGCTTGAACCAGCAGCCCACACCTAGCAAAGGGCAGAACGGTTCTCGAATCCAGTTCAGCCAGGGAGCAAAGGGGTGGGCCCGAGCTGGGACGGGATGCGGTGCGCATGCGCGCTGAGACCTTCTGAGCAGCGTGGCCTTCTCCCAGCATGGACACTCTGCAGCTGTCTGCCACCAATCTGCTGGGTGACCAGGCCAGGTCAGGCCCCACTCTGGGCCTCTGTTCCCTCATGTGTCAACAGGACAATTGCCCCTGTTTCTCCCAGCTATGAGGCCCTCTTCAGAACTCCTATCCATACTGCCCTGCGGTGCAGAATCCCAGATCTAGTCTTTGTTATGGAATCTGGGGAATTATCACGTATCTGTGAGATGAGCCTCGCCTCACAGCCCTCACAACAACTCCACAAGCGTTCAGCCCGTGAGTATCTACTGTCCTGAAAGCCGCCGTCTCTGGTACGTGAGGCAGAAACTACTGTAGTCCCCACTTTTCCAATACGCAGCTTTGCCCCAGGTCTCGCCCAGGTTGAGATTTGAATCAGGTCTATCTAGACCAACAGCCCACCTCCTGCCCACTCTGGTTTGCTGCCAGCTGTGGAAGCCCACGGCTCTGGGCTAGATCCCATGCTTCCCGAGCGGGAATGGTGAGAGGGGACGTGGGGTGAGGGTACCAAATGACTCATCAGACCTGGGTGTGATTCTTGGTCCTGCCACTCACCAGCTGTGTTACACGGTGCAAATCAGCTCACCACCCGGAATCTCAGCTCTCTCATCTGTGAAATAGCCCTAGTACTTATCCCAGAGTTGTTGGGAGGATGAAGGTTCCCCAAAACACCCTACCTCTTCTCATGCCCACTTCCAAAGACCTGCAATGAATGATCCTGAAACAAATGAAAAACAAATCAAGTGATTTCCTGCATCCTTTGAACTCCGGTGGCAGAGGAGTGCTGTTTTGTGTGTCTTGACATGGCCTGCATGAAAATGATAAAGCCTAGCATTTACTGAGCATATAATAGGATCTAGGAACTTTTCTGAGTGTTTTACAGACTGCAGCTGTTATGGACCAGAGCCAGGATTTGAAACCAGGCCATCTGGCTCTGTGGCCCATGCTGTTAACCCTCCACTGTGTCATTCAGGAGGCTCAGTATAAACCACTGTGTATCACACTGTGAGATCCCAGGGATCGTGAACGATGTCTTCTACAGGATCCAGGAGCCAGTTCAGGCCTAGCCCTGAGTGAGTCTCAATGAATTCATTCATTCATTCACTCAGTCACTCATTCATTCAATAAGAATCTACTGAGCACCTGTGACATGTCAGGCACTGTTCTAGGAGCTGGGGATACAGCCGTGAAGAAGGCAGAGAAGACCCCTGTTCCCATGGCAACTATATTCTAGTGGGGATCCAGGTACTAATTAGGGAAACAAATGCACAAGCAAGAAAAGTATCAGCCAGTGATTCATGCAGAGTTAAAATAGGATTAAATGGCAAACAGTGACTGGGTGGCTGCTTTTGATGGGTGGTCAGTGTTAGGCATTTTAGCTGAGCCCTGAATGATATGAGGGAACCAATCATGTGAAAACTAGGGAGAAAAGCATTCAGACAGAAGGAAAAGCACATGAAAAGGCCCCGAGACGGGAACAAACTGGGTGTGTTTGGGGCACAGAGAGAAGCCCAGTACAGTCAGTGAAGGGGAACAGTGACACAGGGGCCACGTCCCGAAAGTTTCATGATCCAGAGAAAAGAGTTTTATTATCTTTTGTCATTTATTATTTTTTTTCAAGGTGTAATGGAAGCAGTTAGAGGGTTTTGAACAGGGAAATGACATGATCTGATTTTTTTTTCATTAATTGACTTTATTTTTAAGAGTTTCAGGTTTACAGAAAAACTGAGTTGAAAGTACAGATAATTCCCATATATCCTCTCACCCCCTAACTCACATGGGTGTGCACACACACACACACTTTCCCGTATTATTAACATCTTGCATTAGTGTGATACATTTGTTACAATTAATGAGCCAATGTTGATACATTATTTTTAACTGAGGCCCATCCTTTACATTCGGGTTGACTCTTTGTATTGCACAGGGTTTTGGCAAATGTGTAATGAATGACATGTATTCACTGTCACAGTGTCACACAGAATAGTTGCACGGCACAAAAAGTCCCCTGTGCTCTACCTACTCATCCCTCCCTCCCTGCAAAAGCCCAGCAACCACTGATCTCTTTACTGAGTTTTGCCTTCTCTGGAATGTCATGTAGTTGAACTCATACTGAATGTAGCCTTTTCAGACTGGCTTCTTTCACTTGATTTGCTTTTTTTAAAAGATCGTGTTGGCTGGTTTGCAGAGAACAGATTGGAAGGGAACAAAAATAACAGTAGGCAGGCCAGTCAGGAGGCGAAGCAGGGGGCGGTCCAGGGGCTCAGACAAGCGCATGGCCAAGCTGGTGTGCAGAAGTGCATGGACTCGGATACCTGTGGAGGCTGGGCTCTTGGGAGCTGCTGATAGACTGACTGCAGAGGGAGGGTCAGGGCAGAAGAGACTGAGGATTATACCACGAGGGTTAAACCAGGTCATAGTGGTGCAGAGTTTTCATAGATATGGCTGTGGATTATTTAATTATTTAAATGTTCTTGATTTTCTCTTAGGACGGAAGAAACTGGTCCAGGGAGATTTCCTGGGGTGCCAATGATCACACAGCAAAGCGGAAACCAGATCTGCCTTGGAGGGCGGACCTCCAGCCTCTTCACCTCAAGTTCCACCATCAGCTACCAGCTCCCTGGTCCCTCTAGTGACTTAAGTACTTTCTCTGCTCAGTGGTCATTTTGTTGCATAATCAATAAACCACTAACAGACATAAATGGCTTCCAGATTTTTACACGGCTGACCCCCTGACTGGAAAACCATCCCCTTTGTCCTCCCTAAGACCCTCCTGGAGTCTCATGGCACCTGGGGGAAAATCCACCTGGAATCCACCTGAATTCAATTGAATCTCGACAAAACTCATCCTGACCTTGAATCAGTTCAGCTTATTTTGGTGTCAAGTAGCTACTTTAAGCGCCCCCCCAAAAAAAACAAAAGGTGGAAGGGGGTTCGGTGGATTTCTTGGGAGGCTATGGGTGCACCTCACAGATGGGAAGGACAAGGAGTTGAATAAATGATCAATAGGAAGCGTGGGTCCAGGATGCAGTGGAAGTCTGCTGCCCTCAGGGGACAGGCTGCCGTGACTCCCCTGTGTCTCCACTCCATTCATGCGCCCAGAAGGTGCTGGGTGCTCCCGGCTTGAGTCAGGAGTGCGGACTCACCCTTGCTCAGATCAATCAGACTTTGGCCAGGGGGACACCGCGCCATGTGGAGCAAACGGGGCAAAATCCTCATGGAAGATGGAGCTGCTAACATCCCGCCAGGCAGTGTTGGCCATCCTGTCCCCAGTAACCCCATCACTCAATCACAGAGCTGCTCACACTTGTGTTGCCATCATTTCTTGACATGTGTTTCCCTCTCACTGACAGCGGGCTCTTAATGACCGTGGCCTTGACTTACTTATCTTGACATCCTGCAGCAGAGGTCCCCCAGTTGCTGTCCTCCCTTCTTCTACATTAGCTAGAATTTTTGGCTAGGCTCATGGCGTCCCAAAGTAATGACATGTCCCAACTCCCTGGCAGCTAGGGGTGACCAAGTGACAAAGTTCTGACCGATGCATAAGAACGGGGTGGTGTGAGCAACTTCCAGGCACACCTTTCTTGGGAAGGGGCATGCCCTCCCCTCCCCATCCTGGTCCTGCTGGCTGGAATGTGGACACGGTGGTGTGCCCTACTGGACCATGTGGAAAAGGGTAACTCCCTTGGAATGGCAGAGTTACCAGATAGAGAGATACAGGGTCCCTGACACCCTGAAACTGCCACATCATCTTTGAACTGCTTACCCTCAGAATATTCTGAAAGACGATAAAACCTCTTTTCTCTTTAAGCCTTCCTGCAGCCTAATGTAACCCACACTAATAACCACGCTTAACATGGTGACTGACACTTAGTAAGTGCTCAATAAATTATGGCTGAATTATTAATTCAGTTGCAAAAAGAGAAACCCTCAACTCCAGCATTTAACAAACACATCGACTGTTTGCATATTCCCTCCCTGCTCTTCTCTACATGCAGTTGATATTTTTAATAGAGGTATAATTAGAGCAGAAATAGAATTTTGTATCCAGCCTTTTCCCTTTAATAGTAATTGCATTAAATATTTTCCATGTTAAGTCATGTTATCATCATTTTAAATGGGTGTGTGATTTTCTCCCCAAAGATCAAACATAATTTACTTAACCACTCCCTGTTTGATGTATACGTTTTCTACATTTCTTGTAATTACAGAGAATGTTGCAAGGAAGTTGCTTATGACTCTAATTTTTGCCCCTTAGTTTTGACAATTCCCTTGAGAATGGGATTGTTGCCTTTTCAATATCTTTGAACACCCTCTACCTTCACTAGCCACTCTCAAGCTTTATAATTTCCAATTCAGTTCTGAACAACGATCATAACGAGAATAACGATCACAGTAGCAACAGGTGCCCATTTCCGAGTGCAGACGACACAGCTCTGCCATACTGGGCACCTGTCATAAGTACGTATCTGCACATCTATATGCACTTTATCCAGTACTTGCTACGTGCCAGGCAAGGGGAATGGTGGTGAAAAGAGCAAATCCTAGAATCAGACTGGATTCAGCAAGACTTCTTCCTAACTGTGAGATCTTGGGTGAATTACTTCACCTCTCTGTGCCTCCATTTCCTCATCTATAAAATAGGGAGAATAACACTTTCCTCATGGGGTTGCTGTGAGGATTAAATGAGATAATAGTAACAGCTGGCATTTCTCCAGTGCTTGCTAGGTGCCAAGCACTGTGCTAAAGGTTTTGCATCAGCGACCCCATGTGTTCTTCGCCAGAGCGTAGGACGGAAGTGCTTCTGGCCCCATTTTGCAGACAAGGCACCTGAAGCACAGACACACTGCACGGAGCAGAGCCATTCTCACACGAGTTCGTCTTTAACCTCAAAGCCCACGTTCCTTCTGAAAGGGTTTTTCTCTTTACTGTGCTCGTCAAGCCAGAGCCAGAGCCTCAAAAGCCCAACTTCTTCAGCATAACCACCCCCTCTGGGACCCCCATACCCACCCTACCCCACGCAGCCTCCTTCTCAGACCTGCTGAGCAGGTCACAGTCACGGTCACCATTGCAGCACGGAGTACCCCGCAAGCTGAGTCAGGGACCATAACCGCTTATTGTCTTCCTCTGGGCCAGGCCCTGTGCGTGGTGCTTTATGTCATTATTTCATTTAGTTGCAGTCCTCAAAACAGTCCTACGACATAAGCACCATTACCCCTGCATTCCAGGTGGGAAACCCAGGCCCAGAAGGGTAAAGTGAAATGCCCAGGATCACGGGGCTGTTGGATTCAAGAGCTGAGAGTCGCAGCTGGGAAAGGCAAGCCTAGCGTCTTGCTGTCCGCATTCACCATCTTCGCCTGGGATGGTGGTTTCCAGGGGGTGGGGAGAATTGTGCTGTGATGGGCCCAGGTTGCAGCTGCCTGTCCCGGGGGGTGTCAGCCCCAGGCCCACCAGAGCCACCTGGCCTCTCAAGGCCCAGGGCACAAAGGCAGAGCCAGGAGCCAAGATGGAGCTCTTGGGTGAGCTTTCTGCACTACCCCTGAAATAGCCCAGCTCCCCAGCTCCCCAGCTCCTGCTCTGGGAGGTGGCAGGCAGATCCCGGAATAGTTCTTTCCCACTGCAAGGTGACCTAGTTAGCAGGTTCCTCTTGTCATGTGAGGTTGGCTGAGCAAGACATTCACCTGCCTCTGTCTGCTCAGAGAAAGCCTGATCCAGCTCTTTCCTCTCCCCGCTCCCCGGTGCTGCTCCTCATTCTCCCGCTGTCCACTCATCCTAGATGGCTGGGGAATGGGTAACTATACCCTGAGTGTGGTGCTTCACAGCCTCCAAAGATGTTCACAGACCTCACACTTCCTTCTCACAGCAGGTGGGGAGGACTTATTATCATCCCATTTCACAGCTGAGGAAATGAAGGCACAGAGAGGGTAAGCAATGTAAGCAAGGACACACAGTGGGGGGAGGCAGAGCCAGGAGCTGCCTGACACCAAGACCAGTGTCTTTGCAGTGCCCTGAGCGTCCCTGGTTGCAGTGCTCCTCTCTAGGAGCCCCAGCAACTACGCCTTCCTCACCTGTCCAGTGCCTGGGATGGGGCTCCCGAAACCCGGAGGCAGACTTGGGTTGCAGAGGCTGAGATCAAGGACTTTGAGATCCACCAGACCAGGGTTGGGGCTGGGGTTTGAATTGCAGCATTTATCAGTTCTGTGACCTCAGGTGAGTTTCTTCACCTGTCTGAGACTCAGTTTCTGAGTCTGTAAAATGGGAATAGTAATCACATCTGCATCCTAGGGTTGTTACAAGGAATCAGTGAGATAATGTACAGAAAATGCCCAGCAGCTTCCTCTCACTTTGCATGTCCTTGATAAAGTAGCTATTATTGTTGTTTACTACTATCACTGACATCCCAAATTTAAACAAAAAGGAAAAGTTTAAGGCTGGTTGGTGCCAGTGAAGAGTTACTGTAACAAAGGCCTTTATGACTTTCCCCACACCATCATGCCACATGCCTGGGAGAAACAGTTGTATTTACAATAATACGACCCTAGGATGTGGCAACTTTTCCAAAGCCCTGGGCCCTGGTTCTGCTATATGACTGAGTGGTCCTGGGGTGAGGGTGTTGGTTAGAGCGAGGTCTTTCCCTGACTCTCATGGCAGGAAACCATCATAGGAGGGGAGAGAGGTGTAGGGGGCAGTGCCCACCCTTCGATGCCCCTGTCCCAGGCTGTCACCTGTAGGGTGCTCATTACTCTGTGAGTGGCAAGGAATGCTGAGAAGGGCAGGGTGCCCACCCTGATGGTCCCTGGGAGGAGAGGGTCTCTGGGGAAGAGAAGATGGGGAAGGAGATCAGGGGCAGGCATGGAGACCCCTGATTGCCATCACGAAGCACCTCAAAGGAGAAGTGGCTCTGGGCCAGTAAGAATGGATTTCGACTCATGCAGTCAGAAGCTATCCATTCAAACCCTGCCCCCTCCACTCCTTCAATGTCAGGCCACAGATAAGTTGCTGAACCTCTCTGAGACTCAGTCTACCTATCTGTAAAACATGGGCATAATATGAACCTCACGGGGAGTTGGTGAGGGTTGGATGAATCACCCACATGCAGTACCTGCATGGAGCCAGGCACAGAGCCAGTGCTGAGTAATTGTTTGAGAATCTGAACGTGAACAGTCTAGACAATTAAGCCTCAAGCCCAGAGGTACCGCCTTAGGAATTTGGAAGAAGAGATGATTGTGGGCTGGAGGAAACAAAGAAGACTTCAGAATGATGACGAGATTAGCACTGGGTCCTGAAATCCAAGTGTGACAGATAGCTGGAGAGGCTCTGGGAGGGCATGTCAGGCACAAGACCCATGGGACAAAGCCTGGGGTCAGGAATGAGCATGACACAGTAGCTTCCCATCACACTCTGCAGAAGATGTCAGCTCTTCACTATGGCCTTTCCTCTGTGACCTCAAGTCCCACAGATTCCATCACCGGCCCCATTTCACCTCGGTGGCAGCCCCCCTGTTACACACACACATCCCCTTAACTTGTGAGATTTTCTTCAGAGCTCTTATCACACTCTTTGATACTACATAATTTAGTCATCTGGCTCTCGTTATTGGCTGTCTACCCTAAAGAGACTGTAAGATCCCTGAGGGAGAGAACTCTGTCTGCCTCATTTCCTGGAGCAACCCCAGTTGCTAGAGCAATGGCAGCACATAGTATATGCTCAGTAAACAGGGTTAAAGCAGGAGGATGAATAAACAGCAGAGAGTCCGGGCCAGGAGAAGGAGGGGCCGTGCAGGAGGCGGCTGGGTAGGTTGACTCCACACAGAGGAGGGCTGTGAAGCCCAGGCTAAGGAGTTTGGGTGACTTTTCAAGAAGAATCAACAGAACTTGTGACCAACCAGGTATTGGGTTGGTCAGGTTTCAGGCCGGGTGACTGAGACTCTGAGTTGTCTCTTCTGGACCAAGTTCTAGGTGGGGCGCAGGGGTACAGATATTGACAAGCCGCATTTCTTTCTCTTGACGAGCTCCCGTTCTAAGGGGGATTCACAGAGTAGCTGGTAGTCAAGCAGGTTCTGGAAAGGTGGGGAGGATTTTAACACTGAGAGATCTGGAACTGGACCTCCCCTGAGTCAGGGCAGGGTAACCAGGGTGATGGGAGAGTGTGCAGAGAGCCTGTGAAGTGACAGGGAGGAGGGAGGGCAGGATGTGGAGGCTTCCCCCGGGGGCTGGGGTGGGATTCTGTCCCTTGCTTCCCTCGAGGGTCCCCGGGGAAGGAGCTGTGGCCAGGCTGCTTCCTACCTGAATGCCCCTCCTGTGGGCAAGGACACAGAGCAGAGAGGGGCACGTGCCCAACAAAGGGTCATTCTTCTAGCCATGACCCAGAATTAGTAGAGGCTTGTTTGCCTGCTGTCTGGGGAGCAGCCAGGCATGCTGGCGAGGGGACCTGGCCAGTGGGATGGGAACGTGGAGTCCTGAGCTTGGCCAGCCTGGAGCATTGTCCTGGTCCCGGGAGAGCCACACCCAGCATCTTAAAAAAAACGGGGGAGGGGGCTTCCCTGGTGGCGCAGTGGTTGAGAGTCCGCCTGCCGATGCAGGGGATGTGGGTTCGTGCCCCGGTCCGGGAGGATCCCACATGCCGCGGAGCGGCTGGGCCCGTGAGCCATGGCCGCTGAGCCTGCGCGTCCGGAGCCTGTGCTCCGCAACAGGAGAGGCCACAGCAGTGAGAGGCCCCAGCAGTGAGAGGCCCGCGTACTGTCAAAAAAAAAAAAAAAAAAAAAATGGGGAGGGAGGTGTTCCAGAGAACATCCAGGGCCATCTTCACCTGCAGGTGGGGCTCAGAGAGCAACACTCATCCACAGTCACTCAGCGCATTTGTTGAAGGGCCTAGTTTATCCAAAGCAGCAGCAGCAGCTTGGCGTCGGGAAGAGCATCGATTGGATCAGGAGCAGAAGACCTGAGCTAAGTCCCAGCTCTGTGGTCTCTCCCAGCCTCCATTTCCTTATCTGAAAGATGGGACAAATAATACCCCCAGCACAGGAAGGAACGGTTGGGTGGATCCAAGGAGACTGTTTGTAAAAGCACTTTGGAAACAGCAGAGTGTCTGCACAGGTTAGGATGCTGGGAAGATGGTGGCCACCGGAGGACTCTGCAGAGAGGCTGAGCTTCTGAGCCAAGCAGCAGAACGGGGTCCACACAGACCTGACCCACGCTGAGAGCCCGCTGCTTAGGGGAAAGGCGGCAAGAAGACAGCCCACCTCTCTAGTCCCATCTTCTCTCCTTGTTCCACCAGCACACATCCCATCTCTGATCAACGTTCCTTCTTTCCTACACTGGCCATTTATTTCAGACTGAAATTTCATAGGGTTGGGAAGAAACAGCCACCGCTATGACAGTGCGCCATGCCAAGCACTTGGGGAGTGTGAGCCCCCTGAATCCCTGCAGCAGCCCATGCGCTAAGCCCTGTCGCTGTCGCCATCTTACAGATGAGGAAACTGAGGTTCAGAGTCGTGAACAAACTTGACGGGTGTCCAGGTAGAGAGTGTCTGAGCCTGGAACAAAACACACATCTTCAGACTCCAAGGTCAGCTAACGCAGCTCCTCCCCATTCCAAAATTTGTCCCTCCCTGCTCACCCGCTCTGGGCTTCCTCCCAAGGCAGCCTGTTTCACTGTCAGGGACCCAAAATCCACCCCTGGAGAGGACACTTGGCTCAGACTGAGGGTGTGACACAGGATAGGGGAGGGGCAGGAGGAGGGGGAAGGTCTGCAGCCCAGGCCAGCAGGGCCCACTGAGGGTGCTGAGGGAGGCCAAGGTGACTTTACCTGGGCATCCACCTGCTGTAGGTGCACCTGCATAGGGGGCTTCCTCTTCTGCCTCCCCAGAGGATGGGGCCCTTCTGGAAAAGCCAAAAAGGAGACAGAAGGACGTGAGGCTGGACTTACCCACGCTGACCCGTCTCACTTTCATTCATGTTCGCTCACCCCAGGTGTGCCCTGGTGTGCCTGGCAATGCCTCCACGTGTCCCTAGATCAGCCACTCACCCAGCTGACTACTTCCTATTTCTACTCAAACCTCAGTCTCCTCGCCTAGTTCACAGTGAACACAAAAGCTAACAGAAGAGCCTGACCACCCCAGCATATCACCCCCGCCTGCACCTCTGCTCTTAGCCTTCCCTCCTTCTGGGATGAAACTGAGCTCCCACAAAGTCAAGCCACTCCCTGTGTTCACTTCAGACCCCACCTTCTCACCTACACAGGGTCATCCCTCAGCAATCCCCCTCTCTCTCCAGAGCATCTAATTTCCCCCCTTGACTGGGACATTCTCATAAGCATACAAACAAGCTATTGTTTCTCTCATCTTCAACAAGGCGACCAACCATTCTTCTTTTTTTTTAATTTGCCGTACGCCGGCCTCTCACTGTTGTGGGCTCTCCCGTTGCGGAGCACAGGCTCCGGACGCGCAGGCTCAGTGGCCATGGCTCACCGGCCCAGCCGCTCCGCGGCATGAGGGATCTTCCCGGACCGGGGCATGAACCCACGTCCCCCGTATCGGCAGGCAGACTCTCAACCACTGCACCACCAGGGAAGGCCCTACCAACCATTCTTCATCCCACTTCTTTATGGAGTCCCCTTGTTGGGGCCGATCTGCCCTTTAGGTCCACAGAGTGATCTACACTGGCTACCTCTAGTTCCTCCCCTTCTGCTCTCTCAAGCCCCCTCCTAGCAGGCTTCTGCATCCATCCACTGAAATACCCTTGTCTGGCTGTCAGTGACCACCACATGGGCAAGGCCAGTGGTCAGTTCTCAGTCCTCACCCCCTCCTGGACACACCTGCTCCCCTCAGCCTCCTGACTGGTTCTCCTGGCCAGGTTGTGGGGAAATGGCCACCAACCGCTGGGAGGCTGCCCCTCACCCTGGTGCCCACCACTGAAGAGGGACCACTCCCTTCTTTGTGAAGGACCCTGCATGGTCCACCCTGGGTCAGGGGCCCACCGCTGCACCAATCATTTATTCCGGGGACAGGAACACATGAGACGACGTGGCAAACAAAGTCATGCTGTCAGCCGTGCTGCCCAATAATGGGCAGCTGCAGTGAGGAAGTCTCCCTATCTGGTGTCTACTACACCACCACAGTGGACCCGTGAGAGCACAGCTGGCCTCTGGACCAGGACTTGGGTGGTGGGTGGGAAAGGGGAGGAGGGGGTGGGTTCCAGAGATATTTAGGAAGTAGACATTACATGATTCAATGAGGATTAGAAGAGGGGAATGAGGTTCAGAAAGGACCCCCACCACTTCCGACCACATGCCTCACCAGACCTGGACAGCTGAGGTGAAGTGGGGACCCAGGAGGAGTCATCCAACAGCTCTGGGCCCATGATCAGCAATGCAAAATACAGGTACTACACTGGCCTGGGGGCAGCACCCCTGGGTTCAATCATGCGGGGGTGGGGGATGGTAAAGGAGGGGAGCCTGAGACCAATCACTCAGCTTCTGGAGGCCTCAACTTTGTCCCCCAGTACTAGGCACTGTATCATCTACCCTCCCAGGTTTTAGGGAAGGATGGCTGGGATAAAAAAGCCTTTTAACAATAGTGGCAATTGTCATTCTTCTTGACCCAGTGATGGCTTTCTCTGATGCCCAGAGGAGACCTGCCCTGGGAAGCCTGGGGCCTCTGCCGTGGCAGGAGTTCAGTGGGATCCCCTACCGACTCCAACACACCTCCGCTATCTCCTCCTAAAGTCCCCAACTCTAGTAATCAGTGTTCTTCTATGTTCCATGAGCACAGCCCCTGAATCAGAATCCCCTGTATTGCTCATAGGAAAGGCAGATTTCTAGGCCTGGACCCAAACCTGCAGACCCAGAATCGCAGGGCTTGGTCCTGGAATCTGCCATCTGGTGCCCACTGGAGCATGAGGACCAACTACCATAAAGCCTCTCGCATCACACTCAGAGACCAGGGTTAAAGCCCACAGGCTCCTCAGCGGATGAATGTGCGTTGAGATTCGCATTCAGGTGTAAATGGCTGACAGCTGATCCTTTACCCAGACAGGATCTGGATAAAGGGGGAGAGGAGGGCAGATGGAAAGGGGGAGAACCTGAGCGAGGTAAAGGAAAATGACTCAGTAAGGGGAGGAGGGGAAAGTGGTAACCTCCAAAGGCTATTTACCCTCCCCACAATTTTTTTTTGCAGCACACGGGACTCTCACTGTTGTGGCCTCTCCCGTTGCGGAGCACAGGCTCCGGACGCGCAGGCTCAGCGGCCATGGCTCACGGGCCCAGCCGCTCCACGGCACGTGGGATCTTCCCAGACCGGGGCACGAACCCGTGTCCCCTGCATCGGCAGGCGGACTCTCAACCACGGCGCCACCAGGGAAGCCCATTTCCCACCATTTTACCAAGGCTAGTGGTATCAAGAACTCAGGTAAGGATTTGATTTCTTTACACTTCCTTGGTGCCTTCACGTCCATTAACTTATCTGACCCTCACCACAACCTTGAGAAGCAGACAGGAAAGGGATTATTGCCCCCCTTTTACACATGAGGAAACTGAGGCAGAGAAGCGGGGTGGTGTGCCCAAGAGCATTCGTCCAGCAAACATTTGTTGACACCTGATCAGGAGCCGGTCCTGGGACACAGCTGAATGAGGCTGAACCTAGGTCACCAGACGGAAGCCAGGAGCCGGGCCCACCTAGGAATCCTGCTGCTTGCTGGTGGAGGTCCTGTGCATGCCTGCCGGGTCCTACTAGGCAAGAGGTTATCAATTAATTCTCCAACCTTGCCTCTTTTGCCATTTTCTTCTGCCTTCCAATTCTAGACTCTGAGTTCATGTGTGATGCTTTGGGGGGAGGAGTGACATTTGTGTTTATAATGTCTAAAAAGGGAATAGGAAAAATCTCCTTGAAAGGGAAAAATTATTTCTTTACATCTGCCGCAGCCCAGACCAAGAGAGTAGACTCCAAGGTTCCTAAAGGGGGTCGTCTGTTTGGAGGGAGGGGTGGTGCTCACGAAGTGGGACGAGCCAGGTGGTCTCCGCTTTGCTCTGCCCACAGGAGGGAGGCCAGTGGGAAGACATGGATGAGAGTGTTGAGTGCAGCCAGGGGCGAGGGGGCAAGAGGAGACGGGGGCCAGCAGTCAGGAAGGAAATTCTGGGGCAGGAGGAGAGGACAGAGGGGGCTACTCAGCATTTTCACTGCGATTTGCTCTGTGGCGTCAGTGCAACCCTGTCTTCCACCTTCAACGAAATCTTCAGTGAAATTGACTTTACTCACTGAGGCTTTGTGATGTTCCTGGATCGGCCTTTGGGGTCTTGGCTGAAGTGCGCGGCTCTCCTCAAGAGTGGATGCAAGTTGCCAATAGAGGCTGTTCTCTCAAAACAGGTTTCCATCTCCAGGTAATTTAAAAATGGCTCAGCATGAACCCGAACAGAAAGATCTTTTGTCTTGAAACACAATGAATAATGAAAGTCCCATTGTGTCCCGGAGTGATCGTCCAACGTGATACTGCTCTTCCACAAGACTGGAGCTTTTTGGTGGCAGGTTATTTTTCCTCCTAGACCTTCTATTTTTCCTGGCTCCAGCCTCATCAGTAGAGTTATCTCTCTCTGCTAACTCTGAGGACAGTGCCAGCCCAGGCCCTTCCAACTGCCTGGGCTCCGGCTCACCACACACAAAGGGGCTTTGTGGGTTCCCGGTGAATTAAGCCCAATGGGTGATGGGGACAAGAAAATCTTGGTGACCAGGAGTGCTGAGTCTTGCCAAGTCCCCACGTGGCAGGAGGCCATTGTTATCCTTCTGTAACTGGGAAAGAACTTGTGGGGTGTTTTAAAATTTTTTATCCAAATTGAATTAAATCTTCTTGAGCATCCCCTGGCTAGATTAGCAGAGAGTCTAAGATCACCCTTTGTGGACAGTGCCTCCCCTCTCCCAACACCCTGACCTCTTTGAATCATTCAAGAACAGCTAAGGCTTCTAAAATCCAAGAGAAAACCTGCTTGACTTTCACTCCCAAGATGGGGAAGAGAGTCTTTTTTTTTTTTTTTTTTTTTGCGGTACGCGGGCCTCTCTCTGTTGTGGCCTCTCTCGTTGCGGAGCACAGGCTCCGGACGCGCAGGCTCAGCGGCCATGGCTCACAGGCCCAGCCGCTCCGCGGCACGTGGGATCTTCCCGGACCAGGGCACGAACCCGTGTCCCCTGCATCGGCAGGCGGACTCTCAACCACTGCACCACCAGGGAAGCCCGGGACGAGAGTCTTAAAGTACAAAGGCAGTCGTGTGATGCCAGCATATTCCTGCCAGGCAGCACTGCTCCTGGATACGGTACTCACATTGCACTCCCTCTCCGTTAGTGGCTCCCAGTCCTGCTCCAAGCACTGAGAGTCTGTGGGCATCACTCCCCCTGCATCAGGCCAGCCCCATCACCTCTCCGGCTGTGCCTCTTAGTGTCCCTGGTCATCCACTGTCTGAATCAACCACTTTCATTCTCGATCCCAGACCCCAAAGATTCAGAAAACTCCTTTTGAACAACAGATCTTGAATTGCCCCAAAGCAGGGCCAGAACTTAGAAACTGAAAGCAGTTCACCTGTGGGAGTAGAGTAGGGGTGGGTCGTGGAGGAAATACCTCACATCCCACCTCACCCTTCGGAAGAGAAACAAGAAAGAATTTTTGGCACCTTTTATGCTAAAGCAGAAAAAAAAATGTTCTCAGCAGGTCACTCCTAGTTTTATTTTTTATTCAAGAGATGCCCAGTTTTTACTTTGTGCCCTTGGTTCGTTACTTTCAGACTTTTAGAAAGTTTTGTGAAATCTGAGAAAGTGGATGACTGGGCCGTAAATCTCGAGTGGGCACCCTGAGATCGTATTTTGGGAAGAAGCGCTGCCCGTGACTGTTTCTGAACTGTTGCACTCTGCCTGCCAAGTATCATAAGACATTCGGTGTTTGTTTCTGGGTAACTGCGTGAATCTCTGTATCTTTTTATCTGTCTTCCTCTTGCTATAAAGTTATCAAAATAAGTACCAAAGCCTGCTGAGGTCAGAAGTGTTTCGTAAGAAGCCAGAGGTCTCTCTCTGGTCTATAGCAAGAGCTCCCTCCCTGTGGGCTGTAGATTTCTGGAAGCCTTCAGAGTTATCACAAGGGCTTAGTGGGCACCTGTGTCCCGCATGTTTATCACGGAGGTGTTGACGTCAGGCTGCCTGTGTTTGAGTCTCAGCTCCACCAACATTCTATCTGTGTGAACTTAAAATGTGTTACTTGAATTCTCTGAGCTTCAATTTCATCATCTATAAAGTGGGGGTGATACTAAAGGCACCTAACTCACTGTTATTGTAGGGATTAAAATTAATTCACGTGAAGTGTTGAGTTCTGTGCCTGACATAGTAACTGGTCAATAAATGTTTATCATTATTATCAATAGTATTACCGTTTATCAAATACCTATTATTTTCTAGGCACTGGACTAAAAACTTCCCCTCCATTATCTCAAATCCTTATAACACCCCTACTTTATATAAAGTGAGGTTCGGTGACTTGCCTGATGCTAGACTGTTCCAGAATTTGTATTCAATATTGGTTTTCAAAACCAGCTCTTTTGGGGTTTTGAAAGCTCTCAAGCCTGCTTTCTCTGAACTGAATTAACTATACCTGAACCAAACTGTAGACTGATTATTTAATATGTCCTATGTATATACACAAAACTTGGGTGCTAGTCAAAGTATTTAACAACCAGCTCAGCACAGGGCTGACCTTCAGAATGGAAGCTGTCTAGCCCCAAGCTGGGAGAGAAAGGGGAGGAGAGCTGCAGTCCTGTGTTGAATATTAACACTTCAGTTGCTGGATAGTGTCAAATAAGCAAAATTGCCCCCAAACCTATTTCCAAAGCCCATGCTCCCGCCTTACAGACAACCAGACAATATTCTCTTTTTCTTGCCAATCTAACAATAATGATTCCAGTCATTCTCTTTTCCCATAAAATGTCCCTTCCAGGAGTGAATCTTTGAATTGGCCTGCTAAAGACTTTTTCCCTTGCAACAAGATTATAACAAAATTTTGAATGTACTCATAACCAAAATGTCTGGAGAGTTTTGTTTTTTTTGTTCTTTTTTTAAAGAGACATGAGGAGACATGAGGAGAGGTTTCCAAAGACTTGAGAAGGGGTGGGACTTGGAGCAGGGTGGGGGCAATAACTATTTACCAATGAGGGCAAAAGGATTTTAAAAATTCAGAGCCAAGGTGACTGCAGTGGTGGGTCCCAGCTCTGAATCAGCCCTGAATACAATAAGGTTTAAACCCATCTAGACCATGGAGATTTTATTGTGGTTTATACAATACAAAAAACTGATTTCACAATAGCTTACTGACATTATGGATTTTCTAAACAATGGACACCATGGTATTCTTTATGCTAAGAACTGTTCTTCTCTAGCACACTAATATTTGCTGCAGGCAGGATCCACTGATGAATGCTAAAAGAGTGGGGAAAATTTTAAGGAGAAATAGAATATTTCCCTAGCCTCAAAGTATCTTCTTCAAAATACTAATTACCATGGTGGTTTTAACAGACGTCCACAAATTCTTTGATATTCCTCCCTCTGGGAAGTGGAGCTTAATTCTCTTCCCCTCGGACTGGACTTAGTGACTCGCTTCTAAAGGACCGAAAGTGGAGAAAGAGTCATTTTACAGTGGAGAAACCTGGCAGACGTTATCTTAACCATGTGATTAACAGCAAGGAAGGCATGTTGATATCACATGTCTCCAGATATGGTGTGAGGAGAAGGCCACCTCACCTCTGGGGTATTCTTCCCCCAAATCCATAACCCCAGTCTAATCATGAGAAACACCTGACAAAGCCTCAGGGACATTCTACACAATACCTGACAAGTGCCCTTCAAAAGTCAAGGTCATGAAAAAACAAGGAAAGACTGAGAAACTGTCACAGAATGGCGGAGACTAAAGAAACATAACTACACGTGGTGCAGGATCCTATGTGGGATCCTGGAACGGAAGACGGACATGAGTGGAAAAACTGGTGAAATCCAAATAAAGTCAGTAATTAATGGTGTTGTGCCAGTGTCAGTTTCTTAGTTTTGATGAATGTGCCCTGGTTATGAAACTTTGTGTAACATTAAGGGAAGTGGGTGAACTCTGTGTACCACTTACAACTCTCCTGTAAATCTAAAATACTTTCCAAATAATACTATAAAAAAATAACAAGGAGGGCTTCCCTGGTGGCGCAGTGGTTGAGAGTCCGCCTGCCGATGCAGGGGACACGGGTTCGTGCCCCGGTCTGGGAAGATCCCACGTACTGCGGAGCGGCTGGGCCCGTGAGCCATGGCCGCTGAGCCTACGCATCCGGACCCTGTGCTCCGCAACGGGAGAGGCCGCTACAGCGAGAGGCCCGCATAGCGCAAAAAATAATAATAATAATAACAAGGAGAAGGCTAAAATCACAAAGCCTTCAGAACTTCTCAAACAAGCAAAAGTGTTCATACAAGGATTGGGAACTGCAGCTTACATAACACTCAAATAGCTGAAGGAAAGAAAACCACAATACTAGCTAAAAGCTATAGGCTGTGTAGATGGTTCCAACCATCCCGATGGAGGCACACTGAGTGCAGTGGTGGTCCTCTTGTGGGCTGGCATTATTCACGCTCAGAGCTGTGACCTAGGGGTGGGGTCCAGCATGTACAAGACAGAAACTGTGAGTTTTCCCAGTGGGGCTGGGTGGGAGGAGGCAGAATACCCTAGCATGAATGGATGGAGATTGTGGAAACTAAAATAATTAACACGAGTAACGTGCTTACCCATGTGCTTGCCCGAGTAACTGGCCAATAAACATTTATTATTATTAATAGCATTACCATTGATCAAATATCTATTATTGTCCAGGCACTGTGCCAGAAACTTCCCATCCCTTATCTCAAATCCTTACAGCATCCCTATGTTATGTAAAGTAGGCTCAGGGACCTGCCCAGTGCTAGACTGTTCCAGAACTTGTATTCATTACTAGTTTGCCTCGCCCCGACTTAGCCCTCAGTTTTCCAAAAGGTGAAAGGATAGAACTGGCCCCAGAGAACGATGTAGCACAGTGGGGAAAAGCTCAGGCTTTGAAGTCACAGAGACCTTTGCACTTTGCTCACAGGGCTGTCGAAAGGACAAATGTGCTGACGGCCGCTGAACTTAGCATGGCGCCAAGCACATCGTTAGTACTCAGTTCATGTTATTGGAGCAGGATAATATTTGGGGTTTCTAAACTGAGAAATGTTTCTTGCTGTTTAATGGCCTCATTGTTGAGGGGACGGTGGAGAACAGCCTCGGAGAAAGAAGTCATTGTTCAGCACTGAATATCAAACTGGACTCTTAAAAGAGTCCAAAGCAAAATTGTTTTGAAGGGCCAGGCATTCAATTGCAAGAGTCAACATGTATAAGAGAGAAAATTTTTTTTTCCAGAATTCTAAAATCTTCTCTTTAAATAAACTTTAACATAAAACTTGGGCAACCCAGTGAATAAAAGTTTTACTGAAGTCATAGAGCAGGCAGTTTCTCGTATCAGATGAGGAACTCTTCCTAGCTGGATGGAGAAACTGAGAGAAAAAAGAACAAGAGCAGGGGATTCAAGTCTGGGAACTGCCCCCTGAACCTTCTGCCCAGGGTGCACGTGCAGCAGAAACAGATAACAGCGGTCCCCAACGGTTTTGGGACCAGGGACCAGTTTTGGGGAAGACAATTTTTCCACGGACTGGGGGGGTAGGGGGATGGTTCATGTAGTAATGTGAGTGGTGGTTCAGGCGGTAATGCCAGTGATGGGGAGCGATGGGGAGTGGTAGGTGAAGCTTCTCTCGTTAGCCCGCCGCTTGCCTCCTGCTGTGCATCCTGGTTCCTCGTTCCTGCTGTGCAGCCCGGTGTCGGTCCGCGGCCCAGGGGTTGGGGACCCCTGAGACAGACGACCCCAGAGCAAAGGGGCTGTGCCTCTCTTCCCCACAGTACTAGAGAAGACCTCTCCTCACAGAGGGCCCTGTGGGGGAAGCCGTAATGGAGATGCAATGGCTGTGGGCTTATTTAGGGAGAGAGGATCTCACGTTCCCTCTGCCCAGCTCCAGCCCACATCCCACTCCTCTCCCAGGGCCAGTCATTAAGCCCCAAACGCACCCTTCTATATTGTCTTGGGATGCTGGGGCTGGCACTGTGCCAGCTGTTTCCATGGCTCTGTCCATAGGGGGCACTAGAGAGTGCAAGACTGGACCAGGAAGAAAGGACTTCATGCTTTCTGCTTGCTGTTCCTTCCTGGCAGCATCACCTCACAATAGCCATTCGCTCTGGCAGAAGCAATTGGTTTCAGTAGCAACTGGTTCCAATTTCCAAGTTTTTTCCACATTCCCAGAACCAGCCTCATCATGGCCCCTCAGGTATATCAGCACCAACCCCAAGCGTGCCCTCCTCAGGGGTCTGGGTCCCCATTTCCAGGTTCTAATAACCTCCAATTATTTCCTTGTCCTGCCATCCCTAAGGGTGGTATCTGTTTCCTGCAGTTACTACCTCTGATATCACACTGTCTGCTTTACTACTTGTCAAATACGACCTAACCAATTCCTTATATTAAATTCTCTCCCTTAAAACAACCCGTGTGGGCTTCCCTGGTGGCGCAGTGGTTGAGAGTCCGCCTGCCGATGCAGGGGACACGGGTTCGGGCCCCGGTCCAGGAAGACCCCACATGCCGCGGAGCGGCTGGGCCCGTGAGCCATGGTCGCTGAGCCTGCGCGTCCGGAGCCTGTGCTCCGCAACGAGAGAGGCCACAACAGTGAGAGGCCGGCGTACCGCAAAAAAAAAAAAAAAAAAAAAAAAAAAAAAAAAACCAACCCGTGTGATTTCTGTCTTCCTGATGGGAAGTCACGCAAAAACCTGATTCCCACAAGGCCTTTGTGGGTCATGGTAAGCATCAAAATTTTCCAGTGGGGGCAGATCCAAGCAGTGATAAGGCCTGATGGTGAGAGGTTTGGGGTCAGGATGAGGAGGGCTGGAAGGCATAAGCTTGACACCCGAGGCCATGACTGCAGAGTCATGCTCAGGCCCAAAGCCAGGCTAAACCAGTTATACCAGCAGAGAAGTGATGCAGAGGGAAGCTGATGCCAAAGACCCAAGAAGACAAGGCAGCCAGCAGGGCCATCGAGCCCAGAAGCCTAGGCCCAAGGCCATGGGTGTCATGGAAGGCTCCTCTGCCACCAGATGTCATCCTGAGGGGTGGGAGGTGGGCACCACCAAGAGACAGAGAAATCCTAATAGAGAATTTGGATCCTGATTTGATTATTTTTCCAAAGGAGAGTAAATTTTTTTACTTTTTTTTTTTTTTTTTGGCTGCACTGTGCAACTTGAGGGATCTGAGTTCCCTGACCAGAGACTGGACCCTTTGACAACAATGCTTTGACAACATTTCAGATTTACAGAAAAGTTACAAGAATAGTGCAAAGAATTCCAAGATACCTTTCATCCAAATTCTCCAAATGTTAACATTTTACCACGTTTGCTTTATTCTTCTGTGCATTTTTTTTCTGAAATACATGTGTATTTTTTTCTGAAATATTTAAAAGTTGCAGACATGATGCCTCTTTACCCCTAAATACCTCAATGTGTATTTCCTAAAAACAAGGACATTCTCCTACATAACCACAGTAAAATTATTAAAATTGGGGAATTAACATCATATTGTACTATTATCTAAGCTATACACTTACTTCAGGTTTTACCAATTGCCCCCAAATGTCCTATATAACAGAAGAAAACGCAGGATCAGACATTGCATTCAGTTGTGAAGAGAATAAATTTTCACCCAGAAATAAAAGGAGGGGGGGAAAGGGAGCTGTGATCAGTTGGGTTTAGTTGCAGAAGAAATAAGTTTTATTTCTGCACATCTGCGCCATACAGTATAAATGCTAAACATGTTATGTTAACAATTAATAGTAGTGTTAATGATATTAGTAATAGAGTTCATGGCCCTCTCCATCCTGGGTCTTTCTGTCTTTGAGACATATCTGTAGTCATTCCGTATCAGCCAGTTACTCCATGAAAACGGTTTTCCTTGAGATAGTGTAGCTTAGTGGAAAAGGCAGGAGTTCTGGAGTTGGACAGCCCTGAGTTAAAAACTAGCTTTGCAAGAGTCAAGTACCACAATGTTCATTGCAGCTCTATTTACAATAGCTAGGACATGGAAGCAACCTACGTGTCCATTGACAGATGAATGGATAAAGAAGATGTGGCACATATATACAATGGAATATTACTCAGCCATAAAAAGGAACGAAATTGAGTTATTTGTAGTGAGGTGGGTGGACCTAGAGTCTGTCATACAGAGTGAAGTAAGGCAGAAAGAGAAAAACAAATACCGTATGCTAACACATATATATGGAATCTAAAAAAAACAAAATGGTTATGAAGAACCTAGGGGCAGGACAGGAATAAAGACGAAGATGTAGAGAATGGACTTGAGGACACGGGGAGGGGGAAGGGTAAGCTGGGACAAAGTAAGAGAGTGGCATGGACATGTATACACTACCAAATGTAAAATAGATAGCTAGTGGGAAGCAGCCGCGTAGCACAGGGAGATCAGCTTGGTGCTTTGTGACCACCTAGAGGGGTGGGATAGGGAGGGTGGGAGGGAGGGAGACGCAAGAGGGAGGGGATATGGGGCTATATGCATACGTATAGCTGATTCACTTTGTTATACAGCAGAAACTAACACAGCATTGTAAAGCAATTATACTCCAGTAAAGATGTTTTTAAAAAAAAAATCTAGCTTTGCCACTTGCTGTTGGTGTGACCTTGGGTCCAGCTTGAACCTTCCTGAGTCTCAGCTTCCTTGCCTTTACCATGGGGGGGGGAGGTCAGCGCAGCGGGACCTGGAGCCAGACAGATCCAGGCTCACGTCTCAGCTCAGCTACTAGTTTTGGGACCCCAGGCTGGTGCCTTCACCAGTGCGGATTTTGTCTACTCATCTGCAAAGTGGGGAAACACCAACAAGGCATTTTGCTGGGCTATCGAAAGGAGGGATTATTCTTGTATGGCATGGGCCTGGCTCGTAGCAGGTTCTCAATGAAAGCTTAATTCCTTTCCATCAGCCCTTCTGGATTTGGGCATGTGATTCTTCCTCTCGGGGCCTCAGTTTCTCCATCTGTAAAATAGAGCCAGGGGTACCATCTCTGGCTGGTGAAGAGTGAGAAATGCAGGTGGAAAGGTTTAAGGCTCTGGAAAGCCCAATGCCCTGTGGCCTTGGCAGAGCAAACGACTGGCTGACAAAAACAGAAAGTGCTTTGGAATCCTGGGTCCTGCCAAGAATGCGGGCAAACCTGTTCTTCCACTGCCACCCTGGGGCTCCAGACCTTCCCATCCTCTCACCCCAGCTAGGTTCCCTCCTCCCTCCCCTGGTGCATCTGACACAGGGCTTGTCCTGCCTGCCTTCTTCTAGGAAGCCAGTCTGTCCTACTTCTAAGAAGGGAGGAAGGACATCGCCCTGTCCTGGGCAAGTTGTTGGGCAAGAAAGGGCAGCTCCAGCGCTGACCCACTGCTGGGAAGAGAAGAAGGAAACTGCAGCCTTGGCAGGTTTTCCCCAGAGGAGTCCCACTGGCTCCAGCCCTGCCAGTCTCCCCCCTGCAAATACTGAGTTCAAGGTCAGATCAGGAGAGCAGAGAGGCGTGGTGGAAAGGGCTCTACACTGGGAGGGGGGATGTTCACCCACCATAGCATTTGTAGGAGCAAGAAAGGGCTGGGACAAGACTTCATGGGGTAGGAGGCCCTCAGCCAGGGAGCCCGTGTCACACCAGCCAAGGGAGGTGGGAGGGAGAGGTGGGTGTGTCCCTGGTGGGGAGCTGTCCAGCTCCTCCACCTGCTGCCTGGATGGTGGGACCAAACTACGTGCCAGGCCTTGTGCCAGGCTCTTGACATTATCTTTATACTAGTTATGGAACCCTCATAAGTCCTGGAGAGCTTGGGGTTACCATCATTTTCAGATAAAGAAGAAAACCGAGGCCCAGAAATTGAAGCCACCTGCTCTAGTTGCTCAGGCATCCAATGGCTTGATTCCAGAGCCCACGTTCACTGGGCTTGCTGTGGGTCGGAGGAAGGATCTGGAGCTGGGCCCTTACCTCTAAGAGCCAACACCTCTCCAGTGCAGCCCTGTGCACCCACATTCCTTTCCCTGGACCGACACACTCTGGGGATTCCAGATCTGGCAGGGGCTGGCCACGTCACCAGCACTGGGCAGACGTGACTCTCATCATGTCATAGGTGCCTTCTCCCCCACCCACTCCACAGAATGTGGGTTATTCCAGACCCTGAGTCCAATTCCTCTATCTGCCCACATGCCAAGCAAATGCCAGGAAGGTAGTAGGGGTTCAGGAGGTGTTTATTGGATGCCCAAGGTCACTTAGGCCTGTTCGACTTCCATCCAGGGTGGAGTCCCCTCTATTACTCAGTCCACAGTTTTGCCAACTGCATTTGAGGTTCAGAAGTCAAGAACCCTTCTGCTCCCTCAAGACCCTCCCCTCAGTAACATCAGGGACAAAGCCCCAAAGGAGCTGGGCAACTGGACCCTAAGACACTCAACTTAAAAGGTAGACTCAGTTGCCCCGAGGCTAGAATTTACTGACCTGGAAAATGAGAACAGTGTGGTCAACAGTTTCTCTTCCACCTAGTGACAGGCATAGTGCCCACGGAGGCTGGGCCTGTGATGATTCTCTGATTTGAAAGGCAAGGTCTGGGAAGTAATTCCGAGTCTATAAGGGAATGAAACCCAAAGATTCCACTGTTGCCCATTATCTACTCATTTATTCATTGGTCCGTTCACTCACTCACTCACTCATCTGTCAATATTGTGTTTCCTAAACTTCACTCATTCCCAGACTACTTTCATCACTTTGCCTTATCCGCTACAACCTATAAGCCTGTTTACTCCATGCTTGTCTATATTTGACTATATTACTTCAGTAGATTGAGCTTCGGCCTAAGCAATACTATAGTTCATTTAAATACAGCTACAATAACCACACGTTTGACCACGTGACCTAAAATCCTCTCCCGCGCACCCTCGGGTATCTCTCCTCTCTGCATCTCAGTTTCTGCATCCAAGAGGTAGAGGGCATTGAGACGCAATGACGTTCCAGTCCTGACATTCTGGGAATCTATGATTCAAAGACTCCCACCCAGGGAAGGAAAACACTGAGACCAGATGGGATCAGCGGGAGAGGGAGCTGGTCAAAAGCATCATGTTTATCTGTCATGTTTCCAAGGCTGAGCAGTGATTCAGGAGGCAAGACAGGAAATTCCTTGGGATTGGTCTGTAAACCACTGTGCAGGGACTAAGAAAAACAAGAAGGCAAGTCCCCAGGAGCCTTAATCAGCCCCCAAAACATGAGCTCCACACTCTTCACTAGACTCTTCCAGAATTTTCTGGAATTTCCAGAGGCACTGGGATCCCAGATAGAGGACCATTACCCCTGAAGAAGTTTGACACTGAGAAATGATTGGCAGAAAAAATGACCCAGCTGGCCTCCTCTTAGTCTCCAGGGCAGGCAAGAGGAAAGTAGGTTCTTTTTGGGGGAACTTCTCAGTCCACAAACCCCTTTTTGACCCTGACCCAGGAGGTTCTTGGGCCCATCTTTGTTCTCTGCAGCCCAGCCCCTCCTTGACCAGCTGATTGGCCAAAAGTGGGCACCTGGCCAGATGGGGCCAGTCAGATGCCTGAACCTTGGAATTAGGATGAGAAGAGCCTGGTCAGTTAAGCATGGGTCAGGCAAGATAACAGACTTGCTGAGGAGACACGCTTGGGACCCAGGTCTGAGAGAGAGAAAGGAAACCAGGGTTCTGAGAGAAGCATGGAGGCGGGATGGGAGAAGCTGGGCACTCCCAGAGGGCCTTCTGTCCTGATGCCTCGCCAGTCCCAGGAGTGACGTCTTTGGGTCACTTGCCTGTCCTTGAGATCTGGAGATAGCCCTGACTCCTTATACTGAATTACACTTTTTGCTTAAACTAGTTGGAATGGGCTTTTGTTTCACGTAACCAAATCAATCACTGTTATGGTGACGCTGGTTCTTCAGTCTCCTGAATTAGACTTTGCAAGCCAAGGTAACAATAATGATAGGAACGACTCCCTGCACACTGGATTGGTGCTTTATGACTTTAAAAGTCCCTAACTTGTGGGTCATCACTTACAGCCTGAGGGGACTTGCCCCGGACTTACTCATGCCCAAGATTCCTCTCCCAAGAACATAGGGGGAATAGCCCAGGTTTGGAGCCAGGCAGACCTGGGTCCTGAGCCCTACTTATTTATCGCTTACAACCTGTATGACCCTGGGCAAGTTATTTAACCTGAATGTTTTTTTTGTTTTTGTTTTGTTTTTTTTTTTTTGCGGTACGGGGGCCTCTCACTGTTGTGGCCTCTCCCGTCACGGAGCACAGGCTCCGGACGCGCAGGCTCAGCGGGCATGGCCCACGGGCCCAGCCGCTCCGCGGCATGTGGGATCTTCCCGGACCGGGGCACGAACCCGTGTCCCCTGCATCGGCAGGTGGACTCTCAACCACTGCGCCACCAGGGAAGCCCAACCTCTCTGAGTCTTGCTTCCTCATTTCTACAAACTGGAAAGCAGGACAGTGTGGGCACTGGAATCAACTCCTCCTGGTTTTGCCACCTACCGGCTGATGACCCTGCAAAAGTGACGTCACTTCTAAAAGCCTCAATATCTTCAACAATAAAGTGGGGCCAGGAAAGTCTATTTTAAGTGGTTGTTGTTAAGTTTGAATGAAGCACGCCAAATATTTAGTTCGTGAGCCCTGATCAAACTGTGCCTGAAATCTTACAATCCCCAGACATTTGAGTTACATGAGCCAATAAATTCCCATAGCATAAAAAAAAATGTTTATCACAATATCTGGTACTTAGTAAAAGTGCTCAGTGTATGGTAGCCGTAACAGTAATTTATTATGCAAAGTACCTAGCATGAAGCTTGACACACAATTATTAACCAAAAGTTATGTACTGTAAAGTGCACACTGGTCAGTACAGAGGGTTTGACTGGACCTGGCTTAGCAGGATCACTTGCAAAACAAAGGAATTTCAGTTGTTAGCAAGCTTTATGCGCGTCAACAGTAATTACCACAAAGCTAATGTAATCTTGGGCCATATTAAGAAAAGTATTGTCTCTAGAAGATGGGAGGTGTTTGTCTTATCTAGAAACAGGAAGAGGGTGGAACCTCAGAAGGGGGCATGTAACCTCTCACTTTCCAAGGATAATAAAAGATCTCCCTTGGCAAGAGTGCTTGTTTAAAAATCTCTCTCTCTCTCTCTCTCTCACACTCTCTCTCTCTCTCCCCCCCCCCCCCCTTATCAGTCAGTTATGCTTTTGTCTTGGAGTACTTATAGTACGTTACAATATTCAAGGCAGTAATACTGGTATAAAAACAGACAAATACATCAATAGAACAGAATTGAGAGTCCAGAAATACACACATATGTACAACTGATTTAGACAAAGACGCAAAGGCACATCCGTAGAGAAAAAAGTCTTTTCAACAAATGGTGCTGGAACAATTGTTCATCTATATGTTAAAACACATACACACACACACATACACACAAAATCTTCAATCTACTTGTATCATATAAAAAAGTAACTCAGAACAGATTCATAGACCTAAATGTAAAACCTAAACCTATAAAACTTCTAGAAGAAACATAAGAGAAAATTTCTGTGGTCGTGGGTTAAAGATTTCTTAAATATACCATGAAAAGCATGATAAATAAAAGTAAAAAAAAATGATAAATTGGACTTCATAAAAATTTAAAATGTCTGCTCTTTGAAAGACATTGTTAAGAGAATAAAAAGACTACCTATAGACTAGGAGAAAATGTTTGCAAATGATATATCTGATAAAGGACTTGTATTCAGAATATATAAAGAACTCTCAAAACTCAATAATTAGGAAACAAGTAACTCTGGGAGTTCCCTGGTGGTCCAGTGGTTAGGACTAGATGCTTTCACTGTTCAATACCTGGTCGGCAAAATATTTGGACAGACTCTTCACTAAAGAAGATAAATGGATGGCCAATAAGCACATTAAAAGATGCTCAACATGATTAATCATTAGGGAAATGCAAATTAAAGCTACAATGAGATGCTACTACATGTCTATGACAGTGGTTAAAGTTAAAAAGACTAAGCATACCAAGTGTTGGTGAGGAGGTAGAGGAACTGCAACCCTCAGATGTTGCTGGAATGGAAACTGGTAAAACCCCCTTGGAAATCAGTTGGGCAATTTCTTAAAAACTTAAACATACACCTACCATATGATTTGATCGTTCCAATTCTAGGAATATACCTAAGAAGAATGAAGGCATATGTCCGTAGAATGACTTGTACATGAATGTTCACGGCAGCTTTGTTTGCAGTAGCCAAAAGCTGGGAACCCAACTGTCCATCAACAGAGGAGTAGGTAAATTGCAGTATATTCATGCAAAGGATTCTATTCAGCGATAAAAACAGAAAGACACTAGTAGATGCAACAAGATGGATAAATCTCAATATAATTATGCTGAGTGAAAGAACCCAGACATAAAGAACACTTATTTATTGCATGATTCAATTTATATAAAAGTGTCAGAAATGGAAAACAGATTGGTGGTTGCCTGGGGACAGGGAAACAGAGCTGGAGGCAGGGATTATAGAAGGAAGAGTGAAGTCTTTTGGTGGTAATGAATATGTTTGTTTATTATCTTGATTATGGTGATGGTTTCACAGGTATATACATTATCAAACATAAAATTTTGCACCTTAAAAACATGCAGTTTATTATATGTGGATGTAACACCTCAATAAGGCTGTTTTTTTAAAAAAACAACACAACAGCCAAGGGCTTGCTCTGTGCTGCTTCTATCCAGGGCTTGCCACAGTTTCCATACTACATCCTAATATACCCATCTCATTGAGCGCCGTTGTGTGCGCTGGGTCAAAAGCCCCACGTGGCCGAGTTGCCTGAGCTGCAGCCCGCCCCATCTGGAAGCTTCTCTTCCTCTGGACCCCACTCCAAGCAGAAGCCTTGTGGATAACTTAGTCAATAGGTAGAAATAACACACCCAAATATGGAACACCATGCCTCTAAATTCCATAGGCCCACCAGAGCCATGCTCCACTTTTAGTGGTAGGGATTATGGTGCAACAACTTGTCTTTCACTTTGGAGGAGAGAATATGACATGCCCCAGACCTCTAGTCCTCCAGAAACATCACAAGGTACCAGTCCCTGAATTTTTGTGGCATTGACCTCCTCGCTCCAGCGTGCACGTAACTTACCAGGGAATTTAGGGTGACTGCTACTTCCTGCTCAGCAAGTCTTGTCGCATGGTATCATTAAGGTGGTGGACCAGCATGGTGCCCTGTGGGGTGGTGAGAAGATCAGGCTCTCTCACACTGACTTGTGGACCAAAGTGGCACCGTGTCTCCAGGGACTAGTGTTAGCATCAGGGTTAAGCTATCCCAAAGATCTGGATTTTTCCCTTTCTCCCCAGCACATTCACCCTAGTTAATTGTCCCAGTTCCCTCTGGGATGGCTAGAAAGAAGACGTAGAGCAGGCGCTTGTGATGTTACTTCAGGGGTCACTAGGCCTCCCTTGAATTCAAGGAGCTTTCAGTCTGTGACTGATCTGATTCTAGAAATTGAGTGACGGGCTTTGATTCTTATCAAGGTGACTCAGAATTACACAGCACTTAATAAACAGAATAGGCCAGAAACTGCTTAACAACCAACACCTACCTGGCACCCACCATGTTCTAAGCCCTTTAGACCCATGACAGTTCATTTGGGCCTCATGTACCTCTATGTAGGTACACTTATCATCCTTATGTTATCCTGCACATGAAGAAACTGAATGAACTAGAACAGAGAGGCATGGGATGGACCAGAGCAGAAGGAATTAGCAGAGGAGAAGCAGCTTGAACCATTGCACGAGTCAAGGTGCTTCAACGTCAGCCCAGGTACAGGCCTGGCCAGGCCACTGTTAGTGAGGGTTACCTTGACCAGGAGTGACACAGGCAGTGTGCAGGCATCCAGCCAGTGGTAGGGAAGCTCACCACCTATCTGCACAGAGCCCTGGGAATGTTCAGCAAATGACCCCCACCAAACTCCCACTGGCAGGAACCCCCATCTACCAAACTGAGAAAGATGGGAGAAGGGGACAAGGTAGTGGGATGAGGAAGGAGAGAGAGGAGCTGAGGTAGGGGTGGGAGAAAGGAGGCAAGAATTGCTCCTCACATTTTACCTCTGAGGGATCTGAGGGTCAGGGAGGACCCAAGACCTGCCTGGGTACCACAGCCTGGGAGAGTCAAGGTTTCCTAAATTAAAGCCCTGAGAATCCCTCCAGAATTTGGAATCTGGGGTCCAGGCTTCAGAAAAGCTACAGTTTCCAGAGGTGAACTGTAGTGGGTGGCTGTCCCTGGAGTGCCAGGGCTGGGCACCACTGGAAACCTACCAGGAAGGCCCCCATCCACTGGAGGAATTTCCCCATAGAATATGTCTTGGGTTTGCCAAGTCACTGAGCCCTTGAAAAGCTTTTGTAAATTAAATCTGGTGAATTGGACTTGGGTCCTGTGTCCAGTGGGAGCCAGAGATCCAGGACAGCAAGAAGAAGATGCAAGGCTGCTCCTGACCTTGCCTCAGAGGTCATGCAGCCTCACTTCCATCACACACTGCTGGCATCAGGGAATCACAGTAAAGCACATTTCCTTTTTCTGAACTGACATTTTTGAGCCCTCACTAAGCGCCAGGCCCTCCAACCAGGCTCTCCAGGACTTATTAACTCTTCCAAATGGTCCTGCGATGCCCAGGAAGCAGTAACATTTTCAGGACCGTGATGTGAAACTCAGAAGCCGCTCCATCAGGGTGGACACCAGTTTCCTTCTCTCCCTATCCTGGGACCCTTCCTTTCCTGGATCAAGGGACTTGGAAAGGGAAATCTGAGAGTTCCTTGATGATAATGGGCAATGGAATGACAGCAAAGGGAAGGATCATCTTGAGGGAAATGTCCCCCACTCTGCCTCCTTCAATTCTTGCGACAACCCGTATATCAAGTAAATACCTTTAGTTACATTTTACAGGTAAGGAAAACTGAGGCTCAGAGAGGTTAAGTAACTAGCCCAAGGACACATAGTTTGTTAAACTTCACAGAGTCTGGAATCCAACTTAGTCTGATTCCAAAGTCCCCCATGCTCCTGCCTTCCATTATAAACTGATGCTCTTTGGAATTACATTTCTGAACCTTGACTAAGGGAGAAATTCTATAATTTTTACTCTTTCCTTCCCAAATGTTATTATGCGTTAAAAATCTTCTTTTGATTTGTTACCAGCTTTAACAAAACCAGCTAAATAAACACTCCCTCCTGTCCTACAAGAAGCCGTCTCTGATTCCCCAGCACCCTGGGCTCACCCAACACAGCACCAGCCCACAGTCTGTAATCGCCCGTTGACCTGTCTGCTCCCTTTTGTAGAACAAAATCTATGTCAGGGGCATAGTAGATGCCAGTGAGCATTTGAGGAAGGAGGAAGAGAGAAGGGAAAATTCTAGGGAAAGAATGTTTAAAACCCATAATAAGAATGAATACCGTCTATTGAATGTGCGCTCCGTGTCAGACGCTGGTGTTCTACCACAGGCACGATCTCCGGTAAAGAATTCTCGGAGCTTCACCTTCAATTTGCATTAGAGCAGAATAGGGTTTAGAGAGGGTGTCTCCTGCCCAGGGCTGCATAGCAAGTAAATGACTCTACAGTCTGGGCTCTTAATCACCACTTTGCAACCATGGGGTCACTTCCCTGTGCTCTCATAGGAGCAGAGGAATTAATCAACAACGTTCGGCAAGAAATTCTAGATTGTGCCATTCCAGGTCCACTTGGCTTCTTTGGGGTAAAACACTCAGTCTTTCGGGATTTTTCACTCCCCTCCCTCCCTTCTCTAGTAAGAGGCAGAGTAGAGGGGAGGGCTTGGAGAACCTCGCGGTGGGGGAGGGTTCTTCTGGTCCCAGTGTTGCCTCTGGCCTCTACAACTGTTGCTGATGTTTACACCTCACCTGTCCTCTGGGCTGGTCCCCTGGCATCCGCTGCCCATGACTGCTCCTGGCCATCGCTTCCGCACCTTCTCCTCTGACCCCGGCTCTTCTAGCCCACGGTCTTCCTGGACATTTCTACAATACATCCGCATCTCCTGGAGTCCCAGAAACTCTTGGTTGCCTTCCCTTCTCCATACCTCCATCCTGGAGGAGGCGGGTTCTGTGAGGCTGCCCTGCATGGCTAGAGAAACATCTTTTCCATCAGGGCTATTCAAAGTGTGGTCACCATCACCTGGGAACTTGTTAGAAATGCAGCATCTCAGGCCCCACCCAGGAGCTACTGAATCACAAACTCTGGGGCTGGGGCCCGCACAATGTGGGTCTATCCATAGCGGAACAAGCCCTCCAGGTGATTCTGATGCATAGTCAAATTCGAGAATCACTGCTCTACCTCATACCTTCCCTCCCCCGGGAACTCACAGTGAAGAGTCCATGCTCTAACTTGGCCAGATTCCAGGTCTTGACATGTGAAAGGAAGCTGGGGGCAAGGGGGCGGTTCAGAAAAACTCTTTATCGCTCCCAAGTGTGTAGGTCTTTAAACTGAAATTGTGGATTCTGAAACTGTTATGTTTGTTCTACTCTTTCAAAATAGCCATTTAGAAAGTCAAAGCTGAGGACTGTCAGCTGCTGAATCTCTCTCCCCTAGAATCAACAGATGCCTCCATGTCAAGGGTGAGGAAGGGCAGGTAGATTGCTGGGAATTAAAAATTCATGGAATAGCTTTTCAAAAATCTTTCTTTTACTACATATACAATGTTTTTTCTTTTTCTTTTTTAAAGAATCAGTTATTTATTTATTTATTTAGGCTGCGTTGGGTCTTCGTTGCTGCGCACGGGCTTTCTCCAGTTGCGGAGAGCTGGGGCTACTCTTCGTTGCAGTGCGCTGGCTTCTCATTGCGGTGGTTTCTCTTGTTGCGGAGCACGGGCTCTAGGCACGCGGGCTTCAGTAGTTGTAGCGCGTGGGCTCAGTAGTTGTGGCTCTCTGGCTCTAGACCGCAGGCTCAGTAGTTGTGGCGCACGGACTTAGTTGCTCTGCGGCATGTGGGATCTTCCTGGACCAGGGCTCGAATCCGTGTCCCCTGCATTGGCAGGCAGAATCTCAACTACTGCACCACCAGGGAAGTCCCTACGATGTATTTTCAATTCCAGACTGATTTAACCTTCATGTCAACCCTGAGAGGTCCCACAATATCAATTTTACCCCCTGGTGCAGCCGTCAGCCCACGGACTCTGGAGCCAGTCACCTGAGCCCATCGGGAGGCTCCTCGTTTTCATCCATCCCTCTTCTCCGTCCTCGCTGCGGTCATTGCCCATATTCTGGTCTCATCAGCCCAGACCAATCACTTACTAGGGTGCGGTCTTGGGCAAGTTACTTAACCTTTTTGTGCCTCAGTTTCCTCATCTGTAAAATGAGGATTCCACATTCGATTTCAAAAACAATTTAGTGAGCACCTACAATATTCCAGGCACTGGAGATATGGCAGTGAGGCAAACAAAAATCCCTGTCCTCATGGAGCTGACATTTTAGTGTGGGGATAAGAGTGTCTGGGCAGGGGAGGAAGGAGGGTTTTTAGTTTAAATAGGACGACTAAAGAAGGTCCCACTAACAAGGTGACATTTGAGCAGAAATTTGAAGGAGAAAACTCCCTGGATAGCTGGGGAGTCGGCATTCAGGTGGCAGGAAGGGCAAGTACCAGAATGCTGAGGCAAATGGGGATTTGGAGAGTTGGAGATTTGACAAAGAAGTCAGTGTGGCCAGAATAGAGTGAGGGAGGAGAGCATGGAAGAAGTCTGATAAGGAGCTGGGAGAGAGCGACGGTCATGGAGGGATAGAGCTGCTCTTGTCAGGACGAGGTCATGGAGGGATAGAGCTGCTCTTGTCAGGACCTCGACTTTGATGCTAGGGAACTGGGGGCAGATTTTAGCAGAGGAGGGACCTGATGTGACTTTATAAGTTAAGGTCACACTGGCTGCTGTGTGAAGAATAGACTGAAGGGGCTGGAGCAAGGCCAGAGGCAGGGAGACCAGCCAGAAATGGGGCCACTGCCATAAACCAGGCAAGAAAGAGTGGGACCCAGCCCAGCAGGCAGCAGAGGGGAGGTGAGAAGCCATCAGACTGAGGAAATGTGCTGAAGTCGGAATCGACAAGATTGGCAGCTAGATTGGATGTGAGGAGTGAGAGGGAGGGTGCCAGGGGTGAGAATCGGGTTGGGGGCAGAGGTAGACGAGGATGACTCCAAAGTTTTTAGCCTGAGCAATTGCAAGGATGAAATTGTCGTTGTTTATTGAGATGCGGAAAATGCAGAGAGGAGCAGGTTTGGGAAGATCCTTTTTTGACACGTGGAGGTTAAGATTCCTATTAGACATCCGTAGAGCAGGTAATGCGCTGTTGGACATAGAGGTCCAAGAGAGGGGAGGTGTGGGCCAGAGATGGACCTATGAAAGACTTTCACATATAGGTTGTATTTCTAGAAGGTCATGAGAGCACCTGCTTTGTATGGGTGCTGTGGGGACTAAGTGAGTTAAAACTAAAGTTCAGCATTGGGAACAGCACCTGGCACGTAGCAGGCACTCAGTAAAGCTCGGCTGATCACCAACCTCATTTGGTGTCACTTGTACTCCCCAGCTAGCTTCCCACCAGGGCTACCTCCATGCCATCCTCCACACTGCTGGTCAGAGCGATCTTCCTAAAGCCCGGATCTTACCACCCCTCCCCGCCCAAGCCTGCCATGGCTCCCTATTGCCTACAAGAAAAAGTGCAACAGCCCAAGGCCCCTCCAGGCCTTTCCTTACCCAGGCACTGCCACCCTCACCAGCCCCAATTTCTGCCACCACCCCCCACCTCCCACTTTGTCTTCCAGCAATAATAGGGAGCCCTTTGTTCACAGCTTGATGTCTTTGAACATGCAGCTGCCTCTGCCGTGACTTGTCCAGCAGCAGATTTCAACTGATTCTCACATCCTCTACGAAGCCTCCCTCCCCACCCAGGGGGCTGCCTCCCTTCCTTGTGGCCCTGCCTCCTACCCTCACTGGTGTTCCTTGCCCTCAAGAAAGCTTGTGTTCCTTACACACACACACACACACACACACACACACACACACACACACACACACCTGCCCTGTTCCTTCCATCCCCATTCCTGCAGCGTTGAACTACAAGCCTGAGCTACAGAAAAGGGGCTCGAAGGAGGACAGTTTTCCATGATGGGTTTTATTATTGTTACTATGTTTTAGATCAGCAAACAGAGGCCCAAAGAGGTGAAGTCACTTGTGCAGGTCACTCAGGTCGAAAACACTGTGGCCAGGAATGGCCTCCAGGCTTGTCTGATTCAAAGTCCTAGGCTCAAAAGCATATGCACACATGTCACAGACAACACTGAATTAACAGTATCAGGGCACCTAGGGGGTGGGGGGGATGGGGTAGGTCCAGGGTCCCTTGGTCTGTCAACTGTTCCCTACTTGGGAAGGGATTTAGGGCTAGGGAGAGGGTTAAAGATTTAGGCTCAGAATAGGCCTTCACTTGTTTATTCAATAAATTCATTCACTCATTCATTCTCTCACTCATTCATTTACTCCCTCATTGTCTCATTCATTCATTCACTCATTCATAATCAATTAATTGGTTCCACTTTCAATTTCTACTCCCAGCAGGCTCTGATCCTACCCTCTTAGAGCTCAGAGTCTGTGGAGAGCCTGGCCAGGAGACAAGATGACACTTAAAGGGCTTGCAGTGAAGCTTAAAAGGTAAGAGAAGTTTACCAGGGGGCCCTGGGAAAAAGACAAGCCAGCCCGAGGCTGCAGCATGTGCAAAGGTCCAGAGGCTTGAAGTAGCTGCTGGAGAACCTCAGCAGACCTTCCAGATGTAGGGTACCTGGGGGAGGGGATTGGAGGGTTGATGGGGGTTCATTGGGAGAGAAGGTTGAAGGCATGGGCAAGGGCCAAGGTCAAGATTAATCTGGGAGTTCAGTGTAGAGGAGGGTTAAAGTATGGGTTGGGAGGAGGGTTGGGTTTAGGATTAGAGTTAGCTTGAAATTGGATTATTTCTTTTTATCTGCCTTTCCAGAAGGATTCCCTGTAATTTGTATCAGTGGTAAGGATGGTTATGATTAGGGCTGCGGCTTTAGAGCTGAGACTCCAGGTGCAGTGAAATCAAAGTACTGGAGGAAGCAGAGCCAACATTTGCTGGGCACGGAGTCTTCATCTTCCTGCTCCCTGAAGCATGGATGCACTGGCTGTGTAATATTGGACACAGTCAATTAACCCCTCTGGGCCTTCCAGTGCCCCCCTATTAAACTGCTGGGCGGATTAGGATACTATGCTACGTTCCGAGCATCTTCTCTGGGCCAGGCACCCCCGGGGTCCAGATGTTCTCATCTGCTTCTGACAGTAGCCGGTGCTGCGCAGGAACGGAACCGCCTAGCCAACCACAGGCATCCAGTAGGTGCTCATCAAGGCTAGTCCTCTTCCCTTCCCTCCTTTCCCCAAAGAGCCGACTCCGGGAGCCCCTTCTCGGCCCGGGCGGCCCAGGAGTGCTGACAACTCTTCTGGAGGAATGAGCCTCGCCAGGGGCTGGGGTGCCCCCGGCCTCTGCCCCTCCCCGCGGCCTGGGGTTCCGAGCAGCCGCGGGTGTGGAGCCGCGCAATTACCCTAATTACAGCCCTGCCTCCGCGGCGGTGGCGAGCGCGTCTAAGCGGTCCCGAGAACGCCCCCAGCCCGGACCCGAGCGTGGGAACCTCCATGCCCTTAGCCTGGGCGGCGGCGGCGGCGGCGGCGTGGGGAGCCCGCCAGCCCGGGAGGCCGCGAAGGCCGATAAGCCCGCGCGCAGCTCTCCCGCCGCTAATTAATGCGCGGAGCTGGGCGAGCTCGCGGCTCCTTTCAGTGTGATCTCCGAGGGCCCCGCACCCCGTAATGCACATCCCCATACCTGAGCGGGGAGCGGCGGCGGGACCCCAGGCCCCGATTGGCTGGGAAAGCCGAGGAGCCAAGCTCTTGGGCGGGTTCCCACGCGCCATTCATCCATTCATTCATTCACGCGCCCACTCCCTCCCCACTCCTTCGTTCACTTAGTCACCAAACAGACGTTAGCGGAGTACCTTCTGCTATGGCTGCCTTTTCAGTAAAACGGGAATAATAATGTGTCTCACAGGAAGGTTCCGAGGGTTAGGTTGTGCGTGGAGAGGAAAGGGACGGCTCGTTTATTAAGAATCTATTCTTCACCATCGCAAATACACACCAGCTCACTTAGTCCTCACAAACACCCAGAATGGGGTAAAACTCCGTTTTACAGACACACAGACGGAGGCACAGAGAGGCGGTGGGATTTGCGGATGTCACACAGTAACAGGAGTGTTAGACATCTGTCCTTCAAGGCATCTCCTAGGGCTCCACCACACATGAGTAGTACACAACCAATGCCTGCGGTGCCAAATAAGAAAAATTACAGCAGCTGACGTTTCTGGAGCACTTCTTCTGTGCCAGGCCCTGTGCTAAGTGCTTTCTGGTCATTATCTCATTTAATCTTCGCAACAGCCTCAGACACTGGGCATTCATATTTCATTCCCATGTTACAGATGAGGAAACTGAAGCTGAGAGAGTAAGTCACTTGCTCAAGGCCACGCAGCTGAAGCGGCTGAAGTGAGGTTTGAACCCACCAAACCCAGCAGGGACACCAAAGCTCTCCATTGTGGAGCTGAAATAGAGCAGCCCATCTTCTCCCTTGTCCTTTCTAACCTCAAGTTTAGGATGGGCAAAATCCACTGAATTCTCTGTGCCCAGCTGCCTCTCATCCCAGGGACCAGCTCAAAATACTCAGGGGACAGTTTAGAGGAGATCTGATGCTGAGGAAAAGGCATGAGATATATACAAACAACCTGAAAGTTTACACTCTCTGGGCCTCAGTTCCTCATCTATAAAATGGGCACAGCAGTCCCCATTCTGCCCCCCTCCCAGCACTGCTGCTCATTTGTTGTTCTTGAGTCCATTGATTGTGTTCATTCACTTAGGATACTTCTTGAGTGCCAACTACTGACTTCGTGCCAGGGCTAGAGTGATCAATGGTGCTGTTTGCCCAGGACTGAGGGGTTCCCCAGGCTGCAGGACTTGGAATGCTAAACTGAGATAGTTCTGGGCAAACCAGGACAGTTGGTCACCCTGCCTGTGCTGGGTGCTGGGGATTTGAGCCACATCAGAGCCTGGTCTGGTCCCTCTGAGAACTGGTAAGGCTCCTGCCCGTGGGGAGGGATGCCCCATGAGCTGTTGGCACTGGAACAGGGTGAGGGTGAGGTGCCCTGGTGATGTGCCGTGCTCACTGTTTTCCCAGTCCCCTGGCGCCAGGTGCAGGCAGATACACCAAAGCAATCCTACCCATTGCCTGGCTGGGAAAGCCAGGGCTGAGAGCCTAGCGGTGGCTTTCCCACAGCAGCTGTCATGAGTCAGCGCCCAGGGGCAGGGGTGTCAATCTCACCTCTCTCTACCCACCCCTTCACTGTATGACCTTGAACAAGCCACCCTACCTCTCCGAGCTGCTTCCCATCCTCACCTTGGGGTGGGGCGTGGGGGTGACGGAGGTGGTGACTCTTACAGGAGGCTCTTCTAGGTACCCTCTACTTCACCAGGAACTCCCAGTGAAGCAGGCCTCCCCACAGGCGGGGGTGCCTGCCAAGAACTTGGTCACTGCTGGGTTCTTGGCAGTAGCCAGGTGAGGATGTCCCAGAAAGAACCTAGAAAGATTGGCCTTTGAAACAGATAGAATGGACCTTAACCCCAGCAGGTCACTGGGCTTCTCTGAGATTCATTTTCCTCACCTAAAGGGGCAGAAATATTGCCTACCTCCTGCCATTGGTGTTGTGAATGAGATTCTGACAATGAGGTGCTCAGGACACACCAGTTCCCTTCCTGCCCCCTTTACTGGTCCCTGTACTCCCTGGCCCGAATGGTCTGGACTCAAACTAATGTCCTTTTTTTTTTTTTTTTGGTTGCTCCAGGTTTTAGTTGAGGCAGGCGGGCTCCTTAGTTGTGGCAGGTGAAATCTTAGTTGCGGCATGCATGTGGGATATAGTTCCCTGACCAGGGATTGAACCCAGGCCCCCCCGCGTTGGGAGTGCAGAGTCTTAACCACTGTGTCACCAGGGAAGTCCCCCTAATGTCCCCTTCATCTGCTTCCCTCTTTCCCCTCCATCCACTGGGTACCCACCATATGCTGGTCCTCTTAGGACCTCAGGTGGGGCAGACATATAAAAAATGGAGTCTCCCTTCTTTCATGGGAAGCCATGACAACTCCTAGGACCCCAGGTGGCGGGAGGAGAAAGAATAACAGCAGATATTGCCCCTGGGAAAACAGGAGACCAGCTCCCTCACACCTCCCCTCTTTCCATCCTCACCCTCTGCCTGAAAGCTCTTTCCCTTCATGCCCTGCTCCCATCATCCCCACCTCCCCACCGAGTCCCACTGCTCCTCTGCCCCAGGTAGGGTTAACTGCTCTTTCCCCCAGGAAGTCTGACCTTTGTTTTTGTTTAATTTATTTTATTGAAGTATAGTTGATTTACAATGTTGGATTAATTTCTGCTGTACAGCAAAGTGATTCAGTTATACATATATATATATCAATATATATCCTTTTTCATATTTTTTTCCATTATGGTTTATTACAGGATATTGAATATAGTTCTCTGTGCTATACAGTGGGACCTTGTTGTTTATCCACTCTACATATAATAGTTTGCATCTGCTAACCCCAGACCATGCTTCCTCCCCGACCCCACTCCCCCTTGGCAACCACAAGCCTGTTCTCTATGTCTATGAATCTGTTTCTGTTTTGTTGATAAGTTCATTTGTGTCATATTTTAGATTCCATATATAAGTGATAACATATGGTGTTTGTCTTTCTCTTTCTGACTTACTTCACTTAGTATGATAATCTGTAGGTCCATCCTTGTTGCTGCAAGTGGCATTATTTTATTCTTTTTATGGCTAAGTAGTATTCCATTTTGTGTGTGTACATGCACACACACACACACACACACACACACATATATATACACATATACATACATAACATATCATCTTTATCATTCATCTGTCAATGGACATTTAGGTTGTTTCCATGTCTTGGCTATTGTGAATAGTACTGCTATGAACAGAGGGGTGCATGTATCTTTTTGAATTATAATTTTGTCCGGATATATGCCCAGGAGTGAGATTCCTGGATCATATGGCAGCTCTATTTTTAGTTTTGTGAGGGACCTCCACACCGTTTTCCATAGTGGTTGCACCAATTTACATTCCCATGACCTATCTTTTATCTGTAACCAATCACAGGGTCTAACTTGTTGAAGGCAGCAATATGTATGAAAAGAAAAGAGAAGAATCGGAAGGGAGGACGTGGGCCTGAGTTTATGTTCAGGTTTGAGGGGTCATCAAAGGAATTCCTGCCCACTCTGTGCCCAGACGTTCCCTCCAGAACGGGAGAAGGTGGCAGAGGAGAGGATGTTCTCCTCCTTCCAGGGTCTTCCCGCCTCACCTCTTGCCCCTCTTTTACACCGTGATGGAACCTGTCAGCAAAGCATCTCCACTGGCAGGGGGCTGATGGGATAGGGGCGTTATCTGACCCTGGGACACAGACAGCCAGGTGTGGACTTCAGCTTTGCTAGGGGCCGTAGGTCACCTTGAGGAAAGTCATTTCCTTATTTGTGACAGGTGTGATTGGATGACCTTGAAATCCTTCCAAAGGCAATCTTAGGATACAAAAATTCTGAAACTTCCAGGTCTTCGCCTCCAGAATCCATGGTGTAAGACTGCTCTGTCCGATGTGGTAGCCACTGGCCACACGAGGCTACTAAGCATTTGATGTGTGGCTCATCCGAATTGTGCTGTAAGCATAGAATACATCAGATTTCAAATATTTCATATGAAAAGTGTGAAATACCTCGCTAATTTTTATACTGGTGACATGTTAACAATGTAATTTTGGATGTATTGGGTTAAATGAAATTTGCTATTAAAATTCATTTCACTTGTTTCTGTTTTCTTTTTTTAAAAAGGTGGCTACTAGAACATTTACAATTTCACACATGACTCACACTGTATTTCTATGACACAACTCTGGATAAACAGCTGGTGGTCACAGCTAAGCCAGGATTTCCTTCCTGGGCACCAATCAGCTGTGAAGTTGCTGGGGTATATTCCCAGGAGGGAAGAATCAGACCCTGCTACCTTATGAGACAGTGCTGTTTCCTCCCCAAATGGAAGGTACCTCAAGTCTCCTGTTCTCCCTTGAACAGCTGTTTTCTGGGAAAGTGAAGAGCCCAGCCCATCTTCCAATGGTGTGCTCGCTACACAAGGAAGACAGAATTAAGACATGAGTGGGAGGGCTTCCCTGGTGGTGCAGTGGTTAAGAATCCGCCTGCTGATGCAGGGGACACAGGTTCAAGCCCTGATTCCGGAAGATCCCACATGCCGCGGAACAGCTGAGTCCGCGAGCCACAACTACTGAGCCCACGTGCACTTAGAGCCCGTGCTCCGCAACAAGAGAAGCCACTACAATGAGAAGTCCACACACGGCAACGAAGAGTAGCCCTGCTTGCCGCAACTAGAGAAAGCCCGCACACAGCAACGAAGACCCAGTGCAGCCAAAAATAAATTAAAAAAAAAAAGACATGACTGGGAAATTCCTTTTCAGGCTGGCTTCCAGCCCAGCAAAAGCCAGGCCGACCCACCCTGAGGAAACCCCAGCTGCCTCTTCCTGCCTGGCCCAGCTTTTTCCCCTAACTCGGAGCCAGGCTCCGGGGGGGCGCCCTATCCCATAGTCTCCAGACAGGCTAGGGATTCAAGGGGACACATGACTCTCCCCCAGGGAATTTACACACCAGCCAAGGAGGCGGGTCACACCCACAGGGTAACTGGAGATGATCACAGCAGCCTCCATCTGCTGGAAAATAGCAGATCTTTACTGAGATATGGGCAGATATAGGCCCTGTTTCTCCAGCCCCACTCCCACCAATATTCCGCTCCACATTTTGAGAAGGAAATTTAGAACAGGACACAGTGGTTAAGAGTGAAACCTTAGCACTCCTTCAGGGATAAAGCCCAATTTGGCCAGGTGCTTGCTGTGTGACTTTCAGCAACCTCCCTGGACCTCAGTTTCCTCATCTATGTAATGGGAACACTCCTAGTACATACCTTGCAGGGTTGTTGTAAGAACTGAATGAAATAATGCATGTGTGGGGCCTGACAGAGAAAAGGCTCATAAAACATTGGCTACTGTTACTATTATTAATAAAAACAGAATCCTTCCTCATTCATGGACTTCTTTTCATAAAATCAGCCAAATCAAGCTGCCATAGGGGCTTCTCAGGGACTCTAAGAACCAGTTGTTGGAACGACACAGTTTTGACTGGAAAGGGGTTTTGCGGGGTGTCTGGCCCAGTCCTTCTTAAAGACCAGGCACACGAGTCTGCGACAGTTTGAACATCCCCTCTGCTGAGCGTTGGCAGGCCAAGTCCTCAAGCAGCATAGACTGGGGTGGCAGCAGGGCGAGAAGGACCCTGGCCCTCAGGCAACCCCTTCCTGTGCTCCCCCTACCCCTACCCCCAGAGAGCAGGGTCCGGCGGGGTGGAGTGACGCTGAAGGGAAAAGGGGCTGAAGAAACCCAGAAGCTATTTTTTCCTTAATTCCTCTCAGTTCACCTGCAAGATGAAATCACTGGAAGCGTACTGCTGCCATTTCCCTCAATATTCCCACTTAAAACAAGATTTTCAACAATAAGTGGAACATTTTAAGTCCCCAAACGAGTCTTTGTCTTGGCAATTCCAGATCCTCAAACAGAAAAACTCGTATCAAGAAAACAATCATATTAGCACATAATCATGTTGGACAAAGTGTTAGGCCCTAATTTTTCTGCCTACAGATTGGTTTTTAATAAGTCCTTTGTTGGTCATGTTTATGCAAATGTGTCAACTGCTCATCCTTGAAAGAAAACAATAGTTTATTCTGAGATTATGTCTGTTTGGGTTTTTTGGTGTTGAAATGGCTTCCCTCTTATGAAGTGGTGAAGTAGGGGGCTGGTAGTTGCTATTGGTTTGTTTGGCTGGCTAGTTGGGCTGTTTTATGTCCTGGCTTGGAGAAATAAAAAATTAGCAGCCTTACAGCAGTTGCTGTAATTTGGAAGGGGATGGTTTACTGATCCAAAGATCTGGGAACCACTGAGCGAGTCCAGCTTCCCACCCCCAAGCGCCTTCCTCTTGTCCTGCCCAGGCTGTACCCTCCGGGGATACAGGGAAGAGAGAGGGACGTTGGGAATCCTCGAAACCATTCCCCTGAAAATGGGGCTCCTCCAACTCCCAGCAGCGAGGCACTCACATTTCCAGAAGCTACCGTACTACCCTCAGACACCTCTGACTCTAAAGAAGTTCCTTCCACTAAACTGAAACCCACTTCCCAGTAGTCCTAGGTTCACTTTCAGAGGTCACCCAGAATGTTCCACTCTCACTAACTAGAAACAGCCATTTCGAGACCTGAAGACAGTGTGATTAAGGCCTCCTGGAGGCTTCCCTTCTTTGGGTCAAGCCTTCCAGTTCCTTCCTTGGAGGGCCTCCACCTTGCCCACCCCTCAATCCTTTGGATCTCCTCAGGAGCTCAATCTGAGAGGCGAGCAGTGTGGTTGATAAGGGTGTGGGCTCCGGAGTCAGACAGTCTTGGTATGAATCCTGGCTACACCTCCTTCTGGCTTTGTGACCTTGGACAAGTTACTCCAGCTCTCTGTGCCTCGGTTTTCAGCTCCCTCTCCTCAAAACAGAGATATAACAGCTCAGATAGGATTGTCCTGCCCTAGAATAGTGCTTGGCCCCGCCCTGTGCTCAGTATGTGTCATCTAGGATGTGCTTTGTGATCTCGCCCTCCCCATTCCATCACTGGGTGGGGGCGGGGCTTGACCCAAGCTGAGCCAACTGGTCTTTTCCCAGGGACTTGCAGACTCAGGGAAAGGAGTCAGTTTTTCTCCATGAGCTAAAGGCGCAAGGTATAAAACTCAGCTATATTTTCTACACCATGAAGAAAATCACTGTGCTGTGAAAGAGAAAAAAGGTAACGTTTAGAAAAAACCAAAGACAGGAGACAGAGAGAGAGAGGGCTAGTTCCAGTTGCTCCTAAGACCAGCTCCATCCCAGCCCTTCCTACAACTTCAGTGTCTGTCTCAGTAACTTAGTAACTTACCTAGTAATTTAACAACTACCTCAAAACTTAGGGCTTAAAACAGCAATCATTTATTAGCTCTTGATTCTATATGCTGGGCTGAGCTCTGCTGGCATCTCCTGGGCCCATTCATGCCATTGCTGTCAGCTGGTAGCTTGACCTGCTTGGTCCAGGATGGCCTGAAGGTGAGCTAGCATTTACTAAATGTCTGCCATATACCAGGCACTGTGAGAGATACCAGAGTGGAGAAAATCCATATTCACTGAGCTCCTACCTTGTGTTAGGCCCGTGATGGAATTTTAGACATATTATCCCACTAAATCCTCCTGACTGCATGGTCACATAGTTGTTATTATTACCTCCCCCATTTTACAGATGAGGAAACTGAGGCTCGGAGAGGAGGAATAACTTGCCTAAGATTTCAAGACCCGGAGGGGCAGAGATGGAATTCAAACCAAAGACTCCTGACTCTCTGCAGAGCCCACGCTCTTGCACTGCACCATACTGGCCCTTCCCCCATCACAGAGTAAAACTGGGCCCTACCCTCATGCTGCTTTAAGTGTCCTCAAGGGGCTCGAGTGGACACAATGTCCAACAGTGTAAGATTCAATGCCATTAACACAGCAAAAGTGCCCCCATGCCTCTTTTGTGCTAGGCACCATGTTAGGTACAGGGATGTAGAAATGACTCAGACACAGGATGCAGTGGCAGCAGTGTGGAGAAGGAAGTGATTAACCACACCTGCTTTGGGTTCAGCAGTGGCTCTTTATCAGCCTGATTCTTAAGGGATGGGCGATGCTGGTAAGGAAGTACCACTCAGGCCAAACTCCCCTTCCCATAGATGTGCAGGGTCTCAGGTCTCAGCAATCGCAGGTCAAGGTCATCCTCAGGGGGAGGGTCCAGGGCTCTGTGGCCATCCTTTGATCCTGGCTACAAAGCTTGGTACAGGCCACGTGTTCACAGGATATCTGTGGATGCCAGGTCAGAAGTAACAGGTTCCAGGGTGAGGGGACACCCTTGCCACCTTCGAAGCAGCTTGGGAACTCCTGAGCCCAAGGAAGCAATTTCTGCCAGCCCAGAATTGGGATGCTCAAAGATGCAGCATCCACGTGCCCAGAGCCCTGTGCCCAGTCCCTAGGACTGGTGGGGGCTGGAGTGAGGGAAGAGGAGGCTTCCGTTTGACAAGAGAAGCAGGCCGCTGTGCTTATTAGCAGCAACATCCCGGCAGCTGGCAGGCAGGTGTGCTAGCCAGGAAAGGGGATCCACGCGGGGTGCCAACAGCATTCATTACAGGGAGTCTTGCGCAAATATACATGGGCACTAGACGACCCTTGCCTTTACGTCTCCCTTTTGTGTGTTTAAGAGTGGTATTAAATTATATTTTGAATATGTGTTTTTTCCAAAACATACACATACACTGTATGTTACTACATATAGTACATACAAATATACCTATTATTATAAAGATTGAACATGTAAAAATGTACCTGTAATAAGTTCCACAGGGGATCCTTAAGGACTACACGTGATTTTTGCCTTACATGTTGATTTTAGAACTTAATGGCCCCGCCCCTATTAAATTTGACTCCGCTGTAAGTGGTTGAGCTCCGCCTACTACCAATCCGCTTCTTCCACAGGGTCACAGGACTCTGGTCCTGTTGGGGCACCTCCTGGCTCCAGTAACTTCCCATCCCACTTGAAACACACCCAAGCCCTTGACTCAGCTCCTCAGCTGACCTGACCCTCGCCTACCTCTCTGATCGCTGATGCTTGGCTCACCAGCGTCCAGCCTCAGGGCCTTTGTTCAGTTCCTCAAATGCACCAGCTCTTTCCCGCCTGAGCCTTTGCATGTGCTGCTTCTCTGCCCAGAACATCTTTCCTCTGTTCTTTGCAGAGTTGGCTCCTCCTCTTTATCAGGTTCAACCTAATGTCCCCTGTCCAAGAGGCAGGCCCTGACCCCTCTTCCTAAAGTAAGTTCAAATCACCCTGCTTGTCCTCTCCTAGTCCTTGACAGTCTGTAATCGTTTTGTTTTATCACTTGGTTCTTGTCTCTCCTGTCACTAAATTGTAAGCTCTATGAGGCCAGGAAGTACCTGGCACACAGTAGGGGCTCAGTATTTGTTGAATGAAGGAATGAATGAGTGTGTTGCCGTGCCCCAGCAGTTTACCTCAAATCCATCCTGTCCATTTCCACTGGCAAGAGAGAAAGTACCAGCAGGAGGATCACCATTCCCCTGCCCAGAGCCCTTCCATGGCCCTTCCCTGCACACAGAGTTGCTGCCAATCCCTTGCTTAAGCAGGCAAACACAGGACAGAAGTTAAAAGACCCAGGTTCAAGTCTCACCCGTGGCACTTGCTAGCTATGCAACAGTAGCCAAACTGATTCCCCTCTCTCTGTCTCAGTTCCTTTCTATGTGAAACACCTCCTGCCTTTTCTCTTTCTTGGGTTGTTGTGGGAAGATATAGAAACCTCTGCACAGATGACTTGCAGTATTATGAGTGCTGACTTTCAAGGGCCTTCATCATTCAGGTCTGATCTCTCCCTGTCCAGATACAAATGACCATTATTCTGGCCCCTCCCAGCCACCTGGTACTTCCTGAACTTCACTGTGTACATTCATGCTTTGGTGTTTCCATTCAAAAGCTGTGCTCTTTGTCAAGAAAGCCCGTTTCCCTGCCGTCTCCATCTGTCCAGATCCAGCCCATACGAGAAGGCTCACTCCTCCATGACATCTTCCCCTACCTCACAGATCACTGCATCTTTGATGTTTGCTTTACAGCTGGGACCGTCTCCCTCCTGCACTCCAAGTTCCTTTCCCTGGTCCAAACTGCTAATCCCCAAATCACACTGCGCTATTTTGTACAGACCAGGCCCTGTACTGGGCAATGGGGCTTCAAAGTGGAGGGAGACCCCATCTCTACTGTAGAGGAACACCACCAAGTGGAATCAGAAGGACCAAACAGCCCTTGATAACTGATTTGCAGGCTAAGAGAGCATAGACGTTAGGTGCACTTGCACTAAAGTCAGATACACCTGACTCTGAATCTCAGGATGCCTGGAACAGACCCCTAACTACAGTGGCTTAACTAAATAGCACATACTTTTTTTCAAATAGTAAGAAGACCAAAGTAGGGCTTTCAGGACTGCTACAGAGATTCCATAGTACATGGAGAGCCCAGGCTCCTCCTAGACTCCACTCTGCCATCCTTAGCATATGCCATCATGTTTCTTCTTTGTACCAGTCTTCTCATCTATAAAATGGGAATAACTACCTTCTGTATAGGGTTGTTGTAAAAATTAAGTGAGTTGATATACGTAAAGAGCTTAGAACAGAATCTGGCACATGTTAAGTGCTCTGTAAATGTTAGTTGTTGTTATCATTGTTGTTATATCCTCATGCTGGAAAAATGGCTGCTGCCCCTCTAGGCATCACATCCTCATCCCTGGCAGGAAAGGAGGAAAGGCAAAGCACAAAAAGTGAGCGCTGGCTGAATCCATCTGTTTTTTCTTTTCCAATGGAGATAAAATTCATATCACACAAAATTAACCATTTAAAAGTGAACAGTTCAGTGGCATTTAATATACTCACCATGTTGTACACCACCAACTACCTAGTTCCAAGGAACCCTTGTACCCATTGAGCAGTTGCTGCCTAGCCTCTGGCAACCACCAATCTTCATTTTGTCTCTGTGGCTTTACCTCGTCTGCATAATTCCATCTTTTTTTTTTTTTTTTTTTTTTTTTTGCGGTACGCTGGCCTCTCACTGTTGTGGCCTCTCCCGTTGCGGAGCACAGGCTCCGGACGCGCAGGCTCAGCGGCCATGGCTCACGGGCCCAGCCGCTCCGCGGCATGGGGGAACCTCCCGGACCGGGACACGAACCCGCGTCCCCTGCATCGGCAGGCGGACTCCCAACCACTGCGCCACCAGGGAAGCCCTGCATCTATTTTTAAAGAGCTTCCCAGGAGGCCCCGCCCAGCCTCTTCTGCTTATAACTCATTGGCCAGGGATGTGTCCGACTTTTGACTGGGCACATTGCTGCCCTCAACAAAATCAGCACTCTGTCATTTCATATTCTAATACTTACTGAGCACCTACAATCATATTTTATTGATCCTCAGACTCATGAATTCTTTTTACACCTTAATTTTTCCAAAGTCAGAATCGTCTTATAACGATAACACAGTCGGCCTTCTATATCCACTAGTTCCACATCTAGCTGTTGGCAGGAAACCTCAGTTCCTTGCCATGTGGGCCTCTCCACTAGGGCTGCTTGAGTGTCTTCATGGCTTGTCAGCTAACTTTCCCAGAACAAATGATTCAAGAGTGAGAGCAAGGAGAAACCCACAATATCTTCTATGACCTAGTCTTGAAAATGACACTGTCACTTCTGCTATATATCCTATTTGTCAGAAGTGAGTCACTATGTCCATCCCACATTTAAGGAGAGGGGAATTTGAGGCAGTCTCTTAAACAATTTGTGGAAATTTTTGGAAACCACTACAATTAAATGGAGTAGTCAAGAGGAGGGTAATATCTGAGCAAAGACTCAAAGGAGGTGAGGGAATTAGACATGCAGATACGGGGTGAGGGAGCAGATTGTTCTGCCAGAGGGGAGACCTGGAGCTGTTGTGGCAGGAGCTTACCTGGCATGCTGGTAAAGAAGAAAGAGAGAGTGACACTAGGAGGAAACTAGTGGCACTGCCACTCTTCTTTCCTCCATTACTAGCTGTGTGACCTTGGGCAAGTCACTTCTCTGTGAAATGGGAATGATAGTAAGTACTCACAGGTTGATTATGAGGTTTAAATAAAATGCTACATGTAGGGACTTCCCTGGCAGTGCAGTGGATAAGACTCCGCACTCCCAATACAGGGTGCCTGGCTTCCATCCCTGGTCCGGGAACTAGATCCTGCATGTATGACGCAACTAAGAAGCCCTGGAGCCGCAACAAAGAAGCCCATCTGCCACAACTAAGACCCGGCACAACCAAATAAATAAATAAATATTTTTTAAAAAATACTACACGTAAGGCATCCAGCTCATGTCTGGTACATAGTAAACACTCAATAAATATTAGCTAATACTATTCTTGTTATGATCTGGTGCAGTAGCCTCATTCTCATCATCCAAGCATCTAGTACAGTGGTGCAAGTCACCCTCTAGGGGCTCCTGGAGGACATGGCCCTTAGGGCATCTGTAGAAATAGCTCCCCTGCTCTACAGCCTTGAGGAAAAGCTGCAGAAGAGATGAACTTTGCCTGCCAGTCAAAGCCTGGAGCTCAGGTCTCAGAGCAGCCTCCAGGGTTAAATGCCAAGTCTGCCAAGCTGCTCGGCGGGGTTGAGGACCCTGCTCAGCCAGGGACTGGGGAGCCAGCTCACAGGTTCTAGAGCGAGGTCTTCCCTAGGTACCACTCCTGAGCCCTCCAGTCTCAGGCAATCTTCGTCTCGGGTGCTAGAAATGGGGCTGTCCGCAAGAGTAAAACCCCAAAGTTCTTGCCAACCAGAACCTGGGGTCTTTGAAACAAGTTGAAGCCACTTGGAGTGGATCTTTCTATAACTCCTCAAGAAGAAGGACTGGACACAAGGAAGAAGAGGGAAGAATTGCATTCTCACTTGGTGACACAAGATGGTCCCTAGGAGCTACTAGTTCCTTCTACTGGTGACCACTGACCAGTGCCCAAGTGGGTCAAGGATTAATGTGGCCCTGTCAACTCATGCCAGGTAGACTCAAGGGCTTTTCCCCCTGCTCCCCACCATGGGCTCATGAAGACATGGCTTGGGGTGAAAGCAGCTTGGATCAGTGGGGACTCCAGGACTACAAATGTCCCTTCCAGCCCCTTTTCCACCACACACACCTTGTGACCTTGGCCAACTTCCTGAGTTATTTTCTGTGCTTCAGTTTTCTTCTTTGTCAAAAAAGATAATAATTTTCACTCTGCCTAATCTATTCATTCAATGAATAATTAAGTCCCTCCTATGTGCCAAGCACCATTCTAATGCCTTAGAAATACGGTGCAGAAAAAGAGATGCAAGGCCTCTGCTCTCAGGGAGAGGGAGAGAGTCTTTGAAATAATGCCAAGTGGTGGTAGGTGCTGAAAAGAAGAGCAGAACAGGGTGAGGAAATAGAGTGGGATAGAGGTGGTCAGGGAAGGTCCCTCTGAGGGGGGACATTTAGAAGGAGATCAGAACCAAGGGAAGGAGTGAATCATGTGGATGTCTGAGGGAACAGCATCCCAGGCAGAGGGAACAGCATGAGTCCCGAGAGACGAATGTGCCTGGGCGGTCCAAGCAGAGCAAGGAAGCAATTCATGGAAGTGCTAGAAAGATACCAGGTTCAACCAGTGCAGTGCTTTCACAGCATAAATTAGATCACGTCACTCCCCTGCCAAAGTCCTTACAGGGCCTAACAGGGCCCTTTCAAGGCTTCACGTGGTCTTCTTCCCTCTGGCCTCTTTGACCTCCCCCAAACCAAGCTTCCTCTGCTCCAGCCACCCTCTCTCCTGGCTGTAGCTCACACCTGCCTCCAGGATTTACCCTAACTCACAGGTTCAGAATCACCTGCAGGGCAGATTAAAATGCAGGTGACTGGGCCCCAGCCATTTCTGATTCAGGTCTGGGGTGGGGCCCCAGATGTGCATTTCTAACAAGGTCCCTGGTGATGCTGATGCCTCAGTCCCTGGTACGACAGCTTTAGCAGTACACTCCAGTTGTCCCCTCTGCTGGGACCAGTTTGCCCCAGACACCGCGTGGCTACTGCCCTCTCCTCCTCCAAGTCTTTGCTCAAACCTTGTGGCCTCAGTGAGGCCCACCCTGACCATTCTGTGCAGTACTGCACACTGCCCCCCTGTACCCCCAATCTCCTCCCTAATCTGTTTTTCCTTTCTTCCATAGTGTCTACCACTTTCTAACATGTGAATAACTATTTTACTTAGTTTGATGTTAACTATATGTCCCCAAGTACCCAAGAGTGGTTCTAACCCAGATCCCATGAACCCCTGAGGACCCCCTGGATCCTCCAGGGATCAGCTAACTGCCAAATTCCTATGCAATAGTTTGTGACCACGATGTCTGTAGTGCCAACCTAAAACAATAAAACAGCCAGTCATTTTACCAGCAAAACAACTTTATTCAGGAGTAGCAAAGAATTGTAATTTGGGACATACAACTACGGTGAACCACACACAAGTCCAGGTAAAGCAATGGAGAGGAAACTCTTTTATAGAGGAGGAGGGAAGTTGGAAGTGTTGTTATAAACAAAAAATCCATTGGAGGAAACTAGGAGTTTGAAGTAGAGTGACTTTTCATTGGCTGACTTGTGACAGTCTCTCATTGGCTGAGCTGTTAGCAGGCAAGGAGAAAAATCTTTCTTCCTCTACTGGAAAGTAGCGTCACTTCCTGCTGGAGATGCAAGGTAGGTCTCTTCCTGTTAGGATCTGTATTGATGCCCCAGTGGCACCTTTGTGAGAGCTCCCCCTTCTGGGCTCCCAACTCCATTTCAGTGAGGTTTCCCTCTATTAATTTTCAGTCAGTAGCTTTCATTAGATTCTCAAAGACTTACTTGATCCCCAAAGCTTGAAAACCTCTTGTAGATCAATATCTGGCATAGAATACGTGCTCAGTAATACTTGTTGACTAAATTAAAGACCTTTTAAAACATTATTCTCACACACACACACACACACACACACACACACACACACACACACCCCACATTTTTTTGAAAAAGGAAAACTCTTCAGTGGCACATTGGCTCCCAAATGTTGGTGTCCTTAGACAACTATGTCAGAATGACAGGGTTGCTTTGTAAAAATACAAATTTATGATTCAAAATACTCTCAGAGAGTCTGAGTCAGGGGTTTGGGTGGGGCCAGAAATTCAGTATTTTGCAAAGCCTCCTGCTTCCCTCCCACCTCCACCCCTCCAGGTGAGTCTGAGGTGCAGCCAGGTTTAGGAATTTCTGTGTGAACTCTTTACTGGAGAGGGACTCAGGAGACTCAGTTCCCATGTGCAGCTTTTATACTTTGCAAAAAATGTGATCACACCCATGGTCACTTGTGACCTTCTCACAAGCTCTCAGGTGACCCGGCAGGGACTCCAATCTCCCTTTCACTGAGTAGAAAGCTGAGGCCCTGGGGAACCAAGTGACATCCCCTCGTGACACCCAACGGTCATACTGCCTGTGGGTGGTAGAGATACAATTAGAACTTGGGCCCCTGGACTCTCACTCTAGGGTTCTCCCCTCTGCACAAACTGGATAAACCCAGGTTCCAGGAAATCCCAAGGACACTACCAGGGGAGGAGAGCCAGAGAAGGGAGGGGCAGAGTGGCAAACACGTGGAGGGTACAGTTCAGGAAGTTGTCTCTTGGCCACCAGGAAAGACTCCAGCTGCTCTAAGGACACAGGCATTCACATGCTAACTCTGCTTGTGTATGACCCCAAGACACTCACTTTCCCCTTTATGTGCCTCAGTCTCCTTATCTGCAAAATGGGGCTGATATCCATGCCCTGCCTCCAGTAAGATGCTCGTAGAATATACAGCGCTCTAACACCCAAGTTATAACTATTCTTATCAAGGGAAGGTGCAACATCCCCCACTCAGAAGATCTCTAGGGACAGAAGTAAACCCAGCCTTTCATTCATTTGAGGTACATTTTTGAGCACCTACCACACACCAGGCATTGTGCTGGACACTGTGCACGCATCAACTCATTTAACCCTCACCACAAGCCGGTGGGATTGGTGCTGTCGTTGTCCTGTTTTGCAGAGGAAAAAACTGAAGCTCAGGGGAATGAGTTGCAATCCATTCCATCGTCTGTTCATTCATCCAACTTTTACTGAAAACCTGCTCTGGGCCAGGCTCTGGGCTACGTGCTGAGGACATGAAGATGAACAAGTCCTTCAGGAAACAAGCCCATAAATTACTTTAATAACAACTCAGTGCATGCTTCCACCGACAAGGGAGTGGGAGCCGGAGGAGGAGCAACTGGCTCTCCTGGGATTATGCGGATGGACAGCTGATCTTCCGCGACCCTGCACCACCAAGGTGCCTGTGCCCTGTGTAGAGGTAGCAATCAAAAGGCCTGGGTTCGAGTCTCGCTTCTGTCAAGGCTTTACTGTGTATTCCCAGGTAACCCCTTCTGCCGCTAAGCCTTGCCAGTTTTCTTAATCTGGAAAATTAAGAGGTTAAGAGGTTGGGCTTGTGATCCTGCAGTTCTGGGGGCCTAAACCTCTGGCCCCCCTACTCCACCTTCTGGTCCGTGCAGGCTTGGCCCCAGTCAGCCCCAAGACTAAGCGTAGGGCAGCCAAGACCAGACCATTTGAAAAGCGCCAAACACCCCGCTCCCAGACACAGCTCAAAGCCGGAGGCGCCGGCCTGAGGCCCAAAGGGCGGAGCTCTGACAGGGGCGGGGTTGAGGCCTCCTGGAGGGGCGGCGCGGCCCGCCCAGGAGCGTCTCATCCAGCCAATGAGCGCCCTGGACGGGGGCAGCCCCGCCTCTGGATATAAGAGGGCGCCGAGGCCGGGGGCACGACGCGGAGGTCTAGCAGCCCGACTGTGTAGGTGTGTAGGGTCATTTCAGCCCTGAGCTGGGGTGCACAAGAGCTCTGAGTTCGGTGTGTCCTGGGCTGCACAGGAGCAGGGGTCGGGTTCGGTTTTCCTTTGCCCGGCTGAAGTGCGGAGAAGGCAAGGGGCTCGGATCCCTCGCTGCAGAGGAACAGCTGGCCGGGACCCGGGGACGCCCGCCCTGACCATCGGCCCGCCGCCGCCGCTGCCGGCAGTCGGCCCGCCGTCATGGCCGACCACCTGATGCTCGCCGAGGGCTACAGCCTGGTGCCGAGGCCGCCGCCTGCCGCGCCCGCCCATGGCCCTCACGCGCTTCGGACGCTGCAGCCCTACTCGGGCCCGGGCCTGGACAGTGGGTTGCGGCCGCGGGGGGCTCCGCTGGGCCCGCCGCCGCCTCCACCGGGGGCCCTGGCGTACGGGGCCTTCGGGCCGCCGCCTGCCTTCCAGCCCTTTCCGGCCGTGCCACCGCCGGCCGCTGGCAGCGCGCACCTGCGGCCCGTGGCGACGCTGTACCCTGGCCGCGCCACCGCGCCCCCCGGCGCCTCGGGAGGACCTCCGGGCCCGCAGCCGGTGCCAGGCGCCCCGGCCCCGCCACTGCCGCCGCCCGCGCACGCCCTGGGAGGCATGGACGCCGAACTCATCGACGAGGAGGCGCTGACGTCGCTGGAGCTGGAGCTCGGGCTGCACCGCGTGCGCGATCTGCCCGAGCTCTTCCTGGGCCAGAGCGAGTTCGACTGCTTCTCGGACTTGGGGTCGGCGCAGCCCGCCGGCTCGGTGAGCTGCTGAGCGAGGCCGGGCGCCTGCCTGCGTGCCCGAGAGAAGGAGGCGGGCCTGCCCGCCGGACTCCGCACCCAGCGCCTGGACCCCGCACGCACCCTCCGTGAGGGTGGAGGCAGCAGTTAGTGCACCAGAGCCGACGCCGGGCTGGGACGCCTGGCCTCACTCCAGGCCCTGCCTCCTGCAGAATGACAGTTTGGGTTCATCTCTGCCCCGGAGCCTCAGCGGTAAAGTGAAGGGGACTGGACGCCCCCTTCCGGACTCCCAGTTCTTAGATTCTGTGTCCTCTCCTCTCGGACCCTCCCCCGCCCCAACCCCCAATCTGAGCCATCCCAGGCCTCTGCCTGATTCCCCCTTTCCTTGTGCAAACCACTGTGGTAACTGGGTGCCTGGAGCCGCCCACCCGCCAGGACCCCACCCCGCTGTCTGGGCCCTGAGGTCGCTGGGCCTCCCGCCCTGGGGAGGGGCAGAATGTACAGTCCTCACCCCTGCGGAGTGGAGCAATACCCCATCTGACCTCCAGCACCACAATAAAACTGGGTCACTTTCCAGTCTGGTGTTTTCATTTCCTTATAACTCCAGCTATATTTGGCTTCTAGAGTCCTGAGGCTGTTGGAGGCCCTGGGTGGGATGGAGGACACAGCCCCTGGCAGTGGTCAGGAGAGGAAACTGACAGTTTCTTTCGAAAATATCTGCGAGTTGTGCAATTGTTCTGTCATAATCTGGAAGGCAGAGGCTGCCGCCACTGCGTGGCAAGGTAACCCAAAGTCACCACAGGCGGACTTCCCGGCCCCTGGGAGGGGTGAGGGGAGCTTGGGGGTGCTGCCCTCACTGTTTGCTCCGCATGGAGGCTAGAGGGCAGCGGGGTGTACCTGAGGGTTCAGGTTCTGGCTTTGAACCAGAGCTCTCTCTCTTGTTCAAGACACCATCCATTGAGATTTCTGAAGCCATTTCCTCAGAGACAGATGGGCCCGGTCTTAGGTGGTTGTGAGGATCCCATGCAATGTGAGGCCCTCAGCACAGTGCAGGACACCCAGGCAGCCCTCAGTAAACGATAATGATGATTACTCTACAATAATAATCACGCCCTCGAGGAGTCACAGTCCAAGTGGGAGTAGGGGGCGACAGGCCTGGAAATCAGCTCATCTTGGTACAAGAGCGGGATGAGGACTAAAACATAGGTAGGATGGCCCAGTGGGCAAACCCAGAGGAGGACGTGGTTTCAGCTGGTGCAAGGGGTCAGGCCAGTTCAGGTTTCAGGCTGCCAGTGGTATTTGATGTGGTGAGAAGAGCCTTGAATGGTGAGTACGTCTTTAGGACTTGGAGAAGATGGCATGCAAGTGGAGAGCCCACTCAAAGGCAGGGAGGCACACAAGTTCAGGGCCTGTACGGGAAGGCACGGGGTCTCTAGAAAGGTCTATTGGCTTTACGGGGACTTTGGGAGGTAGGCACAGTCCCTGTTCTACAGACGAAGGATGTGGTGCTGGCCCAGACCTGGTAGCATGAGCTCTTGGCCACCCTCTGCTATTGCCTCTCTCTGGAAAGATCCCTAGGTGCTTCAGGGGTGTGGAAGAAAGGCAGGAAGAGAGGAATGGAAAGCATGGAGGAGAGGCTGAGGACCAGGGCAAAACAAGGCAGTGGGACTGGAGAGGAGAGAATGAATTCCAGAGACTCTGTGGAGAGGAACATGGAGCTGTGACCTTCTGTGCCCCATGGTTGGCCTCACCCTCATGCCGAGCTTGTTGGCATGCCTTTCCTCCAAGCCTGGGAGCTCACCCAGAGCACGCTGTCAGCACCAGCTCCCGAGCCACCAGGACAGGCATGGAGTGGGCAGCAGAGGTGTTTGGCCAATGAATGAAGGTCTCCCCTCGGATACTGGAGATATCCTCAAACAGGTTGGGGAGGAAGGGCAGAGGGGCTTCTGAGCAAGAACTGACCTGAGCTCTGGGCTTAGAACAGCCAGTGTTTGTTCCACTTTGCCTAAGATCCCAGGCCAGAGATAAAAACCAAAAGGTTGGATTGGGATGGGAGGGCCTGGCCCTGGTCTGGCCTCAGCTTCTCCACCAGTAGAATAGGGCTAATAACCCTGCCCTACTATCTCACAAGACAATAAGCCTCATAGTAAATGGGGAGCAGATTCAGGGGTGGGATGATAAGCAGTAGGTAAGCTCTGAAGTGCTCTCCATATGGAAGGGGTTACAATGGAAACCCAACACCCGCCTCTTCCTAGAATTAAGAAGAGTAGAAGAGGGAGTCCAGCTCCTGAGCTATTTCCCACCCACCATCCCTCCCAGAGGGGCTGCTGACTAGTTGGACAGCAAACAGATGGACAGAGGAAAAGGCAAGTCTGGGGCAGCCCACCACCTGGATCCCCAAATCCCTGACACTTTGCAGGATTCTGACCCTCCCAGCTGGAGAGGAGGATGGAGTGTCCATTCTGCCAGGAGGCTTGTGGTCTGATAGCCTCGGGGCCCATTTCCAGAAGAGGCTCCTACTAGCTGCCTGACCTCAAGTAAGTCACTTACCATTTGAGTCTTGTTCTCCAACCAGCTTCCTGTGGTTCCAATAGGTACTTTTTACCTCTAACTGAGGTTACCTCTTAAAATAACCCATTGCTCTCCCCATCACCCCATCCTGTGGATTTCATTCTCCTACCTGGGCTGGGTCTTTGGGGTTGGGCATCAGGCTCCCCTCAGGGTTGGGAACTGAGTCATGGGACTGGCAAGATATTATTTCATCTTTGTTTTGTTTTGTTTTTTCCTTTTCATATCAAAGTTTCCCCAGGCTGAAGTTTGTTATTTTGAATCATCTTTTGGTTGACTGGATTTTATTAGCAAGTAGTTTTTTCCAACTATGACTTCTCTCAAACTCATCTACAGAATGGAGATGCTAATAGTACCTCTCTCATAGAGCTGCAGTGGAGATTAAATTAGTTAATTCCCATAAAGTATTTAGAACAGTGTAGCTTGTAGTTTATCATCTCTGAGCCCTGGCTTTCTGGGGATACTTTATATTAGAGTCTTTAGAAAGGCTGTGTTGTAACCAGCTAGGAAGAGGGGTTACTCCAACAGTAACACTGTTGCTGGTTGCCTGTAGCCAGCTCTGAGATGATGTTTAGCCTGCAAGAATTTTATTAGGGAAGGAAGGATCCAGAGCAGAAGCTAGCAAAGGAAGCTACGTGGCAGATCCAACAAGAGCCTTGGCCAACCCCACAGGGAGGTCTGGAGTTGGAAGGGCCTTTCAGAGTCCTCCCGACCATTATACTCCTTTTTATTCCTGCCATCGGCAGTCATCAGATATGGCTGCCCAGGGAAGTGGGGTGACGGTGGGCAGGGCGGCTCTCCCCTGCTGGAGCCATCCCTGGGGGAGTTGTGGGCCGGTGAGGAGGGGAAGACCGTCTGCCGGCAGCCCTCCCAGCAGCCCAGGGAACAATTTAAGGGAAGCAGGGACTGGACAGCACATCACAGTATCCACCACAAGCACTGGACTGGGAACTAGGGTGAGGCGAGTGTCCTAAGAGTGCCTCTTTAACTGTCTCTGGCAGCTTCGTTTGCCTCTCCCTAGTCCCAGACCTGACTAGCACCGTCCCTATTAGAAGCAAAAAAAAAAAAATCTTTTTAAGGAATATCGACCTTATAGGGTTGATGTGCCGAGAGTCCATATAATTACCTGGTACATAGTCGATTCTCAACAGAGAGCTGCCATCATCTCATCATCATCATCATCACCATCACCATCGTCATAGCCATCATTCCAGCTCGGCTAAGTGTTCAACAGTCATTTGCTGAGTAAATTAAATGAACAGTCTGAGCCTGGTCTTTTCCCAGGAAGCTTAGATTGTTTAGCTGATTACGGTAATCCTCTTGAATTCCTTAATCCTTCCTTGCCTAACTCTTTACGCCACCCCGCTGTTACAAGTGCTGGGTCAGGATTACGGCTGACTGTGGGACTAAGTCAGACTTACTGAGTGCCTACTGTGTGCAGGCATGATGGGATCTAGCAGCACACAGTAGGTGCTCTTTCTCTTCTAGACCCTCCTTTAACTATCACCCAAGCCTGTATATAGCACCACTAGGTGGTTTTATTCCCATTCCAGAGGTCAGAAAATGGGCTCAGACTCCTCTAAGTCACACCCCAGTAAGTGATGGGGTGAGCATGCCCACTCCCATCTATCCAGGGCCCTTTCCCTCCCCAGGCTGGGGCTGGCCAAGGACCTGAGCCTGAATGAAATAAGAGCAGAGTCCCAGACCTGGTGCTGCTATTTTGTGTCCATGCGATGCAGAAGTCACACTGAGCCTCTTTCAGCCTCATCTTCTTGTTCTGTACAAGGGGGAGAATACGCCCACCCTCCAAGGTACGTGTGCAAGGATTCAAATGAGACTGGGTTTCTGAGAGCACATTGCAAACAGTGAAGCACTGCTTGGCTGGGGTGAGCTGGGGGTGAATAGCCATGACCTCTACCCTGCAGCTGGTCTGGAGACAGGAGACCTGCACACACTTTGGGACTTGAGATCTGGGCCAGCCTGGAGTGTGCAATGCAGAGACACATGCCGGGGCTTCTGGGCCAGTGCTGCCGAGCAACTCGGGATCCGGGAAGCCCTGAGAACTGGTGGCGATGAAAGGGTAAGGTGTGGGGCACCTTGTGGGGGGGACATTCAGGTAAAGACCCAGGCCCCACGTGTGCCCTGGCAGATGGAGGAAATAAAGGAAGCTGCTCTCAGCTCAGTCTCCTCATCTGTCAGCTGGAGACACCACAGGCTCCCTGTGAGAAAGAATGAAGGTGATGTGAAATGCCTGTCCCCATGAGTGGCTCAGATGGGAGCTGTTGCTGGGAAACATGACCACAGGGACAAGGACGAGAGAGCCTTGTCCCAGCCAGCCTCCAGCTACCTCTCCACCCTCCACTCCAGCCACCCAGGTTCCTGATACCCGATGCTCCTTATGCCTCCATACCTTGGCCTATGCTGCTTCCTCGGCCAGAAATGCCCTCCCCAGGGCCTTTTCCGCCTGTGAAAGACCTATTTCATCACATAGAAGGGTTGGTGGGGAGTCTTTCCCCCTAGACTGTAAGGATCTGAGGAATCAGAACCTGATTCCCCTTCATCTCCACCTCCACCCCATGTGTGGCTCAGAGTGGGTATTAGGAAGTGCTGGAGTGAAGCCCTGAGCAGGGAGCTGGGCTGAAAGATGGCCCAGGGTTGGCATCTGAGTTAACATTGTGAGTTCTGAGCTCTAGTCCCAGCTTAACCACGAACTTGTGACCTTGGGCATGTCATTTGAGCTCTCCAAGCTCTGTATGAAGAGGATTACATTCCTCAGCCCTCTTGCCTCGCAGGTGCTGGGAGGCGGTGAGGCTGGCCTGAGGGAGGAGGGCAAGGAAGTGCGATGCTTCTCTAGCATCGTGGTGGGGCAGCGGGCTTGAGGTGCACTCTCTCCTGCAGTCCTCACAACTCCGGGAGGTGGGTGTAGTTATTGGCTTCATTTTATTCTGCTGGCCTCATTCTAGGCAGCCGAGACTCAGAGAGGTTAAGCAACCTACTTAACAACACACAGGCAGTGCAATGGATGGACCGACACATGGTAAACCAGGCAGGGCTCTTGAGAAGACCCTCTTTTTTGTAGGATGGGAGGAGGTTGGATACCAATAAGCATGCAGTCCAGATACCCCTCAGGGAGCAGGAATGTGGCCAGGATGGGACAGGGAGTCCTACACAGCGGATTAGAGGGTGGTCTCCAGAGGGACTCACTCCTTTGCCTCTTCCTGGTGAGCAGCTCTGGCTTGGGGGCTCTGCCATAAAATTGGCACATCCGGCAGCAAGACTCCCCCTGGGCACCCCAGCTTACACTGGCTGCGGAATCTCAGATTCTGAGCCAATCATTGTTTGTTTGTTTTTAAAACAAACACCTTGTCTTTATTCAACAATATGCTGGAGGCAAAATACTTTTAAACAATTTTGAAAATGTAAAGTGAAAAGTCAAAGACCTTCCCCAAGTTCCCCCCCCCACCCCGCACACACATGTAATGAGAACATTGTGTTGTGTGTTACATACATAATATACATCTCTCTTTCACACGAATGGAATTATACTATTTTCTATCGTTGGATATTTTTCACCTAATGTATTTTGGAAATCTTCCATGTCAGTAAATTCCTTTTAATGACTGCACTGTGCATAATCTATTTACCCAGTCCCCAACTGATGGAGATTTCCCTGTTTCCAAATTTTCACTGTTACAGATCAGGCTACAAGGAGCATCCTTGTATATTGACCCTGGAACACTTATGGGAACATCTCTGTAGAGTGGATTCCTCGAAGGGAGATTACTGGATCCGAAGAGATGAGCAAATAAAATGGTGACGGCCGCTGCCAAGTAGTGGCCAAAGTGGCTGACCCATTCGCCTTCCTGCCAGCTCTGTGCCTGTGCCTATTGGCTCATGCCCTTGACCACGCTGGACATTAGCAGCGTCTTAGTTTTTACCTTTCTAAAAGCAAAGAAAAAAAAAAAAGGGTATTTCACTTCTAGTTCCATGATTATCAAAGAAGTTTGGACAAGTTTGCCTGTTCCACCCTATATGTGATTCAAAATAAAATAATACTAAGCTGTAAAGTTAGTGTAAGGAATTCCCAAAAGTTCTTCAGTTTTCCATAACTATTTTGAAACAGCAAAGCTTCATCTCCTCCTCCTCCTTTCCTCCTTCAAGTCAAATTCTTTCAGATTTGCAGCTAGTGCCCCTAACCACATGAGCTGTCTGCTTGTTATGTAATCCAGTACTGACTCATAATATCTCACCTAACTCTCTCAGGGATCTGACTTAATCTATTACTCCAGGTCACGTAGAAATGAGGAAGCTGAGGCTCGTACAGGTGAGGAAGCCGAGGCTCATAGAGGTGAAATGACTTGCCTACACCACACGGCTAGTCATTTCTTGAGTTAAAGTATTGAATGTACTTAGGATGGTACACATAGTAAGCGATACGTAAGTGTTAGCTCAGCTTCTGTAACAAAGGGGAATTTTTTTAAGTGGCTTAAAAAGCAGAAAATATTTCATTCTAGTTCCACCCAGTCATTTAGACCCAGATTGCCTCTTTCTTGTTGCCCTGCCTTACATGACCCCAACCTCAAGAACCAAGATGGCAGCTCAAATCCAAGTTTGCTTTCATTTTTTTGTTTCTCATTTTTGGTCTTTGTCTGTGGAGTGGAAGCTGGGTCATATCCAGCTCTTAGGAGAAAGAGAGTGAGGAGATGAGCGCAACCAATATTTTAAGACCCAGATGCACACATTACTTCCAGTCAGATTCTTTTGACGAGAATTTATTCACATGACCACACTTAGCTGCAAGAGATGCTGGGCAATATGGCTTCTAGGTGGCAACCATGTGTTCGTCAACAACTCAGTTACTATGGAAGATGGGAAGGATGGCTTTTGGTGGGCAACCAACAGTCTCTACCATAGTGAGTGGCTCAGTTGAGATTAGAACTCAAGTCTCCTCTGCCCCAGAGCACTTGGTAGAGTGGGGAAGATGTCAGAGGCCTATGTCATATATAAAGAGAACTGACTTGGTATCAGGTCAGTCATCACTTGTGAATGTGCATCTTTGGTAACTCACTTCCCTTCTGTGAGTCTCAGTTTCCCTATCTGTAAAATGGAGATAATAATGGGACTTACTCTCAGTTTGCTGCTGAGAAAGCACTTACCAAAATTTTTAACATACTAGGTGCTCATGTGGTAGAATGGTTGGGGTAGAATTTGGATACGAGCACATGAAAGAAAGAAATTCCAGGGGAGTTGACAATGTGTGCAATGGCCAAGTGGCATGAATGAATAGGACTTGATTGGGAAAGGCAACAAGGAAATGTTAGCATTATGGTAGATATTCAGAGAGGCAAGGGATATACCTGAAGTTGGTAAGGGTCAAAGAAGGATAACCCTTGAGTGGCAGGCTGAGGAGCTTGGACTTGATCTTTTTGGTAATGCGGAGCCCTGGATTTTATGAGCAGGATGGAAAAAGAGTAAGATTTGTGTTTTGGAAATATTCGTTTCCAATTTGTGCTGTGAGTAGAATGGATTTTGAGAGAGGCACATTGGAAAAATGGAGAATGCTGAGAAGGCTATCATACCAATTCGGGTAGAGATAAGGGCCCTAGGACAAGTGGTGGCAAGGTGGGGTAGAAGGGAGAGATGGTAAAGACAGAAGTCATAAGCCTTAAGGGAGATTTGGTGTGACAAAGCATGGAACACAAAATCTGGTATAAGAAGACACTCTTGCTGAAGGAACTCTATACCTAGCTTATTTAGGAGTAGGTGTGTGCCTTTGAGTGACAGAATAACAGCAGTTTAAATGAAATGAACCAGGTAGGTGGTCCAGGACTGGTGTGGTTGTCATATGTAAATATCCACACTTCTTTACCTTATTACTTTGTCACTCATGAGTCAGACCTCATGGTCCAAAAAGGCTGACCTAGCCACTGTATCAACATTCCAGCCAGAAAGAAGAAAAGAGAAGGAGAAGGGCACATTCTGGAAGGTGCCCGCCCCCAACCATAAGAGAGCATCAGAAATGTGGTCTTTATTTTGGGTGACCCATGTGTCTAAGTAGAATTTGGAGGTTCTCCCACTAAGGAAGAAGGTGGGGATGGATATCAGGGACCACTTGCAGTCCTAATAATGACCTGTTGAAGTGGAGGCTACAGGAAAGAGAGGAGCCAGAAATGATTCCCAGGAATGTGGGTGGAAGACAGGACAGGTCTTCCCTGAGGCGGGACCCAGGAGAAGGAACAGATTGGGGAGAGCGGGATAAGGTCAGAATGGACATATGGGGTCATCCTGGGTTGATGTTCAGGTAGAGGCAGGCCAGGTAAATGCACCAAGAGCTCAGTAGTGAGGTCTGGACTGAGAATAAACACTTTTTGCGTTATTAGCATATCCGTGCTTGCCACAGGGATGATGATGGCAAGTAATAGAAGCAAATGGCCAAGGAGAGAACACTGACATTTAAGAGAAGGGAGGGATGGAACCTGAGAAAAAGCAGCTGGGGAGGCAGGAAGAGAATGAGCAGAGAGGTCCTGAAAGCCGAGGTCGACGTTTCCCAAAGGAGGTGTGGTTGCCAGTGTCTAATGCTGCTAAAAATTCAAGTGAAATGAAGGCTGAAAAGAGGCTGTTCAATTTATCAACCAGGAAGTGAAAACGGAGTTTGCCAGAGCAGCTTCAGGGGAGCGGAGGGCCAGAGTCAGGCCGCAGGGGGTCAGTAAGAGGTGGGAAAGAGGAAGAAGAATCAGCCAGGGTCCATGGCTTGTTTAAGTCACCTCTTCCTCCTCAGTGCTTTCGTGGGTCAAGTGACCCATGTCTGCCTGGGTTTGGCCGAGACGGTTCCAGCTCGAGGTAGGGTGCAATACCCCCTTCGCTCAGGAGGTGGCAGCACCACACCAAGCGACAGCACCTGGACCGACACAGAGCACGTAAATTTATTTCCAGGAAAGTGAAGCTTAGTTCCCTGAACACCAAAGCTTTGTGGGAGGAAAAGGTCGTCATCTTGGATGAGAGCCTTGAGCAGAGGAAACTGAATGGAACTTTAGGTTCAAATCTTCGTTCTTGCTTACTGGCTGTGTGACCTTGAGCAAGTCCTGCTTCCTGGCTGGGAAACTGGGGATGATAATTAGCCCGAACCTACCTCTGGGGCCACTGGGAGTCTCTAAACGACTATGGTCGTGTCTGATGGTCTTGTGGGCAGCGGGGACAGGCTCAGGAACCGAGGGAGGGAATCCAGACCAGATGAGCCCGGGCGGGGGTGGGGGTACGGGGAGGGGGAGGCAGTGGTGTGTGTGGTCCTACGAGGACTGTCCCGGCAGTGATTTTGGAGTCAGGAAAGCTGGGTTCATATTTTGCCGTTGGGAGAACCGAGGCTTATAGAGAGGGGAAATGACTTTCCCAGGGTCACGCCCTGCAAGCAGGCAAAGCAGAAGCACCACAACCAAAATCTGGAAAAGAATTTGATGTCTAATATATTTTTAAAAAGCATTGAAGTTGTATCATGGGGAAAATCAGAACTCCGGGACTTTTCTACCACCATAATGTGGTTCTGTGTTTCCCGCACTCGGAACTATTGAGTGTCTCTCTCCTCTGGTCCCTGTTTGACCCTCACATTCTGAGAGCACCCTGACGTCTGCTCCTTTCCCCCACCGCCACCCGCCCGAGATGACGCGCCAGCACGTTAAGGACCTGAGAGGAGGAAGGCCACCCAAGGACAAGCCTGGAGGTCAGAAGACGTGGACTCAGTTCTGGGCTCTGCCCTGTCTTACTGGGCCTCAGTTTCCCCATCAGCAAAATGTGTCTGTTGGACCAGCCGAGCCCCTGGGAGTCTTGGCAGCTCTGATTTTTTCCCGAAGGCTCTTACTTCCACCTTGAGCTTCCCTACCTGCCCCTCGAAAAACTGCTCCCCCTCAATGTTGTCACTATCCCATTTCCTGTTCATTTTTCTTCATAGCTCTTATCGCTCTCTGAAATTATCTTGTTTTTCGTTTATCTTCTGTCTAGACAGTAATCTAGTGCCTACTCCACGTGAGCAGGGGCTTTGTGAGTTTGGGAGAGCCGCTTTGACCTTGGCACCTCAAACAGTGTTTGGCATGTAGTAGAGATGAACAAACGATTGTAGAATAAATGAGTGAAGGACAAAGAATGCAGCCCCTGACTCTCTAAGGCAAGTCCTGGAGTCCCCGTTCAGCTCTGCCATTTCTCTCTCTCTCTCTCTCTCTCTCTCTCTCTCTCTCTCTCTCTCTCTCCCAGACACACTGGCCCTAACTACTGGGCCTTCCTGGTGGGGTGCCCTGGTCCCAAAAGTCCAGCCTCCCTCCTGGCTCCAGACTGGCACTGTAACACCAAGTCAAGGTCTTTACTGACGCCTTGTGGCCATGGGGACACATAACAGGGGCTAGGAGGATTCCCACGGGAAAGATGATCGATCCCAGGTGACCCTGCTTCCCTCCCTTCCTGCCAACCAGCATTTCTTAATCACCTTGTGACGGTGATGACCGGAGATGAGAAGCAGGTGTGCTTCTTGCCCTCCAGGAGCTGAAGTGACACCTGGGGAAGGAGAGGCGGGGGAAGGGGGTCATAAGATTCAGGAGAGGAGCTTTGGGGAATCTAGTGGGAGTGAGGGTAGGAGGTAAGTGCACACCCCACCCCGGTTCTGAGCAGGCAGGGAAGCCTGCATCTCGGGCCTCAGGATCCTCCTCCCAGGGTATCTGTTCTCCAGCAATCTCCCCACTTTCTTCCAGGAAATCCTCCATGTCTCCTATCCACTTTAGAGGCTGTGTAGGAAAAACAGAAAGAGAAGAGGAGGTGTCTGGTGCCCAGATAAGCCATTTGGGACAAAAACAAAGATGTTAGAGGAGAGTATAAAGAACATTCTGCTTCGTGATGGGCAATGTAAACCTTCCACGGCACAGCTTCCTGTAAAATCCACCTCGCCAGCTGTATTAATCAGGTCTTGCTGTGATAATGCTGTGAAACAAGCAACCCCCAAATCTCAGCGATTAATTCACCCTCCTGAGCCTTAGAGCAGCTGCAGTTTAGCTGACGCTTGGTGGACCAGGCTGGACTCCTGACTTTGAATCTGGCTCAGGTCTGTTCCAAGAGTCTGCATTGTGGACCCAGAATGAAGGAACAACAGCTATCTGAGTCTTTTCATGGTGGAGGAAGGAAGCACCAGAAGGTCTGGCAGAACTCACCAGGCCTCTTTTGGCCTTACCTTGGAACAAGCACACTGTCCTTTCTCCCAACATTCCATTGGCCAGAGGAAATCCCATGGCCAAGCCCAAGGTCAATGGGATGGTAGAGTGGAGGCTGTGGTGCTCAGGTCCCCCCTTCAGGGACTATGCACTCATTCCCCAGCTGCTGGGAGTTGCCACTGCTGGCTTACAACTGTCAATCCCTGGGAACTGCCTCATCTAAAGCCACGCCCCTCCCAGAGGCTCATGACCAGTGATTGGCTGATGCATGGAAACAAAGGCCTGCCTCTTTCCCTCAGTTTGGCACAACTCTGAGCCCTGGAGCTCCTGAAGATCCACAGATGCCTCAGCTTTAATCACATTGAGTTATAAGCTTCTCCCTCTGCCTGGTCCTGCCTTCCTGACATCCTTCAGATGAATCTCCTAAGGACACTCCCTGATAAACCTTCTGCACACCACTCTCTGTCTCAGAATCTGTTTGTAGGAAAGCCAGGTAGGGAAGTATACTCCACCCAAAGGTAGCCATGGCGATGAGGAGGAAGAAAGGAAGCCTTTGGGACAAATAATACCATCTACTAAAATAGTTAAAGAATGCATCTTGGAGACGGATCTGATTTATTTTGGCTGCAACAAAATGCTGGGCACATGCTCAATGTGTGTGTGAGGGGAGAATTGGGGCCACATCTGAGAGGTCCACATTTTTTGGTTGCACTGATTTTTATCTTATATATTAGGGTCCCATATAAGGTTATGTTGTAGCAAAAGTTCTGCGGCTTAAAAAAAAAGGTTTCCTAACCACTGGGTTCCATGATGTCTAGACGTGTGTCTGGATCTGTCCAGCTGGGAAGGGGCAAGCCCCAGAGTACATCCTCAGCTCTGTGTACCTTGAGCAGAAAGGGGGCCAGGTAGGTGGGTCAAACCCCCACTCCAGGTATTATGGACTGAATTGTGACCCCACCCCAAATTCATATGGTGAAGCCCTAATCCCCAGTACCTCAAAATGTGACTGTATTTGAAGATAGGGCTTTTTTTTTTTTTTTTTTTTTTTTTCTGGTTGAGTCAGGTCTTCGTTGCTGCACGCCGGATCTTTCATTGAGGCTCGCGGGCTCTCTAGTTGCGGCACGCGGGCTCAGTTGCCCCTCGACATGTGGGATCTTAGTTCCCCCACCGGGGATTGAACCGGCGTCCCCTGCATTGCAAGATGGATTCTCAACCACTGGACCACCAGAGAAGTCCCCAAGGTAGGGCTTTTAAAGAGGCGATTAAGTTAACATGAGACTGTTAGGGTGGGCCTTAGTCTATTATGACTGCTTTCCTTATGAGAAGAGGAAAATAGGACACAGAGAGAGAGAGAGGAAGATCAGACACACACACATGCTCAGAGACACAATCATGTGAGGAAACCGGAAAAAGAAGTCCATCTACAAGCCAGGAAGAGAGGCCTCAGAATGCAACCAACACTCTTGAACTTTCAGCCTCCAGAATTGTGAGGAAATACATTTCTGTTGTTTAAGGCTCCACTGTCTGCAGCATTTTTGATGGCAGCCCCAGCAAACTAATACAGCAGGTAGCAGCTTTCAGGACCCTCTTGCACACAAGCGGTGTGGAAGGGAAAGAGACGTCCCTCTCAGATGGAAAATAAGAAGATGTTTCAACAACTGGAACTGTCCAAAGTACATGAAATAAGTTATCCAGATTGGGAACTATGTGGCATGGTTTTCTTTGATCTGCAAGAGTGTAAAAACTATAACACATACAGAGCACCCTGGATCCTAGGTGACACCAGCAGAACTGCTCAGAATTTGAGACCAGCTCAAATTGCTGACCCACAGAATCAAGACTAAATAAAATTGTTGTTGTTTTGAGCTATTGAGGTGTAGGGTGAGTTGTTCCCTAGCAATAGATGAGCGGCACACCAGCTAAAATCATATCTGCTCTCAAGGCCATATTTGATGACAGTCTGGGGACTCCCATAGCCACCTGCAAACCCTCCTTGCTGAGCCAGACAAACCTAGAAGATAAAGAGTGGCGTGTGCATTGGGTAATTGCGCATCTGTTTCCTCCAGGGGCTGGATGACCTCGGGGCCATAACTTGGTCTCCTGCGTCTGATCATCCTGCGCACTGTGCTGAGCCAGGGTCTGACATACAGCAGGTGCTTCCTACACATTTATTCAATTAGTGAAATGCCATGGGACTTGTCTAGATTACCAGCATCTCGTGCTCAGATTACTACAGCAGTCTCCTAACTGGTCTCCCTGCAGCCAGGCTTACTTTCTCAGATCCATCTTTCACCCTGGGAAGAAAACTTTCTAAAATGCAAATCTATCCTGTTTGATCCCTGGTCAAAATCTTTGACTGACTCCCCATTGCCCTCACGTTTAAGTCCTATCTCTTTGGAATGATTTGTGGATCCTATAAACCTTGACTCCTGTCTCATTCTAAAGCCTCATCTTGCACCACTCTCTCCCTTTCCCTCTGGGCCCAGCCAGGGATCTCTTTCTTCCCCACTCATGTATCACACTTATTGGTGCCGCTGGACTTTTACACGTGCTATGCCCTCTAGCTGGAACATTCACCATCCCTGTTCCCATGCCTGGCTAAATCCTACTCACCCTTCAGTACATTGGGTCACCCACTTTGCCTGGATTGAGAGATGACAAGAAGTGTGGATCTCCCAGCAATCCCACTCCTGGGCAAACTATAATTCAAAAAGATACATGCACCTCTATGTTCATAACAGCACTATTCACAACAGCCAAGACATGGAAACAACCTAAATGTCCACCGACAGATGAACTGATAAAGAAGATGTGTTATATATATATACAATGGAATACTACTCAGCCATAAAAAAGAGTGAAATAACGCCATGTGCAGCTACATGGTTGGATCTACAGATTATTATACTAAGTGAAGTGAGTCAGAAAGAGGGAGACAAATACCATGTGATACCACTTATATGTGGAATCGAAAATATGACAGAAATGAACTTATCTACGAAACAGACTCACAGACATAGAGAACAGGCTTGTGGTTGCCAAGGTGGGGTGGGGAGGGACGTGGGGGAGGAATGGATTGGGAGTTTGGGATTAGCAGATGAAAACTATTATATATAGAATGGATAAACAACAGGGTCCTACTGTGTAGCACAGGGAACTATGTTCAATATCCTGAGATAAACCATAATGGAAAAGAACATAAAAAAGAATGTATATATATATATATATATATATATGTGTATGTGTATATATATATATATATAAAAAATATGTATAACTGAATCACTTTGCTGTATAGCAGAAATTAACACAACATTGTAAATCAACTGTACTTCAATTAAAAAAAAAAAGAAGTGTGGATCTCCATTGGTTTCTGAGTAGTGGCTCACGGTTTGGCTGGACGGTCGGGACTCAGAAAGCACAGAATTGGTGGATTGCGGATAAGGAAGACTTAGAAAGAGGTATTTAGGTGGACGTTCGGAAATGGGCACGGGGTGTGAATATATTTCTATCCCAAGGAAAAATCTCACCAGAGGGCATCCACGGAGAGCAGGCTCTCGATATTCAGATGCTAAGACAGCACATCCTGTGGGTGTCAGTCAGCCTCTCTCCGGAGTCCCTCCAGTGCTAGCTCAACATGCTCTTGTATAATGTGGTCATGGTGGCAAGAATGAGACTACTTATGGGTTCAACGATATGGACTTACCTCACCAAGGCTGGTCTGGCTAAGGCCACAACTGTATGTACGACCAACCATCAGCAGGGACAGGTGCTGAACACCCAAACTATCACCATTCTGTGGGGCTTCATCGAGCCCCCTGGTACCAGGTTGATCCCACTGGATCTATTCTCTCGTGGAGGAGGCAGTGGTTCATCCTCACTGACACAGCCAGTATATAAGGCACCAGGAAACAAAGGAAGGTAGGTGAGAGTGGCATCTCTCATGATTACACCAAGTAACCGTCAGTATTAGTTTCCTGTAGTTGCCATAGCAGATTACTATAAACTTGGTGATTTAAAACAACAGAACTTATTGTCTCACGGTTCTGGAGGCCGGGCGTTGAACATCAGCCTCACTGGGTCTACATGAAGGTGTGAGCAGGGCTGCACTCCCTCCAACACTCTAGGGAAGGACGCGTTCCTTGATTCTTCCAGCTTTTGGTGGCTGCTGGCATTCCTTTGCCGAGGCCACATTACTCCAATCTCTGCTTCTGTCTTCATATTGTCTCCTCCTCTTCTGCATGTGTGAGATCTCCCTCTGCCTCTTTATTATTATTTTTTTTAAATAAAGTTATTTATTTATTTTTGGCTGCATTGGGTCTTCACTGCTGCGCGCAGGCTTTCTCTAGTTGTGGTGAGCGGGAGCTACTCTTTGTTGAGGTGCGCAGACTTCTCATTGTGGTGGTTTCTCTTGCTGTGGAGCACGGGCTCCAGGCAGGCGGGCTCAGTAGTTGTGGCGCGTGGGCTCAGTAGTTGTGGCACACAGGCTCAGTAGTTGTGGCTCGTGGGCTCTAGAGTGCAGGCTCAGTAGTTGTGGCACACGGGCTTAGCTGCTCCGTGGCATGTGGGATCTTCCCGGACCAGGGCTCGAACCCATGTCCCCTGCTTTGGCAGGTGGATTCTTAACCACTGCACCACCAGGGAAGTCCCTCTGCCTCTTTCTTAAAAGGACACTGGCAATTGGATTTAGGGCCCCTGGATAATCCAGGATAAGCTCCCCATGTCAAGATCATTAACTTAATCACATCTGCAAAAATCCTTTTTCCTTATAAGGTAACATTTTACAAATTCCAGAGATTAGGACCTAATATCTTTGGGTGGTCATTATTCAGGTTACTACAGCCGCTCGTGAAGCTTTTGCTTCGTGTCCCCACGACACTGGCCTCCGATAGTTTGGAGGTCTCAGTTATCAAGGGAAGAAGGGAAGCAACACAGTTCTCGTTGAATTGGAAGCTGAAACTTCTAACTGGCTATTTTGGGCTTCTCATGCCACTCAAACAGCAGGCAAAGAAAGAGTTGACATGCTGGCTTGCCAGACTGATCCTCACTGCCAAAGGGAAATTAGGGTGCCGATATACAGCAAGGGCAAGGAAGGGACCCAGGGGATTCTTGTGGGTCCTCTTAGTACTTCCATGTACAGAAGTTAACAAAAAGCAATGGCACTTGGGGCTTCCCTGGTGGCGCAGTGGTTGAGAATCTGCCTGCCAATGCAGGGGACACGGGTTCGAGCCTTGGTCTGGGAAGATCCCACATGCCGTGGAGCAACTAGGCCCGTGCACCACAACTACTGAGCCTGCGTTCTAGAGCCCACGAGCCACAACTACTGAGCCTGCGTGCCATAACTACTGAGCCTGCGCGTCTGGAGCCTGTGCTCTGCAACAAGGGAGGCCACAACAGTGAGAGGCCCACGCACCGCAATGAAGAGTGGCCCCCGCTCGCCGCAACTAGAGAAAGCCCTCGCACAGAAACGAAGACCCAACGCAGCCAAAAGTAACTTAATTAATAACAATTTTAAAAAGCTATGGCACCCAGGGCTTCCCTGGTGGCGCAGTGGTTAAGAGTCCGCCTGCCGATGCAGGGGACACGGGTTCGTGTCCTGGTCCAGGAGGATCCAACATGCTGTGGAGCGGCTGGGCCCGTGAGCCACGGCCGCTGAGCCTGCGCGTCCGGAGCCTGTGCTCCGCAAGGGGAGAGGCCACGACAGTGAAAGGACCGCGTACCGCAAAAAAAAAAAAAAAAAAAAAAAGCTATGGCACCCAAAACTGTGCAGGACCACTGAAGCTTCAGACCCTTCAGGAATGATTATTTGGGTCACTCCACCATGTAACAAACTCCAACTAGCTGAGATCCTGGCGAGGGCAAAGGGAACATAGAATGACAGTGGAAGAAAGAAGTTTATTCACTCAATTAGTGAAATATATATGATATATAAAGAGAAACATTTACTCAATTAAATGTATCTATGTATCTATCTATGCATCTAACAACTATGGCACTGTGATCAGTTACCAGAAGGAGGTCTACTGCAGCTATGTATATGTTCTTTGCTTGGTGTGTGTGTGTGTGGTGTGTGTGTGTGTGTGTGTGTGTGTGTGTGATATTAAGTGATTTTTTTCCCTCTCCTCTCCTTTTCCCTTATTATTATTATTATTTTTTTTTTTTGCAGTATGCGGGCCTCTCACTGTTGTGGCCTCTCCGTTGCGGAGCACAGGCTCCGGACGCGCAGGCCCAGCGGCCATGGCTCACGGGCCCAGCCGCTCCGCAGCATGTGGGATCTTCCCAGACTGGGGCACGAACCCGTGTCCCCTGCATCGGCAGGCGGACTCTCAACCACTGCGCCACTAGGGAAGCCCTTCCCTTATTAGTTTAAGATTGTAAGCGATTGCTAACTTTACTCTTCAGTTGTAGGTGCAACTGTGACTGAATTAGAGTAATTAACGTCACTCTAATATGGATTCAGTGACTAACTCCTGGAGCTGGATACATCAATTGGATGTCGGGACTACTTGTTTTTCTCTTTCCGGGGAGTGAGTTAGAGTCTCTTCATTTGTATGCAGGATAGTTGTTAGATGGATGTTCAAACGTGTGGATTGACGTGTGTGGATACTGAGTGTCCAAAGGGGTGGGCGGTGCGAGTTATGAAGCTACTGTCTTTTTGTTCCAGATTCAGCCTTCTGTAATCTGCTCTGTGAAGCTGGAGCTGGGACTCTGCAAACCACATCAGCTTTGTCAGCTAGTTTTGACAACTAGGGACACTGGGGAAACACTGGAAGGCAGAAGGAGTGGAGATTTTCCTTCTTTGCTTACCAACCTCATCGGCAACAGCCTGGTAGCCACAGCCGCTCCCAGCCCTCAGCTACTTTTCTGTACTCCCAGACAAGCTTCACTGTGTCCCCTAGGAGGTACTAGCATCAGCCAGACAGCACCCCCTCTCCAGACCTCTGAGCCCTAGCACTTTAGGGTTCCCCCAATCAAGCCTGTAGGTTCTGTTAGTCCCAACCTCTTCCCCGTACTCCTGCCTTAGGAGTGGGAGCTGCTTCCTGCAGTGGTTCTGTTTGTTCTTACCGTCTACTTACATCAGTGTAACCCATTCCCTATAGTAAAGCCTTTGTGTTGAAAAACCTAGTGTAGTTTCTGTTTTTCTGACTGGACCCTGACTGATACAAACTATTAGAAAAGTGGTGCTCACTTTTCACTGGGGCACTAAACCAAAAGAAAGTAAATTTGGAAGTGCCGGAGGTCATCTTGAGAGGTCAGCCTGCCTAAGAGGAGAGCTGAGACAGAAGACAGATCCCTGACACATTTAAGCACCTAGATCTAGCTGTGCATGAAGCCAAATCTATCCCCTGGACTTTTTAGTTATCTGGGCCAATAAATTTCTCCCTCCCTCCCCTTCCTTCCTTCCTTCCTTCCTTCCACTTAAGGCATATCGTGTTTCATTTCTGTTGTTTACAACCAAAAGAGTCCTGACTAATCCAAATCTCCTCGTCCTCCTGTGCAGCGTTGGTGGTATAGTGGTGAGCATAGCTGCCTCCCAAATCTCCTCATCCCCACCCCCAGACCAGATGCCCCACTCCACAGGCACTGAACAACCAAGACCAACCACCTCCTGCTGAAAACTTTAATGAAATCAATAAGTTAATAAGTTAACAAAGTGAGGTACTTGCATATCCGAGAACCGGGTTGGTGGGGAACCTTGATCGTGGAAGCAGGAAGGGCTTCTTCCCAAGTCTCCTTTGGTCATAGGGTAATCCCATTCTCCTGCCCCTCTCCACAGCTCTGTCTCTCAGGGGGCGGAGGCGTGGCTCTCTGGGGACAGTGCAGTGCAGGTGAGGAGAGCCAGGATAGGCTCCATCCAGGGCATGACGGTCACATGCAGAGGGCGCGTGGGGGCAGAGGCTGGGCACCATGGGGCTGAGGAAGATCCAACCCCAGCCCTGGCGCTGGTGCATGCAGGTCCCCAGTCATGAGATGCAGGCAGCTGGGCCTGAACCCCTTATTCCCTGGTGCCCCACAAAGGGTCACCATTGGTCCACTACCCATCACCCTCCTGCCACCTGCACTGGCTTTGCAGAAGAGGGACAAAGGGGTAGGGATACCAAAGAGGTGCTGGGGGCCTGGAGCGGATGGGGGCTTATGCGGTATGGGGGCTGCCAACTGAAGTGAAAAGTGGAGTATGGAAGGAGGGGAAACAGTGCATGTGAGCGCCATATGCAGTTGGTGCCTGACAAATGGTACTCGCTAGATTCCTTATTATTCTCTCTGGGAGTGAGTTAGAGTAACTAGGAAGAGGGCAAGCCTAGACGGAAGTGGGCCTCATAACCACCCTGTGGAAGGGCCTGTGGTCTTTCCAGTGCTGTCCAGGCCCCAGAGGCCTAGGCCTGAGTTGTGCTGTGGGGACGCTAAGGAGGGCCCTCGGGGGCAGGCAGAGGCAGCAGTTAGGGCTCCTGGACCTGTGCAGAGTAGATCTTCTTGAGAAAGGGGAGCTGGTAAAGTTCTGGAGACCTGGAGTCACGTCAGAGCTCCCTCTCCTGCCTGGACGTAGTTGGTAGGAGTGGACATTGCCCTGCAAGGCCAGTCCACTGGCCTCAGCTGCAGAGGCCCAGGAAAGGCTGAGTGGCTCTGTGCTCAAGTCTCCAAGTGTGGGTGACTGTGTGTGTCAGCGCGAGTGTGAGAGACTTCCTGCATGTCTGGGGAAACTGTAGGGACATGTTTGTGTGACGGTGGGAGCATTGTCTACGGGAGGTTGGGGGGAGAACACAGAAACTTGTGTTGTCAAAGGTGTCTAGGGCCAGAGGGGAGTGAACATTGGCAGGAAGAGGGAGCCCCTGGGAGCGGACACCTGCAAATGGGAAGAAAGGCCCAGACACTGCCCTTTGGGAGGCAAGGGAGAAAGAGGCCCCATGCTGGGAGGTGAGCAGTTGATAAGCCAAAGAACAGGGATGGGGGTCATAGCCAAGCAGCCTGAGACCAGCTACTGCTGGGGGCCCATCTCCCAGTGGGGGAGGGGCAGAGGGACCCCATGGGGGTCCCCAAAGTTGCATATTTAACATAGTTTGCATATATGGTGCCCACCTGCCTTGCGGCAGGGTCCTGTGCTTGTGGGTACCTGTATGGGCACCGTGGGCCCACCCCCAAGTGGGGCGGGGACTTGGCCGGAAGGCTTCCCTGCTCTGTCCAAAGGGCAGGCCAAAGACCTCACCTTGCATAGCTGGAAGCTGAGTCAGGGCCCAGGGCCCCAGCGCCCCACTCCCACTCCCGGAGCAGTGCCCCTGCCCGGCGGGCCGTGTCGGGCCTTGATGGAACGGGCAGGGCACTGGGGGGGCCCAGAGGCCGCGGGACAGCCGCCGCTGCTGCCCTCCGTACGGCCTGGCATCTCACGCTCCTGAGGTGGGGCGGGTCGCTGGCACCCACATCGGGTATCTCGCCCACCCAGGCAGCTCAATACTGCGTGTGGCCTCTCTCCCCACGAGGGAGCGAGTTCAAGTAAGAGAGGAGTCCGGAGGCCTCAGAGGGCGGGTCCGAGTGCCAGGCCGAGGGGCTGGCCGTGTGCTACCCCGCCCCTGAGAAGCCCCTCAGTCCATGTTGGTGCTGACCGAGCGGGAGGTGCTGAGAGTCTGTGCGGAGACGGAGATGTCCTCGTGGTCCACAGGGCTTTGGTAGTCGGAGGTGATGTCGGGGTCGAAGAGCGGCACTTGCACGGTGCCAGAGCGCAGGCAGCGCGAGTAGAAGCCCAACAGCAGGTCCAGCTTGTGCTCGATGGACTGCACCTGAGGGCGGGGCGCGGCTGGAAGCGGGGCCTGGCCGGGACTGGAGGCGGGACTTGGGGGCGGGACGCGGCTGGGAGGCGGGGCTTTCCCGGGGAGGGTGACATCTGGGAGACGCGGCTCCTCCGGGAGGGGGGGTGCGACAGGAAAGGCGGAGCTTGGCCGGAGGGCGGAACGAAGCTGGGAACCTGGGGTTTATTCCCCGCCCCGCCCCCCACGAACGAAATTTAGTTGTGATTGGTTGGGATAGTCCGGGTGATCGACAGAGACAAGTGAGGAGGGGGTCAAATGAAGCAGGTGGGACTTCGACGGGCTTATCTGAGACGCTAGCAACCTAGGGCGGGGCTTGGCTGGAGAGGGTGGGTTTATCGGGGTCGTTTAGCAGGAGTGGGCGGGCCTCCTGGGAGGCGGGGCTTATCTGTGGGGCGGGGTCGGTCGGGCAGGGGATGCCTGCCCCGCGGGTGCTCTGGGCTGCTCTGAGAAACGCACCCTCCCCTTGGGCTTGACCCGGGGGCCTTCCAGAGCTTCTCGGTCGACGACTAGCTCCACCACACCAGCGAAACTCCCTCCGACACTCACCTGCTTCTCCACCTTGACCACGCGTCCCATCATACTGATTTCATCCACCGCCTCCGTGTCGGAGGGCCCTTTGTCGCCCTTCTCCCGGGACTTCCGGTCCCCGGGGCCCCGGCCGACAATCTGGTCCACCCTGTGGGGCAAGGGAACTGTCAAAGGGCCCAGGCACTCGCCACAACTCTCTCCTACAAGAATTTGAGTTTGCCTGCTGAAAGGGGAGAGAGACATCCTGCAAGGTGGGAGCAGGCAATCTGAGGGAGGGGCCAGTTTGATCTGCCAAATGGAGGCCGAGTTAAACGGAGGTACCCAGCCGCTGCTTTGAGGGTTTTCCAAACAGGAGAGCAAAGGCACCACACGCAAGCATGACAAGTAAAACAGCTGCCTGATGGGAGGACAGGCAGGCAACGGTGGACTGGGTAGAGGGAGAGACAAAAGTGGGAATGTGAGTTATAAGGAGGACAAGGCTGGAACTGGATGCACGTTATTTTTCTACTCCTCTATATAGCAAAATTCTTGAAAGCGTTATCTCTACCCTCTATCTTCAGTTTCTCTCCTCCCTTCCTCTCCAAAACCTCCCCAATCAGGCTTTCATTCCCACCATTTCACCAAAACCACTGTTGTCAAGTTCCCAAACGACCTCCACGTTGTTAAATTTGATTCTCATTATACTTGACCTGTTAGCAGTGCTCAGCACATCTGATCACCCCTTCTTCCTGCATGTTCTTCATCTGGACTCCCAAACATCAGCCTCGCCCAGTTCTCCTCCTACCTCACTCACTGCTCCTTCTCAGTCTCCTTTGCTGGTTCCTCCTTTATCTCCACAATCTCTAAACATTGCAGGACCCAAGGCTCATTCCTGGGACTTCTTTATTTCTATTTACTCTCACTCGCTAACTGATGTCTTCAGTTCCAGATTTTCAATTCCTCTATACACTGTTGACACCAAATCTGTATCTCCAGCCTACACCTCTCCTCCCAACTCCACACTCCGCTGCCAGATCAACACTGCATTTAGATGTCTGATGGACATCACAAACCCAACACGTCCCAACTTTCCTGAGCGAAACTTGCTCCACTCGGGCTTCCCTGGTGGCGCAGTGGTTGAGAGTCCGCCTGCCGATGCAGGGGACACGGGTTCGTGCCCCGGTCTGGGAAGATCCCACGTGCCGCGGAGCGGCTGGGCCCGTGAGCCATGGCCGCTGAGCCTGCGCATCCGGAGCCTGTGCTCCGCAACGGGAGAGGCCACAGCAGTGAGAGGCCCGCGTACCGCAAAAAAAAAAAAAAAAAAAACTTGCTCCACTCATTGACCCCCCACATGCCAATAAACAGCAACTTTTTTCCTCTTGCTCAAGCCAAAACCTTAGCTTTATCCTTGATTCTCTCCCTCTCTCTCTCTTTTTTTCTCTTACACCCCTTCCAAAAACCCTGTCAGCTCTACCTTCAAAATATGTCGAGAATATGACCATTTCTCCCCACCTCAACTGCTGCCACCTGGTCCAAGTCCCCAGCATCTCTTGCCTGGATGTCTGAAGTAGCTCCCTCACTGGTCTCCCTGCTTCCATCCTAGCCCCTTATAGGCCATTCTCAACACAGCATCCAGGGTGATCCTTTTAAAATATACCTCAGATTTCATCAGTCCTTTGCTCAAGGCCCTCCAGTGCTTGCATCTTACTCTGATGAACGCCAACATCTTTGCAGTGGCCTACAGGGCTTTATATAGTCTAAGTGCCATTAGCTTTCTAACCTCATCTCCTGCTTCCCTCATGCCAGGACAGGCGCACTGGCCTGCTTGCTGTTCCTAAATCATCACCCCAGGCACCTGCCCATCTCAAACCCTTTGCACCTGCTGTTCCTTTTGGAAACTATTTAAACAACAACCATGGGACTGTTTGCCTCACCTTCAATTTTTTTTTTTCTCAAATGTCACCTTCTCGCCTATTTAAAAATCACAAATCCCAACACCCTAACCCTTGTTTTTCTCCTTAGCCTTTATCATCATCTGACATATTCTAGTTTCACTTACTATCATCTGTTCTCCTTCAGCTGGCATGAAAGCTCCATGAGGGAGGGGCCATTTGCTTTCTACCGTATCCCCACTCTCTGGTAAGTAACAAATAAATACCCAATAACTATTTCTTGAGAGAACAAATGAATGGGCAGTGAGAATGCAAGCCACAAGAGGAAAAGGGCAAGTTGTAGGTGATTGGGGTCTTGACGTGAGAATCTACCTATACGCTGGGTGGAGAGAAGAGGTGCTGGAGGGTTCCAGAAGCAAGAGGTGAGCAGCGTTGAGGACAATTTGCCTATTCCCTTAGGAGATGGGAAGTCACTGATTATCTTAAGCCTGTTACTTCAGGACGAGAAAACAGTCATCTAAAGACGTTCCCGAGGCAAGCAGGTCAGTAGGTTCGCAGGGAGGACCTGCGGCTTGGCGTTTCTTCAGGTTCAACAACAGGTGCGGGCTCTGGCTGCAGAGCGCTGCAGGCCAGAGACTCCAGCTCCCGCAGAGGGCCCTAGGCGGCGCTCGGGGCTCCGTTCGGGAGCCGGCAGAGAGGCTCCAGCGGACCTCGTGCGGGGGTTGGTGCCGCGGCCGCCCTGCCCCCCTCCCCCTTCGGAGGCCGGCTCACCCACCGGCCCTGCAGACTCTTGATCCGGCCCAGCATGTCCAGGTGCCCTGCTGAGTACTGCTCGATGACGTCCTTCACGTCGTATGGTCGTAGCGTCTCCTTGAATTTCCTTTTGGCTACCAGGAACTTCAGGATCCTGTCGGGGGAGGGGGGTCTCAGAGGACAGGGATTCTTTTCCAGCCCCCACTCCGTCCTTTGCTACTTTGTCCAGCACGAGGGCAGCTCCTGCTTGGGCCACCGCAAACAGCCACTGCTGGGTGTCCAGCCTGCCTACATACCCGCCGCGCTCCTGCCCCGGCCCCCTAAGTTTGTTTGGTATTCTTTAATGTGCCTGTATCTTCAGTCAGCTGGGAGGGCAGGGACTGGGCCTGGTTTCTCTCTGCTGGGTGGAACACAAGGTAGGCATCTGTGAACACTGTTGCTGATGACAGTTTAGGGAAAGACATTTTTGCATATGCCTGTTAGCACTGCTGTGCTGGACCCTGGGCACCCAAAAGGGCATCAGATCCAATCCCTGGCCTCAGGAACACTGGTCTGGGGTGGGAGAAGGAGAGGACACAGACAATTATGGGGTGACAAGGGTCATGTCAAGGAATGGAGAAAGAAGACTGGGGACCATGAGCAGGGAGAGCTCGGGTGGGGAGGTCAGGGGACAAGTCTTAAGAGTGATACTTTGCAGTCCCAGGGCAAGAGGTGGGGAATGAAGGGAGGCTTTCTGGACACAGATGGGCAAGGAGATGTGTGAGTGAGAGTCAGTTCAGAGTAGCTGGAACAGGATGTGAAGGAAAAGGGTTAATCCCTGGGAGGCAGGGGAGGTGTGTGTATGTGTGGTGGAGCTGACGGGGGTACTCTGAAGAGCTCTGAATCCCCGGCAGCGACTGGGCTCTGGGAGGTCGGGGCAGCGGGGATGGCCGTGTGGCTTCCTCTGCTTCAGCATAACCATCCTCTGCAGGCCTGTGTGGAGGACGCCCCGGACGGGCAGAGTCCCGGGTGGGAAGACCCACTGCAGGGGAAGAGCTGGGAGAGGGCAGTGGGGTGGAGACACAGGACAGCCCTGAGCAGTGCAGGAGAGAGGACCGAAAGGCTTCTGAGTCTGAGTCCAGCATGACTCCCATGGCTTGGGCACCGGGTGGATGGCGGTGGCACTGCCTGACATGAGGACATGGGAGGAGGAACAGGATTGGGGCATGCTGCATGTGAGGCGTCAAGGAGAGCTGACCTGAGCCAGGGGGCAGCTCGGGCGCTGTGTTCCAGAAGCTGGGCACTTGGAGGGGAGAGACAGGATGTGTAAAAAGCGGGTGGGGAGAGGCCTCAGACTCTCTGGGAGGAGGGTGCCCAGCTGACTCTGATTTAAAAGGGTTAGGCAGGTGCATGAGGCAGGGAGGAGAAGGGGTAAGTCTAGAAGGCCTAGGGGTGAAGCTGGAGCGGCAGTGTGGAGACAGAGACTAGGCCAGAACTCCATTCCAAGGAGCGTGGGGCCAGATCCCTGGCTGGATGGCTAAAGGGCTCAGGAGACGCTGGCCCCCCCTGAATTGTTGAGGGAGACAGCCAGTAAAGCCAGTAGGGCAGGGGCCTTCAAACTTTTTGACCAAGACCCACCATAAGAAATACAGTTTACTGAAGCTAGTATACACACACACGCGCGCGCACACACACACACGCACACGCACACACACAACTGAAACAGAAGTTTCATCAACATTTTTATTCTTACTATGAGGGATGCACTCTGATACTTTCTATTCTTTTTTTTTTAATGTTGACCATGGCCCACTAAATTGATTTCACTAAGTTGATTTCAAAATGTTGTGACCTGTGGTTTGAAAAATACTGCTCTGGAGGAAGTCCTGGGGAAGACAGACAGGCAGAGGTCAAGACACCCAAGGAGAGACAGTAAGTCTGAGTCACAGAGGCAAGAGGAGGATGAGACTGAGACACAGAGATGGAGCAAAACTGCCTGTAAGACAGAGACCCAGGGAGAAACAAGCAGATGCCGATACCAGCTAGGGAGAGAGAAATAAAGAGAAGAGAGCCTGACATAAAGTAAGAGAGAGGAAGGGGAGAGAAGCAGAGAGGACACCGCAGGTGTGAGCAGAGGGACCATGATGGGCAGCGGTGCCCACCGCCCCACCCGGCCAGCCCTCCAGACACGATGAGTCTGCGCAAACCCTGCTGGGAGCCGTATGCCTCCTCTCCACCCCACCCCCCCCCCCCCCCCCCCGCCTTCCACTGAGAGGACCAGGCAGGCGGCAGCTGGCGTGCTGGATGCTAGGCCAGGCCTGGCCATGAGGGCGGGCCCCAGACGGGGAGCAGCAGTGGGTGGCCCACCTCCAGCCTCAGTCTCACCTGACAGAGCGGATGACCGTCTTCACGGCAGGCATGACATCGTCCACTGTGAGTTCACACTGGTAGCTCTTCTCCTCTGCCACTTCCTCTGAGGGGCCCTCTGAAAAGTCGGGGGCAGGGGGACAGGTGGTGGCAGCAGAAGGGGCCATTCCCAACCCCTACCACCACCCTTAGAGGTACGGAGAGGGAGACAGAGCCTCAGAAAGGGCCCAGAACCTTCCTGGGGGCACAGAGCAGACCAGGTTCCTGCCCCCCTGGCTGTCCTGCCCAGAGTGAAAACCTCAGTTTGCTGCATGCCCGTCTGCCCTGTGTAAACATCTGCCTGCTGGCTGGCGCGCAGGAGCTGCTTTAGGGCACATCTGGCCTGGCCCGGGGTAAACTGCACACAGCCCTAGAGGAAGTCCCACCCGTCCCACCACGCAGGCCAGTGAGCGCCAAAGACGAGGGGCTTGAGGCCTCTGCACATAACTGCGCACACAGCCTCATCCTTCAGCCAGGAGCGCATCAAGGGACTGGGTCCCACCCCCCAGCTCTGCTACTGACGCAGCCTCTGAACCAAGTCATTCTCCCTCCCGCCCCCACGAGAGAAACAGCTTCTCCGAGGCTGGTGCCCTGCACTGCACAGACAGGTAATGCTATCCTGGCCTCACAGGGGCAGGAGGGGCAGGAGGCCAGGCAGCTTCTTGGCAGGGAAGAGGAGGCCCCGGGCACCAGCCATGCCCAGACTTCCAGCACCTCCCAAAGACTGGTTTGTGGGGTTCTGTAACTTTCCAGGAAAGGGCTGTCTGAGTGGTCAGCCAGCAGCATGTTGGGGGCTGATACAGCACGGACAGAGGCAGCATGGCTGGGTCCCCTCCCTCCGAGGTTCCCGTCCCCCACCTCCATCCTTGTCTACCCCCCCGACTCCTTTTCCCACCCAGGGCCCTGAAGCAGGTCAAAGCTGGGAGAAGTCTTCCAGGGGACTTGGTCCAACCCTCTTGTTTTCCAGAAGAAGACACCGAGGCACAGAAAGGGGCAGTATCCTACCTAGGTCACAGTGCAAGTCAGGAGCAGAGCTCGAACTCAAAAAAGTGACCTCTCTAACCAGTTAAAAGCAACCCCACCAGGTTCACAGCCTCACATCCCCAGGCTGGGCTGGCAAAGAGGGCCAGGGTGGGGAGTGTGGGCCATGGAGCTGGACAGACGTGGCTGGGGATACCAGCTCTACCACTCACTAGCTGAGAGAGCTCAGTCTCCACATCCATAAAATGGGGATAGAGACAGACCCTACTTCCCAGGGTTGTTGAGAGAAGTAAACGAGATAATCCAGCCCCCAACAGTCAGGGCTCAGTTCAGCAAGGATGGCTTCCTGCTCCTTCCAGAGCATGTTTATAATACTTCTAGCTTTTGTTGGGCACTTACTATATTCCAGAACTCTTCTGCTCACCTACTGTGGATAATCTCATTTAATCCTCACAACAATCCTATGAAGTAGATATGCTTCTTGTCCCCATTTTATAGATGTGGAAAATGAGGCCCAGGGAGATTAGGTTACCTGCCCAAGATAAGTGACAATGCCAGGATTCAAACCCAGGCAGCCTGGCTCTAAAGTCTGAGCTCCTAACCACTACCAAATGCCACCATTCTCCTCTGATTCTCAAACTGTCTGGAGCATCAGCAAAGCAGGTATTATGATGCCCATTTTACAGACCAGAAGACTGGTGCCCAAAGATAGTCAACCTGCTGCAAAGCTGGGGCTAGAACCAAGTTCTTTCCACCCCCAGCCCAGACTCTGTGTCCGCCCTGCCACCCTCAGCAGGTCCTGGCCCCAGACCCGCAGGGGCTCACCCTCAGCGGAGGCACGGGGTTTGAGTCTCAGGGAGGCCCGGAAGCGGGTGCGGTCGTTGAAGCTCCAGCTCTTCTGCACCTTGGTGGGGCTGCTGGCCTCCCCCTCCTGCTCACTGCTCGGGGAAGTGGGCATCGGTGGAGGTGCTAGGTGCTGCTTGGAGGGGCCTGTCCGTCGCTGGGAGCTGCCCATGCGGATGCGGTCTTTGATACCCATCCGCCTGCTGGCACAGCAGGTCGGGTGGGGGAGAGAGCCAAGTTAGCCGGAGCTGGGGGCCAGTGCGAGTGGGGACACTGCTGACTTAGGGCTTGGGGACAGCTACTGGGGCTGATTCTCCACCAAGGGGAGACTTCCTGGGATGGGACAAGGGTGTGGTGAGGGGGGCCCTGACTCCTATGAGAAGCTGATCCAGGGTCAGTCTGAACAGCTCCCCTCCCCTCCCCACTCCGACCTCCCACCCCTTGTTGCCCAGACAGATAAGGGGTGCACAGGAGACAGATGTCAGAGTGGAAAGAGTGACAGAAACCCAAGAAGGGAGTCAGAGACAGACACGGGGACTGGGGAGCTGGGCCTGGCCCAGGCAGGTGGGGGGGTGGAGGTGGTGACCCCTCTGGGGACAGACAGGCTGCTGAGGGATGGAGAAGCTCACCTGGCCACGCACACTGAGTTAGGCCCCCAGCTCCTCCCTGTACACAGGGGCAGGCTGCGTGGAGTTGAGGGCATGTGCATGTGTAGGGTGTGTGCTTGCATGCACACAGGTGCCAGTGTGTATACCTACGTCGGCATGTGTATACACGTGTCAATTTATATTTTCCTCCTTTGCCCACCGCTGGAGCTATCTGACCCCACACTGGTCAGGTCAGGGCTTTAGGACATGGTACAGTTGTACAGGCAGTGCACTGCAAAATTCCAAAGTCTCCATCACTCAGACTTCAGTGAGAATGGTGCTCCTGGAGGTGTGCAGTACACTGGCCTGCTGGGGCTCTTGGCCCAGCATGGGCCCACAAGTATGCCCAGGCCATGCCTGGTGCCCCTCCTCCTAGTGATGGTCTATAACCTGTTCTTCTGTGGTCTCCCCTGCCTGAGCTCTGCCCACCCAGACTGACGTCCTGCTTACGTGACCCCCCCAGCCTCCTGAGTCTGCAGTTCAACAGCATCTACATCTCCGTGTACGTGTGAACATACATGTGTATCTGTGTGTGTACTCAGACTTCCCTTCCCGCACCCGAACTCCTCACCCATTCCCCAAATCTTGGAGGAAGACAGGTGAGGGGAGGCCTCAGGTTCCCCGCGACAGGCCCTGCTTAACCAATACCTGGTAGAGTAACTCTGTGTCCAAGAGGTTCAAGGACCATGTTGTCGCTGTCGGAATAGGACCTATGCAAACATCCCCATCCCATGGCCTGTGGTGTCACCACTGCCTCCCTGCTGTGGCTTGCCACTTGAAGGGCCCCCTTCAGACACGTCTGGGGCCCTTCCACCCCAGACGTCCAGGGCCCTGGCTCAGGAGAGCACCAGCCAGTCTGGGAGGAATTCTGAGATGGGCCCGGGGCTGGGGGAGGACACTGTGTCACCTGGTCTCTGGGACTTTCAGATCCAGGGTTGAGGAGAGGACAGACTCTGGTTTCAGGGCAGAGTGGGAGCTATGGTCCTCCATGCCCAGGGCATGGGGGACAGAGTATAGAGCCGAGGTGCTAAGGTGAGGGAGACCTCGAAACCAGGGGCACCTTCAGCAGGTGCCTTCAGGAAGGCAACTGGGATGTAGGGCCATCCTTAGGGGTAGGAACCTCTGCCCGGAGGGGAGAGGTTACAGGTCAAGGATGCGAGCCCTGAGGATATGAGGACAGGGCGGCCCCTGCAATCCAGCATGCTGTTTGCTGGCCCAGGACCCCCTCAGCACATCCCAAAGATTCCAACCAAAGTTTGAGGTTGGCTCTCCCAAACTTTCCTCCACCGAGCTGTTACTTCAGGCTCTCTTCATGCTGGCAAGCACCCCCCAACCCCGTCCGTGCAGCCCCTCCTTCTGTCCTCCACTCTTCCAAGGGGCAGAGGAAGAGAGGGGGGCGGAGAAGGCCCTGACACTCAGCCAAGGGCCCAGAACTCTGGACCTCTGTGACCGGCACATCACTCCAATGGTGTTCCGGGGGAAGGGGGTGAGCTCCCTGTCACGAGAAGTGTGCAAGACTGAGTTTGCACTCAGCAGGACGGATAAAGGAAGGGGGTGGGGGCTTGCCCTAGAGGTCTTGAAAGGTCCCTCTCCAGCTCTGATTCTGTGATGGTTGAAGGAGCTTCCAGCGTGGTTTGTGGGGTTCTGTAACCTTCCAGCCAGCCAGAGACCCTGGACTCCTCTTCAAGGTAACAAGGCACTGTTTTCCCAGGGGCGGCCCTGGATTCCAGCTCCTTGGGCAGCACCCAGAAAACGACTCATGTCAGCCTCTTTGAAGCCTAAAAGCTCAAAGAAAATGGAAAGAAACCTGGCACACAGTGGACATCGAAAGAGCTCCTTCCCTCCCTGGCTCCTCAGAACACACAAGGTCCACTCTGACTGCCTGAGCCTTTTCAGCTCTCAGCCACTTCAGGTGGCGGGCTCCAGTGTTACGACCCCTATTTTACAGATATGGAAGGGGGTGACTCGGCTTCCAGGTCATAGAGCTCCTCTGGATGGAACGAGGCCTGGAACCCAGTTTTCTGTGACCGCAGAGACTGTGTTCTTTCCCTGGGGCAAGCCGCCAGGATAGGGTCTCGGGCAGTGATGCTCAGGTGGGGGCTGTTTTGCTCACCAGGGGACATTTGGCTGGAGACATTTTTGGTCGTCACTCTGGGGGGGTGCTCCTAGCATCCAGGTAGAGGCCAGGAACGCACATGCTGAACAATGCATGTGACAGCCCCCAACAATAAAGAATTTTCTGACCCAAGACATCAATGGCGCCAGTGAGAAACTGATTGCAGCGTCTGTTGGTGTTGGGGGGATAGATGTGTGGGCTTGACTGGGGCTTCCCTGTGCGAGAGGGTAACCTCGGGGCACTGGCTACCCTCTGACTGCTCTGCTGGACCCAACCCCTGTGCTCACTCCCACAGGGATTTCTTTAAGGACTCCATCTGCCTGCCGAAGGCCAAGCTCAGCGGTGGAGCCGTGGCGGGAGGCAGCCTACCCCTACTGGTGCTGCATACAGCCCCTCTTCAGGACTGGGAAACAGCACGTGGCTGGCCTCGCCCTTCCTGCCCACCACACCCACACATCCCGAGGAATCTTGCAAAGGGGCAGATCTGCCCCAGAGACTCCTCGGCTTTATCCTCCAGCACGTGCCCGTGTCCTACAGCCATGGTTTCCAAGCTCATATCATAACATACCAAACTGCATGAGGCCGACATTTATATAGCACTTCCTCTGAGCCAGGCACAGTCTGAACGGAAGCAGACCCTACGATCGTCCGCATTTTACATGGGAGGAAATGGAGGCACAGAGGGCTTAGGCCCGAGGTCCCCTAGTCAGGCTCCGATCCAGGACCCATGTTTCTAAGAAACACTGCTTCTTGGTAGAGCAGCCAGGAGCTCCGTCACCCATCTCCTCCTCATGGGTGCCCTGACCCACAAGGCTCCTGATGCACTTTGGGAAACCCAGGACTCAGTAAGCCCAAGCTGCCAGGCAGTGCCAACAGTATAAAGCTCACACGGGGCCCTTGGCTTCTTCGTGACCCAGCCTCGGCTCCCGACCGCCACGCTGGGCTGCCTGTTCTTTGCCAAAGCCGCGCTCTCTCTCACCCTCTCCCCTTGGTGCGCGTCGCTTCCTTGGCCTGGAAGGCCCTCCCTCACACCCACTCCTTTGGGGGCCTTCTCCGGGTGAAATGCCTGACCCAAGCTCCACAAGCCCCCTGCTTCTGCCTTTAGTTGTGCTCATCACACCGAAGAGCAGTTACTCTTTGCAACTCTCTAGGCACAATGTTTTATTCATCATTGTGTTCCTAGTGCAGGGCTGGCACAGGGCAGGTACCAAGGGATGTAGTGGCTAAATGAGGCAGCTAAAGAAATGGGCTCTGGAGTTAGCGAAGGAGGTGCCAATCCCAGCTCCTTCAGGCGTCTGCTAGGATCTAGGTGCTCAGCGGGGAGCCAGGGAGCTAAAGGCCCGGCAAAGGTCAGAGTGGGAAGGACCCTCAGAGAGCCTCTAGTGCAATCTGCCCATTCCATAGATGGGAAACTGAGGTCCAGAGAAGGGAAGCAATTCGGCCAAGATCACGCAGGGGGGTCAGCGGCAGAGCCAGAACTCATCCCAAGGCTCCTGTACGTGTCCCTCCTGGCAGACTGGGCACCAGACCTGGCAGACTGGGCACCAGGCCCTGGAAGACTGGGCACCAGACCTGGCAGAGGCATCCCCAGGAAAGCGAGGGGCTCATCAGGGCCCCAAGGCAGATGGCAGGCGGCAGGCACATGCACCTTGTCTCTGGCCCATCCTGTCCGCCTCTCCAGCCCCAGAACTGGGTGGGGCAAGGAGGAACGGCAACAGGAGAAGGCGAGGGGGTACCTCGGTCTCCAGCTGGCGTGGATCCGAAAGAAACTCCGTTTATTACTAAACATCTGGCTGGAAAGTTGAGAACAAGACACAAACAGAGGTTAGTGGGAAGGAGGCAGGTGGGCACAGCATGGGGAGCTGCCAGGATGGGGCTGGCCTCCCGTGGCTGGTGGGAGAGAAGGACCCCCCAGCTCAAATCATCCTTCAGCCCACGTGCCCAGAATGCAGAGGTTCTCCAGCTTTGCATAAGGATCTCATGGGGAGCACGTTAAATATGCAGAATTCTGTGCCTCTTCTCCAGAGATGCTCATTCCGTGGGCTTGGGGAGAGGTCCAGTATCTCTGCATTTTGAACAAATGTCCCATGGGATGCAGACGCAGGGAGTCAGTAGACCATGCTTTGAGAACCACTGTCTTAGCACCTCATCACAAAACCCATAGAGAGAGGTGCTGGCCCTGCAATGCCACCCCTCAGGAAGTCCTGCTCCGTGTAGCCCTGGGAATGTACTCAGCCTGGATCCACCCACAAGCACCACTAAAGGTGTGGCCAACCAGGGGTGTGTGTGTGTTGGGGAAGGGGGTCCTGTCTTGCGCACCCACCCCACAGGGCCCAGAGAGCCAAGATTAAGGATATGGCCATTTGGCCTGAGGCTGGTGCCTGATCTCCTAGAAGTCCCAGCTCAGCCCCCTGGCGTCCCTGGGAAGAAGGGACACTCCAGCACCAGCACCATAAGCCCCAGCCACACAGACACTGCAGGGCAGACAGACACAGGCCGGAAGTTAGTGATGGCCGAACTCTCAGCAGTCATCTGTTCCTAGGCCTCGAGGGGCCAGAGACCCAGAGCAGCTGCGGGGGGTGGTACCAGTACTGGAGTCCAGGATAATCTCCATTTTCAGTGTCTTCCTACTCAGGCAGAGTGAGACGAGAGCGAACTGAAGCTACAGAGAGCCCTGGCGCAGGGCGTGGGCCGTGGTGCTCAAATGCCAAAACTTCTGAGTTTCTACCTGTCAGCTGCGGTTGGGTGGGTGTGGGGATAACACTGTAGGACATTCAGATAGTGACAAAGGATACAAGTGGGGCTGCACCGTGGACCCTCTTCCAGTGAACTCCCAGCCTACCCTGGCCAATCATGCTTCCCTTCCTCCCAGAGACCTGGAGGGGCTCTCCCTCTCTACCCACTTCCTGTTCAGCCCCTGGCCAGAAGTGCCCTCACTGAGACCGGAAAAGGAATTCTGCTCCCAGCATCCTCTGCACCAGAACCCCCTCCTCCCTGTTCCCCAGGCCCTTTTAGCCCAGAAACCCAGAGCCCCTGATCAGCCTAAAAACTGCTGGTTTTCTGCCCAGAACCCAGAGGCTCAGAGTAGCTTGATGACTTTCTCAAGGACACGCGGCACCAGGCGGCGGAGGCTTTCAGGGCACCTCCGCCTTCTGATCCCCGAGTGGCTCACCTCTTCTCCCCTCCCTTGTTCTGGGCCTGGGACTCAGAATCACACCTGAGGCTCAAGGACCAGATGTCCACCTGGCTGATTCAGGGATGATATGTAAAGATGAGACAAAACAAAGAGATGGGTAGGCAACGGGGTGATTGTGGTGGCGGGGGGATTGAATCCTTGACCTCAAAACTACACCTCTACAGGAGAAGCCGCTTTCCCATATTGTGAGTTAGTGGGCCTCCCTTACCCAAATATGCCTGAAATTCCACTATTTATGAACATTTACGTGAGGGTAAGCATTGTTCTTTCTTTGTTCTTCTTTCAAGATGCAAAAGCTCCAGGAGAGGCAGGTCAAGGGGAAAGAGACTGTTGGGACAGCAAAATGTCCCTCTGTAAGGAAGAAAGACGTTGTGGGAGAATCCCAGGAGGACCCTCTGGGATTAGCAAAGCTGTGGACAAGGCTTGCACAAGACAAGAGCATTAGTCATTGGTTGAGTTTACATAGGCCCTACAGCAGTTCTTAGTCACAGAGCTCTCTTTCCAGGTGGCATCTCGTTCCCGAGAGGCGAGTTCAGCGTCAAGCCCCTTCTAGAGGAACATGCTGGGGGAGGGGGGGGCCCCTGCCCTCACACCCCAGTATGGTGTCCACGATTACCTGAGCTGTAAGCACCTGTGGCCAGCGGCCTCCTCCTCTCTCCAGCTTCCCGGGAGGGATGGGAGTGCAGGGATGGAAGAGTGAGGGGGACGTGGAAACAGAGAAAGAAAGAGGACAATGGAATGAATGGAGGAGGTGATGGGAAAGGATGGTGTGGACATCTCCCCCACTCAGACCCTTGGAACCCAAGGTGACAAAACGATGAGTCCACTCTGGCCTCTCCAGAGAGACCCTCGTTCTGTACCTGTCTGACCCTCTGATGACAACTGGTCCAGGCCTCATGACAAGGCCTGGGAGTCCCCAGCACAGGCCCAGACACCCACATAGTGGCTGGAGGCAGGTCTGAGAGAGGATGAGACAAAGAATGGAAGAAGAGGAGGAAAAGCAAGAGGAGGTGGCAGCCCCGGGGGGCCCCTACCTTTCCCCAGGGCAGAAGTAGGTGCTGCCCGGCCGGTGGCAGGTGGCAACGGGCGGGTAACGGGAGGGCGCTCCGTCGGGTACTGGCGCCCGCCGCACCTCCAGGGGCCGTAGGCCCCCGTTGCGGGCCCGTTGCACGTGCTCAAACAAGAGGGCCAGCTCTCTGCAGGACAGGGCACCGTCAGCAGCAGGCAGGGCCTTGGCACCGCCCCCTCACCCAAGGGCACTGAGCTCCTGACAGATCTTGCCAGGCCCTGCCTCTCTGGAGGTGCTCGGCAAACACCCCAGGCCCGCGTGGGCAGGGGTGGGGGTGGGAGACTAGCCTTCCCCCCTCTCTCTCTATACTCAGCTCCCGGGAAACCCTCAAGGGTGCCAAGTATGACAGTGCAGGGTGGGCGCCACTCGAGGGCGCCCTCCCAAGGGGGCAGGTGGGAGCTCAAATCCACCTCACTCTCTGCTCAGCAAGCCGAGCTCCTGGACGTGGAGCTGTGCCCACCCGGAGGCCAGCGGCAGCCCTGAAATCCTCGCCCTCCAGATGCGACTGGATTTTAGGGGGAAACTGAGGCTGAGGAGGGAGACTTGATAGTGCAGCCCAGCTTCCTCCTCCTGCAGCATTCACTCTTGCCACTGGGCTCTTGGAGACCAGATTGAGGGCTCAGCTTCTTCTTAACTCTCAGGCTTTCTTGTTTCTATAACAAACTTTCTTGTTTCTATAACCCAAGAATTATATCTCCTCTCTTTGTCCTCTTTGTCTATTGTATGGATGAGGAAACCGAGGTCCAGGGAAAAGGAGGATCAGTGGACCCAGAATTTCCAAACCAAGCTCTGTTCCTCTTTCCAGAGGACCCAAGACCACCTTCCCAAATCTTTCCTCCCCATCACACACATCATATTTCTAACAAACCAGCCCCTGTCCCACTCCCCAAGGCCTGGCCTTGAGTCCTTAGGACTGCTTCTAGAAAGGATGACTCCTTCTAATCTAACCAGCATCCCTGTCTCTAAGGTGGGAGCTTGCCTCTGCCAGGTGGAGAGATGGGGGGAACCAGTGTGATTCTGGGAGCCCTTCCTTCCCAGCCCCTTCTCTCCTGCTCCTCCCCTGGAAGGCCCCTGGGGCTGAGAGGGAGCGGGGATGGGGGCAGCCAGGTGTAGGGGTGAGTGGGATCACGCAACAGCTGCTCTTGGAGAACTAATGAGGCAAAAAAGGCACCGGCAGAAACGCTGAGCGCAGCAGCCTGGCCCCGCCTTGCTCACTGCCCGCCTGCCCACGGGACTGAGCCGCTCTCCAAGGTCTTCATTCCTGCCTCAGGGCCTGGCCAGGCACCTGGCCACACGAACCTTGGTGATGCTATTAATGATCCCCTGTGTGGAGCCACCCCCATGCAGTCTTACCCCAGCCTGGGCCAGTGGGGCGAACCCACTTCTGGGCCCTAAGGCTGCTGCCTGGGACAGTAAAATCAGTTACGCATGGGGGTGCTGGGGTGGGTGCTTGTACCCAACATGGCACACACGTTCTTGCCCACGCCACGCTGTCCCTACCCAGCTGCAATACGCCAGGCTGGCGAGCGCTAACACTGCCCCCAACTCAGACCGTGGGGAGTGAGCTGCCTGGGCCACTGCCCTGAGTGGCAACAACTCTGGGTAAGCATGTGGCCTGCTAACACCCCAGGACCCAGGGCTCAGCCAGCAGTGCAGGGTTCCACCCCATGCCCTGTGTCCAGTGTCACCGCATTCCCTGGCATAGCAGAGTGGGAGAGAGGACGTTCCAGGCTCTGGGTGACATAAGATCTACAGGGCCAGCCCCAGATGCTCCCATGGGAGCTGTCACCCCTTTGCCCCCCCACCAGGGTTGAGTCCCAGCCATTTGTCCCCAAGGGGCATTACTACCAGCCACCCACCTCCCCTTCCCCCTGCAGTAGGACCTACTTGAAGGACGGGAGGATGCTGTCATAGTAGTACCAAGTGGCTGTCAGGTAGGCCCGGCTCGTGTCGGTGGAGTACAGGCGCCATGCAGCCTGGTGGTGTGGAAGAAACGGGAAGGAGGTGGTGGGGCACAAGGCATCAGAGAGGCCTCTCAGCCCCCCACCAGCCCTCTGCCCCTAAAAGAACCCAGTCCTCAGGCCAGTTGAAGGGTACTCAGAGCCAGAGGCCAGTTCCAACTCCATAGCCACCAGCAGGGCTAGAAGGAGGCCTGGAGAGAAAAGACTGCCCCAAGGTGACGCACAGTCAGCATCAGAGCCAGAGGCCTTGGAGCGTGGGAGTTAAGAGCTGCGGTTTTGTCATCAGGTAGAAGTGGGTTTCCAATCCCAGCTTTGCCACCTACTCATGTGGGCAAATTAAGTAAATGTGCAGAGCCTCAGGTTCCTCATCTGTGAAACGGACATAATACTACTTACCTAACAGAGTGTTGTGAGGACTAAATGGGCAAATGTATATTAAATGCCAAGCGCAGTGCATGGCACATAGCAGGCACTTAATACATAGTTCCCCCCCTTTTTTTAAACATCTTTATTGGAGTATAATTGCTTCACAATGGTGTGTTAGTTTCTGCTTTATAACAAAGTGACCAAGTTCCAGTTTCTGCTTTATAACAAAGTGACCAAGTTCCCCCTTTAAACACTCCTGTTATCCTGTTACCACAGCTGATAAATATCTATTCATTGTGTATTTGATTAATGTCTTTCTCTCTCCTTAGACTGTAAGCTGTGTCTTGGTCAGCACTGTATCCTCTGGCACCTGATGGGTGCACTGCAAGTGTCTGGGGAATGAACACTGACTGAATAAACCGTTGTTACTAATAATAACCCCACCCCCTCCTTCCCAGCTGCCTGTCACTGCCCATGGGATTGACGAGGGGAGGAAACAGCATCACCTACCAACCCCTCAGCACCCATGAAGTTGCAGGGTTTCCTCTGCGGCAGGAGGGATGACGATCAGACAAGAGGAAGGACAGTCCCTCTCCCCCCAGGTAAAGAGAAGAGCCAGGTAGGGACTGTGAGTGGGGTAATCGGTGAGGGCAAGAAGGCTCGGGAGGTGCTGGGCAGGAGGAAGCAGAACTGGTCCCTTCTTCGGGTGCCTCTTGTCCTTAAGGGACGGCCCACTGCTGACCTCACTGGCCAGGCACCCTCCCAAGACAGGAATATTTTTACTTCCTGCTTGCCTAGGCCCCTGGCTTGGGCTGGGGAGCAGCTGCCAGAGCTGTCTCATTAATTATGGGCACCACAATACCAGCTGTCTCTCGGCCCGGCCAGTGCCAGCCGCCTGCCCCTACAATGCCCCTCGGAAGGCCAGCTCCCAGGGAACAGCAGCCATTGTGCCCCAAGGGATGCTAAGAAGGAAAGGTTGGGCTGGTGGCCGGAGATAGTAGAGATGGGAGGGGGGGTTCCACCCTGGGGAGGAAAGATAAGGGGGGCCTTGAGTCAGACCTGGGCTGGGGGGTCAGAGCATGGCCAGCTGGGGAGCAGGCCGAGGCAGGCTGTGCATAGGTGCCCTGAACTATTTCTCGCCGAGGTTCCTCTTGCACAAGGCTGAGTCACGGAGTCACAAAAAAATCAGAGTCTTGCCTCAGCCCGTGCCCTGTCGGAATGCCTCAGACAGTGGGGGAAACTGAGCCCACACACTCCTGCTTTTTTCCCACCCGTCTGGCTGTTCCTCCTCTGCCTCCTTGGCTGGCTCAACTCTGACCACCCAGCCACGAAGTGCTGAGGTTCCTTAAAGCCCAGCTCTGGACCATCTTCTCTTCTCCTTCTGTCCTCTCCCCACTGGGCAAGCACTTCACTACCATCCGCACACAAGGCCCAGCACATTCCTCACCTCGGCTGCACACCAGTACATCAGTGACCTCCTCAACATCCCCCCTCGGGGGCTCAGAGGCCCCTCAGACTCTGCGTGCCCCAGCCAAACTCACACTCTTCATGTCCCCAAGTCTGGTCCCCCTCCAGTGAGGAGGGTCCTCCACCATCCAGTCAGGCAAGCCAGTCACCCTGCCATCTCCCTCTCCCTCACTCCTGATGTCACCAATTTCACCTCCTAAATACGTAGCATCTGCCTATTTCCTTCCATCTCATCTGTTGCTACCCTAGTCCAAGTCACCCGCCACCCCGCCTCACCCAGACTGTTCCCAGAGCCTCTTATCTGCTCCCTCCACACACGCAGGTCACCCTCCAATCCACTCACCACCTTTCAGAACACATATCTGATCATGTCACCCCCTCCTCCTGCCCCGTACCTGTTAATGGATCCTCATTGTTCTTAGGAAACTGTTAAATTCCTCTCTCTGGCCCTCAGGTCTAGGCCTCGCCCACTTATCCAAACCCTTCCACTTGAGCTTTCTGTTCCCGTCTCAACTAGCTTCCTTCCTGTTCATCAAACACACCCTGCTCCCTTTCACCACGGGACCGTTGCACACGCTGTTCCCTTACCTCGAAGGCTTCCCCCTTCACCTCTTCACCTAGTTAACTCCTACCCATCCTCCAGCTCTCTGCTCAAGTGTCAGTTTCCCAGTGTAGTCATCCCTGAGTTCCCCTTTAAGGTCAGATCAGGCCAGGTCCCCTGTAAAACGCTCTTCAGAGAACCATTTCTTTCTTTCAACGTGTTTCTCTCGGTTTGTAGCTACAACATTCACTTGTGGGAGTGCTTGCGGGGTGAATTAAGGTGTCGGGAGTAGAACAGGCTTACTGATGACTGCACAGCTGATGGGTGGCAGGACTGGGTTTCCACTAGGGACCTAGGGCCTCTTGTCCAGTCTCCACTCCACTTCAGGCCATGTAGAGTTGGGGTTGCAGTGGGTCAGTGGGACAGCTCTGGCTAGCCCTGAACTGGGCATGTGGTGCAGGGAGAAATTTCTGAAAATCTTAGCCAGCGTCCTAGCTCTGTCCCTGACTTGGCATGTGACCCCAGAAAAGTCACATCTCTCTGAGCTTCAAAGTGGAGTCATAGTTGTGAAGCTGGGACACGAGGGTCATCATACAGAGCTGACACACCAATTCAGTTCAGGGGCTTCCTGGGCGTCCTGTACCTGGATGAGGTTGGCTGCTGGCATCCTCCGCTTCTCAAAGTGCTTCTGCCGGTGCTGCTCCTGCACCTTCAGGGCAAAGCCGGAGCCAAGGATGCCCTAGGAGGATAGGCATGGTTCGCGGAATATGGTGATGGTGGGGACAACAAAAGGCAGCAAAGGTGCCCCCACCTCTGCCCATCTGAGGTGCCCACCACCACTCATGCAAATGCTGGACGGGGCTTAAGCAGGATCTGTCCCCAGGACGCCCCCGCCCAGGGCTGGGCCATCCTAAGTGGAGGGGGACTCACGGCAGGCAAGGCAAAGAAGGAGACGCCTAGTAAGGCGAAGCCAGCAGCCAGGACCCTGCCCAGCCACGTGTGTGGTGTCTTGTCACCATAGCCAATGGTCGTCAGTGTAATCTGGGAACGCAAACAGGTTACCTGCAGGGCTGGTTACGGGGGCCACCCACAGGAGCTTGTTGGGTCCCAGGCAGGTGGGAGCCTGATCACAAGGGAGGGGGCCTCCATGGTTGCCCACAGGGACTGGTCACAAGGACTTGTCACAGGGGCTGGTTAGAGGCATAAGTGGATTCTCCGCCACCCCCGTGCTGGTGGAGGAGAGGGGTACAGGTCACAAGGGCTTGATGTAGGGAACTAGATGGGGTCACATGGTGGTCCACTGGAGGATTAACACAGAGGCTGGTCACGAAGGTCCCAGCCTTAGTCGAGAGGACCGGGACAGGCCCCTAGGTCGGGGTCACGATGATCAGGCCGGGGAGGGTCCCAGGGAGAAGGGCGGCCCTGCACAGACCCTCACGCACCGTCCCCCACCAGAGCGAGTCGGCGTAGGAGGAGAAGTCGGAGTTGGCGTCCTTCTCAGCCAGATAGACCAGGAAGGAGGCGAAGATGAGCACCAGAAACCCGATGTACCAGGCGGTGATCAGCTCCTGTGGGGTCAGCAAGGGATGAGACCATACACCTGGCACAGGTGGGGAGGTGGACGGCTCCCAGAATGGCCTATGGGAGGCGTTCTGAAAGGGGATAAGAGTACCCACCTCTCGGAAGTCCCTGGAGGTGGCTCTGCCTGCCTTTCTTTCTCAGCAACTCCCTTCAAGGAGACCCTGCCCCGCCTTCAAGGAAGAGCGAGGCCCTCACAAAACCTCAGAGCACGCCCCGGCCCTGCCCTTGACCCTCCAGGTTCCACGCTCAGACCTCCGCCCACAAGCCCATCTTGCACCGCCCCCCAAGCCCCACTTTCAGGCTTCCATCCCGCCCCACATCCTGTCCCGCCCCAGCCCCACCCTCAGACCCCGCTCCAGCTCCCCACTTCCCTGTAAGCGTAGACCCCCAAACCCGGAAGCTTCCAATTGAGACTCTCAAGCCCTGCCCTTCAGGCCCCGCCTCCTGGCCTGGTCCTGACCTCCCCTCCAGACCCCGCCCTTGCCCCGCCCCCCGAGGTAGCCCCTGTGGCCTCGCCCGCGCTGGGTCCCTGGTCTCCCCTACCACGGCCCCGCCTCCGCTCGGCCCCGCCCCTCCAGCTGCCGCACCAGCTCCGCCCCGGACGCGCCCCCGGACACGCCCGGCCTCACCTTGCTGTGAGCGAGAACCACCGAGCCCAGCAGCTTCCAGGTGCCGCCGCGGCGGTCCATGCGCACCATGCGCAGGATCTGCAGGAAGCGCATGCTCCGCAACGCAGACGTGGCAAAGATGTTGCCCTGCGTGCCGGCGGCGATGACGGCCACCGAGGCCACGAACACGATGAAGTCTGCAGGGGCGGAGAGCGGGCGAGGTCATGGCCAGCGCCGGGGAGCCAACCTACCCTGTGCCTGGACCCGAGGTTGGGGGTTCCTGGGGCCGAGGGGGCGATTGGGAAGGTCTGTTGAGTCTGTGTCAGCAGCCAGGGTCCTGGGGTCAGGGTGTTAACCCTGGGGCTTGGGGGTCAAGAGTCAGGCGGGGCTGGGTAGGCCCATTACCGATGACACAGAAGGGTTTTCTGGCAAAGCGGAAACGGCCCTGCCATCCTCGGTAGCGGCAGCAGCATCCCGCGGACCAGATGCGGATGATGTACTCCAGACCAAACACCACGATCATCACGAATTCCTGTGGGACCAGGGGCCTGAGTTCTGGTCCCCACTCTTCAGGACCGGGGTCTAGGTCACACGGCACCCACCCAGCCCGGAGTCCCTGGGTTAGGGGTACTAGGATTTCCTCAGACCACCTCTCCTGGAGGTTCTTACACCTGGATGGACCTGAGGAGGATTCCAGAAGGAAGTGGCTTCTTCCATGTCTTCCAAAGAGACTGAAAGCCCAAATTTATCCTCCCTTGCTGTCCCCATGAGCTGTCTGGGTTTTTCTTCTCCTCATCCCACCCTCCCCCTCCCAGCCATCCCAGCCTCTGTAACCCTGACCAGGTGACATAGAGGTGGTTGGTGGTCTGTCACTGTGACCCTCCAAGGTGCTTCCCGTTAGGGGGAAAACCCCCATCACACCAGGGGTGGTGTTAGCAGTTTTGATCCTGAGAAGGAGTGGCTCTCCTCTGGGCCCATCATAAGCCCTGGCATAGAGGCGGGAGCTCTCCCAACACCTGCTATAAAGCAAGGGATGAAGCCCAGAGAGGGGCAGCCACCAGGTCAGAGAACACAGCACAGCAAGCCACTCTCTGAGCCATGGTATGAGAAGCCTCACTCCACCTTCACCCTCAGACCAGAGGTGCCACCCCGACACAGCCTCCCTCAGACCCAGACTCCAGCACTCACCAAGATAAGGAGACACTCGTTGGCAATTTCCTGGTGCTCCGGGATAGTGGACAGCACGGACAGCACCAGGCAGCTGAAGACCAGCAAAAATCTGCAATAGCAGCATGAAGGAGAGGGTTAGACTGCTGGATGGACAGGGCAGCCAAGGAGCCTCTGGCAGGGGGCTGCAGAGTCAGAGGAGAAGGAGGAGGAGGGAAGCTTCATTTGGGAAGAATAATCTGGAAAGCAGACTAAGAATCAGAGTTCCCTGGAGCTGTGGCTTGGTGCTGGACACCAAAGGGAGAAGCCCCCGAGCTCCAGGAGGCTGCTGAGCTCACAGACACCTTACAGCCCTCTCAGTTGCCCTTGAGGCAGCTGCCGCTCACAGAGGTGGTCACTGAGCTGTGGGTGGTAGGTCTGTCTGGGCTGGCCGAGGGAGGGACCCAGGAATCCCCCCTTCCCTATGAATTCCAAGATGGCAGAAGCATGGTTTCACCTGCAGAATGAGGACAATCGCCTCTGCCTTCGTGAGTTCTCATGGAATTAAATACTGAGACAGCTAGGGAAGGAAAGGGGATTGGAGAAGACAGATAGGGAGGGAACATGCAGAGGGGGAGAGGGTGTGGGAGGGCAATCAGGCAGCAGGGAGCCATGCCCATCGAGGCCTGGAACTTCCCTGGAACTTCCCGGAGGGCAGTGGAAAGCTACTGAGTGGCTCAGAACCAGATGGTTAGAAATGGAAGGAACTTTAGAAACCAACTCATCTGATACTCCCCTCAACCCTAATTGCACACATGAGGAAACTGAGGCCCAGAGGAGGAAAGGGATTCACCCAAGGTCACCCAGGATGTCCAGGACAGGGGTGAGATTAGAGCCAGGGTTTCCAACTCCCCAGTGGATGGGAAGAGGGGAAAGGGCGTGAGGAGAGAAGCTGCTGGACTCAGGGAGAATGTGAATATGTGAGGGAAGACAGGATGTGGGGCACAGGCTGCAGATGCGGCAAAAGGGAACGATGCTGGCCTCCCGGAAGCACTCCTCCTTTTGATGGGGGTGTTGCTCCTGGAAGAGACTCCAGAGGGCATGGGCTTCTCCGGAAACGCACAGACCTACAGCCTCTCCAAAGTGTTCCCAGAGTGTCCCCACCTGGGACTGTTGACACTGCATTCTGCCTGAAACGACTCACCACTGGAGCCTGATGAGATGCTGTTCACGCTCCCCTCTCCCCAGCGCTCCTGCTGGGATGTCCCCATCCCACTGTTCCCTCAGAACGCCCCTCCCAGTGCTCGCCTCCCAAGTCACTGTCTATGGCGCTTTATTTGTGTTCACATTTCATCGCGGCAGGGGCATGGGCTCCGAGTCAGAGAGACCCGGGTTCAAATTCCGGCCCTGCTGTGTGTGTGACCCTGGAAAAGTCACCTACCTTCTCTGAGCCAGTCTCGGCATCCGTAAAGTGGGGGCTGACGGGGGGATGGGGTGGGACATGGGAAGGGCGTGGCTCCACCCTGGCCCACTTACACCTCCCTGGACAGGGCTCCCAGCCTGCGTGGAGGGCAGGTATAGGGCTGCAGCCCAGCACATGCCCCAGGCGGGGGGAGGACGTAGGTGGTAAATGTCAGTAAAAAGTTTTGGTTGAATGAGTGAGGAAGAGGAGGCCTCCTGTGCCAGTTCCAGGCAGGAGCTGAGTCAGCAAAGACGTAAGGCACAGGGAGAGGTTGGGGAGAACACCAGCTCCTCATGTTCAATAATTAACCACAGCAAACGCAGCAAACCCAGTGCCGCATCCACCAGGAATGGGGACCACCACCGACACAGGGCTCGGGGCGGAAGGGTACTCCTGAGGTTATTCCATCCGGCCCCCTCCTCTGGGAGGCCTGCAGCCAAATTCTGATGGGCCTTCACCCCAGCCCTGGACAGAAACCCTTTAATCCCACTGCTCAGCTGACCTCAGAACCTCAGGGAAATGGGTCACGTTTGGGGCTTCCTGCTGAGTGTTTCAAGATTTTTTTTTTCTCACCACTATTCTTTCCATGTCGATAGGTACACATCTCTAAAATGTCCACTTCACAATAGGTTACGTGAAAAAAGCAGATTATGAAACCTTAAAGCAATGTGATTCCAACTTTTAAAATATAGATTTTTTGTGTACACATACCAAGAGTCAGCAGGGCTGATCTCTGGGTAGCAAAATTAAGAATGATTTGGCATTTGTTTTGCTTTTTGCTTATCTTCATTTCTTAGTTTTTTGGGTTTTTTTTTCGGTACGCGGGCCTCTCACTGTTGTGGCCTCTCCCGTTGCGGAGCACAGGCTCCGGATGTGCAGGCTCAGCGGCCATGGCTCACGGGCCCAGCCGCTCCGCGGCATGTGGGATCTTCCCGGACCGGGGCACGAACCCGTGTCCCCTGCATCGGCAGGCAGACTCTCAACCACTGCGCCACCAGGGAAGCTCATTTCTTAGTATTTTTAAAGAATAAACATGTGCTGCTTGGGTAATAACAAACTAACATCAATTTTAAAATGTATTTCCTTAAAAATACAAACGGGGGGGGGAACCTTTAAATTCTGTCCCCACCCCTTTACCACAAGAGCCCTGGCCACTTTTTTAAAATAAATTTATTTATTTATTTATTTGTTTATTTATTTATTTATTTTTAGCTGCGTTGGGTCTTTGTTGCTGTGTGCAGGCTTTCTCTAGTTGCGGTGAGCGGGGGCTACTCTTCATTGCGGTGCACAGGCTTCTCATTGCAGTGGCTTCTCTTGTTGCGGAGGACGGGCTCTAGGCACATGGGCTTCAGTAGTTGTGGCACATGGGCTCAGTAGTTGTGGCGTACGGGCTTAGTTGCTCCATGGCATGTGGGATCTTCCCGGACCAGGGATCGAACCCATGTCCCCTGCATTGGCAGGCGGATTCTTAACCACTGTGCCACCAGGGACGCCCCCAGCCTTGGCCATTTAGCAGGTGTGAGGGTGTGGCAGCCTCTCCCCGAGTCCAGTTCACCTGTCAACGGCCTGCTCAACATCTCTTCTCAGTTGTCCAGGGGCCCCTCAAACCCAACGTGTCCGAAAACAAACTCTCAATTTGCCCTAAAATCTCTCTCCTCTCCGGTTGCCCCATCTCAGGAATGGCGCCCCCTTCCATCCAGGGGCTCAGGCCAAGTATCTAAGAGTGACCCTCGACTCTTCCTTTCCCTCCCCCTCCACATCCCGTCCCTTAGCAATTTCTATTGGCTCTAACTACAGAATGTAGCCCTGGACAGACTAACCCCCATGATCTCACCCCGACTGGTCTCCCTGCCTCCACTCTGGCCCAACAGGAACCCTCTTCAAAGCAATCAGTGTGATTTTCCTACAAAGCAAACCTGGAAACCAGGACTCTCCACAGAACTCTCCTCTGATTTCCTATGGCACTTAGAGAGCGGCAGTCAAATTCCTCAGCATGTCCAGCAAGGCCCTGTGAGATCCGGTCCCACCCAGCCCTTGAACTTGATCTGCTTCTCTCCAGCCCCTCCATCATTGTGCTCCAGCCATTCTACCTCCCTGCCATTCCTGGAACACATCAAAAGTTTTTCCATCTCCAGGCTTTGCACTTGCTTTGCTGTTTCCTCTGCCTATTTTTTGCTCCCGTACTCATCCAGAACTCTGTTCAAACATCACTTCCTTGGAGAGGCCTTCCCCAGCCACCCCCTCTCCAAAGTAATGGCCCCATCCCCGCTCTCTCTCCCCTGAATCTGCTTTATTTATTTTTTCATAGACTGAGTAAACGAACAGCAGAAATTCACCTTAAACAAACCTCAAAACATCATGTCACCAAAGCCCCCAGTTTGTACGCACTGCAGAGGCTCCCAAAGTTCCAAGCACATCCATCCCTGACCCGTTGGGCCCCCCAGCAGCCTTCCTGAGAAGTGAAGAGAAGGCAAGTCTCCAACCCTGACCAGCTCTATTTGGTAGACACTTTAAAAAACGCCTGAACTTCGCCTCCTCCAGCCTTCATACACGGGCTAGGGGTTAGATGCTCAATACAGCTGAAAGATATACTTAGTTTGTCAGAGAACATCTTGTGTTCCAGGCAGCTGAATAATTATCCCCATCTTCCAGTTGAGGAAATGGGCCCAGGGAGGGGCAGACTTGCTGCAGATCACTCAGTGAATCCATGGCAGAGCTAGGGCCCAAGCTGCCTTGGCCCTCCTGAGAGGTCCTCACACAGACACCCGTTCTTGGGACAGCAGAGAGAGATCATGTCTGGAGCTTAGGGATGGAGGGGACAGGGAGAAGGAGCCCTGAGCTGGGATCTGGTCATGTCTGCCAGAACCAGTGTGTGACTTCATTCATACAACAAATAAGGATTGTCTAAGGATTGTCTCTGGCCCCTTCTGAGGCTTCAGTTTCCCCATCTACAAAGTATAGATGGTACACAGGAGCTGGCTGGCTTGGGCCCTCTAAAATCACTCCAGGGCTTCCCTGGTGGCGCCGTGGTTGAGAGTTCGCCTGCCGATGCAGGGGACACGGGTTCGTGCCCCGGTCCGGGAAGATCCCACATGCCGTGGAGCGGCTGGGCCCGTGAGCCATGGCCGCTGGGGCTGCGAGTCCGGAGCCTGTGCTCCGCAACGGGAGAGGCCACAACAGTGAGAGGCCTGCGTACCGCAAAAAAAAAAAAAAAAAAAAAAAAAACGGAATAAAAAAAGATAGAAAGAAAGGCATACTAGGTTGTCCAAAGCCATAGGGCCAGGACCTGAACCCAAGTCCACCTGGACCACCAAGGCATAGTGCCTCTCTGGGCCTCAGGTTTCCCTGTCTGCAATATGAGGTGGGGAGTGTCAGCCTTACGACTACCCAGCAGTGGGGTAGAAGGGAAGGGTGAGCCATGAGCTCAGCTCCACACTCTTTGGGGATGTCCCTGGAGAGACAGATGCTTGAAGGCTGGAGAGATGGGGATATGAAAGACAAGAGGGCTGGGGTAGGGTGGATTAGGCAGCAGAAAAGAGGTTATCGCCTAACCTCTCTGACCCACATTCACTTAAGAAATGTTCATTGCAGGGACTTCCCTGGTGGCGCAGTGGTTGAGAATCCGCCTGCCAATGCAGGGGGTACGGGTTCGATCCCTGGCCCGGGAAGATCCCACATACCGCGGAACAACTAAGCCCATGTGCCACAACTACTGAGCCTGTGCTCTAGAGCCCGCGAGCCACAACTACTGAGCCCACACGCCACAACTACTGAAGCCGGCGTGCATAGCACCCGTGCTCCACAACAATAGAAGCCACCGCAATGAGACGCCCGCACACCACAAGGAAGAGTGGCCCCCACTCACCGCAACTAGAGAAAGCCCGTGGGCAGCAGTGAAGACCCAACACAGCCAAAAATAAATAAATAATAATAATAAAAAAAGAAATTGTTCATTGCCATCCACACTCAGCCAGTTTTATTGTAAAGCCAGCAATTAATCATACAGGTCCCCAAGAAACTAACAAGTGTAACACAGTGGTGATATGATGGATGAAGTGATAACAGTGTACCCAGAGGCTGGGGGGAACCCCAAGATGGCTTTAGCAGAGTCAAAGTAGAGGGATCAGTGAAGAGGTGGAGGTGACGAGGACAGGGGTGGGGTGCCCCAAGCAGAGGAAGCAGGATGTGTGTGCAAGCAACAGAGATGTGGGAGCCTGGAGGCAGCACAGGGCAGCCGGTAGTTCTAGCAAGTGTGGGCCTAAAATGAAGGGGCAGAGGAGAAACCAGAGACGGCCAGATCAGGCACCCTCAGACCTTAAGAACGTTACCTAAAGGCAATGGAGAGCCATTGAAGAGTTTTAACAGAGGGAATGATATGGTCTGATTTGTGTTTCACGACCACAACTCAGGGGCAGTGGGGACCATGGATTAGAGACTGATCAGGAAAAGCAAGTAGGAAGCTCCACAATAGTTCAGATGAGAGATGACAGTGCAACGCGAAAGAGAAGTGAATGGACTGGAGAAAGTGTTAGAAAGTGTTAGGAAGTAGGACTTGATGGTTAATTGGAAATGGGGACAATGAGAGAAAATAACTCATATTTCTGGTGTGGGGACTGGATGGATGAAGGTGCCATGACTGAACTGAGATGGGAGAGCCCAGGGGAGGAGCGGGTGTGGGGGTGATGAGCTCCGTTTTGGACGTGTTGAGATGGAGAGGGCTGGGCAAACACTCTGGGTATGAAGATAGAAACCTGAGCCGGAAATGTGGATCTGGGGGACATCGAGGGAGAGGTGGTGACTGAGGCCATGGGTGCGCCTGAGACAGTCCAGAGAGCATGAGGCAAATTTAGAGGAGGAACCAATGGAACCCCAGAGGTGCAGAGGGTGGAGAGACCCTCTACACAGACTGGGAAGGAGCAGCCAGTGAGATGGGATAGAAACCAGAAGAGAGAGGTGCCAGGCCAGGAGCAGAAAGTGTTTCAAGGAGGGAGTGTGGACGACAGTGTCAAATGCTGCCGAGAGGTCAAGCAAGGCCTGAAAAATGTCCACTGGATTTGGTGACACGTTGGTCACTGGGTACCTTGGCAAGGCCAGCCACGGGGGGGGGGGGGCGGGGGCTGGAGCAGGTCTAGATGGGATGAGAAAGGGAGAGGGGCCGTGAGGAACTGGAGACAGTTGAGTGGAGGTATAACTATTTAAAGAAGTTTAAAGTGTAGAGGCTGAGATCCGTAGCTGGAGAAGGATACGGAGCACAGGGAATAAGCCATTGTTCTTTTTGTGGTTGTGGTGGTTGTTTTAAGATGAGAGAGCCAGAGTGGAAGGAGCCAGGAGAGAAGGAGAAGTTGAAGATGTGAGAGAGAGACAGAGTGATCAGTGGAGTGAAGTCCCCAGGGCAGCTGGGAGGCTGGGATCCAGAGCAGGGGAAGGGCTGGTGCTGAGCAGAGAGGACCCCGGCAGTTTCCATGGTGACAGGCGGGAAGAGGGAGAGACCAGGTGGGAGAGGAGTTGGGGGGACAGATGGGAGAAGCCTAGAGAGTCCCCATCAGGGGACTTGACTTTCTCTGGGAAGAGGAGGCCAGATCTACTTTGCAGTAGGGAGCAGAGTGGGTGGGGGTCTGAAGAGGTTTGAAACCGCAGGTGTGGAGAATGGGAAAGTGAGCTGACCAGGCCCTGGAGAGGGGTCCAATGGGAACACAGGACCGTTATCCCCATAGGGGAGGATGGGAGAAAAGACCTAGAACATCGCAGGTGCTCCACACACGCATTTTTGGTTTGGCTTTTTTTACTTTTTAAAGCATGATGATTCTGAGGGAGGAAGGAGCCTGTGTGGGATGAGGGGACCTCCCCGCTCCCCACAAGGCCAAAGTAAATGCAGTTCCAGGCCCTGCCCCTTCCTTCCCACTGGGTCTCCTTCCTTCCTTCCTTCTCTCCAGTGTCCCTCCTCCCACACTGAGCCCTGCCAGGGTCTGCCCCCGGCCTGGCCACCAGCCGGCTCTCTCATTTCTGCATCTGGCCTTGGGAGAGTGACTCTTTCGTGCCTCCCAGACCAGGACCCCAAACGCAAGGTTCTATCTTCCCTTGGCTATGGAACCCTGGGGCCAGTCTGTCCCCATCCAGCCAAGGTTCCTGGAGGACAGAGGCCATGACCCCCACCACCTTCCAGCAGAAAAGGGCTTCTTAAACCCCAAACCCGAGCTGATACTGACGAAGGAACTTCAACTAGACCTGAGAGGCACTTCCTGACAGAGGTGCGGTGTGGCCCAGAGGGTCCCAGGCTCCTCTGGGGAGAACAGGCTCGAACTTTCTCTTGCAGGGGGATAAAGGGTAGGGGCACTCAGCCAGGCCTCAGAGTGAGGCTCTTTCCAAGAATCCTCAGGGGCTGAGACGAGAAGTTTCCCCTGATCCAGCGATTCTAAATATGGCAAAGGGAGCAAAAGCACGTGACCCAGGGTCCCGCACCAGGGCTGCTGCTGCGGCCGCCGTTTCTCTGGGCCAGAGGCCTGTGCTGGGGCTCAGGGCTAGGAGTGAGATCTCAGTGGAGTCCCAGTTTCCCCATCTGCAACATGAAGGTAGGGGACAACTCAGCAACAGCTAAAGTCCCTTTAGCCTTACAGCTCTCCAGCCGTGGGGCAGAAGGGAAAGGGCTGGCCTTCAGCTCAGTTCCAGATTCTTTGAGGATGTCCCTGGAGGGACAGCAGCTGCCAGTACATAGTACAAACTATGAAAAAAATGCACCCTCCTGGAGGACCAATTAGAAAAGGCATTCCCTTTAGCATGAAAAATGATAGAAACTGACCCTTCCAAATGACCCCATTAGAACCAGGTAACCCTTGCCCTGGCCTGACCCACCCTCAAGCACAGGCTGCATTTGGCACCACTCACCCTCTCGGCCCAGCCCTTTGCATCATACAGGGCACACAGGACATGGGGCGGCCCTGGAGATGGCCCTGACAGCCAGCACAGCCCTGGAAGGGCCAACCCCTTGTGGTACCACGTGTCTCCGCGCCCCTCTCCTGGCTGCCGGGAGATGGACGCTGACCCAAGAAAGCACCCCCACACACACATAGGTTGGGCTGAGACAATCAGATTCTTTGTCTTAGGCATGGAATTAAGGCCTACCACAGAGGCCTACTCAATATTCTGTAATGGCCTATATAGGGAAAGAATCTAAAGAAGAGTGGATATCTGTAGGTGTATAACTGATTCCTTTTGCTGTGTACCTGAAACTAACACAGCATTGTAAATCAACTAGATGCCACTAAAAATTTTTAGGGCTTCCCTGGGGGCGCAGTGGTTAAGAATCTGCCTGCCAGTGCAGGGGACACAGGTTCAAGCCCTGGTCTGGGAAGATCCCACGGTCCGTGGAGCAACTAAGCCCGCACGGCACAACTACTGAGCCTACGCTCTGGAGCCCACGAGCCACAACTACTGAAGCCCTCATGCCTAGAGCCCGTGCTCCGCAACAAGAGAAGCCACCGCAATGAGAAGCCCCCGCACCGCAACGAAGAGTGGCCCCCGCTCGCCGCAACTAGAGAAAGCCTGCACGTAGCAACGAGGACCCAACACGGCCGAAAATAAATAAATAAAAATAAATAAATTTTTTTTTAAGTTAAAAAAAATTTTTTTAAAGAAATAATACATGAATGAATGAAAAAAAGAATAAAAGATTATGTATGACTTAGGGAAAAAAAAAGAACCATAGAAGCACGTTGGCGGAGGTGCAGAGAGAAGTGGAGATGAGACTGTCACTCCAGAATCTCATCTCCCCCTCTCGACTCCACAAAGCCCAGATGTGCTTCCTGCTATGAAGCCTTACAAATTCTTCCCTCTCCTTCCGGTAGGTGTTCTCCACCTCCACATGCCCATTTTTCTTGAGCCCGTGTGAATGGTCTTGGTCCCAGTGTGGTGTGGAAGGCGGTGTCTTCTCGGCAAGGTGCTTTATGAGTCACAGCCTCGTCCTCTCCCACCTGAACCAGCTCCAAACCCTCCTACTTGTTCTTGCTGCTTCCCTGTACCATGACAGCTAGACTACCTGGTGCACCAGGTAAGTGGGCCGAACAACATGTCAAGGGTGGCAACGAGGAGGGGGCAGGGGCTATCCATCTGTCCAGGGCTGTCCAGGCAGCGCTGACTCCTCAAATAAACAGGGAGCGTGCCCTCCCAAGCAGGAGGCCAGCAAAGTGAAAGCAAACTAAGGGGTGGAATTCAGGCAGCCTGAATTCTGGAGACTGAAACAAGATGGCCAATGGAAACTTCCCCCTGGTTCTACCTGAGCAGCTTGTGTGGATTTGGGTGACTCAGTTTTACATGCTGAGCTTGGCATAAGATTTCATTTGAACAAAGAGCTTTGCTGCTTTTTGTTTGTTTGTTTAAAGTGTGAAATCCACAGACTTGCAGGCTCAGGCCCAAGCACCTTAAGCATGGTTGCAAGGCAGGCCCTTACTCACCCCGCCACCTGACTCTCCACCACTCAGTGCCCCACCTGGCACAAAATACTCCATTGTCACAGCTCTGTTCCCCCCAAAAAAAGCAAACAGAGCTTTTTTGCTCTGTTTTTTGCTCCTCACCTTTGCTCATGCTGTATCTGCCCCTCCTCCAATACGGCTGGGTTAGGTGGGAGCCCCCACTCTATGCTCCCTTAATCCCCCATCTCCAGCTCTACACTCACCTCCATCATGGCATTTGCCTCAACATGTGAAAAGCACTGTTTGAGTACCAGTCTCCTCCCCCAGACCAAGAGCTCGTTGAGGTCCTGTCCTTTTCACCTGGAATGCCCTGTTCCCAACTCAGGATGGGAGCTGGGTAAAAGTTTCCTGAAAGAGGGGACGACCCAGCACTGGACCTCTGACTGGTACTGGTACCCAGGGTGCCCACACCCTGCTGGCCGCTCCCAGCTCCACACCTCAACCCTCCCCGCAGCAGACGGGATTATGAGGGAACTGGGGTGGGCAGCAACACCCAGGAACCCCACAGTCCAGAGCCACAGAGCATTCACTCACTCATTCAGTAAGTACGTATTTACTGAGTGCTCACCGTGAGCCAGGCACAAAGACCGACAACATCCCTGCCTTCATGGAGCTGACGTTCTCATGGGGGGAGATGGACAATAAATAAGACAATGTTCAAAATGTCAGATGATGATGGAGAAAAATAAAGCAGGAAAAGGGAACAAAGAACACTGGTATGGGAGTCGGGAGCTATTCTATAGAGGGTGGTCAGGGAAAGCAGCATTGAGAAAGTGACATTTGGGCAGAAGGAAATGAGGTATGAGAGAGGTGCCTGAGACCTGAGCCAGAGGGTGCCTGGTGTATTCCAGAACCAGCAAGAAAGGAGTGCTCGGGGCTTCCCTGGTGGCGCAGTGGTTGGGAGTCCGCCTGCTGATGCAGGGGACGCGGGTTCGTGCCCCAGTCCGGGAGGGTCCCACATGCCGCAGAGCGGCTGGGCCCGTGAGCCATGGCCGCTGGGCCTGTGTGTCCGGAGCCTGTGCTCCGCGGCGGCGGGAGAGGCCACAGCAGTGAGAGACCCAGTACCGCAAAAACAAACAAACAAAAAACAAACAAACAAACAAAGGAGTGCTCCCAGAGCGGAGTGAGGAAGGGGGAGAGTAGTAGGCAGTGGAGGGAGGTGGGAAGCAGAGCATCTACTGGCTAGCGTGAAGATTTGGGCTTTTAGTCCAAGTGAGATGGGGAGTTTTGAGCAGAAAGTAACAGGATCCGACTTATGTTTGCAGAAGATCACACAGGAGGTTGAGTGGAGAACAGACTATGGCACGGAGGGGGGATGGGGAAAGCAGTGGCATTCACCCCTGTCTTGAGTTGACACGCTAATGGTTAATCCAAGCGACAGGTGATGGTGACTTGCACAACGGGAATAGAGGTGGCAAGAGGTGAGCAGATACTGACTATATTTTGGCACTGAAAGGTCCCTTAGGGTCAATGAATCCTCTCTTTATGGTTGGGAAACTGAGTCCCAGAGAGGGGCATGACCTACCTGTGATGATACAGGAGATCAGTGGCAGAGCTGGGACTGACACCCAGATTTCCCTATTCCTAAGGTAATGTTTTTTGACTTCTCTTTCTGTAGAAGGACCCAGGCACCTGTCCCTCATGCCCACCTTGAAAATTCCTTCATCCTGGCGGCAGAATGGGGCCCGCCCCTGCCCTTCTCGCTGTATGTGTCAGGGTGGCACTGGGTTCGAGGATTACCCAGGCCTCCAGCTACTTGAGCCTGGCAGGGGTCAGGGTCACCTCTTAGAAGCCTTCTGTCCTCTGAATCAGCAGAACTTGTGCAAAGGGGGAAGGGGGAAGGGAGGGAAGAGTCAAAAGAGGGGAAAGAGCTTGGTTCTCCCAGAGCAGAGAGGGCACCAAGAGCTGGCAGGGTGGAACAGGAGCTTGGGGAGGGCCGGGCCCCCTAGGGAGGACACCTGGGAGTCCTGCAGACTCAGCCATGGAGGATCTCACCCAGGGGGAGGTTTAGGGGGATTGACAGGGGAGGAGCGTTTGGATGCATTTGCTATTAACAAGCAAAGCATCATGCAAACTCACAGGCCACACCTGGGGCAGTTGGCTACAGCTGCCCTGAGAGCATTGCTCACCATGGGAATCCCAAATCCAGGACCAGCCAGACTGAATTCAGCAAGACTGTCTCCAATGGGCCCTGACAGCTGGGAAAGGCTTGCTGAGTGACCTTGGCCTGCTCCACAGCCAAGGTGGAGGGGTGGTGAGGAGGGTCTTAGGCTGGAAGCTGGAAGCACATCTGCAGACATCTCCGCCCGCAAGTTTCCTCGGCCTTTAGGGGGAGAGGTTCCGCCTGATTCAGAGTCCCTTGAAAGGCAAGGCCCTGCTTCGTGGCTCTGAGAAAGGTGTCAGGGTTGGGGGCAGCAGACGGGGAGGCACAGGATGTGGACACAGCTAGGAACCTGGATCAACAGGCTCTCTATCCTGACTCTGCCACCACTCAGGAGGGGTTGGAAAGCTGTCCCTGAGTTACAGTTTACTTCTCAGGGAGAGGAAGGGGTTGAGTAAGGGTCTCCAAGAGCCCCATGTTTTGCTGATCCATCTGGGACTGATGATTTTGACTTCCCAATGGGAAATGAAGGAGGCAGCTCCTGAAGCTGCCAGTCCTGAGGGACTTCTAGGGTCTCCCGGAGGTGGAAGGTCTTTTACATTTCATTGGCATGGCACTCCTGTGCGTGGAAAGTCTAGAGAGACCTCCTTCTACCTCCAAAACTCCCCTATAATTGAATAATCATAGCAAGGAGGAGTCAGGGTAGACCAAAGAGGGACTTCCAATAGCTCATTAACCACAGAAACAGTGCTGGAGGTCGGGGGAAGGGGACAAATTGCACCTCTGGTCCTGACGCCCCCTCCTCTTCTGAGGAAGACAGAACCCTACACGTTTGAGAGCGAAAAGAACAGGGCTTGAATTCAGCTCCAATCCTGACCCCTGCCAGGCTCAAGAATTCAGCCTTGGCTGCATGACCTTGAGCAAGGGAACTGTCCCTCTCTGGGACTCAGTTTCTCCATCTGTCCAATGGGGCCAATGATCCCTAGTGCGGCAGCCTGGAGGCAGGGGTCTGGCCCCGATGAACCCCGAGCTGAGGGGTTGCAGAAAGGCTTGGGTTCACTTCGGGACGCAGAGGAGGTGTACACCAGGCGGGGTTCCTCGGGGAGAGGGAAACGTTCCTGGGGAGGAGGGCTCCTGGGGGACTCCTCCCCCAGCACGGCCTCTGCCCCTTCCCGCTCAGGGGTCCTCGGGGCTGACCCCGCCTTGTCAGCAAGGGGAGGGACATACTGGAAGGGGCGGGACGCGGTGGTGGGCGGGGCCCCGGGCTGTCCCTGGGAGGGGCGGAGCGTCGCCGACACCCGGCACCGCTCGCGGGAGGGGCGCGGGCGGCGCTGCGGCTCCAGTTACCTCCCTGCTGCCTCCCCCGCCCCGCCGGCTTCTTTTTCCGTTTCCAAATTAACAATTGAAAACGCGGCGGCCTGAAAGGCGAGCAGCGGGCCAAGCGGAAAGTGTGAAGGTGCCGCCGCGTCCCCGAGGACGGGGGCGGAGATGGGGGCGCGACACCCCGACTGCCCGCGGCTCGCCCACCCATCAACGCTGCGTGCTGGGGACTGAGCGCTCCCGGACCCAGAGGTGCCAAGGGCCCTAAATCGGGTCCTGGCCTGATCCGGCCCCTGGTACTGCCCTGGCCAGTGTTGTAGGACCCAGTGCCCAGACTCGGGGTGGTGCCAGCCCCCGAGGGAGGCGGGGGGGAGGCACTAGGGCTGGGTTACTACTCTCGAGGCTGAGTGCCCAGGAGGGGCAGGTGCCAGGCAACACCCTCATTGCACAGTCCTTAAGGGCTCCCAGAGTCAGGTAGGTTCGCATGTGAACTCAAACAAGTCATTTCACCTTACTGAGACTCAGTTTCCTCACCTGGCATATGGGGAGGGAAGATACAGCGACCACACAGAGCTGGTTGTGGGGAATAAATTAAATGAGAAGATGCATGAGGCTGGCCACAGTGAACACAATGGATAGTAGCTATTATTATCTTGGGTTGATAATGACGATGATATTGAGCCCTGGGCACACCTCCACCTCCACCCACAGCCAAAGGAGCTGTCCACCAATGGGGAATACTGGAGTTGACAGGTCTTTCCCTCCCCTCACTTCCTCTGGGCTTCCCCAAAGCCCCACTTGACAGATAAAGAAACTGAGGCCAGGAAGGTTCTTGTAAGGGGCTCAGAGTCACATGGAAATGAAAAGGGCTAGGGCCTGAGCCCAGGTCCTGCCCCCACCCCGGGCTCGTCTTATGGAGATGGGTGGTCCCTGGGGTTGGGACCCTGAGCACTGGACCCCCTTCCTCAATGTTCTGAAGATGGGTGCTGATACCAGGGCAGCTGGGATGAACGAGTGGGTATCAGAGAGAGTCCCTGCTCCCGGGTATCCAGAGGTATGGGCCTGAGGGTGGACACCAGGGAAAGATACAGTTTCTGGGCCCCTGGCCCCCCATAATGTAAGCTCCATGAATGCAGTGACTTATCTATCTTGTTCACCACTATCCCTCCTACACCTGAAACAGGGCTTGGTGCAAGAGCAGATTATCGATAAATATTTGTTGAGTGAATGAATGAATGAGCTGGTCCCCTCTTATACAGCTTATACAGTGGCCTCACACTCCCCATCTAGTTGGGGAGGGGGGTTTGGGAAGAGGAACTCCTCTCCCCAGCATGGAGACCCAGGGCAGCAGAATGGTGGGAGACAGAGGCAGGAACCAAGACAGAGCGAAGGAGGAGATAGCGAAGAGGCTCCAGAAGGCAAAGTTGGGATCAGCTCTTTCTTCCCAGCCCCCCACTCCTGCCCGGTCAAGCACTCGCCCCATTCCTCCTCCCTCCAGCACCTCTTCACTGACCACCACGATTCCAGCACCATCCTCATTCTCACCCGCAGCCCACTTACCTTGCAGTCTGTGCACCCCTCCCCCATTTACAATCCTACAGTGGCTTCTCATGGTTCACAACCTGAGGTCCTCAGCCCAGAGCTTGAGGCTGTGCACACACTAGGCATCAGCCACACTCCACCCCTCCATACTCCGTCTATTTCCACCCTGGTGACTTTTGTGCTCTCTCCTCTCCTTGGGATGTTCCCCCTTCCTCCCCAAGAATCCCTGATCTGCTTTGAGGAGAAGTGCTCCCCCAGCCCCTGGCTGGGATTCCTGGCCCCCTCTGGGCACCCCAGGACCTCTCTGTGCTGAGACAGTTCCTACCTCTGTCCACTCCCCACCCCCCACCAGCTCATTAGGATCCATCCATCAAAGGCAAAGCCAGTTCTGACTCCTCCACTTCCCGCGGGCTGGCCAGTACATGCTCAGACAGTATCTGGGAGGCAACAAGAAGGTCCAGGTCTCCAGGGCCTTAAGCATCAGTGAGTCAGGAATGTCCCACTGTCCTCTGAAGCCCAAGAGTTCTCAGCAAGGGCATCTTGGGGTTGCTACAGAGGTGGGTGGGTGGGTGGGTGGGTGGAGGGAGGGCCAATGCAAGCCTACCTGGTGGGGCTGGGAAAGAGGACAAATGGAGACGCACACACTATAAGTCTGAATATTTAAAAGCTTAAATCAAGCTAACAAGCTGTTAAATAAAATATGACCTACCCTTCCTGACACATACAGCTTCATAAGGATCTGGAAGGCTAGGCCTGAATTTAAAATCTTGGATCCCTTGGAGTCCCATGTTGGAATCTGGCAGGGAGGGGACAGCCAGCCCCTGCTACCCTCCAGTCTCTGGCCCATGGTGTGCCCTCTTCTCTTCCCACACTGGGATCATCCCTCACCAGAGGGGGCCTTGGCTACATTCCTGTGGCTGCCCCCAGCCTGCTCTCATCCACATTGGCTGCAAACAGCTGCCCTTCGACCTAGGAGCACTCACACAACAGTGGCCCTTGGGATGGCGAACCATCAAAGAGGTCTGTGCAAGCCATGGGGTGGGAACTCCAGGGTCCCCTGGAAGGTGTTCTAGAACAAGGAGGGCCGCGCACAGGCTCCAGGTTGGTGGTATGCAGGGCCATAGAGTGAGTGGGCAGAATTCTGGAACCCCACCTTTGACTCACCTAGAGCAGCCCTGCTTTAATGTATTTTATATACTGTGTCACTCCTGTGCTCCTGTGTCACGTTTCATTTAAAGAACCAGATCTACTGCTTAAAAGCTTGCAAAACAGCAGTCAGGACCCTTCCCTCCTACTGAACAATGGGGAAGCTGAGGTTACAGGGACCACAGTCATGCAGCAGTTTAGAGCAAATCCAGTGCTCGATCCCAGGGCTCCCGCTTCCTGGCCAGGCCCTGGCCTCCGTGGGCACATTTCTGATCAGTAAGACCCAGTGCCTCCAATGGACATGCCATTGGGAGGTGGTGAGTGCCCAGTCCCTAGTGGGGTTTAAGCAGGCCTGCTGCTGGGGACTCCTGCCTTGACGGGGGCTGGACCCTCCACTCGGGACGCTCAGCTCAGGAGTGGATTGAGAGGCCAGACCAGGCCCAAGAAGGAGAGGGAGTCCTGGTATAAATAACCGTGGGGGGCTGAGATGTTTGGGCTCGTCTCCTGGGCGACGGCTGTGTTTACCGCCCAGCGAGGGGGGGCATAGCCCACACATTTGCCTCCCTGACTTGTAGCCAAATTTCTCCAGGAAGGGGTGGCCCAGCATTAGCCCCAAACACTCCAGCTCTGTACCCCTATGAGGTCTTCCCCCTAACTCTGCCCCAACATGGGCCCCAAACCTCCCTGACATTGCCCCCATCCTTCAGCCCCAAATCCTGCATGGCACTGCATCTCCACCAGCCACAAATGCCCCAGCATTTGGTCCCATAAGTCCCAACTCTGCCTAAATCAGTGGGGGGATGGAGGGTGGCGGGAGCGTGAACAGGGCAAGGGAAGGCCCCAAGCAGAGTAGCTGGGTGTGTGCCAGGGATCTGAGCTGGGGCCACTGGGCACGGGGGCAGAGACAAACCTCTCCCACGGCCCTGGCCAAGACAGAGGAGGGCTGCAGCCCCCAGATTAGGAAAGTGCAAATCCCTTTCCCCAGCCCAGTGACCACGCCATGCCTGTCATGTGCAGGGCATTAGATGGCCAGACTCCATCGTGGGAGGGGCTGGCAGGTGCCTGTTGGTCATCCCACGACCAGCTCCTCTCCCCAGCTAGCCAGGCCAAGAGAAAAAAACCTCAGTGCAGGAGGGCAAGTGGAAAGGTCCCCTTCCCCATGGGGCAGCAGCTGCAGCCTGGCCCAAGCACGGAAGCACAGGGGTTGATGTGAGCTGAGTTCCAGCCTGCAGGCCAGCCCAGCCTAAAACACACACACACACACACACACTCTCTCTCTCTCTCTCTCTCTCTGCCCAACCGACTGATGGATCCTGCTTGGGACACCAGCTGCTTTTCACTGAGAGCTCAAAATAGGAGCTGTGTCCATCAGGGGTCCTAGACAGGTGCCTAGACACCTGGGCTCCAGTCCCATATCAGCCACTTCTCAGCTGAATGCCCTTGGGCAAGTCATTTCTCCTTTCTGAGCCCCAGTATAAAATAGCGTAATAAATATCTTCCTCCAGCGTTATGAGAATTCAATGGGATTCATCGAGTAAACATTAATTAAGCCCCACAATGGGCCAGGTATGCCTTAAAGCATCAAGCGGGAGAGGCGATGTTCTTCCCAGTATGAGGCAGCATTTTGGACCCAGAGGCTGAGGCTCAGGGATGTGAAGAGACCTACCCAAGACAACACACAGGGGACCTGAGCCCAGGCCAGCTCTGCAGAGAGGTTTTCACTGTTATTTATTGTTGTTAGGGACAATTGAGACTCTTGGGCTGAGCCTAGGCTCTGCCACTGACCTAAGTTTGGTCTATGCCCTGTTCTGGGCCTCAGTTTCCCCGTCGGTAGAGTGAGGGGGCCGGGTGGGATCCGTGATTTCCACACCCTATTGAGCTGGCAGACAGGGACAGAGCAAGGAGATTGGCAGGCTGGGCCTCCTGGGCTCTGCCCCCTCCCCAGGGCACTCCCGCCATCAGCTGGGCCTAACCCGGTGCTTTCATGGGGCTGCTCTAAGGTCACTGTTCTGGGGACCCCCTTAGACCCCAGACCCCCTTTGCAGGTAGCCTCAGGGCCTGCATCCACCCCCTCTGCCTCCAAGGCCTCCCTCAGCTCATTCACACACACCTTCCCCCAAGCCAGCCTTTGCATAAGCAGCTGAACTTTCCATATAGGCAAAATCCGAGGGCTTCAGGCCAGGTCTGGCCAGGCCCTGGCAGGGTTCGTGGGCAGCTCCAGAGGAGACGCTCAGGGGGCTGGGCCGTGAGGGGAAGGCGGAGGGAGAAAGAGGCCAAATGGCTGGCATCCCCAGGGCACCCTGCTAGAGCCTCCCCACAACCATCCTCCTTGCCAGACCCAGAGAGGTGTTTCTAAATTACCAATCTGCCCATGGCACTCCCGTCCTCAGTTCCTTCCTGAACTCTAGCCTCCTCCAGGAAGCCACAGCTCCTCAGCCTGGAGTTCTCAGCCTGGCCTTGCTCACGTTCCAGCCCCTTCTCTGCACACCTCCTGCCCCGTCTAGGTTCCCACTCTCCTGCCATCTTTCAGTTCTTTACAAATGTCATGTTCAGACCCACCTCTGGGCTCTGCCCATGCTAGTCCCTCTGCCCGGAATGCTATTCCCTCCTCCTGTTTGCCTTGACTCCTACTCACGTTTCAGGTCTCAGCTGAAACCTCTTCCTCTGGGAAGCCTTCCCAGCCACCGCCAGTTTGGGACTGGGCCGGCCCCCACAGGACTCCACCCAGACAGCTGCCAGCCTCCTGGTGCATCTCCCCTGCCCCACCCGGGGAGCACAGCAGGGTCTGATTCATTGCTCTGTCCCCAGCACATGGGATAGGCCCTGGCCCCCGGGGACTGCCAGTCAAGGCTTCCCAAATGAGAAAGGAAGAAAGAAGGAATGAATCCTCAGTGTAGAACTGGGGTGGAGATAGGACCTGAACTTTAAGGCTCAACTGGTCCTCACAGCAGCCTCCCAGCAGGCAGGCCCATCAGGGCCAGTTAGGCATAATATGGTGGAAAAGATGACAGCCTCCAGAGCTGGACTTCTGGGGTTTGAATCCTGGCCCCACTACCTACACCCAGGCAAATTACTCAACCTCTCTGTGCCTCAGCCTCCTCATCTGAAAAATGGGCACAACCGTAGTAGCTACCTCCTCTGGCTGTTGAGAGGAAAAAGTGAGAGAAAAAGGGCAAGTCCTCAGAGCAGCATCTGGCGTACAGCAGGCACTCTATAAGCATCGGCTGTTATTGTCTTTATTATTATTATTTTTTTGCGGTACGCGTGCCTCTCACTGCTGTGGCCTCTCCCGTCGTGGAGCACAGGCTCCGGACACGCAGGCTCAGCGGCCATGGTTCACGGGCCCAGCCGCTCCGCGGCATGTGGGATCTTCCCGGACCGGGGCACGAACCCGTGTCCCCTGCATCGGCAGGCGGACTCTCAACCACTGCGCCACCAGGGAAGCCCTGTTATTGTTTTATTATTATTGAAAGCCATAGCAGCGGGGGACGCTGAGCGTCCGAGACGGAGGTGACTGCCCAAGGCCACCCAGCAGGAAGGTGTCTCTTGCTTTCCCACCCTAACCCACACACCCCACATACACTATAAGTGCCCCCCACGCCAGCCCGCCCACGGTGGCCCGGCAAACCTGCTCCCACCCGCTCACTCCACGGAGTCCCTGCACACTCAGGCTTCACTTCCATCCTCCTGGACATTCACCGCTTAGTGGCTGCAGGACAGGGCTTATGCTGACCATTTAAACTTCAGTGTCCTCTTCTGTAAATGGGGTAATGACAGTGCCTACCTCCTAGGGTTCTGAGAAGGATTAGATGAAGTAGCATGTGGAAAACACCCCAGATCTGGCACCATACCCCGTATAGGTTAGACTATGAAACTTATTACTATGTGAAAACCGTTAGAACCCTTGAGCTTCTGAGCCCCCAGTAAGGTGGTCACAGAGCCCCGGCTGCTGCGCAGGGGGCCCCTGAGGAAAGCAAATGCCAGTCTGGCCGATATGCTCTTACAGGACCTGTATACCAACCACCCTCCCCCACAATATCCCTTCCTCAGGGCTGAAACCAGTGCAGGCCAGGGCGAGATGAGGGGTCCAGGACCCAAGAGAAGAAGCACGGGCCGGGGAGCAGGGAGAGTAAACGCACAACAGGCCCTCTTCTCGTCAAAGCACTTTGTAGTTCATGAAGCACCTGATGCAGGCAGCAGCCCTGGGAGGTGGGCAGGTGGAGATGATAATTGTCATTCTACATGAATGGAAGCTGGAGCCTCAGAGAGGTTGAGTCGCCTGCCTGGGGTTACACAGCCTTTAAGAAACAGAGGTGGGAGCCAAACCCCGGCCTGCTGACATCTGGTTCAATGTTCCTTTAACTGCGGGGTAAGCCCTGATTCTGGGTGACCTAACCCCCAACCCCTGCCCCGAGAACAATCTTGGCAAGAGCCGTGGGCTGGTCCTCACCACACTCCAGGGCAGGCAGGCCCTGAGGCCCAGGAGGAATAGACCGGGGAGACTGATGGCTGCCCCAGCCCCTCTAATCCTTTCATCCCCACCTGGACCCCTCCCAGCTCTGGCCCCAGAGCTCAGGAGGGAGAAGGCAGGATGGCGCCCAGACTCAGGGATTTCACGCACCGGTAAAATTTTCAAAAACAATTTAGGGACTGCATGAAGTTGTCAGCTTTTTATTTCGCCAAGTAAGGACATTTTTAAAAAATTCCCAGGCCCGTCATTTCATAAAAGAAAGGACATAATCTCAGGCTAAAAGACAGTCCTTTAAATGAAATAAATTTAGCTTTGTGGCCAAGTCACCACGTTGTCCTTACTTCTCTCAGTTTTGCCTTAGGCCACTGAAGAAAGCCCAGGTCTGCTGACGCGTGTGAGAACCATTTTGCAGCTTCGGTTTGGGAGTCACACAGACATGGGTTTGAATCCTGATTCCACCACGGGCAAGTTGTGTCATTTGGTGCACGTTATTTCCCCTTTCTGAGCCTCAGTTTCCAATCTACAAAATGGGAACATGAATAGTGCTGCCACACAGTGGTACCTGGAGAGCTAAGTGGTCTAGAGTTTGCAGAGCACTGGTTCTGAGACGAGATCAATGAAGCCCAGGCTCCCAGCCAGCGGCGCCTCCCTGTCCTGACGCTGCCTATGGCTCCCCGTCGTCCACAGGGTAAAGCCCACCTCTGTAGCCAGACCCTCTGAACACACCAGACTCTGCAGATCCTGGGGCAAAGAGAGTAGAATAACAGAGTCCTGCCTCAAAGCCTTTGCTCTAGCTGTGGCCTCCACGTGGAGCGCACTCAGGACAAAAATCACAAGGGCTTCCAGCTCACTGTCTGCACCCAGAGGACCCAGGGGTCATTTTTCCACTTCTCTCTAGTCGGCAAAACCCTTCTCATCCTAACAACCCGCCTCAATGTCACCTTCATTCCCTGGCTCGGCAAACATTCACTAATTACCAACCACGCACTGTGCTCAACCCCACCATACAGAAGAGCGCAGAATACACAAGGGAGGGTGAGTAGAGATCAGGGGGCTCCACAGGGCCCCCAGTCAAGCCAGGGGTGGGGGGCGCAGGGAGCGATTCCAAGAAGAGGTGGTGCTCAAACTGGGATCTGAAGGATAAATAGGAGTTCGCTAGATGATGGGGTGGGCGGGAGAGGGGACGGACTGTGGGGTGGAAGGAAAAGCATCGGAGTATTAAAAGCACACCTGGGGACGCTCTAGGCTGTTTCTTAGGCGAGGAGCAAAGGATGCTCGAGAGAGGGGTTCCTGACTTGGGCACTGCCGGTGAAGGAGTCACTCTTGGGGGGAGGTGGATACGTTTGGAGACAGATGCTGAGGTTGAGGTGCCCAGGGCATGAGCAGGTGAGGCGTCCACAGGAAGCTCAGGGATGAAACTGCAGAGGGGGAGGCTGTCATCACAGAGGTGACCCCCCAAAGTCTAGGAGTATGTGCACACACATGGAAACTGTGCATGGAGAGGAAGGCCCAGGACAGAGTCCCCAGGAGACCCAACATTCAAGGGGAGAAGGAGGGGGCAGAGCTGCTGACAGAACCCAGGGAAGAGCCAGGGGCGGGTTGAGGAGAGTCAAGGGAAGGGTGTGTGCAAGCAAGGAAGGGCCCCTCAGGAGGCAGCCCAGCAGCAGCCCAGGAGCCACAGTCTGGGTTCAAATCCTGTCTCTACAACTTATCAGCTATGTTGACTTTGGGCCTTAATTTCCCTATGTGTAACCTGGGGCTAATTTACTTTTCGACAAAAAGGAAGATAAAGGGCATGGAGGGAGGCTTGGGTCACATGTTCCCCCGGCCCCCATCCTAGGTCTCTCCCACCAGACTGGCACCAGTCCCCGGAGGCCAGAAGATTAGATGAGCGAATGAAATCAGGGGCTGCCCCCCTCCCTCAGAGTAGAGGGCAGAATGGGAGGCAGCTTTCCTCGGTCCTCGGCAGCTCCAGCACCAGTCTCATCTATCGCGGAAGGGAGGTGGAGAAGGCCCCAGGTGTGCTGTGTCCTTCCTCTCGGCCTCAGTTTCCCCACGTGGGAAACAAAGCCATGACTCTGCTTGAGCTCGGAGGCCCTTCCGCCTCTGATGCTCTGCGGCAGGACGAACGGAGGAAGGGTGAGGGGAGAAAGACCTAATCCAGACCTACTGGTCCTGCCCCAGGGGAGGAGGTCCCACAGGGGTCTGGGTCCCCATTGTCCCCAGGGACTGGTCCCTCCAGAAGAGGGTGGCAGCCGGACCAAGGAGGGCAGAAGCAGAGGTGCCAGGATTGTGCTGACACAGCTGTTCCTTCTCCCCTCCTCTCTCCCTACCCCTCCCCTCCAAGGGGACAGCCGAGCCCGGCAAAAAATAAACCCGAAGGCAGTGACCTGGACGGGCCCGAGGCTCCCAGGGCGGAGTGGCAGGGAAGCAAGGATGGAGGAGATGACCACACGCCCCACAAAAAGTGAAAGGGTGCCTGATCTGATCCCCCCTGCCCCCCCCCACCAATAGAGGGGCTCAAAGGGAGCAGCTCCATCCACTCTCCTTCCATCACGCTGGGAGGGTTGGGTGCCACCTGCTTGATAGGCACAATGGGCAGAGTAAATCTTGTCCAGGCCAGCTAGACATGGGTTCCCAAGTTTTGGAAAAAGTACCCCAGGGAATCTCACTCTACCTCCTGGTTTGGGGCAGTCAGTCCTTCCTCCTGTCTGACCTCTATCTCGCCTGCTTCAGTGGGCCCATTTATCTCCAGCAAGCTGCTCTCCCCCTGTCTCACCTGCCTGGCCTAGAAGTCTGAGGAGTCTCAGGAGAAAGCGTTCCCCAGACTTCCCTGCAGGGATTGTGGAGGGCCCCTGGGCCGGAGACCCTGCTCCACCCACTGTTCCCCAAATCTCTGAGAGGAAGTAATCGCTGAGCTCCCTGCTCCCTTGCCTCCCTCCCTCAGGCACTGCCCAATTAGTCTGCTGCCTGGGGCTGCCCCTCCCAGTCTCACCTCCCCAGGTGCCAACCCCCAGGGCACGCAGATCCTGCCCTAGGGACAAGTTGCCCAGAAAGCCTAGAGTCCTGGGGGGAGTGCTTTACGGATGCCCCAGAAGTATGACCAGCACCCTCTCCCCGGCCCCTCAGAGTCCCCGCTGGGGGCAGGCAGCCTTCCCGGTGCCCTTCTAAGTGCTGCCCAGTCCTCTGAGGAGCTCAGGAAGAAGGTACTGGAGAAGAACTGCCACCACCCCGCACCCTACCCCTACCCCCACCCTACAAAACTCAAGGTCTGAGACAGCGGCTCCTCCCATGCATCCAGAGTCCCTCTGTGCCAGGCAGCCCTTAGGATCCACTTTCCTGCTCAGCCCCATTTTACAGAGGAGGAGAGTGAGGCTCAGGGACTGGGGTAGAGCAGGGGTGGGCACCTTCCCAGTAAGTGTCGGGACTGGGACTTCTAAGTCTCCTTTGGGATTCCCTGTCCCTATTCCCCAGAACGACAAGCTCAGGAGAGAGTGGGGGATGGCCCTCCCCTCCCAGGAGTCCCTGGCTGTCCCCCTGGGCACCACGGCTTCACTTCCACCTGCCTGGGGCCAGACTAGCTGCAGAGTTTGATAACGAGGCCCACATCTCAGCCGTACAGCAACACCCTCACATACGCCATCCTCCCTGTACACACACAGACACGCTCACACCTGCTCCGTCTCTGCGAGTCCCTGGGAGAGGAGGCAGGAGAGCCCAGTGGTCCAGGCAGCCTCTACAGCCTCCTCACTGGGCAACCCCCGCCCCCCACCCCCCGCACTCCCGGCGGAGCGCAGGCGTGGTCTGTCTCTCCCTCTGCCTCCCCAGACCTGGTACAGAGTTGATGCTCTTTAACTCTGTTTGTCAAGTGAAGGAAGGAACAGTCAGTGAGATCCTAGGCACCCAGGCTGACGTCCCGGTGCCACCATTACACTCGCTGTGTGACCTTGGGCAAGTGGGTGATGTCCCCTCAGCAGCCCCACTTTCCTCAAGTGTGAAATGAGGATATGTGCCACTATTATGTGCCCACCTGATGTAATGGCTGTGAGGGTTAAGTGAGAGAATGCCGGGAAGAGGCAGGGCACGGCGCATCCTAGGCGCTCCTCGGATGTCCACAGAAACGCGTCCTCAGGCTCCCGGTGCAGAGCCGCTCACCCCGTAACCCAGGCGAACGCAGCTCTTGGTCACTCCCAGGTACACCCAGACACACTCACCGTGCTGACAAGGACATCCGTCAAACCTCTCTCCAGGAAGGAGGACGATGACGATAATAACGATATAGTAATAACGGTGATAAGATAACGGCTACTATTTGCGCCCAGCATGGTGTCAGGTGCTTTAGCTCACTTGGCCCTGACAATTCCAGAGGCAGGTATTATTAGTCCTACTTTTCAGATGAGAAAATGGAAGCTCAGAGAGGTTAAATAACTTGCCCAAGGACACATAACTGCTAAGAGTGGAACCAGAGATGAACCCACATCTGTCAGACTCAGATCGCATGCTCTTAACCCCCTGCGGGGCAGCCTCTGGAGAAATGAAAAGTAGCCCCTCTTCCTCCACCTCAGCCCACAACTCCCATACAGGGGCCTTTAACAAAGGGGCCGCCTACAGGTCAGACACTCAGAATTCCCCGCTGGGCCCCCTAGCCCACAAGAGGGTCGGCCCTGGCCAAAGACCCACATGGGTGCAGGCGAGGAAGGGGGATGAGAAAACCTCCAGCTGGCTTCTCCAAGTCTGGGGAAGTTCCCTGCACAGCCTCCTCTGGGGACACGGCCTTGGCCCGCTCTGCAGAGCCTTCCTCTCTCCTTGTTCCCCAGACAATTTCAGCTCCCCTGACTGGCTCAGAGAACCTTAAATTAATCACCCATTCAAACTGCTGCCATCAGCCCAAGAATAATCACCGCTTGAAACTCTCCTGGCTCCGGCATTCTGAGAATATAGGCTTCTGCAGCAATAGGGATTGAAGTTAGACAACCAGCAGGGCTTCATCGATGGAAGGAATGAATGTACCATGGAGTTGGGGTGGGGTAGCAGACAGTGAGAAATCCAACCTGCTCCAGTGACCCCAAAGGAGAACGTGGAAAGGAGGGAGCAAAGGGGGTGTAAGGGGTAGGGAGAGAGATAGAATAAGGGCTAGAAGCCCGGCAGGATGGTCTCTCCATTATGCCCTTCTTACAAAGACCAAACAGAAGGACCAGGACTGAAAAATAGTGGCACGAAAAATTTGGGTCACACCCCAAGACTTTCTCCATCGCAAAGCCAAGTTCTTGGAGCAGTCTCCCCTATTGGCTGGGCAAGGAAAAATACTATCTAAAGGCCTGATCTGGGAGGCAGAAGGCCTGGGTTACTGGCATAGTTCTACCACCGACTCATCGGATGTGACCTCGGACTAGTATCTGCCCCCTTTCTGTGCCTTGGTGAACCCAGCAGTGCATCGCAAGGCTGGACAGAGGACCTCGGAGGGAGCTTCAGGAGAAGCAAAGGCCAGCAAAGTCCTAGGAAGCCAGCCACACACTCCCACAAGGGTCTAGGGCTGCCCTCCAAGGCGGATGCACAAACACACACAGATCCATAAGGGCAGACCTGTAGCTGTGAACAGGTGGAGGCAGAAAACGCAAGAGGTGGGGCCAACTCAGCTCCGTCCCTGAGGTCTGGCCTGGGGCGCAGGCCCAGGTGTGCGTCTGTGAAGGCAGAGAAGAGGTGGGAGCAGCTGTGCATTAGATTTCTTTGCATTGGATGTATGCTGTGTGTGCGCTTGTGACACCCCTGGGCAGGTGTTTCCAAGTGGCCAGGAGTGCGTGCATGAGACAGACCAACGGGCATGTAGCAGGGATGTGTGTGTGCAAAGCCGTGCACAACAGAAGTGTGACTGCACTGGGTGAGGCTGGGCAGTTTCCACCCGATTCCACAAAATTCTGCCGCTGCCCACTCCCCCAACAGCCCGTGTCCTGGGGGGACAGGGGGACAATGACGCAGGACTGTGGCTCCTGAGCAGCCCAGGGCTGGGGTGCCGGCTGGAGCTGAGGTGCAAGAGGAAGACAGCACCGAGGCAGCACCAGCTCTGGGCTGAGGCTCCTCCACGCTGACCGGGGGACCTCTCTTGAGCCTCAGTTTCCTCACCTGCAAATGAGGAGGCCCCCAGCACCCGCCTTACCGGGCTGCTACAGGACACAATGAGAGCGGTTTATAAAGGGCATCAGCACGGTGCCCGGCACATGGCTGACGCTCCACGTGTGACCAGCAATTTCAGTTCAAACTCCAAGGGCCAACCCAGGCAGCCTCAGGGAGCAGTGGGGAGGCCCTGGACAGAGAATCAGGAGTCTCCGGCCTGAGCCTGCATCTGCCACTGATCCACTGTGTGATGTTAGTCTCCAGAGCCTCAGTTTTCCCATAAACAAAATGGGGCTGTCAAAATGTGTGGACCCACCTAGCAGGGGTGCCTGCCTGGGGGCTCTGGGCACCTTTTGCTGGGATTATTTCCAACGCAGGTGATGTTCTTTCTGACAGTCAGGGTGGGAGCTTGGTGGGAGGCACCGGGGTTGGGAGCCTGAGGGGCCCAGGAGCTGCTGCTACCTCCTCCCCTCCCCATTCCCACAGCTTCTGACCCCAGGGACAAGGCTGACGAAGGATGTTTACAGAGCATAAACCTTCACTTAGAGAAAGTTCTCCGGGCAGCTGGGGGCTGGGAGCTGCAAGAGTCTCACAGCAGCGGCAGGCGGAGTGGGGAAGATGAGGGGAGGTGGGGCTTTGGTCTGTACCTGCCCCTTTCAGCCCTCTGACTTCAAAAGGGAGGCCAGGGTGGCCTTTGACAGGGTGCAGCAAGGAGGCGAACATCCGTTCCAAAGGCTCAGAAGCAGGATGGGCAGTGCTGTGGTGTTTCTCAAAATTCAGGGAGCAGGGACTGTGAAGGGCTGAGGGCTGAAATCAGGGACTGGGGCACAGGGGGTGTAGTAGGGGCTTGGTGACAGGACCAAGGGCCTAAAGAGACGAGGGAGAGTTTGGAGAGGGGACAGCAATCCTTCCTTCTGGGTCTCAATGAGAAGAAGACAGGAGTCAGCGGTTCCCACTTCCCAGAGGCCTGCGGCTGCTGGCAAAAACGCTAGAACTGGGGCTGGTCCTCTGGGTGATGTTCCACACCTCAGGGCCAGAGAAGGTGCAGGTTCTGGGTGGGGCTCAGAGGGACATGGCTGGCAGGTGTGAGGGAGGTGTCCCCTGGGGTGAATGGACCCGGCTCACCTCAATTCCCTCCTTGCTGAGTCCTTCTCTGGCAGGCTTTTCTTCTGGGGCCCCTCCCACCAGGGCCTGAGTCTCTGGGAAGGGGGTCCTAGCTACCTGTGCACACTGGACTCCCCTCACTTGGGCTGCCTGTGAGAGTCATTGGGGCTGGGGAAGGATTTGACCAAAAGTGCAATAATCAGGCTAGAATTCCAGCAGCAGGAAGAACTTCCTGGCTCGCCCAAGACCCTGCAGTGAGTGACTGCAGAGCCCCACATCTGGAGCTCCTCACGAACAGGAGAGGCCTCCTGTGCGGCCCCCTCCCCCAGGTCCAATCATAACACCAACCCCTCACACTCCCACAGGCCCTTGAGGCTCACTGAGTTCTTTCCCACCCATTACCTCGTCCAAAAGGGAGGCCCGCGAGGCTGGGGTTTCTACCCACTTGGATGGCCTAGAGATCTGAAGCTCAGAGAGGCGCAGTGATCAACCCAAGATCGCACAGCATGCAAGAGGTGGGGTTCCTGACCCCTCAGCCCACTCTGACCTCTAAGATGAATGACCCGAGATCCCCAAATGTCTGGACGTTTTCACACCACATTTCCTCTCCCAGAGTTCCTGAGAGATGCCTCAGCCCTGGGATGCTGGTGACAAGTGGTCAGAACAACCATGTCCCTGGCCAGGGCATTCCTGGCATCCAGAAAGGGCAGGATGTGGGGCAAAGGTACTAGCGGATTTAGCTCCTGGAGAGGAAGGAGAGGCCCCTCCAGAGGAGGTGAAGACAGTGCTGGCCAGAGGACACGAGGCAAGTCCTTCACCCTCATAGGGGCTGAGAGGCCAGGCCTGGGGACTAAGGACCTCCACCTCAGAGCTCTATTGCTTCCCCAGGCCCAGCCTTGCCTCGGAAAAGTCATCTCCCAAGAGGAGCCCGCGGAGGATGCAGCTGCTCCCTGCGAAGTGTCTCAGCCTCCACGGGCACCCAGGCTGCAGGGTGGGCAAGGGCGCCTCAACGCAGCGGCTCTTCATTAGCAGTCCCCTGCCCCGCATCCCCAACTCCACCGTCCCTGCTACCCCAGCAGAGAACCCGCAGCACTCCAGCAGCCCTCTCTGCAGAGAAAAAGATTCATCCAGGCCCTGCCAATGGGCATTGGGGGTTGGGCTACTCCTAACCATTGACCCTGACCCTAAGTGCGACCTCACGTCCAGAGCATCTCAACTCTCTGCCCCCGCCCCACCCCGGCCCGCCACAGGAGGTCTCTGCACCGAATCGTGGCTGCTACCTTCAGGAGCAAACAGGCTGAAAGAGTTCCCTTCCGCTACCCTCCCTGTGGTCAGGGGGCTCCTTTGCCAGCATTTTCCTCCCCTCCGCTCTGAAATTCTGTGGGCCAGCTAGGATGGGGCAGAGGCAGGCAAGCAGACAGCAGAGGGTCAGGCAGGAAGACAGACCAAAAGACAGGTGGAAGCAGACGAGTAGAAGAGTAAGATTCAGGTGGACAGGTGGATAGACAGATGGACAGACAGGCACCCAGATAACTGGACAGGCCAACAGAGGGATGGAAACAGACAAGCAGAAAGACTGTTGGATAGCTGGAGAGACAGAGACAGGACAACTCACACACCGGCAGAAACTCACTCCGGCAGAGGAACAGCCAGACAGGCAAAAGGACTGTGGGACAGTCAGGTGAACAGGCAAGGGGACCACCCAGGAGACCCCAAGACTAGAGGGCCCTCTCTGGGGGCAGCAATAAGGGATTAATATCGGCACATTTCCCAGGGACCAGAGGTCTCTCTCCCGGGCACCTTCGAGCGTCCGAGAGCCAGGCCCAGCCCTTCAACTGATATCTGCGGGGCCTCTCATGTTCCCGGCTGGGCCAGGCCGTCCCCCAAGACTGAGCTCTGAGCTGCCAAAATTCGCTCTTTACATCCAAGAAGGGTCAGTGTTTTTGAAAGTTGTAGGAGCCTGGCAAGGGGGAGGAGGGGGCCCGCAGCGTGAGTGTTTCCAAACTTACTCCTCTCCTCTTTCTTTTTCCCCAGGGTGCCCAGAGCCAGGCCTGGTGCAGCGGCCAGCAAGCTGGGCAGGCTAGCTGGCCAAGCCTGCAGGGCAGGCGGCAGGGCCCACTGCTGCCACTGGGAAGTTGAGGGTGGATGGCAAGACTGAGTGAAAACTCAAAGTCAGACAGCACACGCCAGTGTCAGAACTCTGGTGGCTCAAGGGGACCCCAAACACCTATAATTGGGGACCAGCCCTCGGCTGCAGGGGAGATCGTCCCTGGAGAGGGACATCTCCGAGGGGAGTCCAGGTGGGAGGCCACTGTAGCTACAGAGCTGGGGAGAAGGTGACAGAAAGTGTGCGGGGGCCAAAGGGCCCTCTGTGTCTGGGACACAGGGAGACAGAAGTGAGGAAGAGGAAAAGGGAGCCGCACTTTAGTGGCTGCCGATTGGAGAGAGATGGGGGACAAGAAGCTGGACGTGGGGCGTACAGGGGACAGAGAAGCAGGGGTTGGAGATCAGGATGGAAATCAGGAGTTGAGGTGGGGGAGGTCAGAAGCCAGGTCAAGCTGGGGTCAGGACTTGGAGAGCGGGGGGGGGGGGGTTTAGGGGCAGGCTGTGGGGGGAGGGGGGATCGGAAATCGGGTTCAGGCCTGGGGGCAGAGCGATGAGGGTCGGCCGACCGGGGGGCTGGGGGGCAGGAGGCGGAGCCAAGGCGGGGCAGACGTCCCCCGGGAGCCCAGGCTCCGGCAGGGGCCACGCGGGGCGGCAGCGCGAGGGCACGGTCGGGAGCTCGGGGTAGCAAACTCACATGAAGACGTGGTAGACGAAGGCCCAGCCGCGGGGTCGCTCCAGCACGTTGTAGACCCAGTTCTGCAGGCGTCGGTAGCGCTTGTACGCGACCGAGGAGCGCTGGCCGCAGGCGGAGCCCGAGCCCGAGCCCGGCCCTGGGAGGGGCGCGCCCGGCGGCAGGGGGCTGCCCAGGAGGCCCAGGCGGCGCGGGGAGCCGCCCCCGCCCGCCTCGCCCCGCTCGCTCTGCACCGCCGTGAGCGCCACCAGCTCGGCGCGGGGGGCGTCCGCGGGCAGGGGGGCTAGGCCGAGGCGGCGCGGGGGGGCCTCGGCCATGGGCGGCGCCAGGCGGGGGGGCCGGGGCCCGGGTCCGGTCCGGGGCTGGGGCGCGCGAGGGGCGCTCAGCGGCGCATGTCTCGGACCCAGGGCCGGCGGGGCGGCCCGAGGCGGGCGCGGTCGGCGGGGGCTAGGGGCCGGGCCGGGGCCGCTCCGGGGCCGGGGGCGGGCGCTCAGAGCCGGGGGGCCGCCGGAGCCCGCGCTGACCGCCCTCTTCCCCGGCGACTGGGGCGGCTCTTTCCGACTCCAACTCTCTTATTACGCGCTCCATGCCGCTCGCCTTTCCACCTGCCGCCGGCGCGCCGCTCACATGTCAGCCTCCCCCGCCCCGCCCCTCCCCCGCCGCCCCCGCCCGCCCCGCGGCAGCCTTCCCAAATCGGGAGGGAGCGAGCGAGCCGGCGAGGCCGGGCGGAGGGAGGGGACGTGCGGAGAGGCGGCGGGAGGACGCCCCCGCCGCGCGGGCCGCGGAGTCGGGGCGGGGACCGGACCGCGTGGCGGCGGCCCCCGGCTGGTGCGAGCGGAGCGCCGGGCTGCGCGGGGCTGCGTGGACCCGAAGGCCGGGCTGGGGGCGGGATGCCTCATGTGCGGTTGTGGCGAGTGGGGCGAGGAGTCGCGGCCGCCGTCGCGGATGGGACGCGGGTCCCGCGGAGTTTAAGTGTGAGTGGATGCAGAAGTGCCTGCTGTGTGGGCGCAGTGGGTGGCTGTGATGGTGAGATTGAGTGAGGAGGTGCGGTGTGGATGGGCGTGCAGGGTCCGGGCCGCTGGCGGTGGCGGCGTCAGCGAGGTGTGCCCCGTCTGGCCGTGCCCCGTGCGCGTGGGGCGGGGTGCGCTCATGCCTGAAAGGCCTGTGTGTGCAGCACCGTGGGCCTCAGGTGTGTCTTCTTTTCTGCCCACCCCACCCCCGCCTCTGAGCGTCCCTTCTTCAGGATGAGGGAAGAGCCTCCGCTTAGGCCACTCTGCCCCAGAGAAGAGTCTCCTCTGATCAGAGGGGCCTGCTCCGCAACAGCCCAGTCTGAAGCGTGCCCTTGCCTCGCTTCCAGGGCAGGGCAAGGTTCAGGGCACACAGGTGTTGGGAGGTGAGCTCTGAACCAGCGCGGAGGCCGGACAGCCTCCTCCCCAAAGGCTCACAGAATCGCACCCAAAAGCGGCGAGACTTTCCCCCACGGCACTCCCTCTCCAGCCGGAAAGTTCCTGGTGCCTGACCTACTCTCTCTAGCTTTGGGGGAGGCCTTTTCGTTCCCCTTAGCCCTCTTGGCCCAGCCCACGGTGGTCATATGGGTTTCCCGATCCTCCTTCCCTCGTCCCCTGACGAAAGCTTCGGCCACACCAGCCGCTCCCCCCGCAGGCCCTGCCCCAGGGTGAAGCGCTTCCGCAGCAAACTCTTCCCGGTTCCTCCGGGAGGATCTCGGGGGACGGAGCAGAGCGGGAGGGGCGGGGGACGGGGTGGGAAGGCGAGCTCGATTCTCAGCTGTCAGCAAAGGCAGCATTGATCTGCTGAGCGCCAGTGGGGGAGGGAAGGAGGCAGAGCTGCCGGCGTGCTGGGAGGGGGCTGCAGGGACCTGGGGGACCCCAAACTGGGCTTGACAGCCGTTTACACCCCTACCCCAACAATGACCCTTTTCCCTCTGCGTAGCAGAGGCTGCCTTTGGGGTCCGACCTGAATCCCTCTGGCTGCTCCTGGCCCCAGGTGTGCCGAGGGCCAGAGCCTGGTGCCCCTGGGCAGTTTATGTCCCTTCCTCACTGGTAGCTGGGGAAGGTTTCTGGACCCCGGGGCTCAGCTATGGATGCACTGCCCCGGCTGTGTCAACCCATCGTCTCCCCATGAGCTGCAACTGGCACTCCCTAGATAGGCAGCACTGCCCTCCCAGACGCTATGGGACTGCCTGACTGGGCTTCCTCAGTCAGGGGTCCTGGGGGGTGGACTAAGGCCTGGGGACTTGAAATGGTGGGAAGGAAAGAAGTTGTAAGGGATCTGGGGGGTGTTTCTTGGGGGTCTTCTTTTTTTTTTTTTTGCGGTACGCGGGCCTCTCACTGTTGTGGCCTCTCCCGTTGCGGAGCACAGGCTCCGGACGCGCAGGCTCAGCGGCCATGGCTCACGGGCCCAGCTGCTCCACGGCATGTGGGATCTTCCCGGACCGGGGCACGAACCCGTGTCCCCTGCATCGGCAGGCGGACTCTCAACCACTGCGCCACCAGGGAAGCCCTCTTGGGGGTCTTTTTGAGGCTCTTCTTATGCGCAGAAATGGCACTTGAACACAGGTTGCCCTTTATCAACACTCAGAATACCTGAAATGGGGTCTGTTCTGGGAAAGAGGGTCATCAGGCTCAGCATCACCCCCGGATGCCACGCCTCTCTTCCCACTTAGGGGGCTGCGAAAGTCCCCTCCTCTCCTTGTGAGGAGCCCTCACTGCGAGGAGAGGGTCTTTCCTCACCTTTCCCACTCCAGCTCTGGATGCGCCCCTCAAAGGCAGCAAGAGGAAGAAAGAGACTGTGGCTGCAGCTAGAGGGAGGGAAGTTAGATCTCAGGAGGGAGTTTCATGGGGCACAGAGGCGTGTTTCTCCTGTAGGTGTATGTGTAATGGGACAGGCCCACCACTTTTTAAAGTGGGGAGTTGTGGGAGTTCCCTGGTAGCCTAGTGGTTAGGATTCTGGGTTTTTCACTGCCGTGGCCCGGGTTCAGTCCCTGGTCAGGGAACTGAGATCCCACAAGCTGCGCGGTGCGGCCAAAAATAAATAAATAATAAAGTGGAGAGTCATGGAACTCTTCCTAAGGGGTGGGGGGATGGGGGATGGTCCTAGGAGGATGTAAGCAAAGTTAGGTTGGTGTGTGTACGTGTGTGCATGGGAAAGTGGAGGAGGCAGAGGAGAAAGTCCAGTTCCAAGAGGACAGGTGGCCACTCTGAGGGTCACCCGGCGGCCTTCCTGTCCTGTCCGGATTCCCGGGACATGAGCGTGACCAGGAGGAAGGCCTTTCCCCACTGCAGCCTTTAGTGACTAAGACACTTTTCTGAGCACACAGCTGTCTCAGCTCTCTCCCTGCTGGGGGGAGGGGGGTGGAGCTATGGTTTCCCACCCTCCTCCTTCCCTCTCTCCCACCTGTTCCCTTCACCCCACCCTCAGCAGCTTCCTTCCCACCCACCCCCACCAGCCGCCACACCTCTCCCAGGTAACACTGCCAAAAATACATCCCACTCTGCCCTGACTCACTCACTCTGTCCCACCTGGGCAAGTCCATTCCTGGCTCTGGGCTTCAGTTTCCCCATCTGCCCATAAGGAGGGGGTGGGGCTCCAAGATCTTCTGTAATTCATCACTGTCGCTTTCATCCATCAATGAAGCAAGTATTGATTGAGAGGAAGAGTGGGGAGGGAGAGAGCTCCCATTTGCTGAGCACCAACTGAGGCTCAGAGACACGTGGGGACTCACCTAAGGATACACAGCCAGTATCCAGAACTGCCTGTGACCTGTCCTCTCCCCTGGCTGGTGCCTACCCACTGTGCACAGGGTACTGGGATCAGTACTGAGGGGAACCACAGATGGCCCAATCTTTGTTCTCTAGGACTTATTCCTGCCAGGGGTGGAGACTCCTAGGTCTGAAAGGGTTGAGGTCTAGAAGTTGTGGGGACCTTGCGGCCAGGTTCAAGCCTGTCATCGACTGACGGCCTGCCAGTGTGACTTCAGGTCAACCAAGGATGCAGATTTCTTGGAGTGGGAAGGGGGTTTTACGTCAGTGGTTTTCAGACTTTATTTGCAATGGAATCCTTTCTACAGACAGAATCTTAAGGTAGCACCCCAATATGTAAAGAGCATTCAAGCAGAGGTGTTCTGGTTGAATTGAGGTGAGGAGGTCAAGGTTCCACCCACCAGACCTCCTCCTCCTTTCTCTCCACACCCCAGAAACTATTTGGACTTTTCTCTTTTTATTTTCTTTTAAATTTATTTATTTATTTTTGGCTGTGTTGGGTCTTCATTGCTGTACGCGGGCTTTCACTAGTTGTGGCGAGCTGGGGCTACTCTTCGCTGCGGTGCGCGGGCTTCTCATTGCAGTGGATTCTCTTGTTGCAGAGCACAGGCTCTAGGCACGCGGGCTTCAGTAGTGTGGCTCTCGGGCTCTAGAGCACAGGCTCAGTAGTTGTGGCGCACGGGCTTAGTTGCTCTGTGGCATGTGGGATCTTCCCGGACCAGGGCTTGAATCTATGTCCCCTGCATTGGCAGGCGGATTCCTTTTTTTATAAATTTATTTATTTATTTTTGGCTTTGTTGGGTCTTAGTTTCTGTGTGAGGGCTTTCTCTAGTTGCGGCGAGCGGAGGCCACTCTTCATTGCGGTGCGCGGGCCTCTCACTGTTGTGGCCTCTCTTGTTGCGGAGCACAGGCTCCAGATGCATAGGCTCAGTAGTTGTGGCTCACGGGCCTAGTTGCTCCACGGCACGTGGGATCTTCCGAGACCAGGGCTCGAACCCATGTCCCCTGCATTGGCAGGAATATTCTCAACCACTGCGCCCCCAGGGAAGCCCGGCAGGCGGATTCTTAACCACTGCGCCACCAGTGAAGCCCCTGTTTTGGTGTTCTTATAGCTCTAAGTGTTGCTAGAAGTCAGATGAGGGAAAGTCTCCACTGGCAATGGCAGAGGAAGCCTTCTTGGGGACAGGAGTACGGAGGACTTGGAGAGGTGCAGAGAAGTGCAACCAATAATGCCTGCAGTTACCATGAATGAGGCCCAGAACCTTGTGTAGGATGCTTTAACTGCATCTTCTATTTCAGCATCCCAACAGCCCTCTGAGGTAATCCTATTCACACCCCCATTTTACAGACAAGAAGGCTGAGACTCAGTGAAGAGACTTGCCTAGTGTAGCTCTTTACCCCTGTGCTATAGTGTGTGTGTGTGTGTGTGTGTGTGTGTGTGTGTGTGTGTGTGTGTGTGTGTGTGTAGGTGGGGTGTGGGGATAGGGAGGATGTTACAGAACATGGGGGAGGAAAAACCAGTTTGACAAGGGGGACAGAAGGGACCTTGAATGCTGTGCTGAGGGTCCAGTTCGGCCTGATGGGAAACAGGGAGACTGGCCGGAGCTGAGACTGAGCATGCCACAGAGGCTCGGGCTCTGTACGAGACAGCTCAGGACGGGAAGATTTGGAGGTGGCAGTACCCAGGGAGGTCGGCAGTTGGGGGGCGGGGACAGAAAGATCACTGAACAACAGGTTATGCCTGGGCTTCCTGGCTCTACCTTTGGACTAGTTGGTGACCTTGGCCACTCCACCTCTGCCCCAACTTCCCTGGCTATCGGGAGGACTAAATGAAATAATACATGAGAAAGTCACGACCGTGCAGGGAGCTGTACAAATGTGTACCATGGATCTTATCACCCTTCAGGTGTGCGTTCGGATGGCGCTGGGAGATGCTGTGAGAATTCCCTAGTCCTAGCACCTCTTCTCCCTGGGAGCATCTTCCTAGCAGGAGGGGATTGGAAGGGAGGGTTCTCATGGGTGTCGGCATCATGTGCGTAATTTGCCTGCAGAGATCCACCTCCACTGAGAGCAGGAGGAATTACGAGAGAAGGATCGAACCTGCTTCATTTTCCCAATGAGGCCAGAGAGGACAAGAGACTGAAGCCACCTGGCAGGTAGAGGTGCTAGAGGGTCCCAAGGAGTTTCTCCCCCATATCTGGGTGTGCCACTGACCTGTCCCTAGCCCAGCCCCTGCTACCCTTCTGGGCCAGTCAGCTCAGAGCCACAGGAAGCGGAGGGAGCAGTGTCGCTGATCTCAGTGAAAGTGAACCCCCATTGATCTTCAGGGCTGGAGGGGGGCCCACAAGGAGGAGACACTGAGGGAGAAGGGGGTGTGGAAATGAAGGTCAAAGCCATCCCTTCTTGCACCGCTTCTCCTCCGCCTTCAGGATTCTTCCTCTATGACCCCAACTCCTGGAAGACCATGTAGAAGACAATACTACTGCAGCTCTGCTGGCGGGCTCCGCGTTCTCAGTGAGAGCCACTGGGACGGTGGAGTTCCTTGGAAAATGAGGAGGAAGGCCTTTTCTGAGTTGCTGAGCGTACAATGGGAAAAAGCTTCCCTTCTCTCTGGTCCCATGATCAGAGAAACCTGGAGGAGGATTCAGGGAGGGAGAGGACGTGAGTAGGAGGGATGGCAGATTGAGTGTCAGGGAAGGGGGCTCTGAAAAGGGATGAAACTTGGTAAGGGACATAGAGGTTCAGAAAGGAGAATGGGGGCTCAGAAGGGAGGCTAGGGGCTCAATGACAGGGATAGGAGGCCCAGTGAGCAGGACTGCCAGGTCAAACTTTTTTTAAAAATAAATTTACTTATTTATTTATGGCTGCGTTGGGTCTTTGTTGCCGTGCGCGGGCTTTCTCTAGTTGTGGAGAGCGGGGGCTACTCTTCGTTGCAGTGCATGGGCTTCTCATTGTGGTGGCTTCTCTTGTTGCAGAGCACGGGCTCTAGGCACGCGGGCTTCAGTAGTTGTGGCACACGGGCTCAGTAGTTGTGGCTCGCAGGCTCTAAAGCGCAGGCTCAGTAGTTGTGGTGCACGGGCTTAGCTGCTCCGCAGCATGTGGGATCTTCCCCGACCAGGTCTCGAACCCGTGTCCCCTCCACTGGCAGGCGGATTCTTAACCACTGCGCCACCAGGGAAGCCCTGCCAGGTCAAACTTGATTGAACACCTATTAAAGTCCCTCCTCCTTAAAATAGTAGATACACAATATAAATGCTGGATAATTAAAAACATAAACAAAAACATGTATCCAAGTTCAAAGGCAAGAATGAGAAATCTCTAAGGGCCAGAAATTCCGGTGGTGAGCAGGAGTTGCAGCTGTACCTCTGAGGAAGGATTCAGCATTCCAGCAGGATGGGAAGTACACTTGCAGACCCCACTAGTGGCAAGGGCTGTGGTAGGCTCCCTGCTTAAAGCTGGGCCTGGGAAAGTGCTGCCTGCCATAAACAGGACTAAAATATCTGCCTGCTAGCCGCCTGGTCCTGGCTTTGGGTAGAAAGAGTACCCATATGATTAGGACACCTTAAGCCCGTTCACATGGAATGCGGACTCAGAATCTGATATTCACAACATATAAAAATCCCAAAAGACACTTATATAAGAGCTAGTTTGGGGCTGGTGCTTTTCTACAAGGCTTGGGCAGATACAGCTGAGAAATCGCCCCAAAGGGTGGCCTCCATATCCCAGGGTACAGCAGGAAAATGTGCTGAAACTAACTATCTCAAGGATAAACTTCACAACATATAAGAAATACAATATTTTAAGAGGCACCTCTCTCAAGGAAGAATTCATATTTAAAGATCTAGAGATAATGGAGCAATCTGAAAGGAAGTTTTAGTTAAAATCTTCAAGAAGATAAAGGAAGGAATAACATCTATAGAACAAAAACAGAAAGATACCAGACAGAAACATGTAACAGATATGAACAGAACTATCTAGAAATTTTGGAAATGAAAACTAACGTCACTGACATTTAAAAAGAAATCAGTAGATGGGTTAGTAAATACAGGTGAAGAGAGAATAAGTTAATTAGAAGGTATAACTGAGGAAATCCTCCAGAATGAAGCATAGAACAATAAAACAGTTAAACATATGAAAGAAAAGAGACAAAGAAGATTGAATGAGAAACTCCAGCATACATATTATTACTTCCAGAAAAAGATACTGGAAAGATGAAGCTCTTTCCAGAAATAAGACATGAATTTCTAGATTTAAAAGGCCCACAGAGTGCCTAGTAAGATAGCTTTAAAAACAAATCAAAACTACATCTAGACACCCTGTAGCCAAAGTGTAGAAAGACAAGAATAATGAGGAAATTTAAAAGCCACCAGAAAGAAAAAATAGCTTATCTACAAAGGTCCAATAATTGAATTGACAGTAAGCATCTCATCAGCAACAACAGATGCCAAAAGACGGTGGAATAGTATCTTCAGGGTGCTGAAGGCAAATAACTGTGAACGTAGGATCCCACACATCGCCAAACTGTCATTTAAATAAAGGGCAAAATAAAGACATTTTGGCACATTCAATATCTTAGAAACCTTCTGTCCCATGGACCTTCGCTGAAAGAGAGAGGCACAAGGGCTTGGGAGCTGGAGAGGCGATGTGGCTCAGGGCTGCGGAGGGAGGCTGGGCTCTGTTTTGGACCTGTCTTCAGCACCAGCCAGCCTGAGGAGCTCAGCCCAGCCTGGCTCAGCCAGGGCCCAGCTCAGGTTCTCCCCTCCTGAGTGCCAGCCTTGCTATCCTCTTATCCCCTCATGGTAGTGGCCCAGCACCCAAGCTGGGGAGTGCCACTGCCAGTCTGGCTCAGAGGCCTCCTTGAGGAGGCCAGGCCCAAGTTTCTCATGTGACCAGGTTTTGCCTGGCCCTCTGCCCTGGGGCTCTCTCCTCCTGGGAGGTCAGTGAGCCATGGGACAAAAGCTAGGTCCCTATGCAGGAGCTGGGGGGCGAGGACTTTCATTCTCTGTAGGAAAAGAATCACTTATCAGAGGGGACGAGACCCGTGGGGCTGAGCCGCCTGGGACGGGAGACTTCTCGGAGCACCTGGCTCCACTCAACCAGCTGGTGCCCTTGGGTAATTTCTTAAACTCTTTGAGCCTCAGTTTCTCATTAATGAGCAGGATACCTACCTAATGAAGATGTGGAGATGAAATGAGATAATCCATCTAGCTTTAGATGTATTTTCCTCCACAGAAATTTCTTAAAAGAATCATCTCCATCAAATACCTGCCTAGCATATCATCAGTCAGTGCTCAGCAGAAAACTGTTCCCAACAAAAGTGACAGCCAATGAGCAGCGGTAGGAATGTGTGCAGTGTTGGTGGCCCCATCTTCAGGGAAGAGTTCGTGTTTGTTAACTCAGTCATCAGTTACTGTCATTCTCTTGGTGCCAGGCCCTGAGCTGGGCTCTGGAAGCATGGAGATGACCCTGAACTGGAGGACCATCGGTGAGGAAGACAGCCAAAACCAGAAAGTTCTAACAGACTGTTCAGAGCCTAACTCGTCTTGTGTTTGTTGTCTATCTTTCCCCTCCCCACTCCCACCTCTCCCCCTGCCCCCAACCCAATATAAGCTCCATGATAGCACAAACCTCATCTGGATGGTTTTCAGCTGTCTTCACAATGTCCAAAACAATGTCTGAAACACAGAAAGTGCCAAAGAAACATTTGTTGAACGACTGTGTATACGAGCACTAATAATAGAGGCTGTAGAAGTTGCTGTGAGAGCATCAAAGAAGTCTTTGCTAACTCTGTCCTAGGAGTTAGAAGTTTCTCAGCGAGGGCCATTTAAACTGGGCCTTGATGTATGTATAGGAGATCAATAAGTGGAAAAGGAAGTAAAAGGACATCCAGGCATTGGGGCCAGTTGAAAACATGGAGGTGAGTTCAGGGACCAGTGAGTAATTGAGTGTGACAAGAATGTAGAGTTCAGGGGGGAGGAAGAGTGGAAAGACACAAAGCTGGGGAGATAAGAAGGGCTGTCAAAAAGTCTCCTTATTAAAATCTAACCACCTACCCTGATGTAATACTCTGGAGAGGATAGTGTTTCCAGCCCTCACTGTTGCCCCAGGAAGGCCCCTCCCTTCAAAAGTTAAGGGTCTTATCAGGAAAGGGGTTAAAGATCTAGTACCAAAGATCTAGTACCCACTGAGAAAGGGGACAGTCATACCCCATAGTTCCTAGAGTTGTCTGAAGTTGGGATAAGGGTGGGACAGAGCACCTCCCAGATTTGGGCGAGTGCTACATGCTGCCCCCTTGTGGCCTCAGCAGAATTAAGCAGTAAGGAGGCTGGCCAGGTGGTCTGTTCATAATCCCAGGGGCCTCCAGCCCCCAGCATCGCCTTCTGGGAAAGTTATCCCAACCACCAGCTGTCTACAGACCAGACCTAACTGCTCTATTTATTCCACGTATACTCAAGGCTGGGCCAGTGGGTCTGGGGAGGCAGAGCGAAAGGAGACAGTTCATATTTATAAAGCCCTGTCTCTCTCTCTCTCTCTCACACACACACACACACACACCACCTTTGGCCAGAAAGCAACTATGTATGCACAGGGGGTCAGGAGACCAATGTTTTGGTTTCAGCTCTACCCCTATTCATGGCATGACCTTGGGCAAGTCACTGCACTTCACTGGGCCTCCTATGTCTCCATCTGTAACACAGGGATCACCATCCCTCTTCCTGTCTCCCCTTGCAGGGTCATTGTGAAGATCATTGGGAGGACAGATGCTGCAAGTGCTAGGAAAAATGTTTAAGAGTGCTCCGGATGTAAGGGGATCGTGCTGGGTATTAGATAGGGGCTCTCTTGGGCAGCACCAAAGTGTTTGTTTACACCCGCATGGGCCCGGCTGGCGGGGAAATTTAAAGGGAACGTGCTCAGTAAGGCAACTGATCGAAACATTTCCAAAATAAGAATGGAAGTCTGCAGGAAAATGGGGACCCATTGACTGGTCTGAAATTTCAGTTATGCTTGGGTTTTCATGAATGGGAGGAAGAGCAGCAAGGTGGGACTGTGCAGTGACCTCAAAATGAGAGGTTAGCCAGGAAACGAAAAGAGCTGAGCTTCTGCCTTTTCTGAGCCCAGCCTCCCTTCTGGGTGCTTCTCATTCACAAGCGCTCTCTTGAATCCTCTCCACGTGGGGCTGGGCACGTGCTGTCAGTGAATTACCTGCATGTCTCACTGAGACGTGTTTGGGTACAGGACAGTGGGAAAGGCCAGATGATCCCCTTCAGAGAAAAGTCCAGGGCTAGAACGAAGGGGGCAGACCTGACTTCTCATGGTGACAGTATCACCTGCTTCATCTACCTTGATGACACTGGAGGGGTACCATGTATCCAAAACCTTACAGCAAGGAAAATCTTTGCTTTTGCTAAAGAATGTTATCTTTCTCTGTTTTAGATGTGCATCTCTTACCTGGTCCCATCTCTCTTTTTGCCCTGGTGGTCAGGAAGCTCGGGATCGAACGTGAAACCTAATTTTAAGAACTCTGTAGGTCTTTGCAGCCAGAATATTTGTTCTTGTTTTCGATGATCCTGATTTCCTACCCAACAATATTCTTCCTAATTCTCATCTGTCACATTTTTTCACTGTGTATGTTTTCAGTGCAAGCCATCTTATTTTTTCTTGTGGAGTAAGGTAAGGTACACTTGGGTAAGTAACTGAAAATGAAACAGATGAGACAGATGTCCAAGTGCTTACCATGGTTAACAGTGGGGGATATTCAGTGAGGGAATATTAGAGCATCAGGGTCAGACTTGAAATAATCAAATATTAAAGCCCCTTCCCTAACCCTGCTTCACACTGTAAGAGAGTCCCCAAAAGAAGGGAGTTGCCTAAGGTTTTATGACATATTACTGACTGAGAAGACATCAGTACTTTTCCTGGCAGCCAGTTCTCTGCTCTTCCCATGACAACAGGCCTCATTCTAGCTGTAAATGGCATGGTGAGGGGAAGACGGCTCACCACTGGCCTCTACGGCCAACAGAGGCCGTGAAGAAGTGGAATGCTCCTTCTGTTCTCCATACTTTCAAGCCCTGGCTGTAGAACCCTTCTGACCTGCTGGCTGACAAGGGGCTTGGGCTACCCTCCATGGCAGATGCCATCCATGCCTTTGGTAATGGGCGTGGCCACAGCAGGCAGCTCAGAGTGCCAGCCTGTGCCGAGACAGGGGTGGAGGGACGTACTCGAGTCCTTGCTTAAGGACAGAGAAAGCTTTCTCCATGAGAGATGCTCTCTTCACCCTCGGCCAAGGACACAGGCTGAATCTGGCCCACGTGCCATACGTAGTCCAGGAAATAAGGCAGGCAGGCAACTCTGAGCAGCAAACGTTCTGATGAACGTTTAAAAAATGAACTTCATTTTTTAAATCAGCTGAAGATCTCAATTTGAATCAGACATGCAGCTCAAGTTCCCTTTGCTTTGAACATCCTCCCTCCTCACAAGGGTGTCCCCCCCTTCACAGACACCCAACCTGAGGGCAGATGAACCTTTCTAAGCCTTTCCGAAGCAAAGTGGTCCCATGAATGTCCCCAGACACAGAAACCCAGACTCCAAATTATCTAAAATGAGATTTATTGCATTTCATGCAGTTTGAAGTCCATGCAGCAAAGGAGACTAGCATAATTTTTAATGCATTTAAAAATAAAATAAAATTAAAACTGGGGGGTGGGGTGCAAATACACAAAGTCCTAGTCTCCTTGAGTCCCTGGAAGAGAAGGGTTTGGGAATGAAACCATCCATTCCCCATGGCAAATGAGTCTCTTAAATGCATGGAATGTTTCCATGGCCTCTGATGCAAATCCACAGAGCTCTGGGGCAAGAGCAGGGGCGCGGGGAGAGGAGCACTAGTGAAAAAGAAGCTACACACGGTCACCTAATTCACCTGAGGGCAGAACAAGGTGGTAAATCCTGGGTCAGCAGCTGTTCTAAGAGTCAGGAGATTACATACACCCCTGAGGAGATTTGCTCCTAAAAGAAGTGGCAGTAAGAACCAAAAAAAGAGAAACAAAAGAAATATTTCTTCAACCACACTCTTCAAGAAAATGCCATAAATATGTTATTTATTATTTTCATTTCATAGCATTGGACACACAGCTCAACATATTGAAATATTGATTCCGTGGAGAAAAAAAAAGGGAAAAAGGAAATAAAAAATATTGCATCTTTCTGTTGTGGAGAATCTCTGCCCCCAGGCGTCGGGCGTAGTGCACCAGTGTCCTAGCCTGCAGGAGGCGCTGAGGTCGGCAGGTTCCTCTGGGGAGGGAGGCTGTGCGCATTGCCCGGGGCTGTATGGCAAAAATTGTGTTGGGTGTCCTTGGCCTTGCCAGCTCAGGCCCTCAGTCGCCGGTCACCTGGGGGGCCTGCCCGTCGGAGGGCTGGTTGGCTGACTGGATGAACATGGGTTGGGCGAGGTCCTGGCCGGCAGGCATGGTGACTTGCTGGATCTGGTAGAGCTGCTGCGAGGGGTGGAGAGGAGAGAGTGAGGTCACCCCTGGGAGAGGGGCATGCAGCTCCCTATGGGCCTCGAGTTGGTTGGGGGCCCCAGATACCTCAACCACCACCCATTGCAAGGCGTCAGAGGGAGGAGGGGAAGTGGAGTTCTGCTGTGGTTGGGAGCAGCAGACACAGGAGGCACCAGCCCGGTGAGAGGGGGTATGTGTGGTGGGCGGGGAAGAGGTGCAGGGAGTTGCATTTCCTGTGGCTTTCACTTCTCTGGGCTCTGCCTCTCCCGTTAGCTCAGAGCCTCGAGCTTGCTGCACGCTGTTCCTCTGTGACAAACACAAGCAATTCGAACCACTGTACCAGCAGCTTGGAAGTCAGCATTTCCCCAACTCAGTAATCCTCACTGGCAGGGGCAGTAGGGATTACCCCTTCTCCTCTTTTCCTCAGAATATCTGGCTCAGGCTGAGGCTACGCCGAATCTCCATCTCCTGCATGGGCCCTGACGGGGAGGCAGGTCACCTGGGATTAAATGCTTACTACAGCGAAGACCCGCGAAGAGGCTCGCGTAGCCACTACGGAAGGTTAGGGCCAACTGGACATGATTTCTCAGGTGTTTCCAAAAGAAACCAAAAGCTAAGACCCCCTGCCACAGCAGCCCTGGCATGTGAGCCTGGCATCTGGTGCTGGCAGAAGGCAGCGTTGGGTCCTGATGCCAGTTCCTCTCCTTTCTGGGCAGCAGAGAACATAGGCTTAGGCATGTCATCCTATCATGTCCTCAGGGGTCTCTGGCAAGATAGTGCGAAGGGCAAGGGGGCCGGCAAGGGGAAGATCCCTTCCTCACGAGCTTAGAATTACTGAATTCCAGGCACCTAGAGAGCTCGAGAGGTCACATGTTCTCTGCGTTTGAACTAATCCATGCGATTAAAAAGAGCGTGGCTTAGAGAAAAACTATTCTTAAAGAAAGGAAACAGGAGACCTGCATGCTAGTCCTGGTTCTGCAATGAACAGCTAAGCAAGCACAGACAAGGCACTTCCCACCTCCAGGGCTCAGTTCACTCATCTGTAAAACGGGGACTGGGGCTACATAATGTCTAGGATTATTGTCAACTCCCACCAAGTCTGTAAATCTAGAGGATAGGCAAGACTGTTGTTTCAACAATTTCTGTCCACTCACTGTCAACAGATGATGGGACAGTTGCCCTAGCCATCCAAACCCACAGGTATCGCCTGCTACCCTGTCACAACTCCTCACCCTCTGCTCCTGCCTAGGCTGGGTGTCCTACCTGTCCATCCGTGAACTGGCTGAACTGCTGCTGTCCTTGCTGGACCTCTGTCTGTGTGATCTGTAGGAATCAAGACGGCAAAGGAGGCAGATCAGCTGCAGGGTCTGGTCCACTAGTCCACCAGCCCACCAGCCAGGAGAGGGTCGTGAAGATCAAAAGGACAATGCACATAAAGTGCCCAGAATGAGGCCTGGCACAGAACAGGGGCTTGATGAGTAGCAGGAACACAAGGGTCCCTCCCCACCCCCTAGCACAGACAGCTACTCAGAGTTGGCACCATACAGAGGACCCCGGAGCATGCAATATTCAACTTCTGCAACCATCTCTCTTAATGTCCACCTAACTATCCCCGCCCCACCGAAACCAGCCCCTTGCTAAGAAAGTCTTTCTGGGGCCTGAGGCTCAAGTCAAACAAAAACACCTAGCTCCTAGGTACTGACAGGACAGGGCATAACATTTATGGTTTAGGCAGAAACCCTAAGAGTCTGTCTTTCAACCAGTGAAGGCAGATTGCAAAACACTGGGCAAAGTGGTGAGTGGTCCCTTTCATGCTTGGAAGGTGGGCTCTAAACCAAACCCGTATCACCCAGATTATCTGACTGGAATATGAAACACCCTGGCGAGCAGGTGGCCTTGGCCCTGGAAGCCCTTGTGGCAAACCTATGAAGTACTTTTTCCGAGAGAGGCCACGTGCAACCCTCTGGGCCAAGGTGGGGGTGGGGGGGCGGGGGTAAGGAAAACATTTATCACATGTACTTAAAATCTTATGTGGGCATTTTAAATACATTTTAAAGGAAATTTACAGACATGGAGAACTGCATCATATAATGCCAGTTGCTGCAGACAGCTTGGTAGACTAGAAAAAAGACTGAAGAATGTCTGTGTGCGTGTATGTTATCTATGGAACATTTGACTAGCTAATGTTTTCTGTGTACCTTCTCCTGGAATCATCACAGCCACCCTGCAAGGTAAGGACTGTCTTCTCGAGTGTCCTCACAATGGGCCAAAAACAACCCATCGGGTCTACCCATGAAGCTATGAGGAAAACAAGGGGACAGGTATGAAAGGGCTTCATGAGGGTTTCTTGCTAGTGCTCTTTGTTTTGGGTCTTTCTCCTCCCACCTGCTTGAGGGCAGGAGCTAAGTTTTGTCTATCTCAGTGCAAAGTAAGTATTGAAGAAATATCTGCAGAATAAATGAATGATCCTGAGACCAATGGAAAATATGTGTCATAGATGAGAAGGTTTTAACTGTGCCCTGTGGCCAGCAGGATTGCCCTTCACATCAGTTGAGAAGAGTTTCATTCACCTTTAAATTCCATTTACACGTTAACATTCATTCAACAAACGTTTACTGAGCACCTACGAAGTGCCACGTTGTTATAATTACAATCTGTTGTTACACAGACTCTGTCCTCAGGCACCCTCTTCTTGCTTCACTCCTTCCTCTCTATACACCCAACTTTCCCTACTTTCTGGCTTTAGTTCCTGGTCTCAAAACTGACCTCTGGGGAACCAAGAACTCTTCCTTCTCATTTCCTCCCACCCTGTGCCATAGAAAGTTTCTGGATCCCAGGCTAGAATCTTACAAGTCTTTTTTAAAAAAAAAAAAAAAAAAAAGAGGGGTACACTAAAGGGTGGGACCAATCTTGAGATCTGATTCCACGTCAATGAGCCCCAGGAAATTAGGGAAAAGCCCATATTCTTATGCAAGCCAAGGAATGGGTTTAGAGTGGCCTTTAAAGACCCCAGAGACTATATGGAACTCAGAAGCCCTGCTTTTGGCTCATTCCTCATATTTTCCCAAATGAGATCTTTGGAGACCTGCTCCACAAACTCAGCTGTCACCACTGTCAATAGATACATCACCAAAATGCAACTGGGCCAGACGAGTCCAGCTCTTTAACGATCGCTTCTTTTTTTGGGTCTGAGGCAAAAGAATTGATTAACAATGCATCCCCTTGTCCAGCATCCCCCGTCCCCTGCAAATAATACCCACGTCCCCCAATCCCCAAGCCCAGGGAGGCAGCCCCCTCGGCACCTGTGGCTCAGCCTTCAATATCTCAGGGCATGAGAGGAGATGAGGAGGGCAGTCTCTGGTTAGGGGTGCATGAGAAGGTAGAAGTAAAAACCTAAGTAGCTTTCCAAGGGGCACAGGAGGCGCCAGATCACAACAGTCATCAGGTTTAAAGATGGAAACTCAGCCTGACGATGAGGCGGTCTGTCAGAAGGCTTCCTCCAGTCAGACCTGCGCACACACACACTGGGCTTTCTTCAAGTATCCTTGAGGCTTCCCCTGCCTTGAGCTTCCTTGTCGCTCAAGAGCACGATGGTAAGAGACACACTTTGAATCCAATCCTCCGATAAACCCCATCTGTCCCTTGGGGTGCAGAACAGACGTGCGGGGGGTGGAGGCGGCTCTTGCTGAAGGCTGAGGTGGCGAGAGCTGTGTGCTGAGCACTTTGTCAGAAGCCAGCTCCAGCTGGTTCCCAACTCAAGCCCTGAATCTCTGCAGCACGTACCTGTTGAGCATTGGTGGCAAGCGTCTGGATCTGTCCCTGCACAACCTGGGTGCCTGATACAGGCTGGGCTAAGCGAATATACTGCAGCTGGCCGGCATTCAGCTGCACCTAGGCAGGGGCAGAGACAAACAAACCACCGGAGACTGAATGCAACCTCAAACAAGCAAACTTCCACGACAAGAAATGGGGACTGTCCGCTACCCGTCCCCACCCCGACCCTCCAAAAAGGCCGACCCTGAAAAGTTCCTTTTTAGCAGAAACCCAAACAAGCAAAACCATAATATCCCTACCCCGTAAGTCACACAACACAAAAGAGAATAAGTTCCTTGAATGGACTTGGGGGAAAATTCCCAGAGGATCTTGTCATAGATGTGAGGACAGCACGGCAGGACCCTCAACATTCACTGGCTCTTAGCTATTTGCTCACAGTTTATGTTAAGATTTGATGCCAAAGACATTGGCATCAAATGTCATTGACATTATTGTCATTGACATTATCGGAACGCTTATACCTTAAGTGTGGGGCCTTTCTCCCCTCCGTCTCCACCCTTCCCCACCCCTGTCCCCGGGACGGCTGATCTAATACTGAGAAGAGCCCCGGAGTCTGCCAGGAGTAACCAAAGCCGATGGCCATCACTCCGCACCACAGCCCTAGAACTGCCCAGCCCCATGCTGCACATCTTGGAAGAGAAAGCTGGCCCGCTTTACTATCTCTGTCCCCAAGAGCCAGGACCAATAGGGGTCTGTGGGACTTTTAGGATCCTTGGTGTTCAGCACTAGCTTCTGGCCAAATACCTCCCACAGGGAAGCTGAATCAATAAACCTTTCACATAAAACCCCATCATCTGAAACCAAAGCTACAAAAATGCCCTTAAAGTCCCTCATGCTTAAGATTAAGTCTCAGATAATACAATAATACCACATGCTGCATTTAATTGTGTGCTAAAAGCCTTAACTCAGGCTCTTAATGCTACAGCGTAGCACGAAAGCATTAGTGAGTGCTTCGAGCATGGGGATGAGGAGAGGACCAATCAGCAGAGAAAAGAGTCAGCAAAGGAGGACTCCGGACAGTCACACTCAGGATGTGGGGAATGAAGGCGGCTCCAGGAGGACCAGCAGATTTGGTCTCTCTCTATCTGGAGGCCCAGACACCACCCTCCCTAGCTGCCTAGCCTGCTTTGCTTGTAAGGGTGAGCTCCTTGAGGGTAACAGGCAAGTCATGCCTCTTTGTCCTGGAGCAAAATTTCCCCTTGCCTTCAAGAGCTAACTTCATTGCCGGGGCTTTTACTTCCGTGAGGAAAATGCTGACAGGAGGAAGCTTCTGCATGCAGTGTTAAAGCAAACTGCTTCCCCGAAACTTCAGACTCAATGAGGATTTGAACCACCAAGAAAAGACTAACACTGAAGTTCCTGGTAGAACGTTCCAGAATTGTCCGCTTAAGGCAAGATGGAGGGACACAAAATCTAAACCCGTTAATAATCTGGTTCAAAGGAGACAGGGCAAGGTATTGTGACCTGTAGTCATTTCTCTCCTGAGAACACGCCAAGAGGAGCTGCTGGGAAGTTGTGATGCCAAGCCTAAACTCCCCACTACATCCCACAATGCGGCTTCCAGGCAACATTAAGTTGCTTATGGGGAGGAAGACAGCTGGGTGGAGGCTTGGGAAACCTCATCTGCCGAGACTGATGGTGGCTGGTACCAGGAGTCACCAGGACTCCTGCTGAGGAACATGGGATGAGAGACCGAAGCCTTGTCCCAGGAGTGGGGGAAGGTATACTGCTGGCCATAGGGATTTTACATTTCCCAGCTGGGAAGAGCTCTTTTGCAGAAACTCAAATGTGACTGAAAAGCTGTGAGCCAAACAGTTCCAAGCAGTTCTTAGAAGCAAGCTCTTCTTTCAGGCTTGTGTTTAGGTACTGGTGATGCTCTGCCCTTCAGTCCTCTACCACAAGGGTAGGCCTGGGGACGCTCACACCTTTTTAAAATTACAGAGCAAAGAAGCCTACCCCCTGGGCTTTCAAAAGAGGAGCAAAGCTTCCTTCCTAAAGGTCATCACTAATACGAGCGCTCTGGTGAGTTTAGAAATGCAGACTCCTGCAGAAGGTATACAGTGAAGACCAGGTCCTAAATTCTGCAACAAGTCTTCTGTGCCCCAGAGGCTTTAAAAGACTCAAGTTAAAGTTACTACAGGGCTTCCCTCGTGGCGCAGTGGTTGGGAGTCTGCCTGCCAATGCAGGGGACACAGGTTCGAGCCCTGGTCCGGGAAGATCCCACATGCCGTGGAGCAACTAAGCCCGTGCGCCACAACTACTGAGCCCACGCTCTAGAGCCCGCGAGCCACAACTACTGAGCCCACGTGCCACAACTACTGAAGCCCACATGCCTAGAGCCCGTGCTCCACAACGGGAGAAGCCACCGCAATGAGAAGCCCATGCACTGCAACGAAGAGTAGCCCCCGCTCTCCACAATCAGAGAAAAGCCCATGCACAGCAACAAAGACCCAATGCAGCCAAAAACAATAACTAAATAAAATAAATTTATTAAAAAAAAAAAAGTTACTACAAAGTGTGAACTCTTCTCTGGCTTAGCTGAACTTGTTTTGGTGCCCCCACATGCAAAAATGAGAACCATTTGTGAGAGAAGTCATGGGCTGGTGGCTGCAAGGAATCTGGAATTGATGGGGGTGTGTGTGTGTGGCGTCACCACCCCCAGCCCCACGCCGTGGGGGAAGGAAAGGGAGGGGGGAAAGGGAGATGGAGCGGGGGATAGGAGGGGGAGAGAGAGAGATGAAAAGGGAAGAGGTAAACAGAGGGATGCACATACCCCCCTTTCCTAAGCTTTCTCCTGGCCTATTACTCTGTTAAGAAGAACAGTCCCCAAAACAGAGTTGAGGATACTTTCTGAACTTTCTTCAAAAAGGAAGTAGTTAACCAAGTCCAAGTGAGTTTCTGCATCTGCCTACATTTCATTTACAATAGGAAGGGCAAGGGGCAGGAACAGGCCTGCTCCATGTCACTCATTTTCCACATTTTTTTGTGGCAAATTGACCAATGAATAGATGGCAAGTGTTAAGACAAGGACCTTTTTTTTTTTTCCACCAAAGAACAAGTACAAGTGAAAAAGCCAACAAATCTAAGAAATGAAATCCCTCAAGGCACACAGGAAGTAGCAGTCCACAGTGAAGGAATGGGTAAGTTAAATGAAAGCCAAAAATACACTTTGCTGCAGGCTCCACTGGGAACTGACTCATGAATATGCAACAAGTGTATTTATGGCCTTCTCTATACACCTCCCTCTTATTCTCTGCAAATCAAAAGACAGGACTAGGACTGCCTCACAGGGCCTTTGGGCCTTGGCACAGAATAGTGGTTACAATGATTTCTCTGCGTAGGCCGAGTGAGGGGAAATGGAGAGGAGCTGCCCCATCGTGGTGAGCCCGAACCTGGATTAAAGGAAAGCAGGGCGTGTACAGTGAAGCAAGTTGTGGTTTGGGGTAATGGGAATATAGGTTTATAACAGTGTGTGTGTGTGTGTGTGTGTGTGTGTGTGTGAAATCTTTAACTATTTCCTGTTATACTGTTGAGCAAAGTGCCACGCAGACCTTAAGGCAGGGCAGGACTTACCGGGATCTGCTGGATCTCTCCTGTGTTCGTAATTATCTGCTGCATCACCTGCATGGTCTGTCCAGTGCCACTCTGGGCCTGCTGGGCTTGACCCTGCGGCTGGGCCTGGACAATCTGCACCTGCTGACCTTCTCCAACCTGCATGGTCACGGGTGTGGTCTGGAAGGAAGAGTCATGAGAAAGCTGACCGAGCTCCAGCCCAGAGCCATTAGGCCTACCAAGGGGTTAATAACGAGCAGTTCACCCGGAGCAAACCCCCTCCATGAATGCCTGACCTCATCGCAACACTAACAATACTCAACCTACAGAGTCCTTTGGGCTCAGAGCACTGTTCAAGTCACTCTCCAAAATAAAAGACAGGAAGGCCAAACGGATTTTTAGACTCAGAGTACAGAATATTTGCCTTGGCCCCGAATACCTCTATGCTTCAAACGTTTCAACTCTTCACAGCCCCTTCAATGATAGAAAGGCACACACGGTACAAGAGAATCAAAAGCAACCACGATAATTTGCCTGAGACATGGCTGAAGCCAAGTCTGGAGCAGGTGAGTTTAGAGGGCAAACTAAATGGAAAGTGGGATCAGTATGGGTTAACTAAGCTCAGGACCCTGGGCTCCTTCTCAGGCATGCAGGACACTGGAAGAAACATAAAGGGCACACTGGCTTTCACCCCCATTCAAGCAGCAGAGCGACTCCAGCCCACTCTGGCCAGCCAGCTGCTCTGAATCACAGCACTGCTTTCCACGGGCGAGGCAAACACCCTTAAGACCTGGACACTGTTAAGACCTGGACCTTAACTAAGGCTACCCATAAGTAACGGAATTTAATAAAGCCAGACTTCTAACTTTCTAGAAACAGGAATCGCAGATTTAAGGAATTTCTGTCGAAGGTATATGAAGATTCTGTGTTTCACACACACTTAGAGGACTGCCCAATGAAACTTGCTCCTTTGAGAGACAGCAGATTCAAACTGTCAAAAGGATCAGTCATTTCTTTTAATCTCAAAACTTTAGCCCTAGATGTGACCATTACAGATCCCAGCATATCTTGTTCATCTGGCGGTGGTGCTAGTGGAGCCTTTTAACCACACCTGCACCCCAACCCCTCACTTTGGATATGATTTCTCCCCACTCTGAATTAAGAATCACCTCTTAAGACAACTCTGAGAGTCTTAATGAATCCTGGGCTTCAATCGATGCTGTTATTCTGATGCTCTCACTTTCTGACTGCACAGGTCTACTCTGCATCTAAAGTTACAAGGGAAGGGGATATGTTCTGAGAACTGTAGATGGGACTCAAGGGATTATTAGGTAAGGAGAAATTACTACGAACTGCAAGAGGGTAGGGAAGAAAGATGACAGAGGGCAATACATGCAGTGGGTTAGGTCAACAGAAAACACCTCCTATACTCACACCATGATTTCCAACTCAGCCTGTTCCCCAAACCTCCAGTAATAAATGTTTCCAATTTTATGACAGAAAACACAGAATTCACTTTAACAAATTATGCTTTTCTTCCAACTTTAATAGGTATTGGTCCTGCAAAGGTATCTGAACTCAATTTGAAACAACGATTCCTGTAGGTCCGGGGAGGTGTGACACAGCACAAGGCCACCCTGAACCAGCCAGACAGCGAAACAACAGGAGATGCTGGGAGGAACCAACTTCACCACCCTCACAAGCCTTATCAGCTCCAAGCTGAGCAAGTCTGGGGTGGCAAAGAAGAGGTAGGTGAAATTCTCGCTGACTGAAAAAAATGCATACTGCCAACTCATCACTGTACTACCAACTCAATTTTCCCAAGAGGATTTCCAAGGTATTTCTAAATCATTTCAGGAAAACGAGAGCTCGTGTTAGCATGGCAGATGTCAAATCACATATGGCATGCCCTGCTGTCGGGGCACAACAGCCATGAGCTTCTTAGAACGGCCAGCCAATCAGAGCCAGCTCTTGGCAGACTCCCTTGAAGTTTGCTTTGTACAGGGATAAGCCTTTGGCAGGTAAAGCTCTCACCACTGCAGAGGCACAAGCATTAGCCAAAGAAAGTCCCTCAGGCATCATGGTGCAGCGGATGCCTTGAGGCAGGGACTGGGCTGTGATCATCTCTAAACCCCGTCTGCCTAAGACTGTGTCTTGCAAAGAGCAAGCACTCAATAAATTTCTGTTACATGGATAAGAAAATGGGCGGGGAATAAATCCTAAAATCCTAGTAATATTTAAATCTACCCCTGTCCCAACCTTTTTTTCTTTAGGCAAACCCAGCTCCTTACTATAATACACATGGCTGTTTGGGATGTGTCCTCTGCCTATCTTTTCAACTTGCCTAGACGTTCCGCTATGCTGACTGTACCCTCCCCTCCTACCATTTTCCCCGTGCTGTTTCTCACCTCCAAGCCTTTGCTCGTGCTGTGCCCTCTCCTGGGAAAGCCCTCCTTCCCTCTTTATTTGATTCATTTCCATTGTTCCCTCTAAGACTCATGTTATTCCCTTCAGGGAACTTTCTCTGACATCTCCTTCCACCTCCCTCACATCTTTGTTAGGTACCCACTTTGAAGTGCTCCCATAACACCCTCTACACAATCCTAAGAATATCTTATACTTCCCACGTGGCAAGTGGTATAACCTTCAAGTATTTGTAGCCCCAACTAGATTCTTGAATTCTTTAAAATAGGGACTGTTTTATCCATGCTTGTGTCCCCAACACATAGCATTGGACTTTATCTAAGAGGATGTTCAATGTTTGATGAATAAATAAATTAATGATTGGCAGGGAATCTGGAGTCAGAGCTCAGAAAACAAAGTTCTCCCTAGGGGCAGGACAGGGATAAAGATGCAGACGTACAGAATGGACCTGAGGACACGGGGGTGGCGGGGAAGCTGGGACGAAGTGAGAGTAGCATTGACATATATACACTACCAAATATAGATAGCTAGTGGGAAGCAGCCGCATAGCACAGGGAGATCAGCTCCGTGCTTTGTGACCACCTAGAGGGGTGGGAAAGGGAGAGTGGGAGGGAGGCTCAAGAGGGAGGGGATATGGGGACATATGTATACGTATAGCTGACTCACTTTGTTGTACAGCAGAAACTAACACCACATTGTAAAGCAATTATACTCCAATAAAGACGTACAAAAACAAAAACACATAGTTCTCTTCAGCCTCTCATGATCCCCAACCATGTGGATGTTACTGCTTTCAGACAGCAAAGGAATCTTCTGATTACTATTATAAAAAGAAAGTCACCTGACACAAATTTGGTGGGACACAGAAATGATGGGGAAAAGGAGAGGAGAGGTATGCAAGCTGGCAATGATGCCTGATCTCCCCCTTGAGGGTACAAATTCCAATTCTGGTGGGAGACACAGACAGCAGGCACGGAGTCCACTTAAAAGATGTCACTAGGTTTCCCTAGTGGCGCAGTGGTTGAGAGTCCGCCTGTCGATGCAGGGACACGGGTTCGTGCCCCGGTCCGGGAAGATCCCACATGCTGCGGAGTGGCTGGGCCCATGAGCCATGGCCGCTGAGCCTGCGCTCCGCAACGGGAGAGGCCCCAACAGTGAGAGGCCCACGTACCGCCAAAAAAAAAAAAAAAAAAAAAAAAGATGTCACTATTCTTCATGGGGGCAATATAAAGATTTTTTTCCTCCTAAAACTTTTTAGGGATCCTGGAGAATGTCTTGCTCACTGTACTTTCCTCATATGACCCACAAGGAAACCAGGGTCGAGAGAGATCAGGTGACACATCACCTCAGTGGCTGAATCTGGGGAAAAGCCCAGGTCTCCAGAATTCAAATCCCGTCCTCTACAGGACCGGGTGATCTGACTGCCCCTCTGCCCCAGTCACACTTTGCCCATCCCAAACCTAAGAGGTGCTGTCTGGCTGGGCCGGCACCCTCCGCGGTTCACAGACCTGGCCCTGCTGAGGCTGTGCAATGATGATCTGCCCGGGCTGGATGGTGGTTGTGGAGCTGGTGGTCTGCTGGCCTTGCTGCTGTCCCTGGACCTGGACGGCAGTGGGCTGCTGAGCCAGCGTGAAGTAGTACTGGACGGGCTCGGCAGGAGTCACAGATTGACGCACCTCCTCCTGTGGGGCAGAAGGAGGGGCAGGTAAGAGGAAAAGAACCGGCTCAGCAGCTGCCACAGTGAATTTCCACTCTTCCCCCAAATGGGCTCTGTGCAGTTGCCTGCTGAACGCTGAGCTCTCCACATCTGAAGCCAAGAGAAAGTGGAATTCGAAGAGACCAGTTGTGCTAAATCACACTAAAAATAACAGATTCCATAGGCTTCACAAAACATACAGCCAATTTTCTGAAGTACAGAGTAATCACCCACTGCGTGATGAGTTGCAAATGGGCAAATAATTACTGTAACTAAAAACCACACACTAGCAGTGCTTGATAGTAAATGCCGTCAAGGCCTATGACCTGAGAAGAGTGCTAACGGCAAGCACCCCAAATACCATGCTCTCAGGCTGGCTCCCAATCTCCCAAATAGGCAGCACTCTCTGTATTTCGTTCCCACCACCTCAGGAGGGAACGAGCAGGGGAAAGGGAAACAGGGCTTTCTCTGGATTGGAATTTCAGAATCAAATGTCAGGATCAAGAACACTGGTAGGCAAGAGCCCAGCTTTTCAGAGCATGTCGAGAGCTCTGTGGTCACTGAGGCCATGTCTATCCAGCATCACATCTGGTTTGGTGGTACTTAGCCACAGAAGCGCAACCCAGGGGGCCTGAGGGACAGCCCTCCAGTGGGGTGGCCTCTGGCCGATCTGCTGGGTGAAGAGACCGTTCCTTCTTCAGCTGACGTTTTCCATGGCAGAAGGAGTAAACAACCCTCTCCCAGCCACCTCGAGCTCACAGCTGAGAGTGTAGGATGTTTACACACACTACGGCATGGTTACGGCCTGAGGGTCCAGGGTTGGCCGGCCCCTGACCACTGACGCAGATCGGCGTCTGCTCCGGAGGGCCCTGCGACACATGGTGCCCTGCCTGGGACAACAAAAACAACAGAAATATACAACCACTTGGGCTTGTTGAGCAGAATAGCAGCTAAATTTACTCACTTCCATGTTCTGGACTAAGTTTGCCAGGTTCAAGGAAAGAGGAAAAGAAGACACTTCTTCAAGGTATAGAGACCCTGTGGACCAAAGCTCTCCAGAGTGACATTTACAAAGTTGGTACTGACCCCATCCCCAATCTGTGCTTCCACAGTCTGTTTCTCATTACAGTTTTTTTGTACTTGCTTGGAAAATTCTACTACTTTCCCTGCTAGAATGAAAGCCCTGTGAAGGCAAAGCCTCGCTCTCTCTTGCTCCCTCCCCACTGTCGCTACCACCTGTCTCCTTGCAGGCACTCAATAAGCAGTTGCTGAATGATGAATGGATTCATAGAGCCGGGCAGACAACGGGAGGTAGGAAAGTACTTTTTTTTTTTTTTTGGAAAGTACTTTTTTTAACCCAAGTTGGGAGTATGACAAAGTCTCTTGAACCCAACAGCTGTTAGCAATAGAAAAGAATCCCTGATTTCTTGCTACCTCTAGGATTCTGTGGCCGTAGTGCAGGAGACACGCCTGTCCGCTAAAGAACGGGGTTGGGTATTCTTTTGCTTGCCCGGTGACTGGGGGCCCAGGATACTAAAACTAGGACTCCTGATATCTAGCCCCTGAGAACTTGGATCTCTGCATGACAAGGTTCCCTAATGGCCATTCACCCAGTCTAGGCAGACACTTGTAACATTCTGGGTTTCTAAGCTAGTCCTCAAACATGAACCAACTTTCTAAGTTAATGTATTCTGTGCTTCAGGCCCAAACAGTTTGAACCCTGGACATGATCATGCTGAGGCAGAAGAAAAAGGAGGTCCCCTTTTATTTTCATCTAGGTCTCAGTTTCCAGAACAACTTAACTGTGACAACATCACCTCCACTTCAACTCCAACTTCTCACCATTATAAATAAAGGTCAGCCAGTCAACTTGATCTTGGCTGTGACAGGGATAGTACTGACACCCTCCTTAGCGAAGAAACAAAGGCCAACTGCTCTTTTCAAGGCTCCTGAAATAGGTTCAATGAATTTATTTTCCACTCAGAACTCCCTTCCCATTCTACAAGAAACATCAACCACTAAAATCCAAACTAACTTGGAAAAGCTCTTGGGTGATGAGAGGGTACAGAGGACTCAGACCCCTAGAACTAACTTGCAGGAACTCTTAGGGAGTAGGGAGCCACTGGCATTTACCAGCCCTGACCTGTCATTGTTCTGTCTCCAGTTATCCTTGACTGTAGCTAATCTGCAAGTGAATATGGTCTTTTTGCCAGACAAATAGCAAACCCTTTAAGTACCACTTTCAGAAGCTAAAATATCCCTTGCCAAAAGCTGTGAGAACATGTAAAGAGCTTCTCCTATGATGCCTACTGTATGCTCTTAAACTGTTTATGAACTAGGCAGTGTCTAGGACACTTCTGTGAGTATCAAATAGAGGCACCAAGGTTTGTGTTGTGAGGACAGGCATGACAGCTCTCAAATCACTGGAATGGAAGGAGGCATATCTAAGCTTCTTCTGCATTATGAATACTCATTCCGCCAATGGAGGTCAAGCTAGTAAGGGAGTGATTATGATTGGTTTAAAGAAATGGGTGAAGAGGAAATGACACTTCAATGAGCAGGAACTTTCAACTCACAGTTTTAGTGGGGCAGAAGTCAGGCCTCAACTATCTTCTGCTTGAGTAGTCTTGCTTCCCCAAAGAACAAGAAGACATCCCCACGCACCTCAGAGAAGTCAAGGGCCTTAGATGCACAACTCAGTATTTCTGGCTCGTTTCTTTCCCGAGCAGTGGGAAATCACCCCCTGTGCTAGAACAATCTCTGAATGACTGGATCAATCCAGAATGGGGCGCTTGCCCAGCTTTAGCAGTGGCCTCCCCAACCAGAGTGCCTGCTCTTAGAATCTCTTCAGAAGTAGAGTCTGATAGACAACGCCAGAGAACGAGCAGCCTCACATCCTAGAGCCATCACCACAGTGCTGTGCAGCCAGCCCCAGACTGGAAAAAAGCACATCTGCTTCAGTAGCAAGAATGAACTGCTCCCTCCTTCAGAAAGGGTGAGTTCTGGAGAGTAGGCGCTTTTAAAGGACTTAAGGAAGGTGCCAGCCAATTTGGAGCTTGGGAAAACATCATGTCTACAGAGGATTAAAAGTGCTATCTTAGAATTTCAGGCCAGCTTTCAGCAATCTCAACCTTTCAAAGGCCAGGCAGTAGCTCTCCCGAATAGGATGCCGATCAATGGCCTGAACACCTGCAAAGAGCTGAACCTGTTTAGTTCAGAAACTGAGCTGTTTCAGCTAGACACACTTTAAAGGAGATGGATCATAGCATTCTGAGTCAGGCTAGGATGTAACAAGGAGCTCTCTGACACCCTAAGAGAGTGAAGCACTGAGGACGCTGGAGGAAGGGAGAGGACATGACCATTCTCTCTAGCCAGCTGGCTCGGCAGGCAGCCCCAGGGAACAAGCAGGAGTTGGTGCAAGGAGCCCGAGCAAGGCCTGGTTTTGTCGCAGACTCACCACCCTGGTCTACAGGGGGCTTCTGAAACAAACTCCAGCAAGGAGAATGGGTGAATGCTATCAACTGTTCTGAAGGAAGCGAAGTGGTCTGAGTTCTTGTGGTGACTTCTCAGAGAGGAGGGAAGCACTAAGAGGAGGAACTGAGCCGTGGGCACAAACCTGCAATGTTTCAAAGGCGATGCACAGCGGGACGACCGTGGCAGCCTGCCGCTGTAAACATCCGACTGAAAGCTCCCTGGAACGCCTTACAGCTTCCAGTCAAGGATGTTTACAGTAGCAAAGACTGCCCAGAAAGAACGAAGACGCAGTGAGGCACCCCGCTCTAGTAAGGAGGTGCAGAGGGCTTGCTAACCCAAAGACCCTCAGGCAGGGTCGGGATTACAAAGGGTGTTTAAGATGCCCACTTCTCCTACACTCTCTTACTCGTTATTAACATGAGACGGCACAGGAGAATGGTCGTCACTGAATGACTCCTGTTTCTAAGGACAATACACTATGAAATAATTCATTAAAAACACTTAAAATTTTATTAACAAAACAGAGAAAGCAGATCAAGGCTCAGCTTTGCTCCTGCCAGACTCTGCCAGATGCTTGGGGGCAAGCATCTCTACTACATCTAGTGAGTCATGCAATCTGCATGCCTAAAATGATGAGCTATACAGGAAAGGGGTCTATCACAATTGCAATTAAGAGCTTTATGCACCCAAAGTGCTGAAAAACAATGGTGTGACCTCTGGAGAGGAGCAGACAGAAGAGCAGGAAAGGCAGACACTCACATTCTTTCTCATGACTGCTTAGAAAGGTTGCTTAAGTGGTGGTTCTCAAATATGGTTACACATTAAAAGCATCCGGAGAGCTTTAAAAAGCACTAATGCCTGGGCCTCCCCCTCACAGATTCTGATTCAGCTGGTGTAGGGGCGGGGCCTAGGGACTGGTATTTTTTAAACCCTAACAGGTGATTCTAAAGTGCAGCCAGTGCACTGTGCAGAGAACCACAATCTAGACTAAGAGAAAACCCAGTCCACTCACTCCAGACACCACTATGCACACACAGAAGCTGTTTCTTGGAAATCTAAAATCTGTAACTTGCTCTCCCATCCCAGATTAAGAACTCTGACAGACTTCCTAGGATACCTCGAAATGAGCTTCACTTTACTGTTGTAACTAAAGTCTTTCATTTTCATTTTGTCTGTTTTCACTGAAATTCCACCTCAGAGGCACTGAGTTAAAAGCATCCCTAAATGAGTAACAGGAGGAGATGTTAAGGATGGATCTGGTCTACAGAAAGAAAAGCAAAAGAAGAGCAAATGACTTGTGCTGAGAGAGGAAAAGGAGCGTATCTGACACCAGGATGCAAGGCACTCTCTAGTCAGCAGCAGCAGCAGCAGGAGCAATGCCTTCCCAGCTCACCTGACGCTTTGGTGGTTTCAGCTCATCTCTTGGAACAATATCGATGAGAAAGTCAAACTGATCAAATTTTGTAATTGCCATGGCGATATCATTCCTCTGTAACAAAGAAAAGCAGAGTGAAAAATTAGCCTGGGGAGAAACTAGTTCACCTGGCTTTCTACTCTCCAAGTTACAAGTAAGGTAAGATGATGACTTCTAAGCCAAATTAAATACCCATGGCCAAGCCTACAGGCCAAAAGTAGTACAACCAAACTCTTATAAACTTCAAATGATCAGACTTGATGGACAAACACTGACAAAAAAGAGATAAATGTAGCTCATGCTCTACAAACTGTATATTTGAGCCTCCAACTATTACCACTTCTGCTGGATCCTAAATTATCATCCTCCAGATACATCTGTACAAATCTAGCAGTCTTAACTGACACATTTCTGGTCATTCTGTGGTTAGCAAGGTTAGACTATCATTCAACCTTATAACTTTTTAAGCCCCTAAATAATATTCTGGCTCTTTGGTTCACAAGTAGTTATAATCTATTTTGAATCCCTTTGCTAAAATCCTAATTCAGTAACTTTTTGCAATATTTTCTAGTCATCGGATCTATATATGTTAGTTCCTACAAGGCTACAATTTTTATTTTGAAATTGAAAATCACAATGTCAAATCCACAGTTTAAATCTTGTTCCACATGACATGAACACTGGAAGCCTGAAGTCACTAGAATAGAGGCAGGGTGGGTAGAGACCAAGTCAGCTGACTAAAGCTACTGAAACCAAGGTCTGCTCTGATGGCGTTCTTTCTAAGAGTGACATTCCCTTTCTTTATATAATAAAATTAAAAGATTTTTAATTAAAAACCAACACACTATGTATACTTAAGATCTGTGTACTTCACTGTATGACAATTTTAAAGCAAAGGAAAAAACCGAAAAAAATAGTGAACCATGGTGAGTGAGACATATGCTGAAGTGTTCAGGGGAATGTAAACTTCTAAATGCATATAAAAATAGATGACTTGGGGACTTCCCTGATGGCGCAGTAGTTAAGAATCCGCCTGTCAATGCAGGGTACATGGGTTCAAGCCCTGGTCCGGGAAGATACCACATGCCACAGAGCAACTAAGCCTGTGTGCCACAACTACTGAGCCTGTGCTCTAGAGCCCACGTGCCACAATTACTGAAGCCCGCACACATAGAGCCCATGCTCTGCAACAAGCCACCGCAATGAGAAGCCCACGCATTGCAACGAAGAGTAGCCCCCACTTGCCCACACGCAGCAATGAAGACACAGTGCAGCCAAAAATAAATTAAAAATAAAAACAAATAAATAAACTGACTTTGGAGCAGCAATGGTGGCTGTGCATCTTCAAAAAAAAAAATAGATGACTTGATGGATAGAGAGAAAGACAGACATGGGAACAAAACAAGTAAAATGTTAACGGTAGGATCTAGGCGGTCAGTATACAGGTGTTCACTGTAAACTCTGCTTATGTTTAAATTATTTTGTGTGTTAGCATGTTGACTTTTCCAACATAATAAAATGTTGGAGGGAAAAGTCAACATGCTAACAGAAATCCTTAGCAAGCCCTATATATCACATCTTAAAAGAAGGTGACTCATCAGACAAAATAGGAGGGGATGGAAATTTTCCTTCCCTTGTCTTTGTGATGGCCCCAAGCCATTGAAATGCAAAACTCCAGTCCACCCTTCTTGCCAGCCACCAGCTTGATAATAAACCCTCCCGACCGAAGCAGGGCGCATCTTAAGGCTGCCAGGTCTCATTTAAGATTAGTACGATATAGTATCATGTTCTTGATGATGTCACCTACTCAAGCTACCCAAACGGCTCATCAATGGATAGAATGAGGGGGAGAAAAAAAAATCACCTCCAAACATACACCAAAGTGTTCTACAGAATTTTGGAAACAGATATACTTAAATAGGTCTTTTTAACATTTTTATTTTGCCTTTTTTAATGCTAGTATTTTACTGATTATCATATTTAGTAAAAAAAAAAAATACAGAAATCTTAAGTACACAGCTTGATGAATTTGAATAAATATATGCACCCAGGTAGCTATCACCCAGATAAGAACAGACAAAGTTTCCTTCTATCCCTTTCCAGTCAACTTCCTTCCCCTACCAATCTGAGGCAACAACAACTCTGATTTCTATCATCACAGATGGTGATAGTATATGGTGTACGTGCTATGTAATTTTTTCCTCTGGTTTCTTTTGCTTAATATTATTGAGATTCATCCATGTTGTTGTATGAATAAACAGTTTGCTCCTTTTATTGTTGAGTAGTAATCCATTTTATGAATATATCAATTTGTTAATATATTTACATCTTGATGGACATTTGAGTTGTTTCCAGTTTTTGGCTATTATAAACAAGGTTGTTATGAACATTCCAATACAACAATGTCCACACTTGGGTGTACACGTAGGAGTGGTATGGCTGGGTCTTAGAATAAGGAACATGTTTAACTTTATTAGAAAGTGCCAAATAGTTTTCCAAGGTGATCGCACCTTACATTCTGACCAGCAATAAATGTTTCAGTCACTTCACTTCCTTGTCAACACTTGGTATTGTCAGTCTTTTTTATTTTAGCCATTGTAGTGGGTGTAAACCAGTATCTCATTGTGGTTTTAATCTGTATTTCCCCGATGACAAATGATGTTGTATACCTTTTCATATGCTTATTGGTCATCTGGGTATCTTCTTTTTTGAAGGGCCTGTTCAAGTGCTTTGCCCATTTTATTTTTTAATCTGAATTGATCTTGAAGGTAGCTTTAATTGGATCTCTCTAAATTCACAGACTTCCTTCAAGACAGCATAAAATAAGTTTTCAGTGTCTGGCTGCACTAGAATATAGACTTCCCAAGGGTCGGAATTTTTGTCTGTTTTGTGTATTAGTCCCCAGGGCCTAGAACAGTGCTTGGCACATTGTGGGTATTCATTTAATATCTGTAGATAAATGAATAAAAGCATGCATTTTCAACTTTGGAGATAAAGGGAAACAGAAAGCATAATTTACTTCCTTGGCTTTGTTGTTAAAATACTGTCACTATTGTATCTGTCACACCCTTCCTCTTATGTCTGGGAAACCTTTCCTCTAACAACTAGGGCCTGGATGTTGAGCGGAGGGCCTCTAGAGCCAATGACCAAGGGGTCCTCATACAACATGAATGCTGATTTGCTGGATTAAAATAAAAAAGGAAACATGAAAGAAGAAGAAAAGGATTCCCAGGAAAGTAGGGAAGGAACAAAAAGGCTAATGAGGTTAGTGAGACTATTCTTCCTGGGACTGTTCTTTTCTGGAGTCTCTCAAGGCTTCCAACCAGAAGTTGTTTAGATCTGGAAACAGATAAATACCACTTTAGCCTCTGTTTATAGTGAGAGCTCACCAAGTACAAAGTTCAGTCACTGAGCTGTGAAAAACAGGAGAGTTGGAAATTAAGATTCTTGGTGGGGAAATACAGACTATCTTGGCTATATGGTCTGCCTGCCTCCCAGCAGTAGAGGAAGATGCCAGTTAAACATATCAGCTTGACAGAGTGCTAAGGAAAAACAAAAACTTTGGTCCAAAGCCATGCAACAGAAGAAGGCAAAGGCAGCTCTTGCCTAATTTTCTACAATATTACCTGAAGAGTCCGGCGCTTGTTATCCTCTGTGTGGATCCAGGCTCGAAGAGTCAACTCAGTGATAAAAATCTGGGCCGCCTTGGCAAACAGCACAGGGGCTTCTGCACTGATCATCTGTAACAGACGTAGGCCCTCCCTGTCAATCACCAGCAAGTCATTCAAACCAGTCAGTTCGTCCCTTACCTCATGTCCTACTCTTGGGCTATGGGGCAAGGGCTAGAAAACAAGATGGTGGTAGCCTTACAAGATTCCAAGGTAAAATAAATCCACGAGTAGGGACAAAGCAGGTAGCAGACAGAAGAAGGGAAGAGGGAAAAAGGATATTTATCTAGCACCTACCATGCACCTTCTTTCTCTCATAACAGCCTTTCAGAGAAACTAGGGTTTAGGAGAGATGAAGTGATTTGCCTATGTCCATAGAGCCAGTAAGTGGTAGGACTTAGGTTCTAATCCAAAGGGAGACAATGTGGGGCAAGATAATGAGTATGAGAGCCAACGGATTTAGGGAAAATCTCTGGCTTCCCATCCTTTTGGGCTTCATTGTTCACATAGTGAAAAGAAAAAGGCTAACAACCTTCCAGGGTTGCTGTGGGAATCAAATGAGATAATACATATAAAAGCACCCAGCACAAGGCCTGGCGCACGGTAAGCGCTCAAGGAATGCAAGCTGCCTTGCCAAGTCTGAATTCAAAGTTCAAACTCTTGGTCAGACAAAGCTCTGAACCCTTGGTGAGGTGCTCTATGCAGGATATAGCCACGGGAAGAGCTCTGGAGTTACGGAAGTAGGAGGTGAGAATTGGGATCTTGGTTCTCCTACTCTGGGTGAGACACTTTTAACCTCTTTGTGTCTATTTCCATATCTATAGAATGGTGAAACTAACAATTCTTATCCTATCAAATCTCTCAGGATTACCATGAGGAAGAAGTGAGCTAATAAAAGGGAAAACTGTGGTAAACTGTTAGCTTTCCACACAAATACAAGAGACTATCAATTTTGAGTGGAAAGAGAGACAGTTGCTCTTTTCCTGTGAGAACTGTAACAGGATGTGCACTCCTAGGAATACAGAAAAGGCCACCCCCAAGTAAATCCTCTCACAAGTATAAATCATGTGAAACAACTTACAGATTGAAAAGTTAGAACAAGTGCAATATCATTATCAAACATTTCTTAGAGCTCAGATCAACAAACTAGAGATTGCAATAAGATGCTAGGAAGACGTCACTGTCCTGTTGATGTGATGATACATGTTCACATTACATAGTGGAAAGAATCGGGCGATTCAAAAAGCAAATACTCAGCATCTTTTCAACATCTGGAAAACAGGATATCCCCAATTTTCAGAGAAGACCATACAACAATTAAAACTGTTCAATTTTAGCTCACATAACAATTTTAGAGAGAATCCAAATAAAAAAGCAACAGACAATATTATTTTCATTTTCGTTTAATTAGACTTTGAGCTCTAGAGAAATGAGCAATAATTTTCCCATCGTTTTACTTTCAATATGAATAATGAAAATGAATGTGAATTCACCTTCACATCTTCATCCAGTTTCATAATCTTCTTAATACGAGCCAGTGGGAGTTCCTGTACTCGGAAATCTTTCTGAAATGAGTAACAACAGGTACATAAATAGTAGGAATAATCAACAGGGTACGACAGGCAGCATGAAACACTCTGATTGGTTTAGTCCCTCCTTTCAGAAAATATGGCAGGAGAGGAAGTACAAATGAAATGAACAAAATACAAGCTCTAGAGGCAAAATCCTTCTTAACCAAGGCAGAGCTTCAAACAAAGGGTTTCAGGATAAACTTATGATGGCTTCTAATAGTGCCCTCATGAAAAGTGGCCCCAAACAATACCAGATTCTTTGCCAGCACGATATAGAGATGTATTATACGTGTCTTCCCCTCACCCAAGAAAGTTTACCAGCTTGCATGCAGGTTAAAATGAGACTTTTGTCTTAGGGATTTTCCTCCAGTTCTTCCTTCTAATCAAGGACTGCAAGGGCAAGTGCCAGCAGCACCTGGCCATAGTGACTGTTCTCACCAGCCAGTGTGGCACTGCCTATTTCCTTTTTTTGTTTTTTGGTTTTTTTTTTGCGGTACGCGGGCCTCTCACTGTTGTGTCCTCTCCCGTTGCGGAGCACAGGCTCCGGACGCGCAGGCTCAGCGGCCACGGCTCACGGGCCCAGCCGCTCCGCGGCATGTGGGACCTTCCCGGACTGGGGCACGAACCCGTGTCCCCTGCATCGGCAGGTGGACTCTCAGCCACTGCGCCACCAGGGAAGCCCGGCACTGCCTATTTCTGACCTTTGCACTAATGTGACATCAGAAATTGGGGAGGAGCTCCTTTCCCATTACAGCAGCAAAGGCCTTGTCTCCAAAACCTGCTTGGGGGTGGGGGTGGGAGTAGAAGAGTATGGAAAAAGGGTGAGGGTGAATATATCAGCTGTCATTTAGGAATAGCCCTAAATGACAATTTAGGGCTATTTTTTCTTAACAAACATGACTAAGCTGGGGAGAAACCATTTAACTTTACTGTGGATAGGATTTAGGAAAGGGATTTTCGATTAGCACTACTCAATTACTTGCAGTTTAAGCGCTTTTTCATTTTATTTTGATACTACTGGTATTTAAACACATGGCCAATGATGGATGCAATTCTAGAAATAAAAATCAATTTTGGGTTTCAGAGCTGCAATGAAGAGAAAGGTGCAAAGGCAGAGATTAGCTAAAATCAGCAAAATCCCTACTGGGACTAGGTGTCAAATGATTGATTCTATAAGTGGTCTGAAATGTGACTCAATATGCTCACCTGGGAATTTACATCATCACATTACAGAGGAAGGAGCTCTTATTTGAGATTTGGTATAATTAACATGCATTAGTGAACTTTCTTTTCCAAGATCAACAGAAAACCTCAACTATACATCAAAGAAGGCAGTGCGGCATTTTGGAAAAACATCACCAGCCTTTCCAGACTCTATTTTATGAATACAGAAGAGCAACTATTAGGATAAAATGTACACCGAGACATCTTACTTACTTACTTACTTACTTTATTTATTTGGCCATGCCGGGCGGCATGCAGGATCTTAGTTCCCCGACCAGGGACTGAACCCATGCCCCCTGCAGTGGAAGCATGGAGTCCTAACCACTGCACCGCCAGGGAAGTCCCAAGACATCTAATTACTCCACCCAAACCCAACAAGCTGCTTGGCTACCACTCACCTCTACAAATTTCCAACACTAATTTTTCATCCTTTCCTTTTCCAAATTAGGTATCAGCATTTTCCATAAGCCTCTAAAAACCTAACCCTGGAGTGGTAGAGGCTTAGAAGTCCGGTTTATTAAAGTTTCACCAAAAGGAGACAGCAGGACACATACTATTCTTATTTTTTCTCCTCCTCTTTCATTTATTACTTCAAGCAACTCAACTAACAGCAAATGTATGATACCTACTACTATGCGGAAGATGCAAATATATTCTTACCTTTGAATAGACAAATAGTTTAATTGTTAGAGACTAACACATGAGAACATTACAATCCCCTATCCTATACTAGAATGGGGGTGTAAAATCCCACACGGAAAAGAAAGAAATGACCAGCTGGCAATGGGAGGTGTGGGGCGCTGGAGTGAGCGAGAGGAACTGGCAAATGTTCCACAGAGGGGCTGAATCGCAATTATATCTAGGGATACTGCAAATCTGCTTGCTGGAAAAGTATGTTATTCAGACAGAAGAAACAGCATGCACAGAAGCACAGAGACAAAAACCCTGGCCTATTTAAGTTTTCGATGTATGACCTTAGTACAGAGGGGAACAGTAGGAAAGGGAATGCTGGATTGGGGCCAGATTCTAAAGGGATTTTTAAAAAAACATTTAACTACAGAAATCAATCACTGGTCTTCGTTCTTGTGTGGCATATCACACAAAATGATGATGTTAAACAGAAATGCCAAAGAGAATACTAGGGATGATAATTCCTTTGGAAGGCCTCCCAGGATGATACACAAAGAACAAGATTATGACCACAAGATTTAGGTCTCTTGCAAGTGTGCTCTCATTTGGCTTGGTTATTTAATATAATTCCCACAAGACTGTTCTAAGATTACTTAACTAAAGCCCAAAGCTAATAAAAAGACCTCCTTTCCTAACTTGAAAGAATAAAATATTACTTTTAGAATTTCTATGAGACTATAATTAAAAGAAAAAACAAGAAAAGGTCAAGGATATCATCCCCACCTTGATGATGTGTAAAATGAGGCAGAAATTTACAAAAAGCTCTGCTCTAAGCCCCACCAACCTTTTCTTTTGTGAGAAACTTTCTCATGATCCCCAAACCTTGAGATCTTAAAGGATCTTCAGATGTATGTGTGTGGCTCATTATCGCTGACAATAGCCCAGTTTTCTATAATCTCAGCCTAGCTTTCCAGTCACATGTAAGGGTTTACAACAAGCTTATTGGAGAGGGGAGCCCCTTCACTATCAGTAAATTGGCTTTCAAGTCAATGCTCCCCTTGTCATTGGAAACCATGCAACTGACATGAGTAACATTAAACTTCTTCTCCCGATGCTAATCCAAGTGGAAGAACAACTAACACATTTTACTCTTGGAAGTGACATCAGCATCGTAGAAGAGCAGATTCTCTCAGAACATTCTCATGCTCTTGACCACAACCAAAGAACTACACTTAAAAATGCTGCCAAGGGGGCTTCTCTGGTGGCGCAGTGGTTGAGAGTCCGCCTGCCGATGCAGGGGACACGGGTTCGTGCCCCGGTCCGGGAAGATCCCACATGCCGCGGAGTGGCTAGGCCTGTGAGCCATGGCTGCTGAGCCTGCGCGTCCAGAGCCTGTGCTCCGCAACAGGAGAGGCCAGAACAGTGAGAGGCCCGCGTACCGCAAAAAAAAAAAACAAAAAAAAAAACGCTGCCAACTGAAATTGCCAAATTTCAAGAAGTCTGAATTCACTCAATGAGAGCTGAAAGCCAAAGAAAAGTCAATGGGTCTCAGGCTGCACTAAAGAACATCCACAGTCTCAAACATGATGAGAAATCTTCTGCAGGCCTACCTAGTCAGGCTCTCACTCCGGCAAAGTCAAGATTCTATCCTCTCGAAAGCAGTGATTCTCAACCTTGGCAACATGTTAGAATCACCTGGGGGAGCTTTTGAAAAACAAGATGTCTGCGCTTTACCCCAGACTAAGTGAATCAGGAACTCTAGGGAGTGGAGTCCTGGCATCACATTTTTTGAAAACTACCCTGGTGACTGTAATCCACAGTGAGGGTTAAGGACCACTGCTTTAAAGCCTTGTTGCTCCAAGTGAGGTCCCTAGACCAGCAATGGCATCATCTGGGAACTCAAAAGAAATGCAGAATCTCAGGCTCCAATCCAAACCTCCTAAATCAAAATCTGTATTTCAACATGACCCTTATGTTGTTCACATATAGACAATAAATTCTGAGAAGCACTGCTCTACAGGAAGAGCTCAAACAGCATAGGACCTATTTTTTAACAGTCCACCAACCTTTACCTCCAAGTTCTTATTTAAATGGTTATCTGATTTGATTGTAATGGTGGAAATGTCATCTTCCAATCTGGAGGCATTGAAGAATGAAAAGATATAATTGGCGATTAAAAGAAAGTGACCTAAGCATTAAATTACAGCTAACTGAAGGCTAAATGGGATGTACGGAAGGAGCTTAAAGGAGGATTAGATTTTTCTTTAAGATTCAGCATTACTGCCTCCCCATCTGCCCCCCAAAAGACAAAAGTGAGCTTCTTCTTCCCCCCTTTCGAAGAGGTCTAGAAGGGTAAAATTCAATGCCAAGAAGTCTATTAATTATTGTTCCCAGAGTTCTGCTAAGCAGGAATACAGTATTTTACACAATCATCCTGGTGTACGATCATTTTGGTATGATTTTTAACCAACTTCAATTCCAGCTGAACACCATCTGGGTTTATGGACAATGCAGAGCTTTCAAGAATGAGGAGAGCCTGATGGCCAAGCTGAGATGAAAGACAAATTGCTTTTGCAGAACACAGACCAAAACGACTGGGGCCAATGTCTCCAATACATCATGAATTATATCATCTAGCAAACTTCAATTACTTGTTTTTGGAACATCTTTGTCCCAGTCATAGAGAGACCACAACACCTTATGAATGTTCTCATAAGTTTTATTTACGTTTGGATGGTTTGAACATATGGATTTTTTAAAAAATCTGGTAGATACTTTGAGATGTCAATCTAAGAAGCTCTGACATATCTGAGGAAGTCTGGTTGTAAGTGCTGTTCAGTTCAGGAAAGGCACAGACTAAACACTAAAACGTCAGGCACGTTACACAGGCAGAAGTGCAGTCAGAGAAGCAGATGCCTTCTTCGTGTGCCACAGGCAGAGGGAAAATAAAAGTTTTACAAAGGGACTTTATTGGCTTGCATTCTCACTCAAACTTGGCACTATGTTGCTTCACACTAACTCTGAAGCGGAGGAATCTGATTCATTCAAATATTTAACGTGCACCTATTTTATGCCAAACATCATTCTAAGCACCTGATGTAAGAGATACGATGGTAGCAGTCTAGGAGTCTTTTCTCAGGGGTACACAGGAGGAAATTTTTAGTTAGCCATCAATAGGAGAATGATTAAAGAAGACTTTCCTCCTTGACCTTCTTTCTCCTTACTCATAAAACTTGAACTACAAGTGAATTCCTCAAAGTAACCCACTTTTTAAAAAAATTTATTTATTTATTTATTTATTTTTGGCTGCATTGGGTCTTCATTGCTGAATGCGGGCTTTCTCTAGTTGCAGCGAGTGGTGGAGGAGCTACTCTTCATTGTGGTGCATGGGCTTTTCATTGCGGTTGGCTTCACTTGTTGCAGAGCATGGGCTCTAAGTGCACGGGCTTCAGTAGCTGTGGCTTGCAGGCTCTAGAGCGCAGGCTCTAGTTGTGGCACACAGGCTTAGCTGCTCCGCGGCATGTGGGATCTTCCCGGACCAGGGATCGAACCCATGTCCCCTGCATTGGCAGGTAGATTCTTAACCACTGCGCCACCAGGGAAGTCCCAAATCCATTTTTAACCTCTGAAGGACTAGCTGTCTAGCAACAAAAAGTTGGTCAACACCACGATCTGCTCTGATGTCAATCAAACTTGAAAATTAAACCAAGTAGGATAAAAATCAAAGCCCACATTCCTGTTCACCGCAGCATTATTCACTATAGGCAAGAAATGAAAGCAACCCAAATGCCCACTGACAGATGAATGGATAAGCAAAGTGTGGTATGTACACATACACAGGAAATATTATTCAGCCTGAATAAGGAAAGAAATCCTGTCACATGCTACAACATGGATGAACCTTGAAAACATTATGCTAAGTGAAATAAGCCAGGCACAAAAAGACAAATACTGTATGGGTCCACTTATGTGAGGTACTTAGAGTGCTCATAGAAACAGAAAGTAGAATGGTGATTACCAAGGGCTGGGGAGAGGGAAAAGCGGGTGGTGGTTGTTTTATGGGTATAAAGTTTCAGTTCTGCAAGATGAAAAAGTCCTGGATATCTGTTTCACAACAATGTAAATACACTATTGAACTGTACATTTTTAAATGGTTAAGATGGTAAATTTCATTGTGTCATTTTACAATTAAAAACAAAATCAAAGTCCAACAAAATACAGAAAAGCTAGGTGCTGAATTTGAACTTCCACAGTTTATGTGACCGCTCGCCGGATCCTGGATTTTTTCTGCGTTCAAGCTGGAGGACAGACTTGCTGCACTGGCCTAGTCCCACCATACCCCAGGAGGGCACTAATTTTACACCAGGCTGATCCCAGCACTAAAACCTGATAAGCTTAACCATGAGATTATCCCCTCAAAACATGCACAAAATACCCCACTTTTGACTTTATAATTTCATTTTTTTCCTTCCTTCTGTTTTATATCTAAGATAGTACAGATAACTACTACCTTTAGACTGCAGAAGAGAAAGAATGATTTTTCAGTGGAAATCCACATGTGAACACAGGCCACTCCGAGAAAGCTCAAGCCAAGTTCAACTGCTGAAAATCCCCCATACAAACAAACGTGCCCCACAGGTACATTCAGAATATAAATTAGTTTCTCTACCCCTGAAGTCAAGTGGGCATTTATCACAGTAAGTTATTTTGTTTATTTGATTCTTTCATTACCTGTTTATAGTCTGTCTCTCCCACCAGAATACATGTTCTGTGAGTGCAATGATTCCGTCTGTCTGGTTCACAACTGGATCCACAGTAACTAGCATAGCCATAGTAGGTGCATAAGTATTTGTCGAGTGAACAAATAAACTGACTACGTTATGTTAGAGGTTAAGGACCAAAGCTCTAAGAAATTGCAACATGAGTTCTACATCAAGAAGGAATCCAGTGTTTGCTCTGCCAGGATGCTAATATTGATACCTTCAGGGCAGGAATGACACATCTAACACAGAGAGCTCCTTCAGCATTTGCTGAAATGACACCAAATGGAACAATCTTCATTAAGGATATGACACCATACTCTGACTTTTATTGCTTCAGATTCATCACTGTGCCTGACTCAGTAACTGTTTAATAAATACTTATCAAATAAATGACTCTGGTTGTAATTACTACATTGTAAGCCCCTCAAGAGCCAGGGTTTTATTTGATTCTTCTATGTCAGAGGTTCTCAACAGGGGATGATTTTGGCCCCCAGGGAACATTTGCCAATGTCCAGCAAAATTTTTGGTTGTCACAACTGGAAGGGGAGTGCTACTGGCTGGCATCTACTGATTAAAGGCCAGAGATGCTGCTAAACACCGTACAATGCACAGAAGAGCCCCTCAAAACAAAGAATTATCTGGCCCAAAATGTCAGTAAGGCTGTTAAGTAACCCCAATCTAAGTGTATCTTTTGACACCTGGAAACAGTGCCTGCTTACAACAGATTTGTTGTTGAATAAACTGCCCAATAGTTTTCACCAGGTCCTAGAAATTTGGCAGGGCCACTAAATCAGGCTTAAGAAATGACCTACAGCTACCGGAGGAAAGTAAGCTCTGCTTTTCTGCATTCTCTAAAAGATCTGCCTCACATTAAAGTATCTCCAAGTCAAAGCATCCACTATACAACCACATGCCTAAAGAGAGCCACTAAGATATAAAACAACCCTTGTAGTTACCTCACCTAAGGTAAATTACATTTTCATTTTCCTATCCAAAGGCCAGAAATGAACTATATTTTTAGAAATGTGCTTGAGATTAAAAACACTTTAGTCTAAGTTTTGGTTATTCATCTCAAAGCTTTTACACTCTTTAAAAGTTTCTCATTCTTCCTTACCACTGTTAAATTCCGGATTTCTTCCATGACACGAGGCCAGAAGGACTGTAGGCTTTGCTGGGCATCACTGCTGCTAGCACCACCAAATCCTCCTTCTGTGGACATTTTGACAACTAAAAACAAACACATACATGAGATACATTAGAAATAATAAAGTCAGACCTTCTGTCCAGGTTATTTATAGCTTTCCTTGTGGATGTTTTCACTAATTCATTCAATTTCTCAGCCTGAGAAAGTATACAAACTTGTGCTGAAGGGGTTTTTCACACCAGCTTAAGTCTTAGCCAAAAATAAGGAGGAAAGTTTTCCCTTCTATCCAGCTCATACCGCAGAGACTAACAAGGAGCTCCAAGCAGAAAATCTAAAATTGCTAGAAATCCAAACTCAAATCCTAATGTGAATCAAGGACTTTTAATGTCTTATTTTGTGGAGGGGAAAGAAAAAAAGGCACTTGGTTGTCCTAGTCTGGTCCATAATTTTCAATGCCATTCTCTCCAATGTTTTTCAAGTTCTATGTGGCTTCTCACACTCCATGCCACAGCCTGCAGCACTTACATTAAGGGTCCCCAGTGATTAATACTGTACAGAAATGTAAACCCAAAGTCTTAAAAAATAAGAGCCAAGTTTATTCTTTTGTTTAGACACTGTGGTCCCACTTCTTTGGGGCTACTGATGATTATTATTCTTTCTAATCTCAAGCTAATCTGCCTCAAAGGACACAAAAACACTAAAGTCTAGGCCAGGAATTGAGTGGACGGCACAAAGTCTCCGAACTGAAATCACTTCCCAGTTCTTTCCTTACCTGAACCATGCTGTCAGGCACAAAGCCAAACAAAGCACACCACCAACTGGAAGCTTTAAAGATGGTTGAAAAACATTGAAGAATTAAATTTAGGACAGAGAAAAGAGAGTCAGAACTTGCAGTCAATTGCTTTGTGATGGGGGAGGGAAGATGAATAAGGATCTCCACATCAGCTATAAATATAGATAACATTGTAATGTCTTAAAAGATTTACAGGGGGAAGTACAAAACTCCAGATGGCTTAAATGCTTATCTGACAAATACTTACACCCAAGAAACAGTTTAATTGAACACAAAGAGCAAGAAACTTAGCGATGTCCTAAGAATTTCTATTCTGGGAAACTATCTGAAAAGGTTTGACAGGCCAGTGACAGGATGCTGGTGGACAGCTATGTAAGTCATTAAGAACTAATTCTGAAGGGCTGAAAGAAACGCACCAAAGCCAGGGGTCACATGACCAAATTGCTACTTTCCAGGCTTCACGTGGATGCATGCTGGGCACATCATTCTCCATCAGCAGAATGGAATGAAGGCTGATAAATCTAGGTTTAGACTGTGAGGATGTTTGATTCACTCTTAAATGTTTGCCTGGAACTGTCCTAGAGTTCTCTAATTTTTTTTTTTCCCTTTTTCTTCTAAAGGAAATGATGAGAGGAAAGAAATGAAAGGAAAACAAGAGTACAATCTTCAAAGCAGATTTCACTCTGGTGTAATGACATTAGTGGCTGATGATGTAATGGGAAAAGGTTTGGAGCCAATTTCTGGTGCTGGAGGCCTACAAGCAGCTCTATACATCAACAGGAACTCTAAGTGTTAGGAAGCAATATGATCTTGGAGTTTCTGGAGGGAATTAAAGTGAAGAATGTTGAATCACGGTTGGAAATGACTAGATAAAATCTTGAGTCCTAAATAACCAAGTAAGATCCTCTCAACTCAGCTCCCATGACATTTTCACTTATCACCATATGCACATGGCCTATACACTATTCTCTTAGATGTACTGAGAACAAAGAGACCAAGGTAATCTACAGAAATTTATTTACTTTTATTAATAGATTCTTACGAGGTACTCATGACAATGATGAGAGTGAGACTCTAACCTTTTTAAATGGGGCAAATAAAATCTTTCTAGAAATGAAAATAATTATCAAAAAAACTTTAAAAAGAATCTAACCTTTCATTGTAGGGACCCCTGTACATGCCTGATCTTAGCAGAATCTGCCATGAAAACTGCTATGGTCAAAGGAGGAAGATGCACAATTGCCAGTGTATCTCTGTGTAACTTGCTAATGATGAGTAGGTTTAGTTTGAGTGCAAAGGCCCGTGAGATTTAGAAAGTTGGTAACCAGTTTTGATTGTCCTCTAATCTCTTCCCACAAACATTACCAAGGTACACAATTCAAGAAGCATTTTTAAAACCATCTGTGCACAGTCTGCTTTTAAATCTTGAATTGCCCCAACTAAGGATGTGCTGGTGCAATCAGTTCCCAAACATCTGTGCAGTCAATAGATTATGAATGAATCTTTGGCTGGCTCAGAGCCACACTGTCAGAGTGGGGGTTGGCTACAGAACAGAAGTTAACAAATTATCTGGAACTGATAAATGTATTAAAGGTTAAGTGTTTAACTTGAGAGACCTGTCTGAATTAGAAAATCATAAATGGATAATGGCAAAAAAAATTCAAGTCAGTAATAATGTCCTTTACATTTTACTGCATCACAGAAGTTTAAAACTGGGGGGAAAAAGGCATTAAGAACCACCCAGGCCACCTCCTCTAAAAGATGCTTACAGCCCTACTTCAAGCTCTGCCCAGCTCCCTCACTCCCACCCTAAGGAGTCATTTAGCTTAAACATGAGCTCCTCCTGCTATACTTCTAAGAAACTGGCTCACTGGTAAGGCATTCTTTTCCATCCATCCATCCAGCTCTCACTGTTCTTTACACTAAGTTGAATTTACGAACAAAGGATCATTTCAGCTTTCGATTTAGAGTTACAACTTTGACGCCTTTTCCATTAAGAAACCTCTTTTCATAAATTCCTGACTCCAAAAAAACAAAGGTACTATACTTTCATCAGGGACAGAAGATCCTCTCATGAGGAAAAAGAGAAAATGGTTTGGAGCATGTTTTCTAGCATCTCTGCACAGAGATGATTTGTAGCTAATTATCTTAATATCTCTTGGGGGACTTCCCTGGTGGTCCAGTGATAAAGAATCCGCCTTACAATGCAGAGGATGCAGGTTCAATCCCTGGTCAGGGAACTAAGATCCCACATGCTGCAGGGCAACTAAGCCCGTGCGCCACAAATACTGAGCTCGCGCACCTCAACTAGAGCCTGCATGCAGCAAACTACAGAGCTCACGCGCCACAACTGCAGAGCCCACACACCCTGGAGCCTGCGTGCCACAACTAGAGAAGACAAAATCCGCACGCCACAATTAGAGAGAAGCCCGGGCACCAAGACGAAAGATACCGCATGCTTCAACAAAGATCCTGCGTGCTGCAACTAAGACCCGACACGGCCAAAAATAAAATAAAAATAAATAATAAATAAATCTTAAAAATCTCTTGGAAGAACATAAATTGTTGCTATAAATTCCTAGAAAGTGAGTATTTTTATTCAAAAGGCTTTCCCCAAAGCAGATCCAGTCTTCACATGGGGCTTTAAAAATTAGATCAAATCTCACGCAACAGATCTTATGAAAACAAGTTGGCGTTCTCAATATTTTCTGACTGTGGCAAAACTTAACATTAAAATAATAAAACCTAATCATAAACAAATTTTGCTCACCAAACAAGTTAAAAAATATAAAGTAACCTTAGTTAATTTTATCACTTATTTTAATAATTAATACATAAATTGCAACTGAATTGATTTTGCTACAGAAGTAGCCTACTTACAACATCTACAACCCATGGCAAATATGCCAGGTTCATCTTCTAGAGTGATAAGAAAGGTATGTATTTAAAAGTAAGAAAGAGATTTATATTCCAGGATCCTTTTTATTCCATGTTAAATTGCTATCGCTATCATGAGATAAAGCTAGTTATATATAGTAAGACCAAGCCACATTAGCTTAGAAAAATGCATAATAGAATTTCCCAGATTTAGTTCATAATTAATATTAGATTTATTACTCATGTTCATTAATTAGATTATAAACACTTGAATAAGACTGCCTGTTTAACTATTTAATAAAGACTTAAGGACCAGATGAAATATTGAATGTTTGTTGCTATAAGAAATCTCAACTCCCATTATCTCTTAATTTATCTGGTTTTAAAAACAGTTTGCTTTCCAAAACTAAAATGGGAAGAATCAAAGTCCACCAAGAAAAGGCCACTTCTGCAATGCTCAAATCAACGGCCATCTCTCCACAAGTGTTCTCTAAATAACCCCAAGTGATCACTCCTTCCTATAAACCTTCAGAGCCCTTAATCTGTACTTCTTCCTGCCCTCACCACATTACCTTGTATGATCATTATTTATGTATTTCTTACCATATTTCCCCTTCTCATTTATAAGCTTGTGGGTAGGACCTGAGTATGATTTATCTCTGGATTCCCTCACAGCACCTAGCTCAAAGCCTGATAAATAATTACTTCTGAATGAAGGAGCAAGAGAGTTGTTGCATATGGCCTTTCTGAGAAAAAAGAGGCCTCTTGGAAAGCCTGGCCCTGAAATAAGATTTATGGGACTGCAAACTATCCTAGGAGTTTCAAAATAAACGAGGTTCTCTCTGGGCCTTGAAAGTATAAGTAGGACTACAATCAGAAATCCACATGACTTGCCGAAGTGAATTTAAGATAAAAGGGCATGGGACTTCCCTGGTGGTCCAGTGGTTAAGTCACTGTGCTCCCCATGCAGGGGGCCTGGATTTGATCCCTGGTCAGGGAACTAGATTCCGCATGCCGCAACTAAAGATCCGGCATGCCGCAACTAAGACCCGGCTCAGCCAAATAAATAAATATATATATATATTTTTAAAAAAGATAAAAGGGCATGACAGGAAGGGGACACACACACACCACACACACACGCACACACACACACGTCCTGGAAGTTGCAAGGCAGACTGCAAGGCTAGAAACATGGGTGCATACCATTCCCAAGCGTAAACCTTTTGAAAGTCAGAATCTTCTCAGAAAGGTGACCAGGACAGATTAGCAAAGTTTCAAAAATTAATGACAACAGGTAAGTAGGAGAAGAAGGGGCAGGGGGGAGACCTGTGTTTGGCCACTGCCAGGAGGATAAGGAGAAAATCATGGAGGAAATGGGATGATTCAATCAAATTGGGATGATTCAATCATATCACTCAGGGGTAGACAATTTGTCATTCTAATATCTGGTTACTCTTTATCATTCTTGAAGAAAGAGACCTAAGGAGTTTTCAAAATATCCCAGAAGCAGAGTGCTCCTCCTTTAAGATTCCCTTGGAAGTCTTTTAAGCTCTTTCTTTCGGCCAGTTACCATTCTCACCAAATCCTCCCTTAGTAATATGCTAGACATGGAAGAGGATGTATCAAAATGACCAACCTCATAAAATACAAAGAAACATAAGGTTTTACTACAATATTCCCTAGTTTCTAAAACTCTGCACCTTTAGGTTTTGACTCTCTATTTCTTGGCATGTACCTCACTCTCTCTACAAAAATCCTTTACATTATAATATGCCTAAACCCACAACACAGCTCTGTGAAACAACTAAAAGCAAATAGATATTGTTGGGAGAGAATACCTAAATCCCTATCATCACAACTATTCAAGGAAAAAGGACCACAGAAATTTCCCCTAAGATGAAGCCCAATCCTTGCCCATTGCTGCTTCCTATTAAAACACTAGAGCTGCCCCATCCCAGGCAGTCAAATTTTACCTAAAAATAATGCTCTCATTGTCAAATGCAAGCAAATATCTCTTGGCCCAGTTGTGACTGAAAAACAAATCTAAACACTGGTACCATCTTTCACCTTAATGCACCACCACCCCAATCCAACTTGCAGCCTTTAAGCCTTTCAGGCTGAGAATGTCCCCAATCATTCCTATGTGTCTCCAACTTAACATATATCAAGCATCTCCCTATGTTCAAAGTAAATTAACTTCTTCACTTGCCTTTTTGACTTGCATTTTGATCATGTTTTCCTGTCATTAGATGACATGTTTTTTATTTTGCCCAATTAGCAGCACTATCACCTGCATTTTATGTTCCAGTACTGCTCAGGTATTTATTAACGTTAGTTCCAGGCTTCTTTATTTGAATTGGCTAAAACTGTTGGGATGTTATATTTCAAATGGGGAATGAAAGATAAAGAATATTAATATGAATGAATAAGAAGAAAGGGGGTAAGATTTAAGCTAACTTGTGCTTGTTATTTTAGATATTCTTCCAAACTACAAAGAAAAGTGAAAACTAAATTTGAGAACTAAAATTTCTGAAACAATTCCTCCGGACTTCCCTGGTGGCTCAGTGGTTAAGAATCCACCTGACAATGCAGGGGACACGGGTTTGATCCCTAGACCAGGAAGATCCCACATGCCACGGAGCAACTAAGCCCATGCGCCACAACTACTGAGCCTGCGCTCTAGAGCCCACGTGCCACAACTACTGAAGCCCACACGCCTAGAGCCCGTGCTCCACAAGAAGAAGCCACCGCAACGAGAAGCCCACGCACCGCAAAGAAGCGCAGCCCCCGCTCCATGCAACTAGAGAAAGCCTGCGCGCAGCAACAGGACCCAACGCAGCCAAAAATAAATAAATAAATTTAAATAAATAAATTTAAAACAATTCCACCAACATCAAGCTGGTTCTCATGTTTATATAGATGGACATAAGGACCATTATCAATCACAATGGCTAAAAAGCATTTCAAGTTTTAAGGAGGCATATGTTCTCCACAATAAAACCAACCTTACATTGACAATTTCAGGAGAAAAATAACAATATTCTGGAAATAAAAAGACGTATGTTTGTGAACTGGCCTGCTGCCTACAAGCTGGTGGCCTTGGGCCAGTCACTTCACTAAGCCATTCCAGAAGCAATGTGTACTGAACACATACTCCAAAGGCCGAAGGGGTGGTCTGGTATGGAAAGCCTACATTTCACTGCTTGAAGATGTAATAAATGAATGAATACAAGGGAAGGCTGGGTGACTAGAGAGAAAAGAGGGTTCAACAGTCCTTTCTTTTCTTTTTTTAAACTTTTTGGCCGTGCCACACGGCATGCGGGATCTTAGTTCCTCAACCAGGGATTGAACCTGTGCCCCCTGCAGTGGAAGCACTTGAGTCTCAACTACTGGACTGCCAGGGAAGTCCCTCAACAGTCTTTATTTAAGCTCATCTAAGGTTTCTACTGAAGCAAGAAAGCACTAAGCCTAGTGCCAGAAACCTTACTACTTAAATTCTAAACATAACTGGGTTCCAGATGGTCATACTTACTGGCAGGTTATTACACAGTATCCCACTACTCTAAGAATGAATAATGTAGATCCCTTTCCCCAATCCCAAACAATGCCAAGTTCAGTGTTTGAGGGTGTGTCTGTCTTGAGCTCCAAAAGGTTAAGTATGAAGCCCCTTTTCAAACTGCCTACAGGAGAAATCATGCTTTCCAAAAGACTATGGGCTGGAAGTGGCTGCATACTACTCTCCCTAAAGATCTGCTCACAAAGATACATTTTCAAATTGGCAGCAGAGATACTCTTCCTTCAAAAACAAAACATGTTTCTCCTTGCTGTCTACTACAACACAATCTTTCAAACAAGGGCTAGATCATAATATAGTTATAGTGCATCTGGGAAAAAAAGGAAGGCAGAGCAACTGGTATAAGCAATGAAACTTAACAGGAAGGCGTGACCAGAACATTTAAAAACCTGTTCCTGTGGAATAGAAATGGTATGTGAACATCTTACTTCACATAGTTTCTTCCTCATGCCTTTACTGGTATTCAGCTTACATGACATGTATGTCTATACACTGGCATATATGACAGCAACAAAACACTATCAGTATTTTGTATGATGGAGAAAGAAGACCAAATATTTTAGTGAAGTATTCTAAAGCAAGGGTCCACAAACTACAGCCCACAGGCCAAATCTGGCGTGCAGCCTGTTTTTGTAAATTCAGTTTTCCTGGAAGACTGCAGCCCCCATTCACTTACATTGTCTATGGCTGTTTCCACGCTACAACAGTAGAGTTGAAGTGCTAGAACAGAAACTGTATGACCCACAAGCTGAAAATATTATCTGGCCCTTTAGGAAAAAAAAAAAGGATCTGATAATATAATGATGGGGAAACTGAGTGTCAGAGGTTTGAAAAGCTTGCCCTAGATCACACAGCTGTTACATTGCTTCCTCACCTGTTCAACCTCCATTAGGAGTAAACTAGGCCAGCCCTCTCTACCCCACAGAAATATTTGTTAATCTCTCTGACACTCCAACCTAATGAAAGTAAATAAATTCTTGAAGGAAGAATGACAAGTACGTAACTGGGTTTTCAGACCCTGAGCCTCAAAGAGAATTCTAACATGAGCTGCAGAAAGAATAGTGCCTGTAAGTCTGAGCTAAAACGTAATCTAAAACAAAGAGCCATTTTGCTTACTGGATCCCCTCTGAGACTCAGAAACTCTAAGAACAATCTTTTGCCCAGCTTCTAGCAGGATCCTGTGTTAATGTATGCCCAGGAGAGGTGAAAAGTGTGATTCTGAAGAATGTTTCAAAGATGCCAACTTAAAAGCTTTAGAGTTTTACCCTCAATTGATCTTCACTCAGCTCAGTGCCAAAGATATCAGTATCATTCCAATTTTACAGATAAGAAAGCCGAGGATTGGGTATCTTACGTCACCTGCTCAAGGTCACAATATAGTAAATAGTGCAGCTGGAAATACAAAAGCTCTAAAATTCTGTTCTTGATTTAGTACAGATCATTCATTCTCACTTTTTGTTGCTTTAAGGTATGTGTATATTCAAACTGTCCAGGGAGATGAGCAGTCTCGGCTTGGATCACTGACTCAAATCCTTAACCCAGAAGATCATTTCTATCCACTTGCTCACAAAATCTCTGCGGCAATCACAGAAGATGCTAATGGCACTGCTATCTCCTATCATATAAACATCCTTCTCTTATTTCTCTGTTGTCTCTCTCCTTGCTCCATCACTCTCTTTTCTATTTTATCCTCCCTCTTGCTTGTCTCTAGGAGTCAGTAGCACCTATGAATACTCAGCAGCAAACAGTGGGGGGCAGTAAAGTACAGGGTAAATACATAAATAAAATGTATCGGACCTGGAGGTTCTTGCTCTCTGGCTACTAACTTGTCACTTAACTTCTTGAGGCCTCTTTCACCTCACAGGGCAGCTGCAGCACACAAATGGGAAAGACACGTTAGAAGGCCTTGAAAAATACCAAGCATCATATAAATGCCAGATGGCATATCAAAACCACTGCTCAGAGCTAGACAAGACATCTACTCCTGGCCTGAATAGTCTCAAACACAGTACCAAGCCCAAACACAAATCTCCCTCACGTATTGTAACAAGTAACCCAATTTGCTTCTTTCTCTAATTTAGACTACTTACTTTATTATTATTATTATTATTTTGCGATACGCGGGCCTCTCACTGCTGTGGCCTCTCCCGTTGCGGAGCACACGCTCCGGACGCGCAGGCTCAGCGGCCATGGCTCACGGGGCCCAGCCGCTCCGCGGCATGTGGGATCTTCCCGGGCTGGGGCACAAACCCACGTCCCCTGCATCGGCAGGCGGACTCTCAACCACTGCGCCACCAGGGAAGCCCCTTACTTTATTTTTAACACGTGTCCTAAGAGTCCTGCATCAGATGCATGGAAACAGATGCAGTAAGAAATCTTCTTCCATCTCTTTTGTAAGCATAAAATAATTTTTAAAGCCCTTTAAACAATTAAATTTAGAATGAATGTACTAGTTCCAAATAAAGAATTCAAGATGGAAATGACTAGGAATGCTCTTAACTTAAATCCTTGGGAATGTCAATGATCAGTAGCCATGCAGGCTCTCCCTCTAGACAAATCCAAAAATACAAAAATTCTTAGAACGTGTCTCCTTGTACACCTCAGACTTCTGTAAGCTAGAAGTATGTGGTTGTTTTGTCTTGCAGAAGGAAGGCAGAGGAGACCTGAAGTCTAGGCAGCATCCTACCCCATCTGGTCCCACCAACCAAGAAAAAGATTCAACAGAACACTGAGCTCTGAAGAGAGCTCTGGCTGCTTCTATCTCCATCCAAGATCTTGGAGTAAAGGGAATATGTTCTGAAAGCAGTAATTTTTGAGACTATCTCATGGACTGAAACCAACTTTTTAAAGATTTTTGGGACTAGCACTGATAAGAAGCTTGCTCTCACAGTATGTACAACTATAAGAAATAAATATACCCAGTGACCACTAAACTTTTTTCTCCCCAAGAAACCATTCCTGGCACCCAATAAATCTATTTCTACAATTATCATATTCACTTTCTTCACACGTATATTGAATATTATTATTATTAGGCACATTATTTCTTAAGCCTAAAATTTCCATGCTCCTATTTTCTCCCTAGTTCTTATGTAACTATCTTTGTTTCTGACACAACCTCAAGGGAAACATGCCTTGCACTAGTGGAGACAGTCAGTAGCACCTATGAATAGGACACATCTACTGAATAAACAAACACAAGCTCCTCAAGAACTACTTCAAGACCCCAAGTATCTTTGACTTTACTCTGGGTTCTTTTCCTTGAAATGTGCATACGGGGAAATCCCTTCGCAAGTACCTGAGCTCAGCTGTGCAATAACCTTTGGTCGTAATACAATGGAAAAGTCAAAAAAGAGTAGGGATGGGGAGAAACCTGTTCTACTTTAGAAAATGTAGCAGAAGTGTACATAATTATCTAATCATAGACTCCACTGGAAAATGGAATATTGTGCAGGTGAGTTAATCCATTTAAATACTGGAGAATTCTCGATTAAAAACCTGGAGGGTGTTATAAGAGTGTCAATAAGAGCCTGGCTGTATTGATTTGGCTGTATGGGTTCTGCTGATTCACAGACACACAGAATTCTGCCCTCTGCTTAGTGTCTTTTAGCATTGATTTGAAAGTTAAAAGAAAGCAAGCAAGAAAGGACACGAGAATAAACAAATCCTCCAAGTCAACCAAACTCTAAATCTCCCACCTCCGTGTATACAGCTGTCAGGAACAGAGAATGTAAAGATCACTTCAAAGAATGCAAAGCAACTGAGATGGTTATGCTAATCCCTTGCGTTTGTACATGCTTTACACTTTACTACTTTAAAGAAAGTAGCTTTCTTCACATTATCTCATTTGTTTCTCACAGCAAACACAACACAGGTGCTAAATATTCCCATCTGACAGATAAAGATACTTTATCCAGGTAGACTGAGGGACTTACCTTAGGTTACAGGGCAAGTATATGCCAGAGCCAGAACCACAACCCATATGCCCTTATTCTCAGTTTTGTGCTCTTTCACGGCATGTTCTCTTCCCTCTTTAGAACTGATAACTCAGTAGAGGACTAAGAATTTAAGAACCTGTGGATCTTCTCAGCCTGGAACATAAATCCATAAAGCCTTTTATCTTTAGTTTTCCTGATCATTCTCGTGGACAAAAGTACTCCAGGGACTTCCCTGGTGGCACAGTGGTTAAGCATCTGCCTGCCAATGCAGGGGACACGGGTTTGATCCCTAGTCCGGCAAGATCCCACATGCCGCGGAGCAACTAAGCCCGTGCACCACAACCACAGAGCCTGTGCTCTAGAGCCTGCGCGCCACAACTGCTGAGCCCGCGTGCCACAGCTACTGAAGCCCATGTGCCTAGAGCCTATGCTCCGCAACGAGAGAAGCCACCACAGTGAGAAGCCCGTGCACCGCAAGGAAGAGCAGCCCCCGCTCACCACAACTAGAGAAAGACAGAATGCAGCAACAAGGACCCAATGCAGCCATAGATAGATAAATAAAGAAAGTACTCCAAAATGCCAAGATGTCAGATTCTTACACATTCCGAAGTGGAAAGCTTAAGTTTTTCAAGCTTGTTAAAGCTGCAGTTGCCCACAAGGACTGGGACTTGGGGATATCTGGTCACCAACCAAGAGTAGAGATAAAAAGGTCCAGTAGAGCAAGTTCACTCTCTGGGGGCCTGGTGATGAGAAGTCACTCTATCTTTTCACTATAGTTCAGAGCAATAGCCTTAGCCTAGCCCCCCTTACTGGAGCTGTTTTCATAGCTGCACACTTATAGGAGGAATCATCTGGTTAAATTCTATGCAGTGTTTCAAAATTACAGCCTTTGCAACACTGTGAACATGGTGACAATGTTATTCTAATTATGCAGCCATTACTCTCAGAATCAAAATCCCTGTTCCAACTACCTTACTAGGGATAAAACTAAGATTATAAATCACAGCTAAGAAATACAAAGCAACTGATTATTTAAGAACACCATGACTCATCTAAAAACATCAATCTCTGTGGTTCAAGATAAGAACTCAAATACAAGAGGTGCCCAATATATACCACAAAGTATAGATTTGCACAGCTAAAGAACACTATAGGCTTCCCTGGTGGCGCAGTGGTTAAGAATCCGCCTGCCAATGCAGGGGACACGGGTTTGAGCCCTGGTCCGGGAAGATCCCACATGCCATGGAGCAACTAAGCCTGTGTGCCACAACTACTGAGCCTACGCTCTAGAGCCTGCGAGCCACAACTACTGAGACCACGTACCACAACCACTGAAGCCTGCACGCCTAGAGCCCGCGCTCCGCAACGAGAAGCCACCGCACCGTAACGGAGAGTAGCCCCCACTCACTGCAACTAGAGAAAGCCCGCACACAGCTTTCCCAATGAAGAAAGAAAGGAGGAAGGAAGAAGAGAACACTATAGAACACCTAACACAATTCTAACCTCATATCTATTTGGAAATCCTTCAACTAGTTATCTGACCTTAGTGAATTTAGGATTAACACAAGACAATTTCCCAACATACTGGTAGTACTCATACTAGTATATAATCTATTCGCACTATGTTTCGTTCTGAAAAAGGATTGTGTTCACCTATCTTGTTTGACAAAAACTTAAAAAATCACTCCATTAACTGCAAAGTACTATGTATCATACAAACACATCACATTGCTTAACTACCTTCAAGGGTAGTTTCATGGGCATTTGGCCAATTAATTACCAGTAGAGAAATAATCATGGAGTTCAAGATATAAATAACCAAGTAAGATGGCTGGAAATTTACCACTATTTCTCTAGTGAAAAGTTTCTTATTGCCTTTATTTTAGACTGAGGATAATTACAACATACCTAGCCTAGAAATCTGCTAAATCCTACAGATGAGGCTATCCTAGTCCTGGTAATTTATTGTGTGTGCTGCTCTTCAGTGTTATCATGACCATGTGGATATAAATTACTTGCTAAGTAAATGTTGCCAAATTCCTACTTGTGTATTTATGGTTGGCTTCATGCAGAATGCTGTCATTTAAGACTTTACAAAGCTAACACCAGCAAGATTAAGCCTGATGCAACTCAGGAAAAAAAGTCTTTGCATTGGATGGAGATGTGGGTGTATACTTAGAGCTTAAACAAGAAAGCTTGAGGTTATGCATGCACACACACAGACATAAACATATACATAACTAATCTCAAGGAGCTAATGCATAACATTTCAAGGAAATACTTGTACTTCTTCAGAAAAAGTGAAGGCCAGATCGTAGGGCAGTATTTCTAATCTTTTTCAGATCAAGGCACACACAGAAAATGTGTTAGTATTAGCTTTCTGAATATTTAACCTATGGGCTGATACTGATATCCTCGCTCAGTTTAACTTGTGACAAGATCGTGTATCACGCACGGTACTCTAAGTATTCAGAGGAAAATGTGGGGCTAGTAGCGATACCTTCACTTTGTTGTGTTTCCCTAGATAAGGGAAGATATAGATATTCTCTAGTTTTAACTAAATTAACATTCCAAAAAAGAACAAGTGACTTTTTAGAGTGAAGAATACTAACTCATATATGACAGCTGCACACTCAGATAATAGGGGTACACAATCAAAAGAGCTTAGAGAACACTGACCTAGAGAACTCTGCCACGCTCATTTCTAGATGTCTCAACTGCAGGGGCCAAACTTTTTTGCGTTTCCATCATTAACAAGAAGCTTTATTCTTCTGGTCCTCTGCCCACCCTCTCCCTTGATTCTCCCCATCCATTCTCCAGGTTCAGCTACGATCTTTATGAGCTTAAATTCCAAACATATGTTACCAATTCTGGTACTTCTCCAAAGTTCCAGTCCTGCTTGCTAAACATCTCCAACTGGAAAGCCACCCAGAACTCAAACTCCTTTTGTCTAAAATTGCATCTATCTTCTTCTTTCCCCAAACCTGCTCCTTCTAACTTTTCTGTTTCTATCCTCCAGTTTCTCAGGCTTGAAATCTGAGTCATCCTAGACTCTGTTCAATTCTAATCAACTGCTAAACTTTGTAATAACAGTGTCCATCTCCTGACCTTTCTTCACACTGCCACTATCTCTGTTCAGGTTCTCATCACTTCCATGTAATAATAAAGATGACGGTAATAGCTAATGCTATTCATTTAGGAGTGTGTGCCAAGTATGGTTCTAAGCCTTTTACACTGCTATCTCTTTTAACCCTCATAATAATCCTAAGGATTGTGAACCTAGTATGTGAACTCAATGCATAATGTTCACTGTTTCTACTGTCCTCTACTCATTTCTATATAATGATGCTTAATAAATCTTACAAAAGCACAGCTCTGATAATGCCACATCAACCTATTACCCAAAATCTCCAATGGTTTCCCATTATCAAGCAGAGACAGTTCAAATTTCTTAGCCTGGCAGTCAAGGCCCTCCAATATCTGACCCCAACTTACTTCAGACTTCTTTCTTTTGCCACTCCTTCCTGTCCCTAACTCATCTCCTTATGTTCTAAGCAGACTAGACCATTTACTGCTCTCTTCAGCCCACACTACACTTTCTGAATCATGACCTTCCTCCTTCTGTTCCCCATGCCTGAAGTGCCCATGTGCCTACCTCCCTGAGTCCAACACCCAGTTAACTGCCTTCCTTCATTGCTAAGCCAGAAGAAAAGGTCTCCCCTCCTCTGAATTCTGTGTCCTTTGCCTGTACTTTCCATAGCAGTTTCATATACTCGATATACATCACCTGTCTCCCCTATCAGATTGTTAGATCCTGTAGTAAAATTTTATTTGTATACATTTTTAAAATCTCCACATAAATGAGACATGCATGCAGGTGAATTAGTGAAAGAACTATAAAGCGTCCAACTTTAGTATTTTCTCAATGGCAAGAACTATATAGCTTAGGTAGATAAAGGAAAAATTCATTGTGTCTGGATACTTCCAGTCAAGAGGGTCTTCTCTTTAGTTTTCTATGTAATTGAAACTATGGAGACAGACCAAAATGACAGTACCTCCAAGAAAAAAAGGATAACCAAGTGAATCAGCACTGCTGTTTGCTGTGGTTATTTTAGTCTCCTTTCTTCCTCTGAACTAAGGAACACAAGGTCACAAGCTATGTTATGCCACTTTAAAGTTAAACATTTACAAGCTTTTTTTTTCCTTTAGTTCTGCCTTTACACTGGAATTTACCTTCATTTCTTATCCTTCAACTGCCCTTTTTCACTGCAGGGTGTAGAACTGTAATTTAATTTATAGTAAACACTCTTAGAGAAAAACTTTTGGTCAATTACTGAACAGTGGAGTCTGGCTTTGGGATGCCGAGGGGAGTGACAGGAAGATAAGGGTGATAATGCAAATAGAATCTAAGTTCTAAAGAGCCAGGCCCAACAGAGGCAGCAGAAAGAACAGAGTAAAAAGAAAACTAAGCTTCTGGAAAATGCAGACATGAGGTGGATACCATCCAGCTGTGTCTACTATAATCTTCAGTCACAGTATACCTCAGGACTTAAATATAACATAAGTTACATAATTCAAATTCTTGTTGTTTCAATAAGCTGTACTTTTTGTTCAAATATATGAAAATGGTAAAAAGAGAAAAATTTTTAAATTTCAAGTAGATTATGCTCTACCAGAGAATATGCAAAATAAGAACAAAAATCAAACCTACAAGTACCCAAACACACACACGTGCAGATACATAATACTACTTTGCTGGTAGTAAAGATTAAAGTTAGCATAGTTAAAATATTATTTTGGGAGTATACAGACAATGATTTCTATTTCAGTCTTGTCAAATCCTTAAAATGATCCTGGGATCTTTGTTTATTAAATACAGGTTGGCTTTAAGGACACATTCGAAGAAGCAGGCCCAAACTTGTTTGGGAATTAGCTTGTTCTTGAGGTGTGTTAACAACAACAACAAGACTAACTGGCATGCAGGTGTTGTATTTGTGTACCTTAGTTTACTTCCTTGTAATGCATATAAGTGACCCAGCTCTCTGGGACAGCTTAGCCAGGTGGGTACAATTGGCTTCCTAGCTTATTCTCAGCTTTCTGAATAAGCAACTGGCTGAGGCAAGAGATCTTCAGATCCCAAAAGGGACAGTAAGTCTGCTGCCACAGAAGTCTTTCTAACCACCAGACTCCACATGAAGACTTCTGAACCTCTTCCATGGCCCACTTTCTCTCTGTTCCTTCTGTGTTCAAAGAGCAAACCTGTACAGATGTACCAAAAAGGAAGGCAAATATGAAAAATAAGAAGTAAACACGGCCTAGAGGAATAAAAGAAACATAGAATAAACTAAGCAGGAGTTGAATCTCTGACCAGCCACTAAAAAGGCCAGTCATTAGAAAGCTGAAAGACTGAGACAACTAACCTCTCTGGGCCTCAACTTCCCCACTTTACAACAAGGGAACTAGGCTAGATCCCTAAATAATTTCCATTAGGCTAACTTAAGACTATATAAACTCTGTATGCATATTTTATTGGGAATAGGGATAGGCAAAAATAACTTCTTTCACTAAGACGACCGTGTATAAATGACTAGCTTTAAAAATGCTTTTTGGGTTACTGGAACCTCCACAAAAGTATATAGCTTCTTTAAAAGGAGACCCCCATCTTGTTTTAGGAACAAAAAGTTCCCAGTGACCATGATTGCTGTTTTCAAACATACACATCCCTGAACTAGAATTTTATTTGCAGAGGTCAATGCCAATATTGCCAAACCTTATTCCATCTTATGATTCTTTCAGTGCACAGAAAGGAGGCAGACATCAATGCTGACTGACCATGCCTGAGAGGAAATTACTTAATAGGACAGGAAATCTAATAGATCACAAAATATCCACTACCACCACCCCCAGTGGGGGTGGGGGAACCCTAAAAATAGATGACACCAGGCATGTAAAATGGGTGAGAAAGAAACCTCCATGGGTTCCCGCCATTTACCCTGGAAATGTATCTCACAATAGGTATCAACTGTGAGAAATGCATTCCCGCATTTATATTTTGATGAGACCAAGTATTTTTTTTTAAGTCTTCATCCCAACATTTATTAGCTTACTACTACTTTGCAAGCTAAAACTACCTCCGAAGTTTGAAAACTGACAGAAAAGAGATCATATGACCACAAAGCAAACAAAAAGTGGCTCCCATTTACTTTATAAATATTTGGTGCACAAACTAAAAATGTTAACCCCTGCTTGGTAAACATCTGAAAATATCACAACCTACCTGCCTTATATTGCAAATCTTAGTATCCAATCAGAACAGGTTCCTAGTTTTTATTCTGGGAGGTTCCTAAATCTAACAAGGGTTTTAAAAATATCAGTGTTCTCATTTCATCTTGTTCTAAGAGGCCCTTAATTTTTGACAGAAGGGTTAAAATTCTTCCATAGGAATCTTGGTAAAGGAATGTTTGATGGTCTCAATGTCTGCATTACATAGGGTCCTGTCAGCATAAACAGGTATATGCAGGTGAAAGTATGTGAAACCAGATTAAAAAGAGATGTACCAGGTTTAAACAAACTATTTCGTAAACATATTAAAAGAATGGCATTTTCTCTTTGATGTCACAGCTAACTCCGTAAGCATTTAACCCCTAGTTTAGACTAGTAACAGCTAACGTTAATGCAGCACTTCACAACTTGCAAAGCACTTTGACATACATGATCTCATTTGAGACTCACCACTAAATAGAAAGGTGCTATTTTTAGGTTCCATTTTTACATGTGAGGAAGCTGACACTAAATGGCTGACTTGCCCAAGCTCACAAAGCTGGTGATAGCTGAACACAGGTCTGCTTTTGCTACTGCACAATGCTGCCTCAAATAATGTAATCAGAGTAAACAAATGCCCAAATCTCAGACCCCATCTAAGTCTCCCCCACCAACACACGCACCCACCCTCCAGCCTAAGTTATAGCTAGCTGTAGGTCTTTGCTCCTTATGGAAGTAGAGTTTTCTTCATTTCTCTGGGAAACATTTATTTGGCTAAAGTGTTAAATGAGGAGATCATATTAACACCATTCAACATATACTGGAAAATATCTTAGTCACCAAGGGCTCTGCATAGGCATGCCTAGGTGCACTTTCCCAGGCAGTAGGGCAGATTCTCAGAGTCCATGACCCTAAGAAGGTTAAGAACCCAGGCTAGAGGCAGTAGCTACATATCTTTCCAAGAAGCTAAATCCACAAAGTTCTTAATATAAAGAGTTTTATCTAGGCCTCATTCTGTGAGCCATTTACCTTCTGCCTCCCCCGCTCCAGGCCTTCTCCCAGGGCCAATAGGCTCATTCAGTATCTACAACTGTTTTTTAAATCCCATTATTAAAAACTGGAGTAACTGGTAACATATAGATCAATGACTTGTAAACAATAAATTTAAAATAATTAACTGTTAAAACGTAATCTTTAACACACATGCCTTTCTCTTAGGACTTAACTTCCCAGAATGACCGTTGCCTTTTTTTTTTTTCCAGAATGACTGTTTTCTTACCATAAGCATTCCAATTTCCCAAAAGAAGTTTCACAAACATAACTACCTTGAACTCCTGAAATACCATTCTTCACTAAGAACCCTCTAAATTACATAGAAGACAAGGTAGCATGCAAGGAATTCTGAATCTGTTAGGCAGTTCACTCAACTATCATACCAAAAAGGATTTAAATTTTTTTTGCTGGGGGGAGGGAATGAAGAAGAGTGGGAGAGAATGAATACAGCCCCATTGTCTTATTGCTTGAAAACTCCTAATTTGAATCTATAACATATTCCTACTAACCACTGGACTTGAACATCAGAAGTACAGCTTCTTTTCATCTTAAATAGAGCTTTTCAGTCCAAATCTGCATAAACAAACTTTGTCCTTCAATCTTTCAACTCCTCGGCAGTTTTTCAAGGTCACTTTTGCGAACAACGACAGAGGCCTGCATCTAGCAACTTTGACTGCTACACCACTCCAATTCCAAGAGCCCAAAATCTAAACCCCTATCGATCCTCTCAGGTAAATCCTTTACTCAAGGGGAAGGCAAACCAACACCCTCCAAACTTCTCCTCTAATAGGGCCTGCTCCTCTTCCCCACCCAAAGGCTGAGTGCTGCCAGTTCACTGCTCCATACTGAGTCTGCTGCAGAAATGTTCCAATGACCTTCATTCCATATTTGCAAATAAAAAGAAAACAAAGAACTGCTTTTTCAAATCAAGTGTATTATAGATCTTAGTACACGGCATGGAAGATTTCACTATTCACAAGAATAGGCTGGTTACCAATTAGCCAGCAACCTACATTAGTTTCATATCCCTAGAGAGGGAAAAAAAAATACCAAGGGCAAAAGACAGGGTGCCTATACTCTTAACTTTCCTATTCACAAACTGCAGGTAAATTAGGATTTTAAAGATTTCATACAGAAAATGAAAAGCGTTTTGCTCACATCATTTAAAGGAACCAAATCAACACCTGACAAAATGTGTGAAACTGGCAGAAAAAGATCTGCTCTTGTCACTGCCAATATAGTAGAGATGTTTCTAACCAGCATTATAAGCTAAAATGTGCATTTTAAAACAAAGATTTTTAATTAATCGGTACTTATTAGAATCTAGAAGCAGACAGGTAAATCAAAAAAGTTATGGGAGAATTTCATACTGGCATGTGGGCCTTTACCATTAGAACCTGCATCAGTGCAAATCATATTTTCACACGAATTTAGAACAGCAATGGTGTTGCTTCCACCTCTGAAAACACAAATGTCAACAAAGTGCATGGAAACAGAAAAAGTCTTACAACAACTCAGCTTATTCTGTAGGATAGCTTCAGTGCACTTGAACAAAGGAAAATTATTTGGAAAACAGATAAGTTTACCGAATGCAAAGAGAAAGTGCTTTGCTTCTGTGTGCCCCTGAAAAATGATTAGCCTTTCTTCACGTACCTGCTCTACTCAATACTCAACTAGGAAAAGAAATCCTAGTTGAAGGGCATGCAAAATCTAAACAGAGCAAGGTATTCTAGGTGCACCAAAAGGTATGCATGGAATGTAAAGTGGCCATTTTCTGAAACAGTGCAACTTGTCTACACTCTCTGAAGCTAAACAGTTTCTACCATTTTAACACAAAACAAAGAATTAAACTTACCGGGAACTGCATTAATTTTACATGTAGTTATTTATATCTCCTCGGACAGGGAGAATTTAAGTCACTCCTATCCCTCCCCCCCAAAAAAGGACGGAGGAAACAAAAGGCAGCAGGAGATGCAGAAACCTGAGTCTGGAATGTCCAGTCCAGTGAAAACCCGAACAGCTGTCCCCCCACCCCCCAGCAAACTATTCGCCATTTTTCTTTGTCTTTCAGCTGACCCCTGCCTCAGTGAAAAACTCCGAGGCTCCAATGAAGCCCTGCAGCCTCCTTCCACTTTAACAGTCAAAGGCATTCAATCTAGCATGCTATTTGACACCAAACCTTGCCTCCAGAGTGGTCCCATTGGCTGAGCTGCTTTATCAGCTAAGAACACAAAACCATGATTGGCTGATCACGTCATCAGTTACCTCCTTTGTACACTTCCTGTTTTAAAGTTACCTTGAGAAGCAGAACAGGGGTCAGATCCAGACTTCAAACTACGAGGAACTTAAGGCTTCAAAATGCCTGGCAAATGCACACAGCAGATGCACTAGGGCCACATGTGCTTCCAAAACAGAAGATACTGAAAATTTAGAATTGTTCTTAAAATCATGCGAAAGGGTTGTTACAGTTCCCACCCAAAGGATTTCTTATTGGCTGTCAGAGTTCCATTTAAAAAATTTAAGGTAATTTAACTGCTGCTGATTGGCCATCAAAGATGTCTGTAAGATACTGCTACAGTATCCTATGGCAGTAAACCAGAGAAGCAATGTGCACAAGGTCGGAAAGTTGTGACTTAACTATCTTCAGTTTTCTGTTAAGCATTAACAGAAGAAGAAAAAGAAAACTGGGTGGGCTAAATCCAATGTCACCAAAGAAAATACAGATTCTTTAAAGTAACAAAGAGTGATATCAATGGTCATACAATGGTTTGCAAGATTTCTGAAAAGGCATCTATCATTATGTCCATGGTAATTTTAAAAGCACACATTAGTACCACGACAAATCACTTTATTTTGAAACACAAACTAATCTAAATAGGAAAATTCTGGGATAATGTATGAAGTTAGTGACAGGGACAGTGGCATTTTCAAAAAGTCTACCAGGAACCCAAGAGGGAAATATAATGATAAAGGGGGGAAAAATTGGCAAAGATGAGTGAACATCAGTGAATATATTGTTTAAAACACAATATAGTTTGATAGATTAATTTATTTAGTGTGGTTATAAAATGTTGCTGATTAGCTTTTAATATAACAGAGTTTTGATATCATAGAAGATAAACTTTTCTACCACATTTTCAAGAACAAGCAGCAGGGGTGATCTCAAGAGAGATTATAAGTATCGTGGTTACTGAAGACATTCTGGGGTGCTGAAGTTTAACCAGTGGCAGTCAAAGACTTGTTTATGGATTGTGGGCCCAACTGTTTAGGTTTTAAGAGAAGCCTCCTAATATGGTGAAAATCAGTTAATATATATTCTTTTAATATTCAAATAGAAACATCTCACTATTACCTGAGGCCTTTAACAATCTCCTTATATATCTGCTTCCTCTCATCAAAGCAAAGTATCCCAGGACTAAACAACACAACTGTTTTGCCAGGCAGATGAGATCTTTTCTAGAAAAACTTTGGTTGATCTTACATGAGAGGTCATTATAGGCATATGCAGAGATCCAGCAGGTCACTGAAATAGAGGCAAGGCAGATTGTCCAATCACTTTGCCATATTAACTTCTCTTCGAGAAAGAGTGAGGTGCAGAGAAGTTAAGCAACTGGCCCCTAGCCATTCATCTAGGAGTCAAACTCAGATCCCATTTAGGGTGGTACTCTTCCCATGGCACTACACTGCTTACCAAGACATGGAGCACCTCAGGGCACATCCAAGGAAATTCTCAGGTGTCACATACAGTCCTTCATTGGTATCTATGGGGAACTGGTTCCAGGACCCCTGCATTTACCAAAATCTAAGGATGATCAAGTCCCTTATATTAAATGGTGTAATACTGTTGGCCCTCTGTATCTGAGTTCAGCATTCACAGATAGAAGCTGACTGTATGTATAGGTAGCATAAATCATTACACCCAACTTCACTAATTTAAAAATTACAAATTTGATATGTTGGTTAGAGATCTAGCTAAGTATCTGACAAACAGCACTCTGTAAGTTGATACAAATTTTATTACTAAACTACTAGAAACATTTAACCAGTAGCAAATCACTTGTATAATTTATAAGGACTTGAAACAACTAAATTATTAAAAACACTATACATTAAAATATTAAGGAACTGCATGGCAATTTCACTATGGCATCTAAATAAGAGCTTAGTTATGCTAACAGGGTGCACTGTTGGATGATTCCTGAAGCTACAAAGAGCTACAGGTATTGTAGCTCTTTTCTGAAAAGTTTAGATCACAGCTTCTGAATAGCTACCAGACTCGGAAGAGAAGGCAGAAAGCCAACAGGCCAGTTGTGTGCCTTATTCACACTAGAGCCTCTCTTAACCTCATAACACTGGGGGTCAAATCAGCTGCAAGGAAGCAAAGAAGCTCCTTTGAAGGGTGGGAGGCACAGGAATATGGAAAACATGTTCACATCACTGATCATTAATTAGTGTCACTACGGCAAAACAATAAACACTTGGAAATCAGGCAGAGCTAGTTTCAAATTCTGATTCCTGTACTTATTAACTGTATGACACTGGGCTAACCCTGAGCCTCCGTTTCCTCATCTTAATATATGGATATCACCATCTATATCACAGAGCCACTGTAAGGATTAAATGAGCCAGCATATATAAAGTATACTGTACTGTGTCTGAATAAGCATTGAAAAAAAAAGTAAAGTACTAAAGGTCATCCAATCCAAATTCCTTGTTTTACGCAGCGGTTAAGATTCAGAAAGGCCTAGCTCCTTAGGGCCCCAAAGCTACCACAACACAATGTCTCTCTTCTATCTCCAGCATACCCTGCAACCCTGCAGAAAGAAACCCCTGAGCCATAAAGGGCAGTACAGGAGGACTTCCCAGCTGCTACTAAAACTCTTCCCCAGTTTTTATGCCAGAAATCCGTGCCTTTCACCACCAATCCTGGCTGAAGTCTGATTATTGTTCCAAAAGCCTACCCTTTGACTCTGCTTTTGATGTACCAGATTAAACCAAACATGTCTCTTGATACTTTGTGAAGGTCTTTGGCATACTTTTTATTAGTTCTTGGCAGTTTGCAAGAAAAACACTTCAACCCCTATTTCTCATCAACAGTCACCTTAGTAGAATTCAAGCCACTAGTGGGAAGATAACTCAAATTATCCTAGAATTTCCACCTGGCACTCTCACTTAGGATAGCTTTCTCTAGCTTGTCATTACGGTGGACTAAGAGCCTCATTGGATCTCTGCGGTTCTAACTCATATTCTTCCCCGGTCCTGCATCTCAACAGCCCTCTACACCAGACAATTGCATCATCTTGCCCTAGTAAACACCCTGAGACAAAACGAGTGCATGTGGTTACATGGGTCAAGCTTTAATGCTCCCAAAGAAGGCAGGGTGGGAATTGATGCGCTTAGTCAGAAAATTGATTTTGAATCACAATTACCTACTTACTAGCTGTATGACCTAGGTTAAGTTACTTAACCATCTCTGAGCTCACTTCATGTGTAAAATGAAACAAGTAACATTTCATTTTCTTCATGTAAAATGAAAAAATAACATCAACTCACAGAAGTGGTGAGGCTTTAGTGAGTTAAAGCACTCAGCATTAATACCTAGCATGTGGTAGGTATTCAATTAATATTTAAATATACACTTGACTATAGCACCTATCATATAATTACGTTTTACCATGTCTCTATTGCCAGAGGAAGGCTTCTTGAAGGCAGCAACTGTGTCTTATTTATATCTACATATATCCTCAGTGCTCAGTACAGAGATATAAATCACACCTGACATTAGCCATAGTGTCAATGAAATAATAGGGAGTAGTGGGGACTGATGAAAACTGGAGAGTGCATGTCTCATCTAAAGGGGCAGCTATTGGGGAATTCCCTGGCGGTCCAGTAGTTAGGACTCAGCACTTTAACTGCCAGGGCCCTGGGTTCGATCCCTGGTCAAGGATCCCACAAGCCATGCGGCGCAGCCAATGGTGGGGGTGGTAGGGGGCAGCTAGTACTGAGCTCCAACTGATGAGGGCTATGGAAGAATGCTGGTCCACTGCGGTAAGAGCTTCAGATTCAATAAAAGAAGCAAAAGCCAGATCCTGGACACAAAAAGTTGATGCTAGCATAACCCCTGATATAGCATCCTGAAGAATGACTAAAGAACCAGAGTTATGGCAGAAGTTGGCCTCAACCACCATGGCAATTCCTGCCAAGGACAGGGTCTTGCTCAGTACCCCAGATTACCTGGTCTTGAAGGTTACACTGTATTCCAGCAGAAGCAAAAAGAGCAGCAAAGAAACTGGGCTCTTCAGCGGCCTGAACATTTTATTGATGGTGTCCTTAACTGACCCTTTTGGACTAGTAAGCAAACCTGTGGGTCCCAGGAAATATCATAGAAGAGAATCTCTAGAGAAAAATGAACTTCTCGTATGTTGAGATGGGGAAACGAAGCCATATTCATTTGACTACTAAATTTGTTGTGTGCCTTATTATATACTAAGCTGATGAGATGGATGTATATAGCAGTTTGGTTTGCACTTATGTTGTTATAAATTAGTGGGATTGGGGTATTTTTTTTAAGAACACCTTTAATCCAAGCGGCCAGAACCAAGCAGCATTAGTATTTTGGGTTATACTTTTAGAAGTTTTTCTCATGTAAATGAGATGTGAGGTTGAGTTAGTCCCCCCAATATTAGATAATACCATACAAAAATACTATACAAACTGTTTTGTAATCTTGTCTTACTTAAATAATGTGAATAATTTTCCCTATCAAATACAGACCTGTATCATTTATAATAATTGAATGATATTCCACTGAATGGATATAATTTTTTAATCAGTTCCATATTACTGAATAATTTCAATGTCTTCAATTTTAAAATATTGTAAGTAGCATCACAGAGAACATCCATTATGCCCATTCCTTGTGCCACTACCCTTATTATGTCTTCCAGAACCCTTGCAACGGCTTCATAAATAGTATCGTTTTGTCTGGTTTAAAAAAAAAAAAAAAAGAAAGAAAAAGGAAACCAGATTGTTTAATGTTAAATCTTTCCATTTTCAATTTTGTTTCAATTTTTTTAAAAACGTATAAGCAGATCAAAGAAAACTGAGGGCTGCCGGATTGTAACTTCTGACCCGTATCCTTCACCTGACTTGTTTCTGAACAACTATTAGCTATTTAGCAAATCAAAATCACCTTCAAGGTTTAAAAAAAGGTATGTCGACACATATCTTAAAGTATCTGACAGATGTTCTGAAGATAATCCCCAAAGAAGTCCCAGAAACATTCTGAGCAATGATAACATCGTTAGAATAAGGAACATGGTGCTGGTGCTCAGTAAATGGCTGCTCAATAAATAAACGAATAAAGTAAACTAATATATGAGACCATAAGTGGATTATAAATTCTGAATTATTTGTTTTTTAAAAATAAATTATATTCTGCAAAGCATAAATGAAGACCAATGGATGGTAAACTACTCTAGAGAGACCAGTAGTTAATAATGCATGTAGAAGGACAACACAGTGGTTGATGAACAGCAAATGCTCCAAAATATGGAGGCTGCTACTATTATTACTGTTATTGGCAACGGGACTAGATGGCCTTTGAAATCACATTCATCCCTAAGAGTCTATGTTAGTTTGGAAACATATCTTATATGTTCCCAGGAAAGTCCCTTCCCACTAATGGCCAAACTATGAATCCTATACAAAAGGATTCATTTTTTTATTCATAAGCTCTCTACACCAGAATTACTCAACTGGGCTCCACTCCACACCAGTCATAACATGAAATGCTTATTAGGTGTTCTCACAAACAGGGTTCCATGGCCAAATAAGTTCGAGAAACACTGCATAATGTATCCTTTCTCTTGAAGCGTTGTTAAGGTGTATGAGCACAAACGTTCTCAATACTAACTCTGCAGAAAAGACATGCATTTCACATTGCCCATTACTTTGTCAAGGATCCTTTTTTCATCCCCAGAGGACACTTATTAGCATTGTATAAGAACTAATGTTCAATGGAACAGCTTGGGAAATGCTGCTCTAAGCCACTTACAAATTTTAGGGGAATGAAAGGAAGACCACAGGCAAGTCTATTCTGGTCAGAATGGTCAGTTTATTCTTCAAAAATGGTTGGAGTTTTACACACATTATGGCATTTCCCTTTTTAATGAAAATGACATTAAATATCACCATAAATAGCAATCCTCTGCCTCTCAAGTAACTGCCAACCGAGTATGCTTTGCTTCTTAAAAAGGCCCCAACTTTGTCATTTGATAATAAGCAAATTCTAAGCTACTTACCTTCAGGGTACAATAATAGTTTTTGACAGTTAAAAATGACCAAAATGTTCAACTGTACAGATTGCATGTACTTTCTTTTTTCTCTTTTAAATGGACAGATCATGCCACTGGTGAGGGGATATGTTTTCTTAACACTGGGCAAAGAATCTCACTTCATATAGATAATGGAAAACTTGCAGCTCCTGAGGACAGAGTTAACAGTAATTAGGGGATTTTGAAAACCTTCAGTAACTCTAACAAATTTAAGCCAATGATAAGATATAAAATATTCTATGCTCCAATATCATTTCCTATGAGTCACTGAAGCATTTACTGAAGCACTGCTCAAGATCACTATTTTAGCTCATATTCATGAATGCGTTTAAGAATAATTCTTGAATCTGATTTATAACAATACACTGTTGATTTTAAATGAGGGTGTTCATTTAAATAGGACACCTTATATATACCTTGAACATGAAGATTTGAACCTTTAATTTAAACCTATTCTACTGGAAACATTCAAATGCAAAGGTTAGACTAGTCCCTCTCTCTAAAAACTGCACCTTAAGTTTATCCATCAGAAAGCTCTCACTGTATAAAAGAAAGTATAACGGATTTAAACGCTACCTGCAGACAAGTAAGAACTTAAAACAAAATGGAAAATATAACTCCCATGCTGAAAATGAGTAAAGAGGTTACCTCACTGCTATCAGGTACATCACTGCTAAAACATGGAGAGGTGTGGGAAGGATGCAGCAAATTTTGCAACCTGGCAAAAATTTCTGCAGGCAGGGAGATTTTTTTCCTGAACCATTCCACAATGTTGTCTTTCTGCTTACTTCAAAGAAAATGTTATCCAGGTGACTACAAATCAAACTTACAGTCCTACTTCAACTTACTATTTCTACAACTAGAAAAAATTTCAAATGACTATACTGTAAGTCCCTTCCCGGACAAAATGATAAAACCGGTTGTTCTGATTTCAATTATCATTGCTCAATGAATAATCATTGCAAATATGAAGACTTTTTCTTCTCATCAGAATCACTACCATTCAGCACCTGGGGATTAACAGAGGGGATCAGGAAACAACCTAACCCTGAAACAAATGATCCTACGACTTTGCGGATTCATAAGTAATACTGACCTCACAGCGGTCCACTAGAAATCAGCTCCTAAACCACAACAGTACAACTAAATTAGACTATTTCTTTCATGTCAAGTGGCTCCCCACCCACCCCCGCCATGTAGAAATCTTACTGTACATAACAGAGCAGATAATTACAAAGCCTCCTCATCAAGGAAGCTCTACTTGGCTGTCAGGCAGATTTTATGCTATTCTCAAAAGAAAGTGATGTGTTCTCTCACTTATTAAGGTCCATTCAGTGACAGGCACCTACCATATGCTACTGTATTCATTTTTCAGTAAGTACTCTACAAGATAGGTATTATTAACCATTACTTTACAAAGGAAGAAACTAAGGCTCAGACAGGTTAAGAATCTGACCCCCCCCCCGCCCCCCCACGGAGGGTAAACACCTTACAGAGACAGAATTCTTTCCCAGGTCGGACTCCAAGGTCAGCAACTACACTAGCCCCTCCCAAAGGCACTTTTTGGCCAAAGTATTTCAAATCCATTTCCTCCTACAATTAATCTACTAATATTATGTTAGGTGCTTTGAGTCTCTGTGGGAAAATACTAAAATGACCTTGTAGCCCTCCTAACTAGTCACAGTGCATGCATGCAAAACTGAATAAACAAAATGAAAAGAGAGACTGTAAGACATCAGATAACTCACAATCAGTTTGCTGTGAGCACAAGGAATAGAATGGAAAAGAACAACTTGCTGGCTAAGGAATGTTCTTCTTAGGTTGTATGCCTGAGGCTGGAATGAACCTCAAGGAGGTCATTTGTGACCTTAATAATGTCCTCTGCTATTCTCCCTCCAGTGAATGAGGCAAACTTGTCAAAATACAAAAGGTGCCTTAGAGTCATCTCTGCGTCAAGTCAACGCTTCCAACAGGAGAGGAAATGCTGTCCAGTGGAATGAGCACTAGCCTGGGAATCCAGTAATCTGGCATACTCTTGGCTGTGCCCTTACATAGAAATGACCTTATCAAGGTCATCACACTCTTCAGGGCCTCAGTACAAAGGGTGTGCCTGAAAGAACCAAAGGTCACTTCCCGAGCTAAGATGTAAGAGTTTTTCTTTTTCTCATCATATTCTATGGTGTTAAGAGAACACTGTTTAAGGGACTTCCCTGTGGTCCAGTGGTTAAGAATCCGCCTTCTTCTTCTAGGGATGCAGGTTTGATCCCTAGTCAGGGAACTAAGATCCCGCATGCTGCAGGGCAGCTAAGCCCACAGGCTCTAGAGCCCACAACTAGAGAGCCCTCGCAACCGCAACGAAAGATCCTGTATGCCCCAATGAATATCCTGTGTGCCGCAACTAAGACCCAATGCAGCCAAATAAATAAATAAAATTTTTTTTTAAAAAAGAGAAAATACTGTTTAAGAGTAAGGGCTTCAAAAAAAAAAGAGTAAGGGCTTCACAAATTGTGTAAGAATTAAGAGTTACAGACTTATGTTTGAATCTGGGCTCTGCCACTGACTGGCTATGTGACCTTGAGCAAATTATTCAACTCCTCAGTTTCCTCATATGTAAAAATGAGGGTGGTAATAGTACCTATCTCGTACTGTGTGAGGATAATATATATATTTATACCCTTGCTGGTTCAATGTAAGCACTCAATAAAAGGCAGTAACTATGACATTCCTGAATTTTATTCATATATCTTTAGTGGCTCAGTACCTCTGAACTAAGAAGTTAGAGAGGGGAATTTCAAAACTGCCTCAAAAAGACACCTACCATGGCCCCACATTTCACTCTGCTTTCTCTGTAAGTGGAGATAAGGAACCTTGAATCTTTTCTAGTGCCATGAATCAGTTTTGCCCAAATGGAAAATGTGTAAGCAAATGAAGTAACAATTATTTGTTATAAGGATTAAATAAGATGACAGACACAGTCTGTAAAGTACAAAGCATTAGTATGATTTCTGCTTAGAAGACAAAGCTGATGTTCACAAGGTTTTAGTATAAACTCAGATCTACTCAGACCTCCTGGGAGTTCAAGATTTCTAGGGTGGTCAGTTCCAAATTATATCAATAACAAGGCCCAGCAATTGGCCCTGGGTTAATGCAGAATGTACATGGGCTAATGTAGAATGAAAGTGTCACTGGTGCTGAAGAACAACCGCCAAAAAATGCTTGCTGAATAAAAAAGATATTTATATGTATACACTTGTTTTTACAACCTCGACCAGATTTGCTAAAAAAGAAACTAAGTTATGGATGCCGTAACGGTCTTCATATTTGATTAACTTAATGACTAAGCCAAATGAAGCTGAGATGATCAATGTACAAAATGTACAGCAAGCCCTGTTTTCCCTCATACTTTTGACTCTATCTTCCACACTGCAATGTAATTGCAAACATGAGGGAGGAGACCCTCACCTAATCATATCAAGACACAAAGGAGTTAAGACTTCCAATTCACTGGTCTCCCCTTGAAACCTGAATTATTTAAAAGTTTCCATGCAAAACTGGAATTGCAAATATTTTGTTGTAACCAGTTTTAATTTTACACATCATTGAGGATAAGCATATCCTAGGATCACCCCACAGTTTGAAGAAGGTACTAGGTTTTTAGATAGGTCCCAGTATTTGGGGACAAACATCCTAAAGAACTGGTGATGTTTGAAAAAGCTCCCCAGTGAGCTCTTTACACTATGCACTTGGTAGTTCCTCACTGCTTGGCATTAATCATTTCCATATATAGAAAGACTATGTCAGCAACATTCTGAAGCCTGGTTTTAAAGGATGCAGATTCTTAAGCTTTCTGTACATATTTTCCCCATTATCTACCTGGGTTCAGAAAAACTCCAGCAGTTTACTTTGTAAATCCCTCCCTTCACAATAGAAACCAAGGGATACAATTTAAATACCTAGTTGAAAAAATTATAATCTATATGGTTACCATTCTGTGGTTTGAACAGTACAACAATTCTTTTTGTAATTATTCAAATAAATACAAATTCTTACTCAAATTCCCCACTCAATACACTCCTAACACCCAGAAGTCAAAGAAAGATGATCCACTGTGAAATATAAAACTATCTGGGAGTTTGACAAGTCAGGCTTATGTTGATAGTATGACATAGTAGATAAAACTACAAGCTTTGACATCAGGCAACTTGGATTTGAATCCCAGCTCAACCACTGAGTGACACTGGACAAGCTACTTAACCTCTCTGATCTTCAATTTTCTCATCTGCAACATGGGGATGATAATGCCTACCTAACAGGATATGTGTTAAATGTGCTCCAAAATGTCAATTCCCTTCCTCTACCACTTTCCCCTTTTCTCTTGAAAATTCAGTTGCATTCACATAAAACTGAGAAATGTGAAAATCACAGGAGTTTCTTGAAAATGGTATAAAAACAAGTGTAACGTCTATCTAAAGCTGAAAGAACCACCTAAGACAGACAAGGAAAAACAAATTAGTAAAACACAGAGGTTTAACAAATGTGTTTCCATGATCCCCAAACCTTGGGAGGAGCAAATGTAGAACAATCCAAGTTACCACAATTCGATGGAAAAGTAAGGTACCCCAATAAGCTGACTCTAACAACTCTCAATTAGAACAAAAGCTTTTTGAAATAGGAACCACAGAGAGTTGACAAGTCCTCTAACTTAAGATAAGATGCAAGAAGCTACGCACCAGCTTATTTTTGTTCCCAGCTGCTTATTTAAAAAAAAAAAAAAGTGTGTATGAAGGTGGGTGTATTTTTTAGTCATATATAAAAGGAAATAAATGAGCCAAGATCCAGGATCTCTGTCAAGCGCTCTTCCACTAAACAGGAACCTAACAATATCCTTTCAAACAAATAATTGCAAAGTATCTGATATTTGCTAAAAAGAGCAGCTTTGGAAACTTGGAAACTCAGCCCTGAACTGTATCTTTCCTAGAACAGTAAAACTTCATGTAGAACATCTCAAAACTAGCAGCACGGTCCTGAGACCCGATAATCTATAACTACTCTCTTAATATAATCCCCAAATCGTAAAATTCCAAAAATGCTTCTGCTTTTTCACTCCTATAGATCTGTCACTACTTAATGCTGTGCCTCCTAGGCTCGGCACTCAGTTATTAAGACCATGCACACCTATCCCATAGAAACCCTCTCTCAGTCTGGGTCTGTTTATTTGCTCCTCACACCACTGCCCAGGTCTGGTAACTACGGACTCCAGGGCTCCACCAAAACCTCAGTGTTTCAAAACCGGGACTCCCTAGCAAAATTCCTGATCTGATCCTATTGTTCGCCGGGTATGTTTCTAGGGCCCTGATGCCCTCTCCTCCTATACCATGCCCTCAGACCTGGCACCCGTGGACATCAGGGTCATTCCCTGTGTTACACTCCAAGTCTAGCACCCCTGGATCTCGAAGATCCTCTCAACCTGAAACTCGGGTTTCAGTGTTTCCAAACCTGGCACCCTTGGCGCTTGCACGCCCCTATCCCGGGCCATGCACGTTCCGTGAAGGGTACCTCTGGAATTTGGAGTGCCTCCCACTCCCGGCCATGCACAGGCTACCCACGAAGTACTGGCCAGACCATCTCCCACTCTTCCCCTTTAAGGCCTCTAGGCTCGCCCCCAACCTCCACCCCACGCCTGCGCCGTAGGGGGTCATCACCCTGCAGCCAGAGAGCCCCAGACGCGCGCATCCCTACAGCCTCCGATTCCTTCATCACCCCCTAGGCCAGAGCCAGCGCGACCAATAACGTGCCAGGTCCTCGGCCTCCCCGCCACCGACCAATCACGAGCGAGCCCCCCCGCCGTCGCCTTCCGCCAATGGGAGAAAGCCCGCGGGTCGGGCCGACAAGGCGTACGGACCCCACGAGCGCAGCGGCGGCGACAGCGGCGGGCACGGCGAGAACACAACATGGCGGCGGGCAGGCCGCACCGAATTACAGCAGCAGCCGCGCGAGGGAAGTGAGGTCTCCGCCGAAGGCGGGAAGCGCCGCCCCTCCCCCCGCCGCCGCCGCTCACCTCTCCCCCTTCCTCCCGCGGATGCTCCCGCACACTCACACGCCTCTGCTTAGAAGTCCAAGGAAGAGCAGGAGCCGCCTCCGCGCTCCTGCGGAGTCGGGCAGTGCAGAGACCTGGGCACGGCGGAGGGGAGGGGGAAGCGTGCGTCAGGGAGAACGGAGCGCGCGCGAAGCGGGGGTACAAACAAGATGGCGGCCACGCCGTTTGCACCGTTTCCCCCCTCCCCCTCACCTTCCCCTCCCCCTTCCCCTCGGCGCTTCGACTCCCAGTGTCTTTATTGCGCAGAAGCTTAGTTGCCTGAAGTCTCGCGAGATATGAGAAGGGGCGATGACTTTGTGAGGCGGAATGAGAGGCGAGAACCTTCTGACCCCGCCCCCCTTGGGGGATTCGGGATTCGGAGGCGTTTAGTAGTGACCTGTGTGGAGCGTTCCGTGTTTGTGGATCTCTGCTTTGGTGCGCCAGCTTTTGAATTTTAGGGGAATAAAGTTTTTGTGAGTTTTTTTTTTTTATTTGGGAGGACGCAGAGCTGGGGGCTGGAGGGCGACGTGGGAATGCCAAATTAAGTGCGCCTTTAATGATAGCTACCAGTACCGTAAAAGAAGGGCTATAACACCAAAACTGTAAAATGACATACTCCAAAATAAAGAACATCACTTCCCAATAGTGGTCACTTGTTACCTTACGTCGACATGGACATTGCTTTTCTCACTTGAATGCAGTTTAAAACTTTTAAAAAAACAATTGGAAACTAAACTACAATGAACATTATATCTTTTTCATACTTTACTGCTTTAATCTCCACAATTACTTGGTCGAAGGCATCAGCATTATTTTTATTTCACTGGTGATAAAACTGAAGCGCAAAAAAGGTTAAATTGATCAAGGCTCCGCAGCTTAGTAAGTGTTGAAACTCAGTTTAAATAGCCCCCAAACCTGTAGATAAATGCATCAAATATGTATTGAGTAGAATTAGCTACAGGCACAAAGAGAAGTGAGACTGCTCCTGCTGGTGGTTACCTTGAATTTTACAAATGACCTTACAGCCTTTCTGAGACTTGGGTTGCAGGGGTCCTCAACAATAAAATCAATACACTATTATTATTTCCTTCCTTTGATTTTATGACCCTGGTGATAAAGTAGTTGAGAATAGTGGAATAAACCCTTGACTTGAACTCGGGGAAATCGTTTTCAACTCCAACTTTAATAAATCTCATTTCAGGCATTCAATGAATATTTGATGAATGAATGAACAAAACCTAACTAGTTATAAGACACCTGACTTCACTGAGTCTCGATTTCTTCATCTGTAAAATGATCTAATTCCTACCTCCTGGGAGTGTTGGGGAGATTGAATGAAATAGTATAAGGGCGAGTGCTTTGTAAATTGCAAAAGTGTTATAAAGAAGTTAGTGATAATGATTTTTCAGACCTGAGAAATGGCGTAAAAAATTAAAAACAGACTCAAGAAATAGTATGTTGAGATAGATAAGCTTAGCTAATGGGAAAAAGCTAGCTAAGTCTACAAATGTTTATTGAGCAATTATTGCATATACTATGCTTGTGAAAGAGAAGAAAAATGTGCAGGAAGCAGCACAAATTAGTATTATTAGTTATCATTCTTGTAATTAAGTATTGACAGTATATAGGGGCTGCAGTCAGTTTCCCTCTGGGAGTGTGGAAATCAGGTTGCCCTCAGAATTAAACTAATAAAAATTTACATAGTAGAAGAAATTAGCTAATGGTGGTAGTAAACATATTTTAACAACTGGTACTTCTCAGGCACTGATCTACCAGATGTGAATTCCAGGAAGGGTCCAAGAGATATCCCTCTGTACTAGGTGTTAACCCTTCAGTTGCTAGTTTTTAAATAGTAGGTCCCAGGGGAGGGGAGTTGTCAGGAAAGTTGGAACAGCAGCTATTTACCATCTAGTACCAAAGTATTTCAGTATTTTAGTAGTCGGTATTATAACTGGTGTCAGTCACACTAGTACATACAGGCTGAATATTAGTCCTTGCTGTAGACTGTGGTTATCAATATTCTCTGCCCTTCCTTTTCTAAAACCCTCCCCATCTGGCCTGTCCCTAGGAGGTTATACTTCTCACCCTAATGCCATCAAGCTAGGCTTTGTTTTGGTCAGTGAAATGTGAGTAGAAATAGCTTGATCCAGTTCTGAGTAGAAATGTATGGGCCATCTCATGATTCCACCATATTTTTCTTCAGCCCTGAGAGGATCATGTTCCAAATAGAGCTGCTTTTCTAGCTTTGGTCCCAGAATGAAGATGTGCAGAGCCACAGCTGACGCACAAGACATGTAATGTGAGTAAGAAATAAACCTTTGCTATAAGCCACCGAGATTGTTTTAGTTGTTTGTTACTGCAACATAACTTAGCTGGCCTAAACTGGCAAATACAGTTCTGAAATTAGCTATCTGTAGGGGTAAGCCAAGAGCTTAGCTACAAGCATGATCAAAAAATAAACCAGACTCTGATCCAGTTCATATGAAAGGAATCTCAAGGCAGATGTGATTGTAATTTAATAAACAGAAGCCTAATCAATCTTGTCAACCAATCATTCTGTGTCCTATTTGGAGAGAGATTCTGTGAACCGACGGGCTTAATCAGCCATGACAACTCAAAACAACCCAGTCACAGAGGCAAGCATTAGCATTGTCCTTCTGAGCCCTGTCTCAGTCAGGCCAACCTGGGCATTAACATTTCCTTGTCCGTGTCATCCCTATAGTGGGTGAGAATATCTCAGGCTGCCTCAGCTAAGAAATGCTTCTTAAGATCAATGTTTTTTCCTGGTGTGATTCTACGCTCACCCAGCAAATGTATTTCCTGTAGGGACAGAATTTAGCGATCTGTCACCTAGAGGATCCAAATTCTTTTGATAATTGCATTTTTCATCGTAAATTAATCTATTGGATTCTGGTTTATGTAACTATCAGTTTTTGTGAACTTAGAGAATACAAGAGTCCCCCTGGGAGATGGTTCCATTCTGTGCTTACTGTTAAAATCAGGCTTCTGAGTTTGCAAGGCTGAAGACCAGTTCTGGGATGATGGTAAATTCCTTAAAGTTTTGGAACTGTAGAGGGACCTGTCTAGACAACCAGCTGGACTACCTTAAGCTACACCCCTCTATCTCATTGTGTGCCTTCTTTGATCTCAAAGAAGAGCGGTAAATGCTAAAGAAAGATAAGATTCACATGCTGTGGGAGTTCAAAAAGGGAGAGATTTCTTCCATTTAGTATGAAATAGTGGGAAGAGTTCAGGAAAGATTTGTGAGATGTGACATTTAAAAAGTGAGTAGAATTAGGGGAAGAGCATGCCATGTGTAGGTGACCACTAGAGCAAATATAGGAAGCAGGGAATTGATGGAGGAAATATAGAATAAGAGGATAAGGAAGAAAAATCATCTGGAAAAATACACTGTGGTCAGATTAAGGCTCTTGGGTTTTATTTTCGGTAAGGAGAGTTAGTGATGGAAGTTTTTTTTGTTTTTATTTTGTTTTACCTTTTTTTTTTTTTTTTTTTTTTTTGCGGTACGCAGGCCTCTCACTGTTGTGGCCTCTCCCGTTGTGGAGCACAGGCTCCGGACGCGCAGGCTCAGCGGCCATGGCTCACGGGCCCAGCCGCTCCACGGCATGTGGGATCTTCCTGGACCGGGGCACGAACCCGTGTCCCCTGCATCGGCAGGCGGACTCTCAACCACTGCACCACCAGGGAAGCCCTGTTTTACCATTTTAATCACTTTTAAGAGTACAGTTCATAGGCACTAAGTACTTTCACATCGTTGTGCAACCATCACCACTATTTGTCTCTAGAATATTTTCATCATCCGATACTGAAACGCTGTGCCCATTAAACAATAACTCCCCATCCTCCCCTCCCCCAGCTCCTTGGAACCACTGTTCTACTTTCTCCCTTTGAATCTGACTATTCTAAGTATATCATATAAGTGGAATTATACAATATTTGTCCTTTTATATCTGGCATATTTCACTTAGCATAATGTGTTCAAGGTTCATCCGTGTCATAGCACGTACCAAACTTTCATTTGTATTTATGGCTGAATATACTATTCCATTGTGCGTATATAGCACATTTTGCTTATACATTCATCCATCAATGGACATTTGGGTTGTTTCCATCTTTTGACTATTGTGAATAATGCTGCTATGAACATTGGTGTACAAATATCTGTTTGAGTTCCTGCTTTCAATTCTTTGGGATACATACCCCAAAGTGAAATTGCTGGATCATATGGTAATTCTATGTTTAATTTTTGAGGAGCCACTATACTGTTTTCCACAGCAGCTGTACTGTTTTACATTCCCAGTGATAGAAGTTTTTACAGAGGGGAGTGACATGGTCAAAACTGTGTTTAAAGACTATCTGGCAGAGATAACAGGATGGAATAGAGTTGCAGAATGACCAGTTAGAGACTTCCACAACATATCAGACAAGATGTGACAAGAGCCTGAGCACATATGTAGCAGTGAGAATGGAGGGAAGAAAATACAAATGCAGCGATGATATTACCAACGTAGGATTGGAAGGACTGGACTGTTGATCAGCTGCTGTAGGGGTGGGGATCAAGAGAAATGAAGGTGTGTAGTATGACCCCCAGGTTTCCCACATGGGAGGATGGTAGTCTCCAGGTGAAGACTTCTGGACTTCTCCAGAGCGTGTCGAGTGGGACATTGTAAGGTCTAGGATGGACACTTGTTGTCTTGCCTGCTCAACACCCTTGCCCTTTCCAATGGTAATGGCACTCTACTTGCAGCCCAGCTGCTGAGCTCTGAAATCCATTGCCCTTCACCCCCAGGCCTCACTTCCCACAAGCCATTCCTGGCTGATGACTGAGCACAGCAGAGAATTTTGGACAGACTTCTTCCTGGGGTAAGTGACACTCTTCTGGTGGACAGTTTGGCTCAAGGACTCCTCAGTGACCTCACAACCTTTCCTTGGAGCTGCACGGCAGTCTAAGGTGCTTCCACCTAGAACGCTCGCCTTCTTTCTTCTTCACTTAGGGTCAGACCTGTCTCACTGTCAGATGGTCCTCTCCCGGTCTCTTTTAGGTCTTGCCCCCATTTTCCCTCACGGGTGTTTTCCATGATACATCTCTTGCATTTAACCCTGTCTAGGTGTCTGTTTTCTGAGGATCTGAACTGACATGAGGGGAAGGAGGATGAGATCGTAGTACCTCCTCTCCACCCCATCAGCCATAGGGGTAAGCCTATGACCCAGTCTGACCAATCATAATGATCCCCACATCTTGGCCCAGTGCCTCCCCCGAGTCTCTCTGCATCATTTGGCTCCCAGACCATCAGCTGCTTGTTCCACCTCAACCACAGACGTGGCTGACCAACTCTGAGTGAGGCCTCACGGTTCCACTTCCTGAGGCCAACTAGTTGCAAATATGGATTCTCTGGCTTCTCCTGCAATTTCCAGACCCTGAGGACACACCACCTCACAGAGCATGAGATCTGGCTTCCTAAGCAGCTGCTGAAGGGGTCAATGAAGCAACCTAGAAGTACAGGAGATTTAACTGCCCATGGGGTCAACTATGATTAATGGGGGAACAATCCACTCTCCCTTCCTTCCTCTGATGGACTGTTTCACGGTATAGTTTCTCTATACAACCTGTCTATAGGCATTCTGTATGGCCAAGTGGGTAGACCTGTCCAGAGACTAGATGTGTCTCTTCACAGCTCATCGTAAAGAAGTAGCAGCAAATGTTTCCTTGCATTGCTTGCCATCTTTTCCTGCTTCCCCTGTCCCCTTATCCTCACTGCCCTAGGACTGTGCATCCCATATAAAGCTTTAGCACTTAACCCCTTTTTCAGGCTTTGTTTTCCAGGAACCCTTGCTTAGACAGATCACAGTTTCTGAACAGATGGGCAGATGACCCAAACTAAGCTAAGCAAGGCCTTCCTAAAGATGTGAAATATAGGAGAGACAGGACTTTTCTTCTGTAGGTCTTGAGCCATAAAGATCTGTGGGTGGCTATCATTTCTGCTTTATGGACAGAGCCTGCCTGAGCATGAAGGCATCGCAGAGGAAGGCAGAGCTCAGCGAAAGAGAAGGACACAGTGCCCAGACATCCTTTGGGCTCTGAGATCCAACTCTCTCCAATATGTGTAACTGTTTTTGTCATTTCTTTACCTCCCTAAAGACCAGTTTTCCCAATCCAAATCAAAGAAAATGTGGTCATCCCTAGATCCCACGTTGCCTACATTAAAGAGATCAGTCAGGTGACTAGCTTTTTGGGCTCAATTTCAAATTCCTGGGAGAGAGAGCTGTTCCTTGGATTAACTTTAGCCAGAAGTTTGCCCCTGAACCAATCAACTTCATTATGAGGTACAGGATCATGTATACACATGGCTGTAGCCACTGTAAGCCTGTGAATGAAGGTGTGGTAGTGTATAGGGATAGAAAAGTGGGAGCAGAGAGTTGGGCAGACCAACCAATGGCTGCCCACTCTCTGAGAATAAATAAGGGGGGAAAGGGTAAAGGGAAGGGGTCTGAGGACAGAACACTATCTAACCCAATGCTATCCTACACTTTATCTAAACCAACACTATCCAACAGAACTTTCTGCAATAATGGAGATGTTTTCTATCTGTGCTGTTAAATATAGCAATCACCAGGCACATGTGGTTATTTAGCACTTGAAGACAGCTAATACAACCGAGCAACTGAAGTTTTTTCCTCATTTTATTTTAATTTAAAATTGAATAACTATATGTAGTTAATGACTACATATTGGACAATACAGACCACACTGTTGATGTGCTTGGGAAGACAGCGTGGAATATTGGCTATTGCATCTGCTTTGGAGTCAGCCCGACCTAGGTTCAAGTCTCAACTCTACTTCTTATAAATTGAACAGATTACTTGACCCCTCTGAGCTGTAGAGTTAAAAGACGTAAAGAACGGTAAACAACATAGGATACCAAAAAGAGAGAAAGGGGCAAAAGATTCTGCAAAGGGACAAAAAGCCAGTTGGATTTAGCAATTAGGAGACTGAGTGAATTAAGACAGAGAAGTGTTCAAAGTGTGTTGGGGTAAGAGCCAGACCAGCAATTTACCTGTCTTTTGGACATCTGTTAAGTATCTTTCCTCTGGAGGGGGATCCCAGGCACGGAGAGACAGGGAACACAAAAATTTTCTCTTAATCCTGATGGCCACATGGGGAGCTAAAAACCCAAAGGCATGTCCTGAAGGTAGGGCTCCAAGGTCAAGCCAGAAAAACAGTCATAAACAGTCAGCCATGGGGTCTGGAGCCAAAGATGGGGTTGCCTAGACCAGGAAGCTAGAAGAAAAGAACACCTCATAAAATACCCTCATTACATAGCACTTACTGTGTGACTAGATTGTGAGCCCTTCAGGGTTCAGGGCCATGTTCTTCTTGGTATCCCCATCATCTAGTAAGTTCCAGACACCATAGTAGGTGTTAAATTAACATCTGTAGAATGAATGAATGAAAGTAAGCCAGTCCACTCCCTGGTACATGGTAGACACTCTAAAAATGTTATCAGAAGGAGAAAACTCTGCAGTGAGAAGGTGCCAGGGTATGCTTCTTGGCTTGGAAACCCTGTTTGTAAGGTCCCCAGCATATTGCCTGGCACAGAGGGATTGCTCAACGAGTGGTCACAAGGGTAATGATTATTAGTGGGGGATAAAGCTTTTGCATAATGATTGGGGAAAGCCTTGATAATAATAAGAGCTAACCTATGTTGATCTCATTTAATTCTTAGCCCACTCAACGAGATAGATTTTATTAGACTGATTTTATAGATGAGGAAACTTAAAGAAGAGATGTAATTTATCCAAAGTTAGCCAGTTCAGAAACCTCAGGGCTGGAGTTGAACCTGAGCTTCCATGATTCCAGAGTCTAGGCTCCAGCAGCAAAGATTTGGGAGGCAGGAGGATTGCCAAAAGAGGAGTTTAAGGAAGAAAGTTCTGGGGTCGAAATTCACTTCTGATTTCTATACATTTACACAAATCATGATGCCTTCTTCTCCCTCGAATGCCCACTTCTTGACTTCTTGGCAAGGTCCTCACCCCTTCTACTGAGTTCATCTCTGGGCCACCCTTCTGTTTCCTGTCCCATTCAACCATATATACTCTCCTTCAACTTAAGGAAATAGGAATTGAAATGGGGTCAAGGGGAGCTTTTGATTTGTTGGTTTGTTTTGGTTTTTTTTTTTTTTTTTTTTTTTTTTTTTTTTTTTTTTTGCGTTACGCGGGCCTCTCACTGTTGTGGCCTCTCCCGTTGCAGAGCACAGGCTCCGGACGCGCAGGCTCAGCGGCCATGGCTCACGGGCCTAGCCGCTCCGCGGCACGTGGGATCTTCCCGGACCGGGGCACGAACCCGTGTCCCCTGCATCGGCAGGCGGACTCTCAACCACTGCGCCACCAGGAAAGCCCCTGTTTTAGTTTTAAGAAGGAAAACTCTAGAGCAATTCTGTAAACTAGGTATTCCAGTAGACAGGCAGAAATTGACAAGGCAAAAGAGAGAAAAGATCTGCAGAGGTAAGTTTTTGGGGTCCTTGGACAGGTTGGGTAGAGTTTGACCTCTGATAGGAGCTGGGACCCTGAGACTTTTCTTCAGAGCAAAAGAAGACAGAGGATATGGATACAGAAGCAGGAAAGTTCATAAAGGTTAAGAAGCTTAAAATCCAAAGTTAAATTTTGCAGCAATTGATGATGGAATAGTCTAGGACAGTGTTTTTCAAATTGCAGGTCCTAGCTTATTAGTAGACCATGAAATCACTTAGAAGTTTGCAACCAGCTTTATTTTAAAAAATGGAATAGAATTGAAAGTTTGAACTAATTACACATAGCAAGGGTAAATACTGTGAAAACTACTGTGGAACTTCTGTTTCAGTTATATATCCAACTACGTGTATACTGTAAAGTTTATTTCTTATTGAGGGTACAGTAAAACATATTTTAAAGCCACTGTTCCAGGATGAGACCATGAGAAGAGTGGCTGATTCCTAGAACTTTCTTTCTCCTCTATGATGTGTGTAAATTGGCCTTGCTTTGTGACCAATAGTAGGCACCCTAAGGGACATGAGCCTGATGCAGTATGCCAGAGCTTCCTAAGCAGTGGCTACAGCACGTGCATTCCATATGTGCCTAAACATTAGTCTCCTAGTCTTCGGGCTACTCTTTCCTCCTGAGAAGAAAATCCTGAGATTCACTATGATTTGACAGGCTGAGTTCATACCACCACCCTGAACCAATCATTCTGGCCAGTGAGATTGACCAGCTCACCCCTCCTCTTCCCTGATGGAGTCAGCTTCCTGGAAACACATGGATCGTAGAAAGGAAATCAGGGGCCGTTGCAAAGGGGGAAATGGAAAAATGAGGTAATCAACTAATGTTCAATACACATGGCCTTTGAGGTGCCAAAATTAGTTGTAAGTTTCAATAACATTTGTGCTGGTCATTTGCCTGTTTGCTCTGAGCTCTAATCTAGCCTTTCCATGCTCTGCTTTGTACTGAAGAGTGCCAGGCCCTGAAAGGCCCTGAAAAGTACACTTCCCAGACTCCCCTTGCTAGCTGGCTTCCTGTCAGATTCAGCCAATGGGAAGTACAGGTGGGAAATTGTTTGGCTGGAGATGGGATGGCTGGAGGAGAGGCAAAGCCATTTTCTCTCTGCATCCGCTAGAGACTCTGGCAGCAGCTGGTGGTTATGGGCTCAGACCTTCAGTGTTTCCAAAAGTGTCAGTGGTACTGGAGGGATAGCTCTAGGCTCCAGTGACCTCTGGCAGTTCTGCCAGCAGCATCATTTCAAAAGCAATATTCCAGTAGCATCAACAGCAAGTGCACTTCTGGATCTAGTAAACACCCTTCCATTTGATCCTCCAGGTCTAGGGGTGGCAGAAGCTTCCTGCAGCTACTAATCTCTAGTCTTCCTCACCTTACCCTTTTGCTTCCTCAAGCCAACCAGTTCTCTGAAATAAATTACCTCTGTTTGAAATTCCAAGCATGTTTTCTGTTTTCTTGTCTTCGCCCTGACTGACATGGCACTGCCCTGGCCATTAGCTGACTGCCAGGATTAATTTCCCAGGTGTGCTGTTTGCAGGTGTTGAGCTGGGTGATGCCACAGAGCAGAACATTAAGCTCTCTGCTGGGGCATTGGGACAGGAGCAAGGGAGGCCCTGGAGAAAGCACAGAGAAAGCCTCCTACTCCTTTTGCTTCCTCATCTTTCCCTATTAGAACTGCGTGATGGAGAACTTAACTGCCTGCCTCCCAAGATAACTTGACTCCACGTTGTGACTGAAAGGGATGGGCTGTGGAATGATGGGGTGGGAATACAGCAAGGAGCACAGTTGGCAAGGGGTCCCCAAATGGACAAGCCGGGATAGGATGCCCTTGCTGCAGAGTAGAGTTTAGGGAGGGAGGAGGGGCAGGGACTATGACCTCTGCATCCTCTTTTTCAGAGGAGCTGATGGAGGGCTAGACCTGTGGTTCTCAACATTTCCTGTCTTACCGCCCCCCAAGTGCTCTGCAATCAAAACAAGAAAACTGACTCTTTTAATGACATTTATCCTGGCTGTTACTGAATCCTTATGTCTAGCCTGGCTCACTTCTGTGAGCTCCTGTTGCTACCCAGGCCACGGGGGGTAGTCAAGTCTCTTGAGGGCCTGGAGAGGTAAGATTGTGGATAACTCCTGGAGTCTTCAAAGGGGCAGCCATGCCAAAAACACCACTTCTCTCAGAGACCCCTTGCCACGGCCAGTAGCGTCTTGCACGATGTTATTAAGTCAGTCCCACTTAAGTATGATCCATGATTGGAAACCTAGATCTAGTCAGCCATTAACTTGCTCTGTGATCTTGGGCAGATCAATCAAGCTCAATCTCAACATTTCCATCTGTTTGAAAAAGAGCAGAGGGATAATTTTTCTAAATTCTTTTAAAATAAATCATTTTAAGGGGATGGATGGGATGGGAAAAATGATAGGTGTTACCATCTACCCCTCCTTCTTGCCCATCCTCCCTGGGTTTCTATGAGTATCAAATAAGACAGCAAGCATGAAAATGTCCTGAAAAGTACACAGCCCCATACAAAAGCAAGAAAGTGTTATTATCCACATAGTTGTTAGCTTAGAGGGATGAAGGCAGGGCACAGGCTGAGAGCCAAACAGCTGGAAGGCAAGAAACCTTAACACCAAAAAAGGAAACTTTCTTTGTTCAAATTCTTCCTGGAGTGACACTTTCTTTGGAGCAGACCTGGCACTGGAATCCTCTGAAATGCTGACATGGGTCCAGGAAAGTGTTCAGGGGGCAGGTAGGGCATCCAACAGCCAAAAGATGCTGGAGAAACACCAGGCCTTGTTCCTCAGTTCCTCTGTGATCCAACAAAGGATGCAATGGAAGAGGGAGGTTGAGGTTCAAAGCTGGTGTGTGCTGGATCCTCCTCCAAGCTCTTTAACCAGCCACCAAGCTATCTGGGGACCCAGGATGCCATGGGCATGCTGTAACTAATACTGAACTCAGCTGCCCACAGTCTAAACACCATCCTATGTCGTGTTCAAAGAGAACATTGATCTGGGGAGGACCTTAGAGACTGTCTAGTCCAACCAAGGCCCAGTGAGGGGCAAAGACTTTCCAAGATAACAAGTAGTCAGGCTCATGGGGCTGCAAGGAACAGAAACCAACTCCTGCAACTCCCATGTAAGGACTGACATTGAAACACCAGCAGGAACGAGGCAGCTCTAGGACTCGCTGCTCTGTCCATGCTCCCTCTGCTCACACCCTCCCCGTCTCTGCACTGCACGCCTCCTCCCTCCACCTTCTCCCACCCTCCTCCTCCCTCCCTCCTCCTCCTCCCTCCCTCCCTCTTTCCCTCCTCCTCCTCCTCCCTCCCTCCTCCTCCCTCCCTCCCTCTTTTCTTCCTCCTCCTCCCTCCCTCCCTCTCTCCTCCCTCCCTCTCTCCCTCCCTCCCTGTCTCCCTCCCTCCATCCCTCCCTCCCTCCCTCCCTCCTCCTCCTCCCTCCCTCCTCCTCTTCCTCCCTCCCTCCCTCTTTTTCCTCCTCCTCCTCCCTCCCTCCCTCTTTCCCTCCTCCTCCTCCTCCCTCCTTCCCTCTTTTCCTCCTCTTCCTCCCTCCCTCCCTCCCTCCCGCCCCCCCCTCCCTCCCCCCTGCCAGGCTGCTGCTCACTCCTGGTGCCTGCTCCTTCTTATCTCCACTCGCTGGCATGTGGCTTCAATGGCTCAGGCACACTTGTCCCTGACCTCCCTACGTCACCTCCCTCTGCCGCCTGACAATTTCTTTCTGTTCCTTGGTTCAAGAGAGCCTCTAATTGCCCTGTCTCGGATTGTTGTGCTGGGCCATTAGTTAAAGGTCACCAGCTAATATATGAGACGGCAACCCTTGGCTCTATGCTGGCCCCCATCTGCTACGTCTAGAAGCTGGAGGAGCCAAGTAGTCTAAAGCACGGCCCCAACTGTGTTTGTGGTCTGGGGAGCTTTTCTTCAAAGTGGATTTGAGTCTGGCAGGCATGGTGCCGTCCCTGGGACCACGTGACTGGAGCCCAAAGCTCCAGATTTCCTGCCCAGAACTTTCCCCAGAGGATTTGTCATTTCTTTCCTTGAGTTATGTAGCAGACAAGCCTGTTAAATGTCATCCGTGAAGGTCTTCTTCCTCCTCCTTCCTCTCCTTCTCCTCCCTGCCCCAAGGAACTTATGATATAGTGAAGACAGAGGCAGGAAAATAACTAGATTACATCTTTAAGTGTATGAGTGCTTTAGAAGTATAAACAAAGTCCTAATAGCTACCACTTACTCAGTACCCTGTACCAATCACTGCTGATCACTTTACATACAGTTTTCTCGTTTAATCTTTACAGCTCCCCTGTGGAGTTGGCACCACGTTTGACACATGTGAAAACAGGCTCAGAGAGCAGCTCACAGATAATAAACAGCACAGCAGGGCTCTGATGCCAAAGCCTGCTCTGGCAAGCACTGTGCTGTGCAGCCTTCACCATGCTGTTTGAGCACAGAGGACCACCCTGGCCTAGGGAGGAGGCAGGGATGCCTGGGGAGAGCAGCAGCCATCCAGGAGGAGGTGATAGCCAAGCCTTGGAGCGGGATAGGGGTGGGTGGGGGGTCACTGTCAACAGAGGGAGCCACATGTGTGAACAGTACCAGTGTGAGCGGGGTGCAGGGCCAGGAGCTGTGCCCCTGAGAGTGAGTGCCTCCCTAAATTTGTGCCCTAGGTGTCTCTCTTGCCCCACCCTCATCCAAGCCCTGACAGGAAGGGTAGAGTTGAGGCAGGAAGAGTTTTGAGGAGAAGGAACCAGGAGAGGATGGCAAATTCAACACAGCCTAAGAGATGCAAGTCCTATTGTCTGGTTCCCAGCACCTGCAATAGACTCTCAGGGCACATGACTAGAGTCCAAAGTGGAAAATCCAAGAGGAATGAGAATCTTTAAAATAACCACATGAACAATCCTCTCTGCCCAGATTCCCTACACAGCTTTCTTCTGCTGACCGTCTGCTCTTGTCTTGGATGTCACGTCCTCCAGGACGCATCCCTAGGTCTCCCACGCTTGCCTTAGGGCACTTGGCTTCCTATTTTGGTATTGTCCTTTGCCTGCCAGACTGTGGAGTCCCTGAAGACAGGGGTTGGATCTTCTGACCCTTCCATCTCCAGCAGAGCATTTGGCTCATAGTAGCTGCTCAGTAAAAGAAAGTCAGATGAAAGAATAACAGACAGCCTCCAAGGAGCAGGTGTCAAGTTTGTCAGGCCACGTGGATTTTTCCTCTTTGTCTCTGGGGTCCTACCAACCTCAACACTTGGAATCCTACGCATGTTCTTCTACCAGGAGAAACCTTAAAAATCATCTAGCTATCTCCTTCCTCCTACCTTTTCCAGACGGGTTGATTGTTGTCCCATTTTCATGTATTTGCCAACAATTTCTTTCTTTTTTTTAAAATAAATTTACTTATTTATTTTAATTTATTTTTGGCTGAGTTGGATCTTTGTTGCTGCACGCGTGCTTTCTCTGTTTGCAGCGAGCGGGGGCTACTCTTCGTTGCAGCGTGCGGCCTTCTCATTGCGGTGGCTTCTCTTGTTGCGGAGCACAGCCTCAAGGCGTGCGGGCTCAGTAGTTGTGGCACGCGGGCTCTAGAGCGCAGGCTCAGTAGTTGTGGCACACAGGCTTAGTTGCTCCGCGGCATGTGGGATCTTCCCAGACCAGGGCTTGAACCTGTGTTCCCTGCATTGGCAGGCGGATTTCTAACCACTGCGCCGCCAGGGAAGTTCTGACAATTTTTTTTTTTTCTGACAATTTTAATCTTAGGTCTCCAGCCACAATTTCTCCTCTGAACTCCAGACCTAATCAGCTCCTTCTGCAGCCCCTCATCCGGATGCCCCACCGTACCTGAATCTGAACATGTCCAGCATCTCCCCCACCTGGTCCTCCTCTGGGCTCCCCTGGTCTGGTGAAGAACATCACCCATGCTTCCTGCTATGGGGATTAACTGAGTTACTATGTATAAAGTCCTTAGAACAGGTCCTAGGACATAATACATTTTCCATAAGTGTTAATTATAATAACAATAATAGTAATAGTTACAGGATACTGAATACAGCTCCATATGCTATATAGTAGGACCTTGTTGTTAATCCATTCTATATATAAAAGTGAAAGGGTTTTCAGTAGGCGAGGGAATGTGGTCAGAATTGCTTTATAAGGATTTCTCTTATGTGAAAGTTTGGAGGTGGTGAGACCTAGTCACAGCCAGCAGCTGGATTCAGGAGTGAGGAAGGCCATCTGGAGGGGGGGAGTGGCCACAGGGATGGAGAGCAGACAGTGAACCTGGAGAGTATTTAAGAGGTAGATTGGGCAGGCCCTGATAATTAACTGGATGGAGGTGAGGATAACGGAGGAGTTAAGAGTGACTCCCAGGTTTCTGGGTTAGGCAACGGGTACCTTGACCCCAGGTGGGGAGCATCTGGGAGGAACGAGGCAGGTTGGGTTGGCAGAGCAGGTGGTCCCTAGACCAAGTCAACAGAAACATGGAAAAGTTCTCAAAATCTTTGTGCCCTAACTCCTCTGAACCCAAACTCTAGCTTGGTCCTGTGTACTTGTCCAGCCTCATCCCCAGCTACCCCAGACTCAGGGCACATAAACCACTGCTCCTCCCCAAAGCTCCACTCTTCCTTCTTGCAGTGGGCTTGTAAGTTCTACCCCACTCCTTCCCCCTCCCTCAAACTCCACAGCTTCAAGGACATCTCTGGGATCCCTGCCCTCTCCCCCCACCCCTACCAGGATTAACATGTTCTCTGCTGTTTCCGGGATTCACTGAATCAGAACTATTTCTCTGCCTCTCCTAATGGCTATTTTTCTCAATTCTGAATTGCCGGCACCTGGGATGAGGCCTGATCAAGGTTAACTTCAAAAAAACTTTGTTTTATTGAATTCGCCAAGAACCTGGCTTTCTTGCATTAAAAGTGGGGCGAGGAGTCGGACCTTGAATCCCTACGCCACCACTTAAGAGACTGGGCAAGTTACTTCTGTCAAATCCTGTTTCCTCATCTGTCAAATGATAATACAGTGGACCCACCTAGAAGAGTTGTTTTAAGGGTCAATGGAAATATTCTATTTTATGTGTTTAGCACAATGCCTAGAACATTGTTAGCTTCCTCAAAAATTTAACCCTTATTTATATTAAGAAAAATATTCCCGCCTTAACTCTGGGAAGCTGCATGAACTGAACCGAGGATTGCAGTTCCCAGTATGGCCACAGGAGCGAAGTGGTGAGCAGCCTCGGCGCGGACTCTGGCTCCGTTTTGCTAAAGCACCTGCTGTGGACCCAGATGGCCCGGCTGGGATTTCCGGGGCTTCCCGGCCCCTGAACAGGTGGGCGCTGGCCAGGGTGTCGTGGGAGGAGCCTCTGCGATGTACTCGGCCTTGACTGTCACAGCCACGGCCGTCCCTTCCGCTCATACCCTTCGCGGCTTGGGGGAGGGGCTGGCGGGCCAGAAAAAGCAAAAGTAGAGGGCAACTGCGATGTATCCCTTCCAGTTTGTCATTCAAGTCTTTCAAACTTGAGTATGATCACTTCTCTGTAGAAGTTTTTATAGTTTTATAGTTTTTATAGTCAAATTTATGATTTCCCTTTGGCATCCAGGTTTCATCAGGCTTAGAAAGTCTTTTCCATCCCCCAGATTGTGAAAACATTACTCAATGTTTTCTTCTTGTACATTATGGTGTTATAATTTAAATATGAGCTCCACCTGGAATTTATTTCCATGTAGGGTAAGGACACAGCTTTCTCTTATTTTACCAAATAACTTGCCCGATATTCCACCCATTTGTTGTAAGTCCTATATTTCCCCTCATTTACCTGAAGTGCTATCTTTATCCTACACGGAATTCCCTTGCGTGGTTGTCCATTTCTGTACTCCATTTTGTTTCACTGATTCCTCTAGGTCTGCCTCAATACCATACTGCTTTAAATACATTGGCTTTATAATACGTTTTAATATCAGGTAAGGCGCAGGAATTCCCTGGTTGTCCAGTGGTTAGGACTCAGCACCTTCACTGCCAGGCCTGGGTTCAAACACTGTTTGGGGAAGTAAGATCCCACAAGCCATGAGATGCAGCCAAAAAAAAAATATATATATATATATATATAATATATATATATACATATATATGAATCAACCTCTACCCCTACCCCTAACCCCCTGACCAATCCTTCTGGAAGCTGTTATGGAGCTTTGGAACCCCTGAAATTATATGTGAAGTGTCGTCTGCACATTTCTCCAGAGGGAAAGTCCAAGTTTTCATCAGATGTGCAAGCGGAACCTGATTCCCAAGGCAGCCACTGGTTTACATGTCTCTGTGATGGGGTGCATGGGAGGAGCACAGAGCAATCTTGATTCCTCCCTTCTCTTCCAAATCTTCACAGGCTCTGCTCTCCTCATCCTTCACCTCCACCATTGTTCCAGCTACTTCCCTGCCCTCCATCTTGTCCCCCTTCCCCAAATCTAATCCTCCTTGCTGCTCCAGAGCAACCGTTCTATATCACAGGCCTTAGTTGTAGGCCTGATGTAGTTTTGATGATAACAGAAGTTTAGTTAATAAGTGAATAAAATTGTGAGTCCCAGCTCCACCACTGGTCAGCTGTTGGGACCCAGCTTCAGGCTCACCACATTGTTGGGGCACAGTTTACCCTTCTCACAGACCAGGTGAGAAGGGATGAGATAGGGTGAGATAGGGTGAGGGGTATGTAGAAGGTACAGCTAGTAATCCCCAGGAGGGTCGCTTTTATTAAATAATCTCAATTATTTTCCTTTTCCCCCACACCTTTCCACTCCCTATTCACATTTTAATCTATGCCCTCAGCAGGGAGACTATTTGTTTTGCTTGCCTTCAGCAAACAATTAGGAAGGCAAACAGTAATAGTATTGTCCCCTCTGTAAATGAGTGAATTAAGAACACTGGAGCCCCAAAGTGGAATTGACCAGCTGAGCAAGGTTAAGTACAGAAAGATGGGGGCAGGCATAACTCTAGGAGAGACTTTATACAGCATCCTCCTCAAGTCCCAGTGCTCAGGGAACCCACTTGGAAGCTCCATTTAGGCACATGCTAGGTCCTAGAGCAGGGCTTCTCAGCCTTGGCATTAGCAACATTTGGGGGTGTCCTGTGCATTGAGGGATGTCTAGCAGCACCCTTCATCTCTTCTCACTAGATGCCAGTAGCAACCCCCAGTTGTGAAAACCTAAGATGTCTCCAGACACTCTCAAATGTTGGGCCCGGGTGGGGGGCGGTGAATCACCCCAAGTTGGAAACCACTGTTCTAGGAGAAGAGGGGCGGTGAGGGGAGGGAGGTTAACATGGGTCTTAGGGCAAGACACTCTCTACTCCCGTACCCTCTGTCTGAAAGGGACACCGTAAAGTCTTTTTCTTCATAGCAGTCACTTGGGCAAGTCTTTTCTCCTCTCTGGGCTTCAGGTTTTCCATCTGTAAATGGATTTGATGTTTGTATGTCATTTCCCCCTTCTCTCACCATCTGACATTCCTGGATCTGGTCCAGGGTGTGACAGGGGTACCGCGGTGCCAGTGAGGTCCTGGGAGGTCCCCCAGAGCGAAGGAAGATGAGAAAGAACAGATAGATGTAGAGGTGGAGAGGGGGGCAAGCATGAGCAGGAGCGTTCTGGAGACCTGGAGAGGCTTCGGGCATCCTCTCCACCCCGCCCCTTCGAGGCCTTATTACCATAGGTCGCCCCCAACCAGGCAAACCCAGACTCTCCAGATTCCCTTAGGCCCCGCCCACCACCACAGGCCCTGCCCCACCGACCCCGCCCCTTCCAATGGCCCCTCCCCCGACCGAGACCCCGCCCCCATCAGGCCCCGCCTCCTTCTTCGCCTCCCGCCAGCCGGGGCTTGGGCTTTGCACCCGGCGGTGGCTGAGAACCGTGGCGGCTGCGGAGCAGGCAGCGCAGGCGGGCGGAGCAGAGCTGCCCGGCCCGGTTGCGGGCGATGCCCCCGTGAGCCTCTCTCGCCGCCCCTCCCCGCCCCGCGCCCCTGCCCCTCGGAGGCCGCAGCGCGCCTGGGACCGGGCCGCGCCTTCCGCCGGGTCCGCGGGGCGGGGTCCCAGAGCACCTGCCCCGCCTTGCGGAGTCGCCTCGGCCAGCGGAGACCCCTCCGTGTCTGGACCCCGGCCCCACCTTCGGGTAAGTCAGTAGGCCTTGGTCGCCTGGGAGTGGACGTGGGGAGGGGGTTGCGGAGGTCTGGGGGACCACGGGGCGGGGGAGGGGTCTCTGGTCGTGAGGCGCCACGTAGGGATCTTAAGTGTGCAGGGTCTGGGGCGGCGGTTGCGGGGGCCCGGAGGCGGAGCACAGTGTGTGTGATGACTCTGGGGGGCTAAGGTATGAGAAGGGAACATGAGGTGTTTGGGGAAGCCCGGAAAATGGAGTAGAAGGCCCCAGAGTCTTGAGTTCTTTGCTGATGCTCAGAGCACCTGGGGCCCTGATCTTCAACAGCATTGTCTCCCATGGCATTTTTGGAAAGTGCTTAGAATCTCTCCTGGAAAGGGAGCTGGAAGGCAGCCTCCCTTTCTCTCTCCTGCCTGTGCCCTGGTTGAGAAGCTGGCCACTCTTTCCTCCCAGTGAGACACCATTGTGGTGCTCAGAGGACCCCTACCCCCCACCCTATGAAAGAAAAGGGGTGATGCCCATTCCAGCCCTAGGGTGGGGAGAGGGGGCTTCTGGGAAGCTGGGAAAGGTAGTTGGTCAATCAACGGTGGGAAATCCAGGGTTCAGGGAGGTTTGGCAAGACCCTTGGGGGGCAACTTGGGCACCCTCTCATGCAAGGGGAGGGTGTTTTCACCTGCTGGCCCCCAGGCTGCCTGGACCCATGTCCACATCACCTTTTCTGGATAACCCATCCCTGAGGAGTGGGTTTCTTCCCAGTACCCTGGAAGGCCAGGGAAGGCCCATGGCTCTTGTGGTCCTGGATGGGGTGGGCAATGCCGTACCAAGGCCAGAGAACAGAGGCACTGGCTGCACTGCCACCTGGGGGCTGTTTGGATGTGGCCCTTCGTGGGTGGGGAGCCCGGGTGAATATATCCGTGTCTAGCCCCAGCCCCAGGGGTGTTGTCTGGATGTAGAGAAGAAGGCTGCTGCCTCTTTGGTCCTGTCTTCTGCCTGTGATGACTTCTTCTGTCTGGGCTCCTTGAGTTTGGGGCCTGAAGTGGTGAGGAGAGGGCCTTTTTGGGCTAGGCCTGGTCACCAAGGGGTTAACTAGCCAGCCCCACAGTTCCTGCCAGCCACCAATTAGTCTGTAATCAGACAGCTGCCAACTGTCCCTAGGGGCATGTGGGCAGACTAATGGGGCATTCTCTGGTGGAGGTGAGGGGGTGGGGGAAGGGGTCTGTGGAACCTGTGCTCAGTCCAAGCTTCGTGCCCTTCAGAGCTTGTTTAGGGCCCACAAACCCCTTCTCCGCCCTCTGTGCCAGCTGCTTGGCTTAGGGACCTCCAGCCGTGGGGTTCGATACCTACCCAACCTTCTGCAGGTATGAAGTGCAGAGTCAGGCAAACTTGGCTTCAAACCCAGGCTCTGCCACTTTCTGGCGATGCACTATTGAGGAAATCGCTTCCCCTTTCTGAGCCTCCTTCGTAAAACAGACCCACCTTCTAGGTCAGCTGAGAGGAGTAAATGAAATGGTGGATTTGAGCTGCTTAGCACAGATGCTGGCACTCAGGAGACCTCAGAAGGTAACTGCTGAACTCCTGAGCAACCCCTGTGCCAAGGACCTGACGGATGGGCAGGCAGGAGCCAGGGACTGAGGATCCAGCAGGGACCAAGGTCCCATCCCTCGGGGCATGCGGTCTCAGCGGGCCAGGCCTGAACTCTTCTCTCTCCCTCCCTCCTTGCTCACAGACACATCTGGTCTCTGCACATAATTGGGTTTTACTCTGCTGAGCCCAGGGCTGAGCTGCTACTTTCTGGGCTCACCCTGTTCCTAACCAGGTGATAAGCTCTGTGGGGTCTGTCAGGGGTCTGGGTGATGTCTGCAGCTGCAGCAGCAGCTGGCCCTTTAAGGAGGGAAGAAAACAATTATCCAGCCTAGGCATTGCATCAGCTGGAGCCTGGAGGGTCCCTGGGGAGGAGGGGGCAGGCTGGTGGTTGATTTCATTAGTGCCATGTGAGAACTCTCACCCAGGTCTGCCCCACTCCCAGGCTGCAGCCTTCTCCCCAGGGCGGCAGCCCAACCCCATTGCCTCCCCTACCCCACCCCGGGGGCATCACCTTGGAGGACTCTGTGCACGCCCATGACACGTAGAGGGGGCTGTAGGGAAGTGTTTGTCACACTGGCCTTCTGCTGACTTGGGGTTGCAGGATATGCCTCCTGTAATGGCATTTTGCTGACCATGGGGATGTCTCCGCCACTCGTATTTGTCTGACCTGGGAACTGTTTCTCCCCCACTGGCATTTTGTTGACCCAGGGGAGGGATGACTTCTACGTTGGCCTCTTACTGACAGTGGAGCTGTTTCCTGCACTGGTGTTTTGCTGACCCAACAAAGGAGCTGTGCTGCCTGGGCTGTGTGTGAACGGAGGCCACGGGTTAGAAACAGTTGTTCTCTGGTTGGAGGTGAGCTGCCTGGGAACAGTGAGTCACAGCGGCAGAGAGGGCTCCAGGTTCTTGGGCACCAGAGAGACCTGGGTTCAAGTCCCGCATCCTCCACCTCCACACTCTGTTATACTTCAGGTCTCAGACACCTCTGGAAAAATAGGAGTAATTTACACCCATACTGCCCCACCCCCATCTGGAAGGTGCTTGGCAGATTAAATGTCATAACTGGATGTACAGCACCCAGCCCAGGACTGGCAGGTGGAGGGTGCAGGCTGCGTGATGATTCTCTTCCCTTTGCAAGTTTGGGCTCCTCACACCTTGAGTTCAAGATGCCTGGACAAGAAAAGGAGGGTTGAGGAGGAGTGGAGAGAAGGGGAGAAAGAGTGCAAGGCCCTCCTGCCTCTGTTCCAGGATGATGTGCTCAGACACCTGATGTACTAAGCACTGTGTGTCAGGCAGCTCCTGCCTCCATGGAGCGGGCATTCTAGCTGGGAGACGGCCCAGAGCATGTGACATGTGTTGAAAGGAGAGATGCAGCGACGGTAGCGTGACAAGGCGTTGAGGAGGCAGAGAAGGAGGGAACCGGGTGTGCTAAGGCCTTGGTGATGGCGGGAACAGGACTGGTATGGTGGCGAGGGCAGGAGTCGGGGAGAGAGGGAAGAGAGGGGGCAGGAGTCAGCACAGCCAGGCCAGATCTCCTGGTCTATCTAGCAGGATACTTTCAACTTGGGAATTATCCTGAAGCCGATGGCAGCCTCTATAGGATTTGAAGCAGAAGCAGCAGGGGCTGATTTCCAGAGAGCGTGGGCTGGGGTCTGTGGCCCTCAAGCAGATCCTTCTCAGGAGTGACCTTTGCCCTCTCGTCCCCCCTTCCCTGTGCCCAGGGAGCAGGTTGTTTATGTGACTCACCCCAGGAGGGAGGAGGCCAGTCCCAGTCCCTCCAGCTCCCTCTCTCTGGGTCTTGTTGATGAAATTTATCTCTTGGGCCCAGGTTCTCCCAACCTCTCTGGGGAGCCAGAGGACAAGAGGCAGGGCTTTGGCACCAGCCAGGCCTGTATTCACATCCCAGCTCTGCAGTTCTGAGGTGGGTAACCTCTGGCAAGGCACACCTGTCTCTGAACTTCAGTATCCTCAACTATAAAAGGGGGTTGATGTTGTCTGTCCATGGGAAGGATAAAATGAAATTCCAGATAGAAATCACAAAACCCTATTGCAATGTCAGTTGGTATTTTAACTCTCTTGCCGGGCAGTTGACACCAACTTTGGGCCAGGCCCAGGCCTAGGGCTGACTGGGGGTGGAGGCAGGGCGAGATTCACCAGTCTGTGGTTGCACAGGGCAACCTGTGCTTAGAAGGACCCCACGCTTAATGTTTGACTGTCACCATCTTGAAATTCTTAATAATTTTGAACAAGGGATACTGCTTTTTCATTTAGCCCTGGGCCCTGCATATTATATGGCCCCACAAATTGGGTTGGAATAGGAAGAGGCAGGGAGCGACACAGACCTGCACATAGTCCCCAGATGGAGGAGGGGTAAGACGGAGGGCATGACTAACTGTCCCAAGGTGGGTGGGATGTTAATAATAGTAACATTTATTTAGTGCTTACTGTGTGCTAGGTTCTCTGCTAAGCACTTGACATATTCATCTTCAAACAGCCTTATGAGGTAGGTACGATTATTATTTCCTATTATTCATCTATATTATCGTATAGATGAAGAAAGTGAGATTCAGGTTCTCGGCCAACGTCACACAGCCATCAAGTGCATCAAACCCAGGTTGTCAGATGGGAGAGCACGTGCCTGGATGAGGCATGTCCAGTCCTGGACATACCTGGACTTCACTAGGATGAGGTACCTCCTAAGCTGGGTGGGTCTGAAGGATAACTTGGAGTTTGCCAAGGAGGAAAGAGGTGTGTGGGGAAGGGAGGGCTGTCTCATCCCGGAAGTTCCTGTGCTCAGGAGTGATACTCGGCCAGGAGAGGTGGAGCCAAAGCCAGATGCTTCCCAGGGCGGAGAGAGGAAGCCTTTGGATTTCACGGTTCTGATATTCCAAGCTCAGAGCTTCCGGTCACTCTGTGCCCAGGCCCTGCTGCAACCACGATTCCTCAGAGCTGCCCTGTATTGCCCACTCTTCCCCCACTCCCAGGTAATCTCATTTACCTGACTTTAATGCCCTCTTCTGGGATCAAGACCTGCAAATCTAACTACTTCTTGGACCACATTTAGATGTCTCATGATCAGTCTCAGGTCCAAACTCAGGTCCCAGCTCTGTCTGCTGGCACCTGCTCTGCCTCGTGTCCCTGGCTCATCTCTGCCACCACCATCCACCCACTTGCTCAAGCTGGAAAGCTGGAAGTCCTCCTGGACACCTCCCTCTCCTTCACCCCCACATTCCACAGCCAGTCCTCAGCAAGTCCTGTTGGCTCTCCTGAATCTCTCTCCCCAGTCCGTCATCTCTCTCCTTGCCCACTGCCCTACTCCGGACCAGCATCAGCTCCCACCTGGACCACTGTGACAGCCTCCTAACTGGTCTCCTTACGTTTCTGTTTTTGCCCGGCTTCATTTCAGGTTTCATACTGTAGTCAGAGTGATCTTCTAAAGATAAACGTTTGATTGTGTCATTTCCTTGCTTAAGACCCTTCCAAGATTTCTTGGAATAAAAGCCAGACTGACGTAGCCTGCAAGGCCCTGTGGGATCTGGTCCTTGCCTACCTTTTTGGATCGTCTGTACCAATTGCCCTCTCCCTGAGCTGCAGGACTTTCGTACATGTTGTTCCCTTATCCTGGAATGCCCTTCCCCTGCTTATCTATCTCCTTCAGATAGATACCAGCTTGAACATCATTTCTGCAGAGAAGCCTCAACTGGAAACTAAACATCAGCCCCTTCCATAGGACCTTGTGTTCTTTACGACACTCATCACACTTGACTGGCTTTTCCTCATCTCTCTTTCTTGCTAGACTGTGGACTCTGTGGGGTCAGGAATCCAGTTTTGCCTGGCCCCAGCACGTAGTAGGTAAACAACGAATTGTTCTGTGGATGAAAGGAATAGATGAATCATTGCTGCAGCATCCTAACTAGCCTCCCTGCCTCCAGGCCTGCCTTTTCCAGTCCTTTCTCTGTATAGCCCCAGAGTTCTAAAACACAGAACTGACCCTGCTACTTAAAATACTTCAATAGCTCCCCGTTGAGGGCAAGAAGGGCCTCAGCTTCTTAGCATGGGATTCAAAGCACGTTATGATCTGCACCCGAGAGCCCCTCCAGCCTCATCTCCCCTGCTTACCCCCTCCCCACACTTTGAACTCCTGTTCTTCTAACACATCAGGCTGTTGTTTTGTGCCTCTGTGCCTCTGCCCTCGTGGTTCCCTCTGCCCATAATGCCTCCGCACCCCTGCTTAGTCTCCCTGGAGAACATCCTTCATTCTTCAAAACCAGCTCAGCTGCCACCTTTGCTGGGAAGCCTCTGAGGAGCTCTCCCGGCCCTCCCTGGGCAGAGTTGGCGCCCCCCCGCCACCTCAGCCACATCCACACAGAGTCTACATCTTTTCCTCCTTGTGTCCCATGAAACTGAGCTCTTCCGGTGCAGGCACAGAGATTGTTCATCTTTGTGCCTCCAGCTCCCAGCTTCTCCCCTGTCCTTAGTTAGGTCTTTGCTTGTATACAGAAACCCACTCAAGCCAGCCTCAGTAATAAAGAAGTGTTTATTACGAGAACACAGGGGGTTTGAGGGAACTGAGGAGTAGGAAAATCGTTAGCCTCTGGAAGGTGAGACCTGTAGGCCAGGAGAAATTGAAGCAGCTGCTCTCTGTACCTTGTTAGCTGCCTTCACCTTTCTGTCTCCACACACTGGGTTTTCTCAGCTTCTCCAGATAATGGACCACTTATAGTTCCTGTATTTCATCCCTCAGTTCCAACTACATTCAGAGATAGAACCCAGGGCTTGGCAGATCCAAGTCCAAACTCCCAGGAGAGGATCTGATTGGCTCTGAGGGGGTCAGGTACCCACCCTGGTCCAATCAACTGCAGCCTGCAGGGAAGGAAAACAAAGCCAGACATGCAGACATGGCTCTTGTTTGTTTGTAATCTGGGCAAGTATTATACTTCAAAAGACATCTGCTATAATTCTTACAGTGCCAGGTGGGCCTGGTCCCAGCCTTCCATCTGGACGGCACCTGGTGAAAACAGACCTGCATCGTGACTTCAAGAGGAGTCTTTTCCGGGGGCAGTAGCACCCAGGGCAGGCTCCAAAGAGCCTGTCAAATGTCATTCAGAGGCCTGAGCAGAGAGTTAGGGAGATGAGACCCTGATTTTCTCACCTCTCTTTGGAGTGGGGGAGAGAGGGATGAGGAGGACATGAGCTGTCAGGACAGTTCTCTCTGCCAAAATCATATTCATCTCCTAAGACTCAGCTCATTTCCTTTTCTCAGTGAAGAACCATGCATGGTAGTTCCTGCTGTGAGACTCCTATTAGATGGTAGATGTAAGGACAATTTGTAAATAGAGAACTGAGCAATTTCTAAGGATTGTTATTATGGGAATGGAATGTGGCAACAGGGTGCCAGCTTGCCACCAGTGCCATCCAAGCTCCTACAGGAGGCAGGCAAGCCTAGAACTTCCTTCCCAGCGTGAGCATGGTCCCTTCAGTGAGACCTGAGATGACTTTCAGTGGCTCGTGCACATGCCACTGCATGGCATTGGCTCACATACTGAGAAAGTTGGTTCCCTTTCAACTCTATCAAGTCCAAGTTTGTCCCAGGAAGAAAGTTGTCAGTGCCATGCTGGTGTGTCTTTAACAACTTTCCAACACTTGCTGCCCTTCTTTTTTTTTTAATTTAAAAATTTTATTTATTTATTTATTTATCTATTTATTTATTCTATTTTTGGCTGTGTTGGGTCTTTGTTGCTGCACACGGGCTTTCTCTAGTTGCGGCGAGCGGGGGCTTCTCTGTTGCGGTGCGTGGGCTTCTCATTGCAGTGGCTCTTCTTGTTGTGGAGCACAGGCTCTAGGCACGTGAGCTTCAGTAGTTGCAGCCCGAGGGCTCAGTAGCTGTGGCTCATGGGCTCTAGGCATATGGGCTTAGTTGCTCCGTGGCATGTGAGATCTTCCTGGACCAGGGATCGAACCTGTGTCCCCTGCACTGGCAGGCGGATTCTTAACCACTGTCCCACCAGAGAAGTCCCTGCCCTTGCTTTTAAACAGAGATCTTGGGGAATTCCCTGGTGGTCCAGTGGTTAGGACTCGGCGTTTTCAATGCCAGGGCCTGGGTTTGATCCCTGGTCGGGGAACTAAGATCCCGCAAGCTGTGCGGTGTAGGCAAAAAAAAAAAAAAAAAAAAAACCGGAAAACCACAGAGATCGTGACTGGCAGCTCTGTGTAGCTAAACTTTAATAATATAGCTTTGTTTTCACTGTACTTATTTTACTGTCATTTTCCATTTATTAAAATTGGTATTGGCTTTCCATTTATAGTAGTAACACAAAATTTCTCTTTAAAATAAATGCATTTAACTTAAAAGTGCCAATTTTAAGAAAATAATTGATGGACCTTACAGGCCTATGGAGATTTGGCGTAAACCACCGAGGGACACACAATGTTATGTGGATAATGCAAAACTGGGATGTCAGGGATGTGGACCTAGATAATCTTTAAGATCCCCTCCACCTACCTGGAGAATTTGGGGGTCTCTTATGCTGTGCCAGCCTACTCCGTTCTCCTCACCTTGTGCCCTGGCTTGGGTTGCTTTCAGAGAATCACGCTGTGATTGTCCCGTAGATAGGAGAACGTGGGCTGCTTGCTTGAGAGGGGGGCTTTTGGAGTTGGGGTGTCTGGATGGGGGTAGGATGCCTCTCGCCTCTGAGGCAGGACTTGGGCACTCCTGGGTGGGGGCTTTGCGGGGTGGGGCAGGAGCTGCAGACTCCACAGTCCTCCAGGTACCCATGCACAACATGGGCCTTAGGGCCTCCCAGAGGGCAGGAGTCCCAGGGAGTGCAGAGGCTATGGGGGCCATGGGTGAGGGTGAGGCTGTCCCCAGGGCTTGGGGCCCAGGGACGGCAAAGCCAGGAGGCTTTGGGGTCTCAGAGGTCCTGTTCTCCTTGCTCTCCCCTTTCCCACCTCTTTGTGCCGCTCACTACCTGCCCCTGGAGATGGGGCAGCAGCCCCAGGGGGCCTCAGAGGACACAGAGGATTTATCCACAGGGCCCAAGACCAGGGCCAGGTGGGCAGGAGGAAAGTCCTGCCTGCCCCTCCCCACTCCCATGTCCACAGCGGGAGGGCAGGCCTTGGCTCCACGAGGGGTGGGGGGCCTGGGTAGTGTGGGCCGTGTGCTTGTGTATCCATGGTGAACGTCTGAGGGTCTCTGTGGAGGCATATTGTGTGTGTGTGTGTGTGTGCATGTGTGTAAGAGAGTTTGTACGTAGGTGCGTGTCCGTGGTGAAAGGACCCCTGAGTGATATGTCTGAGGGTCTTTGTGGGAAGGCTCTGTGCGTTGTGTGAGTTTGGGCATGTGTGGCAGGGTGTCTTGTGTGTGATGTGCATGTGGGTCTGTGGTGAATGCGTCTCTGTGTAATGTGTGTCTGTGAGGCATCTGGTGTGTGTATGTGTGTGTGTGTTGTGCGTCTTGGTGGCTTGCACGCTGGGTGTGGTGTGTGCCTGTTGTTTTGTTTGTGTCGTCGTCTTTGTAGAGCATCTCTGGCTCTGTGGTGTGTCCGAGTGGCAGTGTGCAAGTGTGTGGCGTGCACCTGGGGCTTTGTGCTCCAGAGAGGGTGCGGGGGCCAGGGGCGTGCCTGGGAAGGCAGAGTGCGTTGAGGGCAGTGTCTGTCTGGGCTGGGGCCGAGGGTATGCTGGCTTCCCGGGAGTGTCCCCAGGGTGGGCGGCAGGCGAGGGCGGCGCCTTCCTGCTCAGCGCGGGGTCTGGTAACCGGAGCCCCTTCCCCCATGAAATATTGATCCCGCCTAGCGGCGGCCCTGGCCAAATAAGGCCAGACCCGCAGGGAGCAGGGAGAGCGGGGTGGGGTTGCGGGGGGGGCGGCCGCTGTCCGTGGTGCTGCCGCTTCCCCCTCGGCGGGGGCGTTGGCGCTCAGGCTGGGGCGGGACTGGGAGGGGGTGAGATTTCCCCATCCACCAACACCCTCAGCGGGGCCCCTCCCTCTGAGGATGAGCTAGCCTGTCCCTCTCACCTATCTGTCAGTTCTACCACCCTTTCTAGGAAGGGGAAACAGGGACCAAGTGAGTATTTGGCGGGGGAGGGGATCCAGTATCCCTCAGGGCTAGGGTTTGCCTGGGACAGTCCTAACTTACACTTGTGGTTCTGGTGTGATTGTTAGTAGTGTCTCTGTTCACTCTTTGAAAGAGTCCTAATTGCATGATAAATTATGTGCTCCCCAGCAATGAGGCTTTGCCCCAAAGACTTCTCCTGCTTCTCTGCTCTGCCCCTGGGGTTTCTGTAGTCAGTGGGTGTGCAAAGTGCGGTGTGTGTGTTTGTGAGTGGGGATACTGTCTTTCCTGTGCTTGGGCTGAGCTGGAATAAGGGCTTGGGAGCCCCAGGCCCCTTGGGATCCTGCTGCAACCCAGACCCTCCCCAGGGAGTCCAGCTCCCTTCTCTACCAGTCCAAATTCTGCTTTCCATTCAGGCTGTGCTTTTGTTCAGGCCTGGGCTTCCTTTGCCCTCCTACGTCCTGGGCTGGGCAGGCCTCTCCTTGGTCTCGATGTCAGGGTGCGTAGGGCCTCCAGGTTGGCCATCTGTGTACTCACAACATCTTCTCTGAATTCTCCTACTTTGACTTGCTGATTCTCCCTCCTTCGGTGGATTCCATTTTCCTCCTAGCCCTAACTGTAGGTATTACCTCTCACCCTTTCCTCACTCTGTACCCTCCTCCGGGCATTCTCCTTCCTTTCCACACCTCACTTTTCCCTTTTGGGAACACACCCAAATCCTGCCCACTCACACTGCTCTCCTGAACTCCAGGGAATCTGCTTACCTGTCCAGCACCTCCATATGGGAGTTGCAAAATTATCTCATCATATCTAAAATAGGGACTCATGTTTCCCTCAAGCCAACTTTTCCCTCCAGGACCTCATGCTGTGGGGATGGCTCCTGCTCACCCTTCCTGTAAATCATGTTGGATTCTGATTTCTGCCCTTCCCCTAACCTTGTCCCATCGCTAACTCCAGGCAATCCCCCAAGCCTTCCCACGACTCTTGCACCCCTTTCCTCTTTCCACCAGCACTGTCTGAAGCAGGGCAGCCCTTCTTACCTGCCTCCTGACTGCTCTTCCTGCTGTCGGGCTTTGTTCTGATTCTGCACCGTGTTGGATTGATCTCTGTAAAATGTTACTTCTAAACCATGTCAGATTTCACTCCCTTCAGGATTAAAGCCAAACTTCTTAGCCCTACATTCAGAGCCCTTCTTTGGCTATTCCCAGCCTGTGTTCCCAGCCCTCTCTTCCACAGCTGCACATACGTCCTGCTCCAACTGCACTGCTCTGTTCACCAGCCTCTGAACATACCATTCTTTCTCTGGACCTTCCCAGCTAGTTTCCACCTCTTTCCTGCCACCTGTACCTCTCTAAATCCCACCCACCTTTCGAGGTGCTCTGCAGAGGATTTCTCCGTGATGCCTGCTCTGGTCTCCCCATCCTGAAGTGTTCACTCTTTCTGCAGAACAGCCAGGGTGTTTTATCTTTACCTCTCAGTGCTTTGGGTGGTCCTCAGACCAGCAGTGTGGGTATCACCTGGGAGCTTGTTTGAAATGCAGACACTCAGGCTCCACCTTCCTGTGACCCATGGAATGAGAATCTGCACTTGAGTAAGATCCCCAGGTGATTTGTGTGCACATTGAAGTCTGAGAAGCACCAGCTGGTGCCTCCACTGAGGGCGGCATCTTGCTTCTGTTCGGGAGTGGCTTCAGCCCCAGGGTGTTTTCTAGTGGCATTCTCAAGTGCCAAGTCTAGCAGCCTCTGTCAGGCAACAGCTGCCACATCTGGCCACAAGTTATGAGAGGGGGTGGGTGATGGAGATGGTCAGGAAGCATGTGCACTCTTCCTGGATGCTTCCACCTGGAATCTATGCCCCACAAGGCTCTGGAGCTCAAGCTCTGTAAATCCACTAGAGTGACAGGAGGAGGAATCAGTGAATCAATAAAAAGACAGTTATCAAGCAGAGAGCAGAACTTTTCCCTCTTCACAACTACACATTGGTGGAAATGTCTGTTATTTTAATGTATTCCAAATAAGGTCACATCCTGAGGTACCAAGGGTTAGGACTTCAACGTATCTTTTTTTTGCAGGGGGGCGGTGCACAGTTCAACGCACAACAGGCAAGGATGGTATAGGGTCTGGGGGAGCATGACAGGGGGACTAACCTTGTCTGCAAAGACTCTCCTAGGACATGCCATCCAGCCTGGGACTGAGCGCTGAGTAGGGATTAGCCCCCAAAGGTGGTGCGACACAGACCAGGTCCGCAGGACACGAGGGTGGGGACGGACTGGAGAAGAGCTTTCCAGGCTAGCAGGAGACAAAGTGGCACTTTTGGGGAATGAAAAAAATGCAAGTGTGGCTGGAATACGGAGGAGGGGCAGGAGTGCGAGATGAGCTGGGTCACTTCACTTGTGGGCCTTGTGAGGGGTTTTTACTTTCTCCTGAAGGAAACGGGGAGCTACGGGAGGCCGTCCCACAGGAGGGATTCATTCTGCCTTATGAGCCATCTCCTCACAAGACTGAGCTGTCTGAAGACCGAGGCGTTCCTCTGTGAACCCAGTTCTGAGGGAAGACTTGCGGCCATGTCCTCAGGAGCCCCCTGGCTGAGAGAAGGCACACGGCAGCCCCGTCTGAGGAAGGAAGGCCTGGCCATGGCCCAGCAGCCCTCAGTCCAAGTGGGGAAGACGAACCCTGCCCTCAGGAGTCTTGTTCTGAACAGGAGACGGGGCTCACCCAGCTCTGGGTCTGCCTCACCCTTGGGTGTCCCGAGTCCTTGGAGTCTGGAGGACACAGGTTGGGCCCAACCACCCAAGCCCCTGCCCTGCTGTGAGAACGTGTCCAGGGCAAGTGCGTGACCCCTATGGGCCCCTGAGGCCAGAGGCCCTGAGGCTGGGGGAGACCTGAGCACCCTGCTCTCCTCAGGAGATGTCTGGTTCTTGCCTTTGTATCGGGACCCAGTCTATCTGCTCAACCCATCCCTACCACACACTCAGAGGGCCGCCCCTTTACTGTGTGTGATGGGAGAGGCCCCCACTGCCCAAAGCTGCCTGTCCCTTCTTGCCTGGGCTGAGTGGGCCAGGCTGGGTGGAGGAGAAGTGGGTCAGCTCAGTAGCCATGGCGACCGCAGCTGCTCCCAGCCAGCCTTCTCATCTCCTCGCCACCGACTTCACGATGACATCCTTTGTTCGGCCTGTGGGGTTGGGGGCCAGAGGGGTGAGATTGGGGGCCAGAGTATATATGAGTGTGTGTGTGTGTGTGTGCAAGCTCACACAAGCGCCTGCTCAGAGCTGGTGTGCATGTCTGGCCAAGGGACCCCACAGATCCAAGTAAGACACTTCCTGCTTTCCTGCCCACTGAAGGGATGGGGCTCTTCATGCCTCTGAGCTGGGCAGGGGCTGGGGGCCAGGGGGAGGGTGTGTGTGTGTGTGTGTGTGTGTGTGTGTGTGTGTGTGTCTGCCTGCCTGTGGCTGTCAGTGTGGCTACTTCTGTGTGCTTTTGTGTGGATGAGTATCTTAGGGGCGTGTGTGCATGTCTGTGTACGCACGTGATTGTGTCTTTAAGTGTGTATCATTTGTGTGGGTCTGCATGGTGTGTAATCACACACTTGAAATTCTGTGCCCTGTGCCTCTCCCGGTTATGCGTAGTGTGTGTGCGAGCCTGGTTTGGAGGAGATAAAAGTCACATAACCAGGAGAGGAGCTGGCAGAGTGCTCCCTACTCAGGCTGGGTGTGCTCCCTGGGTCCAGCTTACCCTCCCCCACCACGCACCAGCTCTGTCACCCACCTGTCTCTCCCTGAGGGGGAGAGTGAAGGCTAGAAACAAGGGATGCCCCCACCTTCTGTAGATGCAGGTTAAAAAAAATCAGTATTACCTCATGAGCTGGTTCTCATTAGTTGGTGAGGCAGCACTGTGTTAAGAGGGATTCTGAGGTTAAGTCTGGCCTCTGACATGGGCACAGATTGGCATGAACAACGTGGTGGGCAGCCCTAGTGCTAGATAAGGGTTGGGGCAGGGGTCTCCAATGCCAGACGCAGCATCTGCTGAGGGACCAGGAGCTGAGATGCTGGCAGGGAAAAGCACAGCTTCACATGTCAGCTCCCACCTCAACTGAGAGGTGCAGGAACCCAGATCCCACACTTATCCTGCACCCAGGGCTGGAGTGGGAGGTGATCCTATTCATCTCCGAGCCTTCCCAGGAAGTGGTTGCACCTGGTTGCAATCCAGACTCATAAGCACCAACACCTGTGAAGTCCTTTACCATTTACAAAGGCACATTATAAATGGTAATAATATAATTGCCCAGCTGAGCATTTAGCATGTGCCAATCCTTATTTTTGTAATATTTCATCTAAGAATCCTAAGGTGGGCATTATTATCCCAACTTGAAAGATGAGGAGCTATAGGCTCGGGGGGTTGTTAAGGAAATTGCCCTGCGTTATATGGCTTGTAAGTGACAGGTCTAGGTTTTGAACTCAGTCTGTCTGCCTCCAAAGCCTGTGCTTTTAATTACTGTGCTTTCCTGCTCCTCATTAACCCATCTGACCCCCACTCCAGCCCGGAGAGTCAGGCTGGGTCCAGATGGCCAGTAGACTCATTTTATAGAAGAGGAGATGAGGGTTCAGAGAAGCTGAATGACCTGCTCAGGGTCACACACTGTGGGTGGAGCCGGGAGTTGGCCCCCTGATACACCCCCAATACACACACTCCTGACTGATGGTCATGTCACAGAGTGTCTGGGGAGGGACACAGACCCCATCGGTCAGGGAGAGGACAGAGGAAGAATAGGGTCTGAGCTCCTTAGCAGTTGGACCTGGATGAGTCCCTTGGCCTTAGCACCAGCAATTTAACATTAAAGTGCCTAAAGGCAGATTGGGGGACCCAGGAGTTTGGACAAGGAGGAAACAGCATCAGAGAGTTTGAATGATTTGCTGAAGGTCACACAACTATCTCCAAAGTCCGTCTCTTTACTCCGCAAGCTACTAGAATCCTTGGAGGACACATGTCCTCTCTAGCCCTTCCTCTAAGCTCCCCTTTTTCCTTCCAGACTCTTACCACATCACCTCCTCCTGGAAGCTACCCTGATTGTCTTCACCTCCTTTCTTGAAATCTGGTGTCTCAGAAGTTAACAGAAGGCTTGTGTAAATGCCCTAGGTGTGTGCTGTTGGGAGGGGCACAGCCCCCTGTGATGGGAACACCACATTCAGATTCATCAGTTTGGTGAGTTTGGGTTGTCTTCAAGGTGAGAGGTGGGGAGGAAGCACCTGACAGGTGATGTAGGACCTGGGAGTTAGGAGTCTTGGTTTGTAGCTCTGGTTTTGTCAACAGCTTTCTGTGTGACCCTGGGTGTGTCTCTTTCCCATTCTCTTTTCTTTTTTTTTTTTAAGATGTTAAAATTATAATGTCATATCATCACAATAATCTTTTTTTCCCCATGATTAGCTTTCTGGTTTTTTTTTCACACACACACACTCTATTTTATTTTTACAAGAGATAAATAAACTGACACCAAGCATTGTAAATGCATGACCACAACAAAAGCAACAATGACTGCAATTACCAAACACGAAACACACTCATACTATGTCGTAATATTGACATTCAGTCCAGTAATCCTCCACTGCAACAGCTCCTTTACTTTGCAGTGAAAATTGATTTGTATATTTTTTGCCTCTGAGTCCTTGTGGGATTTTTTTTTTATTCAAACAGAAAGTCACAAAAATTATAATCATCCTCATCAGTTCACTCAGTCCCATGTAATTAATTTTTTTTCATCTTGATCTTTTGTTAGCACTTTTATGAATTCATCAGTTTTTCCATTACTCTTTCCCATTCTGAGCCTTGATTTCCTCCTCTGCAAAATGAAAGGCGCAGGTTGGAATAGGGAGGCAAGGCAGTTTGACCTTATGAGCTGGTTCTCATCAGTTGGTGATGCAGCACTGTGTTAAGAGGGATTCTAAGGTTAAATCTGGCCCTGATGAGAAAGAGAGAAGGATTAGTGATGTCTGCTGTGTGCAGAGGATAGGCGGGGGTGGTAAGAGCCTTAGGAATTTGCCATCCCTTACAGCCTAACAGTCCATCACTCTGTGACAGATTCCTTGGTCTTTTCTGTTGAAAGGGTGGGTAGCTAGTTTCATCTTGGGCTTTTGGATAGCCTTACTGATGCTCAAAAAAGGTTTATTAACTTGGTTAGACACACGGTCAAAAGGACCAAGGGGCCCAGGGTGGCCAGGCAGAGCCTGGAGTCCTGCCATTGTCAGGAGTCAGGAGAGGTTTTGGGAGCTTTTCGGGTACTGAGACCCCAGGGTAGAGGTCAAACGTTGAAGGCCAGAAAGAAAACGCTAGGCTCCTTCCTTGGGGAACTTGGAAGGTATCTGCTGGCATGGAGCTTGGCAGGAGTGGGGAGCAGTAGGAAGGGATCCCTGGAGGGGACGTCCAAGCTGTGGCCATAGATGCTGCTATAGCAATAGATGGGAGTCAGCAGAGAGAACTTCAGGGTAAGGTTTCTGTGACCCAGCAAGATCATGGGAGGGTTTCCTTCCATCAGGAGCCATGACCTGGATTGGGAAAGGGACAGTCCTGCTCAGAGGCAGGGAATTGTTGAAGTGACTTTTGTAGAAATTCATTCAGCAATCTTTTAGAACCACCAGGATGTGAAGTGCTGTGTTCTGTGTCCTGCCAGCCCCTCACCACTCTGCCACCATATCCACCTGCTGCCCCTTTCCCATCCCTGTGGTCTGATGGCTGGGGGCGCTGCTGTGAGTACGACTGCCTTCCTCACAGGGGCCAGGTGGTTGGCTCTGACTGGCTCTCTGTCTTGCCCGTCATGAGCCAGGCTGGCTGCCAGAGAATCAACCAGAGCCCTAATTCTGAGCCTGCTGCTGCCATGCGTGTCAAAAGGACTCTAGAGAGCACGTCATCTGACCCCTTCAGTTTACACACAGATGAGGAACCCAGGCCCAGAGAAGGTCACGCAAAGAATCTAATCTATACAGTATACATTCTAATCCCACCTCCTGATTCTGAACTCTCCCAGACTGCCCTACCCTGGACTTGGGACCGGGGGGCAGGCCCTAAGGTCCTGGGTCCAGTGCTTTGGGTCAGTCTCAGCTCCTCCTGTCCCCTTGGGGGTAGCCCCTGCCTGCTGGACCCTCCTAAACATTCGTCAGCTCTCCAGGCCCCCTGGGTGATCCCCGGGTGGTTAAAGATGAGAATGTGGCTGCGGATGGTGCAGAGTCCTGGACGTCAAACCATCTGCTTGTCGGGTTCCATTCATTATTCATGAGGAAACATGAGCCCCTGGCTTGGCAAGGTCAAGAATTTTGTCCCTTACCCTCTTTCCTTCTCTTCCCCTGGGAGCAGTGTTCTTGAGCTTCCTGTCGGCAACACCAGGGAAGCAGTTGCTTCTCCAGCTGTGGTCTGAGTGGCATCTCTGCTGCCCCTCAGATGCTCACGCCAGCCGTGGGAACCTGGGCCAGAGTGGGTTTTCTCATCACAGATACTTTGCTTACAATTTTCTCAAAGAACCTGGAGACCCGGGGCAAAGCGTGAACAGCAGGGCTGGGCCCCCCTCTTTGGGTGAGCTCTGGGGTGAAGGAGTAGGGGCTGCTGAGCGTGTCTGTCTCTTCGTGGAAACAGGAGACCCGGAAACAGGAGTCCAGGCCTGGCCACTTCTTAGCTGAGTTGGATGGGCAAGGCCTTAACTTCTCTGAGACTGGGTTTTCTCATCTGTGACGTGGAGATAACTACACATGTAACAGAAATACTTTAAGGAGTAAATTAGGCTTTTGCTCTAGCTGGTTCAAAGTATCAGATAAGCCCTCTCCCACCGTCCACCAAAAGACCATGCACATACCCAAAAAAACACACAAACTGGCACTAGAATTGGAAACTAAAGAGATCATCATAGGCCCAAGTCCAGGGGGACTTTCCATTAGCTGCAAGGTTGATGGGGGATGGATGGAGAAATACAATCCGAGACTCTGCATACATCACAGGGCCAGCGAGAACAGTCTAGACAGCCACAGAGAAGTCAAAACATGGCTTCAACTCATCCCTACTGTCAGCCCTCATTCACCAGGCCGGCGGGAGCCGTGCTGATCAGGAGCCCAGGTGGCCATTCTTGGCTGTCTGGGGACTGTCTTCCTCTTCAGCTGGAGTGGTGCCTTCCCTTCCCACCTCCATCTCCCCTCTCCTTTCTATGTCCTTTTGAAAAGTCGGATTCCTCAGGGTGATGGGGCCCTGAGCCCTGGGATGGGAGCTGCCCTGGGGAAAGCACTGGGGGCTACAGCAGAGCTGGGAAGGGCTGGGGGCGGAGCCTGCCTGCAGCTGTCTCTCCTGTACTCTGTCCGAGCCTAGGACTTTCAGCCAAGTTGTAGAGGGCGACAGCGGGAGATCCCACCTCTGCACTAAACAGAGCCACGGGCGCCTGCTGCCCTGCTCCCCGGAGTGACTTCCAGCGCCCTCTGTCCTCTTTCCTAGCACTCATCGGAACCGCCATTAAATATTTAATTGCATAACTAGTTATTCACTGTCTGTCTCTCCTGGACTGGAGGCTCTGGGAGGGCAGGACGAAGTTGGCCTGGCTCACTACTGTATCAATGGCACTCAGCAGAGGCCTTGGAATCTTAGGGGTTTAATTTTTTTTTAACATTTTTTCCTCAATTTTATACTCAGAGAAAAAATATTTTTCTTTTTTTTTTGGCCGCACCATGCAGCTTGCAGGATCTTAGTTCCCCAACCAGGGATCAAACCCGTGCCCCCTGCAGTGGAAGCGCGGAGTCCTGGACCACCAGTAAATTCCCCCAAAAATATCTTTCTAAAGTATATTATTAAGTAAAATGATGACCTTTAGCATAAATATAATACTTAAAACTTGGGATCACTTGTGGTGATCATTTTGTAATGTATAGAACTATCAAATCACTATCTTGTGTACCTGGATCTAACATAGTGTTGTAGGTCAATTATACTTCAATTTTTAAAAATGAATAGATAAAAATTTTTAAATTGCCTTGATTATTTTAGGACATCCACTTGCCAGTTTCTACAAGAAGGCCAGTTAGCATATTGACTGGGATTATGCTGAATCTATAGATTAATTTAGGAATAACTGACATTTTATTTTTGGAATAGCTTTTTTAATTGAAGTATACTTGATGTACAGTATTATATAGGTGTACAGTACAGTAATTCACAATTTTTAAAGGTAATATCCATTTATAGTTACTATAAAATATTGGCTATATTCCCTTTAGGTATTTGTTGAATGCAGCATTAGAGAGAAAATTTGTCTGCTTTGGAAAGGAATTTGGCAATATATTCCAAGAATCAGAAAAATGTTTATGCTCTCAGTATTAGGTAAGATGCTTTTGGATGTAACAGAGAACCCTGAGTCAAACTGGCTTAGGCAATGGAAAACACATTGTCTCACGTAGCAGGAAGGCCAGAGAAGGCAGGCTCCAGGTTGGCCTGAGGTCCTTTCTGTCTCTGTGCTGTGCCACCCTCAGCAGCACTGGCTTCATCCTAGGGTGGGCTCTCTCTCGGGAGAGAGGTCTTAAGGGAGGAAGGGAAAAGACAGACAGACAGAGGGAGAAGCACCCACCTCTCTTGTAAGCCTGGAATCCAAATCTTGCCCTTAAGTCAGATTGGGCCAACTTAGTCACATGCCCACCCTTGGACCAGTAAGAGTTACCAAGGTGAATGCCACTCACTGATTGTTTTAAACAAATCAAGATCTGCCTCTAAAACAAGGGATGAGGTGGACAAAACCAGAGCTCCGTCAGGAAGCAGGAAGTGAAAAGCTACCAGTGGCGTTCACACTCGCTAGCCCAGTCACCTCATTCCCAGGAGTTGATCCTAAGGAAATAAGCAGATAAAAATCAGTGGACAGGGCTTCCCTGGTGGCGCAGTGGTTGAGGGTCCGCCTGCCGATGCAGGGGACGCGGGTTCGTGCCCCGGTCCGGGAAGATCCCACATGCCGCCGGAGTGGCTGGGCCCGTGAGCCATGGCCGCTGAGCCTGTGCGTCCGGAGCCTGTGCTCCGCAACGGGAGAGACCACAGCAGTGAGAGGCCCGCGTACCGCAAAAAAAAAAAAATCAATGTACAAAGATCTTTATTGCAGTGTTGTTTAAAAGACAGGAGAGAAAGGGAGAGACAGAGAGAGAGAGAGAGGGAGGAGAAAGTTGGACTTGATCTAAGCAGTAGCTGTATTGAAATATTTAAGTCAGTCATAGTGCCTCCACACAATGGAACATACTGGTGGCATTTAAACATTTCTACAAAGCGTTAATAACATTGGAGAGTCTTCTGATATAACATTAAATGAAAAAGAGCAGGATATAAAATTGTATTGGCAGTATGAGTTCAGTTATTTTTTGAAATGTGTGAAAAAGAGACTGGGAGGAAATCGGCTAAGATGCCTGTAGTGGCTGCCTCCCAGTAAGGGTGATTTTCCCTGCTTCTTTACACTTTTCTGTCCCACCCGCTTCAAGCAGGAGGACCCCTTCCACAGTCTGCCCAGGCTGGAGCCAGTTTTGTTCTGCCTGTTCTCATTTTTGGCTGTGAAAACAACAGTCACGCTTACTGAATATTTACTCCGTGCCTGATACCGTTCCAGGCACTTTGACCTGCGCTAATTTAATCCTTACAACAGTCCTACGAGGTAAGTGCTTTCATTTCTCATTTTGCTGAGGTGTTCACTGAAACCCCAAGATGTTCGGTCGTGAGGTCACACAGCTAGTGGGTAGAGGCCTTTGGAATTCAAGAGTGGGTCACATAACTGCACAGCCTCCGCCTTCACCGCCAAACCAGGTCACTTGTCAGGGCAGCCACATGCTAATGAGAATAGTCCCGTTCATCGAGCCAGATTCTGGGCACACCCTTTACATTGACTTGTTCATTTAATCCCCACAACCTCAGAGAGGCTGAGCGCCTTGCCCGAGGTCACACAGCTAGGAAGGGGTGGGGCAGCGGTAGAGGGGCCCAGGGTCTGACGTGGGATCCCTTTGTCTCTCCCGCTGCCCCACAGGGTTGCCTGAGGCCCTGCCGCCCCGTGGATCATGTTTAACGGGGAGCCAGTTCCAGCCTCAGCTGCGGCCTCCAGGAACGTGGTGCGGAGCTCCAGCATCAGCGGCGAAATCTGCGGACCCCAGCAGGCTGGGGACGGGACCGGGACCACCACGGCCAAGAAGCGGCGCAGCAGCCTCGGGGCCAAGATGGTGGCCATCGTGGGCCTGACCCAGTGGAGCAGGGGCACACTCCAGCTCCCCCAGGCTGGTGAGGGGTGTGGGCCCCTCACAGTGACCGGGCGCCCAGGGGCAGTTCTCACGGGTGGGCACTCCTACCCCCACAAATCCTTATGTCACACTTACCATGTACCAGGTGCTGTTCTGGGTCTAGTACGTGTCCTACTCACTGACTCCTTCTGTAACTCTATGTGGAAGGTACTGGAGCACAGAGAAGGGAAGTAAGATGCCCCAAACTGTACAGCTAGTAGGTGGTAGAGTCTGGATTCAAACCCCAGCATTGGGCTCCCGAGTTCGTGCTCCTAACCTTGGTACTCTGCTGCCTCTGCACAGACTTACACACTTATCAGCAGTTATTCATTAAGCAACCATCATGTTCCTGGCACTGTGCTGAGTGACACCACAGCGTCACGGAAACATCCACGAGATTCAGTCTCACCTATAATCTTCGAGTTTCCTAAGTACAAGTAGCTGCAGACATGTTACAAAGCCACGAGAGAGACACACACATACAAAGACACATGCCTTGCATAATCACATGAATAGCATGCTCAATTGCTCAGGAAACCTACCCTTACGCACATGCACACTCAGTGGCCTGTGGTCATAGAAACACATCACATGTGTGTATGCATATACCTCACAAAGCCACATTCACACACTACCTTCACAGCTACCTCCTGATAAATACAGCAGATTTTCTCAGACACCTGGTTATAGCATCCTACTTATGCTCAGCCTGCCGGGTAACCCACCTTGTCACACACAGTCACACCTGGAGCTCACGTCACAGGGGAGCCAGCTCCCCCCACCAAGACCTCCTCACTTTGTGGCATCAGCCCAGACACCAGCTGGTTTTGTTTTAAAACCTCTTCCTGCTTATTCTGCTCAGAGTGACAACTTCCCTAAGAAACCTTCAAATAGGCAGCTGGATGGGGGTGGTGAGGTGTGGGGCACTGGAGGATCCGGGGAGAATGCCCATCAAGACTCCCAGCTGGGGCTGGGGCTGGGGGACTTCTCCAGGCCTTAAAGTAGACTTTTACAAAGCCCTCCACAGGAGCATGTGGGATGGTCTTTTCCAGCAATCAAGCTGCGATATGGTTTCTGGCTCAGAGAAATGCTGGACGGGGAGGGGGCTTGAGATTATGAGTGCCCCAGGATGAGCATGGCCCCTGTGAGTATGCTTGACACTAGGGAGTCCGGAAGATGGGGATCTAGGAATCCAGGAGTTGGGCTGGGACAGGACCAACGGGGTGGCATTAAGGTTGGGGGACTAAGATTAGGAGGGCCCCCAGGAGTCTGGCCTCAGGAAACCAAGCCCTGCTGATCTCTGGCTGAATCGGCTGTTTCAGCTTCAGACCCAAAGGTCTCTTCATGCCCAAATGATTTGGAGGGACGGTCTTCCAAGGCCAGGACAGGTGCCTGAGTCACTGTGAGAATATCAGTGATCTGCCTGGGACTGTCCACCTACCTAGGCTCCACAGTCAGCAGGCAGGGATTGGAGCAGACACCAGGGTGACCTCCAGCCTTGAGGGGAAATGAACGATGATGGGGCTTCCAGATCACTTGTCTCTGTGGTATGCAAGGGCATGGCTGAATGCCTGGGGAGCCAGAGGAATTGGCCACTGCCCTTCTAACCAAAGGTCTCTCTGAATCATCCAGTTGCCAAATGTCAGAGCAGGAAGGGGCCCTGGGGATCTGGAGATCTTCTGGTCTGAGTACTCATTTTATTGATGAGGCATCTGAGCCTGGAGACTAGAAGGTACTTTTTTGGAGAAGGACTTCAAATTGGCCTTCAGAGATACACCCTGTCATTTACTAGCTGGGCGACTTGGGCAAGTTACTTCACCTCTCTGAGACCGCTTCCTCATTTGTAGAATCAGGACAATAATACATGCCTTGCTGCGTTGTCCAGGGGATTGAATGAGATAGGATGTGTAAAGGTACCCAGCCTCTTGCCTGGCACGTACTAGACACTTGGTAAATTGTTGGTGTTATTATTACCCATGGTCACACAGTAGGGCCAAAAAAAAAGTGACTAAAAAAAAAAGTGACTTCTCTGGCCTCCACAGCTCTGCCCCTTGCTTGCAGAATACTCCTCTCCTCTTCATAATTACTTGTCCCCATCTTGTTCTCCCAGGCCTTGAGGTTGCCAGTGTCCCAGCTTAAAGCGCCATCCTGGGTCTGGCCTCAGAGGGAGGTATGGGGCTGATCACTGAAGGCATTGGCCCCGGAAACTCTGTTTTGGGATAAGATCCTAGCAGGGTGACCCTGCTGCCCCCGGTGGGATGGCTCAGTTCCCTGCAGGGCGGGGCTGTGTGAAGTGGGGAGGAACTCCTCTCCAGGACCCAGTCTCCTGGGCTGAGTCTGCCCTTCCCAGGTCCTCCATACCGCTCATTGCCTTGAGCCTCACCCATCCTGTGCTCTTTGTTGCAAAGCCTGTTCTATTGCGCCAGCCTCCCCTCTAGTGCCCCTGCCTTCTGCCTGCCCCTTCCATTTTATTCCTTATGTTGCCCTAGAGTGGCCTTCCAAAAACTCACCCTGAAACTTTAGAGGACTAGTCCTGGCTCTAACTCCTCATGGGACCTTGGCAGAGTCACTTTCCCACTGGGCCTCAGTTTCCTCTTCTGTAAAATGGAGCTTCCTTCTAGATTTAACATTCTTTAAGTTGTGGGAGCAGAGAGGAAGGTGGGGTCAGATCTTTGGGCTCCCAGGACACAGGTGGGTTCTGGCCTGGCCTTAGGCTGGGTCTACACAGGGCCATCCTGGGCTGTCCTTGCCTTTGCCCAAATGGAGCTTCTCTTTTCAGTACCAAGGACAGTGGCTCTCCCCTCCTAGTCTCTGGGCCCTGGACCGGGGTGGGGCGAGGGCTCAGGATCATTGCAGGAGATCCCATGGGGAGTGCTGCTGGAGGCTGTGTTTTCCTCTCCCTTGTTCATGGTGGGACAGATGGGATGGTCCCTGGAGTCTTTTGGTCTCCAAGGACCACAGAATTATTGCAAGCAATTTGGTCCAGTTCTCTAGGGAGAGAGGCTACATGAAGTTACTCCCCAGATCGACAGAGTTCAGAGACTGGACAGGTATGAAACCAGTAGAGGAATTTTCTCTGAGTTTGCAAGACCTTCCTCCTCACCCAGAGACATGGAACTTAATCTCTGCTGAATCACATCTCAAAACAATGTGGAGTTGGTGGAGGGGAGTGAAGAGTAGCATATCAGTGAACTGGGAGTCAGTGGGCCTAGGGTGTAGCCCCAGCTCTATGGGCGCTTGGACTCTAGGTTCCCCATCTGGGAAATGGCACTTCAGGATTCTGTAACTTCCTACCCAGGGGCTCACAGTAGGTTGGGCAGATCAAAGAAGGTAAATTCTCTCCCAAATGGGTCAGAGCTTTCCTAAGCTCTAGAAGACGGGGGATTGGGGTCACGAGGTGGTGAGGCTCTGACTTCAGCTCAGGGTGTATGTTGGGGGGGTTCGAGGAGAAGGAGGGTGAAGTGTGGCCCCCACAGGCCCTTCTGTCTTCTAATCGGATTAGAGGGGATGTGGCAGTTAGGAGCAAGGGATAGGGCAAGTCCACCCCACCCACAATTATTGCCCAGCCCTCTGTGTGCGGTGGGTCACACACCATTTGTGGGTTTGCATCTGTGTGTGTGATTGAGCAGATGGGTTCAGCTCCTGGTGTTATTATGGTGTGGAGGCCTCGTGTGTGGCAGGCTGTGTCATGTGTACGTATGACTAAGACTCGGTAAGACCATTTGTGGCTGTGTGACTGTTATATGAACATGCACACGACCTTGTATGTGAGATCACTGTATAAACATATGTGGTTGTTGGCACTCGTGTGTCTGCTTACGCCTGTGCGAAAGAAATATGCGTGAGCTAATAAGACTCTGTGTGTGGGGGGGCGGTGTGTGTAAGAGAGACAGACACGTTGATGGTCTCACTGATTGCTGGTTAGTAGCTATTCCAATATCCCAGAAGCTGGGGTGGTTCCAGAGGAGACATTCCTCCTTACAGCACCCCACTCCCAGTCCCCCCATCCTGTCCTCTCAGCCTTTCCTCTCCCGATGGGGCTTCCTGAAAGATAAGTAGGGCAAAGCAGGAGGAGTAAAGGCCCCCTTCTCCCAGGCTGGGGTCTCACACATCCCCTCCCGACCCACCGTTGGGTGTTAGTGGGAGAGCGAATTTCCAAGGTAACCAGCTCCCCCTTCCCCGCTGCTTTCAGGGGCTGTGCTGCCTGCCTCACCCTGGCCTCTCCCCATCCCTGTAAGCAACTCCACTCTTAATTTGCCTGGGCCTCTAACCAGTGACAGCAAAAGGCTCCTTTGGTATAGTCCCTATCTGAGCGTCACTTCCCTCCCCGTCAGGCTCCTCAGGCAGCCAAGCTTCAGGAGGGGAAGTCCCTGAAAACCCACAACCTGTCTTCTGTCCGCCCCCCCGCCAGGCAGAGAGAGTGTCTAAAGGGACCACACTGCAATGCTGAGGAGGTTGCCATGGAAACCCGGGCAGGATGGTGCCGCTGCTAGGAGAGGCAAAGTGCCCTATGTTCCATGCAAGGCTGAAGAGGGGACCTAGGGGTAGAGGGCCCCCCGAACAGGAGCTACAGAGACACTGGGGGTGAGCTGTCACCACACAGCTTCTGAGGTTCTTCTGCAGACCTCTCCCTCAGAGCCAAAGTCAGTTCAGGTCAGCCTAGGAGTCTCTCTCTGTCTTATTTTTCTAGTGGCTTCTCCACCTCTCCACACACATCCCCCTCCACGTTCAGACCCACCTTGAGAATGGGTGTTAGTTTGCCAGTGGTCAGGATTCACATGGGTTTGTTTGTCTTTTATAGGGCCTGTGAAGGTATCACACAGGTGGGTTGTGATGTCTGGGAGTGACAGGCTTCAGGAGAGTACCTGGAAGAGGAAAAGCAAATCTGGAAATTCCAGAGAAGGCAAACTTTCCAGAAGAAGAAACTTAACCCTTTGGGGCAAGGGCTGAAATTGAGTGGCAAGGTGTGGGTCAGGGGAGCCTGGCAGGAAGGAGACCGAGGGTGGAGGACTGCAGGGCTGAGCGCTGCCTGCTGACTCCCCACCCGTAGCCCCACCATCTCCACTCTGCCTCCAGCCATCTTTCTAGTCTGCTTTGTCTGCGTCACTGCCCTGAGCAGGGCCAGGGGTCAGGCTGCAGACCGGCTCTAGAGGTCATCGCAGCAGTGGCCCTGCCTCCAGTCAGAGCCCTGCCTATCCTGCCCCCTCCCAAGAGGATGACTTTAGCAGTGATCTCGGAGAAGCCTCCTCAGTGATCTGACCTGTTCCTTCTCTGTGCTTCTGGGGGTGTCACAGAAGGGGCCACCAAGAAACTGCGCAGTAACATCCGGCGGAGCACGGAGACGGGTGTTGCCGTGGAGATGCGGAGTCGGGTCCCTCGCCAGGGCAGCCGGGAGTCCACGGACGGGAGCACCAACAGCAATAGCTCCGATGGCACGTGCGTTCAGCCCACCCCCACCGTGTACCCACCCTCCACCGGGGTCCTCTGGTCACAGGCACAGGGCTGGAAAATCTGCTTGGGTTTCCAGCCCAGTTATCTGAGTTCCTCTGTATCCCCGCCTCCCTCTGTCCCCCTCCCCTGGACACCCGCTGTCTGGGGCCCAGTCTTCCCATTGCTCTGGGCCTCTGTCTCCCATCAGAATACCCCAGTGGCCCAGGAGCAGTTCATCCCATCGGTATGTTTCATGCCTCCCACCTCCCAAGACCTCCATACCATCCTGCTCCAGAGGAAAGGGTTGGAAAAGAAAATGGGATCCTAAAATCTTTTAAATCTGAAACAATTGTTACAGCTCAGCTGAATGGAGTTCTCACAGGTGGACTTGCTTGGAGCTTAGGGCAGGAGTTTGGACTAGATCACTTTTTCAAACTGGATGACTTACAGGCAGGAAGTGAAATCTGTTGAGTGGGTCAAAACCAGCATTAGAAAAGGAAATAGGAAATTCAAATGTATCCCATGGAGGAAGGAAAAATTACCTTGTGAACTTTTCAACAGATAGATAGATAGATAGATGCACGTAGGTCTATGACGTTAAGTGTATTTCTTACATATGCATATGTGTTGCAGTCGAAAATTGGAAAGTCTCTGGGTTAGATATCCCCTTGGATCTCTTCTAAATCTATGAAATGATGGTTATATGATTAAGATTTTCTGAATCAGCTTCATCAAGGCCCAGTGATTTCAGGATTCTGTGGCTCTATTATTTAAATTCTATGATCACGTGTCTTGCTACTGTACCTGCTCCTATGAGTGTGAATAGCTGCTAGGATTTACCGTATGCAGAATGGCACTTCAGATCAGTGCCTCTTACCCTGGGATCTACCAGCCACTATCAGGCCAAAACCAGTGTCTCATTTAATACAACAGCCCTGAGGGATGTTGGTACTACCATTATTTCCATTTTACAAGTGGAGAAACTGAGGCACAGGAAGAGGGTATGGTACCTTTCCAAGGTCACAGCTATTAAGTGGTGGTGGAGTTAGGATTTGAATTAAGGACATTTGACCCTAAAACCTTTTTTCACAATCTCCACACTCTCTATACTAAGCTCCTGAAATTCTGTGACCTCAAGAGTCTACGTTTCTTTTTGTTATAGTTGTTATCCTTTCTCTCTCTTTTTTTAATTGAAGTATAGCTGATTTACAATATTATGTTAGTTTCAGGTGTACAGGAAAGTGATTCGGTTATACGTATATATGTGTGTATATATATATTCTTTTGATTCTTTTCTATTAGAGTTTATTACAGGATATTGAATGTAGTTCCCTGTGCTATACAGTAGGTCCTTGTTGTTTATTTTTTAATATAGTAATATGTATCTATTAATGCCATATTCCCAATTTATCCCTCCTTTCCTCTCCTTTGGTAACCATAAGTTTGTTTTCTGTGTCTGTGAGTCTGTTTCTGTTTTGTAGATAAGTTTATTTGTACTATTTTTTAGATTCCACATATAAGTAATATGATATGATATTTGTCTTTCTCTGTCTGACTTACTTCACTTAGTATGATAATCTCCAGGTCCATCCATGTTGTGCTGCAAATGGCATTATTTCATTCTTTTTTATGGCTGAGTAATATTCTATCATATTCATTCATATATATATATATATATTATGTCACATCTATATATATATGATATATATATATATGTATCACACCTTCTTTATCCATTCATCTGTTGATAGACACTTAGTTTTCTTCCATATCTTGGCTATTCATTTAACCTTTTCAGATCCCATTATCCTAAAAATGTGATATTAGGCTATTGCAGACTGTGGCCAATAAAAATGGATGGGCCTTGAAGCCCCTTCCTGGGGTGTGAAGGCTGAGCCTGGTAGAGGAGAGACACATGTCCTTTCCAATAAGTGTATGTAGCCTGTCTCCCCTTCCTGCCTGTCTCTGGCCAAGGGGGACTCAGGCCAAATGGTCCAACAGGGGATTCGTTCTGGGACAACATTTTCTCTCTCTAGGCAGGAGCCTGGGCTATTCTAGGAGATCTTAGAACTTTCTTTGGTCCATTGTAGCCTCTGGGCAGTTCTGGGCCAGCCCTCCCTCACCTGTCCTTTCTCTGCTGGCCTCCCCAGAACATAGGCTTGAGGACATGCAAAAGTAGCACATTTCCCGTGATGATCACACCAACAGCCGCAGTAACTACCGCTGATTGTTTCCTGTTTGTCTGGAGCTGCTCCTGCACCATCTGCCCGAATCCTCACCATCACCCTGTATGAGTTGGGTTTCATCTCTGTTTTTGTTTTTTTTTTTTTGTTTTTTTGGCGGTACGTGGGCCTCTCACTGTTGTGGCTTCTCCCGTTGCGGAGCACAGGCTCCAGATGCGCAGGCTCAGCGGCCATGGCTCACGGGCCCAGCCGCTCCGCGGCATGTGCGATCTTCCCGGACCGGGGCACGAACCCGTGTCCCCTGCATCGGCAGGCGGACTCTCAACCACTGCGCCACCAGGGAAGCCCCCTCATCGCTGTTTTGTAGGCAAGGCAAGCCTCTTACCATTTGGAGCCTCTGTTGTCTCATCTGTAAAACTGGATAATAGCTCCTGCCACCCACAGTGGTGGTAAGGGTTAAATGATACAGTGGAGCATTTAGTGTGCTGTTGGCATCTGGCCAAATTTCAATCACTGTCAGTTTTTTCTGTTACTATTTCCAGGCTCCCCACAGCCATGGGCCACCCACCATCACTTGTCATTAATCTCAAACCTGTAATTGTGTTATTTTGGTCTCAGTTGCTGTTTGGGATACCACCTCACATTGTTGACTTGGATTTCAAACTTATAGTCAACTAAAACTCAGTTCTTAGAACTTGTTCCAGGCATTGAAATTTCTGGCCTTTGTCTCTGGTTCTTGGCATTAACACCCCCTGGTGAGGACGCACATGTCCAGCAAGCCCTGCCTTTTCAGGGTCGCCTTAGAAATTCTGGCGCTTGAGGATTAAATACCATGATTATGTATGTTTATTAGTCTCTTTTCTCAAGTGGCATCAGAGTATTTTTCTTTAATGTGCAGAGATGAACAGTTCTGTTTGACCCCAGCCATAGTAGTACACTCGCACGTTGTAGAGGGGAGGTTGAGGCACAGAGGGAGTGCCCAGTGCCCCAGGGGCAGAACCACTGCGTCCCGCCATCCAGATGCCCTCAAGCATCTCATGCCTCCTTCTCCAGGTTCATATTCCCCACCACCCGGCTTGGAGGTGAAAGCCAGTTCAGCGATTTCCTGGATGGCCTGGGACCAGCCCAGATTGTTGGGCGACAGACGCTGGCAACGCCACCAATGGGTGAGTCTTCTCAAGGGCAGGGTGAGTGGGGCAACGGCAGCCACGCAGCAGGAAAGGTGAGCTCAGCGGGGGCCCTGCGTGATGCGATGCAAGCAGCAGAAAGGAGTCCTCGCTCAGGCTTTTGTGCCAGTGAGGAGGAGTCAGTATGCACACTCCTCAATCCCTCCCGCAGCAGAGAGGAAAGGGTTCCAGCCTTTCTCCGCCAGCCGCCCTGCAGCAGCTTTTCCAGCACATTCCCTCCCTCACATCACCACACACTCACCCACTCTCTCACCGCCTACTGTGTGCCCAGCTGTGCTAAGTGCCAGGCATAAAATGGTGAACAAAAATCATCATGGCATTGACATCCATGGAGTCTGCTCCATCACTGATTATCTGTGGGACCTTGGCCAAGTCACATCCCTTCTCTGAGCCTCAGTTTCCTCATCTGTAAGATGGGAATAATAATGCCTTCCATAGTTCTGCGATCTAAAGACAATGTATCGAGTCCCTATTTGATGCTTCGCATGAAATATTTCATTTACGCCTTAGGAACCGTGTCTGATTTGACTTGTTACTTCTAACAGTGCCTGGCACCTAGAAGACTTTTAGTAATTTTCTCATCCTTCTTCTCTGCAGCTAGGAAGTACTCCCTACAGTCTATTCTTGGTCCTTTTAGCTGCAGTTCTGGCTCCCTCCCTTTCTCTCTCCCTTAGATCCTGGCTGTGTTGGCTTCAAGCAGCAACTCCCAGGCTAGCTTCCCCAGAGATGCCTCCTCACCTCCACCCTTCCTTCCCCATCAGTCTGACCTCAGCCCTTACATAGACAGTGTCTAACCTTTGACCTCACAGCAAATGAGGAAGTTGAGTGCAGACAGTGCCCTGCTGTGAACCATGCAGTGGAGCTGGCATTCCATTCCAAGCCAGGACTCCTCCCACTGTACTGCCCTGTCTTCCTCTAAACTGCTTACACAGGAGCCTTTGTCTGCTGGAAGAGGGGTCCACAGGGACCCTCATAGGGTGAATGTCAGCTCCCACTGGGCTCTTGGGTGGGATTTGGCTAATCCCCAGCCCTTGCTTTCAGACTTTTTTTTAAAATTAATTAATTAATTTATTTATTTTTGGCTGGGTCTTCGTTGCTGTGAAGGGGCTTTCTTCATTGTGGTGCGCAGGCTCCTCATTGTGGTGGCTTCTCTTGTTGCAGAGCACAGGCTCTAGGCACACGGGCTTCAGTAGTTGCAGCACGCAGGCTCAGTAGTTGTGTCTCATGGGCTCTAGAACGCAGGCTCCGTAGTTGTGGCACACGGGCTTAGTTGCTCCACGGCATGTGGAATCTTCCCGGACCAGGGCTCGAACCTGTGTACCCTGCACTGGCAGGCGGATTCTTAACCACTGCGCCACCAGGGAAGTCCGCTTTCAGGCTTTCAAGGGCTTGGATAGTCTGCTTTGGGCCAAGGGCTGGGAGGCAGTGAGAGGAACCAGCCGCTTCCTCAAAGCTAATACGCCATCACAGCCTAGAACACTTGTGTGTGGTGCCCCCTGGTGTCCTAAACTGGGAAGGACAGGTTTGCCTTGGCTCACCTTGTTAGAGATGTTACAGTGAGACGTGGAGATTAATTCCTGAGACCTCCCCCTCCCTATTCCCCATGGGGAGCTCAGGAATAGCTAGAGGGAGAGGGATGAATTCCAGGATGTCTCCTGAAAGTCATAATTCTCCATCTTCCAAAGTGTGCAAATACAAACAGTTGCTGTTGCATGACGGCTCAGAGAATCTAAAACGGGTGGCTAAACCCAAAGTCTGGCCCATTTTAGTTTTTCTGCATCAGGCTTATGATTCTGCACCCCTTTGAAGGACGTCCCAAGTGACTAGTGCAGAATTGCAAATTCTGCTAACCTGTGTCAAACAAAGCCAAGAGTTCTAGAAGTCAGACGACTGATATGACTCCACACACAGAACTTGCCCCAGCTGGATAATCCATTTTGTGGGACACAGAGAGGAGTTCTCACTCTGTGCTCCCGGGACATCTGCTGCCTTCCCCCCATCCTTTATCAAGGGTACGAGCAGGCCTCATTTCCAGGACGTGCCTCATGTCCTGGGCAGGCTTGTATCTCAGCGTCTCTCCAAACTGATATCCTTTAAATATTTGTTTGATGTTTATTGAGGGGAGTGGCTGATGACCACTGTGTGGAAGGTGAAGAAGAGCTACTGAGCCCACAGCCTCCCCTCTGTCTTCCTGATACAGGAAGCTCTGTCCCCAAACTTGCTATTCTGCTCGGTGAAGCAGAACACCCCTCCACCGCCCATAACCAGGCTTACATTTGTTGTTCCCCAAACAGGCCCCTTGAGGGTCATGCCCCCATCCCACCGTAAGGGCCCTGTCAAAGCATTTCTCAGCTGCTTTAACGTGGTCTCCCGAGAGCAGCTCCGGCGCATACAGTTTTGTCCATCTTGTGCCCTTTCCAGTGCTGGAACATCCTCTGCAGACTGGCATGCTGCATGGTGGCTGGCCAGCCTGCCCCTTGGTCTGGCTCTGCCTGAACTGTCCCTCTCCTCCCTTGCAGGGGATGTGCACATTGCCATCATGGACCGGAGCAGCCAGCTGGAGGTGGAAGTGATTGAGGCTCGGGGCCTGACCCCCAAACCAGGCTCCAAATCGCTCCCAGGTGAAGCAGATCAGCTGGGAGAGGGATTTTGGAAACGAGGTCCTGCCAGGGAGGGATGTACAGCTGAGTTCTGGGTCTAGAGAGTCCCAGCTCCCCACTGGCCTAATCAGTATTCTCCACACTGGAGTCATGGATTGCCTGGAAGGCCAGTGAGTGGGGGGAGGGGGAGGAGAGGATGGAGGAGTCGGTGTTGAGCCCATCTCTTCACCTGTTGTCCGCTGGTCAGCTCAGCCAGCTCACCCTGCTCCCCTCCAGGAACACATGGAGGTTAGGGGATGGGCAGGCCACAGCAGTCTCCCCTGGACACCTCCCCATCATGCTCTCTTCCATCCCTCAGCCACCTATATCAAGGTGTACCTACTTGAGAACGGGGCCTGCTTGGCCAAGAAGAAGACAAAGGTGGCCAAGAAGACCTGTGATCCCCTGTACCAGCAGGCTCTGCTCTTTGACGAGGGGCCCCAGGGCAAGGTGCTGCAGGTGAGTGTCATGGGGCCAGTGGGGCGGGGCAACTCTCAAAGACTGTAATTTAAAATTTGTCTTATTTATGATTTATCTTGTGCCAGACGCATTAAATATGCTTGACCCACTTTTTGTTACAACCCGGTGAAGGTATTTTTCTCCCTGTCAATTCATAAGGACACCAAGGTTCGAGGGAATAACTCGATTGCCCGCAGGTTGCACAGCTGGTAGGTAGAAGCAGGGTTTGACCACCATCTTCTTCCACCTGGTGCTAATGTTGATTGTCCCACTGTGATCCAGCAGCAGAGCGGGAGCTGTGACCCAGGTCCTGGACTCTCAGTCTGCTCCCCACTCAGGAAGGTTGTCATCTGGGATGCTGAGAAGCTCTGGAAGTCAGACCCAGGTTCTAATCCCAGCTATGCCACCAATTACTGTGTATCTTTGGGTTAGTTAATTAACCTCTCTGAGATACATTTCCTTTTTGTAGAAATAATAATACGCAGCACCTCTACCTAGATGGTTGTAACAGCTGAGATAACATATATATAGCCTGTAGGGTCGAGCCTGGCACGTCTTAAGTGCTCAGTAAGTTGCTGCCCAAAGTCAGTGTGAGTTCTGCCTCTCTCTGTCCCATCTGTGCCCTGGCAAAACTTCTACATGGTTCCTGGACCCACTGCCCAGCCCTGGAGTTGGAGATGTGGCTCAGCTCCTCTCTCTTCCTCCCCACTGGCAGGTGATTGTCTGGGGAGACTATGGCCGCATGGACCACAAGTGCTTCATGGGCATGGCCCAGATCATGCTGGACGAGCTGGACCTGAGTGCCGCGGTCACCGGCTGGTACAAACTCTTCCCCACGTCCTCAGTGGCAGACTCTACGCTCGGCTCCCTCACCAGGCGCCTGTCCCAGTCCTCCCTGGAGAGTGCCACGAGCCCCTCAGGCTCCTAAGGGCCTCAGGAAGAGGCCTGGATGCAGTGTGGGAAGGGGTGCTGCCACCCCCTGTCTCCTCTCCTGTACATAGTCTTCACGTCTTTCTGGACCCCTTGCCTTGCTGCATGCCTGTTGGCTACTGGGCCTGTCCCAGCTGGCAGTGGAGACTCTAGTATGTGTGCGTGTGTGTTTGTGTGTGTGTGTCTGTGTGTGACCATGTTAGATCTGTTCATTTGTCTGGGTGTATTTGGTCTTAGTGACTATATGGGCTGAAATCCACGTCTCTCTGTGTCTCGTTGTGAAGAAACCCAAAGGAGAGTTGCGTGGACGGGACTCCACTTGAGTCCAGGGGTGGAAGTGGGAGACGCAGCCATTGGTCCATCCCACCTGGTCCTAGGCTCAGGGCAGAGCCTGCGTGTCCCCGCCTGTGCCTGTTCTTGGGGGTCCCTGCTTAGTTTTCTGTCTTGTTCTTTGTTCCACCTCTGCCTCTCCCAGCGCCTCTGCTCTTTTTTGAGGAATGTAGCGTCCACTGCAGCTGGCCACAGCGAGGCCCCTCTGGGAACCCTGACACCCCTCCTCTTCGCTGGGCACTCCGGCTGCTCTTCCCACCGAATGCATCCACAGCATGTAGCATCTCACCTAGCGCCCTGGCCAGGACCCCGGGAGGCAGACGATGCCGGGGAGCTGAGGGCTTAAAGACCGCTTTCTCCCTCGGGCCGGCGCCACCTCCTTCCTACAAGTGAGATTGAAGGAGGTGTCAGTTCCCAGGGTTGCAGGCCAGATACCTTGGAGGAAAGTGCTGGTACCTCCCTTAGAATTGTTCACCTCCTGTTTCCCTCCAAGCCTCCTCACTTGCGACATGCCAAAGGAGCTCTCCCAGCGGACCCCAGGTGGTGTGGAGTGGACGGTCTTGACATGCAAGAGGTTGGCCTCATAGGGATGTTACCTGCCAAACTGGGCAGCCCCTGGCGGCACCTGTGTCCATCCCAGGTCCTGAGGGTGGCCCTGTGCCCCTCTGGGCTCATCCTGGAGGGGCCTGGCTTGTTGAGGATGTGCCCAGGGCAGGACTGCTGGCAGGAATGAGGAGGGCTGGGGCTGACTTGCTCTGAGAAGCCTGTCCGACCTTTGGGGATTAGCTGCATGAAGTTGATTATTGGGGGCTCTATTTTTTTCTTTTTTTTCTCTTTTCCAGACCAGGGTCCATGTCTGGGAGCTCAGATTCACTGAGGCTTCAGCCTCCTGGCTCCACGGACAGCTTGGCTGTAGACTCTAGACCATCACGGTCACCAGCTCTGTATAAGCAATACTCCCCCCTCTCGGCCTCCCTGCCCCCTGCCCTCTGCCGCTGCCCTCTGGAGGGTAGCCTGGCCTGCTCTAGACACCGCGCCTGCCTCTGCTTTCTTTCCACCCTTGTCTGGTTGGAGCTTCCCAAAGCCACTCAAACCCTGACCTGATTGGACAGCTGGGCCCTGGGGGTGGGCACCAGGGCCTGGACTGGACCTTGTGAGATGTCTGCTGGGAATCCTGAAGTCTGGCTCGGGAGTGCCCAAATCTGTCCCTCTCCTTCCTCAGGTCTAGCATGAAAGGCAAGAGGTTGCCCAGGAGGTGGACACAGCAGCCCTTGGGTTCATGTCTGGTGGGGTGGAAAGAGGCAGCAGGAGGGGTCAAGGCCTGGGACAGGCTCGCGCTCTGCCTCTTCCCCAGATATCACCCCTGAGAGCTGCACTGACTCTAACCCGCATACGTGGGGATCCGTGGAGAGGTGCTTGGACTCCATCCATAAGCGAAGCCAGACGGGCCTGGGGGTCGATTCCGAGGCAGGAAGGTGGAGACAGAGGCTGAGACAGAGCCATCCCCACCGAGGGGTCCTTTCTGGCAGGAACCACATTAGGCTGAAGCCAGGGCCTGGCCACCTTCCTCCTGTGAAAACCAGGGGGAGAAGCCAGGTCCCCACTGGTCCTGCCCACAGACAAAAAGTGGGTGAGGGCAGTAAGGACAAGATAAGCTCCTGGGCTCCTGACTCCTGCTGGAGACTCCATTCCTGTATTATCATGGCGGGAACGCTTGTGTGTGTGGAGAGACAGCTAGGCTGAGTTTTCTCTTTCTGCAGAGACTCTCTCCTAGGGTCAGACTGGGTAACGCATGCATTTCTCATGTTTCTAAAATAAGGCAAAGGGCTCTGTGCTCTTAGATCCTAGGGTGGGGAGTGGGGGTGGGAACTCGCTTGCAAAAGCGTATTTCTGTGTCCTGTGGGTGACGCAGAGCAGCCACCCTCAGAGTGGGTGAAAATCCTTGACGCCTTCGGGGTGGTGGGATGATTAGTGACCCACAGGATGGCGTAGACGTTTGCCGATGTGGCACTGAGCGGGCATACGCAGACCGTGCGGTTACCCCCAGGGAACGGGGGTATCAGTGGGGGTGTCGCCCTCATTCCTCTAGAGGCGCAGGAAGACGGAAGGAGCTACCAGCAGAGGCTGCTGCTGGGGAGCTGAAGGCGGCTGGCCTCTTGCCTCTGAGGAAGGTTGGCTGGCGCAGGGAAGGTTCTAGCCAGAGGTGGGGCCTGACATGTCGGTGACTTGGGCTGACCTGCCTACGACCCCCAGCTGCCAAGACTGCCCAAGAGCTGGGCCACGCCACTGTTCCACCTCAATAGTGGGAAGTCATTCCCCACACAAGTTGATGTCGGGGAATTATTTTTAACCCTTTGTACCAAATTAAGTTACTAATCCCCACCTGGATTTTTCTCCCATGAGGGTAAAGTCAAGTGAGACTCCGTGTATGACGGTGGTGGTGAGTGGCTGGATGTAAGGGTCTGTCTCTCAGCCTCGTGGATGCAGGGGCTTGTTTGAAAAGCTGTTCTGGAGCTAGCCTGTCCCAGGAGAGGAGGGAGCACACGTGTGACTGCTGCCCTTCCCTGGAGCGGGCAGCCTCTGTCCCTTGAAGAAGGCATGGCGGGGAGGGAAGGAACATGATCCCCCCAGACACTGTTAGATGCAGTGTCCTGACTCCACATGCCCCCTCCTCACCCCAGGGGACCCTGGGGCTGATGACAGGGTGGGCTCTTTGTCATTCCATCTTCCTCTGCTCAGGCAGGATTCGTGGAAGATGTGGCAGAGACAGCAGTGGTCCTGCAACGATGCTGGGCTGAGGGCAGGAACCATGACAGATGATTCCGAACATCTGTCTTCACGTTTCTGCTCTGTTCAATCTGTCCCACTTCCTTCATAGACTCCTTCCCTAAAGGGAAGTCTGTGATGGGTCTTTGGTATGAATCAGGCTCCAGCAAATGGGGCCAAGTCTTGGTTCTTCCCTGAAGAATCATATCCCCTTTGTCAAGCCATCTCCTAAACTACTCCCCACCCAGTCTCTCCCCCCACCCAGCACTCCTAGGAAAGGAGCCCTCAGGAGGCTGCCAGTATGCAGCAAGCCCAGGCACTGCCAGCATTTCAGGGGGCTGAGAGAGAGGGTGTCCCTCTAGCTCACCATTCGTGGGATCACTGGTTCTCCCAGCGGCCTGACCCCCACCAGGGCAAGCATGCCTGAGCTCTTCTTTACTGCCAGCCTTGAGGAGAGCAGAAGCCTCACACCCCTTTCAAAGACGCTAGAGCCCTCCAAGGGTACTCTTTTGGAAATGAAATGTAGCACAATCTTAGACTGCGTTACCAGGAGCCCTGGCACGCAACCAGGGTTCTTGCTCCACACCCTGCTGTCCAGGAGATGCCGTGCTCCTCCCCCGCCAGGGCTCCAGAGCTCCTGATACCTCCGGTTCCCCATCTTCAGCCCAGAAAGCATCAGGGCTTCAGGAAAGCTGCTCTTCCACTTCTTTGATTACTTCCTGCACTGTGCGAAGCCCGTGCAAGCAGTTGCTGCCTTTGCTTGGTGGCGGAGACAGGTGGCGTGTTCTTCAGGGACAGGCGGTGGTCCAGCAGGGTTTCTGCAGTGGCTGCAAGGAGGGGGAAAAGAAGAGGCCTGCTGCCCTGCCGACTGCTCCCTTTCTCTTTCTCTCCCCGGAGTTTTCTTCTCCAATATCCTGACACAGAAAGAGGTTCTCTAAAATGCTGCTTCCTATACTGGATTACCGTTCACTGAATGATCAGGAAGGAGATAGGAATGTAGACTCATCCCTTGCCTTCTCCTTCAAGTCTGCTTTTCACTCAGGTCAGAAGAAATTGGGTCAAAACAAAACAATCATGACTGAAGGGCAGGGGAACCCCGCCCGATCCAGTGAGGCCTGATGGGGGCTGGATAAGCCTAGTCTGGCTGGGAAAGGGTTATTTTGAAAGAGTGCCTGAGCATCTCAGAGCGACGTCAGTGATGCCAAAGAGAGCAACTTGGCCTCCTCGGGCACTAGCTCTGCCAGCTGAGCTGCACACGTGCAGCTCAGGTGTCAGCATGCCCGATGGTGGGACCTTGTTCTCTGACAAAGGGCTTAATCTTTCCATGTAGCAAAGCAACTTCCCCTCCCCCAAACCCTGAGCTCAGGCTTTTGTGGGCCCAGCAAGGCTGTGCCTGTGAAGGAAACTGGCATTCCCGCAGAGGCCCAGACTGGCTTGGGGAGGATGCTCGTCAAAAAGCATGAGTGTTACTGCTCTGGGAAAACCTTCCCAGGCTCTGATTGGAAACTTGGCCAGTAAGGACAGGAGCCTTCGCCCTCCCTGGGAGCTCACACTGATGCCAGGAAGGGTCCTTGGGACTGGGTTCCAGAGAGCCTGGCAAAGAGAAATGGGCCCTGGGAATTCCAAAGGCAACAGAGCATCCGCCCCAATGGTCAGTGGCCTGGACAGCTGGCTACGGAGAATCAAAGGTTATTATATGCAGGCAAGACTTGTGCAAGACTCCTCACTTTTCTGGGCCTCAGCTTCCTCATGTGCAAAACCAGAGCATTTGCTAGTTACTGCACGTTTCCCTCCAGGTTTTAAGTCTAATCTGGAGTTGATGAGGGTCGTGAGCCTGGTGCACCCGGCACCTGGCTCCACAGGCTGGTTCCTTCCAGACCCGGGTGCCCAAGCTGGGTGCAGGTCCTCACCCGTCCATGCCCAGATGCTGCTTCTGACAAGAACTCTGGGAATCCTAACAGACTCTTCTTCCACCTCTTCCGGGTTTGTTGTTGTTTTCTTACGTAATGAGATAATTAAGGCTTGTCTACAATGGACTTTTCCCAAGGTGCTGATGTGATGTCACAACCTCAGATGCATCCTGCGTAGGTCAGTATCCCCACCAGCAGATGAGGCTGGGTTGGTCCTCATTTCTGCTTCTAGAATGAGACAATGGGAGAATTTTAAATGGAGATGCTCTCTGATGGGAGGAGAGAGGGAACTTACTTCCCTTCAAAGTATTTTGCTTCTTGAAACAAAAAAATGACTCTTCTCCCGAATGTCTTTTACCAGACACCATCCCAGCAGGCAGAGTGGCTGCTGCTTTCTTAGGAAAAGTTGGCCTGATTATTCCATCCACTCCTTTAGAATGTAAATTCATAGGAGGCAAGAACCCCTTTTTTAGAATTTCTAAATGCATCCTGCAAAGAGAGAGAGCAGATAGGGCCTGAGAAGCACACTGTTTAGATAAGAAGCAATTAGCCTTTTCTATCTGTGCTCTATACATTTTCTATGCGCAGCATCTTTCCAAACTCGTTGTGGCTCCCAGGTGGCAGGTGGATGGATGGGAAGGACTGCCGGCTGTTTCTTACAACACTCTTGCCAATTCCCTTGAGGAGAAAATTCTTCACATGGCTTCTGCATGTACAGTATTTGGGCAGTAAAAAATGATTAAAGTCCGTTTGAAAATGGTTTCATGTGTTGCTTTCTGCGGATGGTTCTTAATTCTAGGAGAGAGAAAACAGGGTTCCAGGCGACTAAACAAGGAGGAAGAAGTTGCCTTGTCTGAGAGGCAGAGAGAAGTACATTTCAGAAAAAGGCTGACCTGGGCTTCTGACTCCTGTTTGGGAAATCTGTTGCCGCGATGATGTCATTGGGCCATGGAATCTGACTGTTCCAGGCAGCTTCCTGGCTCTGTCTCCCAGGATCCCTGCTTACAAGCCCTCAAAGCCTTCTATTCCCACAGATTCCACAGAGGATGCCCAGAGCCAAATAGAGGGAAAGATAAGATGGAGCTAAGGCCACTGCTTTTGACCCACTGCTGCTTTCTGAGCTCTTGGGTCCAGTAGCTCTTCTCAGGCATGTGGCTGGGGTACTCTTGCTTATTTCAGCCACACCTGATACAAGCAGTAAACATAGCTGTTGACCTCCAGTGCTGTGACACCTGGAACACCCCTTCCTCTCCCTCGAGGAGGGACACAGCCACTTCTGGGCAGTGCCATTGTCCTCCTAGGACTGGGTCTGGGAGTACAGAAGATGGACAAAGTATAGGAATGTCATAGCACATGCTTGCCGGGGGAAAGGCTGACATCTGCCATCCCAAGAGCCCTTCAGAGTGACCTCCACTGCTTTGGCTCTGGCCCTTGGCCTTGCAGTTCCAGTGGGCCCCACCTCTAGATGTAAGGCCCGTGAGACCTGTATATAAGCTCTGGTGCTCCCCAGGGTTCTGTCTTTACTTCTTTCCCACTTCTGCTCTCGGAGACATCTCATGCACTGTCATGAATTTAAGAACTTCTGTGCTTCTAGCCAGTAAAATTTTCAAAAAAAGGAAGAAAAGACAAGAGGGACAGACAACAAAAACTGAGATCCAGAGAAAATCTTCAAACAGAAGGAATATTGTACATACCGCATAGGGTTTTGGGGGGACTCAAGTGAGGTAATATGTTTAAAGTGCTCAGAACATGCCTGGCACATAGCATTTATTATGTTTGCTATTATAAAGGAAATGATGGAAAGGCTGAGATGTAAGAAAGAAAAGTGAGCAAAGAAATAAGATTAGTAAATATTAATATACACATTATAAAACTATAATAATGCTTACTTTTTAAAATTAAATATACTAAAATATTGGAGAATAGTAGCACATAGATTGGCCCTTGGAACATTCTTGGAGGCTAAACACATTGAATAACTTCAATCTTCCTTAAGTATCCATTCTAAAATCTAGAGTAAATACTGAGAAAATAGAAATAGAACCAAGTAGATTCAAAAATCCTAAATACAAACTATGAAGTCCAATAGTGTACTAAAAAATGATACATCATGATCAACTGGTGTTAATCCCAGAAAACGGGGGTGGTTCATTAGAAAAATTCACTGTAATTCACCACATCAATAGACTAAAGGAGAAAAATAATTATCCTAATGCAGAAAAAGCATTTTATAAGGTTTAATCCTATTTGTAATAAAACTACTGGCAAATAGAAGGTAACTTTCTTGATTCTATAAGAGACATGTACCAAAAAACCTGTAGTAAATATTATGTTAATGAAAACACTTAACATATTCTAAGACCAATGCAAGGAGAATCAATGATGTTTCTTGGACCTGTCAGAGAACTGATGTTGCAAGGCAAACTGCTACCTTGAAATCTGGAAAGACAAGCATATACAGAGAATTAGAGCTAGTATATGCTTACCAGGAGAACCCACTGGAGCCAAACACTGATGGAACACTTAAATGTTAATATTAACTAATTGCTGGAGGCTGAGTGTGGACTAGTTTGAGAATGACAAAAAACTGGAGGTTGGGAAGGGGTGCATATGTTTATGGACTTTTTCTCTAGGCACCTCCAGTAGAGACCTGAGAAAGATCTAGTGGTTTTATCAGGGGGAGGGGAAAAGAAAAGTTCTGAAAAACATTCAGAGCCTCCTCCATGACAAAAGCCTCCTCTCCAGGGAAAACACTTAACCAGAGCCCACCCTACCGTGGAGAAGGGCATTTTCCCCATTCTAGGGCCCTCTAGATTTCCTGTCTCACCTAAGGGGAGAAGAAAAGCTAAGAAACACTTGTGAAAAAAATCACAACACAGGGAAATAGACCCATTACAAGAGTGCGGTGCGGGCTTCCCTGGTGGCGCAGTGGTTGAGAGTCCGCCTGCCGATGCAGCGGACACGGGTTCGTGCCCTGGTCTGGGAAGATCCCACATGCCGCGGAGCGGCTGGACCCGTGAGCCATGGCTGCTGAGCCTGCGCGTCCGGAGCCTGTGCTCTGCAACGGGAGAGGCCACAACAGTGAGAGGCCCGTCTACCGCAAAAAAAAAAAAAAAAAAAAAAAATTGAGGTGCAATCATATTATAGAATGCTTCCTCTGCCCCACAGCTTATCCCCATATGAACAGGGACCTAGTGGCTTACAGTTGAAATAGCTGTAAGACACAGCCTCTGAGGGAAGCCCCAAATCAAGAGGTGGAAATAACGGGCTTCCCTGGTGGTACAGTGGTTAAGAATCTGCCTATCAATGCCGGGGACACGGGTTCGAGCCCTGATCTGGGAAGATCCTGCACGCCGCGGAGCAACTAATCCTGTGTGCCACAACTACTGAGCCTGCGCGCTAGAGTCCTCGAGCCACAACTACTGAAGCCCGAGTGCCTAGAGCCCCTGCTCCGCAACAAGAGAAGCCACCGCAATGAGAAGCCCATGCATCGCAACAAAGAGTAGCCCCTGCTTGCCGCAGCTAGAGAATACCCGCGTGTGGCAACAAAGACCCAACACAGCCAAAAATAAATAAATTTATTTTTAAAAAAGAGGGGAGATAAAAATAAGGTCACCAGAGGAATTTGAAATCTATGACATATATAGTTACACTAAATACAGCCCAGCTCCTAGCCAGACTAACATAAAATCACACATTAAGGCCCATTTACTTCGGTTCCTGTTACCAATATCCTGTTACCCAATACATGATGTCCAGCTTTCAACAAAATATTAGACATACTAAAGGCAAGGAAAAAACCCAGCCTGAAAAGAAAAAGCTGCAGAACCAGAGTCAAATATTATACACAATGGGGAGTTGTCAGGCAGAGAATTTAAAATAGCTACGGTTAATAGCTATTGTTAATATATTAAGGGATCTAATGAAAAAGACAGCATGCAAGAACAGGTGAGTAATGCAAGCACAGAGAGGAAACCTCTAAAAACAAAAGACATGGTAAAAATAAAAATAAACTAGCAGAAATGAAGAACTCCCTTGATAGTCTCAAATGGGACGTGGTCAAGGAAAGAACTAGTGAGCTTGAAGATAAGGCAATAGAAACTTCCCATACTGGGAAAAAAAAAAAGTGAAAATAACAGACTGGAACATCCAAGAACTATTGGGGATTTCTAAAAAGTGTACCACGTACATATTGGGAATACCAGAAGGAGAAAAAGTGGAGCAGAAATATTTGAAATTTGTAATGGCCAAGAATTTTCCAAAATTAGTGACACCAAACCATAGATCTAGGAAGCTCAGAGAACATCAATTAGGATAAATACCAATAAGCCTATACCTAGGCATATCATATTTAGGGGGAAAAGAGATCAATACAAGGAGGCCCATTATCATTATTACCATTTAAAATAGTTCTAGGAATCCTGTACAAAGCCACAAAGACAAAAAAAGAGGCAAAGGATTGAAAAAGGGATCAAGCTATCATGTATAGGTAATTTGATTTCTACCTAATTAAGAAAAAATTTTTAGAACTAATGAGAGCATTCAGCAAAGTTGCTGGATACAAGATCACTCTACAAAAATAAGTTGCATTTTTCTGTAACATCTATAACCAGCAAATATGAGACATTATCCACAAAAGCAATTTAAATTATTAAGTAATGATTACTTAAGAATATGTAAGACCGCTATGGAGAGAATTTTCAAACTCTAAGAGTTGATTATCTGAATAAATGAAGAGACATCCCCTATTCTTGGATAAGGCAGTTTAATATAAAGATATTAACTCTCCAAGTTAATCTGTAAGTTCAACATAATCTAAAAATTTCAGCTGGTATGTTAACTAAACTTACTCTAGAACTTATGTGCAATAATATAAGTCTATGAATGGTTGGACCAACTTCTGTTCAAAGAAGAGAAAAAAAAAAAAAAAAGAAGCGAAAACTCCGAGATTGGCATGTGTATACCTGGGAAATTAACATATGACAAGAGGGGCACCTTAAAACAATGGGGAAAAGTGGATTGTTTAAAATATGTATTAGGAAAACTGGTTCACTATCCGGACAAAAAAAAAAATCCCTACTGTTGGGCTGCACCCCACAGACTTTCAAGCCTTGTAGTTGCCTAGCCTTCAGAGGGAAGAAGAGCCTGGAGACAGTGCCAGAGTCCTCAACAGTTTATTGGACAGGGGATCTTACATGTCCAAAGCAAAAGGTCCTGGAGTGACACCCCACTGTATATGACAGGCAGGACATGGCAGCAATCTTTGCTACTTGGGAGGAGACGGAGGCTACCATTTACAGGGGAATTGATGTCAGGTTGGCTCATCAGTTACCAGGGAAACCAGTGGCTGGGGCAGGAGGCAATCACGTGGGCAGTTACTGACTAAGCCCTATAATTAAGAGGATTGGATAGTGATGTGAGTGAAGCAGGCCCTGGTTGAGCAGGGGATGTACAGAGAGCAAGAGAACAGCCGTGGGTGGCCTGACTATACACTCCACCCCTATATACCCTGCACAACCCTTACAATCTTGGTCCACCCCTCTTCCATGATATCCCTGGGTATGTAGAGGCCAGGTATGTAGAGGTGCACTGCAACCAGATACCACAAATGCAATACAGCAGCAGCTAGAGAGTATCAGGTGTAAGATACCTACTACACCAAAAACAGGGATTTGCAGGACTTCCCTGGTGGTCCAGTGGTTAAGACTCTGTGCTTCCACTGCAGAGGGACACAGGTTCAATCCCTGGTCGGGGAGCTAAGATCTCGCATGCCATGCGGTGCTTCATGTGGCCATAAAATAAAAGGGATTTGCCAAGAGGTGGGCGATTTTGGAGCCAGGCACTTGGCATGCAAGACAGAAGGAAGGCGAGAGTCTTCAGTTGCCCCTACATGGGTTGTCACCCAGTCCGTGAACTGATTCCCTCCACTCGGGCTAGGACGAAATGTGAGATGTTTAACAGGCACCATGGGAGATCATGACCATCATGCAAAATCAAAGCAGTAACGGCATTCTGAGCTAATACCACCCCTGCCTGTGGTTTTTGTCCTGGCCTGCCATGTCACCTGTCCACCCTCTGTCCCCATAGCCAGTGCCGAATACTGGAGAGGTGGTATAACAACGAACCACAGCGTTAACATAATGATGTCTTTCTCTGGTACGGGGCCTGGGTTAATTACCTTAGTAGTCTTAGGTGGGGCTGGGTAGAAGACAGGTGAAATCTGTAAGTCCCTTTCTAATCCTGTTCCCCACGGGGCAGCAAACCCAAACCACCAGGGGCTTACCTGCCAGTCCCAGGGCCATTTTATAACATATTCCCCCACTATGGGTAGATCCTGTGATAAGGGCAAAAGTGACTGGGTCAGTTATTGTCCTGACCAACAGTTGGCAATGGTCCTTCAGTCCTTCAGTGGTCAACAGTTGAACTCAGATGGTGTTGACTAGTTCCCTCTGGGTTAACGTGGCTTGGGCACTAGAATGATTGCTCCTGGGTTGTTAAGTCCGTAGGCCTTGAGTTAGCCTCCTGGTCCACATGTTGAGAGCAGGGATCCCGTCTCAATTGTTGTTTTAAGTAGTCAGTTAGCCTGGCAGCAGTGGGCTTGTAAGGTAGGTGGAAATGCTAGTGTATGTCATTTTTATTGGCCCATTCCTGAACTTCATGGCCAGGAAAATGGGGTCTTTGGTTGCTCTCGATGTCCATGGGGATCCCTTATGTCACACACAGCTCCACCTGTTGTAACATGCTGTAGACTGAACATAGCTGCTGTCTCATCACACTATACGGTTGCTCTGCACCCTTCCGCAGCTGGGACCAGCAGTCCAAGGGTACTCTCATTATTTTGCCGTTGCCACAGGCCTTTACCAAACTCTTCTGAGTAACTGGCCACGTCCAATTCACAAGCCTGTCCCTGAGTTAATATCCCTAAAGCCTGTGTCTGTAGTTGTTTAGGGGTGGTGGGTCAGGGTTATGCTTGTATTTTGTAGATAATCCAGGTCCTTGTGTTTTGTCTGTATTCACCAGCCATCCCTGTGAAGTCAGATGAGTCACAGGCACGGGACTGCTACTTTTAAACTGGAGAGAGACTCTGAGGTTAACAGAATATCATCAACATAATGGAAGAAAAAGACATCTCTCGTGGTAGTCAGCTGCCACAGGGCCCCACATGCTAGTGGACTGCCACCAGGATCACCCCCCCAATGTTCCATTCCCCACCCTTATCTCCCGACATCCTGGCACTCACGGGTTTCATCAGCTTCCGGACTGGTTCACCAATTGTTGGGCTACGCCCCACAGGCCTGTAAGCCTTGTAATTGTTTAGCCTTGAGATGGATGGAGAGCCTGGGGACAGCGACAGAGACATCAATAGCTTATTGGAGGGGAATCTTACACGTCTGAAGCAAAAAGTCCTGGAGCAACACCCCACTATGGCAGGCATGCAGGCAGGCCATGACAGCAAACTTCGCTACTCAGGGAAGAGGGAGGCTACCATTTACAGGGGAAATTGGTATCAGGTTGGCTCATCAGTTACCAGGGAAACCAGCGGCTGGAGCAAGGGACAAGCAGATAGGCAGTTACTGATTAAGCCCTACTATTAAGTGGATTGGATAGTCACATGAGTGAACAGGGACTGGTCGAGCAGGGGATTTACAGAGAGCAAGAGAACAGCCATCTTGAGGGAATTCCCTGGCGGTCCAGTGGTTAGGACTCTGCGCTTTCACTGCCAAGGGCACAGTTTTAATCCCTGGTAGGGGAACTAAAATCCCCCAAGCCATGCAGTGCGGCCAAAAAAAAAAAGAGAGAGAGAACAGCCATCTTGAGTGGCCTGATTATACACTCTCCTACACCAAGATGCAAAGATAAGCCCTAGATAGTTTAACTTAGACCCAAGATTGAAAGGTAAATGTAAAGGTTTTTTTTAAGGGATAAGGCATAGAAGTTTTTTGTTTGTTTTTTAATATTTATTTATTTGGTTGCACGGGGTCTTAGTTGCAGCAGGCAGGCTCCTTAGTTGCGGCTCATGGGGTCCTTGGTGGTGGCTTGTGGCTCCTTAGTTGCGGCACGTGGGCTCCCCATTTGTGGCATGTGAACTCTTAGTTGCGGCATGCATGTGGAATCTAGTTCCCTGACCAGGGATTGAACCTGGGCCCCCTGCCTTGGAACACAGAGTCCTATCCACTGCACCACCAGTGAAGTCCCTAAAATGTAAAGTTAATAAGAGAAAAATGTAGGGACTTCCCTGGCGGTCCAGTGGTTAAGACTTCAAGCTCCCGATGCAGGGGGTATGGGTTCAATACCTGGTCAGGGAACTAAGATCCTGCATGCTGAGAGGTGCAGCCATAAATAAATAAAAGAAAAATTTAAAAGAAATAGTTTTGTGAACTAAGGACAAGGAAGAACTTTTAATATTTCAAAAGCACAAATCATACATTACAAACTGTGTAATGTGATTACATTAAAAGTAAGGATTTCTATTTAATGAATGGCATTATGGACAGAAGTGAATAACCAGATTACAGAATAGTGATTTACAATGTCAAAAATGGCAAGGAGGGCTTCCCTGGTGGCGCAGTGGTTGAGAGTCCGCCTGCCGATGCAGGGGACACGGGTTTGTGCCCTGGTCCGGGAGGATCCCACGTGCCGCGGAGCGGCTGGGCCCGTGAGCCATGGCCGCTGAGCCTGCGCGTCCGGAGCCTGTGCTCCGCGGCGGGAGAGGCCGCAACAGTGAGAGGCCGCAACAGTGAGAGGCCCGCGTATCGCAAAAAAAAAAAAAAAAAAGCACTAGCCCAAAAATAAAAAGATAAATTGGATTTCATCAAAGTTAAAATTTCTCCTCTCTGAAAGATACCATTATGACTCATAATAAGATGACAACTTAATAGGACAAAGAAAAAATGGGCAAAAGACTTAAACTGATGTGTCACGAAAGAAGATACACAATTGCCAATTTGATGGAAATGTAAAATAGTCTAATCACCTTGGAAAACTGTTTGGCAAGTTCTCATACACTTACCCCAAGACCCATCAACTCCACTTCTAGCTGTTCATCAGGAAAAAGGAAGGCCTATGTCCACCCAAAGACAAAAATGCTCATGGCAGCTTTATTCATAATAGCCCCAAATTGGAAACAATACAAATGTCTAATGCATCTGTCAGGGGTCAATCAAAATATAGAAACCACACAGTAATTTGAACAAGGAAATTTTTTTTTTACAATGGTGTGTTAGTTTCTGCTTTATAACAAAGTGAATCAGCTATACATATACATATATCCCCATATCTCCTCCCTCTTGCGTCTGCCTCCCTCCCAACCTCCCTATCCACCCTTCTAGGTGGCCACAAAGCACCGAACTGATCTCCCTGTGCTATGCGGCTGCTTCCCACTAGCTATCTATTTTACATTTGGTAGTGTATATATGTCCATGCCACTTTCTCACTTCATCCTAGCTTACACTTCCCACTCCCTGTGTCCTCAGGTCCATTCTCTACGTCTGCGTCTTTATTCCTGTCCTGCCCCTACGTTCTTCAGAACCATCTTTTTTTTTAGATTCCTTATATATGTGTTAGCATATGGTATTTGTTTTTCTCTTTCTGACTTACTTCACTCTGCATGACAGTCTCTAGGTCCATCCACCTCACTACAAATAACTCAATTTCGTTTCTTTTAATGGCTAATATTCCATTTTATATATGTACCACATCTTCTTTATCCATTCATCTGTCAATGGACACTTAGGTTGCTTCCATGTCCTGGCTAAATAGAGCTGCAATGAACATTGTGGTACATGACTCTTTTTGAATCATGGTTTTCTCAGGGCATATGCCCAGTAGTGGGATTGCTGGGTCATATGGTAGTTCTATGTTTAGTTTTTTAAGGAACCTGCATACTGTTCTCCATAGTGGCTGTATCAATTTACATCCCCACCAACAGTGCAAGAGGGTTCCCTTTCCTCCACACCCTCTCTGGCATTTATTATTTGTAGATGTTTTGATGATGGCCATTCTGACTGGTGTGAGGTGATACCTCATTGTAGTTTTGATTTGCATTTCTCTAATGATTAGTGATGTTGAGCATCCTTTCACGTGTTTGTTGGCAATCTATATATCTTCTTTGGAGAAATGTCTGTTTAGGTCTTCTGCCCATTTTTGGATTGGGTTGTTGGTTTTTTTGATATGGAGCTGCATGAGCTGCTTGTAAATTATGGAGATTAATCCTTTGTCCATTGCTTCATTGGCAAATATTTTCTCCCATTCTGAGGGTTGTCTTTTGGTCTTGTTTACGTTTTCCTTTGCTGTGCAAAAGCTTTTAAGCTTCATTAGGTCCCATTTGTTAATTTTTGTTTTTATTTCCATTTCTCTAGGAGGTGGGTCAAAAAGGATCTTGCTGTGATTTGTGTCATAGAGTGTTCTGCCTATGTTTTCCTCTAAGAGTTTTATAGTGTCTGGCCTTATATTTAGGTCTTTAATCCATTTTGAGTTTATTTTTGTGTATGGTGTTAGGGAGTGTTCTAATTTCATTCTTTTACATGTAGCTGTCCAGTGAACAAGGAAATTTTAATGTTAAAAATTATCAACTCTATCATTGTAGAAGCTTTAAAGAGAAATCTACAGAATATACTAAAGCTGAGGGAGTGTCCAAGGAAAGAACAGATTGGAAGGGGCCCTCTCCTTCAATCAGGAATTCAAACCTTGTTGAAAAATTTGTAATGCGATGTGAGGTGTGCCGGGAGCCCAAGCCAGGCCTGGTCCATAGCCTCCAGGCAATTAGGAAACATCCCTCTGGGGTACTGGCTGGCCCGGAGCACCTTGGGAGAGTCTGAGTCAGGAACCTACTTGCAGGCTGAGTGATGAAGTCCTAGGATGTGTGTGCCCATGTCTGGAGGGTCACTGGAAACAGCCTTCCAGGGAGCTGGTGGTGGAGGCTGGCAGGTTGGTGCATAGGGAAATCAGAGGCCTGTTCACCAGCAGGACGGTGCCCGAGGTGCACAGAGTCCGCCATGGGAAGCTCCAGCGAGGAGGACACGGGGCTAGGCCTGGGGCTGTGAGCTCACAGGCATGTTCTGGACACACAGCTGGGACATAACATTAATGGATGCTCCCATGGACATGCCTCTGGCAGCAGTGCAGGTGGAGGTAGAGAAGCAAACAGAAGCACACTTGATCCAGGAAAAGTTTCTTCTTCCTGCAGTGTCCCTCCACAGCGCCATCTACTGACACAGCTTAATATTGTACTCACTGCAAAGGAGAAACGCGAAAAGGGGGATATCCAACCATCCCAGAGCAGGTATTGACGGGTAGGTTTGGAGTTGACAGGCAACAAATTGATAACTGTTGCAACAGGTGCAATGGAAAAGTAATTTGTGGAAGATTAGTGTAATGGGATACCACTCAGCACTAAATAGAAAGAACTACAACAGCACAGATGTATGGCAAAAATGGCACGTTGAACGAAAGAAACCAGACACAAGAGTAAATACTGTCATATGAAATTCTAGACCACATGAGACTCGTTTATAGGGAAAAATGTCAATCAGTGTTGCCTGAGGATTTGGGGTGGATGGTATTGACTGCAAAGGATCACAGAGGAATTTGGGGGAGATGATGGAAACATTCTAAATACATCTGGATTGTGGCAGTGGTTACATAGGTGTATGTGTTTATCAAAATGCATCCAACTGTACCCTTAAAATGGATGCTTTTTTTTTGATTACCACAGTAAGTTTAATGAACATTCATCATCTCATATAGATACAAAAATAAAAGAAGAAAATAAATTTTTCCTTGTGATGAGAACTCAGGATTTGCTCTTGTAACAACTTTTATATGTAACATACACCAGTGTTGATTATATTAATCATGTTGAGGATGCATTTTATTTTATGAAAATTATACCTCAGTAGTGTCTATTTTTTTTTTTTTTTTTTGCGGTACGCGGGCCTCTTACTGTTGTGGCCTCTCCCGTTGTGGAGCACAGGCTCCGGACGCGCAGGCTCAGCAGCCATGGCTCACGGGCCCAGCCGCTCCGCGGCATGTGGGATCTTCCCGGACTGGGGCACGAACCCGTGTCCCCTGCATCGGCAGGCGGACTCTCAACCACTGTGCCACCAGGGAAGCCCAGTAGTGTCTATTTTTAAAATATCATCTATAAATCAGATACCTGTGCTTGTGTAGGATGTAGAATACCATTGCCTTCCAAACCCTGCTACCTTGTCAATTCCAGGATAAAGGCCTTTGGAGAAAATCACAGCTTTGATCCAAACACTGGAAACCTCCCTCTTCCTGCAGGAGGTGGATTCTCAGAGCGGAAAAGCCTTAGAGGTCATAGAGGATTATTCTGGATTATTCCTGGGAAACAGACGAGATGGTGGGCCTGGAAGGAAGTTGCCCAGGAAAGTCCAATCATGTTCTCTCTGGGGGTAGGCCCCCGCATTCTTCTCTAGCTCAGCCACCACTGGTCCTGCATCTTTCATGGTTTGGTCATAAGCACAGGTGGTGTGAGGGGACAATGACAAAGGGAGATGCCCTTCAAGACTGGCCAGCCCACCAGGTAGGGATAAGGGATGCAGAAGAAGCAACTTGCCTAAAGAAAAGGAAACTCCCTAAAGATCCTGACAGCCTCTGAAAGTGGGAGGCATCACGGATTGACATATAACAGTAACAACTGTGAATAGTAATACTGACAATTATGAGAACAAATTGTAAAGAAGTTGCAGAAGTCTGGCATGCAGCTCCTTTATAAATGAGGCCTAATGATGGGTAGTGACCCAGTAGCTAATGTTTGCTGGTGCTGGTGGGCGAGTGGAGAGCCCACAGTCTTGATCTGTATGTGTGTACTTGCCTCAAAACTCCACAAATCTGTAAAATATGGACTGGTTATAAAAGCCTTCACCTCAGCAAAACCAAAAGAAATCTTGTGAGTTTGAGAATTTCAATTCCTAGGTCTCAGGCATATCAATGGCCCAGAGGGCATGTACTGAACTTGCCTTATGAATATATGCATACAATGAACTATTTCTCCTCCTAACAAGAATACAATGTGAATAACGTAAGATTGACTAGAGCACCTTCTAACTCAGTGCTCCGAGGGCTGGGCACCCATCTCAGCGAGCTCCCACATGATATCAAAGTTGGGCATGACCCCAATGTTCACAGCAGCACTATTCACAATGGCCAAGACATGGAAACAACCTAGATGTCCATTGACAGATGAATGGATAAAGAAGATGTGGTACATATATACAATGGAATATTACTCAGCCATAAAAAAGAATGAAATAATGCCACTTGTAGCAACATGGATGGACCTAAAGATTATCATACTAAGTGAAGTAAGAAAGACAAATATCATATGATATCACTTATATGTGGAAGTTAAAATATGACACAAATGAACTTATCTATGAAACAGAAACAGACTCACAGACATAGAGAACAGACATGTGGTTGCCAAGGGGGAGGAGAGGTGGGGGAGGGATGGAGTGGGGGTTGGGGGTTAGCAGATGCAAACTAGTATATATAGAATGGATAAATAACAAGGTCCTACTGTGTAGCACAGGGAACTATATTCAATATCCTGAGATAAACCATAATGGAAAAGAACATAAAAATGAATGTATATATATGTATAATGAATCACTTTGCTGTACAGCGGAAATTAACACTACATTGTAAATCAACTATACTTCAATAAAAAAAGAAAGAAAAAAGTGAGCATGTGTAAGGATGGTCGTTTTGGAATTGCCCGCCATGGTGGAGAGTTGGAGGTAATCTAGGTAGCCATCTGTCTGGGGAAGTGGATGAGTATAGCATGGAGGAGACACTCAGTGGGATACAGTGCAGAAGTTAGAAGCACAGATGACATAACACACACAGATAGATCTTAAAAATAGAGTGCTGGGTGAAAAGGCAGTCAACAGACCAAAGTCTAGCATATAATACCATGTATGAAAGTTAAAAGTACAGCTCCCAGGGACTTCCCTGGCGGTCCAGTGGTTAAGACTTCGCCTTCCAATGCAGGGGGTATGGTTTCGATCCCTGGTTGCGGAGCTAAGATCCCACATGCCTCCGGCCAAATACCCAAGACAAAACAGAAGCAATATTGTAACAAATTCAATAAGGACTTTAAAACATGGTCTGCATCAAAAAAATCTTTAAAAACAAGTAACAGCTCACAAAATAATACCACATATTTTGCAAGAATACAAACACATACACGTCAAAATATTCTGAGAGTTTTTTTTTTTTAATAAGGGGAGTAGAAGTGAGAAATGGGCATAAAAGAGAGTATCTAAATGAACAAGAAAGGGACCTTGCCCAGGCCGATGATAAAAGCATGTTAGGAACTGTGGCCAAATGGACCTCAACTGATCGACATGTTATAGAAGCAAACCGAGAGCTCCAAACCAAGAGTTTTGGACTGTATAAAAGGGCCGGGAGAACAGAATGTCTCAGGAGAATTCCACTCACACCATCCTCAGGCCAAAGCTGCCTCGTGCTACTGAGCTGATCTCCGTACAGGGTTATGGCGACTGGGAACTGTTAGCGCAGGACAGCGTGTGTCTGCGTGTGTATCAGTGTCCATGACATCGGTGTTGAGATGCACGTGGGTTAGAATTCAGAGTCCACTTGCAGTTTTCCCTAAGCTTTACTCCCTGTGGAGTCTCTTATATAAAAATAATACGATCTCTATTTATATTTGATGTAAGGAATGGGAATGGACACATGAGCTAAACTCAGGCAGCAAGATAACCAAGACATGGGAGTAGCTGAGAACCCCATCTTGAGAAAGAGACCCTTACCTGAGGGAGGTGCCCCTCCAGGTTGTATGCCTGCTGGTCACCATCCAGTACCCCCCATGTCCACCAAGTCACCAGGATGCTGCGTACCACATTCTCAGGAGTTCTGGGATGGGCCAGGTGCCCCACTGGTAGGGACACAAGGCCCCATAATGGAGGGTGGGAATCATCAGGCCTGGTGAGGACTGGTTGGGGCAGATGTCCTAGCAGGAGCAGGGGCGGCTTATCTGGGCCCAAGGCCCGTGCAGGTTGGGGAAGAAGCAGGGTGAGGAGGAGGGGCAGGGGGACAGGCCAGGGTAGAGGTGACCCAGGCAGGGAGGTGGGAAGGGGCAAAACTGGTAAGAGGAGGGAGACAGTCTGGGCATGTGGTAGGAAGAGGACCAGTTTGGTCTGAGTTGCTGGTGACTGAGGCAGGCACAGGGTGAACAGACAGGGAAGTCATAGGGACAAGAGGCAGGACAGGAGGAAGAAAGTGAGCTGAAAGCTGAGCTGGGGCAAGGGGAGAAGTATGATGAAGAGGAGGTTGGACAGGAACGAGACAGGGCAGCTTCGTCTTCGCGGCTCTCCATTGAGAAGTGATGGCCTCAGTGTTCTGCATTCTTTCTTTGCTTGATGCCATTATGACTCAGATTCCATCAATAGAGAGTCCAAAATTCTCTGACATTTTGACTTGGAAGATACCTTCGACATCCATGAGTACAGCTTTCTCCATCTTATAAATTAAGAAACAAAGGCCCAGAGGGTTGTCCAAAGTCACCCAACGGTCAGTTAGGGGCATAGTTTGGGTAGAATCCAATCCAGAGCTCATAAAAACAATCCCAGGCTGACCAGGGAGTGGGTCAAAGTGCAGGGCTCTCCAGCGTGTGGAGGGGGCTCCTCTGCTCATTAGGGCCCACCCTGGATAGAGGCAATGGAGATGCCCACCCTCCATCCTTGAAAGGCACCTTCTATCCCTGTCTAGCCGTCGTCAGAACCTGCAAGAAGCCTCTTATCTTCCCACCATTGAAAAGCCCGCTGCATATGCACAGAAAAGGGACTGAACATGAAGGAAACACTAATGCTGACCGGTTTACCAAGCAATAACTGAGCTCAAACGGCCCTGGGGTATGGGCACTGGGGGAAGAAGGACCTGGAGCAGGGGGATGGGGATGGGTCAAGGAGAATTTAGAGCCTCCCTCTAGTCATTGCATTAGACGCTCCCACACGTTTCTTAATGTCTCATTAGACATTCACCAGACAGAGATGTTACCTCCATTTTAAGGAAGAAGAAACTATGCCCAGAGAGGCAAAGACACTTGCCCAGGACACACAGCCTTGAGTAACAATACCAAGACCAGAATCCTGGCACCTGGTTCTGTGCTCTTTCCATTAAATGACTACACTGGGAAGTGGGATGGGAACACAAGGGGACAAGCCCCCGCACCAGAATGAGAATTTGGTTGAGTTTAGAATTTTAGGTTCCATGTTATTTTCTCTCAGAAATTTGAAGCTATTGCTTCACTGTATTTTTAGAATGAGTATTGTAAATTTTCATCTGAACTCTGAAGTCAACATGATGCATACTCCGTTGATAGGGAATCTGTTTTCTTTGTGCTTTTAAGATTTTTTTCTTAATCCTTGGTTTCTGAAATTTCATTACAATCTCCCTTTTTCAGTTTATTCTGCCAAGTCCTTGGTGAGGTCTTTCCATTGAGGGTTTCATCAGTTCTGGGAAATCCCTTTGAGAATTGCTTGAGAGGTCTCTCTTCTCCAGTATCTTCTCTTCTTCTGGAACTCTTATTTGATGGATGTTGAAACTTCTGGACCTGTCTCTTAACTTTCCTTTAAAACATTTTCTATCTTTGTGTTTGGGGGATATCTTTTTTTTTTTTTTTAATTTTTTTTTTTCTTTCTGTGGTACGTGGGCCTCTCACTGTTGTGGCCTCTCCCGTTGCGGAGCACAGGCTCCGGACGCGCAGGCTCAGTGGCCATGGCTCACGGGCCCAGCCGCTCCGCGGCATGTGGGATCTTCCCGGACCGGGGCACGAACCCATGTCCCCTGCATCGGCAGTCGGACTCTCAAACACTGCGCCACCAGGGAAGCCCGGGGGGATAGCTTTTGAAAGAATTCCTCAGCTTAATCTTCCAGCTCACTGATCTCATCTTCACCTGCATCCATGCTGCTATAGGACCTCTTCCAGTGAATATTTTATTTCAGATTAAGTTTTTGATCTCCAAGCTCTTTAGCTGATTAATGTCTATGACGCTGTAATCTCTTTCATCTCTGAGAATAGTAATTTTCTAAAGTCCTATTCTGCTTGCTCTGTTTCCTTGGGCTCTTCTGTCTCTGTTGTGTCTCTCTCTTCTATGATTTTAGAATTCATCAAATGTTTAGGATTCTTGTGCACTCATTTTTGTCACTGACATGTCCTGTTAACTAACCTAGTTATGGTTTTCAGGGATTCCTAACAGTTTCTGGTCCACTGGAAGAAACGCTTGTTGGTTACTAGCATTGTAAAAATTTATTAAGATATTTTTTCTTTCTTTCCTATGATTCAGGGCAGAAGAGGGAGGCTATAGAATTATTCAGCCTCCCACCTGGGGCCAGAACTTCTGCTTTATCAGTGTATTCTGTGCTATTACCTTATATATGTACGTATATGTGTGTGCATACTCCTTTCCCTGAACTCTTAATAGGCTGTATTAATTAGCATTCTCCAGAGAAACAGAACCAATAGGAGATATAGATTATATAAATTTATGTTAATTATAATAATATATTATGATAATATATTATTATAGTATATGTATAGTCAATATATATTTAGATAACATTTATAACATGTTTAATTACAATAATATATTAATGTGATACTTACTATATAGGAATTTATTATAAGGAGTTGGTTCATACAATTATGGAGGCTGGCAAATCCAAAAACTTCAGTGTGGGCCCACAGGCTGGAGAACCAGGCGAGCTGCTGCTCTAGTTTGAGTCTGGAGGCCATTTGCTGGAGAATTCTCTCTTGCCTGGAGGAGGCCAGTCTTCTGTTCCATTCAGACCTTCAACTGATAGGTCGAGGCCCACTCACACTATGGAGGGCAATCTGCTTTAACAAATGTCCACCTATTTAAATGCTAACCTCACCCCAAAACACGCTCACAGAATAATGTTCTTGTTGATTGTTAGGACCTTTATATATAATCCAGTTATTAATCCTTTGTTGGTCTTAGATGTTGCACCTATTTCTTTACAGTCTGTCATTTGCCTTTTAGTTTATGGAATCTTCTGTAAAAACATTTTCATTTTTGTGTAGTTAGGCTTGCCTAAGTCTTCATGATTTGTGTTTACCTCAGGAAAACCTGACAACCACTAGGTTACAACGAAAACGTTCTCCTCGGGTTCCCCTAAAATGTTTACATTTAGCTCTTTAAGGCAGTAGGAGTAGAGGTTAGGAACCTGGATGCCGAAAGAGACTGCTTGGGTTGGAATCATGGCTCCCATTATGAGTATGCTGAAATAAAATTAGTTTCATATGAATTTTGCATATTTAGTCAACCAATATCTTTTTTTTTTTTTTTTGCGGTACGCGGGCCTCTCACTGTCGTGGCCTCTCCCATTGTGCAGCACGGGCTCCGGACGCACAGGCTCAGCGGCCATGGCTCATGGGCCCAGCCGCTCCGCGGCACGTGGGATCATCCTGGACCGGGGCACGAACCCGTGTCCCCTGCATCGGCAGGCGGACTCTCAACCACTGCGCCACCAGGGAAACCCAACAAATATCTTTTAAGCACGTATTTGATGCCAGACACTGTTTATATAATACAGCAGTAAACAAAACAAAACCCCTTACCATTATGGAACTGACACTCTAGTGGATAACAAGCTAACATTTACTGAGCCCTCACTATGTCACTCACTTTACTAAATCATTTAATCCTCGTAACAACCTTATAAGGTATGTACTATACTATTATTATTCCCATTTTTCCGATGAGGAAGAGGAGGCATGGAGAGGTTAAGTGACACCTCCCCACCCCCACCCCAAGGCCACACAACCAGTAAGTGGCAGGGTCAGGGTTTGAACTTGGGCATCCCATCTCCAGAGCATGTGCTTCAAGCCCTCACTACACTATGCTGTCTTCTTCCGTTGTCCAGAGGCGACATCTGTGAGGGTTAGGCTCTAGTTTCATACGGCCAAATAGTTTTCCTAAAAGGCAGTGCCAGTTTAGGATTCCATCAATCCTTCACTCATGCTACCAAGTTTTATTTAGCAACTCCTATGCTGGCATTCATGAGGGACAAGACAGACACGATCTGTTGTCACAAAGTGATTACCATATAATGGGGACACAAATAAACAAAGGGTCCTTAGGAAACATGTGCCCAGTGCTGACAGAGGAGACACTGTCAAGCACTAGGAGCGTACCTGTGTCAGACTTGGTGGTTCAGGAAAGAGAGAGCAAACTTCTCAGGTGACCTTCTAAGAAGAATGGCGTGGCGCGGGTCACGTGGCTGGGGAGGAGCCTGTGCGGGAGTAGGGGTTGGGAAGAAGAATTAGCTGAGTCAGTGGGGTGGGGTTACTACGGCAGCAACGTCGGTGAAAGGAAAGAATAACGAACACCTGGTGGCGAGAGAGAGCAATGGAGGTTTAATTGAGTTTACAAGCTCCTTACAAGCGGAGTTTTAGGGTGTTTCTGCAAGACATTAAACTGAGCATCAGTCCCTTCTAGAAAGGCTTGGTAAGCCACCTGAAAGAGAATGGACTTCATTCTATGAAAGGTGGGGAGGCTCCGAAGGCTATTAAGAAAGAGAAAGACATTTCTTTTTTTTTAAATTTAATTATTTATTTATTTTTGGCTGTGCTGGTTCTTTGTTGCTGTGCCCGGGCTCTCTAATAGCGGCGAGCGGGGGCTGCTCTTCGTTGCGGAGTGCGGGCTTCTCATTGCAGTGGCTTCTCTTGTTGCGGAGCACGGGCTCTAGGCATGCGGGCTTCAGTAGTTGTGGCGCACGGGCTCAGTTGCTCCGCGGCATGTGGGATCCTCCCGGACTAGGGCTCGGACCGGTGTCCCCTGCCTTGGCAGGCGGCTTCTTAAGCACTGCACCACCAGGGAAGGCAGAGAAAGACATATTTAGAATCACGTTTTACGGACTTCCCTGGCGGTCCAGTGGTTAAGAATCTGCCTTCCAATGCAGGGGACGTGGGTTCGATCCCTGGTCAGGGAACTAAGATCCCACATGCCACAGGGCAACTAAGCCCGCGTGCTGCAACTACTGAGCCTGCACGCTCTAGAGCCCACACGCCACAACTAGAGAGAAGCCTGCACGCTGCAACGGAAGATCCCTCATGCCTCAACGAAGATCCTGTGTGCCTCAACTAAGATCTGATGCAGCCAAAATAAAATTAAAAAAAAAAAACAAAACACCAGAATCATGTTTTAGAAACACTACTCTGACTCCAGTGTGTGCAATATAGCGACCAAGGAAGCAAATTCAGTGAAGAAGCTATTGCACTGAATCAGGAGAGAAAAGTAGAGTGGCCTCAACTGGGCCAGGGATAGTGGGAGCAATTTGAGATGAATTAAGGAGGCAGAATGGGCAGAACTTGCTGGCTCATTGGAGCGAGATATGGGGAGAAGTAAGCTTAACACTCAGGTTTCTGGTTTAGGAAACAGGGTGGATGGGGAATACTGGAAGAGCAGGTTTGTTCGGGGGGAGAAGGCGTGAGAAGGTGATGGGTCCTGGTTTTGATCTATTGGGAATTGTGTGCATTGCAGGACATCAGTTGGCATTTGGGTGGTCTGCCGGAAGCTCAGGAGAGAGATCTGAACTATGGTTGCCCTTTTGAGAGGATTCTGCAGAAATATAATCTTCAAAAGGTGTGTAGAGTGAGAAGAGACAGCACCTGGGACCAAGGAACAGCAGTTATGGCCCAAGACACACTGAGGTGCCCACAAAGCAGACTGGAAATGGCAGTTCGAGAGGCAGGAGGAAACCCAGGAGCAGGGGGCATCATGGAACCCACGGGAAGAGAATGTTTCAAGATGAAGGGAGCAATCAGGAGGGGGAAAGAGGACTTTCTGCATTTAACCAGAAGATGGTGAGAGCAATTTTAATTCAGAGCAAAGTGGCTGGTCAGGGACTAGGAATAACTCCTTAGAGTACCTGCATCTCCAGCCTTTCTAAAGATGCTGAAGCAAGCTGCCTTCCCTCGAACCCACCCTACACTGGAGAATTAAGGACAATGGGTTCAGTGGAGGAAATAATCCATTAAGCTATCCACCCTCAGGGGTATGCTTTAGGAGATTTAGGGAAAAACCCATAACTGAATCAAGGTGATTGGCTCTCCAGGGTGGGTGTAACCCAATCCCATCAAGGAACTCCCTAAAGGTGGCAATAAATAGAGCTGTGTAGAGGGAGTGTGTCCTTCCTTCCAGGCAGGGGCAGCCTGGGGCCTGAGTGAGCCCTTGCTCATCAGGGAGCACCCTTCCTTGTAAGCCTTGCTCAGCACAGCTTTCTGCCTGCTCTGGTGAGTCTCAGCCTGGTAGAAGGGGCTTCCTAACTGGCTTCCTTTTGTAAAATTATGCTCACTCTTTGCTCTCTATGCCTTAGGCATGAGGGCACCCAGAGAGGTTATCTTAAGAAATACAGCCTCTCGGCTCCTTCTGGTTTAAATGGATTTGGATTTGAACTGGAAGTTTTCCCCACTTAGGTCAGAGAGGATATGGCAGAGCAGAGGTTGTTGAAGCCACAGTGGTGGTGGTTCATCCACGGTGGGCTTTAGGAGCTGTGAGGCAGGATTGCTCTGCCGGCAAGTCAGTTGCAGACGCCTGTGCTCTGGACCTCAAAATACAGGCCTGGGGAAAAAAAAGAAGAAGAAGAAACAAAATATAGGCCTGGAAACTGCTAACCTCTGTGGCCTCGATGTCTCTGCCAACAGCTGGTGTCAGGGTCTCTCCCTGTGCTCAGGCCAGGTTGGCAGGGAGGACGTGCCCCCAAGCCAAGGTCCTCCATGCCTCTTATTTTGTGTGGAGGCAGGAGGGCAAAGCAGGATATCTGAATTCTGGGCGGTGGGACCTGGGCGGGGCACAGGGCGTGGTGTCCACCTCCACTCCATTTTTTCACAACAAACAAACCAATCAAATAAGACCTTTCGTTCCTTCAAAAACATAAAATAAAATTATTAAACGCCTACAGCACTGAAAGCCACAAACTCTACCCTCATGGTGCTTACAGTCTAGTGGGGAAGAGATACGATAATATAATAAATATATAAAATATAAATTATCTAGGATATTTCACGTTGACTGGTGCTCTGGAGAAAAATAAAGCAGGGGAGAGGGACAGGGAGAAACAGGGTGGTAGGGAAGGCGTTTAGGAGATGCCTGTGTCTTAGAAAACTCTTCACATCAGTAGATAGGAGCGCCTGTAATTTTAATTGCTGAAGTACTTCGTTTTCAGGATGTGCCACACTTGTTTATCAAACTCCCCACTTTCATGATGGTTTTCCATCTTCCCTTACTCTGAATCATTTGACAGTTGTTGTATAGCACTCGTTAGATTCTAACAAGGATAACATTTCTGAAGTCAGCATGCGTTTTTTATTTCCTTGCTAGGTTCCTGGACTCCAGCAGCTGGTTCTGGTGTCCTGCTTTCCTCTTCATCCCTAGCTGGCCCACCCTCTGCACCCTCAGCTCAGGTGCACATGGCCTCCAGAGGCAGCAGACCCAAGCCCCAGAGCATTCCACTCAGCTTGGAGGGAATCCAACAGAACCAGCGGATGTGGTTGGTGAAGCTTCCTAAATACCTGTCACAGCAGTGGTCTGAAGCTTCTGGAAGCGGTGAAGTAGGGAAGCTGCAGATTGCCAAAAATCGGGGAAAGTCTGAAATCTCATTTATCTTGAATAAGGAACTTACAGACATTCGGGGTACAGATGGACAACCTGCCCCGGTCATTGCTCCCAGGGAGCATCAGCTTGTCTTGCAGGGGGTCAGAGGGCAGGTCCTCACAGTGCTGACTGAGCGTGCACCGGATCAGCTCTCCCTGGAAGGAACGGTGGTACATCGGGGAGAAGGCAGACCTGCTCTGAGTGAAAACTACAGGAGGCTGAAGAGAAAGCAAACAGAGGAGTCTTCCAAACCTGCCAGAACCGTACAGAAACTGGAGAAGGTAGTCACGACCAATTATAAACCTGTTGCCAATCATCAGTACAATATTGAATATGAGAAGAAAAAGAAAGAAAATGGAAAGAGAGTGAAGGCTGATAAAGACCAAGTTTTAACCTTGCTATTTGCTGCCTTTGAGAAACACCAGTATTATAAAGGACTTGGTTGGTATCACTATGCAACCTGTGGCATACCTGAAGGAAATCTTGAATGAAATCGGTGTTCAGAATGTAAAAGGGCCCCACAAAAACACATGGGAGCTAAAAGCAGAGTACCGGTATTGTCCGGCAGCAGCTAAGAGTGAGTGAGACAGCCCTTTGTCAAGAAGCGTCGATATGAGCGGGACAATCTTCCGACGCTAAAAGCGATGTGAGGCTGTGCTATTATTGCTAAGAGATAGGGCAGTTAAATATCTTTTTTTTGTTGTTTGTTTGTTTGTTTGTTTTGCGGTACACGGGCCTCTCACTGTTGTGGCCTCTCCCGTTGCGGAGCACAGGCTCCGGATGCGCAGGCCCAGCGGCCATGGTTCACAGGCCCAGCCGCTCCGCGGCATGCGGGATCCTCCCGGACCGGGGCACGAACCCGTGTCCCCTGCATCAGCAGGCGGACTCCCAACCACCGTGCCACCGGGGAAGCCCTAAATATCTTTTTAAGTATTCACATTTAGATTGTAAAACAGGGAAATAAAAAAAGATGTAAACGGAGAAAATGTTGTCTGAGGACTGCCCGTCTTTGCTGCATCCCCGAAGAGCTCAGCTCCTCTCAGTCTAAAGAGAAGTGTCATCAGAAACTGGACAGGGGTGGGAGCGGGGGTGGGCCTGGAGTGGAGGGCAGGGTTGGCTGGGGTAGGCGTGGAGGCCAGCAAATTCTACATTCTAAAATTACCGAAGAACACAGTTGTTTTTGAAATGTTTAAAACGTATGGTCCTTTCATATGCAGAAACATCAATGAAAAACTATTTAGAGTAAGAGAGTGAGATAATTAAAACTGGCAGTTGCAGGTAGAGGAGGATGGACTCCGACTGATGGAGTGGAAACGGGCTGCATTAGAGATCCTTTCCTTACTTCAAGGGAGTTGTGAGTTGTATCTTAGATTTGGATCCCTGATCGTTGCCTGAAACATCTTTTCAAGAGATTCCACTCCGGCAGCAAGCACTGAAATGAAAATTGACAAGGATAATGGCAACAATGACAATAATAATGGCTAACATTTATGCACTTGGTGTAAGCTAGGTGCTGTGCTCAGGACTTGGTGTCATTTATTAGATAATTGTTTTCTTTCAGCAGCTCCACGAGGGAGATATGGAGTCTCTCTTCTGCTCTCCCACCCCATCCTTCAAAGGCTGCTGAGGGACGTGGGGTTGAGGAATGGTTTTGTAATTTTTATTTATTTTGGCTGCGCCGGGTCTTAGTTAGACGTGGAAGTCTGGAGGCCAGAGGAGGTCTGTTTCACTGCGTTGTTCAGGGTGTTCTGCTGCACGGGGACCGGTCTCATTCTTGGAATGTGCCGCGACAAGGGGTACAAATGTTTCCTCTGGGCCAGGAGCTAGAGAGGGAGTTGGCGTGCTGTTATCCAGGGTCCAACGGGGCTGTCTGGAGGGGTGGAGAGACCTTGGTCGATGTAGGCTGAGAAGTGGCATCTGATGCCAGGGCTGCGGAAGGAATCATAAGCAGACACGTAGAGCAGAGGTGCCTTCCTCTGCATCAGGCTTACTGAAGGAGAGACGTGTTAGTGATGGGAAACCTCCCAATAACCAGCTCAGCACCTGTGAGAGCACTGGCCTTCTTCATCTACCAGAGCCAACCAGAGCTGGCTTACACCAGAGGGCTTGAAATCAGATCTCAGGAGTACCAGTTCACATACTACTTTCCTTTCTCCTCCATCCTTACACGTTGGCGGGTCCCAAACAGTGCTTCATGAATAGGGGAGGAGACAGCAGGAAGCGAGGAGGGAGCAGAGTGATGAAGCTGTTCCCACGTGGGGAAGGTGAGAGGGCTCAACACTGAGCCATGTCTGGGTGTTCTTATCACTGTATCAGGACTGTTTGGGACCTAAAGTGACTGTAGGGCTATTTATTTCCTAGAGAAGAAAAGGGCGGGTTTGCCAGAGTCTCTTCCAGGGAAGGAGGTTACTCCATAAATGAATATTAAAGAGATGGTAAGAGGCAAAAAGAAAATTAGTTTGATTAAGCCTTGAATATTGCTTATTCAACTGGTGGGGGGAGTAACTCTAGTCAGGGGAGTAAGGTGAAGGCAGCCAATGTTGTGTGACTTTATTCCAACAACAATCAGCTGCTGAGTACAGGCCCAGAGTCAGAGTTGGGGTTATCAAGGGTTGGAGGTTTCTAGGTTAGTATGATGGGTGGAGAGAGGGCAGAGAGTTGAAGCTGTTTACAAAGATTTGTAATGATGGAAAGGTAGAAAGTGGAGACAGGAGGGGAGAGACAGATAGTGGAAAGTAAACAGCATCAAGTCCTGGGAGACCACAGTGGGGTTGAAGAAGTACTGGAGTGTAGGTACCAGAGAACCTGAACAGGAAAGACGGGAGGTGGTGGTCAGTGATGTTAAGTAACTTCTGTGAAGTCATAAAGCCACCAAGAGGGGAAATGGTGGCCTTCCATCAGTTAGACTGGTAGTCCCCAACTCATGCTCATTGTTTCTGTTCTATTACGAACGCTTGGAATAAATCTGACCTTTCCATCTTCATAACGTTCCCTCCTGGAAACCATGGTGTCAGCTTGAATGAATACTATATTTTCTACCACGAATTTTCTCCTTGTTTTCTATAGTTTTTCTAGGAAATAGCTCTTAGGTCCTCCCATACTCTCCCTTCCCATTTATGCTGAGCTAGGTCTCCATCTGTCACATACTTTCTTTTTTTTTTTTTTTTTTTTTTCCGGTACGCGGGCCTCTCACTGTTGTGGCCTCTCCCGTTGCGGAGCACAGGCTCCGGACGCGCAGGCTCAGCAGCCATGGCTCACGGGCCCAGCCACTCCGCGGCATGTGGGATCTTCCCAGACCGGGGCACGAACCCGTGTCCCCTGCATCGGCAGGCGGACTCTCAACCACTGCGCCACCAGGGAAGCCCTGTCACATTCTTTCTAAATAATGTCTCTGTCTGAAACAACCAGTTTTGTTTATTCCACACCTGGTATAAAACCTTAAGTGATTCCTTATTCACTGCTTCAAGTCATAGATGTCTACGTAATTTTCTAGGTCATCCACACTTTCTCCTGCTATTACTGAGAGCCTTCCATGAAATCTGAGTTCCAGTTACTCATAGAAGATGAATAAAGGGAATCATGCTGTATGTGATTTCATCGAGGTCCTCAAAAGTAACAATTCTTGGGCCTTTCCTGGTGGCGCAGTGGTTGAGAGTCCGCCTGCCGATGCAGGGGACACAGGTTCGTGACCCGGTCCGGGAAGATCCCACGTGCCGCGGAGCGGCTGGGCCCGTGAACCATGGCCGCTGAGCCTGCGCGTCCGGAGCCTGTGCTCCGCAACGGGAGAAGCCACAACAGTGAGAGGCCCGCGTACCACAAAAAAAAAAAAAAAAAAAAAAAGTAACAATTCTTATTGAAGTTCCAGAATGCTCTGAGTGACGCATGTAGTGCTGGCCGACCTGGGCTAGCTCCCAGAGAGGACACGCGTTTTCAGTCCAACACAGAGGAGCATATGGAGGAGGAATGAGCAGACCAGCCTTTCCCATCAGATCTCGTGGCACAGGACTTGCCCTCAATGCATTCTCCCTAAATGAGTGAATGGCTTTCAATGCACGAACATTTACTAAATCTATCCATCCAATTAGACTGCTAAGGACAATTCATGGTTGAATTTAAGTCAATTTGAATAGGAAGTGAAGCTCTGGAAATTTTAAAAGCAAGTGAAGAAAGTGGCTTCAAGGACTTTATGGCTATAGAAGGTTAACAGTATTTGGAATGAAATGAATATCAAAATCATACAAATTCATTTTGAGGATTGCAATTCATTTAACCAGAACAATATGACTAAATTAAGCAAAGCATGGCTCTGTATCCCAGATGTAGAGAGGCGCTAACAATTATATTCAGAACTGGTAGAGAAGCAATTATACTCCAATAAAGATGTTAAAAAAAAGGAAAGAAAAAACTGGTAGAGAGGGAGATTGAGAGACAGGGAGAGAGTACCAGCTACCTGGCACTACCAAAGCTACCTGCTTTGTATAAATTCCTCTACTTATACCATTAAAATAAGAACTTATTTTATATATAAAATAAACAACAAGGACCTACTGTGTAGCGCAGGGTAATAACCTAAAATGGAAAAGAATCTGAAAATGAATATATATATTATATAATCATACAAGTATTTTATATATAATCAGTTTGCTGTATATCTGAAACTATAAAACATTGTAAACTAACTATACTTCAATTTAAGAAAAGAACTTATTCAATGCTTATTGATTTTTGTCTCCACTGAGAGTCTTTTAAATAAGTCATAGTCATACTTTTTTTTATTGAGGTATAATTGACATATATCATTATATTAATTTTAGGTATACAACATAATGATTCAATATTTGTATATACCGTAATATGATTATCACGGTAAGTCTAGTTAACATCTGTCACCATACATAGTTACAAAAATAGTTTTTTCTTGTGATGAGAACTTTTAAGATTTACTGTCTTAGTAACTTTCAAATGTGCAATAGAGTATCATTAACTGTAGTCACCATGCTGTACGTTATATCTCCAGGACTTATTCACTTTATGACTGGAAGTTGTGCCTTTTGATTCCCTTCACCCATTTCGCCCCCTACCCCTCTGGCAATTACCAATCTGTTCTCTATGGTATGAACCTATTGTTGTTGTTTTTTTAAAAAATATTCCACACATAAGTGAGACCATAACGTATCTTTCTCTGTCTGACTTATTTCAATTAGCAAAATGCCCTCAAGGTCCATCCATATTGTCACAAACAACAAGATTTCCTTCTCTTATGGCTGAATAATATTCCCTTGTGTGTGTGTGTGTGCATGCGTGGGCATGCATGCGTCACATTTTCTTTATCCATTTATCTATGGATGGACATTTAGGTTGTTTCCATATCTTGGCTATTGTAAATAATGCTGCAATAAACATGGGGGTGCAGACATCTTTTTGAATTAGTGTTTTCCTTTTCCTCGGATAAATACCTACAAGTGGAATTGCTGGATCATATGATAGTTCTATTTTTAATTTTTTGAGGAAACGCCATACTGTTTTCCACTGTGGCTATACCAGTTAAGCCATGGTCGTCCTTGATGTCTGAGTGAAAGAACTTGCAATCAGAATTCTGGGTGGTGAAGGGACTACACACAAGAAGCCCATCAAGGATTACCAAGAACTACACTCTAGAGATTATTTAGCAGCAGGATAGCCCTGGCCTAAGAGATGTTACTCCTTTCCAATTCTGAAGCTCAGCATGAAGGCAAAGGGCAGATGAGAAAGAGATCAAAAGTAAAGATGACAATCGTAGTCACCTGAGGGTAACATTTCCAAGATTTGGGGAATAGAGACAATGCGAGAGGAGAAAAGTAACTCCCTAAGTGAAACCTGATAGCCATTCCAGGACTTAGGCATTGATTTAACAAAGCTTAACACAAACCAAAACTTTAACGAAAATAACTATTTCCTATTTAAGAGGAAATTTTAAGTTGGGAGAAAGGCTTGATAAAGAAGTTGATTTAGCTGCTTATGGGTGAATTTGCCAAGGATGCTTTGGTGTTCCAGATAGCCCAGGTTAGCTGGAGGAATCAGAGGAGGTAAGGGGAATGGTTTGTCTTTATCCTCCATAATGTACCCATGTGGACTGATCATATTAGTTGCTTAATAGTAGATTATTAAAATAAAGGCTTAAGCTGCAAGGCTATATTGTACAGCACATGGAATATAGCCAATATTTTATAATAACTTTAGAGTATAATCTATAAAAATATCGAATCACTATTTTGTACACCTGAAACTAACATAATATTGTAAATCAACTACACTTCAATTAAAAATAATAATAAAGCTAAATAACTCTCCTAAAGGGACTTTCCTGGTGGTCCAGTGGTAAAGAATCCACCTTCCAATGCAGGGAATGTGGGTTCCATCCCTGGTTGGGGAACTAAGATCCCACATGCTATGGGGCAACTAAGCCCACACACCACAATTACTGAGCTCACGCGCCTCAACTAGAGAGCCCGTGTGCCGCAAACTACAGAGCCCACCCTCTCTGGAGCCTGCACGCCACAACTAGAAAGAAGCCCGCACACCACAACAAAGAGCCCCCTCGCTGCAACGAAAGATCCCACATGCCACAAGGAAGATCCCGTGTGTCACAACCAAGACCCGACATAGCCAAAAAACAAAACAAAACAAAAAAACCCCAAACTCTCCTAAAAATAAATTTAAAAAAATAAAGACTTATTTGTTAGGGTGCAGTGAACCCTCCAAAACATTGATTCCCCTCTATCTCTGCCCCCAAATTTCTCACCTTTAGTCCCAGATGAGTGTGCTGGCAAAGCACTTGGTGAGGAGGCTTCTCCTGGCCATGGCTTGTCTCCTGAAGGGACCTCATCCTTAGCTGTTTGTTGATTTCAGGGAAGCCAAGGTGTTAAATGTCTTAAAATTTCATCAAAATAGGATGGACAGGGACTTCCCTGGTGGTGCAGTGGTTAAGAATCTGCCTGCCAATGCCGGGGACATGGGTTTGAGCCCTGGTCTGGGAAGATCCCATATGCCACAGAGCGACTAAGCCCATGCATCACAACTACTGAGCCTATGCTCCAGAGCCCAAGAGCCACAACTACTGAGTCCTCATGCCACAATTACTGAAGCCCACGCACCTAGAGCCCATGCTCCGCAACAAGAGAAGCCACCGCAATGAGAAGCCCGTGCACTGCAACGAAGAGTAGCCCCAGCTCGCCACAACTAGAGAAAGCCTGCACATAGCAATGAAGACCCAATGCAGCCAAAAATAAATAAATAAAATATATAAAATAAAAACAGGATGGACAGCACAGTAGCCCTGCCCTGACAACTGCTCAATCTTTTTTTATCTCTTTGCCCTTCCTCAGCCTGTTTTCAGAAGTAGATACCTGCTCCTTATTTAATGCTATGGAATGTCTCTGAAAAAGTATCAGAGCCCCATCTTAAGGTTTCTGTAGAGAACCTGGGAGTGGGTGCTTGGAGCTTCTCGGCTCACTCACTCGTATGTACCGTGTCAAAAAAGGGGGCTTATTTATTATAGGACTAACAGCTTCTTACTTATGGAGCAAAGTGTTCCAGTACCAGAAACATTTTTCAGTGAGGAATTGCTGATAAGTGCAAAATCATTTTTATACTCTTTAAACAGTACTTGAGGAACATATTCATTGGCCCTAAGGGTGATCAGAGATTGCTTTGACAGCTCGAATTGTGAAGCCCTCTTCCTGTGTGGTTCCTTTACTTCCCTTGATCGTGACCCCAGTAAACTCTGCCAGCATCAGTACTTTAACAGGATGTTCCAGACCCCATCTTAGTTGCCACGACCAAGATTCTGAATCAGCCATCCTCTAGGAAGCCCACATTCCGTTTAGAAAAGGAGTATAAAGCAGCAGTTCCAAAACCTGGAACTTAGATGCTCAGTCAAGCCATCTCACAGAAATGCTGAATCTCAGCCTCCTGGGGTGGAACCCAAGATAACTATATTTTTAACAAGCTGCAGTTGGTTCTGATGCCCAGGCACATTTGGGAACCACTGATACAGATTCAGATTAGGCTATAAATTGCATATTTATGCCACTCCATATGACTAATTACAGTAAATAGACTGATGCCAGAGACAGCACAAATTATTTCAGTGACAGACTGACTTTATGCTGATGTGTCTAATTTAATCATCATTGTGCTAAAGATAATTTAACCGTTATCCTACTTGACTATAGGAATTTCTCAATCTGTTTATTTTTTTATATATAATAGACTCATACCAGATTCCCCATATCGAGTTGTATGTTCCCACAGCAAACCATGTTTAACGCTGTTTGAAGCTTTAGAAATAACATCATTTAAAAGCCGAGTTGTGGCTGCTTGTCCCCATAAGTTTTCAATTATGGTCATCACCCATCTCATCATGGGTGATGTCAGAGAACCCTTTGTTAATATTTCCTTGGGCAGCCAATGTACATTTTCAAGTCTCCTGAATTTTACCTCCTACTTCGATCAATTTATTGGTAGAAATTTCTGTATTCAGTAGGTTTAGCACACTAGTAAAATGCCACCTAAGATTTTGTTTCTTTTTTTAACTTTATGCAAACATCCCATAGAGCAGTAATTCTCCAACTTTGGTATACGTAATAATCACCTATAAGGGAAGGAGGAGTCTTTACAAATGCAAATCCTTGGTCCCCACACCTGTAGACTGATTAAGAAGACGTGGGTGAGGCCCAGGAATCTGCATTTTAACGAGTGCCCCCCCCCCCAAGATAATTATGTACACTGAAGTTTTTGTGCACTAAATACTAAGGTAGTATCTACACTGTAGTACTCACCTTGAGTAATTCTGATATAGGTGATCTGCAAACCACACTGTGAGAAAAAAGGATACTCACATAAGAAATGGGAAAGTGGAAAATTTCACCTACCTCAAGACAAGATTTTAGACAATGCATAGGACATCGTCACCCAGGAATAGCAGCATTGTGGACCTACTTCCACGATTACTTACATTCTTGGCAGAATCTTGTACCACTGGACAAGTCATGGTATGAACCCAACTCTTCGTGAGGTTTTTTTCCGTCTCATTATGGGTCCAGGATGTTCCATAGATATAATTCTTTTCAACATTTTTTATTGCTTCTTCATAAACAGAACCTTAAGGTGATTGCTTGTATATCTTGTAACATTAAAACACTTGACAGATAATATTTTCACTTAAGTTTCACTTAGGCTATTGGTATGGTTTATTTCTTATGTGTAATGTCATCATGAGTTTTAAAGTTCTAGGTGAAAGTTCTTCCCCCCACGATTGTCATGTTTGTAATAGGTGTCTCTGCTGCATGTCTGTAACTTACAGTTTTGACCGTCCTTATTATCACATCTATTATAGAGGATTTCTCTTCCACGTAGATTCTACTAAAGGTGAATATTTCCTTTCTGACTGAAGTCCATATCACACTTGTTCATATCAATTTTTCTCTTGTGTGGATTCTCAGATGAATGTGAAGTGTTGAAGCCTGAGAGGAGCCTTACCACACTCATCACATTTATACGGTCTCTCTCCCCATGGGCTGTCTTATGAATGCCAAGTTTCACACTCAGAAAAATTCTTACCACACGTACCACACTGATATATTCCTCTCCCGAATGGGAATGGGGTGTATAATGGAGAGGAGTGGAGCACCTGGTGAAGCCCTTACTGTGCTCTTCATGTGGATCTGGTTTCTCTCCCATGTGGACTCTGATGACCTCTAAGATCAGCAGCTCTGTAATAACTCTCACCACCATTACCTCCTTTATAGGGTTTCTCTCCTGCATAGCTGCTTTCATGATTGCAAATGGCTGATAACTGGCTGATACCCTCAACCCACTCAGCACATTTGCAAGGCCCTTCTACTGTGTGAACTCCAAGGTTGTTAGAAGTTTTTATTTTAACTCATCTAAAAAGGGTGTGTGCTGGACTTCCCTGGTGGCACAGTGGTGAGAATCCGCCTGCCAATGCAGGCGACACGGGTTTGAGCCCTGGTCCGGGAAGATCCCACATGCTGCGGAGCAACTAAGCCCGTGCGCCACAACTATTGAGCCCACGCACCACAACTACTGAAGCCCGTGCGCCTAGAGCCTATGCTCCACAAGAGAGGCCACCACAATGAGAAGCCCGCGCACCACAACGTAGAGTAGCCCCCGCTTACTGCAACTAGAGAGAAGCCCATGGGCAGCAATGAAGACCCAATGCAGCCAAAAATAAATAAACAAATATGAATCTCATGCAAATAAATAAATAAATAAATAAAAAGGGTGTGTGGTAGGAAGCTTCTGATATGGCTCCCATGATATTCATGCCTCCAGGTAATCACAGCCTTGGATAATTCCTTCCTCTTGAGTTCAGGCTGGACTTAACAACTTGCTTCTAACAAATAGAATAAGAAAAACTAACAATATTAATCTCCCTTTCATTTTCTTAAACTGAAATGATATGGTAATGGTGATGGGGATGCTACTTCTGTGATGAGGTTACAGATGACTGACTCTGTCTTGCTCGTCATCTCTTTCTGGCTCTTCTTGCATGTTTGCCTGATGGAGAGAGCTACCTGGCAAGGGACTAAGGGCAGTCTGCAGCCAACAGCCAGTAAGGAACTGAGACACAAAATCCAACAGCCTCAAGTAACTGAGTCCTGCTAATAACCATGCTTGGAAGTGGATCCTTCCCCTGTTGAACCTTCACTTGGGACTGCTGCCCCAGCCAACACCTTGACTGAAGCCTTGTGAGAGACTGAAACAGATGACCCAGTGTGTAGCTCTGCCTGGACCCCAGACCCACAGAAACTGAGATAATAAGTCTATGCTGTCTTAAGCCACTAAGTTTTGGGGTAATTTGTTACGGATCAATAGATAAATAATACAGCGTGTAGTGATATCTCATTGTGGGTTTTATTTATTTATTTATTTTTGGCTGTGTCAGGTCTTAGTTGCAGCACATGGGATCTTTCGTTGCAGTGCGTGGGCTTCTCTCTAGTTGTGCCGCTTGGGGTCCAGAGCTTGCAGGTTCAGTAGTTGCGGCGCACGGGCTTAGTTGCCCCCTGGCATGTGGGATCTTAGTTCCCCAACCAGGGATTGAAGCAGCCTCCCCTGCACTGGAAGGCGGATTCTTTACCACTGGACCACCAGGGAAGTCCCTCTCAGTGTGGTTTTAATTTGCATTTCCTTAATGACTAATAATGTCGAGCATCTCTTCAGGTGCTTATTTACCATCTGTGTACCTTCTCTGGTGGACTATCCATTCATATCTTTTTTTAACTCGGGTTGTTTGCTTTCTTATTGTTGAATTTTGAGAGATTTTTAAAAGATATATTCTGGCATACTCCTTTGTCATACAAGTGTTTTCTCCTAGTCTGTGGTTTGTCTTTTTATTCCCTTAACAGTGTCCTTCACAGAGCAAAAGTTTTAAATTCCGATGAAATCAATTTTTTTCTTTCATGGATTGTGCTTTTGCTATCTTATCTAAGAACTCTGCTTAACTAGAAGTCATGAACATTTTCTCTTATGTTTTCTTCTAAGAGTTTTATAATCTTATGTTTTACATTTAGATCTCTGATCCACTTTTTTGAAAAACAGCTTTATTAAAGTATAATTCACATACCATACAATTCACCCATTTAATGTGTAAATTAAATGTTTTTTAGTATATTCAGAGTTGTGCAACCATCACCACACCTAATTTTAGGACATTTTTATCCACACCCCCCCAAAAAAAACCCCACACCCATTAGCAATAAATCCCCTTTTCCACTCTCTACCTTTAGCCCTGAGCAACCATTAATCTACATTCCATCTCTTCAATCTTGCCTATTTTAAGCATTTTATAAAACTTGAATCATACAATATGTACTATTTTGTGACTTCTTTCACTTAGCATATTTTCAAGGTCCATCCATGTTGTAACATGCATCAGTACTTCATTTCTTATTATAGCTGAATAATAGTCCACTGTATGAATATACTATATTTTATTTACCCATTCACCAGTTGATGGACATTTAACTGTTTCAGCTTTTTAGTTATTATGAACACTGCTGCTATGAACATTTGTGCACACATTTTTGTGTGGACAAATGTTTTCGTTTCTCTTGGGTGTACCCAGGAGTAGAACTGCTGGGTCTTTTGGCAACTCTATGTTTAACTTTTTGGGGAACTGCCGAATTGTTTTCCAAAGTGGTTGCACCATTTTACAATTCCACCAGTAATATATGACAGTTCCAACCATCACTGCTTGTTACTGTCTTTTTGATTAGTGACATGCTAGTGAATGTGAAGTGGTATCTCACTGTGGTCTAGCTATGATCCATTTTGAGTTAATTATTAACAGTGTAAATTGTAAATCAAGGTTCATATTTCTGCATATAGACATCCAGTTCTAGCACCATTAATTGAAGACTTTCATTTCTCTACTGAATTGCTATCGCACCTTGGTCAAAAATCAGTTCATCATATTTGTGAGTCTATTTCTGGGATTTCTATTCTGTCTCATTATTCTATGTTATCCTTTTGCCCAGGTTACACTGCCTTGACTGCTGTAGATTTATAGTATGTCTTAAAATCAGGTATGAGTCCTCCAGACTTTGTTCTTCTTTTTCAAAATTGTCTTGGCTAGTCTAGTTCCTTTACCTTTCTATATAAATTTTTGTTTGGGATTGCATTAAATCTATAGGTCAATTTGGGCAGAACTGCCATCTTAACTATATTGAGTCTTCTAACCCATATGCATATGTCTCTTCACTTTAGTTCTTTTTTCATCTCTTTCCTTAGCACATAAAACCTCACATAATTTGTTATATTTATACTTAAGCGTTTCTTTCTCCTTTGGAACTAATACAAATGGTACTGTTTTCTAAATTTGTGTTTCCAGTTGTTCATTGCTAATATATAGAAATACAATGGATTTTTGTATATTGATCTTGTATCCTGCAACCTTGCTAAACTTTTTAGTTCTAAGAGCTTTTTAATAGATTCTTTGGGATATTTTACATAGACAATCATATCATATGTGAATAGTTTTATTTCTTCCTTTTCAACTAGAATGCCTTTAGTTTTCTCCAGACTTATTGCATTTGCTAAGACTTCCACAGCAATATTCAATAGGAGTAATGACAGTAGACATTCTTGCATTAATTTCCAGTCTTAGGAGGAAAGCATTCCATCTTTCACCATTAAGTATGATGTTAGCTGTAGTTTTATTGCAGATGACCTTTACCAGACTGAAGAATTTCCCTTCGATTCCTAGTTTGCTGAATTTTAATTATGAATGAATGTTAATATTTTTAAACTGCTTTTTCTGGACCTATTTATATGATCATGTAGTTTTTCTTAAATCTGTTAATGTGGAGAATTACATTGATTTTCAAGTGTTGAATCAATCTTGTATTCCTGGAATGAACACCATTTGGTTATCTTTTTTATATATTGCTGAATTTCACTTGCTAATATTTTGTTGAGGAATTTTTGCTTCTATATACGGAGGGCAGGGATATTGGTTTGTAGTTTTCTTGGATCTTTGTCTCGTTTCGATATGAGGTTACTGCTGGCTTTATTAAAATGAGCTAGGAAGTATTACCTCTTTATCTTCTGGAAGAGATTGTGAAAAATTGTTGTTGTTTCTTCCTTAAATGTTTAGTAGAATTCACCAGTGAAATCATCTGGACCTAGAATTTTCTTTTTTGGAAGCCATGAATTAGATTTCTTTAATAGGTATAGGACTATCCACTTTATTTCTCCTTGAATGAGTTTTGGTAATTTGTGTCTTTCAAGAAATTGGTCCATTTCATTTAAGTTGCTGCATATATGTGCACAGAGTTGTTCATGGTATTTCCTTATTATACTTTTAATATTTGTAGGGAGACTAGTGATGTCCCCTCCTTCATTCTTTATGTCAGGACTTTGTGTCTTCCCTCTTTTTCTCTTGGTCAGTCTGGCTAGATATTTATCATCTTTACTGATTTTTTTTTTTAAGAATCAGCTTTCGGTTTCATTGATTTTGTTCTTCTTTCTCTAGGTTATTTAGTGAATTACCCACTTTGGAGACTCCAGAACCATAGTAACAAATCCTGATTAAAATAGGCCAAAAAAAAAAAAAAAAGGAAATCAGACAAATCTATAGATGCAAAAATTACATAGAAAACATTTTAAGATAATTAATCATAAAATAATTAATAGAGAAACCAATATTATGATATCAATAAATGCCAAAATGACATTGGATTTCATTCAGCATTATTTTAAACATAGGTAGAATGTTCAAATCAAAACTACATTAAGGGGCTTCACTGGTTGCGCAGTGGTTAAGAATCCACCTGTCAATGCAGGGAACATGGGTTCAAGCCCTGGTCTGGGAAGATCCCACATGCCGCGGAACAACTAAGCACATGTCCACAACTACTGAGCCTGCATGCCACAACTACTGAAGCCTGCGCACCTAGAGCCCGGCTCTGCAACAAGAGAAGCCACCACAATAAGAAGCCTGTGCACCGCAATGAAGAGTAGCCTCCACTCGTTGCAACTAGAGAAAGCCCACATGCAGCAACGAAGACCCAATGCAGCCAAAAATAAATAAATAAATTAATTAATTTTTTTAAAAACTACATTAATACAAAAGAAAAAAAGTACAGAAAATCCTCACCCTCACTCCTGTCCCTCCAATTATTTTATTAGCCCCTTGTTTATCCTTCCAGTGTGACATTATGCAAATATAAGCAAATATGGATATATATTCTCATTCTCCTCCTTACATAAAATTCATTATATATTTCTATAAAATATATATTTATATACACATACACACATTGTTCTTCACCTTGCATTTTTCATTTAATAATATATCTTGGAGGTATTTCCATTTCAACAAGGAAATTTTCCTTATTTTTTATTACAGCTGCATACCATTCCACTGTGTGGATATAGTTTATTAAACCAGTTCTCTGTTGGTGGACATTTGTGCTGTTTTCTACTTTTTACTATTGGAAACGATGCCAGATATTTGCAAAGCACATGTACAAGTGTATCTGTGGGATAGAGTCTCAGAAATAGAATATCTGGATCAAAAGGCAAATGTATCTACAGTGTCAGTAGATATTGTCAAATTCTTCTCCATAGGAGTTGTTCTATTTTGCAAGCCCCACGGCAATGTATGAAAATGCCTACTTCTGTATGCCTCATTAACAAGTTTTTTTTTTTAATTTTCAATTTTTTGCTAATCCCATAGGTGAGAAATGGTATCTCAGCATGGTTTTGATATACATTTCTCATATTATGAGAAAAGTCTGTCATCCTTCCATACATTTAAGGGTCACTTGTATTATGTCTGAACAGTCTCTTCACATTTTTTTGTGTGCTTTTTCTTCTTAATTATTTTTGGCTGCATTGGGTCTTTGTTGCTGCGTGTGGGCTTTCTCTAGTTGTGGCGAATGGGGACTACTCTTCGTTGCGGTGTGCAGGCTTCTCATTGTGGTGGCTTCTCTTGTGGCGGAGCATGGGCTCTAGGTACATGGGCTTCAGTAGTTGTGGCCTGCAGGCTCTAGAGCACAGGATCAGTAGTTGTGGCGCATGGGCTTAGTTGCTCCGCGGCATGTGGGATCTTCCTGGAGCAGGGCTCAAACCCGTGTCCCCTGCATTGTCAGGCGGATTCTTAACCACTGCACCACCAGGGAAGTCCTTGTGCTTTTTCTTCTTGATTTCTAAGAGCTCTTGATAAATAGGCAGATGAATCTCTTTGTCTGTGATATGGATTGGAAATATTTTCACCAGTTGTAATCTTTTATACAGTTTGTATTCTTCCTCAGGGAACTGGTGAGGAAAAGCCTTCCTTTCCTAAAGCCCTCCCTCAGTGTCTCTTTCCCACTCAGTACTCACTCATTCATTCATTCATTCATGGGGATTCAACAGAATGGATGAAGGCAGAGCCTGGGGGGAAAAAAGAACCATTTCATGATCTTATATACCCAACTGAGTTGACATTCCATGATTAAACCAGTTACACTTACTATTGTTTCATAATGTTTTCATATTTTACAATAGGCATGTATCATTTTGTTATTAGAAGAGTTAATGCTGTTGTCAACAGGGACTGGGAAGTATTAGACTGCTTGCAAAATCCTGAAAAACATAAAATAGAAAATAAAAATCATCCATTGACACTATTAATATATTAGTATATTTCTTTCCAGTTTTTTCCTCTATGTATGTGTCTTTATATCTGCTATATTATGCAAATTTTCCTAAGTCATTAAAAATGATTCAAAACATCACTTTTTTTGTTGGAGAATACTGCATCATAGAGATATACTATGATACAGTATGACATCCTCTGGATTGTGAAGTAATCCTTTCCTTCTTTTAAAAAATGTAGGGTTTCCCTGGTGGCGCAGTGGTTGAGAGTCCGCCTGCCGATGCAGGGGACACAGTTTTGTGCCCCGGTCCGGGAAGATCCCACATGCCGCGGAGCGGCTGGGCCCGTGAGCCATGGCCGCTGAGCCTGCGCGTCCAGAGCCTGTGCTCCACAATGGGAGAGGCCACAACAGTGAAAGGCCTGTGTACCACACACACAAAAAAAAATGTGGAAATAACACATGGTAATGTATACTTTTTACACATAATTTATTTGATTATTCCCTTAACATAGATTCTTAGATGTAAAATTTCTCAGTCAATTGGCATAAACATTTTAAAGCCTTTTGATACATACTGCCAAATTGCATACTGCAAGGGATGCTGCCAAAGTATTCAAGGGAAATTTAATTTCTAATAAATGCACTGAAATGCATTTATTAGAAAACAAGAAAGGCTAAAAATAAACTCTAACCATGTAACTCAAGACGCTAGAAAAAAAAAAGATACACCCAATAGAAGTAGAAGGATATAATAAAGAATGAAAAATTAGCAAAAGAGAAAATAGCATGTAAAAGCTATTTTACATGCTACTGTCTTGATTAGGGAAAATACAAGTAAACCCACTCCTATATACATTTAGTAAAATGGCAGAACATGCTTCTGCTTTTCAGGATTTTGCAAATCCTAATTTTAAAACTAACCAGAGAGAAAAGTCAGGCTGTCTCAAAAGAAACAATAATTAGACTAATAACAGACTTTTAATAGCAGCACTAGAGGTTAAGGAATTACTGAGAAAAATTAAATTCCAATTTAGAATTCTATATCCAGCTATGCTATAATTCACAAGTAAGGGAGAAATAAAGAATTTACTACTCTCAGACATACCTGCTGAAAAACTACTGAAGGATTCATTTATTTTATTTACAAAAGAAATACTTTTACAAGACTTAGTATGTGCCTGGCACTATTTTAATCATTCTACAAATATTAATTCATTTGATCCTAATAACAACCCCATGAAGTAAATAATACTATCATCTCTCTTTTACAGATAGAGAAATTGAAGCACAAAGAAATTAAGTACTCTGCCCAGGGTCACATAGCTAGAGATCTACAGAGCCAGATATCAAACCCAGGCAGGCTGACTGCAGAGCTGGTGCTTTTAACCACGATACAAGCTGCAACTGCTCTGGGAGGCTGAGGAAATGGAACTCAGAAGGAAGGAGGAAATGCAAGAACCAGTGGTAAGAAACTGGTAAATGTTCCAGTTAATCGAAACTTGTGTTGGCTATTTACAACATATAATAATAGTGATAAATCTGTGGTGTGTTAAAAACATGATGAGGGCTTCCCTGGTGGCGCAGTGGTTGAGAGTCTGCCTGACGATGCAGGGGACACGGGTTCGTGCCCCGGTCTGGGAAGATCCCATATGCCGCGGAGCAGCTGGGCCCGTGAGCCATGGCCGCTGAGCCTGCGCGTCCGGAGCCTGTGCTCCGCAACGGGAGAGGCCACAACAGTGAGAGGCCTGCGTACCGCAAAAAAAAAACAACAAAAAAAAAAACAACAAAAAAAAACATGATGAAGTTAAAACCATGCATTGATACAACAATAACATGTAACATGAGAGGAGGAGTAGAGTTAGTGTTCTGTTCTATCTTGTTAAGGAGGGGCTTAATTTAACAGTTATGCAAGTTAACATAAAACGAAAGCAGATAAAATGTAAATACTAATCTTGTAGAGGTAAATAAAGGGAGAAGAAAGAAAACATAATCCAATGGAAAGAACAAAATGAGAGAAAATGAAACAAAACTCCCAAAATCCCAATCCAACAGATTTTTTCAAAAATTTTAGCAAGCTGACCCTACAATTTATATGAAAAAATAAAGGGTTTTAAATAGCTAAGACAGTTACTATAAAGCTATATTACTCAAAAATGTGTTACTGGCACAGGGCTATACAAATAATCTATTGAAAAGAATACCTGTCTGATAGCTTAGAACACGATAGAAGTTAAAATCCATGACTTTGTTCTAAAACATTAGCATAAAAAAAATATCAGGGCTTCCCCGGTGGCGCAGTGGTTGAGAGTCCGCCTGCCGATGCAGGGGACGGGGGTTCGTGCCCCAGTCCGGGAGGATTCCACATGCCGCAGAGCGGCTGGGCCCGTGAGCCATGGCCGCTGCTGAGCCTGCATGTCCGGAGCCTGTGCTCCGCAATGGCAGAGGCCACAACAATGAGAGGCCCGTGTACCGCAAAAAAAAAAAAAAAAAAAAAAAAAATCAAAACTGTAATGTTTGGTGAATCAAGCAAATTGCAAAAAGATAACATACAAGATGATGTTATCTATGTAAAAATTTAAGATACCATGGACATACAGGTAACAAAAAAACCAAAAACATACAGAGGAACAACACATAGTAACTAAAGCATAATGGTTACCTCTGAGCAGAATTGAGAGAATAGAGCATGAGGCTTTAGTTGTATCTGTTACTTTTTTTTTTCCATACCAAAAAAAAAAAAAAAACCTGAAGCTCTTATGGCAAAAAATTTAACATCTACTTAATCTCAGTTGAGAAAATAGCTGTTACATTTTCTGAACTTTTCTGTATGTCTGAAATATTTTGTACTTCAAATATTTTTTAAATCTAAAAACAGAGAGAAAGAAAATAAAAGGGAAGAGACAGAGAGGAAAAAGAAAGAGGAAGAAGGAAAAGACACTAATATAAAACCTCAGTGTTGTGAGAATTTTATTAATACCTGCATTCAGTGGTATTTGGGTGCCATCACAGTCCTCAGGGATACCATCCCCTTTCCCAACTTAGGCCAGTGGTCCCTGGACAGCTCAACTGGCAGTCCTCCTAAAGAGCCCCAAAGCCTTTCTAACCCCCAAATGGCTGTTTAGTGGGGATGCAGAAAAATACAGTGCTCTTAGGTGAAGGACTCAGTGGAAATGTTGACCAACTTTCTCTGTTCCCTACCCAGATTTAGAGATGACACTGGGTCACTGACCTTTTCATAACCTCCACTGGTCCAGGTGTTCCCTTTTCATTGCCAGACCCCCAGGCTGTTCTCTAGTTAATTTATGCCTCCTGAAGGGGGTCAAGCTTATTATTGCCTGCATATATGATCCTTCCTTCTATTGGAGGGATAATGGTCCCGCCTGACTTGGGCCACGTGGGGAAACGATGGGGCATAGAGTTGCCTTCCAAGGCCCCTCACAGCAACTCTTCCACCTCTGGCCCCAACTGGCCCTGATGCCACTGGGGTCCATCTCTACCCACTACAGACCACACTCTGGTTAGCATAGATCTCCAAGGAGAGCCCTGTACTGGAGGTTGAGACACTTGCTGGAGACTTAGGAGAAGCCTTGGGGCTTCCCACCCCTATGACCCCTCCCAACTACCTTCCAGGCACTGTTCTTTTCCTATTTCTTCTAACTATTCCCTACCGTTTCAGACTTGCTTTCCTCTCCTCTAACTCCCCTCTGTAAACCCTGACCCAGCCCCCTTTTTTTAAGCTATCTCTTCTATAGACACTTACCCTGAACATGCCTCACCTGGGAATTTCTACAATCCATGGTGCAAAGCTCCCAGCAGCCTGATGACATGATGAGCAGGGAGACACTCAATCAGGGCCAGGAGGCTTCCAGCCTAGAAGGGCACTTTGCCAGGTAAGGGGCATCTCTCCCAAAAGGAAGGCCTTGTTAATCCTTGGCCCTGGATAACTCACTGGTTATGTCTAACATAAACCTCTTTGAGATGAAATATAAAACAAAAGAAGAGCTACTGCTACCAGAGTCTGGTGGAGTCCACCTTATGCGGAGGTGGTCAGTCCAGAGCCTGACATATAACTTCATCAGGGTATACACAGGATTTTGTTTTCCTGAATAGATACACATTTTAATGTATGAGTTTTGACTAAAGTATTTTCACAGCTGATACAGTTTTGGGGGTGTGGATTCTTATGCTGAAGACATGTATTTTTAAATTTACTACACCGATTTAATAATTTGATCATTTATCTCTAAGTCCATTAGTATAATCATCAGGTTCACAGGATTTCTCTCCTGCAGGGATTAACTCATGACAAAACCCATGATCTGACTGTGAACACACTTTCTAAAAAGGCTTCAACATGTTGACCTTGAAGTCCTTACCCCACTATCACACAAACAGGGGTTCTCTCCCACATGGATTCTCATTCAACAAATATTTACTAGGTGGCTACTCCTGCCAGGCACTGTGCCAGGAGCTGGGGACACAGTGGCGAGCAAAGCACACGCAGCTGCCCTCTCTTGGAGCTGCCAGAATCGTGGTAGAAACAGGCTCTCTGGGGAAGGGGGAGATATGCACATACCTACACCTGCATGGTTTTCTCCCACGTGGAGTCAAATGGATGTGAAGGCCTGACTCGCTTCTCACGCACACAGGGTCTCTACCGCGCATGGACTCTGATGTGCATGAAGATTTGTGCTGTAACGGAAGCCCCAACCACAGACACTGAAAGCAATGGTTTCTCCCCTGCATAGACGCTCTGCAGAGAAGCTCTGTGTTCTTAAGAAACCCTTTACCCCACTTGCACATTTGTAACATTGCTCTCCTGTGGGGACTTATGGAACTCAAGGTTAGTGCTCTCTCCAAAGCCCTTACTACACTTAGCACATATAAATGGGTTTTCTCCTGTATTAATTCTTAGATAAACTCGAAGATCTAAGCTCTAACTGAAGAAACCCTTATCACACATCCATCACATCTGCAGTTTCATTCTCTGGAGAACGTGAAGATTCACTGTGATCAAAATCCTTCCCACACTCCTCACACCTACAGGTTTCTCTCCTGTGTGGACTTTCTGATGAGCACGGAAGCTTGTACTTCAAGGGTTTCACATTAAAATGGTTTCTCGTGTGTGGACCCTCTGATGCTCTTGGAGGTCTAGGTTCTGTCTGAAGCTCTCACAACACTCCTCACATTTGTACGGTTTTGCTCCAGTGTGGACTCTCCAGTGGATGCGAAGGTTGGGGCTCTGATGGAAGCCCTTGCCACACTCCTCGCGCTTAAAAGGTTTCTCTCCTGTGTGGACCCTCTGATGCACGTGAAGATTCCTGTTATAACTGAAGGCTTTGCCACATGTATCACACACGAAAGGTTTCTTTCTCGTGTGGACTCTCTGGTGGATGTGAAGGTCTGTGCTCTGACTGAAGCTCTTGCCACACTCGGCACAGTCATAAAGTTTCTTTCCTGTGTGGGAAAGGGGATGATTTAAGAATGAGAAAATGTTTACAATGATGAAAAAATATGACCGTCAAGTTAAAAGACCTCAAGGGAGGTTGTAAGCAATAGAATATCAGACTGGAGAATGTAAGAAACTATGTTAGTGGATTAAAAGATCAACTTGAAGATGGGACTTCCTGGTGGCGCAGTGGTTAAGAATCCACCTGCCAATGCAGGGGACATGGGTTCAAGCCCTGGTCTGGGAAGATCCCACATGCTGCAGAGCAACTAAGCCGGTACACCACAACTACTGATCCTGCATTCTAGAGCCTGCAACTACTGAGCCCACGCTGCAACAACTACTGAAGCCTGCGTGCCCCAGAGCCTGTGCACTGCAACTACTGAGCCTGTGTGCTGCAACTACTGAAGCCCGCGAATCTAGAGTCCGTGCTCTGCAACAAGAGAAGCCACTGCAATGAGAAGCCTACACCGCAAGAAAGAGTAGCCCTTGCTCGCCACAACTAGAGAATGCCTGTGCGCAGCAATGAAGATCCAACGCAGACAAAACTAAATAAAATTTTAATAAATAAATAAATACAAGTTCTTTAAAAAGAAAAAAGATCAACTTGAAGAGTTCTACTAGGACTCAGAGGAAAGGATTTTAAAAATGGAATTATGATCTCGAAGCTCCTATATATTACATGTATAAGAGATTCAGAAGGAGAGAAGAAAGGATATGAAATAAAAATAATAATAAATAATGAGAATGTACTTAGTCTGAAAGAGAACTTGATTCTCTTAGATTGAAACTATTTTCCCAGGACCACTTAGGAGTGCTAAAAAAAAAAAAAGACAAACTAACATATACACCTACCAGGATGAAATTTATGAATTTCAAGGATCAAGAAAACATAAGCATACAAAACATTAAAAAAGCAAAACAAGTTACTCCCTTGAAAAGAGACTGAGACTGACCAAAGACAACAGTACAATATTTTCAGAGTCTTGAGGGAAGAAAGACTATCAGCAAGCAAGCTAAACCTAAACCAATGATTCCCCTACAAGGACAAAAGGAAGGAAAAAAAAGGGGGGACAAAGATGTCCAAAATGTGTCAAAATAAAAACTCGTGAAAAGGGAAGACATGGAATATAAAAAGTAGAAATGAATAAATTAAAGCTTTTCCTCTTTTTCCCTCAACAAAATCTCATGAAATATCAAGGGAAAACTCCCCATGAGCTGAAGGCTTCAGAGATGAATGGGCTCAATGACAGGCAAATATAATTACGGGGTTGGGGGGTGGTGGGGAGGACTGCCTAGCTAGGCACATCCTGGTAAAACTCCTAAATTCCAAAGAAGGGAGGGACGAGAAAAACAGGTTAAACAAACAAAAATAAGATAAAATAAGACAGAGAAAATTACTAAACGAATGAATCAGATCAGACTCAGCAGTATCCGAGGCTTAAAAACAAAGATACAATGGCTAGAACATTCTCAGGGAAAATGATTTTGAATCTAAAGGTCTCTACTCAGTCAAACTACCATGCAAGGGACTTCCCTGGTGGTGTAGTGGTTAAGAATTCTCCTGCCAATGCAGGGGACACAGGTTCAAGCCCTGGTCCTGGGAGATCCCAAATGCCGCGGAGCAACTAAGCCCATGCGCCACAACTACTGAGCCTGCGCTCTAGAGCCCATAGCCACAAATACTGAGCCCGCATGCCACAACTACTGAAGCCCGCGTGCCTAGAGCCTGTGCTCTGCAACAAGAGAAGCCACCGCAATGAGAAGCCCGTGCACTGTAACAAAGAGTAGCCCCCGCTCACTAGAGAAAGCCCACGTGCAGCAACAAAGACCCAACTCAGCCAAAAATAAATAAATTAAAAAAAATTAATTTCAGTATATCAATATATCATACAATGGAATATGATATACCCAGTTAAAAGACTGAGATAGGTCTAAATATTTTGACATGTAAAGATATCTAACATATGTTACTAACTAAAAGGAAAGTTGCAGAACTAATTTTTATAACATAAACAGATAAATACACAAATAGAAACAAAACAAATATGTATCTGTGAGCTTATATATTTTCTGTCTGCTTATATGTAATATAAACAGAAAATAGTCTGAAAGATACTTTTTACTTTATATGCAATATATTTTGTTTTAATACCTTTCTAATTAAATAAGTAATTACAGGGAGGGGGGCACGGGGAGTGACTGTTTAATGGGTATGGGGTTTTCTTTTAGGGTGATGAAAATGTTCTGGAACTTGATAGAGGAGTTAGTTACACAACATTGTGATGTACTAAATGCCACTGAATTGTACACTTTCAAATGGTTAATTTTATGTGAACTTCACCTCAAAAAAAAAAAAGAAATATAAATGGCAGAGGGGGAACTCAAGTTTTTACTTAGTAGCAACATTTTTCTTTCTTCAATAGTGATTTGGACACTCTGATATTTGAATCTCAAGCCCTCACCTAGTTAAACACTTTAAGAGCTCACAGCTTTAAACAACCAAGGGAACAAAAATTCTCCAAAGAGCAGTTGTCCTCACCCACTAAGACCAGGTTGCCATAGATCTCCAGCATCACCTGTTTGTACAGGGCCCTCTGTGCGGGGTCCAGCTGCCCCCACTCCTCCTCGGTGAAGTCCACGGCCACATCCTTGAACGTAACGTGTTCTTAGGACACCAATGAACAGTAATTCCTCTTCAGTGAGCAAACATCTACACCAGCTTCCGTGGTACAAAGGGTACAAACTTGGCAACACTGAGAAAGGTAGACAGTATAAAGGGGACTTCAGAATTTTGTCCTAAGCTGTAAGAATAATTTAAAGAACAAAAAAAAAATTTTAAAGATATGTATATCTTTTGCAGAGGCTCACCAACCCTAATAATATGAGGAGCTCTTAAAAATCAATTAAAAAAAATAAAATGCTCCCAGTAAAAATGGACAAATGGTAAATAATCTGAGTGAGTAATTTCAAGAAGAAAAAAAAATTACCAATAGACACATAAAAAGACATGCTGCCTCACAAATTATCAAAGAAATGGGTATTCAGATAACGAGGCATTATTTTCCCCTATCCTTGGGGCAAAGATTAAGACTTATAATACCCACTACCAGTGACAGTATGAGAACACACATACCCCCATATACTGTTGGAAGGAGTATAAATTGGTATAAACTTTTTTGGAGAACAATATGGCAGTATTTATCAAACATATCTTTTGATCCAGCATTTCCAATTCTAGAAATTCATCCTCATAAGATAACTAATGACTTCCCTGCTGATAAACCCAATGGAAAGTTTTCAATCCTTTTTATGCTTGACTCCTTGGCATTATTTGGCCCTGTTGACCACATGGTGTTCCTCAAAACTCCTCCGAGAGTCTGGATATCATAGTATCCTAACTCTCCTAACACTCTGGTCAATCTTTCTCAATCTCCTTCTCTCCAGGTCAATGTGCGGGTTTCCTGGGTTGGATCCTAGGCCTTCTTCTCACTCTCCCTATGTGATCTCATATATTCTGATAGCTTCAAACGCCAACTGAATGCTGACAACTCTCAAATGTACTTTGGCAGCCAAGACCTCAAGCTATACCTAGAGTTCCAGACCCAAATATCTCCTTGGTGAACATCCAGTGTGAAGCATAGTGCCTGATCTACAGTAGGTAATCAATCAATTTCTACCAAGTGAAAGAAATATCTATTTGGATGTCTTCAAAGACATCTAAATCAACATGCTCAGTTCTGACTTTATCTTCCTTTCCAAAACTGCTTCTCTCCCAGTGCTCTCTAACTCAGGAAACCCCACCTCCAACCACCCAGATGTTTAGGTCAGAAAAAAAGAGGTCATCCTTGACTTCCTCTCTCCCATCCCTCACTAAATATTTTTTTTTTTTTTTTTTTTTTTGCGGTTCGTGGGCCTCTCACTGTTGTGGCCTCTCCCATTGCGGAGCACAGGCTCCGGACGCGCAGGCTCAGCGGCCATGGCTCACGGGCCCAGCTGCTCCGCGGCATATGGGATCTTCCCAGACCGGGGCACGAACCCGTGTCCCCTGCATCGTCAGGCAGACTCTCAACCACTGCGCCACCAGGGAAGCCCACTAAATCTTTTAAAATCTCTCTTTTACCTCCACTGCGCCCACTTTATTCTGAGCCACCATGACCTCACCTCTACCTCCTAATTGGTCTATACCATCCTGCCTTCCTGCAACATAATCTCTACTCTGTCTGCTCTTTTTGTGCCCATTCCTTAAATATTAATATTTGTGTTCCTCAAGATTCTTCTCTGGTTATCTTCGTTTTCTTCTCTTCTCGTATATCAGCTGGATGATCTCAACCAAGCCCATGACTTTAATGATTATATACATGGTGACAACTCATAAATTTGTATCTTTCACCTGGATCTGTCTCAGACCTTGATATCTATCTACATTCTAGACTTCTTTAATTGGATGTCCGACAGGTGCTTCAAACTGTCTTCTAACTCCCCTCTGCACACACAAACACACACAGAAACACAGAGGCTCCATCTCCTCTGTTCCTTATCTCAGTGAAGACTATCACCTTTCACCCAGTTCCCCAAAACTTGCATTTCAGCCTTAACTACTCCCGTTCCCTCACTCTCCACCACCATATACAGACCCACAGTGTTATATATGTTTTAGGTACGTACTTGGAAATGTCCATATTCTTTATATACTTATTTATCTACAAAGCCAAGTTCTATTCCATTTCATTTCAAAGTTATATTTCAACATAAAGTTCATGTGACGCTGGCTAATTAGCCAGGCTAACTGATACCTTTATTATTAAACAAATCCAAGGATTCTTTGAGCTATCATTCTTTTTGGAAGCCCAGCACCTTTAAACATTTAATTAGGAAGATATCATTTCTATTTTCAAGCAAGCTTGTAGATTCTTAGACTATCTTAAAGACTAACCACAAAGTGTAAATATAGCTGCATCCACACCTGAACAGTGGCTAGGTATTAAAATGCCCTTGATAAGAATTGGCAGTTTTGGGAATAGACAGGAAGGTGTCCTATGAACTGAAAATGATTTTATGAGATTACTTAAAAGCTAGTGCTATCCTTTCCAATCACTGCACTGTAAAGAAGTCTAATATGGGTACAGCCACTGTGGAAAACAGTGGTTCCTCAAAAAAATAAAACTACCATATGATCCAGCAATCCCACTCCTGGGTATATATCCAAAGAAAAGGAAAACACTAATTTGAAAAGATACATGCTCCCCAATGTTTATAGCAGCACTATTTACAATAGCCAAGATATGGAAGCAACCCAAGTGTCCATCAACAGATGAATGGCTAAAGAAGATGTCACACACACACACACACACACACACACACACACACACAATGGAATACTACTCGGCCATAAAAAAGAATGAAATTTTGCCATTTGCAACAACAAGGATGGACCTAGAGGGTATTATTATGCTTAGTGAAATAGTCAAACAGAGAAAGACAAGTACTGTATGTTACCACTTACATGTGGAATCTGAAAAAAAAAACACAAACAAAAGCAAATGAATGAATATAACAAAACAGAAACAGACTCACAGATATAGAGAATCAACTAGTAGTTACCAGCAGGGAGAGGGAAGGGGGTAGGAGCAAAATAGGGGTAAGGGAGTAAGAGGCGCAAACTACTATGAATAAAATAAATAAGCTACAAGGATATATTGTACAGCACAGGAATATACCCAATTTTTTATAACTTTAAATGGAATATAATCTATAAAAATTTTGAATCACTATGTTGTATACCTAAAACTAATACAATATTGTAATTCAACTATACCTCAACTTAAAAAAAAGTCTAATATGAATGAGGATGTGATAGATCTTTTAGTGTGGTTATTTGTATTTATTATGGTTCTAAGAAGAAAGATTAAGTTGTATTGTGGGAAAACTCTAAGAATGAAATTCAATGTCTTTTATAAAGCTTTGAAATAGTTTACTAGTGATCTGTCAGTCTTGAAATTCAAACATCAACATCATTAATGCTTAGTCTACAATAACTGTAACTTATTTTCTAAGACTATATATTATGTGACTCAAAGGCACACTTAAGACTTATGTTCTGGATATCTATCCACTGTCTTAATTCTGTTTCTCAATCATCACAAACTTATTTCCTATAGAGAGCATTCACTGCAATGCAGTCAAGTAACAGAAAGTTTCTAAGTCTAGAAATACAGCAACTTCAGAAACAAAGTTGATGAAAATAAATTCCCAGTAATTAGGCATGTTCACACTGTAGTACTAATTTTCAATTCTTAATTATGAGAAGCTTTTAGGAACTGGCTGTACAGGTGAAATATTCAAGTTGGTCTTGAATAAAGAGACACTGCTAATGTTTTGTTTATTTGACCCTAGGAATTTAGACTGATAACAGCTGGCATTAGAAAATCTATTAACATACATAATCATAACAAGTAAAAAAGGGAAATCCATATGACCATCTCACAGGATGGCAAAATAGCATTTAATAAAATAAATCAAATTCTAATTTAAAAACACTTTTTTTTTTTGGCTGCACCATGCGTCATGCGGGATCTCAGTTCCCCAGCCGGGGATTGAACCCGCGCCCCCTGCACTGGAAGCATGAGTTCTTAATCACTGGACCACCAGGGAAGTCCCTAAAAACACTTTTAAAGGACATTGGTCTAGGTAGTGAAATAAACAGACAAAACATAAACCCAGATGAGAATAACAGATTATCAATATGCAATGATAATATTTTGACTTGGTCTTAAATATTGGGAGATTGAAAATATTTGTAAAGGAGTCTGTTTTACAAATTTAACCAGATATGAATAATAAATGATCACATCAATTAAATTTTGTCATTTAAAAAAATTTATTCTTAAATACAGTAGAAGTGTGTCATTATAAATGCCTAAAACCACAGTTTTTAATGCCCAACCCTAGGTTTTATTTCAGCTATTAAAGAAGCAACATCAAGTGTATTTAAGGCTGTATCACTACAGATTGTGCTGAAAAATCACTTGCAGTGTTGCAACGTCTCACATCTATAATGATCCTACACACAGTGAGTAAGTAGTACAGGCACACATAAATTAGCTGCTGATATAAATGAAACCTCTAAGCCTATGATCTATTTGATCTCATGTAAAGAAATACATTTTTGGTTCTTCTTCATATTCCTTGTTTGTAAAATGTCTGCAATATGGCTGTACTATTTATTCACTTGGCTGAGGATTTTTTCTAAACAGTGCATATTCTTTTTATATAATATAAAAAATGCAGTGGCAACTCTGAGTGTCTAATCTAGCCCACTAGTTTGACGAAGTGCTGGCTTGTATGTCTAGGTTAGACACTTAAATTATAACTTTTTCCTAGGGTATGTACTGACATAATTAACATTCATCTATGGAAAGAAAACTTGATGATAAAACAACACACATTTCAAATAACCCCCTCCCTCCCACTCTTGCAATGAGAATCACATTTCATTTGCTATTTTTTTCTGATAACAAAAGTGCTATTATGGAAGATAAGAGAAAACTACAAAAAAAAATACAAAATATATAATCATATTGCCCCTAAATAACTACTATTTACATTTTGGCATATATATGTAAGTTTTAAAACTTGGGGATATTCTTTACAACTTTTTAAAACATTTTGCAATTAAAATATCATGAACATGTTCCCCTATTAGTAAATATTCTTCTATACCTTGTTAATGGCTATATAGTGGCTCTTCTCATGGTTATATCATAATTTAACAATCTCCCAGGACTTCCCTGGTGGCCCAGTGGTAAAGAATCTGCCTTCCAATGCAGGGGATGTGGGTTCGATCCCTAGTCAGAGAAGCAACTAAGCCCACGTGTCACAACTACTGAGCTCGTGGGCCTCAACTAGAGAGCCATAACTAAAGAGAAAACCTGCATGCCACAACTAGAGAGGAGCCCGCACGTCACAGCAAAGAGCCCACGCATTGCAACGAAAGATCCCGTGTGCCGCAACTAAGATCCAACACAGCCAAATAAATAAATAAATATTAAAAACAAAACAACAGGGGCTTCCCTGGTGGCGCAGTGGTTGAGAGTCCGCCTGCCGATGCAGGGGATACGGGTTCGTGCCCCGGTCCGGGAAGATCCCACATGCCACGGAGTGGCTGGGCCCGTGAGCCATGGCCGCTGAGCCTGCGTGTCCGGAGCCTGTGCTCCGCAACGGGAGAGGCCACAACAGTGAGAGGCCCGCGTACCGCAAAAAACAAACAAACAAAAAACAACAACAACAAAATGTCCCTATATTGGACACTAAAGTTACTTACCACTTTTCATTACCATAATGATACTGCAAGTTATATCATTGTATTTAAATTATATGCACTTATCCACTCTTTTTCTCAGGGTAAATTCCTAAAAGTAGAATTGTTAGCTAAAAGACTTTTGTTAGGTTTGTTAGGTAAAGACTTCTGACACATATTTCCAAAGCCCTCCAAAAAGTCTGTAGCAAAATGACATTTAGTTTAAAAGTATTTGAGTGTCCTGGTTTTACCAGTAAGTATTTTTAAAAAACACATCTCTGACAACTTGATAGGTGGCAAAAATGCCATTTCATTATATTATAACATTTCTTGGATTACTAGTTAAGTTGAAAAATAGTAAACCAGATGCTACAAATATTTATAAGATTTACAGGTCAATAATATCATGTCACAAAAATAAGGAATTTCACCTAACTGGAAACAAAGAAAAAGGACTACTCCTTTCCCCACAACTGAAAAGGAAAAATAAGACAAAACAACCCAGTGAGCTGAGAGCAGAGTGGCAGGCAGTTGGAAAGGACAGGTTGCCCTGCAGAGATGCCAATAGCAGCACTGCTGTGGTATATGGAACCTTATGCCAGCTGCAGGGTGGGAAGCTTAGCCTGACCTGGGACCTCTGAGCAACTGGGACCATCCCATGTTAGTACCATCCTCTAAGCTCTGGCAGAAACAGAAGCATATTTCCCCTGAAGAAAAATTTCCCATAGGACTCAAATAAAGATCAATCAATGAGCTCATAATTAAACTCATCAAAGGGGAGAGTGAGCATAAAACAGATTAACACTACCAACAACTACAGATATTTAAACTATCAGATACAGAACCAGAACAGCAATACATGAATTATTTGAAAAAATAAAAGATGCAATTATAAGATGATAAAGCAAAGAAATTATCTGAAAATAACATGCAGTTGTGAAAAAAATAACAAATGGAATGTCTAAAGATGCATTAAAAAGGAACTTCTAGGAAGAATGTATTTCAGGAAAAAGAAAAGTGATCCCAGAAGGAAAGGCTGAGACAGAAGAAAGAATGGCAAGCAAATAAATGATAAACATATATGTAAATCCAAACATTGTCTGTATAAAATAATAATTCTAATAATATCTAATTTATTAAGAGGACAGAATTAAAATGCAAAAAACAGGGACTTCCCTGGCGGTCCAGTGGTTAGGGCTCTGCACTTCCAATGCAGGGGGCACAGGTTCGATCCCTGGTCGGGGAACTAAGATCCTGCAAGCTGCTCAGCAAGTCCAAAAAAATAAAAAATAAATAAAATGCAGAAAACAATAGCTTTTAAGTCAATGGGGGATGTGATCAGTAGTTCCTAAGTCCTTGCATTATTCTGAAAGAGGTTAACATATTGTTTAAACCTAGGCTTGCAAGTAAGCACGATAAAATTTCAAGGGTAACCACCAAACGAATGGATATAAGTTATAAATTTCAAACATGTAAAGAGGAAAAAGAAAAAAAACCCTCTCCACTTAAAAAACAAACAAAAAAAAGAAAGGAGGGGAAAATACAGGAAAAATGGACAAATAAAATTAAAGTGCAAGACAGTACAAACACATCAAATATATCAATAACTACACTAAATGCAAACAGGCTAAACTTGCTAGTTAAAAAAGTGCTGATTATCAGATTGAGGGGGGAGGAGACAGAATTCAGCTATAAGCAGTTAATGAGAGACATACCTAAAGCATAAGGCCCTGAAAAGGTTGAAATAATGGAAAAAGGTAAACCAGGTAAATAATAAACAAAAGAAAGCAGGAATAGCTATACTAATGTTGAACAAAATAGATTTCTAGACACAAAGTGATATAAAAGGTCACTACATAGGGATAAAAACTTTAATTCTCCATGAAGATATAACAACTCAACTTGTATGTACCTCATAAAACATCCCCAAAGTAATATATTTTTTTAAAATGGAAGTACTACAGAGAGAAATTGACATATCTACTACTCAGAGAGATTCCACACACTTTTTTTTCTCAATTCTTGATGGGTCAAGCAAACAAAAATAAATCAATAAAGATACAAAAATTTTAAACAAGTCAGATCTTATGGACACCTATAGACAGTTTTAAAAATTGTATAGAAGTATTAAAAATTAGGGGATGGGCTTCTCTGGTGGCGCAGTGGTTGAGAGTCCGCCTGCCGATGCAGGGGACACGGGTTCGTGCCCCGGTCCGGGAAGATCCCACATGCAGCGGAGCGGCTGGGCCCGTGAGCCATGGCCGCTGACCCTGCGCGTCCGGAGCCTGTGCTCCGCAGCGGGAGAGGCCACAGCAGTAAGAGACCCGCGTACGGCAAAAAAATAAAAAATAAAAAAAATAAAAAATAAATAAAATAAAAATCAGGGGAAAATGCTGTTAAGTAATTTCCAATTAACATTATTATCTATGACCTAGGCTGCTTAGCACCAGATTTCTGTTGGTAACAAGAAAGTTGAGATGCTCCTTTACCATGCTGACGAAAAGCCCGCAGACCCTCTCTGGTAGAAGAAAAAGAACACCCATAGCCCAGCCCAAGGGTCATCCTTGGATTTTAAAGAACACAAACCCTGGTCAATGAATAAATCCACTCACTTTATTTGGGAGAATCCTGAGGCTTCAAGATATTTCTGAAGATAAGTGTTCCCTTATGGATATGGAAAGAGCACTACATATGAGGAGTAATAGATGGGGGTTTAAGTTTTGTTTTTTCCAAAAGTAACCATCTGACATTGGATGAAGGTAAGGAGGATAAGGATGATAAAGATTTATTCAATAGATATTTATTGTACCTACAATGCATCAGATATTGTTCCTGACTCTGGGGATACATTAGTGAATAAAACAGACAAACACTGCCCCGGTGGAACTAGCTTACATTCTATCAGTATGTGACAGGGAAGAAACATAATACATAAGTATACTATATAGTAGGTTAGAGGGTGATATGAAGGTTAATTTTATATGTCAACTTGGCTGGGCCACATTGCCTAGATATTTGGTCAAACATTATTCTGGATGTTCCTGTGAGGGTTTTTTAGATGAGATGAACATTTAAATGGGTGGACTTTGAGTAAAGCAGATTACCCTCCTTAATGTGGGTTGTCCACATCCAATAAATTGAAGGTCTTAATGGAATAAAGACTAACCTCCCTAAAATGAGAATGAATTCTGCCAGCAGAAGGTCTAAAAAAAAAAAGTTGAGGGGCTTCCCTGGTGGCACAGTGGTTGAGAATCCGCCTGCCGATGCAGGGGACACAGGTTCGTGCCCCAGTCCGGGAAGATCCCACATGCCGTGGAGCGGCTGGGCCCGTGAGCCATGGCCGCTGAGCCTGCGCGTCCGAAGCCTGTGCTCCGCAACGGGAGAGGCCACAACAGTGAGAGGTCCACGTACCGCAAAAAAAAAAAAAAAAAGTTGGTACCTACCCACTTACCTTTAGAGAATATACATTCTACTCAAGCACACATGAAACACTGTAAAAATTGATCATAAACTAGGCCATAAGGCAATTATAAACAACAAAAAACAGTAAAGACTTGAAAGAGGTATGGAAGTTCATATACAGGTATCCTTGCTATCTGCCACTTCACTTTCATGAAAGACCTACATTAAGACCTACATTAGCACCTGTTTTTGCTAACAGAAAGAAATCTGAAAAGCATTTTCACTTCCATGAAGAAAAACAAAAATCAAAAAAAACATTCAGCACTTGTTTTGCAAAGAGTCATTACAGAGGCAGCACATACCCAGGGCTGCTAGAGTGGCACTGCCAAACTTCTTCCTCAGGAACTTCACTCAGCATCAAGCTTCCATAGCTTTGAACTGTGTCTGTGAGCATCTGTGCTTTATCTTGATTTATTTTGTGTGTCCATTAGCAAGATGTGTCCTAAAGTAATTGCTTCTTTCCACCATTTCGGCTTCGGAAAGGTTTCATAGGAACACCCAACTTTCAGATAGCGGAGGAAACCTGTAGTACTCAAATCTTCTCTAGCTCACCTCCTTCAGTCTTCCTCAATCACCCCAGTGCACACTGATTTTTTCCCCTCCTCTAGCACTGCTATCACTGAGTGCAGTCTTCAAACTGACACTTAAGAGTGGCTTCTTTTCATATTACTCATTGCATATGTGAGTAATAATCACTATTTTATACATGTACATATGAATCTCCCCCAAAGAAACCACACACGTTGAAGTAAGAATTGTATCTAAGTCAGTTTGTTTTGCTCTTACAAACAAATGAGCACAGAGCAGCCATGACGAAGTAGATAAATGAATGAGCAAAATGTTAGGGAGAGAAGAGACCTAACCTAAAGAAGGGCACCAGGCAGGAAAGTGCACTCCTTTCAGAGTCCTTCATCTCACAGATTAGGCCCAGCCCCCAAGGTGTGCACAATTCAGGCTCAGTCCCTGGATGAGAAGACTTGTCCACTGACAACATGTACAGCATAGGCAATGGGCCTAAAGACAAATCTGGCTCCACCATTTCATAGCTTGGTGAACTGGACAGGTCTCTAAACCTCACTGAGCCAGCTGCTGCATCTGCAAAATGGAAATAATGTCCACTTCTCACAACTGTTGTGAGTATCAGAAGAAAAAGTCAATGTTGAGCTTATCCAGCACATCCATAAAGGTGTTTCCTTCTCCTTTTCTTCAAGAGTATGTATACCGGGACCGAGAAAGGAAATATGCATCTCACCTGGGAGCTGGTCATCTCTTCTTCCTCAGCAAGGTCAAGGAGTTAAGGAGGCAAAGCTGGAAAAGAAAGGAGCCATGAGACAAGCCTGCCTTGCAGCCCCCAGAGTGGCCAGCCTCACCCGAACCATTCCCTCAACCAGCCTGCCCTACGCTGCCTTCTCCTCTCCACACTACAGACTGTTCACCACCTCAGGTAAGAGATGGGGAACAGTCTATTCTAAGTCCACGGTCTCTCCCTGTTCTCTGAAGGTGTCACCTGACCCAAGCCTTGCTGAGGAACGTCCACAGCCTCAGCAGCTCCAGAACCACTTCCTCCTCCAGACCCCGGTCTTGGCTAGTAGTTTTGGCAGGAAGCCTCAGGTCACAGGTGTATCCTCTCAGGGGTCCAGCCGCCTGAAGAGTTGCGGTCTTCTTTCCTACCAGCATGGCTTGTTCCTGTGGGCTCAAGAACAGCAAGAGTGCCACAGTCGGAAATCCAGCCGGGCTCAAAGTTACACTAAGCGTCTCCCAGGATACATACGGAGGAACTCCGGCTAGGAACCTCTGGCCACCGGGACAGCAAAGCCGGCGGCCAAACACTTGAAGGAGAAACCCGAGACATCAGAGGGTGGAAGCGCCCGCACACACTGCTCTGGGGGAGATACGCGGCTGACCCGCCCCGCCGATATGCTGCGATCGTAGCCCCGACCTGGGGGCGCCCACAGCCGGGATCAGCGGGGCACAGGGGGCTAAGCCAAGGCTGGAGTCTGAAGGAGAAGGGGATCCTGGAGCCACGGGGCGGGGGGGAGGGGGGTTCCACGAACGCTCCTGTCTGCGGTGAGCAGAGCCGGTGACTGTGCCTGCTTTAGAGAACCTGGTAGGATCTGATCCTCCACAGCCAAATCGCGGGTGACACACTCTTTCGGGGACCATCGCTCCCGGGGCCCCAGACTTGGGGCTTCAAGTCCCTCAAACCCACCCCTACTCTGGCCCTCTGATATCTATCTTCCCTTTGAACCTGAGTGCCCCTCTGAACCCCAGTCTTGCCGGAAGTAGCTCCTGCCGCTGCCAAGAGCCGCCAGACTCACCTGGCTCAAGCCGGGTCCCGGGTCTCTGGTTTCCCGGCCCGGGGCCAAGCCCGCTGAGGCTGTACTGCGCCTGCGCGGAGAGAGCCCGGCGTCTCCCACAAGACCCCGCGGCGCGCCGCCTCGGTCCCTCCCGCCGCTGTCTCCATCGCCTGTTCCCCTGGCTGTGGCGTGTGGAGGGTTCTCCTTCAGCCTTGCCAAGGGCTACAAACGCCACTTTTTAGTTTCAGTTCCTGGGATCCTACAGTGGCAGTGCCATGTAGAAGCTTGCGACCTACTACGGAGGTTTGAGTGGGGAGGGGAGGGTGTGCAGGCTGGGTGAGACTGCGCGCTGGGACTTCTCCCCCTCACGCTTGGGAGCCTGGCTTTGTTGTCAAACCCAAGTTCATGTGCCCAGTCAATGCCCAGTGAGACCAGGGTTTGGAGCCAAGAAAACAGGGCTGAGCAAGGAGAACAGGGCAACAGGGTGGCTCATGATCAAGACCTGCGATCCCTGATGACTTGGAGGAAGAGTGTTTATACGCAAACTTTCGGGGGGGGGAGGGGGGGTGCTTGCAGAGTGTGTGACCTTCCTCTGATTGGTTGGTGGGAGGTGTTCCAGGAATCTCAGTCATCAGCCTTCTGGTTCCAACCAGTTTGGGGTCTATGTGCTTATGCTTAGCATAAAGTTATTATCCTCTACCTGAGTGGAGACCTTAGTTCCTGTAGAACTAAGAGATACAAGCTGCATTATTGTTTCTGTATTCCCTCACTCCCCGTATTAGTAACTGTTTGAATCTGCCCTTTGGAACCCAGGGAAGGTCTAAGAGGCTGCAACCTTTTTCCTACAAACAAAAAATGGGGGACACAGAAAGGCTTTCGTGCTTGGGAGGGCCCCACGGGGTCCTGCTCAGTTTCAATCGCCCCTTTTCTTTGCTACTCCTCAATCATGAGGGGACCCAGGTGTTGGACAAAAAAGGGAATAACATTTTGGATAGAGAGATTAATCATAAACTCAGCAGAGGAACGTGGTTTTAGGGGGACTCAGTTTCAGTTTCTTGGGGTTGGGGGCTGAGAAGGGGAAAGAGACTGGCATCTCTCATTTGACCAGTGGTCCTTTCCAGAATGTCACCTCATATGCACCTCTGGGCAGGCAGGTGTTCTAAGGCAGGGTGGCGAGGGACCCCTCAGTGCGGCCCGCCCTCCCGCACGGTTCTCGGACGGGAAGGCCTGGCCCAGTGTGACATCTTCCTATCCTCTGCGTCCGTCCCCTATCCCCGGCTAATGTACTCAATATGTGTCCTCTTGGCGGCCCCTCTGCCCTGCTGTTTCTATACGGGCTTCACTCCTTGCAAGCAGCCCCAATCTACATGGGGGAATCTCTTGCAACCCTCTTCATGGTACCGACTCGGGTCCTTGGGTTCTTTAATTAATAGAAATGGATAAGAGGCCAGATGAGAAAATCAGGCAAGGCTTTATTGAGACTCGTGCTGCAGCATGAGGGAGGGAAAACAAGTGAAAGATTCCCTTGCTCGCTACCGGAGGAAGGGGGTGAGGCTGGGGGCAGATGGGGGGATCGGCAGGAGGGGTGGCGGAGGTAATCTGCCCACCCCCTGGTGGTGCTGAGTGCAGGGGGCATGGGCAGTGCCCTGCTTTTGCTCCCAGCACCTCAGGAGTGGCAGTTGGTTTTTGGCCTTTTTGTATCTTACTCTTCATAATTTGCCCCAACTGCGCAGGCATAAAGTTATTTTTAGTCCCTTACAGCTTCTTTGTATTTTGTTGCTCAAGGAGACGTTTGTCCAGGTGCAAGCACTCCAGTAAAGTGTCCTGGGTCCCAGGTCCCAGCCTATCTCACTCACTTGATTTTTGTAGAGAAATGCCAGGGCAGTCTCTGTCAGGGCTGACTCATGACTCTGCTGACTCCCATCCCCACCAATCTTCTGGTTACATGAGGTCGTAGGGGTTATGGGGCAGGTCTGAGAAGATGGTTGAGGATGGAAAAGTCGGTTTGGTCACCCTTTAAGTCCTGGAAGCAGAGAAGTTGTCTGACCCCCAATTATTTGTGCCTCTTTTTACAATGTGGGGTACTTGATGCCTCACCTGTAAATCCTAGTTTCTATCCTAGGCTAAAGGGCAAATCCCACTTAACATCTGTTAGAGTTACATAACATCCTGCACATGGTTGTATCAAAAATTTAAACTAGGGCTTCCGTGGTGGCGCAGTGGTTGGGAGTCCGCCTGCCGATGCAGGGGACGCGGGTTTGTGCCTCTGTCCGGGAGGATCCCACAATCCGCAGAGCGGCTGGGACCGGGGGCCATGGCCGCTGGGCCTGTGCGTCCGGAGCCTGTGCTCCGTGGCGGGAGAGGCCGCAGAGGTGAGAGGCCCGCGTACAGCAAAAAAAAAAAAAAAAAATTTAAACTATTCTCCCATTGTTGAACCTGTAGCTATGGTTGTCAGCCCTATTCACAAATATTCTGGGTTCCCTCTTCTTTCCAGTACATGGTAGGATTGCAATTTCCCATCCCTTGGAAGTTAGTGGTGACAATGTAACTTGTTTGGCTGCAAAATACAAGTAGAAGTAATGTGTGCCACCTCCAAAAGGAACCTCTTAAGAGCCAGCGCACAAATTGTCATGTTTCTTTTCCCTCTGCCCCAGAAATTGTAACGTTCATTGTGGCAAGCAGCCTCTAAAATGGCCCCCAATGATCCCCTTCTCCTGGTATTCAAGCCCTCATAATCCCCTCTCCTTGAATGTGCACTGAACCTGGTGACTTGCTTCTAATGAATAGAATATGACAAAAGTGATGGGATATCACTTCCAAGATTTGGTTACAAAAAGACTCTGGCTTCCATCACGCTTGGCCTCTTTACCCTCCACTGCTCCCTTAACCACTTTAAGAGCAGCCAGCTGCTTTGCTGTGAGATGTCCACGTGGTACCTGCAGAGGGCTGTGTGGTAAAGAGCTGATGTATCCCGCCTGGTAGGACCTGAGGCCTGCCAGCAGCCACATGAGTTAAGTTTGGAAATGGATTTTCTGAGGCCTGCCAATCATCACATAAGTGAACTTGGAAGCACGTCCTTCCCCTGTTGAGGCTTGAGATGACTGTAGCCCCAGCAGACACCTTGACTGCAGTCTTTTTTGTGTGTTTAATGAAGTTTATTTATTTATCTAGGCCATGCAGCATGGCTTACAGGATTTTAGTTCCCCAACCAGAGATTGAACCCGAGCCCTCGGCGGTGAACGCGTAGAGTCCTAACCACTGGACCGCCAGGGAATTCCCGATTGCAGTCTTAAACGCCAGAGGATCCAGTGAAGCTACGCCCAGATTCCTGACCCACAGAAATTGCGACAAAATAAATGTTTCTTGTTTTAAGCCACTAAGTTCTGGAGTAATTTGCTATGCAGCAGCAGATAACAAATACATTCAAAATGGTTCCAGAGTGGGGCAACATGGAGCTGAGGCCCCAGCCTATCCAGCCTGGGCAGGTATGATGGCTGAGAAACAAATCTTTGTACTTACAAGCCACTAAGTAGATTGGGGGGTTGGTTTAGTACTACACTAACCTTTGCAAGTGTAAATAACACAATGATAAACATCTTTGTACTGAAGTCATTTACTAAATTTCTAATCATTTGCTTAGGACAGATTCATAGAAATGGAATTGCTCATTTAAATGGTATGACAGGGACTTCCCTCGTGGCGCAGTGGTTAAGAATCTGCCTGCCAATGCAGGGGACACGGGTTCGGTCCCTGGTCCAGGAAGATCTCACATGCCGAGGAGCAACTAAGCCCGTGCACCACGACTACTGAGCCTGTGCTCGAGAGCCCGCGAGCTACAACTACTGAGCCTGCATGCCACAACTACTGAAGCCTGCACACCTAGAGCCCATGCTCCGCAACAAGAGAAGCCACCACAATGAGAAGCCCGTGCACCACAACGAAGAGTAGCTCCTGCTCACCACAACTAGAGAAAGCCCGCGCGCAGCAACGAAGATCCAAGGCAGCCAAAAATAATAAATAAATAAATAAATTTATTAAGTAAATAAAAAAATAAGTAAATGGTATGACATTTTAAGACTTTTAATGTACATTACGAACTAATGGTCCAAAAAGTTATGTTGATTTACATTTCCACCACTGAGGGGTAGTCTGATTCACCAAACCCTGACCAGTTTATTTACCTTTCAGTCATAACTTATGTGTCGATGAAAAAAACCTGTTCATTACCTCCACCAAATTATCTTTTAAATATAATAGTTTCTAGCTCCCGGTACCACAGTCTTGGTTCAGGCCTTCATCATTCCTTATGTGGCCTACCGCAGTATTCTACTCAATGGCCTTGCTTTCTGCAATCAATGTGCCACTCAGCTTGCCTAAGTTATCCTTCAAAAAAATAGTAAGCTGGTCATTAGTCTCCTTAAACTACTTCAATGCCAACCCGTGTATTAGTTATAATAGACTAAACTGCTATAACAAATAGATCTTACAATGCACTGGCTCAGGAAAATAGAAGTCTGTCTCTTCCTCATTTCACAGTCTGGGCAGCTGGTCCATGTTGGTGGGTAGCTCTTTTCTGTGTGGTCAGTCAGTGACTGTCTTAGTCCATTCTGGCTGCTATTAAAAAATACCACAGACTAGGAGGCTTATAAACAAGAGAAATTTATTTCTCACAGTTCTGGGGGCTGGAAGTCTGAGATCAGGATGCCAGCATGGTCGGGTGAGGGCCCTCTTCAGGGTGGCAGACTCCTCCTCACATGGTGGAAGGGGCTAGTAAGCTCTGTGGGGCCTCTTTTTCTTTTTAAGGAAACATAAATAAGTGCGCTGACATACCATATTCACAATGGAAAGTACCAATATTATAAAGATGGCAGCTGTGCCCACGTTAACTCCTAAATTCAGTTCCAATCAGTAACTGAACAATGAAAACATTTTTCATCGCAGACATTTTCAAACTTCACAAAAAAGGATAGTGTAATGAACTCCATGTACCCATCAACCAGCTTTGACAGTTATCAACATTTTGGCAATCTTGTTATAATTACAGGGATTTAAGGGGAAATGTGTGTTATTTTCCTGGAGAATTTTAAATCAGGACCAGAAATCATCATGTCATTTTGCCTGTAATTACTATAGTTTGCATCACTAAGTACTTATTTTTTAAAGCCATAACTACTATTATCATACCTACACAAATGAATACACAAATGATATTCCTACACAAATTCCTACACAAATGATATTCCTTAATATCACCTAACTTTCCATCCACATTCAGATTTCTCAGGTTGTATCCAGAGATGGCTTTTTACAGTTGGTGTATTTGAATCAGGATGTAAACAGTCCTTACACTGCATTTGCTTTTGTCCTTTAAGCCTCTTTGGCTGTGTAACAGCTTCCCTTCTTTTTATTTCCTGCAGTCTGTTTGTTGTGTGTGCATGTGAAGGAAGGGATGTGGGTGGGTGCGTGTTCCAGTGGTATGTGTGTGGGGCCTCTTTTATAAAGGCATTAATCCCAGTCATGAGGGTTCTACCCTTATGACCTAATCCATTCCCAAAGGCCACACCTTCTACTAGTATCACCTTGGTTATTAGGTTTTCAACATATGAATTTGGGGGCGGTGGGACACAAACGTTCAGACCATAGCAGTGACCCAGACTGACAGTGGCTCTGCCCTTTTCAACACATTGCTTCCAAAGTTGACACATTCCAGCCCCTAGAAGAGCACCTCCACTACTAAAACACCATTCTCTGTGGTCTGGACTCCAAGGCAATTGCCTCTTAACTGGTCTCCCTATTTGCCCTGTTGGCATCTCTACTATCCATTTCCCACACACAGAACTTTCCAAAAATAAACCAGACTATACTACTCTTCTGCTAAAAATGTTCAAAATCTTCAAAACCTTCCCATCACATTCAGAAGGAAACCTCACATAATCTGGCACCTGTCTAATGCACAAAACTCACCTTCACTGCTCTGCTCCAGCCACACTGGACTTCTTGCTGATTCTCCACAGGCCAGGCTCACTCTTGCCTCTGGACCCGTGCACAACCTTTCCAAGGCTCCCTCCTTTGCTGCATTCAGGTCTCTATTTAAAAGTCTCCTCTTCTCAGAGGACTTCCTTGGCCACTCCACCTTAGTTTCCTATGAATTCAATCACCTGACAGGTGTTTTTTTTTTTTTTTAATGTTTTACTTATCAATACCTGGGGTTATTATACATTTGTTTGATTATTGTTTTTAGAGTTGAGTGCTGGCATCATGCCTTTTTTTGCTCACTGCTATATAATCAGTATACAGTCAGAACAGGGGTCAGCTCTGGTTTGCTGCCTGTTTTTTTCTTTTTTTTTTGGCCGCACTGCACAGCATGAGGAATCTTATTTCCCCAATCAGGGATGGAACCCGTGCCCCTTGCAGTGGAAGCATGGAGTCTTGACCACTGGACTGCCAGGGAAGTCCCCTGCTCACTGTTTTTGTAAATAGTTTTATTAGAACACAACCACACTCGTTCGTTTACGTGTCTATGGCTGCTTTCATGCTATAGCAAAGTAGTTGTAACAGAGACTGTATTGCCCACAAAAGCCTAAAATATTTAATATCTAGCCCTTTACAGAAAAAGTGTGCCAACTCCTGATCTACAGCAATTAATAAGGACGTATCAGCTTTCTATTATTTGCTCAGTGGATCTTGTTCCATTCCTTTATTTTCCATCCTTTCTGTATGATTCTGCTTGTCTTCTTGTATGCAGTTTATACCTGGATTTTAAAAAACAATCTGGTGGTCTCTGAAAAAGTATGGATTTTTAAGCCCTTTCTGGTTAAAAGAAGGAGGAATGAAGAGTATTTCTTTTACCATCTTGATTAAAATATAATGAAGACAGAGAACACTGATGCAAGAGAAACAACTGCTCTGATCTTAAAGATACTTTCTACTGCTGCTGTGCTCTATGAAACGTCTTGCTCAAAAATCAGACTAAATCCCATCTCTGTCCAAAAGAAAGCAGTAACTGTCATACTGATTAAACACATTTACTACCGTCCTAGCTAATTTCTAGACTTGAAAAAATTATTTGAAGAAATTTTTTTTTTTTGCGGTACGTGGGCCTCTCACCGCTGTGGCCTCTCCCGTTGTGGAGCACAGGCTCCGGACGCGCAGGCTCAGCGGCCATGGCTCACGGGCCCAGCCGCTCCGCCGCATGTGGGATCTTCCCAGACCGGGGCACGAACCCGTGTCCCCTGCATCGGCAGGTGGACTCTCAACCACTGCGCCACCATGAAGAAAACATTTTTTATAAGAGATAGTATTAGTTCATGAAATAATTTGACAATATCACCAATTTATCTTCTTTCTTCCTTCCTTTCTCCAGAAAGGCACCAGCTCTTTTGATTTGGGGTTAGGGATAGCACCTGATTATCTACCTTTTGCAATGTAAGTTATAAGGTGCTTCTGACATATTTATAAAAAAAAAAAAAGAACGTTATTATTCCTTAGGAAAGGTGATTTAATCCATTTGCATTTATTGTGATTAGTGATATACTTTGACACATTCCTGCTGTTTTATTTTTGCTTTCTATTTACCATGCCTTTCCTTCATTGCTTTGGTTTTTCTTTCCTGTTTTCTATTGGAATTACAGCTCTCTTTTTCTCTCTAGTGATTTGCGGCCTAGTCTATTTCTTTCAGTGGTTAACCTTCAATTTTTAACATGCATATTCAACAAGGTATAAAGTTAGTATCTCTATCCTTTCCCAGATCAAGGATTTTATAACACTTTAGCCCTGATTCCTCCCACTTTTCCAACTTTATTCTCTAGAATATTCATTTTACCTTATTTCTAGCCCTCTCCCAAAGCAGTCATCATTTAAATTACTTACACCCAACATAAACTCAGCTTTACCAACTTGTTTACAACTTGTTTGTTCATTGATATTTCTTGCATCCTACTCTTCTCGGGTGGCTGATGTTAATGATGGTTTCTCAGGAAAATGAGATTTCAGGTGATATTTTCGTTGAGAGTTTTTTGGCCTTCCATATACATATATATATATATTAATAAGCAGGTATTATAAAAGCATTAAAAAATAAACCTATCTTCAAACTGGAAAAAAATCAACCTAATGTCCGTGTATAAACACTTAAACAGAGAAAAAATAGCATATTTCAGTGTTCCTGTTAAAAGGAAAAAAGTTAAAGTAAAAATATCTCAAAGTGTAACATTCTTGAGGGAAGGTGGGTGTGAAAAAGGATAATCTGCTTACATTATGCATGACTATTTTCAAACATTTCGGACTAGACAAAGGCACAGGCTTCCAATGAAGAAAAATGGGCTTCTGGGGATTTAAGATCATATTTGACCTGAGTGTAAATAACATTTTGGTTTTCTTCCTGCCAAAATCATGTTCTGGGGTTGAGGTCATACAGGAAAAGAATGAAGTCAATGGTAGAAAGCTCCCCACGTAGCAATTTTTATGTGTCCAGTACTAGAGTCCAGGCGTCAAAGAAGTCTGGAAATGTGAGAAAATAACTTTTTATTGTTGTTTTTTTCAGATAAATGGTCATATCTCTAGCTTTAAATATAGAAGTACTTTGCCCACAAACATGTCTGAGGTTGAAAGAAAACATGTTAAACATATTATTTGAAAACATAAGTAGTTATTGTTTGAAATTTTTTCTTGCAGCATTATTTACGATAGCCAAGACACGGAAGTAACCTAAGTGTCAATTGATGGATGAATGGATAAAGAAAATGTGGTATATACACAATGGAATATTACTCAGCCATAAAAAAGAAGGAAATCCTGCCATTTGCAACTACATGGATAGATCTGGAGGGCATTTTGCTAAGTTAAATAAGTCAGACAGAGAAAGACAAATACCATATAATCTCACTTATATGTAAAATAAACAAAACAAAACCCAAACCCACAGATTACAGAGAACAAATTGGTGGCTGCCAAGGGCTGGGAGTGGGGGCTGGGCAAAGTGGGAGAAGGGGGTCAAAAGGTACAAACTTTAAACTTTCAGTTATAAGTAATAGGGATGTAATGCACAGCATGGTTAATAATTAATAATACTGTGTTGCATATTTGAAAGTTGCTGAGAGAGTAGATCTTAAAAGTTCTCATCACAAGAAAAAAATTTTAGTAACTGTGTGTGGTGATGGATTTTAACTAGACTTGTGCAGAACATTTTGCAATGTATACAAATATTGACTCATGTTGTACACCTGAGGCAAACATGATGTTACATGTCAGTTATATCTCAACTTTTTAAAAAAGATAGGGAATTCCCTGGTGGTCCAGTGGTTAGGACTCTGCACTTTCACTTCTGAGGGCGTGGGTTCGATCCCTGGTCGGGGAACTAAGATCCCACAAGCCACACACACACGCCCCACAAAAAAAAAAAAAAAAGAAAAGAAAGATAAATTGAGCAATATATTAAATATGTTCAAGAAAGTAAAACACTACAATAACTTGTGATCACAACAATTACCAACAACAGGGTCTTGGCAGATATAAGAGTCTTCCAATTATATGTAAATGTCTAGTACCCCTTATCCTATTTTATTCAATAAAAATATATATGTTTTATTAAAAGAACTTCAAATTCACTTGACTTTACATAAAAATAATTTGTATATTTGATTATTATTAGACATGATTTTCTGCACATCTCACAAATGTGAGCTCTAGACCCATGAATTAGTGAGAATTAGTGAGATTCATGATTTTGTTTTATTGCCTGACAATGACTTGGTTTAAATAAGAGAAAAATTTTTTTTCTTTGTTTCAACTTCTTAAACACCTATTTAATTTTGTTTCATTATGGTTCATACTTAGCTAATTATTTTACTCTATTAATTAAGAAAGGGAACAAATAGTTTAATCCAGAGCTCAGATCATAATACCAAACACTCATTCTAGCAGCAATGAGGCAGTTCCCACCCTTCAAGGGTGTCTGTCTTCTTGCTGTCTTAAACTTTACATTTGCTCAGATACTAATATTACTGCTAAAGTCAGGAGCTGAGAAAGAGCTAGGAGGGGAAGAGAAAATGTTAAATAAGGCAAAGTGACAGCTTTAAAGGGAAGTGAGAGAAAAGGCAGTCAAAATTGAAAAAAGATCCCTGAGTTTATAATTAATTTACATATATACTTCTGTGGTTTGCCAAGTGATTTGGTGTGACTACCTAAGTTTAATTAGCATACAGTCTCAGAATGAAAACTCTGTAAGACAAGGCTTCACTTAGATTTGATGGATATTCAGAAAATCACTCTCATTCACGTCTTTGTCATCATCACCCTGCAAAAATGTTAATGAAGGAAAACAATTCCAAGTTCACACATATAATCCCAAAACTTATGCTTACAAGAGAAAACCTGATTTTGTGAATATAGGTTCAAGCTCAATGCAGTATCTAAGCTTCAACCAAGTCTGAAGAAAGGGTTTAAAGACTCATATTAGCAAGCAACACTTAAAGTGAAATACAGACTTTTCACTTAAATCATTGTGAGTTCATGTGTCTTTAAAGGGAATACACAGAATTTATGTAATGTCAAATTATAAAAGAACTGCTAAGAAGTTCAAGGAAGCAGAAACAGTTTTCAATATAGCTTGATATGATACCTATGGTAGTCACCTGGAAATTTCCAAACAAGCCTGAGATATCTCTGAATTGATTTCCTAAACAAAAAGGTAATAATTGATTTTAATAATAATATAGACAATTTAATTTTATTTTAATCAATAATATTGATTTTAATAATTTCCTTCCAGAAGTCTCACAAAGTATTATGACACCTAATTTTTCTAAACTAAGTACCCCAGTTATATACTGCTTTAGGTTCACTCCTACTTATGTAGCCACTCCAGTAAAATAGGATAGATTTTATTTATGACTATTTATCTGGAGAAATGCCTCTTTCCCTGTACTAAGTGCTTAGAGTAATACAGAACACAGCTGTTTTCTTTCTTCAGTGTCCGGTTAATCAGGATTAAATACACACACGCACATACACACACATGCACACACACACGTTTTGCACAGAAAAGAAAACATATTACACAATGTCCTCAGCTGAGCAGAGCAGAAGACTTCATAACTGTCCCTGACTATTATTTAAGAGGAGGCTCAAGAAGGCTCAGTAACAACTGCCATAACTACTCATAAGTGCCACGAAATGGTTAGAGATCAAGTTCATAGCACTGACCTTCATCCTACATAATAAACCGTATTATTTCATTTATATTTGGCAAATCTGGTTACAGTGATTTTAGGCTTTGAAGAGACAATGATGGTGTTTCCCAGAGATCTTAATAGATATAATTTTAGAAGGGGTTCAAGTTTTATTTATACATTTTTTATTGTATCAAAATATACAGAACATAAAATGTATTATCTAAACCATTTTTAAGTGTACAATTCATTGGCATTAAGTACGTTCACAATGTTATGCAACCATCGTTACAACAGATAAAATTTTGTATGATGTGCATAGCATATATTTCAAACCCATGGTTATACAAATTTCTTAAGCAATGCAGACATCTGTATAAATTGTGTAAAAATCATAAATCAGGGGCAGTGTACACATGCAATTATAGTCAGTCTGATGCCTTAATTATTCATTTTTTTCACAACTTCCTCAGTTTTACTGTAAAGTTGTCTGTAGCTCAAAATTTTCTGCAATCTTTTCAATAAAATTAGTAATATCACTTACAGAACATGAATTTCAGAACATGCCTTTCCACATTTATTCAACTGATAGGGTTTTTCTCATGATGAATTCTTTGCTGCTTCAGTAAAAGGCTAATTTTAAGTTTTCCCACATTTACAAAGCTCCCTTGTTTTTATGACTTCTTTGATGGAGAATAAGATGTGTCTTCTAGTTAAAAGATTTCGCACATGTGTTGCATTTATTTTGTTGCTCTGCTGTGAGTTGAGTAATGTTTAAGGAGATGTGATCTCTTGATGAAGGCTTTGCCACATTCAGTGCACCCGTGGGGTTTCTCGCCTGTATGAGTTCTCTGATGCATGACCAACACTGATGAGTCTGCAAAGGCTTTGCCACATTCTCTGCATTGGTATGGTTTCTCGCCTGTATGGATTCTGGAGTGTTTATAAAGGGATGAACTGTACCTGAAGCTTTTCCCACACTCCTTACATTCAAATGAGTTCTCGGGTGTGTGCGATTTCACATGCTGAGTAAAGGAAGAGTTCCAGGTGAATGATTTCCCACATTGACCACATTCATAAGGCTTCTCTCCAGTGTGGAGTCTCTGATGGACCACGAGTTGTGCTTTATGCGTAAAAGCTTTCCCACAATCACTGCACACAAAGGGTCTCTCTCCAGTATGAATTTTTTGATGAGCTGCAAGGTGTCCCTTACTGTTAAAGGCTTTCCCACAGTCACTGCATTCAAAGGTTATTTTTTTCCTTGTATGCTTTTTTTCATGTCTAATGAGACGAGACTTCTTTTGGAAGGCTTTCCCACATTCACTGCACCCAAAGGTTTTTTTCCTTCTGTGCTTTTTTTCATGTCTAATAAGACACAACTTGTTTTTGAAGGCTTTTCCACATTCCTTGTATTCATAAGTTTTCTCTGATATAACTTTTATTATAACTAAGAAAGTATAAGTTAGGTTGCAAACACTTTCCATTTGGTTCACATTTATGCTGTTTTTCTCTTGAAGAAATAAAATTTATATTCAGATTACAATTTTGGACTGTCTCATTGGTCAGTGTTTTCTTGAAGGTGAACATACCTTGGTTCAAAAAACTGTCTTTGCTTCCTTCTCCTTCCTGTCCTTCTAGCTCATCATCAAGTAAGCTGATAACTTCTAAAAAGGAGTAAAATGAAACATTCTCAGTTACTCCTTCCAATATCATGTAATAGAAAGAAATTTTTAAAGTCTATGTTTTAGGGCAAGGATGCCTATTCTGACCACTTCTAGTCAACATAGTACTAAAGTCCTAGCTAGACCAATTAGGTAAGAAAAAGAAACAAAAAACATCCAAATGGGGAAGGAAGAAGTAAAAGAATCTCTGTTCATTGATGACATGATCTTGTATTCAGAAAACCCTAAAGATTCCATGAAAAAACTGTTAGAACTAATAAATTCACCAAAGTTGTAGGACACAAAATCAACATACAAAAATCAGTTGTCTTTCTATACCCTAAAAGCAAACAGTCTGAAAAGGAAATTAAGAAAACAATCCATTACAATAGCATCAAAAAGAATAAAATAAACTTAACCAAGGAGATGAAAGACCTGTACACTGACAACTACAAAACACTTCTGAAAGAGATTAAAGAAAACACAAATAAATGGAAAGACATTTTCCATTTTCTGTGTTCATGGACTATTGTTAAAATGTCCCAAATGTACCCAAATGTATCTACAGATTCAGTGCAAGCCCAGTGGAATTTTTTGCAGAATTTGAAAAAGCAATTCTAGGGGCCTTCCCTGGTGGTGCAATGGGTAAGAATCATCCTGCCGGGACTTCCCTGGTGGCACAATGGTTAAGAATCCGCCTGCCAACGCAGGGGACATGGGTTCAAACCCTGGTCTGGGAAGATCCCACATGCTGCGGAGCAACTAAGCCTGTGTGCCACAATTACTGAGCCTGCACTCTGGAGCCTGCGAGCCACAACTACTGAGCCCATGTGCCACAACTACTGAAGCCCACGTGCCTAGAGCCCATGCTCTGCAACAAGAGGAGACACCCCAATAAGAAGCCCACGCACTGCAACGAAGAGTAGCCCCCGCTCACCACAACTAGAGAAAGCCCGTGCACAGCAATGAAGACCCAATGCAGCCAAAAATCAATAAATAAAATAAATAAATTTATATATATATAAAAAAGAAGAATTCACCTGCCAATGCAGGGGACAAGGGTTCGAGCCCTTGTCTGGGCTCGCACAGCAACAAAGACCCAATGCAGCCAAAAATAAATTTAAAAATAAATTAATTAACTAAAAAAAAAAAAAAGAAAGAAAAAGCAATTCTAAAATTCATATGGAACCACGAAGGACTCCCAAGAGCCAAAACAATCTTGAGAAAGAACAATGCAGCAGGCCTCACATTTCCTGTCTTGAAACCACATCACAAAGTTACAGTAATCAAAACTGTACTTTATGGTACTGGCATAAAGACAGACATATAGACCAACAGAAAAGAATAGAGATCCCAGAAGTAAGCCCACGCATATATGTTCTTCAAGAAGTGTGCCAAGACAACACAATGGGGAAAGAATAGTTTCTTCAACAAATAGTGCTGGGAAAACCAGATACCCACATGTAAAAGAGTGAAATTGGACCCCAATCTTACACGACAAACAAAAATCAACTCAAAATGTATTAAAGACTTAAACATAAGATCTGAAACTATAAAACTCCTAGAAGAAAAGATAGGGGAAAACTTCAGAATATTGGTGCTCACAATGATTTCTTGGATAGGGAACCAAAAGCACTGACAACAAGAGCAAAAATAGACAAGTGGTACTACAGCAAACTAAAAAGTTTCCATCAAGAAAAGGAAACAATTAATAGAGTGAAAAGGCAACCTACAGAATGGGAAAAAATATTTTAAAAACATATATTGGATAAGTCGTTAATATCCAAAATATATAAGGAACCCTTACAACTCAATAGCAAAAAACGGGCAAAGAACTTTAATGGACATTTCTCCAAAGGAGACATACAAATGGTCAACAGGTATATGAAAAGATGCTCAACATCACTAGTCATCAGGGAATTGCAATTCAAAACCACAATAAGATATCACCTCACACCTGTTAGGATGTCCATTATTAAAAAAAATAATAATAATAACAAGTGTTGGCAAGAATGTGGAGAAATTAGAACTCTGGTACACTGTTGGTGTGCATGTAAAATGGTACAGCCACTATGGAAAACGGTATGGAGTTTCCTCAAAATATCAAAAATTGAACCACCATATGATCCAGCAATCCCACTTCTGGGTATTTATCAAAAAAATTGAAAACAGGATTTCCTAGAGATATTAGCACTCCTGTGCTCACTGCAGCATTATTCGCAAGAGTTGGAAACAATCTAAATGTCCACTGACAGATGAATGGATAAAGGAAATATGGTATATACATACTTTAAAAAAGAAGGAAATCCTTCATATGCTACAACATGGATGAACCTCAAGGACATTAGGCTAAGTGAAATCAGCTAGTCACAGAAGGACAAAAACTGCATGATAGCACTTACATAAAGTATTTAAAATAGTCAAACCTATATAAGCAGAAAGTAGAGTAGTGGTTGCCAGGGGCAGGGAGGAGTGGGAAATGGCGAGTTGTTCAATGGGTTTAGAATTTCAGTCCTGCAAGATGAGGAAGTTCTAGAGATCCCCTGTACACCAATGTGCATACAGTTAACCATATTGTACTATACACTTAAAAGTTTGCCAATGAGGGTAAGTTTCATATTATGCATTTTTTTCTACCACACACATGCAAAAAGTCTCTGGTTTCAGGTCTAGTCTCCCATTCTGGACTACAAAACGAAAAAGAAATCTGTATTTGTCCTGCCCTGGGCATTAAGAAGAAACTGCTGAAATGGAGGCTTCCGGAAAACAATAATGAGAACAAGTAGCTTTTTCTATTTATAAATATGACTTTCCATTCTGTGAAAGATGGTAAAACAGGTACAAAGTAATGTTATAACAGTGACAAAGAAAGTTAAAAAGGGCTCTTAACAAGGATGCAGAGTAGCTCTGAGAATGGGGAGAGCCATTTCAGAGGAATGAATGAGGAGGGTAACCAGGTGAACAAGGAGATAAAGGCATTCTGAGAAATGAGAAGAGCTAGACTGGGTTGGGGAAATTTGACCAGAGTCAAAATCTACAACATCTAAGAATTAAGTTATCCTGTTAGGATGCTCCCGAGTCTCCTTCACACACTTCTCCTTCTCCTTCCTCATCCTGCACACAACCACCAAAGAACTGTCAAGCCATTAACTCCCTTTTACCTATAGGCACTTTCCTATATCCTCTCTAGCCACCCAAGCCACAGTTGAGGACTATTTGTAGAAAGTTCTCCAACTCCACTTCTAGCTAGGATTCATTCTCCAATGCCTACACATACCCAGGAACACAGAGGCTCAGCAGAACGTTGAAAAGAGACCAGATGTCAATTCTTTTGCTTCTATCATCAGTTATTTCTACTACTTGATAAGAATTTTTCCTGATAAATAATCCTATTTTTTTTGTAACCTCTTTCAACCTTCCAGATGTACTAGCCTCCAAAACTCTGCTTTGCCCCTGACACCACACTCTTTAACTCAAATTTCACATTTTGGTTTCCACACATACAGATTCCATTATTTCTGGGGATCTGAACCATAAGACTGCTAGGCTTTACCAACTTTTGCCTTTATATACTGTGTGGTTAAGAAAGTTAACTCTGACTACTGTTACTATGGTGCCACACCGTGTCCAAAACAACATAATCACCGCTCAAAACCCTACAAATGCTAAGTCCACTGATATAATAATGTTAGGGAAAATGGAGGAGAAGGCAATTCTTCACTGTTTCTGAGATTGCCTTCCATCAATGGAGAACCTTATTAGTGTAACAATTTGGACTCTTACCTCATTCCTTATTTCTCAAATAAACACAATCTGATTACATTATTAGAAACAGATGTATGGAAAGATCTGCCACCATGTTGAGGAGGGAAGAAGAATGAGGATTCTAGGGACTGAGAGAACCAACAAGCACTTCGGTGGAACAGGCAGCGCGAGGAGCCAGAGCGGAGAGGAAGGACATCCTCCCACACAAGAGCTGAGAAACAGAAAGAGCGGCCACGTGGAAGAGTGGAAGTGAAGGTGTCACCCGGGGATCTGAGGATGTTGTGTCAGGTGTACCCAGTCACTTTCAAAGGTGTGTGGTTTTAAGAGGTGCTTCCTGAAAAGTATTTCAGAGGTGCCTGTCCCTCACTCACCAACTGGGATCTCAGTTCCAGAGACTCCCATCTACCTGCTTTCTCTGACTCACCTGGAGAGCGCCAACGTGGGTTCTCTCCCTCCACCATCCATGGCTCTTGTCCTTGCTCCACCTTGAAGATCACTTTTGTTTTGGTGACTGGACACCCTGTTCATGGGAAACAACACAGAACTGGGGACAAAGTGCTAGGAACAAACGACTACCTCACAATTTGGGTTTGCCTCCTGGAGTCTTAGGGCCTGTGAAGATAACATGCTTTAGAACAGAAAAGACCCTTCTTCATTTGGGAGGCAGAAGCATTAAACATACTACCTGATCCCCAAAGGGGATTATGAATCTTTGACTGGACTAAGCTGGTGGCGCAGTGGTTAAGAATCCGCCTGCCAATGCAGGGGACAAGGGTTCGAGCCCCGGTCCGGGAAGATCCCACATGCCGAGAAGCAATGAGGCCCGTGCACCACAACTACCAAGCCTGCTCTCTAGAGCTCGCAGCCGTAACTACTGAGCCCATGTGACACAACTACTGAAGCCCACGTGCCTAGAGCCCGTGCTCCGCAACAAGAGAAGCCACCACAATGAGAAGCCCATGCACCGCAACGAAGAGAAGCCCCTGCTCGCCACACTAGAGAAATGGAAAGCCCGCACGCAGCAAAGAAGACCCAACACGGCCATAAATAAACAAACAGAAATAGCAAAAACAAAAAGATTCTTTGACCACTAAAATTCAGGGTCAAACTTACTAATGCTTCAGAATGTTCACAGGTTTCTCAAGTCTTAAAGGAAGGGTACTATTAGTATATCCTGAGTTACACAGGGAAGTTGTCCTTACCCACTGAGATGAGGTTTCTAAAGTTCTCCAGCATCACATCCCAATACAGCTTCCTCTGAGAATATCCCAGCAGCTGCCACTCCTCCAGGGTGAAGTCCACGGCCACATCCTGGAATGTCACTGATCCCTGTAATAGTACATTCATCTTCGACCTGAAGTGAGCACCACTGGGGCACGTGGAGGGGATTCTGACCAATTCCTCTAATTATGTTCATATGTTCAGAGTTTGCAGTAAGTTACCTAGAATAACTAAAAACTATGTACTTGATTTAGAATTAAAATTTGTGATAGAAGAAAATCATATTAAAACTGTCCCACTGGGCTTCCCTGGTGGCGCAGTGGTTGAGAGTCCGCCTGCCGATGCAGGGGACACAGGTTCGTGCCCCGGTCTGGGAAGATCCTGTGTGCCGCAGAGCGGCTGGGCCTGTGAGCCATGGCCGCTGAGCCTGCGTGTCCGGAGCCTGTGCTCCGCAACGGGAGAGGCCACAATAGTGAGAGGCCTGCGTATCGCAAAAAAAAAAATATATATATATATATATATATATATATACATATGTATATATATATATATATACATATATATATATATATATATATATATATATATATATATATATATATCCCTCCCCTTTTAAAAGAATATGTATGCAGATACAGAGACACACAAGCTTGGTGGTCTCTGCAAATAAATAATAGCTATTTACCAAAATGTAAATAATTGTTATTTAGGGTTGTAAAGACAGCAGAATCATATGTAACTTCTATTTTTTTTTTTTACATATTTATACTTTCTAAGTGTTTATACTGTATTTTTTCAAATACATACATATACATATACATGTAAATATATACAGTTTAAAAATATACATGTAAAATTTAAACAAAGGTCTATAATGCCCTACAACATCTTGGTTCCACCTCTTCTAACCTCATCTGCTTCAATCCTTCAAGCACCCTCCTATAGTCACTCTGATCAGACATTCAGCTTTCTTGCTCTTCCTCCAAAATACGAAGGATGATTACTCAGGATCTCTGCACATCTCTTCTGCCTGGGCTGTTCTCCCACAGGGAAAAGTCGAGATACTGCACAGCTCACTCTCTAAATTCCTTCAGGTCTCTGCTTACAGGTCACTTAGCAGTGAGGTTTTTCTTGACAACCTCAGATAAAAGAGCTTCCTCCCTCATGGTCACCACCACTCTGTACACCCTTACTCTGTCTTTTTCTCCATTGCACCTACTATCAAATGACAGATTGTGTATCTGTTTGATTTTTGTTTGTCTACCTCCATGAAAAACATAGATTCTATTTTGCTCATTGTGGTGCACCAAGTACCAGAATGGTGTTTGGTCCACAACAGACACTCAGCAAATATTTGCTGAATGACTCAAACTCCTTGTTACATGTTTTCAAAAGAAACTTATTAAGCAACTTTGGCCCAGATGAACTGTGATGCAGAGGACTTCCCTGGCAGGCGAGTGGTTAAGACTCCACGCTTCCACTTCAGGGGGCACCCGTTCAATCCCTGGGCAGGGAACTAAGATCCTGCATGCCGCTGCGGTGCGGCAAAACTTTTTAAAATTTTTATTATTTTTATTTTTGGCTGCACTAGGTCTTCGTTGCTGCCCGTGGGCTTTCTCTAGTTGTGGCGAGTGGGGGCTACTCTTTATTGCAGTGCACGGGCTTCTCATTGCGGTGGCTTCTCTTGTTGCAGAGCACGGGCTCTAGGCACGCAGGCTTCAGTAGTTGTGGCACAGGGACTCAGTAGTTGTGGCGCACGGGTTTACTTGCTCCGCGGCATGTGGGATCTTCCCGGACCAGGGCTCGAACCCGTGTACCCTGTATTGGCAGGCGGATTCTTAACCACTGCACCACCAGGTAAGACCCATGGCAAAACTTCTGAACTGTGATGCAGGAAAAAGAACAGTCTGGGAATTGAAGACTGGATTTCAGGCCTGACTCAGCCACTAACAAGCTGTGGGACTCTAGCACTCAATTGCCATCTCCTTAAAATGAAGAAGCAGAACCAGAAGACTCCGAAAAGTCCTTCTAGCATCTTGAGGCTGTGATTACTCTGTAAACTAGTTCTGCATTTAGGTAAGGGGAGAAAGGGAATCAGCATAACCCCAAAGGGCAAATATAACAACTAAAATAGTTAAGGAGCCAGCTTAATTGTGAAGGAAGCAATGAGAAAGGAAACACACTGGTGTGAATGTGTGTTTGTGAGAGCCTGAGAGAGAGAGAAAGAGAGAGGGGGACTCAATAAATGTGTTTAGGAAAGCAGCAGAATTTCTTCTGTAGTAGCTCTTGATTCTTCTTTCCCTTGACCATACCCTCATTCTCCTCCTGTGAGTTTCATTTTCCTGTGGAGCCTGACCACATAAAGCCATACTTCATTTTCTGTAATTCTCATCTCTCTCCTCAAACATTTGGGACAACACCTCCATAAACACAGTCCTTGATGGTACTTACATGTAATGCCATGAGTCAAGCCCTACTCTCACTAGATAGTAGAGACAGAAGTTGATTCTTGTCTCAACTGAAATGGGGTAAAAATGTCACAGGTCAGGAGAGCCTCTTCCCGGGGTTAATCTGATGGAGAAGCAACACTCCTTCAACAGGAACCTTCACGTTGGGCCGCGATTCTTTAAACTCACCATCCTGTGGCCCTAGGTTGACTTTTTGTAGATTTTAACCAGGGCCGCTGGAGATGGAAACAGGCAGGAATACTCAAGAGGGACCCTCAGGTTCAATTACACAGTCTTCCTGCAGAGACACCAAGAGTTCTCTCAATAACAATGATCACAAGTTGAAGTTCATTTAGCATTCACTCCTCAAGAAGAATACAGACTAACTCTTTGTTTTAGGCAAAGTACTATGTTGCAAAAATAATGAAATTTGGGTAAAATGGCACTGAGTTTGAATACTCGCTCCTCCACTAACTAGCTGTGTGATTTGAAGCAGCTTCATACCTCCCTGTAAAACGATGAGTACACTTACAAAGTCATCGTGATAAACAAATGCCAATACTTTAAAATAATGTGCTTAACAGTGTCTGGCACTGGCTGTATTGATTCTCTTCCCCGCCGCTTTGAAGGGGTTTACTGCCTTCGGCGAGTCAAAAATCCTGTGGAATGAGATGAGTTACGGTTCAACGCACAGGCGGGGGCTCCCTACGCGGGCCGCACTACCTACAGCACAGCAACGCAGATTGGCCCGCCACGCCCCAGCCAGACCTGAGCACAAAGGAGCCCAGCCCTTACTCGGCTTCCTCTGAGCCAAATGCCCCCGCGCATAGGAGTTACCTACAATTTTGCTTTCTTCACATGAACTGAGAAGCCGGTCTCTGCTCTCCACCTGTCCCTCAAGCCCTTCTAGCTCACCCGCGGCTCAGTACCGAAACACGTGGAGGAACGAAAACACTTCCTGAGGTCCCCACTGCGCGTGTGCGGAAGTAGCGACCCACCCAGACCCTCCCCGCAGGGGTCTCTGAGGAAATCCATCAGAGACTACATTTCCCATAAGGCTCCTGGAGTTTATGTCCGTAAGGCCTCAGGGACTTTCTCTTCATCTAGCGGAGATTTCCAGTTTGATGTAGTTTGGGCTTCATGGAGAATCATATTGAAAGGAAACGTGTACGTAATTTTTACTGATTAATATAAACGTGACATATAGAAAACATATGCCATATAGACGTGGTAAATAGAAAACAGTAATTTATTTAAAGCAAGAGTTTCTTCTTTCATTTTATTTTTAAAAAGAATTAAACTTAGTAACACTGTAATAACATATCATCTGTAAATAGTTTTAAAATCTAAACTATGTAAATTAATATATTAGATCCCTGTTAAAAAGGTTTTTAGTTTCAGACAGCTTAGTTATGAGTATATTTCAAAGCTTTATTACAATCTAGCTGTAAGGGAACAGCAAGAGGGCAATTTCAAGTTTCACTCAGGGAAAAGAGTTTATATAGGAAAAGAGAAGGGTTACATAATCGTTGGCGAGCTATAAAAATGAGAGTGTATCTAACAGGCATCAGGTTGGGTGGATAACTAGTTTCTATAACAAGTCTTAATTCCATTAAAGTCATTTAGAAATTGCTTATCAGGAATGATCATTTTTTCCCAGAAGGAAGTAATGAATTATAGTATGCAAAAAAAAAACCCTTTCCCCAGACGAGGTTTGGGACAATTTCTCTTCTATAGGTTTCTTCAGACCTCTCTCCTCCACCCCTCAGCGCGCGCTCTCTCTCTCTTTTTTTAAAAAATTACTTATTATTTATGGCTGCATAGGGTCTTAGTTGCGGCACGTGCGATCTTTCGTTGCGGCATTCGGGCTTCTCTCTAGTTGTGGCCCACAGGCTCAGTAGTTGTGGCACATGGGCTTAGTGGCCCTGTGGCATGTGGGATCTTAGTTCCCTGACCAGGGATCGAACTCACGTCCCCTGCATTGGAAGGCAGATTTTTAACCACTGGACAACCAGAGAAGTCCCCTTTTTTCCTTTTTTTTTTAATGTGTGTATACTGTCAGGCCTTATCGTAAGCATATATCTAATATTCATTCAACAAAAACATGTTGCCTGAGTTCCTGTTATATACCAGACATTGATTTGGGTATGGAGTAGTGAGCAAAACAGACAAAAATGCCTGCCTTGTGGACCTAATGTTCTATTTTATTAGATATTGATAAATGCTATGGAGAAAAATAGTGCAATGAAAGGGGATAGGCAGTAGGGGAGGGCTGCAGTTTTAAACAGAGTAGTCCAGGAAGGCCCCTCTTAGGAGATATTTGAGCAAAGACCTGAAGGAAATGAAGTTGCAAACTCATGCCAGGTGAAAAAGGGTTTTAGGTAGAGAAAACAGCAAGAGCAAAGACCTGAAGCAGAAAGTGCCAAACACATTTAAGGAACAGCAAGGTGGGCCATGTACCTGGAGAAGGGAGAATAATAAAGAGGTAAGGAGGGGTGAGGGCCCAGACTGTGGAGGGACTTGTAATCAATGTAAGGACTTTAGCTTTTCCTCTGAGTGAAAATAGAGGCTTCTGGAGAATTTTGAGCAGAGGAGTGCCATGGTCTGACTCAAGTTTTAATATGATCACTCTGGCTGCTGTGTGGAGAATAAACTGGAGGAAAGCCAGGGTACAACCAGTTAGGAGGTCATTAGAATAATCAAGAAGTGAGATGATAGTGGCTCAGACCAAGTAGTAGCAGAAGAGCTAGTGAGAAGTAGTTGCATTCAAGATCTATTGAGTCTGAAGGCAGACTCAATATTGATTTACTGTAGATCATATATAAGTTATGAGAGAAAAAGGAAACTCAAGGATGATTCCCACGTTCCAGATGTGAGCAAGTGAAAGGACGGAATTGCCATCAGATGAGATGGAGAAGGCTGCAAGAGGAGCACATCTAGGGAGAAGGAGAGAGAGCAGGACCTGTTTTGAACGTGTTTAGTTTGAGATGCCGATTAGAGAAAACCAGGTGGTGAAGTTGGACAAATACGCTTGAATTCAGGAGAGATGTCTACAAGAAATACATTTGGGAGATATCATTATATAGATAGACTTTGAAACCATCAGACAAATGGGGTTACCAATGAAGAGCATATAGAGAGAGAAGAGAAGAGGTCTGAGGATAGAGCCCTGGGATATTCCCAAGTTGAGAGTTTGTAGAGATGAGAAGGACTCAGCAGGGAGACTGAGAAGGAAAAATCAGTGAAGCAGGAGGAGAACCAGGAGAATGTGGCTGCTGTAAGCAACGTGGAAATAAATGCTTCACAGAGAACCGAGAGCTACATCGCGTCCTAAGCTGTTAATAATTAAGGCCGACGACTTGGTCATTGGATACAGCAAGTAGAATTTTATCGGTGACCTTTACCAGAACAGTTTCAGCAGAGTGGTGTAGGGGAAAGCCTATTTGGAATGAGTTTAAGAGAACATGACCTGAAAAGTCTAGATTGGGGGAATTTCAGTGAGACAAAGAGATGGTTTCTGTGGAAAAAAAAAAAATTCAAGAAGGAAAAGCAAAAGACGGAAGGGGAATGGGTAGATTAACAGAGTGCTAAAACTAGCACTTTGGTGAAAGTTTGATGAGGAACAGGATATTATTTCCCCTGAAAATTACTTAATTACCATTTTTCCCTTTGTAATTAAGTAATTAATTAAGGGGAAAATGGTAATTTTACAATGTAGAAATGTGGTGGATGCCACCCTAACCAAGTAATTAAAGTTAAAGTGACCAGTAATGGGAATTCCCTGGTGGCGCAGTGGTTAAGAATCCACCTGCCAATGCAGGGGACACGGGTTTGAGCCCTGGTCTGGGAAGATCCCACATGCCACGAAGCAACTAAGCCTGTGGGCCACAACTACTGAGCCTGCGCTCTAGAGCCCGTGAGCCACAACCACTGAGCCCGCATGCCACAACTACTGAAGCCTGCGCACCTAGAGCCTGTGCTCCTCAACAAGAGGAGCCACCACGATGAGAGGCCTGCGCACCGCAATGAAGAGTAGCCCCTGTTCTCCACAACTAGAGAAAGCCCGCGTGCAACAGCGAAGACCCACCTCAGCCAAATAAGTAAATAAGTAAATAAATAAAAATTTTAAATAAAATTTAAAAAAAGTAAGATCACCAGTAATAAGTTTGACATTGTGTCTCCTGACATGAAATACTAAGAATATCACTTACATGATATACTTGCCCAAATGCATAACTTGAATCTAATCATGAGGAATCATCAGACCAACCAAAACTGAGGGGCACTCTACAAAATAACTGGCCTGTACTCTCCAAAAATATCAATGTCATGAAAGACGTTGAAAGGCTGAGGAATTGTTCCAGATTAAAGGAGTCTGAAGAAATATGACAACTAAATACAATGGGTAATCCTGGTTTGGATCCTGGACCAGAAAAAAAAAATTAAGAAAAACATTATTGGTTTAAATGCAATGTGGTATCTTGGATTGGATCCTAGATCAGAAAAAGGACACTTATTGAAAAACTAGTGAAATATGAATAAAATCTGGAATTTAGTTAATTGTGATAAACTGGTGTTGGCTTCTCAGTTGTGCTCTGGTAATAAAAGTTGTTAACTTTAGGGGCAATAGGTGAAGGATATATGGGAACTCTCGGTACTAGCTTTGAAACTTTTCTGTAAACCTAAAATTATTCCAAAATTAAAAATTTCTTTAAAAAAGAACAGTATTGAGACAATTGGGGAATTTTATGGATGACAGATTATAGTATTATACCAGTGGTAAATTTTTTTTTATTTTGATCATTGAACTGTGGTCATATAACAGAATGTCCATGTTCAAAGGGGTGAAATGTTATTGGACATCTTCTCAGCCTCACTTCTTCCTTTTTTTTTTTCTGCCCACAGCATGCAGCTTGCAGGATCTCAGTTCCCCAACCAGGGATTGAACCCAGGCCACTGCAGTGAAAGCACAGAATCCTAACCACTAGGCACCAGGGAACTTCCTCTTCTTCCTTCTTTTGGTAACAGTCCCTATTTTTCTTTTGGGGGACTACTCTGCTCCTATTACATGAGATCTTGGTGGTAATGTAAATCAAGGTTTTCTGTGGTATCGATCTGTCTTTTCAGTGGTATGCACTAGCTCACTGGAAATAATACGCTTTTAGTTTTGCAAAGGAAATTACTAAAAGACTAAAGTGCTTCTAAAAAAATAAGAGACCATTGTTTCTTCCTCATCATAGGTGAGTTTAACACATTTGCAATTAATATTATTATTGATATGCTTTTATTTATTTCTACTTTTTTTTTGCTTTCTATTTATTATATCGTTTTCTGCAACTTTCACCTTTCCTGCTCTGTTGGATTTATGAAGTTTTCATTATTGCCTTCTTCAGATTTTTAAGTTACACATTATATTTCTAAGCTTTTCTAGTTCCCTTACTTTTTTTTACACCTTTATAAAGCCTAAACTCTCTTTTTCCAGAACTCAAGGACTCCTAAACTTAGATCTGCCTTTCTCACTTTTTCTGTTTTCTTCTTTTCATTATACTTTTTGTATTTCATTCTTAAAAATTAGCATATATGATATAATCAGAAAAAAATGAAGTTTCATTGGGGGAGAAAACGCCCTATCTGCCATCTGTGTATAAATAAAAGAGAAAGAAGGTATTTTTCAGTGATCTTTTCATAAAGTAAAAAAGGAAAGAAAATCTCAAGGTATGACAGACTCTTAGAGGTGGGAAAAATCGAGGGAGTTCTCATTTAGATTGTGTATGGCTGTTTCAGCCACAGAATACAAATAGACTAGGGAGTTCTGGGAATCTGAGATGTTTGGATGGAACTAAGCATAGTTTTGGTTTTCTTCTTGCCAAAATCTCGTATGGCCTAAGCCAATGAGCTCAGTGACAAAAACTCTCAAGGTGGCAGTTTATATTTGTCCAGTAAGGAAGTGTACATATATATATATATATATATTTTTTTTTTTTTAAATTTTTGGCTGCATTGGGTCTTTGTTCCTGAGTGTGGGCTTTCTCTAGTTGCAGCAAGCGGAGGTTATTCTTCGTTGTGAATGGGCTTCTCATTGCGGTGGCTTCTCTTGCTGCAGAGCACAGGCTCTAGGCGCGTGGGCTTCAGTAGTTGTGGCACATGGGCTCAGTAGTTGTGGCTTGCGGGCTCTAAAGCACAGGTTCGGCAGTTATGGCGCATGGGCTTAGTTGCTACGCAGCATGTGGGATCTTCCTGGACCAGGGCTTGAACCCGTGTCCCCTGCATTGGCAGGTGGATTCTTAACCACTGCGCCACCAGGGAAGCCCAAGGAAGTATATTTTAACTTGCTCTACTGTATTCCTTCTTCCACTTAAGGGAGTGAATTAATTTATGGAACCTAGATAACATACTTCCTGACATATTACAATTAAAATTCCCTTGTTTTATTCGCAGACCATCGCACACCTCTTGCCACCTCGACCTACACAGCTGCTCTTCCAAGGGGACCTCACATCATGCCGACAACAGTAGAGCTCCCTACTGCCTCCTACTATGTGTCCTCTTCCTGTAGCCTTACATAGTTTTGAGTTTCTCAGATGAGAAGCATGGGCATGGGAAGGGGAGATAGGATGGGAATGGAAAGCACCGAGTAGGGTAAAACAAGGATTTCATGTAGGAAATGAGAGAAAACTGTTGGGCTGCAAAAAAAAAGGCAAGTCCCATGACTATACATACCTAAAGAATTCCCTGTGTGGCTGACAAATGGATTCTGAAGACAATTCCAAAAGAAAGAAGGTAACAGAAATTTTTGAAACTCCAAGAGTGTAACTAGTATGCCACCTCCTAAAACAACTGGGAAAGTGTTAAAGAAAAAAGGTATTCAGTGACATTTGTTAAAGATGACAAATGACAAGACAGACTTTACTCAGAACCAGTGTGATAGGTATAGGGACCACTGCCATGGGATTTTAGTTGGGGAGAGACTGCGCTCAACTCTGAATACACCATACACAAGTAGGAATTTATAGCTAAGGAGTAGGGTAGGGGGTCAGTGGGTGGAAAATTACTAAGAGAAAACGGGTAAGGAGGGTTCTGGCTGAATCCGCCTAACAGGATTCCTGCTGAAGACAGGCCAGGGTGATCAGACATCACCTGAAGGATGATGGAGGATGAGGAACCTGATCAGATATTGAGGGTGGAGGGTTCTGGTTAAAATGACTTAGCAGGGTTCTTGCTAAAACTAGATTTTACAAGTAAGTGTGCAAGTGGGCCTCGGAAAGGTTCAGGAGCCTGACTAAGGTTTGGTTAAGCAACAAAGTCAGTAAATAATTTAGATCCTTAAGTGCTAGTATGCTTGTTCAAAAAAAAGCACTGTCATTCATTTATAATCATTACTCAGCATTACTCTTCAAAAAATGGACAATGAGGGCTTCCCTGGTGGCACAATGGTTGGGAGTCCGCCTGCCGATGCAGGGGACGCGGGTTCGTGCCCCGGTCTGGGAGGATCCCACATGCCACGGAGCGGCTGGGCCCGTGAGCCATGGCTGCTGAGCCTGTGCATCCAGAGCCTGTGCTCCGCAACAGGAGAGGCCGCAGCGGTGAGAGGCCGGTGTACCGCAAAAAAAAAAAAAAAGGCCAATGAGAGAAGAACAATGTAATATAGTTGTAACTGAGCTTAAACTTGAAAAGGCTTGATTTCTGAATTTAGGTTCAAGCTGTTTTGTCACAACTCAAGAAAAGGCATAAAAGTTTTTTGACATTATCAAAGAATATTGTGAACAGCAGTAAAAACTGTAGCTTAAATAATGGTTGGGGCTTCCCTAGTGGCACAGTGGTTGAGAGTCCGCCTGCCGATGAAGGGAACATGGGTTCGTGCCCCGGTCCGGGAGGATCCCACATGCCGCGGAGTGGCTGGGCCCGTGAGCCATGACTGCTGAGCGTGCGCGTCTGGAGCCTGTGCAACGGGAGAGGCCTCACAACAGTGAGAGGCCAGCGTACCACAAAAAAAAAAAAAAAAAGGTTGCTTCATCCTTTTAAGGGAATATGTGGAACTTACAAAATGTCACGTTCCAAAGTGAAGTTGCTGAGCAAAAAAAAAGTGCTCTTTTCAACTCGATTAATGCTGCCTGTGCTGTCACATGGTAAATTCCAGGCACCCCTAGGAGCAAAACCTGTATCAATTTCTTACAAGAAAACAAAAAATAGACCCCAAAGCTCACTCCCTGAAAGTTGCAAAGTATCATGACACTCTAGTTTATTAAAATGAAATGTAGATGATACCCTAGTTAACTACTACTTGAGCTATACTTACACCTTAGGTAAATACATCAATGAAAAAGAACAGGAATATTTGAAGGGCAAATGTTTTATTTACACACTTATTTAAATACTTCTTTTCCTCAACTGAGTACTTACTGTAATACAGAATACAACTGCTTTCCCCCTCTCAATTGGTATCTTGTTAAATTATACATATGTGTAATTCTATACATCTTTATAACAAGTTTGAGAATGAGATTCAGTAACACTGCCATACCCCTCAAAAGTGCCAGCAAATGGGTGCAAATATTACTGAAATTCATACTACATATTAAACCACATGTTTTCACTTGCATGTTACTGTTAGGATTGGAAGAAAAAAATGGTGAAATTTACTGCAGAAACTCTTAATAGATATAATTTAATATAATATATAACATAAACATATTTTTTACTCACACTTGCATAATTGTATAATTTGTTATAAGAATTAAAAATCAGAGATGGTAAATGTAGTTTTCACTGATTCCTTGATTGTTTAATTTATGCTTACTTTCTAAGCTCTTTGTGCATTTATAAATTAACTTTTTCTGTGATCTTTTCTCTAAAAACTTTATTATCACTTGCAGAACATGATTGGCATTGTTTTTTTTAATGGGAATTTATTCTTCCAATTCATTCAGATTGGTGGATTTCTCCTCACCATAAATTCTCTACTTAATAAGGTTTATCAAATATTTAAAGTTTTCTCAGATTCATAAGTGAATATTACATATGAATTTTCTGATGTAAAATAAGATTTGACTTCTGGGAAAATGCTTTCCTACATTTGCTACATTCATAGGGCTTTTCTCCTGTATGAATTATCTGATGTCTGAGGAGGTGACACTTCTTGATGAAGGCTTTGCCACATTCAATACATCCATAAGGTTTCTCTCCTGTGTGAATTCTTTGATGAGTAACAAGCACAGAAGTGTTGCCAAAGGCTTTGCCACACACGATGCATCGATAGGGTTTCTCTCCTGTATGAAATCTAGAGTGTTTATAAAGGGATGAACTATACCTGAAGGTTTTCCCACATTCCTTACATTCAAATGAGTTCTCAAGTGTATGTGATTTCACGTGTTGAGTAAAGGAGGAGTTCCAGGTGAATGATTTTCCGCATTGACCGCATTCATAAGGTTTCTCTCCAGTGTGGAGTCTCTGATGGACCATGAGTTGTGCTTTATGTGTAAATGCTTTCCCACAATCACTGCACACAAAGGGTCTCTCTCCATTATGTATTTTCTGATGAGTTGCAAGGTGAGCCTTCCTGCTATAGGCTCTCCCACAGTCGTTGCATTCAAAGGGTTTTTTTCTTGTATGATTTTTTTCATGTCTAATAAAATGAAACTTCGTTTTGAAGGCTTTCCCACATTCACTGCATTCATAAGAGTTTTCTCCAGTATAACATCTATCACAATTAAGTAAGTCTGAAGTAGGTTGCAAACTCTTCCTATATGACTTACATTTATATGATATTTTTCTTGTAGGATTAAGACTTGTGCTCATATTATAACCATGAAGTCTCTTCACAGTCAGAATTTTATTGAACATGAACAAAACTGAATTCAAAAAATTGTCTTTGCTTTCCTGGTGCTTGTCTGATTCATCAATAAGTGGGCAGTCAGCTTCTAAAAAGGAGTACAGTGAAACATTCCTAGTTAATCTTTGCCATCAACGGTTATAGAAACATATATGATTCCAAATCTAGTCTCTCATTCTGAAACAAATCTGTATTTGCCTTGATCCTGAGTTTTAAGAATAAAACTGCTAAAGAGGAAATGGGAGCATAGAATGACAATGAGAACAGATGGCTTAACTTGTGACCTGAGGAAAGATAGTAAAATAGCACAAGGTACAGTAAGGAGGGTACAAAGGAAATCAAAAAGTTGCTCAATTGCTCAACAAGGGCATATGGGTAGCTCACAGAATGATGAGAGCCCACTGTAGAGATGTGATCAATGGACCGGGTAGCCAGGGGAACAAGAGACAAGGGAGTTAAGGGAAAATATCAGAGGGAAAACTAGATTTGGAGAAGGGAGATCAGAATCAGGGTCCTTACTACCTAATTCCTCGATTACCCAGATAGAATAGCTCCTTATTTCCCTCATTCATATCTCTTTTTCCTCTTGATCATCTGGCACAATGTCATTTCCCTTCAGGAACAGTTTTCTATCTCCAACCCTCTAACCTCATCCAAACCACGGCTGAGACATATCTGTAGACAGGGCTCCAACACTACTACAGCTGGGATTCATTCTTACACGTACTTGTAAGCCCAGGAACACAAAGGTCTAGCAGGTCATTCGAGGGTGTGCTATTCTTAGCCCAAGCACAGATTCTATCTACTTGTTACCATTTTTATTCAGGCTAAGTTTTGATATATGACAAGTACTGCTTTTACATCCTCTTTCAATCTGCCTAACAAACTAGTCCCCAGAAAGCCTCTTTGCCCCTGAAGTCACATTTTTAACTCCTAATCTCAAAACCCTATAAATCCCCAATCCACTGTTCCATTAAAAACAAAAAAAAATTAGGGAGGGGGGTTATAATTCCCCACTCGTGAATTTCCTTCCATGTGGAGTTACTACAATACCCCTAGCCTTTTGCTTCATGCCTTATCCTCTGTGGAGCTGGCTGAGTAGTGGGCTATAGCCATTAATACACATTTCTTTATTGAGTGGTTCTAAATGTGGGGACTGGGTTCCTGTCTTCTTTCCTCTCTACTTCAACCAATGAGAAGCAGCATCCTGTGTTACCTTGGCCAACAATAACCAACTGAAAAATCCAGGGTAATCAGCCTGGTGAACAAAAATATGCAATACAATGAATTCACTCATGGTATCTAAGCATGCACTACTCTAGCCCTCAACAAACACCTACTTCTGTTCCAAGGATTCTAGATTCTAAATAGCTACAATCATTTGCTCATGTTCCTTCCCCACCTTAACTTGCCCTCCTTCATCCTCTCTCATCCTATCTAGTATTTAGATATCCTTTAGGGAGGAGCCATTGTTCCATGATCTTAAAAAAAAGGCTCCTCCAGTCTTTGCCTACTTTAAACTTTAGGCTCCATTTTCTCTGAACTTCTAAGACAGTCATCACTGCTGCCTAAACCATTTATTTTGACAACTAACTAGATTAAAACCACAATGTTACTGTGCATTGAACAAATGTTCCACATTCATCAAATTTTAAAATATATGGCTATGTTTTGCCTTTTCAACTACAATTTACACACCTGGAAAAACAATTTTTTTTTCTTTATTTGAATGCTTCTCAGGAAACATTAAAAAGCCTTGTTGAATGAAAGGATAAGAAACATCCCTACAATCCCTGACTTTACAAAAATGAATTAATTAAATATTCATTGAATGTCCATGATGTGCTCAGCTATGGTGTGAAGAAAAAAAATGATACTGGACTTTCTCTTCAGGGAGTAATCATGAGAAAACATGCCTTAAAGCCACAGGTTTGTTGTTTTTTTTTAAAAAAAGTCTTAAAAGCCACAGGATTAAAAAAAAATCTAAGATAGTATAGGTCAAGTTTTCGTTGACAGAGCCATAGTAGAGTTGGGATGGGAATTCAAAGAAGGCAGAGATCAATGTAGGCTAAAGTTACCATGAAAGAGGAGAAAACTGAATTTAGACTTCATAGCATGCTGGTTTTGAAACCGAGTGGGGCCTTGAGGGGCTCCCAGGCACTGAAACCATGAGGCCTGAGCGCTGAGGCCTCCTTTTGTCCACCATTTCTTCCAGGCAAGACTCCAGCCTCCATGACCATCCCTGAGTTCCAAAGGGTGGATTTGAACAGTTGCTAATCAAGGGAGGAGCAGCTAAGAAACCACCTTGAGGAAGGATTAAAGGGACCAGAGAAGCTCAACAAGATTAAGAGAAGACAATCTGAGACTGAGGGAGTGCAAGCCCTGTTTACACCCTAATCTTGTCAGGACCCCACCTTTGAACCCCTGTTATAAAGCCCTTAATCAAATCCTCTGGGGGAGAAACACATAGTTTTTCAAGGCTGAAGCCCAGTGTGTCTCCCTTTGCCTGGCAAAGCAATAAAGCTATCCTCTTCTACTTCACCCAAAACTCTGTGATTTGATTCAGCATTGCTGTACAGAGAGGCCGAGCTTTCGGTAATGGTTTTAGTTAGATGGAGCACATCAGAATCAAAAGGACTAAGGTGGAAAAGAAAACTGTGTACAGAGGATGCTAAAGAGTCTAATTGCATGGAATAGGGAAAAGATGGACAATTCTGGATAAACATGGGATCACATACAGAGGGATAAGCCATTTAAATACCATAATACAGGTGATACAGGAATAACATGTTTGTCAGAAGAGTGACAAGCAAAATGAAATAATTCAGATAAATCTTGCAAGAACATCTAAGATAAACCGGAAAGTAGGCTGGAATTGGCAATGTAAGTATTTACATAAACAGCCAAGATACCATATCAGGAGTTAAAATTCATTTGTTTTATGCCAGTAGTAATTGGGGTTCCAGGGAATCTAAAACACATTTAATTGGTATCTTAATCATTTGAAACATACTTCTTTTATGGACTCTGTGCAAAGGGAAGATTTTATTTTGAGTCAGTCTTGGATAAACTAATAGTTGAAATTATAGGTAATAAGTCACAATAGTATTTAAGGAGAAATTCTTAAGAGAAAAAGCCAAATTGCTTACCACAGTGATTTTGTGACTACAGACCAGGAGACCAGTCACTACCTTTTATTGTAAGGATAAAGGTAAAGGGTTGAAGAATATTAAAAATTGGTTCCTATGATAAAACAGACAATAAGGTCAGGTAGGGTAAAATTAAGGGAATGGAAAGCTGGTGAGGCAAAGATGCTGGGGATGGCACAAAATAAATAACTGTAGTCTTTAGAGTGATGAAGTTTCTGGGGGAGTTACTGTGGACAGAATTTCAGAAGATGGAAGAGAAGTCAAACAGCAAAGGGTGGATAAGCTGTGAGAAAGGGTGAGGGCAGATTAGTGAGGAACTAATTCAAATAAAGTTGGAGGACAATTTCCAAAAGATATCAATATTATCAAGTGAAGCAGAAAGATGCACTAGAAGGTAGATACCCCAAGTTAGCCATAAGACTAAAGATGAGCAAGGTAGGGTACACAGGGGGAGTATATGCTGCAAGAAAAGGAACGAGTTTTTTTTAAAAAGGAAAAAAATTAGGAAGAACGTGTTATAAAAGTTTTGAAATAAAAACAACTAACATATGCTGAACACTTACTGTCTGCCACTACATGAAGGGTTTTGCTTGTATTAACTCATATACTCTTTACAAAAACCTGAGGTAAAGTCATATTATCCCCATTTTATAAATAAAGTTGTGCTACAAAATAATTAGGTTAGACAGAGGTTGGTGGAATAAGACTTCAAATCCACATAATCTGACTACTTTATTAGAAACAGATGTATGGAAAGATCTGCCACCATGTTGAGGAGGGAAGAAGAATGAGGATTCTAGGGACTGAGAGAACCAACAAGCACTTCGATGGAACAGGCAGCGCGAGGAGCCAGAGCGGAGAGGAAGGACATCCTCCCACACAAGAGCTGAGAAACAGAAAGAGCGGCCACATGGAAGAGTGGAAGTGAAGGTGTCACCTGGGGATCTGAGGATGTTGTGTCAGGTGTACCCAGTCACTTTCAAAGGTGTGTGGTTTTAAGAGGTGCTTCCTGAAAAGTATTTCAGAGGTGCCTGTCCCTCACTCACCAACTGGGATCTCAGTTCCAGAGACTCCCATCTACCTGCTTTCTCTGACTCACCTGGAGAGCGCCAACGTGGGTTCTCTCCCTCCACCATCCATGGTTCTTGTCCTTGCTCCACCTTGAAGATCACTATTGTTTTGGTGACTGGACACCCTGTTCATGGGAAACAACACAGAACTGGGGACAAAGTGCTAGGAACAAATGACTACCTCCCAATTTGGGTTTGCCTCCTGGAGTCTTAGGGCCTGTGAAGATGACAGACAAGCTTTAAACAGAAAAGACCCTTCTTCATTTGGGAGGCAGAAGCATTAAACAAATTATCTGATCCCCAAAGGGGATTAAGAATCTTTGACCACTAAAATTCAGGGACAAACTTACTAATGCTTCAGAATGTTCACAGCTTTCGCAGGTTTTAAAGGAAGGGCACTATTAAAACATAATGAGTTACACTGAAAAGTTACCACCCACTGTCCTTACCCATTGAGATGAGGTTTCTAAAGTTCTCCAACATCACATCCCAATACAAGGTTCTCTGATCACAGTCAAGCAGCTGCCACTCCTCTGGGGTGAATTCCACAGCCACATCCTGGAGTGTCACTGATCCCTGTAATAGTACATGGATCTTCAAACTAAAGTGTGCATCATTTGGGGACTTGTAAGGGAATCATGGCAGCCTCTTAGGATCATATCATGTTCATTGCTGAGTTTTCAGAAAGTAATGTATGATAACTACTGTACACCTGATTCAGAAATATACTTTGTGATAGAAACAAAAATTATATTAAAAATATTCAACTAGTGCCAGGATAATTCAATGGGGGAAAGAATAGTCTTTTAAACAAATGGTGTTGGACCAACTGGATCTCCACATGCAAAAAAATGAAGTTGGACTCCCTTCAGCACACACACCTCACATCATATATAAAAATGAACTAAAAATGGATCAGAGACCTATGTGTAAGAGTTAAAACTAGAGGTGACCCTTGAACAACTTGGGGTTAGGGGTGTCAACCTCTCCACAGTTAAAAATCCACATAACTTTACAGCCCTCCATATCCGTGGTTCCACAACCACGAATTCAACGAACCACAGGTCATGTAGTACTGTAGTATGTATGTATTGAAAAAAATCTACATATAAGTGGACCCACACGGTTCAAACCCGTGTTGCTCAAGGGTCAACTGTATATAATTCTTAGATGAAAACAAGGGAGTAAATCTTTATGACCTGGGATTAGGCAATGGTTTCTTACACATGACAGAAAAAGTATAAGTGACAAAAGAAAAAAAATAGATAAATTGGAATTCACCAAAATTAAACATTTTTAAGCTTCAAAGGATACCATGAAGAAAGTGAAAAAGACAATTCACAAAATAGGAGGAAATATTTGTAAATCATATATCTAAAAAGAAATTTGCATCTAAATTATAAAAAGAATTCTTACAACACAACAATAAAAAGAAAACCCAATTTAAAAATGGGCAAAGGATTTGAACAGACATTTTTCCAAAAACAGATATGGTCCATAAGCACATGAAAAGATGTTCAACATCATTAGTAAATACAAATTAAAACCACAATGAGGTATCACTTTATACCCACTAGGATGGCTAAAATCAAAGGCAGACAATGATAAGTGTTAATAAGGATAGGGAGAAACTGGAACTCTCATACATTGATGGTAGAACTGTAAAATGGTGCAGCAACTATGGAAAACAGTTCAGGAGTTCCTCAAAATGTCAAACATAGAGTCACCATATGACCCAGCAATTTTTCCTAGGTATATACGCAAAAGAATTGAAATCATACATCCCCCCGCCAAAGAAAAAACCATACACAAATGCCCATAGCAGAATTATTCATAATAGGCAAAAGTGGCAACAATATGGGTATCCATCAACTAATAAACAGATTAAAAAAATGAGGTACATCCATATAATCCAATATTATTCAGCAATAAAAAGGACTCTACAACATAGATGATCCTTGAAAATTTTGTGCTGGGTGAGAGAAGCCAGTCACAAGAAATCACATATTGTATGGTTCCATTTGTATGAAATGCTCAGAATAGGCAAATACATATAAACATAAAGTAATTCAGGGCTGGGGGAAGGAAGGAATGGGGAGTGACTGCTAATGGATATGGGGTTTCTTTTGAGAGTAATGAAAATGTTCTGAGATTAGTGGTGATGGTTTCACAATTATGATAATATACTAAAAATAACCCCACTAAATTGTATATATTTTAAAGGGGTCAATTTGTAATATGTGAATTATGTCTAAAAGTTATTTTAAAATATTACTTATATGTTCTTCATTCATTCACTCATACAATAGTCAATGAGGACATACCAAGTACAGTACTAGAGATAACAAAAAATAAAATTATTACTGCCCTCAGAGATCTTACAATCTATTAGACACTGCAAAACAAACATGTAAAGGTAATAAGATGTTAGAGGGGCTATAAGGTTAATACGCCAGACTCACATAAGCATAATAAAATAGAAAAATACAGATTTTTTTTTCTGCGGTATGCGGGCCTCTCACTGTTGTGGCCTCTCCTGTTGCAGAGCACAGGCTCCGGATGTGCAGGCTCAGTGGCCATGGCTCACGGGTCTAGCCGCTCCGCGGCATGTGGGATCTTCCCGGACTGGGGCACGAACCCGTGTCCCCTGCATCAGCAGGCGGACTCTCAACCACTGCGCCACCAGGGAAGCCCCCAGATTTTTTAATATGATAAAATACATCCTCTCAACCATAAAGTCAAAATCATGTTTAACTTAAACTGAAATTAAAAAGGCATGTGGTAACATGCCTACTGCAAAGAGATAGTTAAGACCATATAAAGCAGGTGTCAGCAAACTACAACCCACAGGTTGACTGCCTGTGTTTGTAAATAAAATGTAACTGGAACATAGTTATGTCCATTTGTTTACTTCAACTACAAAAGCAGAGTTGAGTAGTTGCTACAGAGATTATATGGCCTTCAAGCCTAAAATATTTACTATCTGTCCCTTTAAAAAGTTAAGAGAGGGACTTCCCTGGTGGTCCAGTGGTTAAGACTCCTCGCTCCCTAAGCAGGGGGCCTGGGTTCAGTCCCTGGTCAGGGAACTAGATTCACATGCTGCAACTAAAAAAGCCTGCACGCCACAGCTAAAGACCCTGCACACGGCAACGAAGATACCACATGCCACAACTAAGACCTGGTGCAGCCAAATAAACAAATAAATATTAAAAAAAAAAAAAGTTAAGAGACTAGGCAGGGTTTACCCCAGGAATGCACAGATAGTTCAATATTGGGAAATGTATTAGAAATTCTTTAAACTGTTATATTAAAGAAAAAATATATTATTTTATTGACAGGTATAAAAAAATGATATGAGAAAAAAAGTTCCCAATTTATGAAAACAATCTTAACAAGCTAAAAATCCTTAACTTGATTTAAAAAACAAAACAAAACAAAAAAACAACTATCGACCAGATTACAAGAGGAAACAGTATGACACTGGAAGCATTCCCACTAAAACTGGAACAAAAAAGATTTTGGTTAGAAATTACATTCAAAATTACAGTTACTAGAAGTCCTGTCCATTGACATAAGACAAGGAAAAAACATGGAGCCTACATATTAGGCAATAAGGGACAAAACTCCATTTGAAGAGTATATGATGGTCTATCTAGAAAATCTAAGAATCAACTAAAAAACTCTTGGACTTAGTAAGAGTTCTGTAAGTTGACATAAAGTCAAATAGATAAATCCATACTTTCCTCTACACCAGAATAGCCAATTAGAAAATATAATGAAAAAAGATCCATTCCATTCTCAATAGCAACTTAAACCATATGTAAGAATAAACATCATAAGAAATGTAAAAGAATAACCATAATAAACCTATAAAACTGTAATGAAGGACCAAAAAACAATAAAATGAAGAACTCACAAATAACAAATGCTGGAGAGGGTGTGGAGAAAAGGGAACCCTCCTACACTGTTGGTGGGAATGTAAGTTGGTACAGCCACTATGGAGAACAGTATAGAGGTCCCTCAGAAAACGAAAAATAGAATTACCATATGATCCAGCAATCCCACTCCTGGGAATGTACCCGGACAAAACTATAATTCAAAAAGATACATGCACCCCTATGTTCACAGCAGCACTATTCACAATAGCCAAAACATGGAAACAACCTAAATGTCCATCGACAGATGAATGGATAAAGAAGATGTGGTACATATATACAATGGAATATTACTCAGCCATGAAAAAGAATGAAATAATGCCATTGGCAGCAACATGGATGCAACTAGAGATCATACTAAGTGAAGTAAGTCAGAAAGAGAAAGACTAATACTATATGATATCACTTATATGTGGAATCTAAAATATGGCACAAATGAACCTATCTACAAATCAGAAACTGACTCACAGACATAGAGAACAGACATGTTATTGCCAACAGGGAGGAGGGGAGGGAGAGGGATGGACTGGTAGTTTGTGGTTGATAGATGCAAACTATTACATTTAGAATGGATACACAACAAGATCCTAACGTATAGCACAGGGAACTATATTCAATATCCTGTGATAAACCAAAATGGAAAAGAATATGAAAAAAGCATGTCTCTACGTGTATAACTGAGTCACTGTGCTGTACAGCAGACATTGGCACAACATGGTAAATCAACTCTACTTCAATTTAAAAAAATGGAGAACTCACTATTGAAAAGTTATGAATTCTCTCCAAATTAATCTAAAAGTGTAATGCAATCACAATAAAAATACGTAACATACCCCCTTATGGACCTTGACAAGCTGATTTTTAAATTCACATGGAAGAGAAAATGCTCAAGAATTGCTGAAGACTCTGGAAAAGGAGCAAGGTTTACTTATGGATCCAGGTGAATATTAAAAAAGATATGTACCTGGACTTACAAATTGAGTTCATATAGCACTTCTTGGCACTATGTTCTCTGCTTATTCTAGGGAACACTCTAAGAAAGTCACAGGAGGGACTTCCCTGGTGGCACACTGGTTAGGACTCCACGCTCCCAGTGCAGGGAGCCTGGATTCAATCCCCAGTCAGGGAACTAGATCCCAAATGCATGCCTCAACTAAGAGTTTGCATGCCACAACTAAGGAGCAGGCGAGCCACAACTAAGGAGCCCGCCTGCTGCAACTAAGACCTGGTGCAACCAAATAAATAAATAAAAATTTATAAAAAGAAAGTCATAGGAAGACTGATGTTATATTCATCACAGGATTGTTAGTGTCAATATTGTTTACAACACTATCTCTATGAAAACCCATTGTGGGAATCCCCTGGTGGGCCGGTGTTTAGGACTCGGGCACTCTCACTGCTGGGTCGTGGGTTCAATTCCTGGTTGGGGAAGTAAGATTCCACAAGCCTCGGGGTGCGGCAAAAAAAAAAAAAAAGAAAAAAAAAGAAAGAAAACCCATTGTAAGATATTTTCTTCGGAGAATTGTGCCAAGAAAAAATTTACTTATCCGGGGAATTGTTCTGCTTTATTCTCAAGGACAAAGCCAGTACTTTAAAAGGTTGGCTATCCATTTTCTATGATCACCAGAAAGACTGGGTATACATATGCAGCTCCAGCTAAGTGCAGACCCTATAATCTGGATATCAACTTAGCACTTTTGGACCTGATCTATTCAATTTACGTTTTCCCTGACTATACATTTCCTTTTTATTATGTGGATTTTTTTTTTTTTGGCTGCGCCGCACGGCATGCAGGATCTTAGTTCCTCGATGGAACCCGCGCCCCCTGCAGTGGAAGCACGGAGTCTTAACCACTGGACCGCCAGGGAAGTCCTTATATGGATTTTTTAAGAGATTTAAATAGCAATAAATGGATGCCTTACCTCTAAGTTGACCATTTTTGCAGCTCTTACACAGAGATCTATGAAAGTAGAAATGGGGAAGAGAGTAAAGACATGAGAAACACCAGGACTGCAGTGTAGAACCCTGCTCTGTGAAAACAGAAGCACACACACTGCAGTCTCAGAAAATGCCACCCAGTGGGAGAACGACATTTCTAGCAAGTCAGAAAAGTCTATATTTTATAAGCAATGATCTCTGTGTTATTAATATATGGAGCTTAGATAAGTATCTTGTACATTTCTGTCCTACAGACCTAACAGCAAGTCGTTAACCTTTAACCCAGTGACTTTTTTTTTTCTCCCAGAAACGTATCCTAAGTAAATACAAATACTTGTATCCTAAGTAAATAATGAATGAGTTAAAAGGATAACTAAAAGCCTGACCTCCGAAGCTCAGTATCCTTAGAAGTCATTCCTTCCTGTGATTCTCTGGTCTCTGTTCTGTAGCTGGAGTAAGAGATCTCAAATAGGTTTCTTGAGAAGGCCGGATCCAGGGACCCGGCGGGGGGGGGGGGGGGGAGGTGAGGATTTTTTTTAAGCTGGAGTCTTCAGTTTAGACTCTAAATCTGTTTCTCTCTCTCCCTCTCCCTCTCCCTCCCCCTCGGAATTCACCATCTCCTATGAGCCCAGTCTAGGCTTTTTGAAATTCCAACCAGCACTGCTAGGGCCCTAGAAAGGCTAAAATGTGCAAGATGGACCCCCAGCTTTATTTCGTCTTCACTGGAAAATCTGAAGATTCACCAAGAGATCCTTAAAAAAAAAAGACACACCGAATTTTACTCAGCATACATTACTCAAATATTTCAAAAGGAAAATATGTCCAACGCTTTGTTTTGCAGGTTGTTTTCATCTTGCGAAAAAAATGAAATTTGAAGAAAACTCATCTGGATTTGAATCTCAGATCTTCTATTATACTGAACTGTTTGTGTCTAGGCAAGTTAACTTCACCTCTCTCAGCTTCAGTTAATTCATATGCAAAATTCGGATGATTGTTGTGATAATACCCTAAGAGTGCATCGAAGTTTCTCTAGAATCGCTTTATTCCTAGATCCCTTAACATGGTTTAATTTTAAACCATTGTAAATGGTTTTAAATGGTTCTGGTAGGACCAGCTGCGCTCCTGTAATCAGGGAAGGTGTAGTTTGATGCACAGACTTCTACATAGTGTCCTTTACTTGCAAGGGCAGGAATGCAAACTGAGCTTGCTCGAGCCCCACCCGGGATCTAGGAACCCTCTGAGTGGCGGTCGGGCCCTTCTCTTGCTTTCTCTGAACTACTCCAGAATTGGACAGGACCCACACACCCAAACACGAAGTCACCGCACGTGAGAGTTTTAAGGTTTTTCAGTTCAGTAAGCCAATAAACCGGTCCCTTTCTTCCCGCCCTTCCCTTATGTCCCTCAAGTTCTGCAGAGTCATACCTGCCAGTCTTTCACTGCCACACTCCCAGCTCCGACTCTAAGCTGGAGATCAGCTTACGGACATCTCCCAGATCTGGGCGAAACCCCGACTCTCACTTCATACAGTGCTGGTTGGAAAATTACAGACTACAGGCTACTGCCCCACTGCGCGTGTGCGGAAGTAACTGCCCACCCAGAGATTCCCAAGTTCCCCCGCGGTGCAGGCTATTCATCGGGCACTACATTTCCCATAAGGCCCATGGAGCTCGTTTCCGGAATGCGTCACATGCTCCCGCCTCTTTGGGGGGAGATTCCTGGGTATCTCTGGGGCCGTTTGGAGAGACAGGGTCATTTATAAAAGGGAGATGTATATATCCTTTTTGTTTAAAATGAAAGACATCAGCTTTTTTTTTGGAAATTTTATTTTTTTATACAGTAGGTTCTTATTACTTATCTATTTTATACATATTAGTGTGTATATGTCAATCCCAATCTCCCAATTCATCCCACCACCACTCCCCACCTCCCGCTTTCCCCCCTTGGTGTCCATACGTTTGTTCTCTACATCTCTGTCTCTACTTCTGCCATGCAAACCGGTTAATCTGTACCATTTTTCTAGGTTCCACATATATGTGTTAATACATGATATTTGTTCTTCGCTTTCTGACTTACTTCACTCTGTATGACAGTCTCTAGATCCATCCACGTCTCTACTAATGACCCAATTTCATTCCTTTTTTATGGCTGAGTAATATTCCATTGTATATATGTACCACATCTTCTTTATCCATTCATCTGTTGATGGGCATTTAGGTTGCTTCCATGACCTGGCTATTGTAATCAGAGCTGCAATGAACATTGGGGTGCATGTGTCTTTTTGAATTATGGTTTTCTCATGGTATATGCCCAGTAGTGGGATTGCTGGGTCATATGGTAATTCTATTTTTAGTTTTTTAAGGAACCTCTACACTGTTCTCCATAGTGGCTGTATCAATTTACATTCCCACCAACAGTGCAAGAGGGTTCCCTTTTCTCCACACCCTCTCCAGCATTTGTTGTTTTTAGATTTTCTGATGATGCCCATTCTAACTGGTGTGAGGTGATACCTCATTGTAGTTTTCATTTGCATTTCTCTAATAATTAGTGATGTTGAGCAGCTTTTCATGTACCTCTTGGCCATCTGTATAGACACCAGAATTTTTAAATACTGGAAAATCTAAATCAGCAGTATGCTAAAGAGAATAATTTACCCTTAGTTCAGTTTCTTCTAGCCATACACTAGCTTAGGTCAGGGAGATGAAAAGAACCCAACAAAGTAGACTGAGATGGAATAATCCGTGAGGCAGGTGGAAAAGAATGAGGGTTTGAATCTGCAAAATCAAGGGAAGAAAATGTTCCAAGAAGGAAGGAGTGAGCCACTGCATTAAATGCTGCCGATAGGTCAGGTAGGATGTGAACTAATAATTGGCTAGTGGATTGAGCAGTGTGGGAGTTGTTGAAACATGCCCTTTTGGTGTAGTGATGGAAGTTTGATAAAGTCTGATAAGAGTTAGGTAAGGGTGGGATGAAACAATGGGAGAAAGCAAGTACATATAGACAACTTCTTCAGTTTTGCTTTTTTAAGATGAGTAGAAAAATAAAGCTGTCCTCTGCATATGGAATTGGGGTCCAGAATTTTTTTTTTAAGATGGAAGAAATTAGTGTTTGTATCCTAATTAAAATGATACAGTGGAGAGGGGGAAATGGACAATACAGGAAAGACGACAGTTGCAGGAGGAAAGTCCTTGAGGAAAGAAGGGATGTAATCCAGTACATAATCGGGGGGATCAGTTCTAAGCAAGAGTATGGACAATTTATTCATTGAAATAAAAGGGGAGGCATACAGGGAGGAGGAAGGGTAAGCTGGGACAAAGTGAGAGAGTGGCATGGACATATATACACTACCAAATGTAAAACAGATAGCTAATGGGAAGCAGCTGCATAGCACAGGGAGGTCAGCTTGGTGCTCTGTGACCACCTAGAGGGGTGGGATAGGGAGGGTGGGAGGGAGACGCAAGAGGGAGGAGATATGGGGATATATGTATACATATAGCTGATTCACTTTGTTATACAGCAGAAACTAACACAGCATTGTAAAGCAATTATACTCCAATAAAGATGTTTATAAAAAGGGGAGGGGGAGAGGCAGAGTCGATAGGTACAGATGCAGACACGTGGACAGATTTGGTGGTGGGAGAATGAGGATGTCCTCACCTGAGTGCTTCTATTTTCTCAGTGAAATAGGAAGCTCAAAGTGAAGATAGGGAGAAGGTATTACAGGTTTGAGGAAAGAAAATAGTGTATTACATTGATTCTAATACTTTTTCATATTTCAACATCTGTGAAATTGCTGTCTTACAAATGATGGCATGCCGTAGTTTAATTGGCAGCATATTTTTTCTTTCTTAGTAATATGTAAAATAATGATGTATCTTATAATCAGTGGCATCTGAGATCCTAATGTTATTTAGGAATGGTGAGAGTGAATGGATTACAGAAATGTGGTACTATTGCCTGGCATCATTAAGAGCCCGCTTGATATTAGTAGCCCTTAACTTTACTGGCATTTTCAATGTCATAAAGACATATTTTTATATGTAATCTTTAAAAAGTCCTTTCTTGACATGTAGCTCACTTGAGCAATTGCTCTATTTCCTAGCTTTCTTTCATAGAATAATTTTCTCTAAAGAGTTGTTTCTTGTTGCTGTCTAAATTTTCTCACTTCCAACTGTCTCCTCAGTCCATTCTAATTGGCTTCTTGACCATAACTACACTCCTAAAACTGCTCTTGTCAAGTTACCAATGAAATTTCAGTTGAAAAATTAAATGGACTTTCTTAGTCCTCATCATATTTGACCTCAACGGCATTTAAGAAAATTGAAATACTTCCTTATTTTGGCTTCTAGAACATCTCACAAAAGATCATTTCTCCCACCTCACTAACACTACTTCTTTATTTTCTTTACTGAATACTCTCCCTCTGTCCTGCCTCCAAATGTTGGAATATTCAAGGGTTTGGCCTTGGGCCTTTTCTTTCTGAAGTTTTCCTCAAATGGTCTCATTCAGTCTCATGGCTTTAAATACCATTTATTTGACGTTGACTGAGAAATCTATATCTCCAGCCCTCATCTCTCCCCTGAATTTCTGACCCCTAATTCCTTATGCCTACCTGAAATCTCCCCTTTGAGAGGCTTAAAAGCCACCTCCAACTTCACATGTTCAAATCAAATATTTAGGAGCCATCCTTGATTTCTCTTCTTCCTTTTTCCTGTCTTTCTCTCACAGTATATATGTTCTATGAGGGCATATATTTTATTCGTTTTTGTGATATTGTGATTTATAATAAGAAATATGTATTTGGCCTTCATCCCCAATTCTGGCTCAGAGCTCCTAAAACTCTTGGAATTCCCTAACTGATGAGAATGAGCATGGTGTCTTTTGTTATGTTAATGAGGCGACTTTTGGACTGCACCTAAGGATGGGGGCTGATTGCCAGGAAAACCAAATCATGTGATTAGAGGGTTGGAACTTTCAGTCCCATGCCTCCTAACCTCTGGGGAGGCGAGAGAGGCTGGAGGTTGAATCAATAGCCAATGGCCAATGATTTAATCAATCATGGCTATGCAATGAATGATTTAATCAATCATGGCTATGTAATAAACCCCCAAAAAGATGGGGTTCAGAGAGCTTCTGGCTTGGTGAACATGTGGAGGTGTGGGGAGAGTGATGTGCCCAGAGAGGGCAGAGAAGATCTGCGCCCTTTTTCCATACCTTGCCTTATGCATCTCTTCCATATAGCTGTCCTTGAGTTATATCCTTTAATAATAAACTGGTAGTCTAGTAAGTAAAATGTTTCTCTGAGTTCTGTGAGCCACTCTAGTAAACTAATCAAACCCAAGGAGGGAGTTGTTGGAACCTCCAGTCTATAGCAGGTAGGTCAGAAGCACAGGTAGACAACAAGGACTTGCAATTGGCATCTGAAGTGGGGCCAGACAGGCAGTCTGAGAGGACTGAACCCTTAACGTGTGAGACTGACATTATTGCCAGGTAGATAGTAGCAGAATTGAGTTGAACTATATGACACTCAGCTGATGTCTGAGAATTGCTTGGTGATGGGGAAAAAAAACACACGTTGGAATTGGTGTGAGTAGAATTTTAGTTTTGTCTATGACTGTATCTCCAGAGGCTGACACATAATAGGTGCTAAATAAAGATTTATGAATACTGAATAAATGTGAAACTGTCTATAGTTTCATGTCCATAAGTGCAACCTGTCTGGTTAGGGTCTTGAATCTATAGATCAATTTGGGGAAAATTGATATCTTAACAATATTAAGTTTTCCAATCCATGAGCATGGTATATCTCATCATTTATTTAAGTTTACTTTAATTTCTCTCAGCAGTGTTTTCTAGTTTTCAGTGTACAACTCTTGTACATTTTTTGGTCAGATTTATCCCTAAATATTTCATAATTTTGATATTATAAATTGTATTTTTGAATTTCCATTACCAATTGTTTGTTGTGACTATGTAGAAATACAATTTATTTGTGAATGTCGGTCTGTTAGCTTTTCAAAGTTTCCATGGGATTTCTTACATAGATAATCATGTTATCTGCAAGTAAAGTTTTATTTCTTCCTCCTCAATCTGGATGCCTTTTATCAATTTTCCTTTACTTACTGCATTGGAAATAAGTTATCCACCACTACAATGATGACTAGAAATGGTGACAGATGACATAACTGCCTTTTTTCTGAACTAAGGGGAAAAACATTGTCTTTCACCATTAAGTATAATGTTAACTGTAGGTTTCTTGTAGATGCCCTTCATGAGATTGAGGAAGTTCCCTTTTAGTTTTAGGTTTCCAAGAGTTTTTCTGAAGAACAGATGCTGTATTTTCTCAAAAAAAAATTTTGCATCTATTGAGATTATCATGTTTTTTTCATGTTTAGTATATTAATATGGTGAATTACATTGATACTTTTAATGTTAAACCAATCTTGCATTCCTGGCATAAACCTCATTTGGTCATGTCCTTTTTCTATATTGTTGGATTCTGTTTGCTAAAATTTTGTTTAAAATCTTTGCATTTATGTTCATAGGGTATACTGGTCTACCAGTAATATGTGGTCTGGGTATCAGAGTAATGCTGGCATCATTGAATGAGTAGGGAAGTTCCCCTCCTCTTCCATTTTCTGGAAGTTTGTGTAGACTTTAGTATTATTTCTTCTTTAAATATTGGGTAGAATTCAGCAGTAAAGTCATCTGGACCTGGAGTTTTCTTTCTGGGAAGGTTTTAAACTACAAAGTCAATCTCTTTATTAGATATAGGGCTATTCGGGTTACAGATTTTCTTCTTGAGAGAGCTTTGGTAGTTTGTATCTTTCAAGGAATTTTTCTGTATCATCTAAGCTGTCAAATGTATTGGCATAAAGTTGTTCATTATATTCTCTTATTATCCTTTTATTTAATTAATTAATTTATTTTTTTGCGGTACGTGGGCCTCTCACTGTTGTGGCCTCTCCCGTTGCGGAGCACAGGCTGCGGACGCACAGGCTCAGCGGCCATGGCTCACGGGCCCAGCCACTCTGCAGCATGTGGGATCTTCCCGGACCGGGGCATGAACCCATGTTCCCTGCATCAGCAGATGGACTCTCAACCACTGAGCCACCAGGAAAGCCCTAGAGTCTCAGTTTTGACCTATAGTAAATAGCATTGATAAAACCAATATAAACAATATGTCTTTGGTATCGTCAATAATTTTTAAGCATGCAAAGGATCTGAGACCAAAATACTTGAGAATGTTGCTCAATGGAAAAAGAGATGAATGAAACAAAGGACTAGAAACAACTTACACTATCATCAACATTATCTTCATTATTATCAGCTGCAGCAGCAGTAGCAGCAGTGCCATCCATATACTGAATCATCGAATGATTCTGCTGTGCTGAGTACTGTCCTAAGCTCTTTGCATGCATCATCTCATTTAATCCTCATAATAACTCTATGAGGTGAGTATAATTACCATCACTCCATTTTCCATATTGGAAAACTGAGGCTCAGAAAAGGCTTAGAAACTTTCCCAAGGTCCCAAGCTAGTAAAGAATAGAGTCCAGGTCTGTCTAATTCCAGGGCATCACTTATGCTCTGGTCTTAGAGTAGGAGATGATGATGGGTACCTGTGGGGTTGAAGATAATACAAGCTTCCACTCACGTATACATTCTTTTGTAAATATTAATATCATTTTTACTATTTTCATTTTTTATGACTTCCTGTTCCTGCTTCATTTTTCCTTATTTCTTTGAGCATATGTATTAGGTTTCTTTTAAATTCCTGCTCTGCTCATTTCACTACTTCAGAAATATGTTTATGTATGTACTTAAAGGCTTGGAATAACATGCACACACAACTATTCTGGTGGTCCTCTTTGAAGGGTTGAGATTATGAAAAAATCCAGTTCAACCAACCTGGACAGTGTTTCATTTTATTTCATTATATAAAATATAGAAACCCTGATTGAGAAAAAATAGGGAAGAGACTTAAAAGAAACTGAAGAATCTTCTTAGGAAAGCAATGATTGCTGAAGGATACCTTGCTCCAGCCATGATAAGCACCTGTCTTCTTGGCAATCTACGGCAAAGCTCCAGGGACAGTATAATCCCAGATCTCTCCCACTCACCCCTGAGCCTTGGTCCTGGATTTGTGTGGTAAGAGGCTGAGGAAATATGAAAAGAACCAAAATAAGAACACTCTCCATGGAAGTGAAGCTCAGAGACTGGTCCTCTTTCACTCTGCTGAGTACATTAGGAGCAGGAAAGATCAAAGTTCCTGAAAGTCTATCTTCCGTTCATTTGGCTTTTTCGGCTTGCGGCTCTAGCATGGAGTTGGGCAACCCACCGCTCTTCCTCCACTCACAGATATCTGCATAGGTGCATGTCCGGCATTTCCAAGCCTCCTCCACATCAACACCTTGAGGCTCTCGGTGTCCCATCCAGTAGGCCATATAGTGCTGCACTTTGTTTCTCACCTCCGTCTCTTCAAAGGCCACTATCTCTGTACCCAGCACAGTGGCAGTCTCTTGGTGGATATACTCAATCTTCAGCATATCAATAACTGGGAGGTCAGACAGTGTTAGAGACAGGAAGACCAGCTCCATGAGGTCACCCAAGGACTTCACAGAGAAGCCTCCCTGCCGGGCATGCCTCAGCACTGAAGGTCCCAATGGCTTTTCTGGACACAATTTTGTGTGGTGGATTAGGCTAGCAGTGGTCACTTTCCCTTGTACCATGGCATCAAAGATATATTTGTACAGGCTGACCTGAAAACAGTCTTTTTTTCTCTGAGCGTCTGGAGGGAGCACAGGGTGCCTGCGTGTCTTGAGTTCAGCCAGTTCCAGTTCCCCCCTGGCTGTATAGTGCAGCTCATCAATCACTCCAACAAGGAGCACACCCTCCACTTCTCCAAACACTGGAAACTCTCTGATGCGCCCTTCTGACTGCAGGGTAGGAATCATCGATAATATGTTCAGAAACTTAATTGCCCAAGCATCTTCTTTAGAGGTGATGGGGACAGTCACAAGATCATGAACTTCTAGTTCTCTAGCTAGGTGGATGCTGGCACCAGTGTCCAAAACAGATGACTTCTCAGGTGTCAAGAAACCAGGAAGCTCCTTCCCATATACCATTTGCTGTTCACACCAGTTCTGAGTAGACAGGTCAGTGACATACAAATATTTAAGATGGAATTGTTCCATAGGTGACAAGACATCCAATCCTCTTTTCCACTTTGGTAAGCTTATGAGCTTGCCATCCTTCCCAGGGAGTTCAGAAGAAGGGCCAGGCTTGTTATGTGAAGTACTTGACTCTTGTGTATCCTCCAGGTCCAGAAACTCTGAGTCACTCAAGTCTGAGAACCCTGAGGCCTCTGCTGACACCGTCTCCTCTTCCCTAGTCTCTGCCATGGCACAGATCTGGATTGGGCAAAGGCCGTGCATGTCATGTTAAAGAAATGCATTACCCAAATGAAAAATTTCTCAAAAGCACTTTCAAATTCCAATGAGGTAAAAAAGAATCACGACTAATTATTTATATACAGTCTTTAAAGATGCTTATTTATTTATGACCAATTAGTAATGCTATGGAGTTGTACTACGGGTACAATTTACAACAATAAGACTCATTGTATCATCCATATATGAATACTTGGCAAAAATTTTTAAGGGCAAAATAAAACTTAAGTTTTATTACTGAATCTGGTACTAACATACCATATGTGACTTTAAGCAGATCACCTACTTTGTCCTCAGTTTCTTCATTTAAAAGGAAATTTGAGGTTTGCCTTTTTTCCTTCAAAATTCTACTGACTTGGGACATTATTTCATTTTTTAAGTGAACGTAGATCATTATAAATGTTGGAGCAATGTTTGCCAGTTTACCATGGACCACTTCTACAATTCTTTTGATACAAAGTCCTTGACTAGGAAAATAAATCTCAATAACAAACTGTTCCTTGAGAAAAATCAGCTCTACAATGACTGCTTTTAAATGTAGTTCTCAGAAACGTAGTGTGGCAAAATTCAAAGACTAACTACAGATAAATACAAATAGATCTACTCATGAAGTAACGAGAGAGGATATTCACAGCAACATGTGGAAATCAGTTGTTTTTTGTGTTTGAGATATATTAAGAAAATGACAAGAAGGAAAAGCTCTTGGTGGGTTTTACTTTACCTTTACTGACTGTATAAATTCCTCCTAACACTATAGAAATTGGTGTTTCCCACTAAGTTTATTTTCTCCCTCCACAAGAAATTAGCTTATGATGGAAAATATGTAAGTGAAAACTCTTAAAATATTACTGTATTTTGCTATAAATAATAGTGAATATTTATTGCACAGTTATTGTGTGCTAGACACTGAGCCAGGTGCTTCACACCCAATATCTCAGTACTCTACTGAGGGACAAATGCTCTCCCTTTTTACAGCAAACAATTTCACAAGCACAGGAGACAGAATAGAACAACGAACACAATCTAGATAAATAACTGTTGACATGTTGCTGTGTTTGCTTCTTTCAGGTGTTTTTTTTTAGCCTAACTATTTTAAAATAAATTACAGAAATCATCATGCTTCAAACACAAATGCTTCACATACTTTTCCAAAGAAGCCTCCTACATTAACTACAATATTATCATATCTACCAAAATTAATAATTCCCTAATACTCCAGTCCATATTCAAATTTCCTCAGCTACCCTAAAAACCATTTGGATAGCTTTTCGTTAAACCAGGAAACAAAGACCATACATTATGTTTGATTGTTTTGTCTCTCAAGTATTTTTAATCTTAAGAAACTAGGGGAGTTCCCTGGTGGCCTAGCGGTTAGGACTCCGGGCTTTCACTACCATGGGCCAGGTTCAATCCCTGGTCAGAAAAAAAGAAACTAGTAGGGGGGAGGGATAAATCAGGAGCTTGGGGTGAGCACATGTACACTACTATATATATTTAGATAACCAACAAGGACCTACTGTATAGCACAGGGAACTCTACCCAATATTCTGTGATAACCTATATGAAAAAAGAATCTAAAAAAGAATGAATATATGTATATGAATTACTTTACCATACAACTGAAACTAACATAACATTGTAAATCAGCTATACTCCAATAAAGGGACTTCCCTGACGGTGCAGTGGTTAAGACTCCGTGCTCCCAATGTAGGGGGCCCAGGTTCAATCTCTGGTCAGGAAACTAGGTCCCATATGCATGCTGCAACTAAGAGTTTGCATGCCACAACTAAGGAGCTGGTGAGTCACAACTAAGGAGCCCACCTGCTGCAACTAAGACCTAGCGCAACCAAATAAATAAATGTAAAATAAAAAACTATACTCCAATAAAATTAAAATATGAAAAAAAAAGAAACTAGGCAAATTATCTTGTGAAGATACTCTTTTTAAGCCTTCCTTCTTACTTCACATATCTAACCCTGCATACAAAAAAACCCCAAAAAACAAAACAAGGTATGAGCAGCCCACTAGTATTTTGACTTTGGGTGACAAGAAAATAACTTGACACAGAATGTAAGCTGATTGAGGTAAAAACTGTGAGCGAAGCTTCCTCCTTGCTACTCTAAGGAGCAATGAAAGAGCAGTATGTACCAACTCCCATGTTAAAAACTTAACAACTGATACTTTGAAAATGGTATTAATATTAGTTATCATTGTACTTAACTAATTTTTAAATAGTCTAAATGTCCCTAATGAAGGAAAACACAGATAGCTGGAAAACAAGTTATTTGCAATGAACCAAAGTAATATAATGCTAAGACTTCTGGGTATATCCTATAAAGTTATTGCTTTATAGGATATTTCAATAGTAATAAAACACAGAAGCTGCACGTTTACACAAGTGTCTTAAACTATAAATGTGCCTTAGATGATGATAGTTTCAAAATTAGTAATGTTGACTTCCCTGGTGGCGCAGTGGTTAAGAATCTGCCTGCCAATTCAGGGGACACAGGTTCAAGCCCTGGTCCGGGAAGATCCCACATGCTGTGGAGCAACTAAGCCCGTAGGCCACAACTACTGAGCCTGCTCTCTAGAGCCCGTGAGCCACAACTACTGAGCCCACGTGCCACAACTACTGAAGCCTGTGAGTCTAGAGCCCGTACTCTGCAACAAGAGAATCCACTGCAATGAGAAGCCCGTGCACCACAACAAAGAGTAGCCCCCGCTCGCCACAACTAGAGAAAGCCCGTGTGCAGCAACGAAGACCCAAGACAGCCAAAAATAAATAAATAAATAAATTTATACAAAATGAGTAATGCTATTTGGACTATGAAGTCCCTGAAACTGGGATAGAATCTTTACCCTCCACCAAGAAACAAAAGTTAAATGGCAATTAACATGTATACTTCGGGTTGCCCCCTACCCCCACCCCGCTGCAGGGGAGGGCACTAAATCCAAATCAACTGACCTTGAAAATAGTTTACTTCAAATATCCAGTCCTGGGCTATCCAATATGTAGCCACCAGTCACATGCAGCTATTTAAATTTAATTAAAATTAAATAAAATTAGACACATTTCAAGTGCTTAGTAGCTACATGTGGTTGGTGGATACCACATTATAAGGCACAGATATAGAACACTTCCCTGTCACACAAAGTTCTATTGGACAGTACTGGTTTCAATTATTTCGTATGTATCTATTAACTCCCCAAAGAGAGCGTAAGCTCCTGAAATGCATGGACTTCCTACTTGTTTTACATACAACACTCAAAACAGGGTAGCTCTTAACAGGTAAGTGAAATGTTTGTAAAGAAGACACAAGGGACTTCCCTGGTGGCGCAGTGATGAAGAATCCCCCTGCCAATGCAAGGGACACGGGTTTGAGCCCTGGTCCAGGAAGATCCCACAGGCCGCGGAGCAACTAAGCCCGTGCGCCACAACTACTGAGCCTGCGCTCTAGAGCCCGCCAGCCACAACTACTGAGCTCACAGCCTGCATCTACTGAAGCCCGCGCACCTAGAGCCTGTGCTTTGCAACAAGAGAAGCCACTGCAATGAGAAGCCCACACACCACAACGAAGAGTAGCCCCGCTCACCGCAATTAAAGCCTGCGCGCAGCAACAAGACCCAACACAGCCAAAAATAAATACATAAATAAATTTATATTTAAAAAAAAAAGAAGAAGACACAAAAGGAGAGCATTCTTTGTGGAATTATTTACCTAAAAGGAAAAAACAATACACTGGGGATGGACAATTTAGACTCAGTGTGTTGCTTGGACTTTCCTGTGCAGAAAAAATCCAGGCAAGGGCATGATGCAGTGTGCACTTTGTCCCCAAATTCAGTTTGTATCTTTTTGACAGGAGATGATTTTACATGGCACATGGATCAACATCTTAGAATAAATATAAAGCTTAGAGTGTTCTTCAAAGGCATAATTTCATATGTAGTGTTTCTAAGCACAAGTTTGATTTTTAAAATAAATGTAAGTAAAAAATTAAAAATATGAGACTAACAATACATGTGGTACATAGGTATGGTAGAAATAGGTGGTAAGTGAATGAGATGTTTGGGAAACACCAGCATGCTGCCAAGAGTCTGGGGGTCCTAGAGATCTGGATTCTGAACCTGAGTAGGTCAATAGTATTTAGTATGCTACTTGCCTTATGAGTATTCTTGGGCAAGTTTGCAGTTTTCCTGAGGCTACTGACACATCTTTAAAATTAGAGTACTCCTTCCAACCATACTCAGCTACCCAAACAACTGAGTGATGGCAAAGTACACACATTGGCACTCAACAAATGTGGCTCTCCTTCTCCTTCTCAAGGGAGAGATGAGATAGTACACCTATTCCCTCTGACAAATTAAATTTTAGGAGAGAAGAAACTTCTACTCACCTGGGACTTGGCTGATCTTCCTCCTCACAGGAAAGGTAAAATGCTGAAATGACAAGGCTGGGGGAGGAGGAAAGAGCTCTGAAAGACCAGGTCTGCAATCGGAGAATCCAGATTAGCAACTCTGGGCCTTGCTAGAACAGAGACTTTTGGTCCTTTCTCACCTGACCAGTCCCTCACATTGCGGCGTTTCCTCCTCTCTGATTCACTGCACAGACTGTTGCTTACCCCAGATCCTACGTAAAGCTTGCCTGGCTCCGAAGGCAAATTCTCCGTGACTTGTTCGTTTTGCCCATACCCTGGATGCCGTTACTTGATCCAATCCCCGCTCCCTGCAAGTAAAAGGGTCAGCAATAACGAAGGTCCCCCAGAAGCTCCGAGAGCAGTTTCCTCTTCCAGCCCCAACTTCGGCCCAGAAGCTCGGGCAGAGACCTCAGATCAGATGTTTTTCCCCTCTGATGGGTTCCTGCTGCCTGCGGAACTGCTTCTAACTTCACGCTCAACATCCTGACTTGCTCGGTGCAGCCCGGCCTTGTGGGCTCCAAGAAAGCCTTCAGCGGAGACCTTCCCACCGGCCCCAAAACCACTGTCTCCCCGGGAATTCCATGCATGTCCGAAAGTTTACTGAGCACCTCCCTACAGTGTACTGGAGGAGCGAGCAAAGGATTGCTGGACTTGGGAAGGGGTCCCAGCCGACAGCAGGGTCTTCCAAGTTCGAAAGGTCCTGAACCCACAGGAGCAGACGCGATAAGCCGCTGCCCCGGAGCCGTTCCCACCCAGAAAGGGGGTTGGGGAGACGCGGCACCCGCGGAGACAGATCCCCTGAGTTCCAAAACGCAGCCCCTCAGCCCGCCACCGGCATTCGCCGGCCTTCCCCTAACCTGGGATATGCCTCGGAACCCCGGACTCCACCGGCTCCGCCGCGGCCTCGGAATGGCTCCCGGACCCTTTCCCCGGACACGCAAGTGCGAGACAGGCAGAGGACCTCTGGTTTTGCGCTTCGCACAAAAGCCTCCTGGACACCAGGCCCAGAATGCCCCGCGGCTGCCCAAGGTCCGCCCCCTCCCGGAGGCCTCAGCTGCGCCGCTTAGTCTTCGCGCGTCTGCGGCTCAGACGCGAATCATGCTAGCTGTGGGGCGGAGGAGGGTCCTGATGCTGTTCCGCCTCTGCGGAGGTTGTCCTTGTGGGTCGCTGGCTGTGCGTGTGGGTTCATTCGGGACGGAACTGCGCCGTCACCTGACCAAGAAGCTCCCACCCTGGCGGCTCCCGGCTACTGCCAAGCCAGTGTAGGGGAAAGGTCTAGGGCATGTCCCTTTCCGCGGTGCACTTGGCCGCTGCCCGTTAGCGCTGCGTCTGCGCTTTGCCACCTTGTACGCCTTTCTTTGCACCTCGCACCAACTTTCCCAGCTGAGAGAACAGCCACGAACTCACTTTTCGAAGATGCTGACGCTCGTCTCATCAACGTATTTCTTTTTTCTATTTGCTTGCTTTTTAATTAACCCTTTTATTGGCAAATATAACACAATTATATTCTGAAATAGAAAGGTGAGTATAATAATTGTTGAACAGACATATCATGTAGAGCAAAAATAGTGTCGTGCCATTCCCAAATACACTCCCATGCCTCCTTCCTGAGAAAACCAGTTGTCTGACTTTTATGACAATCATCGCTTTTTTTTTTAAACAGCCATCACATATTAGGAAACGATTTGTGACAAAGGTGGCATCGCATAGCAATGGAGAAAAAAAGATGGCCTTTTCAATGAAGGTTCTGAGACAATAGGGTATCCTTATGAAAAAAAATATAAAATGAGACCCCTTGTCTCACTTCACAAATATCAATTCCAGGAGGATTAAAAACCTAAATACATTTTGGACTTCAGAATAGGGAAAGATTTTTTTTTTAAATCTATTTATTTACTTACTTATTTTTGGGCCTCGCAGCTTGCGGATCTTAGTTCCCCCACTAGGGATTGAACCCCAGCACCAGCAGTGAAAGCGAGTCCTAACTACCGGACTGCCAGGGAATTCCCCGATTTCTTTTTAAAAAATACAAAAATGTTGGGAGTTCCCTGGTGGTCCAGTGCTTTCACTGCGCTCGCCTGGGTTCAATCGCTGGTCAGGGAACTAAGATTCCGCAAGCAGCGCAGCACGCCAAAAAAAAAAAAGTTAAATAAAAAAGAAAACTACAAAGGAGATTTTGGGTCAGTTGGGGGAATTTAAATGCGACATATATTAGATAATAGTATCAATCAATTATCAATATCCTGAGTGTGAAAATGATTTTGTGGTTGTGTAGGAAAACGTCCTTGTTCTTGGAAATACGAAAGTTGAGGGGAATCTTACACATCAAGTGAAATATGGGTGGGCATTGCTGTATTGAGGCTGGAGGTTTCTACCTCCTCCCAAGTATAACTTTCCTTCACCAGGATGCAATTCCCAATGCACAGAAGCCTCTCCTCAACCCTCTCACACATGGACCTGTTATCTTCAAATGGAGTTTGAGGGGGCAATGCTGATTGGTGGAGTGAAGCAGAAGCGATTCAGAAATGATCACGCTGTGGGGAAAAGAAATTTCCAAGATAGCAGGACGATGTTCCCCAAAGCTTTCATTCTCAAATTTCAGAAAATGTTACCCTTTCCCCAAAAGGCTATCATAAGAAGTCGGGGCATTTAAGGTCCATCTGTATACAAAAGCCTTTGATTTAGTTCCTCCACCTCCAGGGATATCTGTAATATGGGAAATACTGTTAGACACAAGTTGTCTGTTTTCCTCTTTCCATCTTACTTTCCTTATTCTTTCAGAGGGTAGAATTTGTATCTCTAAATCACACTGATTACAGTCTTCCACTGAAGTGTTTATATGATAAAAGTAAGTGTTTATCTATATGAATGCTTTCGAGAGCTTCACTGTCCAACACAGTAGCCACTAGGTACGTGTGGCTCTTAAGCATTTGAAATGTGGCTAGTCCAAAATGACATCTGCTGTAACTATAAAATATTGTATTTTGAAGATTTAGTAAAAAAAAAAAAAGTTAACTCACTAATAACTTTTATATTGATTACATGTTGAAATAGTAATATTTGGATATATTGTATCAAATGGAATATATTTTAAAAATTAATTTTACTTACTGCTTTTTATTGCATTAATGTGGCTGGTAGACATTTTTAAATTATTTATGTGGTTCGCATTTGTGTTGTGACTCACATTATATTTCTCTTGGACGGTGCTGCTCTTGAGCATCAGACCTAAGGGCAGGGAATTTATCTTGCTCAAGTTTGGGTTCCTTACAGGTGCTAGAACAATTATTGACATAACTTTTATATGCTTAAGAGAAACCCACTGACAATATTCTGTATTTGAGAGCCTTCTCTTCCCAGTATTAAGGTCAGCCTCTCTTTAGCCAAACACCAGTTTCTGGTAATTGAAAAGGGCATTGCTTAGTTGGAGAAAGACAGAAAAGGTAGCCCTAAGCTGGGAAGTTGGGGGAGCTGGGAATGAGTTAAGGATGTAAGACTGGGCCATGCTTCTGCTAAAACAGGCAGCCTCAGATATAGGACATTTGAACTCTTGAATCTATTAGGGTTTATTCATTTATCAGTTTGAAAACCCAAGAGCTCTAGCTTCAGGTGAGGCTTGATCCAGATGTCAAACAGTGAGACCAGAACTGAGTTTTCTCTCTCCATTTCTTGGATCTATTTCCTCTGTGTTTTTGCATTTATAGGCAGTCTTTCTCCTCTTCTACTGTCAGTAGCTTCCAGGGCCACAGTCTTCCAGATTTGTGTCCAGTGGAAGAAAAGGAAGCCCATTCCCTAATACCTCAAAGGTAAGTCCAGAAATTGTCCAATTGGCCCTGATTACTCAAACTGGGGCTGTGTGCTTGTCTTAACCAGAGTCTTCAAGAAAACAGAGCCTGAGGCAAGGATTCGATGATTTTTTTTTTTTTTTTTTAGGTGCAAACCCATGGTAGCAAGGGTAAGAAAAGAAGGAAGTGTAGCAAGCAACAGTGTGAAGCAAATTGAAGTTGAATAGCCCTGGCTATTGCTTCGTGTTGAGCCATGGTCCTCCATAGTGATTCCAGAGTAATTTTATAAAATTAAAATCCCTTGCTATCACTCTCTAGTCAAAAATCCTATAGGATAAGGCCTAGATATTTATTTAGTAATTTCAGCCAAGACTTCAATTGTTCATCCAAAACTTCATAGATTTTGCGTAGTATTCCCTGAAGATGTGACACAAACTAAATCTAGGAGGATGAGTAGGAGCTAAAAAAGAAGTTAGGCAGAAGGAGGAAAAAATAGCATAGTTGATCACCAGAAACCATGAAATAGCATGGAATATTTGGAGGACCATAATATGTTTATGGCTGGAGAGAAGTACACTTGGGGGGAAATTTGGGAGCCACTACTAGAAAAATAGGCAGTGCTCTATACCAAGTATTCTATTAAGGAATCTGACATTTAGCTTCAAGTTATAAGAAACCATTGAGGGATTTCAAGCAATAATTTGATTAGTTATATGTTTTAGTGTGACCACTCTAGCAGCAGTGGGGATGACAGAGAGATGAGTCCAGATTAGATATATAAAAAATATTTAGGAATCTATTTAAGCAGTTAGGAAATGCTAAGAGCCTGATTAAAGTACTGACAATGGGAATAGAGCAGAGGATATAAACTGAAGAGATCCTGAACAGAATGTATAGGACCTGGTGACTGATTGGGAAAGGTGATGGATGAGAGGGAGAAGTTTAAACTGGAGAATTGGATGAGTGGTGATACCACTTCCTGGATTAAGGAATACAGATTTTATTGAAAAAATTGAGTTGAGATTTGGACACACTTTGAGGTGACTATGAGTTACCCAAGTGGAGATATCCAGTGGGATATTGAACATAATGTTTTCTCCTGGAACTCAGGAGAGATTTGTAAGATATAGATGTAGATGTAAGAGGCGTTCGGATGTTAACAAGATCAGACAAAATGTCTAGCTTGAGAAGAGAATTATGCCTAAGGACACAGTTCTGGGGAAGAACATTCACATAACCAACAGAAGGAGAAGTTCCTGTGGGATAAATCGAATGAATGAATAAGCACTGATAAAAGGCAAAGCCAGTGGGTAGGCTCTGAAGCATAATTTATGAAAGACTTCCTTGGGGCAATAGATCTGAGAAGTAAAAGTCTTACAATGGTGAAAAGCAGCTATGTTCAGCCATTAAGGGCAAGTGTTTGGAAAGCCAGGCTAACAAACTTAGAGGAAAAAATGCTCAAAAATATGACTTAGGTGAAAAGATGTGAGTAATTAAAGAAGGGGAGTCTCCATTTCTTCATCTATAAAGAGAGAAGTTTCAATTAGGTGAGTTCCTAGATCCTTTCCAGTTCTAAAGTTCTGATCTGATGAGCCAGCACTGAAGAGTGAGTAGGATATGGAATGCTATGAACAGTAACCCTTTCTTCTGCTCTCCTGCCCCTCCAGCACCTCCCCCCCACCCCAGCCCCATTCACCACCACATCATCCACATGGTTCCCACAGAAGCTGAGATCTCTGCCTACAGTTGACTTGTTTAGTGGTGGGCACCTGACCTAGCTGGGCCAGTAAGAGAGCTTCCCCATGATTTTGAGATAAGAAGTGAGAAAGAGAAGACAGTTTTTCTCTGAGTGATGGAAACCGAGTATATGTAAAATCTAAAGCTGATGGTAACCGTGATTTGCAATGAGGTGTTGCAAACAAAAAAGAAAAGCCAGAATGAAGAAAACACAAGAAGCAGAGGTCGGAGATGGAGAGAAAACTGCCTGGGTTTTCCAAAGCGTTTCAGATCCTGGTCTCAGTCCACTGTTATAATGTATCGCTGCCCTGAATTCCATGAGATACCCCAATGTCCCTCTATTAACACCTCTCTTTGAGATTTAACTAACCTCAGTTGATTTCTGTTACTTGTAACTTAAAGATTCTCAACTAATATATTTGAGTGTAGTCAGAGCCCATAGGGGAAGGAGATAAGTAAATGGAAGAGGAAGCTGTAAGGTACAACTAGATGTAATGAAGGATCTTAAGTGCCAGGCTTTGGTTTATAACTGAGTAGTGGCTGTGGGGATGAAGATGAGGGGAAATCCATCAACATTTCACAGAATCACTAAAACTTTAATAAAACTTTACCAGAATGAAAAATGAACATATACAAAATTACTGTGGTCCTGACCTTGGCAGTCAGCTTTCACACATAATAAGCAATGTCAACTAATTAATTAATGCTCTCTTCATTAATTATTAATTAGAAAGTCGTGTCCTACCTCGTTTCTGTCTCCTTCCACATGTGAACTGTAACTCGCTAACACAGCCATCCTGTAAAATGCTACGTATGGTCAGTTAATCAGCTGTGGTATATCCTGCTATATTAAGTACCCTGACTCCATTGTCAGTTTTCCTCCATTCCAAAGGGGTTGCAGCCAAGATTATACTTGCTAAGGCAGGTGGATCAGTCTCTTTAAAGGAACTCTACTTCATCAGACAGTTCCAGACTCAGAAGTCAAGGGCTGTAAGTTGGTGGAGAGATGTCTTCTCCTTCTCCAGCTGAGACTTTGGTTGGTCTATTTGATAACATGCAGATTTCTCTCTGGCTCCAGGGATGGCAAGTGCCGCTCTTTATGGGGATGCAGCTCGGCTGGTACTTCTAGGCTATGTTATTGAGAGAAGCTGATACTTCTCTAATGGATGATGGGGCTGTTGGCTCAGGAGATGCTTCAGCACCAGATATGGTTCCCACAGTTCTGTATCTTGCTGGTGGGAAAATAAATTGATCCAACCTCTATGAAGGTCAATTTGGCAGTATCCATCATACAAATGTGCATACCCTTTAGCACAGAAATTCCTGTTCTAGGAATTTACCCTATGCATGTACTTACATTGTGAGAAATAAAAATGCATGACTATTCATTGCAATATCATATAAATAAGAGATTGGAAATTCAAAAATCCATCTATAGTGAAGTGGCTAAAGTACATTCAAACCATGGAATACTATCAGCTATAAAAAAAGAATGAGGGGCTTCCCTAGTGGCACAGTGGTTGGGAGTCCACCTGCTGATGCAGGGGACACAGGTTCGTGCCACGGTCCAGGAGGATCCCACATGCCGTGGAGCAGCTGGGCCCGTGAGCCATGGCTGCTGAGCCTGCGCATCCGGAGCCTGTGCTCCGCAACTGGAGAGGCCACAACAGTGAGAGGCCCGTGTACCACAAAAAAAAAAAAAAAAGAATGAGGAGGCACTTTGTTTACTGATATGGAATGACCTCCATGATATACAGTGAAGTAATAAAAGTAATATGTGTTTGTATGGGGGGCTGCCATTTATGCTTAAAAAGTAAAAAATGTATATATGTATTCTCTTGGATTTGAACAGAAAGATCTCTGGAAGGATGTACAGAAAACTTAGTTATAAAAAATGGTTGCCTCTGGTAGAATTTTGTGATGGGGGATGGAGGAAGAAGTCTTTTCACTTATACAACTGACTGTACCTTTTGAAGTTTATACCATGTGAGTTTTCCCCATTAAAAAAATTTTTTTTAATTAAAAAAATATAGGGGTGGTGAATGTTTTAAACAGTAGTTCCCAAATGCTGGTCTGTAAATCAGCAAATGCCCATGATGAATAATTTATTAATCTACCATGAAATCATAAAAGTAATAATGTGTGAATTTTCTATATTGTTGAATTTAACTTGAAGGGCCATCTTTTATTCTTGATTAAGTACTTTGTGTGGAGATATTAGTAGACAGTAGTTATCAATGTAATGTTTATTTACACAATGGGCAAAATTAGAAGTTGGCATCATTATGTCAATTCCTCCAATTTAGAGTCCTGAAATTCAAAGCACAGAATCACTGATTTAGACCTGGCTTTTGTTCATGTTGCATAATCTGTTTTTAGGCATTATTCTGGAAGGCATTTCTCCTGTGTATTTCATGGTGTCGAGTAAGTGATGAATTATAGCTGAAGGCTTTTCCACATTCATTACATTCATAAGGTTTTTCTCCTGTGTGATGCCTCTGATGTTTCTTAAAGGATGAATCATGCCTGTAGGCTTTTCCACAGCGGTTGCATTCATACGCTTTCACTCCTGTATGAACAGTTTTATGGTTGCTAAGGTGTATCCTTTGCCTAAAGGCTTTCCCACATTCCTTACATTTGTAGGGTCTCTCCCCAGTATGGATTCTCTGGTGATGCGTTAGATAAGCTCTATGACTAAAGGTTTTACAACATGTGGTGCATGCATAGGGCTTCTCCCCAGTATGAATTCTTATATGTTCACTAAGGTGTCTAATCTGTCTAAAGGTTTTCCCACATTCATTGCACGTAAAGGGTTTCTCTCCAGAATGAGTTCTCAAATGTTGGATCAAGCTAATGTTCTGGCTGAAAGCTTTCTGACATTTATCACATACATAGGGTTTCTCACCAGTGTGAGTTCTATGATGTTGATTAAGAGATGAGCGATGTCTGAAGGCTTTACCACATTCTTCACATTCAAAGGGTTTCTCACCAGTATGGATTCTTTGGTGTGTGGTAAGGGATGCACTTTGACTAAAGGCCCTTCCGCATTCCTTACATCTGAAAGGTTTCTCACCAGTATGAATTCTCATGTGTTCAGTAAGATGAATGGGTTGTTTGAAGACTTTTTCACATATATTACATTCGTAGGTTTTTGTTCTTATGTCACTTGTTGGATGATTAATCAAATCTGATTTGTATTTGTTTCTCTTTCTAGGTGTGTCATATTTATGATGCCTCTGTTCTATAACAACATTTGAACTCACAATATTTTTGCCAAATTTGTAAGTTTCTTGGCCTCTCTTCTTATGGGTCAAGATGGTTTGTCTCACGTCTCTTCCATGGCTATCCTGGTGGCTTTCTAACTCATGATCATATTTTGAGACTTTTCTCAATGTGGAAAAAATGACATCATCCCTCATGAACCTTTCCATCATCATGCCATGATAGAACTGTTCCTGTAAAACGTCATTCTTTGCAGTTGATGCAGCTGTTTCTGTTTTACTCTTCAAGTCTGAAAGAAATGGAAAAAATGCAAATAACTCATATTCATTATGCTTCAAAAAATCAATTATTATACTGGGTATGGACTAGAGATTTAGATAACAATACATATAAAGTACATGAAGTTCTGAGTATATTTAAATATGGTTAGGCACTCTGGAGAGGTAATGGGAAATTAAGAAACAATGAACCAGGTAAAAGTGTGATTTTATATATAGGGTAAAAATTTGAATATTTTAGTCCTCTTCTTTCTATTAATACTAAATAATGAAATTTCAGGGCTATGTCTTAACAGTGTCTTTTTAATTGATAACTACTTTTGGAAAACATTCTCAGAAAGATAAAAAGATTTCCCTCTTCCCACTCCAGCTAGTTCAAAAATAAGGTTTGAGGGAATTCCCTGGTGGTCCAGTGGTTAGGACTCTGCGCTTTTACTGCCGAGGGCTTGGGTTCAATACCTGGTCAGGGAGCTAAGATCCCACAAGCTGCACGGTGTGGCCAAAAAAAAAACAAACAAAAAAATCTGAACTAAGGACATTCACAAGAATGTGAAGCTGTCTTTTACTAAAGCTTATATTAATATTTACATATTGTTCTGCTTCCTGTAGTTATTAATCTGTCCTGGGAAGTGTTAATTATACAAAGGAGACTTGTAAAAAACCCAGACTGCTATGTTGCTACTATTGCTATGTTCTATGAAAATATCCTTTCTTTAAAGGATATTTAAAATTCTGTTTTTTTAAATAATTTATTGCACCATTACTAATACTTCAACTGACAGTTCCATATTCCTGAAAAGTATAACTTCTTGTAGGATTTTTGGTTAACACAGAAGGATCATTTGTACTTCCAAATTCCAAATTCTAAATGAATAGATACAAAAATAAAGTCTATGTTCTGCAGGCCCCTGATTCTGGTCCTGGATTAGGGAGAAGGAAGACGAGAAGAAGAAGATAGGGGAAGAGAGAACAGGCCATCTATGACCCCTTCCCAATTCGGTATCCAAGCTGAAGCAGGCCCAAGCTAGGGGAGGAGAGAAGATATAACTTTGAAGTTGGGAGTTTTTATTATTATACTGAATTACATATTTCACTAAAAGACAGACTGTTATTATTTAAAGGGACTGGACCACCTATGGGACCTCTCTGAGATTTCATCCAGAGGCAGGGAAAGAACATTCATGGTAGCTATTATTATTATTTTCCTTATTATAAGTTGAAAAAGAGAAAACCCAGGAGAATGTACAAATTATTGGAATTAATAACAGAGTGAAACAAGGTGGCTGGCTAGAAGATCAAAACCGGTTATGTTATTACACACTAGCAAAAAAGAGAAAACATAATTGAAAAAAGTTATACCATTTAAAATAGCAGGGAATTCCCTGGCGGTCCAGTGGTTAGGACTCCGTGCTCTCACTGCCAAGGGCCCGGGTTCAATCCCTGGTTGGGGAACTAAGATCCCACCAGCTGTGCAGGGTGGCCAAAAAAATAAAATGAAATAGCAATAAAATATAAGTTCTTCAGGACTAATCTGACAAAAGATGTTCAATGTGTACAAGACTTTTATGGGGGAAAATACTTTATTTTAAAAAATTAGGAAATATCAGTAAGTGGAGCAATATACCACACTCCTGGACAGTAGGACTCAATATCATAATATCAATTCCCTCCCAAATTGATCTATAAATTCAATTCTATTCCAATCAAAATACCACCAGAGTATTTGTGTGTGTTTGTGTGTGTGTGTGTGTGTGTGTGTGTAATTGATGCACTCATTATATAATTCATATGGAAAAGCAAGGGGCTAACAATAGCCAGGACAATTTTGAAGAACAAGATATTAAGTCTCACTATTAAGTATAGTAATTAAGACAGCCTGGCATTAGAAACTTGGCAGGTGACAGAGTGGCATTAACTATTCAATAATTGGTTCTTGGACTGATTATCCACATGTAATAAGTTAAACTAGAGCTTCACCTCATACTACATATAAAATAAATTCAGATTTAACCTAAGTATGAAAATCAAAATCTTAAAGATATAAAATATTTTTTCTATAAATCAATAAGGAAAAAAGATAATATAAAAATTCACAAAGGATATAAACAAGTAATTTACAGAAAAGGAATCCTGGATAGATGACCAATAAACATGAAAAATATGCTCCCTCTTATTAGTAATCAGGAAAATGAAAAAAACCAACAAGATATTCACCCACTGAATTTATAAAAATGTGAAACTTTGACAATGCCAAGTGTTGACAAAGATGCTGAGTTCTGGAACCTCTCAAAACCTGCTGATAGGAGTACTAATTGGTGCAACTAGTTTGAAGAACAATTCTGTAAAACCTAGCAAAATGAAGGTGACCCAACAAGTCTGCTTCTATCAAATATCTCAGAGAAACACGAGAAGTTTTACACAAAGTTTTACTCCAGTATCTTTGTAATCCCCAAATTTAGAAACAGTACAAATGTCTATCAACAGGAAAATGGATAAATTGTGCTTTATTAATTCAACAGAAATGAATGAACCAGAACAATATGGATAAATATCAACGGTGTTGAGTGAGAAAAGCAAGTGGAAAAGTATATATACCATTTATTTAAAGAATAAGAACATGCAAAACAGCATTATATATTGCTTGGGGGATATACACATGCAATACAAGTATGAAGATACATATACAAATGAAAATATTTAAACTCAGAAGAGTTGGTTGTTTCAAAAGGTAGGAGGGGAATAGCGGGGCTTAAACTCTGTTTTATTTCTTAATCTAGGTGGAAGTTACATAGAAATTTATTATAATGTTCTCTATGCCTTTCTGAATATCTAAAATATTTCATAATAAAAGCAAAGTTTAAAGAGATTGTTAAAAACCATTGGATTTGATGAGAAGGAATCCTGTGGTAATTTCTCTTGCAGGACTTTCCATAAACTAGTTATTACAATAAATAAAGATACTTGAGTTAAAGGGAGAGTGAGAATCAAAGCTAGGATTGTAAGCTGAAAAACTGGTGAAAAGTTGAAATAGAATTCAAGAGAGAAGATTAAAGATTTGTAGAATGCAGTGAGAGTCCTGAAAAGAGACCTGTTTTCTTTTAGGAGAGACCACGTACATCTGACTGCTTAGGGAAGGGAGCTTTCGACTGGCAAACTTCAGGATACTGAAGAAAGAAGGAAAATCAAGTTTAACCTTAATGAAGAGAAGACTTCTTTTCCCTCCAACTTCAGAGACTTTTGCAAGGTTAGGTGAAGGAAAGGGGTGCAAAGGGAAGGGTAAAATCGGGTTCAGTGCATGCCTATCCATCCTCTCAGCCTTCCCGCAGCCTGGGAAGATGCTGGGCACTCTGGTCTACATATTGAAAGGAACCATCTGCCTTGGTCTCACCTGAACTGGGATCTCCTGGGCCTTCTTTCTCTGTCATCCATGGTGCTTCTCCTTTCTCCAACTGGGAAATCACATTAGGTTTGGAAAGTTGACATCCTACTTATGGAGTGAAAAAAAGGGTATGAATATTTATGCTGAGGTCTAAGAACCATCCCTGGAATGTAGTTCCAATCCTCTGGTATTTAGGGTCTCTGAAAACAGAAAGGGGCACCACAGCATTTTTTTCTGTTCTCACTCTACAAAGTAAAACCGTTCCCCCAAGGGAGGGGATTCAGGTTATGTTCTGGCTTGATTTTCAAAGGAATGAGACGTCTATCTCCAACACAGAACCCAAGGCCAGGCTCCAGGGAATCTACAGCATTTAATAATTTAGGAATAGTAACTGTCCTGTAATGGGTAGGTTTCTGGACGTTATGTGTAACCCATGCTTACCCACTGAGACCAGGTTCCCATAGTTCTCCAGCATCACCTCCCGGTACAGATTCCGGTGAGCAGGGGCCAGCTGCCCCCACTCCTCCTGGGTGAAGACCACAGATATGTCCTTGAAGGTCAACAGTTCCTAGAATATCAAATATATTCCTTTTCAGTCTGAGACCACCTCCATCAAGATCCAAGATGTTCTTACAGTATTCTAAATTCTGAGAGATTCTAAACTAGTTTTACTGGGAGCCTCCTCTGGATCTGTTTGGTGATTCTCGGAGACTACCATAAGTAATTAAACGTACAGAAGGACAGATGGTCATATATGTCTTAGAAAAAAATTAAGCAGGATAAGGGGAACAGGGAGAGCCACAGTGTGGATGGGGAGGATCTTTCACGTAGGGTGGCTGGGGAAGGCCTTCCTAAAAGGGTGATATTTGAACAGAGACATGAGCTCAGTGAGGAAAAGCCACGTGGAAATCTGAGGGGAGAGCCTTCCAGATGGGGACAAAGGACCTGAGGTGAGAGTGTCCTTGGCTTGTCTGAGGAACAGGAGAGTAGCCAGCATTGCTGGAGGTGGGCTAGTGAAGGGGAATGCAAGGAGATGAGATCAGAGGGGCTGGGGGAGGGAAGAGAGGCTTTTAGCACTTATTGTCACAAAGACCAGTGCATCCCTGCTGAGTTGAAATTCTGGGGCCCTGCTGGAGTTTAATGCAAGATGAACAAAACTGTCTGGGACTGTGGTCTAACCCCTCCCTAGCTCAAATACTGAAGAGGTAAAAAGGATCAGCCCCTCAGCAGTGGTGGCATGGGGCACTGGTAGTTGGGTTAATCAGAAGTGAACTCAATCGAATTAAAGTGTATCTCAGCCAGAGCTCAGCCACAGCTCTAGGAAAAATATGAATAATCAGTCCCTCACCTTAACCACCAGTCAGAGGAAAAGGCTTAGAATCTTCTGTAAATAAATGGAACAAACAAAAGAAATAAACAGACTATATCTATGTATCTATCTATCCATATATACCTTTATTTGTTAATTGTTTATTTAACAAGAGAAATTATTCCTTAGACCAGATATTCATGTTTCATAGTTCAGGAACACAGGTCAGTGACAAACTTCATGCAACTCAACCCAAAGAAATTCTTTACATTCTAAAATCACTTTGCACTCTGAAAGATACCAGCCTTCCTCATTGCCTCAAAATTTTTCATGGAACCACAATTTCTGTAGAAATCTGCATATGCCTTCTTTCTTGGTTCAGCCAAAGCAATCCTGTAGAAAGCTGCAACCCCCAGGGATACAATGAATGCTCTAACAGTATAAAATAGCAGATGCTTGGCCAGGAGGCCATGCATCTGAGGTTTCGTCAAAGAACTGGAAACCATGGTAGTTATTCACCTCAACACCAACGTCCTTCCAGGCTGATGGAGAAATGGACCTATCTATGCATATTTCATCCTCCACCATTCTTTTATACACAATATCTGAACTACAATAAAAAATTATTAGACATACAAAGAAGGAGGAATATCTGACCTATAATCAAGAAAATAAAAACATAAGAAGCAAACACCTAGGTAACCAAGTCATTAGAATTAGCAGAAAAGAAGTTTAAATAAATTATTAAAATATATGTTGAAGAGGGCTTCCCTGGTGGCACAGTGGTTAAGAACCTGCCTGCCAATTCAGGGGACACGTGTTCGAGCCCTAGTCCAGGAAGATCCCACATGCTGCAGAGCAACTAAGCCCGTGCACCATAACTACTGAAGCCTGCGCGCCCTAGAGCCCGTGCTCCACAACAAGAGAAGCCACCACAACGAGAAGCCCGCACACCTCCACTTCCCGCAACTAGAGAAAGCCTGCACACAGCAATGAAGACCCAACGCAGCCAAAAATAAATAAATAAATTTATTTTAAAAATAAAATATATGTTGAAGAATTTACAATAAAATATGGATAGAATAAGTGAAAACGTGGGGTTAATTGAGGAGAGAGAAATGCTAAAAAAGAACTAAAAGACAATTCTACAAGTGAAAAATACAATATCTGAAAAATCCACTGGATGGGCTTAATAACAGATGGACCCTGATGAAGACAAAATCAGTGAAACTTAACACAGGTCAACAGATAGTATTCAAATGGAAGCACCAAGAGAGAAAAAGAAAAACAAAAAACCAAAAAAACCCTGCGATAATATCAAGTAGTCTAATATACATGTAATTAGAATCTAAGAAGGAGAAGAGAGAATGAGCAGAAAAAAATATTTGAAGAAATAAAGGCTGAAAATTTTCCAAATTTGAGTAAAAATTCAACCCACAAATCCAAAAGCCAGCAAACCCTCCATGGGGGGAAAAAATTCAGAGAATATCATGTCTATGCACATCATTAAAACTGCTGAAGAGCAAAGATAAAAGGGAAGAACATAAAAGTAGTGAAAAAAAGGTAGGAAAGGAGGAACAAAAAAAAAAGAAAAGTTGGTATAAAACAAAGGAACAAACAGAAAGACATGTCACATCTGGGGAAAGAATAAGAACAATAGCTGACTTCTCATCTGAAACAATACAAGCCACAAAATCATGGAACATCTTTAAAGTGCTTAAAAGAAAAAACAGTCACCCTAGAATTCTATATTCAGTAAAAGATTCTCAAATAGGAAGACCATATAAAGACATTTTTAGATCACCAAAGCTGTGAGAATTCATCATCAGAACACCCCCACTACAGGAAATGCTAAATGACATTCTTTAGGCTGAAGGGAAATAATGTCAGTTAGAAACTTGGAACTTGGTGGTGGGATGAATTGGGAGATACTGATTGACATATATACACTGATATGTATAAAATAGACAACTAATAAGAACCTGCTGTATAAAAAATAAATAAAATTCAAAAGTTAAAAAAAAAACTTGGAACTAAAGGAAGGAATGAAAAGTGCTTGAATTGGTAAATGTGTGCAAAGATGAAAGGCTCGTTTTTTTTTCCTTTTCTTAATTTCTTATAAGACACTTTACTGTTAAAAGCAAAAATAAGAACAATGTATTATGGGGTGTATAAGATGTAAAGTGAAAAGCATGATGACAATACACAAAGAATGGGAAAAGTAAATGGGAAAATAAGGCTTTCAAATTATATGTGAAACAGTATAGTAATAATTCAACTGTGACGTGAAAAATGCATATTGTAATAGCTAGAGCAACCACTAAAAACAAATGAAACAGCTAAAAAAAGTCATTAGAGGACATAAAATAGAATACTAAATAAACTGCACAATCCAAAAGAAGGCAGGAGAGGAACAAATAAACAAAAGAATAGATGTGGCAAACAGCAAACAAAGAACAAGAATATACACTTAAATCCCACCACATCAATGATTATGTAACTGTAAATGTACTAAGCAAGCACAACCCAGCTATATTTAAGAAGGTCACACTTTAAATATAAAGGCACAAATAAGTTAAAAGTAAAAGAATGAGGGACTTCCCTGGTGGCGCAGTGGTTAAGAATCTGCCTGCCAATGCAGGGGACACGGGTTTGATTCCCTGGTCCAGGAAGATCCCACATGCCACGGAGCAACTAAGCCCGTGTGCCACAACTACTGAGCCTGCACTCTAGAGCCCATGAACCACAACTACTGAGCCCGCATGCCACAACTACTGAAGCCCGTGCACCCTAGAGCCCATGCTCCACAACAAGAGAAGCCACCACAATGAGAAGCCCGCGCACCACAATGAAGAGTAGCCCCCACTCGCCACAACTAGAGAAAGCCCAGGCACAGCAACAAAGACCCAATGCAGCCAAAAATAAATAAATAAATAAATTTTAAAAAAGAAAGTAAAAGAATGAGAAAAAGCTATCCTATACCAACAATAACTAAAAACACTGGAGGAGCTATGTTAAATCAGACAAAGTGGGCTTAGGAAAAAGAATATTATGAGGCATAAAGAAGAGACATTTCGTAATAAACGGTCAGTCCATCAAGAAGACAACAATCCTATGTGTTTATGCACCTGATAACAGAATTCAAAATAAATAAAGCAGAGTTGACAGAACTAAAGGGAGATATAGATGAAACTATAATAATTAGAGATTTTAACACTCCTCTCAGTAAATGACGGAACAAGTAGACAAAAGTTCATCAAGGATATAGATTTGAACAACCTGTCAACCAACTTAACCTAACTGACATTTGTAGAGCACTATACCTAACCACTGCAGCATATAAATTCTTTTTTTTTTTAGATTCTTTTTTAAAGTAAACTTTTTATTTTGAGATTACAGATTTATTATATAATTTTAATTGTAGATGTACATGCAGTTGTAAGAAATAATGCAGAGATCCCATGTACTCTCTACTGGGGGTAAAACAGAGTTTTAATTGGAAAGGGGCACAAGGGAACATTCTGAGATGGTGGAAATGCTCTATATCTTGATTTGGTTACATGGTATATACATATGTCAGAATAGAACTATGTACTCCCTTAAGTGTATTTTCCTATATGTAAATTACAACTCAATTTTAAGAAATTTAATCTTATCCCAGTGCTAAGAATCCCACCAGTTTTTGACAAATGTCAGTCAGGTGGTAAGAATTCCAGATAAGTGGAATGTAGATATAAGATACCTCTTCAAATAATTAGAATATTATTACTTCTTCCATATTACCAGAAATAACCCTGGAATACATTTCAATCCTAAAAGGTGTTAGCATCTGAATTAACAGAGGAAACTGGGATTGTAAACAGCTAAAAAAAATCACCGAGCAAGTAAATACAGGAGATGAGTTCAAATCCTGTACCATCTAATTTCAGAACCCAAGTTCTCACCTAAAACTCTTCTGTCCTCGAATAACATCTCCTCTTTAACAGTCTTCCTTTCTCGTTTATTCTACAGTTTTCCTTCTGTTTCACCTATGCTTCTACCAGGTGGTAAGGACACAGTTTCCACACCCTGTTGTAACTGCCCAGCCTGTCTAATGTGTATGCTCTGTGGCCTGACCATTTCTTCTCTTCTCACGTCTTTGGCTGCAGTTTGACCTCTGCTCCAGACACTATTCTAAGGGCCACCTCATGAAGTGATAGATGTACCTCACTAAAAATGTCAAAACTTTATTCTCACTAAGTTTGTTTTTGAGTATGAAATACTCATAAAAATTGAGGTTTATCGGACTTCCCTGGTGGCGCAGTGGTTAAGAATCCGCTTGCCAATGCAGGGGACATGGGTTCCATCCCTGGTTCGGAAAGATCCCACATGTCGCGGAGCAACTAAGCCTGTGCACCACAACTACTGAGCCTGCGCTCTAGAGCCCACGAGCCACAACTGCTGAGCCCACAAGCCACAACTACTGAAGCCCACGTGCCTAAAGCCCGTGCTCCGCAACAAGAGAAGCCACCGCAATGAGAAGCCCACACACTGCAACGAAGAGTAGCCCCCGCTCGCCCCAACTAGAGAAAGCCCACATGCAGCAACGAAGACCCAATGCAGCCAAAAATAAATAAATAAATTATTTTTAAAAAATTGAGGTTTATCTTAGGTCCCAAGTTTTTAGGGGCTAGAATTTATATCACTCATTTTGCTTTCTCTACAAAAATTCGCACAACGTTAGATCTAGACGTTGGTTAGAAACAAGCGTTTTCTATGAGTAAGGAAACTGCTGCCACTGCGGCCCAGTTTTCTGTAAAAGACTAACTTACACTGAGTTCCCTGGGTGAAATTCGTTAGCCTCAATATACCCCAACTCCCCAGAAAAGGGCAAGTTATAATCTTAAAAACCAAAAAGCATGTCAAGAAAGTGACAGGAAACTTCAACCCACTTGGGAGTCTGTTGTCCGGGTCCCGGGAGTCACTTCATCCTTTAAACTTTCTCCCTGGGTCTCATCAGCATCCTGAGACAGCAGAGCTGAGGAAGGAAAAGAGCCAGAAAGTTTGCATCTCCCCAAACCCCCCAAATAGAAAAACTGCCTGTAGATCTGCTGAATATGGCCCCCCTCTCAAAACGTTCACAGAGGGACATTCAGAGCAACTCAAGAGCAGACTGGAGCCTCCTTAATGAGGAGGATCTGCAGGGCATTGCTTTGGGCATTAATGCTTTCCAATGGCTAGTGCTGGTACAAAAGCACAGACCTACCAGGCCACTCCTTTGTTCAAAGGTTCCCGACAAGAAAGAAAAATACAAACACCTCCCGTGGACTTCAAGGCACTCTATAATCTGCCTGAAGCACATTTCCCCAGCATTAGTTTCCTCTAACCACCATCCTTTATCTGTGGGACACATACACTGACCACATTCTTAACCCTTAGTTAGACTAGAACAGTCTCCATTCTCTGAACCACTCTTCAAGGTACCCACTTTTGTATCTTTTCCTCAATTCTTCCGTAAAAAAAGCTTAGACATCTTTTAAGGCCCGATTCAATGCTACCTGCTTTGTGAAATTTTCTCTGATAAGTACAATCAGAAGAATGTTTCCTGTCTCTTGTCTTCCAAAAGAATTTTACCATAGAATATATTTAGGCTACTTTCTATTCTTTTGATCTGAGTATGTGTCTATCTCCATCAATTAATAATTAGCATTAGAGATCATTATTCATTTTTCCATCCATCAAGATGCTTAGCAAAGTCCCCTGCCTGACAGAGTTAGAATATAACAAATACAAGCTGGATTTGAAGTGTTATAGGTATGAACTAAGAGACCACATGAGACATACAAATTCCTCTGTCCACCCATCTATTCTGACCCAACCACCAAATACTGTGTAATCTTGGTTATGTTTCCCACTGAACTCATATATTTCAAGGTAAAATGAGAGTAACTAAGCATGTCATTCCTTCTTCCTGGCAGGAGATGAAAAGAAAGAAAAAAATATTGGTTTGGGGTTAAAATGACTGAAACTTGTGAAGGAAAACCACTGGAGGGCTTAAGAAAGTAGAAACCTTTGACCCCAATGTCTGTGAGTCACACTTACACACTTGGGAGCCGCTGGTGGGGAACACCCTGAATTCTGTCTTCCTGTCCTGTTCATTCGAGGACACGAGATGGGAGCAGCATGGCACACGTGTCGCAAAGATCCAGTGCCCAGAGCCCAACATTTTCTCTCACAGCTATCCCTTTCCCCAAAGCCATAAGCATGAGCCCCAAGGACCTCCTTTCCTCCAACTTTCTTCCCTAGAGACACCTCAATGATGTGTGTACCTATCTTTCTGTAAGCAAACTGAGACCCCTTCCTCTACCTCCATCCCCTCCTTCCATCAGCCTCTCTCACCTTCTCCTTCAAACATCTTGGTCACGTCCTCCCACAGGGGCGCCCCTTCCTTGGCCTTCCGTGGATGGTGCAACTTCACCCAGGTGCTGGCCTCAGTGGGCAGGGTAATCAGGAGCTGCTGTAGCATGATGATGCCACCCGACTGGCCTTGTCCACTTCTGGGGAGGACACTGCCAGAGCCTCTGCTGAGACGCCTCACAGTTGTATGGTCCTCCTCTGATCACAATCTCCTGCCCTCAAGACTTTGGCCTGAGGACTTTGGTCCCTGCGGCACCAGAACCTGGGGGCTCCTAGAGGCTAATGTGGCTTTAACAGCCCTGAAAAAGTGACTCCTTTCTGAAATTAAGTACTGCCTGCTTGGGAGGCGGCCGGTTGAGTAGGTCTGAGTACATGCCTCTTCATATTCTTCTAGAGGAGCAAAAGGCAGGAGAGGAGGGACCCAGAAAACTGATCATACAGCTAGAACTCCAGAACTTGCGGAAATATATTTAAAACTGCAAAAGATCCAAAAACAAAGATGTGGCATCAGTGTGGAAGTAAGTATAATTGGTGCTTTGGATGCGGCTTTAATTTCCAGTTCTATACACACTTTCATAAACAGCCAGTGACACACAAACACCAAGGATACACAAACATACACAGTCCCTGCCTCGACTTCCTTCCTTGTAAGCTGCATGCATCTTCTGCCTGGATACAGACGTGGGAGTTAAGAGGGCAAGTTTAGAAACCAGACAGCCTGGGTTAGAATCCTGACACTTGCACTTCAAAGCTCTAAGACACTTCAATTCTCTGAGCTTCAGTCTCATCATCTAGAAAATGCAGATAATAAATGTACTTCATAGGGCTGTAACAATGTTGGGAATACAGTGCCTTCATAGACATTATTAGAAACCTTTTGCTTTAATGTTGCAATCATAGCATTACCTTTTAAAATTTTAAAAACAATTACAGATCTGAATTTAAACTTCAAGTATCTCAACTGATGGAATAATCACATAGCTGTGTTTTCACACGGGCAAGTAGTGACAGACACATCACCACCCACGTGGATGCCCGGAAGCTGGCAAGTCCTTTTACTCTGGGTTAAGATGCAACCTGCTTTCAGAAATGTTCAACTGGGGGAGAGGGGTATGTCTTCAAACGGAGGAAATATAGTACTTTGAATATAATGAGGACTACTGCATAACTGTTTGTAGCAGGAAAATTTGGAAACAGCCCAAATTCATCATCTCATCGAAACCCCTGGCATCTGGACATGTGCCTCCACAGCGACCAGGTCCAGTGTATCCCGGCCCCAAGAACAGTCCTAGTCCTAGCTCCCTGGAAAGGGAGCTGGCCTAACCTTTTGGAGTTGGTGGGGCAGGCTTCTTCTTGTTTTCAGCTGTGACTGATGCAGAGAAAGGAGCAGCATCCTATGGATAGGAGCATGTGGAAAATATCCTAACCCTGATTAAATAGAAAGTAAAATGGCTTGTTACCAAAGTGAGGAAACTTTCGAATCTTATGAAATGGTTAAAAACAGAGAAGCTTCATTTCGAGATGCCCCTTCTCACTGCTCCCAGACGTGCCTCCCTCGGACTTAGAGACTTGCAGACACAGGCAGCTTAGCTTCCTACTCACCAGACCGGCCTTGGACGCTGGCAGGACGAGAGATGGGGGCGTGAGAGAGCCCGTTCTTGAGGCTTTCAGCTCCAGAGGGTGTCTCTTTAGAGAAGGGCCGTGGGTGACGGATTTTGTTCTTTCCCGGCCTTTTATAGACAGACCACATCCCCACCCAACACAATGATTCTTTTAAAAACGCCCAACGTTCACGCAGGCTTCCTTCGGAAGCTCAGAGGACTATCGGCCTCCGGACGGGACCAGGGAATCTTTTCCAAATTCCCAAGAGGCGGCCTAGGGCGGGTGCTGCGGCACCAGATGAACCCACCGCCCCTCCAAGGTATCCTTTCCCGGCCGCACCCCCGGGAGCGGGGCTTTGGGGGCCACAATGCGAGGGGTGCCCAGAACCGGCTTCCCGCAGACCCGGGCGAGGATACAGCTCGCCGGCCGCTGCTTTGATGCTGGCCCGGTGGCAGCAGCCAGGCCCACCGGCGCCCAGCCTCCTGGGCCGCAGCCCGGGTGTCCCGGCGCCTCCACCCTCCCGGCGCGCCGTGGCCTTTGCCCGTGTCCCGGTCGCTCTCGCCCGGGCCCTGGCGGTTTCGGGGTGCGGCCCCAGATGCTGCGGTGCAGCCACAAACCCCGGCGCCCGCCCTTCTTCCGGCGGCTCAGCACGCCTGGCCGCCCGCTCCGCCCACGGGGAGCCGCGAGGGCCCCGCCCTCTCCAGGGAGGCAGGCGCTCCGGAAAACCCGGAACCAGGACTATGCCGGGCTCCCCCACGGCACGCGTGTTCCCAGGGCTGCCAGACCCTGGTCAGGGGCCACCCAGGCGGACCGCCTGCGTTTCCTGACTGTGGTCCCAAGAGACTAGGTGGCCCGCCCAGCTCTTCTGGTGGGGAAGCCCTTTCTCTGTCGTTCATTCGTTCATTTATTCAACTATCTTCTGAGTGCCTAGATCTGCCACACATTGTTACAGGCTCTGGGGAGATACCAGTTATCAAAACGCAGTCCCTGCTTTCTTGGATCTTAATTCTGGCAAAATTAAATAGATAATAATAATGTAGAAAGGGAATATTGCCTGCCATTCCAGTAAACAACAAATTGCCTGCCATCAAGCCATCAGCCACTGCAGCCCTCCACTGAGGGGAATTCAGGATGGGGACAAACAGGAAACACTCTGCACTCTGGATACTGGCCCTAGATAGTTAAGATGCGTATCTAAGGAATAATTTCAATGAGCCCAGACTCTTGCATCTTCCCATAGATAGGAAAGCACTAAAATCATTAAGATTTTTTGAGATGTCCGTAGATTAACAGTAATCTTTTTATGTTTGACTACATGTCTTTCTTCAGCAAAAAATCCTATGTATCCTGGCTCCTCCCTTACCTCTTCAAAGCAGTTCCTCAGAGCTATCTGAGAGGCTGTCTCCCAGGCTATAGTCCTCAGCAAGTTCCCCAAATGAAACTTAACATGCAACTTTTAGGTTGTGCACTTTTCTTCAGCCCACGATAAATAGAAAAATAAAGAGATAATCCCCCAAGTGATGGTAAGGGCTATGAAGAAAAAGGAGGCAGCGTGTGGAGAGGGGGATAGGCGATGACTGGAGTTCCTCTTTCTGGTAACAGTGGGCTAGCATCTTTATATCAACCCACCTCAGGAAACGACAAATTAAAAAATAAAACTCTGGAATACATGCAGAGTATGTGAAGTTCTTAAAGGAATGTATTAATTTGCTAGGGCTGCTACAACAAAATACCACAGACTAGGTGGCTTAAATAACAGAAATTTATTTTCTCACAGTTTTGAAGGCTAAAAGCCCAGGATCCAGGTCTCAGCAGGACTGGTTTCTCCTGAGGCCATTCTGCTTGGCTTACAAATGGCTCCCTTCTCCCTATGACCTCACATGGTCTTTCCTCTGTGTGCTTTCATGCCCCTAGTGTCTCTCTATGTGTCCAATTTTCTTCTTCTTTTTATAAGGACACTTCTTAAAATCTCCTCATATGAAGATTGGATTGGATTAGAGTATACCCCAATGCCTCATTCTAAATTAATCACCTCTTTAAAGTGACCAAGCTTAAACACTTGAATATGTGATTAAATACAGTCACATTCTGAAGTACTGGGGGTTAGGATTCCAACATCTGAATTTTAGGGGGATGCTATTCAGCCCATAGCAAGCTGTCTAAGAGATGGCATGATATTAGGGAATTGCCAGACCAAAAGCTGGAAAACCAGGATCCAGGGACATGATATGACTTGGAAGATGCCTTTGTTGAGGGTATTTACCTAACTGGAAAATTATAATTTTTCAATTGAGAAGAAAAAATAAATAAAATACAGTGTGTGGGGAGTGAAACAGAAGACCCTCTGTATAATAACTGGGACCCCAAAGGGCTATATACTCAGGAGAAGAATGAATTGGAAGTGGAACAGCTTCAGGGGAATTTACAGGCTAGGGTCAAATTGCCTGTCCAAGTCTTGATTTTGGTTTAAGGTGGGCTCTAACTGAGATGCTATCAGATGCCTGGCAAAAACAAATACAGGGGTGGGATAGGGAGGGTGGGAGGGAGGGAGACGCAAGCGGGAAGAGATATGGGAACATATGTATATATATAACTGATTCATTTTGTTGTGAAGCTGAAACTAACATACCATTGTAAAGCAATTATACTCCAATAAAAAAAAAACAAATACAAATCCTCTCTGGAGGAAAGCATTATAATTATAGGCCTTAGATTGTTCCTACATGTAAGTTTTTGTAGAAATGGTGAGTACAGAGTTAAAGATAAGCCAGTACACAGGGAAACTAGACTCCTAGTGAGTATTTCAGCAGAAACACAAACAACAGAAATAGACCTACAAAGACAACTGCTTTTGGAATTACCAGATGCAAAGTATAAAACAATTTATGTTTTCTTTGTTTAAAGAAATAAAAGATAACTCAGACAGTTTTGGCAGATACCTGGAAACTATAAAAAGTGATATAACATATTTTTTAAAAACTAAATAGAAACTCTATGACAAAGAAATACAGTAACAAAATTAAGAATTCATTGAATGCATATAATGGCAGATTAGACATAGATGAATAGAGAATAAATGAACTGGAAGGTAAGTCAGAAGAGATTATCTAGAATGAAGCATTAAGAAACAAAAGGATGAAATATATAGAAGAGAGAATAAGAGACATAGATGTTACAGTGAAAAGATCTAGCATAAGTTCAAGAGGAGAGACAGAGACAGTATTTGAAGAGATAATGGCTAAATATTTTTTAATACCTGTGAAAGCAAACAGATCACAGATTTAAGAAGCCAAATAACTCTCTAATGAGTTAAATAAAGAGAAATCTACACCTAGACACATCATAGTGAAACTGAAAAAAACTAAAGACGAAGAGAAAATCTTAAAAGTGTCTGTGGTAGTTTTAAAATATGCCCATTCCTTCCTCCCTCTCCCCTTGAATGTGAGTCAGACTAACTTCTAAAGAATAAAATGTGGGATTCCCTGGCAGTCCAGTGATTAAGACTCCATGCTTCCACTGCAGGGGGCGTGGGTTAGATCCCTGGTCTTGGAACTAAGATCCCACATGCCATGCAGAGTGGCAAAAAAAAAAAAAAAAAAGAGTGGAATGTGGTGGAAGTGACAGTATGTGATTTCAGAAGTTAAGTCACAAAAGATTGCCACTTCTGCTTTGCACACTCTTTGATTGCTTGCTCTGAGGAACTTGCCAGCCATTTGAGTTAGCTGTCTTGGAAGTGTGTCCTTTAGCCCCAACCAAGACTTCGGATGACTCCAATCTCAGCAGACATCTTACTGCAACTTCATATTGACTGAATTCTGAGCCAGAACCTCCCAACTAAGCAGCCTCTGAATTACTGACTCATTAAAAAATGTGAGATTAAAAAATGTTTATTTTTTTAAGCCATTAACTTTTGGAGTTACTTATTATGCAGATATTCCTAATTAATACAGTGGCAAATTTTGATAACTAGCACAAGCAGCATTGTGACAGCTAACTTATCATCTGTGATAGTGGAAGCCAGAAGACAGTGGGATGAAACCTTCAATGTGTTGTGAGGAAATAATTGACAACACAGAATTCAATGCAGAATTTTAAAAAAATCTTTCAAGAATAAAGGAGAAATAAAGACATTTTCAGACCAAAAAAATGAGAGAGTTTGCCACCAACAGACTACATTAAAGAAAATTTTCAAGGCTGAACTTTAGGCAGAAAGAAAATGATTCCAGACAAAAGGACAAAAATGTAAAAAGGAAAAAAGAACAAAAAAAAAAAATATGTGACTATAAAGGAGAATTAATGATGTAGAGTAAAAATTTTAATAATTTGTGAGGTTAAAAAAATAGATTTGGAGATACAGGGATATATGTGTATGTATAGCTGATTCACTTTGTTATAAAGCAGAAACTAACACACCATTGTAAAGCAATTATACTCCAATAAAGATGTTTAAAGAAAAAGATTTAATATCCAAAAACAATGGCGTAGAGATTGGGAAGAGGGTGAATTGAATTAAAGTATTCTAAGTTAAAGTGTTATAGTTAAAGTGCTCTAAGGACTATTGTAGACAAGAGTAGAGGTATTCATTAACATTACATTCTGATAAGTAGAAAATGTATATTGTTAGCCAGTAGACTTATATTACTGAATATGAAAACCTATTATAAAGTTATAGTATCAGTAATTAAGAAAATGAGGTAGGTATTGATGCAAGAATAGATAAACTGACAAAGGAACAAGAGTCCAAATTCAGACCTAAATATAGACCATCACCTGATTTAGAAAAAGGGTGGAGGAAAAGAAGATCTTTTAAATAAGTTGGTGATGGGTCAGTTGGACCTTTATATTGACCTCTACTTTACAACATAAACAAAAATCAGTCTTGATGGATTTCAAATCTAAATGTGATAGATAAAACAAAATTTTTTAGAAGAAAATAGGAGAGTATTTTTACAACCTTGAAATGGGCATAGATTTATTACATGGAATAAAAAGTGCTAAACATAAAGGAAAAAATTAATAAGTTAACCCAGATTAAAATCAAGGACCAGAGATTTCAGGTATTTTTGGTGAGGGTATAAATTGGTACAACTATTTCAGAAAAGCATTTGGTAGTAGCATTTACTGAAGCTGAACATTATGATCCAGCATCCTATCCTTTGTTATATAACCAACAGAAATGGATACATGTATTTACCAAAAGACATATACTAGAATGTTCATAGAACATTCTTTATATTAATCCCAAACTGGAAACCACCCAATGCCCATCAGCAGTGGACTGAGCAAATAAATATTGCTATATCATACAATAGAGTACACACAGCAATGAAAATAGAGACTAGAACTACACACAACAATATTGATGAATCTCACAAATATAGTATTGAGCAAAAGAAGCCAGATACAAAAGAATACATGTAATTCTATTTAAATAAAGTACAAAAACAGGTGAAATTAACCTATGGTGTTAGAAGTTACCTTTTAGAGGATAGTGACTGGAAGGGAGCACTGCTTCTGGACGGCTATAATTTGTTCTTAACCTATGAGCTGGTTACACAGATGTGTTTAACATTTTGAAAACTCATTAAGATATTTATCTCTATATATGCACTTTTCTGTATGAGTATCATAATTTAATAAAGTTTCTAAAAAATGCATGTTGCAAAGCAGAAATAGACACACAGACATAAAGAACAAATGTATGGATACCAAGGGGGAAAGGGGTGGGGTGGGAGGAATTGGGAGATTGGGATTGACACATATACACTATTGACACTATGTATAAAATAGACAACTGAGGGGAACCTACTGTATAGCACAGGGAACTCTACTTAATGCACTGTGGTGTCCTAAATGGGAGGGAAATCCAAAAGGGAGGGGATATATGTATATGAATGGCTGATTCATTTTGCTGTGCAGTAGAAGCTAACACAACATTGTAACGCAACTATGCTCCAATAAAACTTAATTTAAAAATTAAAAAATAAAGCATGTTGTAACATTCAGGGTAACCACTAAAAGAACAGAAGTAGAATATCTAACTTCAAACCTAGTAAAGAGGGGGAAAGAATAATATATAATCAACCCAAAAGAGAACAGCTATAAGTGGGGAGCTATTTTATACAGGGTAACTCAGGAAGATCCGTCTGATGAGATGCTATTTGACCAGAGACCTGAAAGAAGTCAGGAAATGAGCCACATTTATATCTGGAGAAAGAGCATCTTAGAGAAGGTGAAGGCCCTGAGGTGGGAGCAGGGATGGGCATATGCATGGACCAGCAAGAAATGCTGTATTGCTTGAGGCAAATCATGGTGAGAACATAAGTCATATGGGTACTATCTGGAGAATAAACTGTAGGGGATGCAAGTGTGCAATAACCCATTGTGAAAGAAAATAGTGAACTAGATTAAGTAGCAGCAGTGGGGGTGATGAGAAAAGATATATTTTGAAGATAGAGCCAACAGAATTTTCTGAGGGATTGAGGAGTCAAGATGATTCTGATTGGGCAATTGGATGCTCCCATTTACTGAGATAGGAAATACTGGAAACGGAGCAGGTTCAGAAACAAACTTGTTGAATTTGAGATGCCTAATACACATCCAAGAGTCAATTATGCGCTTGGAATTAAGAGTCTGAAGTGCTGTTTGGGGTCAGAAACATGAATTTGGGTGTGCAGTGATCTGAATGTGTCCCCTCCAAATTCATATATTGAAATCCAAAATACCCAATTGACAGTAGTTAAGAGGTGGGGCATTGGTAGGCACTTAGGTCAGGGGGGTGGAACCCTCATGAATGAGATTAGTGACCTTAAAAAAGAGCCCACTGGGCTCCCTAGCTCCTTCCACCATGTGAGAACACAGGGAGAAGTCGGTAGTCTGCAACCCAGAAAAGGGCTTTCACCAGAAACTGACCATGCTGCTATCCTGATCTTGGACTTTCAGCCTCCAAAATTGTGAGCAATAAATTTGTGCTATTTATAAGCCACCCAGTCTATGATATTTTTCTTACAGCAACCGGAACAGACTAAGGGTCCGTTACTAACAGACCGTTAGTAACGGCGGGAGAGGGAAAGGGAGTTTGTTCTCTGGTGTCTCTTCTTTTAAGGGCACTAATTCCATCATGAAGGTCACTCTCATGACCTCATCTAACCCTAATTACCTTCCAAAAGCCCTTCTCCAAATACAATCACATTGGGTGTTAGGGCTTCAACATACATATTTTGAAAAGAAACTTAGAAAAATAAAGGTAAATAGAGGAAACTTACCTGTGTTTTGAAATCAACTACATATATTTTCATTAAAATGTCTCATCAGAGAAATTAAAAGACACGTGAATGTCACACACAGCCCAGCTCCTGTCCCAGCAGTTTAACCCATCCAGCATTTCAACTGCTTAGCTGTGCAACCTTGGGCATATCATTTATCCCCTCAGATCTTCAGTGTCTTCATTTATAAAATGGGGGAAAATAATAGTATCCATTTCATAGGAATGATGCCATTTAAATAAGGTCATCTCTGTAGATGTACAGAGTGTGTTTGGCACAATCAGTTGAAAGAGGGTGACAAACAATGAGGGGTATTTGGATAATTGACTAGAAATTTGGAAAGCAGAAGCATTTAGATCCTCAATTGCATCAGATGTAAAAACATAAACTCAAAATATAGGAAATAACCTTTTCAGTGATACCAAGACTAACAATAGTCATACAAATAAATTATATATGAAGGGATGAGTTAAACTGGAGTGGGGGGCTGTTGAAGGGGTGGAGCCTGGCTTCCCCCGGGAGAGGGGCTGCGCATGCCACCATTCAGTCTCCATTTCAGCCCTGTTTCTTACCCCTGTCTCTTCTGTGTCTGGTGTCTCTGATTCCAGAGCAAATTGTCCTTCTCCAGAGAATAAACTCTAGTCTCCTTTGGGATGAAGGAAGGTGGTAATGTAAACTCTTTTACAAAAACAAAGATAAAGTCATGTAGTTAATCAGCCCTACTTAACTGCATTTTAAACAAATTAACTTAAAAATACGCTTCTATCTTAAAAGTATGTCAGTTATGATTCACCATTCTTAGAGGCTTATAAATTCTGATCCATTTGCAAAGAAAAAAAAGGAAACGGAAAGGTTTCCTCACCTATAAAATCTAGGTGAGACAGTATAGGAACTGCCTTTCTCTACTGTCATCATAGATACGTAATTCAATTCAGTTCAAATCAAAGCAATTCAACAAATATTTCTTGAGTCCCTACTGTGTGCCAGGCACTATTCTAGGCACTTATGATACACTGGCAAACAAAACAGATCCCTGCTCTCATGGAGCTTACATATTAGTAAGGGGAGACAATAGTAAATAATAAACATAGTAAATATGTAAATTATCTAGTATGTTAGGTGATATGTGATATGGACAAAGAAAGAATAGAACAAATTAAGGGGGTGTTGGGAATATTGAAGTTAGGGGGTAAGGGACAGGTTGCAGTATTAAGTAGCATGTTCAGAACAGGCTTTAGTGAAAAGGCAACATTGAGCAAAGATGAGAAGGGAAGGGTAGGATGTCTGAAGGAACAGCTAGTGCAAAGGCTCAATGGCAGGAAGAGGTTGGAGTTCAGAAGAAAGGTCTAGGCTGGGGATGTGAATTTGGCAATTAAACAGAGATAGTATTTTAAGCTATAAGACATTATATGAGATCACTGAGGCAGGGACTCACTGAGGCAGAGAAAATTGATTGTCATGTCTTTCACTAAAAGAAGCAATCAGAGAAACCCAAATTCTTGGGAAATCTAAGACCATAGAAACATGGACAAACATATATAAGGAACAGTGAGCATCCTCACTCTGTCCTCTGCCCATCAAAGTCATACAGGACCTAAGAGTTAGAAGCCAGTTGTTTTTTGTTTTGTTTTTTTAAAGTAAATATACTAATAGAAAGTATCTAGAGATAATGGTATATATTCTGGATTAACAGCTTTACTTTTGATAGTTCACACAATGCTCAGGCAGTTGAATTGTTTGTTCTTCCATTTAAGAGTAAGAAGTTGAACTTGACCAATCTTCAACTATGTTTGTAAGGATGCAGTATTTATAAATACAGTGAAGTACTATGAATCAACTCCTCCACTTCTTCTCTCATACTTCCCTGCCTCAGTTTGGCCCGTGGTCACTTTCTCCCTGGTCCTCTTTGGTGGGTCTCTAGATGTGTTTTTCTGGGGCTATCTCAAAGACCCTCCCACTCAGCAGAAAGCACATTTTTGAATCTAATACTGTATATTTGGCAAATGGAAAGTCAAAAACAATTAAAATGGCAGCCACCAATCTTAATATATCTATCTTCAAAAAAACATCAATATGTATTAAGGAATTATGGCTTAATTTTCTTACGTGTAATAATGACATTGCAGTTAAGTCTTAACAGAGTGGTGGTTATCTTTTAGAGATACATCTCAAAGCACTTGTGGATGAACAAAAAAGCATCATTATGAACTAAAGTCTGCATAAATATCTCCATAAATAATTCCTAGGTTTCCACAATAGCATCATAATTGTGATTTAAAAAAATTTTTTTTGCAACAAAATACCAAAGGAATTGGTAAGGAAATAAGATTTTTGGCATAGATATAAACAAACATACAAATTTGACATTAAATGACAGTCCATTGTCAGTATTAATCATTTTACATACTCTATAGCAGGAGTGGCAAACTACAACGCTTGGGCTAAATGCAACTCAAACTTGTCTTTTAAATAAAGTTTATTGGAACACAGCTACACCCATTCATTTGTCAGTGGTTCTCAAGTAGGAACTACCTTGCCCTCCAGGGGACATCTAGCAATGTCTGGGGAAAGTTTTGGTCATCACAATGGATGAGGGGACTACTGGCATCCAGTGGCCAGGGATGCTGCTAAACACCCTGATGTACAGGATGGCTGCCCATAACAAAGTATCTGGCCCCAAAATATCAGCAGCACCAAGATTGAGATACCCTGATTTATATATTGCCTCTGGATGCTTTTGCACTAAAATGGTAGAGTTGAGTAGTTCTGACAGAGGCCATATGGCCTACAACACCTAACATATATACTATCTGGCCCTTTATAGAAAAAGTTTGCCAATTCCTCTCTATAGAAAACCATAAAATATAAGTATCTCATGTATAGCACATTATATATCAAGTCTAGAAAAATCCCTTTAACATTATTTCTTCTAGAAATGAGACAACTGACATTTTTATTTATACCTCTTCTAGCCATATAAAGAGCTATAGTAAAGATTATATTTTATTCTGATTCATTAAAGGGATATTTAAAACAGTGACTCTCAAAGCCAATCACAGATCACTGGCCTGTTGTGATGATTTCACTGGCCCACAGTGAAATGAGAAAAATAAAGACAAATTTGGGAGATTTTCATAAAGCTAAGTTAATTCAAATGTAAAGGGCTGTTCTCTATGAATATATCCTTCCTGTATTTTTAAATATTAAAATGCCCTTTCTTTTCTGAAACAATGCAGATAATAGGTAGTTCTTTTTTTAATATGGCAAAATTAATAGTTGTAACATTGGGTCAAACCATTAAAAAATAATTATTGGTTCTTGAAATCCAAAAGTCAGAAAACCATAGATTTAGAGGTTTTTGCTCCGATTTGGGGATTCTTTGATGTTGAACATATTTCACATATCATTGCTGAAGGTATTTCTTAAATGTGTTTTGCAATGTCGAATGAGTGATGAACTACAGCTGAAGGCTTTTCCACATTCATTACAATCATATGGTTTTTCTCCAGTATGAATTCTCTGATGTTTAGCAAAGGATGAATCATGCCTGAAGGCTTTCCCACAATGACTGCATTTATAAGGTTTCACTCCAGTATGGACTCTTTGATGGATAGAAAGATGTATTCTCTGGCTAAAGGCTTTCCCACATTCCTTACATTTATATGGTCTTTCCCCAGTATGAGTTCTCTGGTGTTGAGTTAGGTATGTGCTGTGGCTGAAGGTTTTACTGCATACATTACAAATATAGGGTTTCACACCAGTATGAATAATCTCATGTTGCCTGAGGTGTCTAACCTGGAAAAATGTTTTTCCACAGTCTTTGCATGTAAAAGGTTTCTCTCTGACATGAGTTCTCAGATGCTGGATCAGCCCAATGCTCTGGCTGAATGCTTTCTCACATACACCACATTCATAGGGTTTCTCCCCAGTATGAATTCTAACATGTTGAGTAAGAGATGATGGATGTCTGAAGGTTTTCCCGCATTCTTTACACTCATAGGGTTTCTCGCCAGTATGGATTCTCTGATGTGGAATAAGGGATGAACTTTGGCTAAAGGCTTTTCCACACTCTTTACATCTGAAAGGTTTCTCTCCAGTATGAATTCTCATGTGTTCTGTAAGATGAATGAGCTGTTTGAAGATTTTTTCACAAATATTACATTCAAAGGTTTTCATTCTTGTATAATTCCTTGAGTGATTAATCAAACCTAAATTGTATCTACTTTTCCTTCTAGATATGTCATATTTATGGTGTCTTTTTCTTGGAGGATCTATTGGTCCTGGAATAACTTTTGAGCACACATTAATATTTTTCACACATCTGTTAGATTCTTGGCCTCTCTCCTGTGTGAGTGTTTTCTTGTGGATCAAGGGGATTTGCCCTGCACCCATTCCTTGGTTCTCCTCGTGGTTTTCTAACTTATGACATTTGGAGTCCCTTCCCAATGTGGAAACCAAGGTGCTTCCTCTTGTGGACCTTTCCATCATCAGGTCATGGTGTAATTCTTCCCATGAGATGTCACTCTTTAAGATTGACTCTTTGGTTTCTGTTTCATCCTCCAAGTCTGAAAGAAATCCAAAAATAGAAATAACTCATATTCACTGAACTTTAAAAAATAAATGGCCACAGTGAGAACAGGAGGGAAAAAAATATATATATACTAGGTACAGGAGGGTTGGACTGTCTTCAAATAGGATCCTGCCACCTAGAGAGCTGATGTGAAAGTAACAAGGTGGTCAACACAAAGAAGCTGTTAAAAGTATGTAAGGTGACTTTAAAAATTGGGAGGAGTTCATCTATGAGAATTGCAAGAGGAAATGGACTAACATGAAAGCATCACTGGAAGGGCAAATATCAGAGATAAGACAAGGAGATAAGAATTCTAACATGATATCATCTCAAGCTTATATTTCTATGACAAAATTTTATTTACTTAGAAAAATTTAAGTATCTCATACTCTGTGCATGTTAAAATAAAACATCAAATAATATAGAAATGCATTCACTGAAAAAGGATAGCCTCTCTCAATCTCATCCCCATTTCCTTTAATCTCTTAGGATTTTGGAATGCATCTGTTCAGACATTTCTCAATAATATACACATGTGAATGTGTGCATTTGTGTATATATGGTCATAAATATACATTTCTATCCAAAAAAGGGGATCATGGAATACATATAGTTCGGCATCTGGTTTATTTTTTAAGCTCAATTATATGTCTGTACATTTAGATTTATCTCATTCTTATTAACAATTGTACTACATTCTACTTACAAACATATTTGTTTGACTTTACTAAAAAATATTTAGGTTGTCTCTGATTTTTCACTTTGTCATTATATGTAAGTTTGTGTACACTCCTGTCAATGTTTCATAGGATTTACTAAAAAGAAAGTATTGGGTATGAGTATGTGGGCTATCACTGAATATGGGTGCCCCTCCCTGCAAACTCACTGGATTTTTATCAATCTTCATAATTTCTGCCTACATAAGAGGTGAAAAATGATTTCTTAATTTGTGACAAAACATTAATTACACTGTAAACTCTTAAAAGATAGAGAATATGTATTTTATCCGTAGTATACATGACACAGCATTTTTGGACGAGGGAGTTTCCTGGATTTTTACTCTCTATTCCTATCCAACCATTCTGGACCCTGTCATCCTAAAGCACCAATATTTCCAGTTCACGGCAAAATCTTAGTCCCCAGAATGTCTAACCTCATTTTAGTAATAGCACGTACAAAGTACTTGGTAATAGCTGAATAAATTTTGGAGTGGACTCAAAAAGCAAGTAGAGATGTTTGGATTACTTACTACAGGGAATAAGAAGGCATTTAACTTTTCTTTTTAGGGTTAAAAAAAAGATAAATGTGATATTTCAAGTGGTCAAATCTGGCAGTAACATTCAAAATGATTCAGAAAGAAAAGGAAGACATCAACAAATGCAACTAGAAATTATAGTAATTGGCATGGGATGATGGGAACCTGGCTTAGCAAGGTCAACAGAGATGAAGAGTAGAAGTGGACCTAGCAGGTAATATCAAAGAAAAAACCACAGAGAATGAGGGAAAAACAGAGTAGAAAGCATGACACATTCTTGCTGATACCATGATTTCTAGTCTCGGAGGCTAAAAGAACAGGAGGAGTCAGGATAAGAACTTTGTTTGAGAGAGAAGATAGCTTCTGTTTTTGGATATGCTGGGCTTGAAGTAACAACAGCATGTCTATATAGATATGTCCCAAACACCAGGGATATGTGAGAATAGAGTTCATATGAACATATATGACAAAGATGAAAATATGGGGAATATAGATGTCAAAGGGATAGTTGAGACCATCATAATGCATTTGTGGGAGTTTGTGCAGAAACAGAACAGCAGTGTAAAAGACAGAGTCTCCTCAGGGATTGTGGCAGAGACTGTTGGCCATTCTGAAATCTCTTCTGCCTACTTCTGGACACACAACTATACTATATTTCTCAATCTTCCTTGAATTTGATTGAGTGAAGTGACAAAGGTCTCCCCCATTAAGTGAATGAGAGTGAAAAGTGATGTTAGCCATTCCAATCTGGCCCGTAAAAACCACCCAAATGAACCCCTCTGTGCTCTTCTTCTACTGCTGGCCAAACTTAGTTGATGAGGAGGCCCTTGAGGATGATGGAACCACCATGTGGAAGGAATCTCTGTCCCTGAATTGTCAGGGAGAAAAGAACTGTCCACTGAACTAAACAGATCAATACATGAGCAAGAAAGTCCTATTCTGTGTGAGCCAAACTTTAGAGTCTATATACTATAGTAGTTTAGCTTAACCTAACAAAGGTGTCAATTATATATCTGCATTTAAAAAAGAAGACTGATGAGAAGCATTGAAGAAGCAATAAGAGAGATAGAGGAGACAAAAATTATTGAATTAGCTCGTGGAAGAAAAGATACCAAGAAGGTGGTGTGGTCTATATAACCTAATGCTGCCCTGCAGGACAGCACCATAAGAACACAAACTGTGGCAGCTTCCCTGGTGGCGCAGTGGTTAAGAATCCGCCTGACAATGTGGGGGACATGGGTTCAAGCCCTGGTCCAGGAAGATCCCACATGCCACGAAGCAACTAAGCCCGTGCGCCACAACTACTGAGCCTGAGCTCTAGAGCCCACGAGCCACAACTACTGAAGCCCCTGTGTCACAACTACTAAAGCCCATGCGCCTAGAGCCTGTGCTCCACAAGAGAAGCCACCGCAATGAGAAGCCCGTGCACCACAACGAAGAGTAGACCCCGCTCACTGCAACTAGAGAAAGCCCGTGTGCAGCAACAAAGACCCAATGCAGCCAAAAATAAAATAAATAAAAATTTAAAAATAAAAATGGGTTGTAATTAAAAAAAAAAAGAACACAAACTGTGGAGTCAAAATGATTAGACAAATACTGATTCCCCAAGTAGTAGCTAAACAATCATGTACAGATTTCTTAACCTAAGAGCCTTCTTTTCCTCATTTGTAAGATGGGGTTAAAGTAGGCACAGGACTCGCAGAAGCCAGCTTGGAAAACAGTGTCATTATTACTGTTACATTATTACTGAAGTTGAAGAAGACTATTAAAAGCCATTGGATTTGGTAAGAAGGAATTCTGTAGTGACTTCTCAAAGAGTCATAAATTATCTGAAATAAAAGTTAAATTACACAAGTTAAAAAGAGAATCAGAATTGAAGATATGGTCATAAAATAAGATTTAGGAAAAAATTTTAAATGGAATCATCAGAGAAAGTGAAAGTAAGGATACAATAACATAAGGATCTGGTGAAGGGTACTGTCTTTATGAGGCGAGATCCATGGATAACTGAATGTACAGGAGAAAGAAACTATGATCAGGGTAAGGTTTAGAATGCTGGAGAAAGCAAGAAAACCACAAATGTCAGGTCAGGAGAAATGGTGAAGGCCGCTAACCCTGATGAGAAAGGCATCTCTTTTCCTCTGACTCCAAAGAAACTAATGAGAAGAGGCAAGTGCAGGAAAGGGGGGACAGAGTGGTAATCAGGTTTCTTGTGGGTCTCACCCAGGTGGCTGCAACCTCCCCAGTGGCCTGAAGAAGCCTTTAAGCCGAACTCTCTGGCAAACATGACAAAGGCTCCATCTGCCTTGCTCTTACCTGGACCTGGACCTCCTGAAATCTCTCTCTCCATCAGCCATGGTTCTTCTCCCTTCTCCAACTGGGAAATCACACCAGGTTTGGAAAGCTGATACCCTGCTTGTGAAGAAGAAGAAAACTACATGTGCTGAGGTCAAAGAGGCATCCCAAGAATTTAAAGATAGTTCTTTGTTATTCAGGCTTTCTGAAGGGTAGAGTAGAAAGACCAGAGCAGAAAAGACCACAGCAATCCTGACTTGATGTTCAGAAGGAATTAGAAATCTCTAACACAGAACCCAAAGACCAAGCATACCACTTAACTTAGAAATAAAGATTGTTATTCCAATAGACAGGTTCTAGTTACAAGGGGAACCCATCCTTACCCACTGAGACCAGGTTCCCATAGTTCTCCAGCATCACCTCCCGGTACAGATTCCGGTGAGCAGGGGCCAGCTGCCCCCACTCCTCCTGGGTGAAGTCCACAGATATGTCTTTGAAGGTTAACAGTTCCTAGAACATCAAATATGTTCCTTTTCAGCCAGAGTTAGGAAGTTGTTCTAACCTTGTCTAGATGCTAAGAGATTTTAGCCAAGTTTTCCTGGATACCCTCTTTTTTTTAAAAAAAATAAAAGCAAATCCATCATAGGGTTGGAGAAACACCACTCAGCAGAGATTCTCCTCAGGCTAGACAGGTCTAGTCTATGTCAGTCTGTATGTAAGGACTTAAATTTATGAGGTAGCCTGCCACATGTGGGAGCCCATCTCTGATGCAGGAAAGGCTAGAAAGAGATCTCTTTGTCATCAAGCCTCTGCCAGTTCCTACGGACACCCTCTTGAAAACTGGCTGATTCTCTGCTGGAGGTTACAAAACAATGCAGGGAGTGTGTAAGCTGTCTTTTCCAACTCACAATTTGGTTGAAGGCAAAATACTCATGAACTATACTAAAGAAGGTCACAGAACAGTATATAGTAATTTAGGTTAAGGACAATAAAAATCAGGAATATTTGAGAAAGGAAAGGGTTCAAAAGGGGCTAAGGCCACAAGAGAAAACAGGGACCCTGGTTGGGCTGAAAGAATTGGTTAAAATGAGAACATTTCGGGACTTCCCTGATGGTCCAGTGGTTAAGAATCTGCCTTCCAATGCAGGGGAAGCAGGCTCGATCCCTGGTCAGGGAACTAAGATCCCATGTGCTGCAGGGCAACTAAGCCTGCGCGCTCTACAGCCCGCGTGCCACAACGAAGAGCCCGCTTACTGCAAGGAAAGATCCCGCGTGCCACAACTAAGACCCGATGCAGCCAAATAAATAAATTTTTTTAAAAAAATGAGAACATTTCAGCATGGATAAGACCCTTAGTTGGGTATTTCTGTTAGTAAAAAAAGTATGTGAGAACAGCACATTTTTAGAGGGAGCACGAATTCTGCCTAGTAAGGAAGATTCCTTGACCAAAGCAGACACTGCATTGTGAGGTACAAGAGCCTGTTATAATGATCTACACAAATTAAATAACCATTTGGGTTATTTTTTAAAAATATTACCAAATGCAAAGAGAACCCAGAAGCCGGAAGGCTGAGATAATAACAAATTCCTTAAGTATGGAATTAAGACTATTTTAATGCTTTTTATGTATTGTAAATAATTCTGGAATGCATTTTAGGCCTACTAGACACTATTTAACTGATGAATTTGAGGAAGGTTAAAGACATGGGACTAAACCCTGTACCATGTGATTTTGGAAGTTATGATCACTCCACTTTAAAACTCTTCTGTTCTCTAATAATATCTCCTTCTATAGTGGTTTTCTCTGATTACTCTCTAATTCTCTTGAGTTTCTCTATGCTTCCGGGGTTTGGCTGTGCAGAGCTTTGCCTGCTAGTGTCACTGGTTTTCTGATGAGCTCATGTATGATACACAGACACTATTAAACTGCTCTTGGAAGTTCTCCTTCCTTTTCTTCTTAGCCTGTTTAGTTTGTGTCCTTTAGGACCTGTCAGTAGCTTCTCTACTCATTTCTCTATCATCTATAATTCTGCTCCAGGACATGACGAAAAATCCTTTCTTAAAGGTCCTTTCTTAATGAAGTGTATACATCTCCAAGAATATCAGAACCTCTCTGTTCATTTTGAAGTGTTGCTTTAAATATTTTACAATGTTTGTCTTTCCCCTGGATGACATCTTGAGATGCTTAAGGGCAAGAATTATATTATATACTTTTTCTCTCTCTTACACACACACACACACTCACACACATGATTTTTAAATTTGTTGTATAAATGGCTAGAGATTTGCTAGAAACAAGAGGGTTTCTGAGGAAGGTTACTACAGGTGGGGAAAATGCCTGTGAAATCAATCAATGCAGCCTGGTTTCTAACAGGCTAAGAAAATCCAATCCAGGAAGTCGAGTCAAAGAAAATTGAAGCCAGGGCTCTTAAAATCTGAGAAACAATTTCAAGAAAGTGACAGGAAACTCCAGCCTACCTGGGATTCTGCTGTCAGGGACCCAGATGCCACTTCATCCTCAAAACTTTCTCCCCGGGTCTCATCAGCATCCTGAGATAGTAGAACTGGGAAAGGAAAAGAGCTATGAGGTTTGCATCTTCCCAGATCCCCCAAATAGAAAACCTGCCTGCAGACCTGCTGAATCTGGCCCCTCTCTCAATACATTCAATACAATGAGGGACATTCAGAGCAACTCAAGAGCAGGCTGGCGCCTCCTTAATGAGGAGGATCTGCAGTGCGTTGATTGGGGGATTAATGTTTCCCAATGGCCAACGCTGGTCCAAAAGCACAGACCTACCAGGCCATTCCCTTGTACAAAAATCCTGAAAGGTTCCCCACTTTCAAGAAAGAAAAATCCAAACACTTTACCATAGACTTCAAGATCCTCCACAACAAGTCCCAAACTGCTTCTTCAAGTATTACCTGCCTCTAAACACCATCCTTCATCCTCTGGACACACCCACCACATAATCCTATTCACCATTCTTTGAACATACCTGGATAGCACCCACCTCAGTACTTTCCCCCAAGTCCTACTTGGTGAAAAACTGAGGTATCCTTCTAGACCAGTTTGAGTGAAGTTTTCTCAGAGCCCCTTAATGAGAGGAAAGCTTCCTCTCCCCTGAATTCCTCCAAAGCTCTTTTTAAAAATTAATTTATTTAATTTTGGCTGCATTGGGTTCTCCTTGCTGCGCGCGGGCTTTCTCTGGTTGCGGCGAGTGAGGGCTACTCTTCGTTGCGGTGCGCGGGCTTCTCATTGCAGTGGCTTCTCTTGTTGCGGAGCACAGGCTCTAGGCACGCGGGCTTCAGTAGTGGTGGCTCGTGGGCTCTAGAGCACAGGCTCAGTAGTTGCGGCACACGGGCTTAGTTGCTCCGCGGCATGTGGGATCTTCCCTGACCAGGGCTCGAACCTGTGTCCCCTGCATTAGCAGGCGGATTCTTAACCACTGTGCCACCAGGGAAGCCCCAAAGCTTGGTTTTTATCTCTACTCTGGTATCTATCTCAGGCTGCCTCCTATTATATTTATTTTTATACTTATCACTGTCAATTGAGTATTAGTATGAGTATATGCATAGAAACTGTATCTGGTTCATTTTTTCCCATCTGCTACTTAAACACAACTAAATTATGCCAGGCTGCTAGAATTCAAGAAATACTGGCTGAAATTTGACATATTAAAAATATGAACTAGCAATTAAGGCACATGAATTATTGTCCTTGTCTTTTTCCCTTAATTTTTATCATGAATATTGAACACCCATATATCTAACACATTAAATGATCATTAACATTTGCCATATTTGTTTCATCTATCTATATTTTTTTCTGAACCATTTCAAAGTTGCAGAAATCGTGATACTTCTTCCCTAAATACTTCAGAGTCTTCTCCTGCATAACCATGATACCAATTATCACACTTCAGAGAGTTAACAATAATTCCATAGGATCATCTAAATATTCAGTCCATATTCAGATTTCCTCAATTGTTCCCAAACTATCTTTTATCCTAGAGTTTTTCCAATTAAGGCTCACACATTTTAAGTGGTTATTATTCAAAGTCTCTCTTACTCTAGACAGTACTTGCCTTTCCTTCATGACACTGGCATCGACTTACTGTATCCTCATGGTGGGGTTTCTCTTATTTCTCCATCCCCTGTATTTTCTTTAAACCAGAAGTTCCGCCTTTAAGATTAATTTGGATCAGGTTAAACATTTTAGGCAGGGATTCTTCATGGGTGATACCATGTGCTTTATATTACATCACCCAGAAGGCACAAAATGTCAGGTTATCCCATCACTGGGACACTTGGTTAAGATAGTGATCACTAGGACCTCCCTGTTGGTGCAGTGGTTAAGAATCCATCTGCCAATGCAGGGGACACGGGTTCGAGCCCTGGTCCAGGAATATCCCACATGGCTGCAGAGCAACTAAGCCCGTGCGCCACAACTACTGAGCCTGTGCTCTAGAGCCCGCAAGCCACAACTACTGAAGCCCGTGCTCCGCAACAAGAGAAGCCACTGCAATGAGAAGCCCGTGTACCACAACGAAGAGTAGCCCCGCTCGCCACAACTGGAGAAAGCCCGCACACAGCAACGAAGACCCAACGCAGCCAAAAATAAATACAATTATAAAAAAACAAAAGATAGTGACCACTAGATCTTGTCCCTGAAAAAGTATGTCCTTTCCCTGGCATTTAGCAAGTGATTTGTGGGGGCCATACCTTGACACCATGTGAATATCCTATTCCCTACCAACCTTCCAATTACTTCATTTACAGTAAAATATTCTATCATTCTTTCTACATTTATTATTGGCAGGTATTCTCTGAAAAGGATGTAAAAAGCAAGGTAAATGCATCCTTCATTCCCATAAAAATCTATTTTCAACATAAGAAATCAGTGTATTAATCACTTCCAATGTGGCAGATGAGTTTTCTCCCCCTCTTCTCTGTTATATTTATTTATTTTGGGGGGGTTCCTAAATTCTTTTTCATTTTTAAAAATTTTTATTGGAGTATAGTTGCTTTACAATGTTATGTTAGTTTCTGCTGTACAGCAAAGTGAATCAGTTATATATATACATATATCCACTCTTTTTTAGAGTCCCTTCCTATTTAGGTCACCACAGAGCATTGAGTAGAGTTCCCTGTGCTATACAGAGTAGGTTCTCATTAGTTTTCCATTTTATAAATAGTAGTGTATATTTGTCAATCCCAATCTCCCAATTCATCCCATCCCCTCTTCCCCCCTTGGTAACCATAAGTTTATTTTCTACATCTGTGACTCTCTTTCTCTATTTTAAGTGTCATCGTGAATGCGTGGAATTTTACTTATTTAAGGTGTTACAATCAATCTGGACACTTAGGGCTTCCCTGGTGGCGCAGTGGTTAAGAATCTTCCTGCCAATGCAGGGGAAACGGGTTCGAGCCCTGGTCCAGGAAGATCCCACATGCCGCAGAGCAACTAAGCCCGTGCATCACAACTACTGAGCCTGCACTCTAGAGCCCACGAGCCACAGCTACTGAAGCCCATGCTCTGCAACAAGAGAAGCCACTGCAATGAGAAGCCCACGCACTGCAACGAAGAGTGACCCCCGTTCGCTACAACTAGAGAAAGCCTGCGCCCAGCAACGAAGACCCAACGCAGCCAAAAATAAAATAAATAAAATAATAAATAAATAAATAAAAGGCCCTTTAAAAAAAAAAAGCTGGACACTTAAACTGTCCGCAATTTGAACCGGGCTTCTGCATCCTTCTGGTAGACGTCCATTGGTCTTTGAGCTCTTCCTTGCTATTCTAGCACAAGATACTCCGGTCTCACCTGGTACTTTCCCTACTGCCTTCTACTTCTGACCTACTCACCCAATACCTGGACAGGGCATTCATTTGATTCACATTTCCTCACTGTAAAATAAGGAAAATCAGGCAAGTCCTCCCAGCCCCACGCACCCATGGGGAAGATAAAAAGAAATAACATACACAGCCCTGACACTGAAATAGTAGTTTTAGTCTGAACTAACCACTACTACTTGGGAAAACCCCAAGCCAGGAGCAATAGTCAAGAACTCCAGAGACCTTTGCCTAAGCAGATGCTTCTGCTCAGGTGCCCACTTGCCTTCCCACCCTAGACGGTGCTGCTTTGCCTCCCTCCCACCCAGCAGTCTATTCTCACCTTCTCCTTCAAACATCTTAGTCACGTCCTCCCACAGGGGCGCCCCCTCCGTGGCCTTCTTTGGATGGTGCAACTTCACCCAGGTGCTGGCCTCGACGGGCAGGGTGATTAGGGGTCTCTGAAGCATGATAACCTCGGCGCTCCTTTCTGGCGAACTGTACCTCAGCTCACAGGGCAGAGAGTCCTGACTGGGCTTGTCCACTTTTTATGAGAAAACTGCCGGAAACTGACGGGAGGCTTCACAGTTGCACAGGTGTCCTCCACTCTCAGGAACCCGGCGAACATACAGCACCAAAATCCGGAGTCTGGACCTTTTTACTCCCTAGGCTCTCAGACACACCTCCCACCCTTGGGCTCCATCTGTCTCCTCAGCAGGCAGCGGGAGGCTCCAGACGTTTATTCTAAATCGCCAAGTCTACAGGCCCCTAGCCATGCTGGTTAGAAAACATCAGAGTCATTAAAAGGATCCGGAAAGTTCAATCACATGGTCAGAATTCTAGAACTTGCACCAATCACTGAACATTGTTTACAAAAAATACATGGAGACCGTGGATATATACAGTCCATATGGTCCAAAACACCGTGCTGGGGTCATGAAGCATAAAGGGATAAATAAAACCCAATTCTTTGTTTTAGGCAGCACTAGGTTTAAAGTAGTCTGAGATTTGGAATCAAAAAGGATCTGGCTTTGAATCCCAGCTCCTTCCCTTGCCGGCTGCGGCAAATCCCGTAACCCCGCTAATCCAGTTTCCTCCTCCCGAAATGGGGAGGATAAACCTTTTCTCCAGGGCTGAACCGCCCGGCCCTGCCCTCGCAGCCTTTGTCTGAGCCGACTCTGGGGCGCGGGGCACACTGCGCGCCACGGGTGACAGCGGGCGGGGCCGAGGCGGTGCTACCCGGCTTGTCCCCTCCCCAGACCCAGGGGAGCCCTGGCTCACCCCTCTCACCGGCTCGGGCCGCACGCCCTAGCCCTCCCGCCGCGACGGACCGGTCTCCGCGCAGTGCCAAGATGCCCCACGTAGCGCAGCCCGGCCGGTGCGCCTGCGCGGCAGCAGCCTCCGCGCGCGGTTCCCGGCGTCCTGCGGGGCAGCCTGCCAGCTCGCCGGCGCCTCCCGGGATGCGCCCCGGGATACTGTCCCATCGCTCTCCGTTTGCACGCAGCTCGGGACCCGAACCCAGGGAGAAGCAGCCTGCTCCTGCGGAAGGAAACAAAGCCTGTGTTCCCGTCCCCGCCGAGACTACTGAATAGAACCGGCTCCCCTCTGCCAGGCATAGATGTGTGTATGTTTCCGCCGGGAGATTTGAAACCCTTGACAAAGGGAAACATCTGTATCTCTTTTTTGTCGAAACAACATTGGTGTAAAACAATCCATACCACTTTCACTTAATATGTACGTGGAAAAGACTGAAAGTGGAATGGAATCCAGTGTTTCATTAAAAGAATACCACGGTCAGGTAGTTGTTTGTCCTAGTATTCAATAAGTTCTTACGTTAATTGCTTTCCTTATATTTCTAAAATGCCACAAAATAACTGTTACCTGTAATCTCACCAAGCAGAGTAACCATTGCTAACATTTGGTGCACAGACACCTACATACACATAATTTTTAAAATGCATTTTTATGTATTTTCTGCAAAAACGATTATACTGTAATGCTGTTTTATTTTCTACATCAATAGCCTACAGAAATAACAATTCAGAAAATAGAATAAAACTATGTGATTGCTGAACTTCCCTGGTGGTCCAGTGGTTAAGACTCTGCGCTTGGACTGCGGGGGCGTGAGTTCCGTCCCTGGTCAGGGAAGTTCCGCTAGCCGCGCGGTGCGGCCAAAGACAAAAATCCACAACAAAACAAAAAAACTATATGATTGCTAGCTATTATGAACTGAATGTCTGTGTCTCCCCACCCAACTCTCCAAATTCATATGTTGAAGCTCTAATCCCCAGTGTAGCTATATTTGGAGTAAGAAAGTACAGATCTTGGACTTCCCTGGTGTCGCAGTGGTTAAGAATCCACCTGCCAATGCAGGGGACACGGGTTGGAGCCCTGGTCCGGGAGTATCCCACATGTCGCGGAGCAACAAAGCCCTTGTGGCTGGGAGCCACAACTACTGAAGCCCACGTGCCTAGAGTCCCTGCTCTGCAACAAGAGAAGCCACCACAGTGAGAAGGCTGCACTGCAACAAAGAGTAGCCCCCGCTCTCTGCAACTAGAGAAAGCCCCTGAGCAGCAACGAAGACCCAACGCAGCCAAAAATAAATTAATTAATAAAATAAATTAAAAAAAAAAGTACAGACCTTCCTGGGCTTATGATGGGGTTACATCCAGATAAGCCCATGATAAATTGAAAATACAGTAAGTCAGAAATGCATTTAATACAACTAACCTACCAAACATCATAGCTTAGCCTAGCCTACCTTAAACGTGCTCAGAACCCTTACATTACCCTACAGTTGGGCAATATCATCTAACACAAAGCCTATTTTATAATGAAGTATTGAGTATCTCATGTAGTTTACTGAATACTGTACTGAAAGTGAGCAAAATGGCTGTGTGGGTGCAGAATGGTTGTAAGTACATTGGTTGTTTATCCTTATGACTGTGACTAACTGGGAGCTGAGGCTCACTGCCACTGCCCAGTATCATGAGAGGGTATTATACCAAATATTGCTAGCCCAGGAAAAGATTAAAATTCAAATTATGGTTTCTACTGAATACATATCACTTTCACACAACCGTAAAGTTGAAAGATTATAAGTTGGGGACTGTCTGTAATTAAGATTAAATGAGTCATAAGGGTGGGGCCCTGATCCTATAGGATTAGTGTATTTTTAAGAAGAGACATCAGAGGGCTTAATCTCTCTCTGAAGGCAGACCCTGAGGAAAGGTAATATGAGGATTTAGCAAGAAGTCACCATATACAGACAGTAAGCGAGCCCTCATCAGAAACAGCTCCTACCAAATCTTGATCTGGGACTTCTAGCTTTCAGAACTGTGAAAAAATAAATTTCCATTGTTCAAGCCACCCAGTCTATGATATTTTGTTATAGTAGCCCAAGCAGACTAACACACCAGCATATAGTATTTACGGAGTATGAAGCTTTGTTCTAAGTGCATTACATATTTTTTAATTAATTAATTATTTTTTTGGCTGTGTTGGGTCTAAGTTGCTGCATGTGGCTTTCTCTGGTTGCAGCAAGCGGGGCCTACTCTTTGTTGTGATGCCCAGGCTTCTCACTGCAGTGACTTCTCTGTTGTGGAGCATGAGCTCTAGGCACATGGGCTCAGTAGTCGTGGCTCTCAGGCTCTAGAGCACAGGCTCAGTAGTTGTGATGCATGGGCTTAGTTGCTCTGTGTTATGTGGGATCTTCCCAGACCAGGGCTTGAACCTGTGTCCCCTGTGTTGGCAGGCAGATTCTTAACCACTGAACCACCAGGGAAGTCCCGCATTACATATTTTAACCAATGTAGTCCTCATAACAACCCCTTGAGGTAAATGCTATTATTATTCCCACTTTGCAGATAAGAAAACTGAGGTTTGGAGAAGTTAAGTAACTTGCCCTGCATCATACAGCTTGCAAGTGGTGAATCCAGGCAGTCTGTGCTTCTGTCTACTACTCAACAAAAAAACAGCATAAAATATAGTAAAAAGTTAATGGTAGAGTCCAGGTAGTGGTACATGGATGCTCACTGCAAAACTCTTTCAACTTTCCTGTATGTTTGAATATTTTCATACTAAAATATTGGAAAAATATTGCTAAGAGCGAACAACAAGAGTTATGCAGGACATTATAAATAAAACCACAAAAGTTACTGATTTAAATGGAGAGAATAATGATGTACACCATGTTCATGGATTGGAATAGGACATTCTAAATATGTCACTTTCCCTCCTTTAATGCTCCACAATCAAAATCTCAACTTTTCCTTTTATTAAATTAAATGATTCTAAAGTTTACCTGGAATGGTAAGTATTCCAGAATGGCCAGTAAAATTTTCCAAAAATAATGATGTCAGACTTGACCTACCAATATAATTGGTATAAATTGTTTTACCAATATAATATAAGGCACAATAATCAAAATAAGATAAAACTAGTGCCAAAATATACTCATAAATTAATGAAATGAAATTGGGACCCCCGAAACAGACTTGGTAATTTACTTAAAATTAAAATATTATAAAAGTGGCATTACAAATTAGTGGAGTGATGATGAATTATTCAGTAAGTGTCATTAGGACAACTAGTTAGCCATTTAGGGAACTGAATTAGTCTGCTTGGGCTGCTACAACTAAATACCATAGACTGGATAGCTTAAACAGCAGAACTTTTTTTTTTTTTTTTACAGTTCTGGAGGCTGGGGAGTCCAAGATCAAGGTGCTGGCAAGGTAGATTACATTCTGAGGACTCTTCTCTTGACTTGTAGGTAGCTGCCATCTTGCCGTGTGTGAGACCTCATGTGAGGTCTCACATGACCTCTTCTTGTAGGCATATACGAAGAGAGAGTGAGCTCTTTGGTGTTTTTTCTTATAAAGACACAAATCCTTTACTTAAGACCTCATTTAACCTAAGATCTTATCTCCAAGTACAGTCATATTGGGGCTTCAAACTGAATTTGAATTGGGCAGGGACACAAATATTCAGTCCACAACAGGAACAAATCAAGTTGGGTTTCTACTGTACATGTTACACATCATATAATTTCTGGAAAGTTAAGTTTTGTTTTAAAGTAAACTACTAAAATGTTCAAAGAAAGGTGATTCTATGCATAGTTTTGTGATTAAGTCTCTTTTATTTGCAAGGAACAAGTTCACCAGAATTGCTTTCTAAGTTCAAAGGATGATGATGATGGTGATGATGATGATGATGGTGATGATTATTGAAAGGATTCTGGAGTGTCTTTGGGTCATCATAGCCATATAATTATGATACTGGTGTGAAAAATGACAAATAAAGCAATGGAACAGACTAGGGAATCGAAAAATAGATTCTAGTGTATATGAGAATTTATTAAATGACAAAGATGGTAGCTCAATTCAGAAGGAAATGGGTGAATTGTTTAATAAGTGAAGCCTATGGAATTTTAGTACTTATCAATCTGGAAGAAAATAAAAACGGATCCCTATCTTAAACCATATTCAGAAATATTCCAGTTGTATTAAACTCTTACATGTAATAACAGAACAAAAATCTTGCAAGAAAATCCAAAAGAGTACATATACAAATAGAACAGTAGTTACCGGGGGCTGGGGAGAGAAGAAAATGGGAGTTGTTCAATTGCTATAAGGTTTCAGTTCTGCAAGATAAGTTCTAAAGATCCACTGTACAATATTGCGCCTATAGTTAACGGTACTGTGTCGCACACTTAGAAATTTGTTGAGAGTAGATCTCATGTTATGTGTTCTCATCACACACACAAAAATAAGAAGGACTCAAGGAAACTTTTGGAGGTGAAAATAGATTCTATATAGATTCTGCTTTCTTAATTGTGGTGATGGTTTCATGGGTCCATGCACATGTCCAAACTCATCAAATGTAGACATTAAATACTTGCAGTTTTCTCGTATATCAATTATACCCCAATAAAAATGTTGAAAAAAAGTACGCATGCAATCTATTAGTGGGAGAAACGTTTTTAACAAAAAGTCTGAAAACTTGATCAACATACTTGACTAGATAAAAATTAAAAACTCTTGTAGGCAAAAGATCACTTAAACAAAGTCAATATACAGATGACACATCTGAAAATAATATTTGTAATACATATAGACAAAAAAATATATTTGACTCTAAAATATCATTTATTTTAAATACACCATTATTTATGTACTACTAATAAAGAAAAATTTTGCAATTAAATTAATACATAGTTTTTTACAGTGTAGAATTTTATTTTGTACTTAATGAAGGAGCTCTTTCAGCCAGACTATTTCTAGGCATGGATTTTTGTTACATCTCATGCTACTCTGTTTCTTTTTATGTACATCATAATTTTTTCATTGTAATGCCAAACCACTCTGTAACTTTTAGACATTTAACATAGTAATTAAACTCAACAGTTCCAGTACAAACAATGCACATAACTTAACCAATGCTTGGGCACTGACAGTCAATAACAACAATACCTCAACTACTGATTTCAAGTCAACTTCATCCCTATAAAAAAATTGGAGGTGGGGGGGAGAAAAAAAATAATCCAGTGAGAAAATGGGCAAAGAACATGATGATTAGAAAATTCACAGAAGAGAAATCCAAATAGTCAACAAGCATATGAAAAGATAGCCAAACACGCAAATTAAAAGTAATAATGAGACATCACTTTACACTCAAACTGGGCAAAAATAAGAACTATAACAGCTATTGCAAGTGGGAATGCAGGGACAGATTACTCCCATACGTTGATTATAGAAGTGGACACCTGTCTTTCTGGAAAGTAATCTGGAAACATCTCTTAAAATAAAAAAACACATACTCTTTTTACAAATCATTCCTACCTTGAGAATCTATCCCTTGGAAAAAATAGCGTTGTTACAAAGGACAACTGTACAAGAATTGTTATTGCAGAACTGGTTTTACTGGCAGAAAATAGGAAAGTAAATGCCCACCAGTATGGAAACTGCTGAATAAACGATGATTGGCCCACACCAAGAACTTTAAAAAGGCCTTATAAACAAATCAGTTGGAGCTATACCATCACTTGGTGGGATTTCCATGAGATATTTTTAAATGAGAAAGTATTAAATTAAATCATGTGAATTTCTTAATATTTGATCAGTTTTGACATACAAAAAGGCAATATATGATTCAGACTAATAATTATCCCCCAAATATGTATATTTGTGTGTATATATACAGGTATATGTGTGTATGTAAATATACTACTTATTATATGCATACTTACATTGGTGCAGAGTATCTGAATGTAGAGAAAAATACATGCTACACTGTTAACATGCACAAATTAAACAAAAGGAACATAACATGATCCTAAAGCAGATCATTGTAACACTGTGCTTGAACTGGGGATTTATGCCAAATGATGCTGGCTGCATTATATTGAAGCTCTCAACTCCCTTTATTTCAATAAATGTGTTGAAAAAGAGAACAAATTTTTCTACTGTAAATAGGAAAGCATTACATGCCACAAAATAAATAAAAATACTGAATCCAAGAAATTAAAATTTTAAATAAAACAATGAAAAGAAGAAATAATAACTCAGTCAATTTACAAAAGTACATATCTGAAAATAAGTTTCTCAATGCAAAGAATGGAATTGTTTATCAATTTAAAAGTAGGGAGAGATATTTGGATTGATGTCACTGAAAAAAAAAAAAAAAAGATGGGCTTCTACATTAATGTTTCCACTTTTCAGATTTGATATGAGCCAGCACTGGAAATCCTAATTCACTTGCATGCATGGTATATAAGGACAAGATAACTGCATTTCTGATGGAGTTAGAAACTAACCAAAATTATGAGAAATTTTTGTTTGATAATTATTTCAATAGGACATCTAATACAATATCTAGAATTTGATCTTCAAAATGTGTCAAGTTGTTTGATTAAAGATCGGAGATACTGGAGAGAGGGCTCCTTATCTATTCATCTCTGCCACCAGATTCAGAAAATCCCTACGAAGACATTTTAGCAAGTCTTTCAAGTGTCTCTTCATAATCTTCAAAATATAGTATCAGAGAGTAGTTCAGATGAGTTAATCAGCATATCATCCAAACAAAAGGAACCCAACTCACCATTTTATTTTATTTTTATAGATAAAAGAACTTTTTTTTTAATTAAAAAAAATTATTTATTTTTGGCCACGCTGCACGGCTTGTGGGATCTTAATTCCCCCACCAGGGATTGAGCCCAGGTCCATGGCAGTGAAAGTGCTGAGTCCCAACCACTGGACCACCAGGGAAGTCCCCCAACTCACCATTTTAAAGAGGTCCACCCCACGGCTCCAGTTACACAACATTGTTATTCAATGATTTTGATCTTTCAAGTGGAAAACTGGTTTAAACCTTGCCTTGCAGGACTGCATTTAGATTGTTCAAAGGATAAATCTATCTGGAGCCAGTGCCAGTTAGGAACATGCTCTTACAAATGTGATCCAGAAAGATGAAGTCATTTTAGCATCTTGAAGAAATGCTGCTCTTCTGTGGTTTCATTCAGAACAAATGAGCTTCTGAATGAAACAGAACGTGTTTGAAATCATTGCCCATCTCTTCATGGATCTGAGAAAATGGGAGAATTCAGTGACCCTCTCTAATAGGACTGATAATCTTAACTTTGTTAGGTATTTATCTTAAACCTTCACGCCCAGGTTCTCCCTGTGCATAATTGGTAAATTTTATTCAAATCACCACTACTGTTCACATTTCTATTACAATTTTCAGCCTTATCCTTTAGAAATACCATTTTCACCACTGATTCATGATAGAGTCAAAAGGACATTATGATTAGTGACAGAGTGAGGCCCAATTCAATTTACAATTATATAAACTTCTACATATTTTCCATCACAAATGATTGTCAACTTCCAGCAGGAGGAACTGTGCTAGCACTCAGAATCATCTATACTATACTATCTATACTATCCATGCTTATGATGGTAAGTTTAGTTATAGTCGCTGACACTGTTTGTGTCCTGTGCATACCCTTTAGACTTCCCAGTGTGCTTCAGCGATGCCAGCTGCCAGTATCTGCATCTCTGCGGCTGGGCAAGGAATTAACACTGATAACCCTCCCACTACACCCACCACCGGGGCTCAACCGATGACTCTTGCCGGTTGGCTTGACAATACCCAGTCTGCTCACCACTAGGTGGAATGATTCTGAGATTTGTATTATGCAGTTTCCCAGAGTTTCAGTGTGATTAAGCTCCAGTCTCCTACAGAGATAACTAGCTTAATAGGGTATCCTTTACTGGCTATCTTCTTTTCCCTGTCTCATTCCCCCCACCCCCTATTGGTATTTCCCAAATAAACTACCTGTGCCCAACCCTTTGTCAGGATGTGTTTCCGAGAGAACCCAAATCAGTCACTGAATGTGTGAACAATGATCCTACAGGTCATGCAGTCCTTGTAAGGTGAGTGCCTTACCAGCCTACACTACTCTAATCCCAAGCAATAATATCCTTGAAATTCCATATTTAATGTACCAATTATATTTCTTCTAATACACATTAAAAATAAATACATAGAAAATTCATCAAGCTATACATGTATAGTTTGTATACTTTCCTATATGTAAGATATACTTTAATTAAACAGTTAAAAAGATAAATATGTAGCAATTAAAATTGTCTTTCACATAGAGAACAGACTTGTGGTTGCCAAGGGGGAGGGCAGTAGGGGAGGGATGGACTGGGAGTTTGGGATTAGTAGATGCAAACTATAACATATAGAATGGAGGAACAACAAGGTCTTACTGTATAGCACAGGGAACTATATTCAGTGTCCTGAGATAAACCATAATGGAAAAGAATATAAAAAGGAATGTATATATTTGTATAACTGGGTCACTTTTCTGTGCAGCAAAAATGAACACAACAGTTTAAATCAACTATACTTCAATTAAAAATAAAAAATAAAATTGTCTGAAAGTCACCCCTGGTTCTGAGCTTCTGCTCCCAGTGAATTCATTCAGTTTATAAATCATCTTGCCACTCCACTTAAAAAATCCAGAATTTTGCTGGAGTCCTTTCTCCTCAAAGGAACAACCTTCACTAACACATGAGAGTTAACAGATGGTTACTCTTTCTTCTCTTGTCCTCTCTGGAACAATCCTCCGGGGTCCATTGGTTTCACTAGGGGGTGGGCACTCAAAGCTAATGCCCCTTCTCCATCCTGGGAGACAATGGGAGAGATTAAAGCCACCTTCTTCTTGCTTTCCTTAAACTCCCACAATATTCATAAACCAGACTGAACAGTCTTATGAAAACTTTTATGGGAGAGTCAGGGAAATTCAGAATTATAATCGTGATGAACTTGAACTCTCTTAGAAAGAAAGTACTTGACACTTTGGACTTCACAAGGACTGTAGTCACAACCCTCGTCCCACAGGTGTTATTGTCCTTGAGGCTCTCAGTCCATAACTCTCTTCCCTGGGAAAACTGTACCCCTTTCCAAAAGAAGGGTCCCATCCTCTGGCCTTTCTGCCTTATTAGCCCTTGTCTTGTGGTCTTAAGTTCTAGTTAAAGGGAGCAGATGGAACACATGTACTTAGCTCCGCTCCCTCACAAAATCCCATCATAACTGCAGAAAAACGGGATTTAAAACCAAAAGCATAAATCCAGAAGACAAGAAATGGATGAATGATGATAGCTTTATGAGTTCTTAAAAGGCTGAATCCTAAGTGAGCAGTGGGGAAAGCCAAGAAGCAACCTGATTTGCATTACAGAATCCCCAAAAGCAAACAAACTGGTTGCCTGGGGTACTTCTGGAAATGGGGAGTGAAAGCAATGTTAAACATAGAATATTGGTTGCAAATCTGTTAGAAGCAGTTAGATTTCCAACATCTCTACAGTACTCCACAGTCAGGTGACTGTCCTTTATCTCTCTGTGGGAGACTGGAGGAGTAGTTTAAGGAGAAGATAAAACAGAGGGGTCTCTGAACTGAAGAACACCAGGCACAGTTGAGGGCAGGGTACTATGCTGGAAATGGAGGAGGGAATGGGGCAAGGATACATGAAAATTTGCACACTGAACTTGAGACTCCCAATCTTCTTCCCAGAATGCTTCCACACAGGTCTATACTCCCTGGGTAGCAAATTTGAAAACACTTCTCCAGTGACTCCAATCGGTTGAAGAGAAAAAGATCTAAAGATACTGACATGGAAGCTTCTCCAAAGATATGGCCCAGGCAGACCACTACCCAGTTCATTATGGCCAGCTCTGGTCCCATGGCACCTAGGGTCTCATGATCTGGGATTCAATCCCCACCAAGGCCAGGTGGGGAAATAGTTACTTGCCAAAGAGGGCATAACTTTAAAAACCATAATTGCCTTCTTGGTGATTCTTTAATTGGGGCTTATAAGAGTGTCCAAACAGTATCCTGATCTGCTACTGATCTACTGAATCATGCGGACTGAGGGAAGAAGTACCTGTAGCCTGAACAACAGGAACATTTGTCACTCTGGACTCCACTTGAAGTAGGCAGTTTTTCAGGTCACCTCCAAAATCCGTTGTGTCAACACACCCAACTATGGTATATTTGCTTTACAAATCCAAAGGGACTCATCAAGTGCAGTACTTCTTTTTTAATACAGAGGGTAGCAAGTTCAGCATCGTGTTCTTTCCTTTAAAAGGGTCAGCCCAGGGACTTCCCTGGTGGTCCAGTGGTTAAGACTCCACGCTCTCAATGCAGGGGCCACGAGTTTGATCACTGGTCACGGTGTGGCCAAAAAATAAAAAAAATAAAAGAATCAGCCCAACATGCCTCAGATAATTCATTGATGTGGCAGGACTCCTTGTAGATTAGATTACATGATAGATTGCCTATTACTTCCTGCTTAAAACAATAATAATCATTTATTATCTCTCATAGTTCCCATAAGTCAGAAATACAGACAGGGCACAGTGCAGACAGCTTGTCTTTGTGCCATTATGTTGGGAGCCTAACTGAAAGACTCAAAGGCAAAGAGCTGGTCGGTGCTTTGTGACCACCTAGAGGGGTGGGATAGGGAGGGTGGGAGGGAGGGAGACGCAAGGGGGAAGAGATATGGGAACATATGTATAACTGATGCACTTTGTTATAAAGCAGAAACTAACACACCATTGTAAAGCAATTATACTCCAATAAAGATGTTAAAAAAAAAAAAAGGCAAAGAGCTGGAATCATCTGAAGGTTATTTACTGCCACGTAGGCCTGGCCAGGGCTGTTTGCCAGAAACCCACATATGACTTCTCTATGTGGCCTGGGCTTTCTCAAAATCTGTTGCCTTGGTATGAAGGGCAAGAGTCCCGAGACAGAGAGAGAGAGCCAGGAAGAAGACATATGTACTGCCCTTTTATAACCTAGCCTGAGAAGTCACACAGTGTCATATCTGCTGCATTCTATTGGTTGAGGCAGTTATAAAGGACTACTCATGTTCGAAGGGAGAGAAAATAGATCCCACCTTTCAATGGAAGAATGCCAGTGTGGGATGGGGTATATGTTGGTGGGAGCCATCTTGGAAAATACAGTCTACTGTGGTGAGAGAGCCAAAGCCCCTGCAGATTGAACTATTGCATAGATCTAAGAGGTGTCACATTCCTCAGATGGGGTGGTAAACTCACACTGCTGTTCTACCAAGGGAAAGCAAATTCCTTCTGATATTTTTGTTTATCAGGATAAATTCCCTCTCCAAAATTATAATGTTAATAGACATATATCATGTGTCAAACACTATCCTGATTAGATTCAGTAAGGAAATAACTTCTGGGAAAGCACCTGTAATGAGTATCACCCAGTTTGGAGGTATTAACCTGAAGAAGTTAATGGTAATTTACTGTATGTCTCCCAAACCCATCCATCTTTTGCACCAGCTAGACTGAAGTTAAATGGACATGTGGTTCTTAAATTCTCCCAGAGATGTAATATTGCTACTGATTTATTATTTTGATAGGGAAGAGCTCCAGGAGCTTCCTCTTCTCCACTCTTATCTCAACAGTCCTTACTTCACTGGTCAGCAAGCCAATGTGAGAATCTTTCAATTGCTAAGGGCATCTTTTCCAACTAGACACTCAGAAATGGGGAAACTACTATGGGAGGGGTTTAAGGTTCCATCGGGCCTATGGTGAGACTGAATTAGTTCAAAACTCCATCATTACCTGATCTCTATATGCTTCCATTCTGACAAGTGGCCAACATTATGTGTACTAAGGACATACTGATAGCTAACAGTTAGTGTCCAACTGTTGCCAAAGTGTTTGTGTAGTTTCCCTAGCGTATTGACCCAGGTAAAATGGTAACGGGTCCCTTTGGGGAAAGCCAGAAGTAAGATACACATTGTACACTTATGGGGCTTTTATAAGCTCCCTCCTCAAGGACACCTGGACTCTGCATTTTTCCATCGGCTCTAGGTTTTTGAACTAGCTCAGGTCTAGCAATAGAATACAGGGCTACATTTTTATCTTGATGACATCTGTCTCCAAACCTGGAGAAATTTTGGCTATGCAGATCAAGCAGGGCTTTAGTGAGCTGCTACTTATCTGGGTTCCTATCCTCAATTAATCATCTCCAAAGATCTTGGTATCCATTCTGATTACCATAAATTGCAGGTGGGCCACTGTTAAAGGCTACTATTGGAAACGTCCCAACTCCACTGAAGATAGGGAGTACACTTTAGCATTCTTGGCCTCTAGAGAACACCTGCTAAGTCATGTTTTAAGGATTCTAAAACTCCTATAAGAAAGTATGTCTCAAGCCACTGGGTAAAGGGAATGCCTTCAGGGTTCTACCAGGGACAGGTTGGAAAAAAGGATGACATATTTGGTAATTCATTCCAGAATTCCTTGAGTTTTGGAATCTTTTCTCTACATTATACAAAGGAATTTCTGTCTTCCCAGCTTTTAGGATTGGCCAATATAATGTTTATCTATTTTAAATATGCCCAGATGCTGCATCCAGGACATTAAATCTAAGATCTGTGGTACGTGCATGCATGCCAATACATACCACCTGACCCTAAATTACATCTTGGTCTTCTTGATCGAACACTCAATATTTTCATATGGATTCCTCATATTTTTGCCAATGACTGTGTAAGTCCCTTCTTCCAGGTATTATTTGCTCCCTGATGTGATATGATGTATTCCAGATAAACTATGAGATATTCTTGTCAAAATATTTAATGTGAATCTAGACATACTTTCTAGTTTCCAGGTAGATGAAAATTGTAGAACTTTCTACGAATTGGCTTCAAAAAGTCAATGTCATGGGGAAAAAAGGTAGAGACATTGTTCCAAATGAAAAGAAACTGAATAGACATAATAACCAAATGCAATGCATAAACCTAAATTGGATCTTGGTTAAAAAAAAAAAAGGAACAGAAGACATTCTTGGGATAACTGGCAAAAATTAAAAATGGACAGAATTTTAGGTGGTATTGAATTATTGTTAATCTTCATTGGTATGAAAATGGTATGGTGGTTATATAGAAGAATATATCACTCTTAGAAGGTGCATGCTCAAATATTTAATGGTGAAGTATCATTATGTCTGCAACATACTTTCAAACGACACAGTGAAAAATGTTTTCAACATTAAGTTTGTGAGATTTCTCTATGTGGTTGTATATAACTCTGGTTTGGCAATTTCCATTGCTGTTTAGTATTCTATTACATAAATATACTACAATTTCTTTACCCATTTTTCTGCTGATGGACATCTGGATTGTCTCTGGTTTGGCGATATCATGAATAATGATGAACATTCTTATGCTCATGTGCATGCATTTCTATTTGGTGTATACCTAGGAGCAGAATTACTGAATTATAGGTATATCTATGTAGCAACATTAGTAGATAATACTAAACCATTTTCCAAAGTAGTTGTATCAATTTACGCTCCTACCAGTTGTGTGTTCCCATTGCTCCACATATTTGCCAACACTTGGATTATCTTTTTTCATTTTAGCCATTCTGGTAGGTGCTTAGTGATGTCTCATTGTGGTTTTTATTTGTATTTCCCCAATTACTAATGAGATTGGGCATCCCTTCATATGTTTGTTAGTCATTTAGGTAGCCTCTTGAAGTGCCTAGTCAGGTCCACATTGTCTTTTTCCATTAGCTTGTCTTGCCTAAACACATGATAAACACATGCCTTTATCATGTGTTTCAAATATTTTCCCTTACTCTGTGGTAAGCCTTTCTACTCTGTTAATGGAATCTTTTGATAAACAGTTCTTAAATTTAATCTAATCAAAGTATACAGATGGCAAACAAACATTTGAAAAGATATTCAACACTACATATTAGGTGACTGCAAATTAAAACAGCAGTGAGGTACTACTACACACCTATTAGAATGGCCTAAATCCAAAAACACTGACAACACCAAATGCTAGCAAGGATGTGGAGCAATAGGAACTCTCATTCATCACTGGTAGGAATGCAAAATGGTTCAGCCACTTTGGAAGACACTTGGCAATTTCTTACAAAACTAAATATACTCTTATCATATGATCATGCTCCTTGGTAATAACTCAAATGGATTGGAAATTTATGTCTACACAAAAACCTGCACACAGATATTTATAGCAACTTTATTTATAATTGCCAAAACTTGGAAGCAACCAAGATGTCCTTCAGTAAGTGAATAGATAAAATAAACTGTGGCACATTCAGGCTCTGAAATACTATTCAGCACTAAAAAGAAATGAGCTAACAAGCCATGAAAAGACAAAAATGCATATTACTAAGTAAAAGAAGTCAATCTGAAAAGGTTACAAACTGTATGATTCCAGCTCTATGACATTCTGGAAAAGGCAAAACTATGGAAGACAGTTAAAAAAAAAAAAAAATCATTAGTTTCCAGGAGTTATGTGAGAGCAAGGGATGGATATGCAGAGCACAGAGGGTTTTCAAGACAGTGAAACTATTCTGTATTATACTATAATGGTGAATACATGTCATTGTACTTTTGTCAAAACCCATAGAATATACAACACCAAAATGAACCATAATGTAAATTATGATAATGATCTGTTGGTGTAGGTTCATTGTTTGTAATAAATGTACAGCTCTGGTGCAGGATGTCAAAAGCGGAGGAGGCTAGGTGGGGGACAGGGGTATATGGGAACTCTCTGTACTTTCTGCTCAATTTCGTTGTGAACCTAAAACCACTCTAAAAAATATAGTTATTAATTGTTTTAAATAGTTTTACCACAGGACTTTTTGGAGCCATTACTATTTGTTTTGGTTTTGGTTTGGTTTGGTGCACGCTGCACAGCTTGCAGGATCTTAGTTCCCCGACCACGGATAGACCCAGGACAACCAGGTGCAGTGAAAGCACCGAGTCCTAACCATTGGGCTGCCAGAGAATTCCTTTTTTTTTTTGGATATTATATTCTAGATCTGTCTGTACAAGAAGTGATACAACATGCAGTCTTTTCCAAACTTATTTTAGCATTTTTGTGTTACACCTTTTAGCACCCCATGTGCCTCATAAGCTGTTCATGAAATGCTCCTCCAAGCAGCTCCAGTCTCCCCACCTCCACTACCAAGGCTCTCATTCAGCTCTTGCCCTGCTCTGGTTCCCTAGACCTGGTCTTGTTCTCTCAAACACACTGTTGTCAGCAATCCAAGAGTGAGCCGCCTGATACTCAGATCTGACCATGTCACTCCACTGTTTACAATGCTTTAGGCTAAACTCCTTCCTAGGGTGAAGGAAGCCCCCCGTGATCTGGCCCAAACCCACTTGAGTCTCACCTCTCACCACACCTTGACTCACATCAGATCTTAGAAACAGAACTGCTTGTGCTTCCTGGAATGTTCTGTGCTCTTGCAGGTTTCTGTCTCTTCCTTCACATGGTACTGCCTGGACGACTCTTCTCCTCACCCCCACCTCGCCCACTGGTTAACTCCTCCCTGGCCCCCAGGACTCAGCTCAAATGCCTCTGACCTTAGGAAGGCTTCCCTGACCTTCCTAGCTCCCATAAAATATGCAAAAGAGATTCTAAGTCTGTTGCCCCATGATTCTGTAAGCTTCTTGAGAGCAGGGACTACATCAGATTCATTTTTTTCTTATCTCTTCTTCCCAAATTCTAAAAGCTGATGGCCCCCAAGGCTCAGTCCTCTTCTCTTTATGCTCTCTCCTTAGGCGATTTCATCTGGTCTCATGGCTTTACATACCATCCACACCCTGATGACTCCCAAACCAATACCTCCACCGAACGATTTCCAACGCAGACGCCTACCTTTGCTCTCATTTTTTTCCAGATCTCCACACGATTGGCTCCTTATTCAGGTCTCAGTTCCAATGTAACCTCCTTCTGACTGTTCCATCCAAACGGTCCCATATCCACCCTCTAAACTTGTCTTACCTTGTATTATTACTACCTGAAATTAAATAATTTAGTTACTTGTTTATTGTCCATCTCTCCTACCACTCTACCCCATGAGATCAGGGAGTTTTGATTCAGTGCTTCATTCCAGAGCCTAAGACAGTACTCGGCACATTGTAAGCACTTGTTAAATATTTGTTGAATGAATTAATACCTAACACATAATGGCACACAATATGTGCTAACATTTGAGTGCAAAGTGCCCTGTGTGCTAAATGCACCACAGGAATTGCTTCATTTTACTTTAAGTATTACCATGAGTCCCATTTTACACTGAGACCCAGGGGCTGAAGCTTGCCCAGGTCACAGAGTAAGAAGGGATATGAGCACTGGCAGTCTGATCCAGAGCTGACTTTCTTAGCCACTGTGCTATCCTCTCACTTACACCTGGAAGTATTCAAAAGGTGTACTCCAAGGAAGGGTGGGTGTGGGCTCAGCTTTTTATTGGCTGGGGGGTTGGGGGGGAGTGCTTCTAGTTCTGATGTTTTGGGACTCCAGCAGGTACAGAAATCCAGAGTTCCCTCCCTCACAACTCTAGACACCCCTGGAGAGAGGCCCCCTTTCTGACTGCCTGGGCCTGGGCCTGGCCCCTGGGTATGTTCTGTACAAAGTTTTTTGTTTTTTAATGGAAACACAGTTGACTTACAATGTTGTGCTAATCTCTGCTGTATAGCAAAGTGACTCAGTTATATACATATATACATTCTTTTTTTATATTCTTTTCCATTATGGTTTATCCCAGGAGATTGGATATAGTTCCCTGTGCAGTAGGACCTTGTTGCTTATCCATCCTAAATGTAATAGTTTTTAAAAATACGGAAAGTGAGGGAACTGCCCCTGGAAAGCAGAAAACCTGCGTGGAACTCACCCTCCTCCAAGAGGGACACAGTGAGAGCAAGCGAGCGGTCCTTCCCTGCAATATTTATTAAGGAATTTACACACACACAGGAGAAAGGCAACCAGGAGTTGTGGTTCCCAAAGATGAAATCTTTTAAGCAAAGTTTTCTTGTTTTAATTTTCAAGTAGGGTGAACGATGACTAAGAGGAAAGCTGCCCAGGCACTCTGCTTCATACACCTGGACAGGTGGGGACACAGAGCAGCCTGGACACACCGGCAGGAGAGAGCGACTGGCAGGGCGGAGAGGGGAAAGGAGGACGGGAGCTACCAATGAGATTGTACCTTTTTTTAACTAAAGAAAAACTGGCAACAGTTTTAGGCTGTTGATAAATTAACTCCTCTCTGTTGCAAACCTAAAACTAAAATAACAAAACCAAAAATACCCAGAGCAGATGGGGAGGGAGTGGGAGGTGGAATACACACACACACACACACACACACACACACACACACACAAGCAGTACACATGTTAAGCTCTGCATTCCCACGGGAGGGGTTGGTCCTCCAGCCACAAAGTCAGATCCTACTGAAGGCAGGATGGAGGCAGGGAAATGGGTGTGTGTTTTTGTGGGGAACCTTCGTAGAGTCTTTGGTGTTAATAAAGGCTGGCCGAAGCAGCAAGTCCTGAAGCCTCAGATCCAGAAAGCAATTCAGGGCAAAGTAGAGTCATATTTTTGCTCGTCCTCGTAGGAGGGCGTTTGCCTCATGCCAGGGCTAGGGCCAACCTGCTCTAAGACCCAAGGAATATTTAATTTGATTTCATTACTTTCTTCATTCCCATAAGTCAGGGGAGCATGATGCCTCTGTTTTCACCCCAAATTTAAACATATGGAAATAGCTTATCAGACCTTTCTGAGTCTGATAGGAGGTTTCACCTGGTGGGAAAGGTGCTCAAAGGTGTGCACATTGATCCTGCTCTAAGTGCCTTCTGCCAACAGTTGCTAAGGTGCTGGTGCCAGGAGAGGACCAGGGCTGAGGCTGGGGAGGGAGTCAGGAGAGCTAGGGGACAGGCACGACAGAAAACAACAGAGAGGTCCGCGTGTTTGGGACGTGGCTGGGCAGAATGCCAAGTCCCAAGTGACGGATTGAGCAGTTTCTAAACCAAACAGAGAGAGGTAGGAAAGGGGATGGGGGTGGGGGAGCAGCTGGGGAAAGAGGAAACACGGGGAGAGAGGCGGCTGAGGAGAGTGGTAGTCGTCCAGGTGCGTTGTGTTTATTTCCACATCTGAGGGCTGAGAGTCTGATTTGCTGCCTGTCCGTTCCCGCCGTTCATGGACTGTCCATAGCTCAGCATGCCGTTGGCGCCACAGAAGTTCATCCCAGCCATCTGCTGGGTCATCTGAAAGGGAGAGAGGAGACTCTCAGACCAGGCTGTGGGCCTGTGGCCAATTAGAGCAACAGGCAGGGAAGGAGTCCTTCCGCCTGCGGGGAGGGGAGAGTGAGACAAAGGGGAGCTCTGTCGTGGTCCATAACTGCCCTGAACCCTCTCGGATCATTCCGAGGATACCAGACCACGAAGATGAAGGCCCTTCCAGAAGGGAGATGTTGTCTGAGACTAGTGCTCAGTAAGGGGAAGGGGGAATCCTGGAGCGAGTCAACATAAAAGCGGCATGGGAGGTTAGTCTCTCTTTCTTTTCCAATCTCTCATCCTGAAAAGAAGGGGCCTGTTGTGAACTGGCCGTGGCCAACCCTGAGAGTATAAAGAGAAGCCTCCATGCTGGTGCTCCTGTCTTATCTCCAGCAGAGTCATTACTGACAGTGTCAGGGAAAGTATCCAGCAGAGAGAAGAAGAAGAAGAAAAGGAAACTGGACGATTCAGAATGAACAAAGGAAGGCAAAAAAAAAAAAAAAGACCAACATGTCTTCAGGACTTCAGTGTATGAGAAGGGAAATTGCTGGGAGAAAAGAGTCGGTGGCATCAGGCCTGGGTGGGGTTGGGGCCTCTTTATGAATTCAGTTGAAAGCCTGGGCTCTGGCAGTGAACAGAAGAAGCTATTTCTCAAAGAAAAATGCCTTAAATTTCCCAAGCCTGGTCCCTTTTCTGTTTAAGTTCTTTTCCTTTAGGAGAAGGTATAACTATTTTCCTTCCGCCAGCTTTTAAAGAAAATTTCAAATTTACAGAAAGGTTGAAAGAATAGTACAATGAAACCCATATATCGCTCCTTAAATTCACCAATTGTTAACACTTTTGCCTTATTCTCTCTCTGATATATACATATGTGTCAGCTTTTTAAAATTTTTGATGGGCACTGAAAATTGCACATATCGTGACATTTCACCCCTCAATAAGTCAGGAGTCATCTCATAAGAAAGAAGACTTTCCTAGAACCACATTACAACTAATATGTCCAAGATGTTTAATATTAACACTATATTCTAATATACATTACGTTTCAATTTTACATCTCTTTAGTCTCCTTTATCTAGAAGAGTTCCCCCGCCATTTTTCCCTGACACTGTTTTAAGAGTCCAGGTTGGTTATTTTACAGAAAATACTTCAATTTAGATTTATCTCATGTTTTCTTATGATCGGATCCAAGTTAAATATTTTGGGCAAAACTTCTATGTAAGTGATAATGTGTCCTTCTTAGTATAAGATACCAGGAAGCACATGAAATTAATGTGCCTCACTGTTGATAATTCTATGTTTGATCACTTATCTAAGGTTGTATCCATCATATGTTCTTTCACTGTACTTAATAAGTAATCTGAAGGGTATTTCTTTGAGAATGTGTGAATACCCTGTTCTTTCTACAATTATTAGTTGTCATTCTTCAGCAAAGAAGGCTTTCCCTCCTTCTATCCCACACCCACTTTTAAAAAATATCACTATGGACTCATGGATTTTTTTTCTTGTCTACGGAGTCTAAAAGTTTACTGGGATATGTTAGAGTTGACCATTCTGAGTCAATTTTTCCAGATACACAGTGGGTTCTTTCAATACTATATTCAGGTCTTTTATTTCTAAGAATGGTTTTGTATTATAGTTTTAAATATATTAATTCTGTTCCACTATCTTGTCTTTTTCTTTGGGAGTCTCCAAATATATTTATGTTAGGTCTTCTTTGCCTAACTTCTGCATTACTTTCTCTCTGATTCTTATTACAGCTCTCTATATTTAGTTCTCTTCTCTGAGCTGTTTCATGCCTTTCCTCAATGCCAAATATATTTTCAGTTGAATCTATTCTCCTTTGACTAACTTGTAATTCAGTCTATTTCTAAGATAATTGTGTCATTTTTCAATTTGTTTCCTGAGTTCAGTAAACTTTCACTTCACAACTTCCAGTTTTTTGTCCATTTTGCTTGTAAGTTTTAAAATTTCTGATTCAGGCTGTTTTGTCTTATCTGCAAGTGTTTGTTGTAGGACATTTAATTCAGATTGGTGGATGGTGTAACAGTTTTCTTCTACTTCGTGACTGCTTTTGGGGAAGAATTTCCACTTCCTGAAATGTTTTGATTTTTCATTTTCTTCTCATAGTAGTTTTGTACGAATGTCGTCTGCCACTTTCTGTTTAGTTTGTAGTGCTCTATTTTTCCGAATCAGCAATAATACAGACAAGTGAGAGGGTCTGGGGAGACTACTAGATTTGTTAGTACAAGAGCGCCCTCTTCTGTTAGTATAGTGAAATGATTATTTGGTGGGAAGGAGAATGGTGGATCTTCTGATTTTGTGATTCTCTTTTCCACTTCTCATTTCTTACTTCCCCTTCGCCACCAGGTCTCCAAAGAGCACCCCCGCCTTCTAGGTCATCCCCATCTCTCCTAGACACAATGCTTTTCCAAAGCTACCACCCATAAACCTATATATTTCAAGTCCCTTGTTTTTGATTCTCCAAGTAACCAGAGTTCTACTCCACCACGTCTCAGACCTCTTCTCAGCATGTCTCTAATCAGGACAGGGCCTTCCCTTTCTAGGGGGTGATTTTATCTATGCTCTGTCACCTCTAGCCCCCTGCTCCCTCTCCTCCTTTCACATGGTCTCTCTGTGATGCTGGCTCTGCTGGATTTCGGTGTTTATGTGCCTACTGTCATGTAATTTGAGGTTTGTAGTATTCTATTAGATGCGGTAGTCGTGAGTTATGGGTGCTTTTATCTGCACTCATTGTTTCTCTGTATAGGTTGTTTTGATGAACGTGTGGAGAGTTTTAGAATTAGGCAGTTACCCTTATTCTACAGGAACCCAAAATGCCTTAGAAAGTCTGAAGTTAGACAGATCTTCTGTTAAAAAAATGAATAAATGAAGCAAACCCAAGAATGTCTCTGGCAATATCTCATTTACACTGTAAGGATTCAAAGGGTAAGGGAGAGACACTAAGTGAGACAGACTTGAGGGAGGCTCAAAACTCTTGTCCTGAGTGAAATGGAGCCGCTTACCTGAGTAAGGTTCCACTGCAGCTGCTGAGCTGGCTGAACCCCATACATAGTCTGGGGCATAGCTGCCATGCCTGCCATGTAGCCAGCCTGCTGGGTGGTCATCATTCCGTTTGGCACACCCATCATGGATGCCTGCATGCCACCCATATAGCCTGCAGGCATGGCCATGGGGGCAACCATACCAGAAGCTCCTGGCTGAGCTACCATGCCTACTGGTGGGGGCATCATGCTCCCCATTAGGCTGTTAGGAGGTGTAACCCCAGGGAAGCTGGGGTAGGCTGTGGGATATGCCATCTGAGCAGGAGCCATGAACATTGCTGCCAAGAAAACATACATACAGATCTGTTAAAGAGGAACGCGGTGAGGAACAAGGTGAGTCCAAACTCTCACTGGCTGCTCCTTTCCAGCTAGAATTCCTCAGGATTACTCAACTCAGAATGCTCTTTTACAGAGCAAAACGGTTGGACAGAACCCCTACAAGACCTGCTATGGCTTCCAGCGGGCTGCTGACCCAGCCACTTCCCCTTTAGGGTCCAGACCCGGACCCTGGGTCAGACTTCACAGAGCTGTGATGCCAGACCCCACAGAAGTATGGCTCTGAGTTACGTTAATCTCTATCTCCTGATACTTGGTAGCTTCACAAGGAATGTCATGTTCAGGTTTGTTTGGAGTGTGATGTCCTGGCCCCCAGAGCAACTGCCCCTGTCACAACAAATGATTCCTGCATGTAAGGCCTCACGTCTCTGTCCGGCACATTGCCATGACCCCCATGAACTCTACCTTGGGCAGGCATCTGAGGCGTCTGGGATCCATACAGTGAAAGGATGGAGTCTTTAGAGAGCTGCTTCTTGCCTGTTTCTTCTGATTTGCTCCCTGGCTCTGGAAACAGGTTTAGGTTTTCGGGAACAGAGCCGGCACTCCCCGCGGTTGGCATGGAACCTACAACCTTAGGGCAAAGAGGGAGGGGGGTGGGGATTGGAATGGTCCTCATGGGGGGTCTCTGTATGGACCTCCCGCATCTCTCTGCCGCTTCTAACATTTGCAAAAGCATTTGTGGCTCGAGTTAATAGCTTCCTGACACTTTTACCATACAAATATCTGGAAACACCTGATAGTTAAGCTCTGGTACAATTCTTTGTTCTTTAGCAAAACAATGTGATTTGGTGGAAAACTAACACATAAACAAATAAAAATGACCTACAACCGATGCATCCAGAGAGAACTGAATTAAGATCCCAGTGCCACCACTTACTAGCTGTGCAACAAGAAGCTAGTCACATTAACTTTTCTGAACTAACATGTCCTCATCTATAAAAGATCCATTTTGCAGGGTTGTGGTGAGTATTTTAGTCTTTTTTTTTTTTGCGGTATGCGGGGCTCTCACTGCTGTGGCCTCTCCCGTTGCGGAGCACAGGCTGCAGACGCGCAAGCTCAGCGGCCATGGCTCACGGGCCCAGCCGCTCTGCGGCATGTGGGATCTTCCCGGACCAGGGCACAAACCCGTGTTCCCTGCATCGGCAGGCGGACTCTCAACCACTGCGCCACCAGGGGAGCCCTGTGGTATTTTAAATCATAAATGAAATATACAAAATGAGACACAAAATCACCTAGCACTGTGCCTGTTGTACACAGCAGGTATTCCACACACGGTAGCCATTAAAGGTTTCAAGTCTTTCCTACTTACAAACTCTCTGGCAATAACTCAGGCTGAGGAGCTGACCTAGAGGATCAGCCTTTACAATCTGACACACCTTCAACAGAAGTCCACTCAAAGGGCCCACTCTTTTGGGGCAGGAGACAACATGGAATGAATAGTAATCTTAGGCTGTAACAGAGATGATAGCGTTAAGGGAAGAATCAAGAAAACCAAAGTCCAATTCCACCAAGGAAGCATGACTTGGTTCCATGATTAAGTTATCAAAATCACCCTTTCCAGAATGCCCTTTAATCCTGAGGCACCCATAAGACTCACCTTTCTGGAAACCGAAGAAGAGGGAGATGGAACAGAGGCCAAAAGATCTAAATCCTTCTCTAGGGTATTACTGGTCTTACTATTTGCAATGGAGCAGGACACAGGAGCATCTGGAAAGACAGATCAAAGTTAAAACGTAGCACTGCTCGTGAAGCCCATTCCTTCCTTCTATTCTAGACACAAAGCAGCGAAGGCCCACATGCTCCATCATGGACCCAGAAATCTATGCTCTGGAACCACCTAGCTTGGATGGGGCATCTCACAAGAGGCCTCACCCCACATTCCCCAGAACAGTCTGGAGAAGCCTGTAGCCCAGCTTTCAGGCAAAGGACAGCAGAAACCCAGGCTTGAAGGCTACGTTAGCACCACCACAAGGGGGCTGGCTGGCTCCTTTCGGGCTATTTGAGGAGCAAAGCTGTGTAGGACTCATTTTCAGAGAGAAATGAAAAGTACAGACATTAGAAGCCGAAGTAGCCAATAACCTAAATCAGCAGGAATGGACTGAAACAAAGTATAGCCATCAGTACTGTGAAAGGTAAGAATAGGCTCTTATTTCTGAAAGGGGTAGAACCACTAGCTCAGGGTTTCAAAAGTTTGGAGGAAAATCATGATCACAAGGTAATGGGCCGTCTCAGAAACAGGATGCACCTGGAAAATGAGAGGGATGGTGGCAGGGCTCACAGGTGCTGGTTTAGTGAAACTTGCTAATGTTTAATGAATGCTTAGTTTGTGCTGGGCAAGGAGCTAAGAGTTTTAGAGGCATCATCTCTTTTAACCCTTCCAACATCATCTTTGAAGTAGACTCGTATCATCCTTACTACATAGGTTAGGAAAGTAATGTTTAGAGGTTGAGTAAGCTACCCAAGGTCACATAGAGAGTAAGTGGCAGAGTTGGGACTTTGGCTTCAAAGGCCATGCTCCACCACTGCTGTACTTAACCACTACTCTATCACTGTACATTTTTCACAGTACAGTGAAAAATGAAACACCTCTTAGAACAACTGCTCAGATGTAAAACAACAGGAAGAACACGAGGGAACAATCTTAGTGATGAAGCCACCAACTGAAGAGTCCCATCTCTACCTATCTTCCCAGGATCACAGAGAATTCATCAAAATTTGTATGATTATGGGAGTGGAAAAGTCTAACTCTTACCAAGGCCCAACAAATCCATGACAGGTGCTGTGGATTTCGGGGAACATTTCCGAGGTAGCTGTAGATCTTCTTTTTTCTGTGGCTAAGGTGAAAATACGTTACAGAAAAACATAAGCAGGTGTTTTCGAACCTTCTATTCTCCTCTCTACTGTAAAGCCACAGGGATTCTTGTGGCATGGTTGCTGTTATTCAAAGAGAGTTACCAAAGAAACACAACTCAGGAAGTATCGCGAGAAAAAATCAAGCCAGGAGGCACAGTGCAGAAACCAAAGCTAAAGCGAAAAACAAAGCTGTCATCTGTGCTTATTTGGCTTTCTGAAGAGACAGATCTTTCTGAAACCAAGACAACCACAGATCAGGGTATCCAACGGGAGCAGCAGTTTCTGGTCCCAGGAAAGCCAAGAATAAAGGCAGGTGTCCGACGGTACAAGAGCCAGCACATCTCCCAGTGATTAGAAAACCTTTAATACCGAAAAGGAGCTCAGTTAAAGGTTACCTAATTCACTCTGCCAGTATCACTAAGGAATGTGTTCTGCAGACAGTGCAATTCAGAATGATGATAAAAGACTCTTCCTTAAGCAAACAGTAAAAAGTCCTCTTTCCCAAGAATCTAAACTCCTAGAGTGGAGCATCTACTACCACTGCCACAATACGTCCTGTGGGAAAAGAAAGGTGTCTACTTCCCTATGACAGAGAAAGAATACAAGAAGGGATGGTTTAAAATGGATGAGGATAGCCTGGCTTCTGGACTGTCCTTAACCACAACAGGAAAACGAGGTAAAGAAGGTCTAAGGAGAGAAGGACTAATGTAGCCTCTGCTCAGAAGGTGTCACAGAGCCTTGGCATTCTGCCATGAAACGTGCCTCTTGCTCAGATGGGACAGATGCATTTCCTAAGCTCCCATCTGGACCCCAGAAGAAGTGTTACAGAGCAGATCAGGCAGCAACAAGGCAACGAGAAAGCAGCAGAAATGTCCGCGGGTGATCTAACCCAAACGTGGCCCCCCTTTAGCCCCAGGTGCAACGGTGCGATATGCTATCAACACCACCCCACCTGTCCCCTCCACATGTGAACACGCCATGTGAACAAGGCCGTCCACACAGTGCACATACTTCCCCACTTACCATTTTAACTTTCTCAAAAACAACAGGTTCCATTTTTTTCTCCGGAGCTGGTTCGCTCCCTCTTTTCCACTTGTCATCTTTTTCTTTCTATGATGATTTAACAAAACAAGACAAAGAACAGGCCCCGTGGTGACTAACAGTTCAACAAATTATAACCTCAAATGGCCCCAAAGGACACAAATATCCCTACTGAATCTGATGCAGGAGTCTGACAAACTCGGGGTTTCTTGGTGTGGGCCATGAGCGTTGGCCTCTTCCACCCTGGCCTCAAGACTGCAAGAGGCATCTTTCAAATTTCTTAAGCACCTCCCTCCTTGTTCTGTCTAACACACTTATGATCGCTAGTGTGCAGATGGGGTTATCTACAGGGGTTAAACCATTTCACCGGTTTTGCTGCCCCTTTTTGCCCCTAGTTTAACTTGCTCAACTTGGCACAGGGGTGAAAACTGTTCATCTTACTCGGCATACAGCCTTTGTGATTTTCTAACTTCCATCAAAAGTTCTCTCCCTCTTCATCTCCTTTCTTAAAAATAAGAAAATAAACCAAGCTTAAAGATTAGAAAAACAAAAACCAAGAAAATAAGGCAAAAATGAGTAAAAGGATTCAAGTATCCCTTTTAGGGTGTCCTGAATGCATCATCTGTATAAAACCAAAAAGCACATCAAAACCAGAATATTAGAAAGTCTCTCCCAGTTTTTGTTACTTTCAGAGGCAGTTTCGTAATACTTCCACAGATTATACCGTTACTGGCCACATTGTTATCATCAAATCTCAATGCATAACAGAGCCACAAAGTAAACAAGAACACAGGCATATAAAAGGAAGTAGAGGCGGCGGAGGCGGGGCTCGCGTCGGGCGAGCCGCAGGCAGGGGCCGAGGAGGCGAAGCGGCGGACGGCAGCCCGACAAACAGCGCCCGCGCTGCGGCCCACGGGACCGCGCCGCGACCTCCCGGGCCGGCGCCGAGGAGCGCCCGCCGCCGCCGCCGCCGCTGCCGCGCGCGGACCAAGGTTATGAACGTGATTTCTGATGAAACTGGATTGGAATAATTTTCATGATTTTTGTATATTTATATATATTTTAAAATTTTGCATTTGACTTAAAGTGCCGTGAGAAAATCTGCGTGTTGCAAGGTGGTGCCGGCCACCTCCTTGATTTGGGTGCTCTTGGATATGTTCCTGCTGCGTTACTTCAGTGAATGCAACAACTGTGATGAAAAAATAGAGAGAGGACTTCCTGCTGGGGATGTTCTAGAGCCAGTACAAAAGCCTCATGAAAGTCCTGGAGAAATGGGGAAACCAGTCGTCCTTCCTACTAAAGAGGGTCAAGAAAAGATGAAAGACATGTTTAAAATCAATCAGTTCAATTTAACGGCAAGTGAGATGACTGCACTCAACAGATCTTTGCCAGATGTTAGGTTAGAAGGGTGTAAAACAAAGGTGTATCCAGATAATATTCCTGAATACAAGGAATATTATCACAACAAGTGTGGTGATTGTTTCCCACAATGAGGCTTGGAGCACACTTCTGCGAACTGTCCATAGTGTCATTAATCGCTCACCAAGACACATGCGAGAAGAAATTGTTCTAGTAGATGAGGCCAGTGAAAGAGACTTTTTGAAAAGACCTCTAGAGAGTTATGTGAAAAAATTAAATTACCAGTTCATGTCATTCGAATGAAGCAATGCTCTGGATTGATCAGAGCTAGGTTAAAAGGAGCTGCAGTGTCTAAAGGCCAAGTGATCACCTTTTAAGATGCTCACTGTGAGTGTACAGTGGGGTGGCTGGAGCCTCTCTTAGCCAGGATCAAACATGACAGGAAGACAGTGGACTATCCTATCATTGATGTGATCAGTGATGATACTTTTGAGTACAAGGCAGGTTCTGACATGACCTATGGTGGATTCAACTGGAAGCTTAATTTTCGCTGGTATCCTGTTCCCCAAAGAGAAATGGACAGAAGGAAAGGTGATGGAATTCTTCCTGTGAGAACACCTACAATGGCAGGAGGCCTTTTTTCAACAGACAGAGATTACTTTCAGGAAACTGGAACATATGATGCTGGAATGGATATTTGGGGAGGAGAAACCTAGAAACTTCCTTTAGGAGTTGGCAGTGTGGAGGAACTTTGGAGATTGTCACTTGCTCACATGTTGGACATGTGTTTCGGAAAGCTACACCCTACACGTTTCCGGGAGGCACAGGGCAGATTATCAATAAAAATAACAGATGACCTGCAGAAGTGTGTATGGATGAATTCAAGCATTTCTTCTATATAATTTATCCAGGTGTTACAAAGGTAGATTATGGAGATATATCACCAAGACTTGGTCTAAGACGCAAACCCCAATGCAGACCTTTCTTTTGGTACCTAGAGAATATTTATGCAGATTCTCAGATTCCACATCACTATTTCTCTTTGGGAGAGATACGAAATGTGGAAACAAATCAGTGTCTGGATAACATGGCTAGAAAAGAGAATGAAAAAGTTGGAATTTTTAACTGTCATGGTATGGGAGGTAATCAGGTTTTCTCTTACACTGCCAACAAAGAAATTAGAACAGATGACCTTTGCTTGGGTGTCTCCAAACTTAATGGCCCAGTCACAATGCTCAAATGCTACCACCTAAAAGGCAACCAACTTTGGGAGTATGACCCGGCGAAATTAACCCTGCAGCGTGTGAACAGTAATCAGTGCCTAGATAAAGCCACAGAAGAGGATAGCCAGGTGCCCAGCATTAGAGACTGCAATGGAAGCCAGTCCTAGCAGTGGCTTCTTCGAAATGTCACCCTTCCAGAATTCTGAGACCAAATTTACAAAGAAAGAAAAAAATAAGGATTGACGGGGCTACCTCAGCATCCATTTCTGCCACATTCTTAAGTAGCAAAAAAGGAAAAGTGCTTTCCTCCTGTAGGATGTAGGGTTTATCAGCCATTAAAACTTAGACTGCTCTCGCTTTCACTAGCTGTGAACCGGCCCTCCTGTCCAAGGATATGAAACTACGTAGTAGCAAGACTGTGCACACTGATGTTTACAAGATTGGAAGAGTCTTCCATCAAGAATCATTGTAAAGAATATTCAGACTGAAACAATCTACGAAATGTGATTTCCAGAGAGCTGTACCTTTTATGGTTTGCTTGCACATCAGTAATTTCTGCTGAATATGCTGTTATAATGAAGAGACGTCCAAGATTTTTTTTCTGATTAGAACTGGTAGCCAGTGTATTAAATATTGATATAAAAAAATGAAAAAGAACTGGAACCAGATTCAGAATCATGAAAACATTTTTATAACAATTAAAAAAACTGTATTAAACAGGGTTTAAAGGAAATTAAAACAGAACTATGAGAAGTACAATTTGTTATAGTATCAAATTTCTATATAGATTTTATACCTCAGTGGGAAAAAATAACTGATTCTGATGACATTCATTCTGTTTTCACCTGTGATAGTCATGGATGCTTTTCTTTTCCCTTGGGGTGCTGAAATTGAGCTGAAAAAGTGGCTCTTTGAACATAGTTTTAATGCTTTCTACAGTTTTTTAAATTTAGTTTGTGGGCTGTTGGAATTGTAATTTTTAATTGCCTTCAAAATATGGAGATTTAAAATAACGTCTGGTCTCACTGAACAAGTTTGATATCTCAGTTGCTCTTGGGTCAACTGGCTTATAGACCTTCTCTCATACACACAAATTTCTTATTAGATTTTCAACTTCCTAACTTGATTCAACTGATTATGCTTAATACCCAAGATTCATACTACTGTACTACAGATTTGTTTTCGCAGCAATAAATCTTCTGTTCTTTGTTTATGATTCCACTCAACAAAAGGCCTGTAGAAGTGATTTATTATTTGGGTATTTGGAGATGATACATTTGATGGTTTTTTGGAAAACTTTTTTCACTCCATACTCAGATGTGCTTCATTGTCAAGTGCATATTTACACTAGGTTCTTGAATTGTAATGTTGATCTGCTGCTTTTTTAAAAAATAAAATTTGACTAAAAACAAAAGGAAGTATAGCATACACATGAAAAATGGTCAGCCCTGCTAATGATCGAAAAGTGAAATTTAAAATTCATTTTGGGGGGAATTCCCTGGAGGTCCAGTGGTTAGAACTCTGTGCTTACATTGCTGAGGGCCCATGTTCAATTCCTGGTTGGGGAGCTAAGATCCCTCAAGCTGCAAGGCATAGCCAAAAAAAAAAAAAAAGCACTTTTTGAGGGAGAAAAATCTTAATGATAATATCTAATATTGGTAGGGATTGAGTAAAACTACCACTCTTACCCAATGCTGAGAAGACAGTATAAAACAGCACAACTTCTAGAAAGTATATTGGCAAAAGTACAAAGAGACAAATACTGAAACCCTTTACCCTAGATAATACGATATTTTGTAATGTATCTTAAGAAAATAATCCAAAACATGGAAAAGGTTATATACACCAAGAACTTCATCCCATAATTTTATATGCTGAAGAAGAACTTAACCTTTATGCCACAGGGGAGAATAGTAAAATAAACTGTGATCTAGTTACTCACTGAATAAGATTCAACAATTACAAGTTGTGAAAATTAACAAGTAACGTTACCAAAAAAATGATCTGTTAAGTCGAGTGAAAGCAGGAGACATTCTATATAACTGTATTATAATTACGCCTCCAAAAAGTAGGAGAAAATGGGGGAACACACCAAAACGATAATCATTAGTAAAGATAAGAGTAGGCATGGATTTTCCACTTTAACTTTCATATTATCTATAAAGTGGTATTATAATCATGAAGAACACATGCAGCTATGTCTGTTTCATGCATAGTGTAATGCTTTAATACAGAACACTATTTCTTGAAGTTAAAAATGTCTTATCTGTCCATTTAAAAAGAATACTCTTTAATTAACAAAGCCAGTTTCTTTTAGATTTGATAATAAATGCCTTCACTTAGCAAATATTAATTCTTGGCATATAAATCTTTGCAAGAGTATTTTTTAAAAATCTAAGTACATCAAATAAAAAAGTTTGAAATAGCTCTTTGGCACATAGGAAATATTTCATTCCTAAATGAAAACATTCAGTGAGTAAAACAGGCTGCTTTCATGGGTACGGTACACCAGCAACCTAATTACGAATGAACACTATCTATCTCCATATAGCTACTCTTTCCTCTTCTCCCACCTTCTGAATTATCTCAGATACCTTTTTCTGACCTTGTCTGATTTCATATGGTCTGGTACAATGAATAGAGCTAAGGAAACAGACCATAGTTTTCTACAAGTGAAAGGAAACGTTTGTGCTTTGGTTTCAAACCCTTTTTGATGATGCCATCCAAGCCATAGCTGTGCACTGGGTTAATTCTTTCTTGGGACAGTTACAATAACTTCCAGGTCCCTTTTCTGGATGACTGTGAGGTAAGAGTCCTTCATACTAAGTTGAGAAGGAATTATCTTTACCTAACTACACGTATTACCCTGCACTTGCCTACATTGAAATTCACCTCCCAGTTAGTGTCCCTTTTCACACAAGCGCAAAAGATCAGTCTGCAGCTGATTCCAATTAGCTTGACTTTAAATTACCTGGAAGGGCTTAGAGCCCTGTGTAAACTTAATGATTTCACTGGCTAGTACATCTTCCATTAAAATAAATAACAGATAGAAGATAGAGGATAGCTAGATAGGTCCTTGGCTAGAACTGGAGAATCCCATATTCTCCATACTTCCTTGGTTAGAGAAACAGTTAATTATTCCAAGGCAAATTTACTATAGAGTCTTGTCAAAGGCTTTTTGAAGGTCTAAATAGTCATATTGATTGGTTCCACTCTAGTTGTCATTAGTCAGGCATATTTTCTTCTTCCAGAAACCGTGTTGTATTTCCTCCCGTATGTTATACTTGTCCAGTTATCATACACTGTATTTCAGATTCTAACTACACGCCTAGGATGAAAAGTGTACTTGGCGACTGGGAGTCTCCTAAAACCCCCTCTCAAGAACAAGGGTCCCATTGGCAGTCTGTCGACACACTGGAAATAATATGCTGGTCAAACTGAAGGAAACTCTGGTGCTTTAATTACACCTAATTTTGTTGACGGCATTTACAGCAAAAAAATGCACGCGCACACACACACACACACACACACAGAGACACACGTGTATATACACACGCACACATATTATTCTGTTTGATCTAGTATGCCCAACATGTCCATTTGAAGAATTTGGAACTGGGAATCACTAACACCTAAATCCAAATCATGGTAAAGAATTCACTGGTGGTTGGTCCATCCCTGTGGCAAAAGTTTGCTCCATGATACCTCATGGTCTTTGTTCTATAGCTGGCTTTTTTTTTTCTTTATGGACTTAAGAGTATTTTGGTAGCTGTTCTTCAAATTCCCACCTGGGCTGATTAATAAGCAAATTACTTATTATGAACAAAACTTGAAAGATTTACAACCAACCCTAAAGGCATTGATGTCCAGACTTCGGTCCATGTATTTCTTCTTCTCATACTTATCTCGAATAAATCCCTCGACAGCTCTGCAAAAAGCTTATTAAGGATAAATCAAACAAATCTTTCTCATGGAATGACTATAAAAGGTCAATTTGTATCTCATGGAACATTGTTCTCCTCTCTCCCTCCTGCCTGGTTTCCCCATATGGCTCCTGTCTCTTCACGTGGGGTTTCCCTGACCAAAACCTTTAAATGCCTCCTTCGTGGTTACTGCAGGGAATCACCATTTCCTAGGATTTTCCTTCAGAGTAATGATAGCAGAAAATGGGATCAATCTTCATTTTGACATCAGTGGAGCCTGTGGCTCTTCTAGAATACAGGTAAAGCAGTCAGTTGTCTATTTTAAAGCCCTTCAGTCAACAAGTCTTAAACAAAGGCACCCGAGTGCCCCTTATAACCTCTTGCGCCCCACTGCCAGATTCTGATCAGTGGATCCTCTGCAGGGCCCCAAATCTGCATTTAACAGGTTCCACCTGCACCCACCAAAAGCAAACTCTAACAAGATGGTCTACAAACCACATTTTGAGAAGCACTGTGTTCAGGGGGTTTGGTTTTGTGAGCTGGGTGCTATCTCCTTTTGAGGGGATGGGGGAAGAAAGTTATGGATTAACTGGTCAACAACAGTTAATTCTTTGAGCTAGGACATAAAAAGGTGTTAAAAATGAATGGTAGTTTTGCTAACTCAACATAGCACAATAAATATTCTTTTTATCAAACAATGGTTTCAGAGATACAAAAATTATTAGAGATGTCACTTTATGGAAGAATTCACAGTGAACCACTGCAGTCTTAATTCCTGAACAGTCTTCCCCATGTGACACCACCATTCTGACATTAGACAGTATATGTGGACTTCCTGTGTGCCTTGGTTGCTGGAGAGAGGAAAAGCCAGACTTCGACTAATCCACATATAAATATGGCCCAGTCAGATCATGGGTTCTGAGTCTTGTGTGACTCTCCCAAAACACCAAAAAAACCACTCAGCCTTCTGAGTTGCTCCAGAAAAGATACGGGTCTATTTGAGGTCGCCGAAAGGTCTCAGGCAGGTAGGCTTCATAAAGTCGGTTTGCCTTTCCATTCCCCATCTCTTGCATGCACTGCAATAAAAAAGATGTGGAAACAAGGAATGTCACATCAGGAAAAAAAAAAACTTCTCACCCAATTGTACCATTTTACAATTGAAGAACCAACCTAGGGAGTGGGAGAACCGAGATTTAAACCTGTCTTCTGGTTTCCAATCCATGATTCTCTCTGCTCTACTCCCAACCATTTACTTTCACAGCTGTCTTTCCTGCCACCCCTCCTCCTTTTATTGAAAGACTTGTCTGACAGGATACATTTAATTCAATAATAATACAAGATCCCATGTGAAAGTCCAAGACATAGCTGCCAATCAAAATGTCTACTTGGCAGGCAATAATCAGTGCCTAATCAGGCAGGCAATAATCAGGAACAACCACAATTCTGAGTTTATAGCAGTAATTAACCTATTCCGTTGTAGTACCAATAAATGTGCTTCTCATTAGGCTTTTGAAAGACTCCTTAACACTTGTGAGAGAGAAATTCCAAGATTTTAAAAAATCTTCAAATTCCCAAATACCTCCGTGGCATGTAATTTCCTTCATAAGATACAGTAAAGTGTAACTGGAAAATATAACTAACCTTTTAGTCCTTTAGTGAATCCATAAAAATAATCTAAAGTAACTTCTAAAGCCATTTTCTGTTAGGAATAACCTCTTATTTCTAACACCAACTTTAGCAACTCGTTTTGTTTGGAGCTTCTTTCCCCCCAAACAAAGGGAAAAAAATTTTTTTTTAAATTACTTTAACAAGTTTCAATGCAGGAAGAGAATATAGAACAATGAAGCCACATCGAGGTGCAGCTCTTGGGCCAGGCTGGACTCACTAACTTAAGTGTCTCATGCCCAGCCCACCAACCTAACAGCAAGCAAGATTCATATATGCATTTCTGCAATAAAACACTATTATAAGTCTATGTGTTGGAGGGTTTTCTTCTTTTAAGTGAGTATCTAAAACTATAAATGTTAGATCTGCAAATGCCAAGGCCCTTAGAAAATAATCCAAAGATCCCCCTTTATACCTTCACGGATCCATGGGGTCCTAGTCCATAGACTATTAGTGCTTTGAAGGAAGCAAAATATAAGTAGAATAACCTGTGTCTTAAATACAAAGATTAAAAATGTTAAATGTGACATAAGTGTTTAACAACTAAACTTTCCTTTACCTTCACCTTCATGCCCAGTTTGACTGAAATTCATCCGGAACTACTTTTACATGGAAATATGGGAGCAGTTGACTCACTCTTGGGCTGTGTAAATACCTGGATCTGTTCCTGAGTCCACTGGTCGAGGTTAACTGATTTTACCCTGGATATGTGCACCCCGAGATTCCTGTGGATGCCAGCACATCGAATGCAGATGAACACACCAATGTTCCAGGAGGCCCATCGTGGTCCTGTGAAGGTCAGGAACAGGGCAATAAAGTACCAATTAAAACAACGTTCAAGACCCAAAGTGGAATATTTAGGTTATCAGACAACATTTCTGCTAGAACATAAGTGAGAGAACTGTTACCACAATCATCTTTAAAAAACTTTTTTTTAGATTTTATTTTTATTTTTTGGCTGTGCTGTGCAGCTTGCAGGATCTTAGTTCCCCAACCAGGGATTGAACCTAGGCCCTGGCAGTGAAAGTGCTGAGTCCTAACCACTGGACTGCCAGGGAATTCCCATAATCACCTTTCTTTAAAAAATTGGTTTTGTTCATTCCTCCAAGAATCAGCTTTCTTTAAGTTTAAATTTTTTTTAAGTGTACAACACAGTGGTTTTTAGTATTCTCAGACAGTTGTACACCATCACCACTATCTAATTCTGGTGATGGTGTACACCCCAAAAAGAAATCTCAACCCCATTAGCAAGCAGTCCCCATTTCCTCCCAACTTCCCCCCACCCCAGACCCAGGCAACCACAAATCTACCTTCTGTCTCTGTAGATCTGCCAATTCTGGACATTTATATAAATGGGATTATATAATGTGTGGGCATTTGACTAGGGAGTAGCTTTTTACAGTATCTGATAATATAAGTGTTGAAATGCAAATATTATAATACTGTTACTCATGGTTTTTAAAAATCCCAGGAGAACAATGGGAAGTCATGTCACATTCTATTTAGTATCTTACACGAACAGCCCTCCCTCAAGAAACATTTCAATGGTACTGAGACCTGGATTCAGTTTTCCTACCAGGAAAAAAGATACAGACATGCCATGCCAGCTCAAGGCTCAGCCTGAAATTTAAAACTTTGTTTATCTTCCCCTCCCAACCAGGCCTATAAAATATGCATCCAGATTCACTTACTAGGATCCTTTCCCCTTGGGCTGATGTCCCTACTTTACCCAACTACAGAATTATTTAGATTCACAATTGTCAAATAATAAAGATACTTACAGCAATAAAAAAGAAATCTCAGATATGTATTTCAGTAAAATTCTGTTACATAATCTCCCATCCCCTGCCAACTTTGCTCACCCTAATAATCACTCTGGGAAATTTTCAAACCCTTCTTCATAATTTTTATACAGGACAAAACTGACTTACTTTTATGTGACGCCTGCCAAACACCTGCTGAAAAATCACTAATATTTCCTCTGCCATCATTCCACTAAGCAGAAATTTACCACATAAAGAAGCATGATGTCAAAGTTAGAGGTTTTGATAAAGAGGTGAAAAGACACTAATTGATTTTCTACAGAGATAAAGAGGACCTGCATTTGGAGCAACAAAGGACATGAGGTTTCAATTCTGCTGGACACAGATAATAGTTTGGTTGGTCTAAGGGTTTTGGCAGCAGTTTTAATAAGGGAATGCTAAAATCATATGGCAGAAAACTATTCTTAGAAATTTGAATCTGCAATTACTATAAGTAAGAATGTAATTTTTGGACAAAGATATTACTGATACTATGGCAAAAACTACAAATACAGAAGGCTCAAGTCCTCCTTATAACCACCAGGTGGTGTTCTCTGCCTCAAATTTTATCCCAATACCCTCTTACTGCTCTAATCTTGCTAGGCTCAGATTTATCTTCTAAAAAGACCTTCAGTCCCTTCAAATCCCCAGATTTGCACAGTAGATCTGCTACGTAGCCAATAAACACACAAATGATCCACACACTTCTTTCAGTGGGAGTTAACATAAACACAAAACAGAAAACCTAAATAGATGTGAATGAGGTTCCTTAGCGTGCTGTATGTCTATTTTGGGTTACAGTTTTCATAAAGGAACTCAGATAAAATCTAAATTATACAGGATTTAAAATGGGACCAAAAGTTAATATTTCATGTTTCTTTACCATTTTCCCTTTGCTCGAGATTCTAGAACTCATAAGATAGTTACATTATATTTGTTTGCTAACAAAATCAGAAGCCAAAAACGCTAATTAAAAGGTAGCTGTGGGACTTCCCTGGTGGTGCAGTGGTTAAGAATCTGCCTGCCAATGCAGGTGACATGGGTTCGATCCCTGGTCCGGGAAGCAACTAAGCCCGTGTGCCACAACTACTGAGCCTGCGCTCTAGAGCCCGCGAGCCACAACTACTGAAGGCCACACGCCTAGAGCCCATGCTCCACAACAAGAGAAGCCACTGCAGTGAGAAGCCCACGCACCGCAATGAAGAGTAGCCCCTGTTCACTGTAACTACAGAAAGCCCGTGCTCAGCAACAAAGACCCAACGCAGCCAAAAATAAAATTAAAAATTAAAAAAGTAAAAAGTTACCTGTGGAATGTTATGCTATTTGCTTCCTGACCCTAAGTCTGGAGAAGGTGATTCCCAAACATCTAAGCTACTGTCACCACTGTGGAATTTCTCCAGATCCCGTTCCAGAGTATTTAACGTCTCTTTGCCTTGGAGGAATACAAGACTAAATCCTGATATTCTGGAGCCACTAACAAGGCCTCAGTATAGAAACATAGGCAATGAAAGGTCATGAAAGGTCAGAGGAAGCCTTCTCTGCTCCCCCTCCCACATCCCTCTTACAACCTTTTCCCAGTGAAATACGGACAGTTCTATCTCAGACACTCAGCCTCCTTTAGTTTTAAGCCACTAGATTTATTAATCAATAACTGCATGCTCCGTAAAGGATTCTGAAATTGGAGAAAGGGAAAACACAGGAGAGATACTTACATGGCTGAAAATATGGGAAAATGGTGTTGTTATTAAAAGCATAATCTTTGCAGCCAGAAAAAAACTTACATTTCGAAGGTCAGCTTCATCAATGATTAGCTGTGTGACCTTCAGAGAGATACTTAAGCTTCCTAAACCCCAGTTTCCTCATCTACAAAATGTACACAATAATATTCACCTCACAGTGCTGAGAATATGGAGGGGTAATAATAAAAGAGAGCTACATATAAGAACATGGCATAGAATGAGATTTCTGGAACCCATTTCCCATTCATCTCCTTCATGATAAGAGCATGTTTTGTTTTGTTTTTTAATTGATTAATTTATTTTTGGCTGTGTTGGGTCTTCGTTGCTGCACCCGGGCTTTCTCTAGTTGCGGTGAGCGGGGGCTACTTTTCGTTGCAGTGCGCGGGCTTCTCATTGCGGTGGCTTCTCTTTGTTGCAGAGCACAGGCTCTAGGCATGCGGGCTTCAGTAGTTGTGGCACGTGGGCTCAGTAGTTGTGGCTCGCGGGCTCTAGAGCGCAGGCTCAGTAGTTGTGGTGCACGGGATTAGTTGCTCTGTGGTATGTGGGATCTTCCCCGACCAGGTCTCGAACCCGTGTCCCCTGCATTGGCAGGTGGATTCTTAACCACTGCGCCACCAGGGAAGTCCGATAAGGGCATGTTAATGAATTCATATGTATAAGCCAACACTATGCAACACCACAGAATGCTGCTTGTTAGACAGGAATGTGAGTTCTAGTCCTAAAACGTCAGAATCAAAATCAACGGACTGAAGAGCAGAAAGAAACTTACCCTCGATACAATTTCAAAGTCTTCTAGAAAACATGAAATTTTAAGCAGCTTCTTTTATCTCCCTCAAAATATTCCTTGAGAATATACTACTTAAACCCCCAGCTGTTCCCCTTTTCTGTTATACGCCCCCACCCTGCCCTGGTGTCCATACACGCCTCCACTGCACACACAGATGAAGGTGGGAAGCTGACAGCCATCTGATGTGCCTGGATTCCACAGTACCTGGTACTGTTGCTACAAGGCCAGCCTACTTAAACATGGGATACATGCAAAGATAATCCAATTGTTCCATACACATTGGCCATGGCAACCAGGGAGAAAATATAAAAGATACCATTCTGAAGTTGAAAATGGAAAGAGACTCTGAGAGGCAATGTTTCAAACCATTTTGAAAGCAAAGAGGCTGATAGACAGCGATATAAACAGGTAGTGATTAGCACAACAAAAGAGCAAGGTCATGGCTAAGTGAACATATTCATCAGGGGCCTACAAGCAGGCTCAGGAAGCATTAAGCAATATTAAAATTAATAAATAATCATTCTGCAATGAGGGATCAGTAAAAATGAAGAAAGTATATGGATCTGGCTAATCTGCCAAGCAATCAGCTCTAGTAAGTACCAGCCCAGTATCAGGGAAATCTGGGCTTACACTGCCTAGTTACACGCCTTTTGACAAGAGTCTCCAGGGCTTATTTCTCCATTTGTAAAATGGAAAGCATATAAATAAATCCAATTTACATTCAACTACTGGATGGCTTCTACATAACCGAGTTAACTACTGATGCCCAGCTGCAAATTTTTCTTGCTGCTGAAACTTCCCCCATCACCAGAGCTACTAGGCCTAGGAGGGTTCTGGGCTTGAGAAATCAGCAGAGAGGAGAGAACTAGAGTTACAGATAGCTTGAAGCTACTATTATAATAATTACAACTGGTTGATCTCTAACCTATGGAGTTCCAAAAAATAAATGTTAAGGGGGGAAAAAAAAACATTGCTAAATCAATGGATACCCATAAGTTAGACCAGCATCTTGGAGCTGTTGAAAAGCTCTTCAGCAGGAAGGATCAAGGAAGGGAGAGAAATTCTCTTCCATCTTCCATCCAAGCCCTGTTGAATCTACCTTGGAAACTTTCCCAGAATCCATCCATTTCTACCTAGACCTTCTCATATCTCACCTATAAGCATTCATTTTTTTAAAATGGGCGTAAGATTTTTTTGTTAGCTCTTCTTTAAAAATTTTTATTGAAATATAGTTAATTTACAATGTTGTATTAAGCATTCATTCTTTTAATATTATTTATTGAGTACCTACTATGTGCCAAGCACTCTGCCTGCTAGGTACCAGGAATACGAAGGCAGAGACAATAAAGATGAGATTCCCTATTTCAAAGAGCTCACAAAGTAACAACTAAACAGACTCCCACCAGAATAATCTCTCCAAAACACAAATCTGTACAGATCAGGCCCCCAAATGTAAACTTTTCATGTAGTCTCAAATATAGAGGTGAAAATGTAAATTGGTGCTAATTTTCTGAATGGCATATTCCAAACTGAACTCTCAATCTCTTGCCACAAAACCTGTTCTTCCTCCATTCTTCTCCATCTTAATCAATTACACCTCCATCCGTTCAAACGCAGCAGTCAGAAATTTATACATCATTTTCTTTCTTTCTTTTTTTTTTTTTCTTTGGTACGCGGGCCTCTCACTGTTGTGGCCTCTCCTGTTGCGGAGCACAGGCTCTGGACGTGCAGGCTCAGCGGCCATGGCTCACGGGCCCAGCCACTCCGCGGCATGTGGGATCTTCCCGGACTGGGGCACGAACCCGTGTCCCCTGCATTGGCAGGCAGACTCTCAACCACTGCGCCACCAGGGAAGCCCTATACATCACTTTTTATACCTCTCTTCTTCAAGAGAGGTATAAATCGCCATATCTACACCATCACCAAGACCAAATATCTCTCAAATCAGTATCTCCTCTCTCCATCTGCAACACTATTTCTCTAATCCAAATGCACCAGATCTCTTGGACTAGTGCGATAACCTCCTAATTAATGTCTCTCTCCGCTTTTACATTCCCTTCTCCTCCAACACCAAACCAAAACCATTCTCTGCGAAACAGTCAGCTTGAGCTCTTAAAGAAGCAAAAGTGACCTTGTCACTCAGCTGCTTAAAACCTTTCTAGGGAAGCCTGCCTTCTGTCACTGTTGGATTAAAGAACAAAATCCTTAATGTGGTCTCCAAGGTCTTATATGATCTGGCCCATGGCTACTTCCCCAGCTTCTCAACTCCAATCACGCCAGCCTTCTTTCGTTTCCTCAAAACACCAACATGTTCTTTACTTAGGGCTTCTGGCCTTTGTACACGCTGCTCTCACTGCCTAAAGAGCTCCTTCCCCAACCACTATCCACTCCTTGTAGCCTGGTCAACTCCTATATATCATGAAGGTCTCAGCTGAAAAGCTTCTTCCTCAAAGGAGCCTTTCCTTGGTCCCCCAATCTAAACCAGATTATATTCTCTCTTCCATCTTTTCTTCTGGTTTTTACATTTCGTTATGGAAAATTTCAAACACACAAAAGCCAAGCATAATTAACCAGCAGCTTCAGCAATTATCAACCTCTGGCCAATCTTACTTCAGCTATACTCCCACACACTCAACTCCCAACCTTGGAATATTTTGAAGCAAATCCCAAATATCATACCATGCAATCTGTATATACTTTGGTATATACCTCTAAAAATAAGGACTTTTCAAAGGTTATAGACTTTCACTTATTTTACCCTTTACTTTTTCTTTCTAAGTTGTACCATATTTTATCATATATTTATTTGTGTGATCGCTGAACATGTCTTTTCCACTAAACTGTAAGTGCCACAAGAGCAGGCAGATCTGTGATGTTCACTGTTACATTCCCAGGACACAGCACAGTTCCTCGCACACAGCAGGGAGGCAAAATTTGTTTAAAAATTAATTGAGGCCTTCCCTGGTGGCGCAGTGGTTGAGAGTCCGCCTGCCGATGCAGGGGACACGGGTTCGTGCCCCGGTCCGGGAAGATCCCACATGCCGCGGAGCGGCTGGGCCCGTGAGCCATGGCCGCTAAGCCTGTGCGTCCGGAGCCTGTGCTCCGCAGCGCGAGAGGCCACAACAGTGAGAGGCCCGCGTACCGCAAAAAAATAAAAATAAAAATAATAATAATTGAAACTAAGTAAATCCTTTGAACACCACCCACCCCTGCTGTAAGAATTCATCAGGGAAACAACAGGTCAAGTACGCAAAGAAATATATTAAGAATGTTCAGTAATATATTAATGTTCCAACAAAAAACATCAACAGATTCCATAAAAGAACTATGATATCACTACTCAGTTAGGGAAAAGAAAATTGTAGCTCTTTATTTGATATAGAAACATGTCCATGTTATATTAGTTATAAAATACAATTTTAAATGGTATAAACAGAACAAATCAAACCATTTTTGTTTAAGAATGTGAATAAATGTATATGTATACACAGAAAAAAATGTCTAGAAGAATATATATAAAATATTAAAAGCTATTATTTCTGGGTAGTGGGACTGTGAAATATTTATTTTCCTATTTTTTAACATACTCTCTGAATTGTTTGCAATGAACTTGCATTACTTCTGTAATGAGAAAAAACAGTACAGGTATTTTAAAAACAAAACAACAGAGCCATCCATGGCTCCTTACTGGCTGAAAGATAAGTTGAAACTCCTTAGCATGATAATAAAGCCCTTTAAGAGCCCAGTGCTTTACACAGGATGAGCAAGTCATCATTCTGAAAAATGTCATGACTCACGCCTCTGTGCCTACACCTTCTTCCTACCTGAAATGGCTTTCTCCTCCATTCCCTGCTCGAAAACTTCAAAATCTAGTCCAATGTCACCTCTTTCTGTGAGGCCATCAAGGGAATAAATCTTGACCTTTGCTATGGCTAAGAGTCCATTGCATGCTTTGCTCTTCCAATACTTAATATCTTATCACAATTAGTTGCTTACGAAACTTTCTTGCCCTAAATAGACTATCAGCTCTGGAAGGCAAGGACCTTGTCCCTTCATCATTTATCCCAAACATTTACCACCATACTTGCAAGTAGTACATACAAAATAAGTATTTGTTAAATGAAGTCATCAATTAACAAGATAAAAAGCATACAATTTTTTTTCTGTCTTGTAAAATGAAGGGAGAAGAACTTTTCAAACACTTTCAAGGCAAAGATATTACCCAGAAAAGGGATTAGGTTACTTTGGTGAGGCTCCAAAGGCATAACTAGCACCAGTGAGTAGAAGTTGATTTGGGCACACTCCGGGGAAGAATTTCCTAACTCATAATTAAGGTTGCGTGCAAACAAATGCAGCATATCCAAAAACAGTGGAATCCCAGTAAGTGCACGTGTTCAAGAAAAGGTTGGATGATCAACTCTCAGGGATGGTGGAGAAATGATCCCTGCACAGTGGGTGGGGTAAACCATGAGCTGTAAAGTCCCTTCTAGTACCATTGTTCTACTGGCTGATTTGTAGGAAATTTTCATGTCCCTTCCTGCTTGAAATTCAGTGGTTCTGAAGGTACAACGTGAAATAATCTATGAAGATGTTAGGTCTTTTTTTTTTTTTTTTTTGGCCACATCATGAGTCATAAAGGACCTTAGTTCCCTGACCAGGGATCAAACCTGTGCCCCCTGCAGGGGAAGCACGGAGCCCTAACCATTGGACCTCCAGGGAATTCCCTGAAGATGTTAGATCTTGATGAGTCTAAAAACATGAAATCAAATTCAGTTCATGGAGCCTATGATTGGCACTGAAAGCTGGTTTAAACGTGATAGACACGTAAGGAAGAACCTCCATCAACACATTCTGATTTGAAAATAGAAGCAAATTTCTCCTGAACTTGGCCTGTCATTAACTCCAGCATGAAATTCGAGAATCAAAGCAAAGAAGCAGCAGTATTTATTTTAACAATTCTAACGCTAGGTACCTCAGTTCCACTCATTATATCCCTTCAACCCTTGATTCACTACAAAGAAGAATACACATAAACACCAGTGGCATCTTGGAGAAATTAAGTAGGGCTACTAAGAGGTATGTTTATCAGCCTATTTCCATCTACACAAAAGAGAATTCACCTAGTTCCCTATTCCAAAATAACAATAAACAGTAACTTTGAACCTCTGTAAGTACAAACATTTTAAGGAACCATGAGGCCAAAATAAAAGCTTACTCAATCAACCTCTGCTCTGAGTACGCTCTGCAAGAGAAGTAAGTCCCTTTCCATCCGGTACATCTTGTAAGAATGTTGTTTCCTTTTGTCAAAAAGAGACACTGTCCACGTTCATATATTTGAAAAAGCAGAAGTCAATCTTTTTTTGTTTTGTTTTTTTTGCGGTACGCGGGCTTCTCACTGTCGTGGCCTCTCCCATCGCGGAGCACAGGCTCTGGACACGCAGGCTCAGCGGCCATGGCTCACGGGCCCAGCCGCTCCACGGCATGTGGGATCTTCCCGGACCGGGGCACGAACCCGTGTCCCCTGCATCGGCAGGCGGACTCTCAACCACTGCGCCACCAGGGAAGCCCTAAAAGTTATCTTCTTAAATGTTTGAGACAAAACAAATTGAAAGATTCCTTAGATTAATTAGAGAATAAAGGTAAATACTACGCCAAGGAATTTAAAATTGGAAAATCAGAGGTGGAAAGAACATTAGAAGTCGGTGAGTCTAACCTTCTCATTAGTCATTGAGATCCTTTTTTCTGGTTCCTCCCTAAACAGCTCTGGTACTAAGTCAGTTATGTACCATTTCAAAAGGAAGGCCATTCTACTGTTGGATGGCATTGAATACTAGAGATGCCTTCTTTACACTGAGTCCCATTAATCTGCCCACTGCAAGGAGAAGCCCCCGCACCGCAATGAAGAGTAGCCCCCGCTCGCCGCAACTAGAGAAAGCCCGCGCGCAGCAATGAAGACCCAACTCAGTCAATAAATAAATAAATTCTTTTTAAAATAAAATAAAATGGTCTTTCTCTAAAGACATTAAAGCTTGTAACACTAGGAAATCAACAGGGAAGTGGAATGGGGGCTAGTGGGAAAAAAGGAGGAGACATTGTTAATCTTTCTCTTGCCCTTAGCAGTGCTTACAGACAATGGATTGGCCTTGACCTTGCTCTGCTCTGGAGCGGGGGTGGTGGTGGAGAAAATTAAATACAATTTTTAAAAAGCCTACAGAAAGTAATAAAACTAAAACAATAAAACAGCCAAAGGGCCAGCGCTAGAACAAGGCACATGTCTACTGCTGGGGGCAGCAGCTTTCTCAGTTTCTCTATACGCTGGCTATTCATTTCCTTTAAATCCTAGGAAAACCAGTACTTGCTCTGAATTAGTCCAGTAACATGCTTGTACATATCTCATGGTATTTACCTGACCCCTGCTAGCCACAAAGCTATGGGCTAAAAGATAATAACTGTATCTCTAAAATTAATTAAACTACTCTGAAAAGACTGAAGGAAGGGCAATTAACTTTTAGTAAATTTAGCTCCACATCAATCTTATTTGCTTTATTTATTATTGGAAGGTAAAGATTTATTGCAGGTTAGGCTCTGACTCTTCCTTTCTGGCTATCCCAGCAGTGGACGGTAACTAATGTATACTTAGGTGATGTTTCTGGTAATAAAGACTACCAAATCAAACAACCTGTATCTTTATTACTCAACTCTATTTCCCAGAATACTTCAGAAGGGAAAGGACCAGGTCCTAGTTTGAACTTTTTTTTTTTTTTTGCCTCTGAAAAGGACATTCTGCCAAGGTATGTGCTGATGATGTCACTGCCCCATTTGAAGACATGTAATTTAGACCCCCACTGTCAACTGAACTCCAAACTAAGTGTGGCTTAAATTCTTCCATGATCTGGGCCTTTCTAGAATCAATTCTTGTTATTCCTCTTCTTACTTCTATACACCAACAAAGACATCACTTCCTCTAAAACGGTGTGTGTAGCTGCCAGCTGCTAGGTTCCAGCCACACAGAGAAATCTGAGAGGGTGACTCTCACCCACAGACACCCAGAGGCCTTTCTCTGATTTGGGAACAAGAGGCAGACTGAGGGACTCCCGGACAAGGTGAGTCCCTGATTCTACACAGAGGGCCTCTGACTGCCACAGAGGTGTCTTTCCAGCCAGTCCTGGAGCAGCAGCTGTGCAGTACTGCTGGCGGTGCTCTCTAAAAGCCTGAGGCCCAAGTCTCTTGGGGTTTCCCTGGGAGGTTCTGGTATGTGATGCTATGATTGTTTTCATAGTAGAGAGCTGATATATTTTAAAGAGGGGAAAAGAGCTAGCCGAAACATCTTCTGCCCGGGTTGAAGAATCTCATAAAGTCAGTGAGAAGATTAGACTGATTACACAAGCTGATGCCTGCAGCAGAGGCCAGTCCTCTGACATTACAAACCCTGAGTATGGCAAAACGTAATAATCTAAACATGTCCACCTCTTTACTTGAGAACACAGTAGATTTTCTTGAAAAATAACTAGAAGTGAGCCCCTAAACTTTCATTTCATGGAGGGATGGTGGCTTGCCTTCAAGGACATACATGGTTACTCAAAGATATGTCAAACTCTCTCCAACCCTTAGTGACTGGTGCCAAAACACCCTAAAAGCGCCTCAGAAGAATGCAGAACAACTTCAGAGGGAAAGGATGGATGGTATGGTTGAAAACACTCATTTTCAGGAAAGCCAAGGATTGCTTTCCCGAGAAGCTGCAGGATGGGGGCAAAGAGTGTGGGAAGTGAAGAAAAAAAAAGCTTGAAAACTCAACTACACGGGTGAAATAGGTTGTAAATCATAAAAAGAGCCAGCTAAAAAGATCTATGACAAAAACTGTGCTGGAGAGGACAAATTTACCTGCTCTCTTTAAGAGATTATGTGGATGACGGCAATTTGGGATTAGACAAAAAGAATGGATCAGAAAATGGAGACCACCTAGACTATGAGTCAGAAGTCGATTCAAAGAAACTCATCCATGCTGTTACTTAAATGTTTCCTTAAAAAGGCTCGAAGGAGAAAAGCAAGGAACATTTTAAAAATTATGTGAAGATGGGCTTCCCTGGTGGCACAGTGATTAAAAATCCGCCTGCCAACGCAGGGAACATGGGTTCGCGCCCTGGTCCAGGAAGATCCCACGTGACGCGGAGCAACTAAGCCCGTGTGCCACAACTACTCAGCCTGCGCTCTAGAGCCCGTGAGCCACAACTACTGAAGCCCGCATGCCACAACTACTGCAGCCGAGCACCTAGAGCCCGTGCTCCGCAACAAGAGAAGCCACCGCAATGAGAAGCCCGCACACCACAACGAAGAGCAGCCCCTGCTCACTGCAACTAGAGAAAGCCCAGGCGCAGCAATGAAGACCCAACGCAGCCACAAATAAATTAATTAATTAAAAAAAATTATTGAAGACAATCAAATGAAAAGGAGCTTACAAGTCAAATGAGAAATTTCCAAACTGAGCAACCCTCTTTGCAATTTGAATATTCACAGCTTGAAAGTGAAATTCAAAAGCTTCAGCTGAAACTTCAAATAGTGACTGAACTACATCAAGAACATATAATGAAACTTTGCACAAAGTTTATCAAGGAGGGAATTTACTGCTTAGAAGTAAAGAAGAAACTTCCCAAAGTGTACGAAAATATCAGCAGTGTACTCCCCAAGTGCAACTCCTACAGAAAGCTGGCCAAAGACCTAGAGAGAGAATTGGAAAGAAACATTTCCTTCTATCAAAGACGGATCATGTCCCATGAGAAAAAACCCTCAACAAAGTTGGCTGGCATCTCTGTTGACTGAGAGAAAGCTCAACAAGCTAAGAAAAGAAATGGTCACAGGAGACAAAATTGGCCAAAGCAGGGTTTAAATTCCAGCTTTCCCCCAGGGGCTCCTCTGCCCTGCTATTCAGCAAGCAGAGGCCCGAGAGGGTCAGGAAATCCCTCTCCTTCATCAGGTTCCCAGGGAAGAAGGAGGTCAAACCGTGAGGGCTGAGGGACCCAGTGTCATGTCCAGGTTTAATTCCAGAGCAGCCACCTCCTAAATATCCACAAGCATAGTAGGACATCTGCCTAATGTTTTCTGTCTTTAAACGTCCTCCTGATTTCTCTCTTTAGTTAATGGCTGTTATTCAATTGATGCTACATTTGCTTTTACTGTAATTCCTAAGATAGGGTTTAATATAATGCTTAAGAATATATTATTTCCACTTCATTGGACTCTCTAGAATTAGACAGCATATCTGCTATACTTTGGCTGCAATAAAAGATCCTCTATTACTTAAAGCATCAATTGAAGTTTGATGTGACCAGGTGGAGGCATTTGAAACAATACAGGAAATGCAACAAGCTGTTATTAAAAATCTATACAAGTAACAATATTTATCCCTATAAATTTTGATTGGTTTTAAAAACAATGTAAAAATAAACAAAAACTAAATAACAACATCCCCAGGTAATCTCAGCACTATTTTTATTGGTTTAGCCCTAAATGCATAGATTAGGGGAATTGACATTTTGCAATTTTTTGTTTCTTGTTTTTAAATTTCTCTTTAACCTCTGTTATTTTGTTTAGCAAATGCTTTGCTGTTTAAATGTTTTAAATTTTTATGAAGTCAAAATAAAAGTTTTCCCTTCTAAAAAAAAACAGTATGTTCATAGCTCTTGTTAAATAAATGCTCCCATGAGAGATCAGTATGAAAGTTGTGGTACACAGTGCTGGGCCTCCAAGTGGGAAGCCCGTCTCTTTCTGGAGAATCTTGAGTTCAGCCTGGAGGATGAGGTCTCTGATTATGCCAGTAACCTTAGGAAGAGGCCTGGATGCCTATCCACTGAGAAATGAGTAAAAGAGCCCTAAGTGCGCAGCAGCACAAGAAGGCTAGTTCGGCTTTATCCTCTGGGTCAAGTTCTCTAGAGAGAAAATTGCTGGTGGTGGGTCCTTAGACAGTACCTTTCACATGCAGGAGGACCTGGTGCTGGAAAAAAAAAAAAAAAAATCAAGCAAGGTAACTAAGAATCTACACTGGTCCTGTGAAGCTAAGGCACGTGACCTCAGGATTCTGAAACAGAACAGGGACTGGGAACAAGCCGAGCGAGGTAGGATCAGAAGTTAAACCTTCAAAGAAAAGGGTGGCTGTTTTTTAGTTTCATATACTTTGTGATAAGTTCCCTTTTTTGTTCCCTCTTTGTACTCAAAGTTCTGAATGGTGTTAACAGGGCTAAGGGAAAAGAATCAAAGGAAGTGATTTGTGTCTATATATGAGCCAGAGCTTTAGAGCAGAGGCAGCAATACGATGAAAGCAATCGATAATCCAGAAGAAGCACCCAAAGAGGGAAAGAGAAGCAGGACACACTGGGGCCACCTGGGCAACTTTCTATCTCTACCTGTGGATTCTCTTTCCTGAATTCATGTTTTGGAGGTTCACAGGTTTGAAAAATAAGGAAAACTGGACTACTTATACTTTCTGGATCAACTTAATATTGCTCACAAATAGCTCTACGTGGGCTATTACTTCCATTTGCAAAACCTCATTTTGTGAAAATCTTGCTGTCTCCATCAAGCCTTTTTTCCTTCCTCTTCTGACTCTCACAGCACTGTGTCATTCTCCGGTGGCACTCAGCTATGCTTGTTCTGTCGCTGGGTTTTATATTTGTTTTTATTTTGTGAGCTCCTTTAGGTAACAACTGCCTAAGTTAGCATACTTTTTAAAAACCTAGAATGAGTATTTTTCTTATGTGGACTTGAGGTTTGAATCCCTTATTACTCAGAAAAACCACACAAAGGTGATTTAAATATCCTACATAGAAAATTAGGAGGAAGGGTGTCCTTAATGTTCCTGGTATCCTGGTTAGCTCGGATATTTTGGCTCTAGCTAATTTCCTCTGCACAAAGACCCTGCTTAAAGCATTCATGAATAAGCGAGAAGAGTGGTAGCTGAGGCATGGCTTCTCTGAAAAGGGGAGGGAGGAAATAAAAAATAGCTGCTTTCACTGGGGGCAGGAAGGAGATTATTTCATTAGGAGCCAAACAGTGAGACTATCTCAGTACAAACAATTGTTTGGCTTGAAGGCTCCATGTGGCCAATTACTCCGGCAAAGGCTCAGCTGGAACAGAACACGGAGCCTGCCAGGACTGAGGGATAGAGACTGACACAGGCTCAAGTGTCTCAGTCATGGCTCTGGGATCCCAGAGCATCCCAGCAAGGATGCTCATAGAACACACTCTACCCCAATCAGCAAAGAGCATCATTCTGCACCCAACCCAGTCCAGAATGTGGATTGAAAAGAGATGAGAAAAAGATGACCAAAAAAAAAAAAAAAGAAAAAGATGACACTGGGGACAATGTAAAGTAATTCAACCTAAAAAGAACATTTTGGGGGTGGGGGAGAGATAAATTAGGACTCTGGGATTAACATATACACACTACTATATATAAGATAGATAAACAACAAGGACCTACTGTATAGCACAGGGAACTATATTCAATATCTTTTAATAACCTATAATGGAAAAGAATCTGAAAAAGAATATATATATATATATATATATAACTGAATCAGTTTGCTGTACACCTGAAACTAACACAATGTTATAAACTAAGTATACTTCAAAAAAATTTTTAAAAATTTTAATATAAAATAAAACCAACATTTTGTAGCAAAAGCAATAAGGATAAAACCCAGATCTTATAAGAGAGCTAGAACATTTCAATCACTACCTCAATGGCTTTCATCAGGCTGGGGGTTGGAGGTGTGTAGAGATGGATCGCTGAGCTAACAGCTGGGCAATTATTTCAAAGTTGGCCAGGTGGGCCTGATATTTCAAAACTTGACATTATAATTAAACTAATTTCCTATCACTCATGACCTCACTTCAGGAAACAGATGTTTAACTCGATTCTCTAGAAGTTATTGTCTTCACTCCCTGGGGACATTTAGTTCTTTATGTTTTTTAAGTTACTTCCCGTTAAAGCCTTAGCTTCCTCTTTGCAACAACCAATAGCTTCTCATATTCTGAAAAAAATACTGAAGATGCAAAGTAAGCCTGCCCACTGAGGGGAGGCATATCTTTAGAAGAAGCTACCAAAGAAAGGTGATAGAGCTCTTGACCAATGAGATTGCTCTTCATCCTCCAACCCCAGGACAGGTAACAAGCAGCAGAGGACCAATATGAAAATAGATATTAAAAATAGCCACATTCAAACAGTACCACTCTTCTTTCTTTAGAGCTGTGCTTCTCAACTGAAGCAATTTTCCCCACAAGTGGCAATGTCAATGTCTGGAGACATTTTTAGTTGTCACAACTGGCAGAAAGTTGGGGTGCTACTGGCATCTAGCAGGTGAGGCCAAGGATGCTGCTTTACCTCCTATACAGGACAACCTCTCAACAAGGAAGTATCCGAAACATCAATAGTGCTGAAAAACCATCTTGAAGCCACTTAGTTTGAAGCATGTGAGACATAAGAATATGCCAATCCTGTGGAAAAGCCGTTTCTCTTGTTCTGTAACAAAGAGATAAACATTTTGATACAGAATTCCCAAACTGGAAAGAACCTTAAGGATTATCTAGTCCAAGCACAGCTGGAGAATCTAAGGCCCGGGGAGGTCAAGTCATTTACCCAAGTTCATAGAAGAAATCATCAGCTGGACTGGAATGAGAATCATCTTTCTACACCCCAAATGTGTGTTATACATAGTAGATGCTCAATAATAGTCCCTAAATTGATATCCTATTCTTCAGGGGTTCTTTTCTCTTCTCACACACACATTCTCTGCTGCTGGAAAGCCCAAGGCCTGAGCTTGTGTGTGAAGGCTCATCCACACCCCTTCCCAGCCACGTTCCTCTTCCTCAGAGGAAGCCCAGAAGTGGAGGAGAGCGAAGAACAAGAAGCCAGGCAGAACTCATTTTTCACTTGTTTGAAGGGGAGCTCGTGCTTTTCACACAGGCAGAGAGAGGCTTTACACAAAACCTTCCGAGTCAGCAAATGAACTCTTGTACAAGACCACAGACATGTGAACTTCTTCCTTCCACGACGGCGTGCAGCTTTCCCAACACATCAGAGGAGCCCCAACCAATGGCAAACAGATGGAAAACCAGTGAGAGTTTAACTGAATCACAACCGTATCCAAAAGCTAGAGAACTTTCATCGCTACAGAAACAGCAGAATAGAAATGAATTCTGGGACCAAAATACAGATGGTTAGTCCACGGACACGCAGAATGTTAGTCATCAAAACAGCCCTGGCTTAAGGGAGCAGAGTAAAAAGTGGAGATTTGCCCTTTCAAAAGAAGATATTCACTATGTTTCAAAAGCCAGGTGTTTCAGAATTGGGTATAATAAGGTACGGGTCGGAAGGTATGGTGCAAGTGGGGGGCGCAAAGATGCCAGCCGTGTGGATAGAAAGTTCCTGCAAAGGGGACATTACGCAGAGGAACTCAGAGCAGGTCTCTTGGGGAAAAAAATCGCGGCTTCGAAAGAGCCAAAGCAAGGTTCTTCAAATTAGACAAACCTGTTCCAGCAGGAACAAGGGGAGCTTCTAAAAGTGTTGCAAGGTTATGATTAATCTCTATGGCAGCTGAGGACAGTGTCTAAATATTTACTCCCAGCCCACAAAAAGGCTAAAGGACTGCTATTTCAGCCTCCCGTTTTACACTCCCTGCTCCATTTCCCCTAAAATGGTGTGTCTCACTGAGACCTCCTACGGAAAGGGCAGAATACCAGCTCTGTGACTGGCTCCAGCTTTCAAGGTGGTACAGATGCCAGAGCACACAAAAGAGATGGTGCACAGAAGCAACTGTCACAGAGCAACCTTGAGATTCACCTGCTCGGCTTCCTGCAACGTCACAGAGCTTCAAATCTCTGAGTTAAGAGTATGAGGGTGACTTTCAAAAAACTAAACAAGATTATGATCTGAACACACATAACTAGAATAGTGTTCACGACGGAGACACAGACACTATGTACCCGATGCTGTGCTTTAGCTAACAGGAAAACACGGGACTCAGTCCCTCTCCTCATGGAATTCACAGTCTAAGGAAAGCTTTGTAAAACAAAAACAGAACACAGTAGCTGTTATTCCCCTTTCCACCAATGTGGGGCTTCTAATCCTCCTTCTCAGTGGACTGAGTTTAAGTGAAGGAGGCCTGTATGAACAACATAAGATGCTGATCAACGGCCCAACAGTATTTCCACATACCAAGTATATAACGTGGAAATTGCACGTGAGATATAAGAATATATCTTGGCCCATCTTGCTGTGATCATGTCCCATAAATCTGTTCCTTACAGTCAAGCCTGAATTCTCCCCAGCTCTCTGTGCTCCTTGTCTCAAATGTCCACTGCCATGAGGCAGTTCAAAATGAACTGCCCCCATGGCAAGGCCATCTCTACATGGGCTCAACCCAGAGGACTCCCTGACAACTCCTTAAAATTAGAGGGCCCACATAACTACTCAACTCTGAACACATAAATAACCCATTAGTCTCACAGCAACACAAAAATTCACAATGTCTCATTATCTTATAAAACTGAAAAATTAAGACCCAAGGGTCCAACAATTGGGCAAGAGTTAAGTAATGATATATTCAAACAATGGAATACAATAAAGGCATTTAAATGTTTTTAATGTCATGAAAAATGCTTATGATAAATGTTAAGCAAAACAATAATGATACAAAATTATAATAGCATAAGCTGAAATAAAAAATGGGTGATAAGGATTATATGAAATACCTTCTGCATCATACTTTTTCATACTTTCCAATGATTTTCATCACAAATATGAATAACTTTCATAATGAGAAAAAATAAAGTTTTTGTTCTTTAAAGAAAAGCATTTAATGATGTTTAGCTAATAAGCACAACTGGTCTGGGAGTCTGTTCCTATGGTAACAAATTTTTTTTTCTTCTTTTTTCTTTTTGGTCATCCAGCATGTGGGATCTTAGTTCCACGACTGGGGATCAAACCCCCGCCCCCTGCAGTGGAAGCGAGGAGTCTTACCCACTGAACCGCCAAGGAAGTCCCTTTTTTCCCCTTATATGCATAAGAAGTCTAATGAAACTGAGCCTTATTTCTACTCTGCCCTTGATTTGAGTCACTTGTGCCCGGTGCCTATTCACAGACTAGGCTCAAAACCAAGTCAGAATGCTCAGAGGAGGTGATTTGGAATCTTCCTGATTACAGTGTTGTATTTAATGATGCTTCCTTTCTCTCACATAAAAGCTAGTAACGTTAATAATGGCACTCACACTCTACGAAAGACCTTTGCTCAAAATTCTCCTCGGTCTGAAACAGTTTCTCCAACCCAACCCCTCACATCTACCTTCAGAGAGACAAAGTCCCCAGTCCTTACAGCTATTATTTCAATAAAAATGCTTTCAGCACAGCAGAAGAGCCTGAATCTTTTCTTTCTTTCTTTTTCAAATCAGCCGTCACACAAATTGGTTTCCATTAGGTCCGTTGTTGCCAGCTATTTTGAACACAAGCATCATGATAAGAACAGGGAATTTCCTTCCTATTTCTCATCAGAGGGCTTGGGTCAGTTATAACCCAAGTGGTAAAGTATCAACAAGAAAAGACACCAATGCCTCTTCCCTCACCAGCATATGATATTACCAGTTCACATGGAAAATTCTGTACGAAATTATTTTTCAAAGGCATTAGAACAAAAACCGTCTAAACAATATTAAGACAAAGTTTTTAACTCAAGGCTTGAAACACTAGAGATCTCATTTCTAAATACACACACACACAGAGGGGACTTCCACTAAGACAAGAAAAGAGGAAGAAGTTAAAATTTACTTCGTGTGCACTTCAGGAAGTAACACTGTAGGATTAACATGTAAACTCACATCTAAAGGTATAAGCTCTGAGATAGAGGCATGGGGATTTATGGTCTTCCCATCACTAGCAACTGCTGTGAAAGACAGTATGGCTATTTGCAATAGAGGAAAAGAAAAGGTGCTCTATTTTCTCACATCTCTGTGCTGGGACAGGCTTATCAGCTACAGCTGACAGTAGGTCTCTCTTCCTCCTGTATTTGCTCTACTATTTTCAACACATGATAAAATGAGAAAGTTACACATTTGTTTTTTGGGTGTGGAGAAATGACATGAAGCCTGAGGGATCCAGTTCTCATTGTTTCCGATTAAGACATTTCTTTTTGAAAGTTTTGACTTGAAATTAAATAAGGATCAACAGAGCATTTTCCAAGTGGGCTTATGAAGTCCAGTACTTTCTAAATAAACCATATCCTACAGGTATGTAAAAATCAAACCAGAATATCCATAGGAAATATACAAATGGGGAAAAGAGGGCTACGGTCAACAAAAATGGTCAGAAAACTACTTAACATTACTTGAAAATGCAAACGAGCAGCAATAATAAAATCCCAGCAATATGTTGCAAAGGTGGGATTCCAGGGCGTTTCAGCCACACAGGAGGGAGCATGGGGGTCAAGGCGAGTGGTGGACAAACTGAAGACGACCTCCAGGGCAACCTTACACTGATGGATGGCCACAGATGAAGGCAGATTTGGCTCATCTCTGGGGTTTTTCACTGGGAAGGGACCTGCAGTTCAGCCATCAATGGACCAGCATCCACAAAGCCTGTGGGGAGATATAGGATCCAGAAGAGTGGGGTAGGGAAGGAGAAAGTTTGGAAAATGGAAGAGTCAAATACAGTAGTGAAATATTGTAGTTATTAAACATGAGGCTTCAAAAACGCATAGATGTACCTCTTAAGGTAAAATGGACTGCATGGGAACAACTGGTACTCTGGGAAGCAGGCTGATACGCTTTTTACAATACCAAATTACATTTCAATCACATCTGTGAATTATAGTAGTACCTGCTAAGAGGAAATTAATTTTGGGAGAAAACAGAAAAACAATGAAACCTATGCAATTTTTTTTTTTTTTTTTTTTTACCGTTGGTAACTTTACTCAATGAAGGTTCCTTATCCATAGCTTCTGTGGAAAATAACAGCCTAAAAGCAAACATACTCACACTCCACTGAAAACCCTTGTTGGCCTAGTTCCACCAATTCCATTAACGTGGCAGGCGCCCAAAGGCAGGTGACCTGATTGACAAAAAAAGCACTTCTAGAAAGTGCTAAACTTGTATCACGTAACTCATTAAACACTTTATAATCAAGGAGAAAACTAGTAGCCATAACTTGAGAAGCTTTGTCTTTAAATGGAGCAGCAGCAACCTTCCAAATAAGACAAAATATTTTTTATTTTTCAGGTTCAGGATAGAAGATAGTATGTCCAGGGATCTTACCTCTCTCACCCAGTGGTAACTGGACTGAATCAGGGGGCAGGTGGCACGGGCAAACCGATCAAACTATTTAAAAAAATACGTGGCACAAGGAAAACTTCCTTAACTATCAAGGAAAGTCTAATCTGTACCACGTTTTAAGGCTGCAATCCTCAAAACTCTCTTTGTACATCTTAAGTGTTCTTTGTTACTCAAAGCTTTTAGTTGTAGATGGGACAAGCTCAGTGCATACACATCATGCTTAAGCCTTCCCAGAATTAACAGGGTGGGAACTTATCTTCTGAGTAACCAAATGATAAATTGTCCTGGTGGAGACCAAAAGTCAAATACAGATCCCACAGAATCCGCACATCCTAATTATATAGGCAATGCCTATATAAAACTTACATTACTTGTTACGTGACTATACAAAGTTACATTACTTCCCAGGACTAATTATTGTTTTGGCAACAGTTAAGATCCTAGATCCTTTTGAAGCACAAGAGGTTATCTGCCTGAAAACCCTTCTTATTGCTTGTTCAAAATAACTGTTTACTTACAAGGAGAAAGAATTACATCTTGGAGATTTAAGTGCCTTTGTGCCTTTGCCTGTCTCAGCCTGGATCCTCCCCTTGCTCTACACTATCACAGGGAACTACATCCCCCAGGCTCCCTTGCCAACTGATTTATGAGTAAGTTCCACCAATGGGAGGCACTGATGAGGAAAGGCAGGAGAAGGAGGGAAGCCAGGGTAATGCTCTCTATCTTACTTGGTCCGAGTTCCAGCTGCCACCAGACAGCTCTTCTTTCCAGGCTTCTAGCTCACAGCAGATGGCTCAGGCTTCTAGCCTTTGGTGACACCAGCACCTTCTAATTTCCTTAGGGGCCTAGGAGCTCCCAGGTGTTGCCAATCTCTGGGTTGTCTCACCACCCCATTGACCTTCTTGGCTCTTGTATCACCTATGGAAACTATTCCATATTAAATTCCCTCTGCTTGTACTAACTACAGTGCTTTCTGTTTCTCTCTGAAGGGTCCCTACCTTTAAAATATATTTTAAAACTTAGCTTTCCTAAGAATTACACAAACATTCAGATAACATATAAAGGATTTCTTCTAATAAGAAACAAAGGATTTATACTGTTCAAACAAATACTTACTGAGAGCCTGACCTGTGCCAACCATTGTTCTAGGTGCCAGGAATACTATAGTGAACAAAACAGGCACAAAACCCCTGCCCTCATGGGGCTTACATTCTAGTGGATGCGTTAACTGTAGCAAGTTACAATTTTAAGAAGTTAACTAGCAGAGGAATATTTCTCTAACAATAGAGGAATTTGGTAAAAGTGAATTAACTTTAAGGGGTTCTACTCTACATAGACTTGGTTCCTACCTTTTCAATGTGGTATGCTGAACTGTCACACTCCAGGGGCCAACACAGAACTTCTTCAAAGTTAGTATCTACTTAAACTGGCCACTTGCTCAAACAGAAGTATAACTGTGATAAGGATTTAAGCAGACACAATGACAAAAGTTAGGCACTGTATGCTTAGAATGTAAAACACATTTGTGTTTTATGCAGATTCTTGTTGGACATCTTTTTCACAGGGGATATCATTTGGAGGAATTGAGTCTGAGTCCACTTAATAAGTCACTTTATCTCTTCCTTATGGCACAGGTAGCTTTCAACATAACACACAAAGCCAGCTGCAATGTTCATAATGAGTAATGTGTTGTGGTCTCCAGCTGCAGGACATTATTTCCAAGATGGAATTTTCAGGCAGAACAGAAACCGACAATGACTCATGTGGTGAACAGTAATATAGACAACTGTGCCCAAGAAAGCTGCCACCTACATACCATAATGACATCAGATGAAAAATGCAGAAAGAAGGAAATTTTCTGATTTATTTAAAAGCAATAGATTTGTTGAAAGGTATACTGAGAGATGTGGCTGCAACTGCCTGTTTACACATCCTAAGCACTGAACAACCAAGGACACACTCAAATATTCAACACTCTTAGACTGCTTGAGTATGAGAGCACGCTCAGCCTCAAAATTCAACGTCATCAACTCCAGAAATGGCATGACATCTACTGCTGACATTTCACTAGACTTCTCTAAGATAGTTTAATGTACTCATGAGGGTACACTTCCATGGAGATCTAGTGGGCACAATACTCAGACCTTCCTTACTACTCAGCAGTTAGAGAACATTGCATGTTTGCAATATTTATAATTCCATTTGAGTAGCAGGTGGGCTTCCAATACTAGGGGCTTCTTACACAACAGGGAGTCTAAAGCATATTCATAATCTCAATGCCATACAGCAAGTCAACTACAGAGCTAGGATTTTAACCTTATGGGTCTCTGCCTACCTTATCCCTTGTCAATCCCCAACATGTAGTGAGAATATACTAAAGAATCTCACACACACACACACACACACACACACATACACACACACACACACACACACACACACACACACACGGTACAGCACATCTTGCCTACTGCACATTCTGCTTCCTCTGCCTGGAATGCCGTAAATTCACCTGACAAAGTCATGCTTATCATTCAAGACATAGCCTACTTGTCTCTCTGAGCCATGACCTCCTAGGCAGACTTTCTTGCTTTCTTCAATGCTTTCATTTCTCCCTGTACACAATCCTACAATGATAATTACTACATTGCATCATGTATCTGCTTACACATCTGCTTGCCCATTAGACTATAAAATCCTTGAAACCAAAGGCCCTATCTTTTAATCTACATGTCTTGGTACAGTGTCTGACACAAAGCAGGTGCTTAAGAACTATTTTCTGAATGAATATATATAGTGTGGGATTGTACTCTCAGGCTTGCAAAGAGTTCTTAAAAGATAAGGCATTTTGTACTCTCTATCTATCCCACTGCCACTGGATAATGGCAAGGAGAACGAATAGGAAAGTATCTCCCAGGGAACAGGTTTAACAAGTTAATATTAAAAGACAACCTAGTATGTACATAATAATTAAATGTTGAAATTTATGAACTACTTTTATGAATTTAGATAATTTTTAAATATTGTTAAAATTTGTTGAACTAAAGAGTAATGTAAATAAAATAATTCATGTTTCAAATGGGAAAAAAAAAAAGACAACCTAATGGGGACTTTTATAAATTACTTTCAGTAAAACTGTGTCAACCTGACTACAACCGTCAGAGTTAAGGTACATTAGCTGTAAAAAGCCAGAAAGTTATTTGATTTTGGCTGGAGAAGGGTATTTAACAACTAGAGATGGAAGGAAAATTCCTTCTGTTGTCCAGATCTGATGCAATTTAAAAAAATCTCTTAAGAGGTGCCACAGATACAGCTAAAATAATTAAAAATTGATAGGAATGTTCATTTCTAAGGAATGATATTTAACAAGCAATGATTTAGCTATTGACAGAAAACAAAAGTAAAGCAAAGCTAGAGATTAATTTACCAGAGTTAAAATTTGGGACTAATATTAAAAAAAAAAGTCTACAGAAAGATTCCCTGGTCTAACCTTTCATACAACTTTGAAGAGTCAGGAAATTTCATCCAGAGACCATCCTCAAGGGTACCATAAAGTCCTATAGGAAATGGTTTTGGCTTAAAAACTAGGTGGTTTTTTATTTGGTGAGTTATTCAGTGAGTCATTCTAACTGTGGCTTCCAGTAACTAGAGTATTTAAGGGAATAAAGTCTGAAAGTGAAATGAATAAAATCAAGATAAAATAAACAAGTTCAGCAATGGTAATAATAAATAATGCCTACATTTGTGTAACACTTTAGTTTACGACGCATTTTTATTTTTCAAATGAGGAAAATTAAACGGAGAAAGGTAGTGTGCTGAAGGTCACAAAGCTAAAATAATCAGAGTAATGGAGTTTAACTGTATGTTCCAACATCAAAAGTCTACAGCTCTGATTCTTTGCCACCTGAAAGGTGAGCCTACCTGTGCTATGGATGGGCCTAGGACACTTTCTAAGATGACTTCAATGAGAGTAGCCGTTTCCAAATCACTTACGCATATCTTTCAACTTAATACCCTGAAAGAATGGGGACGCTCTTTAATGTGCATGGAGAGGGAATATCCATGCCCTCCACGTTATACTGTGGACTGAAAAATGCCAGGTGCCATGAACTGTGGGTAACATGCTACTATTTGCATAAAAACACTGAAAAGAAATATATTTAAATGTAGGTTTTTTTGTCCATGCATATACTATCTCTTAAAAGTCACATAAGAAATTACTAACAGTGGTAACTTGCAGAAGCACTGGAAAATGATGGCTAAGGGATCAGGGACAGGAGCACAACTTTTTTTTTTTTTTTTTCAAGCAAGCATTCAAAAGTTTATTACTCATGAATGCTAGGGAGCACAACTTTTCACTGTACATATTCCCTTTTGAACTTTTTAAATTTTGAACCACATGAAAGTGGTTTTGCAAAGAGTGAATTGAAATTTAAGAATACATAATGGGAGTTGGAACAAAGGCAATGGTTAGGTGATTCAAAGTGAAACATTTCAGAAATGGGATGTAGCAGAAGAACAGAGAAGTAAAAAGGTATCACAAAGTTTTTGTCAGACTCCAGAATTCCGTGTGGTATTTCACAGTTAGAAGTAAGTATTCCTCAAGACCATCAAACTTCTTTCATTCTAATTCTTTGCTCATTAAACAGCTCTCAACTTTTCACTAAACTTGATACTGAGAAAGGAGTGTCCCAACAGTGTATATGAGTATTAAGGTCATCAGAAAGGTAGATCCTTTCATCGTAAATAAGATAGTGTCCAGTTTAAACAAGTCTTTTGTTGTTCCGCGGCATGTGGGATCTTCCTGGACCAGGGCTCAAACCCGTGTCCCCTGTATTGGAAGGCAGATTCTTAACCGCTGTGCCACCAGGGAAGTCCTAAACCAGTCTTTGACGAAGTTGATTAGCGGTTATTCCAGGCACACTGATAAAATATGCAACTGCAGATCTAAAGACTAAACCTTAGACCAGTATAACCCCACCAAGGGTCTATCCAAAAACGGGACCTGGCCTCAACTAGATGGAATTAACCATTAACATATCTGAAATTTCCAGTATGTTTGTCCTCTGTTCTTCCACAACTTAAGTCAGTCCAAAATTTTACCCTAAAGGTCACAATAACTTAAGGGTTTTGGGTGATGAAACCACATCTTTCAGCCTAAAGCAAGTCACAGCATTTTTTTAAAGGCAATACCAAAGCAGCCTCCGTTCCCACACAGAAATTATTTCAATGCATTAGAGGTACCGGAAACTGGTGAGTCTTATGCTCAAGAGAGTTAAAAAACCCCAGGACCAACAAAACTTGTACTATACAAAGAGAACACATGTTTATTCTCTATTCTGATGTTCAAATTACATATCTAAAGATAATATCATTCTTAAATCAGTTTAAGATTTTTTTAAAAAAAGATTTATTGCCAGAGTTATTTTGGAACATTACAAAAATACCTGCTCAAAGGTCTGCAGTTCAGGGCTACATCATCTGATTTTATATTAATGGATTAGCAAGCAGTCACTCACCAGGTCCTATACAATTAAGCTCTCAGTTTTCTAAGGAAGAAAGGACATGAGACCTACAGATAAATACTCAAGTACAAACCTCATTTTAGCTTACAGCTTTAAAATTCCTCCTCCCACTAAGTATATTATTATTATTTATTTTTACCAGAGCTTAACAGCTTACTTAATCTACAGATGCAAGTGTCTCCTCCTTCCATGGTCTGACATTTGTCCACATGATGATTACAACAACTAAAATCAGGAAAAAGGAGAGGGAAAATGAGTAAAAGGAGTTGAAAGAGTGGAAGGGGCTAGCTAATTCACAAACTGGATAAACTGAGGCCACAACAAATGTCTTAACTGAAAGATGACTGACTGACACATTGTCATCTCCTTTTTAATACAATGGCCGAGTCACTGAAGCCACCAAGCCAAAATGTAAAGCTAATTTGTGAAAAGAAATTGTTTCAGAAACCAGAATTCTACTATCAAGAGCAGTTAATAAAGTTTACAAACAAGCAGTTACTAGCTCTCATTAAGAATGAATTGACTAATGTTTTATTACCTGATCCCCAGTAATTCTGTTGATAAAGAGCAACGGAAAATTTGGAGGAAGAAGTGATGAATCAACCACTCTTCCATGTGTTATATTTTATAGGAATATGAGTAAATATAAGAGTGGTATGCAAAATAGGGGATGGGGTGGTACTAATCATCAGAATGGCATCTGACTCCCCAAATGTAGCCATGCTCACTCCAGTGGGTTGCTTCACTGTGACTCAAGATCTGTCAACTGAGGACACAAGGGAATTTGAGTAAAACCAAGAGATATACTCTTAAATTTTAAACCGAATCTTCCAACAGATCTAGCACAAGATCTCACAAGAGTCAACTATAAGAAATTAACTTACTCAATGTAAATTGATTCTAAAGTACTTTTTAAAATGAATTATTGCCAATGCAAAAATTCAGGAGAGAAGTCTGGGGACCTGCTTTCCTAATGTCATTTATCCATTGGTAAAGGTACTAAAATATCCTACGAGGTGTCCAAATAAAAGTATCTGTCTCCTGTTCTCCTTAAATAACCTTACTTCTCGGACTTCCCTGGTGGCGCAGTGGTTAAGAATCCGCCTGCCAATGCAGGGAACACGGGTTCGAGCCCTGGTCTGGGAAGATCCCACATGCCATGGAGCAACTAAGCCTGTCCACCACAACTACTGAGGCTGCGCTCTAGAGCCCGCGAGCCACAACTGCTGAGGCCGTGTGCCACAACTACTGAAGCTCACGTGCCTAGAGAACGTGCTCCCAGCAAGAGAAGCCACCACAATGAGAAGCCCGCACACCGCAACGAAGAGTAGCCCCAGCTTGCCGCAACCGGAGAAAAGCCCGCGTGCAGCAACGAAGACCCAACGCAGCCAAAAAAAAAACCAAAAAATAAAAACAAAACCTTACTTCTCTAAAATAAAAGGTAATTAAGTGAAAGCGTCAATTAAGCATGTACTTCCTTTCTCAATACTGATAAATACAATCGAACCTTTGTTGTGTACTATACGCCCAACATGCTATATGGCAAACAATCCAGGCAAATTCACTGCATTATGAACAAAAGTAAATTAACAATAGCTCCCAAAATATATCCCTTTCTACCCAAACCAAAAAGGAAAAGAATTTTCCCAACTTCTCCAATTTATATTCCAAAGAATTCAGAAAGAAAATAAGGAAACAAAATATTTATAATCAATTTCGAGTGCAAATATTTCACTAATAACCAAGCTTTCGTAGCATACTGATTTGTAATTGTATCAAATCATGAATCTTTGAGGGCACAGAAAACAAAGACTAAATGGCTCTGCCAATCTACAATGGTCATATTTCACCTTTAGAAGGGTGATGGCCATGAAAGCAACAAATTCGATGTATCCCTTGCTTCCTCCTCCGCACTGATTAAACCAATCCTGCACTACAGACACAGTCTGCTAGTTTATGCCACCACACACACATCAGGCCTCCAACACACTCCACAAGCCAGGGCTAGGCTGTCTAGAAGTCCGCACTGTGTCACTGCATAAGGCAGTTCCCCCCTCCACACATCCAGAAAGAGGAAAGCCACCTAAGCGCTCTGTCAGATCTCAGCAAGGCTGTAAAATGACAGATGGAACTGCTAACCAAATAGCAGGCAGCGACGCTCACCACCTTTAAAAATCATTTAAGCAGTTTTCCTCCCCGTCATCTCGCTTCTCCCCGCCCCCACCCCCACCCTCGCGCGCACCACCGCAGTTCGCCCCCAGCTTTGCAAGCGGAAGGCTGAGAGCTCTGGGCTGCCTCTGGACTGACAGTCGGCCCAGAACTCATTCAGAGCCCTGAAATACAGACATTCTCACCTGCACACACCACGCCACTTCCACCCACACCACCACCGCCCCACCCCCCAACCACACACGCTCGCCCTCCCAACCTCTCCCCACACCAATCCCGGCGCGGCAGAACACCTAGCAGCCTCATCAGCAACGGTAGCACGCGTTACCATTTAGATGATCCGGGCCACCTAAGCTCCAGAGACCGCCCCCTCACCACACAGGCCGCCTCCCCCGCGCTGCCCGGAGGCTGGACCCCTCGCCCGCCAGGAGGGATGCGCTACCTTTAGACTGGCAGTCCGCACAAAACTTGTTATCCTCCTCCAGCAGCAGGTTGGCTAGGACCGCCTGGTACCGATCCACGTCCTTCACCGATTTGCCCGTCATGGCCAGGGTGCCGGCGGGGGCAGAGGGCGACGCGCCCTCCTCGCCCCCAGAAACCCCTGCTTCAGTCCAGAGGTGAGGACTCCTGGTCCCCCGCCCAGGGGCACCTCCTGAGCGGGGAAGAGACCTCTCCCACCGCCCGGCCCGGCACCCCTTCTCGGGTCAGCCGCGCCCGCCCCCCACTCTGCAGCCCCTCAGCGCGGCGCCCCCTGGCGGGCTTAGGGAAAGACCCGGGTCCCGACGAGGCTGCCGGACCAGGCAGGGACCCTCAGCCCAGGCAAGGGGGGCGCTCAGGCCTCCTGCGTGCCGGGCGCAGAGACGACTCCCAGGCCTGCCTGTCTGTGAGCCGTGCGTCCCGCGCCTCGGTTTCCCTGGCAGCTGCTGCCAGCCCTGCCACCACCTCTGCCGCCTACTTCCGGCAGCTCTTCCTCTCCTCCTCCACCCCTCCCAGCCCGCGCATGCGCCCCGCCCCCACCGCTTCGGACTGGGCTCTTCCCTCCGCTCCGCCTCTCAGGAACCAATCGGGGCAGAAGTGAGGGGCGGAGCTTGGGTGGGGCGGAGGGGGAAGTGGGCCCGCCCCCTGCATGTCCTTGGAAAAGAATGAATGGAGCCGGAGGAAAGCGAGTGGAGAGAGTAGAGGCAAGCGAAGGGAAACAACAATTAACATTAGCTGAGCTCTTACTATGTGCCAGGCGCTGTGCTAAGCGCCTTATATGCATTATCCCAATATAATCCCAAAACCTCTCTACGAGTTAAATATTTACCATCCTTATGTAACGTGGTGGTTGTGGATACTCCAAAGTCCTCCAGCTTATTCTTTCCTTCAACAGCCAAATAGAAGGGCCCAACCTCCTAACCCAGGATAAGAGGACATCACAACTTCCCCAGCTTTTCAGAGGATTCTGGTTACCTCTCACTTGGAATGCATGCTCCTGCTGAATTCCTGGTCCCCCTATTCATTAGGTCTCTTCTTGTGATTACTGACATCTTTGGGCATTGTTTTGCCTGGTGCCTAGATACTTTCTTGTTTCATTCCTCAGTCCTCCCAAAATAGTGCAGTTTTGTGCAGCAGACCTTTACTGAAGGTTATTTGGGGAGGTGGGGTGGAGAGGAGGGGTAATTACAGTAAAAGAAGAGGTAACTACTTTAAAATGATTATTAAACACCATTGTCCAAAGCCACCCTCACTACAGAGTGTAGTAAGTACAGAATTTCTCAATGGCTGTCCTTTTCTTTAGGGACCCACCTGCCATCTGGCAAATGTTTTTGTTCACTCATTCCATTCATTCATTCGCTTAGCAGATTGTTACTGAGAAACTTCTAAGTATCAGGCACTGTCCTGGGGGGAAGGGGAACAACATGATTCAATTAGTGGTTTTAAAAGGTCACTGCTGCTATGGGAAGAATGGTTCAGGGAAGCTGGTAAGACCAGATGCTCAGAGTTATCTTATCTCTAGGCAAACTCTCCTCCATCTCTTTACTTTCCCCCAAACATCAGGATGCCCTGAAAACTTTCATCAGAGAAAAACTAAAATTTTCTATTACTTTATCAATCAAAACAATTTGATTCTCTGTCTAAAGCTCTTTCCTTCTAAGCCATGCCTGAGGAGATTTGACTTTCATAAACAAAAATGTTCATTAAGGTATTTTTCCTAAACAAACTCTCAGTTCTTTCTCTAGAAGGAATTCTGCCTTCCTCCTAAGCTAATTTTCTCAACCTATATCCCATTTGTAATAATTTTTCTTACTTTAACTTACTTAAATTTTCTTATTTTAACACATATTTTACAAGTGAGCAAACTGAGAGTTAGAAAAATAAACTCCTTCATCTAGGGAGTAGTAGAGCTGGGATTTTTAACCTAGATCTCTATGATTCAAGAGCCTTAGTACTATCAGAGTTTTTGCTTATGTTATATATTATAATCCTCAGAAAACCCCATCAGGATAGGTATTAACATAATCATTTTTCAAAAAATGATGAAACAGAGTCTCAAGTTGATGAAAGAAAGGCTCAAGATTACCCAGTTAATTGCGATCATTGTGCCTTTGTTCAAATTCTCATCTTCATCCCTGCACTATGCAAATAGCCTTCTCGCCTTATAGTCTAACCTTAGTTAATTTGATCCTTCACCCCACTCTTTGGAGAGAGCTTTCTAAATGGCAAATCTGGTTGACTAGCTCTCCTGATTAAAAACCCTTTAGTGGCTCTCCATGATCTATGACAATCCTTCTCAAAATTTCCCATCTAGAGAGAGATTGCCTAGTCTGGTGGTTAAGCACACAGACTATGGGACCAGAATGACTGGATTTAAATCTTTTAAAGCTTTAAAAGAGCTTTACCACTTACTATCTGTATGACTTTTATCATGTAACTTAACCTCTCTGTGTAAAATGTGTATGATAATGATATTAAATCCACCTATTTCATAGGATTTTTGTGAAGCTGAACTGAGGTAATGCCTGTAATATATTTAGAATAGCTCTTGGCACTCAGTGAGCGATAGACAATTAATGCTCTTCACGAAGTATCTCTGGCTTTCTGCCTTCTGGGTGCATGGTAGGGTTTTATTTCATGGCCCTCTTAAGGTTGGATGTGGCCAATGAGTTTGAGCAGAAAGGATATGTGTCACTTCATGCCTGAAGCATTTATTTACTGCTTTGAGACTTCTCAGATTCTTTTTCCCTCTGGCATGGAAACCATCAACGTTCAAGATGGTGGTTGTCTTAGTACCATAACAGAATACCATAGACCGGGTGGCTTATAAACAGAAATTTATTTCTGGAGACTGGGAAGTACAAGATCAAGGCACCAAAAGATTCTGTGAGAGCCCGCTTCCTGGTTCACAGCAGGGGACTTAGCACTGTGTCTTCACATGGCGGAAGGGGCTATAGAGCTCTCTGGGGTCCCTTCATAAAGGCACTAATCCCATTCATGAGGACTCCACCCTTATGAGCTAATCAATTTCCAAAGGCTGAACTTCCTAATACAATCACGTTAGGGGGCAAGATCTCAACATATGAATTTGGGGAATTATGGACTTAAACATTCAGTCCATAACAGTGGTTGCTCTATTATCCTAAATTCCTGAGTAGCTAATAAGTGAGAGCCCGTTGCCAACCCATAAAGGATATGTAGCATGAGCAAGAAATCAGCTTTCTTTGTGTTAAGCCACTGAATTTTGTTTACCCCCAGGCATAACGGAGCCTATCCCAACTGATACATCAAGTATTAGCTGCTATTATTATTATTGTTATTATTATTAATAACAGAGGAGAGAATTCCCTGGCAGTCCAGTAGTTAGGACTCCATGCTTCCATTGCAGGGTGCATGGGTTCGATCCCTGATCGGGGAACTAAGATCCTAGGTGGCGTGGCAAAAAAAAAAAAAAAGCAGAGGAAAGTGAATGCATATCCCAGGGTCTGAGAAAATGACCAAAGCAAACTTCTTCTCTCCCCAAGGACATATATTTGTTTTTGAAGTCTTGAATTTTTCCTTGACAATTCTTGCAAAAATGTTCCCTCTATTCCACAATCTGACTGTGTTACCTTGTTATAAAACTATTTCACATTAGCTACTGCCAGAGAGAAGAGTTCCCTCTCTGTCTCAGTGGCTACTGGATACAGTTTGGTTGCATTATACCTATGGAATTCAGAAAATTGGGATGAATTGAAGAGACCTGACACCACATATACTCAACTGCCAGGTGATTTCTCTTCTTGATCTTTATATCAGAATATTTTGAAACCCCAACTCACATAAATAAAAGTACAAAATAGAAACTTGTTTTTAAACTGTTATATTAGAATAGTCACTGTGGTAAAATGCCCAGAATACTACCAAAAAAATGGTATGGTGAATATTTTGGGACTGTTGCTATGGGAGAATATCATTAGTATATCTTCTTGCTAAGAGATCACATCTTCTGAGTCACATATTGAAATAAAGCAGTTTCTAATCCACTGGTCAGACACTTTACCAATTCAGGGTAATACTCAATAAAATGACTTTCATCAAGAAAGCGGAGATAACCAAAAGGACCTACAGTACAGCACAGGGAACTCTACTCAATACTTTATAATAACCTATATGGGAAAAGAATCTGAAAAAAAATAGATATATGTATATGTAAAATGAAATCACTTTTCTGTACACCTGAAACTAACACAACATTGTAAATCAACTATACTCCAATGTAAAATAAAAATTGAAAAACAAAGCTGGATAATTAGGTTCTCCATTTTATTGCTAGCTCTGTACTATTTGTCACATGTAAATGAACTAAGGGTCTCAAGTGAACTCATAGTCTATTCAATAACTCTCTTCAGCCAACTCTCAATATTTTTCTCAGTGTAGAGAACTTGTGATTATTTAAAAGCTTCCCCTGCCTTGCAGTGGATTGCAGATCCACTGCCTTGCGAGTGTATATCTGCTCCATAAGCCAACTCTTTGAGCTCTGAGGCTGAGCTACATGCCCCTGCTCTCCTGCTCCACTTCCCATTTGTCTATTTCCACAACCTGAGACTTTAGGAAGAGCCTCGATTTTCCATTGCTGATGGAGCGCACTGTGAGAAAGCTGTGTCTCTGTCAACAGCACTATTTCTTGCTGTCCATAGCATTTCTCAGGACTCCAGGTGATCAGTGGTGGTTCCCTGCAAGGACAGAGAGGATGGCCTCTCCCCAGCTCTGTCACACATTTTCATCTGGGCCCCATATGACTGGTGTGCAGTCTCACAAAGTCTTTCTTTTCTATTTTTAAAATTTATTTATTTATTTATTTATGTTTGGCTGCGTTGGGTCTTCGTTGCTGCATGCGGGCTTTCTCTGGTTGCAGCGAGCTGGGACTACTCTTCGTTGCGGTGCACAGGCTTCTCACTGCGGTGGCTTCTCTTGTTGCAGAGCATGGGCTCTAGGCTCGCGGGCTTCAGTAGTTGCAGCATGCAGGCTCAGTAGTTGTGGATTGTGGGCTCTAGAGTGCGGGATCAGTAGTTGTGGCACACGAGCTTAGTTGCTCCACAGCATGTGGGATCTTCCTGGACCAGGGCTTGAACCCATGTCCCCTGCATTGGCAGGTGGATTCTTAACCACTGCACCACTAGGGAAGTCCTCACAGAGTCTTTCTTAAAGGCAGCTTAGCTGGGTTTGAACCTCTCCCTCTAACCTAAGGGCTCAGGTCCATTGCCCAGGGACCTGAAGAGTCTGAGGGGAACAGACTTCAATGCCATATAAATTCACCATTTTCCTCAAGACAACTTGAGCTCCCTACTGCTACTAAACATCTCTGTTCTCCCTTCTCTCTCTTAGTTTCGCAATAAAACCTCCCATGACTATCAACCAGTACGAATCTGGGAGGGGAGGCAGAGTTGTCTGTACTAGCAGTGTCTGAATCCCAGCCTAACTCACCATCACTACAATCATGCTATGTTGCCTGCAGGTGCATAACAGTGACCAGACATCACATGTGAGCAGTTGCATTGCAACTATGTAATGATGCAGGGGAGTGGGCACAGATATTCATATTTCTTGCATTTTCAAGGCCTAGGAGGGATCCAGCAAGTATACCTGGCCTGACCTACTCTGTGGACCCTGTTGTATAATAACAGAAACTTACCCCTCACCAAATAGCAGAACACTGGGGCAAAGAGAAGATCATAAGTTTCCAGAAAGGAAAAACAAGTCACATAAAAAGGATCAAGAATCAGGATGGCACAGAGTTCTCAACAGCAACTCTGACAGGGAACAATGGAAATTGCCTCCAAAATCCCAAGGAAAAGGAGTTGCCAGCCCAGATCCACCAGAGAGCAGACAGCAGAAGCAAGAACTACAATTCTGCAGCCTGTGGAAGGAAAACCACACTCACAAAGAGATAGACAAAATGAAAAGGAGAGGACTTTGTACCAGATGAAGGAACAGGATAAAACCCCAGAAAAACAACTAAAGATGATACAGGACCTCAGAAAAAGAATGGAGGCAAAGATCAAAAAGATGCCAGAAATATTTAACAAAGATCTAGAAGAATTAAAGAACAAACACCTAGAAGTATTAAAGAACAAACAAACAGAGATGAACAATACAATAACTGAAATGAAAAATACACTAGAAGGAATCAATAGCAGAATAACTGAGGCAGAAGAACGGATAAGTGACCTGGAAGACAGAAGGGTGGAATTCAGTGCTGTGGAACAGAATAAAGAAAAAAGAATGAAAAGAAATGAAGACAGCCTAAGAGACCTCTGGGACAACATTAAACGCAACAACATTCGCATTATAGGGGTCCCAGAAAGAGAAGAGAGAGAGAAAGGACCCGAGAAAATATTTGAAGGGATGATAGTCGAAAACTTCCCTAACATGGGAAAGGAAATAGCCACCCAAGTCCAGGAAGTTCAGAGAGTCCCAGGCAGGATAAACTCAAGGAGAAACATGCAGAGACACATAGTAATCAAACTGACAAAAATTAAAGACAAAGAAAAATTATTGAAAGCAACAAGGGAAAACAACAAATAACATACAAGGGAATTCCCATAAGGGTAACAGCTGATTTCTCAGCAGAAATTCTACAAGCCAGAAGGGAGTGGCATGATATACCTAAAGTGATGAAAAGGAAGAACCTACAACCAAGATTACTCTTCCCGGGAAGGATCTCATTCAGATTCGATGGAGAAATCAAAAGCTTTACAGACAAGCAAAAGCTAAGAGAATTCAGCACCACCAAACCAGCTCTACAACAAATGCTAAAGGAACTTCTCTAAGTGGGAAACACAAGAGAAGAAAAAGACCTACAAAAACAAACCATAACAATTAAGAAAATGATAATAGGAACATACATATTGATAATTACCTTAAACATGAATGGATTAAATGCTCCAACCAAAAGACACAGGCTCGCTGAATGGATACAAAAACAAGACCCATATATATGCTGTCTACAAGAGACCCACTTCAGACCTAGGGACACATACAGACTGAAAGTGAGCGGATGGAAAAAGATACTCCATGCAAATGGAAATCTAAGAAAGCTGGAGTAGCAATACTCATATCAGATAAAATAGACTTTAAAATACTGTTTACAAGAGGCAAGGAAGGACACTAGATAATGATCAAGGGATCAATCCAAGAAGAAGACATAACAATTATAAATATATACACACCCAGCATAGGAGCACCTCAGTACATAAGGCATCTGCTAACAGCTATAAAACAGGAAATTGGGCTTCCCTGGTGGCGCAGTTGTTGAAAGTCTGCCTGCCGATGCAGGGGACACGGGTTCATGCCCTGGTCCGGGAAGATACCACATGCCACGGAGCGGCTGGGCCTGTGAGCCATGGCCTCTAAGCCTGCGTGTCTGGAGCCTGTGCTCCGCAACGGGAGAGGCCACAACAGTGAGAGGCCCATGTACCACAAAAAAAAAAAAAAAACAGGAAATCGACAGTAACACAATAATAATGGAGGACTTCAACACCTCACTTATACCAATGGACAAATCACCCAGACAGAAAATTAATAAGGAAACGCAAGCTTTAAATGACACGATAGACCAGATAGATTTAATTGATATTTATAAGACATTCCATCCAAAAACAGCAGATTACACTTTCTTCTCAAGTGCACATGGAACATTCTCCAGGATAGATCACATCTTGGGTCACAAATCAAGCCTTGGTAAATTTAAGAAAATTGAAATCATATCAAGCATCTTTTCCAACCACAATGTTATGAGATTAGAAATCAATTACAGGGAAAAAAACCGCAAAAAGCACAAACACATGGACACTAAACAATACATTACTAAATAACCAAGAGATCACTGAAGAAATCCAAAAATACCTAGAGATAAATTACAACGAAAACACGATGATTCAAAACTTATGGGATGCAGCAAAAGCAGTTCTGAGAGGGAAGTTTTTGGCAATACAAGCCTACCTCAAGAAACAAGAAAAATCTCAAATAAACAATCTAGCCTTACACCAAAAGGAACTAGAGAAAGAAGAACAAACAAAACCCAAAGTTAGTAGAAGGAAAAAAATCATAAAGATCAGAGCAGAAAGAAATGAAATTAGAAACAAAATAAACAATAGCAAAGATCAATAGAACTAAAAGCTGGTTCTTTGAGAAGGTAAACAAAATTGATAAACCTTTAGCCAGACTCATCAAGAAAAAGAGGGAGAGGACTCAAATCAGTAAAATTAGAAATGAAAAAGGAGAAGTTACAATGGACACCACAGAAATACAAAGCATCATAAGAGACTACTGCAAGCAACTCTATGCCAATAAAATGGACAACCTGGAAGAAATGGACGAATTCTTAGAAAGGTATAACCTTCCAAGACTGAACCAGGAAGAGATAGAAAATATGAACAGACCAATCACAAGCACTGAAATTGAAACTGTGATTAAAAATCTTCCAACAAACAAAAGTCCAGGACCAGATGCCTTCACAGGTGAATTCTATCAAACATTTAGAGAAGAGCTAACACCCATCCTTCTCAAACTCTTCCAAAACAGTACAGAGGAAGGAACACTCCCAAACTCATTCTATGAGGCCACCATCACCCTGATACCAAAACCAGACAAAGATACTACAAAAAAAGAAAATTATAGAGCAATATCACTGATGAATATAGATGCAAAAATCCTCAACAAAATACTAGCAAACGGAATTCAACAACACATTAAAAGGATCATACACCATGGTCAAGTGGGATTTATCCCAGAGATGCAAGGATTCTTCAATATATGCAAATCAATCAATGTGATACACCATATTAACAAATTGAAGAATAAAAACCATATGATCATCTCAATAGATGCAAAAAAAGCTTTTGACAAAATTCAACACCCATTTAGATAAAAACTCTCCAGAAAGTGGGCGTAAAGGGAGCTTACCTCAATATAATAAAGGCCATATACAACAAACCCACAGCAAACATCATTCTCAATGGTGAAAAACTGAAAGTATTTCCTCTAAGATCTGGAACAAGACAAGGATGTCCACTCTTACCACTATTATTATTCAACATAGTTTTGGAAGTCCTAGCCACGGCAATCAGAGAAGAAAAAGAAATAAAAGGAATACAAATTGGAAAAGAAGAAGTAAAACTGTCACTGTTTGCAGATGACGTGATACTATATATAGAGAATCCTAAAGATGCTGCCAGAAAACTACTAGAGATAATCAATGAATTTGGTAAAGTTGCAGGATACAAAATTAATGCACAGAAATCTCTTGCATTCCTATACACTAAAAATGAAAGATCAGAAAGAGAAATTAAGGCAACAGTCCCATTCACCACTGCAACAAAAAGAATAAAATACCTAGGAATAAACCTACCTAAGGAGATAAAAGACATGTACTCAGAAAACTATAAGACACTGATGAAAGAAATCAAAGATGAAACAAACAAATGGAGTGATATACCATGTTCTTGGATTGGAAGAATCAGTACTGTGAAAATCTATGACAAAGGAGGTAAGGATATAGAATGGAGAAAAGACAGTCTCTTCAATAAGTGGTGCTGGGAAAACTGGACAGCTACATATAAAAGAATGAAATTAGAACACTCCCTAACACCATGTACAAAAATAAACTCAAAATGGATTAGAGGGGCTTGTCTGGTGGCACAGTGGTTAAGAATCCGCCTGCCAATGCAGGGGACATGGGTTCGAGCCCTGGCCCGGGAAGATCCCACATGCTGCGGAGCAACTAAGCCCGTGTGCCACAACTACTGAGCCTGTGCTCTAGAGCTCATGTGCCACGCTACTGAGCCCACACGCCTAGAGCCTGTGCTCCACAACAAGAGAAGCCACTGCAATGAGAAGCCCGTGCACCACAACGAAGAGTAGCCCCTGCTCACCGCAACCAGTGAAAGCCCGCACACAGCAACAAAGACCCAATGCAACCAAAAATAAAAATAAATAATAAATAAATTTAAAAAAATGGATTAGAGACCTAAATGTAAGACCGGACACTGTAAAACTCTTAGAGGAAAACATAGGAAGAACACTCTTTGACATAAATCACAGCAAGATTTTTTTTGATCCACCTCCTAGAGTAATGGAAGTAAAAACAAAAATAAACAAATAGGAACTAATGAAACTTAAAAGCTTTTGCAAAACAAAGGAAACTACAAACAAGACGAAAAGACAACCCTCAGAATGGGAGAAAATATTTGCAAACGAATCAATGGACAAAGGATTAATCTCCAAAGTATATAAACAGCTCATGCAGCTCAATATTAAAAAAACAAACAACCCAGTCCAAAAATGGGCAGAAGACCTAAATAGACATTTCTCCAAAGAAGACACACAGATGGCCAAGAAGCACATGAAAAGCTGCTCAACGTTACTAATTACTAGAGAAATGCAAATCAAAACTACAATGAGGTATCACCTCACACCAGTTAGAATGGGGATCATCAGAAAATCTACAAACAACAAATGCTGGAGAGGGTGTGGAGAAAAGGGAACCCTCTTGCACTGTTGGTGGGAATGTAAATTGATACAGCCACTATGGAGAACAGTATGGAGGGTCCTTAAAAAACTAAAAATAGAACTACCATAAGACCCAGCAATCCCACTACTGGGCGTATACCCAGAGAAAACCATAATTCAAAAAGACACATGTACCCCAATATCATTGCAGCTCTATTTACAATAGCCAGGTCATGGAAACAACCTAAATGCCCATCGACAGATGAATGGATAAAGAAGTTGTGGTACATATATACAATGGAATATTACTCAACCATAAAAAGGAATGAAATTGGGTCATTTGTAGAGACGTGGATGGATCTAGAGACTGTCATACAGAGTAAAGTAAGTCAGAAAGAGAAAAACAAATATCGTATATTAATGCATATATGTGGAACCTAGAAAAATGGTACAGATGAACCGGTTTGCAGGGCAGAAATAGACACACAGATGTAGAGAACAAACATATGGACACCAAGGGGGGAAAGTGGCGGGGGTGGTGGTGGTGGTATGAATTGGGAGATTGAGATTGACATGTATACACTAATATGTATAAAATAGGTAAGTAATAAGAACCTGCTGTATAAAAAATAGATAAAATTCAAAAAGAAAAAAAAGATGTGGTACATATATACAATGTAATTTTACTCAACCATAAAAAAGGATGCAATAATGCCATATGCAGCAACATGTATGGACCTAGAGATTGTCATACTGAGTGAGGTAAGTCAGACACAGAAAAATATGATATTGCTTATATGTGGAATCTAAAACAATGGTACAAGAGAATTTATTCACAAAACAGAAATAGAGTCACAGATGTAAAAAACAAACTTATGGTTACCAAGGGGGAAAGGTGGGGGAGGGATAAATTGGGAGATTGGGAATGACATATACACACTACTATATATAAAATGGATAACTATTAAGGACCTACTGTATAACACAGGGAACTCTACTCAATACTCTGTAATGCCCTATATGGGGAAAGAATCTAAAAAAGAGTGGATATATGTATATGTATAGCTGATTCACTTTGCTGTGTAGCAGAAACTAACACAACATTGTAAATCAACTATACTCCAATAAGAATGTTTTCAAAAAGCAAAAAAAAAGAGTTGCCAGCCCAGAATTCTATACCAGCAGAACTATTGCTCTAGAGGCAGCACTGAGTAAAGACACTTTCAGATACACTAGATTTCAAAATTTTACCTCCTATGCTGGCTGTGCTCCACTGCACCCACCCCCCATATCCACTCTCCACCCTTCACCCTGCTCTGTGCCCGAAGAGGCAACTTCTGTGTATGGTATCAGCTCAGCTCCCCTGCACACTGGCTTCTGGTTGAATTCAGCCAGTTGGAGGCATGAGTGGGATATCAGAGGGCAGGAGTGAATAGAAGTTGAATTATTTATTTTCTCTGCTTTCTTCCTGCCGGCAGAACCACCACATTCCTAAGTGACAGCCAGAGTGCCTATGGGGTGGCCCTCTCCTGTGGCTGTGGCTCTCACCACCTTCTGGGAACACCAGCTCCATTTGCCCCTTTCAGCTTTGAGGGTAGCAGCTTCCGGCTGTTGCTAGCCCCGAGGTACATCATGCCCCTTGAATTTTTTTTAACCCTGCCCACATTTTGTAAAATGGTCCCTTCTTTAAACTCTTTTCAATTGCCCTCTTTGTGTTGGCCATATGCTTCCTGTTGGAACCTAACTGATTCACCTCCCATGCATACTTTGTCCAAAATGACAGAGTAAATCAAGGAAAAGGGAAACACCAAATCCAAAAAAGAGAGAATTCAACAGGAAAAAGATAGAGGTTATTCCCAGTGTGATGGAGAAGGGAAATTCCAGGGTGACAGTTATACAGCAGAGTAGCTACCCCAGATTGGAGCAGTAGAATGGCCAGTGCCAAGAAAAATGAAATTTATAGATTAGGTGATGTATTGGAACCAAGAGGAAATTCTCTTCTGTCAGAGGATAAGGGGTATGAATTAATCATAGATTCATAGAGAATTAAGCAAATAAAAAATGGAGCAATTATTGACTCCAGAGGAAAAAATAGTTTAGCCAGAAAAAAATGTAATCAGTGAATACAAGGCTCAGCAGTCAATAATATTTAGTCATAATATGAGACATTGAGTATTAATTGAGCAAAATATTTTTATTTAACTATATTGGGAAGATGTGGGACAGGAAGTAGGTGGTGTGTGTGGGGGGGAAGGATATAGAAAAAGAAATCTAAATGCTCATCTTCCATAGCAGGACATGAATAAACAAAGCCAAAAAGATATATAATGGTAGTATAAGCATGTCATTTAGGTAAATTTGTAAATTCCAGAAGAAACAAGAGGCATTGTAAACGATTGCCAGGGACTTCCCTGGTGGTGCAGTGGTTAAGAATCCGCTTGCCAATGCAGGGGACATGGGTTCAAGCCCTCGTCTGGGAAGATCCCACATGCCACGGAGCAACTAAGCCCGTGTGCCACAACTACTGAGCCTGTGCTCTAGAGCCCGCGAGCCACAACTACTGAAGCCCGCATGCCTAGAGCCCGTGCTCCACAACAAGAGAAGCCACTGCAATGAGAAGCCCACGCACCGCAATGAAGAGTAGCCCCCGCTCACGGCAACTAGAGAAAGCCCACGCGCAGCAATGAAGACCCAACGCAGCCAAAAATAAATAACTAAAATAAATAAATTTATTAAAAAAAAACGATTGCCAAAAAAAAAAAAAAAAAGATAAAAAAAAACCCCAAAAAAACCCCTGAAAAGAGTTGCCTCAGAGGAGTAGGAGCAGGGTGGGTAGGGGTAGGGCAGGTCATTATCATTTGTCATTATAAGCCTTGCATAATTAGACTTTTAATATATTGTAACATTTTAGTTTGATAAAAAAAAATTTTAGTTAACCTAACATTTTTAAAAAACCACAATTTTACTATAATCATACCCATGGACTCTGAGAAATGTTTCAAAATATTTCCTGTTGAGGCGGTTTTTACTCCATGCTAAGTTAGCCTCAAATAAGCATCCTTCTGGATTTTTCTCTCCATCTGCCCTCCCCACAGAGTCCAGCTCTCTGTAAGTTCTGAATGCTTTTGAATGTGAGTCATAAGAAAGCCAAATAACCACAGCTTAAACAAACAGTGGTTTATTTTCTCACAGAACAAGAAATCCACAGGCGGGGCAGTTATTTACATTGATTAAGCTACCTGACAAGGCCATCATCACCCAGACTCTATCATTCTGCTTTGCCCTCATTAGGCTATTGGATTTCCACTCTCATATTCAGTGGGTCTCAAAGAGTGGTCCCCAGCCCAGCAACATCAGCATCACATGAAAATTTGTTAGCAATGCAAATTCCCAGGCCCACTTCAGACCTAGGAATCAGAAACTCTGGAATAGGTCCCAGCAGTCTGTGTTTTAAGAAACCCTCTGCATGATTCTGCTGCACACTCAAGTTTGAGAACCACTGCTCATGCTAATCACCTCATGGTCACAAAATAGTTGCCACAGCTCCAAATATCACATCATCTTTGAAGACAGAAAGAGGAAGAAAGAATGCCTTCAATCCCTTTTATCAAGAAAGCAAAGTTTTCCCCAGAACCTCCCAGCAGACTTTCCTTTAAGGCTCCTTAGCCAGAACCAGGCTGCATGACTCAACCCCTAACTACAAAGGTGGTGGGGAAAGTGTGTGACTGGTTTTCCAGGCCCTATACTGGAAAGCAACAGTGGAGAAGGGGGCTGGGAATGGCTGTGGACAGCCAGCAGACAGCATCTGCCGCAGGGTTTATGATGGTCAGAGTCATAGATAACATCATTCCTGACCCCATCCTGGAAAAGCAGCAGAAGATTTTGTCACTCTTCTGCAAAAGTAGCCTTAGAACTTGCGAATTCTTCAGATGGGAGAATCTACAAGACATAGAAATCGAATTCTTATTAATATTATCTGCCTCTCATGGAATGGTGGTTCTGATCATAATTCATTATGCTGAAAGAATCCCTTTCCATTAGAAATAAGCAGGGGAAGGAATAGAGGAAAGAGGGGACAGAAAATCCTCTCCAGTCACACTGGCTGAAAGAAACACTGTTTTTACATGTTAACATGGAGATTTGACATAGTGACTGTTTGATACCATTGATCAAACAGCCCATCAAAATGCCCTGTTTTGGTACCTATAACACACAAAAAGAAGTGCTTAACTCTGTCTTAATAGAGTAAGTTTCCAGGCAATCAAGCAGGAGGACATTCCAGGCAGAGATATACGTATTCATGAAAAGGCAGAAGTGGAAAAGGAGAACTGTGAATTGTTAGAAAGGGTACATGTGATGAGTGTTAGGAAAAGCTGGAGAAGGAACAAAGGGCCATATTATAAAGGACCTTGTCTGCTGTGCTGAGGAGGTTGAACTTCACAATGTTCCTAACATCATTAAAGCTTGGAGGGTATCTTAACCTGGGTCCATAGATGGACTTTAGTGCCTTGTCAACCCTCTGAAATTATAAGACAAATTTCATGGGTGTGTGGGTGTGTTCACTCTTCTGAGGAGTGGGTACTAGATTTGAAAAATATGCATAACCCAAACAAGGTTAAGAATCACTTCTTTGAGGAATCAAAGAATTAGTCATTAAATTTTGTATGTATCACCAGAATAAATGCAGACTCCAACCAGATTCTAGCTCCAGGTTAACTAGAGAAGGACAGGGCTCAGACTAGAACCAGGGTTCTGTTTTCCTGTCCAGAGCCCTCTCCTGTGAAATCTCTGAAATAGGCAATCTCCAACAAATGCCAAGAGAGAGATGGGTATTGCTGCAGTGTGTGTGAAACATTTGCGAGGTCATAGAGTTCCTCCTCTCTCCATAAACCTCTCAGTCCTGCCCTCTATCACCTCTTCCAAATGATGGGAAGGGAGGAGATGGGACATCTATGATGCAAGAACCACTGCTCTCCACCAAAGCTGGGACACTCCAGAATGGCACTCCCTGCACCAAGAAGTCACCAGAAAAATGGAACAGGAGTGGATATTTCCAAGGAGAGTGGGACAAGTGCAAAGGAACTCCTCATCTATGACTTGTCCCTGTGATTCCTGGTAAAGTGTAGGATCAGTTGGATCTGTTCCCTACTTTGTGTCTTCAGAAGTCTCTCAACTCTGGAGGCTTGCAACCATTATTTGTAATGAATGAACAAGCATAGGAGGACAGAATATTATTGCTTATTTTTCTTAAAGAGAAATGACTTTATAAAAAAATGTTTTAGAAGATGATACAGAAATGTTCTTCACATGACTAAACCTATTCAACAATGGTGTTCTTTTGGTTCTTTCCAATAAGTTCCTGAGTTTAAGAAGGCTTTTAGGTTCTCAGCCCTTTAAGTACCATATACTTGGAATATTCATCCAGGTAGACTCAACAGACCTCCAAATAACTTTGTCAGTACCCTCGAGTAAGGAATTTCCCTTGATCCAGCAAGGTGGGACCCTATTACCCAAATATATTATACAACTAGTGCCTGAACAGGAAGTAGCCCAGATTTGCAAATTGCCACACAAATTCAGTTTTTCACCAATAATACAGTCTTTCTCTTGGTTTTTTCTCTTACCAGGAAACAGGTGTATCACCCATTCTTGAAGCCCACTTTCCTCTGTTCTTGAAGTCCTCATTGATTCCTGGACCTCTTCTGGTCATGCTCTTATGGTGTCATGGAGTAGGGACCTCAGGTTTGTACATTGTCTTCTGTGCCTTTTGCTAATCTCCAAAACGGTGTGATGGGTCTGATCTGATCCCTACATATCTGGTGCTAATGTACCCTGAGGTACGGCTGGTTCTGTTTGGGTACCCTGCTGAAGGTCATGGCTGGGGAAGCTCGTGACTTCTCCCCTGGCTCCTCTGGCCTGGTCTCTGGTATTGAACCCAGCTGGGCAGCCACTCCATGGCTTCTTGAGACAGAGATCCCATGGCCACACACCTGCTCCTCGTTACTGGTGGGGGATTTACCTCCACAGCCTCTGAGAGGGCTGGAGAGTACTGTCCACTCCACCAACCTTTGCCCTCTGAAAAGGCTGGAGACAGTTCTTGCTGTCTATCTGACTCACCAGCCCTCTGCTGTTTCCAAACACCACCTACAAGATACCATATTGGACAAGGGGCTCCTGTGAGTGACCTTAGAAAGAATGGAAATGGGTGCTTGGAATGCAGAGAAAATAACACCACACAAGTTGTCATGAGGATTAGAAATAATAAAGAGCTCTCCACTTGCTCTCTATGTGACCTCAACCTACTTAACCTTCATGTGCCTCGGTGTTCTTACCTCTAACATGGGATTAAAATGGTGGTTATGAACATTTGAAGTAATATATGAGAAGTACCTAAGAAGTATCTGGGATATTGTAGGTATTTAACAAAGGGGGGGGGCTATCCTTTTTATAAAAAAATAAATTTTATATATTTTATTTATTTTTGGCTGCGTTGGGTCTTCGTTGCTGCACGCAGACTTTTCTCTAGTTGCGGCAAATGGGGCGGGGGCTACTTTTGGTTGCGGTGTGCAGGCTTCTCATTGCGGTGGCTTCTCTGTAGTATAGCATGGGCTCTAGGCACATGGGCTTCAGTAGTTGTGGTGCACAGGCTCAGTAGTTGTGGTTCACGGGCTCTAGAGCGCAGGCTCAGTAGTTGTGGTGCAGGGGCTTAGTTGCTCCGTGGCATGTGGGATCTTCCCGGATCAGGGCTTGAACCCGTTTCCCCTGCATTGGCAGGCAGATTCTTAACCACTGCGCTGCCAGGGAAGTCCCAACAAAGGGGGCCTATCCTTATTATTAACTATGAGCAGCAGGCCTATTTTTTGACCCCACTTTATAACTGAAGTCACAAAACTTCATGCATTAAATAACATAGCACCAACAAGAGGCAAAAATAGTAATCTAAGAAAAATTCAGAGAAATGCAATTGTGGGAGCATTTAATACATTAAATGTCCCAATAGAAAAATAGGGTAAGTGATATGTGCAGGTACTTCCACTAAAAAACAAAATGATCAATAAACATATGAAAAAAATTTGCTCTCACTAGAAATAAATACAAATTAATAGAATAATAAAATTGGTTTCACCTGTTATATTGGCAAAGATTTTAAAATTATGATACCCTCATTTGGTCTAGGAGGTAGAAAACCAGTAATCTTGTATACTGCTGTGGGGAGGGGTACAGATTTGTTAACACAATTCTGGGGAACAATTCAGAAATATATATTAAATGTCTTAGAATATTGCATGTTCAGTCATGATAATTCCACTTTAATGAATTTATTCAAAAGGAATAATTATAGTTGAATGCAAGGATATCTTTAAGCACAATTTATAACACATTAAATCAGTTTTATTTATTTATTTTAAAATTTATTTATTTAATTAATTTATTTTTGGCTGTGTTGGGTCTTCGTTGTGGTGCGCGGGCTTCTCATTGCGGTGGCTTCTCTCGTTGTGGAACATGGGCTCTAGGCACGCAGGCTCAGTAGTTGTGGCTCGCGGGCTCTAGATCACAGGCTTAGCAGTTGTGGCGCACAGGCATAGTTTCTCCACAGCATGTGGGATCTTCCCGGACCAGGGCTCAAACCCGTGTCCCTTCCCATTGGCAGGCGGATTCTCAACCACTGCACCACCAGGGAAGCCCTCAAAATGAGTTTTGTAAAGGTGACTATTTAGAGGCTGTTTCCATGGAATTATCTAAGTATGAAAACCATAGAAGATTTCACATGTACAAAAAATGTAAATCTATATGCTATAAAAATCATAAATTATATATAAAAGCAAGCAACAAGCTGGAAAAATATGTATTACAAAACTGACAAAATGATAATATCCTAATACTACAGTATAAATCAATAAAATGCCCTCCAATAGAAAAATGGACAAAGAATCATTCAAAGACAATTCACAGAAAATGTACAAATGGTTAATAAACATAAGAAAAATATTTAACCTTATTAGTAATGAAAGAAATGCACATGTAAACGAGGTTTTTAAAAACTTACCAGGTTAGCAAAAGAAGTTTAATTGTAATACCCAGCATTGTTAAAGATATAAGGAACTATGCATTTTCATTTACTATTGTTAGAAATTTAAATTGGTTTAATTTTTTTTTCTGGAAAACCACCAGCAGTATATTAAATACTTTAAAAAAATCAGACTTTTTTTTGGCCGAGCTGTGCTGCTTGTGGGATCTTAGTCACCATGCAGCTTGTGTGATCTTACTTCCCTGACCAGGGACTGAACCCTTGGCAGTGAAAGCTCGGAGTCCTAATCACTGGACCACCAGGGAATTCCCCAAAAAATCAGACCTTGAGCTCCCATTCTAGCACTGTACAAAGGAGACAATCCAGTAAATCCACAATTAATTATGTATTGTAACTTTCTTCCCAGCATTACTATTTTTGCAAACATAGAGACTGGTTAAGTAACATATTTCTGTAGGGGCGGAGGGTGAGAGTAAGGGGACCATTGGCATTGACCTCATCATCTAGCTCCTTGATGCATATTCTAGAAGACACCACAAATATAACAGATATAAATGATTTGATATAAAAATGATATAACAAATACAAAAATATACTGAGAAATATAAAAATGAGTTGAAAAGTATGACATGTGATAGAAATAACAGATTTGAAGATATTTTTCTAATATAATATGTAGAAGAGAAGGAAAAAACTCTGATGTCAGACTTTCCCCCACTCCTTTCCCCTCCAGCCTGACATAATTTTGGTCCTTCTAGGTCAGGATTCTTTTCCCCTCTGGATCTCCATTGGCTGGTCCCGCTGCCCGGAAGACCATGCCTTACTCCACACCCCTCATCCCCACTCCATCCCTCCTCTTCACTTGGCTAGCTCCCACACAGATCCAGACCCCAAATCATAAGAGGAAACCCTGGAAACATAAAGACTGGTTATATTAAAAAACAAAACAAAACAAACCCCTTTCAAGAATAATGTGTACTACTGTTGGGTGGGATGGAGGGTTTGAAACCTACTAGCGTGTGTTCCAGCAACTGCCTTTAGAGAGGATAGGTAGATTTGGTTAAAAGTAGGGCTTTTGTTTTGCAAGTTTGGGCTAGAGTTGAATTGCTTAGGATAATGGAGGAGTAAAAGAATACTTCCCTCAATAGGTCTCCCTCTCCAACCTTCCCTTATACAGTATTCTGCTCTCAGTTGAATACATTTTGAATGAATAGTTAAAGACTATTGGCTTAAGTGGGTGACAAATTAGTGTTCTGCCCAAAACACTCAAGGGATCATCTAGCGTGTTTCTGCTCATCTGCAGGTTGTTGCCTAAACATCACTTTCACTGTTGTAGTCTCAGTTCTGAGCACTCAAAAAAAATTATAGAATGAATAGATTATGTGATGGAGTAGAATAGTGACATGACTGGTTCTTTCAGAGAAGCTTAAACTCGGAACCAAAGAAAACTGTGAAATAAGCCCATGTTTGTAACCTGGGGTTTTCTGTTTTCATGCAGCTGCTTCCTGCCATGGTGAGTGGGCATGAGCTAGAGGAAATAGTGTGGAACTGGGATTCAAGAGAGCTGATTTTCTTTCTTTTTTTTAAATTGAAGCATAGTTGATTTACAATGTTGTGTTAGTTTCTGGTGTACAGCAAAGTGATTCAGTTATACATACATACATATATTCTTTTTCATATTCTTTTCCATTATGGCTTATTTAAGGAAATTGAATACAGTTCCCTGTGCTATACAGTATGACCTTGTTATTTATCTATTTTATATATAGTATAAACAGTATATCTGTTAATCCCATACTCCTAATTTATCCCTCCCCCACCCCCTTTCCCCTTTGGTAACCCTAAGTTTGTTTTCTATGTCTGTGAGTGTGTTTCTGTTTTGTAAATAAGTTCATTTGTATCATATTTTAGATTTCACATATAACTGATATCATTTGATATTTGTCTTTCTTTGTCTAACTTACTTCACTTAGTATGATAATCTCTAGGTCCATCCATGTTGTTGCAAATGGCATTATTTCATTCTTTCTTATGGCTGAGTAGTATTCCATTGTATATATGTACCACATCTTCTTTATCCATTCACCTGTCAGTGGACATTTAGGTTGCTTCCATGTCTTGGCTATTGTAAATAGTGCTGCTATGAACATTAGGGATCATGTATCTTTTCAAATTAGAGTTTAAGAGAGCTGATTTCTGAACCTAGTTCTGCCACTTGTGGTATACCTTTGGGTAACTCATTGGAACAGTATAGGTGTTGAAAATATTAGGTCTGTAAAATACCAGGTACAATTCTGATTAAAACATTTATATTCATAAACATAGAGTGAAAATGTCAACCAGATCAAAATGGTGTCATCAAAATGTCTGGCACAACCTCCCTACTAATAAAAAGAAAAGGAATTACTTGGCTAGCTCATGTTTTTCTTATCACGATCGCAAACACATGAAATATAGGTAAGGTCTGGTATTAGTGAGGGTGTAGAAAAATGGCAGGCTCACAAACCATGGTGGGAGCATAAAAGAGGTTACAGACTTCTCAGAAAGTGGTTTCATACATAGTTGGAGTGGTATTTAAATGCACATACTACTGAACAAAGGACTCCTCTTCTGGGGATGGATCCTGCAGAAATAATAGCAGAAGCACCTTAAGATGCGTATTCAGTGGCATCCACTGTTTATGTAATCCTAACACATCCAAGGCAGTCCAGTCTTCACATGGAGTCACATTAAAAGATGTTCAGCAATCATGGATGGACCTAGAGATCATCATACTAAGTGAAGTAAGCCAGACAGAGAAAGACAAATATTATATGATATCACTTATATGTGGAATCTAAAAAATGATACAAATGAATCTATACACAAAACAGAAACAGACTCACAGACATAGGAAACAAACTTATGGTTACCAAAGGGGAAGGGGAGTTGGAGAGATAAATTAGGAGTATGAGATTAACAGATGCACGTTACTGTATATAAAATAGATAAACAACAGGGATTTACTGCATAGCACAAGGAACTATATCCAGTATCTTGTAATAAACTATAATGGAAAAGGGCTTCCCTGGTGGCACAGTGGTTAAGAATCCGCCTGCCAACTCAGGGGACACGGGTTCGAGCCCTGGTCTGGCAAGATCCCACATGCCGCGGAGCAACTAAGCCTGTGTGCCGCAACTACTGAGCCTGCGCTCTAGAGCCCGCGAGCCACAACTGCGGAAGCTCGCGCGCCTAGAGCCCATGCTCTACAACAAGAGAAGCAAGTGCAATGAGAAGCCCGCGCACTGCAACGAAGAGTAGCCTCCGCTCACTGCAACTAGAGAAAGCCCATGTGCAGCAGTGAAGACCCAACGCAGCCAAAATAAATGAATGAATGAATGAATGAATAAATAAACTTATTTAAAAAAAGAAGAGTCTTTATGTACTGATCAAAGAAATCCATGATACGTTGATATGTTGAAGAAAAGCAGATTGGGTGTATGGTGGTGGGGAGAGAGAGAGAAAGCATTTTTAAGAGGTGGGAGTCTGGATGCTACTTACTATTTTGTTTTTCACAAAAAACAATAAAAAATAAAAGCAAACATGAACCTTTAGAGCTGAGGAGTCTCCTTTCCATCAACAGAAGGGAAACTCCTTGACTACCCTGGGGTGTGACAGTTGGGTCTAGAAGTGTTGCCTTCTGAGCTGGGAATCAGAAGAAACTATTAGCGAGGCAACGGTCTGGCCACTCAAGGCTCTCACTTCTGCCTCTGTCATTCACAGCTCAGCATCACTCCCACAAGCATGATGATTGCCTTGGATACCTCTGCCAAAATCCTCCAGCGCATCCTGCAGTGAGAGTTCACAGAACAGAATGTGTGAGCTGGAAGGAATCGTGTCCATTACTTCTCAAAGCAAACTCATGAAGAGCCTATTTCATAGTGGACCCTTGCGGGGCACACATAGAGGACACAGTAATGGGGCAGACACAGTCCCTGCCCTCATGGGGGGAGACTGAAAAGTCCACAGGTCATTCCAATGCCATAGGACACACCCTGCCTTGAGAAACGTGCTGGAAGGTGTTGGAGGGAAACACCTAACACAGGGAAGGCTTTCAAGAGAGGATGATACTCAACTAAACTCGATACTGAACTCAATGAACAATGACCTTGGTGGCAGCATGGGAACTAAGTGGCTGCATGAGGCTGTATTGCAGGGTGCTTGAGGCAGGACTGCAGGGGAAGGTGAGAGACTGTCCAGTGGGTAAGGACGGCCAGATCACAAAAGTTGCTTTATAACAGCTACAATAGGAATTTGGTCTGTATCCTGAAGTCCATGGGGAGCCATTCAAGATTCATTTTAGGTTTGTTTTTTCAGTTTTTTAATTGAGGTATAATTGACATATAACATTATATTAATTTCAGGTGTACAGCATGATATGTTTTTCCCCCAAGACAAAACTCATTTAAGAATTTTAAGCAGTGGACTTCCCAGGTGGCGCAGTGGTTAAGAATCCGCCTGCCAATGGAGGGGACATGGGTTCGATCCCTGGTCCGGGAATATCCTACATGCCGCGGAGCAACTAAGCCCGTGCGCCACCACTACTGAGCCTGCGTGCTGTAACTACTGAAGCCTGTGCACCTCGAGCCCGTGCTCCGCAATGGGAGAAGCCACTGCAATGAGAAGCCCGCGCACCACAACGAAGACCCAATGCAGCCAAAAAATAAATAATTATTTTTTAAATTAAAAAAAATTTTTTTTAATTAAAAAAATAAGAATCTTGGGGCTTCCCTGGTGGTGCAGTGGTTGAGAGTCCCCCTGCCGATTCAGGGGACACAGGTTCGTGCCCCGGTCCGGGAAGATCCCACATGCCACGGAGCAGCTAGGCCCGTGAGCCATGGCCGTTGAGCCTGTGCATCCGGAGTCTGTGCTCCGCAACTGGAGAGGCCACAACAGTGAGAGGCCCGCGTACCGCAAAAAAAAAAAAAAAAAAAAAAAAAGAATCTTAAGCAGGGAACTAACATGACAGAATTTGTTTGGAGAGATCACACTGGCTAAAATTTGCAGGGGCGTGCTAGGCAGAATAATGGCTTCCCAAAGATTTCCACATCCTGACCTCTGGAACCTGTGAATATGTTACATTACGTGGCCAAAGGGATTTTGCAGCCATGATTAAATTAATGCTCTTGAGATGAGGAGATTATCCTAGATTAGCCGATGGGCTCTATGGAAGTGGGGGGAGGGCAGGAGGGAGAGGCAGAGGAGATTTGCTATGGAAGAATGATAAGAAAGATGTATCATGGCTGGCTGTGAAAAATGGAAAAGGAGGGCCAGGAGCCAAGGAATATAGGAAGCCTTTATTTATTTATTTATTTATTTATTAAATAATGAATTGGGTCCTATTTATTTATTTAGCTACTCTTTAGTGGGGTGCAGAGGACTTATTGTGGTGGCTTCTCTTGCTGCAGAGCACAGGCTATAGGCATGCGGGCTTCAGTAGTTGTGGCACGCAGGCTCAGTAGTTGTGGCTCACGGGTTCTAGAGTGGAGGCTCAGTAGTTGTGGCACACGGGCTTAGCTGCTCCGCAGCATGTGGGATATTCCCGGACCAGGGATTGAACCCGTGTCCCCTCCATTGGCAGGCGGATTCTTAACCACTGCGCCATCAGGGAAGTCCTAGGAAGCCTTTAGAAGGTAGAAAAGTAAAGGAAATAGACTCTCCTCTAAAGTCTCTGGAAAGGAAGATGGCCATGCTCACATCTTGATTTTAGTCCAGTGTCGGACTTCTGACCCACAGAACTTTGAGATCACAGACTTGTGTGGTTTTAGGCCACTACGTTTGAGGTAATTTGTTACAACAGCAATAAGAACTAATAATACAGATTTGGGGCTGCTGTAACAGATACCTGAATAAGTGGAAGTGACTTTGGAATTGGACTGTGGGAAGAGGCGGGAGAAACTCTGAGGGGTATGAACGAAAAAAACCGAGATCACCTTGAACAGACCTTAGTAGAAATATGGAGACTAATGACTCTGCCAGTGAGGACTCAGAAAGAAGCATGGCAGAGAAAACATAAATCCACTTGCAGGATACCTAAATCAGCATGAACAGACTTGGTAGCAATATGAATGCTAGAGGTGCTGCCTGTGAGGCCTCAGGCTCAGAAGGAGATGAGGAACATGTCATTGGAAACTGGAGGGAAGGGTGATACCCAGTGGCCAAAAAAAAACCAAACAAAAAACCCCCAAACCTTAGGACTGTGTGCCCTGCAGTTCTGTGGAAAGCAGAACTTATCAACAATGAACTTGGATATTTAGCTGAGGAGATTTCCAAGCAAAGAGTTGAAGGGTGTGGCCTGGTTTCTTGCCACTTATGGTAAAATGAGAGGGGAAACATAAGTTGAAAGAAGAACTGACCAACAAAAAAGAACCAGGACTTGATGATTTGGGGAATTCTCAGCCTATCTAAATTGCACATGATATTAAAATGAAGAGATTCACAGCCAGGAAAGCTGCTTGAGGGGAAAAGCTGAGGATGTGCTGGACAATCTTTTGTTAATTTCTCTGAACGATCCAAAGATTTGCGCATTCAGCCACATAAAGGCTTTTTGGAGAGATTAAGTATGTGACCCAGAGATTCCCCTCAGCTATCTCAACAGAAGCCAAAAATAGAAATGAAACGATCTAGGGAAGATCTGTGGAGGAGCCTCTTGTCTAATGGAGTGAATTCTTGGGACTTACATGAGAGACCTACAAGGTTCTTGAGAATTTTATACCAGGAGAAACAGTGGAACTTGGACTGAAAGGGACAGAGAGGATGAAATGAAAGAAGATTACATGACTCCCAAAATTCTACAGGCAAGAAACAGGCTGATAAAACTAGCCTTGAAACAGCTGCTATCTTTCAAGAAAAAAGAAAAATGACTCAGGAGGCGGATCTGTGGGCCCGGAGAGCTGAGCCTTGAGCTACAGTGTATTATTCCTAGGCCTTGAAACTTACTGGAGTTTGTCCAACTTAACTTTGAAATTACTTGGGACTGGTGATTCCTTTATCTCTTCTTTTTCTCTCTTTTTGTACACGAATATCTATAACTGTTACCTTATGCCAGTAGCACCATTCTATTTGGGGAGCAGAGAGCTTACAGGTCCACAGATGGAGAGAAACTTCACTAGATTATACCGAGTGTCATCCAATACCTAACAAACACAGACAATTTCAGTGGTGAGACTTGAGACTTTTGAGCTGATGAGATTTTGGACTTTGAGTAGATACTTTAATGGGCTGAGACTTTGGGGGAACTTTTTGGAATGAGATGAATGTATTTTTCATGTAAGACAGACATACTTGGAAGGCAGAGAGACGACTATGGTGGGTAAAATAAGAGCTCTCGTGTCCACATCCTAATCCCCAGAATCTGTGAATTTCTTACACTGCATGGCAGGAGGATCTTTGTAGATATAATGAAGTTAAGGATCTTGAGATGGAGAGATTACCCTAGATTATACATGGGTCCAAATGCAATCACAAGGAAATGTGATTTTTTTTTTAATTAGAGGAAAACAGAAGAGAGAAGCATAGAGAAATTTGACTCTGAACGAATGGTCAGAGAGATGTAATTTTTCTGACTCTGAACGAATGGTCAGAGAGATGTAATTTTTCTGGCTTTGAAGATGGAGGATGGGGATCATGAACCAAGGAATGTGGGAAGCCTCTAGAATGTGGAAAAGGCTAGGAAATGGACTCTCCCATAGAGCCTCCAGAAGGGAACACAACAAACAAACAAGGGGCAAAACTGAGGCAAAGAGTCAAATTCAGAGGTGGTTGCAATCCAAGCAAAAGAGGCTGGAGTCCAGAGTTGCAGTGGGGATGGATTGATAAACATATATGAGGTATTGTGACTGGAACATGGTGATAATACTTCTGGGGGAGAAGAGAGGGAAGAGTCCAGGCTGACACCCAGATTTTTGGCTTAAGCAACAGGGCAAAGGAACCATTGGCTGTGTGGGCCACACAGGAAGAAGAGCAAGCTTGGGGGCAAGCGGATCATTTCATTTTGGACATATCAAGTTGGTGGTACCTGGGGAACATCCAAGAAGCAGTTGGATAAGTGCTCTGAGGCTCTGGGGAAAACTTAAGTGATAGTTAAAGTCAGTGGAGTGGGTTAGGTGGCCCAAGAAGAACATATGCATTAAGAAGAAAAGGACAAGACAGGACCCTTTGGAGTGGTAAATAAGGGTATGCAGAGAAAAGAAACCCACAAAGGAGCTTGAGAAGGGACACCTATAGAAAAGCAGGAGGAAAACAAGGAGAATATAACTCATGGAAGCCAGCACTGGGGTTTACCAATGTTGTACCAGAACTGGGAAAGAATCAGATGCAAGAAATGGGGGGAATATGGAACCAAGACCAGGATCGGGCAGTTCACAGGAGTCTGGAGGAGCTCTGCTCTGGCTTGAGAAGGAAGCATGGTGGTTGGCATTTTCTGCTAGGCATATGACAGCAGCCAGAGTCCAGGGGAGCAAACCTACTTAAGGCTGGGGCTCCGCTTAGAATGGGCAGCTGGTTCGAAGAAGGGCTTCTAGCTCCTCTCACTGTGCTGTGGCTAAGAGACCCGTGCTCCGCTACCCCCACCCCATTCCAGCAGGGAGGAGGGCTCATGTTATCTACCCTCTGCTCTGAACATTCGTCCTGTTCCCTGTCTTTACTTACAAAGTTCCTTCTACCTAAAATAAATATCCAAAGCTTGCAGGGCACCGTGCTAAGCACTTCATGGATATCAAGAGGCATTAGTGTTGCCTCTGTTTTACAAATGAGGAAACTGAGGTTCAAAGAGGTGAAGTGACTTGCCCAAGGTCACACAATTAGTTTGTGGTAGAGTCAGGACCCAAGTTTAGCTGAATACAATTTCTAAGCTGTAATTCCCCAGAAGCTGTGATCTCTCCCTCAGTGACTTCCCACCGTGTTTTATCTTCTCTCTCCATTCCATCTCCCTAGGAACTTTTCTACCTGAGAAAAAGGCTTTTATTCACCTTGTGAAGTTTTCAGCATGGTGTTATGCGGCAGAGAACCACTAGGTGACACCAGAGGACCAGAACCCTGATTTTCTGCAGGCCAGGAGTTGGACTCTCCCAGAGAGGGAGGAATGGGTGGGGAAGGGGGCGTGACCTTTTATTCGTGACCCAAGTCCACATCTCCTTCCCATCAGAATTGCAGAGAAAGGATCAGGGATTGGAAGATTAGAGATTAGAGATCCGAGTATTGTAAACTGGAGTGGCACAGGCCTCAAGTCTAAGAATTCACTAAGAGGAATTTCCCTGGTGGCTCAGTGGTTAAGAATCCACCTGCCGATGCAGGGGACACGGGTTCGAGACCTCTTCGGGGAAGATCCTACATGCCGCGGAGAAACTAAGCCCGTGCGCCACGACAACTGAGCCTGAGCTCTAGAGCCCGTGAGCCACAACTACTGGAGCCCGAGTGCCACAAATACTGGAGCCCGCACGCCTAGAGCCGGTGCTCCCAACGAGAGAAGCCACCGCAATGAGAAGCCCGCGCACCGCAACGAAGAGTAGCCCCCGCTCTCTGCAACTAGAGAAAGCCCTCGCGCAGCAACGAAGACCCAACGCAGCCAAAAATAAATACACAAATAAATAAATAAATTAATTTTAAAAAAGAAGGTCTAGGAGCAGCAAAATAAAAGTGATGGCAGGCTTGTGGCAGGGCTGGATTTCATTCCACTCCCTGCTCTGTCATCCATTTTTGTGCAGAGCTCAAATTGCACAGCCATACACGGTGATCTTAGTGGAAAAGGGAGGAAATGCATATTACTGGTACCTACCATAACCAGAAACAGGGGAAACCCAGCTGAGCATCCTTGGGGAAATCACTTCATTCCTCTAAGCCTCAGTCTTCTTTTCATAAAATGGGAATAATCAAGGGACCCACCTCATCCAGGGGTTGTGAGGACTTAACAACCAAATGCACATAACACACTAGTACAATATTTGTCATCTAGCAAGTGCTCAATATGTATTATTATAAATATATAATTATATTATAATAATACAAATATATAAATGATAAATGGTCCTAATAAATAGTAGTTTTTAGCTATCCTTTTTATGATTTTGTCACTTAATTAATTCCTCACACTATAGGCCTGACACATAGTAAGTAGGTCTGTGGGAAGTAATAGTGGAAAAAAAATTTTTTTAATGAATTTCAGTCATGTGCTCTTGGCTAATCCAGGTTGGCTAATCCAGAGGCTGGGAAGACTTTCTGGAGGGGGAGTCTTTAAGGACCAGCTAAGGATAACCACACCCTCTGTAGTACACAGAACAGTGCCTGGGTATAGAAAAAATGTGCAGCGAATATTTTAGAAAGAAGGAAGGGAAAGAAGATAAATGGAAGGAAGGAAATGAGGGAGGAAGAGCAAAAAGAAAGAAAAACTCAAGGAAATTTTTTGGTTGAGCTAAGCATATCTGAGAAGGAACTACAAATAGGACCCCTAGCAAAATCCTTGGTAGAGAGTTGACATCAATATACCCTTGGCCCCCATAGTCCTCCAAGCCTCCTATAACACAGCCTACAGCATGCTTCTTTTTTATCTGACCCCCCCACCCCCAAATGTGAGCTCTGTGAAGCGTCTACCTTGTTCAAAGTTATACCTACCCAGGATAAAGCAGGTGTTCACTAAATAGTGTTAAATTCCTAAATTGGGCTGAGTTCCAGTTCTGGTAACAGTGGAGGAAGTTGTCAAAATATTCAACAAAAAAACTGAATTATGGAACAGGAAAGTGACCAAAAGCAGGCATAAACTGAAGAAGGATTCAGCATTTAAAATAAGGGAGCCACGCTAGATGTGGATTTTCTGCCAAAGGTATTTCTCAATTTTCACAGCACAGGGAAACTAAAATTCAAACAGAAATCCAGAATCCTATCGGTTTGATGAATCAGAGGACAGAGTTCAGAGCTGCCACAGTGACTAAAAATTTAGGGGAAAACACCAAAAACAAAAGAGCCAAAAGGAGGGATGGCCAAAAATTTGTACATAAACTGCCTTCTAATCCTTGGCTAACTTCTGAATTGCACATGCACAAAGAAGACTCCAAGTACCCCACAGAGAAATCCATAATGAAGGATGAGAGAACTCAGCAAAGATTTTAGCTGCTGTCCACTGCAAGAAAGACAGTTTGGAGTTTAAATTATGCTAGGTTAGAAATGCTTGGTAAATACCCAGGATTCTATTAAAATCCCAGAAAGACCACAGCTTAGGAAAAACCTCTACATCCTATAACTAAGAGATATATCCTAGATCTAGGAGCAGAACCAAAAGTAGACTTACCCCAACAAAAAGCTAACATCCGTAGGTTCAGGATGATCCACCAGTAAGTTAACTGTTGGCTGAAAAATATTTTGACACTTTGACACTCTTCAGAGGAATATTACAAAATTCAGAGTCTCTATAGCACATCATTCATGTCCAGTATATATATATATATATATATATATATATATATATATACTGAAGAAACCAAGAAAATGTGATTCATAGTCAAATAGAAAAATAAGTCAATAGAAACAGAGCCATACAGAAATAGAGACACAGATGTACAGAACAAACATATGGACACCAAGGGGGGAAAGTGGCAGGGGTGGGTGGTGGGATGAACTGGGAGATTAGGCTTGACACATATACACTAATATGTATAAAATAGATAACTAAGAAGAACCTGCTCTATAAAAACTAAATAAAATTCAAAAAAAAGAGAAAGAAACAGAGCTATAGACAATCCAGATATTGGAATTAGCACCCAAGGACTTTAAAATAACCATGAAAATATACGTTTAATAGTCTACAAGAAAAGATGGATTTTATATTAGGTAAAAAAATGAGGAAGTTCAGGAGAGACTTGGAAACAGTAGAAAAGAACCAAATGGAAAGCCTAGAAATGAAAAATGCAATATCTGAAATTTTAAAATGTATTGGATGTATTAATAGCAGATTTGACACAACTGAAGAAATAATCCATACATGTAAGACAAGATAATAGGAATCAAGCAGCCTGAATCATAGAGAAAAATAAAAGATTGGGAAAAAATAATCACAAATTTCATGACCTATGGGACACTACTGAAGGGTCAAATATATGTATAATTAGAGTTCCAGAAAGTTTAGAGAGAGATTATGAGAAATAACAAATTTTTGAGGAAATATTGCTAACAAATTTCTAAATTTAATTTTAAAAAACCCCATAGCAATCTATATACACAGGAAGCTCAGAAACACAAAGTATGATTAGTACAAATCAAACCACATCAGAATACATAATAGTCAAACTATTGAAAACTTAAAAATAAAGAAATAACTTAAAAGTGGCCAGAGATTTTCAAAAAACATATTACATACAGGGAAACAACTATAAAAATGACAACTGAGTAGTCACTAGAAACAGTGGATCCCAGATGACACTGGAACAATATCTTTAAAGTGCTAAAACAAAACAAACAAAAAGACCCCTGCAAATCTAGAATTCAAGGTCCAATGAAAATATATTTCAAAAATGAAGACAAAAATGAAGAAATTTCAGTTAGATTGAAGTTAAATTTGTCACCAAAGACCCAAATGTGTGAAATGATGTAGACGGGACTTCAGCTTGAATGGAAATTATATAAAATGTCACTTTGGATTTACACAAAAGAAGGAAGAGCACTGGAAATGGTAAATATGTTGATAAACATGAAGTATATTATTTTTTACTTTCTAAATTCTTTAAAAGTCAGTGGGGGCTTCCTTGGTGGCACAGTGGTTAAGAATCTGCCTGCCAATGCAGGGGACATGGGTTTGAGCCCTGGTCTGGGAAGATCCTACATGCTGCGGAGCAACAAAGCCCGTGAGCCACAACTACTGAGCCCACATGCCGCAACTACTGAAACCTGTGCGCCTAGAGTCCATGCGCTGCAACAAGAGAAGCCACCGTGGTGAGAAGCCCACACACGGCAACAACGAGTAGCCCCTGCTCGCTGCAACTAGAGAAAAGTCCACATGCAGCAAGGAAGAACCAATACAGCCAATAAATAAATAAATAAACTTATTAAAAAAAAAAAGTCAGTGGACTTTTGGAGAGTGATGTCAGCAAGATGGTGCAATAGGAAGTCCAGACCTTGCTCCCCAACAAAGATACAGACTTAACAACAATATACAGTTCAGAATGCCTTTATGAGAACTCAGAAACCAGTTAAGAAGTCACGGTACCCCAGGCAAATGCAAAGCCAAGAACAGCCATGTTGAAACAGTAATAGAAGATAGTACCTAAACTATTTGTGGAATTTAATTCTAAAAATACAAACGTTATAGGTTCTTATGAAGATAAAATATTTTTATTTCTCTTGGAAAAAAGGTCAATGGACTTCTTAAAGCAAAAAATAATGACAACATATTGTGGGGTTTATAACATATGTAGAAGTAAAATATACAACAAAAACAGTACAATGAACAGGACGGGTGGCAATGAAATTATACTGTCGTAAGGTTCTTACATTATACATGAGGTGGTATAATATTACTTCTAAGTAGACTGTGATAAGATAGAGGAGCATATTGTAAATCCCCACAGCAATCACTAATAAAAGAATACAAAGAGATATCATTAAGATGCCAGTAGAGGGGTTTCCCTGGTGGCTCAGTGGTTAAGAATCCGCCTGCCAATGCAGGGGACATGGGTTCGAGCCCTGGTCTGGGAGGATCCCACATGCCGCGGAGCAACTAAGTAGTTGTGCCGTGTGCCACAACTACTGAGCCTGCGCTCTAGAGCCTGTGAGCCCCAGCTACTGAGCCGGTGCGCCTAGAGCCCGTGCTCCAGAACAAGAGAAGCCACCGCAATGAGAAGCCCGCGCACCACAATGAAGAGTAGCCCCCGCTCACGGCAAGCCCGCACGCAACAACAAAGACCCAACACAACGAAAAATAAAAAATAAATAAATAAAAATTTTTAAAAAAATAAATAAAATGCCAGTAGAGGAGATAAAATAAAATGCTAAAATATACTCAATTATACCAAAAGAAGACAGGAAAGAAGGGACCAAGAAACAATGTTCATTGCAGCTCTATTTACAATAGCCCAGAGATGGAAACAACCTAAGTGTCCATCATCGGATGAATGGATAAAGAAGATGTGGCACATATATACAATGGAATATTACTCAGCCATAAAAAGAAACAAAATTGAGCTATTTGTAATGAGGTGGATAGACCTAGAGTCTGTCATACAGAGTGAAGTAAGTCAGAAAGAGAGAGACAAATACCGTATGCTAACACATATATATGGAATTTAAGAAAAAAAAATGTCATGAAAAACCTAGGGGTGAAACAGGAATAAAGACACAGACTTACTAGAGAATGGACTTGAGGCTATGGGGAGGGGGAAGGGTAAACGGTGACAAAGCGAGAGAGAGGCATGGACATATATACACTACCAAACGTAAGGTAGATAGCTAGTGGGAAACAGCTGCATAGCACAGGGAGATCAGCTCGGTGCTTTGTGACCACCTGGAGGGGTGGGATAGGGAGGGTGGGAGGGAGGGAGACGCAAGCGGGAAGAGATATGGGAACATATGTATATATATATAACTGATTCATTTTGTTGTGAAGCTGAAAGTAACATACCATTGTAAAGCAATTATACTCCAATAAAGATGTTAAAATGAAAAAAAAAAGAGAGAAGATAAAAGAAAATAACAAGTTGATAAAATTAAACTCAATCATGTCTATAATTACTTTAAATGTAGGTGGGCCACTCTAATTAAAAGGCAAAGATTATCAGGCTGGAAAACAAATCAAGACCCAACTATGTACTGTTGACAAGAGGTGAAATGTAAATATAAAGACACAAAAGGTTTAAAGTAAAATGATGAAATAAGATGTCATGCAGGGGCTTCCCTGGTGGTGAAGTGGTTAAGAATCTGCCTGCCGATGCAGGGGACCTAGTTTCGATCCCTGGTCCGGGAAGATCCCACATACCGCGGGGCAACTAAGCCCATGTGCCACAACCACTGAGCCTGTGCTCTAGAGCCCACAAGCCACAACTACTGAGCCCACGTGCCGCAACTACTGAAGCCCACGTGCCTACAGCCTGTGCTCCACAACAAGAGAAGCCACCGCAATGAGAAGCCTGCGCACTGCAATGAAGAGTAGCTCCCACTTGCTGCAACTAGAGAAAGCCCACGCGCAGCAATGAAGACCCAAAGCAGCCAAAAAAAAAAAAAAAAAAAAAAAAATGGTGTCATGCAAACTCTAAACACATGAAACCTGGAGTGACTATATTAATATCACACAAAATAGCCTTCAAGACGAGGAGTATTACCAAAGATAAAGTGGGTAAGTTTATAATGATAAACAGATTAATTAATCAAGAATACATAACAATCCTAAATATCAACACACTTAATAGCAGAACTACAAAATACACAAGACAAAAATTGACAAAATAAAATTGAAAATTAGACAAATCCGCAATTGTAGCAGGAGATTTTAACACCTCTTTTAAAATAATTGATAGAATTTATAGACCAACAAACATGAGTGAGGATATAGAAAATTTGAACAACACTACCAGTCAACTTCGCCTAACTGGCATTTATAAAATCTTGAAAGCAGCAGTTGAAAAAACACTTACATTACCTCAAGGGAGGAAAAAGCAATGTGAATGCTGATTTCTCACCAGTAACCATGAAGTCCAGAAGGAAGTGGCACACTTTTCAAGTGTTGAAAGAAAAGACTATCAACCCAAAATCAGTGAAAATAAACTTCAGTAATGAAGGATAGGGCTTCCCTGGTGGCGCAGTGGTTGGGAGTCCGCCTGCCGATGCAGGGAACACGGGTTCGTGCCCCGGTCCGGGAGGTCCCACATGCCGCGGAGCGGCTGGGCTCGTGAACCATGGCCGCTGAGCCTGCGCGTCCGGAGCCTGTGCTCTGCAGCGGGAGAGGCCACAACAGTGAGAGGCCCGCGTACCGCAAAAAAAAAAAAAAAAAAAAAAAAAATCAGGTAATGAAATGTTAGCAAGGATGAGGAGAAATTGGAACCCTCATACACTGCTAATAGGAATGTAAAATGGTACTGCTGATTTGGAAACAGCCTGGCAGTTCCTTGAACGGGGAAGCCCCAGAATTTCTTTTTTTTTTTTTTTGCGTTACGTGGGCCTCTCACTGTTGTGGCCTCTCCCGTTGCGGGGCACAGGCTCCGGACGCGTAGGCTCAGTGGCCACGGCTCACGGGCCCAGCCGCTCCGCGGCATGTGGGATCTTCCAGGACCGGGGCACGAACCCGTGTCCCCTGCATCGGCAGGCGGACTCTCAACCACTGCACCACCAGGGAAGCCCTCATTACCTGATTTTTTATTATAGCCGCCCCAGTGGGTGTGAAGTGCTACCTCATTGTGGTTTTGATTTGCATTCTCCTAATGACTAATGATGCTGCATCCAGGATCTGTGCATCCTTTGGGAGAGATGAGGTTGGTAGGGTGTGATGTCAATGTTTCCTTCTGATCAATGTTTCCTTCCTGGCTTCTTGGGCCACCATTTTCAGGTTTATTCTTGCAGAGGTAATTACTATGGTAGGTGGAAAGACAAGAGCAGACATTTGAGTTTCTTTTTTTGGCATTTTGAGGTGATCTTAAACTTTTCTTCTTTAATAATGTGGTGAATTACATTAGTAGATTTTCTAATTTTAAACTCGGTATAAAACTAACTTGGAATTTATAGACTAAGTTGACATCTTTGCAACGTTGAGGCTTCCTCTCCAGGAATGTGGATATATGACTCTCCATTTATTCCCTGTTCCTTAACAGCTATATGAGATTGGCTGGAACCTCTGATCCATGTCTTGTGTCTAAGATTTCTCCTGATCAGCTCCTGCTTTGAGCTTAAGCTTCCACTGGATTGGTTCAGTTTATAAGCCTGAGTGTGCTAGGTTGTACTTTCCAAAGATGGCTGCACCAATATATGTCCCGTCCTCCATGCTCTTCTTCTTCTTTTTTTTTGGGGGGGGGGGTTGTTTTGTTTTGTTTTGTTGGTTGTTGTTGGCTTAAACAACAGAAGTTTATTTTCTCTCAATTCTGGAGGCTGGTAGTTCAAGATCAAGGTGCTGGCAGGGTTGGTTTCTCCTGAGACCTCTCTCCCTGTCTTACGAGTGGCTGCCTTGTCGCTGTGATTTCACACGGTCTTTCTTTTATGCATGTGCATTCCTCATGTCTCTGCTTCTTCCTACTGGTCTTGGAGGGTCTCCTGGGGAGGTGGGAGGGGGGCCTTCTCTTGGGACATGAAAGCTGGTGGCAAACATACCTGGGAGTACTCACCCGAAGGCTAACATCTTGTTTGGGCCCCCATGCTCTTCTTGAAATGTGACATTGACACTCATCCATCAGGAGTTGAGGGTCTCTGTTCCTTCCCCTTGAAACTGGGCAAACCTTTGTAATTGTCTGCACCAAAAGAATGTGGTGAAGTTGACACTGTGTGATTTCCGAGCCTGGGTCCTGGGAGGCAATTCTGCTTTAGTCTGGTGTTGTCCTGCTCTCACTGAGCTGCTGTGTAAGAAGTTCAGCTACCTAGAAGTTGCCATGTAGGAGATACTTGTGGCAAGCTCACAACGGGATCAAGGAGAGAGCTGCCCAAGAAATTCCATTTGTTCCAGCCTATTGAAGGCTTCCCAGTACAGACACCAGAAACATGAGTGAAGAAGCCTCCTGCTGACCCCAATTCCAGTCACCATCTGACTGCAAACTTATAATAGACCTCAAGTCAGAACCAATCAGCAGAGCCATTCTTGAATTCCCAATCCAAGAAATGGTTGTTTTAAGCCACTCAGTTTTCAGATGGTTTGTTATGCTGCAATAAACAATGAATACACTCATGTGTGCTGTCCAAATGTGAAGCTCATCCCCTTTTCACAAACACACAAAAGAACAACACTTACTCCTCGGAGGCTTTTGTGTGTTTAGTCTACAAAGAGAGGAAGAAATAAACAACATAAAACCAACAACTTTGGACATCCCATTTCTTAGACGTCCTTTACAAATAGTTCCGCACACCCAGGCAGTGCCCATCAGCCCTCTCTCACCTCCTCCTCCTCTCATCTTACTTCCTACAAACTCCAAATCCTTCTTCACTCTGTTAGGCAGTGCAATTAAGTTCTCTCAAGCCCTTTCTCCCAAACTCAGCTCCAGGAACCCCTTTCAAAGCCCAAGGCCCTTTGCCAACATGCCCAATGGAGCTGAACTTTCCCAGGTTCCAGAGAGTATTCTCCTTCACTATTTTAGCTGACCTGCTTGTGGTTGTTTTCCCCACATTGGGTGCAGGACTGGTACACAGAGAGTCCTCAATAAATCATAATGAAAGCAGAAGTGTACCAAGCACCTACTATGTGCTGCTTGCTAGGGTAAGGACATCCTATGCATCATCCCGTTCAGTCTTCACAAAAACCTGCAAGATAGGGACTATTGTTATTTCTTTTTACAGATGAGCAAACTGAGACTTCATATGGTTTTAGGTCCTGTGGTCATACTCAGAGACAGAGTCAGATTCCAAAGCACTCTACCAACATTGCTTAAGTGAATGAAAGGGAAGGTAAGAAACTCTGGAGAGAGGCTATACTTGACAGGTTGGTTTTGGAAACTCTGGTAAATAAGGTGATGGTTGTTTCCATGATCATGGAGGAGATCACTTGGAGGGAGAGAGCTGGCCAATCCCACAGACTCTGGTGCTTAAGGGAGCTGCAGAGAAGAAAAAGCAATAGAAGAAGGGCTGGATGGTGGACACCTGGACAGGGAAGACTTCAAGAATGGAATGGCCAAGGCAGACCTAGGTGCCAATAGCTTCATGACCGGAGGACTGAAGAGGGGTTAAGCCTCACTGGTGACCTCCAGCAGGGGCAGAAGCAGGGAGATGAGAGGAAGATGAGGAAGTTTAGAAGTGCTAGTGAAGCCAGAGGGAGGAGGCGGAGTGGGTATTCACAGGATGGCTGATCCAGGAAGGGTATGTTTTAATACGGAAGAGGCCTGATTGATTGTTTGTGGAGAGGGACGAGGTGGGTGGGGAGGGGCAGAGCCTGCTCCAAGGTCTGCAGAACCTGAGGCACCCTGGGCCTGGGCCCTGGCGTAGAGCACCCAGGCCGGGGCTCGCAGGCAGAAATGGCCGAAGAAATGGCTCAGGGGATGGGACGCGGACTGTGGGTCGGGGGAAGGGGCTGGGTCCTGGAGATCAGGCTGGACAGGAACCTGGGAAGGCTCTCTGCCTCCTCAGAGAGAAACGGAGGCTTGGTCCCCGTCCCGCATCCTGGCGGCTCTTTGGATTACCCGGCCGATGCCTCGGGGAAGCCCGAGGCGAGGATGGAGGGTGGGCGCTGGCGGCTAGACGGAGCGGGGCGGAGCTGGGCCGACGGCGCCGGCCTCCTTCCCCGGGTCCTCTCAGGTGACAGACCCCCGCGGGTCCCCCGCCCCGCCCCGCCGCATATTCAGGAGGCCGGACCCGCCCCGTCCGAGAGCAGCTAGCGCGGCCGCGCCGGAGCCTCAGCGGTCGGTGCGTGCGTGGAGCCGGCACCCATCCTCCTCGAGTCCGCCGCCCGCCATGGCCCCTGAGGCCGCCCGCCGCAGCCTCCTGGTTCTCCTGCAGGTGCTCGGGCTCGCCCTGGCGCAGATCGTAAGTCCCGCGCCGGGGTCCGGAGTGCGGGGTCTGGGTCCGGGGTTCAGGATCCCGCGGTCTAGTCAAGGGCTCCCTCTGCCTGACCTCCACCCTCTGCTGACACTCCCTAGCGCGAGGGGCAGCTTCGGACAGTCCCGCGGCGCACGTCCCCTTAGGAGGGGCACAAACGGGGGGCGTCTCGGCACAGTGAAAGGAGGTGGATGAGCCGGGGAGCCAGAGGGACCCTGTCCCGAGATGCTCGGCCCTGCCTGGGACGGGCAGCGTGCGGCGAGAGCTGGCGCCGGGTCCTGGCAGCCCGGAGAGCCCAGGTGGCGGGGGACACAATGGTGCCTATTCACGGGGCTCCGGATTCTCCGCCCCCGCCGCCTCCCAGGGGGCGCCGGCTCCAGCCAGACGCCGCTCTCGCTGGCTGCTGCCTCTCTGCCGGGCTCGCGCGCTCGCGTCTCACTTTCGAGGGCCGGCTGGGGGGGAGGGGGGCCTAACGGGACGCGGGCGCGGAGGGGCAGGGCCCGGGCGCCAGCCTGGCACTTCTCGGCCTGGGGAGGGCGCGGGCACCTGGCAGGCGGGGGACCCTCACCCGAGTCGGGGGTGGCCCCGTAAGAGAGCCACCTAAGGGAGGACGGAGGAGCGTTGCTGCGAGAGGGGTGCTCTGAGTTAGGAGGAGAGAACAGGCTTCCCTTCCCTGGGTTCCCTCACGCCCCGTCTCTCTGCGCCTCCCCAGCTGTCCCGTCGGACTTTATCCGCACCGGGGGGAGAGGAAGGGGTACCTACTCACCTTCAGTATCTGTTGTTCACCTAAAAATAGGTGAGCAACCGTCCATTGCCGTCCAATGGACGGCGAGCAACCGTCCATTGAGGACCAAGCGTTTCTAGGCACCATCTTCCTTACCATCGGTTATTTATTTGAGCCATCAGCATCTCCATCTGTTCCCACCCACGACAGCGCAAGGGCAACATGGTACAGTGGAAGGAGGTGGGCAGACCTAGGACGGAATTCTGGCTCCACCGCTTACTTCCGGTGATCACGGACCGCTTCATCTTTCTGAGCCTGTTTCCTCAACTGCAAACTGGGGCTTGTTAGTTTCGGCCTCAGAGTTCTGAGCATTCAAGAAGATAATATATGTAATGGTGCACAGTATCTGGTACACAGTGGGTTCTCGATAAACGGGGAGTTCGCGGCTCCCTGAGGAGCTCCCTTTCCTTAGGGAGGGGCGCACTCCTGGATGCCCAGTTCCCTGCACTATCTGAGGGCTGCACCCCTGTATGTGTTTTCAGAGAGGTCCACCAGGAGAGCGGGGGCCCCCGGGGCCCCCGGGGCCACCGGGGCCACCGGGAGTGCCTGGATCCGACGGAATCGACGTGAGTCTCTAACCTGGGAAGGGAGGGGGAGAGAGGCGGCGGACAAAGGGGAACTTTGTGAGTCCTGGGAGTGGGGGGCGGGGGGCGGGGCGGTGAGGTTGACGCCTGGAGATGCAGTGCCCCCTGTTGCCAGTAGGCGGCGCCAGCCTGCACCACAAGGAGACCGTTTGTTCTACAAAAACCTCAAACAGCCCCGAGAGGCAGAGCCCCTTACAGCCGCCGGCGGACAAGGAGCTGCTGTTCGGTCTGCCCGCCACAGCTCACAGCGATTCCTTATCCCTCGCCCCCTCCTCCCTTCTTTTTTCGGGTGGGAGACGCCCTGCCTCCTCTCCCTGCCCCCTGGCACGTCTGGATGCTTCTTCAGGGTAGCTTGGGAGCCTTGGCCAGACCGCTGACCAGCTAGGGCCAGACTCCGGTCTCTTCCCTTTGCATTTTTCTCCCCGATTTTAGCTGGTCTCGTTCCCTGCTCTCCCTACCACAGTGAGGGTTAAATAGCTCATTCTGGATGCTCCCCCAGGAGGTCAGCCCCATGTTTACCCATCTCGACAGCCTTCTATTCAACCTGGTGCCCCACCCTCCAAACACAGGGTGAAGGGTCCCTGCCAGGCTCTCTGGCCGCCACAGGCTCTGAAATGCCTGGAAGCCTCTCTGGGGCTGAATGTGATTCCACAGCCCATATCTGTCCTCCACCAAGGATCCTTTGTCATAGGGGAAGGAGGTCCTTCTTGCCTTGGTGACACATTGAATCTGTCCCCTTGGTCCTTGCCCCTGCCCCATCTTGTTTTCCTGACCCTAACCCAGAAGGCCACCACTGCCCCCTTCACTTACCTCCCCTTCATGTTTTCCTAAAAACCCCATGTTTCTCCCCACACGTGCTCAAATCCAAGAGGCACCTGCTCTCCGAGGTAACTTGGAGCCAACAACCCTGTTCGCAGGTCTCCTAACTGGCCCCTTACTAACACTGGCATGACTAGAACACACTCGCATGCTGTTATCACCCTCTCCAGCCTGCCTGGGATTGGTGTCAACCCACCTATGGTTTTCTTGAGGGAAAGGGAGCTATTTTCCTAAAAAGCACAAGGCTTGAGAGGACCCAGGACAGAAGAGAGGAGAGTGAGGAGAGGAGCACGTGGGACGGGCCAGCCAGGGCTTGTGTGCCCATCTGGGGGAGCACGAGCCATAGTGTGCTGTCTCAACAACTTGTATCTTGCAGGGTGACAAGGGGCCCCCTGGGAAAGCTGGCCCTCCGGTGAGTACTTTTTCCTCCTTGACCTCTGACCCTTCCAGGTCTTGCCCTCTTGTGTCTAATGTTTGCTTCACTTCTGTTTTCAAGGGACCTAAGGGAGAGCCTGGCAAAGCGGGGCCAGATGGGCCAGCCGGCAAGCCCGGGATTGACGTGAGTACCTACCTGAGCGTCAGGTAGAGCAGGTGAGGGCTCCACCCACTGACTTCCAGAACCCAATTCTGGCATTTTCCCTGATCTGCTATTCAGAGCAAGACGGAGACTCTACAGCTGTGAGCCCCCCTCATCTTCATATGAGATTGTGGCCTCACACCCACCCCAGGAGCATTGAATCACAAGCAAATGGGGGTCCAGAGAGGGGTTCTGCTCATCGGCAGCAGGCAGAATTTAGTCTCACATTTCTGGCCCTAAGTATCAAACTGAATACTCTGGGCAGAGCTGTCCTTATGCTCCCTCTCCCTTCCTCTCCTTTTCCCTTCCCCACTCCACCCGTCACAGCCCCAGGCACCACTCAGGAGAGGAACAGTATTTGGCTGATAGCACAGAGTTCCCGGGGACCCCAAGGTCACAGGCTCCTGGACACAGCCAGGGGCAATGGGAAGTCTTCTTGTTGGGGCATGCATCTGAGTCAGTCACTGAAAGATGGGAGGAAGAAGAGGCCCCCATGAGTTGCCTTTGCCCTGTTGGTGCAAGAGGTGCCCATTAGGGCTGTGACCAGCCACCAGGGCCGTTCCAACTCGTCCACGGTTACAAAATATATTGCCTTCCACATCGGTTTTCATAGCCACCCAGAGAGGCAAGCATGATTATTAATCCATTTTGCAGATGAGAAAACTAAGGCTCAGAAAAAGTTGCCAAGGGCAGACATCAAGAAAATGGCTAATCCAGACCTATGTCTCTCTAGGTTTTCTAGACTCCTAGACTGGAGGCATGAGGTCTGGGCTGACAAATCTTTGGGCCTTGGTTTCTCATCTTTCAAAAGACAATAATCGTCAAGGACTATGGTGGGAACTGGGGGAAGGGAAAGTGAGGTGTGGCCGCCCTTAGGCCTTCATGGAGTGTGGTGAAAGGCAGCCTGGGCCCACCCAGGAGAGACCTCTGGACCCGCCCTGCCCCGCGGGTCAGGGAGCAGGTTCGCCCCTCACGGATGAACCTTCTCTTTCTTCGCCAGGGTCTAACTGGAGCCAAGGGGGAGCCTGGTCCCATGGGGATCCCTGGAGTCAAGGTAAGTAGCCTGCTGGGGGCCTCAGCACGGGCAATCTAGCGCCAGAGTTTGGGAGGGGCTTTGGCAGACAGGAGCAGGGACCCAGGAGACCCTAGCCTCTGAGCCTCTCCCATTGTTCTTGCAGGGGCAGCCTGGGCTCCCAGGTCCCCCCGGCCTGCCGGTGAGTATAACTGGCAAGGGCTTTAAAGGACCCTTTGTGGGGAGGGGGACTTGTAAAAGGAGCCATGAACCCAATCTTTTCTTCTGTTCCAGGGCCCTGGCTTTGCCGGACCTCCTGTAAGTCTGCAGGGATGGGGCAGAGTCCCTGGGACTCTCTGGGAAGGAGGGTACAGAGGGCTTCCAGGGGACCGACCAGCATGGGGAGGGGCCAGCATTCTGTGATGGTGTTGGAAATGGGCAGACTTGTCAGAGAACTCTGGGCGTATCCACTGGCTCTGAGATTCTCTGGCCCTTAAAGCCCTAATCTGTCAGCTTCTCTGGTGTTGGTTGCAAAGTGAAAGTGGGGAAGAGGGCTCTGGGTCCCTCTGTGCCAGGACTGGGCTGACCCTCTGAGGCATCCCAGCCACTGATGTCTCTGTCCCTAGGGACCAGCCGGACCTGTTGGCCTCCCTGGTGAGATGGGACTCACGGGCCCCAAGGTGAGCCCCAGCTAGCCCTCTGCTCACCCTGCCTCCTGCCCTCTGCCTTCAAGCTGGCAAGCTCAGTATCTCTCCAGGATTTCCTGAGTCTGCCTCTGGCCACCAGGGAGCTCCTGCAGTTCTGGGGCAGAAACCCCTCCTGCTGAGCCCACCCTGTGGTAGGTCTTCCAGGGAGGCCAAGGGCTGGGGCCATCCCCCCGAAGATCAGGCCTTGATCTCCCCAAGAGCCCAGATCTCAGGAGGTGACCTGGAGGGCAGGGTGGACAGTGCAGTAGCAGGAACTGGAGGAGGGGGCAGGGGTGACCTAGGCAGGACTGGACAAGGGTATGATTTGAGTCCTTCTTGCTTCCAGGGGGATCCTGGACCAGAGGGACCAACAGGGCCCCCAGGGCCCCCTGGGAAACCGGTAAGTGTCCTCAGACCTCCCACATGGCAGTGTGTGGCCGGGGAAGGACAAGAGTCCTTGGCGCCAGCCTGGGGTGGGGACAGTTTGCTTCAGACTCCGTCTCCATACATCTTTTCTCAGGGCCGCCCAGGAACCATTCAGGGTCTGGAAGGCAGCGCGGACTTCCTGGTGAGAGGCGGCGGGGGTTGGTGGGGGGGCCTGGGGCGGGGCTAATCCGGGGAAGGGGCGGGTCATCTTGAGAGGGGCGGGCAAGGAGATAGGTTCCTTCAGGAGGTAGGGTCAGAGGGAGATGGGGAGGGGCTGCAGTTGAGAGGTGCAGCCAGGTGCGGTGGGAGGGGGGAATCGGAGCTGGCAAGATGGGGAAGCACGGCCCAGTTGGCCTGGGGCTGCCCAGTGACCACAGAGCCCTGCGGGATTTCCTTTCCAGTGTCCAACCAACTGTCCAGCGGGCGTGAAAGGGCCCCCGGGGCTGCAGGGAGTGAAGGTGAGCTCCTGGCCCAAGTCTTGGGGGCCGGGGGGTGGGGGGCGTGGGGTGGGGAGAGACCTACTCTGAGCTCTCTCCTTCCCTGCAGGGGCATCCTGGCAAGCGCGGGCATCTGGGAGATTCCGGCCGCCAGGGGAAGCCGGTGAGTGTGAGGGCCCTGGGAGGGTGTGTGTGGAGAGGGGCCTACAGGAGCCTGCCCCCCATCCTTCTCCCTTCCCCTTCCCCTGTGGGGCTCTGGGGATAAAGCCTTGAGCTGGGAGGCAAGAGGCCTAGATTCTAGGTCAATGTGTCCCTGGGCAAGTCTGTTCTCCTTGCTGTGCTTCCATTTCCCCATCCGTCCGTCACATGGGACCGTATGGTTTCTAGGAGGGCTTCCTGTCTGCTTTTGCTGGGAAGAGGATGGTGTCTTTGGTTGTCTGTATGTTTGTCTCTCGATCTGCCTGCCTATCTGACTGCTCTTTCCTGCCCCTTAGGGTCCCAAGGGAGATGTGGGTGCCTCTGGAGAGCAAGGCATCCCTGGACCGCCGGTAAGGAACACTTTCTAAGGGCCCTCCTCACCTCTCCTGGGAGACCTTAGTGGAGTCATTCTCGTGCTCTGGGTTCTAACTTGTGAAAGAGACACCTGTGTCCAGCTGGTGTGTCTCTGGGTGGGGGGGGGGGGGGGGAGGGAGGCTGAGGCTGACTGGGAGAGGCTGGGGGACAGGAACAAAGGCTGTCAGCCAGAAGACTCACCTGAGGCCCAGGTTCTGCCACCGTCGCTTTTGAGTGACCCTGGCGAGTCTCTCCCATCTCCGAGCATCAGTGACCATCTGTGATAGGGACTCCGTGCCTGCCTCAGAGAGGCACTGACAAAATTAGGTGGGGGTCAGGGAAGGTGTCACGAAGTGGGCCTTCTAGTTGCCATCGCTGTCATTCTTCTGTCTTGACAGGGTCCCCAGGGCGTCAGGGGCTACCCGGGCATGGCGGGACCCAAAGGAGAGACGGTGAGTGGGTCTGGGGTGTCCCGCAAGAGCGGCTGGAACCAGCCCCCTGGCCTCTGGGGTCCAGCCAGGACTGACCCGCGACCTCTGCTCTCCCCAGGGTCCTCAAGGGTACAAAGGCATGGTGGGCTCCATCGGCGCCGCCGGGTCACCAGTGAGTCTGCTCCTGCTTCCGCCCACACCCACCTCCTCCAGACACAGCTCCTAGGGCTGCGGAGGGCTGGGGCTCCCCCTGAGCCCACATAACTTGCATTTCTGTTTGTCCTTCTTGCCAGGGTGAGGAAGGTCCTCAGGGGCCACCAGGCCGAGCTGGGGAGAAGGGTGACGTGGTGAGTCCTCAGGCACTCCTGTCCAGTCACGGCCCCTGGGGAGAACTGGGTGGACTCAGCTCCACCCAAGGCTCACGTGCGTGCACAAACGTGTGTGTGTGTGTGTGTGTGTGTGTGTGTGTGTGTGTGTGTGTGTGTGTGCATATGTTATTCTGCGTGTCTGTGCATGTGGGTGACTGATGTGAGGGAGGAACGTCTGTGCCCAGAGCCCAGCCAGCCCCCTCCTCCAAGCCTAGCCTGTTGCTGATCAAATTCAGACTTCGGGAGAACCCTGTAATGCAGTCCCACGGTCCCTGGGGCCAGACAATGAAATTCCTGGGAATCAGTCATGGGGCTAATGGGATTTGGTCCAGATCCCAGTTCTCTTAACTCTCTCTTTTTTTTTTTTAAAGTAGAAGACTATCTCTTTTGAGCAGTTCTGAGTTTACAGAAAAATTGAGCAGAAAGTAAAGTTAGGGTTGTTTTTCTTTTTGTTAGTTTTTTTATTGTGCAAGTTTTTTAACAAACGCAAAAGTAGGGAGAATAATATAGTGATCCCTTATGTACCTACCTCCCCAAATTAACCTTTTACTGCTCTCACTTCATCCATGCTCTTCTTCCTTTCTTTCCTTTACTTCATTGCTTTGCTCTGATATTTTCAAGCAAATTCTTAACATTACGTCACGTTACCCACTTCCGAATGTATCTCTTACAAATAAGGCTCTTTCCTCACATAACCACGATATCATTATCCCTCCAACAAAATTATCAGTTATTCCTGAACATCATCTAATCATCAGCTTGTAGTCAATTTTTCCCAGTGATCTCAAAAATGTCTTTTCAGGGTTCTTGTTCAAAGCAAGACCCAAACCAAGTCCACACATTGTCTTTAGTTGTGTTTCTTCACATCAGTGTCACTCAGGGCCGTGGTGGGTCTCAGGAGCGCTGGCTCCTCCCCTGTCCTGCTCCAGCCCAGCCTGCTTGGTGCTGACCTCTACTCCCTCCCACTAGGTCCAGGGCAAACTCATACAACTAGGCCCCTCTCCTCCAGCCCCTGCACAGCATGGCCTGTGCCACAGGGACCCTGGGACCCGGAGGCCACTGTTCTTAGCTGTTCCCTTCTCTGAACAGCCAGACAGGAGTTCAGCCTCCTGAAGCTGATCTGATCTCTGTCTGCTTTGCAGGGCAGCCAAGGTATCCGAGGACCCCAGGGAATAACAGGCCCGAAGGGAGCAACCGTAAGTGGACAGAGGGCGGGGTCCAGGAAGCTCTCCAAGCCCCCAGAGGAGGAGGAGCCTGGGATTCTAGACTGAACTCTGTTGCCGGTGGGCTGTCACCTCGGGAAATGCCCTCTTTCTGCGCCTTAGTTTTTTCACCTGTAAATAGGGTGGTGATGTAGGAGAGGTCCTGGGACACTCATTACCCACACAAGGGAAGGACTGTGGTCCATTCCACGATATCCCTTCCCACTTCGACTCTCCCACCCCCAATTAGCTGGTGGGGCTTCCCAAGGTGACCTGACCCATACAGGGACACGGGTGGGTGGCCTGACCCCAGGCATCTCCCCATTGTGAGTGTCCCTTCACTTTCCTCCTGAGCAGGGCCCACCAGGCATTGACGGCAAGGACGGGACCCCAGGCACACCTGGCACGAAGGTAGGAGGGGGGACGGCTGGTGGGATTGGGGCAAGGGTCAGGGGCCTTTCCAGCTGAGGCTCTGAGTCCCATCACACTGAGCCTGGAGGCCTAGGAGCCTGGGATCCTCACACATGTCACGGACATATTCCTGGTGGCCTCGGGGCCTCAGTTTCCCTGCCTCCACTCGGGTGGGAGACTCATCTGTGTCTCTGGTTCTATCTCTTGCAGGGCAGTGCAGGACAGGCGGGGCGGCCAGGAAACCCGGGCCACCAGGGCCTAGTGGTGAGTATGGGGCGGAGCCATGGGGGCTGCCACACAGCCAGTTGCTTATCCTCCTCCGGGAGGCCAGGCACTCTGTGGCCCACCTCCCCAAGGTGGCGTGAGTGACTGATGAGATGGAAGTCACACAGCCAGGGCTGTGCTCTAGTCCTTGTCCCCACCCAGCTCAGGCCTCCTCACCAAGTCTGGCCTGGCTTAGGCTTCGTCATTTGGACAGTTGTTCCGGCCTTCTCTTTGACCATTCCAACCGTCCATGTTGGCTAAGTGGAATCTGACCATTTCCCTGCTAAACACCTTCCGTGCTCCCCCTCCCCTGCTGCCTCCAGGAAAGTCACTCTGTCCAGTCATTCAATAGAGTTACTGAGGTACAGTAAGTGGCAGGGAAAGTTACGAACAGGACAGCTACACTCCTCGTCGTCACAGCTCATCTTAGCATCTCAGGACCACCATAATCTGACCCCAGCCTATCCCTCTGCCTCATCAGCCACTGCCTCTCTTCATCCTCTCCCTTCTCAACATGGCCTTGGCTTTTCTGCCTCCACACATTCAAGCCTGTACTGGTCCCTCTGCTTGGAATGCCCTTCCCATCTCCCTGTGCCTTCTCACCGTCAGGCCCACCTCCAGCCCACACCTTCTGGGAACCCCCGTCCCTCCCTGCCAGAGGTACTGAGGCCGAGGCCTGCTAACATGTCCACGTGCAGACTGCGTTCCTGTGCACACTCACACGTGGCCCTCTTCTCCCCATGGACCACAGGCACTTGTAGGCAGGCCCTTCTGTACCCATCTTCTCTCTCACCAGGGATTCGCGGCTAGGCACAGTCAAGTTCATGGCTGGGCCTTCTGCTGTTCAGCTCCCACAAGGCAGGGGAGGAATCCGGGAGGCAAAGCAGTAGGTGCACAGGGCTCCCCCTGCCAGGGGAGAAACTGACATCAGCTTCCTTCTACAGGGTGTGCCCGGCCAGCCTGGGACAAAAGGAGGCCCTGGAGACAAGGTAAGAGGGCAGAGTTGGCTTCATCTGAGCAAGCGAGCCGGGGGGCGGGGGGCGGGGACCAGGGTCACGGCTTAAAGACTGCAAGGCCCCGTCCTCAGCCCAAGCTCAGAGACTTGGCCTGGACACAAGTCCTTTAGAGGAGACAGGATGGCATGGCTGCATATCTAGATGAGAAACAAGAAGATCAATGGAGTCCAGAGGACCTCACCAAGAACCCTCTCCTCTCCCCAGCTCATTTGGTTCCAGAGTCTTTTTCAGGTTCCCTGGGCTTCTCCAAGGCCAAGGGCCTGACTGGGCTACACAGACTGACCTCAGAACTCTGTTTTGCTGCAGGGTGAGCCAGGCCGGCAAGGCTTCCCAGGAGTCTCTGGTTCCCCCGGGAAGGAGGTGAGTGTCCCCTCTTCTGACACAAGGCCTCTTGCTTTGCTCCCTTCCCCCGCTCCCCCAGGCCTGAGGACCCTGCACACATTGTATGGGGCCTGAGTGAGACTGTGAGGTGGAGCCCTAGCCTAGGGGTGCCCTCGGTGCCAGTCGAGGCTCTGCCACTGACGCAGGGAAGCTCTCTTCTCTCTCTGGGCACCGGTTTCCCTGTGTACAATGCAGAGAGGGTGGGAGCTGCTTCTGTCCTGGGGTAGGACCTCTCCAGATGGCCCAGCTGACTGGGGCTGAGAATCCAGCAGGAAGTCATTCATTCATTCATTCCATAAACATTCACCAAATATCTGCAACCCGCTAGACGCTGAGATAGACAGTCTCCTACTCACATGGAGCTTACGGTTTCGTGGGAGAGACAGACATTAAATTAAATAAATGATCGCATGATGACTACAACTGTATTGGGTCCTATGAAGGAAAAGTACAGGGACCGGAAGATGAGGAGGTGAAGGAAGTCTTCCTGATGAAGCAAATTAGCTGCGCCCCAAGGGTGGGTAGGGGCCGGCCAGGTGCGGAAGGGAGGGATCCTCCAGGCTATTGCTCACCTCTGATTTCTCTGTCCCCCAGGGAGAGCCAGGGCCTCGAGGAGAAATCGGTCCCCCGGGCATCATGGGGCAGAAGGTAAGTGCCTGGCACAGCAGCCCCTCCCTGGGGGCCTCTGCAGCAGCTGGCACTGCTGGACCCAGGATCTGGGTCCTCTCAAGGGTCCAGTGCCTGCCCATCCTGCCCAGCCTGCATGAGGCCTCCCAGTCAGGGCCTCAGTCTGCAGGTCTGAAGTGGAGCCCAGGACCTCCACGGTGGTGACAGCAGGAATGGAGGGCACCCTGACCACAGGGTCTGGTATCGGGCAGGGAGAGGCTGCCCCTGCTGAGAGCCAGGATGTGACGTTCACTTTCCATTTCAGGGTGACCACGGTGAGAGGGGGCCAGTGGGGCAGCCAGGCCCTCAAGGCCGACAGGTAAGTGCAGGGTGGCTGGGATGGGCACGGGGAGCCTGTCTGGGCACCTTATCTGACTTATTCCTCTGGTTTCTTTTCTGCTCAGGGCCCCAAGGGGGAACAGGGTCCCCCCGGAATTCCAGGGCCCCAAGGCTTGCCAGGCATCAAGGGAGACAAGGTACCAAATAGGGCTGGAAAATACCAGGGAAAGACGCCTTAAGACTCTGCGGGAGGAGTTGGTGGAGGGCAGTGAGATCCTTGAGCACCGCAAATCTTCGTGGGAAAAGTTCTCCCTGCGGGTCCCAAGGGACCCCGGGGTGTGGGGGGGACGGTGAGAGGCAGAGCTGCAGAGGGGTGTGTGGCCAGGAGCCGGGGTTGGGGGGACCCTGTGGACCCAGCCTCCCCTGGACCCGAGCTCACCAAGCCCTGGACTCCCCGCTTTCTCCAGGGCTTCCCAGGGAAGACCGGGCCCCGCGGTGGAGTGGTGAGTGCCAGCATGTCCCCTTCCCCCGCCGTCTGGCATCCCGCGTCGGGGCGGGGGACGCGGGTGTCACAAGCCAGCACAGCCGCCCCGCCCCTGCTCCCACGCCACGCGGGGCCACCGCGGTCTGACTCGGTCTCAATCTGCAGGGCGACCCGGGGGTGGCTGGCCTCCCAGGAGAGAAAGGCGAGAAGGTGAGCCAGCTGCGGGGGGCGGCGGGCGGGCCCTGGGACCCCACAGCCTCGTGACAGCCCTTCCTTGTGCTTGCAGGGCGAGTCTGGCGAGCCAGGGCCCAAGGGACAGGTGAGTCCTGCAGCCGCGACACCACCTCCCCCCTCTCCCGCCACCCCCCTTCCCTCGGCGCTGCTGGGGACCAGGACCGCGGCTCCCCAGGCTTCCCCCCTCTCCATCCCATCCTTCCCCGACCCCGACCCCCGCTGCTCCCAGCGCGTGCGTCCTCTGACCCCAGCTCTGCCCCGACCCCGCTCGGCAGCAAGGAGTCCGCGGAGAAGCCGGCTATCCAGGCCCCAGCGGGGATGCAGGCGCCCCGGGGGTGCAGGGCTACCCCGGGCTCCCGGGCCCTCGAGGACTGGCTGGAAACCGAGGCTTGCCCGGACAGCCTGGGAGGCAGGGCGTGGCGGTAAGTTGGCCTCCAGGGCAGGAGTCATCTCTTTGGAAGGACATCTCTTTGGGTTGCTGCTTATCGCTCCAAAGGCTGGGAATTCCCAGAGGAAGCTGGCTTCCCTGAGGCTGGTTCCAAACCTCAGGGTCAGAGAGGATGGGTGTGGGTGCAGGAGGGACTTCAGTCAGATGCTGAAAATACTTCTGGTGAGAAAACGGGAACAGGAGGGGGTCATCGCACTGGAGCGGTCAGCCCTGGCAGCCAGGGGCTTCTTCCTGAAAGACCTCCTCTGCTTTTAGGGCCGAGATGCCAGTGACCAGCACATTGAGGATGTGGTGCTGAAGATGCTGCAAGGTGAGGGGCGGAGGGGCAACAACTCCTGCTCACAAGCCAGGGCATCGCCATCCTTCAGGAGCCTCTTCAAGTGGCCTTGCTGGAGTGTCTGGAGTCAGGGGCGGCCATTCCAGCTCTGCCTCCAAGGGGCTGGGGACCTTACCTACATCCCTGCCCTCTCAGGACCTTTGACATCCGTACAATAGCCTGAGGAAGGTGGAGGTTAACCCCCAGGCTATTCTGCGTGCACACGTAGGGACCAGGGGCCAGGATGCTCTGCCTTCCCCAGTTTTACTGAGCTGACACCCAGCTTACAGACTTCTGTCTCCCTCCCTCCCTCCAGAGCAACTGGCAGAGATAGCTGTGAGTGCCAAGCGGGAGGCTCTGGGTGCGACTGGGATGATGGGTCTCCCAGGACCCCCTGGGCCTCCTGGGTACCCAGGCAAACAGGGACCCATTGGGCACCCTGGCCCTCGGGGCATTCCTGGCATCGTGGGAGCCGTGGGTCAGATTGGCAACACCGGGCCCAAGGGTGAGTGCTATTCTGTCTGTGGTGGCCAGGGGATGGGGGTTTGGCCAAGACCAGCCCCTGGGGGTTCCTCAGTTACTGAGTTGATTGCCCTGCCTCCTGTTTTGTCTTTTATCATTCCCCTTCCCAGGATGAGGTATAGACACTTGCACCCGTTTCTCCCACATGTGACTCCTGGGCTTGCTTTTTCAGTAGCAAATTGATAGAAATGAATGTACTGTTTTACAGATTGGGTTTTTTGGGGGTTTTTGTTTGTTTTAAATTTACTTAGTGGTACTCCATAAACCTCCTTCCACGTCTCTAAAAGTGGGGAGGCAGATTAACAAAATACTCAAGAAGGCAAGCTCGAGTCACAAGACAGGTGTGAGTCCAGACTCTGCCACTTTCTCATTGTGGCTCCTGAACAGGTTACCTGTTTATCTTCCTGGGCCTTAGATTTATCATCTGTAAAATGGGGATATTAATAGCAACAACCTTGTAGTTGTCATGAAGATTACATTTATAGGTAACTTACATAGAGTTGGCACATAGTAAATGCCAACTATTGTGATTATTAGACACTTTCCTGTAAAGAACTTTACCAGCTGTATAGCCTTCCATCCTTTGGACTTGCCTTTATTTAATCAGTTTTGCAGTCATTTCCAACTTTCCCCTATTATAAACTAGCACAAAACAAATAATTGTTGTGTGTGAAATAGAAATTAAGTAGCAAGCCGAGAAGAAAAAAAGCATTTTCCTATTCTGAAAAACTAAGGCTTGATTCTTTCTCTGCAGGAAAACGTGGAGAGAAGGGTGATAGGGGAGAAGTTGGACGAGGGCATCCCGGGATGCCTGGGCCCCCAGGGATCCCAGGTAAGATCTTGGCACTGCCCAGTGGCAGTTGTGTCCCTCAGCTCTGGGATTAACGATCCAGAGACAACTGGGTCTCTTCCATGGAGGCCTCATGCTCGGCCAACTCAGTCCCACACAGCCGATTTTTGATACTTTTGGAGCACCCAGGAGCCTCTGGGCGGGGTCTGGCTGAGAACTGGGCAGCTGGGATTCTGAGGACTTCCTGGGTTGCACAAAAATCTGCTTCGTGGAGGGAAAGGAAGGGGCATGTGCTCCCCAGGGACACTGATTGGGAGTTGGGAGGAAAGGACAATCAGACACGACTCTCAGAACCTCTGTGACTGGGGCAGAGTCCCTTCTCTCTGTGGTGTCCTTGGCTTCATTTTCCCCACCTGAAAAGTGAGACAGGAAATCTAAAGCTGAGACAGGAGGAGGCCTTGATGTCTTGACCTTCTCCCTCTCACAGGACTGCCTGGCCGGTCTGGCCAGGCGATCAACGGCAAAGATGGAGATCGAGGGGTCGCAGGGGCCCCAGGAGAGGCAGGCCGACCTGGCCTGCCAGGCCCCATGGGGCTGCCAGGATTCTGTGAGCCTGCGGCCTGCCTTGGAGCCTCAGCCTACACGTCCGCACGCCTCACAGAGCCTGGATCCATCAAGGGGCCATGAGCATCAGGCCAAGATGGAGCCCAGTGGGCATCCTGGGGGGAAAGGACTGGATGTCCTCTGGGTGGACATGCATCCCATTCCTCTGCCCAGGAAACTAGCTTTCCCGGGACCTCTGTCTGGGACCCAGGAGTCTTGAGGAAAAGGAAATTCTAAAACATGGGGGAAGGGAAGGGAGGACATCGGAGTGAAAAGGTGAGGCTAACACAGGGCAAGTGGCACTGGAGAGTGCGAGGTCCAGAGGATAGGGTGGCTTTCCTTCCCGGAGCACCGCTCAGATGTCACCAAAACAAATGTCTCCTTAATTTACACCATCCTCCACTGGCCATCTTGTCCTTGGGGCAAGTGGACTGACGCCTTTGCTGGTTCCTGATTCCATTTTCACCCCCTGGGCTTACTGGGTGACTGCCCAGAGGTGGCCATCCTTAAGCCAGTCCACTACTTCCTCCCTGCATTCCTCCCATCTGAATATTTAAACACCCATCTCCCTTCCCTTTCTGGCATCACCTTCTCCCACCAAACCGCTAGATCCGCCCAGGCCTTTCTGTAAATAAAAGCCCCTGACTTGGGTACAAACAAGGATGCAAATGTTGGGCTTAATTTCTTGTGGATTAGGGGTGGGCCTCCACGACCTGAGCAGGATGGTCAAGGGCTCCAGAAGGGGAGGGTGGAGGACGGGGTACCTGCCTCTGGGCACATCCTGAATTATGAGGACGGTACAGCATATTTGAGGAACACCTGTGGGATGAACCTGCAGGTAGAGTTAGGATGGTGACCCTCTGTCTAACTTTGGGCGGATCCTTCCCAGCCCTTGTACAGCTGGGCAAGGACTTGGCCTTGCCTCATTTATTCAGTAGGGCGCACCCAATGTCTTGCCAGGGCCTGACACACAGGAGGTCCTCTGTGAGATTTGGCACCCACCGTGTGCTGGCCCTGGGGCAGGAGCTGGCAGCCAAGACTGGAAGACCTGGCTCTTGCCTTCCAGGGGCTTCTAGGCCCATGAGAAAAACAGACCTGGACCTGGATGATGAGGGCAGAAGTGACATTCACTCATGCCACTTTCACTGAGGGAACATCTAGGGGAGACTGACTCAGATCTGATGTGTCGGCCTGAGGGCTCCCAGCCTCATAGCCGTGTAGGCCAGCAAGGCCACTCCAAGCAGCAGCAGCAGGAAAGGGCGTGGCAGGTACCTCTGACCCATGCAATGATGGGAGCTTTTGAAATTCAGGGAATGACCAATCCCTTTGCGCCATTATTGATTTGGGCATTTATTCCCCCAAATGAAGCATTCTGCCAGCTTCCTCCTGGAGACACAGGACTCCGGCCTGTGGTCCCAGCATTTGTGAAGCTTGGTCTCTCTTACACCTCACCCTAAACTTGCCTGTAAGTCTCCACTTACGCTGGAGCAGGCTTCTCTTCCTCTGGCCAGCAGATGCTGAGAACTGCCCTCAGTAGCCTCCCCTGCCCCAATACACACACACACATATACCCCATGGGTGACCTCTCAGCCCCCTTACCTCAATCCAGGGACAGACAGGAAGGAGAAGGCAGGGTAGCCCTAAGGGCCACAGAGGTGGCTTCACCCTCAGAGCTTTGGCAAATCCGGAGTCAGCATCCCAGGCCCCTCCGAAGGCCCCGCTGCTGCTGTGGCTGCCAGGGGAGCTGTTGGAATGCAGCATCTAGAGCTCAGTGGAGGGGAGAGGGTGAGGGCTACAGGAGGCAGCTGAACCCTGGCCCTGAGCAGCAGGCTTTCAGGCATCTCCTACCCGCTGGGGGAGGGCTCTCCTTCCCCAGGCCATGTCACTTTACTTGTCCCGGTGCCTGAAACTTTGGGCTTAGAGAGCCAGTCTATTCCTTGAGGTTTCCTCATGCGCTGGCCCTGGCCTCTTTCCTTCTCCTTCTCTGTGACTTTCCCTGAGAGTAGTTCCACTGGAGGATTTGAATTACATGATTCACAGATCTTATGCAGAGTTACACCTCATTCCTTATGACTCAGGCATTTGAAGGAGCCAAAAGGGGGCTGATTCCTAGGAACTAGTGGCTGGTAGCCTTTCTGATACTTCCTGGAGGGTGATTCACTCAGGAAAAACACACGTCCTTACTTTGATCTTACAATTCTCCCAGAAGCCTCTCTGACCTCAGGTCCACGCTTGGACCCTGGTACATTCCATTCCAGCCACTCCAGCCCCTGTGCTCCTCCTCAAACGTGCTGCGCCAACACACATGCTATTTATGCTCTCTACCTGGAATGTTCTTTTTCAAAATATCACGGTCAGCAACCTCACATCAGGTCTCTACTCAAAAGTGACCTTCTCACCCCTACCCCAATATTGATACCCACCTTGGGTTTTACTATTTCTCCTTAGCACTTATCACTATTCAACATATAACAACATATAAGCCCCATAACAGCAGAAACTTTGGTCTTGTTTGCCACTCCATTCCCCAGCACGTAAACCAGTGCCTGGTAAAA